>NC_090932.1:350924604-353424604 GCF_040938575.1 Ambystoma mexicanum | reverse complement strand
CTTTTCACTGGAAACACAATGTTGCATTCATCAATGGGTTTACAAACATTGGTCCTGATTCATCTTCTCTCCATGTCAGCACCTTGGCATGTTCGTCCCATGACTTTAAACATTCATTATTCACCTTTTGCACTTCTCGTATGTATTCTTTCTTTAAGAGATGAGCTGAAAAGGACATCAAATACTTCTTCCCATCCGTAATTGGTCCTCACTTGTCCATAGACTAGCATCTGTGTTCTCTGCCAGCATCCAGGCATCCATAACAATTCAACTTTATTCGGACTGTCCATTCTCCTAATTTCTTTTATGACTACTTCATCCTTTCCTGCTCCATGGTATGTGAGCATCTTGTTCTTCCATGTAGGCTCCTTTTCCATCTGTGCAGTCTTGCTATAATCATCTTGGAATGGGAATGGCCATTTCAATCTCCATCGCAGGGTGGCCCAATGTCCTTGGAACTGTCCTCAGGTGAGGCACGCAGCAAGGTGGTCAAGACATCCGGCATCATACTCTGGTACTTTTCCAGGAATTAAAGTTCGGGCATCACTTAGCAACCTTCCTTAGATGTTCTTTCACCCACCTGTCTCAGGAGGATAGCTCAGGGGCAACGTGATCACCTTGGAAGCAAAACGACAACCTCTGGGTATTAAGTGCGTTATACATAACCAATCATATCATATCACATCATATATCACCTTCTTCATGTGTTAATACCACATGTTATTACCCAAATGTGCTATACTGTCTAAATATGTGTTAATCCCATTATCATCTTCCTCAGCATTTCTCTTGTGCCTTCCCAACATAATGGTAGCAATTCATGGAAACAACTCTAACGCAGCTCTGCTCTGGGCAGAAAGCACTCAAGATCTATGCTTATCTGGAATGGGCAAATCTACACGAGTTCCTAGAGTAGGGAGAATCAAATAATTTTCCACTGTTCCTGGACAGATAAAGTAAAGAGTGTGGACCAGGAGAAACAGGAAAACAAAAATAGTGTACATGCATATATTACACACCAGAATATTAATGCACACCATTTGTGCCATTTGGAAGAGTGCAGGAGTGTTTAGTGTTGCGGTGGAATTGTGTCCCCTGAACGTTCCACCTATTGGAATTGCAGTGTCCTTTCTACTGCCAGCAGCCCGCTGTTCTCGCTAGCTTCAAAGGTTTAAAACCCTCCTGAGAAGCAAAGCGTAGTGAAAAGTGCAGGAGTGTTAAGTGTTGCAGTGGAATTGTGTCTCCTGAACGTTCCACTGATTGGAATTGCCGTCTCCTTTCTAGTGCCAGCAGCCCACTGCTCTCGCTAGCTCCAAAGAGTTAAAACCCTCCTGGGAAGTGAAGCGAAGCGTAGCGAAGTGTGCAGGAGTGTTAAGTGTTGCGGTGGAGTTGTGTCCCCTGAACATTCCACCAAATGGAATTGCAGTCTCCTTTCTACTGCCAGCAGCCCACTGCTCTCGCTAGCTTCAAAGGGTTAAAACCCTCCTGAGAAGTAAAGCGTAGTGAAGAGTGTGGGAGTGTTTTGTGTTTGGTGGAGGGTGGAGGGTCAGGGGCTCTTCCCCCCCACCACCTCCCTTGCCTGTACAGAGCTGTGGGCCGATCTTCTTTCCATGTGGAGGTAAAAAAAAAATCCTTGGACAAATCGTGAAAGCAGTCCCGTGAGTACTGAATATGTGCTATTGTTTAAATTAGACTGCACATTGCAACATTCGTCATGAGACAAAGAAGGAAACTGCACTCATATTATGTTTCATGTCTTGGGGGAGGCATGTGGCACAGTGTGCTAATAATCCTCGCCGAAACAGGTGGTTAAAATTGCTTTTATAAGATAAAAAAAAAAAAAACTTGAAAAAAGGTTTTAAGGACAAATAGTTTTGACGTCCACGCCGGATCCATTATGAAATTAAAACAGATAAAGAACTCCGGGCTATGTAGTGAAGCGCTAGGAAAGAGGAAATGGTAAACGCCCCATAGCCCTGTATATGCCATCAAAAATGCCTGTGATGGCCCAATGAGAAAAAAGAGCATGAAGGAAAATAATGCAGATCTCCAGAAACCGTCAACACAGCAAACAAGGATACTTGGATTCTTTGCAGCATCAACTAGTTATGATAAATACTGGGATCCAGGGCAATATGCAACAGTTTGTGGCTGCTTTGAGAGTGGGCCATATGGCTAACACAGCGGGGTCATTAAAAACACCCCAACATAAAGGGGTTGGCATCCGAGAAGAGCGGACCCTGCATCCGTAACCACCGAAGGCGTAGCTGCCAACACTGACATCCCCATGGAGGGTACTGACCCTGGTGCAGGTGGGTGAGACAGAACAGAATCCCTCCCTGGAACACTCACCTGCGACGGCACGTAGGTCTCATCCGAATCAACACCTGAGTACAGCTCGGGGGAGGTGCAGCCAGAGACACCCCTTGAGAGCACGACCTGCAGCACTTGTGGGTTCTCCCCCACCACCACACCACGTCCCTCACTGGTGGTTGGTCGGCCCTGGGACACCTCCTGGGTCTGCACCATCTCCACAACCCCAGCAGTATCAGGTGCGTCTTCCCCTGCAAAGACATGAAAACAAAGTAATGGAAACAGGCATTAGCACCATGGCACACATTGAGGGCTGAGAAGCAAGAGAACCAGTACTTGATTGACACATGTCCCACATGACTAAAACCCTCCCATGCATGCACCCTCACTGCGTATGAAGTGCAGGCAAATGGCACACACTGATGACACCAAGATGGAAGATGAACACATTTTCTGCATGCTGCCTGGCAGTGGCATCACACATTGGCCTGTGATTGGCAGGTGAAACACACATGCCATCACACAGATGGCATGTACCATTGCTATTGAGTGAAGATGGAGAGGAGGGCAGCACCTATTCATTCAGTCCAGTTCCCGCATGTAATAGCTTTTCTGATTCTAACAGGTCAGATTTTTCACCTGGAGCTGCCAGTCTGAAATGGTCAAATTGCACAGGGACATGTGTGTACAAATGATATCCAGGTAACAAAGTCACTCCACTTTACCATACCCATGTCAGACATGTGACTAGTGGACAGCGACATGCCTATTGAAAATGGTGGAATGCAAACAAACTGACTGAATGAACAGTGAAAAATAAGCAAATATGTTGTGTCAAGGTGACACTTCAAGGGCAACTGGCGTGCAGTTGTGCTAGATGTCTACTGTTGGCAGAAGGGATACTGCTATGGCCAAATGCAGCTGCGCAGGAAGTATTGCATGAAGCACATGGCTGACCCATACGACTGAGGCGCACACACTCTCACCTGGCACCCAAACAGAAGCCCTCACACACACACCATGCACATGGATGACACACACATGCATGTGCACTCACCGGACAATGCCTCGTAATCAGCCAGATCTCCCACGCCTTGGATCTGTTCCTCCGTGACGTAGGTCCCAGCGACTGACTCATGTGGAGTGAGTTCCATGTCTACTACTGGAGACCCACCTCCAGTCACTAGAGTTGCGGCATGACTTGAGGCCAGCTTACTCTTTGCCCTGCGCTTTAGGTCATTCCAGCGCTTATAGCAATCATTGGCTGTGCGCCTCACGATTCCAAGGGCACTTACGATGTCCGCAACGGTCTGCCAGTGTGCCTGGCGTTGTGCAGGTGTGGTCTTGGATCCTGCAACAATGACCATCTCGTTGTCATGTCCGGACACATACTCGACAAGTGCATTCAGTTCGTCATCCGTGAAGCTGGGCTTCCTGGACGGGCCGGACTGTGTAGCCGTGTCTGGGGCATCAGCCTGTGCCGGACGAGCACTCTTCCTCTTCCGCTTGGAAGGTGGTGGTGATCCTGAGTGTCCTGCGCCGCTCTGGACACTAGGGGCAGGAGCCCTGGTGGACTCTGTATCAGGAGTGTGGGATTGCACACTCAGCATGGGAGTTGGTGCAGGCATTGGCTCTAGTGTGATGGTGTCAGGGGGAATGTCAGCAGCATGGACTAGGACCGACACTGTCCTGGCTGGGTGTGTGAAGGCTGGGGTGGATGGAGCCGCAGCTGCCCCTGCAGCCACTCCGCCCTGCCTCCTTGGTGCAGCAGATGACCTTGCTGCCCCAGATCCACGTGGCATGATGGCATCAACGTGCACCAGCGCACGTGTCGTAGCCCTGCTGACCTGGAAGTCAGCCATGGAGTCAGCCAGGTCTGGTGCCACAATGGGCTGGTCCAACAAGGGCTGAGCATGGATGGTGTCAGCCACTTCAGCCTCAACGGGAGGGGGGGAGGGTGGGGAGGGGGGGAGGATGATGGGTGCCCTTGACTGGTCCTCCACACATGGGGGGACAGGCTCACCCTGCAAGTTACGACCACGTCCCCTACCGGATCCACCACGGCCACCACTTGTGGCTCTTCCACCTTTGCCACCCTTACGGAATCCTCGCCTCCCAGCCATGGCACTGATATTAATGTGCGTATGGGAGTGGCTGTAGACAATTGTCCTGGGCAATTGGGGGTCAAAGGGGTTGGGTACCAGATGGTAATTGTACCCTAGTGCTCTAGCACGGCTGATTGTAACCCCTGGGGAAAGATGACGGGTCACGCAACGCACAGGAGGCCCAAAAAAGGGAGATGACGTGCACGCAACCCCTCCTAGACCACGTGTGCAGAAAGAAAAACCTGCACTACGCTGTGGCAACCAGTAACACAAGAATGAACGTATGCGTGTCACACGCAGCCTAGAATGACCTCTGAAGGGGTAGGCTACACACGGGGCAAGCACAGAAGTTGGATACCTGCGTGACTCACCGTCTGCCAGGTAAAAGAGCGTGAAGAATGAGCGCGTTTGGCTGGCTAAACCCCTGCCAAAAGAAGATGTGTACGCTGTCTGAGAAGACAGGACAACAGTAGAAGGGGACACTGTTTGAGGGAACAGGCCCAGGTAAACCAGTAAAAGAGAAAAAAGAGAAAAAGCTGTCAGAGGTAACAGGGAATACGAACTGGAAACGCAGTGAAGTAAATCGCGTGTGAAACGACAAGAAGTACAGAATTCACCCACTCGCTCTCCACGAAAAGCACGTACAAGGAAATGGTGTTCTACATGTACCTTATATACAGGCCCACACGTACAGCGTCACTTACGCGGCGTGTACGTTCACCAATCACACGCTTTGTCACTCCTGCGTGTAGATCCATTTTCACCAATCACACGCTTTGTCACTTCTGCGTGTAGATCCATTTTCACCATTCACACGCTTTGTCACTTCTGCGTGTAGATCCATTTTCACCAATCACACGCTTTGTCACTTCTACGTGTACATCCATTTTCACCAATCACACGCTTTGACACTGGGACGTGCCACGCAACAATTTCCTGCACGTGCAGGTGACTATAGGCGCGCATATGCTGTTGACGGGTTTACGCGCTAAGGGCCTTTGCTGACGTGTGGGATTTCACTCCCTATCAGGCTGTCCACGCGTTCACACACGAGAGACCACGCTCCTGGCCAGGAGGCCAAATTACTGCCCCCCAGAGCCCTGAGCACGCTCCCACCTGCCATCTGCTGCTGCCTGACTGCCTGCTGGCCACGTGCCCCACAGTGCTGGTGGGTGGGGGTGTTGGGAGACATGGGTGGGGGCCTGGTGGAGGGTGCCCCTGCACTGGTGGGGGTGGTGGGAGACATGGGTGGGGGCTTGGTGGAGAGTGCCCCTGGTGGCGGGGGGGTGGGGGTGGTGGGAGACATGGGTGGGGGCCTGGTGGAGGCTGCCCCTGCACTGCTGGGGGGTGGGGGTGCAGGGGGACATGAGCAGGTGTGCAGGGTAGTCCCCTGTTTTGTAGGCTGCCTGCAGGGGCCGTGGAGGGTGTACAGGGAACACCTGTGAGGACCCACCCAGCCTAATCGCGTGTGATGATTCCCACGCACCCCTGTAATACACGTACCCTGGCCAATCGCGTGTTAAACTTCCCGCATACCCCTGTAATACACGGACCCTGGCTAATCGCGTGTTAAACTTCCCGCGTACCCCTGTAATACACGTACCCTGGCCAATCGCGTGTTAAACTTCCCGCATACCCCTGTAATACACGTACCCTGGCTAATCGCGTGTTAAACTTCCCGCGTACCCCTGTAATACACTTACCCTGGCTAATCGCGTGTTAAACTTCCCGCGTACCCCAAATAATACACTTACCCTGGCTAATCGCGTGTTAAACTTCCCGCGTACCCCTGTAATACACGTACCCTGGCCAATCGCGTGTTAAACTTCCCGCATACCCCTGTAATACACGTACCCTGGCTAATCGCGTGTTAAACTTCCCGCGTACCCCTGTAATACACTTACCCTGGCTAATCGCGTGTTAAACTTCCCGCGTACCCCTGTAATACACCTACCCCGCCCAATCGCGTGTTAAACTTCCCGAATACCCCTGTAATACACGTACCCTGGCCAATCGCGTGTTAAACTTCCCGCGTACCCCTGTAATACACGTACCCTGGCTAATCGCGTGTTAAACTTCCCGCATACCCCTGTAATACATGTACCCTGGCCAATCGCGTGTTAAACTTCCCGCGTACCCCTGTAATACACGTACCCTGCCTAATCGCGTGTTAAACTTCCCGCGTACCCCTGTAATACACGTACCCTGGCCAATCGCGTGTTAAACTTCCCGCGTACCCCTGTAATACACGTACCCTGGCTAATCGCGTGTATAACTTCACGCGTACCCCTGTAATACACGTACCCTGGCCAATCGCGTGTTAAACTTCCCGCGTACCCCTGTAATACACGTACCCTGGCCAATCGCGTGTTAAACTTCCCGCGTACCCCTGTAATACACGTACCCTGGCTAATCGCGTGTTAAACTTCCCGCGTACCCCTGTAATACACTTACCCTGGCTAATCGCGTGTTAAACTTCCCGCGTACCCCTGTAATACACGTACCCTGGCCAATCGCGTGTTAAACTTCCCGCGTACCCCTGTAATACACGTACCCTGGCTAATCGCGTGTATAACTTCACGCGTACCCCTGATATGCACGTTACCCGCTTTGCGTTCCTTGTTTGGCAGCCCTGTAAACTGGTCCAGGGTTAGCGCAGCCCTTTGCGATGATTTAGCGATTTTGATGGCTTTTCCTTGCGCGAGGGCGTTCTTGGGGGCGTTACTGGCGCTGCTGCAGGGTCGCTGCGATACTCTGCGCCACGGCTGGTTTGGGAGCATGAAATCCATGAATACGCTGTGCGCGGAAATCGGTTTTAGCGCACGTGCCTGGCGCAGTCAATCGCACGCGGACACTCTGCGCCAGCCGCTTGCGACACTTTTCAGCGAAATTCTATGAATTACCCTGCAAATGTGGAAGACATATCCAAAGATGCCAGATATATAGGACTTGATTGATTGTGTTAAACGATATAAATATGGTGAACCAAAACTGTGGCATTTAAAGATGTCTCCATATTTTTTCTGAATCCCCAGAACAGTGTAGATGATTGCTGCATTACAGTCTCTAAATCCTTTAATGAAAGAAGAGCAAAGACCTTACTGGAGGCATCAATTAAGGCAATTGACCTATAGTTTGATGGATTGAAAGGATCGCCCTTTTTAAGGATGCAGAATATGTGATTGGGACCAAGTAGATGAAAGTAGATGAGTCTCAAAAATATAATCACATTTTATTTTTAGAAGAGATGACCACAAAGTAGGGCTGTTTTCCAAAATGAAGGGAGTAATGCTGCCCGCCCAGACCATGGGCTCTGAATGGTTTTAGTTTGGACATAGCTGATACAATATCTTCCTCCTTCCAAGGACAGACACCAAAAATCACAGGTCCCTCACATGGATCTTGAATTGCTGTAAATACTTTCAGCAACTGGTATTTATTCACAAAATGATTAACTCATGAATCTTCCATTACAGAAGAATCCATGGCAAAATGAGAAGATACAATAGTTTTATTTACTGTAGCTCAACATTTGCCAACCTTATCATCGCAGAGGAGTTTTAGCATTTGTTGGTTATCCTTCTTATATAGTTCATTTTTTTCAGATTTAACACAATTCACATGCATTTGGCAAACCTTTTTCTTTGCAATCATATGCTCAGGAGGTTGAAGCCCCTTCCTCTGCAGATGTTTAATATTCTTACTTTCAATCCGTTTTGATGGAGCTATTCTTGAGTCTAAATTGTGAGAAAGTAAATTTGTATTAGGGATAACATTTATTTTTTATTTTTTAACAAACGGTTTAAATTAAACCTTTACACATTTATATTAGAAAAACACAATGACAATAAAAATAGTGAATAAAACACATCGGACAAAACAAAGAATTGCCACATTACAATACATAAATCACAACTTATTCCAAACAAAAATAAGCATTAAAAGAACAGAGCATCATGTCATCATTTAGAGAAAAGACAAACGAAAAACAAAATGAGAAATGAAAATAAATTACCAGATTGTACATATCATCAGTTCATTGTTGTAGCATTGAGCTATCCCCAGAAATTCATAAGCAAGAACGAAAGATTTGTATAGACACATAAGAGAAACTCAAAGGGGTGTGTAACGGACCTCCCAGATAATTTCCCCCAATAGACAAAACCAGCCCAAGGGAGATTCATCCTCAGGTCTTCAAAATATTGAGACTTTCAATAAAGCCTGATAAAGTCAAACCATATTGTGAAGTATCACGTTTTAAACATGTGATAATGATCACACTCATTTTCACCACCATCTCGCAGGCAGACCACTTGGACTTACACAACAAACCACAACTGTAGACCTCATCCATCAAAATGTGTGTGAACTTCAAGCTTATTCTATTGCTCCATTTAAGAATTAGTCCTGACCTATCAAAAGAATGATAAGAAAGTGCTGGATTCAGCTCACATACAGGAAGGAGGAAGTGTATAGCAAAATGCAAAATCAGATTATCTCTTATAAAAAAGAGATAGTCTATCCTAGAGGAAAACGTTCTCCTTTCCCATGTGTAAATTGGAGAAGTCAACACTTCCAATTGAGCTAATTGCAAATCTGCTAAAAAAGTTATCCCATGCCATACCTCATTGGACGCTAATGAGAGAAGGTAGGGAAGACATATGCATTCAATTTGGAACCTTCTGCACAGTTACAATTAACATCACCCCTATAATTATTGAATGATCATGTTCAAAAACCAAGCAACCTTCAAGGAGCTCTGTTAGAGCCATGTGAATGGAATCCATAGTTGCCCTAGCAGGATTCCAATACAAATTGACTAATAATAAATCAAGTCTTGTAATATTAGAAGAGACACAAACTGCCTTCAAACCCTCTGAGTAGTGAACAAATGTGGTTGTTACATTTAAATTGCGACAAATAGATATGGCAGTCCCCCACTGGATCGACCCATATCGGCTCGACAGGCGGGATTGGTAAAGGTCATAAAAGCCCTAGTATTAAAATGGGAATTTTCCATCTTCTCTTGGAGCATAGGATGTTACATTTGCTTATACATTTGCTTACACTGTCTAAATTATGTAACCATCTATTAAGATTAGCCAGACCACAAAAATTCCATGGCAAAACATTAACCTCATTAAGGTTAGGGTTGAGTCAGTCCCTGCCTAATAGCATAAACTGTTTTAAGGGCCAATTCAAACCAAGACAAATCCTGGCCCTCTTTGAATATATTTGGCACCTGTGCCACTGCAAAGGGGGAAGGAGAAGATACTGATTTGTTCAAATTTGGATCATCAAGCCTTGCATTCGTCCCTTCCATGTAGGTAAATATAAATGACTTAGGGCCTCATCACTAGTCTGGGAGTAATCCCGTGCAATTGCTGCTGAGCAGAAATAGTGTAACCACTGGGTCGTGCAGCTGAATTAGCGCTGCATCACAACTTGGTGTGAATGTGCCACTGACTCTGGCAGTAACTCTATTAGCGCCGGGCGGAAACTTCACAGAAATAAAGTTTGCAGCTGACAAACCGGTGCTAACAGCGCTACCACCAGCGAACCCAGCGTTATTAGTCTGGTGGAAACTGCGTTGCCGCCAGAAACGGAAAGCATTGCAGCAGCAATTTTCAGAAAACACAATCCATTATATATCTCCCCTTCCTGCAGTCATCCGGTCCTGGAAAGAAGCAAGAATGACACAGGAGAGGATAAGAGCCAAGGTGGCAGAACATTGCCTTCGCAAACCCAAATTTAGTGAGGTGGAGCTGGTGGTCCTCACAGATGAGGTCATTGCCCACTGTTAGGAACTTCATGGCAGTCAGCAGCAGAAGACCACTGGGCAGTGCAGGGCAGCCATTTGGAATGCCACCGGCCAGAAGGTGACAGCAGTGACAAGTGTACCCTGTAATGGAGAGGACTGCCGCAAGCGGTGAAATGACATGAGCGTCAGGGTGGAGGGAATCTCTGTCCCAACACCACCAAGAGTCGCTGGCGACTGGAGGAGGCACTGTGGAGCCACTGGTCCTCACCACCTGGGAGGAGAAATGCAGTACTGTGCTGGACTTTGAAGGGAAAGAGGGAGTTGGCAGTCTGGAGGAGGGTGCCAGCAGCCAGGAGGCAGGAGGTGAGTCAACCCATCTCACAGAAGTGCATGCACAAAAGACAGCTCAGCATAAGAGGCTCCATTGCACTGGGACACATGTTAGCAGACCCAGAAGCTGGGCATGCCAACAGGGAAGAGTGACGGGGTGACACATCAGCCGCCCTCCACAGCAGTCATGGGGCAGGGCACCAAGGCCACCCCTGAGTGTCACAGCAGCGGGAAGGGGTAGCAAGTGACCCAAACAAATGTCATGTGCACCACAGCCCTACTGGCGCACCCTTGGCCAGTGGGATTGTGGTGTGTGAGAGACCACCCATATCTATTAGTCCTGACAAAATGGATTTGGATTATAACACAATTTTAACATTAGATCTTTTTACTCCCCCACCAATTGTAGCCTTTAAGAAAAGCGAAAATATAAGGAACGTGCTTATCAGAAATGATATAACCATCAAGCAGCCTGTGGCACCTAGACAAACTACCCTGTGGGGGCTACCTACTGTGAAAGGACACTTTCCTTGTGGTAATTGTTTAATGTGTAAATATACAGCAGAGACCAAACAAATTCAGTCAAACTCTTCGAAAGTATGGTTTCTTAATGAAATGACGAATTGTAATTCTGAAAATGTTGTGTATTTAATTACATGTCCGGGTAAGATACAATATATTGGTAAAACCAATAGAAAATGCAAGACCAGAATGACAGAGCATCGAAGCTGCATTAAAAATGAAGTTATTGCAGCCCCTATGGTGAAACACTTTCAAGAGAAGGGACATACACATGAGGACCTAAGATGGGTTATTCTTAAAAAGATTCATGGTTCAAATAAACAAGAGACAGACAGGAGACTTTCCACCTTTGAACAGAAGATGAAATTTAAATGCCAGAGCCACGTTAGAGGGCTTAATGAGGAGGTGGAGTGGCACCATGTATATTTGTGATATGTATGATTAATCTGACATATTGTGTTATATGTCAATACATATGTCTCTGAGAACTTATACTTTTTGCTGTTCTTATACCTTGCAATTGTTTTAAGTGTGCGTAGTAAGAATGTTTAACTTTCATGTGGTTTATGCTTCCTGGAGGTTTTGACATCTGCAATTGCACATTCTGTGCTAAAATACACGATTGTTGGAGTCACAATATACACAGACATGTCACTGTGTTTTTTCTAGTTTCTTTTACCACCATGTGATCAGGATCTAGTAAGGCGCCGTGTGCCGGGTTTCCTTTTAAGTTTGACATCTGTAATTGCACACCTTGTGATAAAACACATGATCTTTGATTTCGCATTAAATCCACAGACATGCCATTGTACATTTATGTATTTTTCCAGTTGCTGAAACACACACTTTTTACCATTATGTGAACATGGTCTAGTAAGACTCTGTGTGCCGGGCTCCCTTTGAGTTTTTTTAGGTGCCTGCCGCTGCGAGATAAAAGTGAAACCTATGCTTAAGTGTGGACAGCGGTAGTCCTTTGTTTGTGCCGCTTGATCCAAACGTGAGTGTTTATGAGTCCTACCTCAGTGTTTGCTTTTGAAGCTTTTTGTACGTACGCTCTAACACGACGTAGCACAGATTACGGATATTAGTCTCGACTGGTATAGCGGTGGTGAAGCGAGCTTTCCTTGGGACTCACATGTGTATTTAGACACAGTGCACTTTTCCAGAGCGGTACCCAAGGCATCGAGCAACCTCACGTTCCGCGTTCTAGGTAAGGGGTATGTGCTGAGTGTAACTCTGAAAGCACTCTGCTTTGTATTACTTTGTGTTATTTGGACAACGGTGTTGTTGTATTTGGACAACGTATGACTGGATTGGTTTCCTTCTCCCTCTTGCCTCCATGTTAGGTAATGTTGTTTGCATTTGCGGTCTCCCGTATGGTGATTTTAAGAGCTGGGTGCCATAGTGAAGTCTAAAAGACTAGAGGTAATATATGCGTATTTTTAAGGTGATGGCATACACACGGGTGCTTTTATAAAGCTGGTGTTAATATGTGGCGCACATTTCTTTAAGGTGGCATTGTAGGAGCACATGGTGTGGTTTACTCCTAGCTGTTATGTTTTGCAAGTAGGTGCAGCGGTGTGATGTTTGTTGTACTTGATATGCAGGTCGTAAATCCAGAAGGGCAACTTGGAGTGCCCCTTTACTGAGAGAAAATTTGATATAAGAAATTTGATGCTATCTGACGGGACTGTGTCCCTAGCGCTACTAACCATCACTCATAGAGATACAGTAGCTTGTGGTTTAAGGAGGAAGATCCATTTTTTGGTCTTCCTTGTAAACCTTTTTGGGCAGCACTTGTGCGGTCCGGAGGGGCTCTTTGGATAATGATAATCTTATGGCTCACTGTCTGATGTTTGTTGTTTGGATGTCATTTTTAGGTGATTCCCTGCTTGGATTATCGTTTTGTTTGACTCAGGATCACATGGTGGTGAAAACTTATGAAATAGGTTTCTCCCATGAAGAAAGTTCTAGCATTTGAAAGACTGAAGAATTGAAACATGTCGGGATATGTTGATAATCGACACGTTGTGTAAATGTCTAGCGGATGTTAATTGTTATGGGTTTGTGAAATCTTTGATGTTGTAAAAGAAAATTGTGGTATATTTTCCCATTAGATTGGTGTTATACCCACCATGTGGGTCATAATCTTGGGTGACACAAAGTGTTTTAAAACAAGTTGTTCTAAGAATGTTTTATTAAGTTTTGAATATAAAAATTAAAAAGATCTAATGTTAAAATTGTGTTATAATCCAAGTCCATTTTGTCAGGACTAATAGGTATGGGTGACTACTAATCATCTCCTCTCAGACAGATGAGTAATCCAATAGATTAAGGTTTTACACTCTTCCTCCTTAATGTATACATATTTATGGTCTACCTCGGACTGTGGAGTTAGGTTTCCAACGGGGTTCAGCGATTTTATGTATAATGAAGTGTGAGAGACCACAACACCTTGCAGTAGTCTCACCAGCATGTTGTGCGCCCAGTTGGCTTCCTCATGTTGCCCTTGCAGACAAGCCACAGGGAACTAAACGTCCCCCACACCAACATGTGCCTAGCCTGCCAATCACTGTGCACCACACTCTATCCTAGCTGGTTGCACAGCAGTGCCCCATAGAGCCATGACAGTGGCATGGACTAAGTCACCACCCCCACCCACCCATGTGAGTGGCACCCGGCAGGGGATGTGGGGGCATGAAGGACCACACACATGTATGCCAGATTTAAGCTGCCCAGCATGGACACCCTGCCCTCCCCAGACACAGGCCAAAGAACAACTGGCCATGCATCACACACTTATTGCTACAAGCAACCCCATGATGCTGGGCTTGCCCTGACCGACCATGCCCATTTGCCCATATGTGTGTGGTCCCACTCTGTACCGTAGCAATTGTGTCTTGCATGCAAACACACATGGGGGAACCATACCTGACTAAATTTCCTAATTCTCCTACAGGCACTCACTTTTTTTGTATTTTTGTTTATTTGTATAGTGCAAACCAGGCCCGCAGGCTACCGGGCGCATATCTTCAAACAGTGGTTACAACATTGCAGGAACATAGTACAAAGCATAGGAATCCAGGAACAGTGCACGTTAGTCAGGCATACATAACAAAACTGGGAAGTCGGCTATTCAGTAAGACAATTGGTCATCTGAGGCGGCTAGCCAGTGTTTAGCTTTGAGTTTAAATAGGTTAAGAGATGATAGATTTCTAATAGTGAGAGGCACAGAGTTCCAAAGTTTGGCTGCCACAACTGGAAAGCTAACACCTCCGGCTGTTTGGAGCTTGAATCTAGGGATTGAGAGGCTCTAGCTATGGGCAGACCTGAGTGACCGGGGAGGGATATATTGAGTGAACCGCGAAGCTAAGTAGATAGGGATCTGGTTATGAATGCATTTGTAAGTAAGGGCAGTGATTTTGGTGAGATCCTTTGGGCGACTGAGAGCCAGTGCAGGTTCTTCCTAGTTTCAGAGATATGTGCAGATCTAGCCATGTTGAGGGCTGCTCTAATAGTATTATTTTGAGTGATCTGGAGTTTATTGAGGTTGCACTGGTTAGTGCCTTGGTACAGTACGTTACAGTAGTCCAGTTTGGACATAACCAGTGGCCCAGCGATGGTGATGCAGTTCTGCATAGAAAGGAATGGGCAACAGGCTGTGATCAACTTACATGTGTAGGCTGATGCGGCAGCAACTGCATTGGTTTGTCTGTGAAGGGAGAGTGTGGAATCTAGGTAGATGCCCAAGGTTTTTGTGTCTTTGGATACTTTGACAGGGTTGCCATTGATATTGAAGGAACTGCACAAAGGGTTCAACTTGTTGAGTCTTTGTTGTGTGCCTAGAATGAGGAGCTCTGTCTTGTCATCATTAAGACAGAGCTCACAACGCATTGCCTGAGCCATCAGAGGAGGAGGAGGGCATTGCAGGCACATCTGGAAGTGCCACATCCAGGCATTCAAGGTCTGCCACCACCACCACCCCACAAAGGTCCACTGAGGCCAAACCAAGGTGGATATCCTGCTAAGGAACACTGCAACAAAGCAGGGCCAAGCCAACACTCACACCACAGGCCACCAGGAGCAGTGCAAGGCACATTGTACCCACACCTGCAGACAGAGGCACAGACACCAAGCCCACACGTGCTGGCAGGGCAACTGAGGAGGCACAGGGGGACACCAGCCCAGTGTCACCACCTGCTTAAGGGCCATCATGCCGCCAACACTCCCAGAGAGACCACCACACCGCCAGTGTGCACAGAAACCGGACGTCGATACACCCTCATATGGATCCTCTGAAGTCAGCTAAGTTCCAGTGCAGAGACCCTCACACACAAAGCCCAAACCAGCATGCATCATGCTGTTGCAGAGGCTTGAGAACATGGAGCAGAGACAGTGGAATAAGGAGGCAATTGGCCACTTTCAATCTGAACACATGCATGCCACTAGGGACAACATCCAAGGGACTACCCATAGGATTATATGGGCCATCGCTCGCAACAGGGCCGAGACAACAGCCAACATGTCCTCCCTGACACTGTATGCTCAGAGGGTCAAGGAGATGACAGAAGGCATCTCTGCACTGGCAGAGGCCATCCGGCAGGGCAGGGAGGTGGAGCACCAACAAAACCTGGGGACGGACTCCGTTCATTCCACTTCCACCACACCCACAGAGGAGTCACAGCAGGGCATGTCGAGGTGTCAGTCACCGCGCCTTCTGCACCCGAAATCACCAGGGGCTGTCAGGGGGGAGGCCACGTTTATGAAGGACTGTAAGATACTGATTGGCATGAGTGGCCATGCTCGTGAGTTGGTAGTGGGTTGGGAAGGGGGATAGTGTGATCGGGAGTTGGAGGTGGGAAGGGGATGGGGATATCATGATGGGAAGTTGGTGGTGTGAGAGGGATTGGGATAGTGTGATGGGGCGTTGGTGGTGGGAGGGGGATCATTTTGGCACTTCATTTCATAAAAACCATTCAACTTCATCAATGTGAGGACATTCATGATTGTATCATTGCCATGTTTATTGATTTAGATGGTGTCACACAGTGGTGCATAGCTTGTGAAATGTGAAATTGTCAACAGAAATTGTCCATCAGTCCCTTGTGTGCCATTCTCCCATACCTGAGTTCACCTCTGGCAATGCGTGCAAGTGCCTTAACCACAGGCACTGCTTCCTCATCCTCTGGGGGTGGCATGTCCACGTCAGGGGGTAGTGGAACATTTCTCCTCAGGTAGATATTGTGCAGCATGGCACACACAAGCACAATTGTACCCACTTTCTCTGGAGCTTACATCAGGGCTCCAGCAGTAGAGTTGAGGCAGTGGAAATGTGCCTTCAGGAGGCCAAAGTTACGATCGATGCACACACGGGTCCTGCTGTGAGTGTGGTTGTAGGCAATATCCTGCAGTGTTTGTGGGTCACACACAGGGGTCTTTATCCAAAGCAGCTGTGGGTATCCAGAGTCACCTGCATGGTGGGAGGCACAGGCATTTGACACTGTCGGGTGAGGGGGTGGACGTACACAATATCAGGTCAATGGAGTACTCGTGCATGTAAATTCATTTCACGGCATGTAACTATTCTATGTCTGTGCATGCAGTGTCACTCATGTCACGCATTGTTGGTGCTTCATATGCACCCTGTTCCCTTGCAGCATATGTTGCATAAGGTGTCTGTCGGTGACACGTGCAGCAGACATGGTTGCTGTCATGTGGATGTGTATTTCCACATGGCATATGGCATACTGGGTTCCCTGGTGGGTACTCCCTGGGCATCCGGTGAGAATGGGTGGGCGTTGTGGGCTGGCAGCACATGTGCGCATGGCTCTGGTACTGGCAGGGCTGTTGTGTGAAGGAATGGGACAATTTGTCAGCATTGATTTGGTAAGTGCATGTTGCATTGTGGTACCTGTAGTCATGTTGGTGTAAATGGTTGCTACTGTTGTATGTGTACTACTGCTTCTCCGTGCAGGTACGCCTGGCATGTGCTTGCTCCCAGGCCTGTACTGTGGCGATGGGGCAGGAGGAGGTGAAGTACATATTTTGCATTAACTTGTCATGCCATCCTTTGTGTAGTCATGTGCACCCCCCGATACCCCATTAGGGCATGTGCTTCACAGCGCATGTGTGCTGGATTTTCTACTCACCCAATATCCAGGTCTGTTGTCCTCTGTGCCTCTCCATGTTTCCTGGCAGTGTGCTGTTCCATAGGACCATGTCATCTTGGGTGGAACCAGGGTAGCAGGCACAGCAGTGGAAGATGTGCAGGTTGGGGCGCAAGGTCACCTGCATATTCAGGGAGCGGTAGTGCTTGTGGTTTCGGTACACTGCTTCGCGGGCCTGGGGGACCACCAGCGCAACATGGGTACAGTCCAGGGCACCAATCACATTTGGTATTTGGGAAATGGCATTGAACTGTGTCTTCATGGCATTGACCTGGGCTGGGATAGTAGGCAGTGTGATGTGGCATTGCACTTGCCGCAGGAGGGCTTCGAGCACCTGGGCCAACACTTCACAAAATGTGGGATGTGCTATGCCGTGCATCATGGCCACAGAGTCCTGGAAGTTGCCAGTTCCAAGAAATTGCAGGACACACACCAGCTTCAGCAGTGGCAGCTGTTCAGATGTTGGTCCTGCTCCCTATGTCATTGTGTATTGTGGTGAGCAGCTTTGTTATGTTCTACCTGTTGAGGTGGTATAGGGTGACTAACTGGCTGTCTGTGAGGGTCCTGGGTGAAGGCCTAACCCTGGGATCAGTGCACGCCTTGCTTGGGCTCTCCTCCTCCTCCACCCGGTACTTCATGTGCCCTGGCCTGGTTGTCCAGTCTTTCTAGTTCCAGGTGCAGAATGAGCAGCTGACTGCCCCAGCTCACAGAGGATATTGGGAGCATGGTGTTGGAAACAGTGTTTGGGGCAGAGGTGTGCCTTATGTCGCCCTCTGGGGTAGATTGGGTTCACCTGTGACTCGATTTCAGGCACCTGTGTTCATTTACCTCCAGCAGCAAATTAGAGGTAACTGTGCTGTGTTTTCAGCAGTATTAGCACTGGTTTTCAGTGCTAATTTAACTGAACAAGGGCTTGTGATGCGGCTATGTTTGCACCTCATGTGTCCGGCTGTAATTGCGCTGGCTGTAATTGCGCCGGCTGCTTTTGCAGTCGATGGTATTTGCGCCGGCACATGATCCGGCAAAGCGGTATTGGCAGTGCTAGTTCCATAACTACAACTTTTAAGCATTACCACCAGACTTGGGATGAGGCTCGTAGTCTCTTCTGATGAGTTGATAACATGTAAACCGTAGCCTAATGTCTGTAGATTTACTCGCTGCTACCATACAAGATTAGCAACTGTAACAGAATTAAAATAGCAAGCCATGCGATTATTGTTTGTTAGTGGCAATGTGATCCTGTCTATATCATCAGTGTGCAAATATCTCAATGGAGGAATCATTTAAAAAATATCCAACAATGTTGTCCTATTCACCTGTGCCAATCAATTAATTTGAGGATAACTTTCAAACGCCGCAGTTTTAGATGTGTAACGAACAGGTAGGACTTGGATCGAGTCCTTTGACTGAGAGTTTCCCAAAACCATGTGGGCCACTTCAGCATAAGTAGAATGATAAGAAGCAATGCCCACCTAAGCAACCAAATAAGATGGTATAGTAGCCTTATATGGGCAGGTACAGATAACACCCACATTGTTGGTGATTGTTTTTATGACGGCAGTGGTGAAATTCATTTTCTGAGTAGGTTGTAGGGAGTAAGGAATTTTAGTTTGTTGAGTCCCCATGGTCTTGGCATCGGATGTGAAGGGGGCACTGTAACTTTGGCAAAAGGAAATTATCGCTGGATTCTTCATTCAAGACAGTGGGAAAGCATGAGTCAGTGCCAATCTCCCGAGTAACGGAGACAAGAGGGACACCATTTCTTTACTCTTCATTAAGGAATATGTTGCAGTGTGAGCACCCTCAGCTGACACCTCCATAATGTCAGGCTCTTTCAAATACTTCGACAGGGCCTGGTCTGAATTAGACCCCCCACCTGCCACAATTTGAGAGTTTAGATCTCTAATGCCGTCAACCATGGGTAGCTGATGAAAGATTTTTAATGATGAGTTATGCCCATGAAGTTTCGCTGCCAGCATAGTTTTCGATTTTGTTTTCCTAGAGGCATTCTTCTCTTTGTGTTGAATTGTGCAAGAATTAGGAACTAGTGGAGCAAGAGGATGAACATTCTCCACCAATGAGGGGATCAGAAAAATGGGTGAAAAAAGCTCTGGAGGTGCTCTTAATCTCGAAACACAGTTTAGGAGAGGAGTGGGACTCTTAGGTTTGTGATTAGTTACTATCAAAACTGGCAAAGTAAATTCCCCTTGTTCCAAAGGCCCATCTTCTAGCAGGTTACCATCATTCGCTATGAAAACTATCTGTACAACAGACCCTCTTTTCGGTTCTGTATGCATTCTTTGGAAATTCTCCTCAATCAATGAAAGTTTCAATGGATTCAATAGGAATCTTATCGACTGTTGAACATCCTAAAACAAATGCCTGCTCACTAATTAAAACCATGAGAAACATCACTAGGAACCAGTCATGTCTAAATGTATCTTCAAGACAGTCCTGAGTCCTGAGTTTGCATGTCAAAATGCCAGCCTATCATTCGGTAGTCTTTCGATAGTAGACCAAACTCATATTACCTGCTGAAAGCCATTCAGCTACTTAGGTTTACACTTTCACTAAATGAACAGTCAACTAGTCAGTGGCACAAACTCCTTCAAACTTCAAAATGTGCAAAAAAGGGTTTTGCAGCATGTTGATCCAGTTTTAAAATCAATCAAAATCCAAGTTTGTATACCTTTTTTTGGACTAACAAAATATTATGCTAAAATGGTAGTTCCATAAGCTTTCAAAGTCCCAGAGACCTCTTAATCCTATGGCGGTCACAAGACGAATAGGCAACAAAATAAAAAACACAAAGAGTTTGACATCACTTTTACATGGAAAAAAGGCAAGTTATTCTCCCAATCCCTTAATTTTTTCCTGCAGCCAGTGGACATTAGATTGACCCAACTACATCCATAACTACCCTCTTCCAGGGCATGCAGGGAATGAGTAGAAGCGTCATGGGACTATCCCTCTACTTCAGGCTCTTCTCACTTCAATCACACGGAATATAATTCCTTATTACTCTCTCAATCTCCAGATCACACCCATGCCACTCTGTGCAAACAATCTGCTTGGTGTTAGTGATGCCCTGATGACCCTCATAGGCCGCTTGTACAATGTCTTCCACACTCCGTGAGGAGGTATTTATCTGTCACCTCTCATGACACACTCCCCCCCATCACTTGCAACTCATCCCTAATGGGCCATACTCCTTCTAAAAGTATTCCTGCTAAGAATTCTTTTGATATAGATCCTGTCTCCATTATATCCCTCTTGACCCTTTTCAGCATATCATCTTCCATGAGATTGATATCCCAATCATCTTTTGAAATCATTGTTTGCTCTATACTCAGAACACATTCACTTCCATCATCATCTTCCTCATCCTGAGAATCGGCCCAATTGCATATCACCAAATGCAATAAACAATCAGCAGTTATATTCTATTTCCAGCAATGCTTTCCACATCAAATGCATATTCCTGGAGGGATATCACCCATCTGCTTATTCTTGAGGAAGCTATATCTAGGCCCATCTTCTGTACTGTCTCTCTCAGTGGTTTGCTATCTGTTTGGACTACGAATTTCGATCCCCTCAAACATTTTCGAAATTATTCTCTCGACCATTTTATCACAAGAAGGTCTCTCTCAATAGTCGAAAAATGTACTTCTGCTCCTTTAAGGATCCTCGAGGGAACGGCTATGATGTATTTGTTGTTTTCTTCTACCTGCATCATAACAACACCCACACCTGTGCTGCTGGCATCTGTTGATAGTATTGTGTGTCTTCACACATTCAAGATTTTGACAGATGGTGTTTGGTCTAGGGCAGAGCCATCTTCATGGGATGGCAAAAGGGGCACTTGCCCTGGGCTCCCACCTTGGAGAGGGGCTCCACAAGAATGTATGATCTTTAGAAGTCAGTTTCCATTGTTGACAAAACAAAAATGGCACATGTTAAGATATGTCATGGTATGCTGCTGAGGCCTTTAAAAAACGGTCATGTTGGTTTATGTGATGTTTTCTCTTCTCCCCCCTACTTGTGTCTCCTCTGCAGGTGGGGCTCTGTGTAGAGAGATATGAGAATCTCTCAGGGATATTGTTGTGACAACATTGACTTCACGTGTTGTGGCCCCGAAGAAAGTGGGTTAACCACCATCTCCACTGAAACCGGTAGGCCAGATGAGGCCCCTCCTCTATTTCATTAGGAATAGTGGATACAAAGAGAAGGGGCTAACGTCTTTTTGAAATAAACTGTTCAAAGCTCTTTAGCTTAAAACACCCAGATTGGGTGTGAGCACAACCACAGCGACCACAGTTGCGAATTTAAAAATCAATGGAGTAGAAAAGATATTATTAACCATCTTTCTTTTCTCTCCGCTTTTCCCCGTTCTTTGAAAACAAAAACCCAAGGATGGGGTCTTAAACAAATAATGATCCCTTTTGAAGAAAACATTGAAAAAATAACCAAAAAGTTTTCTTCTTCTTAAGAGAAATCTTTTTACATGTGTGACTCTACCAAGCTGAGAATAAAAATAAAGATTCAAAATTCATCAGCAACGTATTGATCACACACATTTTTAAATTTGTACAACTATTGATGATTAGCGTGAGATAGGGCAAGTCTCTCTCCCTACCCCTAACCCTAGATAAGTGGTTCATCAGCGCATCCTACGGATAGTAAGATCACAAGGGTGTAGGAAGAAATGTTGGAAGGCAAGTTTAGTTGTCGGCTACATACCTGTAGGAATTGATGAATAACTCTTAAAATTGGTAAAAACTTGATTTTTTGTGTGTGTTAAACTTTCTGGGGCATCTCACCGGAGCCCTCCCCACTCTGAGCCCAATACGTGTGTTTTTGTACCTAAAACAGACTACAGCTACCAGAATTACTTGAGACCAATTGAGACAAATCTGAAACACCTGAAAAGGCAGCCTCCCTGAAGATTGTTAGAGACATGAAAGCGCTTGGAGGAGAACAGCAACTTGAATTGCAGCAGGTATTTAGCACTGGGAACTAGAATGGGGGCCTTACCCTCCCTCTGTTTCTCTCTACAATGTTACTTTCCCTATAATAATAGTGAGCATTTATATATTGCACACTACAACATCTTGTTTCTTTGCTAACCAATGGTAGCACTACTTGAAAAATATGTCCTTCAATCTCATTCGTTGTGGATACGGACACCTACCTGGTAGCTTCTAATCTTTATCCGCTATTTATGCCATGGTCGGTGTAACTTTCTCCTTGCTTCCAGTTGTTCTCCTGTATGCATGCTTGATCACTTTTACATTCTGTGAGGCAACTAATCTGAGTAGTCTGTCTATTTTGAATTATGTGCACCTTTTTCATGCGATCTGTGTCCTGTATTCAGACTATAGCCAGTATATCTTCCTTGTGGCTGCTATTGATGAAAAGTGTCCTGTACCTATGCTACAGCACAGATTCCCTTATCGTGGACTGCTAATGTTGTCCTTGAACTGCAACTTCTTTAGCATTCTGATTACAGCAAGAATGAAAAACATAATGTGACTGAAAGTGAGTACCTATATTTATTTTTCAAGGCAGCATATCAAGCTATGACTGGTGATCGCAATGAGGGAACGGGGGAATGCGACCAGATATTCAGATCCCTTCATTCTTTTGTTTCATTTGGTTCTTTTGGAGAGGGTGGAGGGCCCAAGAAATCTGCACCCTGGCCCGAAAAGTGCTAAAGATGGCCCTGCTCGAGGGCAGCCTTGATCATGCCAAACTCTTTTGCGCATTCTGAATTCCACTCGTATTTGGATCGTGCCTTCAGCAGAGACCTCATATTCACAGTTTGATCTGCAAAGTTGGATTTACATTTGGAATAGTATTCTGCCATTCCTAGAAAGGAACAGAGAGTATCTTTATCTTTTGGTTCTGGGGTTCCTTAAATGCCATTAACAAAGTCTTTTTTGAATGAATGCCCATGGCTGAAATCGAGAGGCCCAAATAGTAAAGTTTCCTTTGACTAAATGTGCAATTCTCCTCACTTAAAGTGAGACCATTCTCCACTAATGCTTCCATCACCCTGCTCAACTTTTAATCATGCATCTTTTGATTCTCACCATACATTAATGCATCTATTGGTCCTCACCTCACCCTCTTCTTTGGAGCATATCGCCTGGGATGGAGCAAAAGCTCTCCCTCATCAATCCCGCGCTGCAGGGCAGCTTGGTGCACCCTCGTGCCTGAGGTAAGTCTGTGGGCTTAATTTGGCTACATGAGAAACCATCCACCTGGTCCCTTCTTAAATCTTGAAAATACCATATATTTTACGATTCGCTACTCTCAGCGCAATTGTGGGTCATTCCGGCATTCTACAGTGTCCGAGAACGACGACAGCATCACTTTGATCATTTACGCATTGTTTGAATGCAAGCCTTCGTTTTTCCATGATGGTGCCATGCTTGCCTTAATGCATAACAGCCATTCAACATAGCGATCGCTGATTTGTGGTACACTGCCATATACCTCCTACCAGCCCACCGGTAGGCGGAGGTCGGCACCTTTGTGTAAGGCACCGTGTACAAGGCTCCTGTCCTGAGCCTGACCAGAGTCACCAGACCCCTAAGCCAGTGACTCTGCCCGTGTCGTGTTTTACTTCCCCCTACATTGGCGCTTCGCTACGAGACCAGCACACTGTACACTTCTGTCTTTGGTCACACGTGGTCATACGGTGATGCAGCACCACACCTGAACTAATAGTGCTGGAGGTAAGCGCTGCCATATTTCAGCCCCACCTATACACCAAACACGCACGTTGCTACAGCACCTGGTGTTGAGGACCTGATCCACATCTAATGTGATACGTACTATTCCCTATTGCAAAGGTCTCTTTTACGTTAGGTATCTTATAGAACCCAACGGCCTGTTCCTTACAGTTCTGACAACTACTCGATAGACTGACCATATCCCTTTCTGCAGTGTCTCATAATTCCTTATGGCACATCTTACCTTCAATCATGAGCTGTATCCTATCTGTTGCACACCCCTATCACAACGCATCCTACAAAGCACCATATATCTGAACTGCTCCTCAGCATATACCTAGCTGAAATGTGCCCTACATGGTCATTTAATCAGGGTATCTGCGGTCCCGTGCATTGATACTACACCTGACCTTACCTACTGCATCCTATCCCCCTCTCACCGCAGGGAAATTCCAATTGCATTCTGGGCACCTGACCTCCACGCAGTACTAACCAGCCACCCATCCAGTCCTTAATATTGCACATACTTACTGATGCCTTAAGTCCATCAACCTATTTGATTCATTGTGGCCTGCATTCTATTCTGTACTTGCCACATCGGTCTGCAGAGTTGGCTTATGTACTCCATTAATGCGATGGCCCTCTACCTGTTTGTCTCACAACCTCTATTGCTGCTGTGTACTGCTATCCACGGCCTTCTATGCGTGCCATACTCTATTGCAATACCCCATTTGGCTTGATTTGAATTGCTCCCACTGCATTTAGTGTGTCATTCCTGATGTCATTAGTCCAACTGGTCTGCGTTGAACTGCCCCTATTGCAGTCTGCATTGCTGTTTTGAACTGCTATCCACGGCATTCTATCCATGCCATATTCTATTGCAATACCCCATGTGTCTTGATTTTAATTGCACCCATTGCATTTTGTGCGTCATACCGAATTGCATTACTACAACTGGTCTGATTTCAACTGCCCCAATGCATTTCTTTGTGCCATAATCGATTGCACCGCAGTCTCTGGTATGCCCCACTAGTAAATTACATGGCAACCTTTAAATATACCTTATCTTGCCACCAACTGCTCTGAATTGAATTGCTCCTACATCATCTCAGATCTCACGCCCTGCTAAACTGCTGATGAATGCACTTCTTGTATCACATGCTCCAAGTGCCCTACACGCCCACTGCCCAGCATCCCTCTGCCCAACCATCAACCTGAGCTCGATATCTTATGCTTGATTACTAAGACCTCACCTTACTATGTACATGCTCCACACAATATGATATATTCTACTTCTACTTGGCAACTTACTAACGCCTGCCTTGACCCCTCTCAACACCAGCAGTGTCATACCAACTCAGCCTACCATGATACTGAATAATTTGCGCTTAATGTCCTGTACAACACTTGCCACCAGCCTCAGACTTCCACCAGCAGAAAGCATTCCACCCTCAACCTTCCTGCCCTCGTGCCTACAACCCATCACCAGCACCACTCCCACCACTACTTTGCTTCCGCTTAACCCTTACTTGAACTCACCAGCCTTACGCTGGAACACTTTGCCTCCAAACCTACACCTAATCAACCCTGCGCTTTGCATCTCAGGAATTATAGATTAGGCACTAGATTCCCACTTGTAGCCTCGTGAGCATACAATCCCACCACCACTAACAAAATCCACAATACCCCTATCAAACATACAAACATTCCCAAGATAATATCTACAAAGAATACCCTACCTGAGGTTCTTTCTACCATCACCGATATCAATCACACTCTGGACAAAGCTACCACTATTAAGGGTGCTTTAATCGATGCAAGGTCACTCTCTGCACATGCATTAGATAGTGCAGACTATATCATAGCTCAAGACCTTGACTTCTTAGCCATTACTGAGACCTGGCTACAGGCAGAAGCAGGACCATTACTCTCACTCGCCATCCCTAACGACTATACCATTACAAGATGTGATAGAGACTCAAACAAATCCAAAGGCGGGGTGTTGATTTTATTTCCAAAAGCTCCTTAGGACTTAGACCTATTCCAAGTCAGTACATATAATCAGCTGAGCTACTGTCCATCAAGATTCCTGTCTCAGCTACCCAAACCATTACCATGCACCTCATCTATAGGCCACCTGGACCAGTTTCCACCTTCGCAGAGGACATTACCACCCTCCTATCAGCCAACACCAAGCCTAGCCCACAAATCATTCTATTAGGTGACCTTTATCTTGGCTTCTAAGAAACCAAATGCCATGAAGCACTAGAGATCGCTAGCACTATAACCAAACTGGGCTTCACCCATCGCATCCAGGAACCCACCCACATCAAACGGAGAACCTTTGATTGGCTGATAGACTCCAACTGCAGCATTAACATAGTGCCCAATACTCCCTGTGCCTGGTCAGATCACCATATGATAACTTTCAATATCAAATCTGATCACCTCTTCTCCAAACACAAAATTGCACCGCCTATCAGCACGAGAAACAAAAGGGACATAACTAGTGAGAAACTGCTCCCATTAATTTTACCCATTCTAAACAATGCCTCTGAGTCGTGCACTGACCCCTCAGCATTAGTTGACATCTAAAATCAAACTACACTCAAAGCCATTAATACCATTGTCCCACTTAAATTACGGAAATCCAGACCACGTGCACACCTTAACTCTTGTTTCACGCCAGCACCTTAGAACACTACATGAGGAAAAAAGAAATGCACAGGCCCGCTGGAAAAGCCTACACTTGGCGGTCAATAAGGACAACTATATACTAGCATTCTTCAACTACAAAGAGGCAATCTTCCAAGCCAAAAAGACACATATAACAGTCAGATCTCGCAAGCTAAATCGAGTACCAAAGAGCTCTTTAAGATACTTAAAGAACTATAATCTCCAACAGCTCCCCCCGATACCTGTGTGAAAGATAGTTCATGGTGCTCCTATACTCAAAAAGCACTCTTAGACACAATTACCATGCCCCAAAACAAAATCAATGCCAAGAAGGTAGTCTGTCTCTTGACTCACACTATAGTACACCTACCAGAGCTTCTGACCTTCATCAACTCATCAACACACTCTCAAACCATTTAACTTCTCACCACTCTCCATCAAAGAGGTAGATAATATCATCCTCAAACTTAAACCATTCAACTGCCAGGGTGACACATGTCCAGCCCCCATCATTAAGGAGGCTACTAATGAACTAGTACCATTCATTACCGCCCTAATAAATGCCTCATTCAACACAGGCATTGTACCTGACAATCTCAAAGATACCTGGGTCCTCCCCTTACTTAAAATCAATCATTAGACCCGAGCAACCCCACTAATTACAAGCCCATCACCACCGTCCCCTTCCTGCTTAAAATCCTTGCCAGAGCAGCTTACCTGCAGATCCAGGACTATCTAGAATCTAATAACCTCCTAGGCCTTAGACAATCAGGCTTCCGACCTAGGCATGGAACCGAAACGGCCTTAATCAATTTAAAAACCCAAATCAAAGAGCTTAAAGATAACCGCAAGCAGGCCCGCCTACTAATGCTCGATATTTCAGCGGCCTTTGAGTTGGTCAATCATCAAAAACTTTGCAACCATCTCAAATCTGCAGCTCACTTCTCGGACAAAGCTACCACCTGGATCAGATTCTTCCTGGAGAATAGATCAATGAGGATCTTCTCCCCATCTGCCTCTGCTGAACCGTCACCAGTTCTGTACATGGTCCCCCAAGGATCATGTCTACCACCAACACTCTATGATGTGTTTACAAAGCCCCTCTTCGATATTCTCGACTATTTGGGTGTCACCTACACTAATTATGTAGTTGACACCTAAATACTCATCCCCATCACTGGAGACCACAAAGCGGGCATCAAAGCACTAAACAAAGTCTATCTGGTCAGTCACGCTTGGATGGCACAACACGGGCTCTGTCATAACGATGATAAGATAGAGCTACTCCTTCTAGGATCTCAACCGAGACTCAATAAATTAGATCCGGTCTTTAACTCCTTCATCATTGATGGCAACACCATAAAGGTATCCAGTGACACTAAAACCCTTGGCATATATCTAGATTCTACGATATCCTTAACAAGACTAACTAATGCCATAATCTCCTCAACGGCCTACACCTGTAAACTTATCACCGCCTGTCGACCATTCCTTACCACTTCCAACTGCATAATTCTTGCTAGAACCCTTATCATGCCGAAACTCGACTATTGCAATGCACTCTATCTAGGGATCAGCCAACGGAATTTAAATAAACTACAAGTAACACAAAACAACGCCATCAGGGCAGCACTGAATATTCCTAGAACTCATCATATTTCCAACACTAGACTTAGCTTACATTGGCTATCGGTCACCCAAAGAATCACTCTCAAATCACTGTCACTTACGCATACATGCCTTGCCAATCAGGCATCAAAATACCTGTCTAACCGATTAACACACAACTCCTCTGATCGCCCTCATAGAGCAGCCCAAGTACACTGCCTCCTATTACCAAGGTTCAAGCTTCAGAAAGCAGGGGGCAGCAGTTTCCCGGTGCTTGCCACTAGGCTCTGGAACTCTCTACCCAACACATTCAGATCAGAGTCCTCATTCTATTCCTTCAGAAGGAAAGCTAAAACCTGGCTTGTAGCGCAGGACCACTAGAGCCAACACCTGATACCTTGCTCAGAATAACCTACGTCTGTTTTACTGTTTGTTATGCTTTCCTGTGGAACACCATTGTAAATATCTACCATATGTAAATGTATATGTATATTGTAATGTATATGTATCATTATATAAATATATGCAACTGTAACCTTTAAGAAATCCACCCAGATGCCTTTGGGCTAGGCGTGCTATACAAATAAACAAAATTCAAATACTAGTACATGATTCTGGAAGAATATTACACCTGGTTTGCACTTGTAAATGTCATGCATGATCCTCTGGGAGACTGGTGCAGCCAATACTATCAACAGATAGCATCAGCCAGGATGTCATAAGCAGAGATATATTCTGAAACATTGTTGTGATTTCGGTTGGGACCATCCCTTCCATCTCCAGCACACTTTTTCTCTGATGGATAAGGCAATATTCCTGACTTTGTGCCCTACAAGCTTAGAACCTTTGCTCAATCTGATCTGTTGCAAAAAAAACTTAAAACATCCTGCTTTCTTGCTGAACAACTGCTTCGTTGCACTATCATCACAGTACATCACTGTCTCACACACATTTGGATTCAGTTTAATTTCCATCCTTTTTTGCTGGAGCCATCATAGCAAAGGAATAGGTCGTTTTTCTGTAACAGAAACCTTCCCTGGGGCAACTCTTCCATTGAATTCGAAATTTCCCATGAACCATCCTACCATACTTATCTTCGTACAACCTTGCGTTACCAGTCTAATGTCCACACCCATCAATTATTCTCCTGGGAATAGCTGGTGAAACACATATTTTGAGAAGGTGTACTTTGCACCTGAATCTGTCATCATTTCAACACGTTTCCCATTGATATATACACTGTTTCTAGTCCCGGCCAAATCTTCTTCCAAATCAACCACTGCAAACACTGCCACTTCAGCATATGTGTACATCCCGTCAATGAATTTGATCATTTGTGACCTGCAGAAATGTGTTAGATTCCCTTTTCTCTTGCACCTGGCATATTTTGCTTTGAGCACTGGTCAATTGGAAAATGGCACTCTGAGTCACATCCAGTGCTTTAAGTGGGTCTCAGAATCAAAAGGGGGGGGCTCTAGTTAAGGCTCTGGCCTAAGTACGGGTGGCTGGATCTCGCCCACCAGTATTTAGGCCATGCCCCCTATCTAGAGCACCCCCTCGTCTATGGGGTGTGGGCGCCAGGAAAATGCTTGACTCCTAGGAGAGCTGGGGCACACTGGTATTATACTTTTGGAGCACCCAGCCCCAACTTTGTGTTCCAAATCACGTGCTCTAAGCACTGCTGGCAGGCTGCCTGTGGGAATGGATCGGAGCCTGTGATTAAGAAACAAAAGGAGGGTCTAGGAGCACCAGCGGTATTATACTAGTGCACCCTAGCTCTCCTTTTATTTCTTAAGGAGAGTAGCTAACACCCAGCAGGTAACCCTTTTATTCATTGAGCCACTTGGTTAAATGGCTGCCTGCCGGGGTTGCCAATCCCTTTAACCATGCAGCTCCTTGGGTGAAAGGGCTGCGTGCAAGGTGTTAGCTCCTCTCGCCAAGAAAAAGAAAGTGAGCTGAGGCGCCCAGCCTCTCCTTTTGTTCCTTAATGAGAGGAGTCGACCACCAGCAGGCAGCCCATTTAGCCAAAGAGCATTGCATGCTTAAATGGCTGCCTGCATGTTTCCATTCTTTTGATTAGAAAAAGGGAGAGGAATCTCTCATTTTTCCTAATCAGAAGTGTAACATGTGCATGCTGCTTTTTAACTATGTGCAGTTCTTTGGCTAAATGGACTGCCTGCTGGGGGTCGGTATATCGTAGGCTAGTCACGGAGGAGCACCGGCAGGGTGCTGGCTCAGATATCCATTTTGTATCTTGCCAGGGAGCTGCCTTGGGTAACCCTGGCCCACTTAAATCCTTGGTCACATCTGAAGCACCTTTTCTGCAAAGGCATTGTACTTCTCACAAGGTTTTGCCTATTAGGATTGCCAGTACTTCTGAAGGTCTTGCCTGCGCCACTGGTTTTAGTGCTTGCTATGCTGGAATGGATATTGCAGCCACCGATATTGTGGCTTGGACTCCTTATTCTTCTGAAGAGTTATGTTGTAAGGCTTTGTTTTCCAGCGTTTTCACACATTTATTTCAGTGTTGAACTTCCTTTGCTATCCTCAAAACTTCATCCAAAGGAGGGTCTCCCATAAACCAGAGTTGTTCTCTTATCTTGCTGTCCCTGCAGAGGAACATACATTGATCACTGAACCTTTGATCCATTTTCTGTCCAAAATTGCAAGTTCTAGCCAGATCCCTAAGTGCTGTGATGTATTGTTCCACTAATTCATCTTCTCTCTTTACTCTCTTCCCAAATGTATATCTGCCTCATATGACACTTGTTTTTGTCTCATAGTGCTTGTCCATTTTGGCAATAAACTTTCCATACACATTCAGGTTATCAGACTCTTCTAAAGTGAGCTCAGGGAGATCATCGCAGGAGTGCCAAAGCCAGTGCATAAAAAGGAATGTCTCTCTTTCCAGCCAGTAGATTTCAACGCAGACAGCCGCTGCATAATGCTCAAACGATGTGTTCTAGTGCTTCCACGGCAGAGGGGGCTCCCCATGAGGTGGAAGGAATGTCATAGGTGGAAATATATTCTGCAGCATTGTGGTAGTGGGGTTGTGACCTTCTCTTCCATCTCCATCACCCTCTAGGCCGCCACTTGATGACGGCACTATTTTGTTATAATTTGTGTATTTTAGACGAGAATACTTTCGTGCTTGTAAACTCCTTTTTTTTCAAAATGTGGCCTCTATTTTGTTCCTCCCCTTCCTTGTTTTTTATTGTGCTGAGCTTTAGTTGACTACCCTCTTTAAGAGCTCTCTGTTTTCTTTTCTCTGTGCCCGCTGAAAATGAAAAGGCCCTACGAGCGCATGCAAGTCCGGATCGATCACCAGAGCCCCCACTGCCTCATTCGTTGTTGCTGGAGGTTGCAAGGAAATGCCGCCGATGACGCTGTGGGTGCCTTATCCAACTACTGGATAGTGGCAGTGCACTGACTCAGGCCTCTTGCCATACTGGTCTCACGGAATTTTAGTGAAGGGATGCCTCTGGATCTGCGCACCACTGCCCATAGTGCGACTAGGACGATGCGTGGAGGTGCAGTCCTACCTTTATATGCCCTGCTAATTGACGGCTAGATGCGGTCTGCAGTGGCTGTCGACAGTTTCCCCAGGAAGATGTCAGGCCTGGGAAGCTGGTGGGTGCCTCGTAGACTCAAATTAAGTATCCATGACACACTGTTGTAGGTGGAATGGCCACAGCTGGAGGACTAATTTAAAGGAGGGACGACCTTAAGGAGCTGACAGAAGGAGGCAGCACGGAGAGAAGGGAGGAAGGGAAAGGGCTGGTGTATGCAGTATGATGTAGAGGGAAATAAAGGAAGGTTGCAACCGTACATGGCTCTGTGTTATCTATGGCCCTAGGCCCAAGCCACCCAGATGCATAACGTGCGGCCTAGTTAGAATGGGCCACAATGACTGGCGACGAGGAGAAATGCACCCACATGGGCCCACACGATTCAGAAGGTGTCCTGGAGAGAATACTGGCGATCCCGGCATCCTAATGCATACGTCAGGGGTACTCCACCCCATAGCCGATCCTAGCATGCTAGGACGTTTTGTCGATCCTGGAGCCCTGTGAAAATGTGCTGATACCGGCATCCTTTAAAAAATTGGCGCTCTGGGCATCCTGTGCAAAATCGCTGATCCCGGCGTCCTGTAGAGAAACTGCAGATCCCGGCATCCTACAGAGAAACCGCCGATTGCGGCATCCTGTGGAAAACCACTGATCCCAGCATCCTGTGGAAAATCGCAGATCCCGGCATCCTTTGCAAAATCGCTGATCCCGGCGTCCTGTGGAAAATAAATGCGCTGATCCTGGCTTCCTGTGGCAAAAAAAAAGAAAGAAAGGAACGTTCATCGTAGCGTCCCGCAAAATCCTGCCAATCCCGGCATCCTGCATGGCAATGGCACGTGCCGTTTTACAAGTAGCAAAGGAAATTAGAACTCCGCCAACCCTGGCACGAAACTACAAGGCAGTCAGGCATTGCATGCTTTACACTAAGCACTGCCATTTTCCGTGAATAGCAGCTGTCCGCCATTCACTGCAGAGTCAGTACACGGCTGCCCGCTGCTCCAGCAGGGGATTCACTGGGGGAAATCCTCCACCCGAACCCAACCCTCCCAAACCAGCACCTAGGAGGAATGCACCGCTCCACTCAAAAAGGAGGGTGTGAGGGCACATCCGGACACAGTGCCTGATGGCTAGGGACTTGTAGAGTGTCCCCCCAGGTCAAAAAGGATGACTTTAGAGACCATCCTGGAGTCATCCGATGATCATCGAACTACATTAGAAGTCATTCCCACATCATCAGAAGTCATCAAGCTGTTAAAGTCATCAGCAAATGTCTCAGAATGGTGGGTGATGATTTGGGGATGAGCTTAGGATGACTTGCTGATGATGCTAACATCATCCCTATTTTAGCAAACTCTTTGTTCCTGATGATTTTAGGATGACTTGCCGATTACTTCAAGAGCATCACCATGATGATTTGGGGATGAGCTTAGGATGACTTGCTGATGATGCTAACATCATCCCTATTTTAGAAAACTCTTTGTTCCTGATGATTTTAGGATGACTTGCCGATTACTTCAAGAGCATCACCATGATGATTTGGGGATGATTCTGGGATGACCTGCCGATTACTTCAAGAGCATAGACAGGTTTGCCCCGGTGATTCTGGGATGACCTGCTGATTACTTGACAAGCATGTTTGTCCCTGATGATTTGGGGATGATTCTGGGATGACCTACTGTCAAGAGCATCGTCATGAAACATGTTTGTTCTTGATGATTTGGGGATGGCTTACTGATTAATCACAGAGTTTGTAGGATGATTTGCGGTCTAATACGGATAGTCTTTCAGCTTTTGCTTAATTGCACTTGTGCTGAATGATTTTTTAATGCTTTGCTAAGCACATCTGTTTGGCATTAGTTTTAATTGCATGTAAAAAGCATAATATGGATATGATCATTTAAATTACAACACCCAATGTAAAAGTGCTGAACCATTGACCAGGAATCACACTTAAAAAGCATACATGCCACAGAAATAGTTTTCTTGCAGTAATAAGTGACTAACGCATAAGTATGGGAATTCACCGCTAAGTACATTCTATAGTCAAAAATAGTCATTTTAATTAGTCATCATGCACCCTTCCAAACCAAATCCATGTGATTCAAGACACCATTGTGGCAAGGGGAACGCTTGAGACTATGTTGGGCTAAAATGGAAGCCATGAGGCCTAAACATAGCATGCACCCCCTGGGTGAGAACCCTTTGCCATCCCAGTCAAAAGCAGGCACCCAGCACCCTCAAAATCCCCATCGTGGCAAGGGTAAAGCTTGAGACTATGTTGGGCTAAAATGGAAGCCATGAGGCCTAAACATAGCATGCACCCCCTGGGTGAGAATCCTTTGCCATCCTAGTCAAAAAAAGGCACCCAGCGCCCTCAAAATCCCCATCGTGGCAAGGGGAACGCTTGAGACTATGTTGGGCTAAAATGGAAGCCATGAGGCCTAAACATAGCATGCACCCCCTGGGTGAGAATCCTTTGCCATCCCAGTCAGAAGCAGGCACCCAGCACCCTCACAATCCCCATTGTGGCAAGGGGAACGCTTGAGACTATGTTGGGCTAAAATGGAAGCCATGAGGCCTAAACATAGCATGCACAGCCTGGGTGAGAATCCTTTGCCATCCCAGTCAAAAGCAGGCACCCAGCACCCTCAAAATCCCCATCGTGGCAAGGGTAAAGCTTGAGACTATGTTGGGCTAAAATGGAAGCCATGAGGCCTAAACATAGCATGCACCCCCTGGGTGAGAATCCTTTGCCATCCTAGTCAAAAAAAGGCACCCAGCGCCCTCAAAATCCCCATCGTGGCAAGGGGAACGCTTGAGACTATGTTGGGCTAAAATGGAAGCCATGAGGCCTAAACATAGCATGCACCCCCTGGGTGAGAATCCTTTGCCATCCTAGTCAAAAAAAGGCACCCAGCGCCCTCAAAATCCCCATCGTGGCAAGGGGAACGCTTGAGACTATGTTGGGCTAAAATGGAAGCCATGAGGCCTAAACATAGCATGCACCCCCTGGGTGAGAATCCTTTGCCATCCCAGTCAGAAGCAGGCACCCAGCACCCTCAAAATCCCCATTGTGGCAAGGGGAACGCTTGAGACTATGTTGGGCTAAAATGGAAGCCATGAGGCCTAAACATAGCATGCACAGCCTGGGTGAGAATCCTTTGCCATCCCAGTCAAAAGCAGGCACCCAGCACCCTCAAAATCCCCATCGTGGCAAGGGTAAAGCTTGAGACTATGTTGGGCTAAAATGGAAGCCATGAGGCCTAAACATAGCATGCACCCCCTGGGTGAGAATCCTTTGCCATCCTAGTCAAAAAAAGGCACCCAGCGCCCTCAAAATCCCCATCGTGGCAAGGGGAACGCTTGAGACTATGTTGGGCTAAAATGGAAGCCATGAGGCCTAAACATAGCATGCACCCCCTGGGTGAGAATCCTTTGCCATCCCAGTCAGAAGCAGGCACCCAGCACCCTCAAAATCCCCATTGTGGCAAGGGGAACGCTTGAGACTATGTTGGGCTAAAATGGAAGCCATGAGGCCTAAACATAGCATGCACAGCCTGGGTGAGAATCCTTTGCCATCCCAGTCAAAAGCAGGCACCCAGCACCCTCAAAATCCCCATCGTGGCAAGGGTAAAGCTTGAGACTATGTCGGGCTAAAATGGAAGCCATGAAGCCTAAACATAGCATGCACCCCCTGGGTGAGAATCCTTTGCCATCCCAGTCAGAAGCAGGCACCAGCACCCTCAAAATCCCCATCGTGGCAAGGGTAAAGCTTGAGACTGTGTTGGGCTAAAATGGAAGCCATGAGGCCTAAACATAGCATGCACCGCCTGGGTGAGAATCCTTTGCCATCCCAGTCAAAAACAGGCACCCAGCACCCTCAAAATCCCCATTGTGGCAAGGGGAACGCTTGAGACTATGTTGGGCTAAAATGGAAGCCATGAGGCCTAAACATAGCATGCACCGCCTGGGTGAGAATCCTTTGCCATCCCAGTCAAAAACAGGCACCCAGCACCCTCAAAATCCCCATTGTGGCAAGGGGAACGCTTGAGACTATGTTGGGCTAAAATGGAAGCCATGAGGCCTAAACATAGCATGCACCCCCTGGGTGAGAACCCTTTGCCATCCCAGTCAAAAGCAGGCACCCAGCACCCTCAAAATCCCCATCGTGGCAAGGGTAAAGCTTGAGACTATGTTGGGCTAAAATGGAAGCCATGAGGCCTAAACATAGCATGCACCCCCTGGGTGAGAATCCTTTGCCATCCTAGTCAAAAAAAGGCACCCAGCGCCCTCAAAATCCCCATCGTGGCAAGGGGAACGCTTGAGACTATGTTGGGCTAAAATGGAAGCCATGAGGCCTAAACATAGCATGCACCCCCTGGGTGAGAATCCTTTGCCATCCCAGTCAGAAGCAGGCACCAGCACCCTCAAAATCCCCATCGTGGCAAGGGTAAAGCTTGAGACTATGTTGGGCTAAAATGGAAGCCATGAGGCCTAAACATAGCATGCACCGCCTGGGTGAGAGAGGGATAGGGCGGGGCCTGAGGCTTCATGTAGCCAAGTTTCGGTGACCATTAGAAGATCTAGATCTAGGGTGGTAATAAGGTCGTGGATGTCTAGTGCATGCGCATTGATGGAGCGGGCGTTGATGAGGGCACATTTGAGGTGCGGTTCAGGGGTGACATTGATGGTCGAGGGTGGCATATCCGAACCGGTGGGAGGCATGTTTTCTGGGGTCATAGACACTGATAAAGTGGCATTTGCATCATTAGGTAGCAAGGCAGTGGTAGAAGAATTGCAGATAGCGGTAATTTCATTCAAACCAGTGGGGGGCATGTTTTCTGGGGTCATAGACACAGATAAAGTGGCATTTGCATCATTAGGTAGCAAGGCAGTGGTAGAAGAATTGCAGATAGCGGTAATTTCATTCAAACCAGTGGGGGCATGTTTTCTGGGGTCATAGACACAGATAAAGTGGCATTTGCATCATTAGGTAGCAAGGCAGTGGTAGAAGAATTGCAGATAGCGGTAATTTCATTCAAACCAGTGGGGGGCATGTTTTCTGGGGTCATAGACACAGATAAAGTGGCATTTGCATCATTAGGTAGCAAGGCAGTGGTAGAAGAATTGCAGATAGCGGTAATTTCATTCAAACCAGTGGGGGGCATGTTTTCTGGGGTCATAGACACAGATAAAGTGGCATTTGCATCATTAGGTAGCAAGGCAGTGGTAGAAGAATTGCAGATAGCGGTAATTTCATTCAAACCAGTGGGGGGCATGTTTTCTGGGGTCATAGACACAGATAAAGTGGCATTTGCATCATTAGGTAGCAAGGCAGTGGTAGAAGAATTGCAGATAGCGGTAATTTCATTCAAACCAGTGGGGGGCATGTTTTCTGGGGTCATAGACACAGATAAAGTGGCATTTGCATCATTAGGTAGCAAGGCAGTGGTAGAAGAATTGCAGATAGCGGTAATTTCATTCAAACCAGTGGGGGGCATGTTTTCTGGGGTCATAGACACAGATAAAGTGGCATTTGCATCATTAGGTAGCAAGGCAGTGGTAGAAGAATTGCAGATAGCGGTAATTTCATTCAAACCAGTGGGGGGCATGTTTTCTGGGGTCATAGACACAGATAAAGTGGCATTTGCATCATTAGGTAGCAAGGCAGTGGTAGAAGAATTGCAGATAAAGTCCATATGATACCCGAGAGTATTGTGTGTTTGTTTAAAAGTTTGCCGACACTTTTTTGAAATGCCTTAAGGCGTCATGACGTGGGGACGTTTTTTTTTACGTACGACGCACTGTGATGATGTAGCTGATGAAGACAATCATGGAGGAAGGAGGACTCCATGCCGTGCACCGGCAGGTATATTTAGCTGCTGGTGGCTTTGTTTGTTCTTTCGGTTTTGGAATTCTGCAGCATCTGGATCTTCGTCTTCGTCGTCGTCCTCGTGGCTGTTTCCTCTTTGTCCTGGTAAGTATACAAGCTCCCAAACAGAAGCCACAATGCATGGCATATATGGCCGCCATATGGTCCTCGAGGATCGAGCTATTAAGGATTGATCCTGTTCGCTGTCTCGTCTCTCCCTTCTTCGGCTTTCTTCTTCCATTAACCTACAGGTTCCTGACCTGGACTCTAACGAAATATGCACACTGCACTTCAGCGAATACTCTGGATTTTCTGGTCTCGGACCTCTAATTTAGACCCGAGTTCCCTGCCTTCTCTCCTCTTCCCGCTGCCTTCAAAACAACAAATGAGATCCAAAAGATACACAGTGCTCAGAATGCTTTATAACACCCATTATTCAACTTATAGCCGTAACCCGCTAGACGTATTGAAACGTGCTAAAAACTAGCAAAAACATAGAAAATGTACTTTCCTCGCGTTTTGGTAAATGCTAATTCTGTTGCGTTTCCTGTTTGTACAGTGTACGTGCGTTTGTTCTGTCGAACCTGATGTTTTTAACCACTCGTCTCCCATACAAGGGGGATCAAAATGTACTTTGTTTACAGGCTGAAGGTATACTGCTGAAATCTTCAATGCATTATCAGCTTTCCTTACTGTTCTGGAACGTGTTGCCATTTGTTAATCCAGTCACCATGTGTGCCTTCTTTACAGGCTTCACTCCCCTGATGATCCCGTTCTCTCCAAAGTAGGCTAATCCAGTTGCTCCTCCTCAGAGGCGTTCTTCTTTCTTTTCCTGTTTCCTGCAGTTTCGCGTTGCAAGTACTCGCTTCCCAGCTCCGGACGCGTGTTCGCTGCCTTCTCTCCACTTCCCGAGGCCTTCAAAACAACAAATGAGCTCGATAAGATACACAGTGCTCAGAATGCTTTATAACACCTATTATTCAACTTATAGCCGTAACCCGCTAGACGTATTGAAACGTGGTAAAAACTAGCAAAACCAGCTAGAAAATGTACTTTCCTCGCGTTTTGGTAAATGCTAATTCTGTTGCGTTTCCTGTTTGTACAGTGTCCGTGCGTTTGTTCAGTCGAACCTGATGTTTTTATCGTCTCCTATACAAGGGGGATCAAAATGTACTTTGTTTACAGGCTGAAGGTATACTGCTGAAATCTTCAATGCATTATCTGCTTTCCTGACTGTTCTGGAACGTGTATTTGCCATCTGTTAATCCAGTCACCATGTGTCCCTTCTAGTTTACAGGCTTCACTCCCCTGATGATCCCGTTCTCTCCAAAGTGTGTGGATGATATGCGTGCGTTGTGTAGGGGGATTTTCTTTTAATGTATGTGTGTGGATGATATGCGTGCGTTGTGTAGGGGGATTTTCTTTTAATGTATGTGTGTGGATGATATGCGTGCGTTGTGTAGGGGGCTTTTCTTTTAATGTATTTGTGTGGATGATGTGCGTGTGTTGTGTAGGGGGATTTTCTTTTAATGTATGTGTGTGGATGATGTGCGTGCGTTGTGTAGGGGGCTTTTCTTTTAATGTATTTGTGTGGATGATGTGCGTGTGTTGTGTAGGGGGATTTTCTTTTAATGTATGTGTGTGGATGATGTGCGTGCGTTGTGTAGGGGGCTTTTCTTTTAATGTATGTGTGGGGATGATGTGCGTGTGTTAGGGGGCTTTTCTTTTTATGTATGTGGATGGTGTGCGCATGTTGTGTAGGGGCCTTTGCTTTTAATGTGTGTGGATGGTGACTGCATGCATGTGGATGGTGTGCGCATGTTGTGCAGGGGCCTTTGCTTTTAATGTGTGTGGATGGTGACTGTATGCATGTGGATGGTGGGCGCATGTTGTGTAGGGGCCTTTGCTTTTAATGTGTGTGGATGGTGTGGTGTTTGTGTTGCCTAGGTGTTTCAAGATTGGCGTGTGTATTCTTTTTTGGGGGTGGGGGGGGCGCCAAATTTTGTTTTGCCCAGGGCGCAGGGTGGGTGAAGGATTCCGTGAATCCTAGGGGGAAACATGTCAGCAACAGTGCCATTTCGGAGCGAATACTGGACTGTCCAGTGGCCCCCAGAGTGCATGGGTGTAATTTTGATATATTAACCTCCTGGGTCATCACTTCCCATTGTATATGTTAATGAGTCCCACACTTTTTAGTTTGGGCTATTAGGTGGCGCTTTAGCACCATCTATGAACTAAAACTATTGCATTAGAGCACAGATAGGGAGAAGTGGCATATGAGGAGGGACACACAGCCTGTAGGTGTTTGGTTATTTGCCCACCCATTGGCTACGCATGGCCATGCTAAACCCTATGGTCATTCCCACCCAGTTCCTGCCCCTCCCAGCCCAAAACACCACCCCATGGGAACTCTCTTGCGTTCGCTTTGATCAAGCCTTACCATCAAACTTTGCAGTCAAGGTGCCTGCCAGTGTTTTTTCAAAGCAGTCTTCTGGGAGTTAATGACTTAATTGGATTTGCAAACCCTCCTTAAGCAGGTCTGCCTTCAGCCACCTGATTTATTAGCACTGCGCGTGTCCTTCACTGAACTCCTTTTATAAACAAACATTGGCAAAGCCAACACTTTGGGCTTTTGTGTAAGGATTAGGCCTCTGCCAGGTATTGCTATTAGATGCCCAGCCACTCACACCATTTTGCACATGTTACTATCAATGGTCAGTTAATACCACTACGGAAGAGACTGCAAGTGCCTTACTACACAAAAGGCAAAACTGTTGGCATTGCCAATGCATGTTTTACAACTCGTGCTACACCCCCTTTGTCAACCCTGCTCTCACGCTCCTGCTCCATACATGCACAGATCCTCTTGTCTGTGTCCTGCTCGAATCCTCAGGACCCTACTTTTTTTGGACCCTGCTTTCCTAGCCCTACTCTGACACTCCTCCTCTCTTGTCTCTGACCTGCATGGACTCTCCTGTGCTGCTTGGACCCTGCTTCCCAGCCCAGGGCCTGCTCATATGCCATGGCGTGACAGGAGGGTGGTAATAAGCCATGATTTCTCTCACGTTGCTGCTGGCGATAATCTCAACTCATCCCGGGGGCTGGGGCCCCTGCCCCCCCACCCCCCTCAGAGCTTTCCGGGGCGGGGACAGATTAAAGGCAGGCCTGGGAGAGCGATCCAGGAATGTGTTTACAATGCGGAAACCAAACACTGGGATTGGCTACCTGTTCATGTTCATGCAATTATGTTGCTGGAATAGAGCAGAGTTTTAATTGCCGCTCCTCGTATGCACAGGTCGCTCGCTCAACCCTACATGCTGTCACACTCCTTCCTAGAACCCCATCTGGCCATGCCTCTCATTATTAACCTTTCACACACACATCACTGTTACACTTTCTCTCCACCCCACCGTGTGGCCTAATACTTCTTGATGCTTTCTTTCCACATGCCACTTTGCGTCCATAGTTTCTCCTTCCATTATGTGCTGCTCTTCTGGTCGAAGGTCTCCCTTCTTGAAAGTACTCCAAATCTATTTTAGAGGTGAGCTTACTCTCTGTTCTCACACCTGTGTGCTGGCCTTACTTGCTGTGGTTAAACTCAGGAACACTGTTCGCCGAGCGTAGGTGTTTTTCGGTTGGTAGCTGCCATGTGGTGTTGGGCAAGACTATGAGGATTTTGTCTCATTGTATGTGATTTGTCAAGACTACCGCTTGAATGTGTGTTCTGTTCTCTTACACAAACCAAACATCGGCATGTAGGTTGTGAGGTCATGGAATTATGTGGGGATATGTGGTCTTTAGATTGCAGGTGTTACTTCATATACCATTCATAGGCCATTTTCAGCTACAGTAGACAAAGTAAAGTGCAGAATCTTATTAAGTGGACACCAGTAATTCTTACAGTTGAATCTGAATATTCAGTGTTTGAGAAGGTGTATGCAGAAGGGTGAGTTTTTAGCATGGTTATTTAGCGGCAGCACCTTTGATACCTGCGCTGTCCTGACTAAATGAGTCCCATATGGTGCCTCCAGGGGTGATGTGTTCCCTCTAGTGAGAAATAGCTCACTAGCACAGATGGGCTGAATGTAAGATCTGGCTTCCTAACCCAGATGGGCTAAATGCAGGATCTGGCGCACTAACAGAGATGGGCTAAATGCAGGATCTGGCTCACTAACAGAGATGGGCTAAATGCAGGATCTGGCTCACTAACAGAGATGGGCTAAATGCAGGATAGTGTAAAAAATGGCAAGAACGTATTTGTAAAGTTAATGATGTTGGTTCCAATGCAAGTCATGTTGCAATGAGGACACAGCGGGTCATTCAGGTGCTGCATATTAGGATACTAGCTTCAATCACAAATGGGGACACTTCAGGCAGGAACATGTCCATAGTAAGGGGACCATAAATTAATGATCCTGTACAGAATAGTTTCACAAAAATACTTTGAGCACACTAAATGTATTTATTTTTCGTCTTTTAGGTAATAATTCAAACCATGGCCCTCTTTAATGTGCTTTTCTTTGATTGCGACAACTCTCTCTGTATTCGAAAGGATGGGGAATTTGAGCCATTGGCAATTCCTGGTGAAGTGATTTGTAAATGGCTGGTAGAGGGTCTTGATGAAAGTGGAAAAGAAATACGTGAAGAAAGGGATTTCAAAGCGGTAGTGCTTTTCCAATAGGCAGGTATGCAAAGTATATATGTGTTTCCATCTGTTTCCCTCCATTTGATGTTTCGGGAGGAGGGTACATCTAACGTCCTACAGTGAGCGATCCCCTTTTTTTCTAACATACAGATGAGTGCTTGCTACCAAAATTTGCAATGCCAGAAGAGGCCTAAAAAAGACTCCACCTTTTGAAATGCAGGATCAATGATTGTTTGTTTGTATTTTTGTAAACCTATTTATTCTTATGGAGCTATGCCGTTAAACTGAATTTGTTGAATAAAAAAAGTTGTACACTTTCTGAGCCTATGTTTGATTGAAGATATCTTATAGCCAGAGCAATACAATATTAAAATATCAACAATTTATAGCTGTAGAATTTTACTATCACAATATGAACTCGGTAATAATTAGCTGCTCTTAGTGTTATTGGGTGTAGTGACTGGCGGAAGTCTGTCATGCTGGTAGACCTTTAACAGATGCTGTTTAGGTAGCTGGAAGTGTGTATTTTGGTGTAGTGCTTTGGAACTGTGGGACTTTTATGGGGTGTGAGGCCATGTTGTCTAGAGGTGAGAATTGAAATGGGGGAGTTGGTTTGTGATATGGGGGTTGTAGTTGTGTGCACTAAATCGGCGAACTTGGTTAACGGGTGCTCTAGCAAAGATGAAAAGTGACAGCTGCAAGATTTTCTTTTTCCAGTACACTATCCAGAAGTCTAACTAGAGTCATTGTAAAGTAATGCCACCAATGTTACTCAAAAGGGATACATCCTGTGGTAATCCAACCCCTTTTCCTAAATCTTTTGGAACCATCTTGAAATCATTTAAACTCATCCTGGAGTGGTCTGCAATAATCATTTACAATTTAAAACCCATCCTAATGTTGTTATGAAGTCATCCTGGAGTTGTCATGGGGTCATCCTAGAGTAATCCAAACTCATCCTGAAGTTGTCGTGGAGTCATCCTGGAGTTGTCGTAGAGTCATCCTAGAGTAATCCAAACTCATCCTGAAGTTGTCTTGGAGTTGTCGTGGAGTCATCCTAGAGTAATCCAAACTCATCCTGAAGTTGTCGTGGAGTCATCCTGAAGTTGTCGTGGAGTCATCCTGAAGTTGTCATGGAGTCATCCTAGAGTAATCCGAAGCCATCCTGGAGTAATCCAACTCATCCTGAAGTTGTCATGGAGTCATCCTAGAGTAATCCCCACTCATCCTGAAGTTGTCATGGAGTCATCCTGGAGTAATCCAAGATCATCACTGGAAGTAATCCAAACTCATCCTGGAGTAGTTTCTGTGATAACTCTAGAGTCATCATCTCATTAAATATTTTGGCCTGTGTGAATACTTTGGATGATCTTCCTGAACTATCCATGGATGACTCTAGAATGGAGTCATCGGATGACTCCAGAATGATTCCAGGATGATCTTCCTTTTTGACTGGGGCCACCCTGCAAATGTCAACTACACTGCCGCAGGTTGTAAAAATGATAGAGGAAGTAGAGACAAACAGTCCTTAAGCTCCTCTTTTATTACTGGATCAAGAACACCAGAAAGAGTCCTGACTGTGTGTGTGAGGCCCACAGCAGAGAAATGAGCCAGAGAAGCTCACAGTTGGTGCAGTGGCGTAACACAAAATGTGGGGGCCCCCCTGCGAGCCATGCTGAGGGGGCCCCCCAACTCAGCAACAAATCACGGGTTGCGCCACACTCTGGGCCGGCCTAGACTGTCACGCTTGCACAATACGCATGAACGTGCTGCTGAAGGGGTATGCCGCACACTGCACTAGGAAAAAGATATAAATATGTGTTTAAATGCAATATACAGCACACTTTCTCAGATAAATTGGCTATAAAGCCAGAGTGTTTGCAATTGTTTTGTAGGGTAACACAATCCAATACATGCAAGTCACCAACAGTGCACAGGAACATTAATGCTTCCAACTGGCTGTACAATGTAGACCAGTGTAAACACGTAATAACATTATAGTACAGAATGCCAGGCCACATTTAGACATACCTAGACTGTTTTCAGCAAAATGCCAGTCAAAGCAATAACACTCATCAAGAAGAGAGCACACAATAAAGCATGTGTCGCCATGGCCTCGAACAACACGGCCAAACTCTTTAAAATCTGCAAGGAACTGGTCAATCCTGTTGTGGTCTATACCTCTTCTGTTCCCTCCCATGCCCTCTGTACAGCTCTGGCCTCTCATTTCTCTGCTAAATCTCAGGACATCCTGTCCTCTATGTCCTCTTCCTCTCTCGGCCCATTTTGGCCATCTCTTCTCTCCTCCTCCTTTTTCCTCTTTCTCTCTGACAACACCTGACAAGGTTTCTAGACAAGTCCGATATATGAAAGTGTCGTCCAAACAGGTGCTCCGCTGCTCCTCCAGAACCATCAAAGCCCATATTGACACCCTCGCTCCAGCCTTGGCCGATTTCTGTAATCACTCTTTCGCCACTGCAATGTTCCCCTCTCCCTTTGAGCACTCCCTTGTGCACCCACTCCTCAAGAAGCAGTCTGCTGATCCTACCTGCTGGAAAACTATCGCTCAATCTCCACCTTTCCTGAGCAAACTCTTGGAAAAGCTTGCCATCTCCCAGCTTACTCTCCACACTGAATCTGTTGGTTGTCTCCATGACCATCAGTCTGGCTTCAGAGCTTCCAGAGGCATGAAAACTGCTCTCCTTAACACCTGTGCTGCTCTCTAACCTTGATTCCAGCATTCCTTCTATTCTCATCCTTCATCTTTCCTCTGCTTTCAACAGGGTCAACATCGCCATCCTGATCAATCGACTCTGTGAGAACCTGGGCATCACAGATCAGACCCTAGAGTGACTGACCTACTTCCACTTGGACCGCCACTCCGCTCCCAGGTCGATCGGGTTCCCATTCTCTCCGCCACCTCTCTCTACCTGTGGCATTCCCCAGGGCTCTATCCTCTCACGCTGGTTTTTCAACCTCTACTTGGCCACTTTGGCCTCCCTGATCTCTACCTTATCCTCTAACTTTCAGTGTTGTGCGGATGACTCAGCTTTCCTTCAGGCTCCCCTCATCCTCCTCTCCTCTTTTGCTCATTCCTGACTTTCTATCCACGATTCAGGATTGGTGCGCCTCCAACAATCTCTGCCTTAATGCCAGTAAGACAGAGATCCTTCTCATTGGGACCCTTGCCACTGTGTTTCCTCTCTCACTATAGCAGACCACCTTGGGCCCTCTTCCTTTGCCTTCCTGCGAGGCAAAAAACCTTGGTGTCATCTTCAAGGCCACACTCTCTTTCTCTCCTAACATCTCGGACATCACCAAGAAGTCCCACTACCAGCTGCTCCTCCTCAAAGGGACTCTTCCCTTTCTCACTCTCTACCAGAAGCTCACTGTCTCTAAGCTGGACTACTGCAACAGCCACTTTCTCAATCTGTCTTCCTCTAGTCTCCTTCATCTGCAAATAATCCAGAACAGGACTGCAAGACTAAGCCTTGGCCTCAAGCCCTGGGATTGTATTTCTCCAGCCCTGAAATCTCTCCACTGGCTGCAAGGATCAAGTTCAAGAACCTTTGCTTTGCCCACAAGGCTTTCTGGGGCCAGTGCCAACACTAAATCCAATGCTCTCTTCCAAAATACCTTCTTTCTCTAACCCTTCACTCAGCTACCTCCAACTCTCTAAGGCTTAGACATTTCTCCAGGCAGAGAGTGGGGATAGACCTCTCTCCTTTGCTGGTGCCTCCAACTAGAATGGCCTCCCTGCCCCTCTCAAACTTGAGGCGGACAACCTGAAGTTTCGGGAGCAGCTAAAAGCTTTCCTCTTCTCTGCTGCTTTCGCTCTCTCTCCCCCCCTGCTGACCTACCTGACCTACATGTCTGCTGTACTGACTGGCTGCTTGGCTACCCTCAGAGTCTCTCTGAGTCCAGGCTCTTTCTTGATTGGTCACCCTTGCACTGCCTCCGGGCCTACCATGCACTTAGGGGCTGTAACTGTAACCCTGCAGTCCATTGTTCTCCTTGCACAACCAATAGCTGCTCTGCCCTGGCTGCACTTACTGAGAGCATTGCTGCCCTGTTTTCCCCTCCCCTCTAACTTGCACTTCCCTGCTCCCTTTTCCCTTGCACTTCTCGTTCTCACAATGACACAAGGCCTAGTGAGATCGTTTGTCTTGTCCTCCCTCTATCATCCCTCTCTTGTGTACACTTGTGTATAGGCGCATTATAAATGACTTGAATCACATCATATCATTTTATCACAGATGCCCAGAAAAATATACAATGCCGCAGTAAGAAATGGCTAGACTGGCAGCACCCAAATGCCAATCTAGCCAGGTAATTTAAGTTAGCAGGACCACTTTATCAGAAATGTCCAGTTAAAAGAAAGTCATACCAAACTGAGGAATGACTAGACTGGCTAAATCAAAATGCCTCTCTAGCCACTAATACCACATATCATGCCTGCTTAGCCTGGACATGGAAAACCATTATGATTTATCACACAATCCTGCCCCCCCACACATCCACTCTCCCTAAACCCACCACCCCAACCTCCACAATCAGCTCCTTGGCCCAGAATTACCTCTGTGTCCCTCTTCCTTGTCCCAGAGCTTTCGTATGAGGCTCCTTGCCTCATAGGTAAGTACTGGGATGAGGAACAGTGGGACTAGGAGTGATGAAGATTACAGGTAGCTAAATCAGGCATTACCTCCATGTACCTCTACCTCTTCCCAGTACTTTTGTATGAGGCAGAGTTCCTCAAACACACGTACTGCCTCGTATATAAGTACTGGGACGAGGAAGAATAGGGCTAGGAGTAAGCAAGGCATTAAACACAAGTAGTAGCGCAACACCATTGAGTTGACTGGGCTTCAGCACTACCCCCCCTGACATTTTGGGCTATATTGACTCAACTTGGCTAACCTTTAGAGCAGTTGCCAGACCGAACAAGACACAGATTTTAAACGGCACCTGGTTTTTGCTGTTAACAAGAACCCAGCAATTACCAACGTAAAGCATTTCACTGTTAGTACCTGCATTCAAATTCCACATTGTTTAGGCGATTGAAATCGTGATGTGGGTTTAGTACTTGCATGCCAGGGGAGTGATTGGAAGGGTAGAGAGGGAACAGGAGACTTATAGGAGAGAGTTAACTGCTTGTAACATTGAATCTGCACTAGAATAGTCTCATTAAAATGCGTAAATAATTTGGATGCGCCCACACAAATAAGTTTCCCCCTCCCCACCGCATGTGAAGTTAGCGCCTCTCCCAACATTTGAAGGGTTAGCCCCCCCGAAATGAAGGTTTTCTTGTGCCCCTGTACACAAGCACACACACCATTCACCTTATACACACCCAGTCATCCACACATTTAAGTGTGCACCCTTTCACCATACACTCACACAGGTAGCCACCTATACATTTATGTGTGCACCCTTTCACCATACACACACAGGCAGCCGGCTATACATTTGAGTGTGCACCCTTTCACCATAGACTCATACACGCACACCTCATGGAGTTGAAGGGGGGCCCTATTACTTAAAAAAGAAATTGGGGCTCACTACGGGTCCAGCGGTAACCGTGCCGGTGCTACCGGCGGGTTGCCACCAGACCCATAAAAAATTACTATGGCCTGACTTCCCGGTGCCACCATGCTATTTCAAGTCCGGCGGCTAGGAAATCAGGTGCCGGTAATTTCGTTAAACCCCAGACTCCACGGGAATGGGGACACAGAAGCACCTGCACCATTGTTAACGGTGCCGGTGCTTCCGTGACAGGTCTGCCTACCGTGGCTGCTGTGCCTGGCAGGGTCAGACCTGTCGGGCACGGCAGCCCCACCAGGCAGACCTGTAATATGCCGGTCCGGAAACAACAGTGCCTGTAAGCTTACCAGCACCGTTGTTTCCGGACCGGCATGGTCAGAATGAGCCCAATTGTTTCTTTTTTAAGTCACTATAACTTCATTAAGAAATTATTTCAGTTAAGGACCGAACCATAATCAAAATAATTTCTTTATGATGGCTGAGTGGCTTCAAAAACAAACAATTTCTTTTTGAAGGCATAGGGTTCCCCCCCCCACCCCATGACATGGAGGCCTCCAGCCTAGGGTCTTCCATGTCCTGGGGTACGGGGGCCCTCAGACTTCAAAAAGAAAGTTTCTTTTTGTAGTCACTCTGCCTTCATAAAGAAATTATTTCTGTTACAGAAAAGAAACTTTTTTTTTTTAGAAAAAAATATTTTTTTTTTTTTTTTTTTTACTGGGGCCCCCGTCCCAGCCATGTGCTGGTGGGGCCCCCCACACCGCGGGCCCCCCCGCACCGCGGGGGCTGCGGGGGCCCCTGTTACGCCAGTGAGTTGGTGGTATTCACATGGGACGTACACCCAGAGGACCGTCTGAGCCACATATTAAGAGGTACTTTGGTCATCTTGGAAATAGATCACAAGCTAGACTTTCAAAAATTAAAAAGACTGTGGGTAGGAAAGGCAGCGCAGTTGTGGATGTTCAGAGTGACAAATGGCCAAGGGTGGCGCTGAGACCAGGCATGAATACCTCTTGGATGAGAGACATTTGAAATGTAGGTCTACGACACCGGGGAAAGTTCATGAACATATTTTCAGCAGGATTAAAAACAAAACACTCATGAAGCAGGAGTATCCATCGGTAACTCGGTACAATAAGAAATGTACTGTAGAGCACAAAGGAAAGATGACCAAACGACTCCCGGCAAAGGAATGGACACGGTGGAAGCTACTCTCTACAGCTCTGTTGACAGTCAAGCCACTACCCCAGTCTGTACACTGTCGGGCTTGGTGAGTCTGTGCTAAATATTGTGGACAACCAAGAAAGGGAGCCCCGAGGCACAGAAAACAGAAGCATCTGAGGGTGTGCTCAATCCTCCAATCAATGCAATAAAAACACTGATAAGAATGACTGCAAAAGAGAACACAATGATCGTGGAGGACAATCGTAGCAAGCAAGTGTCCCAAAGTTCCAGGGAAGTGTAAAAAGTGTCAAAAGGTCTAACCCAAAACAAATTGCCAAATACGCATGCCAGGCTCCCACTTAGAGTGCAAGGGTTCAGGCCAGGGGTCAAAGCATGCACATCGAAACAAGGACCAACATCGTCAAGAGGCTGTCAAAGAAGACTGCGTCCTACAAGGTCACCAACCTTCCCCGGCCAGATCCATCAAGCGAATGACCAGGTTAACTACACAAGAGCTTGCACTCGCAGCTCCGTCGACCACCTGGACGAGAAAGAGAATCTATCTATCGATGGCCACAAAGTCAGCTAAATCCTTACAGCGACTCAGCAATCTGCAGATGCTCTACTCCCAACAGCGATCAAGAGTACAACACAATGGGGTCCAATGGAGCCCTGGTTCCAAAACAGAACTGGAAGGTAGATCCACTGTCACTCCAAGTAGGGCACAACACAAGGAAACCGCCAGTGCATAGCACAAGGAAACCACCAACACTCCAAACCAATAACGGAAGACAAGTCAACCCTTGTTCTAAGCGGTGTACAACAAAAGACATTCACCAACAGCATACAAGGAAGGGACTCAAGAGGTCATCGTCACGAGTTGGCCCCACAACCAAGATTACCGGACCAGCACTAAACATGGAAAAGGAGCAATCCTGGCCTAAAACGACCCTCGAAGTGCATCCTATAGGATTGGGCCACCAGTGCAAAGTGAAGTAAGGAGAGGCTGCAGGGGACAAATGCATTCTACAAGAGCACAGCAGGAGAGTTTGACCGCATTAAACGCTAGAAGCAGGCTATGCTGCAAGTGGCAGGAGAGATACCGCAGCACACCCTGCAGGACCGGTTTCCACAGAAAGGCTGGTGTCCTGAGGAGGGCTGTGGGGTCTATAACCCAGAGGACCATGGCACATCCGAGCTCCCTGGTGAAGTGACACTTCCATTGGTGCAAGAGCGCACAGACGTGATCTCAAAGGCCCCTATCCATGTCAACAATACTGATGGAGACAAAGTGCCTCACAATGACATGCATCCCATCAAGACAGGGTAAGTAGGAACCATAGCACACAGGGGTTGCAGTGACAAAGACTGTCTGCATGCCTAGAAGAGCAACTATAAACCACAAGAGGGGACCAATAGCAGAGGGGAAGAACAGAACACTTCCAACATGAAGCTCCCACATTCACAAAGTATACCTGGATGTGTAAAGGAGGAAGGAGCAGAAAGAAAATAAAAAGGGGATTACCAGAGTAGTAGCCGAACAACAGCTGGAGCAGGAGACATTAGAACAAACGGAAAGGAGGGACAATGTCAAGGACAACAAAGTGAAAGTATCGGAAGTGACGTCACAAACGAAACGTATCTGTATCATGAACATCATGGACGAGTATGTGCCCCAACAAAACGTGATGCAAGGAAAGGTGATGGAACCCCAAGAAACAGGTGGAAACATAAAGGTGAAGAAAAAATGTGGTGAAGAGAGAATGCATGAGGAGCAAACCAAAAAGAATGATACCCCACAGCCAAGAATGCTGAACGACTTGACACGCAGAGGGGTGTCATGTGGCAAGCGAGGAAGAGTAGCAGTAACAGGAAAACTACAGTCGGCTAAAATACACACAATAGAACAGGGCAGAACAGAAGAAATCCGTTGCACAGTGGGAAGAATCAGGAGTTGGGAATGGACAAAAGAAACAAGGAACAGGAAATAAGAAAGAACCAATGAGAAGTGGGAAGACCATGGTAACAATAGTATAGTCAAAGGAGAAGGAGGTCAACGCCCAAGGATGCACAAGAAACACGAACCCATCATCGAGAATGAAACGAAAAATAAAGGGAAGACTCCAGCGGTCTGCACAATGACCTTTCCCAACTCAGGACATAGCAACTGGCCCCAGAAAGTGGGAAAGTGGGCATAAGGGCACCTGAATGGGTGCCACACCTCAGAAAGTGATCATGAATTGACACAGCAGTCTCACGGGAAGAGAGGAGAAGAATAACTAACATGGGGAAGACCAAGAAGAATACCCTAGAGACCCCCAGAGGGTATCAAACGAAATATCAACCCCTCTAAGGATGTCAAGCGGGTGGAGATGCTGTAGTGGAATGGCCAGAGAAGGGGGACTACCTTAAAGGAGGGGTGACCTTAAGGAGCCGACAGAAGGAGGCAGCACAGGGAGAAGGGAGTAAGAGGAAGGGAGGGTCCAGGAGTATGCGGTATGTCTAAAGGAAGGTTGCAACCGTACATGGCTCTGTGTTGTACATGGCCTTAGGCCCGGCCACCCAGATGCATAACGTGCATCCCAGCTAGAATGGGCCACAACACACAATGATGTAGCATTAGAAGAGTTATTTATGTCATATTGAAGCATAATACTATAAAAGACCCACCGGCAGAACACGATACAGCACCCTCTCTGTTCCTCTTTATCAACCGACTCAATTTCTCTTCACATTCTCACTCCACATTCTCTCCCTCAATTATGATTCTATTCTCTATGCTCATACATTGTGCTTCTAGCATCCTACAGTTGCACTGTACCTACACTGTCCCCCGCCAGAGTCAGAGTTCCACAACTTGTTTTAAACACTTCTACCACAGCAGATGCCTGCTTAACCTCGAGGGTATTCAGGTCCTGAAACTGATGCAGATCTAAATACTTGTGTTGAACGAATCAGAGAAGCACAGAGACCTTGGCAGAGGTGAAGCAATTAAAAAGCCTGAGAAATGCCACATATATTTTCTCTGCAAGATGAGGGGAGAACTGCAATTTACAGAAGACCAGAGCAGCCTTCTTTTGGTAACTTTTCGCTCTAAAACAATGTGACTTTTTAAATATGCAGCAACACTTATAAAAGGACATTAAAAAGCGGGCAATTAAGTATTTTACGCATCTGTCATTCAAGTTATTTGACTGAATGACACATCATTTTGATTTGGATTTATGCCCATAGCAGGAGTGTTCCCAGGATGAAAATGAACATCGTCTACATAAATGACCAATTCCTTCTAGGGGAGTTTGGTTTCAATAAGGAGAGGTTGATAAGGACATCGGCAGCTGATGTCTATGAGTTTACTGCCTACGTATGTCAATTTTAACTAAGCATGAATGCCTCAAACTGCGTATTTTAGTGCCAGAGTGTCTTTGTCCTGCCAAAAGTATGTGAACTCAAAGATCCTGATTCACAACGCGTTTTGCAATGGGGATTTCCCATCGAAAAAAAGCGTTTGAATTAGTCTCAATACCACTGTAGCCTGATTGGATTCTTGAGCTTTGAAAAGCCAGCATGAGTCATTGTGTGATTGCTGTATTACAAAGTCTGCTCAGAAGCTGGATGAGTCCATTCAGTGAACAGATTTCCCTTGTGTCTGACGGATCATAGGCAGGAAAGAAGGCCCACGGCCCTGCTTTGTAGGTCACTGGTAATCAAATGTGATAATGGTCTGACAGCTGCTCCTTGCCCCTGGAAAATGAGTTGATGGTCTGGGGCAGTCCCTAAGTGGGATGCTGTAGTCAAAGGAGTTGAACTGATTTGACAGCCAGAGTCAGACTGTCGATTTTTGAATGAAAAATGCAATGTATGTCTATCTAGTGAGGTTATTTTTTCAGGTGAAGGTTGGTCTGGGAAATAGCTTTGAGGAGGTGTGGGGGGTCGATGGATACTTACGTCGGTGTTGCGTAAAAGCAGCACTCCTCTGGGATCAGATGATTTCCCTTGGTCCCTAAAGAGCTCACATGACTGACACTTTCCCCACAAAACGTCTTCTTGTGCTCTCTATCACATTTTCTTTCTGTCTATGTTGACCCGTGGTGACATTTACAGGTGGTTTGTCAGTCACTGTTCCCCAGAGGTACCAACGAATGAGAAAGGGATCCATTGGCTTCTTGTTCATCATCAGTGACCCTTTCATGTGAAAAGTTCCCAATCTTCATGAAAGGTGCTGGGTCTCAGGTCGTTACACTGTGATCTGCCATCTGAATTTCGAAGCCAAATTCCCATGGTTATTTTATGAAAGAAGAGATAACAGAAACATGCTAAACTATGCAAAGTTGTGGTCATGTTTGACAAGCAAAACATGCATGTTTACTTTCATTAGCAAAACGGCACATTTTATTCATGTTACGTATAACAAGAATCTGCATGACTTTTTTAAAAGTGATAAAAGCAGATGGTATCAGAGCAGTCTTTCTAAATTGAACTGTCAGGCCCCTGCTGCACAAGGGTGCGTGCAGGGGCTGACAGGCTCCGTGAGTCGTTGCTGGAGGAAGAGGTGAGTTGTGGATGTATGTTTGTGTGTGTGTGTGCATGTATGTCTCTGTGTGCTTATGTGTGGGGACTTTCTGTGTTTTGGATCGGGTGTGGGGTGATGGGTGGGGAAATGGGGAGTTTGGGGGTTTGAACCTCCCGATGAACGAAAGAATGAGCAGGAGAAGGTGGGGAAGGAGGGGCGCATTTTGTTATAGTTCTGCATTTTAAAGTCAATACAAAAACGGCCAAAACAAATCCTTCTTTTTTGTATTTGGGATTTAAAATGTTGAAATATGGCATAGAAGCAAGCAGATGTGTATTTCTTCACAATACAACCCTGAAATATTAACAGATAGCATATCAACCTGGCACATGCAAATAGCAAATTAAGTCGTGCCTCCTTTTCCTGTATTCTGACAATGGCAGCCATTTTCTGCTTACTGTAGCACAACTGCAACTAGTACAGTGCAAAGAAACACACCCTACAAGAAGTGTCACTGACTTTCAGCACTGTTTGTGTTAACAACACATTAAAACAGACACCATCATTTTACTTGTTATCTGCCACATGAACATCAAAATCCACAAATAACTCAAGTTGACTGTGAGCAGGCCAACTCGTCCAGATTCAGTTTCTTATTTTTGCAATCTGGAACGTAAATGCTTCTATGATGGCACTAGCAGATATCTCTGTAGTTGCCTGGTATTTTCTTTTCGTATCAATACTATTTGTTAGAAAGGTAGCTTTACAAATTTTGCAAGGGCTCAATAGAAGATGTGAAAAGAAAAATTCAATTCATTTTTTATTATTTCTCTTTTTAAAAATGTTTTCTTATAAAGACTACACTACACAATGTATTGTTCTTCATAAGAATTCTGAAATGTATAACAGTACATGAGAACAACATGGAACAACATGAAGATTCTGAGATTCCTGAGCAGCATGATGGGTGACATGATGCTGACTGTGCCAACAATTATGGACCTAAGGTTCAATATTGTTAAAATACATGTTAATTGTAAGGCTTATTAATGAACAGCATGTTTTGTTTCTCTTTCCGGTGAACACTGTCACTTCAATTGCATTGGGCAGCAATTTTTTAATGCATAGCTTTGTGCCACTAGACAGCATAGGTGGGTCGAGATTGCGAAGTAGCATGATGGGAGCATATTTGGGGTTTTGGAGGGCAACTCGTGCTCTGCCCACTGAATTATAAGCAGAAATATCTATTTTAAGCACTGTTGACAAATACGACATTAGAAAACCTAGTTTTAATTAATTATGGTGGACAGCCGACAAGTGTTTCGACCATCTGATCGTTTTCAAGGCTGTTACAAAAAGTTCACATGAGTACATATAAAGAGACATTGTTTCAAATGCATAAATGACAACATTGAAAATATAAAACATACCAGAAAATGTCAAAGATCAGGTCATGGATGGAGGGTATAGTTGGATGTATACATATGTATGCAGAAAGCATCCATTAGAAATACAAAAACATAAACTTGGTATGAAAAGTCAAACAATAATAAAACTAAGTATGTGTTATCATATTGACACCATGCACTATGTTGAATCCCATATTCTCAGAGGGTAAAGAAATGCTGCTGTGAGAGCCGTCTGTTTATGCATCTGACAATGCACCTGATTGGATCCCAGAGTGTGAAAGGCGTGACCCATGAAAGAGAATGAGTTCAGCAGAAAGAGTTGCCCACGTGTGGTTGCCAGATATTCATTTAATGGTATTTTATTTTTTATTGTGGTGTTATAATAATGGCTGTGAAGCCCTGCTTACGGTACTGTGATGATCTAATATGCTATTCTTTGTTAGAGAGGTCAAATTGGAAAATGAGACGTGTATCAAAAAGCTGAATGTTGCATTTACTAATACATGTGATGTTGAACGACTAATGTTAGAATAGAGTGGACATACCTTATGTTGATAAGTAGACTCTGAACCGAAAACCATTCATCTGTACAGAGATGTACTGGTAGCAACCAGATGAGAGTTTTTAACCATACAGTATTACGGTGAAAGAACAAACTTTGACTGTCGATTGACATATATTTACAAGGTGTAAACCAAAAAATTATTAAGGAAGACTAGACCGAATATAATTTCAATATTTAAATCTAAAAATGTACAAAGAGTGAACATGATCATGAGTGAACCACACTGAAAATGTCCTTTGTAAGTTATGGTTAAACATATTGGGTCTAATGGATTGTTATCATGGTGCATGCTGCAGACAATGCCTACATTTCTACCTGGGTACGTTCATGTACTGGAAAGAACTCTGTAATGCAATGGTGTTTATAGCAATGCATTGCTTATTGAACAATAGATCTCATTATAGTTCCCCCAATGAACTCGGAGAGTTTTCTGCCAACATTATAATGACAATCCCTTGTGGAGGTTTTTTGTGAAAACGAAATGCACATGTGATGTCATCAGTGATGTCATCAATGATATTTGTGATGTCATCTTTGATGTCATGGGTGTTAGTCTTAGCAGTGCACAGTGGTGGTGCGAGTTATGGTTGCTTACCTTACAATAGCTGGCGAATTTCTAGCGGTTTTTCAGTTTTACTTGTAACCATAATATGGATAGGTTGTTATTAGTGCAAAGTAACTATAACGTCCCTTTAACAAAGTTTTTGCACTGAATTTTCTAAGTTTTTATTAGGGCAACTGAACCATAATGTCCCTTTAACAACGTTTTTTCATTGAAAATATATATATATATACATATATATATATATATCAGTAAAAAAAAACTTTGTTAAAGGGACGTTATGGTTAAGTTGCACTACTAAAAACCTATGCAATTCAGTAAAAAAAAACTTTGTTAAAGGGGCATTATGGTTCCAAGTAAAACCAAAAAAAACCTGAAATACGGCAGTTATGGTAAACTAAGCAACCATAACTCGCGCCACCACCGTGCACTGCTAAGACTAACACCCAAGACATCAAAGATGACATCACTAATATCATTGATGACATCACTGATGGCATCACATGTGCATTTACTTTTCATGAGAAGTCTGTACAAGGGAATCTTATTGTAATGTTGATAAAAAGTGTCAAGGATCATTGGAATAAATATCATGAGGTACGTAGTGCATTAAGCAATGCGTTATGGTTATAAGTAAAATCGAAAAAACCCTGAAATTCGCCAGTTATGGTAAGCTAAGCAACCATAACTTGTGCCACCACCGTGCACTGCTAAGACTAAGACCCAGGACATCAAAGATGACATCACAAATATCATTGATGACATCACTGATGACATCACATGCCTGGCTCCTTCTTTTTTGTTTGCTGACATATCTTGGCCAGGTGGTTTTCTTCACTGAGTCACGAATGGAAAATTCAAAAAGGTACTACATTTGTAGACATTACCCTTCTCATATGTTCTTACACTACTTTCCTTAGAGTTCAGTCGCATCATATGATGCATATACATAGGGGAAGAAGCAGGACTGAAACACAGCAATCATGTTTGTGCGTGAATACAATCATGTACATAATACACAGTTGCTAATGATACTGCCTCTTGTTTGCTTATTGTACTCTCCATATATGTGCCCCTTATTTGTATGCATTATACTCTATGTTTTGTGTGTATTAGTAGAAATATGTAGTAAGTGATGCATTATTAGCTAATTACTACATGTTTCACAGTACGGAAAAGTCTAATACAGAAGCATTCACCGTTTTTTTATATAACTTTGGAAAATTACAAATAGAGCCGCTCTGTGGTGTATGCTGCAGCCAATACCAACATTTCTGTATGGATAGGTTCCTTTACTAGAAAGCACACTGCAATGGAATGTTCTTTACAACACTACATTGCGTAATGAACTATGTAGTGTATTACACATCTCCCGATAAGCCCTGATACTTTTTTGAGAACATTACATTTACAACCCCTTGTATGGAATGTAAATGCACATGTGATGTCATCAGTGATGTCATCAATGATATTTGTGATGTCATCTTTGATGTCCTGGGTGTTAGTCTTAGTAGTGCACGGTGGTGGCGCGAGTTATGGTTGCTTAGCTTACCATAACTGACGAATTTCAGGGATTTTTCGATTTTACTTGTAACCATAATGTCCCCTTAACAAAGTCTTTTTTACTGATTTGCATAGGTTTTTACTAGTGCAACTTAACCATAACGTCCCTTTAACAAAGTTTTGTTTTTACTGAATTTCATAGGTTTTTATTAGTGCAATGTAACCATAAGGTCCTTTTAAATGGATGAAGACCATTACCACCCTAGGTTCCCAAAAGTGGGAACCCGGGGTGGTAAAAAAAAGATTTTTCTTCCCAAACAGGTATGCCTGCGGCGTCCCGGTGTAGGAAGGAAAATCCTTTAACAAGATGGCCACCATGGAAAGGGAAGGCAGGATTTCATACAGGACCCCTCTTCACTTCACAACACGTGTGTGCGGTCTTCGCAGCTACGTGTTTTCTACAGAACATGTGCATGTTCAGATGAGGCTCGTGTGAGATTGGATTCATGTCATTTCTGCGTGTTTTTCTTCAATGCGTGTGCGTGGTCTTCTCAGCTACGTGTTATATACAGCGTCTGTGCATGGTCTTAGGAGCTACGTGTTATGTACAGCGTGTGTGCGTAGTCGTTGCAACTACGTGTTATCTACAGTGCCAGGCATGTGGGTGGTCTTTGCAGCTATGTGTTTTCTACAGCACGTGTGCGCAGTCTTCACTAGTATGTGTTTTCTGTTAAATCCTGTGCGCGGTTTTGTTCAACGTGTGTGCATGTTCGGATAAGGCGCCTGTGAGCTCGGAAACGCGTGGTCTTTGTAGCTATGTGTTTTCTACAACACGTGTGTGTGCTCTTTGCAGCTACGTGTTATCTGCAGCGCCAGCGCGTGTGCATGGTCTTTGCAGCTGCGTGTTTTATACAGCGTGGTCTTCACTGGTACGTGTTTTCCGTTAACTACTGTGTGCGTGGTCTTCTTAGCTACATGTTATCTACAGTGCGTGTGCGTTTTCGGGTAAGGCATTGGTGAGCTCGGAAACGCGAGTGCGTGGTCTTTGTAGCTATGTGTTTTCTACAACGCGTGTGCGTGCTCTTTGCAGCTACATGTTATGTACAGCGCCAGCGCGTGTGCGTGGTCTTCGCAGCTACGTGTTATCTATGTTGCGTGTGCGTGGTCTTCTCAGCTATGTGTTATGTACAGCGAGTGTACGTGGTCTTTGCAGCTACGTGGTATGTACAGCACGTGTGCATGGTCTTCGCAGCTACATGTTATCTACAGCGCCAGCGCGTGTGTGTGGTCTTTGCAGCTATGTGTTTTCTACAGCGCATGTGCGTATTCGGATAAGGCGTGTGTGAGCTCAGAAACACATGTGCGTGGTCTTTGTACCTATGCGCTTTCTACAACGCGTGTGCGTGCTCTTCGCAGCTACGTGTTATGTACAGCGCCAGCACATGTGCGTGGTCTTCGCAGCTACGTGTTATCTACAGCGCGTGTGCGTGGTATTCACAGATATGTGTTATGTACATCGCGTATGTGCAGTCTTTGCAGAAACGTGTTTTCTACAGCACGTGTGCATGGTTTTGACTGCTACGCGTTTTCCGTTAACTCCCGGGCGCGGTCATTATTTCTGTGCGTTTTCTTCAACGCATGTCCGTGTTCAGATGAGGCGCAGGTGCGAGTTTGAAAAAGAAAGTGTGTGCGCATTTTGACTGGTGCGTTATTTGTCAAGTGCGGGTGAAGTAGTTCTGCGCATGCGCTTTACTGAGTGAGCATGGTCTACACCGCTACGTGCTTTCTTCGCTTCGGATGTTGTTTAGTTAACATGTTTTTGTGCTTCCTGCAGCCATATTCCATCCCATCCTCATCACCCCTCACCTTCCCAAACATTATTTGATCAGTTTGATGAATGCAATGTTGTTTTTTTTAATATGTTTTGTCGCGATGTCCGTGGACACCGGACAAGAATCCAAGATGGCGGCCGTCTCCAAAAATCTGACGCACTTCACGCTTCACCCCAACCAATCGAAGAGCACATCATATGTCCGCGGACATCACGCAAGCCGCTTGGCCAATCCGTGTCCTGTTCGCGGAACGAACAGGGAAGTGTGTCCGCAGAGCAGACATAGAAATCACTAATTTTTGCGCCTTACGTTTTGGTCATTTTAAAGAAAACTGCTGGATGGATTTACACCAAATTAACAAAAGCACGCTTTCGGGACCAAGCTGCTGCTCGTGCCGCGAATTTGGTGTAAATCCGTCCAGCGGTTTGGGCTGTAGGCATGAGCAAAGTTTGTTCCCATTATGTCTATGGGAAAAAAAGATGCTTTGGGGCCCCCCCTATAACCTTTCCCCCCCTGGACCAAACCTCACCAAACTTTGCAAAGAAAATCGGGCCATATACTCTTTTTGCAAAGTTTGGTGAGGATTCGTCCAGGGGGAGCGAAGTTATAAGCCGCCCAAAAAAAGCTCTTCCTATGGAAACAGCAACTTAACTATAACTACAGGGCCGTGTAATATATATATATATATATATATATATATATATATATATATATATATATATATATATATTCAGTGAAAAAAACTTTGTTAAAGGGACGTTATGGTTAAGTTGCGCTACTACTAAAAACCTATGAAATTCAGTGAAAAAACTTTCTTAAAGGGACGTTATGGTTCCAAGTAAAACCGAAAAACCCTTGAAATTCGCCAGTTATGGTAAGCTAAGCAACCATAACTCGCGCCACCACCGTGCACTGCTAAGACTAACACCCGGGACATCAAAGATGACATCACAAATGTCATTGATGACATCACTGATGACATCACATGTGTATGTACTTCTCAAGAAATATGTGTAGAAGGGATTCTTATTATGTTGCGAAAAAAGTGTCAAGAATCATTGCAAGAAATATACCCTAATAAGTGCATTGAACGATGCATTGAACGAAACATAACATTGTGTGCAGCGTACAAGATGAAGGTATGATATTCGTAATGTTAATATGTTGAATAATGAAATGATAATTGTTTTCTTAATAGATTTTTGTGTACTGTGAAATATGTAATAAGTAGCTAATAAAACCCATGTATTACATAATTGCATTACTATAGACAAAACACAAAGACACAAGAACACATACCAATATGGGTATATACAGGGAAAGTGAAGTTAGCAAAAAAGCACAAGTAGTAGCAGAAACAATTCATAACTTAACTGATTAGTTTCATGCAAATAAATGATTGCTCTGTTTCAAAGCTGCTATGTACCCTATGTATATGTATCACTTGATGTGATTGGACCCTAAGGAAAGTAGTGTGAGTACAATGTACACAAATATGACCATATACAGGGAAAGTACAGCCATAAAAAAAACAACAGAACTATCAGAAAGTGCTCATAAGTCTAGTGATTATCTTTATGCACACAAAGGATTGCTGTCTTTCAAGCTTGTGTTTTCCCATATGTATATGTTTCATATGATGTGACTGTACTCTAAGGGAATTACTGTAAGAACCTACTAGAAGGATATGTCTACAAATAAAATAAAATTCTTAGTTTCTGACTGTTACTGAAGAAAACCATGTGGCCTAGATATGTCAGCAAAAGAAAAAATAGTGAGCCAGACATGCAATGTCATCAGTGATGTCATCAATGACATTTGTGATGTCATCTTTGATGTCCTGTGTGTTAGTTTTAGCAGTGCACGGTGGTGGCGCGAGTTATGGTTGCTTAGCTTACCATAACTGGCGAATTTCAAGGGTTTTTCGGTTTTACCTGGAACCATAACGTCCCTTTAGCAAAGTTTTTTCACTGAATTTCATAGGTTTTTTAGTAGCGCAACTTAACCATAACGTCCCTTTAACAAAGTTTTTTTCACTGAATTTCATAGGTTTTTAGTAGCGCAACCTAACCATAACGTCCCTTTAACAAAGTTTTTTCACTGAATTTCATAGTTTTTTAGTAGCAAAATTTAACAATAATGACTTTGACTTTATATACATGTCATATGGAACTGACTAGATCTCTTCTTATGTACTTGATGTCCGCAAATGTATTTAATGTTCGCGGACATGTTCGGAGAACAGTACCACTACCTAAAAACTGTGGGGGCGGGGGGGTGGTGGGGTATGTTTGATTGTTATATCATAATATAGGAACATTTAACAAATTCAAAAAGCAGCACACAAACACATTATATATAGTAATACATAAGAAATGTAACCCATATATGTAACACACTAACCATTCATTTAAATACAATATGTTCTGAAAAGGAATATACCACAAGAAGATAAATTGGCTTCCAACATAATTACCTCACAGACACAATAGAACTGAGAACAAGACCAGACCCACTGAATACATAGGACTTATCTTACCAGAAATGGTAAGTGTACTTCATTTTACTCATATATTTATAAACTTTCTGTATTAGATTAAAAAATATATTATCTTTTTTTTTTCTCACAGAAATGTCTAGTACTCTGGAATGGCTAAAGGACAATTTCCCACATGAAGAAATGTCACAAGATAGTGAAACTAATGGTAAACACTTTATAATATAAACCATTTATTTATTATTTTTTTTATATACATTTAACATATATATTATTTTTTTGTACAGAGCATACCAACATAGAAAAAACTTCAGAAAACCCTGTTATGGATAACAGTCTTCACAATATACAAGAAAAAATGGATGTATTGTTGGCTAATTTTAATAATTTAAAAACTTTTGTAAAAAATCATTTCAAACCAAAAACCTCGTACCATTGCCCCACATGTACTTGTCCCTCCTCACCATATCCCAGTCAATTATCCCCAAACCCTCTCCTTAATCCAAAACGTTTTGATGAGATTTCCATCCCTTCTTCACCTAATACCAATCATGTTGAAACCCCAAATTCTCCTGTTTTTGTTTCGTTTTCTGCCTCACCTTCTCTGTCATAAATTATTAATATATGTTAAATAAAGTTACATTTTTATATTGTATTGTGAATAGTTTCCGTTTTTTTTTTAATAAAAACAATAAAAGTGTCCGCGGACAGTGCGAGTGTTCTGAAATGTTCGTACATAAACGAAAATGGAGGTGTCCTGAAGAACACCACACCTGTTCGTACTGTTCGCTAGCAAGTTGAAACTGTTCTAAGAACACACGTGGTGTCCTGAAATGTTCGTAAAGAAACAAAAATTAAAGTGTTCTAAAGAACACTATATCTGTCCGTAATGTTCGCTATCAACTTAAAACTGTCCTAAGAACACAATTGGTGTCCTGAAATGTTCATAAATAAACGAGAATGATGTGTCCTGAACAACAGTACAACTGTTCGTAGTGTTCGCTAGCAACATGAAACTGTACTAAGAACACACTAGGTGTCCTGAATTGTTCGTAAACAAACAAAAATTAAAGTGTCCTAAAAAACACTATACCTGTCTGGTACTGTTCGCTAGCAAGTTCAAACTGTTCTAAGAACGCTATTGGTGTCCTGAAATGTTCGTATGTAAACGAAAATGGAGGTGTCCTGAAGAACACTATACCTGTTCGTAGTGTTCGCTACCCAATTGAAACTGTTCTAAGAACACAATTGGTGTCCTGAAATGTTCGTACATAAACTAAATTACACGTGTCCTGAAGAACACTATATCTGTCCTTACTGTTCGCTACCAAGTTTAAACTGTTCTAAGAACACACGCGGTGTCCTGAAATGTTCGTTTCACGCGTGACGCACTTTTAATTACTTCAAAACCCGAACAGTGTCCGTAGGACATCAATGCGCATGCGCTAACCAATCTCCGTGCACTTGGTGTCCTGCGGACAGGCGCTTCCTTCGCGGACTAGTTCGCGAACGGATCATATGACCGCGCCCACGCTCATCGTGTGTCCTGAAATGCGGACACTGTTCGTGTCCCCGAACAATTTAAAAGTACATTTTCAGTTAATCCATAATATTTTTCAATAAAATCTCACCATGGCACAAGTCCCACATAGCAATCTTGAGTTTCTATGTACCTTTTGAAACTTTCCGATCCTTTTTTTGTGTTCGATCTGTCCGCGGACAGTGCGCATGTCCGCGAACCGCGCACAAGCACCCCTATAAAAGACCACGCCCAAGAGCTTATTCCCATTGTGTTTCTGGCTATTCTTCAGAACACAGTGATTTTTGCTGCCACCTGCAGACTACACCATCATCGAGATGGCATCCTTGGCTGCTGAACTGCCACTTGGTGCTGCACCTGCTTCAGCACCACCCCTACCCCCTCCACCACCACCACCTCCCCAAGGGCCTGAAGAGGGGAACAGGAGTGAGGATGCGGAGGAGGAAGAAGAGGATGATGAGAATGAGGTAGAGGAAAACCCTACTACCCGCACTAGGCGTGAGTCTTGGGTGTGGCGGTTATTTACCATTCATGGTAATGTTCCTAAGGCTCTTTCGAACCGTGTTAGCTGCAATGAGTGCAAAATGATACTCAGTCGCGGGAAGCACGGTAAGTACAGCTTTGGGACCACTACTATGAAGCGACACCTGAGGTCATTTCACTCTGGGGCTATTTGCAGGGTTGTACCTTGCGAAGAACGTAGCAGGTTGATTTCCTCTACTTCATCCTCTGTTTCTGATCCTGTCACCACAAGGACCACCTCTGTGGGACAGCGTCTTCCTCAAGCTGCCTCACAGGCCATACAGAATGCTGATGACCCTTACCTTTCGAGGCTCACAGTTGTATGTATGTACTGTGACACAGTACTCTGCAGGGGGGAGCGACTTCGGAGTGCTTTTGAGACTATCGTCTCAGAGCACGAGAAGACCTGCTCACTACCCAAATAAAACCCACTCTACATCTTCCTCTCTCAGCTCGCCCTTTCTTATCCCTGTGGTTGGTGTCCCCCTTTACCCTCCTTTACCCTCCTCTCCTAGTGTGTCGTGTCTGAAAAACCAAAAAAAATACAAAATTACAAAAATCAAAAAAAATAAGGCTCTTTTCAGAGCCGCCTTTCCCAGTTAAAAAATAGAAGTGAAAATAAATGAAGCAGGCTCTTTGTATTTTTTAGAAGTCCGCGGACAGTTCCCGAACATTAAAAAAATTGGGTTGCTACTCCATCACAAACATTGTAATTTTCTCTGGAAAGAAGTGGTGGCTCTGAAAAGAGCCTTTGAGTGGTGTTTGTAAGTCAAAAATTGTAAATGCTTAACATCTACTTCAAAATCGTTGTTGTAATTCCAAAAAAGGTCTCAATGCATTTTGTACATTTCTCAGAAAAATCTGATTGCCAGCATAAGTAAGATGGACTCCATCTCTGCGAAAAATGTATGTACTACAAAACATAATATTTTCATTGTGAAAAGAAGACATGTCAAAATCTCTTAGAAAGGCACAAACAGCCTTATTAACATTGCGCCTTGCTTTTTCCATTTGTGGACCAAATGAAGAAGAACGAAGCCACATTTGTCTCTGCGCAATCCGTGAAAATATCACTTGAGAATTAGGAAACATGTACATAACCTTCCTAAGTCCTTCTTTCATAGCAAATTGCAAAGAAATTCCAGTCACATGTCCTAAACTGTTCCCTCCACAATGAATTACAATTATGTCTGGATGTTGCTCTGTCTCCAAAGTAGCACAGAGAGGTAGCAAGTCCAACCACTTCATTCCACGTACTCCATGCCAGTGTACTTCCACATGTGGGAATCCAAGATCTACAGCTACTCCAGAGCTTTCTGCATGCACCTTCAACCAATGTATCCACAAATCTCCTAAAATCCAAACAATCTGTTTTCTGAAACACACAGCCATAGCTATCTTTTGTTCTCTCAGCAAAAAGAGTATCTGATAAAATCTCTCCTGGCACAACACACCCACCAAACCTTCCTGACCAATCCCTTTCAGTGCTTATTCTCATTTGCATGACTTCTGAACCCAAAAATCCCCGGATGTAACTCCCGATGTCTGCGAACTACCGCCATGTCCGCGGACATATCGTAACATGAACAGCCCTTCTACCATTTCCACTACACTCTCTCTGCCATTCCCTCATTGGATGTACCTCAAAAATCACATGACCATGCACCAATCACATTCAAGACCTCTACATCTAACTGCATCATCATAGATCAGCACTGCAAATGTACTCTGAATCTCTCTGAGTATAAGTGTCATATCATTGGCAAGCACCATCTACCAGAAATACTGTACAAGTCTTCAAGATTTCTACTTGCAGCTCCATGCATATCCATATGCATGAACACAAACTTCAGGTATGCATATTTTCTGTATAGTAGATGAACACATTTTCAAACAGACTTTTACCTTGTAAAATCTGTAAAATGAATTTACTGTACTTTTTTCAATTTCCTAAAATCAACTATCACTTATAAACCTTTATACCATTTACTTTCTTTATACACACACACTCAAATCATGTTAAACTAACATTTTTTAAATGAAATATATAGACTACATATATTCAAACAAAATTGCATGCAAACACAATCTATGTTTAAACCTATATAAAAATACTTATACAATTTCATATTTTTTGTTTTTATTTATTTATTTACTTAATTACTTTAAATTAGACATGACATTGAGGTGCTATTACCTAGAACAGTTTACTTACAGAAATAGTGGTATTCACTAATATATTATAAATTTCACAAGACATAGCAATGATATTTTTTTTTTGCTACAGTTAGTCATTCAATACAATTTGTTCATTAAGAACATATATGTACTGAACTGATGCAATGTATCTTATGTAAATAAATTAGTTTAATGGTTTTACAGAAGGCACTGAGGATTTCAATTAAAAAAATCAATATCTAAATTAAAAACAGTGCTATATACAAACAAAGTTACTAATTTGAAGCTTTTACAATTGCAGTGAAGACCAGTTTCCTGAAAAGAAGCAGCCGAATTCGAAGAAGAAAGAAAAACTAAGAAGTTACCTGTTAATTTTAAAAAAAAGTAAGTAAAATATCACCATAATATTTGTATTATTAATCAAATATACTATAACATTAATACGAGCTATTTTGGTTTCTAAAAATAGAGATTTTGTACCATTTTGTCCAAAAATGACCATGTCTTAAACAGCAATTTACAGCCAGAATGGCCCACAAATTCCTATTTTTGGACACACAAATTACCCAACTGAACCACTACAATTTTCATATTATAGAACAAAAAACTGTTTTAATTGTATACATTAGATTTACTATTTGTACTTTTCCACACCACTAGCTTACTTTTTTTTTGTCATCTGAACCCCAGTTTAGTAACACATAAATTCAAGAATACCTATCCCTACTAGTTTTAGTTCCCAATGCACAATCACACACCATTACATACATCTTTATCATCTTACTCAAACACTCATGCACACAGCACACATACATTCCAGAACACCCCAACCCATATCTTCTTTATTTTTTTCAACAGACCCTAAAGAATGCCTACCAAAAGTCAAGTCTGTAGAAAGCAACGCAAAAGTAGAGCAAATGAAAATAAAGGTGTCCAACATAAGCATCCATCTCTAGCAGAATTTGTAAAAAAAAGTTGAAACAAAACAGCTAATACAATCATTTAGTGAAACACAAGAAGTTTCAAGTACAACAACTTCACTTCCTCTATCAAAATGTAAAACAAACCAAAAAACAATTAACAGAAAATCAGCTATCAGTACAGATAAAACTACTTCTTCAAATTTTAATATAGTGCAAAGTAAGCATACCAAGAAAAGTATTTTAGCCAAAATATACCGTCACAAAGTCCTTCAAAACCTTATAAAAACAGGAGAGAAATCAGGTGCAAAGCTTAAAACCTATCGTAGGAAATTAATCTTAGAAGCATTGATGGATAGTGCAATTCTTCTCAAATAAAATGTATTTATTTTACTGTTAAACAAAATGAAACCACTAACAAAACTAATAACTAAATTACAAAAAAGACTTCTCAATAAGCGAAATGTCAACAGAAAGAACTTCTTAAGTATCTACGGAGGTGAATGGAATCACACTACGAGCACAGAACCATATTTTAATGAAGAAGCGTACAAACAAAAGCAAACAAATACAATTGCCATAAATAGCAGTGGTCGAGGTTATGAAAAAGTGAATAATACCATAATGGAACAAGAAGTACTCCTTACAAAAATATGCCCTGAAAACTTAGAATTACCCCTCCATTCAACTGAATCAGAACGTCTAGTGTACAAATGGCCATGCACGTCAATGCGTAACATTCCCAAACAATGTTTCAAATCTTTACGCCAATTCCTCAATAAATATGTAAAAAAGCAAAGACAAAATCAAAATTAAATCACTGCAAAATATAGATACCTGTCCAGTGCGCAAGTACACAGGACTACAAGGACATTCATTGGCCTGCATTACAGGACCTACTTGTAAGACCACTTTCCATGATATCAAAAGGATATCAACACATCATTCAACTATAAGAAATCTAGTCTATAAACTGTACTATGCTAAAAGTCCTGGTTTAGCACTTGCAAAGTTAAATAACATCCTTCTGCATGGTACAGCTAAAGACCTACTTGAAGAAATTCACTATATCCAGAAAAAATATTTTGGAAGTGAAACCCATTTACAGAATGAAATAGCTTTAAACCAATTAAGCAACAATTCTACACATGGCAACCTTTTGCTAAACACATACAAAAAAGAAATACTAAAATGTAAAAGTACATCAGCTGAAGTACCAAACCATGTATGTGTATGTTGCCGTAGAATTTTTTATAAAAGTAACACAAAAACTGTGGACCTATCATACAAAATAGAAGACAATGAAGATTCTAAATGGTTTGAATTAGCTCTCTACCTTGTAGCAGAAAACAAATACGAAAAAACTGAGCCCTTCATACTTTGCAGTTATTGCACTACAAAACTTGACAACAACCAAACTCCTTCACGTTCTATCACAAATAATTTGGAATTATACCCATTACCAAAACCTCTACAACAACTTAATTTATATGACAGCATCATAATTCAAACAGTACACCCATTTCAAGCAATAATACGCCTTCAACCAAAAACAGCAAAATGACCTCCCTCTGAATTGGTAAAAGGCATTCGTGGAAAAGTAGTTTATTTACCATTAAATCTAAAAGAAAATGTGAATACTCTAGTAGTGCAACGTCCAATACAGCAATCTTTAATTATATTAGTAAATGGAGTACCTACAAAAGACAAAAAAAATGGCAACAGCTGGTAGATTTATATAAAGTTAGACAAGCCTTCCAATATCTTAAAGAGAATAATGAATATTACAAAGAAATTAATATTGAAGAAAACTTGAAAGATACAACTGAAATAATTCAAGAAACACAAGAAGCTGGTCAATTTGAGCTACTAGATCCTGCTACAATATCAAATACTTTAGACCATTATACAATTCATCCTTTGCACTGTAATGACACCGTACAAGATGTACTGGAAATTTACCAAATGCGTCAAACAAAAGGATCGCCAATCAGTATATGGGAAAAAAGTATAGAAGCACGTGCTTTTCCTCTACTCTTTCCTACTGGCAAAGGAGGAAGGTATGATGATAGACCTATTCAAATATCAGCTTCAGAATACCGCTCATTACGGATGTATTCTGAAGATCCCAGATTTAGACAAAATGTGGAATACATATTCCACCTACTCTTTGAAAGTGAACTAGCAACTTTATGTTACGGAGTTGCACACATATTAAAATCAGGATCACACTTTCAAAATATGACAGCTACACAATTATAAGAGAAAGTGCAACAAAAGGATGAGGTTTTACAATCAAATATTACAAATCTATTAGCAAATATGCGTGGTACTAAAGAGTACTGGTTTCGACGTCATGGAGATGTACGTTGTATGATCAGAAACCTTGGCCCACCCACTTGGTTTGTTACATTAAGTTGTGCAGAATATGCATGGGAAGGTTTACATGACTTCCTACGCATATCAAATAAAAACAAAACAAACATAGATATTCTAACACCTGGAGAACTTTGTTCTTTGGATCCTGTTAATGTTTCAAGATATTTTCACCATCGCTTCATTGCTATGCTACATTTTATTTGTAATAAAACTGTTCCTCCCCTTGGAGAAGTGCAACACTTCTTTTGGAGAAAAGAATACCAAGCCAGAGGAGCACCACATATCCACATGCTTTTATGGATTAAAGATGCTCCTAAATTTGGTCAAGACAGTGATGCCACTGTTTTACAGTTTATTGAAAAATATGTCACTTGTGAAATTCCATCAGAAGCCACAAATAGTGATCTTCATGCACACATTTTACAATTTCAAAGACACAAATGTGGAAAATATTGTCGTCGCAAATACAAAAACAAAGGCAAATACTACACCAAATGCTGATTTGGTTTCCCTAGACCATTTACAAATACAGGTCAAGTAAGCAACCTCATGTCTTCAGTTAGACATAGTGTTAAAGGTAAGTCACCTAAAAATACATATTACATAAAAAGAAAAGAAGAAGAAAAATATATCAATGATCATAATGCAATCATTGCCCACTTATGGAATGCAAACATAGATGTGCAGTACATTGCAGACAATTCTACTGCAGTTGCACGATATGTCACAGCATACTTAACTAAAGCAGAAAAGACAGAGCTCCAAGACCCCTGGAATGACCTGTCATCAGATAAAACAGTATCTCAGAAATTATACAGCTTGGGCATAACAATGCTCACCCATAGAGAATGTGGATCTTATGAAGCAGCTGATCGTTTAACTGGTACTTCATTGTATGGTAAATCTGAAAATATAGTATGGCTAAGTCTTGGTCCAGCTAAATCTAGAAAAAGAGTTCTGAAATCATATGAAGATATAGAAACAATAGCCAAACATGATCCCAACAGCCAAGCCATTTTAAAAAACAATTTATTGGACACATACTACCCAAACAGAAATAATACTTTGGAAAACATGTGTCTATACCAAATAGCCCAAAACTACACATACAAAAATAATATGAAACCTGATGAAAAAAAGGTAAATATAGAGTGACAGACTGTGAAGGCAGCTTAGTTAAACTCACTAAACCAAATTTAATTAATCATATCAAATTGTCATTGAAGACTCCTCAACATAAAGAAGTATATTACATGTCCCTGCTACAACTCTTCAAACCATGGAGAAAAGAATAACAATTACTAGATAACTATGACTCATATGAGGATGCTTTCAAAGCAAATGAAAGCACTATAACTGATGTAAACTTTACACAGTACAAAACAATGTTGCACAATGAACAGCAACATGAAGAAGAACTCCAAGCCCAACTAGATAAGGATACTCCTGACAGTAGTCAACCTTCTGTAACAGGAAGCCAAGAACCACTGGGAGAACCACTAATAACAAATGAGGCAGAATTAGCTATGATAGAAGTAGAAAACATCATGTGTCAGTATGAAGATAAGGAAGACTTAACTATACTACAATCAAAACTAAACAATGAGCAAAGTAGCATTTTTAAAGAAGTAACAAAACAAATTGCACATGGTGTAAAACATGAAAATAAAGAATGTTCCTGCCATAATTATAAACCTATACTACTGTACGTCAGTGGTGAAGCTGGTTCTGGCAAAACATTCCTAATCAAAATCATTAGTAAGTTCCTTCAACAATTGACAAACAACAAACTCTCAGCTGTTGTCACTGCCCCCACAGGTTTAGCTGCCTACAACATAGGTGGTGTTACATTACACCGATTACTACTATTACCAGTAGAACACCAGAACACATTAGACAATTACAAACTTTCTGCAGAAGCTGCAATGGAATTACGCAGAGTATTGAAACAAATGAAAATGCTACTAATAGATGAAGTGAGCATGGTCTCCAACCTGATGTTAGCTTTCATTCACCTCAGATTACAAGAAGTACTCAAAACAGACTATGAAGAGCTCTTTGCAGGAAAACACATTATTGTTTTTGGAGATCTGCTTCAATTGACACCAGTAAAAGGTGAACCTATTTTTTAAATCATTAGGGCACAAACTCTGCCGTAAAACTGTTGGCAGCATTGGAAATGTCAACCTTTGGCAACATTTCCAATACAGAGAATTAACAGAAAACATGCGCCAATCTGCAGATCTAACTTATGCCAACATTTTAAAAAGTTTGAGAGTTGGTATACTTTCTAAAGAAGCAGAAGCAACATTGAAAACCCGGCACATTAATGCACTTTATGGCCATAATGCATGTGCTACAGATGTTATGGAACAATTAGCCCACAAAAATGTCAATTGTATGGCCTTAATGCCAATTCTTGCAAGCTGTCTCAAATTCAATGAAATAATGTTAAGTAAAGAAATGCAACCAATAATGGAAATTAGCGCCACAGACAAACTAGATGTAAATGGTATGACACTACCCATGTGTGACCAAGCCACAACAAGACTAAATATTTTAGAAAAATCAATCTCAAACACAGCAGGCTTAGAAAATATGTTAAAATTATCCTTAAATTGCAGAGTAATGCTTAAACGTAACCTTGACGTGGACCAAGGACTAGTTAATGGAGCACTGGGTACAGTTGTTGGCTTTCAAACATACCCACGTGACAACAAAATTCAGTTTGTCAATATACTCTTTGACAAACTTTCAGAAGTAAAACGGATAGGACGCTCAACAGCTAGATTCCTTCTCTTCAAAGATATGTATGTACGCAGAGAACAATTTTCTCTAACTCTTGCATACGCAGTCACGATTCATAAATCACAAGGTCTTACCCTAGACAAAGCAATGATAGATATTGGTAACACAGTCTTTAAAGAAGGCATGAGCTACGTAGCACTATCACGCTTACGTACACTTGACGGTCTATTTCTAATCAACTTTGATGCAAGTAAAGTAAACGCTGATATTCCTTGCATTTTAGAATATAATAGACTTCGCTCACTATACACTCCCCATCTAAACACATATTCTGTTCCACAAAAACTAAAACGTTGTAAAGGAAAACTAAATCAAACAGAAATGCAACAGGACATCACTGCAAATCCTCCAAAGAGAGTAAAAGAAACTAATACTTCATCAAGTACCACAAACAAAAAAGAATCAATTAGAGAAAGTAAACCAGGTACTTCTTTAAAGAAGGAAGACAAACTCCAAAAAAAGCAGTTAGATACAGAACTACCTGGAACATTTAAATTCTCAAATATAGTTGGTATAAATTGCTATGCAAATGTAGCAATGAATATTCTATTTCAATTACCACCAATTGTTGACAACATTTACTTACACAGTACAGACCCTTTGTGTTTGCAAATGTTAGTACTTCACAGAAATGCAGCAAACAATCCTGACAACACATATAGTGTTTTGGAATAAGACGACAATTGGACTACTGTGCTGGAATGGTGAAATTCACTATAAACTCACAGGAAGATCCACAAGAATTTCTAATGTACTTACTATTAGTACTGGAAAACAAAAACATACCTATAAATGAAATCTTCCAGATTTCATACATGTGGAAACATACATGCACTCTGTGCAACAATGTGACACAAGAAGAAATTCCCAATGAACGCTTCATATATATATCAATACCAAATTGTGAATCCATTCCATTTCAGCAACTTGTAGAAAATGCAAACCATGGTAGATTATGCTCTACCTGCAATTCAGATAATCGCTCCACGTTAGTAATACAAACACATAGTAAATACGTAATACTAATGCTTCTACGTTACAATGCAGATGGTACCAAAAACAACTGCAAGCTGACTGGATTCACACATAGTCAAATATCACTTGGTAAGAAAACCTTCACAACAATAGGTATAATCTACCACGCAGGAGCCACAACCAATTCAAGGCACTACACGGCATATATAAAAAAGAAATGTGGATGGTTTGAATGTAATGATAGTACCATTACTCTAAAGCAGAGATTACCAGCAAATCTTACAAACGCTTATTTGATGTTCTTAAAACCAAAATTTGATAAATAAACTGTATTTAAACCTTTAAGTAAATTTGTGTTAAAAAAATATAAACTGTTAGAATACTCCAACAGCTATCTAACTGCTCAAAGATTCTACAACAACTAATCAAATAAATGAATACCACTAAATTAGACCAAAAAATACACAGTTAGAATACGCCAATTGGTATCTAACTGTCCCAAAATTATAAATTTGTGTTAAAATAATATAAACTGTTAGAATACTCCAAAAGCTATCTAACAGCTCAAAGATTCTACAACAACTAATCAGATAAATAAATACCACTAAATTAGGCCAACAAATACACAGTTAGAATACGCCAATTGGTATCTAACTGTCCCAAAATTTAACAATATCCAAATAGATAAATCAAAACCACTAAAATATATTAAAAAAATAGACAGTTAGAATACGCCAATTGGTATCTAACTGCTCCAAAATTTTATAATATCAAAACAAATGAAGAATCTGTTACTGCTCCAAAAAAAATACAACAAAGCAAAGTATAAATCATTAGCAAGAAACAAAAAGTGAACACTGAAAACAAACAAACAAATAAACTGTAGCATAACAGAAAAAGGTGTTTTTTTTTAATCCAACATGTTTTTTTTTTTTTCTCCCACAGCCCCAATGATTTTAGCAACAAATACAGAAACTGAGTAAATTGCACAGTACTCTGATTTGTACTCTACTAAATATGAGGGTCGAAAAAAAATAAAAGTATATTGCTTATATAATATAATAAGTCATTACAAAATACTAATACTAACATGCTATTTTCTTTTATCACAGAAATGAAGAAGAAAAACATGGACTCCCATTACTAGACCAAACAGTAAGTATACAATAATAAGGACAACCATAGCATCATATCACATCCATAGTATCTAATACCTTTGTTCCTTATACATTTGTTTTTCACCCAAAGTTATAAGCAAATATGAATGTGATATGCTGCGGTGGTTGTTGCCAGGGCATAGAGTCTTGGGTGCATGGCCAAATGGCCATGCACCCAAGACTCTATGCCCTGGCAACAACCACCGCAGCATATCACATCCATAGAGTCAAACATTTCAACTATGATCTATGGGAAACTTTTAATGTCTGCGAACAATGTGAGTGTTCTTAGAACACTTTGAACTTGCCAGCGAACAATACGGACACCGTTTTCAGGACACCCCCTACGAACATTTCAGAACAACGTGATAGTTCTTAGAACACTTTCAACTTAACAATGAACAATACGGACAGCTTCCTAAGGACACCCCCTACGAACATTCCAGGACACCGGGAGTATACTCAAAAACGTCTTCAGAACACCCCCTTTTTGTTTATTTGCGAACATTTCAGGACACCGCGGGTATTCTTAGACAACATTCAACTTGACAGAGAACAATACGGACAGCGTCCTCAGGACACCCCCTACGAACACTCCCCGGACACCGCGAGTGTTCTTAGAAGCGTCTTCAGAACACCACCATCTTGTTTATTTGCGAACATTTCAGGACACCGTGAGTGTTCTTAGGAATCATTCAACTTGACAGAGAACAATACGGACAGCGTCCTCAGGACACCCCCTACGAACACTCCCCGGGCACCGCGAGTGTTCTTAGAAGCGTCTTCAGAACACCCCCATTTTGTTTATTTGCAAACATTTCAGGACACCGCGGGTGTTCTTAGAACACATTCAACTTGACAGAGAACAATACAGACAGCGTCCTCAGGACACCCCCTACGAACATTCCAGGACACCGGGAGTATACTCAAAAACGTCTTCAGAACACCCCCTTTTTGTTTATTTGCAAACATTTCAGGACACCGCGGGTGTTCTTAGAACACATTCAACTTGACAGAGAACAATACAGACAGCGTCCTCAGGACACCCCCTACGAACACTCCCCGGACACCGCGAGTGTTCTTAGAAGCGTCTTCAGAACACCACCATCTTGTTTATTTGCGAACATTTCAGGACACCGTGAGTGTTCTTAGGAATCATTCAACTTGACAGAGAACAATACGGACAGCGTCCTCAGGACACCCCCTACGAACACTCCCCGGACACCGCGAGTGTTCTTAGAAGCGTCTTCAGAACACCCCCATTTTGTTTATTTGCAAACATTTCAGGACACCGCGGGTGTTCTTAGAACACATTCAACTTGACAGAGAACAATACAGACAGCGTCCTCAGGACACCCCCTACGAACATTCCAGGACACCGGGAGTGTTCTTAGAAGCGTCTTCAGAACACCACCATCTTGTTTATTTGCGAACATTTCAGGACACCACGAGTGTTCTTAGGACACATTCAACTTGACAGAGAACAATACGGACAGTGTCCTCAGGACACCCCCTACGAACACTCCCCGAACACCGCAAGTGTTCTTAGCAGCATCTTCAGAACACCCCCATTTTGTTTATTTGCGAACATTTCAGGACACCGCGGGTGTTCTTAGAACACATTCAACTTGTCAGAGAACAATACGGACAGCGTCCTCAGGACACCCCCTACGAACATTTCAGGACACCAGGAGTGTTCTCAAAAACGTCTTCAGAACACCCCCATTTTGTTTATTTGCGAACATTTCAGGACACCGCGGGTGTTCTTAGAACACATTCAACTTGACAGAGAACAATACGGACAGCGTCCTCAGGACACCCCCTACGAACACTCCCCGGACACCGCGAGTGTTCTTAGAACAGTTTCACTTTGCTTGCAAACAAAACGGACACATATTGAGTCCTTAGAACACCCCCCAGTCAGTTTATTTAGAACATTTCAGAACACCCGTGATGTCCGCAAACAAATCGAACACAAAAAGAACTCCTAACACATAAAAAACACAACTTTCATCCTATCTCATACACTCCCACCCTCCCCAAACACTCCTACACACCAACACACTCTACAAAATACACATTTTGAACAAAGTTTCACCGCGCTGTCCGCGAATCCAAGATGGCGGGTGCTACTGAAAAATCTGACGCGCTTCCAGCTCCACGCCGTCCAATCAGCGAACATGTTGCATGTCCGCGAACATCACGCAAGACGATTGGCCAATCAGGACACTGTCCGCGGAGCGAACAGGGAAGTGTGTCCGCGAACCGAACACAGATATCACTAATTTTTTTTTACCTACTTTTTGGTCATTTTAAAAAAAACTACTGGACGGATTTTCACCAAATTTGCAAAAGCACGCTTTTGGGACCAAGCCACTGCTCCTGGTCCAAGTTTGGTGGAAATCCGTCCAGCGGTTTGGGCTGTAGGCGCGAGCAACATTTTTTTCCCATTCAGTCTATGGGAAAAAAAAAAGTTTTGGGACCCCCCCTATAACTTTGCCCCCCCCTGGACGAATCCTCACCGAACTTTGCAAAAAAATTCAGAGTGACCCAAATACTTTTTTTGCAAAGTTTGGTGAGGATCCGTCCAGGGAGAGCGAAGTTATAAGCCACCCAAAAAGTGCTCTTCCTATGGAAACAGCAACTTAACCATAACTACATGGCCAATACCGTGGCCATGTAATATACATATATATATATATATATATATATATATTCAGTGAAAAAAACTTTGTTAAAGGGACGTTATGGTTAAGTTGCGCTACTAAAAACCTATGAAATTCAGTGAAAAAACATTGTTAAAGGGACGTTGTGGTTCCTAGTAAAACCGAAAAACCCTTGAAATTTGCCAGTTATGGTAAGCTAAGCAACCATAACTCGCGCCACCACCGCGCACTGCTAAGACTAACACCCAGGACATCAAAGATGACATCACAAATGTCATTGATGACATCACTGATGACATCACATGTCTGGTTCACTATTTTTTCTTTTGCTGACATATCTAGGCCACATGGTTTTCTTCAGTAACAGTCAGAAACTAAGAATTTTATTTCATTTGTAGACATATCCTTCTAGTAGGTTCTTACAGTAATTCCCTTAGAGTACAGTCACATCATATGAAACATATACATATGGGAAAACACAAGCTTGAAAGACAGCAATCCTTTTTGTGCATAAAGATAATCACTAGACTTATGAGCACTTTCTGATAGTTCTGTTGTTTTTTTTTTTATGGCTGTACTTTCCCTGTATATGGTCATATTTGTATACATTGTACTCACACTACTTTCCTTAGGGTCCAAACACATCAAGTGATACATATACATAGGGTAAATAGCAGCTTTGAAACAGAGCAATCATTTATTTGCATGAAACTAATCAGTTAAGTTATGAATTGTTTCTGCTACTACTTGTGCTTTTTTGCGAACTTCACTTTCCCTGTATACACCCATATTGGTATGTGTTCTTGTGTCTTTGTGTTTTGTCTATAGTAATGCAATTATGTAATACATGGGTTTTATTAGCTACTTATTACATATTTCACAGTACACAAAAATCTATTAAGAAAACAATTATCATTTCATTATTCAACATATTAACATTACGAATATCATACCTTCATCTTGTACGCTGCACACAATGTTATGTTTCTGTATGAATAGCTTAGTATACTAGATAGAACCCCATAATAGGATGCTATTTATATCAATGCATCGTTCAATGCACTTATTAGAGTATATTTCTTGCAATGATTCTTGACACTTTTTTCGCAACATAATAAGAATCCCTTCTACCCATATTTCATGAGAAGTACATACACATGTGATGTCATCAGTGATGTCATCAATGACATTTGTGATGCCATCTTTGATGTCCTGGGTGTTAGTCTTAGCAGTGCACGGTGGTGGCGCGAGTTATGATTGCTTAGCTTACCATAACTGGCGAATTTCAAGGGTTTTTCGGTTATACTTGGAACCATAACGTCCCTTTAACAAAGTTTTTTCACTGAATTTCATAGGTTTTTAGTAGCGCAACTTAACCATAACGTCCCTTTAACAAAGTTTTTTTCACTGAATTTCATAGGTTTTTAGTAGCGCAACTTAACCATAACGTCTCTTTAACAAAGCTTTTTCACTGAATTTCATAGGTTTTTAGTAGCGCAACTTAACCATAACGTCCCTTTAACAAAGTTTTTTCACTGAATTTCATAGTTTTTTAGTAGCAAAACTTAACAATAATGACTTTGACTTTATATACATGTCATATGTAACTGACTAGATCTCTTCTTATGAACGTGATGTCCGCAAACTTATTTAATGTTCGCGGACATGTTCGGAGAACAGTACCACTACCTAAAAACTGTGGGGGGGGGTGGTGGGGTATGTTTGATTGTTATATCATAATATAGGAACATTTAACAAATTCAAAAAGCAGCACACAAACACATTATATATAGTAATACATAAGAAATGTAACCCATATATGTAACACACTAACCATTCATTTAAATACAATATGTTCTGAAATGGAATATACCACAAGAAGATAAATTGGCTTCCAACATAATTACCTCACAGACACAACAGGACTGAGAACAAGACCAGACCCACTGAATACATAGGACTTATCTTACCAGAAATAGTAGGTGTACTTCATTTTACTCATATATTTATAAACTTTCTGTATTAGATTAAAAAATATATTATCTTTTTTTTTTTCTCACAGAAATGTCTAGTACTCTGGAATGGCTAGAGGACAATTTCCCACATGAAGAAATGTCACAAGATAGTGAAACTAATGGTAAACACTTTATAATATAAACCATTTAAATATTATTATTTTGTATACATTTAACATATATATATTTTCTTTGTACAGAGCATAACAAAATAGAAACTACCTCTGAAGAAGCTGTTATGGAAAACACGCTTGACAACATAAAAGAAAAAATTGATTTACTGTTGACCAATTTTAATAATTTGAAAACTTTTGTTGAAGATCATTTTAAAACAAAAACGTCATACCATTGCCCCACATGTACTTGTCCCTCCTCACCATATCCCAGTCAATTATCCCCAAACCCTCTCCATAATCCAAAACGTTTTGATGAGATTTCCATCCCTTCTTCACCTAATACCAATCATGTTGAAACCCCAAATTCTCCTGTTTTTGTTTCTGTTTCTGCCTCACCTTCTCTGTCATAAATTATTAACATATGTTAAATAAAGTTTAATTTTTATATTGTATTGTGAATAGTTTCCGTTTTTTTTAAAAAAAACAATAAAAGTGTCCGCGGACAGTGCGAGTGTTCTGAAATGTTTGTACATAAACGAAAATGGAGGTGTCCTGAAGAACACCACACCTGTTCGTACTGTTCGTTAGCAAGTTGAAACTGTCCTAAGAACACAATTGGTGTCCTAAAATGTTCGTAAAGAAACAAAAATTAAAGTGTTCTAAAGAACACTATATCTGTCGTAATGTTCGCTATCAACTTAAAACTGTCCTAAGAACACAATTAGTGTCCTGAAATGTTCGTAAATAAACGAAAATGATATGTCCTGAACAACAGTACAACTGTTCGTAGTGTTCGCTAGCAACATGAAACTGTACTAAGAACACACGCGGTGTCCTGAATTGTTCGTAAACAAACAAAAATTAAAGTGTCCGAAAGAACACCATACCTGTCCGGTACTGTACTTCAGGTATGCATATTTTCTGTATAGTAGATGACATAGCTCTCAACCATTTTTGTTTTACAGGCGGGTGAAATCACCCGATTTTGTTTTTGGCGGGTGAGACGCCCATTGGAATGAATGGGCGTGCAGGAGGCTTGGCGGGTGAGTCTGCCCTTTACAAGGCGTGTGACACCCGCCAAAAGTATGTGAGTTGAGAGCTATGGTAGATGAACACATTTTCAAACAGACTTTTACCTTGTAAAATCTGTAAAATGAATTTACTGTACTTTTTTCAATTTCCTAAAATCAACGATCACTTATAAACCTTTATACTTTTTACTTTATTTATACACACACACTCAAATCATGTTAAACTAACATTTTTGTAAATGAAATATATAGACTACATATATTCAAACAAAATTGCATGCAAACACAATCTATGTTTAAACCTTTATAAAAATACTTATACAATTTCATATTTTTAGTTTTTATTTATTTATTTACTTAATTACTTTAAATTAGACATGACATTGAGGCGCTATTACCTAGGACAGTTTACTGACAGAAATAGTGGTATTCACTGATATATTATAAATTTCACAAGACATAGTAAAGATATTTTTTTTTTGCTACAGTTAGTCATTCAATACAATTTGTTCATTAAGAACATATCATATGTACTGAACTGATGCAATGTATCTTATGTAAATAAATTAGTTTAATGGTTTTACAGAAGGCACTGAGGATTTCAATTAAAAAAATCAATATCTAAATTAAAAACAGTGCTATATACAAACAAAGTTACTAATTTGAAGCTTTTACAATTGCAGTGAAGACCAGTTTCCTGAAAAGAAGCAGCCAAATTCGAAGAAGAAAGAAGAACTAAGAAGTTACCTGTTAATTTTAAAAAAAAGTAAGTAAAATATCACCATAATATTTATAATAGTAATCAAATATACTATAACATTAATACGAGCTATTTTGGTTTCTTAAAATAGATATTTTGTACCATTTTGTCCAAAAATTTCCATGTCTTAAACAGCGATTTACAGCCAGAACAGCCCACACATTTCTATTTTTGGACACACAAATTAGCCAACTGAACCACTACAATTTTCATATTATAGAACAAACAACTGTTTTAATTGTATACATTAGATTTACTATTTGTACTTTTCCACACCACTAGCTTACTTTTTTTTTGTCTTCTGAACCCCAGTTTAGTAACACATAAATTCAAGAATACCTATCCCTACTAGTTTTAGTTCCCAATGCACAATCACACACCATTACATACATCTTTTTCATCTTACTCAAACACTCATGCACACAGCACACATACATTCCAGAACACCCCAACTCATATCTTCTTTATTTTTTTCAACAGACCCTAAAGAATGCCTACCAAAAGACAACTCCGTAGACAGCAACGCAAAATTAGAGCAAATGAAAATAAAGGTGTCCAACATAAGCATCCATCTCTAGCAGAATTTGTAAAAAAAGTTGAAACAAAACAGCTAATACAATCATTTAGTGAAACACAAGAAGTTTCAAGTACAACAACTTTGTTTCCTCTATCAAAAAGTAAAACAAACCAAAAAACAATTAACAGAAATTCAGCTATCAGTACAGATAAAACTACTTCTTCAAATTTTATTATAGTGCAAAGTAAGCATACCAAGAAAAGTATTTTAGCCAAAATATACCGTCACAAAGTCCTTCAAAATCTTATAAAAACAGGAGAGAAATCAGGTTCAAAGCTTAAAACCTATCATAGGAAATTAATCTTAGAAGCATTGATGGACAGTGCAATTCTTCTCAAAAGAAACTTATTTATTTTACTGTTAAACAAAATGAAACCACTAACAAAACTAATAACTAAATTACAAAAAAGACTTCTCAATAAGCGAAATGTCAACAGAAAGAACTTCTTAAGTATCTGCGGAGGTGAATGGAATCACACTACGAGCACAGAACCATATTTTAATGAAGAAGCGTCCAAACAAAAGCAAACGAATACAATTGCTATAAATAGCAGTGGTCGAGGTTATGAAAAAGTGAATAATACCATAATGGAACAAGAAGTACTCCTTACAAAAATATGCCCTGAAAACTTAGAATTACCCCTCCATTCAACTGAATCAGAACGTCTAGTGTACAAATGGCAATGCACGTCAATGTGTAACATTCCCAAACAATGTTTCAAATCTTTACACCAATTCCTCAATAAATATGTAAAAAGCAAAGACAAAATCAAAATTAAATTACTGCAAAATATAGATACCTGTCCAGTGCGCAAGTACACAGGACTACAAGGACATTCATTGGCCTGCATTACAGGACCTACTTGTAAAACCACTTTCCATGATATCAAAAGGATATCAACACATCATTCAACTATAAGAAATCTAGTCTATAAACTGTACTATGCTAAAAGTCCTGCTTTAGCACTAGCAAAGTTAAATAACATCCTTCTACATGGTACAGCAAAAGACCTACTTGAAGAAATTCACTATATCCAGAAAAAATATTTTGTAAGTGAAAGCCATTTACAGAATGAAATAGCTTTAAACCAATTAAGCAACAATTCTACACATGGCAACCTTTTGCTAAACACATACAAAAAAGAAATACTAAAATTTAAAAGTACATCAGCTGAAGTACCAAACCATGTATGTGTATGTTGCCACAGAATTTTTTATAAAAGTAACACAAAAACTGTGGACCTATCATACAAAATAGAAGACAATGAAGATTCTAAATGGTTTGAATTAGCTCTCTACCTTCTAGCAGAAAACAAATATGAAATAACTGAGCCCTTAATACTTTGCAGTTATTGCACTACAAAACTTGACAACAACCAAACTCCTTCACGTTCTATCACAAATAATTTGGAATTATACCCAGTACCAAAACCTCTACAACAACTTAATTTATATGAGAGCATCATAATTCAAACAATACACCCATTTCAAGCAATAATACGCCTTCAACCAAAAACAGCAAAATTACCTCCCTCTGAATTGGTAAAAGGCATTCGTGGAAAAGTAGTTTATTTACCATTAAATCTAAAAGAAAATGTGCATAATCTAGGAGTGCAAAGTCCAATGCAGCAATCTTTAATTATATTAGTAAATGGAGTACCTACAAAAGACAAAAAAATATGGCAACAGCTGGTAGATTTATATAAAGTTAGACAAGCCTTCCAATATCTTAAAGAGAATAACGAATATTACAAAGAAATTAATATTGAAGAAAACTTGAAAGATACAACTGAAATAATTCAAGAAACACAAGAAGCTGGTCAATTTGAGCTACTAGATCCTGCTACAATATCAAATAATTTAGACCATTATACAATTCATCCTTTGCACTGTAATGACACCGTACAAGATGTTATGTAAACTTACCAAATGCGTCAAACAAAAGGATCGCCAATCAGTATATGGGAAAAAAGTATAGAAGCACGTGCTTTTCCTCTACTCTTTCCTTCTGGCAAAGGAGGAAGGTATGATGATAGACCTATTCAAATATCAGCTTCAGAATACCCCTCATTACGGATGTATTCTGAAGATCCCAGATTTAGACAAAATGTGGAATACATATTCCACCTACTCTTTGAAAGTGAACTAGCAACTTTATGTTACGGAGTTGCACACATATTAAAATCAGGATCACACTTTCAAAATATGACAGCTACACAATTATTAGAGAAAGTGCAACAAAAAGATGAGGTTTTACAATCAAATATTACAAATCTATTAGCAAATATGCGTGGTACTAAAGAGTACTGGTTTCGACGTCATGGAGATGTACTTTGTATGATCAGAAACCTTGGCCCACCCACTTGGTTTGTTACATTAAGTTGTGCAGAATATGCATGGGAAGATTTACATGATTTCCTACGCATATCAAATAAAAATAAAACAAACATAGTTATTCTAACACCTGGAGAACTTTGTTCTTTGGATCCTGTTAATGTTTCAAGATATTTTCACCATCGCTTCATTGCTATGCTACATTTTATTTGTAATAAAACTGTTCCTCCCCTTGGAGAAGTGCAACACTTCTTTTGGAGAAAAGAATACCAAGCCAGAGGAGCACCACATATCCACATGCTTTTATGGATTAAAAATGCTCCTAAATTTGGTCAAGACAGTGATGCCACTGTTTTACAGTTTATTGAAAAATATGTCACTTGTGAAATTCCATCAGAAGCCACAAATAGTGATCTTCATGCACAAATTTTACAATTTCAAAGACACAACTGTGGAAAATATTGTCGTCGCAAATACAAAAACAAAGGCAAATACTACACCAAATGCCGATTTGGTTTCCCTAGACCAGTTACAAATACAGGTCAAGTAAACAACCTCATGTCTTCAGTTAGACATAGTGTTAAAGGTAAGTCACCTAAAAATACATATTACATGAAAAGAAGAAGAAAAATATATCAATGATTATAATGCAATCATTGCCGACTTATGGAATGCAAACATAGATGTGCAGTACATTGCAGACAATTCTACTGCAGTTGCACGATATGTCACAGCATACTTAACTAAAGCAGAAAAGACAGAGCTCCAAGACCTCTGGAATGACCTGTCATCAGATAAAACAGTATCTCAGAAATTATACAGCTTGGGCATAAAAATGCTCACCCATAGAGAATGTGGATCTTATGAAGCAGCTGATCGTTTAACTGGTACTTCATTGTATGGTAAATCTGAAAATATAGTATGGCTAAGTCTTGGTCCAGCTAAATCTAGAAAAAGAGTTCTAAAATCATATGAAGTTATAGAAACAATAGCCAAACATGATCCAAACAGCCAAGACATTTTAAAAAACAATTTATTGGACACATACTACCCAAACAGAAGTAATACTTTGGAAAACATGTGTCTATACCAAATTGCCCAAAACTACACATACAAAAATAATATGAAACCTGATGAAAAAAAAGGTAAATATAGAGTGACAGACTGTGAAGGCAGCTTAGTTAAACTCACTAAACCAAATTTAATTAATCATATCAAATTGTCATTGAAGACCCCTCAACATAAAGAAGTATATTACATGTCCCTGCTACAACTCTTCAAACCATGGAGAAAAGAAGAACAATTACTAGATAACTATGACTCATATGAGGATGCTTTCAAAGCAAATGAAAGCACTATAACTGATGTAAACTTTACACAGTACAAAACAATGTTGCACAATGAACAGCAACATGAAGAAAAACTCCAAGCCCAACTAGATAAGGATACTCCTGACAGTAGTCAACCTTCTGTAACAGGAAGTCAAGAACCACTGGGAGAACCACTAATAACAAATGAGGCAGAATTAGCTATGATAGAAGTAGAAAACACCATGTGTCAGTATGAAGATAAGGAAGACTTAACTATACCACAATCAAAACTAAACAATGAGCAAAGTAGCATTTTTCAAGAAGTAACAAAACAAATTGCACATGGTGTAAAACATGAAAATAAAGATTGTTCCTGCCATAATTATAAACCTATACTACTGTAAGTCAGTGGTGAAGCTGGTCCTGGCAAAACATTCCTAATCAAAATCATTAGTAAGTTCCTTCAACAATTGACAAACAACAAACTGTCAGCTGTTGTCACTGCCCCCACAGGTTTAGCTGCCTACAACATCGTTGGTGTTACATTACACCGATTACTACTATTACCAGTAGAACACCAGAACAAATTAGACTAGTACAAACTTTCTGCAGAAGCTGCAATGGAATTACGCAGAGTATTGAAACAAATGAAAATGCTACTAATAGATGAAGAGAGCATGGTCTCCAACCTGATGTTAGCTTTGATTCACCTCAGATTACAAGAAGTACTCAAAACAGACTATGAAGAGCTCTTTGCAGGAAAACACATTATTGTTTTTGGAGATCTGCTTCAATTAACACCAGTAAAAGGTGGACCTATTTTTAAAACATTAGGGCACAAACTCTGCCGTAAAACTGTTGGCAGCATTGGAAATGTCAACCTTTGGCAACATTTCCAATACAGAGAATTAACAGAAAACATGCGCCAATCTGCAGATCTAACTTATGCCAACATTTTAAAAAGTTTGAGAGTTGGTATACTTTCTAAAGAAGCAGAAGCAACATTGAAAACCCGGCACATTAATGCACTTTATGGCCATAATGCATGTGCTACAGATGTTATGGAACAATTAGCCCACAAAAATGTCAATTGTATGGCCTTAATGCCAACTCTTGCAAGCTGTCTCAAATTCAATGAAATCATGCTAAGTAAAGAAATGCAACCAATAATGGAAATTAGCTCCACAGACAAACTAGATGTACATGGATGACACTACCCATGTGTGACAAGCCACAACAAGCCTAAATAATTTAGAAAAATCAATCTCAAAAACAGCAGGCTTAGAAAAGATGTTAAAATTATCCTTAAATTGCAGAGTAATGCTTAAACGTAACCTTGACGTGGACCAAGGACTAGTTAATGGAGCACTGGGTACAGTTGTTGGCTTTCAAACATACCCACGTGACAACAAAATTCAGTTTGTCAATATACTCTTTGACAAACTTTCAGAAGTAAAACGGATCGGACGCTCAACAGCTAGATTCCTTCCCTTCAAAGATATGTATGTACGCAGAGAACAATTTTCTCTAACTCTTGCATACGCAGTCACGATTCATAAATCACAAGGTCTTACCCTAGACAAAGCAATGATAGATATTGGTAACACAGTCTTTAAAGAAGGCATGAGCTACGTAGCACTATCACGCTTACGTACACTTGACGGTCTATTTCTAATCAACTTTGATGCAAGTAAAGTAAAAGCTGATATTCCTTGCATTTTAGAATTTAATAGACTTCGCTCACTATCCACTCCCCATCTAAACACATATTCTGTTCCACAAAAACTAAAACGTTGTAAAAGAAAACTAAATCAAACAGACATGCAACAGGACGTCACTGCAAATCCTCCAAAGAGAGTAAAAGAAACTAATACTTCATCATGTACCACAAACAAAAAAGAATCAATTAGAGAAAGTAAAACAGGTACTTCTTTAAAGAAGGAAGACAAACTCCAAAAAAAGCAGTTAGATACAGAACTACCTGGAACATTTAAATTCTCAAATATAGTTTGTGTAAGTTGCTATGCAAATGTAGCAATGAATATTCTATTTCAATTACCACCAATTGTTGACAACATTTACTTACACAGTACAGACCCTTTGTGTTTGCTAATTTTAGTACTTCACAGAAATGCAGCAAACAATCCTGACAACACATATAGTGTTTTTGGAATAAAACGACAATTGGACTACTGTGCTGGAATGGTGAAATTCACTATAAACTCACAAGAAGATCCACAAGAATTTCTAATGTACTTACTACAAGTACTGGAAAACAAAAACATACCTATAAATGAAATCTTTCAGATTTCATACATGTGGAAACATACATGCACTCTCTGCAACAATGTGACACAAGAAGAAATCCCCAATGAATGCTTCATATATATATCAATGCCAAATTGTGAATCCATTCCATTTCAGCAACTTGTACAAAATGCAAACCATGGTAGATTATGCTCTACCTGCAATTCAGATAATCGCTCCACGTTAGTAATACAACCACATAGTATATACGTAATACTAATGCTTCTACGTTACAATGCAGATGCTACCAAAAAACAACTGCAAGCTGACTGGATTCACACATGGTCAAATATCACTTGGTAAGAAAACCTTCACAACAATAGGTATAATCTACCACGCAGGAGCCACAACCAATTCAGGGCACTACACTGCATATATAAAAAAGAAATGTGGATGGTTTGAATGTAATGATAGTACCATTACTCTAAAGCAGATATTACCAGCAAATCTTACAAACGCTTATTTGATGTTCTTAAAACCAAAATTTGATAAATAAACTGTATTTAAACCTTTAAGTAAATTTGTGTTAAAAAAATATAAACTGTTAGAATACTCCAAAAGCTATCTAACTGCTCAAAGATTCTACAACAACTAATCAGATAAGTGAATACCACTAAATTAGACCAAAAAATACACAGTTAGAATACGCCAATTGGTATCTAACTGTCCCAAAATTATAAATTTGTGTTAAAATAATATAAACTGTTAGAATACTCCAAAAGCTATCTAACAGCTCAAAGATTCTACAACAACTAATCAGATAAATGAATACCACTAAATTAGGCCAAAAAATACACAGTTAGAATACGCCAATTGGTATCTAACTGCTCCAAAATTCTATAATATCAAAACAAAATGAAGAATCTGTTACTGCCCCAAAAAAAAATACAACAAAGCAAAGTATAAAGCATTAGCCAGAAACAAAAAGTGAACACTGAAAACAAACAAACAAATAAACTGTAGCATAACAGAAAAAGGTTTTTTTTTAATCCAACATGGATTTTTTTTTTCTCCCACAGACCCAATGATTTTAGCAACAAATACAGAAACTGAGCAAATTGCACAGTACTCTGATTTGTACTCTACTAAATATGAGGGTCGAAAAAAAATAAAAGTATATTGCTTATACAATGTAATAAATCATTACAAAATACTAATACTAACATGCTATTTTCTTTTATCACAGAAATGAAGAAGAAAAACATGGACTCCCATTACTAGACCAAACAGTAAGTATACAATAATAAGGACAACCATAGCAGCATATCAGATCCATAGTATCTAATACCTTTCTTCCTTATATATTTGTTTTTCACCCAAAGTTATAAGCAAATATGAATGTGATATGCAGCATATCACATCCATAGAGTCAAACATTTCAACTATGATCTATGGGAAACTTTTAATGTCCGCGAACAATGTGAGTGTTCTTAGAACACTTTGAACTTGCCAGCGAACAATACGGACACCGTTTTCAGGACACCCCCTACGAACATTCCAGGACACCGGGAGTGTTCTTAGAAGCGTCTTTAGAACACCACCATCTTGTTTATTTGCAAACATTTCAGGACACCGTGAGTGTTCTTAGGACACATTCAACTTGACAGAGAACAATACGGACAGCGTCCTCAGGACACCCCCTACGAACACTCCCCGGACATCGGGAGTGTTCTTAGAAGCGTCTTCAGAACACCACCATCTTGTTTATTTGCGAACATTTCAGGACACCACAAGTGTTCTTAGGACACATTCAACTTGACAAAGAACAATACGGACAGCGTCCTCAGGACACCCCCTACGAACACTCCCCGGACACCGCGAGTGTTCTTAGAAGCGTCTTCAGAACACCCCCATTTTGTTTATTTGCAAACATTTCAGGACACCGCGAGTGTTCTTAGGACACATTCAACTGGACAGAGAACAATACGGACAGCGTCCTCAGGACACCCCCTACGAACACTCCCCGGACACCGCGAGTGTTCTTAGAAGCGTCTTCAGAACACCCCCATTTTGTTTATTTGCGAACATTTCAGGACACCGCGAGTGTTCTTAGGACACATTCAACTTGACAGAGAACAATACGGACAGCGTCCTCAGGACACCCCCTACGAACACTCCCCGGACACCGTGAGTGTTCTTAGAAGCGTCTTCAGAACACCCCCATTTTGTTTATTTGCGAACATTTCAGGACACTGCGAGTGTTCTTAGGACACATTCAACTTGACAAAGAACAATACAGACAGCGTCCTCAGGACACCCCCTACGAACACTCCCCGGACACCGTGAGTGTTCTTAGAAGCGTCTTCAGAACACCCCCATTTTGTTTATTTGCAAACATTTCAGGACACAGCGCGTGTTCTTAGAAGCGTCTTCAGAACACCACCATCTTGTTTATTTGCGAACATTTCAGGACACCGCGAGTGTTCTTAGGACACATTCAACTTGACAAAGAACAATACGGACAGCGTCCTCAGGACACCCCCTACGAACACTCCACGGACACCGGGAGTGTTCTTAGAAGCGTCTTCAGAACACCACCATCTTGTTTATTTGCGAACATTTCAGGACACCACGAGTGTTCTTAGGACACATTCAACTTGACAAAGAACAATACAGACAGCGTCCTCAGGACACCCCCTACGAACACTCCCCGGACACCGAGAGTGTTCTTAGAAGCGTCTTCAGAACACCCCCATTTTGTTTATTTGCGAACATTTCAGGACACCGCGAGTGTTCTTAGGACACATTCAACTTGACAGAGAACAATACGGACAGCGTCCTCAGGACACCCCCTACGAACACTCACCGGACACCGCGAGTGTTCTTAGAAGCGTCTTCAGAACACCCCCATTTTGTCTATTTGCGAACATTTCAGGACACCGCGCGTGTTCTTAGAACACATTCAACTTGACAGAGAACAATACGGACATCGTCCTCAGGACACCCCCTATGAACACTCCCCGGACAACGCGAGTGTTCTTAGAACAGTTTCACTTTGCTTGCGAACAAAACGGACACATATTGACTCCTTAGAACACCCCCTAGTCAGTTTATTTAGAACATTTCAGAACACCCGTGATGGCCGCAAACAAATGGAACACAAAAAGAACGTCTAACACATAAAAAACACAACTTTCATCCTATCTCATACACTCCCACCCTCCCCAAACACTCCTACACACCAACACACTCTACAAAATACACATGTTGAACAAAGTTTCACCGCGCTGTCCGGGGACGTCTGCGAATCCAAGATGGCGGGCGCTACCGAAAAATCTGACGCGCTTCACGCTCTACGCCGTCCAATCAGCGAACACTTTGCATGTCCGCGAACATCACGCAAGACGATTGGCCAATCAGGACACTTTCCGCGAAGCGAACAGGGAAGTGTGTCCGCAAACCCAACACAGATATCACTAATTTTTTTTGACCTACTTTTTGGTCATTTAAAAAAAAAATACTGGACGGATTTTCACCAAATTTGCAAAAGCACGCTTTCCGGAACAAGCCGCTGCTCCTGGTCCAAATTTGGTGGAAATCCGTCCAGCGGTTTGGGCTGTAGGCGCTAGCAAATTTTTTTTCCCATTCACTCTATGGAGAGTGAGTATAATGTATACAAATATGAGCATATAGAGGGAAGGTAGAGTAATAAAAATAAAACTATGAGAAAGTGCTGATAACCATAATGATTATCTTCATGCACAGAAAGGATTGCTCTCTTTCAAGCCTGTATCTTCCGCTATGTATATGTTTCATATGATGTGACTGGACCCTAAGTCTACAAATATAGTACCTTTTCAATTTTTACTTCCTGACTGTTACTGAATAAAACTATGTGGCTTCGATATGTCAGTAAAGGATAAAAAGGGAGAGCCAGCCATGTGATGTCATCAGTGATGTCATCAATGACATTTGTGATGTCATCTTTGATGTCCTGGGTGTTAGTGTTAGCAGTGCATGGTGGCGCGAGTTATGGTTGCTTATGTTACCATAACTGCCGAATTTCAGGGGTTTTTCGGTTTTACTTTGAGCCATAACGTCCCTTTAACAACGTTTTTTCACTGAATTTCATAGGTTTTTAGTAGCGCAACTTAACCATAACGTCCCTTTAACAAAGTTTTTTCACTGAATTTCATAGGTTTTTAGTGCACAACTTAACCATAATATCCCTGACTTCATACACATGTAACATAGAACATACTAACCCCTCGTAGTGATTTTCATGTCCGCGGACTACCGCCATGTCCGCGGACACATCGAAAATCTGAGCGTGGTGAATGTAAATTTAAATAGTGTGCCCCATTTCCCCTTTGAAGTTGGCTCTGAAAAGAGCCTTTTTTTTTACAGATGCTTGACAGACACCTGTTATTTTGTATTTTTGTTCTTGTTTTTTTTCTTACTTTACTCCTAAAATCTTCACATAACCTTCTCCAAAGCAACCCTTACATTCCAAAATATAAAGGCATTTCCAGTAAAAGATAAAGAAATGCCATCTTCTTTAAAATTAACAGTATTACTGGCATCAATATTCTCATTGTTACAGAAGAACATACCAGCTCTAAACTTGAAGGCACACATGCCTCGGTTGATGACACACCTAGCAATATTTTGCCGAGGACAAAAAACGGAACTATTTTCCCATATTGCCCTAGGTAGTAATCCAGAAAAAATTACTTTTGCATTTGGAAGGATCTTCATTACTGCTTGAACCAAGCGTTCCAAATTAGCCAACAAAGTAGGGGCACTGACGTTGCCCAAATGGAAAGCACCATAGTGCAAAACTACCACATGCGGACTGTTCATTGTGGCCCTATCCTCACAAACTTGTACAATTCCCTGTACATTGCAATTAGGCACACTGCTCCACACCACCTCCACTCCTTTCACATCAAAGTTCTTTGCAACATGCCTGCATTCAGCGTACTGCTGTAAACCATGCACAAACATATCTCTGAGCACCAACACCCTGACTTTCTCCACTTTTGCCATCTTCACCACACACAGTCTCTTTCAACACAAATCCACAACCTCGACATCTGATTGGCTGATCCGTACAGTCTTCTTTCCATGTTGGATTTCCTGGAAAAACCCGGATGTAGCACGTCCTGTCCACGAACAGCCGCAGTGTCCGTGGACGGCGTCCACTTTACTCTCTGTGCCATTCCCTCATTGCATACAGCTAAGCAATCACACAATACGAACAACATCCTCCGAACAACCCCATTTTGTGAATTTTCGAACATTTCAGGACAATTATTATTATACATTATTCAACATATTAACATTACACATATTATACTTTCATCTTGTACTCTGCACACAATGCTATGTTTCTCCATTAGTAGCTCAGTATACTAGATAGAATCCCATAATACAATGCTATTTATATGAATGCATCGTTCAAAGCACTAATAATGGTATGATATTTATTGCAATATCCTTGACACTTTTTTCGCAACATTATAATAAAAATCCCTAGTACACAAATTCCATGAAAAGTACATACACACGTGATGTCATCAGTGATTTCATCAATGACATTTGCGATGTCATCTTTAATGTCCCGGGTGTTAGTCTTAGCAGTGCACGTTGGTGGCGCCAGTTATTTTTCAAAGCTTACCATAACTTGCGATTTTCAGGGGTCTTTCGGCTGTACTTAGAACCATAACGTCCTTTAAACAAACTTTTTTTAATATCACGCAAACAATATTCAATCATGGCGTGCAAAAACCAACTTCTACAGATGGCTTTACACAGAATGTTCCAAAGTAAGAATTTATGCTCGTTCACAGTGAAGGTCAGCTGCTTCCACAACTTCTACAGATGGCTTTACACAGAATGTTGCAAAGTAAGAATTTATGCTCGTTCACAGTGAAGGTCAGCTGCTTCCATTTTTTTCTCGGGCCCCGGAGAGGCTCACGAAGCGGACTATAAGGTTGTATTGTGTTTTGACCTTGACAGACAGAGATTGTGATGAAAGACTTCTTTTGAAGGAGTGTTGCTAAAACGTAGGAGAAGATAAAGATGACATTTCTGAAACGAAACCACTTTTATATATTATATCACTATGCGAAAGATGGTTGGCACACGCGGAGTCGTATTTTGGGACTGCACCACCCGTAGACAATGGAAAATGCAATTGTACTGTAAGTAACCCTTTAGATTATTTTATACCAAATATAATTACAATAGCGTAGCATTAAAGACCGCTCAAGTTGAACTTGTTAGTTGAAAGTGGCATAATGTTTTCTACTGCGCACTATCACCGCCGAATTGATCCCCTGTCGTTTAGAGGGCTCTGAAAAAGGCAGACGACACAGGGTGGGTTATTAGAAATAATTTAACCGGTCTATAGGCGGTCAAGTGCTCTACTTGCTGTGCCACTTCACTGTAGCCTGTCAATTGGCACAGCGAGTACAGCGCTCGCTTTGACATCCGTGCACAGCTTGCTAACGCAAGTTTGAATCCCGGCAAGGCCAAACTCAGCCTTTCATCCTTCTGTGGTCGATAAATGAGCAGCACACACCGTGGTTAATAATAAGCACCGCTTAGATACCTCACGGTTCTTAGCGCTATATGAATGGGAAAATATTATTATTTTATTATTAACATACTCTGTTGCACTATCTTCGATAGCAAATATTTTCACGCCCTAATAAATAAAATGATGATTTTTAATGAAGATCGGCTGGTGATACTAATTTATGTTTTTTAAAACAGGTATGTGGCTCCATTTTGCCTATGTCACGATTTACAGACTTCAGTGGATGGGGTCTTCAACTGCCAGGTGCAGGTCCAAATATGCAACTTCATGACCCTCACCATTTTATGGGACAATCGCCAAGGACCAATATGCCCTTACGCAGTACTTGCGGCTACAAACAACATACCAACCAATAGGATGGTCTAATGGCTCGTTGTTGGAGCAACCTTCCGATTATCAGAGCGACCATTTACTGCTTTTATCATAAACCAACAGCCTATCTACCGCAAAGGAACAACGCGTGGCTCCAAATAAACTTTTGCTGATCGACAGCAGAGACAATAGCAAATCGCTGAATATTCTCTAAACATTTCATGTGAAATAAAAGTACTTTACCAAATGTACAATCCTGCTGTTTACTTTTAAACCACAGTTTCATATTCCGAATTGTGGCGCACTGAGTTGTAAGCTGATCTAACACTCTCTGTACCGCAAAGGAACATCGCGTGTCTCAACATGAACTTTTGCGGATCGACAACAAAGACAAATGCAAATTGCTGAATATTCTCTAAACATTTGATGTCAAATAAATGTACTTTACAACATTTACAATCTTGCTGTTTGCTATTAAATCACAGTTTCATATTCCGAATTGTGGCGCTCTGTGTTGTGACATAATGTGTGTTGTCTTCTGGGTTCTGTGTAAAGTCGCGTAGTACTGGAGACGACTGGGCGCATTTGATTACGCACCCTGTAACATCATGGAGAGAGGCGGGGAATATGAATGCTTTGATAATATCAGGCTTAGGGGCGGGAGATATGATTTAGTGTTGCAAAAGCAAGTCAGCCAGGTCAATAGCGCCAGTCATCGGATTATCACATAATGTCGGCGCACACCAGCCGGATTTATCGTTTCTTTAGTGGACAAAAAGTCGGTTGACCCCCCTAGGAAATTGTACTATTAGCGGACAAAAGGAGTGCTCTTAAAACACTTTCACCCTGACAACGAACAATACAAACAACGTTCTCAGAACACCCCCATTTTGTGTATTTGCAACCATTTCGGAACACTGCGAGTGTTCTTAGAACACATTCAACTAGACAGATTACAATACGGACAGCGTCCTGAGGACACCCCCAGTTTGTGTATTTACGAACAATTAAGTACACTGCGAGTGTTCATAGCTCATTTTTACCTTCCTTGCGAACAAAAATGACACATACTCCATCCTCTAAACACCCCACCGTTTAGTTATTTACAAAATGTCAGAACAGCCGTGTTCTCCGTGGACAAATCGAACGCAAAAAAAACGTCTAGCACATAAAAAAACAAAACATTGAACCTATCTCATACTCCCCCACCCTCCCCAAACACTCTTACACACCAACACACGGCACTAAATACAATTTTTCATCCACGTTTCACTGCGCTGTCCGCGGTCGTCCGCGAATGCAAGATGGCAGGCACCACAGAAAATCTGACGTGCTTCACGCACCACGCCGTCCAATCAGCTAACACGTCGGGTGTCCGCGGACATCGCGCAAACCGCTCAGCCAATCAGGGCACTGTCCGCGGAGCAAACAGGGAAGTCCGTCCGCGAAGCGAACCGAGATATCACTAATTTTTTTGCCTTACATTTTGAACATTTTAAAAAAACTACTGGACGGATTTACACCAAATTTGCAAAAGCATGCTTTCGGGACCAAGCCCCCACTCCTGCCGCATATTTGGTGTAAATCCGTCCAGCGGTTTGGGCTGTAGGCGTGCACACATTTTTTTCCCATTATGTCTATGGGAAAAAACAAAAGTTTTGGGACCCCCCCTATAACTTTGCACCCCCTGGACCAAACCTCTCCAAACTTTGCAAAGAAATTCAAAGTGGGCCATATACTTTTTTTGCAAAGTTCGGTGAGGATTCGTCCAGAGGGAGCGAAGTTATAAGCCACCCAAAAAAATGCTCTTTCTATGGAAACAGCAATTTAACCACAACTACATGGATGCTACCGCGTCCATGTAATATATATATATATATATTTATATATATATATATATATATATATATATATATATATATATATATATATATATATATATATATATTGTTACCACATGGAGGATAGAGAAACCTGCACTCCATGCATGAAGTCAGTAAATCCCAACAAAAATAAAAAAAACTCGAATCCAACTGGATGAAAAAAGATCGAGTTTAATGGAAAGTGCAAAAATATAAATATGAGGCAAGCACACACAGCAGACAATACAGGACGCCTAGGCAGTGTCCTTAACGACGCGTTTCGCGCTTCCCTGAGCGCTTGATCACGTTAGGAGGACGAGTAAACAATGAAGGTAGATATTGCAGATTGGTCCTTCTTCCATGTTGCCACCAAGACTGGGCTCACAACCATGCAAGCCACCATGGCGGCCATTTTAGAGTGTAGTCAAATGCTGCATAAACCATAGAGAGTGCAGGCTTAGACAGAGCAATAAAATGCGAAGTGCATTAAAAACCCACATGAAAAATATCAAAGATATACATTTAAGAAATGCAAGTGCATATCTGCGCTAATAATGGCAGTATATAATATATAATACATGATAGGAACACAGCTCGAACAGACCTATATGCAACCTTAAAAATAAAGACAAGTAGCAAACAAAGATGTAAAGTGCAAGTGCATTAAATCCTAAACACATGATTCTCGCCAGGTAGCCTAATCAACAGAGTTAACATAAGCATGACATTAAGGATTTGAAAATAATCTGTATATACAGCCTTATTAATAAAACATGTGGTGAACTACAATGTAAAGTGCAAGTGCAGTAGGTCGTAAACCTGTCACACTAGCAGTACAGCCTGTTTAGAATAATTGGGTGAACATAAAGTGCAAGTGCACTATTCACAGTTAAGCAATCAATGAATGCAGTCTTTAAGATAAACACCAGTTGCAGGCTGCTGTATAAAGTGCAAATGCAAGAGGTCATAAACTTATCACTCTAAGCAGCATAATCTGTACATACAGCCTTATCAATAAAACATGTAGCGAACTACAATGTAAAGTGCAAGTACAGTAGATCGTAAACCTGTCACACTAGCAGTACAGCCTGTTTAGAATAATTGGGTGAACATAAAGTGCAAGTGCACTATTCACAGTTAAGCAATCAATGAATGCAGTCTTTAAGATAAACACCAGTTGCAGGCTGCTGTATAAAGTGCAAATGCAAGAGGTCATAAACTTATCACTCTAAGCAGCATAATCTGTACATACAGCCTTATCAATAAAACATGTAGCGAACTACAATGTAAAGTGCAAGTGCAGTAGATCGTAAACCTGTCACACTAGCAGTACAGCCTGTTTAGAATGGTTGGATGAACATAAGGTGCAAGTGCACTATTCATAGCTGAGCAATCAATGAATGCAGTCTTTAAGATAAAAACCAGTTGCAGGCTGCTGTGTAAAATGCAAATGCAAGAGGTCATAAACTTGTCACTCTAAGCAGCATAGCCTAGTTGAAAAAGATATGGTAATAATACAGTACAAGTGCATAGCATGGTATTGGAGCTTATTATGAAAAAAATACAAACAGTTGGGCAATGGAGGAGCAATATCAACCACTAGAGTATCCGGGTACAAATACAATCATGGACTCACGAACTTCGAACCCCCTAAAGACAAAAGAAAGATAGGGACATAACAGCCAAAGTTCACCAAATAAGTGAACGAACATTAAAAAAATATGCACTTCCAGGCCAGATCAGTAAACATTTTTACAAATAAGTAAAATGAGTGAAAAAAGGGGAACAGGAAGCAGTATATCATTAATAGAAGACCAGGATCAAATAACATGGCACAGAAAAGAAAAAAGAGGCGTATGTAGGTACATAAAGAAACTGATATAATTAATACAATTAAGTTCCCACAAAGGTATATAGCTCCTCGTCCACATTATGCCCGTTGGGATACTTAGAGTCAAAATCCAGAATAAACCTGGTTTCGAGCTGTCTTAGTTTTAAAGTGCGGTCACCTCCCCTTGGGTCAACCGGTACATGAGCAACAGCAAAAAATGTGAGTAAACGGACATCACTGTCGTGTTCCTGCCTAAAATGTTTAGCCATAGGGTACGTGGGATCAAAATTCTTAATAGCTCTAAGATGTTGTAAGATACGGAGCTTAAGAATACATGTCGTGGATCCCACGTACCATTTCCGGCAAGGACAGGCTAAAACATAAACCACAAACGGGGTCTCACAGTTAATAAAATGTTTCAGCTTAAATTCCATGCCCGTGACCGGATGTTCAAAAGATTTATAAATGGTTGCATGAGGGCAGACTTTACATTTTTGGCACTTATTAAAACCCTTGGGTCGGGCAGGTAGCCAACTGTTCTCGGTGGAATTTTTCTGGGGCAGATAACTGGAAACCAGTCTGTTCTTCAATGAGGGTGCCTGCTTATAAGTTAATGTGGGGCATTTAGGAAGTAGTGGACCAAGGTCTTTATCCAACCTAAGAATATGCCAGTGTTTTGCAACAATCTTACGGACGTCACATGAGGCCTTATTAAATGTAATAATAAGGCGTGGTTCGTCCTGATCCTGATTTTTTATCCTACTAGAGGAATTGTGTAGTAACATTTCTCTAGAGAGTGACCGTGCTTTCAAAAAGGCCATCTCAATAATCTTTTTTTGGTATCCTTGAAGTAGGAAATCAGCTGCAGCCACCTTGCAACAATGATCAAATTCCTTAATGTCTGTGCAATTGCGCCGAAAGCAAATGAATTCGCCATAAGGGATGCTGTTTTTACAAGAGGGAGGATGACAACTCGTAGCATGGAGTGGCAGGCCAGTATTGGTGGGTTTCTTGTGTAAAGAGGTATGGATGCCTAAATTGTCCAATCTTACATTGACATCCAGATACACAATATGAGTAAAACTGTGGCATTCAGTGAATCTCAAGTTCACGACATTAGTGTTAATGCTGTTCACAAAGCATGCCCACTCGTTCTCGTTTCCCTTCCAGATGATAAAAATATCATCGATATACCGCCACCAACAAATAACTTGTGTAGAAAAACTAGCTGAAAGTAGCTCAGACAAGAAAGTAGCCTCCCACCACCCCATAGTAAGGTTAGCATATGATGGCGCAAAGGTACTGCCCATGGCAGTGCCCCTGACTTGGTGATAGATTTTGAACATTTTAAAAAAAAACTACTGGACGGATTTACACCAAATTTGCAAAAGCATGCTTTCGGGACCAAGCCCCCACTCCTGCCGCATATTTGGTGTAAATCCGTCCAGCGGTTTGGGCTGTAGGCGTGCACATATATATATATATATATATATATATATATATATATATATATATATATATATATATATATATATATATAATGCATATATTACACGGCCACTGTAGTGGCTGTGTAGTTATGGTTAAATGGTTGCTGTTTCCATAGGAAGAGCACTTTTTGAGCAGCTTATAACTTCGCTCCCCCTGGACGAATCCACACAAAACTTTGCAAAAAAAAGTATATGACTCACTCTGAATTTATTTACAAACTTTGTTGAGGTTTGGTCCAGGGAGGGGCAAAGTTATAGTGGGGGTCCCAAAACTTATTTTCTTCCCATAGACTGAATGGGGGAAAAAATGTGCGCACGGCTACAGAGGAAACCTCTGGACGGATTTTCACCAAATTTTTGGCAGGAGCAGCGGTTTGGTCCCGAACGCGTACTTTTGTAAATTTGGTGAAAATCCGTCCAGTAGTTTTCTTTAAAACGATCAAAAAGTAGGTCTCAAAAAATTAGTGATATCTATGTCTGCTCCGCGGAGACACTTCCCTGTTCGCTCCACTGGCACGACACCGATTGGCTAATGGGCTCGCGTCATGTCCACGGACCGCAACGCGTCCTTGGATTGGCTGGAGTGAGGCATGATGTGTGTCAGATTGTTCCAATGCGCCCGCCATCTTGGATCCGCCGACAGCACGGCGGCGAACAGAGGCAAAATGCAGTTTTGGGGTGTGTTTTGGTGTGCAAGAGTGCTTAGGGAGGTTTAGGGAGGAAGAGATGGGTGAAATACTGTATTTGTTTAGGTGGCAGGTGTACTGATGTATTAACCATGCCCGCGCTGTCCGGGATGTTCGTAATTACTGAAAATGAGGGGTGTTCTAAGGATAGTATTCCCGGCTGTGCTGTCAGCAGACTTTAAAATTGAGTATATGCCGCAGTTAAAGTTTTTCAATCTATGGGTGTGATAATGAGTTATAAGCCACCATGGGTGTGATATGCTGCGGTGGTTATTGCCAGGGCCTAGAGTCGCAGCAGGCCATAGACTGTAGGCTATGTACCCAAGACTCTAGGCCCTGACTACAACCACTGCACCATATCACAGCCATAGATCACACCTATAGATTCGAATATCTATCAAATGTTTGAAATTATACTTACTGTTTCATTTGTTGAGATTCAATATATTTTTTACATGAGTTTGGTACCTGGAGGAACTATTATTTTTCAATTTCTGGGATAAAGAAAAGAGCGTGCTAGTGTATGTATTCTATAAAGACTTATTGCATTGCATAAAATACATTTCAGCTTTTTTGTGGACCCTCATATTTGGTTTACAAACCAGTGTACTGTGCATTTTGCTCAGTTTCTGTGTTTGTTTTTCAAATCATTGGGTCTGGGGGAAAAAAATCCTTGTCGGATTAAAAAAAAAACTTTTTTTGTTATGCTACAGACCATTTGTTTGTTTCCTTTCAGTGTTCACCTGTTGTTTCTGGTTAATGTTCTATCTGTTGGATTGTTGCCAATTTCTGAAGCAGTTAGACACCTGTTGGTGTATTCTAACTGTCTATTTTTTGTTACAATTTAGTGATATTCATTTATCTGTTTGGTTGTTATAGAATCTTGGGCCCGTAAGATACCTGTTGGCGTATTCTAACTGTTAATAGTTTTTTATTTGAATTTTTGTTAATGTTGAAGTACAGATTTGTTAAAACATTTTGGTTTTAAGAAGATTAAATAAGCATTTGTAAGATTTGCGGGCTAATTTCTGTTGTAGAGTAATGGTACTATCATTACATTCGAACCATCCACATTTCTTTTTAATATATGCAGTGTAGTGACCTGCATTAGTTGTGGCTCCCGTGTGTGAGATCATACCTATTGTTGTGAAGGTTTTCTTACCAAGTGATACTTGACCATGTGTGAATCCAGTCAGCTTGCAGTTGTTTTTATTACCATGTGCATTATAACGTAGAAGCATTAGTATTACGTAGTTAATATGTTTGTATTAGTAAGGTGGAGCGATTATCTGAATTGCAGGTAGTACATAATCTGCCATGGTTTGCATTTTGTACAAGTTGCTGAAATGGAATGGATTCACAATTAGGTATGGATACATACACAAAGCGCTCATTAGGGATTTGTTCTGGTGTCACATTGTTGCAGAGAGTGCATGTATGTTTCCACATGTATGAAATCTGGACGATTTCATTTATAGGTATGTTTTTGTTTTCCAGTACTTGTAATAAGTACATTAGAAATTCTTGTGGATCTTCTTGTGAGTTTATAGTGAATTTCACCATTCCAGCACAGTAGTCCAATTCTTGTCTTATTCTGTGAACACTATACGTGTCTCAGGATTGTTTGTTGCGTTTCTATGAAGGACTAACATTTTCAAACACAATTGGTCTGTACTGTGTAAGTAAATGTTGTCAACAATTGGTGGCAATTGAAATAGAATATTCATTGCTACATTTGCGTAACAACTTACACCAGTTACATTTGAAAATGTGAATGGACCAGATAGTTCTGTGTCCAAGTCATTTTTTTAGGAGTGTGTGTTGCTTCTTTGAAGTACCTGAGTTACTTTGACTAATAGGTTCTTCTTTGGTTATGGTAATTGTTGAAGTATGAGCTTCTTTTACTCTCTTTCGAGTATTTGCAGTCAGATTCTGTTGCATTTCAGTTTGAATTAGTTTTCTTTTACAATGTTTTCCTTTTTGTGGAACAGTATGTGCTTTAAGGTGGGGGGTGTATAGTGAACATAGTCTATTATATTCTAGAATGCAAGGAATATCAGCGTTGACTTTACTTGCATCAAAGTTGATTAGATATAGACCGTCAAGTGTATGGAAGCGTGATAGTGCTACGTAGGTCATGCCTTCTTTAAAGACTGTATTACCAATATCTATCAATGCTTTGTCTAGGGTAAGACCTTGGGATTTATGAATGGTGACTGAATATGCAAGAGTTATAGAAAATTGTTCTCTGTGTACATACATGTCTTTGAACAGAAGGAATCGAGCTGTTTAGTGCCCTATCCTTTTTACTTCTGAAAGTTTGTCGAAGAGAATGTTGACAAACTGAAAGTTGTTTTCACGTGGGTATGTTTGAAAGCCAACAACTGTACCCAGTGCTCCATTAACTAGTCCTTTCTCCACATCAAGGTTACGTTTAAGCATTACTCTACAGTTTAAGGATAATTTTAATATTTTCTCCAACCCAGCTGTGTTGGTGATAGAATTTTCAAAGGTATTTAGTCTTGTTGTGGCTTGTTGACACATTGGTAGTGTCATACCATGTACATCCAGTTTGTCTGTGGAGCAAATTTCAATTATTGGTTGCATTTCTTTTTTTAACATTGTTTCATTGAATCTCGAACAGCTTGCAAGAGTTGGCATTAAGGCCATACAATTGACATTTTTGTGGGCTAATTGTTCCATAACATCAGTAGCACATGAGTTATCGCCATAAAGTGCATGGATGTGCTGGGTTTTTAATATTGTTTGTGCTTCTTGAGAAAGTACACCAACTCTAATACTTTTTAAAATGTTGGCGTAGGTGAGGTCTGCAGATTGATGCATGTTTCCTGTTAATTCTTTGTATTGGAAATGTTGCCAAAGGTTGACATATCTTATGCTGCCAACAGTTTTACGGCAGAGTTTGTGTCCTAAGGTTTTAAAAATAGGTTCACCTTTCACTGATGTCAATTGAAGAAGATCTCCGAAAACAATAATGTGTTTTCCTCCAAAGAGTTCTTTGTAGTTTGTTTTAAGTACTTCTTGCAATCTGAGGTGAATCAAAGCCAACATTAGGTTGGAGACCATGCTCACTTCATCTATTTGTAGCATTTTCATTTTTTTAATACTCTGCATAGTTCCATTGCAGCTTCTGTAGAAAGTTCGTAATAGTCTAATTTTTTTTGGTGTTCGACTGGAAGGATTAGTAATCAGTGTAAAGTGACACCGCCTATGTTGTAGGCAGCTAAACCTGTGGGGGCAGTTACAACAGCTGACAGTTTGTTGTTTGTCAATTGTTGAAGGAACTTGCTTATGATTTTGATTAAGAATGTTTTGCCTGAGCCAGATTCACCACTGACGTATAGCAGTATACGTTTGTAATTTTGGCTGGTACATTCTTTATTTTCGTGTTGTACAGCATGTGCAATTTCTTTTGTTACTTCTTCAGAAATGGTGCGCTGGTCTTTGTTAAGTTTTGATTGTAGTACAGTTAAGTCTTCTGTATCTTCTTCATAGTGACACATGGTGTTTTCTACTTCTGTCATAGCTAATTCTGCCTCATTTGCTATTAGTGGCTGTCCCAGTGGTCCTTGGCTTCCTGTTACAGAAGGTTGACTACTGTCGGAAGTGTCCTTATCTAGTTGGGCCTGGAGTTCTTCTTCGTGTTGTTGTTCATTTTGCAACATTGTTTTGTACTGCATAAAGTTCACATCTGTGATAGTGCTTTCATTTGCTTTGAAAGCGTTTTCATAGCAGTCGTAGTTATCTAGTATCTCTTCTTCTTTTCTCCATGGTTTAAAAAGTTGTACCAGGAACATGTAATATAGTTCTTTCTGTTGAGGAGTTTTTAATGACAATTTGATATGATTAATTAAGCTTCGTTTGGTAACTTTCGCTAAACTGCCTTCACAATCTGTCACTCCATATCTACCTTTGTTTTCATCGGGTTTTATAATATTTTTGTATTCAAGGTTTTGGGCTATGTGGTATAGGCATATGTTTTCCAAAGTGGTACTCCTTTTCGGGTAGATGAGTCTAGTAAATTGTTTATTAAAATGTCTTGGCTGTTGGGATCCATTTTGGCTATTTTTCTATGTGGTCATATGATTTGAGAACGCTTTTTCTAGATTTAGCAGGACCAAGACTTAGCATACTATCAGGGTAATTCATAGAATTTCGCAGAAAAGTGTCGCAAGCGGCTGGCGCAGAGTGTCCGCGTGCGATTGACTGCGCCAGGCACGTGCGCTAAAACCGATTTCCGCGCACAGCGTATTCATGGATTTCAGGCTCCCAAACCAGCCGTGGCGCAGAGTATCGCAGCGACCCTGCAGCAGCGCCAGTAACGCCCCCAAGAACGCCCTCGCGCAAGGAAAAGCCATCAAAATCGCTAAATCATCGCAAAGGGCAGCGCTAACCCTGGACCAGTCCACAGGGCTGCCAAACAAGGAACGCAAAGCGGGTAACGTGCATATCAGGGGTACGCGTGAAGTTTTACACGCGATTAGCCAGGGCACGTGTATCACAGGGGTACGAAGGAATTATCACACGCGATTTGGCTGGGTACGTATATTACAGGGGTGCGCGGGAATTATCACACGCGATTTGGCTGGGTACGTGTATTCCAGGGGTGCGCGGGAATTATCACACGCGATTTGGCTGGGTACGTGTATTCCAGGGGTGCGCGGGAATTATCACACGCGATTTGGCTGGGTAGGTGTATTACAGGGGTACACGGGAAGTTCTACACGCGATTCGGCTGGGTACGTGTATTACAGGGGTGCGCGGGAATTCTCACATGCGATTTGGCCAGGTACGTGTATTACAGGGGTGCGTGGGAATTATCACACGCGATTTGGCTTGGTACGTGTATTACAGGGGTGCGTGGGAAGTTGTACACACGATTGGCCAGGGTACGTGTATTACAGGGGTATGTGGGAATTATCACACGCGATTTGGCTGGGTACGTGTATTACAGGGGTACACGGGAAGTTCTACACGCGATTCGGCTGGGTACGTGTATTACAGGGGTGCGCGGGAATTCTCACATGCGATTTGGCCAGGTACGTGTATTACAGGGGTGCGTGGGAATTATCACACGCGATTTGGCTTGGTACGTGTATTACAGGGGTGCGTGGGAAGTTCTACACGCGATTGGCCAGGGTACGTGTATTACAGGGGTATGTGGGAATGATCACACGCGATTTGGCTGGGTACGTGTATTACAGGGGTACACGGGAAGTTCTACACGCGATTCTGCTGGGTACGTGTATTACAGGGGTGCGGGGGAATTCTCACATGCGATTTGGCCAGGTACGTGTATTACAGGGGTGTGCGGGAATTATCACACGCAATTAGACTGGGTGGGTCCTCACAGGTGTTCCCTGTACACCCTCCACAGCCCCTGCAGGCAGCCCACAAAACAGGGGACTACCCTGCACACCTGCTCATGTCCCCCTGCACCCCCACCCCCCAGCCACCAGGGTCACCCTCCACCAGGCCCCCACTCATGTCACCCACCACCCCCACCCCCCAGCCACCAGGGTCACCCTCCACCAGGCCCCCACTCATGTCTCCCACCACCCCCACCCCCCAGCAGTGCAGGGGCAGCCTCCACCAGGCCCCCACTCATGTCACCCACCACCCCCACCCCCCAGCCACCAGGGTCACCCTCCACCAGGCCCCCACTCATGTCACCCACCACCCCCACCCCCCAGCCACCAGGGGCAGCCTCCACCAGGCCCCCACTCATGTCTCCCACCACCCCCACCCCCCAGCAGTGCAGGGGCACCCTCCACCAGGCCCCCACTCATGTCTACCACCACCCCCACCCCCCCGCCACCAGGGGCACCCTCCACCAGGCCCCCACTCATGTCTCCCACCACCCCCACCCCCCAGCCACCAGGGTCACCCTCCACCAGGCCCCCACTCATGTCTCCCACCACCCCCACACCCCAGCAGTGCAGGGTCACCCTCCACCAGGCCCCCACTCATGTCTCCCACCACCCCCACCCCCCAGCAGTGCAGGGGCAGCCTCCACCAGGCCCCCACTCATGTCACCCACCACCCCCACCCCCCAGCCACCAGGGTCACCCTCCACCAGGCCCCCACTCATGTCTCCCACCACCCCCACCCCCCAGCAGTGCAGGGGCAGCCTCCACCAGGCCCCCACTCATGTCTCCCACCACCCCCACCCCCCAGCCACCAGGGTCACCCTCCACCAGGCCCCCACTCATGTCACCCACCACCCCCACCCCCCAGCCACCAGGGTCACCCTCCACCAGGCCCCCACTCATGTCTCCCACCACCCCCACCCCCCAGCAGTGCAGGGGCAGCCTCCACCAGGCCCCCACTCATGTCACCCACCACCCCCACCCCCCAGCCACCAGGGTCACCCTCCACCAGGCCCCAACTCATGTCACCCACCACCCCCACCCCCCAGCCACCAGGGTCACCCTCCACCAGGCCCCCACTCATGTCTCCCACCACCCCCACCCCCCAGCAGTGCAGGGTCACCCTCCACCAGGCCCCCACTCATGTCACCCACCACCCCCACCCCCCAGCCACCAGGGTCACCCTCCACCAGGCCCCCACTCATGTCACCCACCACCCCACCCCCCAGCCACCAGGGTCACCCTCCACCAGGCCCCCACTCATGTCTCCCACCACCCCCACCCCCCAGCAGTGCAGGGGCAGCCTCCACCAGGCCCCCACTCATGTCACCCACCACCCCCACCCCCCAGCCACCAGGGTCACCCTCCACCAGGCCCCCACTCATGTCTCCCACCACCCCCACCCCCCAGCAGTGCAGGGGCAGCCTCCACCAGGCCCCCACTCATGTCTCCCACCACCCCCACCCCCCAGCAGTGCAGGGGCAGCCTCCACCAGGCCCCCACTCATGTCACCCACCACCCCCACCCCCCAGCCACCAGGGTCACCCTCCACCAGGCCCCCACTCATGTCACCCACCACCCCCACCCCCCTGCCACCAGGGTCACCCTCCACCAGGCCCCCACTCATGTCTCCCACCACCCCCACCCCCCAGCCACCAGGGTCACCCTCCACCAGGCCCCCACTCATGTCTCCCACCACCCCCACCCCCCAGCAGTGCAGGGGCAGCCTCCACCAGGCCCCCACTCATGTCTCCCACCACCCCCACCCCCCAGCAGTGCAGGGGCAGCCTCCACCAGGCCCCCACTCATGTCACCCACCACCCCCACCCCCCAGCCACCAGGGTCACCCTCCACCAGGCCCCCACTCATGTCACCCACCACCCCCACCCCCCAGCCACCAGGGTCACCCTCCACCAGGCCCCCACTCATGTCTCCCACCACCCCCACCCCCCAGCCACCAGGGTCACCCTCCACCAGGCCCCCACTCATGTCTCCCACCACCCCCACCCCCCAGCAGTGCAGGGGCAGCCTCCACCAGGCCCCCACTCATGTCTCCCACCACCCCCACCCCCCAGCAGTGCAGGGGCAGCCTCCACCAGGCCCCCACTCATGTCTCCCACCACCCCCACCCCCCAGCCACCAGGGTCACCCTCCACCAGGCCCCCACTCATGTCACCCACCACCCCCACCCCCCAGCCACCAGGGTCACCCTCCACCAGGCCCCCACTCATGTCTCCCACCACCCCCACCCCCCAGCAGTGCAGGGGCAGCCTCCACCAGGCCCCCACTCATGTCTCCCACCACCCCCACCCCCCAGCCACCAGGGTCACCCTCCACCAGGCCCCCACTCATGTCACCCACCACCCCCACCCCCCAGCCACCAGGGTCACCCTCCACCAGGCCCCCACTCATGTCTCCCACCACCCCCACCCCCCAGCAGTGCAGGGGCACCCTCCACCAGGCCCCCACTCATGTCTACCACCACCCCCACCCCCCCGCCACCAGGGGCACCCTCCACCAGGCCCCCACTCATGTCTCCCACCACCCCCACCCCCCAGCCACCAGGGTCACCCTCCACCAGGCCCCCACTCATGTCTCCCACCACCCCCACCCCCCAGCAGTGCAGGGGCAGCCTCCACCAGGCCCCCACTCATGTCACCCACCACCCCCACCCCCCAGCCACCAGGGTCACCCTCCACCAGGCCCCCACTCATGTCACCCACCACCCCCACCCCCCAGCCACCAGGGTCACCCTCCACCAGGCCCCCACTCATGTCTCCCACCACCCCCACCCCCCAGCCACCAGGGTCACCCTCCACCAGGCCCCCACTCATGTCTCCCACCACCCCCACCCCCCAGCAGTGCAGGGGCAGCCTCCACCAGGCCCCCACTCATGTCTCCCACCACCCCCACCCCCCAGCAGTGCAGGGGCAGCCTTCACCAGGCCCCCACTCATGTCTCCCACCACCCCCACCCCCCAGCCACCAGGGTCACCCTCCACCAGGCCCCCACTCATGTCACCCACCACCCCCACCCCCCAGCCACCAGGGTCACCCTCCACCAGGCCCCCACTCATGTCTCCCACCACCCCCACCCCCCAGCAGTGCAGGGGCAGCCTCCACCAGGCTCCCACTCATGTCTCCCACCACCCCCACCCCCCAGCCACCAGGGTCACCCTCCACCAGGCCCCCACTCATGTCACCCACCACACCCACCCCCCAGCCACCAGGGTCACCCTCCACCAGGCCCCCACTCATGTCTCCCACCACCCCCACCCCCCAGCAGTGCAGGGGCACCCTCCACCAGGCCCCCACTCATGTCTACCACCACCCCCACCCCCCCGCCACCAGGGGCACCCTCCACCAGGCCCCCACTCATGTCTCCCACCACCCCCACCCCCCAGCCACCAGGGTCACCCTCCACCAGGCCCCCACTCATGTCTCCCACCACCCCCACCCCCCAGCAGTGCAGGGGCAGCCTCCACCAGGCCCCCACTCATGTCACCCACCACCCCCACCCCCCAGCCACCAGGGTCACCCTCCACCAGGCCCCCACTCATGTCACCCACCACCCCCACCCCCCAGCCACCAGGGTCACCCTCCACCAGGCCCCCACCCATGTCTCCCACCACCCCCACCCCCCAGCAGTGCAGGGGCACCCTCCACCAGGCCCCCACTCATGTCTACCACCACCCCCACCCCCCCGCCACCAGGGGCACCCTCCACCAGGCCCCCACTCATGTCTCCCACCACCCCCACCCCCCAGCCACCAGGGTCACCCTCCACCAGGCCCCCACTCATGTCTCCCACCACCCCCACCCCCCAGCAGTGCAGGGGCAGCCTCCACCAGGCCCCCACTCATGTCACCCACCACCCCCACCCCCCAGCCACCAGGGTCACCCTCCACCAGGCCCCCACTCATGTCACCCACCACCCCCACCCCCCAGCCACCAGGGGCACCCTCCACCAGGCCCCCACTCATGTCTCCCACCACCCCCACCCCCCTGCCACCATGTGCAGCCCCCACCAGGTCCTCACAATGTGCGTAATGGTCAGCCTCCACAGCCAAAAAGCCCTACCAAGTAACCCATTCACCCACATGGAAATGGAAATCACATGTTACACCCCCAATGTTCATGAAGCAAATGAACCCATGTCCGTCACACACATATTTTCCAATTGAATGGGAAAACACACAACATGACATGCATGAAACCAATGAGATGAAACCACACAGTGAACAATGTAAAAAAAAATGTATTAGAAAAAAATACGAATGCTAAAGAAAGAAAACTAACTACAATGTAAATGTGAAAAAAGAAGCTGCATGTCCGCATAAAAACACAAAACTAGAAAATCTAATCCAAAAAATTTTGTCCAAAGTCAAATGTCAAAACTCTCCTTGCAACAAAGAACTATGTACAAAAATAACAAGGGTCCATCATCACAACAGAACTAAGGAAACCTCCTAAAAAACCTACCTAAATATCAACTATATACAAAAAGTGGAGCAGTGTCCGTCGACTCCAAATCATAAGAAAAAACAAAGGAAACCTAAAACTAAAGAACTATATACAAAGGCGGCGGGCAAGTCCAGCGGCTCACTCTGTGGTGTTCCGGGCCAGGGCATCATCGAACTCCTGTTCGATGTCCCGGAGGCGGTCCAGTTCCATGGCCCCGAGGGTCCGCAGGGACGACGCCGTGTCCTCCTCCAACCCCCTGCGGATAGCCTCGAGGCACTCGGCCCGCCTCAGGGCCCTCCGCATGGAGTTCTCCGCCCTGACCATTGTGAGCCGCGCCTCTTCCGCCCGCCGCCGCTCCGCACCTATGGCGTGGCCCAACCGCTGCCACACGGAAGACACTCTCTGTCCTGGGTCCTCCTGCCCTCCGGCCGATGCCTGCCCCTCCGATGTCGAAGGCCCCGAGCCTTCATGGCTCCCACCATCTTGCTGCTGCTGCTGCTCTGCCTCTGCCCGTGCACTGCCTCCTGCTGCCTGCACATCCTCCGCCGGCTGGGGTGCACCTGTTGATGTGGCCACCCCTGCTGGACGTCCGACTCCCGACTGTGGCAGGGATGCCTCCTCCACCAGCCTGGCCGCACTGTCAGAGGCAGCTCCACAGGGCACCCAGGTGACTGATGGGTGGGAAGATGGCACAGAGGACGACTGGCGCGTAGGGGGTCCAGTTGAGGAGGGGGTCGGAACAAGCCCCATCAGACGGAGGAATCCGGTCTGGGTGACCTGTCCCAGCAGGCTGACGTGGTCAACGAGCCATTCGAGATGACGTGCAGTCTCTCCATGAAAAGACTGCAGGTCACCTCGCATGGCCCGTTGACGCAACGCCACACCAGCCAGGACAGGCTCAACCCAGACCTGGATAGCCACGTCCGCAGGCAGAGGAAGGCCAGTTGACGTCAGCTCATCCCCTGCCTGAAAACGGGTCTGGACGTAGGCATCCCTGCTGGTGCAAGATGATGCAGGGACAGGATCGGGGACAGGATTGCACACAGGCACCTCCGCGGCCGCCTGTGCTGCCTCCTGTCCCTGGTCCTGGACTGCACCACTAGCACCAGTGGGATCCCCACCTCCAGAACCCGTCTCTGGTGCTTGCACGGCCTCCTCCTCCACCAGACCCCCCACCAACCTGGATGACTCCGTGCCATCTTCCCCTGTTGGGCCCTGTGGGGTCCCAGCTGCCCCTTCTGCTGCCGAGGAGTCCAACTGCAACCTCCGCCTCTTGGACCTCCCCCCGGCAGCTGCGGCCTGGGACGCGGCACCGGACTCCTCACTCCCAGACGAGATGACAACACGGGAGGGGAGCCGGGCCTTGCGTCTCCGGCTGGCGGTCGGATCCCCGCCGCTGTGCTCCACAGCACCTTCTCCGCCCTCTTCATCAGTTGACGCTGCAGACAGGGAGAAACAAAACACAGGCATCAGGGCACTGTACAATGGACACATACACGCATGACAGTTGCACATGAGTGGCATTGGCAAACCTCAGACATGTCATCACAATCCCCAACACACATGTCATTGCAACTGGCACACATGAGCCATACCACAGCCATATCGCAACTGCCACCACCATCCCTACACATACAACAGCATCAGCAGCCAAAGGGGAGCCATACATCACATGCAACACAGGAAGTGCACCACACATGTACACACACCACCACACTTGCATGCATGTCTACACCTCTGCCAAGTGTCGCACTGTTCAGACGGGCATCCATGTCACATCTGCCAATCAGGCTTCCACATACCGCTGTCACATGCATCCATGTAGCATCACTGTTGCACCTTTGACAAATACACACACATGCACATGTACACAGTGCTCATACATGCAGCCGAAAACAACATACATGCCTGACATCACGGACATGTCTACTTACATACACATTCATCCAAACATGTGTGCACGCACAACTGCATTTGCCATGCAAGCCCACACACACAAGCACCATCCATGTCTCACACATTACAGCCCTCGCATGTGTCAGCCCCACGGCCCTGTACACCCCCACCCATACTCCACCCCATACAAACAGATGTGCAACCGGCACAATGGGGAATGATCACCACACGCCCTGCTCACAACCAGGATGCATGTACACTCACCGCTCGACTCCAGACGGCTCTGCTTCTCTAGGACCTGGACGTGGAGCGCTGGGGATATGCGTTCCAGGACCCCCATCTGTTCTTCCGACAAGTGGCCCCGGCGCCCCTTGGCATCCGCTGCCTTCAAGAGGCGCCGGGCCTTGTTCAGGGTCCTGGACCTGAAGTCCTCCCAGCGCTTCCTGACATGTTGTAAGTCCCGGACTGCCACCCCCTCCGCGTTGATGGCAGTCACGATGTCAGTCCAGATCCGAGTCCGTCCTTCCTTGTCGGCGCGGGAACTTCCAAAGAGGGCATCATACTGCCCCAGGACTTGCTCCACCAGGACACCAACTTCGGTGGCACTGAAGCTGGTGCCCCTCTGCCTCTCTGGCCGGGGGTTGTCAGTGGTCGCAGATGGTGTTAGCCCCGACATGACAACCCCAGAGGCAGGAGTGGGTGGGCAACTGGGTCCTGGGGCTGGGCTGTGGAGCGATGGAATTCCAGTCGGGAGTCTTCTGTTCCAGCAGGGGTGGTCACAGCAACAGCACCCCTGGCTGATGTGCAGGCAGCAAATGGCAGTGCACGTGGGCAGCAGGCAGTCAGGCAGCAGCAGATAGCAGGTGGGAGCGTGCTCGGGGCTCTGGGGGGCAGTAATTCGGCCTTCTGGGCAGGAGCGTGGTCTCCCGTGTGCTCATGCGTGGCCAGCTTGGTACGGAGTGAATTGGCACGTGAAAATCCTGCACGTCAGCGTGAAAACCGAGGAAAGGCCCTTAGCGCGTAAGCGCGTCAGCACGCATACGCGATTCCATTGGACCAGAGGCCCTCAGCGCGTAGGCGCGTCTGTGACGTGACCCGCACGGGTGTTTCCCACACAGCACGTGATGACAGCACACGTGGAAAGACTGCACGTCAGAGTCTCATTGCGTGTGATTGGTGGAAATGGCCGTACACCGGGATACAGGTGCGCTGACGTACTTGCGTGTGTAAGTGTCCGCGCACACCTCATATACACGTACATAGGCCAATCGCGTGTACACGCACTTTTGTCCAATTACACGCGATGAGACTCTGACGTGCAGTCTTTCCACGTGTGCTCTGTCATCACGTGCTGTGTGGGAAACACCCGTGCGGGTCACGTCACAGACGCGCCTACGCGCTGAGGGCCTTTGGTCCAATGGAATCGCGTATGCGTGCTGACGCGCTTACGCGCTAAGGGCCTTTCCTCGGTTTTCACGCTGACGTGCAGGATTTTCACGTGCCAATTCACTCCGTACCAAGCTGGCCACGCGTGAGCACACGGGAGACCACGCTCCTGCCCAGAAGGCCGAATTACTGCCCCCCAGAGCCCCGAGCACGCTCCCACCTGCTATCTGCTGCTGCCTGACTGCCTGCTGCCCACGTGCACTGCCATTTGCTGCCTGCACATCAGCCAGGGGTGCTGTTGCTGTGACCACCCCTGCTGGAACAGAAGACTCCCGACTGGAATTCCATCGCTCCACAGCCCAGCCCCAGGACCCAGTTGCCCACCCACTCCTGCCTCTGGGGTTGTCATGTCGGGGCTAACACCATCTGCGACCACTGACAACCCCCGGCCAGAGAGGCAGAGGGGCACCAGCTTCAGTGCCACCGAAGTTGGTGTCCTGGTGGAGCAAGTCCTGGGGCAGTATGATGCCCTCTTTGGAAGTTCCCGCGCCGACAAGGAAGGACGGACTCGGATCTGGACTGACATCGTGACTGCCATCAACGCGGAGGGGGTGGCAGTCCGGGACTTACAACATGTCAGGAAGCGCTGGGAGGACTTCAGGTCCAGGACCCTGAACAAGGCCCGGCGCCTCTTGAAGGCAGCGGATGCCAAGGGGCGCCGGGGCCACTTGTCGGAAGAACAGATGGGGGTCCTGGAACGCATATCCCCAGCGCTCCACGTCCAGGTCCTAGAGAAGCAGAGCCGTCTGGAGTCGAGCGGTGAGTGTACATGCATCCTGGTTGTGAGCAGGGCGTGTGGTGATCATTCCCCATTGTGCCGGTTGCACATCTGTTTGTATGGGGTGGAGTATGGGTGGGGGTGTACAGGGCCGTGGGGCTGACACATGCGAGGGCTGTAATGTGTGAGACATGGATGGTGCTTGTGTGTGTGGGCTTGCATGGCAAATGCAGTTGTGCGTGCACACATGTTTGGATGAATGTGTATGTAAGTAGACATGTCCGTGATGTCAGGCATGTATGTTGTTTTCGGCTGCATGTATGAGCACTGTGTACATGTGCATGTGTGTGTATTTGTCAAAGGTGCAACAGTGATGCTACATGGATGCATGTGACAGCGGTATGTGGAAGCCTGATTGGCAGATGTGACATGGATGCCCGTCTGAACAGTGCGACACTTGGCAGAGGTGTAGACATGCATGCAAGTGTGGTGGTGTGTGTACATGTGTGGTGCACTTCCTGTGTTGCATGTGATGTATGGCTCCTCTTTGGCTGCTGATGCTGTTGTATGTGTAGGGATGGTGGTGGCAGTTGCGATATGGCTGTGGTATGGCTCATGTGTGCCAGTTGCAATGACATGTGTGTTGGGGATTGTGATGACATGTCTGAGGTTTGCCAATGCCACTCATGTGCAACTGTCGTGCGTGTATGTGTCCATTGTACAGTGCCCTGATGCCTGTGTTTTGTTTCTCCCTGTCTGCAGCGTCAACTGATGAAGAGGGCGGAGAAGGTGCTGTGGAGCACAGCGGCGGGGATCCGACCGCCAGCCGGAGACGCAAGGCCCGGCTCCCCTCCCGTGTTGTCATCTCGTCGGGGAGTGAGGAGTCCGGTGCCGCGTCCCAGGCCGCAGCTGCCGGGGGGAGGTCCAAGAGGCGGAGGTTGCAGTTGGACTCCTCGGCAGCAGAAGGGGCAGCTGGGACCCCACAGGGCCCAACAGGGGAAGATGGCACGGAGTCATCCAGGTTGGTGGGGGGTTTGGTGGAGGAGGGGGCCGCGCAAGCACCAGAGACAGGGTCTGGAGGTGGGGATCCCACTGGTGCTAGTGGTGCAGTGCAGGACCAGGGACAGGAGGCAGCACAGGCGGCCGCGGAGGTGCCTGTGTGCAATCCTGTCCCCGATCCTGTCCCTGCATCATCTTGCACCAGCAGGGATGCCTACGTCCAGACCCGTTTTCAGGCAGGGGATGAGCTGACGTCAACTGGCCTTCCTCTGCCTGCGGACGTGGCCATCCAGGTCCGGGTTGAGCCTGTCCTGGCTGGTGTGGCGTTGCGTCAACGGGCCATGCGAGGTGACCTGCAGTCTTTTCATGGAGAGACTGCACGTCATCTCGAATGGCTCGTTGACCACGTCAGCCTGCTGGGACAGGTCACCCAGGCCGGATTCCGCTGTCTGATGGGGCTTGCTCCGACCCCCTCCTCAACTGGACCCCCTACGCGCCAGTCGTCCTCTGTGCCATCTTCCCACCCATCAGTCACCTGGGTGCCCTGTGGAGCTGCCTCTGACAGTGCGGCCAGGCTGGTGGAGGAGGCATCCCTGCCACAGTCGGGAGTCGGACGTCCAGCAGGGGTGGCCACATCAACAGGTGCACCCCAGCCGGCGGAGGATGTGCAGGCAGCAGGAGGCAGTGCACGGGCAGAGGCAGAGCAGCAGCAGCAGCAAGATGGTGGGAGCCATGAAGGCTCGGGGCCTTCGACATCGGAGGGGCAGGCATCGGCCGGAGGGCAGGAGGACCCAGGACAGAGAGTGTCTTCCGTGTGGCAGCGGTTGGGCCACGCCATAGGTGCGGAGCGGCGGCGGGCGGAAGAGGCGCGGCTCACAATGGTCAGGGCGGAGAACTCCATGCGGAGGGCCCTGAGGCGGGCCGAGTGCCTCGAGGCAATCCGCAGGGGGTTGGAGGAGGACACGGCGTCGTCCCTGCGGACCCTCGGGGCCATGGAACTGGACCGCCTCCGGGACATCGAACAGGAGTTCGATGATGCCCTGGCCCGGAACACCACAGAGTGAGCCGCTGGACTTGCCCGCCGCCTTTGTATATAGTTCTTTAGTTTTAGGTTTCCTTTCGTTCTTATTATTATTTGGAGTCGACGGACACTGCTCCACTTTTTGTATATAGTTGATATTTAGGTAGGTTTTTTAGGAGGTTTCCTTAGTTCAGTTGTGATGATGGACCCTTGTTATTTTTGTACATAGTTCTTTGTTGCATGGAGAGTTTTTACATTTCACTTTGGACATAATTTTTTTGATTTGATTTTCTAGTTTTGTGTTATTATGCGGACATGCAGCTTATTTTTTCACATTTACATTGTAGTTAGTTTTCTTTCTTTGGCATTTGTATTTTTTTCAATACATTTTTTTTTCCATTGTTCACTGTGTGGTTTCATCTCATTGGTTTCATGCATGTCATGTTGTGTGTTTTCCCATTCAATTTGAAAATATGTGTGTGACGGACATGGGTTCATTTGCTTCATGTACATTGGGGGTGTAACATGTGATTTCCATTTCCATGTGGGTGAATGGGTTACTTGGTAGGGCTTTTTGGCTGTGGAGGCTGACCATTACGCACATAATTGGGGATTGTGAGGACCTGGTGTGTGCTGCACATGGTGGCAGGGGGGTGGGGGTGCAGGGGGACATGAGTGGGGGCCTGGTGGAGGTTGAGCCTGCACCGCTGGGGGGTGGGGGTGGTGGGAGACATGAGTGGGGGCCTGGTGGAGGCTGCCCCTGGTGGCTGGGGGGTGGGGGTGGTGGGTGACATGAGTGGGGGCCTGGTGGAGGGTGCCCCTGGTGGCTGGGGGGTGGGGGTGGTGGGAGACATGAGTGGGGGCCTGGTGGAGGGTGACCCTGCACTGCTGCGGTGTGGGGGTGATGGGAGACATGAGTGGGGGCCTGGTGGAGGGTGACCCTGGTGGCTGGGGGTGATAGGGGACATGAGTGGGGGCCTGGTGGAGGGTGACCCTGGTGGCTGGGGGATGGGGGTGGTGGTAGACATGAGTGTGGGCCTGCTGGAGGGTGACCCTGCACTGCTGGGGTGTGGGGGTGGTGGGTGACATGAGTTGGACATGGGTGGGGGCCTGCTGGCAGGTGCCCCACAGTGCTGGGTGGTGGGGGTGGTGGGAGACATGAGTTGGACATGGGTGGGGGCCTGCTGGCAGGTGCCCCACAGTGCTGGGGGGTGGGGGTGGTGGGAGACATGAGTGGGGCCCTGGTGGAGGGTGACCCTGGTGGCTGGGGGGTGGGGGTGGTGGGAGACATGAGTTGGACATGGGTGGGGGCCTACTGGCAGGTGCCCCACAGTGCTGGGGGGTGGGGGTGGTGGGAGACATGAGTTGGACATGGGTGGGGGCCTGCTGGCAGGTGCCCCACAGTGCTGGGGGGTGGGGGTGGTGGGAGACATGAGTGGGGCCCTGGTGGAGGGTGACCCTGGTGGCTGGGGGGTGGGGGTGGTGGGAGATATGAGTTGGACATGGGTGGGGGCCTGCTGGCAGGTGCCCCAAAGTGCTGGGGGGTGGGGGTGGTGGGAGACATGAGTGGGGCCCTGGTGGAGGGTGACCCTGGTGGCTGGGGGGTGGGGGTGGTGGGAGACATGAGTTGGACATGGGTGGGGGCCTACTGGCAGGTGCCCCACAGTGCTGGGGGGTGGGGGTGGTGGGAGACATGAGTTGGACATGGGTGGGGGCCTGCTGGCAGGTGCCCCACAGTGCTGGGGGGTGGGGGTGGTGGGAGACATGAGTGGGGCCCTGGTGGAGGGTGACCCTGGTGGCTGGGGGGTGGGGGTGGTGGGAGACATGAGTTGGACATGGGTGGGGGCCTACTGGCAGGTGCCCCACAGTGCTGGGGGTGGGGGTGGTGGGAGACATGAGTTGGACATGGGTGGGGGCCTGCTGGCAGGTGCCCCACAGTGCTGGGGGGTGGGGGTGGTGGGAGACATGAGTGGGGCCCTGGTGGAGGGTGACCCTGGTGGCTGGGGGGTGGGGGTGGTGGGAGACATGAGTTGGACATGGGTGGGGGCCTACTGGCAGGTGCCCCACAGTGCTGGGGGGTGGGGTGGTGGGGGACATGAGTTGGACATGGGTGGGGGACTGCTGGCATGTGCCCCACAGTGCTGGGGGGTGGGGGTGCAAGGGGACATGTGTTGGTGTTCATTAGTTCAAGGACACATGTGCCTTTGCTGGGGGGGCATGCCCATGTTGGGTGGGCTGCCTGCGGGACATGACCAGGGATGCAGGGTAGTCCCCTGTGGTGTGGGCTGCCTGCAGGGGCCGTGGAGGGTGTACAGGGTACACCTGGGAGGACCCACACTGTCAAATCACATGTGGGACTCCCCGGCACCCCTGAAATACACGTACCGTGCAGAAATCGCGTGTAAAACTTCCCGCGCACCCCTGAAATACACGCGCCCAGGCTATTCGCGTGTAAAACTTCCCGCGCACCCCTGGAATACACGCGCCCAGGCTATTCGCGTGTAAAACTTCCCGCGCACCCCTGAAATACACGCGCCCAGGCTATTCGCGTGTGGAACTTCCCGCGCACCCCTGAAATGCACGGGCCCAGGCTATTCGCGTGTGGAACTCCCCGCGCACCCCTGAAATACACGCGCCCAGGCTATTCGCGTGTGGAACTTCCCGCGCACCCCTGAAATACACGCGCCCAGGCTATTCGCGTGTGGAACTTCCCGCGCACCCCTGAAATACACGCGCCCAGGCTATTCGCGTGTGGAACTTCCCGCGCACCCCTCAAATTCACGCGCCCAGGCTATTCGCGTGTGGAACTTCCCGCGAACCCCTGAAATACACGCGCCCAGGCTATTCGCGTGTGGAACTTCCCGCGCACCCCTGTAATACACGTAGCCCGCTCCCCCAGGCCCGATCGCGTGTGGAACTTCCCGCGCACCCCTCAAATTCACGCGCCCAGGCTATTCGCGTGTGAAACTTCACGCGAACCCCTGAAATACACGTAGCACGCTCCCCCAGGCCCGATCGCGTGAGGAACTTCACGCGAACCCCTGTAATACACGTAGCCCGCTCCCCCAGGCCCGATCGCGTGTGGAACTTCACGCGAACCCCTGAAATACACGTAGCCCGCTCCCCCAGGCCCGATCGCGTGAGGAACTTCACGCGAACCCCTGTAATACACGTAGCCCGCTCCCCCAGGCCCGATCGCGTGATGAACTTCACACGAACCCCTGTAATACACGTAGCCCGCTCCCCCAGGCCCGATCGCGTGAGGAACTTCACGCGAACCCCTGTAATACACGTAGCCCGCTCCCCCAGGCCCGATCGCGTGAGGAACTTCACACGAACCCCTGTAATACACGTAGCCCGCTCCCCCAGGCCCGATCGCGTGAATATCTTCACGCGAACCCCTGTGATGCACGTACCCTGCAAATCGCGTGTGACACTTCCCGCGCACCCCGGTATACATGCACACGTATTTTTTGTCAGCGGGTGTCCGTGTTTGTGGGTACCCCTTTGCACGTCATTTTTCCTGGAGGGCCACAGTATGGGACATTCATCATGGCAGTATATAGGTGCTATTTGTTGGAGCACCTTTTGGCGCACATTTCTTACAGCCGCAGAGACGCTACCGCCTCCTTTCTTGTGGCGGTCGTGTTTGTGCCTGTGCGCTGGTTTGAGCGTGCGCTTTTTTCCCCTATTCTATTCCATGAATACGTGTTGTAGGCGAGCGTGTGGGCGTTCCGCGCACTTGTGCCCTGTACTTCCCCCGTGACGCCCACGTTTTGGCAAGTTGTTCCCCATTCCGAGTGTTACGCCCGTGTTCCGCCTACTTTTATTGCGTGCGCTGCGCTATGTGCGAATTTCGCTGTGGCCTGTGCGATTTTCGCTGTGACCTGGCGCACGCTGTTAGATGGCCTGTGCGCCAACGTGCGCCAACGTGCGCCGTGCACTTTTTTATCGCACATCCGCTGGTTTTCTCGCGCACGGCACTTGCACTGCGATTTTCGCTATTCCACTGCGATTCGCACGTTTTTGCCCACTTGCGCCGCGCTAATTATTCCATGAATCGGCCTGTATATTTTTAGATTTTCCATACAAAGCAGTACCGGTTAAATGATCTGCAGCTTCGTAGGTGCAAAATTCTCTATGAGAGATCATTTTTAGGCCTAAGCTGTACAATTTTTGAGATAGTGTTTTGTCTGATGATAGGTCATTCCAGAGGTCTTGAAGCTCTGTTTTGTCTGATTTTGTTAAGTAGTCATTAACATATTGTGCAACTGCAGTGGAATTGTCTGCATTGTCTGCAATGTACTGCACATCTATGTTTGCATTCCATAAGAGGGCAATGATTGCATTGTAATCATTGATATATTTTGATTCTTCTGTTCTTTTTATGTAATACGTGTTCTTACGTGATTTACCTTTAACACTATGTCTAACTGAAGACATGAAGTTGTTCACTTCACCTGTTTCTGTAACTGGTCTAGGGAAACCAAAGCGGCTTTTGGTGCAGTATTTCCTTTTGTTTTTGTATTTGCGATGACAATATTTGCCACATTTGTGTCTTTGAAATTGTACAATTTGTGCATGAAGGTCACTATGTCTCGTTTGTGAAGGGATTTCACAAGTGACATATTTTTGGATGAACTGCAAAACAGTGGCACCACTGTCCTGACCAAATTTAGGAGCATCTTTAATCCATAAAAGCATGTGGATATGTAGTGCTCCTCTGGCTTGGTATTCTTTTCTCCAAAAGAAGTGTTGCACTTCTTCGAGGTGGGGAACAGTTTTATTACAAATAAAGTGTAGCATAGCAATAAAACGATGGTGGAAATATCTTGAAACATTAACAGGCTCTAAAGAGCAAAGTTCTCCAGGTGTTAGTATATCTATGTTTGTTTTGTTTTTGTTTGATATGCATAGGAAATCATGTAAATCTTCCCATGCATATTCTGCACAACTCAATGTAACAAACCAAGTGGGTGGTCCAAGGTTTCTGATCATGCAACGTACATCTCTGTGACATTGTAACCAGTATTCATTTGTACCACGCATGTTTGCAAACAGATTTGTAATGCTTGATTGTAAAACCTCATCTTTGTCTTGCATTTTTTGTATTAAATGCATAGCTGACATATTTTGAAAGTGGGATCCCGATTTCAATTTGTGTGCAACTCTGTAACATAGAGTTGCTAGTTCACTTTCAAAGAGTAGGTGGAATGTGTATTCCACATTTTGTCTAAATCTGGGATCTTCAAAATACATTTGCAATGAGCGGTATTCTGATGCTGTTTTCTGAGTGGGTCTATAATCGTACCTTCCTCCGTTGCCAGTATGAAATAGTAGAGGAAAAGCATGTGCTTCTATACATTTTTCCCATATGCTCATTGGTGATCCTTTGATTTGTCGCATTTGGTATGTTTCTGGTGCATCATCTATGCAATGGATGAATTGTATAATGATCTAAAATATTGGATACTGCAGCAGGATCCAGAAGTTCAAATTGACCAGTTTCTGGTGACTCTTGAATTATTTCAGTATATTTATTTATTTCTTTGTAGTACTCATTATTGTCTTTTAGATATTGCAAGACTTGTCTAACTTTTTGTAAGTCCACGAGTTGTTGCCAATTTCTTTTGTCTTTTGTTGGTACACCATTTACTAAGACAATTAAAGATTGCTCTATTGGACGTTGCACTCCCAGAGTGTGCACATTTTCTGTCAGATCTAATGGAAAATAACCTACTTTGCCATGAATGCCTTTTACCAATTCAGAGGGAGGTAATTTTGCTGTTTTTGGTTGAAGGCGTATTATTGATTGAAATGGGTGTACTGTTTGAATTATGATGCTCTCATATAAATTGAGTTGTTGCAGGTGTTTTGGTAGTCGGAATAATTCAAAGTTATTTGTGATATAACGTGAAGGAGTTTAGTTGTTGTCAAGTTTTGTAGTGCAGTAACTGCAAAGTATTAAGGGGTCATTTATTTCGTATTTGTTTTCTTCTAAAAGGTAGAGAGCTAATTCAAACTATTCAGAATCTTCATTATAAAACATTCTGCGGCAACACACACACACATCGTTTATTACTTTAGCAGATATACTTTTAAATTTTCTTTTTTGTATGTGTGTAGAAGAAGGTTGCCATGTGCAGAATTGTTGCTAGTCAGTTCTAAAGCTATTGCATTTTGTAAGTGGCTTTCACTTCCAAAATATTTTCTCTGGATACGGTTGATTTCTTCTTGTAGGTCTTTGGGTGTACCATGTAGAAGAGTGTTATTTAAATTGGCTATTTCTAAAGCAGGACTTTTAGCATAGTACAGTTTATAGACTAGATTTCTTACAGTTGAATGATGTGTTGATATCATTTTGATATAATGGAAGGTACTTTTGCAAATAGGCCCTGAAATGCAGGCTAATGAATTGTCCTTGTAGTCCTGCGTATTTGCGCACTGGACAGGTATCCATATTTTGCAGCACTTTCATTTTGATTTTGTCTTTACCTTTCACATACTGATTGAGGAACTGGCGTAAAGATTTTTTTAGAGCTTTGTTGGGAATGTTACACATTGAAGTGGACGCCCATTTGTATACTGGACGTTCTGGTTCATTCGAATGGAGAGGTAATTCTGATGGCAATTGTGTTTGTTTGGTTTTGTTTGTATGCTTCTTCATTAAAATATGGTTCTGTGCTTGTAGTGTGACACCAATCACCTCCACAGATATTTAATAAATTATTTTTGTTGACATTGCGTTTTTTGAGAAGTTTTTATTGTAGTTTAGTACTTAGTTTTATTAGTGGTTTCATCCCGTTTAAAACTAATATAAATAACTTCCTTTTGAGAAGGATTGCACTGTCTGAGAGAGCTGCTAGAATACATTTTCTACGGTAGGTTTTAAGGGTTGTGCATGATTTTGCTCCTGTTTTTATCAGATTCTGAAGGACTCTGTGGCGGAACATTTTTGCTAAAATACTTTTTTGGTATGGTTACTTGCCACTAAATCAAAATTTATTGGTGCAGTGTTAGCAGTAGTGGTTGCTGAATTCTTGTTAATCACTTTCTGTTTCGTTTTACATTTTGATAGAGGAGGCAAAGTTTCTGTACTAGAAGCATCTTTTGTTTCGTTAAATGACTGCATTAGCTGTTTTGTTTGAACGTTTTGTACAAACTCTGGTAGAGATGATTGCTTATTTTGGACACTTTTATTTTCATTTGCTCTAATTCTGTGTTGCTTTCTATGGACTTGCGTTTTGGTAGGCATTGTTTGGGGTCTGTTGGAAACAAAAGAAGGCATGGGTTGGTTTGTTTTGCAATCTGTGTGTGCTGTGTGCATGCGTGTATGAGTTTGATGGGAAAGGTGTATGTGGTGGTGTGTGAATGTGCATTGGGCAGTTACAATGAGTTGGGAAGGCTATTCTTCTATTTGCATGTTACCACACTTCGGTTCAGATGAGAGTAGAAAGTGAGCTAGTGGTGAGGTGAAGCATTAATAGTAAACGTAATGGTATCAAATTAAAACAGTTCTTTGTTTTGTAGTACTAATATTCTAAGGTTTGAGTATGTTATTTGTGTTCCAAAAAACAGGGATTTGTGTGCCATTATGCCTGCTAATCTCTGTTTAAAAAATGCGGATTTGTGGGCAGACTGGTTCAGAATCAATGTTTTTTTTGGTGCGCAAATTACATGAATGAACCACACAGTGTCTTTGAGGCACAGTAAGAATATAAAGGTAGTATTGTACATACTTTTTTTGTGGAATGAGCAGGTTTCTTCGGATATGTTGTTTGTAGTTTAGATGCTGCTGATTTTCAGGAGAGTGGTTTTCACAGCAATTATAAAAGGAAGAAGTTAGTAATTTTGTGAGTTTATAGCACTGATGTTAATGTACACGTTGATGTTTATGTTTTTGTGGTAGTATTCTTGTTTGATATTTAACATAGTGTATGCATGCATTTCATTTGTCTATGTGCAGTCTTTATATATTATTTACAGTATGTTAGTTGAACATGCTTCGCAAATGAGTAGAATTTTAAGTTCATGAAATTTACTTGATTTTTTACAGCTGTGTTCTTGATAGCAGAGTGGTTTGGAAGTGATGAGTCATTATAGTAGTTGGGAAAAAATTGAATAATTTCATATTAGACATGCGAATAATCGGGCGCACCTGAGAGGGAGATTTCACCAAAGCAATCGGGAACATTTATTTTTCTCATACGATTGCATTGGGATTAGCATTAATTTAGGCGGGAGACAGTAAGAAATGGTGACATTTTTCAATGATCTGGACTGGGCTTTTTTTTAAACAGAGTACAGGACCATGCCCCTCGCACACACTTAGATTTTACAAAGTGGTCCTGTCACCTCTCTATAGAGTCCCTTTCCGATGAGATCATTTTTCAAATTACCACCATGAGGATATGCAACAACACATCTAGAACCAAAATACAACACTGTACCTATTAGTTTAGATTCATGTAACCTAAATAGGTTTACAATTTAGAAAAAGTCACAACACTAAATCAACCAAAGAAAAAGAACAGTAAAAAAGAGAGGAGGGAAGAGAAAGAAACATTAAGTGCTACCAAAATAACCAAAAATAGACCTCCAACTGAATTCTATCGCTAATTTTAAATACAAATTTCAAAAACACATGATTACAAAATTGTAAAGAAAAACACAATACACATTGATTTCATAAAAAACACATTAAGAAACCACTGTACAAATCAGAAAAAAGCAACTTATACTACTAGCAGAGTTGTCCAGGTATATTATTCGGCTGTCTAGTATTTAATCCTTTTTTTTTGTTAAAAGGATTTGTTAGTGTCTGTAAATTGCTGTAAGCTATAGGTGCTGTGTTATTCACATGTCAACAATCACACGATATCATTGTCCCAACATGTTTCATTCCCAAGAAAAGTAGATCTTGTAAGGGGAAATTCTTCAGGGGATTGCTTCACAACTCGAAAGGTATATCATTAGCCAGACTTGTTTAGTGTAGATTCTCTAAAGACATTTTTGGTAAGACCGGAGTTGCAGACCTCATGAGGTTCCTTCCTGTTATAAATTTAACAGTAACCTTAAGGTAAGAAGAAAACAACGTGCAAAGTCAGTTGTGGTGTTCTTAGAACAGTAGCTGAGCAACCATCTCTACCTAAGTGTTAAGTTCTATAGGTGAGGCTTACCGCACTGCAAACTTTATTGTCGGCAAGTGGAGTAGAAGGCACTTCTGATTAGTAGAGAGCAGGTTCCCTAGGGGGAAATGGAAATAACACATACCTCAGTGTTCAGTATGGACATAACAGTATTTTTCACAACAAACTTATATGAGATTAATTATCTTTTACATCAAACTTCTAATATTCCATGCCGAGAGCAACACTCTACTAGTTAAGCATGTAACAAATTTGGATTTTACATTGGACCCTTTCTGTATTTGACCCCAGATTTTTCACTGGGAGTCACTTTCAATGGGTACCTCTTCCATTAGAGATCTTGTTTATAACATGTTCTTCCTAAATAATGAGTTGCACAAGGGAAATTAGTTATCACCCGGTAGTCGAGCTTGCATTCTCTTCTAACACCAGTTTTCTGATGCAATGACAACCAGTGTGCATCCTTAGCGTGAATTAAAATAATACTTGTAGTTTCTCACCAGCCCAAGTTCTTACCGTTAACATCCCCAGTTGCTGATTGTTATAGCCCTGCTTTGGCATGGCCTTTTGCCAATTTTTAAGTTCACGCTAGGCAGGATTAAGCTTCTGTTATATTCTTCTGGGATGTCACATTTGTAGGGCTTCTTTAAAATGACTGTTTAGTAAAAACAAAAACATACAAGCCTAAGTTTGAACCGTCTCTTTGGTTTTTTAAAGGCAACTCATGTCATCTCTCTTCGGTCTTTATCTACAAACGTGTTGTTGGTCTCTCACCCCCACAATACCGGCGCGCTGCACCGTATAAATAACTAATACGGTCAAAATATGTGCACCGATGTATTGTGACCGGGGTCGCACATCACTAGCGTGCACAGACAAGTTTAACACACCTACGACTTGTCGGCAGCGAGGAAAGTTATATTAACTTGCATTATTATTTTTGTAAAGGGCGTCTCAGTCGCGTTCATGCCTTTTTGTGGAACGATTTCTTACCTCTTTAACAAGAAACTGTCTACTCGGGCTTTGGCGTCCTCTTTGTTTTGCCTTACTCACCGTCGGGTTTGTTCTGTTACCTTCCTGTTGGAAGACACATTAAGATCTACGCTGTTAACCGGAAGTAGAACTCTCTTACCAGCTGTTCGACTGAAATACTAGTATGCGCTTCACAGAGCGTGCTTTGTGCTTCATGAGCCTCCATTAAAGCAAATAAAATCTTAAAGTATTCAATGGCTGAATCAGACGGAATTTGTAAAGTGTTCCGTGCTGCAATTTACATATAATAATGCCCAAATAAGCTCATTTTGACATGCTTACATTGCGTAACACTTCTACATTGTGGCCCCATATTTCTACTTTTGTACTGGCTCTCTCTCTGTCCTCTACTAAATTGTAAGATGGCCCATGCTCTTGCTCTCATCTAGGTTTACATGCTTACATTGCTTACATTGCGTAACACTTCTACATTGTGGCTACATATTTCTACTTTTATACTGGCTCTCTCTCTGTCCTGTACTAAATTGTAAAATGGTCCATGCTCTCGCTCTCATCTAGGTTGCATAGCCTTGTGTTAAGTCGCCTAATTGTATATTATGGATCTTTTAAAAAAACAGTGATGTAATGAGAGAGTAAAATTCTACAACAATGGTTACAGGTAGGTATCGCTGTTTAAATCGATGTTTGTGATATTAGTTTAACAAATGTAAAACCGAGGCTTGTGCTTACTTACAAAGATGTCCAGTCTATTGATTCATTTAAACCATTCTCTACCGAGTCACAAAGATAAATTAGTCTTTGTTCTTGGTTGAATAGTTTCTTCTTGTTGACTGACGTTTCTTCCAATGAGTTCAGCTGTAATAGCACACTCCACGTGAGTGACTCTGGTGTATGGTCCATAGCTAGAAAATGGCCTACCATTGGAGCAGATAAATTCCGGTTCCGTATACAGCTTTTATGCTCTGTAATTCTTTGCTTGACTTTTCTTTCTGTCATGCCAATATACATTTTATGGCAAGGGCACCAGATGACATAGATGACCATTTTCAAATTACAGTTTGTAAATTGACTTTGGAGCCACGGTTTCTTCAAACCCAGGTCAACCTCTTTGGTGCGTTTAGTACTGGCACAGCAGCTGCATGTACTGCAAGGTGTATGCCCCATGGGTTTACTCATCCCCCAAGATTCTGTGAGTGTCTTTTGGACTTGTTTCAAAGAGATGTCATTCCTAGTCACAAGATCTTTGATATTAGGACCTCTTTTAAACGCATATAACGGGCGTTTAAGGGGACATTCCCCTCCACTTAATATATGACAATTGCATTTTATAATGGCATTTACTTTATTAGAAAGGGGGTTGAAAGTACTTACGAAGACTATTTGGTCTTCAGTCTTTGATTTTGTTCTGTATTCTGATAGAGATTCTTTGTTGTTATTCCTTGCGCGTTTCCAGGCTGTCTTTATGATCTTTTTAGGGTAGCCTCTTGCTGATAATTTGGCACTTATGACTTCTGCTTCTTGTTCGAATGTGCTGATATCTGAGCTATTCCGCTTTCATCTGAAAAATTGACCTACAGAGAGATTTTCTCTTGTATGTCTCGGATGACAACTATCAAATTGGAGTAAAGAATTGCGATCTGTTGCCTTGTGATAGGGTTTAACTTTCAGAGTGTTATTGGTGGTGTCCGCCCAGATGGTTAGATCAAGAAAGTTAATCTCACTCGCACTGCTTGTAGCTGTGATTTGCAGGAATCTGATCTGCCTATTAAGCCAATTCAGGAATGATTCCCATTCTGAAGCGCTTCCATCCCAAATTAATAAGATGTCATCTATGAACCTCCTCCAAATCTGTAAATGTGACAAAAATGTATTGGAGGGGGTCATCAATAACACTCATCTCAAAATATTCGACAAGTAGGTTAGCTGCCAAGAGGGCCACCGAGGCCCCATGGCTGTCCCATGGATTTGGTGGAACAGCTCTTGGTTGAAACTGAAGAAATTTTCTTTAGGGCCATGGAAGCGCACCATAAGATGAAGGTGTTTGGACATTCACCTGCTGTTCTTTTATTTAAGAGAAGTTCTTCTAGCACTTCTAAAGTAAGATCCTGAGGAATACATGTGTATAAAGACACGATGTCCAGACTCACTAACATTTATGTCTTCCCGTCAAATGGGAAGGTCTCGATCAGTGTTATAACCTCTCTAGTATCCTGAATGTAAGAGTACATTTCTCATACATAGGTTTTTAGGTAAGCGTCAGCAAATTTTGACAAAAGTTCTAGATGCAAACCTAAACCAGACACAATAGGGCACCTTGGTGGGTTGGATAATGACTTATGAAGTTTTGGTAAAATGTAAAATTGGGGTATAGTCGTTTTAAAAAAAAAGTAAACATGTATGTTCTTGTTTGCATATCAAACCTCTTGCGAGCGCTTTATTGATTTTTTCTTCTATAATCGATTTTAGTCATGGCATCGGATCTTCTTGAATTTTCTTGTAAAATGTTTGATCTTCTAGTTGGCATTTACATTCTGAAATATAAGAATCATGATCTAATAGCACTATTGCTCTGCCTTTATCTGCTTTTCGCACTACTATTTGGGTATTGTCCTTCAATTTTTGTAAGGCTGAACGTTCCACTCATGTTAAATTTTGAAACTTGTGCGAAGTGGTGTTGTTTATTTCTAACAGTTTTAATTTTGTCAGAACTCTTTTCTCAAAAACTTGTGCTTCAGGTGTCAAACTGGCTGATGGTGGACAAAAAATGGAGGGATTCTTCAGACCGCTATTATTCTTTTCCTTATCGTAAGATTTATCATGGAAAAATTGTTTCAGATGAATTTTACGAAATAACTGATGTATTTCTGCTCTTAATTTAATGGGACATAGTTGGTACGAATCGTAATCCTTTATTCAGTAGATCTAATTGTGTTGTTGTAGGAGTGTATTTGGACAGGTTAACTAATAACCCCTGGTGCTCCTGGTTTGGCATTGGGCATAGTCCCAATCCTCGTGCTGCGCTTCCTCTTCTAAAAAACGCTGTCTTTGGGGTGGGGGACTGGTCCGACCTCTATTAGATCTAGTGTAATTAGGTCGTCCACCACTATTTCGTCTGCCTCTCCCTCATTGTCTTGTTGGCCTACTGTTGTTCCTCTGAGCCCGTGGAAATGTAGGGATCTCGTCATTGGATGATACTGATGTATATGAAGTATTCCCAAAATGTACCTTCCGTTGTTTTTGGAACTGGGCTGCTTGATTTTTAAACGGGTCATATCCTTCCTGAGTGTATTTGAAGGCTTTTTCGTGCGAACATTCTGTGAGATCTTTTTTCATCCTTTTAATCCTTTATTTTGTTGTATATTCTTTGAAATATGACATTTCTTTAAGAATTACTTCTAATCTTCACTTAAAAGTTTCTAAAGGGACCAGTTTCTTAATTTCAGACTCCATAGTCAGTAGATCTGCTGTAATTTTGATAGGCATTTCGTTTGCTGTATCTATAATAAGAATTAGCCAATCCCTTCCACACTTATTGACAATGTAGCTCCATTTGATGACAAAATCTTTGTTGTCCAAAAATAACCGTGGCTCAATATAGACAATAAGTCCTTGTGGAAGGGTACCAGCTCTCAAGTATTCTATCATTATAGAACCATGGAGCTCTGTTCTAATAAGATGCTTTTTAAGCTGTAAGACATGCATTCTCACAAAGGCATGTCTCAGACACATGTAACAAACCATGTGCATGTTGTGAAATGCTGCAGTACAACACACAATGCAAATGTAATACCATTAAAATTACAAATGGTTCACTGCACACATGGAGAGACTGTCTGGGACATGCAAGCAAACATCCGTACATGAGGCATACTTGCTGTAAGGCCATGGTGCACACTTAAAATATTCATGTACATACATATGCACTGTGGAGCCCAGCAACACATGGACACTCAACTGACGACTCCAGATATTGCTGCAAATCTCTGCCCTGAGTGTGCAGCGCCGGGTAGAACTCCTCGGTGACCTGCATGTCAGTGTTTTTGATCCAGCACCTGTGCCCCCCTGCGTTGGCACCGGCCTGGAGGAAGTGCAGGTCCTTGTTGTGGGTCCTGGATTTCAGATCCTTCCAGCGCTTGTGCACGTGTTGGAAGTCACAGGATGCCACCCCCTCCGCGATGATGACATCCATGACCCAGTCCCAGATCAGCTTCTGTTCTTCTTTGCTGACTTGCATTGGGGCATTGAAGAGGGCCTCATACTGCCCCAGGACCTGCTCCACCAGAATATAAACTTCCCTGGAGTGAAGTTGACAGCCCTCTGACTCGCGGCCGTGGGGTTGCCACTTACCTCAGATGATGTTGCTTGAGACATGGCAACCCCCGAGGCAGGTGTGGGTGGGAAAGGCAGTCCTGGGGAGGGCTGTGGAGCGGTGGTGATGTTCTGGCATGTTGGGAGTCTTTGGAATCAGCCAAAGTGGTCACAGGGCCAAGGACAGGAGCATTGGCAATGGCTGGACAGCAGGCACTCAAATTGCAGGGCAGGTGGCCAGCAGGCACACACTGTGGGCAGGCAGAAGCAGATGGCTCGTGGGAGGCAGCTCAAGGCAGTAGGAGGCAGGTAACAAGTCTTGTAGACAGGAGCGTGGGTCTTCAGTGTCTATTGCGTGGGCAGCCAGAAACAAAGTGATGCTTACTTTGCGTGTTTGAAATTATCGCAGACACGTGAAATCAGAGGAAAGGCCCTCAGCGCGTAATTTACATGACATGCACTGGGCATTGGCATTCAGAATCAGGATAAAGAAGTGCATAGACGAAATTCCAACCATACTTGCGATTTGGAGTGGACAGACCAGTGCATTACAGAGAATATTCGGGTGCCACGCAATTCGATCACTACTGTGACAGTGACTATTTCTTATTTTGGTGGGGGATTTGCCTCTGTGCACACACGCATGTACTTTTCTTTTTCAGAGGCTAACGGTGAGTTGCATACACATTATTCAAACTTTGGGTGCCCCTGTGCCCCATTATCATCATTATAGTAGCTTTCCTGGGCTTCACGTATGCATTTTTTATGTTGCTGGATGCCACAGCATATCTAATAACACGTTTTCTTTTTACGGGAGCTACTGAGTTGTCGCGTACACGCATTTTAGATTTTTGCAGTGCCTGTGCATTACGCGTACCGTATATTTTTTCACCAGCGGTAATATTGAGCCTTGCTGGACCACACTAGTATGTTTTACATCACATACACTGCCCCTTTACTCCGATTGCCCAGCGGAAGCTGCTGTCCCAGCATCAGCAGGTGATGCAATGGCCCAGGCCATTAGTGGTCCAGCATCTTGTGCCCTGAGGGATCCCAGCCACACAGGGTCTGCACGACGAGCCAAGACGGCAAAGTCTGCCCAACAAGAAGAGGCTCAACTTCAATGCACGACAGAGGACACTGCCACGTCAAGGAAGAGGAGTTTCAATGATGAATAACTCCAGATCTTCGTGGACTATGTGTGCGAACACCACCATGACATGTACACACAGCCAGGGAGCACACATACGCCTGCTCAGTGTATGGTGCACTGGCAGTGAGTCACAGATGACATCAACGCCTTGTGGAATGAGAGGTGCACTGCCACTCAGGTCATGAAGCGGTGGAATGACCTCCACCGTCGTACCAAACACAAGCTGGGTGCCAACCTCACCTCTGCTGTGACAACTGGAGGAGGGTCACCACAGGAGCAGGAGCTCACACCACATGAAGAGGCCATGAGCACGTTAATTCATATGGATCAGGTGCAAGGCGTGGGAGGCCTGCCAAATTACCAGAACACGTCCAGTGAGTGATCAACCGTGTGCATCCGAAATATGCGTATGTAGTTATAACATAGAAGTTTGAATGTGTTGCACTTGTGCCAGCATTTCAATGAGGGCCCTGGGTGAACCATGTCATGGTGTAGTGACTTGTGCACAGTGTATTTCAGAGTGGATACAACCCATGTGGCGTACATCAGTAGGACACGGCTTTGTGACTTTACACATCACCAACCGTCATACACGAAAACACATTTTCTAAATGGCACGACAGCGTGTCATCTGAGAGTGCTTGTGTCTGAAGCACGTGTTACACATCATGCACTGCATGTTGTAGATAGTCCATCAACACATGTACGTAGGTGGTTGCATGCTTCGGATAACTCCCATGAACACTGTCAGCGGGTGTGAGAGTGTGCCATGAGTGACATTGAATTTTCTATCCACTGTGAACATCCATGCTGCAGCTCTGGCACTGACTCTGTTATCAATTATGTGTTAGGATTCATCCATGTTAACTGCTCACACTCAACACACACTCCATGGATCCATGGCCATGTCCCTCTTGTGTGTCACTGTCCACTCTTCCACTCTTCCTATCTCCCAGTGCATGTCATTACTCTCTCCACATCGCACACCTGGGACTCCACACTCAGCCCATGTGCACATTGTGAGCACTCCCTGTGCCAGTGGTACACTGATGCTTGATGTTTTGGTAGTGGACTTGGCTGTGATTATGTATACACATGTTCACATGTGCTGTAATGGCACGATGCATAGCCACATGATGAGTCACATTTTGCATGTTTTTGTCAACATTTTGCTGTGCCATGTGACAGAATGTGCTTGCAGAGATCCATGTCTGTTGGCAATATGTCCACTGGCTACATGGTCAGGGACATGGGATGTAGTGGCAAGTCTGCATACGCCATGATCAGATATCTTTTTGTACATAGTGTGTGTATGCAATTCATGGCATAGTAACATGCCTGGCAATGTGTTGGAGGACATAATTGTGATACCAATGTATATTGTTGATGCAATTGACATTATTCTTCATGTGTTTATATGTCCTTGTGCAGGTGATAAGCCACTAGATGCAGAGGAAGTGGTAGAGGAGGAACGGGAGTCTGAGCTGGAACAGAATACCAGTGGAGGACGTGGTGTGGCAGACCAAGAAAATCCACTGGTGCTACTGGCCATCCGGGGTTTGGCCGAGCAGGACAAAGATTTTGATTAAACCAGTAGCTCTCATGGTGAAACGGATGTCCATTCCTCTATGCTGTCCGATGTGAGTGCACCAATTGTTGGATATGTTGTAGCCTATGCGTCTGCAGGGGGTCAGGTGCCTTCACAGGGCCAGTCAGTGGTCCATCTGTGGTGGTTATGGCTGCACTGCCACGCTCCACAGTATTGATTTCTAGTCCCGTGATGGATGTCCAAGGCAGGGATGCAGTCCTGCAGCCTCAGACAGCAGCATCACATCAAGGGCCATGCTCCCTTGCGTTAGGCAGGCGTGGGGTCCGCACATGTGGTGGACGTGAGCTGGCTGGGGAGACAGTGTGGGAGCAGTTGATGTTGTGTGTTACACATTAGCAGTGTGTTGCCTATGAGATGTTGGCTGAGGGCATGGATAGGGTGGCCAATTCCATGATCCCACCAAGAACAAAGGTAGAGCACCAGCTGTGGGCATTGCAATCTACATGCCGCTCACACAGGCTGCAAATGGAGGTCAGCAGCAGTAGCCAACAGGCCGATCTGAGGTCTCTGCAGGCACTGTCTTGCATGTTGAGCTTGACTCATTGTTGTGCATGTTTGCTGAATGTGTTGGTTGTCTTATGTGTCCTTTGCATGCTGACATGCCAATATGGTAATTGAAATGGGGCTCATGTCACTGACTAACCTACCTATGTGCATTGTTGTATGTGTGCACTGACTGTGCTGGACAGCATGTAATTGCACATCTGAAAACCAGGCCATGTACTCCTTGATCTGTAATTTCCATTTTATTGCCTCTCAGTGGAACTCTCTATGTTGAGGTACACTGTACTCCGGTACTAATATCTGTCGAGACGCATTGTGGCTCCCTGTGTTGCTCCTACACTGTGTATTGTATGAATTTGTTCTTTATGTGATATATAATGATCATGTATGTGCATGTTGTTTGTGCTATTACTCTGCACTGCAATCCATTTCAGTAAAGCGTCTTAGGATGGTGTGCATCGTATGTAAGGCCAGTGAGTTCAACAGAATGGTAAGTGCATGGCTTTTGCAGACATTTGGGAGTGTTTGCATGCGCGTGGGGCACTGTGTGTGTTCACTGTGGATTGACTTACCTTATGCTCAATCACTATTGCTTGAGGGGGTTATGATTGCCACGGGGGTGATTGTAATGAGGGTTATGGTCAAGTTCTACAGACGTATTGCTGAGGCCACTCTGCACTGATTATGATCACTGTACTTTCTATCGGTGTGTCCAGCTTTCACAGTTGTTTGGGAGTGTGCAGCATGGTCAACAGTTTGTGGACTGTGTCAGGTGCAGATGTTTGGTGTGAGGTGTGCCTCATTCAACTTTTATCATGTATAATGAGTAACACATCACTAGCAGGGTTTTTGGGATTAGCAATGTTTGTCACATCTGGCAGTTCCAAATTTTGGGTCAATAATTAGTGAGCCCTACAGCATTGTTAAGCCAAAACCATGTTGCTATGACTGATGGTATGTGGGATGTTTAGTGTAACTGCATATCATGTTTTGTGTTGTTATTGGGTTTTCTTCATCATCTCATGCATGCGTCAACATGGTGTATGCAGCTTCTAGTTCAACGTGTCTGGGAGCATGGTGGTGCTGAATTGGAATAGATGCAGCATTGCAACTTTGCTATGCGGTCACATCGAAGTCTGCATTGATCATGGTCTGTAGGTTAGCAGTGTACTTTTGCATTATGTAATTGTGGGTTGAAATTTCTTTTTGCTTTGTGTTATTGGTTTATGTCTTCCATTGCGGCTCCATCGGTGTGCAGAAGTACTTTGTGCCATCAAGCAGGGTTCTGGCAGAGATATAAGAGGTGAGTGGATCAATGATTGTCAAGACATCCACTGTAGATTCTCCACGAATTGCTTTAAAGTAGCTTTGGTAGGTGCTTGAAGCACACATGGTTTGAAAATACACATGAGTGACTGTACCGACTACTGACAGGATCTTCAAGCACAACCCTCTGCACCACGCCATCCCCTGACACTCACCATCCTCATTATTCATTCTCCTCATTCACCCCTGTCACACCTAAAGTAGTGGACATAGTTGAGAAGTACATGAACTTGTCATCCCTATTGGTGTACATCTTCTCCAACAGAACCTTCATTGCCAACACCTCCTCTCTGTCTAATTTTCTTGGTGATCTATGCAAACACTCCTTTCCTGCTGTTTATTTGATATCCTCCATCAGGCACTCACTTGTGCGCACCATCGTTACTATGACATATGCACTGCCTTTCGCAACAACAACATACTAGGGTATAGTTTTATTCACCTTCCAGGAGTTGTTGCTTGCCAATTCTGTACACACACTAATGTACACCCATGAGGGCATTCTTGTGGATGTACATCAACACCAGTCTCATTTGAATCATGCCAGGGCAACAGACACTGCTCTACAGGTGTTGCATGATGAATGGTGCCATCCCTCCATTCATAATGCCCTGGTGTCCTCATCATCCTTGAGGTGTCATATGCTTTTCACACAGTGATGCATTCAATCCTCATTTGGATGCTCCATGAACGGACAGTGGACTTGATTAGGTAATTCTAAAAGTATCAATTCCGTAGATGCCCCCTACTGTGTCCTTTCTTCTATCCTACTTCAGCAGCCACCTGTGGCATCATGCAGGTGTCCATTCATTTTCCATGCATGACTGACATATACATTTGACTCCGGCAATGCATATTTGAAGCATGGTCAAACTGATTCATGTGCTATGATGAGGACAGAATACTCTTCAGCACTGTTCCTAGTGACACACTAGCAGCCTTATTCACCATGTCTGCCTCACAGCCACCCTGGACTGGTGCCCTCAAAATGACCTTGGCTTGTGCACCATTTAGAAACTTACATGTCCCAAATGACTCAAATGCAGCATACATCTGCCATTGTCTCTGTCCGTCCTTCATGCACTCACTCCCTCCAAAATCATTCCAAGGCAGGAATGTTTGATTATTGTTGTACTCCCCCATTCCCTTACTGCTGCATTTGTTTGTGCTTGTTAAGTAGTATGAGTTGCAGCTCTTGATGCGCAGAGTCAATGTACACTTCCACAAAATCAGGCAGAGGTGCTATGTTAGATGTGCTGTGGTACACTCCATGCTACACTACTGCTTGATCCAACTCAAGAGTGTACCTTGTTCTACCCTGCAACCCTTACAGCTTAGCCAGATAATCTATGCATGACTCGTTAGTTGACTTAGAGCCAGGGAGAACATCTCCACAGCAATATGAATGATTCTGAGGATCACAGACTCTGCACATATTACAGTGTGATACAGGGATGTCCACCACAGGGATGTCTGGGTCCCGGTACCATCTGCAATGCTTCATAATGATTTAGTAGGCTTATGTACTCCTGCATTCCTCCGGCAATGACTACCTGTGTGTGAGTCTCTTGGATATTGTAAGGGATGTCGGTGGCTCCATTTGCTCAGCATGTTGCCTTCTGTGTAGTAGACTCAATGTCCCCATGCACATTGACCAAGTGCTCCTTAAGGTCACATTGGTCATGTATCCCTTTCTCTTCTACACTTCCATCTCCCACTGTATTCGGTGCTATCGATGCAGTAGCGTGCATCATTCCCATGTGGCTTATGTGCCGTTGGTGCCTTGACCCACCACATGTATCAAGTGAAGTACTGTGTATATGGTGCACATGGTTCATGGATCAATGTATGGTGCTGTGAACCTCCTTACTTTCTGCCACCCATGCCATGTGCACAACAAATGCTTTCATTCTTCTATGGCTCTGTGTGAGCATTGCGCTAAACAGGGATGTGATCTATCCCTGTAGTGTTTCAACGTGTACATGTCTGACTTAGGACGTGTGATTGGTACTTTCAACTCTAGATTCTAGTGTAATGTGGATGACACAGTACGTTATTTCCAGCTAGCATCAGCCGCATCATCTTCTTCACTCATATCTGACTATCTGTCCATGATTCAGTCATGGTGTGCTCCAAACACTCTCTGCCTTGATGCCAGCAGGACTGGGTTCATTTGCATTGTGGCACCAGAACCAGCTTCCAGGCGTTCTCTGTGGCCAGACTCCCTTGCCCATACAGCCACACCAACCTGCACAGATATTATTGATATTGATTGTGGTCATGTTTGACACTCATTCCTCCTTCTCATGTCTCATTTCGGTCATCTCTTGGAAGTACAACTATGTGCTACACCACCTCTGAGATACAGCAACTTTTTTCTCTTTCCCCCAGCAGGTACTGTCTCCACAGACCTTTTTTTCAATGCTGCACTACTGCAACTGCATCTTGGTCAACCTCTGTGCTTGCAATGCACACCCTCTGTAATTCATTCAGAACATGTCTGCAAGGATTATGCTTGGTGCCAAGGCCAGGGACCACATCTGTTTGCCAACAATTGTCCTAAACTGACTAGCCATGGCTGAGAGAGTAGAATCATAGAAACTATGCATTGTACACAGGGATGTGTGGTGCCTGTGTACTACTTATCTGCCAAAATTCAATCCTCAATGCTGTCCCTCCAGAGCCATATCATCATGTTACTCCTATCTTCTTCAGGTGTGCCAGTTCTGCAAGCAGATTTTTAGAGGTTGAATGTTATCATGAACAGGGGCCACCCACTGGGATGCCCTTCCTGGCACCCTGTGTTTTGGAACTCATGTCCTCATGTTCCTGGAACTCCTCAGGAGTTTCCTCTTCTACTCTTCCTTCTCTCTCCCTCTTTCCTGCTAAGCAATCCCTCTGCTCTCTCACTCCATACTTTTTTGATTGCAGCTTGATGACTGGCTGCTTAATGTTCCTCTGGGTCTCACAGGCCCTGGTCACCCCCAAGAATGTTATGTGCACTTGCCTCCGGGTATGGAACTAGTGTCATCATTGCTACATTTGACAAATTTCCCTAGAAAGTTACATCTCTCTGCACTTACCCCTGACTCCACTGACTGTACGCACTAGGAGCATGTCAGAACTTGTTCCCACACTCCAAATGACAGTCCCCTGTGAAAGTCTGTGCACTTTCTACTTCTGATTGCACAATGCCTGCAGGGATTTGGTCGCTGCAAGGTGGCACATTCATGCAGTTGATGAAACTGTAGCTTCATAATCAGACATAATCTGTGTTGCCACCACTGTTGATTGTATGACATGCACAGAAAGAGCCTGGAGTGACTATTTTGTTTTCAGTGATTCAATGGCACTGTAGAAGTGTTTTGTTTCAGCCCTTGTTCCATCCACCCTTGAGCTCTTTGAGGCATCAACACTGTGTATCAGGAATTTCCAAATTTACATTTGCATGATGTGCCATACCATGACACAGTGTTCTGATCTTTTTAGATGACATATTGGATGGGTTGAGTGACACAGAGGTGATGTAATGGAAGGTTTTGCATGTTGGTAGTAGTATCATTGTGTTGGGTAGGGAGGATTGTCTTTTAAGTTGTAAGGGAGGCACACAATTTTACACATCCAGGTGCACATGCTAAGGGCTTTTTGGGGGGGGCAGTTTATTGTCCCATTATCATCACTGAATGGCACCTAGAATGTGGAATGGTTGTGTGCACTCCACATGCGATGGAGTTTAGGTGAAAAAAGTAGCCACAAGCTGGGTATGGGCAGCCTCTCCAGAGGCCTTTTGGCCAGCCATACGCAAGCGGCGTGCCTGTGGGTGTCGATGTGGAGTCACCACCATGTCCATTGGTACGCCACACCGTGTTGCAACATTGTGCAAGACACATGCTGCCACTATGATACTTCAGACTGCTGGTGGTGCATATATCAACTCACCACCGGAATGGTCAAGGGAGCGGAACCATGACTTGAGCACTCTTAATGCGCGCTGCACTATGGCCAGAGTTGCAATATGGGCTGTGTTGTATCTTACCTGGGCAGGTGTGGTGGGGTTCCGTATTGGCGTCATCATGTAGGTGCTCAGAGGGTAGGCACTGGAGTGGTGAGAATGTTTTTCATTGGTGTGTATTTGTATGTGTGTGACATGCATGCATGTGCAGGGCCATTCATACTCACCAAAGAGTGATGTGTTGCCATGCCTCCCAGCTTCCAGCGCCCGGTGTAGGGGTGACATTCTGAATATGTAACTATCATGTGTGGATCCAGGATAGTTTGCATAGACAGAGGTAATAATGCCCTTGGCATCACACACAACCTGAATGTTGATGGAGTGCCAGTGTTTCCGGTTGCAATAGATATTCTCTGTTGCCCTAGGTGGACATAGAGCAACATGGGTGCAATCAATGGCACAAAGTACTTTAGGGAAGTGAGCCACCCCATAAAAATCGTGGACCACGGACTGCCTTTCAGCAGGTGTTCGGGGCATAAAGATGTGCCGGCGGACTGAGTGGCGTGCAATCATGATTGCCAACACCTGGTGTAGGCAGCGTGACTGAGTGGGCTGTGATATTCCCCCAACTTGTGCAGTGGTCCGCTGGAATGAGCCAGTGGCCAAATAAATTCAGCACAGTGAGCACCTTTTGCAAGGGGCTCAGTGATTGGGAGCACAGGGTGGGTGATGTAAGGTCATCTTCCCACTCTGTGACCAGGTCTAGGATGATATGAGGGGGAAACCTAAACCTGGCATAGACCTGGTCCTCAGGCATCCCATAAAGTGTGGTCCTTGGGTGGAAAATCTGGGCCCTGGCCATCTTCCTCCTTCTGCGGTGTCCCAAGATCACTGCTGCAAGAAACGGTACATTAATCTTGGCAGTATATGTGTGTTTGTACATCACACATACTTTTTATGCATTTATTGGTGTTCGCCGGGACTTTTCCGCCTGCTATCGCGTGGTGTAGCAGTTTCGGGATTTGCATATACTATATTGCGCGCCGTCGATCCCAGTTGGATTCCATGAATACGCTTTCTTACGTGCGTATGGGCATTGCGATTGTTTGACTGTGTATCCTCCCTCGTAAATGCCCACATTTTCTCTTGTTGTTCCCCATTCCATGTGTTCTGCCGCCTTTTTAGGTGGCTGCGCAGACCGCGCTATTTCACGTTCAAGTCCCCGATTTTCTGCACAATATATTCCATGAATCGGGCTCAATGACTCATGAAGGGACTGGCCTCAACTTAAACTCAAATAGTAAATTTAAACTAAACTATACATGCAATAGCTAACTCCTTCTCCTTTCTGGGAACTCTCAAAGCTCTCAAATAAAATACGTTCCTACAAATCCATGCCTCTTGTCTTTTTTTATGTATTTCAATGTGGGCAGCTGAACACCCAGTGCCTGTACTAACAGAGCTATCCAGTTCAGCCTGTTTGTCATATTCATTTCTTAAGGAATGCAGTCTGTCTGTTCTACTGCGCACAAAAAACAAACAAAAGGAAAGCTCTATGCCCCTCCCTATTTGATGTCTGTGAGCAGGCCAAAGGAATGTTATCTGTGCCTGGTAGACGTCTATACATTTCGCAACTGAATCTCCGCACAGCAAAAACACTTTAGGCCTAATTCAAAGAAGCGTTTTATAATGGTAAACCCCCATTGGAAAACGCTCTGTGAATTAGGCCCTGCGTCTCTTCAAAACTCTTTTAGCTTTAGCTTAAGTTAATATATTATAAAATACACACATTATAATAATGCCTGGACTATTTGTTTGAAGTTGACTTCACTTGTCAGAAATGTGGCCCTAGTATTCATTCTAGGCAAGTTACGAACAAACTGCATTTCTTTATTGAAAAATAAAATGAAATCCCTGTCTTTGAGCTCAACAAATACTGACGCATCACACAATGCATAACATATTTGAACATGAGTTAGTCTTCATGAATACAACATAACAAATATGAACACACAACATAACAAATACTCAAAAAATATTTTCATATTTCAAATTAACCCTACCATCCCGTGTTTATTTATATGTACCACCTCAATGTCCCTTCTTTTTTCACCACTTCCAAATTTCTCCATAATACTTTAACTTTCAAACAGCGCCCATTTCCAAACAATATTTTTCAAAAAATCTTTCCAAGCGTACACAATCATATTTTCTTTGCTAATTTGTTACAGTTCTATCAATTCTCACTGTCCTGCTGTTTTATTATGGACTATTTAAGAATCTTGTCTTGTTATAAATATTGTTTTTCTCAACTGTTGCCATCCTCTAATTGATTGACACCAATAATTTATTTTTAGGATATATTTAAACAGCTAACTTATTATTAACGCTCTATAGTTTCAACCCACAACCTAAATTATCATAACTAATACAAAACACATCAACATTTTACACTGATATGTTCACAACCCCAAACAAAATATGCACAAAACTTTCTACAATCGCCGTCCTTACTGTAAAAGTATTTCATCTCCATTTACCCCATTTTGGAGTTTAACGCACATCCTTCATATTGGTCTTGCCTCAGGAATCCTTTAGAAAATACCCCGCTTGGAGTCTGATGTGTTTTCTTCTATCTCCTTGAGGATACGAATCGAGGCAATCTTTCTCTCTTAAACAAAGTCCTGTTACATTTTCTATTTATACATGCAATCTTTCCCTTTAAATTTTGTTCCCAGCACAATTCATACTTGACCAAAATCTGTTGTCTGCACTGTACTGCAGAGCACGGAAATAACACACCACCAGATGTCTGTTTTGATTGAATGGGGTCACACTGCAGGCCTTTCTTTGCACCTCTCATCTTGTTTCTTCAAAATTCTCTGTGCCCTGCAGTGCCACACATCAGAGACGACTTCGGGCTCCTGTCATTTTAATCTGTAAAAGATTTAGAGCCTCCCTTTGTGGAAATCGCCGGATGTAGAAGAGGTCATTTCTTAGCCACAACTCAATTAAGCCTTTTATCAATAGAGACACAGAACTGTGCAAAGAACAAAGGTTTTTATTTCTTTACAGCCAGCCGGGAGACTTCCCATGCCAACTGAAAAATTCTTGTTGCATGGGAAACCCTCCGGGCTGGATGTAAAGAAATAAAAACTTGTGTTCTTTGCGCAATTGCGTGTCTCTAATCAAGAAAGGCTTTATTGAGTTATGGCAAAGAAATTACATCTTCTACACTACCCCTACATAGAAGCCACTGATGGGTTGTGCCATACTCCACAAAAAGAAGTCTAAACGTATGCACTGCCTGGGGTCAGAAACCCAATAACATGTGACATCAGCAACAACAGAAATCTGCTAACAACTCCAGAGCTGTGGGGGGAGGGAAGTGGGCACCTCTAAATGCCCTTGACAGGTCTGTGCTATGAATGAAGAAATACTGCAAATCAAAAGTCAACACAGCCCTGGAGAGGGGTCGATCATACCCAAATCCTCACAGCATTGCAAATCTATTGAGGAATATATGACTACTCTCCTGACCACATTCACACATTGCAACTGCGGTCACTTCTCGGATGAAGTCAATTTACAGCAGTTAATGGTGCACACCAACATCGAGAACATCCAAGAAAGATTTTGTTTGTTATTTACCTCACACTTGATCAAGCAATCATGCAATCAAAGGGAATAGAACAATTGTGGTGCTCAGTCAAACTGAAGAAGAAGAAGGATGCAAGTGAATCGACCCCATTATGTGCAATGGAATCTAGAAAGACCAAAGTGGGTGTCAAGCAGAAATATGCAAGGAGGAGGCAAGACCAGATTCAACAATCAACAAGAAGGCTTTGGATAAGACTGAAGCTACAGGAGTGGGAGCGCCACACGTCTCACCATCCAAAAAATGGCCAGGGTCTCAGTACAAATGTTCCTCTTGCAGCAGAATCGACCGCTTCTCACAGGCTTGCCCATACATGACAAGAAAAAAACAATCAACATATCCTATTGTTACACTCTTGGACTTCCAAGATGATGAAGGGACTGAAGAACAACTTCAGAGTAGTGTGTACAATATGGTTCTGGCGTCGTCTGGACTAAGAGAAGGCAAGGGACCCCAAGACCAGTAGTGCATGTAACCAGATCTGAAAAAACAATCTCCCTCTAGACAGGCTCAGTTTTCCTCTACACAGGGATCTTCCTAAACCCTACGAAGAAACGTTCTAGGCAGTGTTTAGAATGGTGGAACTCCATGCTAATGCTGCCACTGAATATTCAAGAATTTAATGTACATTGTAGAAAGATTTCTAGCAATGATGAAGTGCAATGATTTGGACACCCTGGAAAACATCTACATACGCTCCAACATACGTTCGGGGCTCAACCTGAAACACCAAAATGAATTCCATATCATGATTTGGATGGGAGACAAAGTAATTAAACATGCTTGGAGATAAGGATCCGATCCGCAGCTCACAGACCCACATGGGCTAGCCAAAGTAAAATAACTCAAGGTGACATTGATGTTGCATGACAAGTTACAAGTGCTGGTCATTTTGCACACATGATATGTGGGACATTATCACAGGAAACAAACCTAAAAAGATACCCTACATGTATGGAGATTAACAATCTGAGTACGTGTAAGCAAATATTTGATAATCAAACTGAAAACTCAAGGATTCCACTTCTTTGCAATGGAGACAAATAATTGTTTTACAGCAGATGCAAGCAACAAGAGCCTGGAATTAGTTGTGTTTCAGGTCCATTAACTGAGAAGATTTTCTCTGTGGCTTTTGCTTCTTGTTCTCTTACACACTAAAACAAGACGTTGGGCCTCATTCTGAGATTGGAGGTAGCCATGGTGCTATTTGTGCCATGGCTGCCTCCAATATCTGGTCCGGCACTGGTCTGGTTTGATGGGGACTTACCGGTGCATTCCAACCTTGGAGTGAACGGTAAGTCCCCATTGAACCAACCATTCTCCATTCCAATTTGAGCCCCCATAGGGCTCAATGGGAATGGGGAGGGCGCTAATAATGGGCTCGCGAATAGCAGGCCCGTTATTAGCACCCTGGTCCCTTAGCAGGACCTGTAAAGGACGTGTGGTCAGACCACACGTCCTTTACGGTTCCTGCTAAGGGACCTCAGAATTGGGCGGTAAGGGATTACCTTGTAATGACCCCCTATGAAACAATAAAGTGGACATCCTTTGTCATGTCTGGCTAGTTAATCATTTTAAACAATATCTTTGGGGGACAACATTGATGCTACGTAAAGACCATAATCTCCTCCTGCACATTTTAACGGAAGCCTGTCCAAACAGGATCTACCCTATTGCTAGGTTGCAGGAATATAACTGTGAGGTAGAGTTTAAGCCTCGGCAGTGTAATGTGATGGCTGAATGTCTGCTGCAAACGGCAATGTATGATCATGTAGCCTGCTCTGATAACATGGATGTAAATATATTTTCTGTAATAGACAATGTTTCTAGTATTACCTCAGTCAGTAATATGAAGGGTATGTGAATACAAAAATGCCAACAAGACAGTGTCATTAGAAGGGGCATCCAGAATATGTTCTGCAACAACATCCTATTTACAGCAGGTCATTACACCATTCCGTAAGGTAGCAGAGGGTTTTCTTGTGCACGGTGGAATACTTTATAGGGCCAAATTAATTTGGCAGGCAGAATAGCTAGTCTATTGCAACCGGCCCATCAGCAGCACATGGGCATCACCACAGACAAGAGAGTGTACTTATTTATTTAATTAATACAGTATACATGGTTAGAAAAAACTTGTATAGCAGCATCCACAAATACAATATCCCAATAAGTTAAACATACAACAACATAGTCCCAATAAAACCCATGAAGTCTCCATTCCTGATGGCAACACCTAAAACGATATCATTGACATTTCCTTAAAACTTTCAAATTTCGCAAAGATTCATCCATATAAATTAACATTTATTTAACAGCATAGAACATTCAAATGCAATCATCACCCTCCATAAAGGCATCCGATAAAATACACTAATTCATAATAGAGTTTTATTGCCATATGATTTACCAAAAGAGCTGCATATTCCGGGCAATGCTTCACACTCTGTCAACAGATGCTTAGCAGATTCTATACATTCAGTCTCGCATAGTCTACGTCACCGAGCACTACGCTTTATTCCCATCCTGGCCCCTAGAATTTCTAAGCAGCCTGCAACATTACATTTTACCATAAAATAATCTCTTATCGTACTGCTAGCTGGAAAAGCCTTCATATATGATGGTGAACCTTGGTGGAGTATATCATGAATACAATTGCAGCTTTTCAAATTGGTTGACAACTCAACTATCTGTTATCCAATTCCCACAGTCTCACTTTCAGCAAGTTCTTGAAAGCTAACCTCATGCATTACATCAACAGCGACTGTGTATATGGGAACCAGGATTCCAACAGGGTTTTTATCTTTCCAAAATCATCCACATATGCAGTGTCCCTGATTTCCCTATGGGCGTCTATGAGAATGCTCAATAATTCACTTCCAATCTGACCTGTAAACGTTTATACAACACTATCATTGTTATTGTTTACATTTGAAATTCCAAATGAATGTAACCCACTGGCATGGATATTGGCACTCTAAACAGAGATTTAAGCATGTTCCACTCCAAATGCTCTAGTTTCTTATAATACATGGGAGCCCAAATTCCAACACCATACAAGAGGGAGGGAAGTAATTTGTTTCTATAGAGCATTAAAATGATCTGAGATGAAAACCCTCCCTGTGCACCAGGGACGTCATTTCACCAAAATGCCAGAGGTAGCGTAAGTGACATCACATGGCACTTGACCTCTGATGACATCATAGGAAGAGATGTAATTTGATCCCACCCTGAAGTGACATCATGGGAAGCGATGAAACATGACCTTTCACGCTTTGACAAAACAGGAAGTGGCATCACATAACATTGTTCCTAAGTACACTACGAGAAATATGGTTACGATATCACTAATGTGATATACATTTCATACAAGAATGGACCACCATATGTATTGTTAATATCAGTGTGCATAGGCCCATATTACCAAATTACTGTGAATGCAAGCAGACGTCCAAGGCCAAATGATAATGATATGTTATTAAAAAGCACTTAGGCTTAAGCGCTTTATGCAGAACACATATACATACAATATGACCCAACCTGTGTTGGTACTCATGTATCGACCTCAGAAGGATGAAAGGCTGAGTTGGCCTTGCAAGGATTTGAACCTGCAACCAGCAGTTCACGCACACATCGCCATAGCGAGTGCTCAACCCACTGAATTATCTTATCCGGCTACAGTGAAATGAGCAATTACATGTCTGAATATTCTCAAAGTCAGAAAGCAAATTACACTCTCTAGTGGATACCATAAAAATGGTAACTGAGATTTAACAGAAGGCCAGTTAATCTGCACGTCTGGTGCAAAGTTGGCTGCATGTCAAGCCTGTGTGGATCTACTTTTCAGGATTCTCAGGTTGGCAAAATAGGGAAAGCAGCACACTCACATGACATCCCATATTCCGGGCACGCGTTACCTCACACATGCAAACAGAAATCCTGAACAGCATGCCAGGGAGATGGGAAAGATAGACACATTACAACAAAGCATTAATTGTGGCACGATGAAATCAATGGCCACTTGATGTGCTATGGTCAAATATTTCTACACTGTACTCAAGCTTTTAGGAACAAGGATTTTGTCAAGTGACCGAAGACACCGAGATGGAATGTCTTTTGATTATCGTAACAGAGGCAATGGCAGAAAAACATGATATAACTGCATCTTGTGAAAAGCAAAATACATTGTCCAAAATGGATGATTGTTCCACTCTAAATGCTTTTTGGACGTTTTTGTCTACATTGTGAATTTGAGGTGTTTAGGGACAGACTAAATCAGTGACACACCCCCTGAAGTGTGTCTGAAATAAACTTTTTATGAGTCTAGCTATCAATATATAGAATTCCAGAAAGACACATTATGTGTAATTCCTATTATTTCTTATTTTGGGTCACTGCTCAAAGTAATACACTTGTGAAACCCCCTGTTTTTTTAAGAGGCCTGAACAAGAATGCCTGCCACTCCAGAAAAAAGAGCCACATAGCGCTGGCCACAGACCAGGAGTTGCCAGAACTTTTTTTTTTAAAGTAAAACATTTTAGGGGTAGCAAGAGAGACCACGTGGGTACTGGTGACCCCCAAATGATGTCCCTGTTGTGCACCAATAAACCTATTAATGGCTCCTAATAGCTGTTTTGCTTTCACCAGAATGAAGTCCCAATGTTCTTTCCAGTTGAGTTTATTGGCAATGAGAATGCCCAGGTATTTATAGGTCTGGACTACTTCAATAGTAGTATGGAATAATTTCCAACAGACAGCATGCTCCTTAAAACCTACAGGAGCAAATACCATTATTTTAGTTTTATCTAAATTTATTTTTAATTCATTTTTGGTTGGGTAGGTTCCTAGGGCATCTGGTTGTTCTTGTAAAACATTGCTGTATTATATAATATAAGGAGATCATCTGCATAGCTTAACCATGCTATTTTTTCCTTCCCAAATTTGACCGGACAGAACCAAAATCCTTTAAGGACATCCTCCAAATCATCAAGATAAAAAATAAATAATGTTGGAGCTAATATGCAGTCCTGCTTAATCCCTTGTGCAGTGAGTATCAGTAACTTGTCCTTTTATATTCATGCAGATTTTGACCCTCATATTGATATACAATAATTTAATCATACATTATAAATAAATAAAATGCTTCTAGAAATTTCCCACCCAATCAATTTCTTCCAAAGCATTCTTCCATTAATAGCATCAAATCGTGTGTGATAGTTCAAAACCAAACTTTTCTCACATTACGCAATCAAATTTACAATAAAATACTTCTTAAACAAATATATACGCAGTACAATAACTAATTGTACCCACACACACACTTACAAATCCAGAACAATTTTCAAAAAGTCTAAAACTCTTATTAAAATCGATATTTCATTGGTTTTTAAAATCCTTATCGAGAGATCCTCTTCCACAAGCAATAAGGACGCTCCCCTTTTTTCATTTTGCAGGTTATACAGGGCAGAGCAGAAAATGCATAGATGTTTAAAGGATTCATCCTCCAAGTTACTAAATGGACACAGTCATGAACCCCTGGAAACCCCTGATTCCGAGCACCTCCATTGTCAGGCAAAGATTTAATTTCAGCATTAACATTTACAACGGAATTCTCTGGATGGATGCTTTCTTAAATAAGGTGACAGTACATTGAAATATGTTATCTTCCAGGGGAAATGATCATTAAAACAGCTGCACGCCAACAACTCTGACCGCATCTGGATCCATGCATATTTGTACTACTTTATCTTAGTGATGCAGGTGGAGGGACCAATATATTCGCGTCCGCATGAAATGAAAGTCTGCACTGAGAGTTGCCCCAATTCATGCAGACTACCGGTGAAAGAGGCCTACTTCGGGAGGCAAAACAAATTTGTCCGCATTATTGTCTCCAATTTTCCATAGACTATACCTGCATCATAGGTCTGGGCATCAAAAATTATTTGGGGAAGAATTTCTTGCCTGTATAATTTCATCAACTGGAGCACCGAGAATCTCCCTAATGTGTAATCAAAAAATGTCAATTGAGGCACTGCTGTGAGAAATTTTGTATGGATATATCTCACCATCCCACTTGAGGCGTAAATCACAGAACCCAGGTACTAAACTGTTTTACTACTTCCATATTTTGCCCATTTAGCAACCATTTAAAAGATTTCCACTTAGAGCGCTCCCCATTTAGCATCACAATCTTTGATTTGAGAGTATTAACAGTAAGGTCCAATTTACCCAAGAAATGTGCAATACTCAATGAGGCTTGGTGGAGACCTGCGTCATGTCACAGATGTCCATATCATCTGCAAAATTCAAATATTGTTAATTTATGAGGCCTAGCACTGGGGGATTTGTCCTGTTCAACTTCCTACTGGACGCCATGTCCTTGATATAAAAATTAAACAGGAAAGGTGCAAGGACACATCCCTACCGGAGTCCTCAATTGGTTTCAATCCAAACCAAGAAAGACCTCTAAGAGTCCAATCTTATCTTAATTTTTTTCCCTCGATGGAGGGTTTCAAGAATACTAAGTAGAAGGCGGGGACATGCTTTTGCAGCTAATTTTGCCAAAGGATAGCCCTATTGACATGATCGATTGCTTAACTGAAGGAAGGCCAAAAAACCCAGCCTCCCTTTGATTTTAGCCTGCCTTGCCAAAAGCGACAAAACAAAACCGTTTTAGGATGACTCCACACCCTTCTGAAAACCTGATTTACAATAGTCCAAATTATTTGACACTATTGCCCAAGTCTGTAATTCTTTTAAAAGTAATCTGGCAAATATTTTGTTCAAAGCATCCAACAAAGATATAGGGTGATATTGTAATGGAGACAATCACCTCCCTTAAAGATCAAAACAATTAAGGCTGTGCCCCATGACTCTGGAAATTCCTGTTGTAACAGTATGTTGGCGAAAAGACAATATGGTATACCCGCCCAGAATTGCGCTTAAGTTTAAATATTAAATTTGTTAGCCCATTAGGGCTTAGAATTTTTACTTGTCCTGATCGGGGCCACAATGGGATCCAGATCCTAAGAAAGGGCCCCCTCTCAATTCATACAAGAGTATGCCTGGAGCATAGATGGACCCTTTTTATATTAATTTCCAGGATTGCTTGAACTTGTAAATGCAAATCTGTCCACCGTGGTTTAATATGTTTGCAAAACGTATTACTGTTATTCACTGTGATACATCCCAACATACTTTCTGCGTCATTAATACACATCAAACATGTGTGCCCCTTCAGCAAATTTTTTAAATTCGTTTTTAAGATGGTCACCTCTTTAGTAACATTCCCAGATCTTTGCAAGTGAATATTTTTTATGAGGACACGCATCTTATTTTTGTGTTCCTTCACTTTGTAATCAAAAACATGAGCATGGCCCACAACTCTAGAGCTTTTAGCCAACTCATTCGCTGGAAGCAAAGCCCCCAGTGTGGCCGAGACAATCCAGCCAAATCCCCTTGGGGTTGTTACTCCCATATCATTACTCAGGAAAAGATCTAAAATCCTATCGTTAAAGTCCCGAGAAATCCTCAGTGACCGTTTTATATCTAAATTCGGTGGATTTAGCTCTAGATGGAACCTTACTGGCGGAGTAACCCCCGTACAAACCCTAATACTTTCACAAACTATCATACAATGGTCACCCCACTCAGATTTGATAACATTTAACCAGATTTCTCCCTCTAATAAATCCCTGGAAACAAATACATAGTCCAGGGTAGAGTGACCAGTAGCATTATGCCAAGTAAAGCCTGGTGGGAGATAACCTCGACAGTTACCATTTAATAGTACCAGGTCCCATGCCTCTAATTCTCGTACAACCAAGCAACCTCTTTCCCGCGCTACATTGAATGATATTTAACCTTCTAGGAGCATGATATCAATGGTCCTCCAAACACTCTGCATTGAAGTCACCCACAACAATTATTGACGCAACATCCACAGGGATTTCTCCCAGCAAAAGGAACAAGAGTGAGGAAAGCGCTTCCTCCAGCCGCACAAGATCAGGGTTTAATTTAAATAAACATTAACCAACAAACATTTCTCCGATGAGTTGGAGCCCCGAACATGGCATTCCAAGAGGTTTGCCACCATACCATACCTCTCAAGGTCTATGTGTTGCAGTCTGAAACCTTAATTACGCTTAAACGCAATCAACAGCCTCCCATGCAGGCAACCCCTCAAGCCTCGCTGAGCCTTAGCAAATCTTACATCAAACCCATCAATCAGTGGAATATTCATTAGTAAAGTTTCCTGGTAGCATAATATCGAACTGAGTCAACATAACCTGACTACTTACAATGCTGGCAAACCCTTTGAAATTCCATGATAGACTCCTCCCCCCAATCTTTTACTCTTCCCAGGCATTTCCTGGTCTTTATATATGCACAACCAGCATATTTCACATCCAGTGCTGCAACCCATATCCCCTATCTTGGCAATCTACTTCCGCAGCGACACTGTAAGTCTCATACCTATACTCATCGGGAGCGGGTGACCTCATTTGCGTTCAATTATGCCTTAAAATTGGAAGGTTTGAGAGAACCAAACGGCCACAGTCAGTTACTTCAAAACCAAAGGAGAGAAAACCTGCCTCCTCAATTCAGACATAGGTGGTCATCACGGGTTAGCGAGCGTCAAAAATGTGGTGGTAACACTATTGCCACCATATTACCGCTCCGCCCAATCCTGATTTCGGGACAGAAAGTGGGAGATTTACCTCCAGCTTTCTGCTGGAGATAAATCTGGGCGTTTTCTGCTCATTTGCAGTTCTATTACCATGGCGCTATTACTGTGGCACTAATACCACCCAGAATGTCCCATAGACTTATTGCCCCCCACAACTCAGGATCCGGTGCTCGATCGAGTTGCAGTAAAACAATTTGTGTTTGCTGTTTCCCAGCGGATTTGCCACCGGGAGACCGGCAAGGTCTTAATAGAGCTTATAGTTATCATGCATTGCCAGCTATTATCAGGATTGCACTGAGCAGGTACCATTGATTCACATTTACCAATAGTCTGACCTATATAGTTTACCCATGCTTCATTAGAGGCACAATTGAAATATCCTCCTGAATCATTAAACTCCTTTATCTTAGCCCAACACAGACTATGTTCATTATTCAACTGATGTCCAGACAATTGCAGCCACTTTTCATTTTCTTTCAGCCTAAAATGTCTCCTTATCCATTTTTGATGTTCACATTTTAAATTACTTATTTCACTATCAGTCAACCTAGACCTCTGTGGCAACTTATCATTGGTCAAAACAGATTATATATCTTTTCTCAATCGCCTTTTGGCTTGTTGGATTACTTTGTCATAATTTGTCCAGCATTTAATTTTCCCATTCCAAGAACCACCAACCTTCAAACGTTGACCATTCTCCACTACAGCTTTAATCACCTCCATATTGGAGATGAAAGTTTTTTAGGTTCTCTAAGACACCACTACCACCCATCCGTGCTTTCCTAGTTCAGCTTCTCTGCTTGCCACCCTGTTGGCATTTTCCAGGCTCCTAGGGTTGCAACTAATGTGATTCTTCCTTTCGTTAATGTGTACATATCTTAGGCTTCCATCCTTCCCCAACCTCCTTTCCTTATTTAGTAGTACACAGTGGTAGGTGGTCACTTTATTCTCTTATTATCAATGACATACATATCTTTCACCAATTCCATCATGGTCTAATTCACAAATATATAATCAATCATGCTACCACCTTGAATACCTAGCCGGGTGGCACTCATTTCATTGTCGCCTTCACAATAGCCATTCAACATTATCAAATTGTGCTGATATAACACATTAGCTGAAGAGACCCCTTTCTTATTACAAAACCTCCTTTCAACTGGTGCTGAGGAGCGATTTAGGTCAGTGGTGACTGCAATAGGAGGAATCCTTGCATTGAAGTCACCACACACCATCACTGAAACATCCCCTTTGATCTTCCTCAGCACTTTGTCAACTGTCTTTGATATTGCTCTATGTTTTATCATCCCGGGTGGATCATTAACATTGACAATCAGCAAACTTTCTTTTCTTACACTTCCCTCCATAGTTACCATACCAATAAGCAAGAGCATTGATTTTTTTTTTACATTTTATTTTATTGTTCATGTGTAATGCGCCTATACACGTGTGTGTCTCAAAGCACAATATGGCAAGGGGTGGGGAGTGGGGGTAACAATGCTACCAGGCCTTGAAAATTTGGATCGTGCAAGGGCAGGTATTTATAGCATGCTTAATACCCGAGGTCAGTTTTTACACACGGATCCAGGATTCAAACCAGTTTTGCTCAGCATGGTTTTGCTTCCAAGACCAGCACATTGCCACTGAGCTATCCTCCCTGGTGGTTCCACCATCAAATTCAACCTCTTCAACCACCAATGTCTCTTGTAAAGCTAGTATTGTAACTGTCTTTATATTTTCCAACAATCCATCTTCCTCTTAATAATGTGAGGAAGCCCGTGAATTCCAGAAACATATAAAACAGGCGTCCTCAGGGTTTACTCATATAATGAATTTGAAAAGCTATAGGCAGCCATTGTTAATAGATCTCCACCTCTTTATTGCCATTAGGTTCAGAGGGCCTCCCTTCCAGTTCTCTCCCTTCAGTGGATAAAAGTTCTAAGTTACTCTTACTCTTCCAATGAATTTAAATCTCTGCCTATTCTGCCCATCACTCTTTTGCTCAGAAATGTATGTTCTTGTACCCACCTTCTCCACATTGCCTCCCTTCCTTAGTGCATCAACCTCATTTTCCATAAACACAGCTATTCTACATAAATAGCCTCTTTTAAATAATCCTTTATCATGCAGCATAATGAGTTCCAAAAATGTTTCAGATGCACACAATTTGTTCGAAGTGAATCTTCTACCATGATCCACTATTTTTATATCTTCCAACATTATAACTCGTAAAGGTACAATGTGGATCGATTAATCCATGAATGACTGTCTACTGAAGATGCAAATTGTATCTATATTGCTTTATGACAATTTGTATCCTCCCCAGAGTAGTCAACAGCCACTGAATCACTGCTGACAGGTCCTACCTTAGCAATATTTCTTTTATTAAGACCCACACTGTCTGATGGCAGTGCCCCTGTATTTGTACTATGTGGGTCAACATCATGATCATCAATAACAATAATTTCCAACTCAGCGTGAGAGGCTTTCGTACAACTTCCTATATGGGTTTCATTCTGAGTTGGAGTCATACCTACTCTAGTTTGTTTATTTATCTTTTTTTAGATGTTCTGAAACAAAGGATTGAGGGCCTCCAGAACTTCCTCTGAGTTGTCCGTCATCCTTCACCTTTTGACCCTTTTCGATTTTTCTTTTGAGTTTTATTATCCTAAACTCCCTTTTTCCTCACTATTGCTTGTGTGCTTTGTTCTTTAAAAAAACTGCATATATCATGTAAACCATGTTTTATTTTGGTTGTGCCACATTGTAGTCCAATCCCAGGCCCCAGAGCACACTAAGCTCCTCTGTTCTTACTTCATAATCCTTATTATGGATTTTTCTATATCTCGCACCACAGATTCTCTTTCTCTTTTTTCCAACACACTTTTGGGCTAGGAGCTGCTTATTGATTTGATTTGATTTTTATATTTATATCACACATAAACAATGGAACCAAGCAATACAATTGCAACTGTGCGCAGAAGATATAGTAGTACAAAGACAGAGAGCCAGATTCATAGTGGACAGTTAGTTAAAAAGAAAGGTCTTCAGCTTTTTCCTAAATTCGCCCAAAGTTTCAATTATCCTAAGATCAAGTGGCAGGGAATTCCAAGGATGGAGACATGCACAAGGGAAATGTCTATCACCCCAGGAAACCAACCTCGATGGTGCAATCGCCAAAAGGTGTTGTCATGAAGAATGTAGACGATGATCTGGGTGGTAGGGAACAATCTTTGAGGAAAGATATATAGGAGCAGCTCCTTTGACACACTTTAAGACCAAGCAAAGGACGTTAAGCAGATCTCTTTCATGACCTAGTAGCCAATGAATAATTCTCCTAAACTGGGAAATGGGTAACAGTTTGGGTAGTGAGTAGACTACCCTAACGGCTGCATTTTGAGCAACCTGTAGATGCTGGGTTTGGCATTTTGGAATACCCATTAGCAGGGCATTCCAAAAATCTAATCTGGAATTTACCAATGCACCAACTATCAAAGGGCAATCTTTATCCTAAACAAGTGGCAACAGAGGTTTCAACAGTTTAAGGTGGTAATACACAGATTTTACAATTTCATTTATCTGTAAATTATAGCCTATATTTGTCTGTCAGGTGCATTCAAGCTTCTTTACCTTGGATGCAAAAGATACTGGGAATCCAAAAAGTGCCGGGCAGGGTGTATGCTGTGTAATTTTGGTCGATTGTGTCTTAGATCCAAATAGTATGATCTCTGTTTTGGCTGGGTTAAGTTGAAGCTTATTAGCCAGCATCCAATGTTTAATTTTACTGGCACAGGCCAACACTATATCCATTGCTTCCTAAGGTTCTCTTAGCCAAACATAAATCTGTGCGTCGTCGGCATACGAGTGATAGTGCAAGTCAAATTCCAGAAAAATGTCCAACATGGGACAGATGCAAATCTTGAATAACAATGGAGATAGTGTGGAGCCCTGAGGTACTCCACATTTGGGTAGAAAAGAGTCAGAGCTAAATGGGCCCAGTTTGACTTGCTGGGTTTCATTGGTCAGACAGGATGTAAACCATTTTAATGAATCATTGGACACTTGAGCCACTATAGATAGTCTAGAGATAAGAATCTAAAAATCCACTGTATCAAAGGCTGCCAATAGGTCCAGCATTACTAGCATGCTGACATCGCCCTCATCGGCAGCCTTCAAAATATCATCCCAAAATAACACCAGTGCCGTCTCTGTCCCATATCCTGGCCTGAATCCTGACTGGTACGTATCCAATATCCCCTTACCCTCAAAGAAATCCTGAAATTGCACTGTGGTGATTTTTTCCATGATTTTGGAGGGCCAGGGTAGGCCTGCAATGGGTCGATAATTAGAAAATACTGTATGATCAAGTGTGTTTTTTTCGGAAGTGGTGTAGGATAGGATTTTCTAGCTCCTTTGGAAAGAGCCCCTGAGTTAATGAGGCATTTAGGACAGATGAGAGCGGCCCACTAAGAGCTGCCACATGCCTCTTAGCTAGGTGTGCAGGGATGGGGTTGTAATTGTGATTGGTGGGCTTTAATTTAGGGATATGGTTAGAGACTATTTCCAAATCCATGGGGCTAAGGGTAAATCTAGGACCTATCGGATCATCACTGTTAATCACTTTTTCATTTGACATGGTCATTTGCTGGGTTACAGTTTCAAGGTCAATTACATTCCTGATCTGATCGATTTTGTCAGTGAAGAAAGTATTGTATTCATTTGCCAGGGAAAAAGATGGAGAAAGATGAGGATTTGTACGAGATGGAGACTCAAAGTGTTTTATTGTTGTAAATAATGCTTTCGGAATATTCTGTGCCAGGTTGATCTGTTTTTGGAGACACAATGCTTTAGCTAACACAATAGACTTCTTGTAGGCGTGTAATGCTGTTTTTGCCTCTAGAAGGTGTACAGGTGACCAAGTCCTTAACCATACCTTTTCTTTCCGATGGTACTAATTTTTCCTAATTCCCAGAGATTCATTGTACCACTTGTTATTCCTACTTCTAATTTTGTTTGTAATTATTATTGGGGTGAAAATGTCACAATGTCTTTGAAGACAGGACATAGGATTGTGAAATAACTCTGGATATTTTACGTCAGCCGGAGACACAGTTGGTCCATTGAGAAGTTGTGCGCCTGTAATAGCCTCCATTTTCTTTTTACTACATGCCGGTTAAAAATTAGTAGCAAAACATTTTCCATGTAGCATCTGTCCCAATGGGACAGTAAACTTAACCAGATAATGATCTGACCATATGACTGGTATGTTGTCCTAGTGGCAAACAGTTTTCTCTCTGAACATTACTATGTCCAAACAATGGCCACCTTCATGGGATTCTAACAAGAGGGGTCCTGGGAGTCCCTCTACCAGACATTAGTCCTGGTTACGAGAGACTTACCCAGAGTCTTTAGCTCACTATCTTTCACAGAGAAAAAATATCCCAAACATATCAGTCTTTGTCCTGCCCTGGGGCAGTCCAGCACCGAAATGCTAGGCAATTCTCCTCTGAACAAGAGTACGAACAATATCCCCAGACACGTGTTTCGGTCTGGTTGGACCTCATCAGTAGGGTGGATTTGTGCCTCTCTAAGAATAGGGAGCAAGGAGTCCACGTCTGGATTTCCCTAGTAACTTAGGGTGAGACCCAATGTTACTTAAATATGCAAATTAACAAGGGGGGTCCTTGGGGTCCCTCCGCCAGACATTAGTCCTGGTTATGAGAGACTTACCCAGAGTCTTTAGCTCACTATCTTTCACAGAGAAGAAATATCCCAAACATATCAGTCTTTGTCCTGCCCTGGGGTAGTCCAGCATCTAAATGCTAGGCAATTCTCCTCTGAACAAGAGTACCAACAGAAACACCAGACACGTGTTTCGATCTGGTTGGACCTCATCAGTAGGGTGGATCTGTGCCTCTCTAAGAATAGTGAGCAAGGGGTCCACGTCTGCATTCCCCTAGTAACTTAGGGTGAGATGCAAAGTTACTTAAATATGCAAATTAACAAGGGGGTCCTGGGAGTCCCTCTGCCAGACATTAGTCCTGGTTATGAGAGACTTACCCAGAGTCTTTAGCTCACTATCTTTCACAGAGAAGAAATATCCCAAACATATCAGTCTTTGTCCTGCCCTGGGGCAGTCCAGCACCGAAATGCTAGGCAATTTTCCTCGGAACAAGAGTACCAACAGAAACCCCAGACACGTGTTTCGGTCTGGTTGGACCTCATCAGTAGGGTGGATCTGTGCCTCTCTAAGAATAGTGAGCAAGGGGTCCACGCCTGGATTCCCCTAGTAAGTTAGAGTAAGACCCAAAATTACTTAAATATGCAAATTAACAAGGGGGGTCCTGGGAGTCACTCTGCCAGACATTATCCTGGTTATGAGAGACGTACCCAGAGTCTTTAGCTCACTATCTTTCACAGAGAATAAATATCCCAAACATATCAGTGTTTGTCCTGCCCTGGGGAAGTCCAGCACCGAAATGCTAGGCAATTCTCCTCTGAACAAGAGTACCAACAGAAACCCCAGACACGTTTTTTTAGTCTGGTTGGACCTCATCAATAGGGTGAATCTGTGCCTCTCTAAGAATAGTGAGCAAGGGATCCACGCCTGGATTCCCCTACTAACTTAGGGTGAGACCCAAAATTACTTGAATATGCAAATTAACAAGGGGGTCCTGGGAGTCCCTCTGTCAGACATTAGTCCTGGTTACAAGAGACTTACCCAGAGTCTTTAGCTCACTATCTTTCACAGAGAAGAAATATACCAAACATATCAGTATTTGTCCTGCCCTGGGGCAGTCCGGCACCGAAATGCTAGGCAATTCTCCTCTGAACAAGAGTACCAACAGAAAACACAGACACGATTTTTGGTCTGGTTGGACCTCATCAGTAGGGCGGATCTGTGCCTCTCTAAGAATAGTGAGCAAAGGGTCCACGTCTGGATTCCCCTAGTAACTTAGGGTGATTTCCTGTGTCTGGGGATGCTGTTGGTACTCCTGTTCAGAGGAGAATTGCCTAGCATTTCGGTGCTGGACTGCCCCAGGACAGGACAAAGACTGATATGTTTGGGATATGTCTTCTCTATGAACGACAGTGAGCTAAAGACTCTGGGTAAGTCTCTCGTGACCAGGACTAATGTCTGGCAGAGGGACTCCCACGACCCCCCTTCTCGTAATGGCCCATTGTTTGCTCCCTCTCCCATTCCCATTCAGCCCTATGGGGGCTGAAATGAGAATGGGGAAGGACCGTGTCCGGGACCTTGGAGGGAGGAATTACCGGGCCTTCCGAACTCGGAGTCCTCATTCCGAGGACCCGGGCCCGACGTGATATAGCGGCATGGTTACCGCCAAACTCGTAATGAGGGCCAAAGACTGATATGTTTGGGATATTTCTTCTCTGTGAAAGATAGTGAGCTAAAGACTCTGGGTAAGTCGCTCGTAACAAGGACTAATGTCTGGCAGAGGGACTCCCAGGCCCCCCTTGTGAATTTGCATATTTAAGTAACTTTGTGTCTCACCCTAAATTACTAGGGGAATCCAGACGTGGACCCCTTGCTCACTATTCTTAGAGAGGCACAGCTCCTCACTACTGATGAGGTCCAACCAGACTGAAACACGTGTCTGGGGATGCTGTTGGTACTCTTGTTCAGAGGAGAATTGCCTAGCATTTTGGTGCTGGACTGCCCCAGGGCAGGACAAAGTCTGATATGTTTGGGATATTTCTTCTCTGTGAAAGATAGTGAGCTAAAGACTCTGGGTAAGTCTCTCGTAACCAGGACTAATGTCTGGCAGAGGGACTACCAGAAACCCCCTTGCGAATTTGCATATTTAAGTAACTTTGGGTCTCACCCTAAGTTACTAGGGGAATACAGACGTCGACCCCTTGCTCAATATTCTTAGAGAGGCACATCTCCTCCCTACTGATGAGGTCCAACCAGACCGAAACACGTTCTAGGGATGCTGTTGGTACTCTTGTTCAGAGGAGAATTGCCTAGCATTTCGGTGCTGGACTGCCCCAGGGCAGGAAAGAGACTGATATGTTTGGGATATTTCTTCTCTGTGAAAGATAGTGAGCTAAAGACTCTGGGTAAATCTCTCATAACCAGGACTAATGTCTGGCAGAGGGACTCCCAGGACCACCTTTCTGAATTCACCTACATGGGATGCTATTTTCGTGAATAACGTAAAATCGTGAATAATGTCCTTAAAATGGATAAATTCCAAGTTCGCTTATTTACACCTGTGGCCCGGGTAGATTTTGGATAATATGAGCTAGTTTAATTTTCACTAGTGATTATAGTGATAGATTCAGTTATAACAGGTTCTATCCTCTTCTTAGCTATTTTTATTACTACATATATTTGCTTGTTTAGCCACCTTCCTCCTTCTTTTCCTTTTGACCAGATACCTTTCCTCCGCCTCTACAAGAGTCATCATACATTCTAGAGCAACCAACCCCTGAAGAAGAAGTATGCCACACACACTTCCTCCCACTGGCTTGCTTTCAACCTTCAAGTATAAGGTATTTTCCACATCTATGTACTGCACGTTCCCTTCCTTGATAATATCCTTTCCAATCCTAGATTACAAAACCTGTATGTCATCATCAATTTCTAGGACTACATTTGAATTTTTACCAATGTTATTCAGTCGCTTTACCCGATTGTTCTGTATTAAATACAACCGTGCTAGTTGTTGTTCCAGTTTTCCTTCAATCTTCTCCCATTTAGTGACCACAATAGTTAGTAATTTTTCCAAAACCGAGTACATCGTCATAGAGGAACTGCTTACATTACCCACATGTTTCATCACCTTGTTCCAGTATATCTTGTGCCAGCTTAACTAGGTCAAAAAATCCCACCACCCCCTCTCTATCTCTCCTTTCTTCCCCTTCAGATAAAGAGTTAGAAAGGCAGGTGTTGCTGCATAATCCTCTTGTGCCATATCAGACATATGTATATCCCAAGCAGAAAATGTAATCTCCTTAGTGGTAATACCCCACCACCTTTCACCTGTCTCGCTCAATCTGGTTTGTATCCATCATAAGGGTTTTATCGTTATGACTAGCATTATCTGACTCAACCACTGCTTTAGAAGATACAGCAGTACACTCGATACTATCTACTGGGCCTCATTACGAGTTTGCGGGTACAGTAACAATGGTACCGGTAAGCTTGCCGGTACCATTGTTACCAAACCGGCAAACTATGAGTTCTGCTTGCGGGTGCCTTTGCAGCCAGAAGGTCTGACCTGGTGGCCGTACCGGCACCTGTGAGCAGAACATGATGGTAGCACCGGTACTGTTAATACCGGTACCAGTGCTACGACCCTCCCCATTCCTACTGAGCCCTATGGGGCCGAAAGGGGATCGGGCGTCCATTATTACCGGCACCCGCGAATGGGCAATTACCGGGTCCGCTAAACTCGGCATGACCCTGTAATTGCCCATTCGCGGGTGCTGGAAAAAAATGGATACCGGCGGCAGCCGTGCCTATACTACAGGCACGGCTACCGCCAGCCTCGTAATTAGGCCCACTGTCTCATTCAAATCAACCATACTGGGTGCCAAGTAGTTCACAATAACCTCAGTCATTTTTGATCGTAGGCATAACAGCCTTGTTTTTAATTTGTCCACCTACACACTCCAGACTTCTCACACTCTGCATCATGTGTGGTAAAAAAGTTCATTATTTTCTCCATAGCCTTGCCTTTAAGTTCTGGCGGCATAGTTCTTTTTGTCTTCTGCGCACATGTCCAGGGGCTTCTAAGCTGATATATATATATATAAGTTGGAGATTCAACATATTCAGCAACTGTAACCATGACTTAATCATCAAGACTTATATCTCTTGCTTGTTGATCTCAAGCATGGTGATCCTCCATTAAAGAGTCAGGCATCCACATAGTCACCATGTCATCTGACAGTGTGTGCCATGAGGCGGGTACCTTTAACCCCTGTAAATGTCCCAGAAAGACAGTGGTGCAAAGTGTCCATTGACTTAGTATGCCTATACCATAGATAGTCCATTGACAAATACTTTACTCTAGTAATAATAGATTGTTTCTGTAAGTGGCTGGAAGTGATGGTTGCCAGTTCTGTAAATATGCATTAACTGCCTGATTCATGCAATAATTAGCGCCGAAAACACAGATTTGCATGCCTTTCAGCCCAAAAATCACTGTTTGAAGTATGGGGATTTTCGGACAGAAAGGCGCGCAAATCTGCGTTTTCGGCACTAATTGTTCCATGAATCAGGCAGTAAATATTTAGAGTTCTATAGGATTTGTTCTGGTAACAACTTTGCCCAGAAACACTGATTTCCAGCAATGGAGTAGAGTTAATTTCAGACAAAATGACCATGTTCCTGAAGCAAAGGGGTATACAGCATTCCACTACTGTGTTGTACTATCCACTAATGAATTAAATGGGGGCGTTCTTCAATAGAGTCCTTAAGCCTGTGGCAATAGCAGCCTTATTAAAGAGAGAAAGTGTCTGTGACACACTTGCACACACTTTCTTCATGAATAACAACACCCAACGCTCCACCGCAGGCATTTCCTCTTTCAAGGGTATGTGGGGATGATTCACCACATCGTGATGTAAGATATGGTGGTTAGTAAATCACTGCAATATGAAAACATTCTGTCCCTTGGAAGTGCAAGTTTTATGTTAACTATTATTAGCTATTCAAGAACATGTGAAAGTCATAGATGATAAATATAAAAGTGGGAAGGTACCAGGTCTGCAAACAGAGGATGAAGCAAATGCCAGATTGCCAGGATTGGTGCCAAACGTGTTTTCCAAATACAGTAGCATGGCAACCATTATCCTTTTAGGAAGATGTTCCTTAATCACTGTGACCGGGGTCTTCAGGTGTATCGTCCTGACTTAGGTACTGTTGGTGATTACTTCAAGCTCCCAAGGATTTCTAAGGGGTAGTTGTGATAGTGCACCCAGTCATCACTCTCAAATTGTGGGGTTCAGTGATTAACAGGATGGTAAACTCTATTAATTTCTACCCAATGAGAGAATGCCCACACACTATGTTTTAAAAATAAAAGTAATATTTGTATGAGACAGGGCAAGGATAAAATTCACTACACTAACAGACATGTGAAGTTTGTAACAAAATATATGTGTCACAATGTTTCAAGGAAGCATAAACTGTTTCAAGAAGAGTTCTTTTGAGCTCAATAAAGCGTCTTTCCCAGAAAGATACATGCAGTAACAGGCATATAAACAGTTTTCCTGTCCAGTCCAGCACCTTTAAGAGGGACCATGAGAGGCCAATACTGCAAACAGTAGCATTAATTGGTGGGATAGTGTTACCTTCTGTGAAAGTGTTCCCAGGGAGTATTTCCTAGGATTTTGGTGGGTGCAAGCCACAGAGGATCCTTGGCAAGGGAGAAGATGTCCAGAGATGTAGATGTGAATGAAGAAAATACTCATCAGCAGTGCCGGAGAGTCAGGAGAGAAATAAACCTGAATCAAAAAAGCAGTTCTGCAGCAGTGGCAGTCAATGTGCACATTGGCAACCACCTTAGGATCCAGAGGCATGGAAGCAGGATGGACCCCATGACCCTGGGGAAGATTTATTATTCACAGTTCAGGGATTGCCAGGTTGATGGTCAGAGACAGAAGAGCTGAATTGTGAAAAAGTTAGGATCTGTAGTTATCAATGCAGGGTTTTCATGTCAACCATGGGCACAGTATACAGCTTTTGAGGCTGGGATCATTGAGAGGAGACCTGAGCAGAGAAAGAATATTGAATAAAAGCTTGTGAAGTCACACCAGAGAGGTTCCAGCCATGGAAGAAGGACCAGGAGGCAAGATCAGCAGTGCTGTCAAATGAATGAAGGCAGCACAAGCCACATGCAGCTTTCGAGATGGGGAGATGGAAACACTGCATTCACTAATATCCTGTGATGAAGAGTCTTTAGTTGGATCTTCTCAGAAAATCTTCAGAGTCTTGGCAGGCGAGGTGCACCAGCTTCTGACTCTGCAAATACAGGCATGTTATAGGGATTCAGGGGGGCCAGGCCTTTGAGCAGGATCTGTAATCCAGTTGTCTTGACCAGATTAATGGTGAGGAACACCTCAGTGGGTTTCTTCTGGTCATCGTGGAGCTGCCATTGTATTCTTTGGAGCATCAAAGGATGATGGTGCAGACCTTATGACCTTCCTCAAGAAGCAGGCCATTTGTTGTTTAGGTACAGTGTTCCAGCAGAAGACATGGTGAGTGGGTACGGATCTTTGCTTTTATCCCCTTTGGGAGATATTGAGTGAACAACACACCCAATCACACAACTAGCAAAACTTAAACATGGGGGTGGCCCACCAATGGCACACAATCCTTCCAAACACACCCATGCATTCTGGAAGAGTCTCTCACTCAAAGTAGTGAGGCCAGCCAGAACTGGCTTCAGTCTGACTACAGCCACCAACACTTGGATATTTGCATTCAGTGGCACAAGATGTCCACTTCCCCTCGCAGGCACAACGAGGAACAAGTTATAGTTATTTGACACCTCATGTCTTTGAGACAAACAAACACAACATTAATTTAGGTTAAATGGAGGAGGGGCCAAAAAGGACCCATCCAGGTTAAAATGGATCCCACAAAGTGGAACCGTATTAACCAGAAATAAAGTCTCCACCAGCTGAGCCACATGACTAACAGAGAAGGTTTACTTTCTCTGGGACACTATGTGGGCCTTCGAGGTAACCTTTGCTCAGGTGCTATAAGTACTCTTAAGCAGAGGACCTAAAAAGAGTCAAACCATCAGTCTGGCTTTGGATTGAGTCTGGCTGGCAGAAAGAAAGGGCAGGGTGTTGCCTCATGTGGTAAAAAGTCGGCTTTTTAGCGAACACTGACAGAATGAATGACGGCCATGTTTACAATGTTGAACGAATGGACATTTTACCCTCATGAGGCTTTTTTCTATAGATGGCTTTAGTAGTATTCCATCCTTTATCAGTATACCCTGAGGGGACATCAAATTGGTAGTGTTGGTATTGACCTCCTGTGCAGAGAAGGGGGCATGAAGGGTAGTGCACAGGTTACTGTTGCTTTTGAGCCCAAAGAGGACAGATCCATATTGGCTGTTCTGGAGTGCTCAATTTCCAGGTATTATGAAGAGCATTGTCTGAGGATTATACATCTTCCCTTGGGATTGGTGTGTGCTTCTCCCCCCCTCCTCATGAAAACCCACAAGATGAATCCCATTTTGAAAATGCTTGAGATGTATCCTTCACTAACTTGTCAGAAGAGGAGGAGGAGAAGGCTCCTAGGGGCGACCCACTCCCCTAGGGGGAAATAACAAACTTCCAAATTGAAAATGGAACAGGCCAGATGTTCGAATCTTCTGGTTTTAGTTCTATTCTGTCGATATTAGGTATTATCACAGACCCCTTATCCATGCCACCTGTGGGTCAGGCTGTCTTATTGAGGAAAGGGTCTGAGCTAAGAGTTCAGCATGATTTGGCATGATTTGGCATGATCCGCCCTTTTGCCTCCCACTCCTTCCACTTTGGACAACCTTTTTGTATACTTTCTCTTGTATTGATTTTACAACCAGGAAGCAGACATTTGTCACACATTGAGAATATGTTACCAACAGCCTCACACCCACTAACACTACATCCAGTGTATGCATCACCCCAATACCTTAGAGTTAAAATGTTAGTCCTGTTGTCCAATCCCCCCTTCCCCACTACTTTGGACAACCTTTTAACCCAGCCGGCTGGGGGTGATCCAGCTATTTTTAGCCATACAGCTTCCATGGAGTCGACTCTAGGGGAGAATAAATATTTACTATGGGCCCTTACTATAGGGAAAAGTAAAGTAGGTGCACCGAATGGTGATATTATTGAAAGTTTGGTTAGTCTGCCTGGCTTGGGCTCGGCAAAAGGAAGATGTTTTGAATCGTCTGAGGCAATCCCAGTATATATATCTCCCATTCCTGCCCAGCAATAAGAACATTATGGCTGTTAAGGATTGTGAAATGGCTAATAGGATGTTTGGGAAGTCTCCCAAGCCAACCCAAAGGGAAGAGCCAGCTGGAAAAAAACAACACAGGGGGAAGGACCCGAGTGGTGGGTCTATCTGTTCGGAACCCAATGTTCATATTAGCACTGAAGAGGTATGCTGGATGTGCATCCACAACCAGAAGAGGATGCATGGATGCGCAAAGATATGGAGAACGACCCCTTGGTAAGCGCGGAAGGAGGATCATTGACCTCCCGAAGCACTCAGCAAGATTTAACAAGAGTGACAAGTGAACTGTTAAATCAACAGGATGTATACTGATATAATCCTTCTGAAGGACATGCCCATATGGAGAGCTTTGCCGTAGCAGCAGATCCCCTGGAAGGACGGAGACAGATGCATTTAATTTGTACACTTATGGGAATATCTCAAGGGAATACAAATTCCTATATGAGGGATCTCTTGAATGCATTAGATACGATTTAGGGAATTATTCAAATATTTTATTAAATGTTCTCCTCTCTGTGCAATTTTTATCTGATTGTTTATACTGTGGGGATGTAACGTACGGATTGGTTTTAACAAATCACATTTGACGGTATGTCTTATCCATTGTAGTGATGCAGTGGCTTCGATGGGCATTGACGTTTATCTGGATAGAAACCTAAGATTTGCAACTTGCATGATTCCTGGCATGATTCCCTATTGTCTGATAAGGTATTCAGGGAATATAGGAGGGTAATGATAAGGAAACCACCAATAGTCTATGATAGCTAGGGCCAGGTCAGTGGCACAAGGGAGAAGGGATACACAAATGCCAGGGCAGTAAATGAAGGCTGTATTACACGTTTAAGAACCAGTTTATGGTTGCATGGCTTTTATCCCATCTCCATGTCTCTAGTATGGAGAGATAAAGGAAAGCCATCGCAGATAAAACTGATATCCTGCAATGTAGCAGGAATTAAAAGGAAGCAAGAGGATGGTGATTGGCAATTCTTTTTAGTAGCCTGTGATATCATTTGTCTACAAGAGACATGGTGCCAGCGTGAGCTTACCCCTGATGGTTATAACAGCTATTCTAATTATGCCGAGAAGGAGGCAAGGCGAAGCCCCACTGAGGATTACTCAACTTTGATAAAAAAAACTCCCCCTATCTTAAGCCAGAGAGAGTAAATCTGGGGTTCAAAGATATTTTTTTTAAGGTGTTGAGGATCAGGAGGAGTGGTTAATAGCAAGTGTTTATTTCCCCCCCCCCCCGAACAAGGGTAAATCTATTGTAGAGGTTTTAAAGAAATTGACCAATTCCTTTTTCAGTTATAGAAGGAATCATAGTCTTATAAATACCTGGATTGTAACACTAAGCTTGGGACTTCCGGTGGGGGATATGAGGAGAGACAGCCAATTCAAAGTATATGTAATATACCCCCAACCCAGAAATCTTAAAAACCAAAGAAAAGATCGTAGGGGGTTGAGCTTGACGACTTTATGGCTGATCATTGTCTTTTGGAGCTCAATGGTAGATGTAAAGGGGACAATTCCCATGACTGTACCTATGAGAGGGGTGACAGCTCATCTCATATAAATTATAGCTTGGTAGATTGCTATCAGGGGTGGACTGGCCTATAGGGTACTCTGGGGATTTCCCAGTGGACCTCTGCATCCTGGGCATCAGTGTGTGTTATTTCCAAATTTTCTCATAGGAAAAGCATTGGGCTTGCTGAAAATGTGTCATATGGGGCCACTTTGAACATTATTTCCAGGGCCTGTTTTGGTGCCCTGTAATTATTCCCAGGGCTTCTTTTAGTTCCCAGTCCACCCCTGATTGCTATTCCTTTCAGAGAATATGGTATTTTAAGGTAATTAAACACCTAATGGTGACCACTTCACCCTACCTTTGTGGTAAACCTGCCTACAAGGTTAATTTCCACTTCTGATTAATACAGTCATGTTGGACCACCAGGAATGTATGAAAAGTCTTATTTGAGAATATTATTATTCTCCGAGCTTTCAGGGTTGAAGTTGCGCTTTTCCAGGAAATTGAATATCGGGTGGATGAAAGGAGTGGAACTTGCTAAACTTAAAGAAAGAGTATAAAACTCTTTTGAAGGACTAGAAAATATTGCATATTGTTAAATTATGGAATGTGCAAGAGGTGGCAGTTTTAAATAAAGATGGCAAATGATTTTGGAAATTGGTGGCCATACATTTTGATGATCAGGGGGAGAACCAGAGGCAACCATTGCATCGGATGTTTGGGTCATACATTTCCAAAAAGTCTTTTTTAAAGCTGGATTAGAAGAAGATCAACAAGCTAGTACTTTTAAAGGAGGGGATATTTTCTTCTCTGAGGAGGAAGTTGCCCTTCTTATTAAAACTGTGTCATTGGGCAAAGCTGCTGGCCCAGGGGCTTTCTGCTCAGATGTTTACACATGGTGTTGGGCATGTTAGACCCCCATTCTTACTCAGCATTTTAATGCAATTTCATTAGATGGAGTCAAACCTAAATCCTGGGGGGGAGTCTAATTACCCCGATCTTCAAGAAGGGTTCAACTGCTGACCCCAATTGCTAATGTGCAATATCCCTTTTAGAGACGAGAGATAAATCTTTTAACAAATGTTTCATTTACAGGATTGAGGAATGGGCCGAGAGTAACAATATATTGAGTGACACTCAAGCAGGGTCTAGAAAAGGATTGTCCACCATGGATCAATGTTTTATGTTGAATATTTTAATTGAGAAATATTGCAAAGTTAGATGGGGTGGCATACCTGGTCCTTGAAAAGGCATCTGATTCCACACACAGGAACATTCTAGGGAGGCAGTTGTATGCACTCACAGTGCATAGAGGCCTCCTGCACCTCATACGTGTCTGCTATTATGATACTTATGCAGAAGTTTATTCCTCTTCCAAAGGAAGTTTGACACAGATTTTTAGAACCAATAATGGGGTCAAACAATGATGCTCCCTGGCTCCACTTCCATTTATTCTTTCTCTCTCTGATTTTAGCCCTGAACAAAGCGGGTCAAGAAAAGTCCATCCATTTACTTCAGAAAGTGTCCTATGGATCCCTCTTATTTGCAGATTATACTGCATTATTGGATCTTAACACAGGAACATGTAGAATAATGGTATTTGAGAAATGTAAAAACGACTATCGCAGGAGTCAAAAGGGCCAAACATTTGAGGTAAGGTCTTTTTGCAATCTGGTCTCACCTTTGATAAGATTTGAAACTGGGCCTCACATATCAAAATATCAAAATATTGGCTGCTAAACTGAAGCCGAGGATGGCAGTGTTGATGAGATTCTATTATGAATTTGTTTTGGGGATACGCAAATTGTGAAGAGATGGGCTTGGCCCAGAACAAAGAAGTCAACTGGTCTGCTTAAGAAGTTAGCTGGTCTTCCCGTGGGTGCACCTAATAGCGGAATTAGGTTAAATCTAGGGATCCCAAACATAGCCACTCTGGCAAATCTTAGAGTGGTAACTTGTTCTTATTAAAGATGCATATGTTACGCCTGAGGAACCGTAATAGGAGAGATGGTCTTTTCCAATTCTAGCAGTATTAATATTTGGTTATTTATATTTGGTATATAAAAGGGTGTGTTCTCTTAAATATGTGGGGCCAAGAAGGAGTGAAGGAACTGACTGCACAGGGATTTGAGGAGGAAGGCAATTTCTTTTTATAAAGAAATTGACAGTGCCATGGTGAGTCGGTTATTTTCCCTTGCACCGTATAATGCCACCGGACTGTACTCTGTAGTCGTAAGAGAAGTCAGAAATATGAATTCCCATGAATGTATTTTAGTGATTAGATTTAATGTGCTCCCATTGAAAGCTCATAATACTTGGGAAAGGAAGATGGAGTCCACAAAATGTAACTGTCTTCGGGAGCCATGGAAGACTTGGGACACTTCTTACTTATTTGTGGGACTTACCTTGCCCAGCGGAAAAGGTAGTTTAGACTCCCCTTCAGAAAGGTGAACATTAGAACCTATCAGGAGGCTTTAACTTATATAATGAACTGCAATAGAGATGATTTTACTTTTAATCTTTGTGAATATGTACGAGAAATCTTCCTTATTAGGGATGTTCTAATGATAAACTGTTTGTATTAACTTCATCTGGTATTCATCTTTTAAGGAAGAGATTTAAGGTTGCTTTTGTTATTTTATGATGGGTCAATTGTGATGTTGCCAGTTTATCTTATGAATTGTATTATTTGAACCATTGTTTTTGATTTAAGAGAGAAATTAGAAACACAATATTTACTCTCTCTAACGAATGTACTGCATCTACTTCATTTTATATCTGTCTTCAGCCAGTATATTAATCACTTGTCGACTCAGTTGGGCCTGGAGCATAAGAATCTGGAGTTGAATATTGTATTCCCAAATGCAGCTGTTGTCTTGGTAGCAGACAGGGTAGGGTTATGGGCATCTGCTGCGGCCCAAGGGTAAAATGGAGTCTGGACATGGATTTGGGTCCTCACATGAGAAGTCTGGTTTGATTGTGATGTTTATGTTTTATTCCTATACTGACTGGGGATTTGGGAGAGTTCCTAGGTGGAAAGTGCCTACAAAGGAACATGCAACTTCCTATTTTTTTGTGGGTGCAGGAAGGCACCGTAGAAGTTGTCTATACCATAGAACAGCTGGAGTATTTTTGGAGGATGATTAAGACGCAATAACCTGCAGTAGTTCCCATTGTGTGTTGTGTGAAACCTTTGATATTTTTTAACGGAACCCTTATTTTTGTTTCCTACAGTGGCAAGGCATTTTGCTTTGTGAAGCCATATGGTACGAGACACCAGATTGTTTTCAGATGCCAATTTTCGAATTTGTTGTTCTTTATTTGCATAATATGGCAGATGTGAGGGTGAAGATGTTGTGATGTTCATCAGTGAGTATAACAATCTTGATCTGGCGGGTGCAGGTGGACATGGAACTATTGTCCTCTTACCTCGAATCAGAATTGATGAACAAGCTGCTATCTCCTCGAAAAGACGTTGCTGCCGCTGTTGGATTGATTTGGGGTCAGCGATGGTACTGGTGTTGATAGTGTGGCTGGGAGTAATGACTGGAAGGATGGTGATGATAATGATGAGGGGTGTAGGAGGATAGAAGGGAGAAAGAGGAGCATGCATGTCAGAGGGTAGTGGAGGAAAGAGTGGTGCAGCCAATAGTAGAGGGTTCTGATGAGGAGGCATTTAGATCAATAACTTAAGTCACAGGAGTCCCAGTTGAGGTATATGGAGGGCAGAAGAAATATTCCCTCCCACCTATACCATAATCTTTTTGGGCCTAAGATTGTAGTCGGGTGCCTGAATGAGTTTTACCAGCAGCGGCTGAAGCCATTGGGGACACTTTGTGTAAGGTGTACCCCAAAAGGTATAAGATCTTGTTGAAACATTCACTGGGTACAATGCCCTTCTGAATCACTGGTGGTGCTTCGGGTCTATGTGATTATTGTGCCACATTTGCTGCGACCCCTGAAAATTTCGACTTTATTTTTTATTTTTATTTTTTATTTCAACCCCCTTTTCACCCCATACATATGCAGGGGGACACCACTGGTTGCCCCACCTTAATCTATTATATACTGTGCCCATCCTGCCACATATATTGGGCTGAAAAGGGTGGCAAAATTCAAAGAAAAAGTCAACATTTGCAGGGGTCGCAGTAATCGCGGCGTTGTAATTTTATAAACCGTAATTTTATAATATCAGTGCTTCCACAGGAATGTGTACGGTACTTCCCACTTCCACACCGCAATCAAGACTTGTTGCTCACAGTACAATGGAACATAATTCCACTGTTGCAAGCAAATAATGTCCTGTTAGTGAATACTGTTCCTGCAATGGCAGTGTTTATTCCGATCAGTATCCAGTGTGTGTGGACTCTTGAATCCCACCTCCCGCCCCCCCAGAGAGCAGGGACACATAAAATATGCACAACACAGGATAGTCTGCCAGGTGTGTGGGTAGATTAGGCTTAGGACAAGGAGAGATTGACTAATAGGCATCCACTTCTTTGAAGCATCACCTGGAATGCATTTGAAACTGCTGACAGTGCTGTGGTGCTGGCACTGGCTGTTCGAGGAACTGTCAATGCATGTCACTTTTTGTGGGGGTTGTTTACCTTGGTGTCATTCTTGCCTTCTTTTAATTTCTAAAAAAATAAAAAATATTCAAAAGATCCACATTTCTAAAAAGTATAAAAACGAAAACAACTCAGAAAAAGGCATCTTACGCTTTTTTATTTGATTTTTGGTTTGTTCAAATATTTTTGGTGTTGAAGAATAAAGGTTGAAGTAACGGTAGACATTTGAAATGCAGGTGTCCTGTTTCAGGAATAAGGAAGCATTTTGTTTTGTATAGGAATTAGGATTTCTATAGTCTCAATATCCTATTTTGTATAGGTGGCACAGGATTCACACATCTGGGAAACACATTTATGCTTCCAAGCACAGCAAAAACTAATAAGCAATATATATGATCCCTGCTGTGGGATTGGCATGCTTCTGATCCTGAAATCAGTGAATAGGTGACAAATATATGTCACCCATCCACGCGATTGTGCCATCAAGACACTTTTTACACCTGCATCACTGAAGCACAACAGTACAATATTTTACATCATCTCCAACTCCTATTTCTTGATGGGCCTGAGAAAATATCAAGACACCCAAGGGCACCGGGTAGCAGAGATTGGTCTCATGTCAACACAGGAAACTAAGGGCAGAGATCTCTGCTACCCATTGACTCGGTGGCAAGGTCCTGTCCTCTAATCCAGAAACATGATGCTTTCCACCCCTCAGTCCTGTGCCCTGGCCTGTGTGGCCCAAGACCATTCACAGGTAGGATGAAGTGGCTGTTGATGCAGGGACCTGGACGGATAATGGGAATCAACATCACCATCATAAGATGATGTTCTGGTTATAGGAACTGTAGGCAGTTTCATTCCTTGTCTCCCAATCCAAAGCTGGAGATGTTGATCCTAGTGATAGCGTCACATAGAGAAAAGACAATGATATCATTGGCCATCATCAGTCAAGGAGAGCTTGCCAGGTGATGGTGGAAAACAAGACCAACTGTTCAAGTGTTCTTTACCTGCGTTGTTGTGTCTGTGACTGTATTCTCCAGCAACTGTGGAATAGGCTTTGCTGGTTATTTGACCGGCTGATATGAGGTCAGGCCTTGCATGTCATTGCAAGCATATCACAAAAAGGGAAGCAATTGCTAATGGAACAGTTCACCAAAGGTTGGAGAACTTGTGCAAAACATTTAAAATTCACTGTGTTCCCTCGCCTTAGTTCAGAAAGAACAATGATGATTCAAGATGGCAGCCAAGATTGAGGATGTGCATAAATGGCGACATTAATGATGTGATGACATGTATTCATTTATTCATGGTGATTATATAGTGCTTATATCCAAAGCGCTTTAACAAAAAGAAAACAGTACAATAAATTGACGATTCAAACAATTAGAAGTGGTGACCAGTGATCAGAGAAGTAACACTGCCCGGGAGAAGGAAATATGGCGTGGGTGAGACTTGAGCTGTTTTTTCAACAAGAGATGGGCATGAGCGAACGTCAAAGGGGAGAGGATTCCACATTTTGGGGGTGAGGAGCTGAAATGAGCTGGAATGGGACGACGCACACAAGGCGGTTGGGGAACAGAAAGAAGACATCTGGAGAAAGACTGAAGATTCCGAGTAGCTTGGTAGACAGAAACCAAGGAACAGAGATAAGAAGGGGCAAGTGCATGAATATATTTAAAGACCAGACAAAGAAAATTCTATTCACAACAACGCTGAACTAGGAGCCATTTGAGGTGTGCAAAACAGGGTGAAATGTGAACAGAAAGAGGGCAACAGAACAGTATCCTGACTGACGAGTGCAAGATAGAATGTAGGGCAAAGAAGAAATAATTAGACAAACTAACATATAATGAGGAGCAGTAGTAAAGACAGGAAAGGCCAGTGACTAGAGCAAAGATTCAGCTGAAGAGAAAGTGAGAAAGTGCTGAATTTATCTGATGTTGAGCAAATGAAAGTGGCAGAAACACAATATGGACGAAATATGCATTTGAAAGGTGAAGGTGGGGTAAAAGGTAAGCACCAGGTCCCATGCTTGAGTGGACAAGGATAGATGCAGTGGAGGAAAATAGATAGATAAAGGAGGAGAGATCTGAGAGAAGGCTGGAAAGGCTACCATTTCAGTTTTCTTTGAGTTAAGGCCCAAAAAACAGGAAGATATCCATTAAGAAATAGCAGTAAGACAAGAAGAAAGCCAATGATGAATAGAATTCAGAGAAAATGGGACATGACAGAAGAATTTGGGTGTCGTTGGTGTAAAGGTGTGCTGAAAGCCAAAACTTGTGAAAAGAGCAGGAAGAATTGAGGCGCAATGAGAAAAAAGGACAGGAGGAAGGACAGACCCTTGCAGAAACACTGACTGTGAGAGAGGAAAAGTTCAGACGTAGTAGACCTTCCAAGAAACAGAGAATGAGCTGTTGGAAAGGTAAGAGGAAAACCAGTTAAATACAATGCCAGAGAGGCTATGATGGAAAAGGATTGTGAGAAGAGTGGGCTGATCATCAGTCTCAGAAGCTGCACTGAGTTTAAGAAGAATCAAGAGAGAGGATAGTTTGTGATGATGTGTATGGCAAATAGAATCAGAAATGCACAAGAGAGTAGTTTCTGTAGCGCAACCCGGACGAAAACTAGACTGCTGAAGAGGGAGGAGATTATTAAAATTAAATAGAAAGAAGGATGTAAGCGAACCGAACATAGCAAACGTTTAGAAAGAGACAGGAAAAGTGAAATAGGATGGAAATTAGAGGGATCAGGAGAGTGACATGAAGGTTATATGAAACACAGTTGGACAGTAGCATGTTTAAAGACTGAAGGAAAGGAACCTGAGAACAGTGAGCAATTAAATATGATAGTAAGAAAAGAAGCAAAGGCTGGTTAAACAGATTTAATCAAAGAACCTGGCAGGTGGTCTAAAGGAGCATTTTTTGGGTGAGTCCGTAGGATCATAGAGATGATTTCACCTTGAGTGATAGGTGAGAACAATGAAAACGATGAAGACGCTGTGGAAGGAGAAATGCAGGAAAGGGGGCTAGAGGAGGCAGAAGAACCAATACCAGGCAATGAAGCTACAGAAGTAGAGGAAGAATGGACAGTGTCGATTTTAGTAAGGAAAATTAATGGACCAACCGAGGGAGGTGCCAAAAACCTATTTAGTGTGATAAAGAGCAGTTTAGGAGAGTCAGCTAGAGAGTAAATAAGTGTTGGAAAATAGGTGAGGGTGGCAGAAAATGTTAGAAGGTTAGGGAAGGGTCTTTACCAGTTTTAAGAGAGGAGAAAGCCAAGGCTGGGCTGGTTTACTTTTGGAATGAAATTCACATAGGGGAGCAATAGAATCTAGAGACAGAGTAATAGCAGAATTTAAAAGATGATGTTCAGCATCAGAAGCAACTAGTTATTGGGAGTAGTGAGCTGTATCGAGATCGAAGTACTAAGACAGAGTGAGTCTAAGTTTCGTAAGTCACAGCATAGAAATATTGAATCTGAGGGAGAGCAATGAGGGTGTGCGATCAAGAAAGTGCAGAAATGTGTAGACCAGAAAATGATCAGCACGGGGGATGGAGTGAGAGAAGCCAGGGGAAACAAGACTGTATGCAGATGCAAGAACGAGTAATGCATATTCAGATGTGTCAGCCTGGGGAAGATGGATGTCAAAGTCCCTAGTTTAGTTTAGTTTAGTTTGGTTTATTATTTGTAAGGCGCGCCTTGCCGTGGAGCATCAGGGCGCACAAGACAAGAATATGCTCAACTTCGTTACAGGTACATCTGCATGGTCATAGTACAGTATGCAATAGAAAAAAGAATATGTACAGGTACATGTGCGTGGTCATAATACAGTATACAATAAGCAAAATATGTACAAGGCAGGAACTAGGACCAGCAAGCAGGTGATACAGGTGAGGTTATACTTAAAAATATAAAGGACATATACAGTGGAATAAATACAGTAATATACATTGGTGTGAATACCGACCGAGGTAGTGGTACTGGGGCATGCAGGTGGATCACCAGTGGGGACAGTCGGGTCCAGTAGGTCAGAGTAATTAGTTGTCATTGGCTCTCAGCCACTTGGTCAAATTCTGCCTGAATTTCAGGAAGGGCTGGGGTTCTCTTATGTCATGTGGTAATGAGTTCCATAGCTGAGCTGCTTTGACTGCGAAGCTATGTCCTCCAATAGTGGTGCGTTTAAAGCGAGGGACATGAAGGCAGTTCGCATTGGCCATTCTTGTAGGTCTAGATGAAGTTCTCAAGTGTAGCCTGTCCATGAGGTAGGGTGGTGCCATGTTATTAAGACACTTGTGAGTAAGGGAAGCAATTTTGAGTTGGATTTTGTCCTGAGTGGATAGCCATTTATATTCTCTTCTTATAGAGGAGATATGCTCTTTTCTGTTTATCTTGAGAGCAGCTCTCAGGGCATTATTCTGGAGGACCTGGATTTTGTGGATGGTTTGTTTGTTAGCCCCAATGTAGAGACCATTACAATAGTCTAGTTTGGACAGTATGAGGGCTCTGGCAAGTGTGATGCAGCTGTCTGTGGAGAGGAATTGCTTGCTGGCTCTAATGAGTTTGCAAGTGTATGCCGTCGTTGAGGCTAGGGAATTGACTTGCTTGACAAAGTTTAAGGTGGCGTCAAGGTAGAAACCTAGGGTCTTGACTTCCTTTGCCACCTTGATATTATTACCGTCTATGATGAAGCTTGCATAGTCGGGGTTAAGTTTAGTTATGTGTGTCGGGGTGCCTAGGATTATGAGCTCGGTTTTGTCGTCGTTCAGGCATAAGCCATGAGTGGCCATCCATACCTGAACGATGCTGTAGATTTTATTCACTAAGGCCAGGTCCACGACGTAATCGCCTGAGAGCGGGAGGAGGATCTGGGTATCGTCTGCGTAGTTGGTGTAGGCGATACTCAAATGATCCATTTCGTCGAAGAGTGGCTTTGCGATTATGTTATAGAGGGTTGGTGAAACACAGGATCCCTGGGGCACGCCGCACGTTATGGGGATCGGGTCAGCTGAGGCTGATGGAGAGAAGACTCTCATGGTGTGGTTACTCAAGAAGGATTTGATCCATACTATGGCCTCTTTGGAGAAGTGAGCAGCCGAGTCTAGGTGGCTACATAAGACTGTATGGTCGACTAAATTGAAAGCTGCTTAAAGGTCTAGCAGGAGGAGTAAGGCTGCTTGGCCATTGTCCCTACATTGATCTATTGGAGCCTTAAGGTCGATAAGGGCAGTCTCAGTACCATGCTGTGGGCGGAATCCAGATTGGCGGGTTCCGAGCAGGTGGTTGGATTCAAGAAAGTTTTGTATTTGCATGTATGCCACTTTGTCTAAGATTTTTAGGAGAAATGGCACGGTCGTGATAGGCCTAAAATTGGTGGGAATGGCCGGGTCGAGGGTTTGCTTCTTTAGGAGTGGCAGGACCCACGACTCTTTCAGGTTATTCGGTACAGTGCCGGTGGTGAAGGATGAGTTGAGGAGTTTGGTTATGAAACGCGATAATTCTCTCGCAGCATCTTTAATTAGTTGGGCAGGGCATTGATCGCCTTTACAGTTGGACGGTTTGAGTCCCAGGATAACTTTTTCGACTTCAATGGTAGATACCTTGAAGAAGCAGAAGCGTGTTATTTGTTTAGGTTTAGGTAAAGGTGCTGAGGTGAGAGAGCCATGTGGTGTTAGAGATGCTTTTTTAAGGGCGATTTTAGTTTGAAGGTTGACTACTTTGTTGGTAAGGGCAAACTGTATGTCTGAGCACCATTTTTTGTCCTTGGTGCAGTTTTCTTGGGGAATGATAGGGGTTTCCAGCTCTTTCAAGATACTGAACAGTTCTCTGACACTTGATTTGGATTGGGATATTCTGGTATTATATGTTTCCTGTTTGGCTAGTAGGATATCTTTTTTGCATTGGGAGGATACCTTTGCAAGGTTCAGTTTGTTTTCTGCTGTCGGAGTGAGTCTCCATATGGATTCTAGTTTTCTTTTGGTTAACCTGAGATTTTTTAGATGAGGGGTGAACCATGAGTTGAGATGTTTTTTTGGTTTGCTAGTGCGTAATTTGAGTGGTGCTATGTGGTCAAGGGCTGTGTTCATAGTTTCATTGAAGTGATCAACTAGCACATTGGGATCAGTGTTGGCTGGTAGCGCGTTTAGTTGTGGAAGTATGATGGGCAACAGTTTTTCCGTGGTCATCAGCTTTTTGTTCCTCGTGGGTATAGGGGGCAGGTGTGGACTTGGCTGTGACTGAGTTTGTAGCAACTGTAAATAGTAGTAGATAGTGGTCTGTCCAGATCTGGGGGATATAGTCTGTGATGGTTACTCCACAATTTTGTTCAGCTAACCAGTCAAGGATGCGACCTTTGTTATGAGTGGGAAGGTTCACTTTTTGGGCGAAACCCAATTCTTTTAGGATCAGAGCAGTAGCTATAGACTGGGTGTCCTTAATGTCATTGTAGCCTAGGTTAAAGTCACCTAGCACTATTGTTCGGGAGGTGCTTTTCAAATTGTTGGACAGGGTGGTGGAGAGGTCCTCAGCAAAGGTTCCAATAGGACCTGGAGGTCTGTAGACCAGGACGATGTTTAGTGTTTGGGAGCTAGTGGGGGCGAATTTGTCTGAGAGGCATTCACAAGATTTTGTGATAGGGTGTGTAGAGATTCTCATGTCAAGACTGATCTTGGCTATAATGGCTAGACCTCCACCTCGGGAGGTGTGTCTATCTGCTCGTATGATGGTGTAATTGTCGGGAACTGCTAATGAGAGGGTGGGACCCGCTGCATCGTGCAGCCATGATTCTGATATGGCCAGGAAGTCTAGTTGGTCTGCAAGAATAAAATCTGAAATCTCTGTAGCATGGGCGACTAGGGACCTAGCATTTATGAGCACGCCTTTGAGATGATGATTGGTGAGCGTGGTACTTGCTATTATGGTAGGTTTGGAACATTTTTGTGCAGGTCTTTTAGGGATATGAACTTTCCTAGAGTATTCTGCAGTTAATTTCGGCTGTATGTTTTTTTTAAGGAGGTTTAGTTGTTCAATTTGCTTTGCTGGTAGTTCGTGCAATTTCGCTAGGCGTGCACGAAGTTTGAGGTTTCTGTCTGCGGTACTACAAGGCCTATATGTAGTAGTATCTTCTTGATACTGGTTTGCTATAGGTGCTATGGTTTGTTGAGAGATGGACATGATAAGGATTGATAGTGCTGCTAGTATGATGATGGAGGCGGCGTAGAGAGGTAGCTTAGCTGTCCTATCTAGTGCAGCGATATTTAGTTTGTTTAGTTTTAGAGAGTACATGCTAGCGGACTTAGTCCAAGCAGGCTGGCTACGCCTAGCAGACCAGTTTAGATACAAGGTGCGCTAGTAGCTGGTGCGGCAGGCTAGGAGCGTCAGACGTGACTAGGTGTAATTTTATCTCATCTCAGTTCAAATATCAGCAGCTCTATGCAGGTTCAAGTGTCAATAGCGCACTACAGTTAGGATATGGCAAAGGGGCCTATGTTACTAAGTTCCACTTTAACAGTTAATCTGAAGATGCAGTTGCAAAATGTGAATCAAAGCCCAACTAATTGCAGTTTTAAAAGTATGCAGTTGCAGAGTGTGACTAAAAGCACATCAAATTCCACTTTAAGGTTGGCATTATTAACACAGAACTTTAATGTACAATTCAGGCATACTTAGCATTGGTCGGAGGAGGTATTTCCATGGTATAGGGAGAATGTGTGTCTGTGTTCAAGATCTGGGGCTCTCCTGTGTGGGCCAGGGGGGCTGGCAGAGGCAGAATCGACAGAAAACAGGCACAAACAGGTGTTGGCCTTACTTCCCGTGGGCCTTAGAGTGAGTGAGCCGGCTTCGCCTGCCGGCGGCCAGTGGGGGAAGAGAAGGGGCCAGTGGCCAATCAGATGGCTGCAAAGGCTGCAGAAGGCTCAGTTAGGTAGAGGGGCTTCGGGAATCGATCGGGCGGCCATCTTGGAATTACCAGGTACCTCGTGTACCTTGATGGTGGCTTGGGCTTCTTGGAGCTTTCTGGTGCTCCTCATGGAGAGGTTGGGCAATTCCGTGCAGTGTTAGGTATGATTAGAGGTGCCCAAGATGGAAAGATACAGAATGACAGAGAGTCAAAGTCATCATAAAGAATGTGAGAGGGCCAGGATAGTCAGAATAGAGTGAAACAAGTGAGGAAAAGGAAATAACATGGAATGCAAATGACGAAAAGAAAAGGTGGGGAAGAGAAGAGGGCATGGAGGTCCAACGGGGTGCTACAAGAGACCAGTGCTGCCACCAGGACAAAGGGCCTGAGGAGAGTGTTAGAATTGCATACTGCAAGAGGTTAGGGCAGTCACAGTGGCGGTGTCAAAAGGACACTTTAGTTTGTCCTTTTGACACTGCCACTTTATGCTCTATTGTCTCTAAAACTGATCTTCTTCTTGTTCTCTTTCTTTCGTTTAAATGTGACTTTAAATGTGACTTCTTTTGCATCACTGAACAAAAGAAGTCACATTTAACCGAAAGAAGGAGAACAAGAAGAAGATCAGTTTTAGAGACAATAGAGCAGGCATTCCATATGCCTAGATTGAGACAGAAGGGAGTAATATCGGACATGTAACAGTATTTCAAGTCTGAATGAGTAACAACACGTGACGCATGCTGATGAAAGTGGATAGTGATGTGAACTGGAATATTCATGAATACAGAAGAGGTAGGAAACACAGGGCCTCATTACGAGTATGGAGGTAGCTATGGTGCTATTAGCGCCATGGCTACCTCCATACCGGGCTCAAATACCGGGTTCCTTCAATGGGGAATTACCGGGTCATTCCAACATTGGAGGACCCCGTAATTCCTCCTTGAAGCAACCATTCCCCATTCCCATTGCGCCCACATGGGGCTCAATGGGAATGGGGAGGGAGGTAATAACGGGCACATTACAAATAGCCCGTTATTAGCTCCCTCTTTGCCTTGGGGGACCCGGAAAGGACGTCTGGTTTTACCAGATGTCTGTTCCGAGTCCCACAAAGGGAACCTCATAATAGGCACTCCCGTAATGAAGGGTGCCTGTCCCGTACCGGCACCCTTCATTATGGGACCGCCATTGTTGTAATGAGACCCACAGTGATGATTAGAAGAGCGAGAAGCATGATCACAGTTGTCAGACATCCACAAGAAGAAATGTGTGACAAAGAGTGCACCCTGGTGTGAACAGGGGAGAAAGAGAGTGACAGTTCCCTTAAGGGCTGCCCTTTTGGTGGGATGGCCAGGGTGCCCAGAAGAGTGGAACATTTAGGCGGGATAGACCAATTGACAACTCACTTGGCCTGACATCATTATGGGCCTCATTCCGATATTGGAGGCAGCCATGGCGCTAATAGCGCTAATAGCGCCATGGCTGCCCCCAATAATGGTACCGAGTCCGCCCTTATTCAATGGGGACTTACTGGTCTAGTCGGACCTTTGCGGGACCGGTAAGTCCCCATTGAAAATACCATTCCCCATTCCCATTTGAGCCCCCGCAGGGCTCAATGGGAATGGGGAAGGTACAAATAATGGTACCGCAATTTGCAGTACCGTTATTTGCTCCCTGGACCCTTTGTGGCTCCCGCTAAGGCTGCCTGGTAAAACCAGGCCGCCTTAGCTGAACCCGCAAAGGGACCTCGGAATAGGGCGCAAAGGGATTACCGGCAGCGGTGTCCTTACCGGTGCCCGTAATCCCTTTGCGCCAGCCTCAGAATGAGGCCCTATGACACTGGGCCACATTACGAGGTGGGCGGTAAGGGATTACCGGCACCAGTAAGGGCACCGGTGCCGGTAATCCCTTACCGCCCTACTACCAATTCCCTTTGCGGGTCCTTCCTTAATGCCTGGTTTTTTCAGGCGTTAAGGACGGGACCCGCAAAGGGACTTTAGAGCTAATAACGGTACCGCAATTTGCAGTACCGTTATTAGGGCTTTCCCCATTCCCATTGAGCCCTATGGGGGCTCAAATGGGGAATGGCCCTGGTGAATGGGGAATTACCGGTCCTGCCAACCTTGCAATGGACTGGTAATTGCTCCATTCACCAGGGCGGAGTCGGAACGAGTTTGGAGGCAGCCATGGCGCTAATAGCGCTATGGCTACTTCCAACCTCGTAATGAGGCCCACTTTGTTTGACTTCTGTGGCTGTGTATTTTTTTTTTCTCCAATGTGTCTCTCCAAGGTATACATTTCCAGATTCTCTATACAAAGTCAGAAATGTAATCAAATTATGTGGAGGCGCTGGACAACTTTTATTCATACCTGTAAATTGTATACTTAGTTGAATTGTCCTCCCATGTTTGCACATACAAGAAGTACGAACTTAAAACAACATATGGCATGCACTAAAACTTCTAGACAACAAGGTTCCTTATAAAACAGTACTTTTCTGCCTGCAGTGTGTGCATTATGGGTTTGTTACCATGGTGTATCATTAGAGTACTGGTGAAAAGATCAAATCATGTTACATGAATTTGTACATGCACTAAATGTCATATTATTTATAGCATATGGTGCCCTTGTGGCTATCACCAAGAAAAGCAAAGATTTGGTCGAATGAGCACCAGCCATCTCTCAAAACACAACCTTGTTAAGGGACCATCGCTGTGCTTGGGCCCTTAACTTGAGCAGCGGGCTGTTACTTACAGGGTGGGCCACCACCTTGTGGGCATATCACCACATTGTTTCCAGTGAATATTTTATGTCACTTAACTTGTGTAGTTTATCTGTACAACTATTGTATTACTGTGGTTGAACTATTGTAATGAATCCATTAGCATAAATATACAATTTCTTAGTAGTAACAGAGTTCCTGGTGGTATAAAAACGTTACCATCATGTATATTATTGTTTGTAAACTGTATCCCTGCAGTTGCATTAATTTACAGAAAATGTAGCAAAATACAATTATTATTGACAGCTGTATGTTTTGGAAATAGAGTATGAAACATTGGTGAATATGTATCCGTGAACAGCACGTTTTTTAGATGTAAGTAGTTTGTATTTCTACTAATTTGTTGTTTAAGGATAAATCCTCTGTCCCAGGTACATTTTCTGAAGGCCTCTGGCTACCTTTGCGTTTTAAATGTAGCTCTTTCTTTACTTTTATTATGGTAAGATTCTTTTTAAGAGCTGAATTGTAAATAAAGACAGCCACTGAGGTTCTGCTTGCAGTTTGCAATTGAGTCATCATGTTTCACGAGTTTGACATGAGACCACATAGGAGCTCATTTTGCGATGGGTGTACCATTAATTGAAATAGTAAAATTCCTCTGCAAGACTTTTACACTTTCATTTAACAGCGTGCCCAATTTTCCTCAATTTGTATGGCGGAGAGGAGGGGCAGAGTGCAACTTGCGTTTCCACAGCTCCCTTGCTCTCTGCCATACAAATAATCCAGCATTTGCGCCTACATACGCATGCCTGTGCAAATACTGGGGATCCCTATGGAGTCCGCTGGCTGTTTTCACCAGCAAAAAACAAGTAGACTCGTATGGATCCATTGTAAAAGTCGCCTGCTATACATACATGGCAGGCAACATTTACTTCATTTACACTGCAGAGTCCACAGTTCTAGGTCACCTTTTGCCCTCCCCTTTTGCACTCCGCCTGGCAAATGACGAACATTTGGCAGGGGAATTACGAAGAGCATCAAAATGAGCTCCATTGTGTTTGTGATGCAGCCGCATCAGCATTGTGAAAGGTCTTCCGCATCCGATGGGGAAAAAATCAGGTGCGCAGGTTCGGAAGGTTAGTTCTATTATCTGAAACTTGACACAGCATAACAATGAGTATGTTTCTGAAATACATTCTTATTCAATGGATCCTATGTAGATATGTTTAGACATTCATGAGGTGGACACAGTACAAGCACACTGGGAGTCTGAATAATAAGTCACTAATACATCTATAATATCCCCTTCAGGTATGACAGTCATTTCATAAATGGTTTAATTATTTTGATTTTATATATTCTTTTCTGGCATTGGAACTTTTCTTTTTAAATGACATGTGTACAGATGCAATTTCTTGTCTTTTTAGTTTTATTACAAAAAGGCATACCTCAGAGCGTGATGTCATGGTAGTACCGCCATAGCTTTGATGTTTTTTACTCACTGAAAATTCATAACGTGTGTTTTTTGTTTACAGAATAATGTTAATAGAACTTTATTATTATTAATAGATATGTCACCTGACGAAGGGTTCTATTTCCCAAATTCATTTGATTTTGATTTGTTTCAGTCTTTTCAATTAAAATGAGATCAATGAAAATTGTCACGTTGATGAGTATTTGTACCAATCAGCCAACTTTGTTTCTTCTTTGCATGCTGTACTTTTTTAATTTGTTGATGTAATTCTGACAGCACATCTCAATAAATGTTCCTCTATTCTCGTGTTCTTAGATCTATCAGTGGTCTTTGACTCTGTAGAACACCCCACCCTATTTTCTGCCCTGACTACACTTAGACTTCTTAGTTACATGACCCACTGATTTCAGTCCTATTTCTCTAATCGCTCTTTCTCTGTCTCTTGGGCTGGTCCACTCACCCTCCCCCCATTCCTCTTCAATATGGGTTCCTTGCTCTTCTCTATATACTTTATACTCCTATTCTCTATCATTGAATCTTTCAACATGTCATCTCACTTTTCTGTTGACGATACTCAGATTGTTTCCTTCTCTACCTTTTCTGACTACATGCCTCTGTATCTCTTGCCTCTCTGCCTTTCAAGTCTGGATGTGTTCCCATGTTCTATAGCTCAACCAATCAAAACCTGAGTTTCTCTATTATCCACCCACCTCTCCCATCCACTCCCCTCCTCCTACTGGTCTTTTCCTTCCCCCTTCTTTACTCCCCTTTTCTTTCTCAGCATGCAATTGTGGGTGTCATCTTTGATTCCTCTCTTTCATTCTCAAGCCATATCTCTCTAACTGCTCACACCTGTTGCTTTATTCTCTTCCATATCTGTAAAATTCATAACTATATTTCCTTTCATTCCAGTAACTCCTTATTACTTCATCTTTCACTCTTGCTCCGCTCTTCTTATTGGACTGCCCTCCTCACATAATATTCCTCTTCATTCAAAATTAAATTCTGCTATTCGTCTTCTGTTCCACATTATCTCTCCTCTCCATCTCACTTTATTCTCCCTCTCTTCATTCTCACGATCTTCTCATCTTCTCACCACCCCCAAACCTCATTGTCCCCCATTTTGCTGTAGGTCATTTTCGATGTCGGCCCCTAAACTCCCGAACGATCTTCCCCCCGACATTGTGTTTCCCCTTTCTCTATATCTTCCATTCTCTTTTAAAGGTTCATCTGCTGATCTGTCTTTCCTCCTAAACATGTTCATCTTGTCATCTTCATTCCCATTGCCTTGAAATCATAAGTCTTTGTACCATCTTTTGATGCTCTGATATGTACAGTACATTGGCGAAAGCATTTTATAGATACAATAAATAAAAATACAAATGTAATTGGCTCTTATTTCACTCATGACAGTTCTCAGAGATACAGGAAATAAGAGCAATAGAAGGGAATACAACATTTGATTTTAGGTCTAGTAGAGTGCAGTGAAATGAAATGGAGGCAAGAAATAATGTTATGATTTACTACAATGTGGAGGCCCTCTGCTGAGAACAAACAAGGCCCAAAATAAACCTGTTCTGTGGGAAGTTGCCCACACAGGAGGGTCTACAATCGCATTTTAACTCACTGCACCTTTCACAGAGGAGAAATGCCAATTTGCATATCAGTCTGGTTCCATAGTCCGGCATTGATGTGTCTGAGATAAATCGGGCGATACATGGAACATATGATAATAATCATATAAGATATACCTTTTGTTCTGTTCGAAAGTATGTAACAATTAGCTAGTTCCCGCCTTACTCTTCTCTCCTTTTGAGACCCGGAGAAGGCATGACTGGGCGGAATATCAGAATCCTCACACCCGGTGGAAGCCCCCGAGAATGATGCACCTGGTAGGTGAAGGGGGCTGGGTTGCTGTAAGCAATGATGCCCCTTAAGTGATGTGATGTAATCTATCCCCTGCTTTGGAAGTGGGGCCAATGATGCCCGAAGCACCCTAGGCAGCCACTTTATGATATGATTGGTTATTTATAACGCGCTTAATACCCAGAGGTTTCTAAGCACCGACCCGGGGATGGAACATGTGTATCTCTTGCCTCTCTGCCTTTCAAGTCTGGATGTGTTCCCATGTTCTATAGCTCAACCAATCAAAACCTGAGTTTCTCTATTATCCACCCACCTCTCCCATCCACTCCCCTCCTCCTACTGGTCTTTTCCTTCCCCCTTCTTTACTCCCCTTTTCTTTCTCAGCTGAATTAGGTAATACCTACCCTACTCGGAGAATAGCTCAGCGGTAACATGCTCGCCTTGGAAGCAAGACGGCACGGAGCAACACAGGTTTGATCCATAACAACAGAAGGACATTTTTAAGGCTGAGAGGATTTCTAATCCCAAGTCAAGCCTGTTATCTTCTACTAGCCTTTTCTGACATAACATATGCCGTTCTAGCATATCTTAAAGGTCAGTATTGGTTGGTAATTCATAGGGTCACTTCTGTCCTCAATCTTGAATATCGGAATTACCACCAATCACTTCCAGGAAGGTGAGGTAGGTCCCTGTGACTCATTAATGGTCATTGAAAAGGCTAAACGTAAAGGTAACTGTCTACTTTTTAATTTGAAAGGCATATTTCTATCAGATGGAATGTGAGGTATGCGCGGTATAAGAACAGTATCTAAGTTTCATCAATTACACAGGCCTCTATGATGTGTCTTTGTAGATGCGTAATTGTCACCCTTGTTACACTGCACAGTTTCCATTATGGCATAAAACTGCAAAGTAGCATAATTGCAGCACCTACTTTCAGTTGTAGCTTGTGAGGAGGCATTCATTCTAGTGTGTTTCGCTCTTTAATGACTAAAAGGTTGAGCTGGTAATTAACTGTTCATTGACATTGGAACCATGTTTTGATGTTTCCCTGTGCAAAGAGAAGTGGGGGTGGACAGAAGTAAACTGAAAATATTCTGATTGTTTGTTATAGTGGAAGGTGAAGATGACTGTGTCGAACTGTGCTCATTCTGCTTGTTAAAATGATTGCTGTTGTTGAATTGGAAGGGCACACAGAGATGCACTTTGCCATTTGGGCAGCCGAGAGTAGCCTAATACTTATTAATTGCATTTGCTGAGTATGGAAACATACCTAATCAGTTTATGTATATAGATGTTATGGTAGTTGAAATAGTGTTTTGATCTTTCTGCTGCACAGAGTTTAGAGGTGGCAGTGTGCTCTACAGTCAGTTGAGTGCATTAGAGGTACCTGCTGAGGCCAAGTACCTAATTTCTATTAGATCAGAGTACACTGTTTTAGTGGAAATGAGCAGAAAATAAGCTGTTTGCCAACAGGACAAGTGAGGGAGATAGGAACAATAATTGTTGGTATTAATACTAATATCTGCTTTCTCCCGAGTTGCCATTTGTTAAACCCATGAGTAGTAGTACCTAGATTGGTCTATAATATGAATGCTTCTGGCAACATAACTACATTTCTACATGCAGTCCTGTTAAATGCTATGTTTAACATATCACGTTTGCAAGTGATTCAGGTGTATCGTAAAACATGTTGATAAAAAAAGAGCTACTACAGCTCTGGTGTTAGCAGGGGGCTTAAAGGAGACAAGGCACGTTACCACCTGCTGCAGCGCATGTACCTCCAATCCCTTGGGCGGGAACGCCATTACTAGATGGCAAAATCACAAGTGAAATTTGTAAACTCTGCATGGGCATAAACACCTAAATGGAGTGAAGACAGTTGCAGAAGGTTCTTGAATCTTTGACTGTACATTCTCACAGTGGAGTAATGGATAAGAGCAACCCTGAACATGTATGGGTGGGAAGTAACAGCATTATTTGTAGCTGTGCAGTGCCGTCGGCTGATTCATGGAATTTGTGCGCCAAAAAACGGGGATCTGTGTGCCATTCTGCCCGCAAATCCCCATTTGTTAAACAGGGATTTGCGTGCAGAATGGCGCACAAATCCCTGTTTTTCGGTGCACAAATTCCATGAATCAGCCCCAGTAAGTGGTAGATACTTTTGACATCATTGCTGTTTGTGCCATTGTCCAAAATACCCAATAACTGAAAGGTGAAACTGAATAATGGGTTGTGTTTTGCAGCACAAAATTACCTTTGTGTGTGGGGTGTAGGCTAAGTGTCCTGCCAGCTTGTGCTTGAGGTAATTTAAATATTTTGCTAATTCTTAGAGTTGGTTAGACTGTACAATGCAAAGGAACATTTTCAGATTTGTGGTTAATGGATTTAGATGTTCTGCTGTTTGAGGATATGTTTTACAGTAAAATTCATACCTTGTATTTAAAATCTAATTAAAGTAAAGGTTACTTATAAACATAACGTTTTGTTCATTGTGTGGCATACTTTGCAGTTTTACTGGTAGTACTGAGAGCGCAGCTGAATATCATCAAAGACACGTGATAAACCTGGCATGGATGCCATTTGCCTGCTTAGCACTGGGCAGCTTCTGTAAAGATGGCTGAATGGATATCGTGACAGGACACCTCAGACCTTTCTTCTTTACAGCTGCGAAAGAGTGTGTAAGCTGTTTAGTTCGCTTACCATTCTATGGCTTTGAGTATCATTTCACAGGATTCTGGAAGCACTTGCACATTTAGATTTATTCTTCAGCATTTAACTTCTGTACAATCTATTTCATGTTTGCACCTCCGGGGTGGCCAAAGGCTCAAATATGTGGGGGCAACGAGAAAAAGTAGTGCTTGCTTCTGAGCTTCATTTTATTGCCCACCTGTGAGATCGCTGTGCTTGATTTAAGCATAGGCATGCGTTTAATATTATAAAATAATGCATAATTTTCTTCCCTGAACTTTTCCAAAAGGGAAACCCTAATTTTTGCAATGGTATAAAAAATGCTAATATGTGTATTTGAGACTAAAAGGGATTCACGCCTAGAAACACTTGTCCACAGGTGTGTTATACATGACTTATCATATAATATCATATCATTGCTTAACACAGTGAATGTGTGTGTGTTGATTAGCACAAACTCCAATTAGAATGGATAGTGGCACCAATTAAACCAATGAGGTTCTGGGTCCTTTGCATAAAAAGGAACATTCTGGTAACTGAACCCTAGAGGCCCTTTTACTCAAGTTAGCATGTCGTATTATGGATGGGACGGAGAATAACTTCTTACACAAAGCAGTAAGACCGACACAGGAAGTTGGCAAAAAATTCTATTTTAATAACAATAGTCTAAAACAGGGAGTACAACGGACATCAATGGACATCGCAAAGCATGATCTCGAAGCATTTCATAAAAAACAACACATTTATACTAAAAGTTCTCCATAAGTGACATTATACTACATGGCCATTTAAGAAAACCTACGGGAGATTGTGGTTGGCTCATGGGGAACATCTAAGTATACTTTCTATATGGGATAGGATCGTGATTGGGTCTCTACAGTCAGGTAGGCACTCATGCCTTCCGCTAGTGCAAGTCATCTTCGACAGTATTTAGAAACACAGCACTTCATTGGCTCTTAAACTATTAGGCTCTTTGTTATATGGCCTTCTACAATTAGTTGGCATGCTTGTACCCTTCTGGAACATTCGATGCTCTAGCAGCACGTAAGCTGGTACCCCAGGTGCTTGTGGGTGGACTTGACTGTATCTCCCCACCTAATTAGCCTGACATCTCTCATCACGCATGCTGTCTGCCATTCACATTGTCTTTGAACTCGGCCTTGTAGTAGCTTCTCGTTTCTGGGAATATAAGGGAGTGTGAGCACTCGCTATCTTCAATCTGGTCACCACGCCTATCGTTTATTTTCACCCTTGGCTCACGTGATCAGAGACTGTGAATTTGCTCGTATTATGGTATTAAATTGACCCCAATAAAGAAACTTGGCACCCATGGTGTTCTCTCCATACAACTTATCAAGGGATGCCTCAGCTTCTCACGTTTTACTGTTCTTCGCAGAGGATAACCAGTTCTTGGCTGATACCAACGTTTGACAACAAGCCAGACAACCTCTTTGGTCTTGCTTCAAATTCGAGCCTATTCTTTGCTGCGACACACATGGCTTCCAATCCGTCTTTCTTCATGGAGACATGCTTACTAAAATGTATCATCAAATGTCCAGAACTCTATATACATGTATGTTGACGGCACCGGCTGCAGTCTGTACACTACGTATAGCTAGCCTTATGAATACTTAGTCTACTTTCGTTTCTGCGTCTTTACAATTGTAAAATGGCTTGTGTTTTCTGCAGTGCTCTTCACATGTGCAATCTTTATTCTGCACATAAAAGCCTTCTTGATTCTTTACTTTGCTATCAGATTCTATATCACCTATGCATTCTCTTCTCTCGTCATCCTTTTCAGTATGTCACAGTCACTTCTTGTCATGTTCTCAGCTTATTCTTTTACAACTTCATACTACTTCAGGCACTCCTTTAGGAGACCATCAGTCTTTCGTGGGTACTTCTCATAACATATCCTCAATGGATACCTTGTCTCAAAGATTTTTTGTGGTTGTCACAGCCCTGGAGAATCACACATCTCCTTCCTAGCCAAGGAAGCCAAATGCAGTTGACCACTCCCATCTTGGTTGGCACAGGCTCCTGATTTTTGTATATACAAGCACCACCAAGCAGTCAATGGGGGAAGAGGGTTAGGGAGAGGTTGTGGATAGGTAGAAGGTGTTAGGGTCAACGGAAAGAGGTTTATGAATCTTGTATTGGAATAGGGATAGGGAACATAGCGGAAAAATATAACATGTGCCACACACACTGGTGCAGCCATTATCTCCAAGAACCTCCTTTGCTTAGCCAGTACCCTTCTTGATTAGGGTCTAGCCCCCCTACTCCTGTATTCCTATTCACTCTCTAATCAGCAATAAACAGAAGCAAATTCAACGTTATTCATGGCCACAGATAACTGCAGCAACATACACATAATGAACAATAGTAAAAGCAACACCATGTGTCCTGACATTGTGTGGTATTCTCATGGAGGTGCTCAAAACCCTCCTGCCGTGTCAGCCGGCAAAAAAGGGAAACCTATCCCTTTAACATGAATGACTTGTGACTGACATGGAATGTAACAAAGAAACAAACAGCCACAAACACACATAGCATTTCTCTGCTTTTCCAGAACAATGTTTAACCCAACATTCGATTATACTGAGCACTCTCATTCCACGAGTTGCGTTGCACTCAGCATGAGTTTTTGAGCCTTCAACTGTGAAAACATATGCATGCAGTCCTCCCCAGCACATAATTCCCACTTGAAAGTTTTAGTAAATGATAAGGGTGTGGGCCCGCACCCAAGGATGATCATATGCACCACAAAATCATATTCATATTTAAGGAAACACTTAACTGAGGCATGGGGTTCTAGCCGGCACCTCCCCAGGCAATGCAGTCTCCTGTGTTGAGGGAACACCACCGTGTTGCGAGGTGCCTCAGAAGGACAGAGCACTGCTGAAAAACGTCCTTTCACCGCTGGCCCGGGTCCACATGAAACTCCAACATGAAATGCTCCGCTCCTTTATGAAGAACCAAGCCCTGCAGAAACCATCAGACTCAACTGCCTGGCCTGGGTCCTCCCAGCTTCTGACATCACACATAAACGCACCCCTCTGTCAAAATACAAGGGGAGAGAATTTGACACTCTCTCCCGAACCACAGAAGCTGAATGAAAGTCGACCCTCCACCCGTGGTTGGGTATGGATGGGTATGGGAGTATAGGAACACTGGAAAGAGGTTGAGGGAGCACCTAATTTGGATAGGACGAGGGAAAAAAACAGGGAAAAAACCCTACCTATACTTGTAACACTCTGTACGTGTAACAGTCATACCTGCTCTTACATACACCTCCCTGTTTTCTTTTGACAACTCTTAATACGTGTCGGGAGCACAGGGTACCTGCCACAGACTCCTTTGTTAATATACATACACCTACTACATGTATATATTGTTCATAAGATGCAAGACTCACATCAAAAGACTCACATCAATGGTAAGTAGATTACCCCTACAACATTGGGTGAACACTCACAATGATAGACAAACACATGGCCACCAGGCACGTATAAGCAAAGAACATGAACATAACATACACGTGGAGTGGTAAACATAAATGAAGACACCATATGCCCTTTTGGAATGCAGAGCCTTTCCTACACCCCTTGCAGCATCCTTAGTACTCAAAAAGGGTTAAACACCAACCCGCACATATTACTGAACACGTGAAATGACGTGCATCGTATTCATTATAATCAACAGTTGAAGATAAGTAACAAATCCTAAAAGACTCTTTGTTCCCACTTATCTTAAGTCCGGGAGACCCGCAGGCCGTCCCGGACGCAACAGTGATCCGCCCATAGCTGGCAGCAATCAAACAATCCGCCCTCCGCTGCCCAATGTTTTCCAACACCTTCCCTGTACTTATCTGATGTCCGGGAGGCTTGTGAGCCGTCCCCGACGCAACAGTTAATGCAGTCACTTTCTGCCCGCCACCGCTGCCGATAGTCTGCGCTCCTTCATAGAATGTACTGCAGCCGCCGCACACCGTGGTCCTGACACACCCATCTCCTGTTGCCGACACAAAATAAGCCACACCTGCCGTACACCTTTGACCATTTTATGCTGTTGCTGATTATTTACAGCTGGTCCAAACGGCGCACTGCTTGCAACTACAACTACCGCAAGTGCTGCTGGGAGTTGTAGTTTATTCCCCTATTTCATGTTTTTACATGTTTTTACACACCCCTTTCTTGCTCCAGCCCTTTTTCCTCACATAACCTCCTCTCCCACGGCCCATCCTCAGGCCGGTCTTGGATACATGTTGCAAATGAAATTGTGTGACCAACCGAGGAGCATGCACAGCTCCTGCTAGCTCCCAAGAACAATCCTCCGGTCCATAGCCTTTCCATTGAATCAAATACCAAACCTTCTGGCCCCGTTTCTTGACATCCGAAATTCGTTCTACTTCATATTCCATTTGTCCTCTTTCATTATTGCTGGAGGCCGTTTAGTCATCATTCCGGGATCTGCAGGTTTAAGTAAAGATACATGGAACACCGGGTGTATAGCCAAATTCTTAGGCAAACGTAATTTCATAGCAGTTTCAGAAACACATTGAATAACAGTTTATGGTCCAATGAATCTAGGCATGAACTTTCGTGATCCTATCATAGAAAGGTTTCGAGTTGATAACCACACTCTGTCCCCCACTTGATATTTTGGGCTGTCCTGTCTGTGTTTATCAGCTTGTGTTTTATATTGTCTTTTGGCATACTCCAAATTGGCTCGTGCTCTTTGTCTGACTTCCAGCAGCAACTGTTTCCGCTCCTGCAACACTGGCATGCTGTCTACCTCTGGCAAATGTTCAGGTATCATGTTCTGCTCGTGACCATGCAGACACTCATTAGGGGCCATTCCCAGAGAACTATGAAAGGTGTTATTGTATGTGAATTCTGCCAACCATAGGGCTTGCACCCAGGATTCTCTCCCATCTCCCAAATACCCTTGCAAATATTGCTCAAGTGTTTGGTTCACCCTTTCTGTCTGACCATCTGTTTCAGGATGATAGCTGGTGGATAGAGCACAGTTGATTCCCAAAAGTCGACAAAAAGCACGCCAGATCCTGGAAGTGAACTGAGAACCCCTGTCTGAGACAATGCTCTTTGGAAGGCCATGTAATCTCACTACATGTTGCAAAAATAATTTGGCCAATTGACCTGCTCCCGGTATACCAATGCAAGGCATAAAATGAGCCTGTTTAGACAATAAATCTACTACTACCAAATGGTATCAAATTGATTGACAGGAGGCAAATCTGTGATGACATCCATGGAAATGTGAGTCCATGATTTCTCGGGAGTAGGTAATGGCTGTAACAACCCCCTTTTCTTAACATGATCTTCCTTATTTTGTAAACAATTTTCACATTGTACTAAGTAAGTCATTACATCTTGTCTTAACGTGGGCCACCAAAAATATTTTTCCAACATCATCTTCATTTTTCTCTGACCTGCATGTCCCGCCAAGGGAGACTTATGGCACCAGAATAACGCCTTTTCTTGTAACATCTTGGTTGGTAAATACAATCTACCTTGATGGTATGGTAATCCATCCCGTACTGTTCTTGTCGGATGACTACTCTGCCACTTCTGCAATTGCCTAGATAGTAACACTTTCTTCACCTGCTCAATGAACTGCTTTGGTAATAGACCCAATGATCTTATCGGGTGCAATTATTGCTTTCTTTTCACTTATGGTATTGTCTAAATTCTGTTGCCAAGGTAAGGCATCTGCCTTCACATTCTTATTCCGTGGCCTGAATGTCACCACAAAATCAAATTCATTGAAATACTGAGACCACCTTAGTTGCCTCGGACTTAACGTTTGAGCTGTTTTAAAGTACTGCAAATTCTTGTGATCGGTTACCACCACCACCTGATGCCTTGTTCTCAGTAAGTAATGCCTCCACTCAAGGAATGCTCATCGGATAGCCAATAGCTCTTTAGCAGTGATGGAATAATTTTGTTCACACCCCGACAGTTTCCTGGAATAGAATGCTACTGAATGCCATACTCCTTTCTCATCCTTTTGGGATAGAATAGCTCATATGGCCACATTACTGGAATCTGTCTCCACCTGAAAAGCCCTTTCAGTGTTAGGACGTCTTAATACTGGTGCAGTGGTAAAAGCTACCTTCAACTTTTGAAAGGCTTTCTCTGCCTCAGCACTACAAGTAAACCTCACTGCTTTCCTAAGCAATTGTGTAATGGGTGTCACAATTTCAGAGAAATTGCCAATAAATCTTCTATAAAAGTGGGCAAACCCGAAAAACGACTGGATGTATGCATTGCGGTGATGGCCAATCCCTAACTGCCTGCACTTTCTTTGGATCCATCACAATTCCTGTTGCAGTCAAAATAAAACCCAAAAACTCCACTTGAGTCACATGGAAGGCACATTTCTCCAATTTAACACACAATTGATACTCTTTTGCAACCGTTGCAATACTGCTTTAACATGTTGCACATGCTGCTCTGAAGAATCCGAATAAATTAAAATAGCGTCAATATAAACATCAATGAAATCATGCAATACCTCTTGCATAAAAAACTGAAAAGCCGCTGGAGCATTACATAAACCAAAAGGCATAACCAAGTACTCAAATAACCCAAACTTTGTCCTGAAAGCGGTCTTCCACTCATTGCCCTCTTTAACCCGTATCAGGTGATATGCTCATCTAAATCCAACTTAGTATACATCTTGGCTGTCCTCACATGATCCAATAGAACTGTTCTCAATGGCCAGGGAAATCTGTTCTTAATTGTTACCTTATTTAAGGCACGATAATCTATGCATGTTTGTAAAGTTCCTTCCTTCTTAGGAACAAAAAACAATGGTGAGGAGACTGGGGACGTAGAGTGCCGTATAAAACCCTTAGCCAACATCTCATCCAAATAGTCACGTAAATACTTGTTTTCCTTTTCTGTAAGAGCGTAAATCCTACTGCAAGGCAGTTTTGCTCCTTCTTCTAATTTGATAACACAATCATAAGATATATGGGGAGGTAATTGTTCTGCTTCACTTTTGTCAAATACCTTAACAAATTCTTGATACTGTGAAGGAATCTCTCCATTCATAGCCCCCACCATCTGATTGTCCAATCCCTTCTCTGTCAACAATTGTACTGGTCCTGCTTCTGATAATGTATGTCCCTGACAATATTCCTCCTCAAACCACAATAGTTGTCTTCCCCAATCAATTCTAGGATTATGCACTACCAACCATGGCATGCCCAAAATCAATCCGAAATGGGGGCTGCAATCAAGTCAAATGTGATTTCCTCCCTATGACCTACTGCACAAATCATCTCCAAACCTTGAGTCTGTTTCCGTATGAGCCCTGATACTAATGGTGAACCATCCACAGATTGCACTCCTTCCATCTTTTGTTTATCCACTACGGGCAATCCTAATTGTTTAGCAAAAGTAATATCTACAAAATTACCTGTAGCTCCGGAATCTGCCATGGCCATCACCTCTTGTTTAGTGCACGCAAAACATAATGTTACCAGAATGTATAAATGAGAAGTTTTACCCCCCACTGTATTTGCCACCCATCTAGGGAACCTGACATCTTTCGGGTCTGACACCTGTGTTCCCCCAAAGGTCGGCCCATCTCTTTTCCCACTTCCTTGGTACTCTTTTCACCTCTGCCTTCTTCTGCGGAGTGTTGGGACAGGTCTGTATAAAGTGTCCCACAGTAAAGACATAATTTGTTCATTTTACGTTGCTCCTTTTCACTGGCTGACAATGGCCCTCTTATACTGCCAATCTGCATGGGCTCTACTTCACTCATCCTGCCTCCCCGACCCCGATCCAATCGTGCAAATGGAACTACCTCTGGTCTTTTCTTGACCCCTTTTCTCTCATTCATCCTATGATCCAATCGTAATGCCAAGTCAATCATTGCCGTACACGTACTGGGTTGCGGCTCAACTTGGGCAATGGCATCTTTAAGCTCCTCGCGTAACCCCTGATAAAATAACAGTTTGCTTGGCCACCGGCCACTCTGTTTCAATTACCAGCCTGTTAAACTGTGTTACATAGCTGACAAAATCCCTAGTTCCTTGTTTTAATCCCAAGAGTTCCTTGTCCTGAACTAAAGACACCTCCTGTCTGTCAAATAGTCTGCCAACTTCTGCTAAAAAAATATCCCAATTATATAACAACTTTTTGTACTAATGGCATAGCCCAAGCCGCTGCGTACCCGGTTAAATAGGAGACTACAAAAGCGGTTCTTGCCTGTATCGTCTCGAATGCGGTAGGTTTACACAAAAAATGCAGTCTACATTGAGTGAGAAACATCATATATTTTTGGGAATCTCCCGCAAAACGCTCCGCTGCTGCAAGAGGAACACTACTTGGAGTCTGAACAGTTGCCGTGGGATTTTGACTTGTGGAAGCTCCTGTTGCCCTGTTACTCTCCAACGGGGTTCTCTGGGCTACCAAGCTCTGGACTTGTGTCTTTAGATTATCAGACTCTTGTCGAGCATGTGCCAACTCTACCTGAATATCCTGAAGTGCCTTTAGCACATCGGCTAACTGCGGAGGTGACGCTTCCATTTGGCTTGGGTGGTTATAAGTATCCCAATATGGGGGTGGCTTATTATGTCAAAATACAAGGAGAGAGAATTCGACACTCTCGCCCAAACCTCAGAAGCCGAATGAAAGTCGACCCTCCACCCGTGGTTGGCACAGGTGCCTGATAGTATAAACAGGACACCACGTGGCAGCCAATGGGGAGAACAGGAGTTAGGGAGAGGTTGTGGATGGGTAGGGGAGTATAGGAACACCGGAAATAGGTTGAGGGAGCACCTAATTTGGATAGGAAAAGGGGAAACAACAGGGAAAAAAACCCTACCTATACTTTTTCTTTTTTTTTAAACAATTTTTATTTTTAAAACACACCAAACATTACAACTTTTAGGACGTTCATAATCACTGTCAAACCTGCACATTATACATTTCCCGTCCTCCCCTCTCCCTCCCCGCAAACTCGAACCGTTCCATCAGTTTCATCTTCATGAGTATTTTTGGGAATCTCGGTACTTGTAGACTCATCTGAGTCTTCTGATGCATATTTAGCCTGGTGGGGGCTGATATTGAGGTCACTAGCTGCCTCCAGGCTATCAGGGGGCCTACTTCCTCTTCTCCCTCCCTGGTGGCAGCTTCAAACCAAACCATCTCAGGAGGTCTGCCCACCATGTCTCCACTCTGGGCCTGTGGGCCGCCTTCCAACACATTGCAATCCTGCGCTTGGCCAGGATGTAGGCCAGATCCTTCATTTTGTTGATATGCTTTAGATTACATGGCCTGGGGAAATTCCCAAGTGTGCATGCCCCTGCTGACCCCACGTCCAACACCACACCCCCTCTGGCCATTTTCATCTTTATTTCCTCTCAGAATCTGTGCACCTCTGGGCATGCCAGAACATGTGCAGCATCCCTGCCTCCTCCTCACCGGACCAGGGGCATTTCTATATGGCTGAGCCTCCAAACCTGGCTATTCTACCAGGGGTCAAATAGGCCTTGTGGGTGACATACAGCTGGATCTGCTGGAGTCTCGCGTTCCTGGACACCTTTTTATGGTACCTTTGAGCTCTATCCCACTGTCAGTCTGTCATGGGTTCACCTATCTCCTCTTCCCAATCGTGCCTCACCTGGAGCGGTTCCCTCTCTGCCTTTGCTCTTAAGAGCTCATATATCCTAGATATCTCATGCCCCTCTCTGAGACATCATACATCATTTCCAGGGTGGCATCAGGCTCTTCCGCTAATTCCATCTCAGGCCGCCTTCCTCTTACCCGTTTCATGAGCCTGATATATGTAATGTATTGGCCTCTATGTACTCCTGACTCCTCCTGCAACCTCTTAAAATCCACTATCTCCCCTTCGTGCCATATATCTCTGAGGGTGGCCAGACCCACCGGTTCCCAATATCTGCGGACTGCATCAAACAATTGGGGATCATGCTCACATAGCACCACTAGTGGGACCTGCTGAGAGAGCGGGTCTGGGTTGCCCACCGTTTTCCATGCCCTGCGCCAGCTTCCCAGCCCAACACCAGAAGTCTTCCCCTCCCCACTATCTCAGTTTTATGCAGCCACACTGTCTCTCTTAAAAAGTATGGGGCTGAGTCACCCTGCAAAAGCCTAGCTTCCGCCGAGTCCTCCGCGGACAACCACCTGGCTACATACAACAGCTGTCCTGCCAAGTAATACAGTTCAAAATTTGGCAGGTTTATGCCCCCCCTTTCACATGTATTCTGTAACTTCCACAGGGCCACCCTGCTCCTGGAGTTGCCCCATATGAAACCCCTGCACATGCCATGGAGTCTCACGAAAAAGCACCTGGGAATCAGGTACGGGACATTCACAAAAAAGTGCAAGAGTCTGGGCAAAACAACCATTTTAAGCAGGGCTGCTCTCCCCATCGATTGAGGAATTCAAGTGATCTACTCCTCAAATGGGCAACGGCTTTTGGAAATTCACCAATATTCAGTTAACTCTTCGGAATCACTAATGCTGGAGGATGTACAAGCACTAAGGAACACGTTCCTCCCCAATCCTTGGGCAGCTTCATGTATGCTATGGGCCCACAAGCCCAATATCGATCCATCAGGATTGCTGTTTTGCTCCCGTACCAAGACATCAACTATAGTCCTGCAACCTATGTTAACTTTCCCTTTTCACTGGAAACACAATGTTGCATTCATCAATGGGTTTACAAACATTGGTCCTGATTCATCTTCTCTCCATGTCAGCACCTTGGCATGTTCGTCCCATGACTTTAAACATTCATTATTCACCTTTTGCACTTCTCGTATGTATTCTTTCTTTAAGAGATGAGCTGAAAAGGACATCAAATACTTCTTCCCATCCGTAATTGGTCCTCACTTGTCCATAGACTAGCATCTGTGTTCTCTGCCAGCATCCAGGCATCCATAACAATTCAACTTTATTCGGACTGTCCATTCTCCTAATTTCTTTTATGACTACTTCATCCTTTCCTGCTCCATGGTATGTGAGCATCTTGTTCTTCCATGTAGGCTCCTTTTCCATCTGTGCAGTCTTGCTATAATCATCTTGGAATGGGAATGGCCATTTCAATCTCCATCGCAGGGTGGCCCAATGTCCTTGGAACTGTCCTCAGGTGAGGCACGCAGCAAGGTGGTCAAGACATCCGGCATCATACTCTGGTACTTTTCCAGGAATTAAAGTTCGGGCATCACTTAGCAACCTTCCTTAGATGTTCTTTCACCCACCTGTCTCAGGAGGATAGCTCAGGGGCAACGTGATCACCTTGGAAGCAAAACGACAACCTCTGGGTATTAAGTGCGTTATACATAACCAATCATATCATATCACATCATATATCACCTTCTTCATGTGTTAATACCACATGTTATTACCCAAATGTGCTATACTGTCTAAATATGTGTTAATCCCATTATCATCTTCCTCAGCATTTCTCTTGTGCCTTCCCAACATAATGGTAGCAATTCATGGAAACAACTCTAACGCAGCTCTGCTCTGGGCAGAAAGCACTCAAGATCTATGCTTATCTGGAATGGGCAAATCTACACGAGTTCCTAGAGTAGGGAGAATCAAATAATTTTCCACTGTTCCTGGACAGATAAAGTAAAGAGTGTGGACCAGGAGAAACAGGAAAACAAAAATAGTGTACATGCATATATTACACACCAGAATATTAATGCACACCATTTGTGCCATTTGGAAGAGTGCAGGAGTGTTTAGTGTTGCGGTGGAATTGTGTCCCCTGAACGTTCCACCTATTGGAATTGCAGTGTCCTTTCTACTGCCAGCAGCCCGCTGTTCTCGCTAGCTTCAAAGGTTTAAAACCCTCCTGAGAAGCAAAGCGTAGTGAAAAGTGCAGGAGTGTTAAGTGTTGCAGTGGAATTGTGTCTCCTGAACGTTCCACTGATTGGAATTGCCGTCTCCTTTCTAGTGCCAGCAGCCCACTGCTCTCGCTAGCTCCAAAGAGTTAAAACCCTCCTGGGAAGTGAAGCGAAGCGTAGCGAAGTGTGCAGGAGTGTTAAGTGTTGCGGTGGAGTTGTGTCCCCTGAACATTCCACCAAATGGAATTGCAGTCTCCTTTCTACTGCCAGCAGCCCACTGCTCTCGCTAGCTTCAAAGGGTTAAAACCCTCCTGAGAAGTAAAGCGTAGTGAAGAGTGTGGGAGTGTTTTGTGTTTGGTGGAGGGTGGAGGGTCAGGGGCTCTTCCCCCCCACCACCTCCCTTGCCTGTACAGAGCTGTGGGCCGATCTTCTTTCCATGTGGAGGTAAAAAAAAAATCCTTGGACAAATCGTGAAAGCAGTCCCGTGAGTACTGAATATGTGCTATTGTTTAAATTAGACTGCACATTGCAACATTCGTCATGAGACAAAGAAGGAAACTGCACTCATATTATGTTTCATGTCTTGGGGGAGGCATGTGGCACAGTGTGCTAATAATCCTCGCCGAAACAGGTGGTTAAAATTGCTTTTATAAGATAAAAAAAAAAAAAACTTGAAAAAAGGTTTTAAGGACAAATAGTTTTGACGTCCACGCCGGATCCATTATGAAATTAAAACAGATAAAGAACTCCGGGCTATGTAGTGAAGCGCTAGGAAAGAGGAAATGGTAAACGCCCCATAGCCCTGTATATGCCATCAAAAATGCCTGTGATGGCCCAATGAGAAAAAAGAGCATGAAGGAAAATAATGCAGATCTCCAGAAACCGTCAACACAGCAAACAAGGATACTTGGATTCTTTGCAGCATCAACTAGTTATGATAAATACTGGGATCCAGGGCAATATGCAACAGTTTGTGGCTGCTTTGAGAGTGGGCCATATGGCTAACACAGCGGGGTCATTAAAAACACCCCAACATAAAGGGGTTGGCATCCGAGAAGAGCGGATGCACGAGTCCTGTTGGATTTCAAAGACCCAAATGCAATCTAGGGCTGGAAATCTGAAGACAATACCAAAGAGCCAACATGGATATACGCTAAACCAAATGTGCATGATCCAAGAATCCGACAAGACTAGTGAAATGGACAGGTCATATGCATCACTAACATACAACTCAAATAAATTCTGGCTGTCGGTCAGACTTGACAAAATTATTACTTCAGTTGTGATCACCTTTTTGAATAGATCGGCTCTGCTGCGATTATGGTCCACTAGGCCATGGTTATCATTAATAACAACTAAAGACATTGCACAGATTAAGCTGCCCAAATATGGAAGTCCAACAAATAGGGCAATGGTGCGTTTTTCAAATACAATTGCGGTGTCATTATCACGTGTAAATGCCCAGGCATTATTAAGAACTGGCCTTAAGCTAACAGCATGTCAAGCACAATCCCAGGGTATGGGAAGCAATAACATAAGTGAATATGACCAAAAAGGTATGGAGATGGGGGCCCCGGCACGAGGAGAACAGTCAGCGCTGACATACGTTAGATCGAAAGTAAGACAAAATATTGGTCTCCATCTATTAAACTATGACGCCTTGACCTGGGAAGCACAAAAGGACAATGTTATATATCCAAGTAGGGACATCCCTGCACAGTGACCCTTGAACTGGCTAGATGGAACTCACAAGGATTCAGCCATCTGCTGAACGATGCTGGCTCATTGCAGCAATTAAAATCTTTTGACATCTTTATGTTGCAAGAGACCTGGCTGGACTGCCCCTTGTCAGTAGAGGGCTATCACATTCATCAAGAACTTGCAATCAAGGGTGAAAGAGTTAGACCCTACGGTGGCCTCGTAATAGCATTAGGTGAGAAATATTGTTCTAGACGGGTGTCAGTTGGTTCAGTAAATGGCAGTCTCATGGCAGTAGTGGTGGACCAAGAGGGGCCACGACTGGGAGTTGTTACGTATAAATGTATATGCACCTCCGGGGACAAAGAGCCCGGTGGATATTCAATATGGTATTCTAAATATACTAATAAAAACAGAGGGTGCAGGTGTGACACTACAGATAATAGTGGATAGGGATTTGAATTCTCGATGTATCAGCACCAATTTTAGAGCAACCTATAGCATGATTTGACCAAGAAGTGTGATGCGGCAGGACAGAGGAAATAACAAAGGAGCAATATGAACGCCTTTTTTAAATCAGTGTGATATGTGGATGCTGAATGGTAAAACAGTGGGTACCATTCCGGGAGCATGTACTAGGAGGGGGATTAATAGTGTTGTCAAGCTGGGCTACCTATTTGGCAACAATGCTTGTTTACAGCTGGTGAAAAACCTTTCAGTCATGTACACAGAACATAGTGATCATGAATTGCTGGCATTGGAAATTAATATACACACCGAGGAGGGGATGGTTTCAGGGTTGAAGAACATTACGGTAATCCATGCTGGCAATGCAGTTCCGGGGACAGAAAATGACCTAAAAAAGATAGATGCTATGTTAGGGGATTCCCTTGGGGCATTTATAAGAAATGTAGATAAGATGAATGAGGATGTGATTGAAAGGTGGATCCACCAGCTAACTAGAGAAGGCTGGGTGTATAAAGAACACAGGGTCAGTTATCTGTAATAAATCCAGTTATGTATATGAAAAGACCATACGGAATGCAAAACGTGTTATATGCAAGGAAATACGTAACCTCCACAGTAAGGAAGGTAAGTGTCTGGAGCTGGCCACACAAAGTAACAGATATTAGTAGTAAATATCAATTATGGCTCAGATGGTGGAAAGTGTCAATTCGTAATGCAGATTGGCAGCTCATGATTAAAACCTCACGGAGCAATTGCCCTCAAACTATATGGGCAAAACTGTCTAAAGCAAAAGGCGAGGCTAAAAAGTTAACGGTATACCCAATTCAGGGAAATATATGCAAGGCCTACTTGGAAGATAAGGCACGTGAACATACACAGAATTTGAGCCAAGATTTTGTAATGGGAAGTCAGACGCTCATATTTATTATTGAGATAGTTAAAAAACGAATTCTTAAACTGAAAAATTCAAGATCCCCAAGACCAAATGGACTGGCTAATGTCGTTCTTAAGAAGAACCCTGATCAGTGGGCCATCATACTAAGTGCACTATTCAAGAAGGTTTGCAACACACAGCATACTCCTGAATCTTGGCAGCAGGCGGTACTCCTACCAGTTTCTAAAAAGGGTGACAGGATGCTACCGGAAAATTATAGATTATTATCAGTGCTAGATGTGACGGGAAAGATATTTTCATCCTTCGTGCTGGAAGCCATGCATCTGTGGGTAGAAGAATGAAAGATTCTACACTTTACGCAAACTGGGTTTCGAGCTGGTTCGAGTATGAGCCATAATATTAGGGTAATTGATACATTAATTAGAGGCACTCTGGACACAGGGAGTTAGACGCTGCATGTGATATTTGTGGATTTCAAAGCAGAGTTTGACAGTGTAGAGCGGCAGAAACGTTGGGACAAGCTCTCTAGAAGGGGGTGTCCTCCGGGGCTCATTAATGTTTTGATGGCCTCCATCAATATACCAAGGCAGGAGTTAGGCTCACGGATGATGGTATGTCACCGCCATGATAGAAATACAGAAGGGGGTGAAACACGGGTGCACCCTTGCCCCAACATTGTATAATCTTTATATGTTTGATTTCCCGGAATGGTTAAATCCAGGGTAGGATGCTGCCTGAGGTTAGGGGTAGTCCTCTACCATGTTTACTCTACGTAAATGACCTTATTTTCCTAAATCACACCTTTTCCAGAGCAAAGGCAATGTTCGCGGCATTATCTAGTAAAAGTGAGCAGTCCTCCAAAATACAATCCAAACTCCCCAATGAGAATCAGTAATGGACACACCCCAGGAGGGTATGAGACCAACACTAAGTGCGGGTGAAGTTAAGCATACATTAGTTATTAAATGTTGGCTTTAAGAAGATTAAATATGCGTTTGTAAGATTTGCTGGTAATCTCTGCTTTAGAGTAATGCTACTATCATTACATTCGAACTATCCACATTTCTTTTTAATATATGCAGTGTAGTAACCTACATTGGTTTTGGCTCCTGCGTGGTAAATTATACCTTTTGTTGTGAAAATGTTCTTACCAAGTGACCGTGTGTGAATCCAGTCAGCTTGCTGTAGGTTTTGGTACCATCTGCATTGTAACGAAGAAGCATTGGTATTATGTAGTTACTATGTGTTTGTATCAGTAAGGTGGAGCGATTATCTGAATTGCAGATAGTACATAATCTGCCATGGTTTGCATTTTGTAGAAGTTGGTGAAATTGCAGGGTTTCACAATTGGGTATGGATACATACACAAATCGCTCATTAGGGATTTGTTCCTGTGTCACATTGTTACAGAGAGTGCATGCATGTTTCCACATGTATGAAATCTGGAATATTTCATTCATAGATATGTTTTTGTTTTCGAGTACTTGTAGTAAGTACATTAGACATTCTTGCAGATCTTCTTGTGAGTTTATAGTGAATCTCACCATTCCAGCACGGTAGTCCAATTCTAGTCTTATTCCGTGAACACTATACGTGTTCCCAGGATTGTTTGTTGCGTTTCTATGAAGGACTAACATTTGCAAAATCTATTGGTCTGTACTGTGTAAGTAAATGTTGTTAACAATTGGTGGTAATTGAAATAGAATATTCATTGCTACATTTGCGTAGCAACTTACACCACTTTCATTTGAAAATTTGAATGGACCAGATAGTTCTGTGTCTGATTGATTTTTTTTGGAGTGTCTGTTCCTTCTTTGAAGAAGTACCTGATTTACGTTCACTAATACGTTCTTCTTTGCTTGTGGTAATTGATGAAGTATTAGCTTCTTTTGTTTTCTTTGAAGGATTTGCAATCAGATCCTGTTGCATTTCTGTTTGAATTAGTTTTCTTTTAAAACGTTTTCTTTTTTCTGGAACAGGATATGATTTCAGATGTGGGGTGTACAGTGATCGCAGTCTATTGTATTCTAAAATGCAAGGAATATCAGCATTCACTTTACTTGCCTCAAAGTTGATTAGAAATAGACTGTCAAGTGTACGTAAGCGTGATAGTGCTACGTAGCTCATGCCTTCTTTGACGACTGTGTTTCCAATATCTATCAATGCTTTGTCTAGGGTAAGACCTTGGGATTTATGAATGGTGACTGAATATACAAGAGTTAGAGAAAATTGTTTCTCTACGTACATACATGTCTTTGAAGAGAAGGAATTAAGCTGTTGAGTGCCCTATTTTTTTACTTCTGAAGGTTTGTCAAAGAGAATATTGACGAACTGAATGTTGTTGTCACGTGGGTATGTTTGAAAGCCAACAACTGTGCCCAGTGCCCCATTAACTAGTCCTTGCTCTACGTCAAGGTTACGTTTAAGCATTACTCTACAATTTAAGGATAATTTTAATATGTTTTCCAACCCAGCTGTGTTCGAGATTGCATTTTCTAAGATATTTATTCTTGTTGTGGCTTGCTGACACATGGGTAGTGTCATACCATGTACGTCCAGTTTGTCTGTGGAGCAAATTTCAATTATTGGTTGCATTTCTTTATTTAACATTGTTTCATTGAATTTGAAACAGCTTGCAAGGGTTGGCATTAAGGCCATACAATTGACATTTTTGTGCGCTAATTGTTCCATAACATCAGTAGCACATGCGTTATCCCCATAATGTGAATCGATGTGCCGGATTTTCAATATTGCTTGTGCTTCTTGAGATAGTACACCAATTCTAATACTTTTTAAAAAGGTTGGCGTAAGTGAGGTCGACAGATTTACGCATGTTTTCTGTTAATTCTCTGTATTGGAAATGTTGTCAAAGGTTGACATCTCCTATGCTGCCAACAGTTTTATGGCAGAGTTTGTGTCCTAAGGTTTTAAAAATAGTTTCACCTTTCACTGGTGTGAATTGTAGAAGATCTCCGAAAACGATAATGTGTTTTCCTTCAAAAAGTTCTTCGTAGTTTGTTTTATGTACTTCTTGCAATCTGAGGGGAATCAAAGCCAACATTAGGTTGGAGAACATGCTCACTTCATCTATTAGTAGCATTTTCATTTGTTTTAATACTCTGCGTAGTTCCATTGCAGCTTCTGCAGAAAGTTTGTAACAGTCTAATATGTTTTGGTGTTCTACTGGAAGGAGTAGTAATCGGTTTAAAGTGACACCGCCTATGTTGTAGGCAGCTAAACTTGTGGGGGCAGTTACAACAGCTGACAGTTTGTTGTTTGTCAATTGTTGAAGGAACTTGCTGATGAATTTGATTAAGAATGTTTTTCCTGAACCAGCTTCACCACTGACGTACAGCAGTATAGGTTTGTAATTTTGGTAGGTACATTCTTTATTTTCGTGTTGTACACCATGTGCAATTTCTTTTGTTACTTGTTCAAAAATGGTGCTCTGATCTTTGTTAAGTTTTGATTGTAGAACAGTTAAGTCTTCTATATCTTCTTCATAGTGCCACATGGTGTGTTCCACGTCTGTCATAGCTAATTCTGCTTCATTTGCTATTAGTATCTGTCCTAGTGGTTCTTTACTTCCTGTTACAGAAGGTTGACTACTGTCGGAAGTGTCCATATCTAGTTGGGCCTGGAGTTCTTCTTCGTGTTGCTGTTCATTGTGCAACATTGTTTTGTACTGCGTAAAGTTCACATTGGTGATAGCACTTTCATTTGCTTTGTAAACGTTTTCATAGCAGTCATAGTTTTCTAGTATCTCTTCTTCTTTTTTCCATGGTTTAAAAAGTTGTAGCAGGGACATGTAATATAGTTCTTTCTGTTGAGGAGTTTTTAATGACAATTTGATATGATTAATTAAGCTTCGTTTGGTAAGTTTCACTAAGCTGCCTTCAAAATCTGTCACTCTATGTCTACATTTGCTTTCATCAGGTTTTATATTAATTTTGTATGCAAAGTTTTGGGCTATGTGGTATAGACACATGGTTTCCAAAGTGGTACCCAAAGTTTGGGTAGTATGTGTCTAGTAAATTGTTTTATAAAATGTCTTGGTTGTTGGGATCATTTTTGGCAATTGTGTCTATGTCCTCATATGATTTCAGAACTCTTTTTCTAGATTTAGCAGGACCAAGACTTAGCCATACTATATTTTCAGATTTTCCATACAAGGCAGTACCGGTTAAACGATCTGCAGCTTCATAGGTGCTACATTCTCTATGAGAGAGCATTTTTATGCCTAGGCTGTACAATTTCTGAGATAGTGGTTTGTCTGATGATAGGTCATTCCAGAGGTCTTGAAGCTCTGTTTTTTCTGCTTTTGTTAAGTAGGCTGTAACATATCGTGCAACTGCAGTGGAATTGTCTGCAATGTACTGCACATCTATGTTTGCATTCCACAAGAGGGCAATTATTGCATTGTAACCATTGATATATTTTGATTCTTCTGTTCTTTTATGTTATGTTATGTTATGTTATGTTATTTTGCATTTATATAGCGCCTTATATACCATTGGTCTGGTCTGAAGGCGCTGGTAGGTTGAACGCCCTTGGGAACCAAAGTTCAGATCAGTAGAGAGAGTAGAGACAGTCAAAAGGTGCGTGTGAGCACCGGGTATGTGTACAGCTCATGCGGTATCCGTGTAATAGCTACTTCTTAGCGGTAGGTGTAGTGGTTGAGAGATCAGGAGTATGTGTTCATTCTGGCAGGATTTATCCAGACCGGATGTGGCTGCATTAGGCCTGAGGAGAACGCCTGGCTGGGGGGGGAGTGTAACCAGCAGTGTTTACTTAGAATGATGTGGAGTGAGCAGCAGATGTTGGTATGAGAACAGTTATACCGAATGGTGTCATAGTATCTCTCTGTTCCAGTTGAGTGGTGATGTAAAGGAGAGGGTAAGCGTAGTGGTGTGATATGATGGGTTATATGCTCTTTCAAACGTTCTCTGCATTCCAAGCCAAACTATATACGTCACACAATTCTATGCGCTCCAGTCCGTTCCATGCACTCCGATCCACTCCATGCATCCCAGTCTGCTCCATACACTCCGGTCCGCTTCGCGCACTCATGCATTCCAGCTCGTCCTGCGTGCTCAAGTCCACTCTGCGCACTCCAGTCAGCCCCAGGCATACACTTTTGTCTGCCCCACGCATGCACTTTTGTCTGCCTCACGCATGTACTCGTGTCTGCCTTACGCATGCATTCCGTTTGCTCCAGGCACTCGTTCACTCAAGGCACTCATCCACTTTATGCACTCACATGTACTATGCATTCACCAGTTCTACACAGTCATACCCTCTACGCACTCATCCCCTCTACGCACTCATCCCCTCTACGCACTCATCCCCTCTACGCTCTCACCCCCTCTATGCACTCACACCCTGTATGCACTCCCCCCCTCTACTTACTCATCCCCTCTACGCACTCATCCCTTCTATGCACTCATCCCTTCTACGCACTCACCCCCTCTACGGACTCATCCCCTCTACGCACTCATCTGATCCCCGCACTCATCCGCTTTAAGCACTTGTGCTTTTCACGCATTCAACAGCAATATCCTGTTCTATATATTCATCTCTATACTCATATGTTCTATACCTTCATCCGTTCTGTACAATCATCCTCTCTGTACAGTCATCTCCATTCATCTGCTCTATCGACTCATCCACTCTATCGACCCATCCGCTCTATCCACTCCTCCGTTCTATCAACTCCTCTGCTCTATCCACTCCTCCACTTTAACCATTCATCCGCTCCACATACTCATTTGTTCTACAGACTTATCCGGTTTACGCTCATCCATTCTGGACATTCATATGTTTTACACACTCCTGCGTTCTACATGCTTCTCTGTATTTACGCACTTATCCACACGCTCGTCCATTCTACATACCCAGCCGCTGTACACAATCATCCACTCAATATGTTCATCCATTCCATACACTCATCCGATCTACATATTCATTCGATTTCCACACTCATTCAAGCTATATGGGAATCTGTTCTTCCACTCATGCATTCTTCCACTCAGCGCATTCATTTGTTCCACCTGTTTAATCCATTCTAACTAATTCATCCACGCCATTCACTTTGTTCACTCCTTATGCATTCTGTCCATTTCAGGAGTTTAAATCTCTTTACTGTTTCCGTATGATTTACTCCTATTAACCATTTTACTGCTTTGATCTACTTTATTCGATTCATTCTGTTTGTCATCTAGTTTATTTTAGGGTTTATTTGCTGTCAATTTCTCGTATCAGGTGGTTTGATGGATTGGTGTCATTGAGTTGCTGTTGGTCTGTTTGGGTTAGTTTTAGTATGGGTTGGCTTTAGGGGAAGAGCCAGATTTTCACCAGTTTGCAGAAAGATGTTAAATCCTCAGTTAGGCAGATGTGGGGTGGGAGTGAGTTCCATAGGGTGGGGGCTAAGGCTGAGAATGATGATCCTCCTAACCTGATTGAGTTTGTCTTCGGTATGACTAGAAGGCCGGCTGAGCTTGATCTTAGGGTGCATGGGGGGTGATAGAGTTTTAGCTTGTCTTGAAGATATTGAGGTCCGGTTTTATGCAGTGCTCGATGGGAGATGCACAAGGTTTTGAAAGTCACCCTTCGGGCTACTGGAAGCCAGTGCAGCATCTTAAGGGCTGGGGAGATGTGGTCTCTTGGGCCGAGCGCAAGTAGCAATTTGGCTGCCGCGTTTTGTGTCCTTTGGAGTTTATTCAGCTGGTACGCATGGATTCCGAGGTATAGGGGGTTTGCGTATTCCAGTCTTGATATAACGATTGATTGGACGGCGGAGAGTCTGTTGGGAAAGAGAGATATGGAAAGATGCGCCTAAGGGTTTTAAGGTGGTAGTGGCAGGACTTTGAGACGTTGTTGACTTGGCGCGAGAGTGTTAGATCAGAGTCAAGGGTGCATCCAAGATTTTTCACTGAGTTGGCAGGGGACGGTGAGTTGCCCATGGCGGATGGCCATGGTATTGGGTGCGGAAGAAGTTCAGAGTTGCCACATACCATAATTTCAATTTTGGAGGGGTTTAGCAAGAGGTGGCTTTGGGTCATCCAGAGTTCTATGTCAGGGAGGCAGGAGGCCAGGTCAGGTCGGGAGGTTGGGTTTTGAGTTCAGGAGTTTTAGAATTAGTTGAGTGTCGTGGGCGTAGTTGTAGCACAGGATGTTGTGTGACCAAATTATTGGTGGGAGGGTGATCAAGTAGAGATTGAACAGGAGGGCAGATAGGCATGCTCCTTACAACATGTGCTCTTAGGTGATTTACCTTTAACACTATGTCATACTGAAGAAATGAAGTTGTTCACTTCACCTGTTTCTGTAACTGGTCTAGGGAAACCAAAGCAGCATTTGGTGTAGTATTTCCCTTTGCTTTTTTATTGCAACTACAATATTTGCCACATTTGTGTCTTTGAAATTGTACAATCCGTTCATGAAGGTCACTATGTGTCCTTTGTGAAGGGATTGTACAAGTGACATATTTTTGGATGAACTGCATAACAGTGGCATCACTGTCCTGACCAAATTTAGGTGCACCTTTAATCCATAAAAGCATGTGGATATGTGGTGCTCCTCTGGCTTGGTATTCTTTTCTCCAAAAGAAGTGTTGCACTTCTCCGAGGGGAGGAACTGTTTTATTACAAATGTAGCATAAAGTGTAGCATAGCAATGAAACAATGGTGTAAATATCTTGAAACATTAACAGGATCTAGAGAGCAAAGTTCTCCAGGTGTTAGTATATCTATGTTGATTTTGTTGTTGTTTGATATGCGTAGGACATCATGTAAATCTTCCCATGAATATTCTGCACAAATTAATGTAACAAACCAAGTGGGTGGTCCAAGGTTTCTGATCATACATCGTACATCTCAGTGCGGTTGGAACCAGTATTCTTTTGTACCAAGCATGTTTGCAAACAGATTTGTTATGCTTGATTTTAAAACCTCTTCTTTTTCTTGCACTTTTTGTATTAATTGCATAGCTGACATATTTTGAAAGTGGGTTCCAGATTTCAATATGTGTGCAACTCCATAACATAGGGTTGCTAGTTCACTTTCTAAGAGTAGGTGGAATATGTATTCCACATTTTGTCTAAATCTGGGATCTTCAGAATACATTTGTAATGAGCGGTATTCTGATGCTGTTATCTGAGCGGGTCTATCATTGTATCTTCCTCCTTTGCCAGTAGGAAATAGCAGTGGAAAAGCATGTGCTTCTATACTTTTTTCCCATATTCTCATTGGTGACCCTTTGGTTTGTCGCATTTGGTAAGTTTCTAATGCATCATCTATGCTCTCATTAGAGTGCAATGGATGAATTGTATAATGGTCCAAAAGAGTGGATACTGCAGCAGAATCCAGAAGTTCAAATTGACCAGTTTCTGATGAGACTTGAATTATTTCAGTTGTTTCCCTTAAGCTTTCTTCAATATTTATTTCTTTGTAGTATTCATTATTGTCTTTCAGATATTGCAAGGCTTGTCTAACTTTATGTAAGTCCACGAGTTGTTGCCAGATTTTTTTGTCTTTTGTTGGTACACCATTTACTAAGACAATTAAAGAATGCTCTATTGGACGTTGCACTCCTAGAGTTTGCACATTTTCTGAGAGATCTAATGGCAAATAAACTACTTTGCCCCAAATTCCTTTCACCAATTCAGAGGGAGGTAATTTTGCTGTTTTTGGTTGAAGACATATTAATGCTTGAAATGGGTGTACTGTTTGAATTATGAAGCTCTCATACAAATTGAGTTGCTGCAGGGGTTTTGGTAGTGGGAATAATTCCAAATTATTTATGATAGCACGTGAAGGAGTTTGGTTGTTGTCAAGTTTTGTAGTGCAGTAACTGCAACATATTAAAGGTTCACTTATTTCGCATTTGTTTTCTGCTAAAAGGTAGAGAGCTAATTCAAACCATTTTGAATCTTCATTGTTTTCTATTTTGTTTGGTATGTCTATAGTTTTTATGTTACTTTTGTAAAAAGTTCTGCAGCAACACACACACACATGGTTTGGTACTTCAGTGGATGTACTTCTAAATGTTAGTATTTCTTTTTTGTATGTGTGTAATAGAAGGTTGCCATGTGCAGAATTTTTGCTAGTCAGTTCTAAAACTATTGCATTTTGTAAGTGGATTTCACTTCCAAAATATTTTCTCTGGATACAGTCTATTTCCTCTTGTAGGTATTTGGGTGTACCATGCAGAAGAGTGTTATTTAAATTGGCTAGTTCTAAAGCTGGACTTTAAGCATAGTACAGTTTATACACTAGATTTCTTACATTTGAATGATGTGTTGATATCATTTTTATATCATGGAAAGTGCTTTTGCAAATAGGTCCTGTAATGCAGGCTAATGAATGTCCTTGTAGTCCTGTGTATTTGCGCACTGGACAGGTATCCATATTTTGCAGCACTTTCATTTTCATTTTGTCTTTACCTTTGACATACTGATTGAGCAACTGGCGTAAAGATTTAAAAGATTTGTTAGGAATGTTACACATTGACGTGCCCAGCCATTTGTATACTGGATGGTCGGTTCAGTGGAATGAAGAGGTAATTCTGAGTTTTCTGGGGATACTTTTGTAAGCAGTGTTTCTTGTTCCATGATGGTATTATTGATTTTTTCATATCCTCGTTCACTGCTATGGATGGCAATTGTGTTTGTTTGATTTTGTTTGTATGCTTCTTCATTAAAATATGCTGCTTTGGTTGTTGTGTAACTCCATTCATCTCCACAAATATTTAAGAACTTATTTTTGTTGACATTCCGTTTATTGAGAAGTTTCTTTTGTAGTTTAGTACTTAGTTTTGTTAGTGGTTTCATCCTATTTAACACTAAAATAAATAACTTCCTTTTGAGAAGGATTGCACTCTCTATGAGATCTTGTAGGATACATTTTTTACGGCAGGTTTTAAGGGTTGAGGATGATTTCGGTCCTCTTCTTATTAGAGTCTGAAGGACTCTTTGGTGGAACATTTTTGCTAAAATACTTTTTTTTACTATAGTTTCTTGCTAGTATATCAGGATTTATAGGAGCATTGTTAGCAGTAGTGGTAGCCGAATTCTTGTAAAGCATTTTCTGTTTCGTGCCACATTTTGATAGAGGAGGCAAAGTTTCTGTTTTTGAAGCTTCCTTTGTTTCGCTAAATGACTGTATTAGCTGTGTTGTTGCAAGGTTTTGTACAAACTCTGGTAGAGATGGATGCTTACTTTGGACACTTTTATTTTCATTTGCTCTATTTCTGCGTTCCTTTCTATGGACTTACTTTTTGGCAGGCATTCTTTGCGGTCTGTTGTAAAAAAAAGGTATGGGTTGGTCTGTTTTACAATGTATGTGTGCTGTGTGCATGCGTGTATGAATTTAATGGGAAAGATGTTTGTGGTGGTGTGTGAATGTGCCTTGGGCAGTTACAATGAGTTGGGAAGGCTATTGTTCTGTTTGTATATTACTACACTGTGCTTCAGATGAGAGTAGAAAGTGAGCTAGTGGTAAGGAGAACCATTAATACAGCTATTTGTTTTGTAGTACTAACATTCTAAGGCTTGTGTATGTTATATGTGTTCCAAAAACACAGGGATTTGTGTGCCATTCCGCCTGTTAATCTGTGTTTAATAAATGGGGATTTGTGGGCAGAATGGTTCAGAAATCGATGTTTTTTTTGGTGCGCAAATTACATAAATAACCTGCACAGTCTCTTTAAGGAACAGTAAGAATATAAAGGTTGTACTGTACATCCTTTTTTTGTGGAATGACCAGGTTTCTTCGGATATGTTGTTTGCATTGTAGATGCTGTTGATTTTCATGACAGTGGTCTTCACTGCAATTGTAAAAGGAAGAAGTTAGTAATTGTGTGCGTTTAAAGCCGTGATGTTAATGTACACGTTCATTTTTCTGCTTTTGTGGGAGTATTCTCGTTTGATATCTCAACACAGTGTATGTGTGCATTTCATTGCACTATGTGCAGCCTTTATATGTTATTTGCAGTATGTTAGTTGAACCTGCTTCGCAAATGAGTACAATTTTCAGTTCATGAAATTCCCTTGTTTTTTTTCAGCTGTGTTGTACATAGCAGAGACGTTTGGAATTGATAGGTCATTATAGTAGATGGAAAAAATTTGAATACTTTCATATTATAAGTAGGAATGCGAAAAATCGGCAGCACCTGAGAGGGAGATGTCACCACGGCAATTGGGAACGTTTATTTTTCTGATACGATCGCATTGGAAGTAGCATTAATTTACGCAGAAGACAGTAAAAAAATGTGACATTTTTTAATGGAAAATCGAGTTTTGCGCGTAAATCAGGAGGGTTGCTACATATATATAGGTTATGCGGGAGATAGTAAGAAGTAGTGCAATTTTTGAATGAAAAATTGGAAGTCTCGCGCTTAAAGCGGGAGCATTGGTATGTATGTACTGGCTATGCAGATTTAGTGGCATTCATTTGTTTAAATGGAATCATAAGAGTTGCACATGTACTCTGAATAAAATATGCATACCTGTACTTTGTAATCATGCATGCGGCTATGCATGGAGCTGTAAGTAGAAATCCGCGACACTTGCACAGTAGTTTTTGTGGTAGGTGCTTTGCAATGATATGAGAATTGTATTCAGAGTGATCAACAGTACATTTGAAGTGCGAAACTCTGATGACGGAGTTAGATGTAAAGGTCTTGGATGTTATTGGTGGATGGTTGTGTGACTGCTTAGCTGTGTCCAATGAGGAATGGATTTGTGAGTGATGTGGAAAGGGTAGAAGGACTGGCTAAGAGTTACGTGCCGCATGGACACTGTGCTTGTCCGCGGTAGGGCGTGCCACATACAGGGTTTTACAGCAAATCCAGCATGGAAAGGGGACTGTAGGCATCAGAGCCAATCAGATGCTGACATTGTTGATTTGTGTAGAGAGTGTGTGTAGTGAAGATGACAGAGGTGGAGACAGTCAGGGTGTTGGTGCTCGGAGATATTTTTGTCCATGGTTTACAGCACTATTCAGAATGTAGGCATGTGGCAAACAATTTCGATGTCAGAGGAGTGGAGGTGGTGTGGAGCGGTGTGACTGATTGCAATGTAGCGGCAATTCTCCAAGTTTACAGAGATATGCGTAGAATGACCAGTCCCAATGTGGTTGCTTTGCACTATGGTGCTTCCCATTTGGGCTACGTGAGTTCACCTACTTTGTTGGGAGATTTGGAACAGTTGGTTCAAGCAGTCATTAACATCTTTCCAACTGCGAAAGTGATTTTTTCTGGCTTACTCCCTAGAGCAAAATGAGACAACAGTTCTGTTTTTTGTCCTGATCAATGTATTGGTAGGTGTGCCATCAATCGCGGCATGCATGCTTTCATGTTAAGAGCTGGTAGGTTTTTCTGCAGCCACGAAAACATTGTTTCCAGTAAAGCGGCTTATTTTGAAGCCGATGGTGTTTCTTTATCTTTTTTGGGAAATGCCATGTTCTTTTGAAATGTAAGGCTTGCTTTGGAGAAGGTTATGTGATGATTGTAGAAGTAAACTAAGAAGAAAAAAAAGAAAAAAATACAAAATAACAGGTGTCTGTCAGGCATCGGCAAAAAAAAACGGCTCTTTTCAGAGCCAACCCTAAATGGGAAAAGGGGAATACTATTTAAATGTACAGTCGTCACGCTCAGATCCTGTACATGTCCACGGACATGGCGGTAGTCTGCAGGTGGCGCGTATTACATACAGTGATTCTGGGGTGGAGAGGCATGCGAATGAGCAAAGCTAGGAATCGGTCAGTAAATTTCAGTGGGTGTGTTCCGAACAGAGAGATCTAGTGAGAACATATTTTTGCTGAGAGGAGAACAGACAGATTATCTGGATTTTGGGAGACTCATGGATACATTGGTTGAAGGTGCATACAGAATGTTGCGGTATATCTGCATATTTTGGATTCCCTCATGTGGGAGTGCACTGGCATGGAGTGCGTGGAATGAAGTGGCTGGACTTGGTACCTCTCTGTGTTACCTTACAGACAGAGCGTCATCTTGATATAATTATCATTCACTGTGGAGGAAACAGTTTAGGGCATGTCTCTGGAATTTCATTGCAATTTGCAATGAAGGAAGGACTTGAGAAGGTCATGGACATGTTTCCAAATAGCCAAGTAATTTTTTCTCGTATTGCACAAAGACAAATGTGCCTGCATTCTGCTTTATTTGGTCCACAAATGAAGAAAGCGAGGCGCAATGTCAATAAGGCTGTTTGTGTCTTTCTAAGAGATGTTGGCATGTCCTCTTTCCACAATGACAATATTTTGTTTCATAGCACATTCATTTTTCGCATAGATTGAGTCCATCTTACATATGCTAGCAAACAGATTTTTCTTCGAAATGTACAAAATGCATTGCAAGCTTTTTTGGATTCAGAGTCACCTATTTTGCATTACATTTGGATGAATCCAAATTTTCCAAACACACAAAACACCACCAAAAGGCTCTTTTCAGAGCCACCACTTACTGCCAGAGAAAAGTGCATTGGTTTTGCTAGGGCTGCACCCCAAATTTGTATCTGTCCTAGGACTGTCCGCAGACTTTTAAAAAATTTGCAGGGCCCTGCACTGTTTATTTGACACTTCTATTTTGAAACTGTGAAAGGCGGCTCTGAAAAGAGCAATTTTTTTTTGTGGTTTTTGTTGTTTTATATTTTTTTGATTTTTTTACACACAACACACTAGGAGAAGGGGGGAAAGCAGGGTAAGGAAGGGACACCAACCACGGGGATAAGAAAGGGCAAGTGGATAGAGAAAGATGTAGGGTGGGCCTTATTTAGGTAGGTAGCAGTTCTTCTGGTGCTCCGTGACCGTAGTCTCAAAAGCACTTTGAAGACTCTCCCCCCCTGCAGAGTACTGCGTCGCAGTACATACACAATATTGTGACCCTCGGAAGGTAAGGGTCAGCAGCATCGCAAATGGCCTGTGAGGCAGCTGGAGGGATGCGCTGTCCCACAGTAGTGTCTCTTGTGGTGAGAGGATCAGACACGGAGGACACTGCGGAGGAATTCAACCTACTACGTTCTTTACTTGGTACCACCTTGCGAATGTCCGCACTGTGGAACGAAGTTAGGTGCTGCTTCATGGTTGTCGTACCAAGGCTGTACACACCAGGTGTCCCACGACTCAGCACCAAGTTGCACTGTTTACAGGTGACCGGTTCGCACGTGCTTTTGGTACGTTAACAAAAACGGTAAACACCCATGACTCCCGGCGAGTGCTGGTAGTAGGGAGTTTCTCCACCTCATTCTCTTCATCCTCTTCTTCCTCGCACTCTACATCCTCACGCGTATTTCCCTCTGCAGGCCCTTGGGGAGGTGGTGGTGGTGGAGAGTTTGGGGGTGGTGCCGAGGCTGATGTAGCAACAGCAGCCATGGATGTCATAAGGGTTTGTGAGATAATCTCAGCTACAGCACTAAAGGCAGCAAAACTCAATCTACAATCGTCAGAAGTACAATGAAGATGAGCTCGGGGGTGTGGCCTTTTATAGGAGTGGAAGGGTGCACTTCGTGACCATATCTAACACTCAAAGGCATTGAAAGAGTTCCAAACAATATGTTGAATGCTAGTGACATTGTATGCGACATGTGAAATGGTGACTTTGCACTGTAAAATATTTTACCATGTTTGCATAAGTTCTTTTGAAATGTTGCGGAAGCGGACAAAGTGCACAAATTAGGACACACGCTCAGTGTGGGTACGGTCACATGATGACGTCGTGAATCCATCCGCGAAGGAAATGGGTGCCCACAGGACACCACATGCACAGGAACGGTTGTGCGCATGCACGCGGGTGTTCTACAGGCAGTGTTCGGGTCCTGAAACTAATTAAAAGTGTGACACAAGTGAGACGGACAGTTACGGACAGGCGCGATGTTCGCAAGACTTACGGGTGTGGTGCAAATGTGCGTAGATGTTTGGCTGACTGTAGGGCCAGGTACAGTGTCCTTAGGACACCTCCATTTTGTTTGACTACAGACACCGCGCCTGTTCTACGGACAGTTTCCTCTTGGTTGCGGACGGTACGGACAGGTATAGTGTCCTTAGGACACTCCCTTTTTGTTCATTTACGGACATCCCAGACACCTGGTGTGTTCTAAGAAATGTTTCATCGTGGTTGTGAACAGTACAGAGAGGTAGAATGTCCTTAGGACGTCCCCATTCTTTTGATTTACGGACATCTTGGACAGCTGGTGTGTTCTAAGAACAGTTTCATCTTGGTTGCGAATGATACGGGTAGGTGTGTTGTCCTTCGAACATCCATATACGGACAGGCCGAACAGGCGCGCTGTCCACGGGTATTTTAACTCTTTTTAAAACAACACAATTTGACCCAAACAATTCCACTAAAAGTAACATAACATTTTTTTTATTAAACAGACATACAGCAATTAAGAGAGAGAGGGGGAAGCAGACACTGAAACAAATATAGGGGTTTCCACAGGCTGGTTGTGAGGGGATGAAGGGATGGAAGTTTAATCAAACGTTTATGTTGTTCTTGAGGATTTGGGGATAGTTCACTGGGAAATGGAGAAGGGGGGCAGGTACAGGTGGGACAGTGATATCTTATTTTTCCTTTCACATGCTCCTCCACAAATTGCCTCAATCCATTAAAATTCTCTTTTAGCATGTCCAGTTTGTCTTCTATGTGTTTCAGTGTGTCTTGCACTGTGTCTTTTGGTGGACTTTCTTCACTTTTTCACTGGTCTGTTAAAAAATAAATATATATATATATATATATATATATATGTTAAGTACCCATAAAGTACTAACTACTAATTTGTTTATGTAGAGAAGTGTGTACCATTATTATCACTATCTTCCGACATTTCGCCATGCGGAAAATTCTCCTCCAGCTACTCTAAAGTACTGCACATTTCTGTGTCAAAACAACAGAAATACATTATTTGTTCTGCACCGCATACAAAATGTATATACACATAAAAGAAAAATGAAGTTCGCTTACTACTTTCTTGTAATTTGTATCCGTTGTGTTGTGTTCGTCTACTGTCGCTCCTAGCTGCACCGTTTCTGTGAGGTATTTACGTTGGAGGCCTATCTTTTTTGTTATGGTATAATCCATTTCATTCTACATGGTAATTAAATGAATGGGTAATGTGTGAGACGTGTAGGTTCGAATGGTTATTTATTACTACTTATAATGTGTTTATGTGCTGCTTTTTAAACTTTTGCTTTTTTCATACGGCATGATATAACAATTTCAGACACCCCCTGAGTGTTTGGGTAGTGTTGATCTCGTCCGTGCCCGTCAGGCGGACAGACGGCCAGTCTGTGCCCTTCAAATATCATTAGCGAGGGTGTTCAGTATGTTCTATGTTACATGTATATAAAGTAAGGGAATTATAGTACATATGTCCCAAATTCACATGATGAAAGTGTATATTCAGTAAAAAAACTTTGTTAAAGGGATGTTATGATTAAGTTGCCCTACTAAAAAACTATGAAAATCAGTAAAAAATACTTTGTTAAAGGGACCTTATGGTAGTTGCCCTACTAAAAACCTGTGAAATTCACACAAAAAAACTTTATAAACGGGACGTTATGGTTTGAAGTAAAACTGAAAAACCCCTGAAATTTGCCAGTTATGGTAGGCTAAGCAACCATAACTCGCCCCACCACTGTGCACTGCTAACACTCACACCCAGGACATCAAAGATGACATCAAAAATGCCATTGATGACATTACTGATGACATCACATGTACATTTAGTTTTCATGCAGAGCCTTGGCAAGGGATTGTCATTATATTATTGGCAGAAAAGTTTCAGAGATGATTGAAGGACTAAGATATGCCACGTTGTTTATTAAGCAATGCATTGCTGAAAAAAAAAACATTGCATTGCTGAGTTCTTTCAGTACAACGACAAATGTATGAAGAAAAGTATGCAAAAGTAAAGCAGCATGCGCTACAGAAGTGCAATATTTGCAATCTTCCCATGTTGCATAATACATTGCTAAATGCTACCATTACAGATGTTTACATACTGTGAAACATAAGTATCTACGTATGCTTCCCTTACTGCATAATTGCACTATTACTCACAAAAACATAAAGAGAACACACTTGATGCAAATATAAGCATATACAGGGAACATAAAGCATGCACCAAAAACTGCAGTATTAACACAAAATGTTCATACCCAAACTAATTAACTTCATGCACAGAAAAGATTCTCATGTTTCTGGATTCCTTCTTCTTCTATGAATATGTGTGATATGATGTAACCGTAACATAAGAAAAGTATTGTAAGAACATATGAGAAGGGTAAGGACTACAAATATAGCACTTTTTACTTCTTAAACTCCTGACTGAAAGTGAACAAAGCCACCTGGCTTACATATGTCAGTGAAGAAAAAAAGAATGAGCTAGACATGTAATGTCATCTGTGCTGTCATCATAGTACTTTGTACTATAGTCTAGTGACTTTTTAGTTCCTGTCTGTTACTGCCCTAGATATGTCAGTGAAGGAAAAAAGAGTGAGCCAGACATGTGATGTCATCAGTGATGTCATCAATGATATTTGTGATGTCATCTTTGATGTCCTGGGTGTTAGTGTTAGCAGTGCACAGTGGTGGGGCGAGTTATGGTTGCTTAGCATACCATGACTGGTGAATTTCAGGGGTTTTTAAGTTTTACTTCGAACCATAATGTCCCATTTATAAAGTTTTTTTAGTGAATTTCACAGGTTTTTAATAGCGCAACTTAACCATAACGACCCTTTAGCAAAGTTTATTTTACTCAATATATATATATATATATATCTTATCTCATTTAATATCCTTTTCAATACATATAAAATTATATTTTTCTGGCTGTTTTACAAAAAAAATACAGAAAAATACAGAGAGAGAGAGAGAGAGAGAGAGAGAGAGAGAGACAATGAGGAAGAGAGAGAGAGAGAAAGAGAGAGAGAGAGAGCGAGAGCGAGAGAGAGAGAGAGACTCAACCAGCATTATTATTTCAATGCACCATTTTCTAATCACTTATTTACACACCATTTCATAATTTTCATCAATCACTATATCTGTATATTCACTTTTTAATCGTCTGGCATTTTTTCCATTTCTCACAGTTGTATTTTCTTGCATATTACTCCTGTCTGTTATGTTTGTGTTGCTCCTTCGGGCCTGTTTTCTTCTTCATCTTGCCCTACACTCTCATATATCTTTGCACATCGGATACATGAATCTAATACCTCAGGCCCTTCACCTTTACTGCAGTAGGCATGCAATACACTACCTCGTATGGGCTGTGAAATCTTGGTGCATTCCACCAAAGTACGAATTTTCGCACATATATCATCTCCCCTGGCATCAACTGGCAGCTTGGGCTCTCTGTGGCTGGTGTTACTGTGTCACTCGCATTTTCTTGTGTGAAGTGGGAGCTAGTTGCTTTGCAATCATGCATGCTGCTTTTATCAGTTTTCTCAAATAGTCTAGGAATTCTTCCCCTAATACCGTTGCACTTCTGTATGCATCTGACTGCCTTTGGAAGGGCGACAGTGCTGTGTGCATGCGTCTACCTGTAACTATTTCATGTGGGGACAAGTGGTGGTCTTTGCTGGACTGGTTTCTCAACTCAAACAGTGCCAACGGTAAGCAGTATACCCAATTTTTCTTTAATGTGTGACACAATTTGGACAGTCTGCTTTTCATAAGTCTGTAATATTTTTTCAACAACACCGTTTGATTGCAGGTGATAAATTGTACACAACTTGTGGGTAATGCCCAACATTGTTGTTACTGCTTTGAACAGGTCATTAACAAAATGCGTTCCGTTGTCGGAGCGTATTACATCGCATATTCCCCAGCGGGGAAAGAACTCCCTCACTAGGAATTTTGCATCTGGGTGTGCACAGGGGCCTGCTTCCACCCACCTCGAAAAGGGGCAATATCTGCAGCAATATGTTGTTTCTGCCGCCAGAGAAGATCAGTTCGTGATTTACTGCAACCTCTCTTTTCCCATAGTTCCTTTTCTTCTGCTGATGCATCCTGCTGTAACTCTAGTACTTGTGAAACTGGCATGGAGTTATATCCCTCCCCTTGTTCTTCCTCCACATGTCTTTGTAATAGGTGCTCACTTGTTGCTTCCTTTGTTAGATATGATGCTTCTGTTACGGCAGTGTCCGCCGTATTACCTAATGAAATGACGTCATTCTTATTTGTGTGGACCTGGCATTTTACCAATGCTACAACTGTCGGCTCTTTTAATGCCTCGATCAATTCAGCGAGACGTTCTGCATGCCGTAAAGGGGACCCATATGTCCTTCTGAATCCTCTCCTTCCCCATTGTGCTAGTCCCCCGTGTACTGTGGTAGTCATGTATGCTGAGTCAGTGTACATCGTGACTGCGCTTCCCTAAGCTTTATGTAGAGCTTCAAATAGTGCAACTAGTTCAGCTGCTTGTGCTGAGAAGTGGGCAGGCAATCTTTTATGTACAATCGCTTCATACTCTCCCTCCTCCAACCATACCACTGCCGCCCCCACATGTTTCTCTCGTGTTTCACAATTTATTGATGCTGATCCATCTACAAAATATACCTCTTCTTCAGTTAGTGCATCTTCATTTGCTGTGTGTGTACCATCATCTTCCCCCTATATGTGCACAATCATGACTTTGCATATCCTCCACTCAGCAAGCTTCTGTGAGAAACGTGGCAGGGTACACTGTTTTGCAACACACTATGTGTATGTTGGTACTTGATAGTATAATAAATTATGTTGTGGATCTCTGAGTTGTTAATGTGCTTTTTGATCTTTTGAGTATAGCAAATAATGAGTGTTCCACATATAGTGTTACGAAGCAGCCCATCACAATGCCAGTGTTACCGAGAAAAATGCATTTTTCAAATCCACCACTGTAAAACATGTTGCGCTTTTGGAGATGCTGCATAAGATTGATACAGGGTTCGGGGCGAGTGGGAATTCTTTTTGTATGATGTCATTGAGGGGGGTAGATCCTGTATCATCCTCCAAGCCCCTCCCTTTGCCTTTTTGATTGGGTAGGTACAAGTATTGCAAAGAGAATTTGAAGGTACTACGATTGCTTGCTGTAATAGGGCATGTATTGTTTCTTTTATCCCTTCTTCTGCCTCTCGCGACAGGGAGTACTGTTTTATCCGGGGCAACAATACCCCTGGTTTGAGTTTGATTTTTGCAGGTGTTACCTCGCACAACAACCCCACATCATGTGGGCCTGTTGTCCACAATTCTGGTGGTACATGTTGCATGTCTTCATTGAAAAATGCTGGAGGCACACTCACTGTGGCCATGAGGGGAAGTGGTACTTGTCTGTTCTGGATCATTATGTCACAGGGAATTGCTATCTCCATTATTATTTGCCCACCACTGTCTGAATCAGTGAAAAGGTCCTCGTCAGACGAATCTCACAAGGCTGTGTTGGCATTTATACACAGCACTGTTCGCCATTCAGACCCATGTATTTCTAGTCCAATCACTGCTATCCGTTGTGATGACACCTGTACCCCATGTAAGTCTTGGGACATCACTGACCCTGCTACTATTTCTGGGCATGCTATGGGGCGGAACACAAATTCGGTTGCCACTCACCATTCTTGGCATTTTAACTCAGGCACAACTCGTGCCAAGGCCTTTAATCCTTGGATGAACATGTCCGGACCTACAGGTACTCCACGCACCTACTGTGCCGTGGCTTGTGTGTGTATCACTAGCATGGCGCGCATTGCACATATCCCAGGAGTTCAACACACAATCCCTCTGTCTGTAAATGAGATGGTCATGTAAAGCTTGCTAAGGTGATCCCTCCCCAGTAAGTTTATGAGTGAGTCTTCATAATACAGTAGGGGTGCTTGCACTGTTTTTTCTCCCACTGTTACATCTAGTTATTCTGTGTATGGAACCTCGACCATAGCCCCAGAAAACCCTTGCGTCTCTATTTTATGATTGGACAGCGGAAACCTGCCTTCTCTTAGGCAAGATTTTTCTGAATCCACCATAAAAATGAACTGTTTGTTTCCTATCTCCACCCCGTCGAGGGTTTTTGATAGTACTGGACACGCAAGTGCTTTCTGTGGCCTGTCCTATGCTGAGTATCTCATGTTCTCCCCACTGTGAAAAACATTACCTGCTACTACTGCTGTTCCTCTGAATAGTGCTGGTGCACTGTTGGCTGTGGTATCAAAGGGGTTTCCAGCGACTGTGGGTGTTATTGTGCATTTTGTGGAGGTGCTCTGTGTTCATCTATGTACCTGGGATCGGGTTGCTCTTTTCTCCTATACCCACCCATAGGCAAACCATGTGAGCTTCCTGGGTGGGGGTGGCCATACTGTTGTTCATTTTGATAGGGACCTGTGGGCCAGCTCTGACACTCTCTTGAAAGATTTGCCGACCTCTCAAAGTTCCAGCATGTTCCTTGTCCTCCTCCTCTGGGGCGAGTGCTCCATAACCGTACCCACCCCCTCTAGACCCTCTATGCCCACCTCTTCCTCCACGGGCACTCCTTACTTGCCATTGTGACCCTCCATATTGCTCCTCCCCATTCCACTGTTCCTGTCCATTTCCTGCCCTATTTGCTGCCATCCTTGCTTGCATGGCTATCGGCCCTTCCTCCTCCTCTCATTCTCACTCTGTGGGGAGGGCGGCTACTGCTGCTGTGACCTTCTCTAGTTTTGTCTGTATTAATTTAGCCTTGTCTGCCGGTCTCCTTTGGGCTATCTCCTTTTCTCTTTCTTTGATCATTTTGCAATGGTGTACTATAATGCTATGTATCTTTGGCCAGCCTTTGGCTTCTATCCCAGCTATTTTATCGAGAGTCTTCTGCACTTCGTTCGGGAGCCCTCTATTAATTATGAAATAGAACAGGGAGGTTGCTTGATCCCAAGCCATGCCTGTCTCCATATCTCCTGCAAACAAAGATTGTAAGCCATTGCATGTTCTTCCTCCCCCATTGTGCATTGTATTACAGACTAAATCTGGTGTATCTGGAAAAAGCCTTTCTTAACGCGTCCGATACTCTTGCTCTTACTGTGTTGAAAGATGACCCATCATGGTGATCGCAGTCTAGTGTTATTCCAGGGAATCCTGCCTTTGCCCACGCCCTGTTAGCTTGATCACCTACTGCAGATCCTAATAGGCTTTTGATGTCACCTATTGCTAAAGGGACCCCTACAGTGTTTTTCTCAAATGCATATATCCACTTACTTGCCCTTCCCGAGAGCGGGGTAAAGTTTTTAGCAAGTTTGCTTTATCCATCTGGGCCCAAGGTATATAATTGGGTCTTCCTCCCCCTCTGTGTATCAATGGTAGTTGTAATTTGTTTCTTGTCTTCCCTGTACTTACCTTTACTCTCTTTTTCCCCAATACCACTATTTGTCCCGTCTCATTCCTTAACCTTTCATTCCTTTCTTCTTTCAGCACTCTCCCCAACGGAGACTGTTCTATTCCTACCGACCCTCCACCTATCGCACACCCTAAACCTCTCTCTTTTTCCTCTTGTTCTTCTATGTCGCACCAATTTTCGTCCTCCCTGTCTGATGCCATATCCCCTCCTTCTGCACCCATCTCACTAACCGCTTGAACTATTTCTATTATTCTCCTGGGTGTATCATTAATTCGGAACAGTATTTCTCCCTTTTTTCACCCCTCCTCCGTTGACCTCTCAAGTGGCTGGGACATCTGTGTCTGTTTTGCTCTGGGGGCAGGCGGGCCACCTTGTTCACACATGTCTCTTAATCGTGACAATTTTGTCTGGGCCATCATTAATCGTGAGTCTAAATCTTGGGTGAACTTCTCGATATCTGCAGCAGGGGTAATTACCTGCCCACTTACTCTTTGAGAATTACATGGGGGTGGTGCTGAGGCTGTTGGTAGGGATGCAGGCGATGATGTGGGCTTTGACACATACACTGGGTCACTATACCCTTCTGCTGGCACCAGCTTTGGCAGGAGGGAGTACAACTGTGTGACCTCTATCTTTCCCTCCTTCTCTTCCCCCTCCATTTCACCACTACTTGCTGCCAGGGGAGATGCACCCTGCCTTTTGCCTCACTCAGAGGTATTTCCTCCAAAAGTCTCCATAAGTTTAATAGTTCTTGTCTGTTCTGGAGCTGTTTACCCTTGCATTTTACAAACAAACATGTTGCTACCAAATCTAGAACATTTTTATCAAATGAATCCCCTTTGGACCACACCTGGGGCAAACCTTCCCCTTTCTACTCTGTAATCCACTGATCATGGTATTTGTTAATCCTGTCTGCGTATCATGACAAACTCTGGCAAATATGTGATGGTGGTCTTTCAGTGCCCATCCTATCTTGGCAATATCTTTCCTCCTTTGTGAGTTAATATAACAATGCAATTCAACGCACTTCAACAATTCACCCCTTCATGTGTCACCTCCGTGACACTGTATTCGATAAACTTCAGTCTGTCACACTTACTATGACATAGTGTGTAACAAAGCAATTGTACAATATTTGCTTCTTTTATTAATTATTCATCTAAATTATGCACAACAGACATAAACAAATATAATTACACGAAAAAAAAACTTTAAACATACCACATTTAACACTTAACACAAATCCTCCCTACCTGTCCCTCTTCACTCTTACAATATTCTCCCTTGATATTCCAACCCATTCCCCTATCTCAGTCCCTTATGCACTACCCCCTTCCCATTACCCAAGAAAGAAGAAAAAGATGAAGCATTCCTAAATACTATTCGCAGTCTTGTTCTTATATGAGATTCCTACTGTTTCTACCTATTTTCCTCGTTATATCATGTACTAGTCGAGATAGTACTATGCGGCTCCGGCTTCAACCCCCTTTCCGAGCTAGGTTCCTGTATCCCTCTTCAACTCGTAATCTCCTTAATTGTCCTAATGACCATATGCAAAAAGAAAAGAATAGCATAAACCCAAGAATAAACCCAAGAATTCTCCCTCTATTAGATCAACTTTCTCCCCTCTGTTTTCCCTTTGTTCAATCCCCAATATCCTTTTATCTCACTCCTTGAACTACTTTTTTCTTTCCCCCCTTATTGTTCTTTAATGTCACTCTCACTTGATACTCACGTGTCCATCTTGATCCGAGACCCTCCGGACCTGGTCTGTCATGGTGCCGCCACACACTCAATGGCTGCGCCCGGCTCCAGCGAGCGGTACGGTGGGTATTTGCAAAGCAGGGACCTGTACACCCTCTCGCCCTACTGCTGAGCATGTCTAAGTGTACCGGTTGCTGTAGGCGGGCAGCTCTTGAGGGGCACACCCTGGGTCTCCGCTGTGGCCGGGGACGTCTCGTGTCAGGAGGAACGGAAGGATGCAATCACGTCCAGGGGTCACCGAATGAGAGTGAGCAGTCCCACAAAATACAATTCAAACTCCCCAATGAGAGTCAATAATGGACACACTCCAGGAGGGAATGAGACCAAGACCAAGTGTGAGGGAAGTTAAACGTAAAGTTTATCTAAACCAAAATAGGGCAAGCAGAGGACTCTGTATACCCCAAGAGTGCTCTGCCCAACATTACAATAGCATGGCATTAAAAAGGGTTACAGCATCACTAGTGAGGAAATTGTATAATGTACACAAATTACATTTCATTGGAGGAACCGCAGATCCAGTATAGCTTCATAGGCGCCGCCTCCAGATGATTGGATAGTTTCTTGGCGGGAAGGCGGACATCACGTGCATCAGCCGGGATGGTCAGCACGAGGTGAAGATTGTGTGGCTCTGGATAAGTTGATTGATGCTAACTCTCTAATCTAAACACCACTTCATAGTACACAATAAAAGACACCCATAAAAAATAACCATTTGACATCATGACAGATGGGGAGGAGAACTATATATGTCAGATGTTGTATATACATACATTTGTCTTGCATCACTGATCAGGAGAAAGGTATGGGGGTCAGGGGGTCATCTGTGTCAGGGGGCAAGGGTATGAACACTCCGTGCAGGCCCAGTGGAAGGATGAGAGGATACATTTGTTGCATTAAGGATTCAGTGAAGCACGGGCCTTTGGCAGCAGTATTATCATGGGTCGGGAAAAAAGGTGGGGGCCTGTGCACTCGCCGTGCGCGGCCCTGCTGGGGAGGGAGAGAAGGCCCTGTGACTCTCCAAGTTTGGCCTATTTCGATTAATGTAGTCATGAGTAAACCATTGGAACGGTGTTCAAACATGTTTTCTGTGACTTCATTTATGACAGGTAAAAAGGATCTTATGATTATATCGTGGCTATATCTTCATATACGCAATGGTCACAGTGCTATGTGGTTGCTCTATCTACATTGGCTCCATAGGCTGCACCTCTTACATCACACACGTGAGTCTCATAGTATTTAACACATTTTAGAAGTATGCTCATTACTGAAAAGACAATTAACCTACATCATAGGACAAGAGCATGTGGATTCTAGATATCTTATTCATTACAATCTATTGGGTATATTCTTTGACAAAGTTTCTGTTACATCTCATAGTGACTGTTTCTTTCATCAGGCGTTAACACAGGAGAGAATTTATGTTCACAAATTATATTAGTATTGTGGGGGAAAGAGGGTGGCACACAATTGCAGGGCATTCATCTGCCACATCAAAAAGGTGAGGGGTTAGGGTTGTGTGGGTCATATGTTTTATGGGCAGGGTCTGTGAGTGTGGAGGCAGGTTTGTGGAGACAAATGTTTTTTTTCCAGGACCAGGCCCTAGCCCGGTCATTTGCAGGGCTGTGATGTAAAGAGGAAGGTGAGAGATACAGTGTTCAGTTTGAAGCTTCTCATGCCCAGTATTCCGTGAGAACAGGGCAGCTGCAGGGACACCAAAGGGGAGGAGGTGGGGGGAGTAGCTGGCAAACTGTGCACAGCTCCAGGGGAGAGCTGCAGGCCTGTAAAATGGCTTTGCTTTGAGGCCTGCTTGGGCACATTCAAAATGGAGTCGGGGTTCATTACAAAATGGAGTCAGTTCTTAGTCCTCTTACAGATGCTGCACCTATGTGTCGACCTGAGGCTGCCCGTCTCCTTTGGCCAGAGGCGCGTGATCAGCCGTGGGGCGAGCATAGAGTGCATATGGCAAAGGGATTGAAGGGAGGGGCGGTCAAAAATGACCTTCCCTGCCACACAGTAGTTACGCGACTGAAAAAAAAACTAAGTATAAACATGGTGAAGACCAAAGTCTTGTGTCAGTGTCTGCAAAAAAAGTAAAACAACCTACTTTTAGCGCACCACTGGGAAGACTAGAATATGTTGATTCCTAGACATACTTTGGTATGAAGATAAGCAGCACCAAATGATATACACAAATAGTGGAAGCAAAGAAGATTAAAGGTACATGGTTGAAGGTACATTTTGGAAACGGTTTTGAGGTTTAAAGTTGCAGACTCTATTCAATATATCTGATTAGAATGGGGTCTGATATCTCTTAGAGGTGAGCTACTAAGAAGGAATGGTTTATTATACATTATACATTATACATGAAAATCCATGCAAGCCCAAAATGTCAATTACGTGGGCTACTGGTGACACCAGGACATGGAAAGGATAACTTTGGAATTTTGCCCAATAAACTGTTTGGCCTTTTAGGTTGGTATCCTGACTTTACAAGGGGTACAACCTACGAAACGTTGCAACAATTATTTTCAAGAAAAATTAAGAAATGTGATTGTGCCAAATTATACTCACGTTGAGACTTTGCTTTGTATTTATGTCTGGAGTATCGTATAGATATCTTCAACCACAATTGTATCTTAGACAATGCCCTTGTTCGAATGTCTGTTCTTTTATATTGAGGTTGCGGACAAACCAGTTACAAATACTTGCATTAAGTGGGCCTCTGCTGGGGCTTCAACAATGTGAGAGATATTGCCGTATGTGTAAGATTCCTCAACATACTGAAACTGCAAGGCATATCTTGACGGAATGTTGGACCATGGCCAATGAATATATGACTTAACTAGGCCACTTTGTGTATTAATACGATTCCATCAAGAGTGATGATTTCTGGTTTTATTGTCTGAAAACAGACAATCAAAAAGTGCATATTGCCTTGTATCAGATGTGGGTAAGAATTAAAAAACAATTGGACTGTGGTATCAAGTGAAATAATGAATCATTTAATCAATTAGGTATTAGTATTGAATTTGACCAGGACTTGGTTAGATGAGGTGTTAAAAACGAAAACTAAAGCAAATATATTTTTGGTTATTGTGTTTTATATATGGTCCATCACAGACTTATTATATTATATAATGGAGATTGTTGATGATTTGGCCCAGGTCATACAAGTTTCACCAACTCGGATACATTTTTATAATTTTATTGTGATGACTAAATGTTGATGCTGTTGTTTTAGATTTCAGATTTTGAGTTTTAAAGATAACATGATAATATGTAATGAGCTGTGTTAAGTGAAAATTTTGTAATGTTTTAAGAAACTAAACAAATAAAGAAAAAAAAATATTTGTGCCACTGTGGTATTTCTTGAGTTTACTTGTTCTTTAAAATCATGCCTTTTTCAAAATTCCTCATTATGCCTATATACTACTTTAAATAAGAAAAACACCCTTTAAATCAGGCAATACAGGTAAATGAGGTAGCTGAAGAATCTGTTCAATCATTGCCATAACTAGCCTCCTCATCGAAGGGCCATTTTTAGGATCATGCACAAAAGTATGTATGTTGACACTACACCCAGCAATAGCAGAGAATAAGCTCAAAGCATATACATGAAAACAGCAAGTAGGATCCTATGGTCATCGTTGTTTGTCAAAACTATAAATTCAACCAAACAATTGTGTTGAATAAAAAGAATCAGCGTGTTGCTCACGCTTCCAATTTTTCATCAGGTGTTGCCACTTAAACATAGTCACAATGTGTCAACAATTTTCTAAAATTATTTTTCAAAGAACTCTGTGGCTCAAGAAATGGATTTGCACGCCTGCTATAATACCTATAAGGAGTGTTCACGGGAGCCACAATCCAAGTGCAATTTTGCACTGTTTAATTAATCTGTTGGTTTATTGTCCTCCTTCCTTGTCAGTGATTGAGTCTGCAAGTGCTGAAATTCTTCTTGTTGCCTTGCTACTGAATCGATCAATAGGGGGGCTTCTGCCTCTCCAATGCAGGTTTGAACATCGCTTAAATGGATCCAGGCTCTTTTGCCTTGAACCTTTTCTGCAGAAGGAGTAATGTCTTCCACAACAAACAGGCCAACAAATCTAGGCTTGTGCCACTTTCTAGTAAAGTTCCTAATTGGCATCTTATCACCAATAAATAACTTGGCTGCTGATAGTAATTTAGAAACTCTGGCTGCTGAATGTCTTCCTCTTTGTTCTGAGAACGACCCCCATGGAGCTTTAGATGATCTGAAATGACAGAGATACTTGCGGTTATACATGTTAAGTACTCACTTAACTCATTTCTTAACAGTTTTGCAGAACTCTGGGCATCACTTTTGCTCCTTGATGGAGGAGTCATAGACATTCTCATTTGTCTCCCTGTCACTAATTTGTGGAGTGTCAGGTGATGGTCCGAACCAGGATGATTCCTTAGGGCATATAGCACTATAGGCGGGCTCCGTTAAGAGGCTGTTCAGTTTCTCACAAATCCCATTTGCTTGTGGGTGATAAGCAGAAGAAAACGTATGTTTAATATTCAATAACAATCCTATCTGTTCAAATACTTCATTAACAAAATGTGGAACATTACCGGATCTCAGCACTTCGCACACTCCCCATCTTTTAAAGACTTCACATGCTAAAATCATTGCTGTGCAAGTGCATCAGGGTGTGTACAAGGACCTGCTGCGATCCACCTACAGAAGGGACTCACCACCACTATGAGATACCTGTATCCACTACATACTTGCAGCATATCAACATAGGAATATGTAAATGCTGAAAAGGACCATTCAGTCGAGAAATCATTCCTCTAATTGTTCGCAGTGTATGCCCAATGATAAACTTTTGACATACAATGACATTTACTACATAAAATGCAACATGTTCTAACAGGTTCAGTATGAACCAGTCTTCTGCGATAGCTGCAACAAGACTCTCCCTAGTTACATGTGCTGGGTAGTGCAGCTGTTCAAACGCTACCCTCAATAATGCTAGTGGCATCACCAGCTTTCCGGTACTGTCTTGGTGTCACAATGCTTCTGTGGGGGATAAAGAACACCCCTTTTGTTTCCATAGCTCTTGCTCTTCCTCTGGTTAACTACCCTGAATCTCCATTAACTGAGCTCTTGATAGATTCTTGAACCCTTCATTTACCACCATAATCTTAACAATTTTTCCTTAACATCTGGAGCATCAAAACTTGTAATGTCTGGTGAATACGCAACCCTTTTGGCTTCTGCATCTGCGGCTTTGTTCCTGCAAGAAATAAAATCAGTCTGCTTAGTATGTGTTGCACATTTTAACTATTGCTATTGCTACTGGGAGTTGTAGTACCTTAATAAGCATATCCAATAATGATGCATGCTGCACTGGAGTGCCGCCTGCTTGGAGGTAGCCCCTCCTTTTCCAATGTGCTAACCCTGCGTGCACAGTCAACATCACATAGGCAGAGTCACTGTACAGTGTCACTTCCTGTCCATGTTTTTTATGCGCCACAATAAGCGCTACCAATTCTGCAGCTTGTGCTGAAAAATTTGATGTAGTTTTGCACCTGCCACAACCTCAAACTCACCGTTTGCTCTATGCCTCAATTACAGCTGCACCAGTATGCCTTTTCCCTCTTGTCTGATCAATTTTCAAAGAACAATGTTCTAACAGGTTCAGTATGAACCAGTCTTCTGTGATAGCTGCAACAAGACTCTCCCTAGTTACATGTGCTGGGTAGTGCAGCTGTTCAAACGCTACCCTCAATAATGCTACTGGCATCACCAGCTTTCCGGTACTGTCTTGGTGTCACAATGCTCCTGTGGGGGATAAAGAACACCCCTTTTGTTTCCATAGCTCTTGCTCTTCCTCTGGTTAACTACCCTGAATCTCCGTTAACTGAGCTCTTGGTAGATTGTTGAACCCTTCATTTACCACCATAATCTTAACAATTTTTCCTTAACATCTGGAGCATCAAAACTCGTAATGTCTGGTGAATACGCAACCCTTTTGGCTTCTGCATCTGCGGCTTTGTTCCTGCAAGAAATAAAATCAGTCTGCTTAGTATGTGTTGCACATTTTAACTATTGCTATTGCTACTGGGAGTTGTACCTTAATAAGCATATCCAATAATGATGCATGCTGCACTGGAGTGCCGCCTGCTTGGAGGTAGCCCCTCCTTTTCCAATGTGATAACCCTGCGTGCACAGTCAACATCACATAGGCAGAGTCACTGTACAGTGTCACTTCCTGTCCATGTTTTTTATGCGCCACAATAAGCGCTACCAATTCTGCAGCTTGTGCTGAAAGATTTGATGTAGTTTTGCACCTGCCACAACCTCAAACTCACTGTTTGCTCTATGCCTCAATTACAGCTGCACCAGTATGCCTTTTCCCTCTTGTCTGATCAATTTTCAAAGAACAATCAATAAAACAAATCTCCCCTCATGGCAGTGTGTTTTTCTTAACATGTAGTATACTGACAAAAAACTCCTTGTAGCTCGCACAATCATGCACAAGCTCACCCTCTGCCACTGGCTCAGCTACAAATGTGGCAGGGTTCACTATTTTACATCTAACAACTTTGTTTGCTATATTAGATATAATAACTTCCTACACTGTAACCCTCTGAGATGTCATTGTACCCTTAGGTTTCTCCAAAATTGCATACAAGCCATGCTCAACAAAAAGTGTCATGGAACAACCCATTACAATGCTTGCAAACTTCTCAATTGAAAATGAGGCAGCTGCCAATGACTGTTTGCATGGAAAATGTTGTTTCATGACTGGATCTAGCATCCCACTGTAATATGCCAGGGGTGTGTACCCCAATGTAGTTATTTGTGCTAGCAGTGCTGTCATAACTGTCCCATCAGTGTGTGAAAATAAGAGAATTTGTCAGCGTAATTGGGAATTCCTAAAGCTGGAGCCATAAATATTGCCATTTTTAACTCTTAAAATTATTCTTCCCTTTCCTCAGTCCATTCTACTTTATCCTTGTTTACCTGCGCTTTCTTTAAAGCCTGAAAAATGGGTCTTGTGTATGAACTATATTCCAACACCCATGCTCTCACATAATTCCCTAATCCCAAGTATCGTTGCATCTGCTTTACCATGTACGGTTTTGCAGTTTTCATAATTGCTTCAGCACTTTCATGTGTCACCTTCTTTCCCTCATGTGAGATTAATTGGCCTATGTGCAACACCTCTTCTTGGCAATACTGTAACTTCTCATATCTACTTTGAATCCCTTGTCTGCGAGGATAGTCATTTGTTGAATCAAATCTTTTCTGCAATCATCTTCTGTTATGCTTCAAATCAAAATATCATCTACATACTGTATCACAGTACTCTTCAAACTGATATTGCCAAGGTCCATCTGCAGGACTCTATTAAATATTGATGGGGACTCACAGTACCCCTGTGGCAGCCTAGTGTGTTTCAGTGGGATATGGCAAAACGTTAAGGAAGTCAAGTCTTGGGAGTCCTTGTGCAACGGAATTGAGAAAAAACACATTTTTCAAGTCAATCATGCTTCTACTGGGATACTACATAATATTGTTGCAGGATTTAGAACTAGAGGAAACTCAGCCTTTACAATCTGTTTAATCATTCTCATGTCTTGTATGCATCTCCACAACCCTCCCTTTAATTTTTTCACAGGATACACCACAGTATTACAAAATGATTCTGATGGCACCAAAATACCTTCCTTCATCAATGCTGCAATAGTCTCAAAAATGCCCTCATCTGCCTCACGGGACATTGGGTAGTGCCTCACTCAAGATAAGTTTGGTCAGTGTTTCAGCTTTACCCTTAACCTCTCCCACTCCCTTCAATAGACTTGCATCATAAGGGCCTGTAGCCCATAAAACACTTGACACATTTTCCATGTCCTCATCAAAGAATGCTGGACCCTGTCACATTATTTCCATGCACTGTGGGATCTCCCTTTTCTCTATCTTAATCCAATATGTAATAGTCATCTCGAATATCAGTTCTCGTCTGCTGGATCATCTCTAAACATGTAATTGCCAGTGACGTCAGTCAATCTACACTCCTCCCCAATGGCACTTACTGTTCTCCATGGTCTACCCATATCATCTGTTCCTTCGAGCATTGCCATGTCCTCTCATACTATGGCTGCATCTAATTCTAAGGAAACAGGCTTGTCCACCTCTTTGTCCATAGGTACCTGTGGTCTAAACAGGAATTTATTAGGTATTGTCATAGTCCTTCCCACTAAGCCAGGTAGCCATGTTAACAGAATGCTCACCCCATAAAAAAAAAAACTTCTGGCTCCATCAGCACCCCTCACAGAGCTATTTGCCCTGAAATGCCAATATAAACTCACCCACATTCATATAGTGTATCCCAGGAGTGGAGCACACTATACCTTCATCAGTAAAAGAAATCGTAATATTAAGTTTTGTCATTAATTCTTTTCCTAGAATAATAACTGGTGTCTGACGTGAATAAAATAATGGATCAGGCATATCACATTCTCCTATAGAGACTGGTAGTTCATTAGTAAAAGGAACTCGACTTTTAGCTCCAGAGAATCCCTGAGCATTCATTGCATTTCACAACATTGGGTATTTTCCCCCTCATATACATGAACGAGTAGCCCCAGTGTCAACTAAAAATGAAAAGGATTTGCCTCCTATCGTTCATCAACCCTTGGTTCCTCTTGAGGGTCTGGTGTCACTAGTACTGAATACATCAGGTCGCCCTGTGAGCTGTCCGATTGTGGATACATAAATACCCCTGTACCTTTAAAAGGATTTCCTCCTACCACTGTGACACCCCCTATTCTAGGTGTCAATAAATGACCTGTGTTTGTGTTCTGCTGTATCTGCATGTAGGTGTGCTGTGACTGCCCTTGTGGTGGGTTCATTAGTGCCTGCTGCAATTGCTGTGGTTGCTGTATCTGTTGTACTTGTGGTGCTTGTGCCTGATACACTGTCTGATCTTGGGCAAATCCATCCCTAGCCTGTGAGCTATATGCTGGAGGATAAGCTGTCCTCCCTCTTGCGTATTGACCATTTTTTATATATTCTTGGCCCCCAAATGTTTGCAATGTGTCCTGTCATTCCACATGTCCAACATATAAGAGGATTTCGTCTAATTAGCCCCCATTGGTTAAATCCTCCTTGCACATTCTGATTCTCATTCTGCCCATTCTGAAACCCACCTTGATTGTTTTGAAATCCCCCTTTACTCTATAACCCATGGCTCTACCTCATGGTATAAACCCACTTCCTCCTTGATTCATCGAGCGCTGATTATTCACCTGTGATGTGTCCACTGCTTGCTGTACTTCTAGCCCTTCTCCACTTTTTAATACTGCTCCAAAATGACATATTTTGACAATTTGTTCTGGACTAATTTAGCTTCCTCAATTTTAATAGCATCGTCTTTCTTTTTATTCTTCTCCTGTAACAGCCGGCAGTGATGCACTATAGTCAACTGTATTTCAGGCCACTGTTTTGCTTCCATCCCCAATAACTTTTTTTAATTGCCTTTGTACTGCCTCAGGCAATACCTGACACAAAATGTGGTCAAATCCTGCCACTGTTTTGCTCCCCGGCTCGCGCATATCAAGAGACCAGCGTTCTTGAATGTCTTGAATTTAAGCAAGCAGATCTTCTTCTTCTTTCATTTTTCGGGTCATAATCGCACCCATATCAGATATATCAGAATATTGTATTCTAAGGGCTCTGCCAACATGTGTTCTACAGTTATTAAATGGCGCTCCAATATGCGCCATGTTTTGTGCCATGACACTCGAATAACCTGTTCTCATCCAAATATCATCTGCTCTTTCCCCAAGAATATCTGCTAGGAGACATTTGATATCCCCTATTGCCAAGGTATTTCCTCCAGTCATTTTTTCTAACTCATAAATCCATTTTCCTGCACCTACCATTAAACTGGGAAGTCTGCACCTTAAATTATCCTTGTCCATCTGTGGCCATGGAATATACTGTGATCTGGCCCCTCCCCTCTCCAATAGGAGAAATTGCGTAAATCCTATTTCACAATTGGCTCCCATCGCTTGCCCATCCATGGTAAGCGATGGGAGCCAATGCTTCCTGGTCACCTTCTTCCTGGCAATGACCTAATCTGGCTCACATATGATGGTGACTCTCCCTTCTTGCTACATGACCGTCCTCTAGGACGCTTTGGATATGCTCCAGGATCTGGGGTCCTATCCTTAGGTTGTTCTAGATCAAACCACCTTACTCACTTACTCAGGATTGCATACACTTCCTCCCTCCTCCCCACAGAAGGTTTCTCTCTCCTCGTCTACCATATCTAGCCCCCAGCTAGTATGGCTCTCCTCTCTTTTGCCTTTATCTAAAGTCAGCCTATCTAAGGACAAAGCTCTATGCACAAGTCTAAATGGGTGTCTTTCTTTGCTGCGTGATTGGAAGACCAGGGATCGATCTCCCTTCCCTTTGGCTTCCGAATTTGGTACTTTCTATTAAATCCTGATAGGCTGTATTGATCCTTTCTCCAATGCTCCCTATATCAAAATCCTCATCTAATATAACTTTAGATGGTCCTGACATTGCTCCCTGTAATGGGAGGAACTATTCTATGTCACTCCATTGTATCACTGTACTTGGCTCCATTAATCATTCTGAATGTGATCAATCTCGCGTTATCGTTGTCTCCATTTTTGTTCTGCTTCTTTATCTACTTCTCACTGCTTTCGTGCCTCCCATCTAACTCTTTCTTCTTCTTTTCTTAATTCTTCTCTCCTATCTCACGCTCTTCTTTTTTCATCTTCCTTTCATCTCTGTATCCTCTTATCTCTCAATTTCTGCACTCCCTCCTCTTCTCTGTTCCTATCCTGTTCTTCCATTGCTCTCTGTCTGTTATCATACTTCCTTTGTTCCTCTGCCCTTTCTTCTTTCTTTTGTTGTTGCTCCTGATACAGCTGTCTCGATCTTCCCTTTGCCTAACTTCCTCAATGCTTTTCCCATCTAATTTAAGCAATATCTTTCCTGCATCCATTTGTTCGGTACGAGCGTTACCTCGTCACCTTTATCCTTTTCATCTTTCCATCTCTCAATTTCATGTTCTATATCTGTCGATACATTTGATTGGTCACCTTTCTCTTCCATATTTTGTAAGGCCTTAAAGGTCTCCTCTTTTCCCTTAGTCTCCTCTGGACTATCATAACTGCTATAAGCAGGTGGTTTGTATATTGGATTACTATACCCCATCACCGCTTTCAGTTCCTTTAATGGATACAATCCTGCGCTTTCTAGAATATTGCCTTTTACTTCAAGTGAGACAAGGGGAGCAGAAGGCTTAGCACCTTCCTCCTTACACTGATTAAGCATCCAATCCTCAGGTGGCGGATCCTCTCTCTTTTCCTGATACATCTTCCAAAGGTCTGAAATAGCTAACTTCTTCTCTAATGTATTTCCTGTGAACGTAGCGTGCAAGTATGCGGTCATGTGTTGCAATACTGCTTTTGCCAAATATCTCCCTTGTGGCCATGCTATGAACATCTTATCCGCCGTGCCTTTCACCCATTCTGCACCATACTGTTTGAGCTCGGGGATGTGTTTTGGCAAGGTTTTACACAGATGCATAAAAGGGGTTACATATTCCACTGTGACAAGTCTTAATACTTACCAGCGCTTTTACAAAAAATATGTTTATGAAAACAACAAATAATAGTGTGCTTCAACAGATTGCTGCTCAAACCCTTTATTTTCCAATAGTCTTAATCTAGATTTAGTTCTGTCCCGGCAACTTCTCTTAGCTAGCTGCTATATTTTCTCAAACTTTCCTTAATTTTATTTTATCTTTTTGTCATTCTTTAACACTTCAATACAACACAAATACAGACAGACAGACTAGTCAACTCTTCACATTAACCCTAAGCGCTTTCTTCTTTTCTCTGCCCCAAAATATACACCGATAGGGGTTTAAATTGTTATTTTACAGGGACCTATCCTCTGCGTAGCCTAGATTACGGCGAATTAAGTGTATAACGGCTTCTTCTGAAATTCTCTTGAACCTGGACTCTTTGGGCATATCTCCTTATATCTTATCTATATACACAAAAACACTATTCATTAATTTCCTTACACTATTTTCTAAGTTCTTTTTTACTTTTTTAACTACCACAATCTCATCCCTTCAATTCGCCATTCCCCTTAGTCTACTCACCATTCGCTCTTTCAGCTCAAAATCTTCAGTATCGAATACCCTCTCCAATCAACCATTTTCACATTCCGTCCGCTAAGGGCCTGTGGAAACCAGGAGGGATTTTGTCAAAGAGGGACCTGTCCCACCTGTATCGTGATCTTCCGGCTAGTTGGTGAAGGGCACTTGATGGTCTGAAGCACTCGAGTTTACAGGTTGATGGGTCTGTGTGTCAACCATCCAACATGCTACCACATGAACCCTAGAGGCCCTTTTACTCAAGGTAACATGTCGTACTATGGATGGGACGGAGAATTTATTCTTACAAAGAGCAGTAAGACCGACTCAGGAAGTTTGCAAATACATTTGTTTTATTAACAATAGTCTGAAACAGGGAGTACAACAGACATCAATGAGCGTCACACAGCATGATGTTGAAGCATTTAATAAAAAACAACACATTTATACTAAATGTTTGTCATAAGTGACCTGGTACTACATGGAAAACTAAGAAAACCTACGGGAGATTGTGGTTGCCTCAAGGGGAACATCTAAGTGTACTTTCTATATGGGATAGGATTGTGATTGGGTCTCTACAGTCAAGTGGGCACTCATGCCTTCCGCTAGTGCAAGTCATAGTGCAAGTCATATTTGACAGCAATTAGAAACATAGCACTTCATTGGCTCTTAAATTATAAGGGTCTTTGTTCTATGGCCTTCTACAATTGGTTGGCACGCTTGTACCCTTCTTGAACATTCGATGCTCTAGCAGCACGTAAGCTGGTTCCCCAGGTGCTGGTGGGTGAACTTGACCGTATCTCCCCACCTAATTAGTCTGACATTCCTCATCACTCATGCTGTCTGCCATTCACTTTGGGCATTATTACCGGTCTGGTTGTAGCCATGCCGGTAAAACCGGCATTTAGCTGCCGGACCCGTAATGAATTACCAATGCCTGACTTCAGGGCTATTCCAAATCTGGTGGCTGGGAAATCATTCACCGGTCATTTTGTTAGTCCCCTTTCCCATGAAGTCACATAGGACCCCATGGGAATAGGGACACAGGAGCACCAGCACCGTTAAAACAGTACCAGTGCTCCTGTGAAATCTCTGTGAGCGAGTGCCGACCCACCCTGCATGTCTGACCCTGGTAGGTGGGGCGGCAACCCCCCGCAGAGTTGTATTATGCCGATCTGGTAACAACGGTGCCGATACGCTTACCAGCACTGTTGTTTTTGGACCGGCACAGTTATAATGAGGCCCACTGTCTTTGAACTCAGCCTTGTTGTAGCTTCTCGTCTCTGGCAATATAAGGGAGTGTGAGCACTCGCTATATTCAGTCTGGTGAACCATGCCAATCGTCTATTTTCACCCTCGGCTCACAAGATCAGAGACTGTGAATTTGTTTGTGTTATGGTATTAAATTGTTCTTTATAAAGAAACGTGGCACCCATGGTGTTCTCTTCTTGCAACTTATCAAGGGATGCCTTGGCACCTCACGTTTTACTGTTCTTCTCAGCTGATAACCAGTTCTTAGCTGCTTCCAGTTTTTGACATCAAGCCAGACAACCTCTTTGGTCTTGCTTCGAATTCGAGCCTATTCTTTTCTGCGACACACATAACTTCCAATCCATCTTTCTACAAGGAGACTTGCTTACTAAAATGTTTCATAGAATGTCCAGAACTCTAAATATATATGCATGTTTGGCGGCACTGGTCGCAGGCTATATATTGCATAAAGCCAGCCTTATGAACACTTAGTCTACTTGCATTTCTGCGTCTGTACAATTGTAAAACGCTTTGTGTTTTCTGCAGTGCTCTTCACACGTGCAATCCTCATTCCACACATAAAAGCCTTCTTGATTCTTTACTTTGCCATCAGATTCTATTTCACCTATGCATTCTCTTCTCTGGTCATCCTTTTCAGTGTGTCACACTTAATTCTTGTGACGTCACCAGTTTATCCTTTTACATCTTCACACTTCTTCAGGAGCTCCTTTTAGGAGACCGTCAGTCTTTTGAGGCTACTTCTCATAAGGTCTTCTCAACGAATATCTTATCTCAAAGATTCTTCGTGGTATAGGTACCATTACTGGTATTGTGCATGTTGCAATTTCCTGTTTCCAGCTTCTAGGCAGAAAAGGGGACAGGACTTCCTGTAGAGGCATTCGGCTGCTCCTCTGCAGAACATAAGAATGACCAAAGAAATATATATATGTCAAATAAGTATGAAAGATTTTTATGACTGGATCCCTGAATACCTAATGCATGCTGGGTTTGGTACACATATTACCTTTTTTTTATTTTTTACAAAAGTCACTTTAACAATAAATATTTTGTAAACATGCAGTGAATATAAAAGTTTGGCATGCAAAGACTTAAGCAGTCAGAGTGCAATCTTGGCTAACAGCTTGAAATCACTCCTGCTTTGAAGTGGATCAGCCAGATTCCGAGAAACAAAAGGAACTTTAATTTGAAAAAAAGGCAAGTAAAGTGAAATAATCTGCTATATAAATGTTTTACAGTGCCAACCTGCCGCCCTAGGGCTGTGTCTAGTTGGCCTTATTGTAATTACATCACTGGGTGTAGTAACCGGCACAATAAGCCAGTGTCCGCCCGGATTCGTGTGCTGATGATGTGCCACGTGGAAGCACATGACATTCAGGCAAAGAGAACCCTGGCTCTTGGTACAGTGGTGCTCTTTCTGACGGATTAACAGAGGTAAGCAGAATGGCACACTTGCAGCCTTGAGCGTTTAGGGCCAATTGCACACAAAATAGCCCAGAGGCACAAAAACATTTCTCTGCCTGTGACAAATGACATATACGTGCACAATGTTAGGATTCCTTTAAAGACCCCTCCTGATTCTGCTGTTGCAAGCACCTGTTGGTGATGCCTTTGAAGGTTCACATTGATGATACATCTGGATGCTCCTGCTGGTGATGATGTTAGCTGTTCTTTCTGATACTGCTCTGGAGGTGCCTGCGGTTGCTGCTGTTACAGGCCCATGCTGTTGATGATGCTGTTGTTGGTGACCCCCGCTGGTTCTAGCTTCTGTCCCTTGCTACTACTACTGTCAGAGAACCCTTCTGATGCTGCTGATAGTGGCAAGTAGCCACGGTCGGACTGGGACATAAAATTGTCTCGGGCACCAATGAAAAAGTGGCCCACAGTTGCAAATTGTAATTCATTACTTGTGTGACAGATTGTTTGAGTAGTACACGCACGGGAGGTTTTTCTTAAAATGTGATGCAAATTGCACATTTTAAAGAATATGTATTCAATAACACTAGTCAGAACTGCTAACCACATGTTGAAGTAACTTACCAAACTTGCCCACATGGACCAAAGAAGTAGCCCACTTTGACCCAAAAAACTGGCCCATACTAGCATTTTGCATTTTTGGTTCGGGCACTGCCCTATTGCCCTATAGGCCAGTCCAAGCCTGCAAGTAGCCTGTTCTTACTCCTATGCTGTTAGAGCTCTGAACCCCAGCTCACAGCACAGGTTGAGCCCACATGGCTTCAAGTTATGGGACACTGCCTTAAGTGAAATGAAGCTAGCCGGTAGAATGCTTGATGTAGCTGAGACCTCTCTGCGGAACGAACTACTAGTAACTATCGGAGGCATGGAAACTATTTGAAGTTCTGCAAAAGGCTAAAAACATTCTGCTTTAGAAAATAATTTTGATTTCTAGATTTCTTTTATATATATATTTTGTAAGATTTTCAATTACAAAGTCTCATAAAAGTCCAAGGACTAGAGATGCAATAGATAAACATACAAACATACACCAGCTAATTAGGTACAGCACATGTATAGCAAAAACAGGAGCTATAAACAATCAGGAGAAAAATGAAGCAAAGAGGAAAGAAAAGGAGACGAGGGATAAAGGTGAAAAGTGAGCCAAACCAGAACAAAATATACACATAATATCATTCTTTTTTAAACGTTCACACATATAAATCATTAACTGGACTCATTGGTGCATTATAATCTTCTAGAGATGTGTTCCATATGAAAGACACAATTTCCTTTGCTGCCAATAAAATCACACCATGTGTTCATTCCTCATTCAGTGCCTTGTCTGGAACTCTTTCATTTTCTTAAGATCATTTTCTTGGATATTATTAAATCTGTGTACAACCAGTATTTTATCTGATAAGACACACTTGGAATCAATGACAATGGACCCAAAAGAATAAACATTGGCAACCTGGGAATATTGCATTGTGCCGGTATCTCCATTCTATTAATAGCATCATGCCAATAAACCCTAATTTTGCTACATTCCGAAAACATATGCAAGTTTGCACCCCTCACAGCTTTACATGACCAGCATACGTCAGTTGCTTACAGTTTAGAGTCTTGCATCTTGGATGGCTTCCAATAAAAACAATGAACAATTCTCTGTTGTGTGTATCTCAGATCCAGATGGACCTTCATCTGAAAGATGTTACTACATATGCCTGACCAAACAATGCCTGATATAGGAACTTGAAGTTCATTCTCCCAGAATAAATGCTTCAAGTCAGCAATTCAGGAAGTTGGAAACAGTAAATGATATAGCATTGAGGGAGACATGGATTGTACCCTCAGCAGAAAGTTCAACTCTGGTTCATTATGGAATGTTATATTAAGCAGGGAAACAATAGACCCAAGAATGTTGGATAATAATTAACACTTCTATACCTCTGATGCACATAGCATACATTTGAAGCATAAAAAGCCAAAGTCTACCAATCCATCTGCAATCAAGACATATCTAAGCTTCCAAATGCCAGATTTCTGCCAGGAGTGCTGATGTATTGTTGAATACCCTCAGGTAATAGCTCGGTTGTACCAGAGGCTTGATTCAAGTGACAGCAGGGTTTTAACATTGTTTTACTTATGGATATTTTTCCAGGTTTCTACAGTATGATGAACCGGGGTGACACTAATCTATAAAGCAAAGAGACTAGAGTTCTTATTATCTCTCCTGATATGTGCTTAACTCCCTCGCCTCAGGTTTCCTGAACCACCACTTGAATTCCATTGGTTCTTATTTAACTTGTTTTTGTAACTACTTCTTTTATCCTTGTGTCATATGCTCTGCACTTCTTCTGCCTGTAGCCATGTCATTATCATCATTTTACTCTTTTACTCACCCCCATACATTGCACTTAACTAATCTGTATGTTCCAGAGATTGCGGAAATCACATTTCTGTGCCCCTTCCCTTCCCTTTGTAGGTCCTATGGAAGCCACTTGCTCGCTGTTGGTGCCTTATAAAACTCCAATACATATATAGATAAATAGCATGGTTATATAAGTAGGATGCAAATCCGAACACAAAAGAAACATATGTTGCTCTGAGGGCATATGTTTATATATGCAACACAAGACTGGTATCATCGGCTACTTGACATTTAACTTAAGCCATGCCTTGCGTGGTTGAGAGGGAACGAAAGAGAGAGGCAGCGATCAAGAGAAAGAGACAGAGAGAGATTGAGTGAGAGATTGAGGAAGTGAAAGCTCAACATAAATGTAGCGAGAAAGAGAGAGATAGTGAGGGAGAGATAGTGAGAGAGAGGGAGAGAGAGAGAGAGAGAGAGAGAGAGAGAGAGAGAGTGGGAGGGAGAGAGAGAGAGAGAGAGAGAGATGGGTATCCTCTTTTTCCATGAACATCCATAACACCACATGGATAAGGGAAGCACCTTTGCCACTTCTCTTGTGTCAAACATCTCTTTACATAGTCTTGGCTTTTGTTAAGCATAATACATTAGATGATGGCAGATTACTTATTCAGTGTGATGATGGCACAGTTCACCTTGGTTGTAAATACATATTGGCAGAGTGGGCAAGGCAGCAAACACGCCTGTGTATATAAATTATATCTGGTATATTATTATCAGTCAATGAATACATCTTGGTATACTTCAGCTGTCGTCCATGAAGGCCTTTATGCCGAAATTGGAGCAGCAGATAATAACACACCCGTCATAATATTAAAAGAAGCACTTCTAAAGGGTTATCCGATTACCAAGCATTTTGAGAAATATCTGACATCAATTGGATACAAAATAGATTGTATTATGATCTCAGAAAGTCTAGTGTGTGAGATAACAAAGAAGGCCTATACTTGAGATTGGCAGCGTAACCTTTATCATCAGCGGAGTTTGAGACTGATGAAAGAGTAAATCAACAACACTTGTAGATATCAAACTGATTTCAAACTGATATCAAACTACGTTTTTGTCTAAACTAGCTGGACACCCAGGGGGTCATGGTGCAAGAATGGTATTATGAGATAATATAGAATCAGTAGGTGGTGTACTACTGTGAATAGGTTTGAAGATACTAAGCATCTTTACATAGAATGTCCAGGTATTATGAATACCAGAAATGGCAATTTCACACCCTTTGTTAGGAATGAGTTTCTAATGATGTGTGAGTCATGGACTCCCTTGATGTGAGCGTTGCACATTTCACTAGAGAGTGATCCAATGCAATTTTGGAAGTCATCAAGATGCTTTATAGCAATGGAATACTGATTTCTATGACAATGAAGGAAGTAGAGGAATAGTTATGCTAGGTTTGGCACACACATTATACACATTACACAAACTGGCACACATATTTTAGCAGCATATTAACTGTGGCACTTTGACATTCAAGGCAGTGTTTTAATATATCTTGGTTTGAGTGAATCTAGGGCCTGTGTCATGCCACAGAATGCATTACCTGCCGGGGGAGTCCAACTGAATTTTGGGCAATAATATGAAGAGGAGTAAATTGACTTTCTTCTGACAGTAGTCTTGAGGGAAGCATACAATTTACCTTGTCATTCTGACAAATAAATAAGATATCGAGTATAGCAGAGCCAGAGCTGCCAAAGGTTGTAGGTGGAAAGATCATGAATGGGCCATTTTAGTGAAGTTAAATCCTACTAACAAACCCTCACTAATCATGTGAGGATGTGTTTTTTTCTCCCACATTTCAATTTTCAATCTGTCAGATGATATGAATTCATTCAACAAATTGAATGGGCGCCAGGCAGGGACAGCATCTACTGTTCTGGGTTATTTACAATTGGCTAGGGCACAGGAGGTGCCTTTTACACAGAATAATCATTGGCTCAACTGTGTACGATACAGAAGGCTGAGAGAACAACTAACATCAGCCGATGGAAAAGTCATTGGAAGAAAATTGTTCTTCCCCAACCATCTTGCAGAGGTGGAATGACCAAGGTGGCTTGTTGCCTTTTGTCTGGAGACACCTCGCTACCACTTTGATGAACTGAGTACAGAAGGCCTACTATTCATAAAAGGGTTCTGCAAAGGATGTCAGCATAAGTAAAATCTGAATGGTAGGGCACAGAGGATATCCATTGAAGCACGCTGGTCAATGCCTGCACCATGATTTTAAAGATCAATCAACTGTTGCTCAGTTTTATCATCTGCCACCACTTCCTGGAAAGATCATTGATCTTTCAATCTTCCATGTTTGTGCTGCCTTTTCTTCATGTTAATTCTCTTGCTTCCTTTCGCTCCTATGATAGTCCCTTCATATGGAAGGCTTTTATGCAAACTGGCACCGGTCTTCGAGAAAAGAAAGTGCAGGTAGCTGTCACGATGGAGTTACACTGTAGAAAGTTAAAGTAATATGAAATACCTCTCCTCATAATAATCATATTAATAAGTGCAACAACAGCGGTCTGTGGGAATGGACTTCATGTCATAGCAGGCAGACATTGCCATGCAAAAAAATAACTGTCCCATATGACCATGGCATGTGTATTAACACCGGAAATAGCCTCACACGAAATTGCATCACATAGTGCTATGTTATGTTAATGTTTTTTAGGCCACACTCTGTTGCTGTGTATATGGGCTCTTACCACTCTAGCAGATCTGAAAGAGGGGGGACTGGGTTAATGAGAAAAAAGAGAAAATGCAAGATAGTTTTGTTGTTGCATTGATCAATGACCTTCTGAAGTATCTGGATACTGTCTGAGTTAGGAATTGCCATTTTTCAAGGGAGACATGTCCTGGTTTTGTTTATTTTTTATTAACAAATAGAAAAATATGGGTAATTCCATCTCCAGAAGTGGTAATCTGCCAAACAGATTCCCTTTTCTGTCGACTCCATGCCAAAAGTATAGTGCACTTGTGCCCTGCCACATCCATAGCCTGATTCGTGGCATCTGCTTTACCCATGGCATGGAGCAGGTTGAAAGGTCACGAGATGTCCATTTGACAGCCACAGAGAAAGCTGAGTCCAGGCGGCGCCCGGGCACCATTTAATATATGTCCCCCTACACAAAACTGTGCCTTTCAATTGTACACAGATGCTCACTTGTGCACTTGATATAACCAGTCAATGCACCTCCACAACAGCAACAATATCTGTAGAGATACCAGAGCCTTTCTATACTCAGGCTAACACTGTTTCAGTGTCGAGTGTACACACTCCATGCAGTCAGTCATTTCATGAAAAAAACACATATTGGCTTGAATGTCACACAAAAACAAAAACTCCCTAGGCAGAACATCTTCTACTTGGCAACACCTCAATGGCTGTGCCTGATGCCAACTAGAGATGTACAAGTATCAGATCATCGACTCTAGCTTAGCCTACACATCTGAGTTGGATGCTTTAATTACATGATACAGTGTAAGGGCAACTCTGCAGGGCATGCAGACAGACAAGTGCAAGGAGGATCAGATTTCATAAACACAGTGTAACATGTACAATGAGTGCACCTTGGCATTTTTGAATGGCCATGGGTGTAAATCAATTAGAGGACAAAGCATCCCATGATGAATACCACATCCCAACCTCCTAAGTCACTTATTCATGTAAACTAATTACTCCACACATCTGTCACATCTGTGGAAGCGGATGTTGTGCATGGTGGAACACGCTCAGTCTGGATCGAGCTGCCTGACCTGATCTCAGTCAGCATCCCGCCCTCACACATGCCTGGTAAGGCTCATCCGTCAGCATCCTGCCCATCCTGCCCATCTGATGCCTGCTGCACCTCTACAATACCCGCTGTTGTCCCCACGTGTGCCTGCACTGTAGCCGCGCACCGTGCCAGCTGATCGGCACCATCTTGTCTCAGGCCCAAGCCTGACTCCAAAATGGCGGGCGCATCGCGGCGCAATAGCGAGGCTCTGACTAGTTGCTAAGCAACTAGATTCCATTTAGCCCAATCAGCATTCCCGGCAGGCGGAAGCAGGCTCTGCGGGAAAGGCCCGAGGAAAAAGGCCCTGTTGCACCCCTGTTCGCCCTGGGATGCTACGGACCTGCAGGCACATATGATCGACCAGCTGCTACTAACCACAACTATTTGATCGAACACTGACTACTCTCACCCTTAATGCTCCGCACTGCTACACCAGACCGTTATGCACCGGGGTCAGAGCAGGAGCTCCCGCACAGCAATCCGCACTGCAGGATCAGCACAGAGACACCTCTGTCCTTTGACCTTTGTCCTTTAAGGTAAGCCTGCAGGCTATATCTAACCCTTGCACTATCCCCAGACATGCATGTTATTTTCATATGTGCCGCCCAAAGTGCAATAGTCATACTATTAGCGACGCACCTAATGCATATCTACCTTTGCTAGCCACTCCTTGCTCTGTGCAGTCTATGCCACTAAAAAAAAAAATAATAATTTGTATGCCTACCCCGTCTCAAAAAAAATTCCATAGTGTGCCCATATAAATTTGAATCTAGCCATTTGTTGTGTTACGCTGCTATTCGAATCTAGCCATTTTTGATGTGATACTCTGCCATTCGAATCTAGCCATTTGTTGTGTTACTCTGCTATTCCAAACTAGCCATTTTTGATGTGATACTCTGCCATTCGAATCTAGCCATTTGTTGTGTTACTCTGCTATTTGAAACTAGCCACTTTTGATGTGATACTCTGCCATTCGAATCTAGCCATTCGTTGTGTTACTCTGCTATTCAAATCTAGCCATTTTTGATGTGATACTCTGCCATTCGAATCTAGCCATTTGTTGGCCACAGCCCAGCCTCCAGGCCAAAATAGTGTATTGTGCATTCTGCCCTCCAGGCCAATATTGTGTAATCTTTATCTCGCTCAACAGTAATACTTTCCCCGAGCATATGAGCAAAACGAACTCACACACAATATGTACTCTCTGCCCATCCTCACCTGCATAGTTAGCACGCTACTCACCTTTATGACCACACCTCTCCCTTCTACATTAAAGCACCTCCACCACTATCAAATCACCTCGAGTCATCGAGGACACACGTTGGACCTCCTGCCCAAGCCCTCACACACTCCAAATAACAGCACTGATACCTAACTTTAGCCCCAGATTAGACAGACTCAGAGCCTGCACCCTCCCTATCCACCACCATGCCACCCCTTCACACATACTACACAGAAATTGCAGACATAGCTCACGCACCTTTAAAGTACACACACCCCACCACCGTGATAATACCTCTACATGCCACAAATTCAAACCCACGCTTACTACACCTAGCGGTAACTCCTACTCTCAATGTACCGCTGTACCTAAAGCAGACACCCACACCAGACCCACAAAAATCTCTTGCCCAACGCTATACAAATGCACCTTAATCAATGTTCGATCACTCAATGCCCACGCTTTAGAAGTAAATGACCTAATAACCACCCAAAATGTAGACTTACTCGCGATCACAGAGACCTGGCTCAACGAAGCCTCCGGCCCAGCAATCTCACTAGCCCTACCACAAGGGTATGCCATCCTTAGACAAGATAGGATAGGCAGAACAGGAGGGGGGGTAGCCATTATTCACAAAGAAACACTCTCTATCAGAACCTTACCCCACCAAGAGGAAGAAAATATTGACATTCTATCAGTCAAATGAGCTCTCTCTCCAAATAGCACAATAAATATTCATACCGTATACCGTCCACCCGGCCCAACCACCAATTTCATAGGTCAAGTCAATCACCTCCTAGGAAACAACTAAAAAAACATCCACAAAATCACTACTTATAGGTGACCTTAACCTAGGATTCAACGACTCTAAGGACAAAACTGCTATCTCCCTAGCCAAAGACCTCCAAGACCTAGGCTTCTCTCAAAAGATCACTTTGTCTACTCATGCTAAAGGACGCATCCTAGATTGGATTATAGACCACAACTGTAACACAGCCATCACCTCCAATACTAGCCTCCCATGGACAGACCACAACCTTCTCCTATTTGACATCCCTGTCTCACTAAGCGCTAAAGTGCCTACCAAAGCACCAGTGACCTTAGCCAGAAGTGCCAAAAAACTCACCACTGACAATATCGGTGCACTCCTCAATCTGCAATGCCTAGCGCCCCTGTTCTCCGCTGATCCCAACATCCTCGCAGAAATATTTAAAGACACCATCACAATGGCTGTCAACACCGTTGCCCCATTGGAAAACAAAAAAGAAAAAAAATCCTTCCACTCCAATTCCTGGTTCACAGAGGAACTCCAGACTTTGCGCAAAGACAAACGCTGAGCGCTCAAAAATTGGCAATTTAACCCTGCGATACCACAAAAGCTAACTTCAAATCCATAGCAAAAAAATACAAAGACACAATCTTTCTTGCCGAGTCTGAAGCCTACAACCACTGCATCTCCAATGCCAACTCCCACTCTAAAGAACTATTCAATATATACAAAGAATTAACCATACCACCTACATGCCCTGATGAGATCGTCAAAGACGAGGCATGGTGTACAGGCATTCAATCAGCCATGCTTACAAAAATAAACCTCCTCCAAAACAAAATATCCCACCACTTCAATACCTTACCAAAGCAAAGTGCACATGCACAGATAAAACCTAATGTAAAAGTAAGAAACATGCCCAAATTTGCATTTACCGAAATCTCCGTAGCCGAGGTCACTGACATCCTCAGACACCTCAAACACTCACAATGCAAGGGTGATGTATGCCCCCCTAAAATCATCAAAGATTTGGCAGAACCACTCGCCCCTCTTCTCACAGCCTTCATCAATGCATCCTTCAAAACGGGCATAGTCCCAGACAGCCTTAAAGAGGCCTGGGTACGCCCTCTCCTAAAAAAAACGACGCTAGACCCTGCCAACCCTAACAACTACCGACCTATAACCACAGTCCCATTCCTCCTGAAAATACTTGACAAGGCCGCCCACAAACAGATTCAACTATACCTTGAATCGAACGCAATCCTAGGAAAAAGACAATCCGGGTTCCACAAGGGACACGGAACTGAAACCGCCCTTCTAGACTTAAAAAACGAAATTACCAACATCCTAGACAAAGGTAAGCCTGTTCTCCTCCTTCTCCTTGACCTTTCAGCTGCGTTTGATCTGGTAGACCACACTACGCTTACCAGTCATCTGACACATGCTGCACACTTCTCAAATGACGCAGGATCCTGGGTAACATCATTCTTAGAGGGTAGAGCTATGAAAGTGTTCTCTAACACAGAACATGCAGCACCCTCCATCATCCACTGTGGTGTTCCACAAGGTTCCTGTACTGCCCCCACGCTCTATAATCTTTTTACCAAGCCACTATTTGATAAACTAGACGCGCTGGGGATCACCTACACAAATTACGCCGACGACACGCAGGTTCTCCTCCCCCTGACAGGGAATTATCACCAAGACCCCTCTACCCTACAGCAAATCTGCTCTACCATACAAGCATGGATGGCTACTAACGGCCTCTGCTTGAACGGGGACAAGACCAAAATCCTCATTCTAGGACAAAAATCCACACTCTCCAACCTCAACCCACTGTACATCAATTTCAACATAGACAATTGTATCATCCCAGTCCTATCCTCATGCAAAACACTGGGGGTTCACATAGACGCCACACTATCTATGGACAAACAAGTCAGCACCATAGTCTCGGCCTCAGCACTGAGTACTAAACTCATTAACGCAATAAAACCATTCCTAACCAAGGATAACTGCCTCTCCATCGCCGAGCAACAATAGGAGCCAAACCAGACTATTGTAATGAGCTCCTAGCCGTCACCTTCAAAAAAGCTTGTCTAGGCTCCAAACAACCCAAAACAACGCTCTCAGAACAGCCCTCAGCATACCAAAAAGAGAACACATCACACAAGCCAGAAAGGCAGCTCACTGGCTCCCAGTCAAAGACCGTATCTCCTTCAAAATTCTCACAACCACCCATAAATGCATCAACCTCACAGCTCCCTCTTATTTATCTGACACAATAGGTAGATATCAGTCCACGAGACGGAGAAGAGTACAATACACAAATCAACTAGCAATACCTCGCATCAACAGAACCAAATCAGGAGGCATAGGCTTCCCCTTCCTCGCACCTAAACTCTGGAATTCCCTACCTACTGACCTCAGAGCTGATGCATCTCTCTTCTCCTTCCGAAAAAAACTCAAAACTGCCCTATTCAACTAACCCCGTTTCTCATGTGCTCCTGCTGCTCTTCGCATATCTGTAAAAAAAAAAAGTATATCTCGTCCAATGTAACCGTACGGACATGAACTCTATGTAACTAAGTATAAGCAACACTGTAACTAAGTATAAGCAACACTGTAACTAGCACCACGATGTCTTTGATCTGCTGTGTGCTCATCAAATGTGAATAAATAAATAAATAAATAAATACATAAATAAATAAATAAACTATCACATGTGACAGTCTGATGTGCATGAAGACTGCAACATCAGTTGTCACAGTGTGTGCAATGCACTAAACCTTGCACAAAAGGTACAATCAGACAGCAGAGACATTCACATAACATATACTGAGCAAGACATTGTCCATCACAGCGGCACAAACACCCTCACAGTCAACAACCCAAAACCACTTGTACTGTCTTTAAAAATAAGTGTCATCCATATATGCACAACTGCATACAACACACAATGTGAACCCTGTATGAGTAGTGGGGTCATTCACAACAGCCGCAACTCCAGATTACATGCGTTTTCTGTTCAACATTCATGGGTACTGCAAGGTATAGTTAGTATCGGACAATATAGAAAACCAGGCATCCCTACAGCCAACATGCATTTCCACATTACCATATGTGCAAGGAATGCAATGTAAGACAACCTTGACTACCACAATGATGAACCACAATGAGATACTACCAGCCTTACACACACATACAGCTAAATATAGATGACATGACAGTCTGCATACAAAAAAAGCACACCTACCTATCCAATTCACATTCATCAACTAGATGCATGTACACAGAAGGTCAGAATGAGCATAATTAAATATGCTTACCCTAAAGTGCATGACTGTGAGCCTGGCACCTACATTCAGCACATACAGTGTATGTCGGCAGTATGCACATGTAACACAGATGTATGCCTGCATAGTGACCCGATGCATGGACATATGTTCCACAGGCACTTGTCAATTGAAACTGTGTGATTCTAATTGTGGACTACCAAATCCTGACAGGCATACCACATTAGGACCCTCATCCAAGTATCACAGCAGCCCAGTGCCACATACACAGCAAAAGATGAATGCACACGGACATCAGTATCAGATAAATTGATGTCCAGAGAAAAAATGAAAAATAAACATCAAATAGAATTATTTCAAAACATAACTACATTATGAAGCATCCAGAATAGTAATCTGGTAAAAATAAAACTACAAACATAAATATTAGGAATCCTCCTTTTCATCAAAAATAATTAGCATTTGAAAAAAGATATCAAATGAAGTATGTACATTCACACTACTCTGACTCAAGGTCTGCCAATTCCTGGGCAAAGGCTGCACATGTCTCTGACTCCACCTGCTGCATACGTACTTCAGTGGTTTCCTGGAGGGCCTGCAGGGCCTCCCTGGTTGCACGTGTGTTTTCCTCCGAAGCCCTGCGACTCTCCTCCAATATGGAAGCCTGCACATGTTGCATTCTCTCCCTGCTGCAGCCCTGCGCACTGGCAGCTGCCACATCCATTTCCTGCTGCCTTTGTTCCTCCTGCTGCCTCATTAGTTGTAGCTACGTGTGGGGGCTGTCCATATCCTCAGCCTTGCCTCATGCTTGATGTTGAAGGTCCTCTGCCCACTCCTGGCCCTCAGTCCCCGGTAGGCATTACTTGTCTGGCGCAACAACTTCCTATGCCTGTTTGCCCTGTGAGGCAGTGGTACTCACTTTGGTATAATGATCGACTCCTGGAGGGGAATACTACACCACCACATGTCTCAAGTGCCCTGCTGTCCAGATTGCTCCTCAGAAAGTACCATGTCAGACTCTGGGACCACCTCAAATGCCTCAATGGGCACTTCCACCTCCACCAAGGATAAAGGCACCTCCAGACACTTTGATGGCAGGACAGGGGCAGAGGAGCATAAGGTGGTAGGCAACACAGAGGCCACACTTGTGGGTACCTGGGGCACAGATGTAGAGTGGGCGGAGGGGTCCATTGTTGTTGCCTATAGAATGACGCCTCCACTCAGCAGTGCAGTTGCCAGTTGTGAAAATAGGATGCACGCCTGCCGTGATGGGTCTGAAGCTTCCCACGAATGAAGTCAGGTGCCTCATGGGACGCTTGTTGTTCCTATGTCCTGACAACAGCAGTGGCAACACTTTGTCGCATATAGCCTCATCGGCCGTCACTGTGGGTCTTGTCTGTGCGGAGGCATCACAGAAGGTGGGTAGTCCTGCAACAGATGGGGCTGCTATAGGAGGAATAACTGACACCTCCACGTGTCCCACCCATCCTCCTGTCCCAGGCACAGGTTTGCAGCTGGCCCATCCATCTCTGATGCCCCACCTGACAACGTGTACAGGCGCACAATGGAATCCTCTTCCTCCACCACACCCTACCCTGACACATCAGATGTGACCTCCATGCTAAGTGGCTGCTTTGTGGGTTGGGTGGAACTACTGTGTCCCTCTGTTGTTGAGGTCTCACCCTCCACACCCTTAGAAACATCCAGAACCTCAACAATCGTGCCATCAGATGTACTGCCTGCCCCTGTCACATGTCCCTCAGACGAGGTGTATGATGGTAGGCGTGGCAAGCAGCTCCTCCTCATAAGTACTTCCCTCTGCTCCTCCTCATCAGTACTTCCCTTTTCAGGCACTGGGTGAAAAGGAAGAGAGCAGAGGAAATGAGACATATATGTGTGTGCACATGGATAGTTCAAATAATTGACTACGTAGTATAGCACAATCAAATACACAAATGCCACAGCCTCACAAACACAGACACTAAAAACAATGCCACATCTGGGTCAGGTCTGTGCAAGCAGTACTCTATAGATGTCAACTACCAATGATGATGTTTACACACATGCACATACGACCCTCACACTGGACCACATATCCATGACAAGTACTCCTTACACATACATTTTGCAAATATTTCATGTCAAAAGATCATGCAGGCAGAATGATGTAAATTGCACATGATAGCAAGTATCCTTGAAATCAAAGTCCTACCTTCAATACATCACTACTTGAATTAATCATCCATAACACACATACATGAAAGCCTTTAACACATGAAAAGCATCACTATCAATAGTCTGCATAATATGGAATGACATGAGCAAAAAACACTTGGCCACAATCCACAAGCGTTGGCACGGTCAACACTGCTCATAGATGGGCATACGAAAGTACTCTGACATGCTGATGGTCCGTAGACATGTGCAATAACACAACATAACAGTGCACTGGTACTGTATGAACATGAATGGCATAGGGGATACTGTACCTGACGTGTTGACAAGACATGGGCACACACCGTTCCAGTGCATGTGTCAGTCAAATGTGTGGATGAGCAAGCAACCATATCTTACAGCACCCAATCACCTCATACATGTGTAAATGTCAACAGAGGATCATTTGCAGTATCCTCCTACTCAAAGGTACAACACAGTTATGTCTCAGGTTGCCTCTAGCCCAACAAACAATGGGGACATATCCACTATCACCATCAAAGAATTGTAAATATAATACCTAATTAATTGACAGCCACATACTAATCCACTCTCAGCCACTAGCACACCCTCCAGTCACAACATCATTCATCCATGACTCACTGTCTACACCTAAGAATCCCTTACTCCTTCAAATCCTCCCTCCTTTTACCCACACATTTGGCAAGCCTTGACCACAACCATCACAACAATGCCTATGTTTATATTCATGTTGTTGTTGTGCTGTTTAAATTCAAATAAACAGAGTTATTAAAAAAATAATGTCGAGAACAGGAGTATGTAGAGGAGAAGAAACATCAAAGTGTTGAGAAGTAAAGACACACTGGGAGATGTGAATTACATTTTCAAGGCAGGAGGAGAGCATGTTAAGGCCAGTGAACTGAAGGGTAAGTAGAGAGCATGTGTGAGAGACAAAAGAGTGATGCCAGGCGAAGGAAGACACCATCCCCAACTCCACAATATAATAAGGGTGTTTGGCGAGGAATGGTCTAGAAGGCACCGGGATCCAAATAGCCGTAATTGAAAACAAGCCACTAACTGAAACAGATAGGAAATCAAGCAGATAGGTGTACCCTCAGCCAAGATACAACCAACCACTCTAAGGATGACTGTTCTGGCAAGGCTTGAAACAGTCAGGAATCAGATGGAGAGAGACAGCCCTAGCGGCATATTTCCTTTACACTCTGGTAGACTGTACTCATCATCAACTACCCCCTTCAGACAAGGTATCCGTAAAGTCCTACCAAACAACAAGTGATGAAACATTGGAATCAGTGTGATCATTGGTGGCAGCCCATCTACTGACAACATGCAAATAGTACCAATGTTATCTGTTATGGCTACTGCAACATTGTCTATACTCACTTTGTTTCTTCTCACATGCACCAACTTTACACCCTGCCTCACTCACCACCCCCAGAAAAGAGACATTAGGCACACCCTAAGTAACCCCTCACCTATCAACTACTGCCATATTCCACACCACTCTGCCCCCTCATACCCTCCTCTTCCACACACTGCCATCACCCACGGACCTCACCTGAGGGGGTCTCTGCTCCAACCCTCTCCAAACCTCTCGACCACAATACCTCTGCACCCCATACCTGTGGGCAGACACCTCCGTCCTGCTAGAGACACCCATTAACCTCCCCGCCCATCTTACTTTTGGACTAACATGTATACTAATCAATGTGTCTGTCGCTGAAAAGCACCACAAAATATATACGAATCTGGCCATGACATCCCTTTCATCACACAAACCTGGTTCTACCGGCAATCCAGGGCTATCGCACATGAGGCCTTCCCTCCGGACTACACCCTTATTATGCTCAACAGAACCAGCAGAACAGCCATAATGGCCATCCAATAATATTCCTACCTCTCTGTTTCACACTCCACTGAACGAGCCTGCAACTCAGACAGCCAATCCCCCTAGTGACATTCAACAACACCCCTCACCCCTATCACATCACCCAGAAACAGACAAGCCCCCTACACTAGATGGGACAGCCCTGCCCTAAAACTCCCTCTTCCCCCCAATCAACACCACATCCTGGAATACAGATGGCGGGCTGACCTCTCATCACACACTTGAGATGCATATGTCCATCAGTTCAAAAGCAACTGTGTTGAAATCCAGAAGGCCAAAGAATCATTGAATTTGAATATTTAATACAACACCCTGAACACCAGCAGTATACTCCACAAGAGTATTGTGGAATCGAAGACCATATTCCCCCCATCCCACACCAAAGCTTTCTGGCCACGTGCACAGCATAGCTGGATGAAAAAAACACAGCATCAGCTATGATTCTGCACGCTCCCACCCCAATCCCATGCACCCATGTCAGTGCTCACAGATCCCCTCACTGCCTGCCCACTCTTCTCTTCTGACTCTGCCAGCTGCCATCCTGATACGATCAAGCTACTAGCCAGCAGCTGTCACAATCTCCTGTACTTTGCTGCCCTCCATCTCTTCAAAAAAGTCATCCTTCCCTTGACCTGTGCTAGCAAGCAGCATTACAAGATTCATCATTAACACCTTGCCCACTTCAGGAACCTTCCTAGATCAGACACTACCACATCACATCCACAATGTGTATTTAGATGTCCATGACTGTGTTACATCCATAACCAGATATCTATGACTATGCACATATAGATATGTAGATATCTTGCTATCAACATGTACGCATTCCCCCTTGCATCTCCCACTACCTTACCTGCACTCATGGAGCTGGCAAAATCACACCCATTAACCTCTGTTGCTAAACTGTGACAACATCCTACACCTGGGGGCTCCTGCATCTCAACACATGGAACTCAAACCGGTCATGGACAATGCAGTGGGCTCCTCGTGGCCATAGGCCCTAAATGGCACATCATGCCCACCCTCCGTGTCCTGCACTAGCTCACAGTCAGGTGACAATCCACCTTCAAGCCTATGTGCGTCACCCACCATAATCTGCACAAATCAGGTCCAGGAAACATGAAACACAACCTCACACCCTAAAGAACCAAGAGGAACCTGAGTACATGGACAGCTACCCTCCTTATCATCCCTTCTGCAAAATTGACCTGAATAGGTGGATCCTCCTTCTTGGTGCAAGCACACACAATATCAAATGTGATCACTCTTAGCATCAGATGCGTAGTGTCAACTTGCCTTCCAGAAGTCACTGAAGAGCAGCCTCTTCCCATCTGCGCATGATTGACATATTCCACCTCAAAGGTGAAATTACAACCCAGACAGTTAGGCAGTGGAATCGTTCAGTCACACGATGAGACCCCAAGACAGTACCGATCACACACAGAAACACTTCACATAGACCTGTCTGTCAAGGCATGCACTCTGTCATCGGTACAATAAATCAGCCTTGACTCATTGTTATGTCACGCAATCCCTCGCAATGCCAAATGCCATATCCCTCACAAGGCATGGCCACGTACACACAAACATTTGCATCCATCCACTACTTGATCTCATCTCGCACATCACCTTGGCCACTAGAATGCAGCTAGATCCCACCATTCCTATTTCTTTACCTGGGCACATGACCAGTCTCCTTGACTCACATACTTTCCCAACAGCCCATAACAGCATCCATCCACAAGCCAGTTCACCATTGGCGCTAGAAGAGCCATAGCCACTACTTTCAACCTCCCTACTTGCTTAAAGGCACACACATTACAGAAACATGTTACCAATTACTCAGAGGTGGGTCCCCATGGGCGTTCACCTACAGCACTTTGAGACCATGGCAATGGCACTAGGAGTAAAAGCCTGACTTACTTATGTCACATCACATTGTCATGTCCATCAACCTCACAACATAAATCCCCTTCACATGGCATTTCCACTCAGCTCTATCGTTCTGCCTGTGAGAACTTACCAGCCGCTTGGATCTGGGCATGAAAGTGTAGGGCCTGGTCGTGAAGTGCTGGATTCATCATGTTGAGGATCTGGAGCTGAAGTGGAAAAATGTGATGTTGCCCATCAGACTGCACCTCCATGGTGGGTCCTGCCTCAATGGCTGCCCTTGCTTTCGTCTGTCTGCGGATCTGCATGTCATCCCAGCACTTCTTCATGTTTCCTGAGGTATGGACTGCCACCCCCTCCATGTTGATGGCATCTGCTATCTCCTCCCAGATCCTCCAACGTCCAGTGGCCTCAAGCTGCTTCTCTGGATGGAAGAGGGAGTTGAAATGCTGCAGCACCTGTTCCCCGAGGATGCCAAGTTCTTCAGCCGAGAGCTTTGCAGCCATCAGGGTGGCCACTTTAGGAATGCTGGAAAAGGTGGCAGACATGGTGCTGCTGATGGGTTAAAACAGGTGGTGTCGAAATAAGGCAGTTGAAGTGGTCAGAGAGTCTTGCATGGTAAACACAGAGGAACAAGCAATAGAGCTGGATTACGCACTCAAAGGCACTGGCCTTGGTCAGCAAACAGTCACAAGATGGCAAAGAAGAGGGAGTTGTTGCATGTAGAAGACACACATGAGTAGGACTGGCCACCAAAAGGAAAAAAAGTAGGCAGAGGAATAAGGCACAGGTCTCACCAAAAGCTCAATAAGTCAGCGGAAAGCAGGCAGAGGAACGAGACACAGGTCTCAACAGGAGCTCAATGAGTCAGCATTGGGAGTTATCAAGGAAAACAGTATTTTGGCGCACATGTGTTACGCACGTCATGTTGCGCGCTATGCATGTGCAATGCAAACATGATTCAGTACTAATAGGGCATTTGCACTACTTAATCCTAACGCTGATGGATGCAGAGTTTCTCGCTATTTGGAAATGCATAGCGAGATGGTGCACATTGCATTTGTGACCCACAAAGGCAGATTTTCAACATTTTTGGGCATTCTTATACATGACACTTATCATGTGTGATAGGGGTTCTGACACAGGTGGGAGACCAGGGAATATTAAGTGCACACCAGCAAAACGTCGGAAGAAGACACCAGTACCACAATGTAGTAGGGATGAAACCAGCACAACGGATGGGGCAAGAGGGCTGGAAGGGAAGACGCCACAGAAAAACCCACAACCCAGGGGCAGCCACAGGTTACTGAGAAGGGGCCAAGCAGGAAGAAGTGCTCCTCTGAAGAAGAGTTGCAGATACGCTCTGATTGTGTGGATGAGCACCAATCAGAGCTATACACATGTGCTGGTAGCACACTATTGGTTGCCCATTGGCAAAGGAAGTGGCAGGAGGCTACTGATTTGATAAATGGCTGTGGGGTGGAGAGTCCACAAGAGAATGGGCTCCCTCACCAGGCGTGATAAGGATAAGCTTGGTAGCAATGTGGCCTCTGACCAAGCTACTGGCGGTGGCTCACCACATGTTGAGGCGCTCACTGTATTTGAGATGATCGCTTGCGGCCTCATCACAAGTGAGCAGGTGGTTGGCATGGGAGGCATGGCCACCTATGATCCAACATCAGGTGAGTGACATGTGTGACTGATAACTGTAATGCATACACCATTGTACATGCTAGGTGCATTTATGTGGTCTGGGGTGTATCACTTCCAGCTATATCCAATTCAGCTAAACAAACAAAGGAACGCAGGCCACAGGATATTCAGTGTGGATGTACAATGCTTGAGGACTGGATCTGTCAGTCATTTCACCACCAATGTTTGTTCCCTCCCTAACTTACACGTGTAAAATGAATAAAACAGACACTCCCTGGACAGGGAATAAGGCACAAAAGAGCAAGCTGCGAGAGTTCAAGGAAAAGTTTATCTAGATCTCTGAGAACTCTCTCCCACATCAAGGTTACAAAACATTTATATAAGCACATTGGCATATCTAACATATGATGCTACGTTGGACCCGGATTGGTCAGCCAGGGTGGTGTCTTAGGTGTGGGCATCATCTCTTCCTCCGGGTTGGTTGCTTGGTTGGCGGGAGGATTGATGTCAGACATCTGTGCTCCGGATGGGTGAAGGTCAGGTCGCTGTGAAACACGGTGGTCACTATCTAAGCTAAGAAAATACATTCTAAATAATGCATGCACTAAATAATGGTTGATCAAAAAGACCCTCAGTAGTTTATCATGTCATTGTACAAATCACACAGGTACCTATATCATGTATAACATTTGGGTTATACAGGTCACAGGTTTACGTGTCTTGACCGCTATAATACTCTCATTCACACTTTTGTGGAGATGGACGAGCTATGTGCTTGGCTCATGTTGGTTCACATGCAGGACAGTGATCTCAGAGGAAAAGAGATGTGTTACATTTCTTATTTGTTGCAAGCATCTCTGGCTTCAGTGTGAGAATGGAACTGCAGAGTTTTCCAGTCAGAGTGGGAACGAGGGTGGTGGCCATGTGCTCCGAGCTGCTGCAGCGGGGAAGGGGAGAGGGCATTTTGCACTATCGCAGTGAGGCCTGGTCACCAAGATGGAGTCGAAAGGGGGTACAAAAAATGGATGCCCCGTGTCCTGCTCAGTGGTCCCATCTATGCGAATATAACCCAAAGTTAATATGGCATAAGGGCGAGGGGCGTACCAACCACTGGAGGCACTTGGTCCAAGTTTTGTACTGAGAAGTGATGGCAGAGAGGGGCCCATTGGCCCCTCGCTCCCACCCATTCCCCCCTTTCGTTACATCTAAAGTAACGAATATTTTTATTTTTTATTCTTTTCATTCTCCCTTCGGTAGTACTCAGCCTCCGTCACAGCCTCGTCCTACGCGGGGTGCCTTTTATTGGCATCCACGCTCTGCATACACTTCTTAAGCTATTTCCTCTTCTGGCATATTCGTCTGGTGTACACATTAAGTATATTCCTCCATCCCCATCTAGATCCACCCATACTTCTTGGTACCATTGCAACTCCCTTGGTTCTTTTATCGTTGTATGATGCAAATTATCAACTATATCCCCATATTGCTTGTAAATTGCTGTCATCCTGTATTGTGGTGTAGTGTACTCCCCTGTTTGTATTTGTGCATCTATCATGGTAGCTACCGTTGTCGGTCGACCCATTGTTACCATCATCATAGCTGAGGTTGGCATACTTTTATCACAACACCGTAGTCCCAGTTGGCACACACAGAAGAACAGGAGCACAAAGACGATGATGGGGACCAGTATTTTCATTGCCACATTTACCCATGATGGTATCCAACTGAACAGATTGTCGAACCAAGTGCTTCTTCTGCGCCTCCTTCTGTTCTCATCCTCTCTCCTAGATTGTGTACTGCTGTTGTCACATGTGAGAGTGTCCCGTTATCAGCATCTTCAATTGGCACCAATGTGCAACACACCCCCCCAATTTTTTGGCAAACACCAGCGTCCATCGCCGTGAGGAGATCTAGGACATATCTGTTTTGCATTGTCATTAGGCACAGTGCGCGGAGCTCTATTTTTATCATGTTGAACCCTTCTTCAGTGTCGTTAGCCAGTTGGATGAGCAACCATTTGGCATTCGTTCGTGCTTGCAGTCCCAGGACAAGAAGTGAGGCGAAAAATGTCTCTGCTGATGAAAAGAGCTAGTATTTCTGCGGGATCTCAGCAAGGAGTTTCGATGATTCAGATGAGATGCAATTGGAGGATCTTTTACTTTGTGTCAATCTTCTCTTTAGTTCATATTCTGACAATAGTTCATACGCTGGAGCTTCTGTTATCATTAGTTGGGGCGCTGTCGATGGTTCAGCCGATTGCCCTGCTGCCGATTTGCCAGCCGATTGCTCTGCTGCTGATATAGCAGCCGATTGCCCTGCTGCCCCTTGGATATGGCTCTCTGGTATTACCATCAGGGCTGTGTGGAGGGTGGCTAGAGCACAAGTTCCTTTCCACGATGCGGGGAGGTGCAGGTAAGCTTGCAGTACATATCCATTAGTGCAGCGGTGCCTTTCTTCATGTCAAGTATGATTACTGTCTTGTTACATTTCCTTGTCTCCCCCATGTTCACTCTTCCTTCCCCATGGAAACACAGTTCATGTGGCACTTCTTTCTTTGTTTTGATAGGTTTTTCTAATGCTGTGACCCATGTTAGCTTTGTGACATGTTGCGACCAGATGGGGTCAAATACCTCCTTTATCCATTGGAAAGTGTCTTTGGAAAGGCTTCGAAGTGCTTCTGCTTTGCATTTGATAGTTTCTTCGTGCCACTTATTTTCTGCATATCGTGTCCCCTTGATGACAAGAAATGGTTCCTTAAGGCAAATTACTCCTTGGCGTCTGCTTGTGCACATCCTCTCATTCTCCAGTTTTTTCAATGTGGCGGTGTGCGCTTGGAACATGCTCTTTATTCTGCACAAAACCAGATGAATTAAACATTGGGCCTCTGACAAGGGCACTTCCTGCGGTAGTAACATTTTCGGTGTTCCTGATGCATGCTGAATGAGTGAACAGATGTAGCAGCTTTCATTTGTTGCTTGCTTCGTCGTGGCACTCATGTCGGAATACCATTTATTTATTGAACCGGGTGGCGGGAATCTTCTATTTCATCTAACCCCAGGTCATGATAAATGTCGTATCTTTTCCCTCCCGCCCCCCTTTTTCTCCTCCTTCTCCCTTCCTTGTTATTGTTTTTCATATTTTTGTAATGTATTGGAAACATTCCAGCCCAGGTTGTATCATTGTTACTCAATATGGCATGCGTATCTTTATCAGTAGCAGCAATGTTGCGTGAGGTAGGGTGTATGGTTGTCTGTGAACGTGTACTAGTGTTAGTTAAATCATTTGGCCAATAATAATCTCTATCATATTCGTTATATTCATAAGCATCGCTCATATTTATATTCAGACGTAACAATGATACACTTGTTGATCCTACAGTGGTGTGTTCTGAAGGTTGCATTACATCTGTATTGTTAATGTTAATCTCATGTGATTCTTTCCACATAGTCTTCACCCCAGTCCATATCAAGTGCAACCCTTCTCGTATCAGGTTAGCCCCACTACCCCCCTTGTGCATGTCATTAACCAAAGATAGAAGGGTATAATACCAAGCCATAAAAAACAACATTAATGACTAGAGAGTAGAGAGTAGAGAGTTATGGAGAGGATATCGAACAATCAAAAAAGGGAAAAAAAGGAAAAATGGAAAAGAAGGAAGTTTGAGATAAGTCGTGCCGAACAAGATGCATATAATAACTTTTATCTCTGCAGGTTCTCTTTACCTACAATTTGGTTATCCCTTTTCAACCTCATTTGTGGTACCAGTGGCACCATCTTGCTCCTCCTGGGGTATTGTACTATTACGTGCCCTCCTCACATCTGATAAGTGCACCCACTACTTCAATCCTTTCACCTTCACTGCAGTGGGTGTACTATATATGACCTCGTAAGGGCCATGAAACTTAGGTGAATTCCACCTCCTCACAAAGCTGCGGACGTACACTTGTGCTCCTGGCATCAGTGGCCCACTTGAACTGTCTGTGGCTGGTGTGGTAGTATCAGTCGCCACATTTTCAGTAAAAGGTGGTGCTATTTGTCGCGCTATGCTGCGTACTGCACGTGTAAACTGGGTTAGGTATTCCTTGAATTTTTCCCCCAGCTCTGTGGCAGACATGTGCGCATCCAATGCTCTTCTAATCGGGGACACTGGCGTGTGTATTCGCCTCTCAGTTACAATTTCGTGGGGGCTCAGATGGTGGTCTTTACATGGTTGCATCCTGAGTTGGAACAGTGCTAGGGGCAAGCATTACACCCAGTTCTTCTTCAGTGTATTACACAACTTGGATAACTTACTCTTCAGCAACCCGTTGATCTTTTCTCCCATCCCATTCGCAATCGGATGACTAATTGAGCATAGTTAGTGTTTTACCCCCAGGAGCGATGTCACTTCCTTAAAGAGGTCATTCGCGAAGTACGTACCATTGTCTGATCTTATGACATCGCATATTCCCCATCGGGAAAACACTTCCCCAACAAGGAACTTTGCTGCACACTTTGCATCTGGGTGGGGACATGGGCCCGCTTCCACCCATCTTGAAAAGGGGCGTACCACCACAATCAAGTATCTTGCTCCATTACACCATTCTCCCATATCAGCGTAGTCTATATGGAGTTCTCTAAATGGTCCTGTTGGTCGGGGCAGGGTACCGCGCAGTGTTTTCAATGTCATCCCTGAATTATATGTTTGGCATGTTATGCATTCTACAATGAATTTTGACAGGTGCTCTTGCAAATTGGGGACGAACCAATGTTCCTGGATGTCTGCGGCAATGTGTTGTTTTGGTACATGGCCGGGAAAATGCAGCTGTTGGAATGCTATTTCTAGTAACGCTGCCGCGTTTCCCAATGAGATTGCATCTGTGTTGTTGGTATGGGCTTGGCATTTCACCACTGCCACTACCGATGGTACTGCTAATGCATCTATTAACTCATTCAACAATGTTGCATGCTATACTGGAGAACCGTCTACCCTCCTAAATTCCTGTCTATGCCACCGTGACAATCCTGAGTGGACTGTGGTAGTTGCATAGGCTGAGTCTGAGTATATTGTCATTGCACATCCCTTAGCTGTGTGCAGTGCTTGGATCAGCGCAGTTAGTTCGGCTGCCTGTGCAGAGTAATGGGATGGGAGGCACTTTTGCACAATCTTCTCATAGTCATCTCCCTCCATGCGCACTACCGCCATCCCTACGTGTTTTTCACCTGTTTCTGGGTTTATTGATGCTGACCCATCTATGAAATATATTTCTCCCTCCTTCTGGGCATTTTCACTTGCTTTTGGGATGTCATCTCTTTCCCCCTCATATGTGGCGCAATCGTGTTCCTGTATATCCTGTCATGCATGGCTCTGTGATGAATGTTGCTGGGTTTACTGTTTTGCACCTTACAACGTGTACGTTGGGGCTCGAAATTATTATTTCATATGCTGTTGCTCTTTGTGTCGTTAGTGATGATTTTGATCGCTCAAGAATGGCGAATAGGGATTGCTCCGCATATAGCGTTACTGAACATCCCATGACAATGATGGCGCTCTTTTCAATCGCGAAGGCAGCAGCTGCGAGAGCCTGTTCGCATGCGAAATGGCCTTGCATTACTGGGTCTAGTGTCCCACTGTAATAAGCCAATGGTTTGTGACGTAAAGATGTTTTTTGTGTCAGTACTGCCATCATCAGTGTTCCATTACAATGTGAAAACAAGAAAAATTCCCTCTCATAATCTGGGTTCGCGAGGACTGGGGCATCAGTAATGAGGTCTTTTAATTTAAAATACTGTGGCATCATTGCATGCGTCCATTTTATTGCGGCTCTATTTTTCTGTGCTTCTTTTAACGCTTGTAGTAAGGGACGTGTGTATGCCGCATAATCAAGGATCCAAGCTCGGCAATAGTTACAAATGCCAAGAAAATTCTGCATACATTTCACAGCTTTTGGGATTATTATGTTGTGTATAGCAGCTGCTCTGTCTGGGAGTATTCGCTTCCCATCTTTTGATATTAGCTGTCCGAAGTATACAACCTCGGCGAGGCAGTATTGCAATTTTCCTTTGTCCACCTTGTACCCCTTGGTAGCTAGCACATTCAGTAGTGCTATCGAGTCTTCTCTGCACTTTTCTTCTGTATGGCTGCAGACAAGTAAATGTCTACATATTGAATGATGGTGCTCTCTACATCTATGTTTCCAATGTCTTCACGTAGCACCCTGTTAAAAATGCTGGGGCTTTCGCAATACCCTTGTGGGAGTCTGAGATGTTCATACCTGTTGTTCCCTAATGTGAACGCTGTCATGTATTGGGATCCTGGGTCGAGTGGTATGGAGAAGAAAGCATTCTTCAAATCAATTACAGTAAAACATGTTGATTCTTTCGGTACGCTGCACACTATTGATGCCGGGTTAGGCACTAATGGGAACTCTTTTTGAATGACGTCATTGAGTGGGCAGAGATCTTGGATCATCCTCCACGCCCCTCGTTTTGCTTTTTTGATCAGGCAAATTGCTGTATTACATGGGGAGTTTGATAGCACTATGATGCCTTGTTTTAGGAGTGCATTTATGGTTTCCCAAATTCCCTCCTCTGCTTCTCTCGATATGGGATATTGTTTTACCCTCAGCAGTATTGCGACTGGCTTGAGTTTTATTTTTATTGGTGTCACCTCATGCAGTACCCTACATCGTGGGGCCCTGTGGTCCAAATTTCAGGTGCTACCTTTGCCATGTCTTCCTCAAATATAGTCAGTGGGGCATTAACGCTAGCCATGAATGGGTTGTGTACCTCTCTGTACTGGATCATAATATCACATGGTATACTTATTTCCATTATTATTTCTCCGTCATCTTCACTATCAGTGAATAATTCCTCATCTGTTATGTCTCGTAGCATTATGTTTGGGTCTATGCATAACAAAGTTCTCCACTCGCACCCATGCGCGTCCAGTCCTATGACCACAATATGTTTGCTGGATACCTGAACTGCCTCGATGTCTATGGACATTATCGTGCCTGGCATGACATCTGTGTGTGCAATTGGGCGGAATATGAAATCTGATGGTGTTCTCCATTCTTTTCTCGTTATCTCTGGCACCACTCGTGCTAATACCTTGATGTCATAAATAAACATGCTTATATCAATGGTTATTCCTCGCACCACAACTTCATTCATCACTGTGCTGATCATCAACATGGCTCGTACTGGGCACACTCCTGGGGTTGAACATACTATTCCTCGTTCTGTAAACGAGATGGTCATATTTAATTTATTTAACAAATCTCTCCCCAGCAAATTGATTGGCGCGCCTTCGTGGTACAGTTAGGGTGCACGCACGGTTTTTCCCCCCCACATTATATCAAGATCTTTAGTGTAATGAACTTTCAGAATAGCCCCAGAGAACCCCAGCGTCTCCAAATTCCTGCCTGAGAGCGGAAACAGCCCTTCAATAAGACATGACTTCTCTGCTCCTGAGTCTACCATAAAGATAAACTGCTTATTTCCTATCTCTGCCCCCACTAGTGGTTCCTTTTCTGCACGTAGGGTGGTGGATAGGACTGGACACGCAAGTGTTCCCTGTGGGCTGTCCTAATCTGAATGTCTTTCTTGCCCTGGCACTGAAAAGACATTGTCTCCAACCACAGTCACGCCACGGTATGGTGCAGGTGCACCGTTTTCAGCTGTTGCAAAACAATTATTGTTTGCGTTTCCTACCGCGTTTTGTTTTGCCATAGGTTGTGGCGGTGGTTGATGTCCTTGCTGCATCTGAGGTTCATTATAGTACTGGTCCTGCTGTCTCCCTCCTCCCATGGGTAGTCCATAGGGGCTACCTGGGTGTGGGCACCCCCGGCCTTGTTCGTTCTCCATGGGCTGTTGCCCCTGGAAATACCCTGAAGGCCACATTCTACACTCTCTGGAATTGTGTCCCCATCTCCCACAATTGCAGCATGACCCTTGTGGTCTGCCTCTCATTCCTTGACCACCAAATCCTCTATTCCCCATAATTCCAAACCCCCCTCTCTGGCCACGTTACCCACCTCTTCTTCTTGCTGGTCTTTCTTTCCACTGCTGTCTGCTGTATTGTTCTTCTCCGTTCCACAGTCCTTGTCCTCCTGTTGCCCGCAGTGCCACTATTGTTACTGGTCTGTTTCCCGCTCCTTCATCCCCCTCATTTTCTCTATCTGTGGCTACGCTGGCATTGATGGCGGCAACCTTCACTAATTTGTTCTGTACCAGCTTCGCCTCATCTGCCAGCCTTTTTTGTGCTATCTATTTTTCTCTCTCTTTGATCCTCCTGCAGTGGTGCACAATTATGTTCTGTATTTCAGGCCAGCCCTTGGCTTCTCTCCCAGCTATTATGTCCAAGGCCTTCTGTACCTCCTTCAGGAGCCCCTTTTTGATGATAAAATAGAACAAGTAGGTGGACTGCTTCCACGCCGTGCCAGTTTTGCTTCTCTATAAATCCTGCACTCGCAGTGTGAATTGCGTAGGATCCTCGTTCTCCTCCATTGTACACTGCATCACTAAATGTAAATCTGGAATATCTGGAAACGTGCACTGCAATGCATCCCATACTTGTGACCCATCGTGGCGGTCACAACTCATCGTTACCCCGTGGAATCCGGCCTTTTCCCACACTGCGTTTGCTTGGTCACCAATAGCTGACACTAATAAACTTTTCACATCCCTTATTGCTAGTGGCACTCCTGCCGTGTTTTTCTCAAAGGCGTGTATCCATTTCCCAGCCCCTCCCGATAGTGGGGGAAGGACCTTCAGCAAGTTGTTTTTATCCATTTGAGCCCATGGAATGTAGTGACGCCTACCTGCTCCTATATGTATCAATGGCATTTGTAACTTGTGTTTCTTTCCTACCTTAATTACCGCACCTTTCTTTATTTTACTTACCATCATATTTCCCCCTCGCTGTCTTAATCTACCCTGCCATAGTGGTGGCGATGGTGTATCTGGGTAACGGCGGTTTGGCAGTGGGGACCCGGCCTCGGCAGCTGCCTCTTCATATTCGTCTAAGTCACTCCATACCACTTCTATATCTGATTCTTGCTCATTGTTTTCTTCACGTCCTTCTCCTTTCTCACTTTCTGGGGTGGGCGGGCGTATAATCCTCACAGGTTTGTCATTTAGATGAAACAGGAACTCCCCGACTGCCACTCTTTCTCTCGCCCTTGTGGTATGCGTGTTCCTTGTGATGATATTGATCGCGCTGGCTCTGAGATTGCTTGCGCCACTTCCCCTGCTGTGCTTAATGTTGGTGTTAGATCTGCCATGGATAACGGTGGCACCTCTCCTCCCCCTGGCAGTATTTGGCCTCTACCGCACAATGCCCTTAGCTGCGTTATTTCCATCTGTGCATGCACTAGCTGGCGGTTTAATTCTCCAGTTAAGTGTGCCAAATTCACGGGGGGTGCACTTGTCGGACCATACACACCTCCTTTATCATAGGGTGGCGGTGCCGTGGCGACTGCTCCGGTTGAGAGTGTGGGGGTGGGACATGCTGGTATGTACGGGGGTTCGCTGTATCCTACTGCTGGCCTTGACATTAAAGGACATATTTTCGTTGTATCGCCTTCAGCTGTAGTGGTTGTGCACTCGCCCTTTGGCGTTCCGCTTACCTCTTCCTGCGTTTTCTGGTTTTCGTTTGTTCTTTCTTTACCTACCTCTGCTGTAGGCGTAACTTCTTGAAACATTCGCCACAGGTCTACTACTTTTCTTCTATTCTGCAGCTGTTTCCCCTTATACCTTGCCAACAAGTGTGTGGACACTAAATCTAACACCCTTTTATCAAATGACCCACCTTCTGGCCAAATTGGCGTCACACTCTCTCCTTTTATCTCTGTCAACCACTGATCATGGTATTTTTGTATCTTCTCACTGTGTAACGGAAGGTGCTGACAAATATGGGCTGGTGGTGTTATTTCCCTTTGTCTGTACTTGCCCTTCAGTCACTCTTTCCCTTTAATCACTTCTCCACTTGCCTTTCTTTCCTTCTAGCTGGACAATATACCACAAATCTTCTCAATTACTTGTAGTGTCTATGCACATATATGTATCAATATATATATAAATCAATTTTCAATGTTACCCTTATAATTGTTGCAGGTTCAAATTCAACAGTTCATTTTTGCATATTTTGCCACTTTACCCACAAATCAATCACAGTATTTGGATATCCTTGACAAAAATGGACAGAACACAACAGACATATAACACATATCATGCACATGCACTACCTGTGCGCTTTTTCTTCCCGTTTGTTCTTTTTACCACCCCTTCCCCGTTTCGCCTACTCTTCTCATTCACTCCCCACCTCTTACACCCTCTTACTCTTTTCCAAGAATTCTTTCGTACCCAGAAAAAGAATGTTCTAAATAACTATTCAGAGTCTACTCAATATATGAGACTCCTACTATTTTCTCTGTATCTTCACTTATTTATTCTGCACTGGACGAGACAATGCTACGCGGCGCCGCCTTCTACCCCATTCGGGCTAGGATACCACTTCTCTTTTTCACTTCACTTCTCACAAAAACCTAATGGCCATATAAAGGACAGATCAGAAAAGCCTCATCATCACTCACACAGGCACTACTCTTCCCTATAACCCATTACCACCTGTCCCCCCTATTTCCCCCTTACCTTTCCTTAGTAACCTTCACAACCGGCACTCACGTGTTCAGTCAGGTGACTCGAGGGTCACCGCTCGCAGTCCGACCCCAGTCAGGCTCGCAGCCCAACCAAGCCGTGGCCCGCCTCGGCGAGCAGCTTTTCAGTCGGGTATTCGTCAACCGGGAACCCGTGACCCTTCTTCGTAGTGCGCACAGGCTGGTCGGCCGGGGAGGCGATGGTTTTGCTGGGGGGCGTCCTGGATCTTGCTGCACTGCGCCGGCCTAGAGGCACCTCTCCGATCACGTCGCAGGGGGTCACCAAATGTTTGTGCCCTCCCTGACTTACACATGTAAAATGAATAAAACAGACACTCCCTTGACAGGGAATAAGGCACAAAAGAGCAGGCTGCGAGAGATCAAGGAAACGTTTATCTAGATCTCTGAGAACGCTCTCCCACATCAAGGTTACAACACATTTATATAAGCACATTGGCATATCTAACATATGATGCTACGTTGGACCCGGATTGGTCAGCTAGGGTGGTGTCTTAGGTGTGGGCATCATCTCTTCCTCCGGGTTGGTTGCTTGGTTGGCGGGAGGATTGACGTCAAACATTTGTGCTCCGGATCGGTGAAGGTCAGGTCGCTGTGAAACACGGTGGTCACTATCTAAGCTAAGAAAATACATTCTAAATAATGCATGCACTAAATAATGGTTGATCAAAAGGATCCTCAGTATTTTATCATGTCATTGTACAAATCACACAGGTATCTATATCATGTATAACATTTGGGTTATACAGGTCACAGGTTTACGGGTCTTGACCGCTATAAACTGTCATTTAACTGTGGGGTTAGTCTCACAAGAATCTCAGGTATGTGGCATTTGTTAGTATTGGGCACGATATACTGCAGCAGGGGTCTAATGTTAGTTGGGGGTCTGTTGAGTGGGCTTCATAGCATGGTCAGCGGTCTGGCACATGAAAGGATTATCTTGCAGAGACACAGGGTTAGAATGGCAATAAGTTTCAACTGGCGAAGGTAAGAGGGCAAGGACACTTTTGTGGAGATGGACGAGCTATGTGCTTGGCTCATGTTGGTTCACATGCAGGACAGTGATTTCAGAGGAAAAGAGATGTGTTACATTTGTTATTTGTTGCAAGCATCTCCGGCTTCAGCGTGAGAATGGATCTGCAGAGTTTTCCAGTCAGAGTGGAACGAGGGTGGGGGCCATGTGCTCCGAGCTGCTGCTGCGGGGAAGGGAGAGAGGCCTTTTGTACTATCGCAGTGAGGCCTGGTCACCAAGATGGAGTCGAAAGGGGGTACAAAAAATGGATGCCCCATGTCCTGCTCAGTGGTCCCATCTACACAAATGTAAGCCAAAGTTAACATTGCATAAGGGCGAGGGGCGTACCCACCACTGGAGGCACTTGGTCCGAGTTTTGTACTGAGAAGTGATGGCAGAGAGGGGCCCATTGGCCCCTCGCTCCCACACACCCCTCACTGGCAAATTTGATAAACGTAATGGCAACATACCACTATGGGGATATCTACACTGCATATGTATCTGTGCACAGTATCAGTGGCAAGACTGTGTAGAAAGTACTCACAATGTTTTGTGCACTCACATAACATCACTGTCAGCAATATGTGATGCCTGAGTGAATCAGTCACTGCTCCGGTCAGTGACTGTTAGGCAGAATTGCATGCAGTACCCTCTGAGACCACCACACACAATTAGGACTACAGGTGTAAGCAAGACCAAACTTTGGTATAAATCTGCACCACACATTTTGTTGGTATCGAGCTGAGCAGCCAGGCTTATCTCAAGAGTGAATGTGAGCAGTACAAGTAGTTAAACAGTGGACTTTCAATCACAGTGGTTCAAGTAGACACGTATACTCAAGGTTTCTTGGTAAAACACTTATTAATTTATTTACACAACCATTTATAAAACGTTTCACTAGAAGAAGACAACTGAATATTATAGACAAATTCACTTCAATATAATACTTACGTTTTTGAGACAGTTTGAGCTCCTGAAAAAGGAGCAAAATGGCAGTTCCATTACTTAACAGTGAGGAAAAAGGTCAAATGTAAGTAGAATAGATTATATATAATTTCTAGGCATTGCAAATAGTTTCAGTTCACCAGAATAGCTCAATTGAAGTCAATAGGCCAGGCCAGAGTCAATTAGCTAGTGTTCTGAATAGAAAAGAGCAGTTCTGGTATCAAACAGTAAAGTCTTTGCAAAAGTTCTCAGAAGTAGTTTAGGCGAAAAATAATCATTTGTGGGGTCACAAGCTGATTAGGCCTGCACGTTGGGAAAGTTTCACATACTTTCTCCACGAGAGTGGCCTTCTCTCAATCGGGTTGGCACAGTACCTTTGCATGAAGAAAACAAATGTTGCTGAATGCATGGTTTCTGGCAGTTGCAGCAGATTTCCCTGTTCCTGAGCCTCAGTCGTGGGAACAAGAGGGAGGAGGTAAGGGGATTCATGCACTGCACAGGATTGTTGAAGAAAGCAAACAACATTGAGTCACTTCAGTTCCAGTAGCTGTAGATTCAAGAACACAAACTGGTGTCCCTCTTCCTGGTTAAACCTAACCAGCCTTGAGAATGATATCCAGGTGTCTTATGCGTTGATCGGTCCCACCAACTCAAAGGAAGAAGCCATCCTTGAAGGAGCTTCTCTGTCAAATGGAGTTTGGCAATTCGGACCTGCAGCAGGGCTTCACCGGGCAAACCAATGGTCAACCAGTTGCAGCAGCCGTCCTCTTCCAGCTTGTCTTCGGTTCTTACGTTCCAGTGGTCGACTCTGCCTTCCAGTCCACGAGACTCGCCTTTTAAGCGGTTCTCTCCCTTTCATTCCAGCCTAGCTGTAACTCACCCAGCAGGGTGGCTGTCCTTGCCGGACAGTCAACCAGCCAATCATGACAGAGTGCATTTGGGTCTCCTAGGAGACTAAGCACATGGAGTTTTGGGCACCTCCTTCACTTCTTGCCCACCCAAGACACTCAGATGCCAAGGGCGGGCTTCAGTCCTGAAGCCCGTCAAAGGCACACGAACAAAGGGACAAAATCTGGTTTGGCACGCAGTGACAAACACTAGAAGGACCTTTCCAAAAAGAAATTAAAAAAAAGAAGGCCCGGACCCATTTAAACAAAGGGGCTTAAGGTGCCATTTTGAAAAACATGGCACCCGTGATTTTTAGCTACCGGTGTTCGCGGTCAGGAAAAATCATGGTAGTTTGTTGTAAAACCACTGCCACCAGCCTTTTCAATAGGAAAGGGTAGCATTTGACTGCTACATGAGTGCTTAGACACAGGGGATACTATGTAAAACCCCTCCGGCACTCCATTGGAAGATGGTGTGTGCTGGGTCTATGAATTTGGAAAAGACTAGTAAAGTCAATTTCACTTTACATTATCTAGGAAACAGTAGTTTATCCCAGAGAAGGTATTTAAACCTTTGGGAAATCTAAAAGACATCCCGGTGCCACTGCACTGAGGGTGCTGTGTAACGCACATTAAAAGATAATGCCTATGGAATTATCTAAAACTCCATAGTCAGAGAACACAAATGTAAACCACACATCAAAATACACGAAAGAGTGGAAAAAAAAGGCTCACACTTTTTGCAGGTAAAAACTCAAGTCCACAAAATCCAGCAAAGTTGCTGGGGGTCTCTAAGGTGAAAAGAATTAGCATATTTCTGAGAATTCTCCCTAACAGTGACCTAGGAAGGGCACAATTTCAATGAAAAGTGGCAGGGGGTGGTATTCACTTCAGTTCTTATGCTGACAACAGACACATTAGTCATGCAATGTTGTAGCTGCATGCGGGGTGTCAATACAAGTGCATACAGTTAACATCCATGACGTTCTTCCCTCAGACATGGCTGAGATGCATGTGAGTACTTACACCTCGATACCCATGGGCTATATGGAGTAGGTGTGTTTTGGATGTTGTCACCAAAAGATCAGACATGACTGACATGTCGGTAATAGGATGTTTGTAACTCTTGATGTAACTGAGTATGCATGAGTGGTTTCCATGAAGGACTCAAACATAGGATACTGTACTCCTGAAGTACCATATTACATGTCCCTTTCTCCAATGTGTATGCATGGTCACATGGTCCTCCAAACACAGCCTTGATGTTGTGACTTGAATGCTGTGTTTGACATGGCTGATGAACATGACTCAATGGCCAGTTTAGAAGTCAGATGCATGTGTACCTGCCCCATTTTCCCTTCATGCATTTAATATTATGCTTGTGTGTTTTGCTGGATAGGTCTCTGACTAGTGTTGCCTGGCTTTAGTAGGTAATGACGCAGCAGAGGAGGTGCAGTGCTGGAGTTAGAGGAGACACAACCATCCTCAGCACAGGCCGGGGTTCTGTGCATGGTGAAAACCCCCTCCTATTTCAGAACATACTTAGCAGGCATGCAGATCCATCATCAGAAGAGGATGCTGAATCTGATGTTGCAGCCATGTGGTGAAGCAGATGGTGGAAGGACCAGCACTCAGCAGTCCCAATCATATGGACTAACTTGGGTTTTTGGAGGATGATGAGCATGAGGAGAGACAAGAGACAATGTGGAGAGCCATGTATCTTTTGTCAGCACTGTGTCTGCAACATTTCCCTTTTCAATTTCAATCATGAAGGCAGCAGAAATGGGTAATGGGAGTGGGATGAATGCAGGCAGGCAGCATATGATATGATATTTATAACATGCTTAATACCCAGAGGTTTCTCAACGCAGACCCGGGGATCGAACCTGTGTTGCTCTGTGTCGTCTTGCTTCCAAGGTGAGCATGTTGCCCCTGAGCTATCCTCCAGAGAGGGTCAGTGCGCTTATTGAGACAGAGCCGCACTGAGTCACCCCTGCTTGGTAGGCCACACATACATGGGGGACATGTGACTGCTGCCCACTTGGAGTGGGATGAACAATTGCTGCTTGAAATTGCACAACAGAGTGAGGTACAGCAGGAGATGGAAAGAGACATTCAGCGTCTTGCTGAGAATATCATTTCTTCTAATGCTGGATGAGGTCCGAAGTCCAGCTATTGCATGAGGAGGTCTCTGCCTTGAGGCAATGTCTGCATGAAGAGATGAAGGCCTCAAGGGATCTCCAGAGGCAGATGTCGGAGTTGGGGTACTCGGAATCTGCAGATGGATCCCTCATGGAAGTGTCACTGGCAGGAGATGTTCTCCTTGAGGGCCACTCTCAACATGCAAATGGATGCCTCAAGGGTAACCATGCATACCGACGTGCAGGCCAATTGGAAGGAGAATCATGAGGACCTACTTGCCATTGCACACTGTTGAATGCAACAGCATTACGTGTGGCTGTGGCAAATGAGGACCAGGCATTGGCCTTGCAGGGACAGGGTCCCCCATAACAGGATCCTCCATAGGGTAATTCTTCCATGCACACCCCTCTCCTGTTGCCAAAGCCCTGCCACCCCCCTTTTACATGCTCCCTTCTGACCATGTGAACGGAGTGCGGTATATTTTCTTTATTTTTGCAGTTAAAGGTTGACTAAATGTTTGGGGTTCTACAGACATTGGCATAGTGCTCTACAGACAATTGGTTGACACACTATGCTACTTTACAAGTGATACCTCTGGTGGACCCTACATACTGACATGTTCAGTGAAGATAACTGATGTGGTCATTTAGCGAAGAGCAGGATCCAACATTTGGGTAAATGTAATGTTGAACTATGATGTGCATGATATGTATAGTCTTTCTGACTGACTCAATGCACTCTTCTTCACAGATCTCTACTGTAATTTCAGATCACTTTGCACAGCCAGCAAACACCCACCCTGTCAATGCACCCAGATCCCCCTCCTTCCATTCAAATCCCCATTCCCTTTGCTGGACACTGGCCCTCCTGACACAGATGCAGATGCACAGTATTAGGTGGAGGTGGTGAGGGATTCACAGCACAACAGCAGTACCACAAGGTAAGGAAGAACACTGATGTGCACAGGCATGGCTGTTGACCTATACATTCATTCAGTGGCCTGATGTGGCTTGAGAAGAGTTGTACATGTAAGTGTCAATCTTGTGATATGTGGGTGATTGTCACTGTCAACAAAGAGGGGAGTTGTTCCATATCGGTGACTGTGGACATTGGTGGCACCTCTACAGCATGCTGATAGTACTCTGTCCCCCAAAGGTCTATATGTGCACATGCTTCGTGTGAAGGGACCTTTAATGACCTATTTGTTTGGTGCCATGTCATTTGCCCTCCTGTCCTGTGAGATTTGCATGTCATGTCCTGGCATGATTGTTGTCAAGTTTCCACTGCACTGAATCTGCAACTGGGCCACTCTCACCGACCCCGGTCCTGGGCCCAGCCACTCTCCACTTGCACTGCCTCCCTGGCAACCCCTGCACTGCGGGACTGTCTCTGTATCCCTACAGCCCCCCCTTCCCAGCACTTGTCTGCACTTACCTTGCACTTGTCACCAGCTGGCCCTCTTTATTTATTTATTTTATTCTACTTACCTTGTACTGCACTTCCCCCCTCCCCTTCCCCATGCACTTTCTCCCTTCCCCCTACACCTGCACTTGCGCAATCTGAATGACACCTGGCCTATTAGGATTGTTGTCTGTCTTCCCCTTGTTCCCCCCTCCCTGCCTCGTCGCGCTTTGAAACACTTGTGTATAGGCGCGTTACAAATGCCATATCATATCATATCATATCACTCCATCATCCATGGGCATCCAACACACCTGACTCTCATCTTCCACGTAAGGGGATGTTGCCAGCGTCATGCAGCACTATTTGTTTGTTTCACAAGTTTGCATGTTGATGATGAGTGAAGTATGCTGTACTTTGATGAAGTGCCGATGTATGTGGACAAGGTGTATGTCTATGCTGAAATGTGCAATGTGGCTGCTGTGTCGCTCTTAGTGATGACTTAGTTCATTTCCATGGGTGTGAGAGCTGGAGTCAGGTTAATGTATTTGTGTTTTCAGTATGGGTCAACATTGCCTTCTGGAAGCTATGATTAACATGATGATGGTAGGGAGATGTACATGTTTAGGGTATGTGGGGCATACATGAGGTATGAGTTTGCATGGGAGGGGGAGATGGCGTATGTCCATCAAGGTATGCTCTGCCAACCAGGGGAGGTTTCAGAGGGAAGCAGTTCACACTGTCCCAGGTATGGTGGCGAGTGGAAGGTGTATATAGCCTGGTGTCATGGTTTTCCTTTAGCTGAAAGATTTGGCTCAAATGCTGTACCATTTAATCTGACTGTGACTGTACAGTGTGCTGTTGGGGGTACTACAGACATATACAATAAGGCATAGGCAGGAAAGGCCTGTCTGATGGCTTTTACATTGATGTTCAGCAGAAAAGCGGCCTAATAATATTATCACTTCTGGTGTGTGATGGGACTGCCGTGATGCAGTATCTTTAATAGAGCCATTTCCACTGCACTGGGAGCATGGAGTGGAGGATTTGTTGTTGATGTGGAGCTCTAAGATGTCTCAGATGGTGTTTGGGTTTTGGGAATAGTGGGGGGTGAGTAGCATGAACTGTTGTGTTAATTGTTACAGGCAGGAGCTTGATATGACACCATGTGAAGTGATCCATGGAGTTTGAGTGCAGAGCTTTTCTAGGAGGAGCCTCTGTGACCTACTACAGTGCAGGCCCAGTGACGAAAAGAGGGGCAGGTGACATAAGAGCCATGGTGGATGCAAGCAGCACATGCACTGTATTGTTCTCAGAGCAACCACATCATACAGTAAGGAGTGTCCATAGGCTAAGAGGCCAGCAGGCTAGTGTGGAAGGGGCACAGGGGTAGGTAATGTAGGGGGAGTGTGAGGTGTGTAAGCATAGCAACACACTCCACGCTGTAAGTGGGTGTGGTGCTATGGGGTCAGTCATGTGTAACAAGCCCCAGTGATGGTGGACGTGGCAGTTAGGATACTGGAGGTGGTGGTGCATATTGTGCAGGGTGTTGCAGCTGGTTTCAGTGCATTCATTCAAGGATGGATTTGTGAAGAGAAGTCTCCAGGTTGTAGGAGTACAGAGGGACATTGCATTGCCTTTATGTAGTTAGTCCCACTTGTGTTGACTATCACCTTATTATCACCTTATTGACTGTGTGGCCAGGCACGGAAATGAACTTCAACATGTACAAGTGAGGGGTGGTGTCCATGATGCACAGAGACATCACAATCCAACAGGACTAGGGTCTGTATCAACTTTCTACTCATTTTATTCAGATATGTTTGACATACAATGTTGTCTTCATGGCAGTGCACCAGGACTGAGAAGCTAACTGTCACACTGATGGATTGTCTCCTTTTCAGGGGCAGGTGTACCATGGTCGGAGACCAGAATGGACACCAAAGTTATCCATAGCCAGGAGTAGCTCTTTCGTGTAGCCAAATGAGTGTACAGAAGTGATTATAAAAAAAACATAGCTGGTAGTCTGTGCCCATTAACAATACTGCATTGCTGCAATTTTGTTGAAGTTTGTCAATTGTATTTGCAGTCATGATGTGGATGTGGATGTGGATGATGCAGATGAAAAGGGGAGAGATGGTGTTATTGTATATATGCAAAGACAGGTGGTTTTGTGTTGGTACAGGGTGACAATGGACTGCACATTAGCAGGGAGGGTGTGTTGTGGTGGATTGATGTTAGTGCGTTCAGGTAATTAGGGGTGAGATGAGTAGGTTGATGTTGCAAGACTGGGATGTAGAGTGAACTTGGAGGTGGCATGGAGCCCTTTACTGGTTGCTTACTGGGCAGGACCATGGAGTTGTCATGGTAGACTGTGTTTGTACTCATGGGTGGAGGTGCTGTTTAGATGCAGTCTTACATGTTATTGATTAATGGGCTTCTGAATAGCATGCCTATTTATATGTAAAGGTTAGGACTGTGGACTGTGTGAGGCAATGTAGCAAGGTGTAGCATGTTTCTGTTGCAAGGTTCCAGGGGAGGAGTGAACAATGGTGTGGCAGTTCAAAACTGGTGTTAGGGACCACCCGGTCATGTCAAGTATTGATCGGGGCATGTATCTTTGTAGATTTGAAGTCCAGCATTGATTTATTTTGAGACTCAGGAAGGTGAAGAGATGTCTTTCAGTCATGTTTTGAGGGTGTTGTGCAGGGCATTAGTCTCTGTTTGGGGGAGGCAACCTTGATTATGCAAATCAATCTTACAGATAGATGGAGTATTACAAGTGAAATGACTTTGGATGGGGAAGCAGGTATTTCATATAGTGGGTCCCTGGTACTGAGACATATATGAGGGGTGAGTGGATTTAATGATAGGGGTGTAGTGTGAATGGGAGGGTGCTGGTTTGGTATACATTGGTACCTTTAGATTTTGGATACAGTCAATCATGCTGTGACCTTACTGAGATATGGTTGTATGGTTTACATAGAGGAGGAAGCATTTATGAGGATCATGCGCACTATCAGTGAGATGATTGGACAATTATGATTTACGTATCTAGGGTTCATGAGTGTGTAACAGGAAATGTAAGTGAGTGAACTTGGGGCGTGTGGCAGGGTGGTTGATTGACAATGTTCAATTAGTTATGTACATGTCCATGTTACTTCTATGTTAGTCTGTGAGGATGAGTGACCCTCTTATCTGTATCAGTATGCTTGGGACAGTGACATTTAAAATGCAATATGACATACAAATTAGTCTTCCTGTGTTTTCTGCATTTTATGTGAAGGATGTAGATAGGGTAGATGTGTAATAGTTTGAGTATGGGGCACACACCACGTTTCAACCAAATACAGACGGTTCCATGTGATAATATCGCCGCAAAAATATTGCTGTACAAAAATGTCACCATATTTTTGCAGCAATATTACCCCATGGAACCTGCGGGGGACACCCCCGCAATCCCCATATATTTTAAAAGGGAGCGGGGGACACCCTCGCAACCCCCCCATCCGATTACCCCATAAATTATCCCCACCAAAAATATCACCTATGGCTGATCCCGACGACCATATGTACGGCGATATTTTTGGTGGTGATTATATTACCTGATACCATACAGACATCCTCTGGGTGTTGATTGTGGGCAATTGCGGTTGCCATGTTTCATCATTAGAGGCCATCAACGATGAGGCTTTGGTGTATGCCTTCCACAGAGGATGTGTTTCATGTGAGGTATGTCTGAACAATCTCATTGCGCTTGTGGTGTCTCCTCAACCTTTGCCCTGCTAAGGGTATGGGTACTTTCTGTGGATGTGGAAGTAAACCTTCATGCACTTCTATTGAGATGCCATGGCGTGTGGCTATATTATGCAAGATGCAACATGCCAATATAAATGTGCATAAAACAATTGGTCCATACAACAATACTCCACCTAAATGGTTGAGGAAGTGGAACCATGATTTCATCACTCCAAAGCTGCGCTCCACTAGGCCCATAGTGACAATGTGAGCTGCATTGTAGAGCACTTCAGCTGAGGTAGCAGGATTTCAATGAGCCACTTGGTGCCTGGTGGATGGGGGAATGGTATAATATTTAGCTATCATGGCTAAATCCAGGGTAGTTGGCATTCACCTGCATGATGTGCCCCTTCACATCACAGATGACCTGCACATTGAATGCCACATTTTTCTTTTCCAACATATGTATTCTGTGGCTCGTTAAGGGTTGAAGCAAAACGTGTGCAATCAATGGTCCCAAGTACCTGTGGGAAGTGGGCAAGCGCATAGAATTCCTGAGTCACACTTTGTCTTGCCTGCAGGGTCCACATCATATCTATGTGGCTGTGCATGCATGCTATGATGCATCGCAAGATCTGGTGGAGACAGCATGATTGTGTGCATTGCAAAATGACCCCAACCATGGCTGTGGTCCATTGGAATGTGTCAGTGCTCAGGAAGTGCAGGGCAGTTAGCATTTTCTTCAGGGGTGGTATTGGCTGTTAGCACATGATGGGGGACTCCATGTCATTCTCCCACTCCTTGTCCAATTCAAGGACAAGTGGGGGAATCGGTATGTGCCATACACTCCATCATCTGGCGTACCGAATATGATCATGCTTGTATGGAAGATTCTGGCTCTCTTCATCCTTCTCCTCCTATGAAGTAGTATACCTTCTACGTCCTACCTTGGGTGCCTCGCACACGACTGCATTCACCAAACTGGGTCTATCTATAACCAATGCCAAACCTGTGCCAAATCTAAATTCCCTACTGGTATACATAGTCACCCAAGTATCCTCACTGCTGACTTTTCCCTGCTCTATCGAACTTGCATTTGAAACGCCTGTTCTAACATACTTGCATTTAGGTTGCCTGTACCCATCCACCAGCCATCCCAGTAAACTTGCATTTAGGTTGCCTGCTCTAAGTATATTTGCGCTTAGGAAACTTGATTAGGTTACCTGCTCTGATAAAACTGCATCTAGGCTGCCTGCCTCAGCAAACCTCCATTTAGATTGCCTGCTCTAGCAGATACTCACTTAGGTAATTTGCATCTAAATCGCCTGTTCTAGTATATCTAGGTGCCCTCTGACGTATGCTTTCTAGTCACTGCTAGTAATTGTCACATCTAGGTGCCCCTGATGTATGCTTTATAGTCACTGTTAGTAATTGTCACATCTAGGTGCCCTGATGTATGCTTTCTAGTCACTGTTAGTAATGGTCACATCTAGGTGCCCCTGATGTACGCTTTCTAGTCACTGTTAGTAATTGTCACATCTAGGTGCTCTGTTGTATGCTTTCTAGTCACTGTTAGTAATTGTCACATCTAGGTTCCCCTGATGTATGCTTTCTAGTCACTGTTAGTGATTGTCACATCTAGGTGCCCCTGATGTATGCTTTCTAGTCACTGTTAGTAATTGTCACATCTAGGTGCCCCTGATGTATGCTTTCTAGTCACTTTTAGGAATTGTCACACCTAGGTGCCCTCTGAAGTTTGCTCCAACTTCAAAACTAGCTGTGCTTCAATCTAGCTACCATAGTGCACAAGCTGCACCTGACCAATTCTACCCGACTCTAACTAGCCACCAACCATCATAGTCTGGCCTGCTCCCCACCAACGCCACTAGACTCCACTGCTATCTACAGACCATGATCTTCGGGCTCGCCCTAATCATGCTCCCCTTCTGTTTAATACAGAATAACGTACCCTGTAGTAACAATAGCTACATAGCCCACCAGGACGGCTTGGCTAAGCTAGGGTGTCCCAGACACCACCCCATCCCATGCCCCACTCCGTTCCTACCCTTCACACCCCCTTCCCCCCACCCACCACCACCCTCTCACCTCCACCTCCATTGTCACGAATGGCCTACCTACCAACAGCCACCCCAGTCCCATTGCTAAGTCTAACCTAATTATACTGACCACCAAACCTCCCGCCCGTTCTAAACCGCCTAAGCCAACCCCCCATCCCTCTCTCCCAACCTCACAGCCCGCAACAACCGACTAGGCTCCAGGCTCCCCATCCCAATTTCCAGACCCAACTCCAAACCCTACACCAAAACTAATACTAAGCACACTGCACCGAACAAGCCCACACCTCCCCCACTAAAAGGCGCCCTACTCAACGTCAGATCCCTGGCTGCCCACCCCACAGAAATTGCAGACATTATCCTTACTAACGACCTTGACTTTCTAGCCCTAACAGAAACCTGGCTCCACGAGGCGTCTGGACCCCACTTATCGCTAGCCATCCCAGACAATTACTCTTTCCTCAGAGCGGACAGACCAAACGCCAGAGGCGGAGGTGTAGCGATCATTTCCAAATCCACCCTAGGCCTTAGACCAACCGACACAGTCACACTCACATCCTGTGAGTTACTCACAGCCAAACTACAAACCTCCCCCACAACCACCATCACCATCCACCTCATATATAGACCCCCAGGCCCCCCTGGGACCTTTGAATAAGACATCACGTCCCTCATCACCGAAAATTCCAAACCTTCAGCACAAATCATGATCCTCAGAGACTTCAATCTCGGCTACCAAGACCCGAACGATGCACATTCCGCATCCCTAGCCAATGTCTTAACCGATCATGGTCTTACTCAACTCATTGTGCTCCCTACCCACCAAAAAGGCAGAACCCTTGATTGGGTAGCAACTCACAATTGCAACACAACCTGCAAAGACCCCCTACCCCTGGCATGGACCGATCACCACATGATCCCACTTGAGGTCAACACCAATCAGGCATTGCCCAATAAGCACCCCATGGCACCAGCATGCCCCACCAGGAATAAACGCAACATCACTGCTGAAGCCCTACTACCACTGGTCTCACCTACCCTCAATGCTCTCCCAGCCAACACTGACTTAAACCTGCTGATCGACACATTCAATGATTCCATGGCTAGAGCAATGGACACCGTTGCCCCCTTAAAAATACGCAAAGTTAAACCCAAAGCTCATCTGAACCCCTGAGCTCAAATTACTCAGAAAAGAAAAAGCTAAGGCTCATCTCACCTGGAAGACTAACCCCACTGCGGAAAACAAATCCATCCTCACTAACTTATCCTCACTTTACAAAAGCGAGATAATCCGGACCAAAAAAGATACATACAACACCAGGATCACTCAGGCAGGATCCTCCACTAAAGAATTATTTAAAATTCTGAAGGAACTAGAAAACCCTACTTCACCTCCAGAAACCTGCCTGAAAGACAAATCCTGGTGCACCAACATCCAGAACGCCCTCAACAATAAAATTCTAGGACTCCAAACTAAAATTGAAGACAAACGGCAACAACTCTTCATCAATAAGGCCACCAACCTTAGCCTACCCACACCTAACAACACTAGCACAGGCTTCTCATTTAAGAAAGTCACCATCCCGGAAGTTCAAAAAATCATCACCTCCCTGAAACCCTCTAACTGTAAAGGAGACAGCTGCCCGGCACAGATCATAAAAGATGCAGCCAGAGAGCTCTCCCCCTTCATTACCAAACTCATCAACCTATCCTTCTCCAATAACTCTATCCCCAGCAACTTAAAACAATCATGGGTTCTCCCACTCCTGAAAAAACAATCCCTCGTCCCGGCCATACCCACCAACTACAGGCCCATCACCACAGTCCCCTTCCTACTGAAAATCCTGGACAGAGTTGCCTACATCCAAATTCAGGAATACCTGGAATCCAACCAACTGCTAGGAATACGTCAATCTGGCTTCAGACCTCAACACAGAACTGAAACCGCCCTTGTTGATCTCAAAAGCCAGATTCGATGAAATTAAAGACAAAGGCAATGCAGCACTCCTACTCCTACTAGACCTCTCAGCGGCCTTTGACCTGGTCAGCCATGAAGTCCTCTGTAATCACCTTGCCACTGCAGCCCACTTCTCCTCCTCTGCCATCACATGGATACAATCCTTCCTGGCAAACAGAACCATGCAAGTCTTTTCCACTACAGCCGCAGCAGACCCCATCCCCATCACATGCGGGGTCCCACAAGGATCCTGTGTATCCCCCACTTTGTACAACATATTTACAAAGCCTCTATTTGACCAACTGGACCGTCTGGGTGTCACCTACACAAACTACGCAGATGACACCCAGATACTCCTCACCATCTCTGGTAACTACCAAGAAGACTCCGCCCGGATCTACAAAATATTCTCCATCATTCAGGTATGGATGGCCTCCCATGGTCTCTGCCTGAATTATGACAAGACAGAACTCCTAATCGTCGGCTCCCCCAACACTCTAACTAAACTTGACCCTAGCTATAATAACATCACCATCGATGGTCATTCCATTCCCATAGCCAAAAGCGTAAAAACCCTTGGTTTCTACCTAGATGCCAACACCAACCTTAGCAAACACACCAATATGACCGCCTCTGCCACTGCTTATACTGGCAAGCTCATCAGGGCCAGCAGACCGTTCCTATCACCCAACAGCTGCCTCACCCTTGCCAGTGCCCTAATACAATCCAAACTGGATTACTGTAACAGCCTGTACCTAGGTGCTAATCAATCCGTACTCAACAAGCTGCATGTAATACAAAATAACGCCTTGCGCGCAGCCCTCAACATTCCCAGACAAGAGCATATCTCTGCTACTAGGAAAGCCTGCAAATGGCTATCCATACGCCAAAAAATTGATCTAAAAGCCATATGCCTCACGTACAAATCCCTCAATCACCTAGCACCACCATATTTAGCTAATAAATTCACCATGAAACCTGCCACCAGATCCACCAAATCCTCCAACACTCTTTGCTTATCAGTGCCCAGGTTCCACCTAAAAAGAGCTGGAGGGGTAAGCTTCACAGTGCTTGCACCCCAACTCTGGAACTCCCTACCGCTTAACATCAAAACTGTCGAATCCTTCCAGATCTTTAGGAAGCAGGTCATCAGCTGGCTTCTAAACAAAGAATAACGCCATTAACACCAGACCCTTGCAGTAACTGGCTTAGACACTGTATTTATATTGAAAATTGTATGTTTTACGTACTGCATATTCTCTGTTTATTGATCACTGTATTTATATGTATATATTATAAACTTGTACGAAGTATGCAACACAAAGATACTTCTCCAAATTCACCAATTTAACCAAATTCTTAAGCGCCCTTCTACCTCTGGGTTTGGAGCGCCATATAAATAAATAAAACAAACAAACAAACAAATGTATGCGAGCAGTGCAGAAACCGGCATGATTGAGACATTTCTCTAGGATTGCATTGCACATTTTATACTTAGGATTGCATGGCACAGTCCTACTTTGCCCCTGGTCACGGGTGGTGGTAGGATTTGGGTCCTTTCCAGTTAGCGTGATGCACATTTGAATCTGTGAATACCAGTATGTTTGCAGTATGTTTGCGCTTGATGGGACGTGTTTGTACATTTGCATGGCACCTCCCTCACCATGCCCATGTTATCCCTGATTTTCCTACTTTATTTAGGACACTTACATATTAAAGCAACTTTTTCCTCTTTGGGCTTGACTTTTGCGCATTCTGCAAATGATGGGAGCAAAGTCTGATCCATTAATCAGTGGAAATAGATTTGCACGGCACAAAATGCCCTTTCTACGTGCAAAGTGCATTTGCACCACGCAATACATTCTGTAAATAAGGCCCACAAGAGTGCTCTGCAGTTCTGCAATCTGCAATCCAAAGTTCCAGGTACACTGATATTGGACCATGCTTAATTAGGGCCTGATGTTCTGCACTCTCTACCATCAAAGCCCCCCTGCCAGCACGGTCAAGTCAAAACACATTTTATTCTAGAAAAACACCATCAACAAATCTGCGTGGCTTGAAATCACCACCACACATTGGCAAATTGCTCCAGTTTGCACTTCTGCACTTAGCTAGCCTCCAGTGTGCCTGCAGACATGTACCTAGTACCATTCACTGTTTCCCTCCAAGAGCTGCTCTGTTCCACGGATTTCCAGTCCAAGACACATCTAAGTTACTGAACAAAAAGTATCAACGTGACCATCGCATTCCACACCAAAGACCAATCCATCCGCCCAACAGTCATCTTCTTTGGGTCTGTTCAAAGTGCCTGCTCACAACTCCATTCTCTGCTGTTCATGCCAGGACCAGGATCTGGCATCACATGTATGCTCTGCTACTCTACACACCCTATATTATTATTATTACTATTATTATATTATTATTATTATTATTATTATTATTATTATTATTATTATTATTATTATTATTATTATTATTACATCATCTGTAAAGTGCAACATTCACAGCCAAAGTGTTCACTTAGAGCTTAGTCAGATATGATAGGCAGAGATATGAAAAGTTAACTGTTGAAAGCACCTGATCTACAGGAACTTTATGCAATTTAAGATGATGTCGGATGAAACACAATTTGGGAATGGAGCGGACTGCAGAGGTAATGGGAGATGACAGAGAAGGCTCGTCCACCAGCTTTGAATTTGGTCGAGTGAGAAGTAGAGAGCAGAAGGATGGAGGAGGGGTAGAGGTTGGTTGGAGAATAAAGTTGGAGTTTGAGATGATTTTGGAGGATTCAGACAGTAGAAGATTTAATGACTCCTGCATATGGGCTTGAGTTGGATGCATTCTCTGACAGTGCGTCTGTCAATGGAGGAAAAAAGGACAAAGGCAATGTGTTCCATATTCCGAATGCTCAGTAGAGGCCTGCACCAACATGCTGGGTAGGTTTCAGTCTATGGATAAGAAAGGAAGGGTGGCCGAGCCGAGATCCATACTTCCCACAGTGATGTGTGGATGAGATTAGAGCATTGACAGTAGCCATTTTGGGCCTAAAGAATGTTTTGAACATGACTTTCCCATGTTAAAGAATATTTGTAAAAACTGTGTGGAAACAAAAAGATTTGGATGATGTAATAGAGGGTATGAAGGCAGAAGAAGCAAAAGCTGACCATGGTGTTGATTTGGAGAATGAGAGAAAGGTCAGCACTGAGAAGCACATGTGTGTATGTGGTCTTTGGCATCCCGAGGCTGGCTGCTGTGCCCCCACATCTGTGCCTCTATCGTCAGTCACAAAAAGGATCAACATTTACCCAGCACAACCAGTGTGCCTATGGTGAACAGCATCACAATGTTACTTCTCAACCCTGAACTAACTGCTCACCCACCACTATCCACATACATGCCTGTCAACAACCTTGTCCAGGGCCAAATATTCCATAATTTTGCACATCCTTGACACAGGAGCTTTAACGCCACAGTACAGTCTCTCTACACCCTGCCTGAAAATCAATGCATATTCCATATTCTATGATCTCATATTACAGGTATCAAGTCTGTTACTTTTAAGAAGGAGATATCATGTTGAAAAGTTGAATGCATCAATAAATAAATAAATAAATAAATAAATAAATAAATAAATGCATACGTACATTATGGGTGCTATCTGCATCTGTTACACTGGAGCCCTCAATATGAGTTTGATAAGAGCAGTAACAATAAGCAGCATTTGCACATGTTGCCAGTTTTACCCATCAACTGTTTAGGGGCCTGGTGGTTTTACTGTACGTTGTATCACATAGGAACATGCATCCAGTAAATGAACATACATGCAGTAAATACCACCTGATTCTTTGGTGAAAAACCTCACATTGTTTGCCTATAATGTGTATCTCACTCAAGAGCAGGAGGTAAACAATGCAACCCCCCCATGTTTTTTTCTGAACTGAATTAATGCCACAGGACCCAGAAAGACACATGAGCACACCTCTATGGATAGGTGAAATTGTTAAAGATGAATGGCAACATTTGTGGGAAATGTGCATTCCACCATCCATGAATTTGCTTTTTGGGGACACATTTGTGCCCAAGAGTTGCACATTCCTGCCGGATTCATGGGCTAAATCTCACTGAATCACCAAATAGTTTTGCTAGCTGCTGAAGTGCACACATGTATCTGTTTTTTGTGCTGGCAGTTTTGCCATGATAAATCCAAATGCACTGCTTACTAAAACAGCAAAATCTAAGGCGAATATCACAGATTTTGCTCCCAACCCAATTCAGCTTGGCAGTCTAGTCTCGAAAGGCTCCAGGACTTTGTGTTACACCTGTGGGAACTTCCTGGAAGCCAAATAACCACAAGGCTACCTGGGTGTACCAAAGATCGGCACCACACATAACGATAGCTGAATCAGTTATGCTGCTCCTGCTAGCCCTCAAGGATAAACCTCTGCAGCTTGTCAGACATTGCACCCTGACAGATTTAAATTAGCTTGCCAGGTTGCTTCATGGACAGTAAAGGTTCTCTAAAAAAAGCTACAATCACTATCAATAGACCTTTAACAACATTCGTTCCATTACTCATGCTTCAATTCAACAATACCAAACATTTCATGACATTATTCATATTAATTTGTACAGATTTATTTATTTTAATTGTATATTTTTAAAGCAAAAATGATAAGACAATCAAGCCCAGAGACATCAGGGTGCTAAAAAACAGACAAAAAATGAATAAACACACCAATTAGTGAACCCAGCACAGCTATCACACACCCTGTCCAGAAGTACAAAGTTAGTCATGAACGGTAGTCAGGGCTTAGTGAAACAACTAGGTTTTCAAGGTTGATTTAAAAATATTGTAGGGTAAAACCTGACTCCTCCCCTCTTTACAATTTTAACATACCACAAGCTCTTGGTTAGACATGAAGAGGCTTAATACTGTGCCAGACAATGGTAACAGTGGGTATCATACATTGGGCAGACTCTAGAGACAATAAAACCACCACACATGCAGTTTTAGACTTCATAGCAAGAAAAGACACACATTTCAGATTTTCACATATGAACAAGCAAATGTAATTTATATCAGTGCATGGTGTTGGAGTAAAGTAAGAGCAAAACATACAATTCCACACTACCAGTTTTCTTTTGGTTCTGGAACAACGTTAACTGACATTCATTATAATGAGTGCAACCCGAACTGAACCCAGCCCATTGGTTCTATGCCCCCCCATTGTCTACTATTGGGTTAGTATAGGATTAGATATTATGGACTCTAATGCATAGCAGCGCAACCACTCAAAACTAATATAGATTCAGGCAACTAACGTTATCCCTGGTTACCTTAGAAATAAAGAGAGTTATGCCTTTTGGTTCAGTCTGACACCTTGCCAGATTACCCTGAAAGAGAGTCCCAGCTAATTGTGTCCCTATTAATACTCACTCTACTTCGCATGTCACTCTGGTGAACCTAGCCTGCTCTGTCTGCCTGCAACCTAGGCTCCATTCTACAGCGGCTCTCCTTCTAGCTGACAGGATCCCAGAACACTGCGCTGTTCTGAACTCTGTCACGCTGCCAGCTACCCACGTATATCATCCGCTTGCAAACAGCCCTCAGCAGCTTTCAATGCCTCAGTCTCTCGATTGTACTCAGAGCAGCACATCGAACAAGCCGGTCCAGTTTCCTCACTCGATGTAAACAGAGGTGGCAAAAGCTCATTACACACCCCCGCCCCTCCAAGGCCCTTGGAGCTTTTCTGTGGTAAACCCCAGATCTCTTTAAAAATGTGCCAAACAAAAAACCAAGGACTTACTAGAAATCAGAGTTTGTTAAAGCCCAGCCCAGTTTTAAAGTTTCAGAAAGATGAAGACAAGCCACAAACCCCCTCAAAACCCCGGCAAAAGCCCATCCTTGCCTCTCACAGCTGCTGATATCTATTCTCCACATCCCAGCCCTTTCTGCTATATCACATATGGATTCTGAAAAATGTTTACCTCCTATTTGGTGATGGCACCCTTCACTACCCTGTAATCACCAGCTCATTTCTTGTGTCAATTCTAACTCATCACGTGGCAGAGTCTTTGAGAATCGTCCAGCACTTTCTAGCACTCAGTTCACCCCTTTTGGTTCATCCCACTTCCCCTGGTTCTTCGCAACCCCAGCTGCATTCTTTCTTGTTCATCGATCAGACGGAGATGCCACACATTTCTTCTTCTTCCTGCTCCCTGCAATGAACAATGAGCATATTCATTTTCCAAGGCCTCACCATTTTGTTGCTCCCCGCACAGCATCTCACCTTCTAAACAAAGTGTTAATCTTTTAAAGTGTCTGCTTTTATTTTCTGAACCTAACCATCGCCAGCAAATGTTTTCATTCATGCACCTGCTGCAATGTTAGCTTGTTACAACGTTAGTAATGTTATTATGGACTGCAGGCTTTAACCTAGCCCCGCCAGGTTACCATCAATATCCCATATAAGTACTAATATAGAACATCACACACAGCACATGCTGCAGTGCTAGCATCTGCTCCCAGTCTCCCTACAATATCCGGAGATGCATGATCCCTAAGGTCCGGGGGGAGCTGCACTGACCAAGTACAATTTGACCTGGTCACCGATAGTAAATTGGAAGTATTCAATTGCAAAGTCCTTCAGCTGGGAAGCCATGAAAGCCTTTCAGATAAATAGTCAGGACTTAAGCCAAAATGGCGTTTGTGAGTCAGAGACAAAGCCAATACGAAATTCGTGCTTCAATTGAAAGCTAATGCAATTACTTTCTGGCTTTTGACACATGTTCACGCCCACCTAGCCCTTCTACCGCTCACACTGCACCGTTTTGAATTACTAATGCCATAAAGAAGACTACCTCAGTAATCTAGATTGGTGCCAGTAATTCCCCTTGCTATAGTGGCACTGTTCCTTTTGGAGACAAATAGGTGTAATTGAGGGAGCAATATGATAGGGTAGGCTGATGTAGACACACACTTATTAATCTGCGCCTTCCTATTTGTTGGTTGGTCAAAATAGACCCCCAAGGTCTTCACCTTTGGTAAGGCTTGCAGCCTGCAATAATGAAGTGCTTATTCTCCAATCCAAGCTGTCTTAACGTGAATGCTGTACCAGAAATCATACCTCAATATTACCATCAATTAAATCCAGACAATTCACAACCATCCAGTGTTGGATATGGAAGTAGACACTATGTATATCTTCAAGATCCTTTTCGTAATCACCTGACGGGGGATTAGACACTATGCACCCGTGTAGTTGGTATAACTAATTCCCCTGTCCTCAAGTAGTTAAAACTGTGGTATAGTGAAGATGTTATACAACAAGTGTGAAAGACAGGGAATACCAAACTGGATATTAACCAGGTCTGCTGAAGCCTCACTACTGCATACTCTGGCCGAGCGATTCATTAAGAAGGATGTAACCACCCAGCTGCAAATGCTCAGAAGGCAGAAAAGTGTAGAAGTCTCACGGTTAGGATAGCATGATCTACTAAATAAAAAGCAGAGGAAAGGTCTAATAACATCAGAAGCACAGTCTGTCCACTACCAATAATTAGAATGATATTAGATTTTAGGTCCGCAAATGCTGTTTCAGTGCAGTGAGCGGCTGTAGTGACAGATTGTCTCTTGCTCCGGATGTTATCAGCAATCAGTTGCTCCTGTACCTGCAAATAGGCAACACGATCTTAGACCTTGAGGAGAAAAAGAGACGTTTGTAATTGACCTGTAATTAGTTGGTATGAAAGGGTCCAATGCGGGCTTCTTCAGCAGTGGTGAAACGCAGCCTGTTTAATAGACTCGCGAACCTGGCCCTCGGAGAATGATTGATCGACAAATTTGGTAATCGTTTAAATTAAAGAGGGTAAGCAAGCCGTCACCCCCGCCGCCAGACAGGCACCCCCCTTACAGTTGGTTGCTCTCAACGGATGTCAACAGCAGACTAGTCCACTTTCTGTCCGAACCTGTGCCGAACTGCAGGGATTTGAATGTCTCCTTTGTGTGGGCCTGAAGGCACAGTGCCACTAAGCAATAACAAGGAAACCCTGAAATGGCATTTGTAATCGGTACAAGAATGAACTTCTTCTTTTCAGTTAATCTCCGGCTTTTTTTGCACCTATCTTGTTGTCGGCTCTCTATGATGTTTCATTATTTTTAATGTCATATTGTAGATATTAGCACTGTCATGTTATACTATGACACACCTGTGACATTTGCTATGCTATGTCATATGTATCCCATTTAGAGGCTCATATGCAAGGGTTTTTGGAGGATCGTGGTGTGACATTGGATGAGAAATGGCATTGATTAAATGTAGTGTAGAATAATACAGATACGAGAGATGTATTCTTTAAAATTGATATTCCCATCAGTCATAGTCGGCTGTCTCATACCTATAGCAGCCAGTGTAGGCATGCTGCAGTGGCGATGAGCATGGCTGTGAAGTGGTGTGTAGTGAGCTATGCAAGTTGCTTGTGCATGGTGCATGACCAGCCTCATTTCGCACTGGTGTCTGTGGGATGCCAGAGGTTCGCTGAAAACAGCCAATACGCACGCATATTCTACAGAAAGAAGGCTCAGGCCAATTGACTATGAATTGCGTGCCTTTAGTTGTTGCAGTGTCCCAGCTTATGCTGACATAACAAGAAATAGCATAGCGTTGCACTATATTACCAACGCTATGCCCTAACACAGTCCTGCAAAGTTTAGCAGGTAAAAGAGACATGCAAATGCAAATCAGGCAACACAAAGCATAACAAAGTACAGCAACGCATAAAAAAAGACGTTTAATTTCTGTTTATCAACTTCCCCATTCCACTCATAACAAAGCAACCCGCGTCCACATAGTGTCTCACGAACAGTGCTGCGACCTGCACTCAGAGACCCCAGCTCTACCAACATGCACCGTGCTTAATCAGGGGTGCTACCCTGCACTCTCCACAGCCACACCGCTGGAAGCCACTCCAGGTTTTTCAGATGCCCGGAACTCCAGCATAAGACCCGTCAAGGTTACTGAACACAATATCAACCAATTACCATCAGGCTCCACAGCAAAGACCACTCATGACAATTCTGTCTGTTGAGTGTCTGCTCACACCTCCATTCTCTGCTCTCCATCCCAGAACCGGGGGCGGGCATCGGGTTCATGCTCTGCTACTCTAATGCAGCCCTTCTATATGGCATGATTTCCCCAGCACACCACACTGCCAATGCTGCGCCTCGATGCCCCCGGGCTGTGTGAGCGCTTTAAAAATGCAAATAAAAAAAAAATATATATATATATATATATATTATCTGTAGGGTGCAACAATCACAACCAAAGTGTTCACTTAGCACTTGGTCACATTTGATTAATACACATGCGTGAAGCAAGGTCATTCCAGAGGTAATGGGTGATGACTGATAACTGCTGAACCCAAATGCATGCATATTTATAAATTGCCGATCCCATACCCTCACCCAGAATAATTTGTCTCATACATTTTTTGTCAAGTGTTGGCAATAAAAGTCTGTAGGTTTTATTGTACAGATATGGTTATGCAAATAACAATAATCACATATCACAGATAATAACAATACTTTTGGGCACTGGGTCTTGGGGTTACCCCCTCTGGCCCATGCCTGCCTTCACATGTCCCACGACTTGTTGTGGGCACCGTACAGTGCCCTGTACTTCTTTTCCTTTGTTCTTCTCCCTTATTTGTAGGGTGGGAGGGTTTTGTGGTAAAGAAGCAAAGATTTGGAAGGCACTGAGTAAACAGTGCACCTCCTGTGTGTTTGGGTCCCCGTTCAGGGTCCACAAACTGATTGTGTTTTCTCAGAGCATGCTGCTCTGTATTTATAAGACCCAGGGGAGCCCTGGGTCTTTGATATGTATAGTAGTGGGGGCTGTTACGTTTTAGCCCCCGGCCGGATAGCCGACTATCTGCCCCTGAACCTGATCCCTGCCCGCCTGTTGGTTTCCTCAGGTGCTTAGCACCTTGCTGCATGAAGGAAGGGTGAGGTGATTGCTCACACCTCACCCTTCCTCAGCATTATGTTCTACGGACTGCATGTCTCTTCGACTTGGGGGGAGGAGAGGAGCAGAGAGGGGGAGAGGTTGGGCTGCCCCTCTCCGGGCCTGCTGATGGTAACAGCAGTTGCCCTGCCTCGCTTTGTGAGGCACTGCTGCATTGCCCATAACTGCTGAACCGATATGCATGCATATTTATACATTTCTAATCCCATACCCTCACCCAGAATAATTTGTCTCACACATTGTTTGTCAAGTGTTGGCAATAAAAGGCCATAGGTTTTATTGCACAGATATGGTTATGCAAATAACAATAATCACATATCATAGATAATAACAATACTTTTGGGCACCAGGTCTTGGGGTTATCCCCTCTGGCCCGTGCCGCCACACGTGGGCAGGTTGACGGCTGACCACGTTCCCCCAAAAGTATCTCCTATTGACAACCCCTGGAGGCTAGAGTTGCTGTAATTTCTCGAAAGAAATGTTCCATGCCCTTGATTGATAGGTGGGTGCCGTCTTTGTGAAAAAGGTCCGGGTCACCCAGTGTAATGGCTGGGTGCTTTATGAAGCCCAGTCCTCTTGCTGTACAAAATGTTTCTAGCCCCCTGTTGATTTTCCATCTGGAAATGTCTACAGATTTGTAGCAGTTGGCCCCTTGCCATTTCTTTCTGGGTAGGATGGACGAGAAGTATATTTCCGTTCCTTTCCAATTATGTGAGATACCTGCAAGGGATGAGCACATGTCCTCAAGTAACTTTCTCCTCCCAAAGGATACTAGGTCAGTGCCCCCTAGGTGTATGATCAGAAATTCTGGTGGGTCTCTGTATGCGACCAGTTCTGCTAATGTTTCGTGGATTTCTGCCCATCGTAGGTGACCTTTCTTTGGTCTCCTCTGTCCATCGGCCCGTCCTGAAGATAAAAGAGTGGCCGACTATCCATGCTGATTGAAAAGTGGAAAGTGGTCCTCCCTTCGTCTGGTGTTTCTGTATGAAGGGGGGGAGAAAGAAAGGGTGAGGGTGGCTGGCTATATTAGTTGCAGTCTGATGTATCTTTTGTAACAATCTGATTTCCAGCCCCCTATGTTTTTTAGTTGTTGGGGAGCTAAACCTCCTTGCCATGCTGAGGTGGCAGCACCTATTCTGAAGGAATGGGTGCCAAAGCCCCTGGTGTCCCATCCTGCATTGTTGATTGCTTTCATCAGCACCCCTTTGAATTGGTAGCGGCTTAGTGCCGAGGCGTCCTTGTGGATCAAAAACCTCCCCCCAACCTTGGGTCTTTGTGTATAGTAGAGGTTGGTAATACATACTGGGCAGTTTACTGCCTCATCTATGCAACAAATGCTGATGGTTCTTTTTGCCCCAGTTTTTGATGGTTGGATTTCTATTCTGACGTTCTCCTGTCTGACCCTGACTTCATTGACGCCCAGCCCGTTGGTGGCCTTGGTGCTGGAAGCAATGATCTCTCCCACCCGGAAAGCCCGAAGTATGCCAGGAAGAAAGTTGTCATGAACAATAGGATCTCGTATGGATGCCAACATATGGCTTCCAGCTGGTTTGCGATTTGTACCAGTTTGTTGAAATCAAGGGGGTGGCGGGTGTCTACCTGGGGTCCTTCTATCCTGCCCCAGCCTTTCAATGCATAAGAAATGAGGGCACTTTGGGTGGGGTCCGAATCATCCTGTATTTTTGAGAAATATGAGACTGCAACTAGGTGTCTTTTAGCCCAATCTCTCTTAAAGCCTTGTTCATGTGCCCATTTTAAAAATATCTCCAAGTCTTTAATCGTTATTTACATCTACGTGTTTTATGCCTGTGGCTTTAAAACTGTTTGTAAGCACTTACTGTACTGCGCTGCGGTGGTGCTTGCCAGCGCTTTCCCTGCCATCTCTGTGAGGAAGCCTAGGGAGGTGTTGGCACCGTCTTTGAGGTGCCTGGTTCTTGTTGGACATCCCGGCCTTGGCTCTCTGGCACTGGCATTGATGCTGTTATATTATTGGCACCCGTATTTGAGGTGTCTGGTTCATGTTGTGCATCCCGGCCTGGGCTCTCTGGCGCTGGCGTTGATGCCGTTATTTTTGTTTTCCCATTATTTCCCAGCATTCTGCCGGTATTGGCGTCATCTGTTCCCGGGTGTGTGGCGCTAGCTCCCGGAATCTTGGCCACTGAAAGCGAGATAAGGCATCTGCAATGTTATTATCTGCCCCAGCAATGTGCTTAGCTTTGACCACAATGTTTTCTTCATGACTGCTGTGATGGCTTGTAGGACTCTTAGCACTAAAGGGTATTTGGTAGACCTCTTTTTATGTAGCCTACTACTGCCATGTTGTCACACCAGACCAAGAGTTCCCTGTTAGCAAGCTGCCTGCCCCAGATGTATAATGTTAGCCAGATGGGAAGAAAATCTAGGAGGGTGATGTTTTTTGTCCACCCTGTCTGTTGCCATGAGTTTGGCCTGTGTCCTTCCACCCATTCTGTGTCTAGTATGGCTCCAAACCCCCTGCTCCCAGCTGCATCGGTAAAAAGGACCCTTTTTGTCCATATATTCAAAGGAATTCGCCAAAGTGAGGTCCCGTTGAATTTTTTTAGGAAATTCCTCCAAATTTCCAGGTCTTGCTTCACCTCTGCGCCTAGTCGAATGTGTAGGTGAGGTTTGGTGAATGATTTGATTTTTAGTTCCAGGCTTCTGGAAAATATCCTCCCTTGAGGGATTATTCTGGAAGAGGAATTGAGACTGCCTGCTAAAGATTGAAATTCTTTAACTGTGCCTTTGTCTTTTATTATCAGGGCTTGTATCTTCTTCAAGAGTTCTGCAATTTTTGTTTTCGGGATCCTGCATAGTCCTTGTGCAGAGTCGATTTCAATGCCCAGGAAAATTATGTTGGTGGCTGGTTTGGTTGTTTTTTCTTTTGCTAGAGGTATGCCCCAGTGTGCGGCCATTCCTTCTAATTTCGCCAGCGCCCCATTGCATTCTTCTAAGTTTGCTGGGCCCATTACCACAAAATCATCTAGGTAGTGTACTACTTTGGTACCTGGTCTCTGTTTTTGGAAATACCATTGAAAAAAGGAGCTGAATTGCTCGAATAGGGCGCAGGATACTGCGCACCCCATTGGGAGGCATCTGTCTACATAGAATTTGTTGTTAAAAGTAAAACCTAACCATTGCTGGGAGTCTGGGTGGACTAGCAATAGTCTGAAAGTGGATTTGATGTCTAGTTTAGCCATCAGGGCGTTCCTGTCACATTCCTGTATGAGTCTTACTGCCTCCTGGAAGTGTGTGTAGGATACTGCGGATTCCGTGTGTGGAATTCCGTCATTGAGGGATTGGCCTTTGGGATAGGATAGATGGTGGATTAGTCTAATTTTTCCAGGCTCTTTTTTGGGGACCAGGCCTAGTGGTGATATTATGTATTCTTTGAGGTGCATGTGGTCCCAGGGTCCACCGATCCTGGCTAAAAGGAGTTTTTTCTTGATTTTGCTCTCCACTATTTGGGGGTTGTCCCTGGCCGATTTTAGGTTTAATGGGATGTTCTGTGACTCTGTGCCCTGAAATGGGATGACAAAACTCTTGGAGAAACCCTGCCAGATAGTCTTGCTGGTTTCTCTGTCTGGGTAGTTCAATAGCACCTCTCTAAAATTGTTTGGGTTGGGTTGATCAGTGTTCTACCTGGTGCTAAATCTGGGGTTGAAAAAACGTGGTTGGCACTAGTCTTTTGGGTTTTTGGCTGGAAGTCTGGTGCAGTTGCTTGCTGCGCGATCACCATTGCAGTTTGTGCAGGTGTGTTTGTACCAGCATTCTTTACCTCAAGAGCATTGTTTTTTTCCAAAATTCATGCATGGAGTGTTGGCTTTTGAACTATGGTTTTTGTTATGCCTTTGGGCATTAGACTTAGCCGCCAATGGCTGGTTCTTACGAAAGGGCTGTTCTCCCTTTTTATGCTTCTCATTATCGTTATTTCTGGGACCTGTGTTTTTGTTATTTTTGGAGGGGTTCTGGGTGGCCTCTTCCTCCGCTGGGGCTCAGCATTTAACATGTACAAATCATTTTGGACCTCATCCCATTCTATGGCTGGCCTCTCTGACATGCTTCTCCTAAATCTGATGTTGTATGCTAGCCAGGTCTTCCCTTTCTGTGCTACTTTCACCTCCCTTATTTTATCCATGTAGGCCCATATGTTCTACCTGGGCGTTTCTGGCTATGGCTTCCTCTTCTATCTTGTTAGGGTCCCTAAACGCATCTTTTCCTTTGCGTTGGGCTTTAATTAATGAAAAGATTTCTATGAATTCCTTGGCCCATATGGCTTCTTTGATTTTGGCATCAATATTCCATGCTAGGCATCTTTTATATATATTCAGTATTTCAGTCTGGAAAGATTTCATTTTTAAATCTAATTGGGCATTGCAGATCATTGCTATGTCTGTTGGATTGCTGTTGCTCTGCCCCGTTTGTCCTACTGTAACTGTATTGGGAGTTGACCATGCCTTTAAAGCTCCTGATGGGTCTGCCATGGTTGCCATTGGTGAAACTGCGGGGGCAGTTGTTGGTGCTGCTGGCACTTGTGGCTGTGCTGTGGCTGGTGTTGGTATATCTTGGAGTGTTGCTGGTGTGGGGATGTCATAAATATGATAGGTTCTAAAGGTATGTTGTGGTTTGTTGGCCTTTGTTCCCCTGTTTGAGGTAATTGTTTCTCCCTCATTTCCCACAATAACTGCTGCATTTCAGACATGTTCTCGCACAATTTTGCCAGTTTTTTGTTACCTTTTTTGGGGCCCTCCGTCACTTTCTGTCTCTTTAATGGTGTAGTGACGTCATCTTGGATGGGTGGCATGGTTATCCCATCCCTTGGTAGGCCGTACATATTCTCCCTCACCCAAGCCCAACCGTAATGCTATGCTGCTTCTAAGGTTGCCAATAGGTGTGGGGACTTGGGTTTTTGTGCTGGTGTAGTGGCATCCCGTGATTTTTGTTCCCAATCACGGGATGCCGTCCCAATGAGTTTTCCCTGCTGTGTCAGCAATCTCTGCACAGTTGTCAAATATTGAGCTCTCTGCTCCTGTTTGCTTGTAACAGTTGTTATTTACATTTATACAGTTGAAATGCCCCAGGTTGCTGTTTCCCGTGCTGGGGAAGTGTCTAGTGTTGTCATATAGAAATTGTAACTTATTTTTCCCCAAACGTTTAGAATGTTGGAGCTGGAGGATTGGTTTGAACCCCCAACCTTTCAGGTATGAGTCACAACACTTATTGACTGTGTCACAGAGACTGGCTAATAAATTCGATTTAGTTCAGCAAAATAATGCATGTAGCTGTATATAAAATGCATGATAATCTGACAAATAAAAAGCCCTCTCTGGGGTTGTTTCTGATATTTCTTTAGCCGTAAAATTGTTGATTTCCCGGGCCGGGCTCCCCCCCCCCTTGGTTCTTGTGCTTACTTTGTGAAAGATTAGCCGGGCAGCGCGTGTCCCACTGAAGTGGGAAAAGTGAACAAAAGGCTCCCACCAATCCCCTCTCAACCCTGGCCTAGAGGATCACGGCCCAGACACCCGCCACGAGAGGAGTTTGCCCATCTCCCAGACGACCAAATACCCTGGTACAAGAACATACGGATGTGCCCACTCGCGTGCCCACCAGCCTGCCCTGCACATGCCGACACCTGCGGCATGGATGGACTCGACTGAACCATCCAGCACCAAATCAACACATCGTTAGAGATGCCATGACGACCTAGCCAACGGTCAGCACACTCGTGCAAACATACACACCGGACACTCCCACACCAATCCACACGAAGAACATACTCTGTGCTATGACGTAGGCGACGGACACACCCACGGACGTGCATCTTTATTATTTTCCACATAGGCTTTTCAAAATGCAGAAACGCAAGACGCATAATGAACTCATCTAAAAAGGCTTGCTCACGCTTCTTCTAAACCCATGTACCATAAAGAGAAATATAACAAAGACACGATACTGGGGATAGAGCAATATGATACCATAACCTAAAGCGCTCTGTATCAAACGGTCCCACCTATGCACCAGGCCCAAGTAGGCCGCAAGCAAAAGCCTCCATGAACATTGAATGAGCAAGAGTTCGGTTGCTGACCCTGCAGAATGAGCCCAGTGAAAGCAGACAGTCAAGGGCACAATGTTGCAAACTCTCATACCGCAAGCCGACGCCAAGGTCACACCTGCAAGATAAGCCAGGCACACAGTGAGAAATGCAATATTAATTGTGCAGAATTCTGCCTCAACCACGGTCCCACCTCACGTGACCAAGCCGAACCTGAGAGGGTGCCAAGCCCAGGAGGAAGAAGGCGCCTGGATCCCCCGTCTCAAGACACAGGCAGATACAATTAAGCGACTCAATGGACATCTGCGGCGGTGGGAGTAGTCGGCCTTCCTGCTTATGAATAAATCCTCACATTGTCTGCACATACCCATAGTGAAACATTGTTGCAAGTGACAGGTGCACCGCGAGCTGGGAACAGCGATGGTCCCAGACTGGGGGGCTCGCGGGTGGACCAATCAGAACATGGGGCCCTTATAACTGACGCCATTAACATTGACCAATCCTCAGGGGTCTTCATGTAACAATTTTTATGTATCATACTGAAGGGACAACCCAAGTATACCACCTGACTGACCCTTAACCAATAACAACGTTCTCTATACGTATGCTATACTAACCCTACCACTCGGGGAACCAATCCAGAGTGGCGATAGGTTTTTTGCTAACTTTCTCAGGTGACGCAAGTAGCGCGTCATGCTAAGGTAAAAAGGGCCTGCGAGCCCCACGATGTTGAGAGAGTGTCAGGACGGACGCGTACGATCCTTGACCCATCCCTGCCGTTTTGTTTAATAAACAGCAGAATCACCTTGCTTCTTGCGTGTGTCTCATACTCTATCTCTTTTGGGATATACGGGAGGAGTTGGGGCCTCCCTGCCCGGAGGTCCGCGGACGGCCCAGCCGACCCCGGGAGAATTTCCCCCCGACAAGTTGGAGGCACTGCTGAGATCTGTTTAAGGTCCGCTTTTATTTTTATTTTTCCAAGTATTCACGTTGCGAGGAGGCCCGGCGGCGCGGCCCCCTCTGCCGCTGCCCCCTTTTGAGGACTACAGGACCATCGCGGAACTGCGAGAAGACCGGACAGCGCAATCCGGATATTGGCCCTCGGGAGCCGGTTGAGAAGTATCCCGCCCGCGGTTGGCGAGTGTCCAGACGTAGTCCAGATGAGGGGAGGTGGCGAGCCGCTTGGAGGGGTGCACGCAGTCAAGCGGCCCCGCATCAAGAGAACTTGGTGAGTATGCCACACACAACAAACAATGTGAAATTGTGAGGGTGGGGAGGAATTGAATACGGGAGGTATTACACAGGTGCGCGGCGAAGGTTTGATAATTTAGTGTTGGCAATAAAATGAATGGTAGCCGGACGAGTGCGAGAGCAGTCCGCTACGTTACGGGAGAGAAGGGGGCGGAGCACGAAAACATCACGTGCGGCCGCTCATAGACACTGATTGGCCTAGGTCGCGACCATGTGTAAGGGTGTGTGTGTGTGTGCGTGGTTTCCTACGATTTGGCAATTATTGATCAATGAGTAGATGAGGATCCCTATTGATCGAGCAGGAAACTCGATAGATAGATGACGTTTCCCTGTAGGCGGTAGCTAGCTAGTTGCCCAATACGGAAGATAATTGGCTGGTTAAGCCCTCCTGTCGAGGGGCGTATCACACGCGAGGCGACGCAGTGTGCGCAGTCCGATTATATTATTGATTACCTTGTTCCAGGAGTGACAGGAAGACAGCTGTGGGGTTAACGGGGGTAGATTGCAAGTGTATTTTGGACTTAAAGAATATATGAAGAACTTACCAGTAGTTTGAAGAGATCGGTGACGTCACCAGCAGGGCTTACATAGGACATCTCGAGAACCAGGCATCTTTATTTTTGAGTGGCGGGGAGGAGAGCTGTGTTAAGGGCGTGGAAACGGAGGTACACGGTAATGAGTTGATCGGGGGAAGGCGAAAATGGGGACGTGGCTGCGCACGGAGAATGCCGGCCACGGCAAGTGTAGAAGAGGGAGGAGGAGCAAGTGAAAGTAGGACCGCAGTATAAGATCGTCACAAGGGGCACGCAGCCGCAGGGGGCTACGTGCGCCTCGGCCGCAGGGGGCCGTAAGGGTGTTGTATAAAGGAAGAAACGAAAGAAAAGAATATACAAATGTAAATAATATATTTTACTAATTTTTCCTTAGCGGACTATCGCAAGTCCCCAAACTTACGGGGCCAGGTAAAGATATAAGGCTGTATATTGTAAACTGCTAGTGAGATAACCGCTACCAAATAGGGGAAGGGTAACAAGTGGAGCGCTACTATGGCATACGGGACAGGATCGGGGGGTGGGGGAACACCCTCACTACCCCGCTGCAACACATATGTAAAACACTATCACCCCATAGGGAGAAACTGATCAAGTACAGCATAGAATGGACACAGGGGACGGACAACAAAATGACGACACCATGGCCGCCTAATGGTAGCTTCGATCCATATACCCAACACTCACTATTAAACCATCTGCACAATACATACAAGGGGAAGAAGTTGACGCACCACGTGGAGGTGTTCAACTTATGGAGGATGTTCCAAGGGTCCCGACCAGGACCAAACGGAATGTTCATTGTAGGGGAAAAAACGGGAGATAAGGAGATTAAGGAGGAGGGAGAGAATGGGGAAAAGGGGAGTGAAGGCACACAGAACACGGGGAAAGGACAAGAGGGAGGAGTAAAGAGTGACCACTCAACCGAAAATGAAATAAAAAAGGAACAGAGCGACGATATACCTCTAGCGAAGGTAGTGAAAACAGAGGGAGGGGGGTTGTATCCTTTAAGAGAACTAGGAGAAATAGCAAGAGAACAATTAAGGGCGGCTGAGGGGTACTCAAACCCGGCATACAGCCCGCCTCCATATACAGCTACAGGTGGCCACACGGGAGGGGAGCGGACTAGTACAACAGGATCAGCCCATAGGAAGATGCTAGCAGGGGAGGGGAGGACTGAAGAAGAGCAGACTACGGACGTAGGAAATGATGAGTGGGTAGCTGCGCAGATACTATTAGAATTACGAGGTTCATTAACAGGAGAAGAGAAGGAGGTGGTAAGGAAAATGGACGAGGATAATACCAGGGAGAGTGAAATGGAAGGGGAAGAGGGGAAAGGAAAGGGGGAAGAGCTGTTAAGACAAAAGGAAGAGACTTTGGAGGAACGATTCGCAGAATTAAGGGATGAGCAGAATGCACTGATCAAGCAGCTCGAGAGGGGGGAAAGAGAGAGAGCACGGGAAAGGAAAGAAGGTAAGAATGAGTTGGAAAAAATGAGAGAACGAATTGAGGAGCAAAGGAGAGAAGCCGAAAGGTTAAAGGCAGCAGCAGAAAGGGTATCAAGAGCAGCACTGCGTGACAGGAAAAAAGAGGAAGAGGAGAAAGAAAAAGAAATGGCAATATGGAAGAAGAGATTACTGTCAGAAACGACAAGGAAATACGAAGAAGGGAGGATGATAGAGAGTATATTAGAAAGGGAGAGGGAGAGATGGGAAAGGAAGAAAGAAGATGAAAAGATATTGGAAAAAATGAGTTGTGAAGCAATGGAAGAATTAAAAAAGAAAAGAGAGGAAATTGGTAGAGAAATAGCGGAGAGAAATGAAGGGGAAAGAGAAGATAGGAGGGGGGAGAGTGAAGTAAGGAGGCATGTATATAGAGGCACAGAAGTAGCAACAACATTGGCACAAAGGGGAGCGATTAGTAAAGAAGAAAAGGGAGGAACGGACCTAATAGACTTAAGAACAGTAACGATTTGGGGGAAAAAGACAGTTTGGGGGTTGCCATTTATGAATGACTTTTGTAGTGAGGAAGAAGAAGGAATGGAGAAGGAAGGAAGAAATAGTGAAAGGGAAAGCCTAGATAAACTATACACCACCCGGACAAATAGAGACTCACCATGGATCTGCAGGAGAAAGGAAGAACTGCAGAGAAGTGAGGAGGAAGAGCATGGAATAGCGGAAAGGCAGACACGTGAAGCCACGCCGTCACCGTCCCGTCATACATGCTCCACCACCTCACGCTCATTACGTGCAACATGCCCATCTAAACTCGCGCACTTCACAAGCGAACTGACACCCTATGCAGGAAGGCTTAGAGACCTCCCTGGACGCAGGCAGGGAGAACGAATACACACGCCCACAATAAATAAAGGAAATGATGAAAGTAGGGGAAGTGGTGGAGGAGAAAGAGTCAAGACCAGGAGAAATATGGACGAAACTGACGATGTAGAAGAGACGGAAGAGAGGAAGGGTGTGAGGACTCGATTTTGTGGAACCCAGGGGGTAAAACGGGACACAACTTAATGCCTCTTCTAGAGAGGGGAGGGGTTAGACCACAATACGTCCCTTGGAAGCATGCAGACAAGGAAAATATAAAGTGCAGACTCCCATCATTAAGTGGAGGTGCGGGTAAATGGATATATGAAATGGAAAAACACACCGCAGGACAGAAATTGGCAGTGGGAGATGTAAAGGGCCTTCTAATATCAATATTAGGGGATGCTGCGGATGACATCTGGAAGAGAGCGGGCTTCCCCGGGGTCACAATAACAAACACATCTCACGATGGGGCACCATTCGCAAACTGCAGACATGCATTATGGCAGGCACTGAGGGTACAGTATCCAGACACATCAGACATAGGAGCAATTACCTCGCGCAAGATGCGTGAGAACGAAGATCCTGTTGATTATATCCAGGAAATTCAAGAGAAGTGACGTATGGAAACTAGAGAACAATGGGACAAAACACCAGCAATATTCTATCATATACTAGTACAGGGGCTCCCAGAAGCAGTCCAGAAACAACTGAAGAAAGTAGTGGGGATGGAAGCAAAAGCATGGCCAGAAATACAACTAACTATAGTACATCATTGCAGGACATGGCAAGAAAAAATGAAAAAAAGGAAGAGGATAGGAAAACGGAAGAGGCTAAACTAGTACAGAAGAAACTCACTAAATACACGATGGAAGGCACACTAATAACTACACCTGCCACAATAACTCAAAGCCCCACACAAGTAGTGGCTGCACAAGACCCCTCCCAAATACAATCATCGCAGACTGTAACACAACAGATGCCGCCACTCCAACCATACACGACTAACATGGGAGGAGGATACTCAACGCCAGGAGCTGGGTATTATAATTACAACCGGGGAAGGGGAGGAATCATGAGAGGGAGAGGATACGGATATAACACACAACAACAGGTGGGGGGACTTAGAAATTCCTACCCCACCGGGCACCCAGTATACCAGGACAACACAGGAAGCTTTCCATGGCAGAACAGGGAACCACTGGTGTGTTGGATTTGTGGATTCGTAGGACACATGTCAGGTACGTGTAGAGTGAGACCAGGCACACCGTTGTGGAGTGAACAGGGACAACAAGAGCTCACACAGGAACAGCAGGGCCTCCAGCAACAGCAGACATTGCAACAGGGAAATGGACAGCAACAACTAGTAACACAACAACAGCCACGGACATATCCACCGCCTCAACAACAGGTAGCGATTACACAACAACCCCAAGCACAGCAAGTACAGCCACCTGCACAAGTCCAAGACCATAACATAACCTCAACCAATACCCAACTACAGCAAACACAACTGGGTAGGGTGACAGTCCTGGGACACAACCCTTACAAGGGAAGTGGTCAATCATTATACCCCCAATAGGACAGCCCACAGACGACCTTGGTGTGTCCCATCCTGTCGGTAACACCTAATAGTGCGGAGGAACCACGCATAGAGGTAACGATAGGTGACAAAAAATTATCATTCCTTGTTGACACCGGGGCAACCCGGTCTTGCATAAGGGAAGGTAAATTTAAGATGTCAGGTGAAGCCATGAACACCCAAGGATTCTCTGGGGCTAGGGGGTTGGTTCCCTTTACTGATAACATTCCCTTATCAATAGGGGATTATGACATGTCAGTCCCACTTTTATATTATAGGGTCTCACCAGTAAATATAATGGGGAGAGGCATAATGAGCAGGTTGAATATGACGATCTCCTTTACGGAGGACGGCATAATTTGCTCCACTCCAGGAATTAACATGCTCACTGCACGACAGATTATGCAGGCATACTGTGGACAGACAGTGATTAGGGCTGAGCCAGTAGATGGTGAACTGTTCCAGTACGGGACGGACATGGCATTTGCATGGATGCCAGGGATAGAGGGAAAGATCTGGAGGAGGCCAGCAGCCTACTTGTTTAGACCAGAAACACCAGCCAACGAACCAGAAGGAAAGGTGATTTCAGTGGACATAGAGAGCATTATAGCAACCGCTGATTACATTGCAGTGCATGCCCAAGACAGAGAAGGAAGAGCATGGAGGGCAGTGATAGCACTAGCAGAGGGATGTAGACTCACCCAGGTGTCAGATGAGGAGCTCTTCTCAGGAGAAAAGGAAGAAGGTGAAATGGTATTTATGATGAGTGTGGAAATATGGCTAAGGGTGACGTACAAACAAGTGGCACAGAAAATTGCAATGGCACTTGAGGCACCCACGTCCACCCCAGTTCCCTTTTTTGAGGAGGATATGGCAAAAGTACCCACATCATTATGGACTACTAGCCCCTATGACGTGGGGTGCATAAAAAGCATAGGGGGGGGTAAGAATAAAATTGAAAAAGGGTGCAATACTCCCCAGAGTGAAACAGTACCCACTATCAAAAGAGGCAGATGAGGGCATATATGAAACAATAACGGCCCTTATAAATAATGGCATATTGGTCCCATCAGAATCTCTATTGCAACACAGCTGTATACCCAGTGCGCAAGGCTAAAGGTGGATCTTGGCGCTTCATACAGGACCTCAGGCCTTTGAACAACATAGTGGAAGCAGAATACCCCATAGCAGCAAACCCGGCCACAATATTGTGCGGCATTCCAGCAGAGGCATCACGGTTTACAGTGATCGACCTTAAAAATGCCTTTTTCTCAATACCACTGCACCCAGACTCACAAGATCTGACAAGCTTCACTTACAGAAACACAAAGTGGAAACACACCAGATTGCCACAAGGGTACTGCGAGTCACCCTCAATATTCAACAGAGTAATACAGATGGATTTGGGTAACATTGAAGTAGAAAGCACAGTGTTACAGTATGTTGACGACATAATAATTTGCAGCACAAACGAAAAAAGATGCAGAGAGGACTCATTAAAGATGCTGACAATATTGGCTGAAAAAGGTTACAAGGTAGACAAGGAAAAGTTACAATATTGTCAGGAACAAGTACTTTACATTGGACAGCTCATATCCCAATATGGAAGACAGATTGCACCACAAAGAGCACAGGCAATTTTAAAAACGCCATTGCCACAAACAGTGAGAGAATTACAGCAGTTCCTGGGCCTGTATAACTACTGCAGAGCATGGGTATTTGATTACAGCTCATACATAGGACCCCTACTTGAGGGGTTAAAAGAAGCTAACAAAGGGGAGAAAAAGTTGGGGTGGACAACGGAAATGAAAGAGGCTTTTGATGAACTGAAAGATGCAATATCAACCGCTCCGGTACTGGCCACCCCAGATTATGAACGACAATATTTTATATTTTCACATTGCGACTCAACAGTAATGAAAGCAGTGTTGGCTCAAAAAACAAGCATGGGCTACAAACCAGTAGCGTTTTACAGCGGGCACTTGGATCCTGTGATGCTAGGTCATTTCCCTTGCGAACAAGGTCTCGCCGCAGCTGCCTTTGCGGTAGAGAAAGCATCAGCAATCACCATGGGGTGCCCAACCACACTATTTGTGGAACATGCACTATTTGCAATATTGAACAAGCCTAAGTCCACACTAACAACACAGGGGGCGTCAGGTTATGAGATAATATTATCTAGAGCTGAACTATCAATTGTTAGATGCAGCACGGTCAACCCTGCAAGGTTTATAGCAGAAGCAATTGAGGAAGGAGACTATGCACACGATTGTACAAAGACTAGTGAAATGTATTCATGCACTAGAAGGGTTGAAGAGAATGCACTAGACGGAGGTGAACTCTTGTTCATTGATGGGTCATCAACAATTGACCAAAGTGACGGGATTAGGAGAACTGGGGCAGCAGTGCTAAAAATGACGGAGGTACCGGTGTGTGTGGCGATGCAATGCATACAATTACCACAGCATTTCTCTGCCCAAGCAGCGGAATTAGTTGCACTGATCTTGGCGTTGAAGGAAAGCTTTGACAAACGAGTGACCATATATTCCGACAGTGCATATGTCACATCTACTGTCCACTCAGGGTTGTTCAAGTGGAGGAGAAGAGGGTTTAGAAGAGCTGACGGCACCCCAGTGCAACATGCCCTCTTATTGGCTGAACTAATTGAAGTAATAAATGACCCCCAAGAATTAGCCTTGGTCAAATGCACCACACACACTAATGGAGAAGACCATATTTCAAAAGGGAATGCAGCAGCAGACGCACACGCGAAGTATGCTGCATATTTTGGCGAGATATGGAACCCCCCAGAGTCAGAGAGAGGGGGAGGGAGGGGAATAGCTAAGGAGATGTTAATAAGAGAAGGGTACACCCATCCTCCAGCCACACAGATAATGGAGCTACAAGCGGCTGCACCAATGGCAGAAAAAGAAATATGGGTAAAAAGAGGATGTACAATGTCGCCAACTGACGCACTATGGCGCCAGGGTAGCACTGGAAAGATGGTAATGCCACTGGCACTATTGAACACCGCCCTGAGCCAACTACACCACCCAGCCCACACAGGCAAGGAAGTCATCGCAGCACAAATTAGGGAAGATTGGTTCTGCCCCGAGTTAAATTCCCATGTGTCAAATTTTATCAGCAATTGTCTCACATGTCAGCAGTTCACGGCCGGTCACACGCTGAAGGTGATAAAAGGTACTATACCCCGGCCAGAGGGACCCTTCCGACACATCCATATTGACTATGTTGATATGATCAACGTATGTCAAGGAAATAGGTATATGATTGTAGTTGTGTGCCCATTCTCGAGGTGGATTGAGGCAGGGGCCTGCTCACACCCAGATGCATTCCGAGCAGCTAAATTCCTAGTGAGGGAGGTCTTCCCCAGGTGGGGAGTGTGCGAAATACTGCGGTCAGACAATGGGCCGCATTTCGCCAATGAAATGTTCCAGCATATCACATCCTTACTGAACATCAAGCATAAATTTGCATGTGCATATCACCCGCAGGCCAACGGAATATATGCGAACGCCTGAATGGCCTATTAAAAGAGGCAATTGCAAAAATACAGCAAACAACAAAGAAGAGTTGGCTGTATTGCCTTCCGCTAGCCCTATTTGAGCTAAGGAATAGACCAGGCTCCGACCACCACCTCACCCCTCACGAGGTGGTGACCGGACGCCAAATGCGCCTTCCTCTGACGCCAACATCAAGAGCCTTCACCGACCATGAGAGTACTGCAACTGTCCTTGGTGATGAAATGTACCAATATGTGTCTTCTTTGATTACTAGTGTAGTGTTTGTGTCTCAACAGCTCGAGCGCACGCGGGGCTGGTCTAAGAGTGATCAACAAGAAGACGCGGATGAAGAATTGGAAAAGGGAAAACTGTGCAAAATTGCCAAAGGTGACCACGTACTACTCCGCAATTTCAACAGAAAGTGGAACAGCCCACACTTCACTGGCCCCCACCTGGTAGAGGAAGTATCAAAGAGAGCAGTAAAGCTACAGGACAAACGTGCTTGGAATCACCTACACGACATAAAGATCTGCAAACTCCAGACCCGCCCTAGCGTCACCAACAGGGCCATTGGAAGAACAGCAACAGCGTCGCCAACGGAGGAAGGGACTTCTACAGCAACTAACGGCCAAAGTGTCCCTATACCCTGCCACCCCCCTGATTCCCCAGAGACAACTACTGAAATAGAGAGGGGTAATTACCATACCGCCCACCCCATGGTCACACGATCAAAGAGTAAAGAAACCTCTACCAGTTGAGCCCCAAACCCTCTGCCCATTGACCCCCTACCCACTGCAGTAATAACCCAACTGAAGGACATTGTTTTGCACATACACATGTAAACACTTGAATGTTCTCTCTTTTTTTTTTTCTCTCGCACATGCAGGTACGGTGTATTATTGTACTGCTAAGAAAACATATAACTAACAAAGTTCACTGCCCAGGAGTAGATGATACCCTCAGACAATAACTACCCTGAAGAATTATCGCACCAATTTGTCTATTACATAAAAAGGCCAAAGTACCTGAAAAGGAGGAGGGTACGTGTCTACTACACAGCACTTCTCTTGGCCATAGAACAATCAATGCCCCACCTCCACCCATACTTGCCTGTCCTAAGAGATAGATCGCTTAGATTGGCGTGGGAACAGCTCTTCGCCTGGGCACTGAACTACTACTTGATAGGGAGAGCTTGAAAACAACAACTAACACTAATAACAAGCATATTGAGAATTTTCAGGCGGGCAACTTTAACGTCGCAAGAATTAGCTGCCGGACTGCAGCAAGGTAAGAGCAAAATGCTGGTGAGACTAGCCTCTGTAATAAAGATGATAGGTATTTTGATGATCACCGGGTTTGTGGCTGCCTCTGTATGGCGGAACAGTTATGCTATCAATATTTTTGCTGTACCCAAACCTAATATACCCCCACCCCCAGCTGCTCAGGTGTTACGTCAGGTGGTACTAGCAAAATTCCACACAAGGGAAATAGAGTTAAACGCAGCACATACTCAGACAATAAAGATATTGACAACTACATACAAAATTCAGCACACGTCTCAAACAACATGTGGTACGAACACATGACTCAAATAGGTAAACAAACAACAGAAGACAGCTGCTACGTCTGCTCATTGATCCCATACGCCATGAGTGCTTCCCGAACTTTCGTTGCCACGGAAATAGATGAAAAAACAACACGGTGTATAATATACCTGGCACTGTTCCAAACGAAAGGGAGATTTCAAGGGAACACGGTGCACCTGGTATGGAAATCACGAGACACATACCCGTACGGAAATAACTTCCTTAAGAGTTATTTGAGTTACCACAAGGCCAGTTTACATGCTGAAGCATTCAGATACATAACAAGTGGCCCTGAAAAAGGAGAAACAAAGAAAGTTACACTACAGTACCTACCATGTGATTGGTACGCCACTGAAGTTCCTGGTAAACAAGGATGTTGGGAAAGACCACTGATAATAATAACAGGGAAGGTGTACCTGCGTGACAAATGGGACACAGGAGTGGTTGGCAGCAACATGATAATGAGAGAAGATACTACAACTATTGCTGAACACAACAACAGATGTTGGATGACTTGGGTCAAGTACGTACCCATGCTAACGTGGATAGAGAAGGATGAAGACCCAATAACAATACTGCCGATGACTGCACCTAAGGTATGCTACCAACACAAAGGAGAAGTGGACGTAGGATACAACACCAACTGTGCAAGCGTGACAGAGCTACCTGAGGGGGGAGCAGGAACAGCAGTAGTAATGGACCATTACTGGGCCTGTGGAGACAAGGCATACCACACACTGCCCCCTCTGTGGAATGGTGTATGCACAATAGTACACGTTAATGTACCATCACTAGTGGTGCCCCAGAAACATGTGAATGTGGCAAACTTTCCCAAAATGGATGAAGGAAACAAGAGGAAGAAGAGATCTGCACAGCTTCAGAAGGGTCCAGAGAATCGAAACAATGGCAACAACACTGTCCTGAATAGAAAGAAAAGACAAGGAGAACCTCTGACAGAAAATTACCTGTGGGGAAGGTCGGAAACAGCACTCACTTCAATTCCGCCAGAACACAGACTATTCAGCAGAGCAGCAATGTTCTTCTCCTCAATAATACATCCGGGACTACAGGCTTACGCAAACGCAAAATGGCTCCAGATAACTAGATGGGAACTAATGATAACAATTAACTCAACAGTAAATGGATTCAACGCAATAAAAGAGGAACTGCGAGCAGTGAGGATGGTAGCACTACAGAACAGATATGTACTGGACCTCCTCACAGCAATGGAAGGAGGAGTTTGCGCAAAGATAGGACAATCATGCTGCACATTGATTCCTGCTAACGATGCTGACAATGGTACACTGACAGAAGCAGTATCACAATTGGCCCAGATGCACTCCAAAATGATGGATGAAAGTAAAGGTGTAAAAAAGGATGAGAGCTGGTTTTCGACGCTATGGTCGTGGATGCCATCTTGGCTGTCAGATGGACTGAAGATCATAGTTGGATGCATTATTTTGGCTGGAGCTGCACTTATCATAATAAGATTTTGGAAGGCCCGGAAGGCACGCACCACAGACGAGATGATCGAAATGGTCGGTATGCACCCCTTGATGCCAGCAGATGACGGCCAACACACAGGCACAATAATAAAAGAGAGAGAGAGGTTGCGCAACCAGATCATCACCAACCACCTGGACCCACCATCTGTAAAGCTCGAAAAACCAATAAACCCAAGGAGCTACACAGGGAAATGGGTATACTGCACACCTGGAGGAACCTGTGTATATATGTACTGGTCATTAGAAGACCATGTTAACCACTATGGACATTTGGGAGGAGTAACTAAAATATGGAGAGTGAGAGGAGATAAGGAAAAGGATATGTTTGTGGTCGACAAGTCGACCAGAGGGGGGACTGAAGTGGGAAAAGTGAACAAAAGGCTCCCACCAATCCCCTCTCAACCCTGGCCTAGAGGATCACGGCCCAGACACCCGCCACGAGAGGAGTTTGCCCATCTCCCAGACGACCAAATACCCTGGTACAAGAACATACGGATGTGCTCACTCGCGTGCCCACCAGCCTGCCCTGCACATGCCGACACCTGCGGCATGGATGGACTCGACTGAACCATCCAGCACCAAATCAACACATCGTTAGAGATGCCATGACGACCTAGCCAATGGTCAGCACACTCGTGCAAACATACAAACTGGACACTCCCACACCAATCCACACGAAGAACATACTCAGTGCTATGACGTAGGCGACGGACACACCCACAGACGTGCATCTTTATTATTTTCCACATAGGCTTTTCAACATGCAGAAACGCAAGACGCATAATGAACTCATCTAAAAAGGCTTGCTCATGCTTCTTCTAAACCCATGTACCATAATGAGAAATATAACGAAGACACGATACTGGGGATAGAGCAATATGATACCATAACCTAAAGCGCTCTGTATCAAACGGTCCCACCTATGCACCAGGCCCAAGTAGGCCGCAAGCAAAAGCCTCCATGAACATTGAATGAGCAAGAGTTTGGTTGCTGACCCTGCAGAATGAGCCCAGCGAAAGCAGACAGTCAAGGGCACAACGTTGCAAACTCTCATACCGCAAGCCGACGCCAAGGTCACACCTGCAAGATAAGCCAGGCACACAGTGAGAAATGCAATATTAATTGTGCAGAATTCTGCCTCAACCACGGTCCCACCTCACGTGACCAAGCCGAACCTGATAGGGTGCCAAGCCCAGGAGGAAGAAGGCGCCTGGATCCCCCGTCTCAAGACACAGGCAGATACAATTAAGTGACTCAATGGACATCTGCGGCGGTGGGAGTAGTCGGCCTTCCAGCTTATGAATAAATCCTCACATTGTCTGCACATACCCATAGTGAAACATTGTTGCAAGTGACAGGTGCACCGCGAGCTGGGAACAGCGATGGTCCCAGACTGGGGGGCTCGCGGGTGGACCAATCAGAACATGGGGCCCTTATCACTGACGCCATTAACATTGACCAATCCTCAGGGGTCTTCATGTAACAATTTTTATGTATCAAACTGAAGGAACAACCCAAGTATACCACCTGACTGACCCTTAACCAATAACAACGTTCTCTATACATATGCTATACTAACCCTACCACTCGGGGAACCAATCCAGAGTGGCGATAGGTTTTTTGCTAACTTTCTCAGGTGACGCAAGTAGCGCGTCATGCTAAGGTAAAAAGGGCCTGCGAGCCCCACGATGTTGAGAGAGTGTCAGGACGGACGCGTACGATCCTTGACCCATCCCTGCCGTTTTGTTTAATAAACAGCAGAATCACCTTGCTTCTTGCGTGTGTCTCAGCCGACCCCGGGAGAATTTCCCCCCGACACCGCGTCTGCCGGGGAGCGGCTGACTGCGGATGTTTACTTTATCTGACTCGCATAGGAAAACAAAGTTTCTAATGCGCTCGTACGGTGCCCGGCGTGGCAGCTTACCTTGAAATAGACGTATACTCGAAGACGCTGCCTACGCCGAGCCGCGCTGCAGGATTTCCTCCGCTCTGCTCAGGTAATTGGATTCTTGTTACTTTTGCGATTCTTCCTGGGAGACTTTGTTTTCTTAGTCAATGTTCGCCGCTTGCTCGTCGTGTTGAGTTGAACAGGTCAATGTTCAAAGGGAAAAAGACGCAGAGAAATGCAACAAACTTTTAAGAGGCTAAAGAAGCAAAGGTTTGGAAGGCACTGAGTAAACAGTGCACCTCCTGTGTGTTTGGGTCCCCGTTCAGGGTCCACAAACTGATTGTGTTTTCTCAGAGCATGCTGCTCTGTATTTATAAGACCCAGGGGAGCCCAGGGTCTTTCATATGTATAGTAGTGGGGGCTGTTATGTTTCAGCCGCCGGCCGGATAGCTGACTATCTGGCCCCCCGGGGGGGCAGGTCTTTGAACCTGATCCCTGCCTGCCCGTTGGTTTCCTTAGGTGCTTAGCACCTTGCTGCATGAAGGAAGGGTGAGGTGATTGCTCACACCTCACCCTTCCTCAGCATTGTGTTGTACAGACTGTGTGTCTCTTCGACTTGGGGGGAGGAGAGGAGCAGAGAGGGGAAGAGGTTGGGCTGCCCCTCTCCGGGCCTACTGATGGCAACAGCAGTTACCCCGCCTCGCTTTGTGAAGCACTGCAGCATTGCCCAGAAGGCTCGTCCACCAGCTTTGAATTAGGTGAAGCTAGGTGCCCAGAGAAGAATGTTGGAGGAAGGGTCCTGGTTGCTAGTTGTATAATAAAGTTAAAGTTTGGTGGTAAAGTAGTTGGACTCAGATGGTAGAAGGCTTAACATATCATGCACAATGGTTTGACTTGATTGCATTCACTAACAGTGTGTCAGGAAAAGAGGACGCATGTGACATGTTCCCTCTTCCTAAGGCTCAGTGAAGGCCCCCAGCACCATTCTGGGCATGTTTCAGTCTATGTATTACAAACGAAGGGTGGCAGAGCAATGCACGCTTGCCATAGTGAAGTCTAGATGAGATTAGGGCGCTGACATTAGTCATTTTGTTTGCACAGGAGAAGCTGACCATGGTGCGGATTTGGAGAATGAGAAAAAGGTCAGCACTGAGAAGCATGTGTGTGTATTTGGCCTTTGGCATCCTGAGGCTGGCTGCTGTGCCCCCACAGCTCTGCCTCTATCTTCATTCACAAGAAGGATCAAGATTTTCCGCGAGCAACCAGTGCTCCTATGGTGAAAAACATCAACCCTGAGCACCCTGCTCTCCCACCCCAATCCACACACATGCATGTCAACAGCCTCATCCGGGGACAAACGTTCCAGAATGTTGCACCACCTGGGCACAGAGGATTTGACGCCCAGGCATTGTGTCTCCGCAACCTGCCCGTAGATCGATGGAGATTCGGCACCTTTGCTCTCATATTACAACGATGACGTCTGTTACTTTTAAGAAGGCGATATAACGTTGAAAAGTTGAAAGTACAAACAGGAAGGGTACACGTTCAGGGTGCTGTCTGTGTCTGTTGCACTCTAGCCCTCATTTGGCAGGAGCAGTAACAACAAGCAACACTTGCACATGCTGGCAGTTTTACCACTCCTCTGTTTATGGGCCTGGTGCTTTTACAGAATGTGGCATGACGCAGGTACGTGCAGGCAGTAAATGAACATGCGTGCAGTAAATACCACGTGATGAGGAGGCACAACACTCACATTGTTTTCCTATTACTAATACCTCAATCCAGAGCAGGAGGTAAACCTTTAGAAAAAATCCCCTAAAGGTTGTTTTTCAAGTTTTTTTGTGTATTGGAGGTAAAGACAAGTATACGTGCTGGGGTAGGAGGGGGAGGATGAGCGTGTCTGATGGCCACTTCCTCACCCCCTTTCAGTCCAAAGCCTAAAGGAGTGGAGTCCGAATATACCTGCCCGTGCAAAATTGGATATTTACTTTGTGATCTGCTATTGGACATAATCCACAACCTTCCCCAAAACAACACTAAAGTGAAACAATCTTCCCAATAGTGCATGCAGATTTGTGGACATATTGAACATTGCATTTCTATAAATGCTTTGAGTCAGCCCACTGGATTTTTGACAATGGGGTAGATTCCTGGGATTTCTGCATGTAATAATGGCAATTAGCATATGTCCTAATTGAAGCACATTTGAAGAAAAAACATCTCCCAGGATCATGATAGTGTAAAATAAATTGATGATAAAGTCTGTTTTAGTGGTTAAATTACAGACCATAGTTAAGCGTATTTCCAAACCCAGTTTCCACGCTTGATCCAAAGTTGTGTATTTCTCTGCACATGTTATGTCATGTTGATTATCGCGGATCCCTCAACGGTTCAGAAACAGGCAAATATAAGATTTCAATATCCCACCTGTAACTAAATGTATTCTCATAATAAGATCCTTGATGAAAAGCACATTAATTCATGTTCTATTTTAAAGGAACGCTGATGCTTTTTTACACGTGGTTTGAATGTCTCTGGATAAAACGCACACGCGTGCTCTCGTTCACAGCGCTCTCATCTTAGTATGCGGGACAAATGGGCCCTTTTATAGTAACACAGCGGGATATGCTTTAATGTTTGGCATTAGGACAAAGAAGCGTTCCATTTCTGTTTGGTATTAGAGAGGCAGATTACAACCTCGCTGTGCCTGCTGGCAGCAGAAGCATTTAGCTGCGTTTCTGCTCTTGCTAGAATTCCTGTGGTGCTTCCCATGTGTCCCTTTCACACTTCCTTTCAGGGACTCTGGGGGACATCTGTGTACACATGGTTCTCTTTTGTGTCTTAGATTTAAGCCTTTCCGTTGCGAACAAATGAATCCCATTGCCATCCTTTGGACAAACATTGCGCTGAGGAAGTGGCGTATCCAGCTGTCCCAATTGTTCAATAATTGGTGGTTTTGGTGCAAACCCTTCATGGCTAATGACAAAACAATATATTGAATTCATCTCCTGTGCATTACCCATGGAGCTATCAGTGGCTCGGTACCTCTTCACATTTCCAAAGCGTGTGCTCAATACCAGCTGACCAGAGGCATGATCTCAGCTTATCAGAACCTGAAAATGCTTTTTGTGATTCGAATGAACCAGGTTTTTGGAATAGATCTATTAATCAACACAGCTCCACACACTTCCATTGAATTTATGTCTCACTAACAATAGTATCACGCTTCAAAGTGAGCTGAAGATTATCGGCTCCATGTGGCATACGGTACCAAAAACCTCTTCTGATATTCATTTGAAGAAAGTCATTGAGCACTTTCAAACAGCTTTTGCTATGCAGGCACTTTAGAGTCGGAAGACAACATCCATCAATGCAGCCATGCAGCTTGCACAGCAACAGCGGTGCTCATGGAAGAAGGAGGGGGAAGGAAATGGAACAGAGCATGGAGGGACAGGCACAGGCACAGATCAGTAGAGCTCAAGGAAACATTGTTGATTCTGGAAATTCTTGTTAGAACAAGGCCATCGTTACAGACGCTGTGATGTTTTACCTGGTGCTTTTTGGAGTCTTAGCTACCTTTCCAAGTTGTTCTACGGACTAATGCTAACCCTGCACATGCCGGCCCTTCGCCTACCACTATCCTGTCCACTGTATCAACCGTGCTGGCTCTTCCCTGAATCCAGCTTTTCAACAGCCGACGACAACCATGTGCCATTACCTAAGACACACATTGGTCCGCTACTCTTATTACTTTATAGCATGACTCTCCTTGCCCTCACTACTGCTCTGGAGTCTGCCAAATCACCCTACTTCACAAAGCTTATAACATGTCTCCACTTGCACCCCGTATGCAGTGATGTTATCGAATAGGAAACAAAGAATGCATTTTTATATGAATCCAAAATAGCGAGAAAAAAAATAACACATTTTAGAAAACTATATAAATGTGGTTGGGAATGGGAATAGTAGTTTTAGGGGTTAGGGAACATAATTAAAAAAGACAAAAAGGGGGGTTTGCCCCCCAAAAACAACAAAAGAAGAATGTTAAGTTTTTTAGATGTTTTTTATTCATTCAAAATTAATTCACACGTAACCATCGCACCCTATCTATGACCTTGAAGCTGATGCAACCCCAAAAAGGTTCCACATACTTTGCTTTCTGCTGATGACTTTTTCTCCTATTTTGAGTCTAAAATCATCAAAGTTCATGACATCCTATCTCCAAATCTATCCCTCCTACCCTCCTTTCCCACCACTCCACTTCACCCTGCCCTTTTGTCACTATTCCACTTCTATTCCTTATCCCCAACACACTTGTACCCAACCTCTACTCAGATAACCCACCTTCTGCCCTTATCGACTCCTTTGCACCCCCAACCAATCAAAAATTGCGCACTTGGCACCTCTCTCCCCTCTCCTCCCTCTGCGACCTGTCTTTCTCCTCTGGCATCTTTCCTGTCTGCTGAAAAATAGTCATGGTCATAACCATATAAAGGAAACCAAATGCAGAAGTCAACAATCCCTTATAATACACACAGGTCTCTCTCTGCCACTCAAAAAGCCTTTGAGGAAAAAACAATACACACTCCCCTGCAATCAGGAATTTGGAGTAAACACTCTACTGAAACTGCGCTCACCCGTGTATTAAACTTTGTAACCACTGCACATCATGCTCACTTCTCCCCCATCCTTATTTCTACTGGTCTCTCTGCAGTCTTCAAAACTGCGGAGCACCTCTTCTTCCTCCAAAATGTCTAATTCTTTAATTTAAAGACCCTCTGCCTAAACAAGTATCAGATTATCTCTCCAACGACCACTTCTACATCTCTTGGAACTCTGGGTATCTCCCAAGGTTCAGACCTGGTTCCGCTCTTCTTCAACTTCTATACCGCCTCCTCTGGTCAAATCATGGCATTCTTTGGCTTCTACTACCAACACTTTGCTGATGATACCCATATCTTTTTCTCTATTCAATCACCCACTCCTGCTTTCCCCAAATTATTTCTCTTCACAAGGTCCATAAGAAAAACCAATCATACTTACAGATGATGAGAACACTTTGATTAATTAAATTGAAATAATGCTTGAAGACATTAGAGAGGCAAAAGTGTGTCAACACAACAGAACTCCTCCTGCTGGGTCACCACCATTATCACCTCTTCAAAGTCATCAAGCACTGCGTCAATCCGCTATCTGACTCTGCCATACCAAACTCCATCAAAAAATCCACCATCATCAACATTTTCTTCATCGCCAAAATCCACAAGACTCGCCAGCACATGGACACCAGCTATGCATCAACAGACCCAACTCATGTCCATCGTCGCAAAATCTCCACATGCTGGACAACGTTCAAGACACTCTCTACAGAGGACCTGGCCACCCTCAAAGACACATCATATGCAGATGACATTCTCACAGTATCTACCCTCAAGACCATCCACGCAGAAGCTCTCCTTCCCTACCTGCAGATCAGTAACAGCTCTCTAACTCAAGGCACCTTCCCATCGATTCTCACAACAGAACAAATCCTCCCTTTACTAAATGAACCCACTGTGGATGCAGACAAACTAGGTAACTATCGCCCAATCATCCATATTCCCTTCCTAGGTAAGATCAACAAGAAACTGGTAGCCACGCAACTGCACAAACACACCAACACCAACAATTGTCTCCATGCTACCAATCTGGGTTCAGACCCAGATGAAGCATGGAGATGGCAACCATACAGGTGGTCAACAACGCCTTCAACATCCTTAACAATGGTCACCCCATCCTCCCGGTTGTACTCGACTTTGCAGCCACTTTCAACACACTAGACCACGAGGCACTAACAGACACCCTACATCAGAACATGGGGATTAGTGACCTTGTCCAACACTTGTTCAAGGTCTACCTCGCAAACTACCAGCAGTTTGTTCAGATGCACTCCTCTAGATTGCCAAAGCTACCCATCACATGTGGAGTCCTGCAGGGATCCATTCTTTCCCCAGTGATCCTTAATCTATACATGGAGCAACTGTGAGCCCTCCTAGCCACACACAACATCCACATCCACCAATATGCTAACGACACACCTATACACCGACAATGCTATACTTAAAGATCGACTCCATAAAGGACATCCACAACTCAAAACCTGCCTCTCGCTGTTCCAGTCTTGGATGTCCAGTGCATACTAGAAGCTCAACAGCTCCAAGACCGAATTTCTACTCCTCACCAACAGCACCGAATACCCAGACATGCAGACCAGGCTATCAACCATGAGCCCTGAGGGCTTCACATCCAAGCTCACCTCAAGTGCCAAGTCCCTCGGGTTCCGCATCAACAAACACCTCTCCTTCAAGGCACACATAGCTATGAAAACTCTGACAGCTTGGTATCAGCTCTCCCTCCTGTGGAAAGTTAAGCCCTTTCTCCCTCCAGACAGCTTTAGATCCACTGTTCAAGCAATGGTTTTATCCCACCTGGATGGGGGCATTGGCATCCTCAAAGTCCTCCCGTTGTCCTCCCTTGTGCCCCTGAGAATTGTCCTACATGGGGCTGCATGCCACATCAAGGGTCTATGCAGATATGACTCCATCACTTTTGCTCTCATCTACCTTCACCGACTCCCACTTCATGCACAAATCACCTTAACGTCTTGCTGAATTATCTTTAAGGCAGTCGTCCTCAAGTCACCCAGTTCCCTCATGGAGAAACTCAGCATTTCAGAGAGACAACACACCACCAGAAGCCAGGACATGTGCAGTCTTGAAATGCACTGCTGCAAAAAGGAAAGGAGCAGAGAACAAGCCTTCTCTGCTATGCCCCAAGACTATGGAACGCCGCCAGATCAACACCAGACTCGCCCCAACGCTTCTACAATTCAGAAAAAGAACTCAGGACCCACCTCTTCAAGGAGTACCTCCTCGTCAACAACTAGACCAACACATCACCCCTGCACCACTGCACTGGCTTGACGCCGTCCGCCTAATACTCCCGGCCACCCTGTACAGTTCTACCCCTCCTCTATGCCCCTCTGTATTCTGTAAAGCACTCCATTATGCATGTGTACTGTTGTATACCTCTGTAAAGCATTCCATTGTGTATCTGTGTTGTTGTATACCTCTGTAAAGTGCTCTGTTGCTTCTCAAAGCAAGGCCCGTGCTCAATAAAGATAATGATAATAATAATAAAAATAAAAATAATAAAACCAATAATAACTCCATCTCTTGTCTTGTGCTGTTGTGCTCCCAAATTAAACTGTTTTGGCATTCTGAAGTCGAACTGTGCCTGTAATTGTATCCCCCTGGATCAGGTATCATAAAAAGGATCCACATAAGTTCAATCAACATTCACTGTCAAGCCCCTGTGTAAAGTAGCACTTGGCACTATCCTCCCTTTGAAAAATATCTCTGAGAGCGAGTTATTGGTGGTGTTGCCTCATTTGGAACATCAACAACGAGCAAAGGTATTACAGCACTCCTGCATCAATATATCCCATAATAAACTTAATAGAGTTCTAATCCAAGATAATACAGAATTGCTGATTCATCTGACCTTTCCACTTTTGAATAGCAAAGGATAAAGTGGGGCAGAGAATGCATTCATTTCAGTTCCACAAATTTTTAATATTAGCAGGTCATATTATTCTGAACGGTGACATGCACAGTTCTGGAGGGGCTGGACAGTGGTGCAAAGATGTGCTCTCCAGCCCCCTTGCATACATTAGTGTTGGGAGCGTGCTCCTGATTCTTATGTATGACTGGCTAAAAGCAACCCCATTAAGGGGCATGTCTCAGTGAAATGACTAAAAAAGCATGTCCATCCCCATTTGGGCGACGGGAATGCTAGTGTGACAGCTATGGTTTAAATCACGGGTGTCACACTTCAAAATGAAATCATGGAATTGTATTTATTTTATTTATATAGTGCCGGAGAGAAAGCCCATGGACATAAGAGCACTCAAAACCAAGACGTACACTGAAAAAAAACATCAAGCAGTATTAGTCAAGCTGAAGTCTGTACCAAAGTCATATACTAAGAAGATTAGTCTAAGATGGTTCTTATGCCGTGCTTGAAAGCCGCTAAAGAGGAGCAAGCCCTTAGATCAGGGGGCAGGGCATTCCACAAGCTTTGAGCTGCAGAGGGAAAATATACTTCAGAGACAAGTAACAATTTAGACTTTGGAGTTTGGATGAAGCAAGAATTATTGCACCTGAGAGTTCTACTATTAGAAAGCCAGGACAGCCTGCTATATAGGTAAGCTGGGCTTTCCGCATAAAGACAGGTGTGAGCAATGCACAAAGTCCAAAATGTAATACACCTAGCGACAGACAGCCAGTGTAGGGATCTTCTAGCATCAGTTACCTGATCCGATTTCCACAACCCCAATACCACACGAATCACATTATTTTGTACCAGCTGAAGTCAGTAAATTTCACCCCTAGAAATGCCCTGGAAAAGGCTAGAGCAGTAATCAAGGCGGGATCTGATAATGGCGTGAGTTAGAGTGGCGCTGTTAGGAGAATCAAGAAAAGGTCTAAGCTGAGCCAGTAGCTTGATGTAGTAAGTGATACTAGATACTGGGCTATTGAAATGAGCCTTCATGCTCAGCTCTTGATCCAGGACTACTCCAAGCATTTTAACTTTAGAGCGGGTAGCCAAGGTGCAATCTGCGATTTGAAAGGCATGACAAGCGGAGTCCAGCTTATGCAATTTGGGTGCTGTGCTGGTGATCATAATTTCCATTGTGGCATTGTTCAGTGACAGCACATTGTCAATCATCCACCTGTGGATTATTAATTGAAATGGTATCACGACTGTGGTTGCCTGAGAGTGGTATCAGCCATTGTTTGTCATTGGCATAGTTTGCATAAACTATGTCCTCTGCATCCAACAACTCAAAAAGAGGAAGGGTGAAGATGATACAGAAGATGGGGGGGGTCACAAGATACCTGAGGCACTCTACATGCTATTATGTAATCATCAGCCATGACATCCTCATGGTGGATTCTGGCTATCCAATTCATCAAGAACAAGTGGATCCATCTGGAAGCCTCATTAAAGAAAAGGCACACTCCTGCAGTCTAGCTACAAGAATGGAGTGGTGTACAAGGTCAAAAGCCACTGCAGGTCCAAAAGCATCAAAAGAGCTGTTTTCCCGTTGTCACAGTGCTGCATGCTGTTTGCTTTAAGGTCCAATAGAGTGGACTCAGTACTGTGAGCACATCTGAATCCTGGTTGCTTTGGACCTAGGATGTCATGGTGGCTTAGGAACTCATGAATTTGTAGATGAGCAGCTTTATCCAGACTCGTTAACAGGAATAGTGTATTAGTAATTGGGCGATAGTTGCCCACAATATCTGGATCCAGGGTGGATTTTCCAGAAGAGGGTAGATCCAGGTCTGTTTCACGTCTGGAGAGAATTGGCTCTCTTGAAAGGATGATTTAATACATGTTGTGATCAGAGCTGCGAGTGACGCGGTGTACAATTTAATGATGAATGCCGGGCAAACCTTGCCCCTACAATTTGTAGGTTTGGTTCTTTCAAGAAAAGGCAACATTTCTGCTTCAGAGACGTCTCTAAATTTAAACTAAGCTTGTGATGTGACAGGATTCACTTAGTTCCTAGTAAGGATTGATCCATCCAAGGTGCTTAAACTAGAAGAAATATCACTCTTTATTTTTTCAATGTTATGTAGCATAGAATCCTGGATGAACGTACACCATTTGGAATCTTTGATGATTGAGGAAACAACCGATTGAGGATCTTTCAGCTTTCTCAAATTGTAAATAATTCCTTGGTTTTGGAGGCTGCCTCTTTAATTCTTGTGTCATAGGAGGATTGTTTTGATTTACAAATAGTCATTTGTGTGCTAGCATAATTGATTTTGTCTTCTGTTGAGCTGGTCTTTTTCCAGAGATGTAATGCCCTGTTTTTACTATGTTTTAGTTTCTGGATTTCACCTGAATACCAGATGTTTGAGGATTGCATTGTCACCAAATCTTTTTTTTCTGTGGTGCAGGACTATTCACAGTGTGAGACATCATATCTTGGTAGGCCATAACCAACGTTTAAGCCGAGTTATAGTTATCTACGTTCTCCAGGATGGAGGCAAAGAAAGGCTTCATTGAAAGCGGGGTAAGTTTGCATAGATTGCGACATGTCACTTTTAGTGATGCTCCTTCATTTTTCTTTTCTTAGGTGGCCTAATCCAGGGGAGCTGAAAATAGGCTAAGACTGTGATATGACCATGGGCATGGATCTGATCCAATATCATCTATTCCAACATTGTATGGGGCCTCCCAATCCAGAATCCTACCATTGATATGTTTGGCTTGCTTGGTGTGCTGGAGAAAAAACAAATCCTTCAGGGTAGCTTTAACAGCTTTAGCCAAAGTGTCAGAATGGTTGTCGAGTCCCAGATTTAGGTGCCATTAAATGATAATATTTGAATGGGATTTAAGGGATGGTGAGATTTGGTTAAAAAATGGGTCAGAAGATCAGGCGTGTGTTTGGGTGAACGATAAATCACAATAATGTTGATTGAGGTGTTATTATTTACTGGCAGTTTAAATTATAGTGCTTCGCAGTCAGGGATATCCATGTCCTTAACTTGATTAATATTAATTTGAAGAGTGAAAAATTAAGACCACTACCCTTCCTTTCCTGTGGAGCCGATCAGCTCTTAATATGTTGTATCCCGGTGAAAGGGCCAAGGTCACCTCTGGACCAGCTGCAGCTTGCATCCAGGACTCCGTAATAGCCCATATATCAATGTTATGATCTGTCATATAGTCAGATACCTCTATAGAGAGGTAGGGAAGTCTGGAGTTTAGAGGAATGGCAGACCCCTGCACTGTCAATTGATTTGAATGAGTGATTAGTTGCTACCTGCGGCCTGACACATGGTTTGCTTGGGACACAAAACTCCGAAGTTCCCAGCGATAATTGTATACTGGTGGGTAGGCAAACCTTATTAGTAGTGGCGCTGGAATATAGTAACGACCATGGTTGGGATTGCTAGTAAAAGGACGTCAAGGACACCTGGTTCATGTATAACACCTTGAATTTTTATTTGTGGATTATGGTAACCATTGTCCTGGCACAGAGTGTGCTAGGTGCATGAGAGAAAAGCCAACACATGTTTCGACCAAAGTCTTTGTCAAGGCAGAGAATTGGTGGTTGGTGATCCTTCTTAAGGATGTCTGTGGGGGTTGTAGCAATACCAGTTCCTGAGTGGGATTGGCTGAGTAGCCACTGTCAGTTAGTTAGGCAGCGATTCCGTGGCCAGATGGCGCTGGACAGGGTGGCACTATCAGGGTATTGCTACAACCCCCCAGGCCGCTGACATCCATAGGCAAAATAGAGGCAGGATTTCCATTAGAGGCATTTTGCTCCTCCTCTACACCACCCCCCTCTGGTTGATCCAGCGACCACTCTCCCATTAGTCTTCACATCTTTTGAAAAGTTCTTCTTTGGAGCCCATATCTTCATTACTCCTTTCAGAGATCCTGCTGACTTTACATGGTCATCAAAACTCCAGGTCATGTGGCTGCATTGTCCATTCGGGCTGCAGTAGATCCGTCGTTCCACATACATCTTGTGGTTTCACGGATACAGGAACTTTGTTCCCTGAGGTGCTAGAATGCTGGCTTCTATATATTTTTGGATTGCTTCATCTGTCAGCTCTTTGGGTCCAAACCTAGACTCAACATTGATCATGACCTTCATTCCTACTGCTTTCTTCACTGTCTTCTTGCACTGCACGATTATTATATTGATCACACAGAACCCAAATCAGGCTAGTTTGTAAAGGTAAATATGTATTTATTTATTTTAATATTCAAATCCCACATAGGGTTACTATAGATATAGATATGGGGCAGAAATCACCCAAAGGGTGAAAATACAATTCAGAAATAAGCAAAGCAATTGATTTTACTTATAAGGAGGCAAAATAGAAAACCCAGGGAAAAAGAACAGTTTGTTTTGCACACAGATAGCGTTTAGGTTAATGTTCCCAGTGCAAAGATTTGTTTAAATACAAATGAGCAATCCTACACTAATGTGAGTAATCAGCAGGTTTTCAGGAATGAAATACAATGTGGGTGATTCAGAGTTTGGAGGTAGCCATGCTGCTATTAGCACCATGGCTGCCTCCAAACCCGGGTCTGTGTTCTCTGAATGGGGACTTACCGGGTCATTCCAACCTTGGAGCACCCGTTAAGTCCACATTCAGAGAAAACCATTCCCCATTCCCATTCGAGCCCCCATAGGGCTCAATGGGAATGGGGAAGGAGCAAATAACGGGCCCGCTTATAGAGGGCCCGTTATTTGCTCCCTGGTCCCTTAAAGGTCCCGCTAAGAACGGCTGGTTAGACCAGCCGTTCCTGGTGGGGACCCACTAAGGGACCTCGGAATGTGGCGGTAGGGGGTTAACGGCACAGGCATCCTTACAGGTGCCGTTAAACCCCTACCGCCATACTCAGAATGAGGCCCGATGTCTAGAGTTATAGGCAATCCTCCCTCCAACACAAGAGAGAAAACCTTATTTTGGCAAATGACACTTTGAAATGACAGGTGAAGATGTGTTGGTTAAATACTGCAAAAGGTGCAAAAATGCTTAAATGGAGACCAAAATAAAGCAACACTAATCAGGTCCTGACATACATGAGCCATAATATAAACAATAATACACACTTGAGATTAGGATCGGAAGGAAAAAGCACTTTGAAATGGGCAAAAGCCACGTGTACTTTGGTTGAAATTGCAAATTCGCGGCAAACGTTTCCTATGTGATATCGAAGAAAAATGGGTCAAATACACTATGCATTTTTTTTGTTTTGGAGATAGCTAAGGATGTTAGGTATCAGTGAGAGTTGAAATTTCGTTTCTATCTTTAAAACGGAGGGAGTTATCGAGGTTTTACATAGAGGCGTTTTTGCAAAATAGGCATGGAAATGAAATGGAAATGCGCATTTGAAAATGACAGATTGGTTTGATTACACTATATTATGACTATGAAAAAGCGAATGCCACAGATGGATCTTACAGTCACGTGATCAGCGTACCCCATCCTGTTGTGGATACTCTACTTCTTCCTGGAATTTACTTTAGTTATTCAAAATCACTAGGGAGTTATGGTTTTGGAACACAGGTGAGACAATCAGCGCAAGAAGGATTCTAACAATACTGGAGTTCTGAATTAAAGATGGGTTGGGTTGAGATAGGGCTACTACAATGCAGATATACCAAGGGTCACTGTTCTTCCTGTTAATACTTACAGAAGAAGTTATTAAATTGGACCGTCAGCTCTGCTCAATGAATTGGATCTGGTCTACCGGCACCAGGACACCTCTATCGAAATTGGATCAGCAAGGCGGTTCTGGTCAACTGGACTGCACCTCAGCCTAGCTTTGGAAGGGCCCCTTCTGGTTACTGGACACAATAGACAGCCTGGATGCAAGTTTTCAGCGGGCAAGCCTTAGTGGTAGCAAGCCAAGCTGAATCAGAATTAAATCCCTTAAAGTTTGGGATGTTTGCAATTAGGTCGGCTAGCAATAATTTTGCAATACTAGAGTCTGGATTCTGCAAAGAAATCTGGATCTTTCAAAGAATTCTGGAGTCAGCTATAAATTGAAGAGTTCTGGAATAAGGTGCTGCACAGACATCTAGATGGGTTCTGGAAGCAGTCTGTTCTGGAAGTAGTGTGTGTTTGGTGTAGTGAAACGTCTATATTTATACATTACAAATGCCAACCCACAGTTTATGGAGTGAGCAGAACTTCAAAACACACCCCCATGTCTGTGAGTGGCTACTGGCGTATGCTTTGTCCTGGTTGGCAGTCTAAACAGAGCTGTACATATATATTTTATACTCAATTTTCTACATTTACATCCACTTCCCGTCTTTGTGAGAGCTGTATTGGCCATTCTATGGATTTTTCTAAATTTTACCCATAACACTTTGGATTAATCATTTCTAATTTGATACATCTCTGGGGACTTATCAGTGGATTGTGTACCTACAATTGTAAGTTTGTAACATTAATAGTTTTGCCACAATCAAACATTTTTTCATACCTTTGGTTTGTTACATGGTGCGAGTTTCCTTAATGTCTTCAAATCACAAGGCTGAAATTAGTTTAATGTCTACCAAGTTTCAGATTTCTCCCTCTGTAGGTTGTTCAGTTAAAGAGTTTTACATTTTTTTATCAAAATAAGAATTTCATAGTAAGGTCCTCCTGGGTAACCACCCCATTTCAGGCAGCAGCTGTCCAGTTCTTTGAAGATCACTGAGAAACCTCCTCCACATCCTGTCCCTCCTTGCAGAGGACAATGCATCAGCCGGTCCTTTGTTCTTTGGTTAGCCAGGAGACGAATGTCTAATGTGGCCCCATTGTGTGGCTTGTTGGGATTATGTGGGAACCATTAACAGACATTAGCCTTCCTGTTCTCAAGGAAGTGTTAAGCAGAGATGGCAGTTTTCCCAAGCCAGGCTATCATATCAGAATTACATTGTGGATTGGTCCCAGACTGGGCCCCTTGACATTAAAGTCTTTTCATTTCCCATATAAAATATAAGCACAGTTTATAAAAGAATTTGAACTTTTTAAAAGAATTAGCCCTTCACAAACATGCTTGAAATAGTGGATTTTGCAATTTTTCAGGACAAAGAAAGTACTTTTAAGCTGGGTTTAAAAGCCAATTTCTTTAGGCAGCTCTCAGGCAGTGATGCCTGGATTCCTCTGACTGCCTGTAGAATCACTGGTTTCAGCACTCTTTTCCTATCAATATTTCACTGGAAAGATGACAGAATGTAGCGCCAAAACAGCACTTTGAAAGATGCCACTGGTTAGAGAGCTGGGTTTAAGGGGATTTTTGGATTTTAGCCCTTCTGTAGGTTGTTCCAAGTGACAGATGACAGATGGCAGCAGTGATTCCTGCTTTTACACCACTTTGTCTGTGTATGTGGCAGGGTGTGCAGCTCTTTGGTGGTTATGGACCATGCGCAATTTTGCAGATTCAGTGCGCACAGGGGTTATTGCCTCCATTTTTGACAGTTTTCTTTCCCCTTGGCAAAGGGGTGCATTGTGGCGCAGTGGTGTGGTTAAAAATATTCCACATATATCCCTCCGCTCCAGCATAATGTCCATTTGTGGGTGAGTTGGGCAAGTGGGATTATTTTTCTTTCGGTTCATGTGAAAAATCCGGTGCTTCTCCCATCAGCAATAGATGCGACATGCTCTCCTTGCTGGTTCTGGTTGGGAGTTTGTAGCGACACTCCGGGCACTGGGTTCTTTTTCCTTTCTGGTCCCCGAGGAGTCCTCCTTGCTGATTAGCTGAGTTTTAGTTCCGGTGCTAGAAAACAGAACATAGCATGGTTATGGAAATTTCCCCACTACTACTCCCCGAGGGTGTAATGGGGCAGAGGCATGCATTGAATACAATTTACAATGTTCCCCGCCTATGTTTAATACTGGTCTTAACAGTCTTTCCTAGTAAGTACTCCATGAACCTTTAATAATTCTTTTCCCCCCTCTGGGTTTCCGGTTGGCTCCTCTATTTGCCGCAAAGTATGCCTGGAATGGCAACTCTTTAGCTGATTTATGTGGACCCCTTTGTGAAACTGCCCTTGGGGATGCGGATTCTGTAGGGGACTGGTGAGATTCTATCCACAATTTGAAAAGGACCCCGCCAACTTGGGAGGAATTTGTGCGCTTTGGCTTGGTTCCTTTGGAAAATGTAGTCGCGGTCTCCTACTTGATATTCCTTTTTAGTTGTCTTAAGGTCATAGTGGGTCTTCAGACTATCTGCAGATCATTCTAGATTCCGCTGAGCATACACAAAAGCATGTTGAAGGTGTTTTTTCAGATTCCCAACATACTCATGAGTTCTGTAGGCATTTATCAAGGTCTGCACTTGGGTTCTGTAGAGCTGATGCTGGGGTAGCACCATCCTTCATCCAGTCATCAACTCAAATGGAGACATTTTTGTTGCAGAAGAAGGGGTAGATCTGATGGCCATCAGGACAAGTGGTAATCGAATATCCCAACTTGGCCCAGAATCTGCCATAAACTTTTTTAATATGCTCACAATAGTTTTATTGTACCTCTCATCTCAACCACTAGAGGACTGCCAGTAGGCAATGTGTAGTTTCCTTTTTATCCGAAGTATCTCCCACATCTTTGTCATCATTTTGCTAGTGAAGTGACTACCTCGGTCTGACTCAATCCTTTGGGGTAGTCCAAAACGTGAGAAGATGGGATTGATCATCAGTGCAGCTGCTGTTTCTGCCTTGAAATTTGGGACCGGGAGACATTCCACTCATTTAGTAAACAAGCATGTTACAGTTAACATGTACTTGTTCCCCCTAGAGGAGCGAATCACGGGCCCGATAAAATTGACTTGCAAAACTGACCAGGGCAGTGTCATCCCACTCTTTTGGAGGGGAGCACAGTGTGTGAGTGATGTTGGCTGAAATTGTGCACACACAAGACACCCCTTCAAATATTGGTTGAGGTCCTGCCCCATGTGTGGCCAGTAGGCAACCTCTCGTATGATTTATAATGTCGTATGAAACGCCCGATGACCGGCTGTGGCCACATCATGGGCGTGACTTAGCATCAGGCTTCGGAATGAGGTGGGGATCACCCACTGGTCATGGCCAGATATGGATCTCCTCACCAACAACCCGTCTTGGATTCAGAACATTTCTTGGACATTTCACCAACACTCTGAGGTCCTCTTTCCCTATGTAATTGGTATCCGTCAGGGGAAAGTTCTTAGGGTCCTCAATGTGTTGATAAAATGTACCAATTATTGGATCCCCTTTTTGAGCCGTAATCAGATCAGCATCTGTGGTGTCCTTACTCCACTGGGCAGTTGAGAGTTCATTGTGAGCATTTTTCTGGGACCTCGTGATAGCAGTGACCTGGATTTCCCCCAAAAGGGACTCAATATCAAGTAGATCCCCTTGGATGGCTCCGGTTTTGGCCAGCTGATCAGCTAGGTCATTTCCATTTTTGTCTGGTCCCTCTACTTTAGAATGACTCTTAATCTTTTTCCAGTAGATGGTCATCCCATTCGAGGTGACCAGATCATCAATATTCTGTATTAATTTTCCATGTTTTAGTGGTTTATTGTTAGAACATAGCATGCCTCTGGTTTTGTAATTAACCAGGTGCTCCACAAACCAGTTCCATACATAATCTGAATCAGTGATTATGACCAGTTTGTGAAGTTGGTGTTGGACAACAATGCGGATGGCTTGATGCACAGCCATCAGCTCTGCCACTTGCCTACTACGGGGACCGATTTTGTTCCCAGCGGAGGGTTCTGGGGCATCATTCACCCATGCATTCCCCACGCCGGCCACAAGTACCTTTTCCCCCGTTGTTGTCAACATGGTAGGAGCACCCATCCATGTAGACAGTGGGCATTCCCTCACACATGTCTTCTTCATAGACTTTGTGTGGGGAATTAAGGTGCGCCTCCATGTTGTCCTTGATTTTAAAACTTTCGTCCTCGTGACAGTTTTCTCTGGCACAATCATGCAAGTCAGCCAGATCTTGCATGAGGGGACTCTTCTTGTTTTGGCCATATCTGACCTCCACAAGCAAAAAAAGGCATTGACAGAATCCAGTAAGTAATTTGGGAATTACTCACATTTCCGGCCCGGATTCTGTCACTTTGAAGATATTGCAAAGGCTGGTGTGGAGTCTCCACTATGATGTGGTCCCCTGGATGAATGGGCGGTAATTCTTCAATGCCCACAACGTTGCCAGGAGTACCTTCTCATAATAGTTGAATTTTTCCTCCACAGAGGATAAAGTCTAACTCGCATAGGAGATTACTTTATTGACCTTGTCATGCTTTTGGTATAATACTACAGTCAAGCATGTATTTGAGAACCCTGTCTCCAAGAAGAATTCCTTGTTTTTGACAGTGTAAGCTAGGCAAGGCACTTGTGAGAGGCTTATTTTGAGTTGTCTTACTGCCTCGGCTTGTTCTGGACCCCACTCCCACTTGACCCCCCCTTCAACAGATGCATCAGGGGTCTTGTGATCTCTGCGTAATCCTCAATGAAGTTTCTACTGTAATTAGTTAGTCCAAGGAGACTCCATAGCTCACACAGACGTGTGCGGTCTTTTAGTTTCTGGAGTGCTTCTACTTTCTTCTTCTGGGGACAGAGGCCCTCAGGAGTTATCTCATGCCCCAAGAAGTTGACACGGGTCCTGCACCACTGTGCCTTTTGGAAAGATAGTTTATATCCGGCAGCCCTCAACTGTGTCAGAACATAACAGATCTTCGCTATGTGTTCGTCCACAGTTGAGCTTTTGATTAGACTATCATCTACATAGGCCAGGTTACCCCTTTCACCCAAGTCGGGCTTGGATTTATGCAAAAAGATATTAGATTAATTGCCAGAGTTGATGTATCCAAAGGGAGTCTGGGTCCATGTGTACTACTTCCCCCGAAGGTAAAGGCCAGCTTGTATTGGTCCTCCCTACTGACAGGTACAGTCCAGTACCCATTGGTCAGGTCAATGGCAGTGTATACCTTTGACCCCTGGATCTGGGCCAGCCCTTGGTCAATGTAGGGAAGAGGCCATTGGGAAGTGTGGACCCATTTGTTGAGCTCCCTTAGGTCAGCACAGAGTCTCCACTGGCCGTTTGGTTTCAAAATCCCCAGCACTGGATATTTTAAGGTGCTGTGGACTGGACTAATTATCCCATTGGACTCAAGGTTCTTAATTATTTCTGTAAGGGACTCCATTGATGTAAGAGGCAAGCGATATTGCTTCACCAACACTGGAGTCATGCCAGGGTCTATGGGAATTGTTGTATGGATTTCAGTGTGACCACAGTCATATGAGTCCATCGCAAAGTGATCTTGAAAACCTAAGAAAACTTGTTTCAATTATTGCTTTTGTTCCAGAGTCTCACATGCATCAGCTAGGTTGACCTTCTCTTCAACCATCTGCCTGAAGCCTGGTTAAGGTACTGACTTGGACTGATGGCTTCAGGTGGTAAAGGCAGTCCTGGTGTACTTTAAAGATCACCTCATCCCCCTTGAAATCACACGTCACCTCTTCCTTACCATAAGGGCAAGAAGAGTACACCAGGAAATTCCCCCCATTCTGGGTGAAGATCCTCTCTGCTGTTGTGTCATTGTCGCTATCACTGTCAAAACAGTCATTGGTCCTACCAGTTCATTACCTAAATCTATGGAAAAATGTCGGTCATCAACCACCATTCCAATAATGGTGCCTGCCCCCAGAGTGATACTCCTAAGGTCGCTGTTATCCACCACTATTGGAATCGTGTTGTGTTCTCTATTGACTAGTGGTGTTGGGTTTACCCCCAACCCTTGCTGTTGGACATGGGAATTGAGGTGAACATATGCATCAGGATTTTGTAGTTTCTGTCCCCTTTTCATTTTTACTTTAAGTGTGAATTGTTGGGTCCGTTCTGGGATGGTGACTTCCTCTCCAATCTGAACTTCAGCTGCATATGGCAGCAATTGAGCTGACTGAAATGCTTTCCCTGGGTCATCAAAGTCCATGGGATTACCCGAAAATCGGGACCAGGCTTTGAAGTTTATTAGGTCCAAACTAATGGCAAAGCGATTGAGAATGTCACTGCCTAAATAAAATGCGTCAGGGACCTCTCGCACGACCCTACATTTATGAACTATGCTCTTGTTGCCTATGGAAATTTTGAGCATACACCTGCCAGGCAGGAGATGTTTGGAATTGGGAGTTTCCAGGTCCATTTCCCATTTGTCTATCAATTTAAATGTGGGAATGGCTGGATCTTTTGGGAGTTTTCGGAACATGGCTTCGCTGATGAAGCTCTTACCGTTGCTCACTCACACTCGGGGGAATACAGAGTCCTTCCTCCCATCTAACTGTATGGGGATGAACAACTGTTCTCCAATTTTCTGAATGTCAGCCTAGCTTTGGGCTGGTTTCTCATCATTTTGGACTAAAGAAGTGGGATTTTCTGATTGTGGATTGGTATATAATTTCAGAGTATTTCCTTCCAGTGTGGAATGCCACTTGAGACTGGAAGGAAGGTTAATTTTTAGAAATAGAGAGGACTTCCATCACCTGTTTGTTGTCCTACTTCAATTACTGTCACGCAAGGGATTTGGTTGTTTTGAAAATGGAATTCAATTTGGTCAGGTTTTTGTTCAACCATGTGGGATGTGCCATTTGAGATAATATGGTTGACACTATGTTTTAATTTTATTGGGCAGTTAGTCTGGGTCCAGAGGACCTTGTTTACATAATCTATGAGGGAAGATAATCTACGCAGAATGCCATTCCCTAGTAAACATGGTGTGCCCTCTGGAGTCACAACTATGACCGGGTATTTCACCTTGTGTCGCCCAATTTTAATGTCTAAATCCGCAGTCCACTCGACAGGAATTTCATTCCCATCAAAGTTCTGAAGTAGTCCAGGAAGAAGGGTGAGAGGGATTTGGTATCTCTCCCCCCCTTCCCGAATTCAGCTGATCAAAGGCCCTTTTTGACAGGATGGTGGCTTGGGATCCAGTGCCCACCAGTGCCAAAAATGTGCATTGCCCCTGTATTTGGACCGGAGCATAAAATCTTCCCTCCTTCTCCTCAAGGGGGCAAAGATAATGCACATTTTGGGCTAATTGGTGGGTTAATTTCTTTGCTCTGGATTCTGACAGGGGGTAGTTTGGGCAGGATTCTGTTTGGAAGCTTGGGAACCTGTAAGAAAAAGTGACAGTTGGATATTGGGGAGGTTTTGGACTCCCATGGTTCTGATTCTGGGCTGCCTCCCCCCCTTTTGGAGGCAGTCCAGAATTGGTTTGGGCAAGGTGATTTTCTGGTTTGTCATTCTGGTGTTCAATGTTGGGCGTTTTTAACTCAGTTTCCACATTTACCCAGTCTGGATTAGGATCTCTAGGGAGCCATTTTTCTTTGGTAGGAGTTCTCCCATCCCTGAAGGAGAAGATCCTTTCCCCAGAATCCTCTGAGGACCCCTCTCCTTCAAATTAGAAGACTCTGACCTCAAACTCAAAATGGGTCTATTTAGGTCATTTATTTCTACTACCCACCCTCTGTTCCCTAGGTTGCAGACTTTCGGGGGCTAAAGGTTCTGGTTCCGGTTCCTGGGTTTCCAGCGGCTTTTCACAAGTGGGGAAGGAAGCTTCCTCTAAGGCTTTACACTCCCCTTCCCCCTGTGCCTCCTCCCTTGGAACCGGTGGATTGTCAGGGTTCTCTCCCCATCATTGCTCTGGAGTACCAGACCCTTGATTTGAGGGGTTCTGGGACACAATGTTCATTTGAGGGTTCTGCTGTGCCCTCAACATGCAACCCAGATCTTGTAATAAGTTCTGGACCTGACGCTCCAGTTGTGACACCCGTTTTGGCCGGTACGGGGGTCTCTGGTCCATCCTAGGGTGATCAAGGGAAGGGTAACTGCCCCTTCTCCCATAATACCCTTGGTTGGGATAGTTCTGGTACCCCTCCACCCTTGGCATCCCCTCTCCCTGATTGGGTTGTCTGGGCTCAGGAAAGTGGGGAAAGAAAGAAGGGTTGTTTTGGGGGTTGATGTTTGACGGGTACTGGGGAAAGATGCTCAACCCGGCATTTGGAGGATTACTGCCCTCCTGGAGAAAGTTAGGAGGGAAGTTTCCTGTGTTTTCAGCTACCTGGTTGGATCCCCCCCTTGGGCTGGGGGTTTCCACACATAGCCCAGGATGGGTATGTTGCCCTGGTAACGGGGGCTGATATAGTCAGGGGAGTTAGGGGTCCCATTTATGGGATTGCCTCCCTGACTACCTGTTTGGGACTGGCCCAAGGGCCTTCTGGGTCTTTGGTTAGGAGGATTTTGCACAAGAATATTTTAGGCCCCCCCATCTCCAGTTCTAAAATGGGGGCAACCTTCACCTCCTCCACCTTAGCAGCAGCTGGGGTGTTGACTGGTTTGGGGGTTTTATTTGTATTTTTGTTCTCTACCGGTGTCTGCTCTTCATAAATGCGAGTCATCTGTTCAATGACCCAGTCTAGTGATCTCTTCTCATGAAAGTCCCTCACCAGCTGCGTCCTGATGTATTTAGGGAGTGCATAAAAGAAGGTATTAATAAACTCCCTACTGTCTGTGCACATCCTCCTGGTGGTCTGCGCAAAGCAAATTTTAATTCTTGTACAAATTCTTGTGGGGCCTGGTCTTCCCCACATTGCAGATTGTAGGCTGCCTTGCGGGCCTCTTGAGGGTTTCTATGTATGGAGAAATGATTTAAGATGGCCGCCCTATAGGTGGACATCTTGAGTGGTTCTGATCCTCCAGCCCCGTAAAGAAGCTGGAGTATTCAGGGAAACATGTCCATGTGACATATTGAACGCAACTCTGGCTATCTTTCAAATGGAAAGTATCCATCATTTGCTCACATAACTCGAGGTGCTCCCAAACTGAATATTTGGCATTTTTATGATAGGGAGTTATGATGCTCCTAATGGCCTTGATTTATTTCATGGGATCTTTCAGTAGGGCCCTCCTAATTTTGTTGGCCTTTTTAGTCTTGGTCACCCTTGTCCACTCATCTTCTGGCTCAGAGGCACTGCTACAGGAGGTACTTATCTTATCCTCTAGGCTCTTCCTAATTCTGCGAGCTTGGGTATGGCTTGCAGAATGTGTGGGCCTAGTCTCTTGAGACCTGCAGTGCTTAGAAGAGTCTTATGCCTCTCCCTTGCTCCCCGGATTGGCTGTGTACCCCCCGCCACTGCCCTAGCTGGGAAGAAGTCTTTAATAAACTCTTTGCGGGCCTAGTTTCATGGAATTCCCCACCAAATTTGACAGACTGATCCCTTGGTAAGCGGTATTTTTGAGGATCCAATTCTCTGATTCTCCCCTCACTGGAGTCTTCCTGATCAGCAAGGCTAGCCCTAACATTTGGGAATTTGTACAGAGATGCCCGCCCATCTATTTCTGGGAGGCACTGATCTGTCAGTCCCATGTTTCTCATTCTACTTAAGTCTATCATCCCTGTGGCCCTTGGTTTATATGAGCCAGTGGACATGAGGGTGGCAGAGTCCATGGAACTGAAGGGATTAAAGTCCCTGATGACAGGGGTCCTGAGATTATGCTCAGGGGTTTCTATGTCCCTTCTTACCTCATCTTTTTCAGCCCCTATTCCTTGGTGACATGCCAAAATCTGACTCTTTTTCTCCTCTATTAACGCCTTACTGGTCTCAATGATTTGTTCCTGCACGGCTATCTGTTTGTGGAGCCTGTCATTCTTTTCACATAGAGCCTCATTGTCTCTCTGTGCTTCCTGCCTGGATTGGGAATACTGGGCCAATTTTTGCTGCAGGAGACTCACCTCCTGAGTTTGGTCCTTATTGGTCTGAGTGTTCTTTGCCAAGGCATCCTCCACCCGCCTGGTGTGCTCTAGTAGCTTTTCATATTCCGTTTACCTTCACTTAACTCCTGAAGAGCCAGCTTTCTTTCTTTCAACTTAGATTTTAATTGGCTGAGTTCCTGGCCTAAGGCGTCCCTCTCCTGAGTTAGAATGCCCCTCTGTGCAGCCAGGTCATCCCTCTGTTTTTTAAATGCACTAGATGTCTGGTGCTCCTCATCAAATTCCTCTTGAAAGTGGATGTCTTTAATAATTAATCTATTGTTTTCCTCTATTAAGGATTCTAGGTGGTTTTGTAGGGTGAATACCTGATCTGCACAGGCTCTGTTAAAAGTTAATTGCTGCTCCAGTTTCTGTTGACTCTGTTGCAAAAAGTCAACCCTTTCCTGATATTCTTTTTGCAGTGACTGTACCCGGGTGTCTTGTTCTTCATTCTCTTGCTATAAGAGCGCCAGATCTTCCTTTAGTTTGGTGATATACTGCCTAGCCTCTGTTTCTGATTCTTCGCTCTTCTGGAGCTTTTGCTCTGCAGAGTCCAGATTAGTCTGGATTTTCTGCAGTGTTTCCCCATGCCTCTTTGCCAGATCTGTGTTGTTTGCATGCTTTTCCTGTATTATTCCTATGTGGTACAGGTAGGCTGCTATTTTGGCAATTTTACACTGCTCATCTTTTGTTTTTGGGGCCAGGTACAGTTCGCTAAGCGCTTGATGTAATGGACCCTTTTCCTGCTATGGATTCAGGTCTATTGACATGACTTGTTCTTTTATTTCCTTCAGCCATACCTGTTCATCCTGTTCTGTCCACTCACCCCTGACAAACAGTTTGTGCAGGAAGTGTTCCCTAACAATATTAATTTCCACTGGGGTCGAAATCTCAGAAATATCAATTTCTTATGGCTTATTTCATGGTTAATTTACTTTTGCAAACAGGCCCAATTATTTTGAGTGTTTCTTTTGAGGGGTGCTTGTACAGTGTAGCACAGTATGCCAACCCAGCAAGGTGTCTATACCCTGCAAGCTAGTATGCTGTGTTAGACTTTCACAGTTGGTATTTCATTTCAGAATTGTGGCACGAGCCCCCAAGCTGTAAGGGATTTCAATTAGGCACACACCCAAGTCTCGCCTAGCATGAAGCGTGCAAATGAAACCCTTATTTATTTTTGTCTATAAGTTCAATATTCTGAATGATATACCACTCATATCACACTCTTCTCAAATCCCCCTATCCCCCAAGGTCACACTGAACCAGGAATCAGGCTAGTTTGTAAAGGTAAATATTTATTTATTTATTTTAATATTGAAATCACATATAGGGTTACTACAGATATAGATATGGGGCAGCAATCACCCAAAGGGTGACAATACAATTCAGAAATAAGCAAAGCAATTGAATTTACTGTTAAGGAGGCAAAATAGAAAACACAGGGTAAAAGAACAGTTTGTTTTGCACACAGATAGCGTTTAGGTTAATGTTCCCCCTGCAAAGTTTTTTTAAATACAAGTGAGCAATCCTACACCAATGTGAGTAAGCAGCAGGTTTTCAGGATTGAAATATAATATCTATCGCTATAGGCAATCCTCCCTCGCACGCAAGAGAGAAAACCTTATTTTGGCAAATGACATTTTGAAATGACAGGTGAAAATGGATTGGTGAAATACTGCAAAATGCTTAAATGGAGAAAAATTCTAAAGAAAGCAACACTAATCAGGTTCTAACATACATGAGCCATAATACAAACAATGATACACACTTGAGATTAGGATGGGATGGAAAAAGCACTTTGAATTGGGCAAAAGCCACGTGTATTTTGGCTGAAATTGCATATTCGCGGCAAACGTTTCCTGTGCGATATTGAAGAAAATCGCGTCAAATACACTATTCCGTGATTTTAGTTAGGTATCAGTGAGAGTTGAAATTTCGTTTCTATCTTTAAAACTGAGGGAGTTATAGAGGTTTTAGTGAGAGGCATTTTTGCAAAATAGGCACGAAAATGAAAACAGAAATGCGCTTTTGAAAATGACAGATGGGTTTGATTACACTATATTATGACTATGAAAAAGCGAATGCCACAGATGGATCTTACAGTCACGTGATCAACGTACCCCGTCCTGTTGTGGATACTCTACTTCTTCCTGGAATTTACTTTAGTTATTAAGTTTTCAGTGGGCAAGACTTAGTGGTAGCAAGCCAAGCTGAATCAGAATTAAATCCCTTCAAGTTTGGGATGCTTGCAATTGGGTCAGCGAGCAATAATTTTGCAATACTAGAGTCTGGATTCTACAAAGAAATCTGGATCTTTCAAAGAATTCTGGAGTCAGCTATACATTGAAGAGTTCTGGAGTAAAGTGCTGCGCGGACATCTAGATGGGTTCTGGAAGCAGTCTGTTCTGGAAGTAGTGTGTGTATTGTGTAGTGAAACTTCTATATTTATACATTACAAATGCCAACCCCCAATTTATGGTGTCTGTGAGTGGCTACTGGCGTGTGCTTTGTCCTGGTTAGCAGTCTAAACAGAGCTGTCATTTTATGACAGGATTTAGGAACGCCCACCTGAATTTTTACCCCAAACATACTTTTGCTCAAATGTACATTTCTATCATTATGTACCCTCATAAAATTGTACACATATACTTTATACTTGATTATCTACATTTACATCCACTTCCCATCTTTGTGAGAGCTGTATTAGTCATTCTATGGATTTTTCTCAATTTTGCCCATAACACTTTGGATTAATCATTTCTAATTTGATACATCTCTGGGCGCTTATCAGTGGATTGTGTACCAACAATTGTAAGTTTGTAACATTAATAGTTTTGCCACAATCAAACATGTTTCATAATTTTGGTTCCTTACATGGTGCGAGATTCATTAATGTCTTCAAATCACAAGGCTGAAATTAGTTTAATGTCTACCAAGGTTCAGATTTCTCCCTCTGTAGGTTGTTCAGTTAAAGAGTTTTCAATTTTTAATCAAAATAGGAATTTCACAGCAAGATCCTCCTGGGTAACCTCCCCCTTTCAGGCAGCAGCTGCCCAGTCCTTTGAAGCTCACTGAGAAACCTCCTCCACATCCTGTCCCTCCTTGCAGAAGACAACGCATCATCCTGTCCTTTGTTCTTTGGTTAGCCAACAGACAAATGTCTAATGTGGCCCCATTGTGTGGCTTGCTGGGATTATGCGGGAACCTTTAACAGCCATTAGCCTTCCTGTTCTCGAGGAAGTGTTAAGCAGAGATGGCAGTTTTTCCAGGCCAGGCTGTCAGATCAGAATTACATTGTGGTTTTGTCCCAGACTGGGCCCCTTGACATTAAAGTCTTTTAATTTCGATATAAAATATAAGCACAATTTATAAAAGGATTTAAACATTTTAAAAGAAGTATCCCTTCACAAACATGCTTGAAATAGTGAATTTTGCAATTTTTCAGGACAAAGAAAGCACATTTAAGCCCGGTTTAACAGGCAATTTCTTTAGGCAGCTTTCAGTCAGTGACGCCTGGATTCCTCTGACTGCCTGGAGAATCCCTGGTTTCAGCACCCCTTTCCTTTCAATATTTCACTGGAAAGATGACAGAATTTAGCACCCAAAAAGCACGTTGAAAGATGCCACTGATTAGAGAGCTGGGTTTAAGGGGATTTTCGGATTTTAGCCCTTCTGTAGGTTGTTCCAAGTGACAGATGACAGATGGCAGCAGTGATTCCTGCTTTTACACCACTTTGTCTGTGTATGTGGCCCAGTGTGCAGCTCTTTGGTGGTTTTGGACCATGCGCATTTTTGCAGATTCAGTGCACACAGGGGTCATTGCCTCCATTTTTGACAGTTTTTTTTCCCCATTGGCAAAGGCGTTCAGTGTGGTGCAGTGGTGTGGATAAAAATATTCCACAGTTTGTTAGCAATGTTATGGCCTCTGTCAAGGTTCCATTCTCGTCATCGTGAGAAGGTATGAATGTGCAACATGATTCCCTGTTTTTTGCACAAACACCTTCATACATTGCCATAATCATGTCTACGACATACCCATTCTGGAGAGTCATCAGTCTTATGGCTCTCAATTCTTCCTTGATTGCGTTGAATCCCTTTATAGTAGTGTTGATCATCTGCAGGAGCTGCCATCGAGTGATTTGCAACCACTTCTCATTTGCCATCATCTAGATTCCTGGCATAAAGATAGTTGTGAATAATTCAGCAGTCTGATTGAACAACCTGTGTTTATATGGAATAGAATCGAAGGCTTCTATTGATTTAGCTGAAAAGTAATTCTCCCTTCTTGTCTGATTGATAAATCCAAATGATCTCCTCTTTCTCATGTGAGCATCTGCCTTTGGAAACTCTCCAATGTTCAGGTCACTCTTCGGAATCACCACTGCTCGAACATGAATGAGTACTATGGACCACTGCCCTCCCCAATCTCTGGGCAACTTCCTATAAGCTCTTTATCCACAGGCCCAGTAGTGGTCCATTAACACTACGGTTCCCTCCTTCATTCCTGGTACATGAACAATTTGACCACACTGCTGATTTGTTCCAACCTTTCTCAAGCCATTGTTTCTGAAACACAGAGATGCATTCACTAGAGGTTCTCTCTGCAACGGTCCTCCATGATCATCAACCCAGGTCAGCAATTTCACAATTTTCAGCCAATTATGTTTGCATTCATTCTCTGCATGCCACACATTTGCTTCAGGTCATCCGGTTAGAGCTGGTGCCTTGCACACAATCAGGCCTTCCGCCCATCCTTCCAGAGTCAGCACTGTTCGCTTGATTTTCAGCTGACCTCTCTCCTTGCATCTTCGTATTTCTTCGTGATTCTTTCCTTGACAATTCAGTATTTTGTTTCCTTTCTTGTAATTCCTGCTCCAGTCATTCTAGGCTGTTCATATCTTATCACTTGACTCCTTGTCACTAATTTCTCTCTTGTCTTTAAATCTTGCACATACCCATCTTCTCTTAGAGACGTCTTCTCAGTCACCCATGCCAATGATGCTGTTCAACCCTGGAGCTGACCTCTTGTCTGGCAGAGTGCAAGGTGTGTCAGGCAGTGAGCTTTCTGAACTGCTACTTCTATAGATATGAATATCTTAGAAGTTCCCATAGCATAAGGTATGAGATCACAAACATAGCAACTTTCTTTAGATGTTCTCACTCCTACCTTTTCCATGTGTGGATACCACATGTTATTACCCAAATGTGCTGTACTGTCTAGATAATTGTTTAATTCTTCCCTTGTGCTTCTCTTGTGTCTCCCTCTCGCAAAGTGAGTGCTTGCATAATACTCAAGAAGCAAATGAGCAATAGTCCTTCCTACAGGGGAAATCATAGGAACATTTGTTTTAGCAATAGGCAGCCCTACACAAGCAATTGCTGCGGGGAACAATTCTGCTTGAGTCACTGTAGTGTTAAGGATCAAAGGGACTTCTACTTTGCTTGGACCAATGAAGTAAACAGTATGGATCAAAAGAACCAGGAGGACAAGGATGAATGCTGAGCATGCATATAGTATAGACCAATATATTAATCCCCACCATTTACGATTCTTTGAACATCATTGAGCTTACTCACTTTCCAAAACTGTACCATTTTCAAAATTCCTCATTGTGCCTGTGTACTGCTTTAAAGAAGGAAATAACCTTTTTAATCAGGCAATTCTGGTAAATCAGGTAGCTGCAGGATCTATTCAACTATTGCCAAAAGTAGCCTCCTTATTGCAGGGCCATTTTTAGGATCATGCAGAAACGTAGATATGTTGACACTACACCCAACAAGAGCAGGACAAGATCTAAGGATAAATATGAAAACAGCAAGAAGGATCCTATGGGCATCGCTGTTTGTCAAAACCATAAATTCAACCAAACAATTGCGTTGTATGAAAAGAATCAGCGTATTGTTCACGCTTCCAATCTCTTATCAGGTGGCGTCGCTCAAACATATCCACAATATGTCAACATTTTTCTAAAGTTCTTTTTTCAAAACATCTGTGCGGCTCAAGAATTGAATTTGCACTCCTGCTATAATATCTATATAGAGTGGCAGGGGCGAGCCACAGTCCAAATGCACACTTTTAAATATTCAATCAGCCAGTTTAGCGTCCTTCTTCCTCGTCATCGATCGGGTCAGCACACGCTATACTTCTCCTTGTCATGCATCTGAATCGATCTTTAGAGATTGTTGGCCTCGCCAGCGTATAACGTTATGTCTTTCAAATGGATCCAAGCCCGTCTTCCTTGGACTTTCACTGCTGAAGGAGTAACATATTCCATTAGGTAAGGTCCCCTAAATCGTGCCACTTTCTGGTAAAGTTTTGAATTAGTATGACGTCACCAATAAGAAGTTTAGGTACAGGTAATAATTCAGACACTCCGGCTGCTGAATGGTCTTCATCTGTGTTCTGAGACCAACCCCCCTGGCGCTTGAGTTGATCTAAAATGACAGAGATACTAGCGGTCATACATGTCAAATACGCACATAACTAATTTCCTAACATTTCTGCAGTCTTCTGCGCATCACTTCTGCTCCTCGATGGAGGAGACAGAGGTGTTCGCATTCTCCTCCCTGTCACTAACCCGTGGAGTGTGTGGTAGTGATCTGACACAGGCTGATTCCTTAATGTATTTAAGGCTAGGGGCATGCAATATAGCCATCCCCTCTTAAGTGTCAATTTAAGCATTGCAATCCTATCTTTAAGGAGACTGTTGAGTCTCTCACATATCCCATTCACTTGCAGTGATAAGCAGAAGAAACATGTGCTTGATATTCAATAATAGACTAATCTGTTCAAATACTTCATTCACAAAATGGAGCCCATAATCGGATTTCAGCACCTGACACACTTCCAATCTTGGAAAGACTTCTTGTACTAAAAACTTTGCTGCGCAAGTGGCATTAGGGTTTGTACAAGGACCTTCTTCAATCCACCTGGAGAAGGGACACACCACCACTATCATATACCTGTATCCACTACATACTTGCAGCAGATCAACATAGTCAATATGTAAATGCTGTAAAGGACAATTTGGTCAAGGAATCACTCCTCTAATCGTAGTGCAGCTGTTCAAGTGCTACCTTTAACAATGCCACTGGTATCACTGCCTTCCCAGTGCTGTTTTCTCACCATAATGCTTTGGAGGGGGACAAAGAACACCCCCTTTGTTTCCATAACACTTGCTCTTCATGTGGTGCACTGCCTTAAATGTCCATCAACTGTGTTCTCGGTCAATGATTAAACCCGTCTATCACTACCATAATCTTGACTACTTGCTCTTTCACATCAGGAGTATCAAAACCTGAAATATCTGGTGAGTATGCAACCCTTTTGGCCTCTACATCCACGGCTGCCTTAATAAGCCTGTCCAATAATTCTGCACTGGAGTGCCATCCACTCGGAGGTCGGAGGCCCCTCCTTATCAACGTGCTAATCCTGTGTGCACGGTTGATGTCACATAGGCAGAGTCACTGTAAATCGTCACTTCCTGCCCTGCATGAATTTCAAGCGCGACAATAAGCGCCACCAATTCTGCTGCTTGTGCTGAAAAGCGAGATGGATGTCTTGCACTTGCTACAACCTCAAACTCGCCATTTGCTCTGTCTCACCACAGCTGCCTTTCCTCACTAGTTTGATCAATTTTTGAAGAACCATCAAACAAGAGAACCTACCCCCCTTTAGCATTTTCCTTCACATGCGGGATGTCATCGTAGAATTCTTCATAGTTTGCGCAATCATACTATCATGCACATGCACATGCTCGCCCTCTGCCACAGGCTCAGCTACAAATGTGGCAGGGTTCACTATGTTACATCTGACTATTTTAATCGCTGGGTTTGATATGATCACCTCATATGCCGAAGCTTTCTGAGATGTCAATGTACCCTTAGGTTTTCTACAAATTGGCAAACAAAGCATGTTCCACAAAGAGTGTCATCGAACACCCCATCACAATACTGGTAGACTTCTCAATTTCAGCCAGCGACTGTTTGAAAGGAAAGTGCCCCACAAATTGCATTCTTCATTTCTTCAAATCCTCCCTCCATTTCCTCAGACCATTTTATTTTCTCATTGTTTACCTGTGCTTCCTTTAGAGCTTGCAAAAGAGGTCTTGTATATGAAATATACTCAAACACCCATGCTCTAACATAATTGTATAGCTCCGAAAACTGCTGCATTTGCTTTACCGTATGCGGTTTTGCTGTTTTCATGATTGCCTCAGCTCTCTCAGGTGTGACCCTCTTTCCTTCACATGAGATCAACTGGCCTTTATACAACACCTCTTATTGACAATACTGTAACTTTTCTTTGTCTATCGTATATCCCTTGTCTGCCAGGATAGTCATTAACTGGATTGAGTCTTGCCTGCACTTGTTTTCTGTAGTGCTACAAATCAGAGTGTCATCTGCATACTGTATCACAATGCTCTTTAAATAAACATTGTCTATGTCCATCTGGAGGACCTTATTAAAGATCGATTGAGACTCACAGTGCCCTTGAGGTAGCCTAGTATGTTTCAGACGAGTTTGGCGGAACAAAAAGGAAGTCAAGTCTTGTGAGTCTTTGTGCAACAGGATTGAGAAAAACACATTTTTCAATCACTGTAAAATATTGCACTTCTACTGGGATACTGCATAGCATCATAGCTGGATTAGGAACTAAAGGAAACTCTGCCTCTACAATCTGGTTAATCGGTCTCCTACCTTTTTCTTGATAAAATACATGGCGGTATTGCACAATGATTCTGACGGTACCAGAATATCATGTTACATCAGTGCTGAAATAGTCTTAAAAATCCCTTCATCTGCCTCTCGAGACATGGGGTACTGCCTTGCTCGAGGTAAAATTGCTCCTGGCTTAAATTGTATCTTACCTTCCCCTATCCCCTTCAATAGGCCTATGTCATAGGGCCCTGTAGTCCATAACGCACTTGCCACTTTTTTCAAGTCTTCATCAATAAATGCTAGACACTGGTGCATTATCGGCATTCGCAGTGGGATCTCTCTTTTCTCTATTCTAATCCAATATGTAATACTCATCTTGAATATTACTTCATCATCTGTCGGATCATCTCTAAACATATCATCGTCTGTGACATCAGTCAGTATATGCTCTTCCCCAATAGCAATCACTGTCCTCCATGTCCTGCCCTCATCGTCTGTTCCTTAGAGCATTGCCATTTCCCCTCGTACTATGGCTGCATTTAACTCTAGTGGAATAATGTGTCCCCGTCTTCGTCCATGGGTATCTGTGCCCTGAACAAAAATTTATCAGATATGCTCACCATTTTTCCCACTAAGCTCCAGAGAATCCATGAGCATTCATGGCAATCCCCGACATTGGGTATTTTCCCTCTTGTATACATGAACGAGTAGCCCCAGTGTCTACTAGAAAAGAAAAATATGTGTCTCCTATCGTCACATCAACCCTTGGTTCCTCTTGGGGGTCAGGTGTCACTGATAGTACTGAACACATCAAATCGCCCTGTGAGCTGTCCTATTGTGGATACATGCATAGCCCTGTACCTGTGAAAGGACTTCCACCACCACAGTGACACCCCCTATTCTAGGTGTCAATAATTGTCCCGTGTTTGCATTCTGCTGTATTGGCATGGGTGCATGCTGCGACTGCCCTTGTGGTGGGTTCAATGGTGCTTGCTGTGGCTGCAATCCTTGTTGTATTTTCGGCGCTTGTATTTGATACACTGTCTGATCTTGGGCAAACCCATACCCAGCTTGCAAGCTATAGGATGGAGGATAAGCTGTCCCCCCCCCTTGAGAATTGTCCATTCTGTACACACCTTTGGCTTCAGAATGTGAGTGCAATGTTCCCTGTCATCCCACAAGTCCAAGATACAGGAGGAGCCCTTTTGACTATTCTCTCTTGGTTAAATCCTCCTTGCATATTCTGATTATCATTCTGCATATTCTAAAAAGCACCTTGGTTATTCTGAAAACCACCCCTTCCGCTGCAGCCCATTCCTCTGCCTCGTGGCACAAACCCATTCCCTCCTTGATCCATTTGGTGCTGATTATTCACCTGCGATGTAATGCTGTATTCCCAGTCATTCTCCACTTGTCAATACCGTCCCTTCTATGGCATGCTTTGACAATTTCTTCTGAACTACCTTGGCTTCTTCAAGTTTTCTAGCTTCTTCCTTCTTCCTATTCGTCTCTTGTAACAGCCAACAGTGATGCACTATAGTCAACTGTTTCTCTGCCCATGGCTTCGCTTCCATTCCCACTAGTTTCTTGAATTGCCTCTGTGCCTGATCGGGCAACCCCTGACATAAAATGTGGTAAAATACTGCCACTGTTTTTCCCCCACTGCTCTTGAGTTTCAGGAGTGCACTGTTCCTGAATGTCCTGAATGTAAGCAAGCATATCCTCGTTGTCTTTCGTCTTATATGTCATAATTGCACCCATGTATGATTTGTCAGGATACTGCACTCTGAGAGCTCACCAGATGTCTGCTCTACAATTATTAAATGGTGCTCCATCGTGCGCTGTTTTCTGTGCCGTGACACTCGAATAGCCTGCTCTTGTCCAAATGTCATCAGCTCTTTCCCCAAGAATGGCTGCTAGGATACCCTTAATGTCCCCAATTTCCAATGTATGTCCCTCTGTCATTTTTTCTAATTTATAAATCCATTTTCCTGCACCTGCCATTAAACTAGGAACTTTGCACCTTAGATTGTCCTTATCCATTTGTGGCCATGGAATATAATGCGGTCTGGCCCAGACTTTCTCTAATAAAGGGAACTGTGTGAATCCTAACCCACAATCAGCACCCATCGCCTGCCTATCCATAGTGGGGAGACTGGTTCCTGATCACCTTCTACCTGGCAACGACCTCAGTCTGCTCACAGATAACAGTGACTCTTTTTTCCCGCTATACAATCGTCCTCTAGGATGCTCTGGTTGTGCTCCAAAATCTGGTGCCCTTTCCTTAGGTTGCTCTAAATCACACCATCTCACGTCCTTGTCTGTCTGCAGACATCCCTCGTGTCTGCATTCACCTCCTTCTTCTTCCTCTCAGAAGGTTTCTCTCCCTTTATCTAACATATCTAGACCCCAGCTGGTATGGCTCTCGTCCCCTTCACATTTTCTAAAGTCAGCCTGTCTAAGGACAAGGCCCTCTGCTCGAGACTAAACAGGTCTTTTTCTTTGCTTCATGATTGGAAGACCAGGGATCGAACTCCCTTCCCTCGGCTTCCCAATTTTCTACCTTCTCTCAAATCTTGATAGGCCTTATCGATCCTATTTCTTATGCTCCCTATTTCAAAATTCTCTTCTGTTGATACGCTGGATGGCCCTGACAGTGCCTCCTTTAATGGAAGAAACTCCTCTATATTGCCCCATGATATTACTGGACTTGGTTCCATTAACTCCTTCTGAATGTGATCAATATCGCGCTCTCGCTGTCTCCTTTTTCATTCCAATTCTTTGTCTAATTCTCTTCTCTTTCTCGCTTCTCATCTAACTCATTCCTCTTCTTGTCTTTTCTACTTTCTTCTTTCATTCGCTCTTTGCTCTTCCTTTTGGCTTCATCTCTGAATCCTTTTATCCCTTACTTTCTGCGCTTCTTCCTCTTCTCTTTTCCTTTCTTGCCTATCTCGTTCTTAAATTGTTCTCTGCCTGTGTTCATACTTTCTTTGCTCCTCTGCCCTTTCTTCCTTCTTTTGCTGCTCTTCCTGATACATCTGTTCTCACCTACTATTTCTCTTATGTTCATCCTCTTTCAATCTCTTTTCTCGCTCCCTGTCTTTTTTGTCCTGCTCACCTTGATCTTCCATTTGCCTATCCTCGATACTTTTCCATCGAGCTTGAGCAATATCTGTCCTCCCATCCATTAATTCTGTACGAGTGTTACCTCATAAGCTTTATCCTTCTCTCCCTTCCATCTCTTAATCTCTCATTCTATGTCTGTTGTCATATTCGATCGCTCACTTTTCTCCTCTTTGTTTTGCACGATCTTAAAGATCTCCTCCTTTCTATTAGTCTCTTCTGGACTATTGTCACTGCAATAAGCAGGCGGTTTATATATCGGATTACTATATCCTGTCACCGCCTTCAGTTCCTTCAATGGATACAATCCTACGTCTTCTGTACTTTCGCCGTTCACTTCAGGCGAGGTAAGGAGAGCAGAAGGCTAAACATCTTCCTCCCTAAACTGAGTAAGTATCCACTCCTCAGACGGTGGATCATTTCTCTCCTGTTGGTACATTTTCCAGAGCTCTAAAATAGCTAACCTCTTTTTCCAATGTTTTCCCGTGTACACAGCATGCAAGTATGTGGTCATCTGTTGCAATACCGCTTTTGACAGCGATTCCCTTGCGGTCTTGGCATGAACATTTTATATGCTGTGCCCTTTAGTTTAGTTTAGTTTATTATTTGTATAGCACCGCCTGGCCCTGGGGCATCAAGGCGCTTGGCCAGTTACATCATAGCCAACATATCCCAAACAGGTCAATCAGAAGTGTTACAGATAATAATGACATTATAAACATTTACTAGTAGTATATACATTACAGCATATTTACAAAGGTTAGTGGTTGGGCAGGTTTGTAAGACAGTATATACAATTGTGTGTAAGTGGGTAGGTATTTTAGTTAGCTCTGGTCAATAGCCATGTTTTGGCGCTATGTCTAAATCATTGAAAGGATGGTTCTTGTCTAATATTGGCTGGTAGTGAGTTCCAGAGTTTAGAAGCAAGCACAGGGAAGCTTGAGCTGCCTGCTTTTTGGAGCTTAAATCTGGGGATGTTTAGTCAATGTGTATGGGTTGATCTGGTTAGGCGTGATGGGATGTGTTTCGTGAAGCTGTCTGAAAGGTATCTAGGTGCCTGGTTGGATAAGCACTTGTGTGTGAGAGAGAGTATTTTGTAATCTATTATCTGAGGTATAGATAGCCATTGGCAGGTGCGTCTTGCATCTGAGATGTGCTCGTGTTTTGGTATATTCATAGCTGCTCTTAGTGCGTAATTTTGGATAATTTGAAGTTTGTTGATATTCTTTTGGCTGGTTCCTTTGTAGAGAGCGTTACTGTAGTCTACTTTAGAAAGTACTAGGGCTATAGCTAAGGTGATGCAGTTGGGGGTCGAGAGGTATGGTCTGCTGGCATTGATGAGCTTACATGTCTAAGCGGTGGCTTATGAAATAGCAATTATTTGTCTTGTCAGTGTGAGGGAGGAGTCAAGATAGATCCCAAGAGTATTGACGTTGTTGGAGACAGAAATGTTATTGCCATCAATGGTGAATGTCTGGTAGAGTTTGTCTAATTTGTTAAGTCTGGATTGTGAGCCTAGGTGGAGAAGCTCGGTCTCCTTGTCGTTAAGGCAAAGGCCATGTTTGGCCATCCATTCTTGGATAATGGAAAAAATATTGTTGAGGACTGTGCTGTCGGTAGTGTAGTTACCTGTTAGTGGGATGAGTATTTGAATGTCATCTGCATAGTTCGTGTAGATGACACCCAAATGGTCGAGTATGTCGAAGAGGGGTTTTGTGAAAACATTGTAGAGTGCCGGGGAGACACAGGACCCCTGGGGGATACCGCATGTAACAGGGACTGGTTCGGCACAGGCTGTAGGAGCAAAGACCCTCATGGATCTATTGCTCAAGAAGGACTTGATCCAGGCGTTAAGCCTTGTCGGAGGATTTAGCTGCTACGCTTAGGTGTTTGCAAAGAATGTCATGATTAACCAGGTCAAAGGCGACAGACAGGTCGAGGAGGAGAAGAAGGGCTATTGTCTTTGAGAATGTCCATTTGTGTCTTGAGATCAATCAGGGCTGTTTCTGTGCCGTGTTTTGGGAGGAAGCCCGATTGTCTTAGTCCTAGCACGTTGTTTTTCTCTAGGTGATTTTGTATCTGCAGGTAGGCGGCTCTATCGAGGAATTTTAGAAGGAAGTAATCACAGTGGTAATAGGTCTGTAGTTGGTAGGGACACTGGGGTCTAGTGTGGGTTTCTTGACAAGAGGTAGGACCCAAGAGTCCTTTAGGTTTTCGGGTACTGTGCTGGATGAGAAGGATGAATTTATGAGAGATGTGATGAAAGGGGCAAGATGTTTGGCTGCATCTTTGATGACTGGAGCTGGACAGATGTTGCCTTGGCATTTGGAGGGTTTCAGAGAGTTGAGTATGTCTTCGACCTCTTTGGTCGTGATGGTGGAAAATTCAAATGGGTTGATGTTGTCGATTCGTGGGATGTGGGTGGGAGAGGTGGGGTTGTCTTTGAAGGTAAGACTGTCTTTTTTTGATTCAATTTTGGTTTGTAACATTGCAATTTTGCCAAGAAGTGCTTCCTGTATGTTGGTGCACCAAGATATGTCTTTAGTACATGTGTCAGGGATAGGGGATAGGGACTCAAGGTCTCTCAGGATGTTAAAAAGCTCTTTGGTGCTAGACTTGGCATTGCAGATTCTCTCATTGAACATATTTTTTTAGTTTGGATGATAGCTGCCTTATAGGTAGAGGATGCTAGAGAATAGGAGGTTTTATTATTTGTCGATGGAGACTGTTTCCAAGCTTATAAGGCTTGTCTTTTGTTTTTGCGGAGGGATTTAAGTTCAGGAGTGAACCAGGAATTGAGATGCGCTCGAGGTTTGGCTTTACATAGTTTTAGAGGTGCTACCGTGTTCAAGGCTTTGAGGATGGTAGTGTTGTAGAGGTCTACTACTTCTGTGGTGTTGGTAATGGTGGATGGGAAGTCGATGATAGGTTGGAGTAGTGGGATAAGCTTCTCAACATAATGTTTTTACTGTTTCTTGTGAGGGTGGGTCAAGCATTAGGAGGGGGCGCTGGTGTGTGTTTGTCTTTGTTGATGGTGAAGGGGATGAGGTGATGGTCAGTCCAGGCACAAGGTGTGTTGGAGAGGATGGTGGTGTTACAGTTGAGGTCTGCCCTCCAATCAAGGATGCAGTCTTTATTGTGTGTAGGCTGAGAGATGTGGTGTGTAAGTCCTAATTCTGAGATTGTGTTAAAGACTATGCTTGCTTTGTCATCTTTCTCATCATTGTACCCCAGCTTGAAATCACCTAGAATGAAATTCTGTGAGTTAGGTTTGGTGTTGTTGGAAAGAAGGAGAGCTATATCATCATTGAATGATTAAATGGGGCCCAGCGGACTGTAGATAAGATGGGTGGTGATAGTGCTTGTGCTAGAGGTGGATAATTTCCGTGTGAGTAATTCAGCAGAGGGGAGTGATTGATTTTGTATGTGTGTTATGTTGAGGGAGCTTATAGCTATAATAGCTATAATAGCTACCCACTCCGCACTGGACTGTTTGAGCTTAGACATGTGTTTTGGCAACGTTTTACAAAAATGCATCAGTGGAGTAATATCTCCCATTGTGACAAGTCTCAATTGACTATCAATACTTACCAGCGTTTGCACAGATACGTTCATAAAAACAACTAATATGAGCATGCTCCAAAACTCGCAGCTCAAAAACCCTATTTCGCAAAAACCTCAATCTACTATTTGGTCGGCACTGACAATGGGGGTCATTCCGAGTTGGGCGGTAAGGGATACCGGGCACCGGTAAGGAGACCGGTGCCGGTAATCCGTTACTGCCCAATTCCAAGGTCCCTTTAGCGGGAACCGTAAAGTACGTGTGGTCTGACCACACGTCCTTTACGGGTCCCACTAAGGGACCAGGGCGCTAATAACGGGCCTGCTATTCGCGAGCCCGTTATTAGCACCTTCCCCATTGAGCCCTATGGGGGCTCAAATGGGAATGGGGAATGGTTGGTTGAATGGGGAAATACCAGGTCCTCCAGTGTCGGAATGACCCGGTAAGTCCCCATTCAACCAGACCGGACCCGGACCCAGTATGGGAGGCAGCCATGGTGCTAATAGCACCATGGCTACCACCCAACTCGGAATGACCCCCAAGAGGTCATTACGACCTCGATGGTAAGGGGTTAACAGCGCCGGTAATGGTGTCGGTGCCGTTAACCCCTTACCACCACATTACGAGGTCCTTAAGCGGGTCCCACTTAGGGTGGCTGGTTTTACCAGGCGCCCTTAGTGGGAGCCGCTAAAGGAGAAGCATGCTAATAACGGACCCGTTATTAGCATGATCCCCATTCCCATTTGAGCCCTTTGGGGGCTCAAATGGGAATGGAGAGGTACCGGTTCCGGGTTCCTTGAATGAGTAATTACTGTGTCCTCCAAGGTTGGAATGGCCCGTAATTCCTCATTCGAGGAACCCGGACCCGGACCAGGTATGCGGTAAGGGGGTAGCCATGTTGCTATGAGCACCATGGCTACCTCCAACCTTGTAATGACCCCCATAGACCGACGGACAGACTAGTGGACTCTTTACATTTACAGCATAGTACTCCTTTTCTCCATCTTGCCCCTAAAAAATACTCTGGGCCTCATGACGAGGAAGGAGGTAGCCATGGTGCTATTAGCACCATGGCTACCCTGTTACCACATTCCGGGTCCGGGTTCTCGAAATAGGGCCTTACTGGGTCATTCCAACCTTGGAGGACCTGGTAAGTCCCCATTCTGAGAACCATTCCCCATTCACATTTGAGCCCCCATAGGGCTCAATGGGAATGGGTATGGAGCTAATAACGGGCCCGCTAATAGCAGGCCCGTTATTAGCTCCCTGATCCCTTAGCGCCTCCCGCTAATGGTGCCTGGTAAAACTAGGTGCCTATAGCGGGACCCGCTAAGGGACCTTGGAATAGGGTGGTAAGGGTTTAGCGGCACCAGTCTCCTTACCGGTGCCCATTAACCCTTACCGCCCACCTCCAAGGTTTGAATGACCCGGTAAGTACCCATTCTGAGAACCCGGACCCGGTATGCGGTAAGGGGGTAGCCATGGTTCTAATAGCACCATGGCTACCTCCTACCTTGTAATGAGTTCCCAGTTCTTCTAAAACTCCACGGTAGGCGGTAGCCATGGCGCTATTAGCGTCATGGCTACCCCCTTACCGCATTCCGGGTCCGTGTTCCCGGAATAGGGACTTACCAGATAATTCCGACCTTGGAGGACCCGGTAAATCCCCATTCCGGGAACCATTCCCCATTCTCATTGGAGCCCCCATAGGGCTCAATGGGAATGGGGATTGAGCTAATAACGGTACCACAATTTGCTGTCCTAAGTTAGCTCTGAAGTCCCTCAACGGGTCCCTTCCATAATGCCTGGTAAAACCAGGCATTAGGGACGGGACCCGCTAAGGGACCTCGTAGTAGGGCGGTAAGGGATTACCGGCACCGGTGCTCTTGTCGGTGCCGGTAATACCTTACCGCCTTTCCGTGTAATGTGGCCCCTTGGGGGTCATTACAAGTTTGGAGGTAGCCAACGTGCTAATAGCACCATGGCTGCCTCCAAACTCATGTCGGGGTCCGTGGTGTGGGAATGGGGACTTACTAGGACATTCGGACCTTTGCGGACCCGGTAAATCCCCATTCCGAAAACCATTCCCCATTCCCATTCGAGCCCCCATAGGGCTCAATGGGAATGGGGAAGGAGCTAATAATGGGCCTGCAAATAGCGGGCCCGTTATTAGCTCCTTGGTCCCTTATCGGCTCCCGCTAAGGGTGGCTGGTAAAACCAGCCGGCCCTAGTGGGACCCGCTAAGGGACCTCGGAATGCGGTGGTAGGGGGTTACTGGCACCGGCATCCTTACCAGTGCCGTTAACCCTTTACCACCGCACTCGGATTGAGGCCCCTTCAGTTAGGAATCCTGGGCATTATCTCTTAAAACGCTGTTTGTTCACTTTTAATACACTCTTCGTTTACACTTTGATAATCAACACTATTACTTTCAAACTACCACAATCCATCCCCACAGTTTGCCATTCCCCTCAGTCCACTAAATATTTGTTAATTCTGCTCGAGGCCTTCAGCATCAGCTCTCCTCCCCAATCGACCATTTTTGCCGTCCGTCCATGAAACATCTGTGGAAATCAGGAGGGATTTTGTCAAAGCGGGGCCCATCCCGCCTATATACATTTTTCTTGCAAGAATTCAATATCGGCCGCTCTCCACAGGAAACCCTGCAATCTTCCGGCTAGATGGTGAAGGATGCTTGATCGTCCAAAATTCTGGAGTTCGACTTAATCGATGGGTCGGTAACCATCCAAGATTCTACCACATGAACTGTTAGGTCCTTTTTAAATGAGGAAGTGAGTCACTACATTCTTGGGGGTGCAGAATAACTTTCACACCAATAACCAGACCAAATCAAGAAGTTGGCAAACAAAAGCTGTTTTATTGTCAGTTGTCTAAAACAGGGAGTACAAAAGACATCAACGGGCGTCTCACAGCATAATCTCGCAGCATCAGATGAAAAAACATCCTTATATAGCAAAAATGCATCATAAGTGATGTCATACTACCTGGTAAACAAAGAAAACTTATTTGGGATTGTGATAGGTCTTCAGGGAACATCTAGCTATACTTTCTGTAGGGGACTGGATTGTGATTGGGTTTCTATAATCATGTGGACACCTTATGCCCACATCTTGTGCAAGTCATCCTCAATATTTGTTCTATACACAACACACCATTGGGTGTCAAACCATAGGGCTCTTTAATACATGGCCCTCTATAATTGGTTGGCATGCTTGGAACCTTCTGGAACATTCAAATCGCTAGCAGCATGGAAGCTGGTACCCCAGGTGCTGGAGGGTTGACTTGACCGTGCCGCCCCACCCAATTAGCCTACCATTCATCATCACTCATGCTGTCTGCCATTCAAATTGTCTTTGAACACAGCCTTGCAAAGTATCACTTTTCCTGAGAATAGAAGGCAGTGTGAACATGTTCTTATCTTCAAGTCTCGATGCCACTTGCCCATTTTCTATTTCCATCCATCCCACGTGACAGGAGACCACATTTGAGCTCCTTTCTTTCCCTTTAATGATTTTAGATGAATACAGCTTGGGACTCATAATGTTTCTATCACACCCTAAAAGGAGATCGCCTTGTTTCTCACGTTCTTTGTATCTCCTTGAATAGATAACCAGTTCTTGGCTGCCCCAACCCTAGACACTGGGCCAGACAGCCTTCTCAATCCTTCCATGATTTTCAGCTGTTTTCTGCTGCACCACACTTTCAGTCCTTCTCCTTCACGGGTCCTGGCTTGCTAAAGTTGCAACCCTGAACATCCAGATTCTATACATATATAAATATTGGCTAAACCGCCTGCAGTCTGTTGACTACGTATAGCCAGCCTTCATGATTACTTGCGTTGCAGCATCTGTACAGTTATAAAGCAACTTATATTTTCTTCAGTGTTCTTCATATTTGCAATCTTCATTTCGCACATAAACTGTCACTCGATTCTTTATCTCATCATCATTTTCAATGCAATCTATGCATTTTATTCTCTGACCATCCTCTCATTGCATCACTCTCATTTCTTGTGATGTCACCAACCTCTTGCATTCACTGCTTCACACTTCCTCAGGGACTTCCCTCAAGAGGCTGTAATCTCTCTGCGGGTACATCTTATAGGGCCTTCTCAATGGATACCTTGTTTCGAAGATCTTTCGCGGTATTGGGATAATTATCGGCATTGCCCATGTTCCAGCATATAGAAAAAATAGAGGCAGGATTTCCGATAGAGTCATTTGGCTCCTCCTCTTCACTTTTATTCATGCTTTTAGCATGTGATGAAACGTAATCATATTGGTTAGCTTTTATCAAATGTACTTTCTGACACAATGCAAGAGTTAATGAATTAATGAATGAATGAATCAAACAATTCATATATCTATATTTTTCGATCGTGATATCTCTTCGTGCTGGGTCATCAGACATAACAATTGGGAAAGACTAGAAGGCAAAAGCACAGAAGAGGTGTGCTTTTAGATGACAATGGAAAGATGGATGATGAGGAAGAGATTGAAGGTGGAACAGAAGCCTGTTCTATTCTTTGGCAGCAAGGACAGAATACGATCAGCTGCCAAGGCGAGAGGGAAAGAGTTTACAAACCTGAAAAAGAAGGATCTGACAATCTGGAGGTAAACGACTGTTGAAATAGTGTCAGCCCACTTTTGAGGAATTCATGAGTTCTGATTCTCATTTTACAGCAAAAGCAAAGATGCAAAAAGGACTAGCAATACAACTATCGGTCTTTATTGAATGTTTATTTAATCACAGCATGAAAATGTGAATAATAAAATAACACCTTAGAGCTAAACTCTAATTCTGAGACTCTCAACTAGCTAAATAATTAGAGTTCGATGAAGCATCCCTCGGCACACGGTAGTTTGCAAGGAGACAACAGAAATGCAAGTTCGTGCAAGAGAAAAAATACGTTGGGATTCCACCACGGCAACCTTCAACACTAATCAATAAACATTTTGGGCAAAAAACATGCTCCATGAAACCATTCCCTATATCTAAAAAGGCCTTCCTTGTCAATACATTCATTCTACATTGTAGGGAAGCCAGCTCTGAACATATTAATAATGCCTGCCTTGGTCAGGGTGTTGATCAACCATGTGTCTGAGAGCAGTGCATATATCAAATTCCGGTAGCTACACAAGGCATCATTGGAGTCCCCTTCTCCTAGCAAATGGGTGCTGTTATTCCTACAATTGATCTCCAGATCAGTATTCCTCATCAGCAGTTTTTTTTTACCTTCTCACTCATCTCATCATAAACCTAAATGCTCTCAAATATCTCCCTCTCTTGGCTCCCTGATCTACTTTAAACATCTGTCACCCACCAGCACAATGTTCAATTCCCCAGTATCATTGGCTATGCTTTTCTGAAGGGTATAAATATCAGAAATGTTTGACATCTCCTCTCCAACTTTTGTTCCCTATTGGTATCCTGGGAGCAGCTTGGGCGTCTTGGAGGTGGGGTTCACAAGAGTTTCAATTTTCTTTTTTGTTGTTAGCCCTCATAACAGGGTTGCAGGTGGAATGATCAGTAGTTCAAATCGGTTAATTAGGTGGTGGTCAGCAGCCCAGTGACTAAGCTGCTACATTGTTAAAAAGAGATTTGGTTGAAAACACACTGAAAGTAAAGAAAACCTTAGCCTTGAATGATTGGATTTGAACCAGGGCCTCTTTTGTTGACAAGACATGTTTTGAATCCATGACACCTTTGGATAAACCATTGGGTTATCTGCCATCTTATCTTAGAAAGTTTCCAAATCAGTACGGTGCTTGAATTTTCTGAGATTTCGAAAGAATTTGGTAATTACCCGGGACCTGCACAGGATAAGAAATGAGAGTTCCCAAATTGATGGTGTTTGCAACTTGTGTGATCAGATAGTGAAATATAATTTGAAACATCTATTGATGGTATGCCCTGGTACGGGTGGACTGAGAATTGACCAATTTTCACATTTTGTTCATGACATACATTGTTTGTCAACAGAGGAATTCTGGCTTTGTTTATGGGAAGGAAACAATACATTCCTGACATTGGCGGCGTTGAGGTTTCTAAAGGAAATTGAACTATGCCTCACAAGTTGAATAACCATAGTTTTCAACCTCAAAAATGTGACCTGGTTACAGTCTATTAAATTTTGCAAGATGGTGATATGCAAATTAATTAGAACACATTTTAAGAAATTGGGAAGCTTTATGGTATGTTAAGAGTTTTAATTTAGTTATACGACTCATTTTTAGCTTTTGTAATGCATTGAAAATAATTGTATTTTGTGAAAAGTCAAATGTTGACTGATGCACAATAAAAAACGTGTTTTTAAAGAAAATATGCTGCCGCTCTTTCGATGGACATTCCAGTATCACCAGGGATGACCCACATAACAGTGTTGCAATAATCTATCCAAGATTGCAAAAGATTGCACAACGGTAGTGAAAGCAGATATTCATGCTATGAAGTAAGGAGATGGAAGACCTGAAGAAACACTTGTTTGTTGAAGAAAGGAAACGAAAAGCAAGTTTCTGATTTTTGGGATATGGAGAGTTGTCCATGTATCTGATTTGAAACCTAGATTTCTGGTGGTGGTCACAGGCAGGAGGAACAGTCCAAGTGCTGGCAGCCAAATGAGAGGTAATCGCAGAAAAGGCATGCCTCCAAAGCTGAGGTTCAGAGGGATGTGGAGGGGAAGCTTTCAATATAGTTTTAAGTGATGGCTGAGAAGTTGGCGATGAGTAGAAACTGTAGAGTGTCATCAGAACAGGTAAAGAATGATAAGCCATGATATTTGTAAAGTTGCGCAAGAGGTTGCATTTTGAGGATGAATGAGAGTTGCGGAAGGGAAGACCCCAAAGGGTCATCATAGATAGTGGGATAGAAAGAGGTGGTTAAAGTAGGGAGAGGGAGAGTACAGTTCTTCCTAAAGTGAAAGGCATCTAGATATTCCTTAGAGCAATGGGAGGTTTTGCAGCAACACATTTAGTCGAAGGAGAATTTGCAGCGTTTTTTTTTGCAATGGATTTTGCTACATATATATGTGGGAGGTAGGTTTAGGGAAATAAATAATATAGGGGATTTAAGGGGTGGGTGGGCTGTGTGGGGGGGGCGCTCATATACATGTATCAAATCCAACCTCTAAAAAAAACGAATTAGAAGAATTCTCCTTCCAGGAAATGTATTCAAGCAAATCACCCTAACCCATTCCTAAGACCCGGGACTGGTCTGTGTGCCCTCGTCTTGAACTTCAACGTTTGAATGACATATATTATTAGCTTGAACATAGAAAAACCTTGAATGCAAGCAGAGATCTTTAAATTCAGTCTTAAGTCTACTGCTTCGGATTCCATTATTTAAACAGAGGAAGTGGATGCATGGTTAACTGCAAGATCCCATGTTCGAGATGTGAAATAAATCTGGATGCTGAATGGTCATCGCATAGAATAATACAGCTTCATGAAATATTGTTTCCATCTCCACACTATCTGTCAGCTCATGACATAGTTCTCAAGTCAAATAGATATGTATTTGATCAGTAGTATAAAATGCTATCTGAACACATAAAAACATGAAATATACTCTAGCCATCTAAAGGCATACTGTTAAAAGAGGAAGAGGGCCACAATAAAACACAACCTTGATAAGAATATGTAACCATACTTCCAACCATGAAAATGATTTAGATACAATGAACTGACTAATGTCTGAGGGATGAGGGGATGAGTCACAACATCTACATTGCTCGATTGTCATGATCACTGCATTCCTCCCATAACGGTTGGTTCTCTGCATAAGTTTTTTCTTGGTCTAGCACGGAGCAACACTTCACATTTGCAAGAATTCAGAATGTCACAGCCCAGGTCAGTGTTGCGATCGAAAAGCGAGATGATATTTCTTCCTCCGTTAAAGTATTGCCCTCGCAAGCTTTGGCTTAACACAAGTGATTGAAAACTCTAGTCTTGTTTCATTGAGCTTATCACGCATAAGGGCTGTTGTCTCAGTGACTCATAAATATAATTTTAGAAGGCAAGTACTTTCTTCTCCTTTAATTGCATATCTTAGCCGCATCAAGTGTGGTGCATACAACTTTTCTATTTTGGGACAAGAAGTCGAATTCGTAGCCAAATCAATTAAGTCACTGATGATCATTCATTTTTTTTATTTAACCATCTTAACAGTTTTGAACCATATCAGTATCCCTTAACATTGTTATCTTCTCCTTCGTTTGCCTCTCCCACTATTATTCTGTATTATTATGTTATACCCCGATGACCTTGGTCATACTTTTGTACTTAGCACATTTCTTTAAACTAAACTAAATTATGCCACCATTTGAAGAGATCAGCTGTACAGACTTTGGACATATATGCACGATCAAGAAATTACCAACGGAAATCACATTCTAACAGAGGTATTAGCATCTTCGGGAGGGTAGCTCAGGGGCAACACTCTCACCCTTTAAGCAAGACGATGCAGAGCAACACAGTTGTGATCCCTGGTTCCGCGCTTAGAAACCTTTGACTATTAAGCACGTTATAAATAACCAATTAAAAATCATCGATTGTATAGACACGCATGGTTGGGCAGGCACAAAAAATAAACTTAGTCACAAGAAAAAATGTGTCCAACAATCGTGAATCCCAAACCTTTACTTCCGTTGATTAATACCAAGGAGCACTTTTATGAAGCAAATAGTGACCTTTGAAGCAGGTTAGAAAATCAACATTGGTGAAAACTGGCAGCTGCAAAGTACTCAGGATCATTAACAATAAAATATTGAATTTGCCTTGTTTACAGTGCTGAGATTATATATGAGTGTGTCGGTCTGGCCAAAAACGGTGGTAATGCAGTGGTAACAAAGTAACCACTACAAAACTGCCACATTAGCGCACCATCAAACTATGGGTTAGGAGGTAAGGTGGAGTAAAAACCACTGCCTTACTGCCAGCCAAAAAACTGCAATTTCGGCAGAACTACCACTGGCAGAATTACCGCTGGTAATTCCTCCAAAATCCCCATGGAGTGTATTGACTCCATAAATGGGGACTAACACCACCATACCAGCACCTGTAATTCTGTGTTAATTCTGCCAGCCCAAGTGGCAGTAACAGTAAGGCCCGTTTCATAGAATCCAGCGCATAAGCAGCGCAAGCTCGGCGCACAGAGAAGGAGTGTGTGCCACGCGTGTGACAGCCGGGGTGCAAAGCAGCATCTGCGCGTAACGCGTATTCATGGATTTCCCGAGCCATTACCAGCCGTGGCACAGTGAACATCCATCTGCACCAGTAACGCCCCTAACACCGCCCTTTGTGCAGGAAAAAGCCAGTGAAATGTCCAATACGGTGCAAGGCCCCACGCCATCCATGGTACAGCACAGAGCCCCCCGCCATTGCAATCGCGTGAAAAATCGGAGCGTACCCTCTCCCGCCAGTCAAATCACGTGAAAAGGGACTTGCGTACCCCCGCGAAATCGCGTACCCCGCTCACGCCAGCCAAATCGCATGAAAAGTGCCTCACGTACCGCTGCAAAGTTGCATACCTCGCTTGCGCCATTCAAATCACGTGAAAAGTGCCTCGCATACTGACGCGAAATCGCATACCCCGCTTGCGCCAGTCAAATTGCATGAAAAGAGCCTCGTGTACCCACGCAAAATCACGTACCCTGCTCGTGCCTGTTTGTGCCTGCCAAATCATGTTGAAAGGGCCGCGCGTGCTGTCTTCAACCGCAAACACAAGCTGCCTGCGGGTATGGTGACGGGTGTTTGGGGGTCCCATGTGGTGTGGACTGCCTTCAAAGTATGGTCATGGGTGTTGGGGAGTCCCTTGTGGTGTGGGCTGCCTGCGGGGTATTGTCATGGGTGTTGGGGGATCCCTTTTGGTGTGGGCTGCCTGCGGGTATGGTGATGGGTGTTAGGGGGGTCCCATGTGGTGTGGGCTTCCTGTGGGGTATGGTCCCATGTGGGCTGCCTGCGGGGTATGGTCACGGGTGTTGGGGGGTCCCTTGTTGTGTGGGTTGCCTGAGGGGTATGTTCATGGGTATTGGGCGGTCCCTTGCAGTGTGGGCTGCCTGTGGGGTATGGTCACAGGTGTTGATGGTCCCTTGTGGTGTAGGCTGCCGGCGGGTTATTGTAACGGGTGTTTGGGGGGGTCCCTTGTGGGGTGGGCTGCCTGCGGGGTATGGTCACGGGTGTTGGGGTTCCCTAGTGGTGTGGGCTGCCTGCAGGGTATGGTCACGGGTGAACGGGGGTCCCATGTGGGTTGGGCTACCTGCGGGGTATGGTCACGGGTGTTGGGGGACCCTTGTGGTGTGGGCTGCCTGTGGGTATGGCCGTTGGTGTTGGGGGGGGTCCCATGTGGTGTGGTCTGCCTGCGGTGTATGGTCCCATGTCAACTGCCTGCAGGGTATGGTCACGGGTGATGGAGGGTCCGTTGTGGTGTGGGCAGCCTGCGGGCTATGGTCACAGGTGTTGGGGGTACCTTGTGGTGTGGGCTGCCTGCAGGGTATGGTCACGGGTGTTGGGGGGGTCCCTTGTGGTGTGGGCTGCCTGCGGGGTATGGTCACAGGTGTTGGGGGGACCCTTATGTTGTGGGTAGCCTGCAGGGTATGGTCACAGGTGTTGCAGGGTCCCTTCTGATGTGGATTGACTGCAGGTATGGTCACGGGTGTTGGCGGTCCCTTGTGGTGTGGGCTGCCTGCGGATATGGTGATGGGTGTTGGGGGGATCCCTTGTGGTGTGGGTTGCCTACAGGGTATGGTCACAGGTGTTGGTGGTCCCTTGTGGTGTGCGCTGCCTGTGGGGTAAGGTCATGGGTGTTGGGGGGTCCCTTGTGGTGTGGGCTTTTTCGCAGGGCTACACAAGGGCCTTCTCACGCGATTTGGCTGTGGGGTGGACCCCCCATCACCCGTGACCATACCCAAAGGTAGCCCACACCACCAGGGACCCCCCCCAACAACTGTGACAGTACCCCGCAGGCAGCCCACATGGGACAATACCCTGAAGGCAGCCCACACCACAAGGGACCCCTTGGAACACGCTTGATTGGACTCACATGCAGCACTGACATGGATATGCACACAGACATCTGTACATGAGGCATGCCAGGCATGAGGCCAAGGTGCACACACCTGCCACACCTCAACATACACATGCACTACGCTGAACAAGAACACATGGACACTTACCAGTTGACTCCGGACTGAGCACCAACTTCATGACCTAGGCATGCAGCGCTGGGTTGATGCACTCCAGGACCCTTCTCATCGGTTGTCAACTAGCCCCAGCGTCCCACTCCACCATCACCAGACTTGACAAGGCGCCGAGCCTTCCTGAGGGTCCTGGACCTGAAGTCTTCCCAGTGCTTCTGGACATGTCGGTAGTCGCGGGGTGCCACCCCCTCCGCATTGATGACACCCACAATGTCCGCCCAGATCTTGGTCCATCCTTCCTTGTCGATGCGGGATGGTCCGATTAAGAGGGCATCATAATGCCCCAGGACCTGCTCCACCCGGATGCCAACTTCTCTGGAAGTACCAGGATGCCTCTCTTCTGGGTGCTTGCCACTTGCTTCAGATGGTGCTTGGCCGGACATGGCAACCACCGAGGCAGGTGTGAGTGGTCAACTTGGTCCTGGGGCTGGGCTGTGGAGTGATGCAATGGCAGTCGGGAGTCTTCTGGGTCAGCAGAGGTGGTCTCAGCAACAGGATCACTGGCAAGGGATGATGAGCAGTGTTAAGCAGAATTACATGCAGTACGCTTTGGGAACACTACACTCAATTAAGACTACAGGTGTAAGCACAATCTCACCTTTGGTATAAGTCTGTGCTACACAGCAGGACTGAGCAGCCAGGCTTTTCTCAAGAGGGATGTGAGCAGTACAAGGTGTTACACAAAGGACCTGCAATCAGAGTGGTTCAAACAAACACTAACTCAAGGTTTCTTGGTAAACCAATATTAATTTATTTACACATTTAGTAAGAAAACATTCCACTAGTAATAAGCAGCTCATTATCACACTATAATGCACTCCAGTAGCAAACCATTATGTTTCTGAACAAGTTAGGCTCCCCTGAATTGGAAGCAAAATGGCACTTCAGTAACTTTCAAAAAGGGGTAAAAAGACAAAGGTTATAAGAATTAAACACAAATACTTTCTCAAGCAGGGCAAATGGTTTCAGTCACTACAAGAGGCATTTCAATTCAATAGACCTGGGCCAAAGTCAATGGATCAGTGTCTTGGATTGGATAGCACAGTTCTGGTAGTAAACGGTTAAGTCTTTGCCAATGTCCTTAGAAGTAGTTTGCACGTAAAAGAGTTATATATCGGATTAGGAGCGAACAAGACTCCAAAGTTGGGAAAGTTTCACAAACGTTCACTGCGGCAGAGAGGATTTCTCAACCGTGTTTGCACAGTACCTTTGTATGAAGAAACGCTGTAGCTGAGGCAAATGTTCCTGGCAGTTCCTGCAGGTCTCGCTGTTCCTGGGCCTCAGTTGTGGGGACAAGAGGGAGGACGTCGGGGGGTTCCAGCACTGCATGGGGAAGGATCCACAAGCTTGACAAAACGTCGGTTTAAGGTGTGAGTGCACTAAAGTCCACAAACTGGTATACTTCTCACTGGCTATCCAGTTTTCAACAGTACTGTGTGACTAGTATGGAGATAGTTTCTAGCTGGCTTGTGAGTTGGTTGTTCCCACCAGCTCAAGGGAAGAAGTCGTCCTTGAAGGGGCTTCTATGTCTAGGGAGTTTCAGGCTATTTGGACCTGCAGCACGGCTTCAACTGGCCAGTTTGTGCTGGGTCTAGCAATTTAAAAAGACTAGCAAAGTCAAGTTAACTTTACATTCCCTGGGAGACAGTAGCCAGTCCCAAAGAAGTTATTTAAACCTTGGTAAGTCTGAAAGACATCCCTGTGCCACAGCACTGAGGGTGCTGTGTGACACACGACAAAAAGATGAGCCTATGGAGTTGTCTAAAACTCCATATCCAAAGAACACAAAAGTAAAACACACCTCAAAATACATAAAAGAGTGGGGAAAAAGGCTCACACTCTTTCCAGGTAAAAATGTAAGTCCTAGAAATCCAGCAATGTTGCTGGGGGTCTCAAAATGGAAGGGAAATTAGCACATTTATGAACATTCTTCCTAACACTCGTCCCCCCTAGACTAAGAGACAGGAGGATTTATTCCACTCCTGGATGAATCTCCTTACTCCAGTTGGTCAAATATCCTGCAGTGACCATCAGAATGTTGGTGGTGACACCCTGACCTGTGTTCAATGGTGAAATCAAACCCTTCAGGCTGATTGACCATCTCAATAGTTTAGGATTTTCCCCTTTCATTTGCATCAACCATCTCAAGGGTTGCTTGTCAGTCTCAATCACAAAAGTAGATCCATACAAGTATGGTCTAAACTTCTTCAGTGACCAAACAATAGCAAAACATTATTTTTCAATGGTTGGCCACCTTCTTTCTGGTTCCTTCAGCTTCCTGCCGATGAAGCAAATGGGCTGCTCCCTAGCTTTCTCATCCAGCTGACTCAGAACTGCACCTATACCTGTATTGGAAGCATCTATTTGCACAATTAAAGATTTTGTTGTATTCAGCAGCTCTTAAAACTGCAGCTTGACAAAGGCCTTTCTTAAGTCCTTCAAATGCTTGAGTGCACTCCTAATTCCACATGAACATTTTGGGAAATTTCGGTGAGGAGACAACATACAAGGGAGAAGCTATGGTCCAATAGTTCTCTATGAAGTTCCTATTGTAACCAGTGAGGCCTAGGAAGGCTCTCACTTGGGTTTGAGTAGTAGGGGTGGTCCAGTTTTGAACAGCTTGTACCTTGCTAGGCAATGGCCTGATTTCCCCTCCTCCTACCTCATGTGCAAGGTAGACCACTTTACTCTGACCATTTTGACACTTACTTGCCTTTATGGTCAGATGGCCTGCTCACATATCCTAGGTGGTCAATATTTTCTTTTCAAGTAGGGCTGAACACTGAAATGTAATCCAAGTATGCCATGCAGAAGTCCTCCATCCCATTCAGAACTTGATTAACCATCCTTTGGAATGTTGCAGGTGCATTCTTTAGTCCAAAAGGCATTAACTTAAACTGGTAGAGACCTGCTGGGGTGTAGAATGTAGTTTTCTCCGTGGCATGGTCTGTCAGGGCTATTTGACAATAGCCTGAAGTGAGATCAAATGTACTGAGGTATTTGGCTGAACCAAGTTTGTCCACCAGTTCATCTGTCCTGGGTAAAGGATGGGCATCAGTCTTTGTGACTGCATTAAGAGCTCTATAGTCCACACAAAATCCCAACACTTTGGATCCTGCCTTTGGCACTAGTACAACTGGACTAGACCATGGACTGGTAGATGGCTCTATTACCCCAAGATCAAGCATCTTGTTGACCTCCTCCTTTATGTGAGTTCTTTCATGATCTGACATCCTGTAACCTCTGCTTTTAACAGGTAAACAGTCACCAGTGAGAATATCATGTTGGCCCCAATGTTAAACTGTAATCATATAGTGCCTCCTTATTATGAATATTGGCCTAAACCCATTTGCATTACTCAGAAAACCGCGTTGCAAAGTTCCGATTTTGGGTTAACTTCACCGCCATTTTAAGATTCATCTGCCATTTTAATTTCAACTCATGTTCCATGTTCTAAAATGGTGGACTGTGTTTTCGACTTGCAGTCGATCCAAACTACCTTTGAGTTTCATTAATGTTTAGGTTGACCGAGAGCAGACTGTTTAACCTATGCAAAGAAACCTTGCGCTTCATACAAACTGTCATTCAAGTGTTGTCTGCGCTCACAAGCCTCATTCTCGTATAAACACTGAAACAATGAAGAGTAATCTTCGATCGTATGCTTTAGCTGAACTGCATTGTAGTCACTCTTGGAATAAAGCTTACCGTGGATCCGAGAACCTACAGCATCATTGGATTTTCATTGACATATACATTTGTTTTAATTGTTTGCATAATATTGTAACATCTGTCATGTGAACTACGCACAAACTCTAGCCCATGAACTATTAACTCGGAGAGAGGCTAGACAATATTACAAAAATCATATAAATATGTCTGTGTTTAGATGTTCAGCACTCTCACTCTTCATTGTGTCGGCTGCTACACACTGCGAGGTGTTGGAAGCTAGATAGCTATCTGTTTTACTTTGTAAACTGTACAGTAATAAAAAATACTTGTATCTTTTAGGCCCTTGATTGGTGTATTTAATTTGGATGACTAAGCCTCAATATTTCTTTGGTCTTTCAGATGGCGCCCGAATAGGGACTATCAAGACTGATGCCACCTCATTGAAGAGAAGGCAGGGCCATCGGACCGGGATCGGACGGTGAGAAAAAAGGGGGGCCCTTTGTATGAGACGTGACACCTCGACAGTACTGCACAATCCGATCCCTGAACAGTGAGCATGCGGTCCGAGAAGGCATCTTGACGAGGGCCAATTGTTAGGCTGAATTTCCTAACCTAGTGAGTCCCCCAGCAGCTTTGCTGGATTTCTGGAGTTTGTTTTTTCATCCTGCCAAGAGTGAGACTCTTTTTCTCCCACTCTTGGACATGAATGTGGTTGATTTCTTTGAATGTCAATGTGTTCTATGGGCTATGGGGTCTTTAACTGCATAGGGCCTCATGTGTTTTGCTATGTGTGTTACACCGCACCCTCTGTGCCGTAACACCGGGGTGTCCTAGGTGACCCCCACCATAGACTCCATACCCTGGGACTGACTATTGTCTCCCAGGGCATGTAAAGTCACCATTGGCTTTACTAGACCTAAATTTACTAACAGAACTAGTACAAACCATCCTATTGTGGACGTACTGGTAGGGGTAATTCGATTACCCCTGGGTCTGTTGTTCGAGGGGGCACTGTCCCGTCCCCCTCGTCTAGTTTTGGCTGGTGGTGGATACTACTTTTTATATTCGACCGCAAATATATTCCCATGGGATTCTTCCCATTGTTTGAGGCTAATACTTTTTCACGTTAGTCTCTAACATACCGCCGGTTTATTTGTCTTAAATAATCCACCGGTTGGTATTTTCTGCCAGAACTCGTTTTTTAAAATGGCGTATGTGTTCGCCTCTGTAACTCCGAACCAAAGGTTGAGCCCTTTGTTCCACTTTTGGCGGGCTTCTGCACAGAAGCCCTCCAGAGTGGTGCCATTCTGTCTGGGTAACACAGGGGGTGTGGGAGGGGGTTTATGCACCCTGGACTGAGTTCTTCCCCTGACTGGTGGGAACAACCAGTCCCTTGCTTTTTCTTCGCTTCCAGGACGTCTAGTGGTCGAATTGCCCGTGCTGAGCACCCCGGCAACCGGATAGCCACTAACCACTGTACCGCAACCAAAAGGCGGTGCCTTGTGATTGAGCACTTCGCGGCTGGTCTCTTCCCTGGTAGTGCAACGATCTTCAACTTTCCTCGAAGACAAGATCATCTCATCTTCTGGCAAAGCCCCGACTTGCATCCACCACCAGGAACAACTGCCCCCGCCGGAGCTGTCTCTTCACTTTCAAGGTACTGTGTCCGCCTGGCTTCCCTTGAAACGGTTAGCGTGAGGTGTCTTAAATCCTTACCTTTCCACTGGGTCGCCTTCAGACCTTCTTAACTTTTTGTTCTAAAACTTGTCCAACCTTTCTGTGACATTTTGCTACAAAGACTTGAAGTGCATTTCTACTGTGGTACTTTTAGGACATATCGCCATGCCTCTCTCCGAGTGGGCCTGGCCTCTGAACTTTGTGATTTACAGTAGACCCTGCTTTGCTCACCATGCATTTGTTTCGTAAAAGTGTTGGTACTGAGTTGGTTTCATACCCTGCCTTTTTCTCTCCCTTTCTAACGAATACTAGAGTGCCATCTAGGTTAAAGCATTCACCTCTGTCTGCAAATAAGTGATGCCATTGAACCTAGACTTGTCGAAATATTGTTATGGGATTGATATATACTTATAGTAACTGTGATTGAAGTTGTTTGCCATATTAGTGCCAGTGTGTTTTCCCTAGATGTGTTTTTAAATAAATAATTATATATCTTTACACCCAAGCTCTGATCAGTGTCTGCTTGTTCTACGGTGTAAATTGCCCTATCCTGTATACTCCAAATACGGCCTAACTCGTCTTGAGAGAAGTCTGACTGCTCAGCCACAGCTACCAGGTAAATCTGGGTGGTGCAGACTGCTACCAATTGGGTTTACTGCTAACTCCTGTAGACTTAAACTTTTTGCAGTGGTCCCAGAGGGAACTGCACAGGTTTCTGCCTAACACTGGTGTACAGCGGTGGGATTTGTATCGAGTATACAGTTTAGAGTGCTTTTCAACACTTTAGGATAACTAACCACAAAGCTTAGCACTAAAAAGCAACTTTCTAAAAAACATGTCTACTATGGAAGTTTACAGTCAAGAGTCCTTGTCAGATAAAAATACTGAGAGTTTGAGAGCTCTCTGTAGACAAGAGAATCTTTCTGTAAGAGGCAAGAAAATAGAACTAATAGCAAGATTGCTGGAAACCCAAAGTCTGGGTACTGGTTCAGAGGAACCAACTTCTCCAGCAAATGTAGATAACAGTAATGGTGTTGATCTAAATCAAATTCTGATGATAGTGATGAAGAGGCTGAAGAGGTGGGAGAGGCTAATGGAACTGTCTCCCCCGCTCCTCTGTCTGCCTTACCAGCTGTACCTACTGGGCCTATGGCAGGTCCCACACTAAGTCCTCAAGTCCTTGAACTAGAAAAAATGAAAATAGACTTGGAATTCAGAAGGATTACTGCTCAAACTGAACAGAAACACCAAGAAATGCAACAAATTCTTAGGCTCAGAGAAATGGAGCTCAAGCATGAGTTAGAAATGAAAAAGTTGTCTGTCGAAACTGCTTCTGTCTCTGGCTCCTCTAGAAGTTCCAGTCCCAAAAGACCCCGGATGCCTAAGGAATTAATTGGTATGTATGAACCAAAGTTGGATGTGTTGGATTGGCTGAGTTTGTTTGAGTACAATCATGGGCTCCAGAACATCACAGGTAATGAGCTACTTACCTGGTTGTTCTCTAGGCTCCCCCCGGTTGCAACTGATGTGGTAATGGAGTTGGGGGAGGAGGATAGGAAAGAGTATGAAAGTGTGAAACTAGCTTTGATAGCTAGATTTGGGAAGACCCCTTCCCAGTATCTTAAGAGGTTTAGATCCCTCAAAAAGCATGATGGTACCCCTTGGGCTACCTGGGTGAGTGAAGGGTTGAAAAACTTAGAGGGATGGATTAAGGGTTACAAGGTGAACACTTATGAGGGTATGAAGAATCTTTTTATGTTGGAGTCTATTTATGATGCCTGTTCTCCTGAGCTCAGACAGTACTTGGCTGATTCGAAGGAATTGGATTCCAGGAAGCTAGCTAAGGCTGCTGACTTGTGGGTTGCCAACAGGGCTACTCATAAGGATTCTGGGGCAACTCAGAAAAAGGATGAGGGAAAACAGCCTAAAAAAGACTCAAAAGAGAATTCTAATAACTCAAATTCCGAAGAGGGCCCCAAACAAAACCAGAAGGGTAAGCCACAAGGAAAACCACAGCAGAATAGTGTACCTTCTGGTGCCAAACAAGAGGGAGGCCAGAACAAGCCACCATTCCAGAAAGCATTTGGAAAATGCTTTGTTTGTGGCTCTACTGACCATGTGAAAGGAGATCCCAGATGCAAGGGTAAACCTTCAGGGGTCCAGCTTGTCTCCTTAGCCTTCGCTCCAAAGGAGGAAGTCCAAATGGCAAGTGGAAACTTTCTACTGCTGGCTGATGAACCCATTGGAGTCTCAGCCAGTGTTTCTTTAGTGTCTCTGGGTTTGTGGGAACAACAGAATTTAGATGTCTATAATTCTATCCCAGATAATACTAAAGAGTATTATAAGGACAGTGTCCAGGTGAATGGCCAGGAGACTCCTGCCATTAGGGACACTGGGGCCAGCATAACTGTGGTGAATACATCTTTTTTTCAGGCTGAGGATGTTGCTAAGGCACCCAAATGCCTCACCAAGTTAGCTGGAGGGCCTGTGCAGATGCTTCCCCAATTACCAGTTCTCATCCAGTGTAATGACATGATTGTGAAGATACCTGTCAGCATACAAAGTGAGGTACCAGGACGAGTTCTGTTGGGTAACGATTTAAAAATTCTCGGAGTTGTGTCTCATACCCCCAGACCTCCTAGTAAACGGTTACAGGAGCTAACCAGACCTGCAAGGGAGAGAACCATGAGAGGTACTCCCGAGGAGATGATGAAGAAGGATATCACTCCTGTTCCACTGGATTTGTTAGCTGCTGTCTCAAAGAAATCAGAAGCGAAAGGGAAACCTAAAACTTCTATACCAAAACCAGCAGCCAGCACTTGAGTGCAGCCAACAAGGACTTCCTCTCGGTTGTCCAAAGTTACACCAGTAACTCCTCCTCCAGCTGAGGCTGAGAGGGTGGTACAACCCTGTGTGGTAGAATTAGACTCTGAGGAAGAGCTAATGGAAGGCCAGGAACTCATTGGAGATCTGGATCCTGTTAACCATCCTGAGCTGCAGTCTATACTGGCAGAAGGTGGACCCAACAGGGCAGACTTCAGTAAGGGACAGAGGGAATGTCCAACTCTGGAAGGTCTTCGCCACCAGGCAGAAGCTCAGGCTGAAGGGCAAGAGCCTGGGAAATACAGGTTGCACTGGGAAGATGGCCTCTTCTACAGTGAACCGACCGAGTCTGAACCTGGAGACTACAAACGACTTGTAGTACCCCAAGAGAACAGACAAAGGTTCTTGCAGTTAGCCCACGAGATTCCGTTGGCTGGTCACTTGAGTTTCAAGAAGACCAAGGAAAGGCTCTCTCTCTACTTTTATTGGCCAAAGATGGGGGCCGAAGTAGAAAAACACTGCAGGAGCTGCCACACCTGCCAGACCTCTGGTAAGTTTGGCTCCAAGAATGTGGCACCTTTAGTGCTTCTCCCAGTTGTGTGAGTCCCATTTGAGGGAGTAGGGATTGACATTGTTGGTCCCCTTGATCCTCCAACCTCCTCAGGCAACAGGTTTATACTTGTTGTAGTAGACCATGCTACTAGGTATCCTGAGGCAATTCCTATGAGGACTGTTACAGCTCCGGCTGTGGCTAAGGCCCTCCTTGGTATTTTTACCAGGGTCGGGATTCCTAAGGAAGTAATCTCTGACAGGGGGTCAAACTTTATGTCCCACTACATGAAAGCCATGTGGAAAACCTGTGGAGTTACTTACAAGTTCTCAACAGCTTACCACCCACAAACCAATGGGTTGGTAGAAAGGTTCAACCGAACCATGAAGAGCATAATAGGTGCTTTAGAGGAACCCCTTAAACGGAAGTGGGACCTTCTACTGCCATGCCTTCTCTTTGCTTATAGAGAAGTCCCTCAGGAGGGAGTAGGCTATTCTCCCTTTGACCTTCTCTATGGTCATCCCGTCAGAGGTCCATTGGCCCTGATTAAGGAGGGGTTGGAGAGTGCTCCTTCCCCCAAGCCAGTCAGAGTGACTGACTACGTGATAGGTCTCCGGAGGAGAATGTCACACATGATGGCGGAAGCAAGTGATAACTTGAAAGCTGGACAAGCATTGGTCAAGCACTGGCATGATCAAAAGGCTAACATGGTTAAGTTCACTCAAGACCAGCTAGTTCTCGTTATGATCCCAACAAGGCAGAGGGCCTTGCAAGACAAATGGATGGGACCCTTCAGAGTTGTGGGTAAACTTGGAGAGGTCAACTATCTGGTGGACTCGGGCAAACCCAAGGAGGCTCCGACAGTCTTCCACACCAACAGACTCAAAGTGTATGTCTCGAGACCTGATGTAGGAGCGTTGCTTCTATCATCATCAGAGGAAGAAGAAGAGAGTGAAGCTGTTCCGGATCACCTCAGAGGCTTACCTTTAGACAAAAAGATTGAAGGAGTAAATCTCTCTTCAAATCTGACGCCTGAACAACAAGAAGAGTGCAAATTTATGTTGAATCAGTTTGCCTCTCTGTTCTCACTTTCACCAGGCTTGACCCCTTGGGGCCAGCATGACATACTCACTTTTGACTGTCTGCCAGTCAAAAGCAGAGGATACAGAATTTCAGAAAATGTAAGAACCCACATCAAAGGGGAGGTCAACAAGATGCTTGATCTCGGGGTAATAGAGCCCTCTACTATTCCATGGTCTAGTCCAGTTGTGTTAGTACCAAAGGCAGGATCTAAAGAATTTAGATTCTGTGTGGATTAGAGAGCTCTTAATGCAGTCACCAAGACTGATGCCCACCCTTTGCCAAGAACAGATGAGTTGGTGGATAGGCTTGGTTCAGCCAAGTTCCTCAGCACATTTGACTTGACGTCAGGCTATTGGCAAATAGCCCTGACAGACCATGCCAAGGAGAAAACTGTATTTTCTACCCCAGCTGGCTTATACCAGTTTAAGGTAATGCCTTTTGGATTGAAAAATGCACCTGCTACATTTCAACGGACGGTAAACCAGGTTCTGAATGGGATGGAGGACTTCTGCATGGCATACTTGGATGACATAGCAGGGTTCAGCAATTCCTGGGAAGAACATGTAGCCCACCTGAGAGATGTTTTGCAGGCTCTTGGACGAGCCAATCTGACCATAAAGGCGAGTAAATGCCAAATTGGACAGAGTAAGGTAGTCTATCTTGGACATGAGGTAGGAGGTGGAGAAATAAGGCCTTTGCTCAGTAAGATTGAAGCTGTGCAAAATTGGACAACACCTACTACTCAGACCCAGGTGAGAGCCTTCTTAGGTCTCACTGGGTATTACAGGAATTTCATCAAGAACTATGGGACCATAGCTTCTCCTCTGAATGTCATCTCCTCTCCAAAATTCCCTAAGAAGGTTAGATGGAACGAGGAGTGCAATCAGGCCTTTGAAAACCTGAAAAAGGCTCTTTGCCAAGCCCCAGTACTCAGAGCTCCTGATTACCACCAAACTTTCATTGTGCAGACAGATGTTTCAAATGTAGGAATAGGTGCAGTACTCAGTCAACTGGATGGGAAAGGTAGGGAGCACCCCATTTGCTTCATCAGCCGCAAGCTGAAGGATCCTGAAACAAGGTGGGCAACAATCAAAAGAGAGTGCTTTGCTATTGTGTGGGCTCTGAAGAAGTTTAGGCCGTACTTGTATGGTTCTACTTCTGTCATTCAGACTGACCACCAACCCTTGAGATGGTTAATGCAAATGAAAGGGGAAAACCCAAAACTATTGAGATGGTCAATCTGCCTGCAAGGGTTTGATTTCACCATTGAGCCCAGGTCAGGGTGTCACCACCAAAATGCTGATGGTCTCTCTAGGATGTATATCATCGACTAGAGGTATGAGATTCATCCAGGAGTGGATTAAATCCTCCTGTCCCTTAGTCTGGGGGGGGCGAGTGTTAGGGAGAATTCTCTGTTTAGGCTGAATTTCCTAATCTAGTGAGTCCCCCAGCAGCTTTGCTGGATTTCTGGAGTTTGTTTTTTCATCCTGCCAAGAGTGAGACTCTTTTTCTCCTACTCTTGGACATGAATGTGGTTGATTTCTTTGAATGTCAATGTGTTCTATGGGCTATGGGGTCTTTTACTGCATAGGGCCTCATGTGTTTTGCTATGTGTGTTACACCGCACCCTCTGTGCCATAACACCGGGGTGTACTAGGTGACCCCCACCATAGACTCCATACATTGGGACTGACTACTGTCTCCCAGGGCATGTAAAGTCACCATTGGCTTTACTAGACCTAAATTTACTAACAGAACTAGTTTTTTTTTATTGGTTTAGTTGATAAATCAACTTTTCAATATATATTTACGTTCATAAATTTACAGAAAAAGAAAATGTCAAAGTTGCATAACAATTAAGAGTTAATTCATTATACAAGTTGGTCAGCACAAAATAATCAACACAAATTGACATGCCCTCATGATAGGTCATCAAAGTATAACACAACTAAAATTTCACTTCCTTTATGTAACGACCACTAAATTAAGTCTAAAATATTTAAAATTAAAATTAAAACATATAAAAGCAGATAAGACAAAACGATATGTTAGGCTGTACGTAATTCAGACAATAGTCTGCCACGTTATTGGCAACGTTTCCCTTAGATTTAAACCTATGAGAAAATTCACATCCGCTAATCTTATCGTGGTTATCTGTGTGTTATAGATTCGATGCCATAAGTCTTCGACTGTAAGAAATGTGCATGTCTCAAAGTGCTTTTTGAAATAGTCAATTCTCATGGATAATAATGCCTGGCATTCTGCTATCAGATGATATATAGTCTCTGCATTTCCAGATTTATTACAAAATCTGCAATAGGTTTCAGATTTATCGATGGCATTCCACTTAGCTAGATTACTCCTGGTGTGCCACCAGTTCATTCTAAATCTCAAAAATGCATTTCTTGCCTCGGCACCTGGGAATTTTAGCAGATAGCTTTCACTAGTCCGAATTTTTTTTGGAATGATTCTATGGAGGACAGCATGCTTGGTCTTTTGACAATCCTCGTATGTCTTTATCCAATCCCATATAATGATTTTTTCCTTCGCTCGTTCAGGGTTCGTAACTAGCAAGTCTACAGAAACCTCAGTTTTCAGCAAAAAGATTTCAACCTGTTGCCGCCATGCACTCACTGCTTTATGGTCACTAGTTTTTATGTAGCTGGACAGGATTTGCATTAAAGAATTATCTTGTTTTGCCATAATACATTTCCTATACAAGCTACATAATTTCCACATATTCATGCAGTTTAATGATGAAATACCCAATTCATATCTTAATAGACCCATCTGAGCAGCCATGGGTGTATGTAGAACCTTTTTCCAAAATTGGCCTTCCAATTTTTGCCAGAACATCTCGTCTCTCCAGAGTTTGGTTTCTGCACCATAGAGTACAATTGCGACTACCCTTTGACAGTAAAAGGCAAGTATCGGTTTTAGAGAAAAGGTACAAAATCTGTGATTTATAATAGATGCCTGTGAAACAGACGTGCCAATTTTAATTTTCAGCTCATCAATATACGGAGCATCTGCTCTGGAGTCATTTATGTTTAATCCCAAGTGCTTATATTGTGTGACATTTCCCAATTTATTCATGCCTATAGATAGTGATAGACGAGATACCCTGGTTTTCTTATTGGGCACAATCTTGAGAATTTTTGTTTTCGAAACATTAATTACCAGTTCATTTTCATGTACAAATTTTCCTAATTGGTCCAGTAGATTTTGCAGCCCGTTTGTAGTTTTAGCTAAAAGGACTAGATCGTCCGCATAGAACATCCAAGGTACGGGATACATTCCAAAACGTGGAGCATCAGACTGAATTGTGCGAAATTTCTTTACTACATCTGAAATGAAGTAATTAAATAAGGTTAATGCCAGCAGACAACCTTGCTTCAGACCCCTATATGTTTGAATTGGTCTAGATAATGTACCATCCATCGACAGACAGATTTGGATAGAGGTCCCCGAGTGAAACTGCATGATCCAATGTAATAAATGCTTTGGGCATGCATTTTTTTTTCAGTTTGTTACTCAAAAGGGTTCTTGATACAGAGTCGAATGCAGTCTCAAAATCTACAAAGGCCATATAAAGAGGTTGATTTGCTTGTAATTCGTGCTGCTTTATGGCTTCAAGAGTACACAAATTTACTGATGTCCCTACACCCACAATAAAACCTGTTTGACAGGGATCATTAAGATCCGCTTCTCTGGTCCATTTATTGAAATCTCGCAACACCAGACGGGCGAAAATTTTCCCAGGCGCATCTAAGAGCGCAATAGGTCTGTAGTTTTTTGGGTTCAATCTATCTCCTTTTTTATGAATGGGGACAATAATGGATTTTTGCCATGATACAGGCATTCTTTTGCTAGCTATTACTTGTTTGAATATCACTCCTAGGATCATGGCCCATGTCTCCGGGTTAGATCTTAGCATTACATTGGATAGGCCATCTTGGCCTGGCGCTTTAGACTTACTTAATTTTTTTATGTAAATTTCTATGTCCAGATTATCATATACAATGTCCTGTATTTCATCATAGCTCTGCTCGTTTACTGTATCAGAGTAATGGGTTTCAGCATACAGAGAGTTATAGTATTGGACCCAAACTTCTTCCGATACTGCATTTACTTGTCTTATAGATTGTTTAGAGGTGTACACAGTTTTAATTAGGGCCCAAACTAAAGCAGAGTTCTTAGAGGTGATGGAATGAAGCATGGTTTGAGCATCTTTTAACATCATTGCAGCTCTTCGTTGCTTCATCCAGTTCCTATAGCGATTTTTGTATTTGCAAATCATGAGGATCTTATCACTATTATTTAATAGGGTGATATGTCGGATATCCCTTCTGAGTTCAGATTTCCTTAGACTAATTTCTTCATCATAAGAATGACAATGTTGTTTCTGAGGCTTGTTACACACCCCATATGGTTTTTTAAATAACTGAAGGGTGCTAACATAATCTCCATTCATAAATTGTAAATTGGGTTTCAGGATATCATTTGGATATGATATTGCCACGAGTAGTCCGTTCAAGTTTTCAGGAGTCCATTTAAACTTGTGACCTTTGGTAGAGACTTCTAGGTTGGTTGTATGATTTGGTCTAGATCTCATAGCCAATTCACTCACTCTGGGCCATGTCATACATAGAAGACTATGGTCACTTTTTATTTGTTTAGATACCTCAAAGGAAGAGATGGTAGAGAAGAATTCGCTATTGATGTACACATAGTCAATGGTGGAGGTTAAAGAACCCTGTTGCCAAGTAATTCTGGCTGGAATATCACCATGGACTGCACCATTTACCATAACAAAACCTCTCTCATGCATCAAATTAGTCCACTTTTCCTTAGTTTCTCTCTCCCCCCCCCCTGTCATTCATACAGTCCATATTCAGGTCACCTGCAATGACTGTAGAGTTGATCAAGGGGTCTTTGTCAATTTTATCTAAACACTGTATCAGATCTTTGAAAAATCTTTTTTCTGTGATGTCTAAGTGATTCCAATAGATGTTTATACATGCTATAATATAGCTTCCAGCTGAAATACGAACCAGTTGCATATAGCTATTAAAGGAGGCCCATGATTCAGCAAAAAGTCCGTTGGTTGATTTAACAGCAGTAAGAAGTCCAGCTTTGGGGCGGCCTCTCACGGACTTAATAGCAGGTTCAAAGATGATGTAATGATTTTCCCATACGGGGGGGCAGGTGAGCCATGTCTCTTGTAACAGGACTATGTCATAAGCACCTAATACAGATTCTGAGGAGTTTGCAAGGTGTAGGTGGCCCCTAGTATTCCAGGATGCCAGCTTAAAAGTTGTTTCATTTCTCAATGTTGGAAGCTAGCATTTGCTATACAATTTGTTCTGAGGGTAAATTGTGATAGTTTTCATCTCATTTGCACCTATTGTAGAAAATGTAATCGTCATAGGTTCAATGAGGGTTCCAGCAGGATGTACCTTGGGTTTTATGTTGTTTATATTGGCGCTAGTGTGAAGTGAGGGATAAATGTTGGCAACATTGGATGGTAAAGTACCATTTGTTTTATTTTCTGCCATAGGATTGTCAAGCAAAAAGCCTAAATGATATACTTCACTATGTGCTTGCCAAATAGTATACTTTACAATAGCAGATGTCATCCAGATTTTTACTACAGATCTATCCTGATCATCGATAAATTCAATCTGTTCAAAATCTTTGGACTTTATTTCCTGAAGAGCCTGAACACTACGCAAGATGTTTAATACGGAGGATCGATTTAGGTCATATAGGCCAAATTCACCACCGCAACATTTCAGGATGAGGCTTACATGGGTCATGACATTGCATTTCTTGTGACTATTCCTGAAGGGTGTTCTATTTTCTTGCTGTTTCTTCAGCTGCAATTTTTTTAACTGTTCAGACTCTTCATAGTTTCTTATCGTGTCTTCTCCCATCAGGTTATTATCATTTTCCTTCCTTTTTGAGTACCTGTCATCAGAATTATGAAGGTCTCTTGAGGCAAATATGCCCATTGATTTCATAATTTCTTCTCGCCTTTCTTCCAGTGTTCTAAATGTATTGTTTTGGCAACTTTCTTCATTTTCACTGATTTGCTCATTTACTTTTAGTATTTGAGAGGGAGGACAAGTATTTAATGAAGTTTCCAGACACTCTTGTTTGGAAACCTCATTTACCAACTCATCAAGCGGCTGGTAGCTCACATCATTGACCACTGTGTTTTTAGTTACTTTAGGAGCCAGTTGTATAGGCGGTAAATTGGTTTTGCTTTTACTAATAGCGATGTATTTCCTCACAATTTCTGCACTTTTCCCTTGTGTTCTTTTATCAGGAGTACTTAGGGCTTTAATAAATTGTTGGGTGTTCGTATTCTTCTGCATTTTAGTCCATTTCTGATTTTTGGTTTTTTTAGACTCAGAATGCATGTTGGACAGTTGTTTTTTCCCTTTTTTTGTCACACTGAATATGTTATATGTTCCATTCTCCAAAGGCGACTCAGTAGAAAATGTTTTGGATGTCACAACCGGTTCAACTCCTGTTATAGTTAAATCAGTGTCTTTTTTATTTTGATGATTAAGGGTTTCTATTATAGTCACATCATGATTAACACATCCGGTGTTATTCTTTTTTTCACTCGTCACCATGGAATTATCATTGGTTTCATGTTGGTTTAGGTCGCTATCCGGTATGTTGTTGATCATGTCAATACTATTAGTTCTACGATTGACCTTTTCGGTATCCTCAGCTAAAGTGCTTACAATTACTCTCTGTTGTGCTTTTTCGCTATCATTCATATTAGAAAACATCTGTTCCACTATGCCAGACAACATAGAGTGCATTTTATATGGGTGAGGGCTTTTCAGTATTACACTTTCAGTATGCTGACATTTGTCACTTTTCTTCTCCAAAATTTCTCTAAGTAAAATGTTTTGGTCCAGTAATCTGGCATCCAGTGTTTCATAAAGTTTAGCTAGAGAAAACAAAGCAGTGTTCATAGCTTGTAGAGTTAATTCTGTTGGTGCCAAAGTAATAGCTGCTTGTGGTTGATGGGGTACAGATTTATTGCGTCCACATCGTTTGGGAGAATGTTGGGTAAAGGAAATTGACAAAATAGAGGAATCATTAGTACATTCCGGAAAAAGAACGGGGGATTGTGACAAGTGATCTGCATTTTCATCATCACCAGATAGATTCTCTGGGAGCTCAGTGTTAGCAGATTCTAACTCAACTTGCATTATTTGTGCATTTTTTTCGTTGACATCAATGGCAGTCGTGTCTTTAGTAGACACATTCTTACATGGTTGGTCTATCTCAGCATGAAATTGAATTTCGGTCACCACTTTGTTGTTTATAGGGAGGGCTAAGTCGCCTAGCAGACTTCGTTCAGAGAATGCTGCTAGCAATGAGTCAGATGGAGTACATAAATCTATTGATACAGGAGGGACCTGTGCTATTGTATTATTACTTTTACAGATGTCTGTATCTGTCAGAATAACGGGCACTACTACATCATTATCATTACCTGTGCACAATTTTGCAGCTGTGTGCGTTACATGTAGCATCATGTCTTTGCACAGATCTATAGTTGTAGGATTGACATGTGGTATTGTTTTTGGACTCACCCTTTTCTCAAGTAGACCCTCCGTTGAGTTGACATTGCTCACTGTACTCTCTTTGTCAATAACATCAGCCTGACCTGATGTACTGTCAATATAAAATGTCCTTATATCACTCGTATATGACATGGATCGACTCTTTGTAGATCCATGACTTGGCAGCCCATTTGAATTCCTCTTAGGGGTAGTATGGAAGTCATAAATTTGATCAACAAGAGGTTCAATATTCGGCATATTAGTCCGAAGTGAATACAATTTGACCATTTTGGTCTGTTGCATAGAGACTAGCTCTCACAAAAACCTCTTTTGTATAGATATAATTTTGGACACAAATGCTGCTCATGCACAGTTCACTGCGAACAGTGAACAGTAAACAGTTTACTTGCGGTTACTTCCGGGTGCGCGCGCGGTGTGCTGATCACTAGGGTTAAGTAACAGATGGGGGGTGGGACCAGGAGGGAGTCTCCTTTAGAAGCTCCAATCACAGGGGAGCTGCAGAATTCAAAAAACAGAGAGAAAGAAAAACAAAAAAAAAAAACAGAAAAGCAGGGAATTAGAATGTCTCAGCACATGAACGCTTCTTATTGAAGGAGGGGAAAAATGTACATAAAATTTTCACCAGAGTTCGTGAAGCATTACTTGTAAGTCAGGCAGAGTGAGTGCAGCCTGAAAAGACTTCCTCCTGCTGGAGCGCCGTGTAGATTTACTCGCACACGGGATGGTTTCTTTTTTTTTTCTCAAAACGAATTCCAAAATCCAGGCAAGGCAAAGCGGGTCCGGCCAGTAAACAGTTTACTTGCGGTTACTTCCGGCTGCGCGCGCGGTGCGCTGATCACTCAGGTTAAGTAACAGATCGGGGGTGGGACCAGGAGGGAGTCTCCTTTAGAAGCTCCAATCACAGGGGAGTTGTAAGTCAGGCAGAGTGAGTGCAGCCTGAAAAGACTTCCTCCTGCTGGAGCGCCGTGTAGATTCACTCGCACACGGGATGGTTTATTTTTTTTTTCTCAAAACGAATTCCAAAATCCAGGCAAGTCAAAACGGGTCCGGCCAGTAAACAGTTTACTTGCGGTTACTTCTGGGTGCGCACAGAACTAGTACAAACCATCCTATTGTGGACGTACTGGTAGGGGTAATTCGATTACCCCTGGGTCTGTTGTTCGAGGGGGCACTGTCCCGTCCCCCTCGTCGAGTTTTGGCTGGTGGCAGTGGATACTACTTTTTATATTCGACCGCGAATATATTCCCATGGGATTCTTCCCATTGTTCGAGGCTAATACTTTTTCACGTTAGTCTCTAACATACCGCCGGTTTATTTGTCTTGCATAAATCCACCGGTTGGTATTTTCTGCCAGAACTCGGTTTTTAAAATGGCGTATGTGTTCGCCTCTGTAACTCCGAACCAAAGGTTGAGCCCTTTGTTCCACTTTTGGCAAGCTTCTGCACAGAAGCCCTCCAGAGTGGTGCCATTCTGTCTGGGTACCTCAGGGGGTGTGGGAGGGGGTTTAGGCACCCTGGACTGAGTTGCCTTGCCAACTCAAGTCGCACTCTGGTGTGATTGGCCCGAGTGGTGAGCCGCCCCGCTCACCACTTAGCATGTTTGATTGACAGCTAGGCTGAATGAATGTGGGTTTTCTGCATAAAAGCAGGGCTTTTGGGACTGGAACTTCAGAAGTCGCCACAGGACCTAAGAATCCGACGAGGGTAAAGCTGAGCCGACCTGCAACGACGACACCTCCGGTGGAGCCCTGCTGAACCGACTCACCACTTCCCAACGACAGAGGTGATCTCCCTGCTGGAGAGTCTTCTTCCCCTGACTGGTGGGAACAACCAGTCCCTTGCTTTTTCTTCGCTTCCAGGACGTCTAGTGGTCGAATTGCCCGTGCTGAGCACCCCGGCAACCGGATAGCCACTAACCACTGTACCGCGACCAAAAGGTGGTGCCTTGTGATTGAGCACTTCGCGGCTGGTCTCTTCCCTGGTGGTGCAACAATCTTCAACTTTCCTCGAAGACAAGATCATCTCATCTTCTGGCAAAGCCCCGACTTGCATCCACCACCAGGAACAACTGCCCCCGCCGGAGCTGTCTCTTCACTTTCAAGGTACTGTGTCCGCCTGGCTTCCCTTGAAACGGTTAGCGTGAGGTGTCTTAAATCCTTACCTTTCCACTGGGTCGCCTCCAGACCTTCTTAACTTTTTGTTCTAAAACTGGTCCAACCTTTCTGTGACATTTTGCTACAAAGACTTGAAGTGCATTTCCACTGTGGTACTTTTGGGACATATCGCCTTGCCTCTCTCCGAGTGGGCCTGGCCTCTGAACTTTGTGATTTACAGTAGACCCTGCCTTGCTCGCCATGCATTTGTTTCGTAAAAGTGTTGGTAATGAGTTGGTTTCATAACCTGCCTTTTTCTCTCCCTTTCTAACGAATACTAGAGTGCCATCTAGGTTAAAGCATTCACCTCTGTCTGCAAATAAGTGGTGCCATTGAACCTAGACTTGTCGAAATATTGTTATGGGATTGATATATACTTATAGTAACTGTGATTGAAGTTGTTTGCCATATTAGTGCCAGTGTGTTTTCCCTAGATGTGTTTTTAAATAAATAATTATATATCTTTACACCCAAGCTCTGATCAGTGTCTGTTTGTTCTACGGTGTAAATTGCCCCATCCTGTATACTCCAAATACGGCCTAACTCGTCTTGAGAGAAGTCTGACTGCTCAGCCACAGCTACCAGGTAAATCTGGGTGGTGCAGACTGCTACCAATTGGGTTTACTGCTAACTCCTGTAGACTTAAACTTTTTGCAGTGGTCCCAGAGGGAACTGCACAGGTTTCTGCCTAACATCAATATATCGAGGCGGGCAGTTTTGCCGAAATCACCAACCACGAGGGTCCTTTGTAATCCAATTGGACATCCTCAGTCCTTTGTAATCAGGTGAGTCGTGCCCCAATTTCTAAGTATCCTGATATTTGGTTGCAGTTTCTCCTCATGAGCACAAACAACGCCAGGTAACACGAGTGATCTGACATGCCTGGAACATTGTCTGCCTGTTTCAGGGGTTTATTCCGCAGATAAAGACAATCTTTAGAATGTGTCCAACCGGCGCCACGGGAGGGGTCGCCGGCAATGTATTATGTACTGTAAGTACGTCATTGGTAGTATAGTATTCAACGATATTCGGCACAGACAAACTAGACTTGCTTCCGAATTTCAGTGGCCAGTCAATGGTAGTTTTGATATTGCCAGAATAGAGTATTTAGAGTCCATATTGTTAAAGAAAAAAGCTAAGCCTGCAGCATTTGATGTAATTTAGAATTGAAAAAAAGAAGCTATGGATCATCTTAAGAGTAAAGAGAAGCATGCACATCGTTATTTATGAAATTCAGAAAAGGCATTATTGTATGATCAACAGAAACTGTCAGAGTATGTTAGAAACATGGATAGGGCTTTTCAACTTGGTGTACAGAAAATATATCCGTCTAAAGATTTTCATGTCTCAGATGAATTAATTGAAAAACTTTTAAATGAATATAGGCCTGGTGCCACTGCACCACCTCCTTATGTACCTCTTCCTGCTGTCTTACCTCTTCCTGCTGTTGCACCTCCTCCCGCAGCTGTCACTGTTCTTCCCGTCGTTCCTCTGCCACCAGCTGTTGCTCCTCTCCTTATTTTTCTTTTCTATTTCTCCTTCTGTATCTCCACCTTTACCGATTATTACTGTTCCTGTGATTCCGTCTTTGTTGCCAGCTGTAGTGTCTCCACTATCTGTTGTAAAGGGTTTGTCTTCTCTATCTTTCCCAAGCGGTTCTGCTCCACTTGTAGCCGCGTGAAGGGGCAAGTGCAGAATCAAAAGCAGTGACTCGTAGTACAGTTTCTAAAGATAAGAAGAACGGTTTGTATGCCTGGGCTAAAAAATGTATAGAGGAAGGTGAAAATTCAGCTGTCTTAGCTACGCTTCTTAATCTAGAAAGTATTCCCGAACAGAATGTATTTATTGAGGGGATGGGAATACACTTGTCTGTAATGTGGAATAATTTGACAGACATGGATGTCCCACAAGGGTGGAGGGATTTGAATGTTTTAGCTTATTCAAGGGATACTGCGGAGAAAGTAAATGAGCATGTCGAGAGGGTTTTTGAGTTAAGAAGAGAGTTAGAACGGTTGTAGAATGATGAAGTAGATGGTGATAGATGGGACGCTTTCTATGTGCAGAAACGGTTCCTTCCTCCTCGTAAATCAACGAGTTAAGAGACATGAATTTGCACAAGGGATGCACTTAGATGGATTTCGGATGTGTCGATATCTCCCATAGAAGTATATGATACGTTTAGTCAGTATATTCCAGAAATGCAGAAGAAAGTGTTACAGGTAATGGTAGAATACCTGCAGGATGAGTGTATGAAGAAAAATATTTGTTGTCCCGCAGAACTGATGATTATTTATAAGAGAACCTTTGCGCCTGATGCTGCTTCGACCACTTTAGCACTCAATCTGGCTTTATTGCTTAACAAACGTTCGGAGTTGCCTACTACTCAGTTGCCTATGAAAGAGGTTCTTCTGACATTTGTTCCTAAATATGAGATTCCAGCGAATGCCGCGACAGGAGCAGCAGCTACTACGATTGAAGCTCATTGTGTATCACAATTTGTTCATGTCCTGTTCTCCAGACAGGAAGTGAATACTGTTAGGCAGTCGATTCCAGACATTAGGAAAAATCCAACAGGGTTTTATAAAGAAATAGAATCTGTCCTGCATTCGTCAGTTTTCACCTTAGGTGATATAGAATTGTTGTTCCCTGTGATCCTACCTGGTGATTTATGGAAACAGATTAGGACTGTAGACGATCAAGCATGACTGGGTAACACGTGGGTTGGTGTGGTTAGACGGAGAATGGAAAGCTGGTGAGAGACCACCGCAAGTGATACTGGCATTGCCAGACAGAATAGTAGAAAAATTAAAGACTCTCGTTCCCGAGAAAAGGATTGTTTGGGACAAACTCACTGCTTGTACCTAAGGGAAATCTGAAGGTGCTACCAAATTCTTTCATCGGTTCGAACAAGTATTTTCAGATTTTAGCGGACAGGATTTAAGCACTGAGTCAGGAAAAAGGTTGTTTGTGGATACATTTGTGCATGGATTGTCGCCTGATATCCGATCACAAATCATGACTTCCGAAAGTGCTATGCAAACTAAATCACAGTTTGAAGTATTGCATATGGCTTAGTATTATGAAAATAGAGTCAATAATGAAAAAGAGAGGATTGAAAAGGGAAAGGGAGACCTGAAAACCAAAGTATTGGTGCAGCAGATAGTTAGAGGAACCAGAGGTGGGAGTACACAGTTTAGAGGCCAGTTTGTTCCACAAAGTAAAACTCAGTTGGGTCCTGTACACATGAACCAATGTGCTTATTGCAGACAAGAGGGTCATTGGCGAGCCCAATGCCCGATCCTTCAGCAAAGATCGAATAACACATATGGTATCATGGGTAGACGATTCAGAGGCCGCCCTGGGTTAGGGGGCCCTGGTAGAAGCCAGTTCACTCAGAATCCACAGTCATTCTCGCAAGATAGTCAGCAACCTAGTGTAGATAGCAGAAATATTTTTGATCATCCTTCAACTGCTTATCTTTCTGAAGATCTTGTCTTTGATGATATATTGTTTCGTTAGGACAGCCCGAAGCAGGGTCTGGAACCAGTACCTATTCCCGTCAATCAGAAAGGGCCCTACGTTGAGAAGAAAGTGGTGAATAGGAAGCATATATTTTTGATAGATATGGGAGCACAGAAGTGTTCCATTGATCATTCACAGGTTCCAGATATTCCATTGTCAAGGCAGAATAATGTTTCTGTAGGGATTTCCTGCATGCCAGTGGTTAGTCCGGTTTCTCAGCGGTACCGATTTCACTGGGGCCATTCACGGATCACTGTCCATTTCTTCTAACGATTAATTGTGGTGAGAATTTGTTGGGGTTGAATCTGTTGAAGGAATTAAATGCGGTAATTCATTGTTCTTCGGATGGAGTACATTTGACGATTTCACCCCAGCAATCTTCTGGCTCACAGTTTTTAACTAGACCCATACCGCCTGAATTTAGTGAAGTTCCAGTGTGTTTATGGGCGGTTGACGACAATGATGTCGGCATTTTGCAAATTAAACCTGTTAAAATTGTTTTGAAGTTAGGAGCTAAGTTGCCACATATTCCCCAATATAAGATTTCGGTCAATGGTGAGCAAGCTCTAAAGAGCATAGTTTCTGATTTTGTCCATCGTGGAGTAATCGAGGAAATTGCAGGAAGTTTGTGCAATAGCCGATCTTACCGGTGTATAAGAAAGGGGATAATGCGCTTCCTTTCCGTTTTATTATTGATTTGCGTGCTATCAATAAGATTGTTGCTCCACAATTTCCAATTGTGCCTGATGTAAACACAATATTAACAATGATCCCAGCTTCTGCAACTCATTTCAGTGTGGTGGATCTTAAGAATACCTTCTTTAGTATTCCCGTACACGTGGATAGTAGATATTTGTTTGCGTGTACCCTAGGGGGACTCTCATTTACATTTACTCGAGTGCCACAAGGGTACATAGAGAGTCCTAGCATTTACAGTAGGGCTTTGAAAGAGCAGCTCGATACACTTGAGTTGCCTCCTACTTGTACATTGTTGCAATACATTGACAATCTTCTCTTAGCTGCAGACTCGAAGTTGCTTGCAAGGAGGGTACTCTGTTGTTGCTTATTCATCTAGCAGAGCATGGGCATAAAGCTTCACTGAAAAAGTTTCAGTATTGTCGACAGGAGTTCACCTATCTAGGCTATCTCCTGTCAAAGGAGGGAAGAAAATTGACACCTGAACGAATAAAAAGCATCTCTAGCATGTCTGTCCCAAACACACAGAAAGAGGTCAGAGCCTTGATAGGAATGGCTTCTTACTGTAGAAAGTGGATCCCTAATTTTTCACTAGTGATAAAACCAATGTTGGTATTGACAAAGAAGGGCATTTCTTTGCCATTACCGTGGAACTTGGAACACCAGAATGCTTTTGATCTTCTCAAGGCTGCACTGGGTTCAGCACCAGTTTTAGGCATACCAAATTAAGACAAGGCCTTTGTGTTATATGTGCACGAATGTGATGGATGTGCTTTGGCTGTGTTAACACAGGAACATGGGGGGAAGAATAGACCGTGCGGTTGTTTTTCCTCCACACTTTATCCTGTTGCATGTGCTTTGCCGAGATGCTTGAGAGCTGCCGCTGCTGCTGCTGCATCCGTAAAACAATGTGAGTGTATGATTTTAGGTCACTCTTTAACCGTGATGGTACCCTACTCCGTAGACGTTCTATTAAACAGAACGCAAACACAACACCTTGCTTCCGCACGATTAACAAGATACAAACTGATCCTATTTGCACCGCATATCCAAATAAAAAGGTGTTGTGTATTGAATCCGGCTGAATTATTGCCTCTTCCACAAGATATTGCTTGCAGTGACAAAATGTCACATGACTGCCTCTATACTACAGAGCAAGAAACCAAAGGCAGAATTGACTTAAATGATACACCATTGAAAGATCCACAAGGGGAGCTATTTTATGATGGCTCCTGCTTCAAACTTCTGGATGGTACATCCACTGCTGCTTATGCCATCACTACATTAAGCACGATTGTGGAAACCAAGAGAATCTCTCATAACTCCGCGCATGACGCAGAGATTATCGCATTGACTCGAGTTTGTGAACTTTCCGAAGGGCTTAGAGTAAATGTATTTACAGATAGCCAGTATGCCTTTGGATTGGTTCACAAATTCGGTAGACTATGGGCAGAAAGGGGTTTCTTGACCTCACACAGAACTAAAATCCAACATGGTACCTTGATAGTTCAGCTACTCTCAGCACTTGCGCTTCCTACCCAACTGCAATCATGAAGTGCGCCACACATCAGAAAGTGACAGACGATGTAGGGAGAGGGAACACTTTTGCTGACAGGATAGCTAAACAGACTACTACTGATTTGTATTCAGAAATGTATATAACAAAAGAAGCTACAAATACCTGTATAATAGATGAAGGAATCGATTTGATAAAAACTATTCAAGCTGATGCCACTCCAGAAGAACTTAAACACTGGGCAAGTGTAAATGAGGAAGTTTGTTGATTGGATAATGAAAGAAAAAGATGTTTGCTACCCGATGCTTATGTCACCGCTATGCTTACAATGGCTCATGGTCCTACTCATATATGTGCTAGGAAATTCTGTAAATTGCTAGAACCTGTTTGGGTAAATGTAAAGATTTCAAAACCTGCAGAGCGTTTGGTCCAAAACTGTATGCTTTGCTTACAGCATAATGTGGGCAAGGGTACAGCGACATTGAGGGGTAGTTTTTGTCCCCCGTCTGTGCCCTTTAAGGTAGTACATTTTGACTTAATTGAAATGGAATGCTGCTACAACTACAAGTTTGTTCTGGTAGTCATTTGTGCCTTAAGCAAGTGGGTTGAAGCCTTCCCTGTGAATGATGCCACAGCAATGAAAATGGCAAAAACCATGCTTAAGGAATATTTTCCTAGGTTTGGTTTGCCGAGAGTCATCTGGTCAGACAATGGTCCACATTTTATCGCTGCTGTTATTCTGCAACTATGCACTGGATTGCAGATCGATAAATGGTTCCATTCGGCTAGACACGCTCAGAGTGCCGGACTTGTAGAACCCCATAATGGTGTCCTAAAGAACAAGCTAGCAAAAGTCTGCGCTAGCAGTAACCTGAAATAGCTAAATGCCTTACCGGTAGTTTTATGGGGAGTCGACTCCACAGACTAGAACTGGACTCTCCCCATACGAGATTGTGATGGAGAGGCCAGCTAATATTTGGAACCTACCTAAACCCAAAATACTGAAAGACGTAGAGCATTTGCTTCTTGCTGAATACTATGACCAGTCAACTCAAAACTTGTATTTGATTTTTCAACAGATGCGAGAAGCCCTCCCAGTTAAATACGAGGGCCAGGTCAACGACTTCGACCTGGGGACTGGGTGCTTACTAAAAGTTTCAAAAGAGCATCCTGTCTCACGCAGCGTTGGAGAGGACCGTTCCAGGTCCTGTTGGCCACACAGACCGCTGTGCGAGTAGAAGGAAAACGACACTGGATACACGCAACGCACGTCAAGAAAATACCTTTTCCTTTGCCACTCGATGAAGAAGAAAAGAAGGAAACTGTTTGTTCTGCTTCACATGATAAACCTGTCTTCAACAACACCAAGGGTGTCTCTGAGATTCTTCCTGAGCCTGTGGGGCCTGGAGAGACTGCTGCTTTGTCTTTGAATTCTTCTTCAGATCTTTCTGCACCCTCGAGCAATATTGCTTCTGTTTCAAAACTTCCATCAGGAAGCAACAGCACTATGTTCGCAGATCACACCGCACCTGGAGTCTTGAGGTACGATCTGCATCCACGGCACTAGACTTACAACACAGCATGGCTCTGCCCACAAGAAATCGCTGTTGAGCTAGTCCCTTGCCACTCCCTAACTGAAACATAACTAAGTGGCCGGGACTGGCAAAGTTACCTTCAAGCAAGATAAACCACATGGTCAGGAGGACATCAACGAATGTACTTAAGGAGTCAGTCGGAGAGACTTTTCTAAACAGATTTTGAGGATCAATACCCTTCACTAACTCTACTCGTACAAAGGACGCTATCGGTCCTGTGGCTGCCAAAGACATTGAGCATCAAAAATCATGGTCTTTGATGACTCACTGTTCTCATTTGATAATGTTAACTTGTCTAACAGTTGTACTTGTGCTTGGGTTTTGGTATATTGAGGGGTTGGGTGTCCACTTGAGACTTTGTTACCTACCAAGAGTGTTCCCAGTATGTCTTCACCTTTCGTGCATCTGCACACTGTACCTTCTAGGGATTCCCAACACAGGCACAGTTACCACAATAATACACTTCTATTAATTATGAATGCGACCCATGCGATTTTAAATAGAATTAATTGCTGGATATGTTCGCATTTGCCATAGCATGGGGAAAAAGGGTTGGGCTGGTATATTCATCCTCTTCCTTTGACTACTGCATGCTACGCCTGTTTGAGGGCACTATTCTATGGTCATTGGAATGATAGTATTTCTGGGAACTTCGATGGGACTAGTTTGAACAAATTTGAAAGACGAGTCCTGACACCTCTGGGATGTTCCCTTTTTGCAAATAGGAGCAAACTCAATGTTGAACCTTCTGATAGACTTTGTAGGCCTTCTCAATCGTTGATTTCTTTCAAGATGTCTCCCGTAGGCAACCGGTATGCCATGCCTCCTTCTTAGACTATCAATCCAAGCCCCAACTCTGTTTCCTTCTGCATACAAAGGGATGGTTCTCAGTCAATGGGTACTTTTGAGGGTTGTACCAATATTGCAAATTTGACTAATGAGGACAGACCTTTGTATGTAGGTGATCCCGTTTATTTTGTCTGTGGCAATGAAGCTTATCCTTGGCTACCTAGAGATTGGCAGGGTACTTGTTATTTGGGTATCTTGCTACCAGGGGTATTTCTAGCCAGCAACTCTGAGGTTTCTAGAGCTCGTCCAAGGTGGGACGAGAACGGTGATACTCCTTCACAGGTCATGGGTGATGTAGCAGAATCCTTTGTGCCATTTTGGGGACAGATCATGAACTCAGAGGATATTAGGAGACTGGCAAGAGTATTGGAGAGAACCATCATCAGAACCACCAATATACTATACAATATGATGTTGGAACAGAAAGCAATTAGATTAGTGGCTCTACAGAACAGGATGGTGTTAGACGTCATCCTAGCTGAGCGTGGTAGAATGTAAATTGGTGGGATCTGCTTGTTGTGTGCTTGTTGTGTTTTTGTGCCTGACTCCTCTCCTTCCATATTCAAGGCAATACACAATCTGCACATCCTAAGTACAGAAGTACATGTTCCTGAGGGAAATTGCGATCTTAGTGCTTGGTTCTGGGGCTTCTTACGGTCTTGGGATGGAAGCTCTTTTCAGTCTTAGTTATAATCCTTGGTATTTGTATTGATCTGTTTTTGTCGCATACAATGTCTTCCTGCCATATGTTCGATGTTAGGTGGATGTTGTGCGCAAACTGTAGGTACATTGGGACCAAAAATACATGCACCTGAGAAAATGACTAATGTTTTTGTAATGAAAGATATCACTATCAAGGATCTAATGGCGATTGATAGTTCTGAAGCATGTGATTCAGGATGTACGGACATTGAGACGTGGGGTTTTGAGTAAAGCGAATGGCTGAATAACGCTCTTGGCTTAGGCCAATAGGAGGGTTTGTTAAACTGTAATCATATAGTGCCTCCTTATCATGAATATTGGCCTTAACCCATTCGCGTTACACAGAAAACCACGTTGCAAAGTTGCAATTTTGGGTTAACTTCGCCGCCATTTTAAGACTCAACTGCCATTTTAAATTTCAACTCATGTTCCATGTTCTAAAATGTTGGTCTGTGTTTTCAACTTGCAGTCGAGCTGAACGACCTTTGAGTTTCGTTAATGTTTAGGTTGACCGAGAGCCGACAGTTTAACCTATGCAAAGAAACCTTGCACTTCATACGAACTGTCATTCAAGTGTTGTCTGCGCTCACAAGCCTCATTCTTGTATAAATACAGAAAAAATGAAGAGTAAACTTTGATCGCATGCTTTAGCTGAACTGCATTGTAGTGACTCTTGGAAAAAGGTGTACAGTGGATCCGAGAACCTACAGCATCATTGTATTTTCAAGGATGTGTAAACTTGTTTTAATCCTTTGCACAATATTGTAACATCTGTCATGTGAACTAGGGAAAAACTCTAGCCCATGAAACATTAACTCGGAGAGAGGCTGGACAATATTACAACAATCGCATAAATATGTCTGTTTTTAGATGTCCAGCACTCTCACTCCTCACTGTGTCAGCTGGTACACACTGCAAGGTGTTGGGATCCAGATAACTATCTGTTTTGCTTTGCAAACTGTACAGTAGGATATTTCTTTGGTCTTTCACCAAGGCGTCAAGCCTGGTGATAGTGAAAACAGGGAGGCAAACTGATTTAACAGAAACTTCCACTCCTCCTGTTGTTCCAGTGTCAGATTAGAAGAGCAATTGACTCCTTCTATCTTCTTATCTAAAGGCTGTCCTCTGAGGAGGTCAGGTAGAGGTTCACTCTCACCCTCCTCGTGAGCTGAAGCTAGAAGCAAATCTCCTACTTCTGGTCATGAGACATAAGCTTTTAGACGGTTGGTATAAAAGACTCTGGGAGCTTCCTTAGGATTGCCTAAATCCACCAGATGGTTGACCTCTCCAAGTTTTCTCACAACCTTGAAGGGTCCTATCCATTTGTCCTGTAAGGCCCCCTTCCTTGTAGGTACCATAACTAAAACTTGCTGGTCTTGAGTATACTCAACCATGTTGGACTTTTGGTCATGCCAATGCTTCACTAGAGCCTAACCTGCTTTTAAGCTATCTGATGCTACTGCCATCATGAGTGACATTCTCTTCCAGAGACCTATCACATAGTCAGTGACTCTCACTGGCTTGGGGGAAGGAGCACTCTCCAACCCCTCCTTAATTAGGGGCAAGGGACCTCTAACTTGAAGGCCATGGAGAAACTTAAAGGTACTAAATCCAACTCCCTCCTGAGGGACTTCTCTAAAAGCAAACAGAAGGCATGGCAGTAGAAGGTCCCACTTTCTTCTAAGGGGTTCCTCTAAAGCACCTATTATGCTCTTCATTGTAGGGTTAAACATCTCTACCAATCCATTTGTCTGGGGATGGTAGGCCGTTGAGAACTTGTAAGTCACTCCACAGTTTTTCCACATGGCCTGCATGTTGTAGGACACAAAAATTGGATCCCCGTCAGAGATGACTTCCTTAGGAAAACCTACCCTGGTAAAAATACAAAGTAGGGCCTTAGCAACAGCCTGAGCTGTAACTGTCCTCATAGGTATTGCTTCAGGGTATCTAGTAGCATGGTCTACTACAACCAGGACACACCTTTTGCCTGAAGAGGTTGGAAGGTCTAAGCGACCAACAATGTTGATTCCTATCCTCTCAAAAGGGACTCCCTCCACTGGGAGAGGCACCAATGGTGCCACATTCTGGGCTCCACTCTTGCCAGATGTCTGATAAGTGTGTCAGCTCCTACAGAATTTATCTACATCAGACCCCAATTAAGGCCAGTAGAAATAAAGAGAAAGCCTTTCCTTAGTCTTCTTGAAACCGAAGTGACCAGCCAAAGGAATATCGTGGGCTAACTGTAGGAACTGGAGTCTGCTTTCAAGAGGCACAACAAATCTCCTGCAATCCCCTGGGATAGACTCAGTTGGTTCACTGTAAAAGAGGCCATCTTCCCAGTATAACCTATGCTTCCCTGGCTCTTGCCCTTCCAGATGGGAAGCTGCCTGTTGGCGAATGCCTTCAAGAGTAGGACACTCTCGTTGACCTCTGCTGAAGTCTGCCCTAGAGGGGCCACCTTCTGCCAGTAAAGACTGCAGCTCAGGATGGTCTTTAGGATCCAGATCCCCAACATGGGGAAGGTCTTCTTCTAGCTTTGAATCTTCAGCAGCTGATTCAACCAGTGTCATGATGCCTACCCCCAGGCATCTGGACCAAGCCCATCAGCCCCGGAAGCAGGCATCCAGACATTTATTAAAACCTAAGCAGCCCCGGCTAGGGGCTATCTGGGTTCAGTCCTGGCGCCTTAGGCGCCTTAGGCGCCAGGCTCATAATAGAAATCAGTCCTGGCGCCTAAGGCGCCAGGCTCATAGTCATTACTTACCTCAGGCAGACCCTGATGCAAATGAATCCAAGCCAACGTGAAGTCTGGAGGGACTATTTTACTACAGGGACTATTTTTTTACTCTGGTGTGGTTCTAGGGACTTCTTACCTGGGACTACTTTTTAAGCTATTTAAACCACGCCCGACCAGCAACACATGCTTCGCGTTATTCTGCATCCTGCAGCGTAACGCTCACTGTGCTTGCAAGTCAGCATCCAGTCTTCTGCCACGCCCGCCTCAAATCCGGAACTCCTAGAAAAAGGGGAAAAAGGAAGAAAATGTTAGATCACGGACATTATTTTAATTCCTTACCTGATTCCGGATCCAGCATGTCTCTGAGCCTGGAAAGGACATTATTCCAGTACGCGTTGCATCACCAGCAGCAGCGCCGCGTTATACTCACCAGTCCACAGCATCCTTCGACTCGGCGCTGCCTCCATCTTTTTCTCTGTCGAACTCCAGCACCAGGGAGAGAAAACAACAAGTTAAACTCATGCAACTTTTACCGGACAGTGTTGGGTAATACAGACTCTTACCTGAACGCCTTCAGCTGCCTCCATGCAACATTCAACAAGGGAATGGAACAAGAGTGAACATCGAAACATATTGAACTCTTTGAACTTTATAAACCCCGGAGTCAATATTCCTCCGGAACTCCTCCAGTACCTTCAAACCAGTGAAGTAACTGGTATCTACGCGCCCCTGCATGCAATGTAGGATGGAGAGCTCATCATTTAAAAACATAAGGTGAGGTTACTAAAAGGGGATATCGGAGGTGACAAGTGGGGAGAACGAGAATAGTGGGAGGGCGCCATCACTAAAATCCACGGGTGGCTAAATCTCTTTCTCCACTTGCAGGAGAATACTTCTACGGATCAAGCAGACGAGATTAGGGGGGGCCAGTCCAGACAGTCATCTCGGCACTATGCATCACGTTGGTGGAGACCGCAGCTGTCCGGGTCCAATCGGCGCCCTTGTGGGAACCAGGTGAGCGTAACAACCAGTCCTGGTTGTTCCTCACACTCAGCTTCAGTTGGTGGAGGGGTCACATGTGTGATTTTGGACAGTCCTCTCGGGGAAGTCATTGTAGGTAGCACAGGAGTGCTGGCTGGCTTCTTCCTTGAGGTTTTAGTTTTCCCCTTTTCCTCCTTTTTCTTGGAAATGGCAGTCAGTAAGTCCTGTGGACTGGGGTTATAGTTTCCTCTATAATTTCCTCTAGAGAGCCTTTTAAGTTAATCTCTCTGGCCTTCCTTTTCTGCTTGTGTTTCCTTTTGCCGGGAGGCCTGGGGGTGCTTGATACAACCTTTTAAGTCATTCCGTAAACAGGACTCTTCCAGGTACTTCACTCTGCACACTAACATATACCTTGACAGTCATGGCATTGCTCTGGAGGAGAGCTGGTAACTGTGGAAGCAGTTGGGCAGGGCCTCCAGCAAGTTTAGCGAGGTATTTGGGTGCCTTAGCAACATCCTCAACCTTGATGAAAGATTCATCCAATACAGTAATGCTGGCCCCAGTGTCTCGGATGGCAGGGGTTTCCTGACCATTCCCAAGTACACTGTCTTTGTAATATTCTTTGGTATTGTCTGGGATGGAATAATTGACATTTAAGTTCTGTTGTTCCCACAGACCCAAGAACACTAAAGAAACACTGGCTGAGACTTTCATGGGTTCATCAGCCAGTAGGTGAAGGTTTCCACTTGCCATTTGTACTTCTTCCTGTGGAGAAAAGGCTAAGGAGATAGTGTTTATCCCTGAAGGTTTACCCTTACAACTGGGATCCCCTTTCACATGGTCAGTTGACCCACAAGCAAAACACTTTCCAAAGGTTTTGATAAATAGGGGTTTAGCCTGACCTCCCTCTGGTCTAGCACCAGAGGTTTCACTAGCCTGTTTAGGTTTCCCATGGGGCTTACCATTCTTATGTTTGTGGCCCTCTTTTGGATTGGAGGTATTGGAATTCTCTTTGTTATCTTTCTTGTGCTGCTTTCCGTCATCCTTCTTCCGAGTAGCCCCAGAATCCTTGTGAGTAGCTCTGTTGGCAACCCACAAGTCATCAGCCTTTGCATACTTCTTTGGATCAATTTCCTTGGATTCAGCCAAGTTCTGTCTGAGTTTAGGATAGCAGACATCATAGATAGACTCTAACATGAACAGATGTCTCATACCTTCATAAGTGTTAACTCTGTAACCCTTAACCCAACCTTCTAAATTTTTCAAACATTCACACACCCAGGTAGCCCAAGGGGTACCATCATGCTTTTTGAGGGTTCTAAACATCTTAAGATACTGGGAAGGAGTTTTCCCAAACCTAGCTATCAAAGCTAGTTTCACATTTTCATACTCCATCCTATTTCCACCACCTCCATTACATCATCAGTTGCAACCTGGGGTAGCCTAGACGTAAGTCAAGGAATCAGCTGATGCCCTGTAATTTCCTGAATCCCATAGTTATACTCAAAAACAGGCAACCAATCCAAAATATCAAGCTTAACCTCATGCATACTTACTGCATATTTGGGCATGTGAGGTCTCTTTGGATGGAAGACCTAGAAGACTCTGGGAGAGAACCATTCTCAAGAGACAATTTCTTCATTTCAAGAGCATGTTGTAATTCCATTTCCCTTAGTTTAAGATCTTGATGTTCACTTTCAGTTTGTGCTTGGAGCCTTTTGAATTCTAACTCATGTCTCATCTTCTAAAGAGAGAAAAACTCTGAACTCAGTACTGGACCTGGTAGGGTCCGTGTGGCTAAAGGTTGAGGTCTAAGAGCAGGTAGAGGTGCAGTAGGGCCTACATCTTGAGACTCCTCTGCCTCTTCCAGCTCATCAATAACTTTTGAGTTGGACTCAAACATTATCATCCTCATCATAATTTTCCACATTCTCTAGAGAAGTAAGTATAGCAGACCTATTTCTTAGCCTTTGACATTCCAACAATCGTTCTATCAACTCATTATTTTGCCTTTAACAGTGAGGTTCCTAGTTTTACACATTTACCTTAGTTGTTCAACTGTTAAAATGAATAGGGCCTCTTGTCTGTAGTTATCCATATCAGGCATGAGATGAAACAATTGTTTTTCTAGTGGTGCTTAGCCTTGTGAAGGTTATTTGAACAACAGTAAGAGCAGCACTCTGAATTTAACAACTATGCTTTTTCCTCACCACGTCACCAGTGTTAGGCAGAATTACATGCAGTTACCTTTGGGAACACTACACACAATTAAGACAACAGGTGTAAGCACAATCTCACCTTTGGTATATGTCTGTACTACGCAGTTTTGTGGTGGCAGGGCTGAGCAGCCAGGCTTATCTCAAGAGGGATGTGAGCAGTACAAGGTGTTACACAAAGGACCTGCAATCACAGTGGTTCAAACAAACACTTACTCAAGGTTTCTTGGTAAACCAATATTAATGTATTTGCACATTTAGTTAGAACACATTCCACCAGTAATAAGCAGCTCAATATCACACTTTATTACACTCCAGTGCCAACACAATAGGTTTCTGAAAAAGTTAGGCTCTCCTGAAGTGGGAGCAAAATGGCACTTCAGTAACTTTCAAAAAGGGGTAAAAAGACAAATGTTATAAGAATTAAACACAAATACTTTGTCAGGTAGGGCAAATAGTTTCAGTCACTACACGAGGCAATTCAATTCAATAGGCCTGGACCAAAGTCAATGGATCAGTGTCTTGGATAGGATTGCACAGTTCTGATAGTAAACGGTTAAGACTTTGCCAATGTTCTTAGAAGTAGTTTGCACAAAAAAGAGTTATTTGTCGGATTAGGAGCAAACAAGACTTCAAGTTTGGAAACATTTCACAAACTTTCACTGCGGTAGAGAGGATTTCTCAACCGCGTTTCCACAGTGCCTTTGTATGAAGAAAAGCTGTAGCTGAGGCAAATGTTCCTGGCAGTTCCTGCAGATCTCGCTGTTTCTGGGCCTCAGTCATGGGAACAATAGGGAGGACGTCGGGAGCTTTATGCACTGCACGGGGAAGGATCCATAAGCTTGGCAAAATGTTGGTTTAAGGTGTGAGTGCCTTAACTCCACAAACTGGTATCCTTCTCACTGGCTATCCAATTTTCAACAGCACTTTGAAGAAAATTCGACCAGTATGGAGATGGTTTCCAGGTGGCTTGTGAGTTGGTTGTTCCCACCAGCTCAAGGGAAAAGTCGTCCTTGAAGGGGCTTCTCTGTCGAGGGAGTTTCAGGCTATTAGGACCTGCAGCAGGGCTTCACTGGGCAAACCAATGGTCCAGGAGTTGCAGCAGTCGTCTTCCTTCAGCTTGTCTTCGGTTCTTTCGTTCCAGTTGTCAACTCTGCCTTCCAAGTCTCAGAGACCTGCTTTTAAACAGTTTTCTCCCATTCATTCCAGCCTAGCTGTCACTCACCTAGCAGGGTGGCTGTCCTTGCCGGACAGTCAGCCAGCCAATCACACCAGAGTGCATTCAGGTCTCCTAGGAGACTAAGCACAGGGAGTTTCGTGTACCTCCCTCACATCCTGTCCACCCCAGACACTCAAGCACCAGAGGGGGGGTTGCAGTACTGAAGCCTGTCAAAAGCAAACGAACAAAGGCACCAAACCTGGTTTGGCGCACAGAGACAAAGGGCCTCATTACACGGTACGCGGTAAAAAACGGAATTTACCGGCATGGCGCTATTAACGTGTACGCCCTCACAAGAGGGTGGCAATAGCGTACTATTACGAGTTCGCGGACACGAGCATAGCGCCATGCCGGTAAACCCCCTACCGCCATGGCGTTAAAGACCCAATAAAGTCACCTACCGCCCTCGACCAATGTGCTGATTGCACCTCCGCCCTCCTGCTGCATGGAAATATCGGTCACCGCTATTAGCAGTGACCGTTATTTTGCGGAACCGGAAATAGCGTCATCGCACAGGAACGGGAAATAGCACGGCGGCCATCTTCAAAAACACAATCCATTGCCATCCTCTGCCCCCTGGACCTGTTACGTGTTGTTCAGAGTTGGAAATCATCCTGTACACCTGCATCATGCCCAAGGCCTTCAAAAAAAGCGCTGACAGGCAGCGCAAGGAGAAATTCACTCCTGAGGAATTGAATATGCTTACACAGACCCTGGCTGAGAATGCTGATGTCATTTTTGCTAATGACATGCGGCAGCCCACAATACTGAAGAAGAAGCCATCTGGGAACAAGTGGCAGTAAAAGTCAGTGCAGTCGGCACCAGCACCCGCACAGTGCGTGAGTGCCGGAAAAGGTGGGACGACCTCAGGCTGCGGGTGAGGGGCATCCTTGCGGAGAACCACCAGATTGCCAGTGAAGGAGGAGCTGGTTCACCCATCCGACTCAAAGAATGGGAGGAGACCTGTGGGAACCTCATTGCAGTTGAATCCATTGAGGGAGTAGGCAGCATGGAGGTCGGCGTGGGTACCACTTCGGATGCAGGTGAGTGTACACATGACACATGTGAATGTACTGTTTGACCCATATGTCAGCACAAACTCCACTCATGCATGGACACACATCCACACATGCATCCATCCCTCCCCATGTCAGTGTCAAACCCAAACACACACACATGCGCACATCACCAGTCACAAGTTCCAAACACAACCATGCATGGATGAGGCACTGAACTGGCACATCACCTGCATCCACAACTACTAAGTCCCAATGGCCACAACTGCATCATTGATGTTAACTGCATTAAGTATATTGAAAATCAACCAATGCCATCCCCCTTCTTGTCCCTGACAGGCTCACACACAGATGGCGAGAATGCCGCTAATGCATCCCTGGCACCAGCGACTGTAAGAGGCCAAGGGCCCAGGAATCGGAGGACACCCCCACAACTTCCAGGGGCAAGGGGGGAAGGTCACACCTGATGACCATGAAACACCGACGAAGTGCCACTGTCAGGGCAGCAGTAGCTGTACCACAAACTGCAGCCACACCACTGGAGGAGATCCCACAGGCACCAATAGCAGCCACCAAGGGCCCACCATCAGCTGCGGCAAGCTCCGCTGGTGAGGCAGCTGCCACTGCCCCCCTGTCTGATCCTGAGGACACCATAGTTGACCCAATGGGGATGCACACCCCAAGCCCCCCTAGTACCGCAGAGCCTGCACCATTCCAGACCCCAGGGTCTGATGTGACTGTTGAAGAGAACAATCCTGCCATTATGTCCCCCATGGTGGCTTCACCAGCTGCAGTGGATGCTTCTGAGGGCACTGCATCCAGTGCACAATCACCCAGCACTGCTCTCCAACTGACCACCATCCTGGAGCGTCAACGAGAATTGACTGTGCTGGTTGGGCAGCATGTTGAGGAGGTTGCCCTTCTCAGGGAAAACATTGCGGAGACGGCGAGGCACTCCACTGACAGGATGGACGCAAACACTGACAGGCTGTGTACTGAGATTTCAAGGCTCAGGGAGGTCCTATCTCGCATGGCTGATGCCATGGACCGCCACTTCTTGCAACAAGGACAGTCTGCCCCATCATCATCTTCAGGATCAAGACAGACAAGCCCCCTCCGGCGCTCAACACGCACCACCAGGCGCTCGTCTGCCGATTCTCAAAATGCTGCCACAGACAATGACAAATAGGGGGTTGATGGAAATTCCACTGCGTACATGGCCAAATGCATACATGGCAGACACATGAGGAACTGTTGTGGGGGGTGGGGGGTGGGGGGAAGGGTGCTATGGGTGTGTCGTGGGCGGTGGGGGGAAGGGTGTTATGGGTGTGTCGTGGGGGTGGGGGAAAGGGTGTTATGAGTGTGTTGTGGGGTTTGGGGGGAAGGGTGTTATGGGTGTGTTGTTGGGGGGTCGGGGGAAGGGTGTTGGGATGTTCGGAGACTTGCACTTTTTCACCTTTTCAATACTCAATACACTGGTTTATGTTCAAAACACAGGCCTGGACATCCTCATTGTGTCTGTGTACTTTATTGGCAACAGGGTCCATTGCGTGCTCACAAACATACACCAGTGCATTACTAACAATATCCATGTGACAGTACGAAAACATATTCCTCAGAATATTTGTTTGATCAGATGCTGTCTCACAGCACGTCCCTCCTGCCCATCCCCTCTTGCAAGACCTGCATCCCCTTCACCTCCATCCTCATCACCATCATCATCCTCATCAGGTGCTTCTATTTCAACGTCAGGGGGCAGTGGCACATTCCGTCTGATACACATATTGTGCAACATGACACATGCCATGGTGATCTTGGACACCTTCTCATGTCCATACAGGAGAGCGCCACCAGACCTGCTAATGCACCTAAAACGTGACTTCAAAAGGCCAAAGGTCTGCTCGATCACGATGCGGGTCCGGGTATGTGCACAGTTGTATTCCTCCTCGTGCCTGTTCTGTGGGTTCCGTACAGGTGTGAGGAGCCAGCTCTTCAGGGGATAGCCCGCATCACCTGTATGGGGGAGGGAACGGGGTCCTGTCACTGTTCACCTCAAGAGCGGCCTGTTCAATAACACAAATTGGCATTGCATTGTGATTCACGTACACAATTGACAGCATACATGCAGATCGTCTGTGTGACAGCAATGTGCAAGGGGGAGCTACACTCTGCAAGTGGACATGCCCCACCAATGCCTCCAGCAGTAATTGACATGTCCTGGGTGAGGCGAGGTCTCTGGTGTCCCTGGGGCCAGGCAGATGTAGTTCTGCACTGCTGGTGTACTTCCATACCAACATTGATGTTGCCATGCAGAGAGGCATATCTTCAGTGGTGGTATAGGTGCGTGGTGAAATGCTATGGCTAGGGGTGATCCATTTACATGAATTATGGGGCACATTGCATATTTGATGCTGGGGTGGACTAATTCAGGATGGCTCTCTTGATGGCATGTGTGAAATGTAATATTTTGTGGCGTGGAATGTTGTGCAATGTGTATGTGGATGGATGTTTAATGTTTCTAGACCTGGATTGTTATCTATGTTGTGTAGCTTATACCTGCATGTCGGTTCATCTCATGTACGTTGCGGCCTTCCCAGATGGACATTGGCGTACATCTGTATGTGCATTTGTCTGGCGGACGACAAGCTACACCCATTTTGAGTATGTATCTCTCCCCCCAAAACACACCTAGTTGGAGTATGTATTTCCCCCCCCAAAACACACCCAGTTGGAGTATGTATCTTTCCCCCCCAATCACACTGCCATGTGCTTGCCCTGCTACTCACCAAGTAGCCACGAACGTTGTGTGGTTTGTCGCTCCATGTAGCGTGGGATAGTTGAGTTGCGCAGGACCATGGAATCATGGGTTGATCCGGGAAATCGGGCACAGCAATGTGTGATTATCTTGTTGGCGCCACATACCATTTGGACATTGATGGAGTGGAATTGCTTCCTGTTTCGGTAGACTACTTCATTGTGATGTGGGACCACCAATTCCACATGGGTACAGTCGATGGCCCCGATGCAACTTGGTATGCCTGCCAGTGAATAGTATCCAACTTTTGTGTTTGCAATCTCCTGTGCAGTCCGTGGCATGGTTATGTGTTCAGGTGCATGCTTCAGGAGGGCATCGAGTACCTGGTTTAGCGTGCGGGAGAATACTGGTTGTGAGATGCCATGCATCTGTCCCACCGTATGCTGGTAGGTGCCTGTGGCCAGGAAGTGGAGCACACTCACCACATTCAGTAGCGGGGGGATGGCAGTTCTGATGTCTATGAGGCTCACAATGTCGTTGTATATCATGTCCACGATGCTGGTGATGGTATCCCGGTCCAGACCGTACAGGGTGTGTATCTGCTCAGGGGTTAGGTTAAATGGACTGGCTCTGATCCTGGGGATTGGTGGGTGCCTCTGTGGTATGATTAAGTGCCGTGGTGGTGCTTGCTGTGCCTGTCTTGCCCTCCTCCTCCTCCTCCTCCTGCGTCTCCTTTGTGCTGCCTGTTGTTGTAGCAGCTGCGCTGCAATCAGGTCCTCCAGGCCATGTAATGCTGCCAGTATTGGAACCATCTTGGTGTGGGAAGGGGTGTGGGAAGGGGTGTTGTGTGCTCCTTTTGAGCTGCCACAGTCTCCATTGCCTCCACCTGTGCTGATTGTGTCCACCTGTGGCAGGTGGGAACACTGCTCAGTTCACTTAACGGGTGGTTCGCGATGCCGGTATTAGCACCATGGCGGTAAGAGGTTTGGGGGGCTTTACCATGCCGCTATTGGCATGTCCACCAGCCTTGTGATGCTGTGCTAATAGCGGCATGGCGTAATTTACGGGATGGAGGGTCGCGCGCACGCGGCCTACCCGCTATTAGTGGCACCGTACTTAACGGTGCCGCTAATGGCGGTGAACCGGGTCGTAATCCGCATGGGGATTTAACGTTACCGGTATTCTGTTACCGGTAACGTTAAATCAATACCGCCTTCCGTGTAATGAGGCCCAAACACTAGAAGAAACTTTCCAAAAATAAATGGCAAAAAAAGTCGATCTGAACCTGTTTTTACAGAGGGGGCTCAGACGCCATCTTGAAAAACATGACTCCGGTGGTTTTCAGCTACCGGACTGTTTAAAAGGGTCATGGTCAGGAAAATCATGGTAATACCACTGCCACCAGCCATTCTGAGAGGAAAGGGTAGCTTTTGAGGGCTACATGAGTTTTCTAGGCATAGAGAATACTAGGTATTCCCTCCAGCACTCTGCTGTAAGGCAGTGTGTGTTGGGTCTATCAATTTAAAAAGACAAGCAAAGTCAATGTAACTTTGCATTCACTGGGAGACAGTAGTCAGTCCCAGAGAAGGTATTTAAACCTTGGGAAGTCTGAAAGGTATCCCTGTGCCACTGCACTCAGGGTGCTGTGTGACACACAAGAAAAGATGATGCCTATGGAGTTGTCTAAAACTCCATATCCAAAGAACACAAAGTAAAACACACATCAAAATACATGAAAGAGTGGGAAAAAGGCTCACACTCTTTCTAGGTAAAAATGAAAGTCCTAGAAATCCAGCAAAGTTGCTGGGGGTCTCAGAAGGTAAGGGAAAATTAGCACATTTATGAGAATTCGCCCTAACAAGCAGGCACTTAATTGCAGGGCACGTAGGCAGTAGGCATATAGATTGGGCTGGCTACAGCAGATTGCTCGTAGGAGGCAGCTTGGGGTGTGTGAGGCAGGTAAGTGGCCTTGTGGGCAGGAGCGTGGATCTTCCGTGTGCTTTCGTGTGGCCAGCCAGATGTAGAGTGACTCTGCACGTGCGGAAACAGCGCGTTAGTGTGTAATCAGAGGAAAGGCCCTAAGTGCGTAAGTAACGTGAGACGCGCGGGACGTTGGCCATTGCCGTTTAGTACGGGTTAAAGGTTCGCATAGGACAAAAGTGCACTGTACGTGCTTTTCGTGGAGACCCACACGTGAGATTCTACTTTTTGTGGGTTCACACACGAATTGATCACTACTGTGGCAGTGCGAACTTCTGGTTTTGGCAGGGGTGTTGCATAAGCGTACATGCGCATGTGTTTTTCTTCATTTTTCCAGGCAGACTGTGAGTCGTGCCCATATTTTTCCCAATGTGGTTGCCCCAGTAGGTTGCGTATCCCATTTTCGAGGTCATAATAGCTTACGTGTTCCCCGCGTATGCATTTTTTGTGTTCCTGGGTGCCACAGCGTACTGCAGGAAGTGTTTTCATCGCACGTCGGCTACTGAGTGGTTGCATGCACGTTTGTTTTTGTTTTTGTGGTGCCTGAGTGTTGTGTGACCTGTTATTTTACCCCAGGGGTCACATACAACCTTGTAGGAGCACAGGGGTACGTTTCCATCATGTACCCTGTCCCCTTTACCCAAATTGCCCAGGACAATTGTTGTCTGCACCTCCCATTGCGCTAGTACATCAGTGTCATGACTGGGAGGGCAACAAGTGGTAAGGGAGGCAAAGCTGAGTGACCTCCCAGAAGTGGCCACGGTGGGGGACATGGCCAGTGTGGCCAAGGTGGCTGCGGTGGGGGACTTGGCTAGGGTGGCCTAGGTGGCCGCGGTGGGTGATGTGGCCAGTGTGGTCTACGAGGGCTGACTGTCCAGGCACATGCAGGGACAGCTATGCCCCCCCACAAGCAGGTCAGGGAGATGCAGCTGCTGCTGCCATCCCCAGCAACCGTCAGACCCAACAAACAGTGCTATCTGCAGAGTGTGGAAGCTGCAGGGGCAGCTGCAGCTGAAACCACCCTGGCTCAGGGTCAGCCAGCCCAGACTGGATTGTCCTGGAACAGGACTGGCATGGATTGGTTGTAGAGGTGCACTTGTATATTCCACTTCAAGGATAACTTAAACAAATTGAGTAGGTAACCAAATAATTCTTGGTGCTGACCTATTAGATCTGTGCTACCAGATCTGACAAACAATTGGAAAACAGGAAATGGTGCCTCAGAAACTCACCGAGACACAAATAGGTGCACTGCTAACACAGAAAAATACTGCAAAAGTATTGGTTTTTATAAATAAATGTAATTAGATGTCAAACACATAAATCAAAAACATATAATATTGCACTTCATAAATCAAAATCATTCATAAGACTCTATATACACACTTTCAAAAAAGTGAACATTCACATAGAGAAACAATTCAATTCAACCTATTTTGAATAGTAAACACTGTTCAAAGTCACAGTGGTATACAACATAAAACAAGTCAATGTATAAGGTAATTGCAAAAGTCAAATAATACTCCAATTCCTCTTTAGATTCCTTATAGCTGTCACGATATCTGGACCAGGAGTTTTGTTATAGATGTCTTATTTGCACATGCTCCCCTAGTCTTGTTACTACGCGTTTCGGGCTAAATGCCCTTCTTCAGGTATTTAGATATCGATTCTTCCTATGATTAAATAAAAATAAAACTTGTCAATATTTAGTAATGCAGACTATATTTGTGATTAGTTTTAAGTCTAAAGGAATATGAATTTTACTAAGCTTCCATACACTAACCTGTGTCTTCTACATTCTTCAACCAGGTCAAGACGCTGTTGCCTGTAGGTGGCCACTAGCCACCCTAAAAACAAATCAAAGTTTTAGGATTTAGTTCAGAGATTAGCCACAAGGCTCCATATTTTAACGACTCACAGGCCAATATCCGTGTCGGGAGGACCAAGGCATGTGTGGTGAAGGTTGCAGTCACTAGGTCATGTGGATCTGGGGCAGCAGTGTCATCTGCTGCCCCGAGAAGCCAGGGTGTGGAAGCTGCAGGGGCAGCTGCAGCTGACACCATGCCCCCTCTGAGTCACCCAGCCAGGACTGTCTTGGTACCAGCCCTTTGCACTGAGGCAGGTGCAGCGGAGGGTCCTGGCAACAGCACCCAGCTGCCAATACCTGCAGTCCAAACTCCGCTCCTCATGTCATTGCCTGCTTCCATTGGCCAGTTCACCTGAGCTTCAGCCCCTACTGACCAGAATGGCACAAACCACTCAGGGTCCGCACCACCTCCCAAGAGGAAGAAGCATGCTCCAGCAGAACAGGCTGGGACCCCAGAAACGGTTCAGCCCTCCAACACATCAAGAAAGCAGAATTTCTGTAATGAGAAACTGGAGGTGCTTGTGGGCTACATGTTGGAACATAGCCGCAACATGCTGGTGACATCAGGGAGCAAATATACACCTGCTCAGCGTAGGGCCTACTGGCAGTGCATCACGGACCATATTAGCACCTTGGGATATGAGAGGCACACAGCAGATGATTGCCAGAAGCGTTGGAATGACCTCTGATGCCGGGCAAAAGACAAGCTGCCTGCAAAGTTCGCCTCTCATCAGATGACTGGCAATGGGAACCCATCTGAGGACGAAGAAATCACTGCACATGAGGAGATCACTGGTTATTTCATCACAGTGGAGCAGGTCCTAGGCGTGGGAGGGATGCCAGATTATGAGGCAATGTCCGGTGAGTGGTAATGCGTGTTTGTCCAGGCCATGTGTATGTTGCTTGGGTGATGTGTTATGATTGTCCGCCAGTTCAGGCTACATTGACATGACTGCCATTGTGACCCATGTGATGTTGAACTGATACGTGCTTGTTGTCATGCTGACTGCATAAAAATCATGTCCTGCACACAGAGGCAATCCTCATCACCACATCTGCTCCATCCTTCCTTCCACCACAATCTCTGCGCAGCCTCTCTTGGCCCTATTCTTGCTCCAACCTATGGGCGCATAGCCTGTGATTATCTTCCACTCAACACTCACTTTCTATCATCTGACACCTCTGTGTGGTCACCCTGCAAGCTGTTCATCCTCAGAGGGATTTTTCCTTACCTTTCCATCCCTCAGCAGCTCACTGTCTCCATGGGTCTGGTGATTCCGATGGCGGACTACTGCAACGGGCAGTACCCAAATTTCTGTGAATATGCACTCTTCCCTCTGCAACTCTGCCAGACCTGGACTGTGTGGAACGTCCTTTGGCCTTGGTGCAGGGTATCTCACTCGGACTGTGCGGATAGCACAGGCTCACAGTGGCTATGAGTGTTCATTCCTGGACCCTGTGTATTCCCAACAAGTCCAAATGGGTCCTGGGAAAGCCATTCATTCAACTCCATCTCCAGTATTTGCTTCCTTCTCATGGTATTTCATCATCCCTTTCCCGCTCACTCAAGGTCAGTTGCTCCTCATGGACATTAGTTTTGGTTTCTCGTCTGTGCCGAGCGTAAGCCTCCCTCTCTTACAGCCTCCCTGCCGCTATGCAACTTCTGTTGTTGCTTCGCCAGCTCTGGGGGCATTTCTGATGCTTCCTTATGTGTTGTGCTTACTGTCCTCCTCTCCTGCTGTAGTCCCATATGACTGAAAGAATGCAATTGACACCTGCCCACACTGTCTGATACAACACGGTACTCAGAGCAACCATTTTGATCCATGCACTGCCTCCAAGCCATCCACCGCCCTTGGGGGTGTGGTTTACTGTATCCCTACAACCCACTACCAACACTTTACACAGAAACGACTGCACTTGCCATTACACTGCCATCAGTCCACGACATTCTCATTCTCAATGATAGTTGATGCCGTACACGTGTACTGCACTGCACCCACACACTTCTGAGCCCTGTTCTCCCCTTCCCCATGCCTATTCACTTGCGTCATGTCTAAGTGACCTGCCATTGATTAATCCATGTGCCTTCCTTCACTGTATTTCAACACCCTAGCATTGTTGCAGCATGTGACACATGTGTGTTTTATCATAGTGATTTAAATGAAATGCCAAATGACATGCATTGTACATGGCTCATGGACAGTAGTATTGAGCTTCCATCTGGGCCTGGTTGACAGTTCAGCATGGCTATACTACATGTCATCTGTGTGTCGGCATCAGTCATGGTTGTGGAAAGACTATGCCAGTCACATGATTGTGTGTGATGCAGGTGCTATGCACAATGCACTACATGTCTTATTTTGCCATTTGACATGCATCCATGTCTGTTTTCAGGGTCCCGTTCCATTACATTGGCACTGCGAGTTTGTGTCATGTGTCACATGGCTGCTTAATGTGTTGGCTGTCAACATGTAATACCTATGTTTGTGGCCTATGCTGTTAAAATGTGTGGTCATGTCTTCTTTTTATTTTTTGCAGGTGATGAGGCACTGGAAGCAGTGGAGGAAGAGGAGATGGCAGAGGAGGTGGAATTATTCATAGCCCCAACCAGGCCCCAGTGGAATCTGTGAGGTGGTAGCCTGTGAACATACATTGGTGCTCCAGACCATCCCGGCCAGGGGTGTCTCCGAGTACACCTCTGAGGAACCCTATGCCTGCGGTGCGGAATCGAAGATTGAAGCATCAATGCTGTTGCAGGTGAATGATTCTGCTGTGGATGCTGTTCTATCTAACACACCTGCAGTGGGGGTAGACCCCTCAAGGGGCCAGTCAGCGTTGATATGCTCCACACTACTTTCTCCTGTTCCTGGGTCAGCTCAGCGAGGGGTGAATGCAGTCCTACAGCCACTGCCAGAGCAGCAAGGGCCAGGTATCCTTGGGCCCGTCATGTGTGGTGTCCGGCAACGCTGTGGCTGTGTGCCACCCGGGAATACTGTGTGGGAGAATTCCATGTATGCCATTGCACAGCAACAGGGGGCAATATGTGAGATGGTGGCTCAGGGTGTGGAAAGGGTGGCCAATTCCATTCTCCCACCTGAAAGGCAGATGGAGCTACAGCAGCAGGCAGTGGGGTCCACGTGCTGTTCGCACAGGCTGGACATGTTGGCCGGCAACAGGGACTGACTGGCTGAACTGGGGGCTCTGCACACAGCCATGGCTGCAGAGGCACAGGCCCACAGGGATGCCCTGAGGGAAGAGAACACCTCCCTTAGAGCTACTCTGGCTGCACTTGAGATGGCCAGCAGCAGACGGGCGGAACAGCAGATGTGGCAGCTGACGCACATCTCGGCTGATCTCCATGCAACCGGGGAGGAGATCCATGCATCGCGTGAGGCCTTGCATGTGGAACTCCGTGCAACCCCGGAGGAGATCCGTGTGTAAGGTGAGCCCTTGCAGGTGGAACTCTGTGCAACACGTGAGTTGCTGCATGGGGACCTCCATACCATAATCCTGCAGAATCAGTCCTTCAGGCCCACATGCTTGCTGCCATTCAGGGGCAAACCAGGGCTATGTGTGGTCAACCTCCCTTGCCATGCTAGCCTTTTAATGTTACACCAGAGGATGCCGACGGCGGCGAGAGCTCTCTCACTATAGGCTAGCCATGCAGGCCATGAACACATGGAAGGTTTTTTATTTTTTTCTCAACATTCACGCATATGGGTGTTGAGGTGTACCTCGCTCCTGGGTGGTCCAGCCCCCCAGCAGCCCCCCGGTCCACCATGGCCATTTTTAAAAAATATATTTTTCTGTCTATTGTGCATTCATGTAACAGTGTGTTGCTTTGTGTGGCACCCGTTGGCATCCACTGTGTGTTTCGGCTGGGCCCATACAGGCTTGTCTCATGTTTGTGTTTGTGGCTTGGGGTCCAGACACATATGCCACTCCTGCTTCCCCTTTCCATGGGCTTGCAAGGAGGGCAGCGTGTGACAGTAACTTACACAGAGGCATTGGGCTTTCATCATTTCTGTGGCCAGTCTGAAGTCCAACCTGTGTATACACCCCTTCTGGGGATTCATGATTGTTTGACCAGTGCATGTTTAGCATGCATTTTGCTTTGGATATTGGTAAATGTGTATTTTATGATGTTACATCTTCATGTATTACCTTGCCTGTCTCCATTATTGATACCCTTCATGCCAGATGCATTACCCTGCCCCCTTTAGCTAGCAGAGATCCACTCAAGATGGAAGGGTCCATGAGGTGGCTTTATCACATTGAGGCATTTGTGCTATTGTGATTGGTCACTGTCTGACATTGTCACTGTTCGGTCCTGTGTTTATGATATGTTATGCTGGTAGATGGATGCAATTTTGACGTGTCAGAGGGAATTGTTTCTGACATATTTCCATTTTGCAAAGTGCATTTTGAGACAGTTGTGTCATGTGTTGTGCATGTATTTTTGACTTTTTACATTGCATGCCATGGTGTGGTGTGTCAGCTGGGTAACATGGGTTTTGGGAGGGTTTAGGTGACATACCAGTATTTGGATGTGCTGTTTTGCATGGAGTTAGTGGCAGACTGCATCTGGAATGTGTGCCTTTTGGTCACACAGGATTGTGTTGGTTTAAGTAGCTAAGGATGTACACAATGTAGCACTTTCAAGGACACAGTCTCAGGGTGGTAAGGTAGTGACAGTTGATTGTCCCTTTATCATCATCGATTGTCAACTGGATTTGACAATCGATGATGATAAAGGGACAATCAACAGTTGGCAGGCCTGTGTGCACTCCTCAGGGTTGGGATTTTAGGTGAAAAATTGTGCCACAAGCTGAGTACGGGCAGCCTCGCCACGTGCCATTTCCCCTCCCATGTGCAGCGAGTGTGCATGTGGTTGGGGATGTGGGGGCACCGCCATGTCCACTGGTACGCCCGCCGTGTTGCAACATTGTGCAGGACACATACTGCCACAATGATCCTGCACAATACTGGTGGTGCATATAGTAGCTGTCCACCGGAGTGGTCAAGGGAGCGGAAGCGTGACTTTAGCACTCCGAATGTGTGCTCCATTATGGCCCTGGTTGCAATATGGGCTGCGTTGTATCTTACCTGGGGTGGTGTGGTGGGGTTCCGTATTGGCGTCATCATGTAGGTGCTCAAAGGGTAGGCACTGTCCGCTGGGGAGGTGACAATGGTTGTCATTAGTTGGGTTTCTCTATTTGTCTGTGTGTGACATGCATGCATCAGCACAGGCATTTGTACTCACCAATGAGCCATGTGTTGCCATGCCATCCAGCTTCCAGGTCCCGGTTTAGGGGTGACATTCTGAATATGAAACTATCATGGGTAGACCGTGGATAGTTGGCATAGACAGAGGTAATGATTCCCTTGGCATCACATACGACCTGCACGTTGATGGAATGCCAGTGCTTGCGATTACGATAGATGTGCTCAGTGGCCCTAGGTGGACGTAGGGCCACCTGGGTCCAATCAATGGCACCAAGCACTTTGGGGAAGTGTGCCACCCTGTAAACGTCCTGAACCATGGACTGCCTTTCTGCGGGTGTTCTGGGCATGTATGTGTGCCTGCGGACTGAGGTGTGTGCAGTCATGATAGCCAACACCTGATGTAGGCAGCGTGACTGTGTGGGCTGTGAGACGCCCCCAACTGTGGCAGTTGTCCACTGAAATGACTCAGTGGCCAAACAAAACACTACATTGAGCACCTTTTTCAAGGGGCTCAGTTCTTGGGAGCACAGTGTGGGTGATGTGAGGTCATCCTCCCACTCTGTGACCAGGTCTAGGAAGATATGAGGTGGAAACCTGTACCTGCCATAGACCTGGTCATCAGGCATCCCAAAAAGGCTGGTCCTGGGTAAAAAAATGCTGGGCCTGGTTATCCTCCTCCTCCTCCTGCGGAGTCCCACGATCACTGCTGGGAGGAACGGTACATTCATCATAACTGTATACACGCGTTTTTTGTTTGTGCGCACTTTTATGCATTGGCTTTGGTGCGTGGAGACGCTTCCACCTGCTTTTGCGTCGAGTACGTCTTTCCGGGTTTGCGCATAGTACGTGTTTTCGGGTTTGCACATCTTTTCCCATGCGCGGGTGAGCCTTGTTCAATTCCATGAATACATGTTGTTAGCGCACATGTGGCCGTTGAGAGGATTTTACTGCAGTGCTTCCCCCGAAACGGCCACATTTTCAAGTGTTGTTTCCCATTTCACGAGTTCCACCCCCTTTTTAGGTGTGTGGGCTGGACGGTGTGCACCTTCGCTGGCCATATCTTGAAAGGCTTTCGTGGTGTCACAGTGACGTGTTGGACCCACGCGGATTCAGCACAGCTCTTAGGTAAGCCACGTGCAATGTGTTCAATGCATACGTATGCATGTGAAAACAGGCACTTGCGTGCATTTTCATGCGCAAACGCCCGTTTTCGGCGCGTGCCCATTTTTGGCGCACATTTATTCCATGAATTAACCTGTAAATCCCTCTCATGGCATCTGGGCAGATTTACAGCTGAGAAACCACCAAACTCATAATGAGGCCCCAAGTCTGCTCTCACCGAATTGAATAAACTGGATAGTTTTTCTATGCGACACATGCATACATTCACTTTGTCCTGATCAATGCCTTCTAGAGGAAGTAGTTCTGGAGGGAATCTGTGGACGAAATTGTTTGTTGAATATTTAAACTGGATCGATTATGGTGCCTTTACAGTAGACACAGTATGAATGATCGACTTGTTTCTAATATTGAGAATAACTTTTTTAAAATAACTTTTTCATCAAGAGTTCTTGTTGTTACTCAGCGCTGTCAGTACAAGGTATTCTGTTACCCAACCTATCCCTACTCCACTAATCAGCTTCAGAAGAATGATGAATCAGTCCAACCTTCTTGGATTCAAACCTGTAACCTGCAGAGTGAACACACATCTGAGCAGGGAGTGCTGCAACCGATGACCCGACAGACCAGCAAAGTCCATGAGATGGCTGGTTAAGAAAATTGATTTAGAACATAATTTTAAGCTCACTACTGACATTTGAAGGAATCAAACATGCAGCACATTTAAAACTTAGGACTTCATTAGGAGTTGGGTGGATTATTTTCACAGAAATACTGCAGATGGTGAATGCCACTTCTGCCAGTAGTCTTTCTGCCAATCTGCCCAATTCACAGGTTCTACTGGTGCAGCTGTTATTTCCAAACCACTGGTGGTAACCCAGCAATACCACCTCTGCCAATGGGAAAACTAAATGAGCGGTATTCAAACCTTTTCCTACCAAAAGTCATGTTTCTGGGCCCCACAAACCTAGGGGTTGCCCCCCTTAGGGTCCCCAAATGCTATCCCGGGCTCCTCAGGCTCTTCGAATTAGGGTGACTATTTTAATAGAAATATAAGCAGTAGAAAATGCGCTTATATTTTATATTTGAAAACAGTCATCTTAATTCCTTTTTAAAGAGACTGGGGCAAACCCGGGACATCCTTCTGGCCCCTCTAAGGGGGACAGCCCACCCCCTCCCCCATTTTGAAGACCACTGCATTAAAGCATATTTATTTAGACCTTGTTTCGACTTGATGATCTTTTTATGCATTGCATGGATAAGGTGGTGAGGGATGGGGCATCAGAGATGCCTACATTTTGGCCCACTTTACTGTGGTCCAATACAAATAAATACTGTTTGGAAGAGAAGTGCATTTGCTCCTCTTCTTTACAATACATATAATAATTTTTCATGAAGTTCTAACTTTGTGCATTTTATGTGAAGGAAAACATGTGCGAACATTACCGAAAATCCACAAGAGAAAATTACCTCGGTCGAATTCCAGTGGAATCCTGACAGGGATGAATTTGCTGTGCGGTAATGCCAGCAATACTTTACAAATACCACCGTGATTAGCACTGCTGACCCCCTTATAATAAGGACTCTGGAATTTAAAGGTACTTAAAAGCCCACCCATGACATCATAAAACGGCATGGCATGACGTTTGCATACATTTGATAAACCTACACGTTTTGTATTATTATAGAATATAACACGTGAACGAAGCTAATATCATATACTTGTTTAAAAGGCAAATTCACCGAAGTTAAAGTTCGTCAAGAAGTACACCCAGTCCTCAGTGCCACAGTACAATACAATAATTGCTGCTCTACGCTGTGTCAGCACACGTCCCACTCTCCTTCCACTTAATAGCTGTGGTGCGTCGCATATCCATCCCCAGTTGGCAGTGGAAGCATCTCCACAACATGTCACGACTGATTGCATGCTTGTGAATGCATTCACAGGCGCTGCCTCAGGAAGACCCATCACTGAGATGACGCTACGGGGTGCCGTTGACTCGTACGTGTATTCAGAGGCGCATGTCAGCAAACCTTCAGAAACTGACAAGTCATTCAAGTCCCCAGGTGACTGTTGCCTCGGCTCCACTTTGGCAGTCATAAGTAGCCAACTCCCTCTTGCGCAGCCTCCAAATATTCGCCAACCCTGCTGCCTACAGGAATGGCATTGCATTCAGAATGCTAATCAAGTGATGTTTGTATGGTGCGCTTCATGCACGATGCCTGGCTTTCTAAACACCTTTGTTACACCTGTTATCATGACGTAATGTAATGATAGTCGATTTAAAATAGTATGTGTGTTAGTTTATTACATAAAAGGTGATGGGGAGGACACAACTGGCTGTACAACAATGAGGCCCAATTTACTGTTCTGTACGTGTACTATAATTGTGAGATGTTAGGGTCATGCAAGATTTTAGCTTTATAACATGAGACCTCAATTGCATGTGTCAGAATGCAGGATATGTTAAGCCAAAATAGTGTTTTTTCTGTGACGCTTTTAATTTAGGTTTAGAAATGCGTAAGCAAATAAACTCATTTTGCTCTGATTAACGGTACCCCGTAGCATACATTTTGGGCCTGGTTCACAGAGCGTTTTCCTATTTTTTATTTAATTATTTTTTTATTTTGGTTGGCTGAAAAATTCAACCTTTCAAAATATTCTTCATTACAGCAAGCTTTGAACAAAAATTTTACATAAAATAGATCAATTATCTGAAGCTTTACAATAGACTTTTACATAAAGTAGCTCAATTATCTAAAACTTTACAATAGAACCATTACTATATAAAAAGTTTAAACAATTTTAAAATTATTCCTAAATTTCACAAAGTAATTGACAAACATTAAGCAGTACATACATAAAAGGAAAGAAAAAACTTAAATCATAAACTTCATAAAATTATCAATTAAACATAGAAGAGAGGTCACGCGGTAAGACTGTTTTTATGAACTGGGTAAGTGCAATATGAATAGCAGCTTGATTGCTCGTCATTAATATATTCCATATTTCATGTGAAGAATGATCATAGTTTAATTGTAACAAATTGCGAAAGTATTGTTCACGTAGACCAGTTAGTGCAGGGCAATCCAATACTATATGAGATAATGTCTCTACTTGTTTACAATTTTTGCAAAAATGACAAAAGTTTGCATCTTTTGGAATTAGACCACGTCTTGCCAATATTTGATTTGTCGGATAGAGGTTCAAACATAATCTTAACATTTCAACACGGACATGATGTGATGGGCACTTTAAGAGATAATAAGCCATTTGTTTGAACTTCTTATGAGGGAAAAGATATGGATCAAAATCCACATAATTTGAACACAATTGTTGCGTCAAAATCCAGTCATGCCAGTACATTCTTTTCTTCGCTTGGTCAGGATTACTAAGTAGCAAATCAATAGAGATGTCAGCATCTACTAATGCTCTCAGAATGTCTTTAACCCACTTTTTAGGAACGCATCATTAGATGAACAGATGTACATTGCTATTGAGCCCAAGATATTCATGGTGTTAATTACCAACAGACATTTACGATAAAAGTTACAGAACTTCCAAAGAACCAGTGTAGACAAAGAAATCAAACCCAGTTCATACCTTAACAGACAAATAGGGGTGGATGTGGGTAAGCAAAAAACTGCTTTCCAAAATTTCCCTTCAAGTCGGTCCCAAAAGATTTTTGATTGCGGTAGCAAGGTTTCTGCTCCATAAGAGAGAATAGGGACAACTTTTTGGTTGTCGAAAGTAACCACATGAGCTGATGTAAATTTTCCATACTTGTGTAATATTACTTTTGCTTGTGATGTTAAGGTCATGGTTTTTGCCTTCAAGGTATCATCATAGATTTGGTTTTTCACAGAACCAGAGAACGGCAGCCCTAGATATTTGTAAAAGGGCACAATTTTTAATGGTACTTTCTGCAGATACCACTGAAAATTCACCATTTTTGTATACTTCTTTCTTTGACAGATCACTATCTGCGTTTTGTCCTCATTGATGGTCAGGTTGTTGTTACAGGTATAAGCGACTAGTTTGTTTAGTAATTCTTGTAGGCCCTTGGGAGTTTGGGCGATTAGAACAAGATCATCGGCATAAAGGAGCCATATGATCTTTTGAGATCCTAACTTTGGTGAATCGGAAATTTCCTCTTCAAATGAAACTCCTAAATCTAAGAGAAATAAATTTAACAGTGTGGACGCTAAGATGCACCCCTGTTTTAGGCCTCTCAATGCCTCAATATTCGCAGATAGTAAACCATCAAGAGATAATCTTACTTGCAAAGTTGTATTTGTATGCAGTTTTTTAATAATGGTTAGAACTGAGGGAGGGCAACCATAATTCTGTAGTTTCCAAAATAGCAATGTTCTGTCGACCGAATCAAATGCTACACGAAAGTCTACGAAGGCCATATACAGCAGTTGTTTAGCCTCAGCATATTTGGATTTTAACATGTTAAGCGTGATTAGATTCACTGAGGTCCCTAGACCATCAACAAAGCCGGTTTGAAACGGGTCTCTTTTAAGCTCTTTAGCAGTCCACTTGTTCAATTCTTGTAGTATAATACGACTGTAGAGTTTCCCAGGGGCATGTAATAAAGCAATGGGTCTGTAGTTCTCGGGGAGACACCGATCACCTTTTTTATGGATTGGGACAATCAAATAGTGTTTCCACAAGGCAGGAATCTCTTGTGTCTCATTAATGTGCTCATAAATTTGATAAAGAATCGATGACCATATTACTGGATGCTGTTTAAAAGTTTTATTGGAGAGCCCATCATGGCCTGGAGCTCTAGACTGACTTATTTTATTAATAAAATACAATATGTCAGACTTGGAAATGGTGATATGGAAAGGTTTATGAGAGAAAGTACTAGGGGTTAATTTGGAGTTGGGCGGACAAGCATACATTTTAGAGAATCAGCTAATCCAACTTGTTTCCGGAACACTCTGCATTTCTGACATTGTTTGCACAGGAGATGAGGCATTAGTTAAAACTTTCCAAATTTGAGCCGTGTTTCGGTCACGGGTAATTCGTAGCATTAACTCAGCATCTTGTTGGAGTAATTTGCTACGAGGGTGTCTCTGCCAATTCCTTTATGCGGTTTTAACTTTAGTTAGTACTTTAGATCTAATACTTATTGGGAGCTTCAAAACCTCTCTTTTTTGGAAACGAAAATCTGTTTTCCTATTTTTAGCTTCCATATCAAACATATGTGTGCCTTTGGGGATATGAGTTTTGCGTGCCCTATTATCTGCAAAATGTTGTATGAGGTCGTAGTAGGGAACAGTGATGGAAGGTGACTTTTCACATGGGTGACAAAAGGCAGCTCGCAAGGAATTGTCAAAGTTGTTTAACTTGGTTTCATTCCAGGGTATGCGATTTAGCTGATTTGATACAGTCATTTGACCCAAAGCTGCCATTGTGCTACGTTTGGTGAAGGCCACATTAACCAACCATTTTATGGTAAGCATTCGATGGTCACTATTTGGATTTAATTCTATGTTAAAAGAATGCATTTTCGGAAATAACTTATCATCCACATAGATATAATCAATTGTGGCTTTTGAGGAGCCCTGTTGCCACGTGTGATTAGAGTCACTATTATCAAATCTACTCCCATTCAACATGCAAAAGCCTCTAGTTAACATAAGTTGTTCCCACAATCTACATCTCAAATCTTCTATAACAAACTTCGCAGGAAAACAATGGAGATTAAGATCACCGGCAACAATTGTATACTGTATTTTTGGAACAAGTACAATGAAGTCCAACATAGTAGAAACGTCAACCACGAACCTCCGATTGTCAATGATTTTGGGATTCCAATATAAGTTCACTATAGCGTACAAGGTTGACTCAATTGAAATAACAGTTAATTGGGCAAAAGAGTTTGGAGCATAAGTGAATATTATGCTAGTATTGGAGCTTAATTTGGAGCCTGTCAGGAGACCAGACATCGGACGTCCTTTCTCTCCCTTCAATGCTGGCAAAAAGTGTATAGCATGATTATCCCAAGAGGGAACGTTTGTTAGCCACGTTTCTTGTAATAGAATCACATCGTGGTTGTTTAAGGTGTCTTGAACGTTGTTAAGCAAATGACTAAAACCTTGAGTGTTCCACGAAGCAAGCATTACAAAACGTTCGTTCTTAACCTTGTACGAGAGTTAACTTCTGGAATCACAATTACAGCAGCATTTGGAGGATACATCAACTGTTGAAGCAGATTCAGTCCATGCTTCTGCTTTAAGAGATCCATTGAGTTGGTTTGTTGGGCCCAATAATAGTATGAATCCTAGTGCTAAGAGTTGATCTTTCCCTTCCCATATAAGATTCCTGACAACTCGAGACGTCAACCATAGGCACGCCAAACTTACTGAGTTGTCATTAAAGAACTCCACTTGAGCTATATCTGCAGATCCGATATCCTGCAATAGAGGGATATCAGAAAACACCTCTAAGATACTATGGCGGTTTAGCACATATTGCGGATGTGGCACCGGGCGACATCCCAGCACTAGGGCAATGTTTGTCTCCTTTCCCACTTTAGTTTTCAATATTGATTTTACAGGAGGATTGGTAGAAGAAATTGGAGTAATAGAAGGAGTTGGATTATTTGCAGGCGGATGTAAAGATTTTGACAAGGTCGCTATTTCTGCATTATAGGTTGGCGAGGAGGGAGACAAAGCTGCCACTTTCTTGATTTTGTCACACTTAAACGAAACTGAAGGCTTAGACACAGATAATTGAGTTGATGGAATATCAGACATGAGTGAATCAAGTAAGTGCGCTTTAAGTGTCGGTAAGGAGACAAATCTGCTCATGTACGACTCGACTTCTTTCCTGATTTCTGAACGACAACTTGCCAGCACCTCTTGTTCATGTTCAGAGAGTGTGCTGGCTTTAGGGGGCAGCACTTGTTTCAATTTTGAACTCTTAGAGGTCAAAGCCTCAATTCTCTTTGGTAAGGTTTGCTTGGCACTGGATTTAACCGCCAGCATGGAATGTGCGCTTCCAAGCTAGCTTGTTGTTTTTCATGATTTTGGACTGCTTGAACCAAGTTGGCCAATGGAGCGTAAGAAACTGCAGACACAGGACTTTTGTTAACGGAGCCAAGTTTGGATTTGCGCATTTGACTCAATTGCATGCACTTTTGTGTGATTGCACAGGCAGTTTGCTGACTGTGCTTATTAGGGAGAGTCAGCATATTAAAGAATTGCTTCGAGCTAGCCGGAGCACTTACTTCAGTTTTCTTGACATTTTTAGATTTTTTTCTAACCTCTGATGTTTTTTTTTTGTATATTTTTTCCAGTGGAAGGAGATTTCGTTTTTGACAGAGGCATATTTTTACAAAAAATAGTGCATGGCACTTGAGTTTGAGCATTATTAGTCACACCAACTGCACCCTTTTCATGGTCAGGAGTAATTTCTCTAATGACCTGACCAATATAGGGGAGGGAACACAAAATACCTGAATTATCTATGGTGATAGGTGACATTTGATTTTCTGTTTGGGAATGCAAATTCGAAGTTTCCAACGCAATCTGCGGCACATTTGCAAGAGGACTATTAGGTGCCATAATTGAAGTCATAGTGGCAACAGAGACAAGTTTGGTCGGTGTTACACACTTGTCAACTGGTACCTTTAGAGGCACACTAGGCTCATTTATCATCGGTTGTTGGTGAGCCCAAAGTATTTCTTGCTTGGACTGCCAGGCTAAAACAGATAACAACTGGGCGCCCTGTACGTCCAATTTAGTATTCAATGTGTTAAACAATGTGTAAATTGTTTGCAAAGTTAAATTCATTGCTCCTAAAGTTAATTCAACTACTTTTGACACATTTTGAGGTAATTAGGGCTTTTCAGTTGGAGAGCATTTGCGAGGTGTAGGAAACAAGAAAGAAGATGTTATATTAGATTGCATAAAGTCTCCATTTGAGAACATCTTAGGTGAAAAGGAGAGATTACCAAATGTTTCTTGTAATGTAAAGTCAGATCCAGGAGATGGCAAGTCAATTACAGCTACATCGCCCTGGATTTTTGCGGAGAGGGAGTTGTGTTTGGTCTCAAAAATTTGAGCCATTGAGTCCCCTCTTAAGACTGTACTATCAGACAAGGAGACATGCAAAGTTGTGCCACACCCCGCCTGATTGTGACTAGCTATGTTTAGGGGTGACTGGGCGGTGTCTTTGAGGTTTTTCAAAGTTAAACTTTGAGTCACACAGCCAGGATAGAAAAAACGTATATCCTGAGTGCTTGAAGTTTGTTTCATTGAATTTGCAGCAAGATGAGAAGCTCGCTTTTTTGTTTTAGGAGTATTCTGAGCTTCTGCTCTAGCTAAGCGAGGGGTAGAAACACAGGGAACAACCCTAGCTTGCGTTCCGCTGGAATTTGAAAATACACTTTTTAGCAGAGGCATTCCAGTGCGAAGCATGTTCAAATTCCGCTTCATAGTATTTCAAAGTAGTTGAGGGACCGTATCCCAAGAGTCCAAAATATAGAACTCTATAGGGTAACAACACTCGCGATTAACGAAAACCTAAGGGCTACAAACTCCCTATCTGTGAGTAAATACAAAAAAGAAAGCGAAATCAATGGAAAATTGTCCCAGTACCTCGCTTTGCTCGCGACGCTGCGACGAAGCGAGTCCTCTTTTATAATCACGTCCACAAAGATAGGAAAAATGAGCCTGAGTGCAAAAAGAACAGGATTAATATATATATAATACGTATGATACGTATCAGTTACAGGTAAATAAGTGGTGGTGTTCCAGTGAGCTTCACCTTGTGGATGTTGAAGTTGAAAGTTGAAATTGTAGCAATATGAGTCTTCACAGAAAAATAGCAGCGGGCAAAGCGGGACTTTCACAGGACTTCGCCGGTGCGAGTGTGCGGTGCACGCGCGAGTCCTCTTTTATAATCACGCCCACAAAGATAGGAAAACAGAGCTTTGTGGATGTTGAAGTTGAAAGTTGAAATTGTAGCAATACGAGTCTTCACAGAAAAATAGCAGCTGGCAAAGCAGGACTTTCTCGAGACTTCGCCGGTGCATTTTCCCATCGGATTGTGACATTATAAAATGCTTCTGTGAATCAGGCCATTTGTTTTATATTGTATTTGGTTATAGCATTCAACCTTTTAGAAATATCACACAAATCACCACCATACAAATGGCCCTCATTACAACTTTGCTGGTGAGGTGCTCGGAATTACCTCCATCTAAGAACTGGGGGTTAATTCCTGGGCCTAACTGGCAAACATTTCTGGTATTACTGGCACTGGTATTACCGGCGCCGGTAACACCATCAAATCCCCCATGGATGGGACTCCATGGAATGGGGATTTACCATTCACTGTCACTCTTAATCCAGCAGTAATACTGTCAATACCACCAGACTGAGTGACGGTAACAGTATTACCAGTATCCTGGCAGAGTAACACAAAGGATACTGTCAAACTCATAATGATGGCCACATACAATGTCAGAACAAATCCCACACAAAAGAAACAATAACATGAACCATTTCCCATCAGTATAAATATAATTTAAAAAAAGAATGTTCATAATCTAAAAATAAAAAGACCTATTCTAATTCACTTGTTTCTAAAAATGCTTCAAATGTTATAAAATAATAACTGCTAATGCAGCAGAAGTTGATCAATAATCACTCTCACAAATACTCATAGTCTGCCTGCTCTGGGATACTAACCACTTTACTAACATATAGAATGTTTTGAAATACTAGGGAGAGCTAATATATTATAACATGCTATAAAGTTTCCTCCACAGTCACATCACCATAGTACCTGCATCTGAGGGCCTGATCTGAGGGTATCATCTTTCTCTGTAATTAAATCGCTCAAGTCTGAAGAAAATATACATTATACATCACATAAAATCCCCTCTAGCTAAAGAGAGTATGAAAAATTCACAAATTTGATTTTTAAATTCAAATTCAAGGTGGGAAGAGAGGGGTAGGCATGAAGCGATTCCAAAGTACTCATCCAATCGTATTTATAAACAACACGTTTTACACAAGTGGGATTTTCAACTAAGTCCCCCACTCTGACACCAACCTCGAAAACAATAGTATTGCAGTTCTCCGAAAAATACCTTGGGCCTCATTCCAAGTAGGGCGATAAGGGATACCGGGCACCGGTAGGGAGACCGGTAGCGGTAATCCATTACTGCCCTACTACAAGGTCCCTTAGAGGGTCCCTCCAGTAACTCCTGGTCTGACCAGGCGTTACGGACAGGACCTGCAAAGGGACCAGGGTGCAAATAATGGGCTTGACATGCGCAAGCCCCTTATTTGCGCCCTCCCCATTCCCATTGAGCCCTATGGGGGCTCACATGGGAATGGGGAATGGTATTTTATATGGGGACTTACCGGTGCCGCAAAGGTCAGACTGCACCGGTAAGTCCCAACTGAACTAGACCGGTGCCGGACCCGTTTTTGGTGGCAGTCATGGCACAAATAGCGCCGTGACTACCACCAATCTCGGAATGAGGCCCCATGTATTTTGCTCATGTTGGGAGTGCAAACCCGTGGCATGGTCAGCATCCAAAGAATGAGGCGGAGGAAGTAATAATTCATGGTACAACATAAAATAATGCCATTTTACCCATACTGCAGGAGATTTTAAACCTACCTGATAGTGAATTGCTACTACTTGAATGCAGTTGGGGAGTCTTCAATCCCTCCACCATGTAATAGCCTTTCATTGATCTAAAAACTCAAATGCTCAAAAATGCATCACCTCAATCCCATATATAATTTTAAGGACTACTTTACCCTCATAAAACATATTCAAGGGAATAGCCGAAAATCTACCATACTTATTATTAACCCTAATCATCTGCCCAGCCATGGCAACTACTTTGCGCCTCAAAAGACTTTTCAATCGTTGATTTCTTTCCAGATGTCTCCCGTAGTCAACTGGGATGCCATGCCTCCTTCTTACACTATCAATCATAGCCCCAAGTCTGTTTCCTTCTGCATGCAAAGGGATGGTTCTCAGTCAATGGGTACTTTTGAGGGCTGTACCAATATTGCAAATCTGACTAGTGAGGACAGGCCTTTGTATGTAGGTGATCCTGTTTATTTTGTCTGTGGCAATGGAGCTTATCCTTGGCTACCTAGAGATTGGCAGGGTACTTGCTATTTGGGTATCTTGCTACCAGGGGTATTTCTAGCCAGCACCTCTGAGGTTTATAGAGCTCGTCCAAGGTGGGACGAGAATGGTGATACTCCTTCACAGGTCATGGGTGATGTAGCAAAATCCTTTGTGCCATTTTGGGGACAGATCATGAACTCCAAGGATATTAGGAGACTGGCAAGAGTATTGGAGAGAACCATCAACAGAACCACCAATATACTATACAATATGATGTTGGAACAGAAAGCAATTAGATTAGTGGCTCTACAGAACAGGATGGTGTTAGACGTCATCCTAGCTGAGCGTGGTAGAGTATGTAAATTGGTGGGATCTGCTTGTTGTGTGCTTGTTGTGTTTTTGTGCCTGACTCCCCCCATTCCAAATTCAAGGAAATACACAATCTGCACATGTGCAGAAGTACATGTTCCCGAGGGAAATTGGGATCTTAGTGCTTGGTTCTGGGGCTTCTTACAGTCTTGGGGATGGAAGCTCTTTTCAGTCTTAGTGATAATCCTTGGTATTCTATTGCTCTGTTTTTGTTGCATACAATGTCTTCCTGCCATATGTTCGATGTTAGGGGGAAGTTGTGCGCAACCTGTAGGTACATTGGGACCTAAAATACATGCACCTGAGAAAATGACTAATGTTTTTGTAATGAAAGATATCACTACCAAGGACCTAATGGTGATTGATATTTCTGAAGCATGGGATTCAGGATGTACGGACATTGAGACATGGGGTTTTGAGTAAAGCAAATGGCTGAATAAAGCTCTTGGCTTAGGCCAATAGGAGGGTTTGTTAAAACGTAATCATATAGTGCCTCCTTGTTATGAATATTGGCCTAAGCCCATTCGCGTTACACAGAAAACCAAGTTGCAAATTTGCAATTTTGGGTTAACTTTGTTGCCATTTTAAGACTCATGATCCATGTTCTAAAATGTTGGTCTGTGTTTTTGACTTGCAGTCGAGCCGAACGACCTTTGAGTTTCATTAATGTTTAGGTTGACCGAGAGCCAACTGTTTAACCTATGCAAAGAAACCTTGCACTTCATACAAACTGTCATTCAAGTGTTGTCTGCACTCACAAGCCTTATTCTTCTATAAACACCGAAACAATGAAGAGTAAACTTCACTCGCATGCTTTAGCTGAACTGCATTGTAGTGACTCTTGGAAAAAGGATTACCGTGGATCCGAGAACCTACAGCATCATTGTATTTTCATGGATGTGTAAACTTGTTTTAATCTTTTGCACAATATTGTAACATCTTTCGTTTGAACTAGGCATAAACTCTAGCCCATCAAACATTAACTCGGAGAGAGGCTAGACAATATTACAACAATCGTATAAATATGTCTGTGTTTAGATGTCCAACACTCTCACTCCTCACTGTGTCAGCTGGTACACACTGCGAGGTGTTGGGAGCCAGATAGCTATCTGTTTTGCTTTGCAAACTGTACAGTAATAAAAGATACTTGTATCTTTTCATCCCGTGATCGGTGTATTTCATTTGTGGTACTAAGCCTCAATATTTCTTTGGTCTTTCACCAAGGCGTTAAGCCTGGTGATAGTGAAAACAGGGAGGCAAACTGATTTAACAGAAACTTGCACTCCTCCTGTTCTTCCAGTGTCAGATTAGAAGAGAAATGGACTCCTTCTACCTTCTCATCTAAAGGCTGTCCTCTGAGTAGGTCAGGTAGAGGTTCACTCTCCCCCTCCTCTTGAGCTGAAGCTAGATGCAAAGCTCCTACTTCTGGTCTTGAGACAAAAGCTTTTAGACAGTTGGTGTGAAAGACTCTGGGAGCTTCCTTAGGATTGTCTAAATCCACCAGATAGTTGACCTCTACAAGGTTTCCCACAACCTTGAAGGGTCCTATCCATTTATCATGTAAGGCCCTCTGCCTTGTAGGTACCATAACTAAAACTTACTGGACTTGAGTAAACTGAACCATGTTGGACATTTGGTCATGCCAATGCTTCACTAGAGCCTAACGTGCTTTTAAGCTATCTGATGCTACTGCCATAATGAGTGACATTCTCTACCAGACACCTATCACACAGTCAGTGACTCTCACTGGCTTGGGGGAAGGAGCACTCTCCAACCCCTCCTTAATTAGGGGCAAGGGACCTCTAACTTGAAGGCCATGGAGAAGCTCAAAGGGACTAAATCCAACTTCCTCCTGAGGGACTTCTCTAAAAGCAAATAGCAAGCATGGCAGTAGAAGGTCCCACTTTCTTCTAATGTGTTCTCTAAAGCACCTATTATGCTTTTCATTGTATGGTTAAACATCTCTGCCAATCCATGTGTCTGGGGATGGTAGGCAGTTGAGAACTTGTAAGTCACCACAGTTTTTCCACATGGCCTGCATGTTGTGGGACACACAATTTGGATCCCCTGTCAGAGATGACTTCCTTAGGAAAACATACCCTGGTAATAATACCAAGTAGAGCATTAGCAAAAGCCTGAGCTGTAACAGTCCTCATGGGTATTGCTTCAGGTTATCTCTTAGCATGGTCTACTACAACCAGGACACACCTTTTACCTGAAGCGGTTGGAAGGTCTAAGCGACCAACAATGTTGATTGCTATCCTCTCAAAAGGGACTCCCATCACTAAGAGAGGCACCAATAGTGCCACATTCTGGGCTCCACTCTTGCCAGATGTCTGACAAGTTTGACAGCTCCTACATAATGTATCTGCACCAGACCCCAATTTAGGCCAGTAGAAATAAAGAGAAAGCATTTCCTTAGTCTTCTTGAAACTGAAGTGACCAGCCAAAGGAATCTCGTGGGCTAACTGTAGGAACTGGAGTCTGCTTTCAAGAGGCACTACAAGTCTCCTGCAGTCTCCTGGGATAGACTCAGTTAGTTCACTGTAAAAGAGGCCATCTTCCCAGAATAACCTATGCTTCCGTGGCTCTTGCCCTTCCAGCTGGGAAGCTGCCTGTTGGCAAAGGCTTTCAAGAGGAGGACACTCTCGTTGACCTCTGCTGAAGTCTGCTCTACAGGGGCCGCCTTCTGCCAGTAAAGACTGCAGCTCAGGATGATCTTTAGGATCTAGATCTCCAATGTGGGGACGGTCTTCTTCCAGCTTTGAATCTTCAGCAGCTGATTCAACCATTTCTGGTTGTTCCTCACACTCAGCTTCAGTTGGTGGAGGAGTCACAGGTGTGATTTTGGACAGTCCTCTCAGGGAAGTCCTTGTAGGTAGCACAGGAGTGCTGGCTGGCTTCTTCCTTGAGGTTTTAGGTTTCCCCTTTTCCTCCTTTTTCTTGGAAATGGCAGTCAGTAAGTCCTGTGGACTGGGGTTATAGTTTCCTCTATAATTTCCTCTAAATAGCCTTTTAAGTTAATCTCTCTGGCTTCCTTGTCTGCTCGTATTTCCTTTTGCCGGGAGGCCTGGGGGTGCTTGATACAACTCCAAGAGTTTTTAAGTCATTCCCCAACAGGACTCTTCCAGGTACTTCACTCTGCACACTAACATATACCTTGACAGTCATGTCATTGCTCTGGATGAGAGCTGGTAACTGTGGAAGCAGTTGGGCATGGGGTCCAGCAATCTTAGTGAGGTATTCAGGTGCCTTAGCAACATCCTCAACCTTGATAAAAGATTCATCCAATACAGTAATGCTGGCCTCAGTGTCTCGGATGGCAGGGGTTTCCTGGCATTCACAAGTACACTGTCTTTGTAATATTCTTTGGTATTGTCTGGGATGGAATAATTGACATTTAAGTTCTGTTGTTCCCACAGCCCCAAGGACGCTAAAGAAACACTGGCTGAGACTTTCATGGGTTCCTCAGCCAGCAGGTGAAAGTTACCACTTGCCATTTGTACTTCTTCCTCTGGGAAAAAGGCTAGGGAGACAGTGTGTATCCCTGAAGATTTACCTTTACATCTGGGATCCCCTTTCACATGGTCAGTTGACCGACAAGCAAAACACCTTCCAAAGGTTTTGATAAATAGGGGTTTGGCCTGACCATCCTCTGGTTTAGCACCAGAGGTTTCACGAGCATGTTTTGGTTTCCCAGGGGGCTTACCCTTCTTATGTTTGTGGCCCTCTTTTGGATTGGAGGTATTGAAATTCTCTTAGTTATCTTTTTTGTGTTGCTTTCCCTCATCCTTCATCTGAGTAGCCCCAGAATCCTTGTGAGTAGCTCTGTTGGGAACCCACAAGTCAACAGCCTTTGCTTTCTTCTTTGGATCAATTTCCTTGGAATCAGCCAAGTTCTGTCTGGTCTTAGGAGAGCAGGCATCATGGATGGACTCTAACATGAACAGATTTCTCATATTTTCATAAGTGTTAACTCTGTAACCCTTAGTCCAACCTCCTAAGTTTTTCAAACATTCACACACCCAGGTATCCCAAGGGGTACCATCATGCTTTTTGAGGATTCTAAACAACTTAATATACTGGGAAGGAGTTTTCCCATACCTAGCTATCAAAGCTAGTTTCACATTTTCATACTCCATCCTATTTCCACCACCTTCCTGACAGCATCAGTTGCAACCTGGGGTAGCCTAGACAAAAGCCAAGGAATCAGCTGATCCCCTGTAATTTCCCGAATCCCATAGTTATACTACAAAACAGCCAACCAATCCAAAATATCAAGCTTAACCTCATACATACTTACTGCATATTTGGGCAAGTGAGGCCTCTTTGCATGGAAGACCTAGAAGACTCTGGGAGAGAACCATTCTCAAGACACAATTTCTTCATTTCAAGAGCATGTTGTAATTCCATTTCCCTTAGTTTAAGTTCTTGATGATCACTTTCAGTTTGTGCTTGGAGCCTTTTGAATTCTAACTCATGTCTCATCTTCTTAAGAGAGACAAACTCTGGACTCAATACTGGACCTGGTAGGGTCCCTGTGGCTAAAGGTTGAGGTCTAAGAGCAGGTAAAGGTGCAGTAGGTTCTACATCTTGAGACTCCTCTGCCTCTTCCAGCTCATCAATAACTTTTGAGTTGGACTCAAACATTATCATCCTCATCATAATTTTCCACATTCTCTAGAGAAGTAAGTATAGCAGACCTATTTCTTCGTCTTTGACATTCCAACAATCGTTCTATCAACTCATTATTTTTGCCTTTAACAGTGAGGTTCCTAGTTTTACACATTTACCTTAGTTGTTCAACTGTTAAAATGAATAGGGCCTCCTGTCTGTAGTTATCCATATCAGGCATGAGATAAAACAATTGTTTTTCTAGTGGTGCTTAGCCTTGTGAAGGTTATTTGAACAACCGTAAGAGCAGCACTCTGAATGTAACAACTTTGCTTTATCCTCACCACCTGCCACCAGTGTTAGGCAGAATTACATGCAGTTCCCTTTGGGAACACTACACACAATTAAGACTACAGGTGTAAGCACAATCCTACCTTTGGTATACGCCTGTACTACACAGTTTTGTGGTAGCAGTGCTAAGCAGCCAGGCTTATCTGAAGAGGGATGTGAGCAGTACAAGGTGTTACACAAAGGACCTGCAATCACAGTGGTTCAAACAAACACTCAAGGTTTCTTCGTAAACCAATATTAATTTATTTATACATTTAGTTAGAACACATTCCACTAGTAATTAGCAGCTCAATATCACACTATAATACATTCCAGTACCAAACCAATAGGTTTCTGAACAAGTTAGACTCCCCTGAAGTGGGAGCAAAATGACACTTCAGTAACTTTCAAAAAGGGGTAAAAAGACAAATGTTATAAGAATTGAACACAAATACTTTGTCAGGCAGGGCAAAGAGTTTCAGTCACTACACGAGGCAATTCAATTCAATAGGCCTGGACCAAAGTCAATGGATCAGTTTCTTGGATAGTATTGCACAGTTCTGATAGTAAACGGTTAAGTCTTTGCCAATGTTCTTAGAAGTAGTTTGCACAAAAAAGAGTTATTTGTCGGATTAGGAGCAAACAAGACTTCAAGTTTTGAAATGTTTCACAAACTTTCACTGCGGTAGAGAGGATTTCTCAACTGTGTTTGCACAGTACCTTTGTATGAAGAAAAGCTGTAGCTGAGGCGAATGTTCCTGGTAGTTCCTGCAGATCTCGCTGTTCCTGGGCCTCAGTCGTGGGGACAAGAGGAAGGACGTTGGGAGGTTTATGCACTGCACGGGGAAGGATCCACAAGCTTGGAAAAATGTTGGTTTACAGTGTGAGTGCCTTAAAGTCCACCAACTGGTATCCTTCTCACTAGCTATCCACTTTACAACAGCACTCTGAAGAAAATTCGACCATTATGGAGATGGTTTCCAGGTGGCTTGTGAGTTGGTTGTTCCCACCAGCTCAAGGGAAAAGTCGTCCTTGAAGGGGCTTCTCTGTCGGGGGAGTTTCAGGCTATTCAAACCTGCAGCAGGGCTTCACCGGGCAAACCAACGGTCTAGGAGTTGCAGCAGTCGTCTTCCTTCAGCTCTTTTCCGGTTCTTTCGTTCCAGTTGTCAACTCTGCCTTCCAAGTCTCAGAGACCTGCTTTTAAACAGTTTTCTCCCATTCTTTCCAGCCTAGCTGTCACTCACCTAGCAGGGTGGCTGTCCTTGCCGGACAGTCAGCCAGCCAATCACGCCACAGTGCATTCAGATCTCCTAGGAGACTACGCACAGGGAGTTTCGGGCACCTCCCTCACATCCTGTCCACCCCAGACACTCAGGTGCCAGAGGGGGGCTTGCAGTACTGAAACCCGTCAAAAGCAAACGAACAAAGGCACCAAACCTGGTTTGGCGTGCAGAGACAAACACTAGAAGGAACTTTCCAAAAATAAATGGCAAAAAAAGTAGATCGAAACCTGTTTTTACAGAGTGGGCTCAGACGCCATCTTCAAAAACATGGCTCCGGTGAATTTCAGCTACCTGAGCGTTTAAACAGGTCATGGTCAGAAAAATCATGGTAATGCCACTGCCACCAGCCATTCTGAGAGGAAAGGGTAGCTTTTGAGGGCTACATGAGTTTTCTAGGCATAGGGAATACAAGGTATTCCCTCCAGCACTCTGCTGTAAGGCAATTTAAAAAGACTTGCAAAGTCAATTTAACTTTGCATTCACTGGGAGACAGTAGTCAGTCCCAGAGAAGGTATGTAAACCTTGGGAAGTCTGAAAGGTATCCCTGTGCCACTGCACTGAAGGTGCTGTGTGACACACAAGAAAAAGATTATGCCTATGGAGTTGTCTAAAACTCCATATCCAAAGAACACAAAAGTAAAACACACATCAAAATACATGAAAGAGTGGGAAAAAAGGCTCACACTCTTTCCAGGTAAAAATGAAAGTCCTAGAAATCAAGCAAAGTTGCTGGGGGTCTAAAAAGGTAAGGGAAAATTAGCACATTTATGAGAATTCTCCCTAACAAGCAGGCACCAAATTGCAGGGCACGTAGGCAGTAGGCACATTGCGTGGGCTGGCCGCAGCAGATTGCTTGTAGGAGGCAGCTTGGGGTGTGTGGAGGCAGCTAAGTGGCCTTGTGGGCAGGAACGTGGCTCTTCCGTGTGCTTTCGCTTGGCCAGCCAGATGCAGAGTGACTCCGCACGTGCGGAAACAGCACGTTAGCGTGTAATCAGAGGAAAGGCCCTAAGCGCGTAAGTAACGTGAGGCACGTGGGACGTTGGGCATTGCCGTTCAGTACGGGTTACAGGTCTGCATAGGACACAAGTGCACTGTATGTGCTTTTCATGGAGCCCCACACATGAGATTCTTCTTTTTGTGGGTTCACACGCGAATTGATCACTACTGTGGCAGTGCATACTTCTGTTTTTGGCAGGGGTGTTGCATAAGCGTACATGCGCATGTGTTTTTCTTCATTTTTCCAGGCAGACTGTGAGTCGTGCACGTATTTTTCCCACTGTGGTTGCCCCTGTGTGTTGCGTACCCCGAGGTTATAATAGCTTACATGTTACCCGCGTATGCATTTTTTGTGTTCCTGTGTGCCACAGCGTACTGCAGGAAGTGTTTTCATCGTCAGCGTACTGCAGGAAGTGTTTTCATAGTACATCGGCTACCGAGGGGTTGCGTGCATGTTTGTTTTTGTTTTTGGGGTACCTGAGTGTTGTGTGACCTGTTATTTTTCCCTAGGGGTCAAATACAACCTTCTAGGAGCACAGGGGTACGTTTTCCATCATGTACTCTGTTCCTTTTACCCGAATTGCCCAGGACAATTGTTGTCTGCACCTCCCATTGCACTAGTACATCAGTGCCATGACTGGGACGGCAACACGTGGTAAGGGAGGCAAAGCTGAGTGACCTTCCAGAAGTGGCCACGGTGGGGGACGTGGCCAGTGTGGCCAAGGTGACCGCGGTGGGGAACGTGGCCAGGGTGGCAAAGGTGGCCGCAGTGGGTGATGTGACCAGTGTGGTCCACAAGGGCAGGGTGTCCAGGCACATTCAGGGACAGCTATGACGCCCAACAAGCAGGTCAGGGAGATGCAGCTGCTGCTGCCATCCCCAGCACCCGTCAGACCCGACAAGCAGTGCAATCTGCAGGGTGTGGGAGCTGCAGGGGCAGCTGCCACCACCCCGGCTCAGGGTCAGCCAGTCCAGACTGGATTGTCCAGGAACAGGCACAGGACGACTCACAGGCTGATTTCCGTGTCAGGAGGGCCAAGGCATGTGTGGTGAAGGTTGCAGTCACCAGGTCATGTGGATCTGGGGCAGCAGTGTCATCTGCTGCTCGAGAAGCCAGGGTGTGGAAGCTGCAGGGGCAGCTGCAGCTGACACCATCCAGCTCTGAGTCACCCAGCCAGTACTGTCTTGGTACTGGCCCTTGGCACCGAGGCAGGTGCGGCGCAGGGTCCTGGCAACAGAACCCAGCTGCCAATACCTGCAGTCCAACCTTCGGTCCTCGTGTCATTGCCTGCTTCCATTGGCCAGTTCATCTGTGCTTCACCCCCTACTGACCAGATTAGCACAAACCACTCAGGGTCCGCACCACCTCCCAAGAGGAAGAAGCATGCTCCAGCAGAACAGGCTCGGACCCCAGACATGCTTCAGCCCTCCAACACATCAAGAAAGCAGAATTTCTGTAATGAGAAACTGGAGGTGCTTGTGGGCTACATGTTGGAACACGGCCGCAACATGCTGGTGACGTCAGGGAGCAAATATATACCTGCTCTGCGTAGGGCCCACTGGCAGTGCATCACGGACCATATTAGCACCTTGGGATATGAGAGGTGCACACCAGATGATTGCCAGAAGCATTGGAATGACCTCCGATGCCGGGCAAAAGACAAGCTGCCTGCAAAGTTCACCTCTCATCAGATGACTGGCAATTGGACACAATCTGAGGACGAAGAACTCACTGCACATGAGGAGATCACTGGTTATTTCATCACAGTGGAGCAGGTCCTAGGCGTGGGAGGGCTTCCAGATTATGAGGCAATGTCCGGTGAGTGGTAATGCGTATGTGTCCAGGCCATGTGTATGTTTCTTGGGTGATGTGTTATGATTGTCCGCCAGTTCAGGCCACATTGACATGACTGCCATGTGTGACCCATGTGATGTTGGACTGATACATGCTTGTTGTCATGCTGACTGCATACAAACCATGTCCTGCACACAGAGGCAATCATCATCACCACACCTGCTCCGGCCTTCCATCACAATCTCTGCGCAGCCTCTCTTGGCCCTATTCTTGCTCCAGCCTATGGTCGCGGATAGCCTGTGATTATCTCCCACTCAACACTCACTTTCTATCATCAAATAACTGACATCTCTGTGGAGTCACCTTGGAAGCTGTTCATCCTCAGAGGGATTTTTCCTTACCTCTCCATCCCTCAGCAGCTCACTGTCTCCATGGGACTGGTGATTCCGATGGCGGACTACTGCAACGGGCAGTACCCAAATTTCTGTGAATATGCACTCTTCCCTCTGCAACTCTGCCAGACCTGGACTCTGTGGAACGTCCTTTGGCCTTGGTGCAGGGTATCTCACTCGGACTGTGCAGATGGCACAGGCTCACAGTGGCTATGAGTGTTAATTCCTGGACCCTGTATATTCCCAACAAATCCAAATGGGCCCTGGGAAATCCATTAATTCAACTCCATCTCCAGTATTTGCTTCCTTCTCATGGTATTTCATCATCCCTTTCCCGCTCACTCAAGGTCAGTTGCTCCTCATAGACATTAGTTTTGGTTTCTCGTCTGTGCCGAGCGTAAGCCTCCCTCTCCTACAGCCTCCCTGCCGCTATGCAACTGCTGTTGTTGCTTCTCCAGGTCTGGGGGCACTTCTGATGCTTCCTTATGTGTTGTGCTTACTGTCCTCCTCTCCTGCTGCAGTCCCATATGACTGAAAGAATGCAATTGACACCTGCCCACACTGTCTGATACATCACGGTACTCAGAGCAACGATATTGATCCATGCACTGCCTCCAAGCCATCCCCCGCCCTTGGTGGTGTGGTTTACTGTATCCCTACAACCCACTACCGACACTTTACACAGAAACTACTGCACTTACGATTACACTGCCATCAGTCCACGACATTCACATTACTGTCTCTGTGTTCTCAATGATAGTTGATGCCGTACACATGTACTGCACTGCACCCACACACTTTTGAGCCCTGTTCTCCCCTTCCCCATGCCTATTCACTTACGTCATGTCAAAGTGACCTGCCATTGAGGAATCCATGTGTCTTCCTTCACTGTATTTCAACACCCTAGCATCGTTGCAGCCTGTGACAAATGTGTGTTTTATCATAGTGATTTAAATGAAATGTCAAATGGCATGCATTGCACATGGGTCATGGACAGTAGTATTGAGCTTCCATCTGGGCCTAGTTGACAGTTCAGGCATGGCTATACTACATGCCATCTGTGTGTTGGCATCTGTCATGTTTGTGGAAGGACTCTGCCAGTCACATGATTGTGTGTGATGCAGGTGCTATGCACCATGCACTACATGTCTTATTTTGCCATTTGACAAGCATCCATGTCTGTTTTCAGGGTCCCGTTCCATTACATTGGCACTGCAAGTTTGTGTCATGTGTCACATGGCTGCTTAATGTGTTGGCTGTCAACATTGTAATACCTATGTGTGTGGCCTATGCTGTTAAATTGTGTGGTTGTGTCTTCTTTTTATTTTGTGCAGGTGATGAAGCACTGGAAGCAGTGGAGGAAGAGGAGATGGCGGAGGAGGTGGAGTATTCAGAGCCCCAACCAGGTACCGGTGGAATCCATGAGGTGGTAGCCTGTGAACATCTATTGGTGCTCCAGACCATCCTTGCCAGGGGTGTCTCTGAGTACACCTCTGAGGAACCCTATGCCTGCGGTGCGGAATCGAAGAATAAAACATCATTGCTGTTGCAGGTGAATGATTCTGCTGTGGATGCTGTTCTGTCTAACACACCTGCAGTCAGGGTAGACCCCTCAAGGGGCCAGTCATCATTGATATGCCTGTCTGTAGTGGTTACGGATGCAGGGTCACGCTTCATGCTACTTTCTCCTGTTCCTGGGTCAGCTCAGCGAGGGAGCAATGCAGTCCTGCAGCCACCGCCAGCGCCAGAGCAGCAAGGGCCAGGTATCCTTGGGCCCAACTTGTGTGGTGTCGTGCAACACTGTGGCTGTGTGCCACCCGGGAATACTGTGTGGGAGAATTCCATGTATGCCATTGCACAGCAACAAGGGGCAATATGTGAGATGATGGCTTAGGGCGTGGAAAGGGTGGCACTTCTATTCTCCCACCTGAAAGGCAGATGGAGCTCCAGCAGCAGGCAGTGTGGTCCACATGCTGTTCGCACATGTTGGACATGTTGGCCGGCGACAAGGACTGACAGGCTGAACTGGGGGCTCTGCGCACAGCCATGGCTGCAGAGGCACAGGCCCACAGGGATTCCTGGAGGGAAGAGAACTCCTCCATGAGCGCTACTCTGGCTGCACATGAGATGGCCAGCAGTAGACGGGCGGAACAGCAGATGTGGCAGCTGACACACATCTCGGCTGAACTCTATGCAACCCGGGAGGAGATCCGTGCATCACGTGAGGCCTTGCATGTGGAATTCCGTGCAACCCCAGAGGAGATCCGTGTGTAAGGTGAGCGCTTGTAGGTGGAACTCTGCAACACGTGAGGTGCTGCATGGGGACCTCCGTACCGTAATCCTGCAGAATCAGTCCTTTCAGGCCCACATGCTTGCTGCCATTCAGGGGCAAACTATGTCTGATCAACCTCCCTTGCCACACTCGCCTTCTAATGTTACACGAGAGGATGCCGACGGCGGCGAGATCTCTCCCACTCTAGGCGAGCCATGCAGGCCATGAACCCATGGAGGGTTTTTTATTTTTTCTCAACATTCACGCATATGGGTGTTGAGGTGTACTCTGGACCACCTCGCATGCCATGGTGTGGTGTGTCAGCTGGGTTACATGGATTTTGGGAGGGTTTAGGTGACATACCAGTATTTGGATGTGCTGTTTTGCATGGGGTTAATGGCAGACTGCATCTGGAATGTGTGCCTTTTGGTCACACTGGATTGTGTTGGTTAAGTAGCTAGGGATGCACACAATGTAGCACTTTCAAGGACACAGTCTCAGGGTGGTAAGGTAGTGACAGTTGATTGTCCCTTTATCATCATCGATTGTCACCTGGAATGTGCCAGGCCTGTGTGCACTCCGAAGGGGTGGGATTTTGGGTGAAGAATTGTGCCACAAGCTGAGCACGGGAAGCCTCGCCACGTGCCCTTTCCCCTCCCATGCACAGCGGGCGTGCATGTGGTTGAGGATGTGGGGGCACCGCAACGTCCACTGGTACGCCCCGCCCTGTTGCAACATTGTGCAGGACACATGCTGTCACAATGATCCTGCACACTACTGGTGGTGCATACAGTAGCTGTCCACCGGAGTGGTCAAGGGAGTGGAAGCGTGACTTTAGCACTCCGAATGTGTGCTCCATTATGGCCCTGGTTGCAATATGGGCTGTGTTGTATCTTACCTGGGGTGGTGTGGTGGGGTTCCGTATTGGCGTCATAATGTAGGTGCTCAAAGGGTAGGCCCTGTCCGCTGGGGAGGTGACAATGGTTGTCATTAGTTGGGTTTTTTTATTTGTCTGTGTGTGACATGCATGCATCAGCACAGGCATTTGTACTCAACAATGAGCCATGTGTTGCCATGCCATCCAGCTTCCAGGTCCCAGTTTAGTGGTGACATTCTGAATATGAAACTATCATGGGTAGACCCTGGATAGTTGCCATAGACAGAGGTAATGATTCCCTTGGCATCACATACGAGCTGCACGTTGATGGAATGCCAGTGCTTGTGATTGCGATAGATGTGGTCAGTGGCCCTAGGTGGACGTAGGGCCACCTGGACCTGGGTGCAATCATTGGCACCAAGCACTGTGGGGAAGTGTGCCACCCTGTAAAAGTCCTGCACAACGGACTACCTTTCTGCGGGTGTTCTGGGCATGTATGTGTGCCTGCGGATTGAGGTGCGTGCAGTCATGATTGCCAACACCTGATGTAGGCAGCGTGATTGAGTGGACTATGAGACACCCCAACTGTGGCAGTTGTCTGCTGAAATGACCCAGTGGCCATAAAATACAGTACTTTGAGCACCTTTTACAAGGGGCTCAGTTCTTGGGAGCACAGTGTGGGTGATGTGAGGTCATCCTCCCACTCTGTGACCAGGTCTAGGAAGATATGAGGTGGAAACCTGTACCTGCCATAGACCTGGTCATCAGGCATCCCAAAAAGGCTGGTCCTGGGTAAAAAAATGTGTGGTCTGGCTATCCTCCTCCTCCTCCAGCAGTTTCCCACGATCACTGCTGCGAGGAACGGTACATACATCATAGCTGTATACGCATGTTTTTTGTTTGCGCGCACTTTTATGCATTGGCTTTGGTGTGTGGGGGCGCTTCCGCCTGCTTTTGCATAGAGTACATGTTTCCGGGTTTGCGCATCTTTTCTCATATGCGGGTGAGCCTAGTTCAATTCCATGAATACTTGTTGTTAGCACACATGTGGGCGTTGCGAGGATTTTACTGCAGTGCTTCCCCCATAATGCCCACATTTTCAAGTGTTGTTCCCCATTTCATGAGTTCCACCCCTTTTTAGGTGTGTGCGCTGGACGGTGTGCACCTTCACTGGCCGTATCGTGCAAGGCGTTCGTGGTGTCGCAGTGATGCGTTGGACCCACGCGGATTCAGCGCAGATCTTAGGTAAGCCACGCGCAATGTGTTGCATGAATACCTATGCGCGAGAAAACAGGCGCTTGCATGCATTTTCGCGCGCAAGCGCCCGTTTTCGGCGCAAGCACCCGTTTTCGGGGCACATTTATTCCATGAATTACCCTGTAAATCCCTCTCATGGTATCTGGTCAGATTTACAGCTGAGAAGCCGCCAAATTCATAATGAGGCCCCAAGTCTGCTCTGACCGAATTGAATAAACTGGATAGTTTTTCTATGCGACACATGCATACATTCACTTTGTCCTGATCAATGCCTTCTAGAGGAAGTAGTTCTGGAGGGAATCTGTGTACGAAATTGTTTGTTGAATATTTAAACTGGATCGATTATGGTGCCTTTACAGTAGACACAGTATGAATGTTCGACTTGTTTCTAATATTGAGAATAACTTTTTTAAAATAACTTTTTCAGCAAGAGTTCTTGTTGTTACTCAGCGCTGTCATTACAAGGCGTTCTGTTACCCAACCTATCCCTACTCCACTAATCAGCTTCAGAAGAATGATGACTGAGTCCAACCTTCTTGGATTCAAACCTGTAACCTGCAGAGTGAACTCACATTTGAGCAGGGAGTGCGTAAGCCGATGACCCACCAGACCAGCAAAGTCCATGAGATGGCTGGTTAAGAAAATTGATTTAGAACATAATTTTAAGCTCACTACTGACATATGAAGGAATCAAAAATGCAACACATTTAAAACTTAGGACTTCATTAGGAGTTGGGCGGATTCTTTTCACAGAAATAATGCAGATGGTGAATGCCACTTCTGCCAGTGGTCTTTCTGCCAATCTGCCCAATTCACAGGTTCTACTGGTGCAGCTGTTATTTCCAAACCACTGGTGGTAACCCAGCAATACCACCTCTGCCAATGGGAAAACTAAATGAGCGGTATTCAAACATTTTCCTACCAAAAGTCATGTTTCTGGGGCCCCCAAACCTAGGGGTTGCCCCCCCTTAGGGTCCCCAAATGCTATCCCGGGCTCCTCAGGCTCTTAGAATTAGGGTGACTATTTTAATAGAAATATAAGCAGTAGAAAATGTGCTTATATTTTATATTTAAAAACAGTCATCTTAATTCCTTTTTAAAGAGACTGGGGCCAGCCGTGGACATCCTTCTGGCCCCTCTATGGGGCACTGCGCCCCACCCATTTTGAAGACCACTGCATTAAAGCATATTTATTTAGAACTTTTTTCGAGTGATGATCCTTTTATGCATTGCATGGATAAGGTGGTGAGGGATGGGGCATCAGAGATGCCCACATTTTCGCCCAATTGACTGTGGTCCAATAAAAATAAATATTGTTTGGAAGAGAAGTGCATTTGCTTCTCTTCTTTACAATATATACAATATTTTTTCGTGAAGTTCTAACTTTGTGCATTTTATGTGAAGGAAAACATGTGCGAACATTACCGAAAATCCACAAGAGAAAATTACCTCGGTCGAATTCCAGTGGAATCCTGACAGGGATGAATTTGCTGTGCGGTAATACCAACAGTACTTTACAAAGACCACCGTGATTAGCACTGCTGACCCCCTTATAATAAGGACTCTGGAATTTAAAGGTACTTAAAAGCCCACCCATGACATCATAAAACGGCATGGCATGACGTTTGCATACATTTGATAAACCTACACGTTTTGTATTATTATAGAATATATCACGTGAACGAAGCTAATATCATATACTTGTTTAAAAGGCAAATTCACCGAAGTTAAAGTTCGTCAAGAAGTACACCCAGTCCTCAGTGCCACAGTACAATACAATCATTGCCGCTCTACGCTGTGTCAGCACACGTCCCACTCTCCTTCCACTTAATAGCTGTGGCGCGTCGCATATCCATCCCCAGTTGGCAGTGGAAGCATCTCCACAACATGTCACGACTGATTGCATGCTTGTGAATGCATTCACAGGCGCTGCCTCAGGAAGACCCATCACTGAGATGACGCTACGGGGTGCCGTTGACTCGTACGTGTATTCAGAGGCGCATGTCAGCAAACCTTCAGAAACTGACAAGTCATTCAAGTCCCCAGGTGGCTGTTGCCTCGGCTCCACTTTGGCAGTCATAAGTAGCCAACTCCCTCTTGCGCAGCCTCCAAATATTCGCCAACCCTGCTGCCTACAGGAATGGCATTGCATTCAGAATGCTAATCAAGTGATGTTTGTATGGTGCGCTTCATGCACGATGCCTGGCTTTCTAAACACCTTTGTTACACCTGTTATCATGACGTAATGTAATGATAGTCGATTTAAAATAGTATGTGTGTTAGTTTATTACATAAAAGGTGATGGGGAGGACACAACTGGCTGTACAACAATGAGGCCCAATCTACTGTTCTGTACGTGTACTATAATTGTCAGATGTTAGGGTCATGCATGATTTTAGCTTTATAACATGAGACCTCAATTGCATGTGTCAGAATGCAGGACATTTTAAGCCAAAATAGTGTTTTTTCTTTGTGACGCTTTTACTGTAGGTTTAGAAACGCGTAAGCAAATAAACTAATTTTGCTGTGATTAACGGTACCCTGTAGCATACATTTTGGGCCTGGTTCACAGAGCGTTTTCCTATAGGATTGTGACATTATAAAATGCTTCTGTGAATCAGGCCATTTGTTTTATATTGTATTTGGTTATAGCCTTCAACCTTTTAGAAATATCACAGAAATCACCACCATACAAATGGCCCTCATTACAAGTTGGCCGGTGCAGAATTAACGTGCAGGTATTATTACTGTATACCGGCACGTTTCCGCACTGGCCAATTACAACTTTGCTGGTGAGGTGCTCGGAATTACCTCCATCTAAGAACTGGGGGTTAATTCCTGGGCCTAACTGGCAAACATTTCTGGTATTACCGGCACTGGTATTACCGGCGCCGGTAACACCAGCAAATCCCCCATGGAGTCCAATGGGACTCCATGGAATGGGGATTTACCATTCACTGTCACTCATAATCCAGCAGTAATACCGTCAACACCGCCAGACTGAGTGACGGTAACAGTATTACCAGTATTCTGGCAGAGTAACTCAAAGGATACTGGCAAACTCATAATGAGGGCCATTTTCTCAAAACACATTTCACATACAATGGGCCTCATTAGAAGGTTGGAGGTAACTATGCCGCTTTTAGCGGCATGGTTGCCTCCATACCGCAATCCGGGCCCGGGTTCCTCGAATGAGGAATTACTGGGCCATCGCAACCTTGGCGGACCCGGTAATCACTTGTCCAAGGAACCCGGACCCGGTCCATCCCCATTCCCATTCGAGCCCCCATAGGGCTCAATGGGAATGGGGAAGGAGCTAACAACGGGCCCGTTAATGACGGGCCCGTTGTTTGCTCCCTGGTCCCCTCGCGGGACCCGGTAAGGACGCCTGGTTTTTCCAGGCGCGCATTGCGGGTCCCGCGAGGAGACCTCGTAATAGGGCGGAACGGGTTTACCGGCACCTTTACCGGTGCTGGTAAACCCATTCCGCCAACTTTATAGTGAGGGCCAATGTCAGAACACATCCCACACAAAAGAAACAATAACATGCACCATTTCCCATCAGCAGGAATATAATTTTAAAAAAAGGAATGTTCAAATCTAAAAATAAAAAGTCCTCTTCAAATTCACTTGTTTCTGAAAACGCTTCAAATGTTATAAAATAATAACTGCTAATGCAGCAGAAGTTGATCAATAATCACTTCCACAAATACTCACAGTCTACCTGCTCTGGGATACTAACCCCTTTACTAACATATAGAATGTGTTGAAATACTAGGGACAGATAATATATTACAACATGCTTTAAAGTTTCCTCCACAGTCACATCACCATAGTACCTGCAAAAGGCCTGATCTTAGGGTATCATCTTTCTCTGTAATTAAATCGTTCAAGTCTGAAGAAAATATACATTATACATCACATAAAATCCCCTCTAGCTAAAGAGAGTATGAAAAATTCACAAATATGGGGCCAAATGGCCTTGACTTTTAAATTCACATTCAAGGTGGGAAGAGATGGTTAGGCATGAAGCGAACACAAAGTACTCATCCAATCGTATTTATAAAGAACATGTTTTACACAAGTGGGATTTTCAACAAAGTCCCCCACTCTGACACCAACCTCGAAAACAATAGTATTGCAGTTCTTCGAAAAATAACATGTATTTTGCTCGTGTTGGGAGTGCAAACCCGTGGCATGGCCAGCATACAAACAATGAGGCGGAGGAAGTAATAATTCATGGTACAACATAAAATAATGCCATTTTACCTGTATTGCAGGAGATTTTAAACCTACCTGATAGTGAATTGCTACTAATGGAATGCAGTTTGGCAATCTACAATCCCTCCGCCATGTAATAGCATTTCACTGATCTAAAAATCTAAAAACTCCAATGCTTAAAAATGCATCACCTCAATCCCATATATAATTTTAAGGACCATTTTACCCTCATAAAAAGTATCCAAGGGAATAGCCGAAAATCTACCATACTGACAGGGTAATTCATAGAATCCAGCGCACAAGTAGCGCACGCGGCTGGCGCACAGCGTGCGCCTGCGATAGTCTGCGCCAGGCACGTGCGCTAAAACAGATTTCCGCGCACAGCGTATTCATGGATTTCAAGCTCCCAAAACAGCCGTGGCGCAGAGAATCGCAGCGAGCCTGCAGCAGCGCCAGTAACGCCCCCAAGAACGCCCTCGCGCACGGAAAAGCCATCAAAAGCGCTAAATCATCGCTAAGGGCTGCGCTAACCCCGGACCACTTCACAGGGCAGGCAAACAAGGAAAGCAAAGCGGGCAATCTCCAAATCAGGAGTACGCGGGAAGTACTACACGCGACTAGGCAGGGAACGTGAATCACAGGGGTACGCGGGAATCATCACACGCGAACAGCCAGGGTGCGTGTATTACAGGGGTAGCGGGAAGTTCAACACGCGATTGGCCAGGGAACGTGAATTACAGGGGGACGCGTGAAGTAGAACACGCGATAGGCCAGGGAACGTGTATTACAGGGGTACGCGGGAATCATCACACGCGAACAGCCAGGGTGCGTGTATTACAGGGGTAGCGGGAAGTTCAACACGCGATGGGCCAGGGAACGTGTATTACAGGGGGACGCGTGAAGTAGAACACGCGATAGGCCAGGGAACGTGCATCACAGGGGTACGCGGGAATTATCACACGCGAACAGCCAGGGTGCGTGTATTACAGGGGTAGCGGGAAGTTCAACACGCGATGGGCCAGGGAACGTGTATTACAGGGGGACGCGTGAAGTAGAACACGCAATAGGCCAGGGAACGTGTATTACAGGGGTACGCGGGAATCATCACACGCGAACAGGCAGGGTGCGTGTATTACAGGGGTAGCGGGAAGTTCAACACGCGATTGGCCAGGGTACGTGTATCACAGGGGTGCGTGGGAATTATCACATGCGAATAGGCTGGGTGGGCCCCCACAGGTGTACCCTGTACACCCTCCCCGGCCCCTGCAGGCAGCCCACAAAACAGTGGACTACCCTGCACACCTGATCATGTCCCCCTGCACCCCCATCCACCAGGGGCACCCTCCACCAGGCCCCCACCCATGTCTCCCACCACCCCCACCCCCCAGCAGTGCAGGGGCACCTGCCATCAGGCCCCCATCCATGTCTCCCACCACCCCCAACCCCCATCCACCAGGGGCACCCTCCACCAGGCCCCCACCCATGTCTCCCACCACCCCCACCCACCAGCACTGTGGGGCACGTGGCCAGCAGGCAGTCAGGCAGCAGCCGATGGCAGGTGGGAGCGTGCTCAGGCTTCTTGGGGACTTAAATTTGGCCTCCTGGCCAGGAGCGTGGTCTTTCGTGTTAGAACGCGTGGACAGCCTGATAGGGAGTGATTTTGCACCTGAAAACCCCACACTCATCGCGCGAAAACCCGTCACCAGCATATGTGCGTCAATAGTTACCTGCACGTGCAGTGTCAAAGCGTGTGATTGGTGAAAAGTGAGCGACACGCAGGAGTGTCGAAGCGCGTGATTGGTGAAAAAGGATCCACATGCAGGAGTGACAAAGCGTGTGATTGGTGAAAAGTGAGCGACACGCAGGAGTGTCGAAGCGCGTGATTGGTGAAAAAGGATCCACATGCAGGAGTGACAAAGCGTGTGATTGGTGAAAAGTGAGCTACACGCAGGAGTGTCGAAGCGCGTGATTGGTGAAAAAGGATCCACATGCAGGAGTGACAAAGCGTGTGATTGGTGAAAAGAGAGCTACACGCAGGAGTGCCAAAGCGTGTGATTGGTGAAAATGGGCCAAGCACGTACACGCCGTAAGTGACGATGTACGTGTGGGCCTGTATAAAAGGTAGTGTTGAACACAATTTCCTTGTACGTGCTTTTCGTGGAGAGCGAGTGGGTGAATTCGGTACTTCTTGTCGTTTCACACGCGATTTACTTCACGGCGTTTCCAGTTCGTACTCCCTGTTACCTCTGACAGCTCTTTTCTCTTTTTCCTCTTGTACTGGTTTTCCTGGGCCTGTTCCCTCAAACAGTGTCCCCTTCTACAGTTGTCCTGTCTCCTCAGACAGCGTACACCTCTTCTTTTGGCGGGGGTGTTGCCAACCAAAAGTGCTATTTTTTCACGCTCTTTTACCTGGCAGACGGTGAGTCACGCACGTATCTAACATCTGTGCTTGCCCCGTGTGTAGCCTACCCCTTCAGAGGTCAATCTAGGCCGCGTGTGACACGCATACGTTCATTGTGTTACTGGATGCCACAGCGTAGTGCAGGGTTTTCCATCAGCACACGTGGTCTAGGAGGGGTATTGTGCACGTTCCTTAACTTTTTTGGGGTGCCTGTGCGTTGCGTGACCCGTCATCTTCCCCCAGGGGTGTCATATAGCCTTGCCACTGCACTAGGGTACGAATACCATCTGGTACCCAACCCCTTTGACACCCAATTGCCCAGGACAATTGTGCACACCCACTCCCATACGCACAATACCATCAGTGCCATGGTTGGGAGGCGTGCAAGCCGTAAGGGTGGCAAAGGTGGCCGAGCCACACGTGGTGGCCGTGGAGGATCCAACAGGGGACGTGGTTGTGACTTGCAGGGCGCCCCTGTTCCCCCCAGTCTGGAGGAACAGTCAGGGACACCCATGCCCCCCCCCCCCCAGTTGAGAGTCATGTGGCTGATACCAACCCTGATCAGCCCATGTCGGACCAGGCCATTGTGGCACCAGACCTGTCCGAGGGTGATTCCATCGCTGACATCCAGGTCAGCAGGTCCACTGCACGTGCACCGGTGCACATTGGTGTCATCAGGGCACGCGCATCTATGCCAGATAGGTCATCTGCTGGCCCCCGTAACCAGGGTGTGGCTCAATCCACCCCACCTCTCATACACCCTGCCAAGACTGTGTCGGTCCTAGTTCATGCACCTCAGATCAGGCCTGACCCCATCCCACTACCCCCAATGCCTGCACCTACTCCCATGCTGAGTGGGCAATCACACACACCCAGTACAGAGTCCACCACGGCTCCTGCCCCTAGTGTCCACAGCGGCGTAGGACACTCTGGATCCCCACCCCCTTCCAAGCGCAAGAGGAAGAGTGCACGTCCGGCACAGGCTGATGCCCCAGACACGGCTGCACAGTCCGGCCCATCAAGGAAGCCAAGCTTCACAGACGCCGAACTTAATGCACTTGTTCAGTATGTGTCAGATCATGATAGGGAAATGGTCATCGTTGCAGGGTCCAAGACCACACATGCCAGACGCCAGGCACACTGGCAGACCATTGCTGACAGAATAAGTGCCCTTGGAGTAGTGAGGCGCACAGCTAGTGATTGCCAGAAGCGCTGGAATGACCTTAAGCGCAGGGCAAAGGATAAGCTGGCCTCAAGTCATGCCGCAACCTTGGTGACTGGAGGTGGGTCCCCAGCACAGGAAATAGAACTCACACCACACGAGTCCGTAGCTGGATCCTACGTCACCGAGGGACAACTCCAAGGTGTGGGAGACCTCCCTGATTACGAGGCATCATCCAGTGAGTGCACATGCATGTGTGTATTATCCATGTGCATGGTGTGTGTGTGAAGCATTCATGTTGGGTGCCTGTCAAGGGGGTGTGTGGCAGAGTTGATAGTGGCACCCATGTGCCTCATCCAGTATGTTCAGTGCAACACCATCTGGCCACAGCACTATCCCTACTGGCAACAGTGCACATATGGGCCAACACCATGGAAGTTGCCCTTGATTAGTAATTTTGTCACTACATTGTTGCTCATACTCCCCTGTCTATTCATCTGATGTCTTACATACCATTCCTCTCCTTTCCCCCAGCCATTCAAGTTTCATCTTCACATGCCTGACATGCAATGATACCACATGCTAATGCGTCCTCTGTATATAAATGCCTACCAACATGCAGTCATACTGTGGATGTAGCCTTGACATCCACCTCCTTCCTGGGTCCTTTGGTACCGTCTGGTTTCGAGCCCCATTCCCTCACACTCCATGCTGCTCTTCATGGTCTATCTTCCATGACTTCTACAGTTCAGACCATCGTGCCCTACGCACGACACCTGCTTGCCAAAAGTCAAATGAGGGCAGCCTGCCCTCCAATGCGACCCACCCTATTGCTGACCAGTGCATCTGAGCCTACTCTAAGCTAACTCTCACTGACATCTGCTCATACATGCCTTTGCCTGTCCCATAGACCCTTCACATGGTCCCTGTCCTCTCTCCTTGCTCCTCTTCCACCATCATAGGTGGGACCCGTTGGGGTGTACTCCTGGCCTCCTTCCAATCCTCAGATACCACTATTGATGTGCATGGTAATGGGAGCGTCTCAGTCCAAGGCCCTTAGGCCAACCTCAATCTCCTTGAGAAATGCTACCCACATCTCATCAACTTCCTTACCTCTCCTGCTGTCCCCCCTCCTCTCTCCTCATCAATCCTGCACTGCCTCCCTGCACCCTCCCATGAACCTTCTCCGCCTCCCACTCCAACTCCTACACATGCGGCACCTCTGATCTCTAGCACTCCCCGTAAGTCCTACAAGGCTGTCAACCTCCTCCACAATTACACTCCTTTCACTGCGGCTGCATCAGGCATTCCTCCGATAACTGTCACTTACATGAGGTTATGCACCTTGACATCCTTGGTCTCATGGAAACATGTCTGACGGCCAGCTCTGTCTGCATCCTTGACCCTCTCCTTGGCCCGCCACTACTGTGCAGGGGGGGTGTGCCCTTGGCTTCCCTGAGGGTATTCCTGCCACTGTCACACCTACTTAGACCTACTCCACTCTGGAATGGCTTGTGTGAGGTTTCTGTCCACCACACCTTGACATTCTCAAACAGTGCGTACTGTGTCTTGGAAAACTGGTCAAATGTACTACTTCCTTTCTGAGTGTCCTCACCTCTCCTCCTCACTCATGTCCCCAGACACAGAATTCCTCATCCTTGGTGCGGTACGCATCCACCTGCATGCCTGTTGACGCCCCCACGTGACCTTTCTGTGACCTCAGCAACTCCCTCTCACCCTCTAGACTCCCGTCTGTCCCTACTCATTCTGCAGGGCACACTCTTGATGCTCTGATCTCATCTGACTTTCCCCTCTCCGTCCATCTCTGCACTCCTCTCTCCTGGAGTGATCACATTCTCCTCTCCTCCCAGCTCACCCTCAACACCCCACAGGCAAAGCCACCCTCACCACTGTCACACACCTTCTTGGGATTCCGACCCATGAAGTGTCTGTCAGTCGAGGCTCATGCTGCCAAAATCTCCCCCCCATCCAGCTCCCCCTTAGGCTCACTCCCATCCTGACAGGGCCCACTCCATGCTCCACTCCATGTCAGGTACACTGGATGTCTTTGCCACGGTCATGACCACCTGTCTGAAGCCCCATGCCAATGCAGAGTCCTGGCATGACTCGGATCTTGGGAACCCAAACCACAGGTGCCGGGTGGCAGAGAGGGAATGTCCTGCATCATGGCCATCCTCTGGCAAACTGGCCTGCCACATGCTCCAAAGGCAATAGCGCCTCACCCTTCTCACCAAGATGAGATCCCCAATCCAAGGGCACATATCTGCGGCATGTGACAACTCTGCAGGACACATAGAAATCTGCAAGGACCTTGCCGAGCCAGAAGCAGTGTGTACCTCCCCTGTCCCCTCCGAGCCCACAGCACAGCATGATTGTCTCTGTACCCCTATAGGCCACCCCCCCAGCACTTGTCTGCGCCTAACACCATCTGCCCTTGACGTCAAGTCCTACTTACCTTGTACAGCACTTCCAGCCGCCACTCCCCCTTGCACTTCATTGTGCCACCCACCCCTGCACTTGCGTGACATGAATGACACCAGCACCAGTAGTATTGTTGACTGGCATCCCCTTCTGCCCCACCACCCCTCAGTGCTCCGCTGCACCTACAAACATTACTTGACCGGTGCTTCACGAATGCAAAATTATTCCGTTACAGGTGTTGGGGAGGTGGAATCACAATGTTTACTGCATTATGTTGATGTAGACAAGGCACTGTGCATCGTTGCCAATTTGGACTAGCAGATCCATGTACAACATGTATACTAATTGATGTGACGATGCAATGTCAGGACCAGAGTGGTTGAAATCCAAAAAAGTAGCCCTCCTCTCCCTCTTCACTTGGTGGCTATGTCACATGCCATGTGTGTGATGGCATGTGCCTTTGACATGGCAATCACCGCCCAATGTGTGATGGCAGTGCTAGGCATCAAGGTGAGCAGGCGTTGCTCTCCAATCAGTACATAGTATGCCCTGAGCCTCCCCTACAGACCCAGTGATGGTGAATGCATAGGAGGACTCCCAGTCATGTAGGACATGTGTCGTAGGACTACTGCCTATGTTGTTCATCAGCCCTTGTTGCATGCCATGGTGCTAATGCCTGTTTCCATTTTTCTCTTTCATGTCTTTGCAGGGGACGAAGCACTTGTTGATGCTGGGGATGTGGTGGTGGAGCCGTCCCAGGAGGGCAACCCGGGCCGACCTACCACAAGTGAGGGACGTGGTGTGTTTGTGGGTGAAAACCCACAAGTGCTGCAGGCCGTGCTGTCGAGGGGTGTCTCTGGGGGTTCCTCCCCCGAGCAGTATTCAGGTGTAGACTCGGAGGATGACACCTATGTGCAGTCGCAGGTGAGTGTTCTTGGGAGAGAATCTCCTCTGTCCGACCCACCTGCAGCCAGGCCATTGGCCTCAATGGGGATGTCAGTGTCGGCAGATCAGCCTCCGGTGGTTACGGATGCAGGGCCACACCACCCAATCTCTGATCCTGTTCCTGGGGCTGCAGATCAGAGAGGGAATGCAGTCCTGCAGCCTGAGGCCTTGCCGGCACAGCAAGGCGCAGTCCGCCTTGCCCCAGGCAGGTGTGGTGCCCGTCAACGTGGTGGCCGTATGCCACCTGGCAATACCGTATGGGAGCAATCCATCTACGGTATGGCCACCCAACAGGCAGCATCATCCGAGATGATTGCACAGGCCATGGATAGGGTGGCCACTTCCATTGTCCCCCCAGAAAGGCTGATGGAGCGACTGGAGCAGGCTACAGAGTCCATCTGCCAGGCACACAGGGAGGATATGTTGGCGTCCAACATGGACAGGCGGGCGGCACTGGCGACTCTGCGGGAATCACTTTCCATGGAGTCCCAGCGCCACAGGGAAGCCCTGAGGGAAGAACTCCGTCACCTCAGGTCGACCCTGTTAGAGCTTGAGGCTTCATCCCATAGAAGGACAGAGGAGCAGCTGGAGCGTCTGACACGGACGCTCTCGGCCGAGATGCAGGCAACTCGTGCGGAGGTCAGGTCATCCCGGGAGTTACTGCATGGGGACCTCCGCATGATTATAACCCAGAACCAGAACTACCAGACCCGCCTGCTTGCAGCCATGGAGGAGCAAACTCGTGCTTTGCGTGGGCTGCCTCCCATTGTCACACCATCTTCTGAGGCAGCTCCCCCACCTCCAGAGTCAGCTGCAGGGTCTGGGCAGAGCCATAGCGACTCATCTCCCACAACAGAGTAGCCGTGTGGGCCACGAGCCTATGGGGTGTTTTCCTTTCCCATGATCCACACAGGTGGATTGTGGCGTGCATCCTGTCCTCGGACCTCATAGGTGGCCCCCCCCCCCCGCCGGCCCTTTCATGGCCATTTTTTCTCTTTTTCATTTTTATTTTGCAAGAGTGTTGCCTTGTGTGGGTACCTGGGCATACACTGTATTGTGGCTGGGCACATGCAGGCTTGTCCTGAGTTTGGTTTCGATGCTTGGGTAGCAGACATCCACACCCCTCCTGCTTCCGTTTCCATGGGCTTGCAAAGGGTGTGCCCAAGTGACAGCAAATTACACGGTGACATTGGACTCCCATGAGCTGTTGGCCAGTCCATAGTCAATACTGTGTAGACATTCATAGTGTTCATTGTTGTTGCACCTAACTATGCATGATGGTATGATATGTGCCTCTACTTACATATGTTGCTCATGTTTTGCAGGTATTTCACACAGATCTTCACAAGGGCATACTCTCTGGAGTCACACTACATGTCGGTAGATGTGCACTGACACTTTTGCATGGCGCCATCACTGTACATCTGGACGGTGAGGACATACCAGCTGAATCAGGTAATGAGACTACCATTGATTACATGCAATGTGTCTTGTTTGGGTGGGCTTCAGGGTGGGTTGGTGTGTAATTTGATAGAAATTACTCTTACACAGGTGTGTAGTAGTGGCTTCAGGGCGGTTAGCTGCTCAAGTGCGGCTATGTTCCATTTGGGGCACTGCTATTTGTGACACTGGTGTCATGTTGTGATGGCCAGTTTGTTTGCTGTCACATACCATGACATGGTGTCCTCAGTGGCGGGACTGTGAAGGGAGTGGGTGACATGGCAATGTTGTCATGTAGTGAATCGCCTGTGGCAATGCATTTTAGATTGATGGAGTTGTGTCTTTGCGTTGTGATGCATAGCTGGTGTATGTGTAGCTAGGGGTGCACACATATTGACACTTCCATGTTAACAATCTCAGGCTGATGTGTATCTGACAGTTCATTGTCAAGTAATTTTCAGACATTGTCAGGTAGAGTCATCATTGATTGTCAGATGGTATGTGCCAGAGCAGTGTGCACTAGCCAGCACTGTGATTCCTAGGTGAAGAAGTTGGCCACCAGTAGCGTACGGGCTGCCTCCCCCCGTGCCCTTTCCCCTCCCATGCGCAGCGGGCGTGCATGTGGTTGTGGATGTGGGGGCACCACCATGTCCACGGGCAGGCCCCGGCGTGTTGCAACGTTGTGCAGGACACATGCTGCCACTATGATCCTGCACACTATTCGGGGAGCATATAACAGCTGCCCGCCAGAACGGTCAAGGGAGCGAAAGCGTGACTTGAGCACTCCGAATGTGCGCTCCACTATGCCCCGTGTAGCAATGTGGGCTGTGTTGTACCTTACCTGGGGTGGCGTGGTGGGGTTCCGGATTGGGGTCATCATGTGGGGGCTGATAGGGTAGGCACTGTCCCCTGCGGAGGTGGTGATGGGTATCATTAGTGGTGTTGTGTCATGACCCAGTATCTGACATGCATGCATGTGGAGTGGCATTCATGCTCACCAAGCAGCCATGTATCTCCATGCTGGCCAGCCTCTAGGTCCCGGCATAGGGTAGACATTCTGTAGATGAAGCTGTCGTGGGTGGACCCTGGATAGTTGGCATATACTGATGTGATGATTCCCTTGGCATTGCATACAACTTGGACGTTGATGGAATGCCAGTGCTTGCGGTTTCTATAGATGTGCTCTGTTGCCCTGGGTGGACGTAGAGCCACATGTGTGCAGTCAATTGCACCAAGCACTTTGGGGAATTGAGCCACACCATAGAATTCCTGGATGCACGTCCGCCTTTCTGCATGAGTCCTGGGGAGATATATGTGCCTGCGGACTGAAGGCCGTGCAGTGATGATGTTCAAGACCTGGTGTAGGCAGCGTGACTGCGTGGCCTGTGACACACCACCCACTATGGCACTTGTCCGCTGAAAGGATCCAGTGGCCAAGAAGTGCAGTACATTCAGGACCTTCTGCAGGGGGCTGAGTGCTTGGGAGCACAGGGTGGGTGATGTGAGGTCATCCTCCCACTCACTGACCAGGTCCAGTATGATGTGTGCTGGAAACCTGTACCTCCCATACACCTGGTCATCAGGCATCCCGAATAGGCTGGTTCTGGGTGTGAATATTCTGGCCCTGACTCTCCTCCTCATCCTCCTTTGGTAGCCCACTGCCACTGCTGCTAGGAACGGTATGTTCATCCTGGCATCTGGCTTGTTTATTGAAAAGTGCGCAAATTAATGCCTTGCGCGTGTAGTAGGCAGCGTGTGAGCCTCGCACCCCTGGAATCGAGTTCCCACTCCAATCGCGTGTGGAAATTCCCACGCTGCAGGCATACAGGTGCGCTGACGTACTTGCCTGTGTAAGTGGCCGCGCGCCCCTGAAATACACGTACATAGGCCAATGGCGTGTAAGCGCACTTTTGGGCAATTACACGCGATGAAATACACGTACATAGGCCAATGGCGTGTACGCGCACTTTTGGCCAATTACACGCGATGACACTCTGACGTGCAGGATTTCCACGTGTGCTCCGTCTTCACGTGCTGAGTGGGGAACGCCCGTGCGGATCACGTCAGACGCGCTTACGCGATGAGGGACTCTGGTCCAATAGAATCGCGTATGCGTGCTGACGCACTTACGCGCTAAGGGCCTTTCCTCGGATTTCACGCTGACGTGCAGGAATTTCACGTGCCAAATCACTCCGTATCAAGCTGGCCACCCGAAAACACACGGAACACCACGCTCCTGCCCCGAAGGCCGAGTTACTGCCCCCCAAGTGCCCTGAGCAGCCTCCCACGTGCTATCTGCTGCTGCCTGCCTGCCTGCCTGCTGCCACCGTGCCCTGCCATTTGGTGCCTGCACATCAGCCATCTGCAGGGGTCCAGTTGCTGTGTCCACCCCTGCTGGAACTGAAGACTCCCAACTGGGATTACATCGCTCCACAGCCCAGCCCCAGGACCCAGTTGCCCACCCACACCTGCCTTTTGGGTTGCCATGTCGGGCACTTCTACATCTGGCACCAGTGGCAACCCCAGGCCAGAGGGGCAGAGGGGCACCAGCTTCACTGCCACCGAAGTTGGTGTCCTGGTGGAGCATGTCCTGGGGCAGTATGATGCCCTCTTTGGATCGTCCCGCGCCAGCAAGGAAGGACGGGAGAGGATCTGGGCCGACTGTGTGGTTGCCATCAACGCGGAGGGGGTGGCAACCCGCAACGTCTTGAAGATCAAGAAGCGCTGGGAGGACTTGAGGTCCAGGACCCTTGTGAAGGCCCGGCGCCTCGTGGAGGGAGGCCGGGGCCACATGAGTTCCATCCAGAAGAGGGTCCTGGAACGCGTACGCCCAGCGCTCCACGCCCAGATCCTTGAGAGGGAGACCCGTCTGGAGTTGAGCGGTAAGTGTCCAAGCATCACTGTGTGAGACAGGGCATGTTGCGGTGTGCTGGTTCTATGATACTTGCCTGTATGTGTGCCATGTGCCATGTATGCATGTATGTGTGCTGGGACATCATGGTAATGCATGTGCGACCAGTGATGTGTGACCCACATGGTTGTTGCATGTGTAGAAATGCGGCATGGGGAGCACTATGCAGATTTGGGACATGAGAGCATGCCAGTCTCTGTACCTGGACATGGATGGGGGTGAGGATGGGTGCTGATGCCAGGTACATATATGGTAGCCATGTCTGTGTGCCTGACCTGCATGTCTGTGACTTGTGCATGCCATGGATGCATGACTCATGTGTGTGACAATGCACAGATTCAGTGACGCACCCACCTTACCCTTGTTTTGCCTGTGTTTGGTGTGATTGTGGCCAGATGGATGTGACTGAGGTGTAGTGTGTGCATGTGATATGCATGAGCCATGATGCATGTGAGTTACATTTCATTGAATGTTTCAAGAGTCAATTGGACATGCATGGAAATGTGCATGGCATGCACCATGCCTGTTACTGTGTGTGTTTTGCCTGGACTGACCCATGTGTTGTGGAGGGACATGATGGAAGTGTACTTTGACAGGGGTGCTCATCTGCTATTGCTTCCTGTCTAGGGGACCATTGTACAGTAGCCTGATGCTTGTGTTCTTTGTCTCCCTCTACGCAGCGGCTAGTGAAGAAGAGGGCGGAGACGGCGCTGTGGAGCAAGGCGGCGGGGATGCCCCCACGGCTGCAGCGGAAGGGGTGGGTGAGCCCCCACAGGGGCCTGCTACGGCGGGAGACGGTGAGGAGCCATCCAGGTTGGTGGTTTGCACAGAGGAGGAGGAGGCCGACACTGGTGCACACATGGGCCCTGGTGGGAGCATCCCTGCTGGTGCAAGTGGTGCAGTCCAGGGCCAGGGGCAGGAGGCAGCACAGGTCACCGTGGAGGGGCCTGTGCATGTCGCTGTCCCTGACCCTGTGAGTGCACCACCATGCACCAGCAGGGATGCCCCGTCCCAGGCCCGTCCGCAGGTAGAGGGGATGTCCATGTCAACTGACTCCCCTCCACCTGCGGCCGTGGGAACCCCTGGCCGCGTGGAGCAGGTCCTGATTGGGGTCGCGATGCGCACGGCTGTGATTCGTGATGCCGTGCGTGCTTCCCGGGAGGAGCACGCACGTCATCACGAAGTGCACCGTGCCGACGTGGCCCAATTGGGATCGGCCATGTTCGGGGGGTTCCTGCATGTGTTGGCCAATCTGACGGCCCTCTCCTCCTCTGTGCAGGCTATCCACCAGTCGTTCTCCTTGCCGTCTTCCGGCCCAGATGCCACCATGGCCCCCTGTGGACCTGCCCCGACCAATGCAGCCAGCTCGGTGGGGATCCCATCCCTGCCGCAGTTGGGAGTCGGAGGTCCAGCAGGGGTGGACGACACAGCAAGTGGACCCCAGCAGATGGAAGATGTGCCGGCATCATCGGGCAGGGCACGTGCACGACGGCGTCGGTGGTTACCATCAGCCTGGATGCCGTCGTGCTGGCAGAGGCAGTGGCGTCGCAGGCAGCAGCGGGCTCGACGTGGGAGGCATCATGGCTCAGGGCCATCAAGATCGGAGGGGCAGGCATCGGCCGGAGGGCAGGGCAACCCTGGCATGGCGGTGTGTTCCGTGTGGGAGGAGTTTGGCCAGCGGATAGGTGCGGAGCGGCAGCGGGCGGAAGAGGAGCGGCTCGCCATGGCCAGGGCGGAGATCTCCATGCATCAGGCATTGAGGCGGGCTGAGTGCCTCGAGGAGGCTCGCAGGGAATTTGGAGAGCACATGGGGTTGTCCCTGCGAGACCTCGGGGCCAGGACTGAGTCCCGCCTCCAGGACATTGACATGGAGTTCGAGGATGCCCTGGCCAGCATCACCAAGTGAGCCGCAGGACTAGCCCGCTGCCTTTGTATATAGTTTTTTAGTTAGTTAGTGCTAGGTTTCCTTTATTTAATTTTTTTTTTTTGGACCGCTTGGACAATGGCCACTTCTTTGTACATATTTTTTTAAATAGTTAGTATTAGGTTTAATTTGTGGTGTTGGGCTCATGGACCCTTGAACAATCCTGTAAATATAGTTATTTTTTGTGAGATAAATTTTTTTACTTTCATATTGGTCACACCATGTCGTAATGGTTTATCTTTCATTTCATTCTACATGTGTTTACTTTGGACAAAATCTATTCATTTTTCTATCCTTTGTTTTTTGGTTTCTCATTTTTGTTCCCGGACATGGACCTTTTATTTGCTTTACCAGATAGTTGTCAGAGTTTACTTTATTTTTATTTTTTAATACATTTTAATATTATCTTACACTTGTGTCATTTTTTCTTTGGTTTCTTACATGCCATGATATGGGTTTTGACATTGACTTGCACCCATTGTGTATGTGTGTGTGGCGGACATGTGTTCTTTTGCTTACTTGCCTTTGGGGTTGTGTCATGTGATTGCATTCACTATGTGGGTGCATGCAATCCTTGCCTGGGTGTTTGTGCTGGGTATGCTGGTCATTACTGCCATTATTGTGTATCGTCAGGACCAGGGGCCAGGGGGACATGGGTGGGGGCCTGGTGGAGGGTGCCCCAGGTGGATGGGGGGTTGGGGGTGGTGGGAGACATGGGTTGGCCATGGGTGGGGGCCTGCTGGCAGGTTGCCCACAGTGCTGGGGGTGGGGGTGGTGGGAGACATGGGTTGGCCATGGGTGGGGGCCTGCTGGCAGGTTGCCCACAGTGCTGGGGGTGGGGGTGGTGGGAGACATGAGCAGGTGTGCAGGGTAGTTCCCTGTGGTGTGTGCTGCCTGCAGGGGCCGTGGAGGGTGTACAGGTAATGCCTGGGAGCACACAGCCAAATCGCGTGTGCAACTTCCCGCTCACCCCTCAAATCCACGTTCCCTGCCATATCGCGTGTGGAACTTCCCGCGCGCCCCAGAAATCCACGTACCCGGCCATATCGCGTGTGCAACTTCCCGCGCACTCCTGCAATCCACGTACCCGGCCATTTCGCGTGTGCAACTTCCCGCGCACCCCTCGAATCCACGTTCCCTGCCATATCGCGTGTGGGACTTCCCGCGCGCCCCAGAAATCCACGTACCCGGCCATATCGCGTGTGCAACTTCCCGCGCACCCCTCGAATCCACGTTCCCTGCCATATCGCGTGTGGGACTTCCCGCGCGCCCCTGAAATCCACGTACCCGGCGATTTCGCGTGTGCAACTTCCCGCGCACCCCTCGAATCCACGTTCCCTGCCATATCGCGTGTGGAACTTCCCGCGCGCCCCAGAAATCCACGTACCCGGCCATATCGCGTGTGGAACTTCCCGCGCGCCCCTGAAAACCACGTACCCGGCCATTTCGCGTGTGCAACTTCCCGCGCACTCCTGCAATCCACGTACCCGGCCATTTCGCGTGTGCAACTTCCAGCGCACTCCTGCAATCCACGTACCCGGCCATTTCGCGTGTGCAACTTCCAGCGCACTCCTGCAATCCACGTACCCGGCCATTTCGCGTGTGCAACTTCCCGCGCACTCCTGCAATCCACGTACCCGGCCATTTCGCGTGTGCAACTTCCCGCGCACTGCTGCAATCCACGTACCCGGCCATTTCGCGTGTGCAACTTCCAGCGCACTCCTGCAATCCACGTACCCGGCCATTTCGCGTGTGCAACTTCCCGCGCACTCCTGCAATCCACGTACCCGGCCATTTCGCGTGTGCAACTTCCCGCGCACTCCTGCAATCCACGTACCCGGCCATTTCGCGTGTGCAACTTCCCGCGCACTCCTGCAATCCACGTACCCGGCCATTTCGCGTGTGCAACTTCCCGCGCACCCCTCGAATCCACGTTCCCTGCCATATCGCGTGTGGGACTTCCCGCGCGCCCCTGAAATCCACGTACCCGGCCATTTCGCGTGTGCAACTTCCCGCGCACCCCTCGAATCCACGTTCCCTGCCATATCGCGTGTGGGACTTCCCGCGCGCCCCTGTAATCCACGTACCCGGCGATTTCGCGTGTGCAACTTCCCGCGCACCCCTCGAATCCACGTTCCCTGCCATATCGCGTGTGGGACTTCCCGCGCGCCCCTGAAATCCACGTACCCGGCCATTTCGCGTGTGCAACTTCCCGCGCACCCCTCGAATCCACGTTCCCTGCCATATCGCGTGTGGAACTTCCCGCGCACCCCTGCAATCCACGTACCCGCCCATATCGCGTGTGGAACTTACCGCGCACCCCGGTATGCACGCACACGTTTATTTTTTCTCTCTGCGCGTGTCTGTGTTTGTGGGTACCCCTTTGTACGTCATTTGTCCAGGAGGGCAACAGTATTGTACATTGGTCATGTCTGTATATAGGTGCTATTTGTTGGCGCGCCTTTTAGCGCACATTTCTTGCAGGCGCAGACACGCTACCGCCTGCTTTCTTGTGGCGGTCGTGTTTGTGCCTGTTTGTGCCTGTGCGCTGCTTTGAGCGTGCGCTTTTTTGCCCTATTCTATTCCATGAATACGTGTTGTATGCGAGCGTGTGGGCGTTCCGCGCACTTGCCTCCTGAACTTTCCCCGTGCCGCCCACATTCTTCCCCATTCCGAGTGTTGTGCCCCATTTTATTCCCCATTCCGAGTGTCCCGCCCTGTGTTCCGCCTACTTTAGAGCTGTGCGCTGCGCTCGGAGTGATGGCGCAGTGGCCGTGGCGCACGACGTTGGTTGACCTGTGCGCCGGCCTGCGCCGCGCGTTTTTTCCGCGCACGTCCTCTGCTTTTCTTGCGCAGGGACTTCCATGAATCGACGTGCGCTGGTTTCCCTGCGCTTTGCGCTGATTTTCGGCGCAGCGCACGCATTGGCCCCTCTGCGCCGGGATTTTCGGCGCACATTTATTCCATGAATCGGCTTGTTAGTATTAATCCTAATCATCTGCCCAGCCAAGGCAACTACTTTGTGCCTCAAAAATTTCACCATATACGATTTGCAGAATTTGTTTAAAATAGGAAAGCCTGCATATACCAGGCTATTAACCTTCTTTAAGGAGAACTCACTAAAAAACCAAATAAAAAAATAGCACAATTTTAGACTTGAGAACTGATGAATCTTAGTTTTGCTCAGATTGATTTTCAGAAAATATCAGCAGCAAATGATGGAAAATTAAAGACCACTGCAAACCGGTGTACAATACAGTAAAAGAAAATCATCAGCTTGCGCTAAGCACGGATATCTAATATCGACCCATTTCGAGGAATAAAGAGTCTTTAACCAGGTATTCCTTCAAATCTCATACATATCAATTAAAAACGACAAAAAGACAAGGTGCAAGGATGCACACTTCACACTTATCACACACATGATCAAGTATACATTTACTTGGACAAATTACCTTGTACATTTAGACATGCTTGAATATTAGAACTGCTATGCTGTTCCTTGATGAAACGTAACAGACCCTTTGGGTGTACTTTTTATCCCATGTTAAGTCCTGCTAATACGTCAGTAAAACACCATTAACGTGTAGTACCATGATGTTTCCTAAACCCCACCTGAAAACCTCTTGCCCACCCTACAGTGTCAGTGAAAACCTTACTATCTGCATTGAATGCAGTGATAGGAGGTTAGTTCTTAAATTCGGATCGTAGACCTTTCTTAAAAATGGGCACAGCATAAGAAGTTTGCCAATCAGAAATAAACCATTCTTTATAAGGTTATTAAAATAAATCATTAAATGTAATCCTTGTATTGATATCCTATATAAATAGAAAGTTGGACAATTCATTGGGAACTGCAGCCCAGAAGGAACTACCTCTGTTAATAACATTCATAAACCCTTCCCGGGTAATCATACACTTCCAAGTATCCTCTCTATGCCGAGATATCAGATTACTTCACCATGTGGAGTATTATACAGAGATTCAAAATAACCTAGCCAAATTGTTTCAGACATCGGGTTTACTTGTAGAGCTTCCTGAGTACAGACCACATAATTCATAGCATTGCAAAAATAGGAATCTTCCTGAGAGGATAAAGTCTCCAACCTTACTTTATCATCTCTATGTAGCATAATTACACAGTGGCTCTTCATCCAGTCTTTATATGCTTACTTAGATTTCAGAATTTCCTTATTCTTTAGCCTAGTATCAATCCACTTCCTTTCCACATTACATATCTCATTCCTGAGCATCTTTATCCTTTCACCACACCATCCCCTCAAAAACGTGGAGATGAATACGTTTAGACGTATTCCCTCGTACCCGGTTATTAGGAAAGAACATTTTATTATGGTATGTTCAAGAAATAATGGAAAATGTGCAATATTAAAAGTATCACGTTTCAAAACGTGAGTTGTAACAGACAACATTTCCTCCATTTTATTACTAAGTTTGCTCACAGATAGCAGATTCCAACTAATACGTTGTTTCCCCAAATTAATCTTTAAATTAGACAAAGAAGAGCAATCTGATTTTTTTGCTATTTGTTGAGAAAAGCTGTGACCAAGCTATGATCACTCATGGAAGAGTCAAGAACATGAAAACCCAAACATAAATTATATAGCAAGACATCGACAAAAATATAGTTCAAGAGTGCAGAGGAATTCCGCTTGTGCCATGTGGGTTGATCTATAGAATATTCCATTAATTCTATGTAGTCCCAATGAATTAAGAGCCAAAACCCACCAGTCACTTTGGACCTCTTTACTCAAAATACAATGGGAAGAAGAATAAAGGCATGACTCATTATCCAAAGAGCCGGCAGACCTACATAAAGAATTCAAATCCCCTGAAAGAGCAACATGGCCACCAGCCGTCCTATTCATCAACCCATTTACATAAAGAGTAACATTTTCTAAAAACATCTGTATGGGGGAGATACCCTAATGCCAATATATATTTAGGAGGAGCAAATCCAAAAAGGTATCACCTGTAGTGAACCTGATCACTGTTGCAAAAGTCCCTCTACCAATGACATGATGTGAGATTATGGAAAAGCCCCCCCACCCCTGATCTAACAATTGTCATTAGGCCCCCTAACCGTTAGTTAATATTTGATTTAAAGCTGGTTGAACATAAATCATAACAGCATCCAACACAGGACATTCAGTCTACCATGTTTCCTGTAGCAATAAAAAATCATAATTTTTTAATTCTCGTCCAATAGCAGGATTAGTGAACATTTTAAGGTGACACCAGTGTTCCATACTACCTTCAATTCATTTGTATCACTAAAAATTCAACTTTTCCCTTTCTAGAATCACTGCAATGTAGTGTACTAGACAACCAGGGCCAATCATAGTGGTCCAAATTAAAACTTGGTTTTTGCAACGCCGCAACAACTTCTCTCATCCCTGCATCAGAACTTAAAACGGTAATATGCAGCCCCTACGATCCAAGGTCTAAACAGAGGGCTCAGAAGAGCATATCTCAAAGTTAGTATTACCCCTAAAGGGGGTTATATCATATCTCATCTGCCTAAGGGGTGTTGATTCACTTACAATCACATCATATATTATTTTAGACAGGATATTCATGATTGCTCTCTCTGTTGTCTAATTGTCCAGAAAGCTGGGTACGCATTAAACAAAACCGGGGTATTCGACAATTCAACAAATAGGGAGTATCCACCTTAAATAAACATTCCACTAAAAGATGGTGTGTGTCCAGGCACATCATTTGGGGGTTGCCAGGGGTCGCAACTGCGACCCATGAGGTCTCCCTTGCTACCCCTGTGGTCTCCCTTGTTACCCCTATAAAAAAAATAAAAAAAATGGGGGTGGCTGGCTTTCTTGTTCAGGCCTCTTAAAAAAACAGGGGGTTCCACAAGTACAACAGTTTGATCAGGGACCCTAAATAAGAAGGAATAGGAATGACAAATAATTTGCCTTTCTTTAATTCTATTCAGTAATTGCTAAACTCATTAAAGGTTTATTTCAGGCACACTTCAGGGAGTGAGTCACTGATTTAGTCTGTTCTTAAAGACCTCAACTCATCCTTTTATCCTTCTGAGATCGATGTATGAGTACCGCCACAGGTTGGGTGAGATTGTATATATATTTGTTCTATATAAAGCTCTTAAGCATAAGTGCTATATAATAACACATCATTATCATTTGGCCTTGGATGTCTGCTTGCATTCACAGTAATTTGGTAATATGGGCCTATTCATACTGATATTAACGATACATATGGGGATCCATTCTTGTATGAAATGTATATCACATTATAGTGATATCTTAACCATATATTTCGTAGTGTACTTAGGAACAATGCTATGTGATGCCACTTCCCGTTTTGACAAGGGGTGAAAGGTCATGTTCTCCCCAGGGTGTCAGTCGGGGCTAGGGGTCAAATGACATCACTTGCTGTGATGTCATCAGAGGTCAAAGGTTGGGTGATGTCACTTCTGCTACCCCTGACATTTTGCTGAAATTACGTCCCTCTGTGTGTCATTGCTCTTGACAGGAGTGGGAGCTGACATGGCAGAGGGAAATTATGTTCTCGAAGAGTTCAACAGTTGGTGGGACCATGGACTCATCTGCTGCTGTAGACCAGTGCCTCTCAACATACTTTAGACCTGCCTTCTAACTCTCTATTATACCCCAGCTGCGAACTACAAACAGAGAATACTGGCCCCACCCCCTGGAGGTTGCTGTTAGTAGCCAAAGGAATATCTTCATGTCTATTGTCAATATTAGCATAGTGGCACCGGTGGATACACACTGTGAATGCAAGATGTGCCCTCATCATGCTCCCCTTCCTGAGAGGAAAGCACAGCTGACTGAATACCTGCCGTTTGTAAGGGCACTGAATTGGGCGAATTATGGTGGGTATTGAACAATTGTGGTATGTCCACTAGTTCATCATCAGAATGAACCATTAGGACACTGAGATTCAAATCCGACTCTTCTATTTCTGGGAAGCATCAGTCGTCACCGGCCTCATGAATTGGGTTATTGCATTTCTCCCCCTGCAAGCTTAATATTTTAATTATTACATTCTTGCCCCTTTGTTCCTATTAGATGTAATGTTACTCTGTGTATCTACTTCATTTGCAGGAGAAATAGAGTCTTCTATGAGTGGTCCTGCTAGTACATCTGTAGTTTCATTAATTCAAGCCAAACTCAGCTTGAGTCGCTTTACATATTTTCTGGATCCCTCGTTCTTAGGTTTAGCACTGTTTTGTACTGTCTTCTGATTTCTTCAATGTAGTAGCATTAATCAAATGACCAGGAGCGTCCTTTCAATTACTAGAGGGTCTCTTATAGTACAAATCCACATTTTGCTGACTCTCTCACAAGCAGAGGCGTTGCTAGGGGGGGGGGGCTAAGGGGGCTATAGCCCCTGGTCTTTTGGTCGTAGCCCCGGATAGAATCTCAGGAGCTACAACCAAAAGGCTAGCTAGCCCCCAGTCCCAACAGTTCCGACATTAACGTAGCCCCGGGTCTTTTCCAGACCTAGCAACACCCCTGCTCACAAGGGAGATGCAGTCTCGACTACATCACAAAAAACCCTTTCCATGGAGGACGACAAAACAAACTCCTTACTCTCTGTAGAGTCACCAATAGGGACCAATTCTACACTGATAATGGAGGGACTCAGAGAATGTTGCTGAGAGGCCACCACCTTAACCAAATCCACAGGAGATGGACCCTTAATCCACTGCTCAAATTCTGCTTTCCCGCAAGATTTAGCGAAAATAAAACCCTTCACAAAGTTTGGTTTAGACAATCATATTAAGAGAGGATTCCTGGGCCTTGAACACATCCCTTATAATTTCATATAATATTAGCAAAGAAGTAAGAGAAAAAATAAGCACGTACAATGCAGTAACAGTACCATGACAGCCTTCATTAAAAGTAGGTAGGGGGATCATAGTAGCACTCTTAGAAATGGTGGCTTGATAGGAGTAGGCAGAGGGCTCAAATACCCTGAAAGTCTCTGAGGTGTAAAGTGAAGGAGATCCAGAATGTCTTTGGACCATTGTTGGACCAAAGTTCTTAGACCATTCTCCTGTAATAGGAAAGGTGCAGAAGCAATAGGCATCTGGGCAGCAAAAGCAGGTGTCATTTACATCCCACTCCCTAAAACAGGCAGGCTGATTCCCCCCTCCACACACCATGCCATGCCCTGGAAGATCTCTAACGAGTTCCAAATCTCAAACAGGCTTTAAAAGCACACTAGGAGCTATGTCACGAGCGACACAGCTTGTTCACTTAATGGAACCCCCGCAGGGCAAGAAAAGTGGTTAAGGATTTGCTAGATGCATTATCCCCGAAGGGAGGATTCCTAACCATAAACACAGATAACCTAGATCCTGAATTTAATTCCAATTCGTATTCACATTTGGTATCTCAGATATCCATAGTTAATTACCCCTGGAAACCGAAATATAATCAAAAGTAAATGAAAAGAAAGAAAATGTAACGCTCACCTGGTATCCACAGGGACGTCACTCAGCCTGTTCTGACCTCTTACGACCTTGAACCCTTCCCTGGAGTCTACTCGACTGGAGACTGGGCTTTGTTTTCTTGGAAAGTGTGCTCCCCGTCCTGCTTTCAGCACAGGGGCGCGTTGATTGATGCGGGCTTGTTGCTGCCTAGTTACTTCACTGGCAAGAGTCCGACAGGTAAGTATAATGAGTCTTTTGAACAGTTCTCTACTTCGTTCCTTTCCTTCCTTAGATGATAGCCGGCATCCGGGGATGGCGACGTGCTGCTGAGATGAGTAGCGCTGAAGGTGAGTGAGAGCGCGGTGCACAATGCGACCCTTTCGTATTTGTATTGAACTGAGTTCTTTTTCTGTGTCTTTTAGGTGCTGCGACGTTTTCAGCGTGGATGCCGGTTATGAAGAAGAAATGCGGTGAGTAAGCGCGGTATGCGGCGCCTCAAGATGTTTCCATGCTAACCTTGAGTGTCTTTTCCCTCTTGCAGATGGATGAGAAGTTCTGGAGACAGAGTTCTCCCAGAGCGGCTGGGATTCAGGTAAGTGTTTGAAGCTCGTACAGTCTTTAAAAATAAGCGAAATTTTGCTGAATGCTTACTAATGCCTTTTTTCTGTTCTTTTCCCTTTTCCTTAGGAAACTGCGTGCCGGGATGCGAATGACACCGCCGAAGATGCCTGCAGAACAGAAGGAGTGATGAATGATGGGCAGAAGCGCCGCAAGGTAAGGCTGTTCCTAACAGTGTTCTTGTTCTTGCAGGAGCTGAGCGCAGAAGAAAGATGCAGGCCTACTGGAGACCGATCCGAACACGGTGAGTGTCACGCTGCAGGTGCAGAAAACACAAAGCATGTTTCTCAGCCTGGGAGTGGCTTAAATAGTCTCTGGGTATCCCAGGTGTCTCTGGGCTGAACCACACCCAAAAGACTAGACTGCACATGCAGTTCTGGAAACCAAAATATGTGGGGGCATCAATCCTGTCCCCATTAATGCAATACAAGTCCAATCTTCCTCCAAGATGTCAGTCTGGTGCCACAAGCGCCAAGTCTGACTCCAAGTGGGTCTTTGGAGGGATGGAGAGTCCATTGATGGCCATGTAGGTGATCGTGGCCTGGCTCCAGCCTCACATCTTGGAGGGCTGGGGACATGAGGGGCAGGAATCATGACAGCACTCCCCCCCAAGGCCCCTCTCAAGGTGGCTCTTCTGTCTGGTCCTGGTTTGTTTGGATGGTTTTGATGAAATCATCTAAGCAAGCAAGGTGCATGGATGTACTCACAAGGCTCCCATGTCCTGTCTTGTAGACCATACCCCTTCTAGTCTACTACGTAGTATAATTTGGATCTGACATACTTTGAATCCTTGATGTCCTTGACTTCGAATTCTGGCTCCCCGGCGACTAATACTGGCTGCGGTGGCATTGCTACCTGGGTCCCAGGTTGAACAGGTTTAAGGAGAGACACGTGGATCACAGGATGAATCTACATGTTTGACGGCAGAGCTAGTCTGAACGCCACAGGATTTATCACGGAGGTGACGGTGAATGGACCCAGGTATCTTGGACGGAAACTCTGGGTTCCTTTAATGGACACGTGTTTAGATGCCAGCCAGACTTTGTCTCCCACTTGGTAGTTGGGGGCCTTTGCTCTGTGTTGTTCAGCAAATTTCTTTTGGCGATTCTTAGCTTGAAGTAGTTGTTCAGCTGCCCTTTTTAAGGTTTGAGAAATGGTTTTGTGCAAGGTTTTGGCTGCTGGCATTTACAGGGTTGTGGGAACGTCCAACTCAGAAGTACGTGGGTGCCTACCATACATGGTATAAAAGGGTGTCTGCCCAGTGCTGGTGTGTAGGGAATTATTATAAGCATATTCAGCTATCCATATTAGGTCGAACCAGCTTCCCTCAGCTTGGTTTAACATGCAACGCAGATACTGCTCGAGCGTCTGATTTGTCCTCTCAGTTTGACCATCCGTTTGGGGATGGTGACTAGTGGATAGCCGGATGTCGATCTGGGCCATAGAGCAGCATTTTATCCAGAGGTTAAATACGAATTGAGTACCTCGGTCTGAGACCAAAACTGAAGGAAACCAATGGAGCCATACGATGCCTTCAAGAAATATCTTTTTCAGAGTGCAAGCATTTGGGAGCCCCTTAAGAGGAATGAAATGTGACATTTTTGAAAATAGGTCCACGACCACAAGAATAGTGTTAAACCCTTGACTGGGTGGTAAGTCAGTAATAAAATCGAGGGACAACGTGTGCCAGGGTGCTGGTGGGATTTCCAATGGTTGTAATAGCACAGCCGGTTTCTGCTTGGATGACTTGTTTTGAGAACACACTCCACAAGATAGGATGAATTGGATAATGTCTTTACCCCACGTGGGCCACCAATAATTTCATTTTACCTTGGCTAGGGTTTTAGCGATTCCGGGGTGGCCCTCGATCAAGGAATCATGATAACCGGACATGACTTGTTCTCGTAGTTCTTGGTTTAGTAAGAATAAACGATTCCTGAAGTAGGGCAACTGATCTTTTATCATGTAATGTTCTCCTTGTGCACTACACACTTGTAACTGCTCCGGACTAATCAGGTTTTGGAATCTCTTCATGTAATTCTTTCTGAGTTATGGTTGCTGTGATTCCTAGGAGCTTGTCATTCGGGCTGATTGCTATTGGGTCAGGGGTCTGATACCCTTGCTCTTCCACCCCCATACGGGAAAGGGCATTGGCCTTCCCATTTTTCACCCCTGGCCACACCCAAAAGACTATACTGCACATGTAGTTCTGGGAACCAAAATATGTGGGGGCATCAATCCTGTCCCCATTAATGCAATACAAGTCCAATCTCCAATGTTATCCTATGGGGGTGAGTGAGTCTGGTGCCACAACCGCCAAGTCTGACTCTAAGTGGGTCTTTGGAGGGATGGAGAGGCCCTTGAGGGCCATGTAGGTGATCATGGCCTGGCTCCAGCCTGACATCTTGGAGGGCTGGGGACATGAGGGGCAGGAATCATGACAGAAAACTTATATTTCAAACAGATTCTATATTTCATTAATGAAAAACATGAGTTTAGAAAACACAATATTAATAGTCTGAAATAAAGAAAACTCAATACATTAAGTTTCTAACAAAATAACTCATATGAAGAAAGAGATTGAATATTCTTAAATTCAGAAAATGCATAAACAGAAGGTAAACAATAAATTAACAACAAATAGTCAGAAAAGAATCTCTACAGAAAAAAGATTTTTTTTCCACAAGTTTAACAAACAATGAAAAAGTAATAAATAAATGTTCACAATGATGTAAATTAACAGGTCTGCCAGGTCATTTATTTTTCACCTTCTGTTTATGCCATTGTAATACAATTGTCTGTGCCTAAGAAAGGTCTGCAAACTGGCCATATCCCAGCTTAATCTCCACACTGAATCTGTTGGCCTTCCTCTTGACCATCAGTCTGGCTTCAGAGCTGCCAGAAACATGGAAACTGCTCTCCTGAATATCCGTGAAGACCTGCTCTCCAACCCTGACTCTAACACCCCTTGCGTCCTCACCCTGCTTGATCTCTCTTCTGCCTTTGACACTGTCATCTATTCCATCCTGCTCAACTGTCTCTGTAATAACCTGGATATCACTGGTCAGGTTCTGGCATGGCTGACTTCTTTCCTCTCTGACCAACCCTCCCAAGTCCAACTTCGGTCCTTCCTCTCCGCTATCTCTTTCTCTAACATTGGTGTCCCCCAGGGGTCTAACCTCTCTCCCTGGCTGTTCAACCAATACCTGGCACTCCTTGCCCACCGCATCGCTGCTCTCTGCCCCAATGACACCCAGCTCATTTTCAGGCTACCCTTGGCCCCCTCCTCTCCTTCCCTCATCTCTGACTGCCTGTCTGCTATCCAGGAGTGGTGTGCCACCAATGACCTCTGCCTTAATGCCAGTAAGATTGAGACTCTCCTCATTGGCACACCCATTCCCTCCTGTCCTGTAGCTCTCTGACTGGCCTCCCTTGGCCCTCCTCCTGCTCCCACCTGCAAGGCTAAAATCCTTGTGGTCATTTTCAACTCCACACTCTCCTTCTCTCTTCACATCTCTGATGTCTCTAAGAAGTCACACTACCAACTGCACCTCCTCAGTGGTATTCTCCCTTTCATCTCCTTCCCCCAGAATCTCACTGTCTCCAGAGCTCTAGTTCTCGCTAAGCTGGACTGTGCAATCGTAACTTTCTAAATCTGCCTGCTTCTACTCTCTGCCCTCTGCAACTCATCCAGAACAGAACTGCAAGACTTGTTCTTAGCCTCAAGCCCAGGGATCATATCTCTCCAGGACTGAAATCTCTGCACTGAGTAAGTTCAAAACCCTCTGCATCATCCACAAGGCCTTCTGAGGCATCAATACATTCAACTCTCTCTTCCTAAATATCTCCCTTCTCAAGCTCATCGCTCATCCGCCTCCAACACCCTCAGGGTTAGTCGCTTCTCCAAGCAGTTGGTGGTAGATCTCTTTCTTCTGCTGGGGCCTCCCTCTGGAACAGCCTCCCTGCCTCTCTGAAGCATGACGAGAACCATCTCCGGGTCCGGAAGCACCACAGACCTTCCTCTTTGTTTCTGCTTTTTCTCCTCCTCTTCTCTCCTGACCTCCTGGCTGTATCTGATACTGTACTGGTTTACCTGGCTACCCCCTGATCTCAGGCCCAGGTCCCCCCGCCAGTTGCACACCTGCACTGCCAACCTGGTAACTCTTGCACTCGGGGACTTTTTTGGTATCCCTGCAGCCCCTTACTAGCATTTGACACCTGATGTTGGCACTTACCCTTGCACTTGCCACCAGCTGACTACACTTCTATTTATTTTCTTTATTTATTTTACTGTCATCCTATTTACTGCACTGCCCCTCCCCTTTCCCCCTGAACTTTTACCCTTCCCCCTCCATTACACTTGCGCGATCTCAACATCACCTGGTCTAGTAGGATGGCTCTCTCTGTCTTCCCTATGTTTCCTTGCATTGTCGCACCTTGAAACACTTGCCATATCATATCATATCATATCATATCAATCTGGTACAACATGGAGCCAAGCATATGTTCAAGCCATGTGACTATGGATAAAATGAAACTGCCTGGGTTTTGAGAACTGGAAACTCATGGATGGTCCATATTATGTATTGCCATTTGATTAACATTGGACTTGTTTTTCCTTAATAACAGGAGAACCGTGCTGCTGCAATGAGCTCATCCAGGACTCATGTTAAACATCACAAAAATCTTGTCAGTTCTATGTAAATCTTAGCCTGCAAAGTGGGTAATTTAATTAAGAGATGAAAATGGGTTTGTGACACTCATAATAATCAGACAAATCCAGACATTGGTGAGCTGATACAAATATGAATTAATGAGTGTTTTGTGAAGTTTGATGTTAATAAACATTTCTGCTCATGAGTAAACCATGAAAAATGATCGCTCCTCCCAGAAGGGTCATGCAGTGATAGAATTAGTGTTCCCCAATTTGTCATAAATTGTAGAATTCAAAAATATATATGTTTATACAGTTATCTGAAAGGGAAAGATAGTTTCCATGCAGTGAGATTCTAAGAAAACCAAATATGTAAAAGAAATGTCATTTGAAAAGTTGCATTCTCCAATCCCCATTATCCATAATCCAGACCTCCTAAAACTCCTTGACCTATCGGCTTGCAGTGAACAGATTGGTGGGAGGGAGGAAGAGAGGTTTCCAATCCGTAGCATAGCAATATTCATAATATGTTAGTCTAATCAGCACTATATAATATCAGTTTTCAATCTAAAAAAGGGCAAAAGGACAAAAATGAGAGAGCGGACAGAAAGGCTAAACCAGCTAACAATGGAGAGATGACAAAAAGAGAGCTAACACCCAGGAGAGCAGCTAGACAGGAAGCCCTGGGACATTTGCTGGGGACTTCTACCTGGAAGCTGGGAGCCCAATCCGAGAGGGATACCTGTGGCTGGTGGGGCCTTGCTGTGAATAGAGACCAGAGGTCTGAGCTGCCTACTTATTCCCAAAAGAGGGTTTGAAATCTTGATGACCTCCTGAGCTGAGAATAGAGACCTCCTATGTAAGTATATATATCCCCAAAGCTATCCATTGTGTTGGGAACTACCTGCCTTGATCCTTTCCATTCAATTGTGGCTGAGGAGGTGATACCGTGTAGACCCTTAGCACATTTAATTAATGTTAATTCAATTAATTACCATATAGAAAACATCAGGGGATGATTTCTGGTCCAATTCGAAACTAACACATTTCATGCCCAGTGTGCTAAAGCCATTATAGTCAATAAAGTAATTGGGCAACCTATTGCCCTATAGACCATGACCTCCTTACAGAAGAGGGCTGTCCTTAATTCCAAAATAAGAATTCCTAAAACTCTACCTTTCAAGTGAATGTAGTGTGCGCAAAAAACCCTTCCCCGTTTATTCCAAACAAAAATCCCAAAGCCCTGCATTTCACTTACATGTATGTTGTAAAACACATTTCCCAATTTTTCCCAAATCAGAATCTCAAAGTCCTGCATTTCATTTGAATTTGTGTTCCCCAAATTATTTTCACATTGAGTTCATTTCTCAAGCCTTGCATTTCATATAAAAGGCCCAAAAGAAATTCCGATTATATTCTCACTCCCTGTACCTTGCCTTCAAACCAAAGTGGTTATAAATAACTGATGCCTGGGGCTGGAGGGTTTCTGGGAGAAAATAGCATTGTGATAAACCAAGCAATCATTGTGTGTTTTTAAAGTTTCCTATCTGTAAATGTGCAAAGAAATCCTATGTGTGTTTTGACTTAGCAATTCAACCTGTGTTTGTTGTGGTAGCTGGAAGCCTATCAAGAAATACATGTCAGTGAATTGGTGCAAGTAATTTGCATTTATGATTATTGTGTTGCACCATGGATTTGGTGACTGGTGTTATTGTGATTTGTTTATCATTCATTGTAGAAATGTAAATACATATACAGTATTATTTCTATACGTCGGCCTGGTTCCTAGCTTCTTGAATGGTGTGATACAGGTTGGAAGCCTAACCAAATTTGAATATGCTAAGCACTTTGTTATGCGGCTCCTTGTTTGGGAGGGACTCCCTGAGTTGAGAGTGACCATCCAACAGACTGTGACAAATTGGGGGCTCATGGCCAGGAATTGGTTGACAGTTTTCACTTGTGACATTTGCAGTAGCAGGAGACTATTCATGTGGGTGTAATTGCGTTGCAGTGGATAGAAAATTGTATGTGCATTGTTATGGTGCCACTAATACTTGTACCCCGGTTTCCACAAAGGTGTATAGAGAAAACAGAAGATTGAAGAGAATTATTTTGAGTTGACATTGTGAGTTAAAAGTAAGCAGGAACGGGTTGAGATTTTGCCCCTGCATAGAAAGTATATAATTTTGATGAAAACATTTCAAAATGAGCACCTTAGAAATCAATATGGCTAGGAAGAACCTCCTATCCAAATTATGTATCAAAGGTGGATGGGTGGAGAAAGAACATGAAAGGTGGCAAGTAAGAATGATGCAGGAGGTTACCGCTGCAATTATTGACATTTGACAGGATAATAGTCTGTCACATCAAGCTCTAACAGACGTATATATGACACAAAACAGTACAGATAAGCACATTAAAATTGTTCAGCTTAAAGCATATATATACTTCCATTTGATGATAGTGGAAGAACAACATCAGGTTAATCTGGCCTCTGTGCAACACCAGGCTCAGCTGTTGAATCAAGCCCAGAAAGAGCTGAAACAATTAGAAGCTAAAGCACAACATGGCCACATTTTAGAGTTAAAGCAAGAAAGTCTCATTGAACAGCTAAAAGATGAGTTAAAATTGCAGTAACAAGAAAATGCAGAGCACAAAATGCAGTTCTCTGCACAGCAAGGGGACCATTAAGAATGTGATGTAAATCTGGGTGCACTGCTACACAAATTAAATGATCAAGTTACTCATAATATAACCTTTGTAGAGGACATGATCGCATTGCAATCACAAATAAAACAATTGAAAACGAAAATAGCCAATTCATTATCAAAGGGATAGAGTCCCAGGGTGATTTTGATCCAATGCACTAAAATCTGGACACCTTGAAACAACAGAGAAAGCAATTGACAAAAGCAAAAGACCTATTATACCAATAGAATAGTGTCCTTTCTCAGGAAGTGTGTCAGTTAAAGACAGATTCAGAGAAAAATAAGTCAGATTCTCAGGAACTGAGTGACATTAGAGGAGAACATGCACAATTACTGGAATGTGTGAGGCAAGCAGAGATTGACTTAGTGCAGGCAACATAGCGCAGAACTGCAGGAGGAAGAGATTAGTCTACTGAAAAAGAAATGCTCTGAATAGGCACGTACAATGCAAGCCTCACAAAATGAAAATGAGTGCAATCAAGAAATGAAGGGACTAAAAGATTGATCAATGGCCCAAAGTAAAGTGCTAGAAGCCACTCAAGCACTTGTGTCAGAATTAAAAACTCAGGTCTCTGCATCACAGCAAGATATAGGGACTGAGAAAAACAGGTGTATGAGGTTGGCAGATTAAATAGCAAGATACAAACAGGCTTTGAGGCACACTGATCAGTCAGGGTACGGATAACCCCCCTCTGATCATGGAGCGGTGAACTCTCTACCAGAGACTTCAAGCCAATAAACCACTTCATATGTTCAGAGTACAGCTGACCTCATTCATACCACTTATCAAGAACAGGGAAAAATTAGGCAGCTGGACACACTCAGGCACATTCAAACTAAGCCAGATGGCCAGTCCTTATCAGATATTGATGAATATTCATCTCTACCAAGCAGGAAGTAAGGTGGCCGGACCAATGCGCTCTGGGAAATCAAAAATAACCTAGCAAGTACTTCTGACTAGGAGGACTCCTATGATGAAAGGATCAGGGAGTTGGACTGGCAGAAAATGAAACCACAAAGGGACTACCTAGTCTGCTTTGCAGAAAGAGAAAAGACATCTTTTTTGGCCTAAAAAGAGCATCATAAAAACCTCCACACACTCAGGGAGGTGGGGCAATGTCCCCACCATACCTGGAAGGAGGGACGAGGAGGATGAGTACCTTCCTGTGCAGAAAGGGGACTACATGGGAAAATACCCTGAGAGTTCACAGCATTATCGGAGAGAGGAGTCCAGACCCTGCTACCCAAGGAGATATTCCCAGACTTATAGTGGTAGGGATTGCCTAGAGCACAGGGAATGGACCACCAACAGTAGCAGCTCTGAGTCAGGGGGTGAGTAGACTCAGGTACAGTGGAAAAGGAAGTCTTGTGATAGACCCAATTCGGCAGATAAAGGCCATAAGGAGATTTATGACTCCCTACCATAAGAATGCAAAATATTCAGTATGGGAGCATAAAACGCTTTATGGGCAAATTAGGACATTGTTTGGAATTAAAAATGATGGAAATTGTATGGAGTTTGTTAAGTCGACATTCCCCCCTGAATACTCCAGTGTTTTTAAAGGGCTGGAGACTCAGGTTCACTATAAATGGTCCACCTATAAGGCAATCATTTTGAAAACTTTTCTACTCACAGAAACTGACAGAAGGCATGCAAGGCAGCATACAACCTCCAGTTTAGTGAAGACCAGGTGCCTAGAGCGTTTGTGCAGAATTTGAAACAAGCATTTGCCCAGACTTCTAGGTGGGTGAATATCAACAATAGGGAGTTCATCAATAAATACTTCCATACACTCCAGAAGTACATTATGATCCAATTAGTGAGAGATTAACATGAGTGTAGGGCTTTAGATTAGGTGATTGAACAGGCCACCAGGATATATGATGTCCAAAAGCCCTCTAAAAATTAAAATAACCCTAAAACACCCAAACCATCTATCACACCTGCTGCTGCGAAGGTGGCTGAGGTGAAAAACACCCCTCCATTGGTTTGGGGAAGGGGGGATTTGACAAATATTCCTTCTGCCAACAAACAGAATGACAAGCAGAGGAGAAACTTGGATTCTGCCCAATCGAGTGGGAGTCAGGCAAGATACCAGACAAAGGACCCCTCTGACCCTGCCACCTATGTAAGTCCAAAATACAAAAGTACAATACCTATACCTGGATATGTATGGCCTCTGCAGGCACAAGGTAGCTACCAATCAGGTAAGTATCACCCCTGGAATCCTCCCTCCAATCCTCCCTCTGGGGGCAAGTAATACTCCAATTCACAACTTGAATTTCTTTCCCAGGTACCCCTTGAACCCTGATTTCCAGAATAATCCTCCTCTCTCTCCCTGCTTTCAGGACAATAGATTTCTGAACCCAGGAGAGGAGAGACCTAGGATGGAAATATATCAGGGAACATTCCAATAATTGAGCTGCTACTGCAGGAGGGACAGTTACACTTTCCAGGAGCAGCAAAGGTATGAATCAAGACTTTCCTACCAACCTGAAAAAGATTCACAACTGGAGCGACATGTATAGCAAATAACCCAAGACCTGGGTCACATGCTAAGGGCTCAGTCAAACTATCATCTGGAACCTACTGCCCAGAATTACCCAACATCCAAGTCTGATGCCCCAGGAGGGAAATGACTGGAAGAACATTTTGACAACCAGCAGGTTCCTGAGGAGGAGGCCCAGGTGGAGGGACGATGCACAGCCCTAGTGGAAACAAAAGCTCTGGAAACCTCTGAGACTGAATATGAATCTTCTACCCCCAAAAAGCTAGAACCTAGAGAACAGAGAGAAGGAGAAATTGAAAGCCAAAGACAACCCACTTTGTGGAGGAAGTCTGCATCATTCCTTTTGAAGAGAAGAATCCCTGGAGGATTCAGGTAAGAAAATCTTCTCTTTCAGGGATGGAGTGACCCCTTCCAAGGAAAAATGGGTCCCAAAAAACTCTGATCTTGACTCGGTAAGTATGGAGACTGACCCAGAGCAAGACGTTCTTAAACCCCAACAATGTTGCCTATCTGACTTTGAAATCACAGAGGCATCCTCCCCCAAACAGGTTCTGACGACTGTCTCCAGGAAAAAGGGGGGCAGGAAATAATCAGGGGAAAAAGAGAATCCCGCAACTCCATTTTTGTCCGGAGGCCAAATCTTTTTTACAGATTCCCAGACTACGACACAGAAAACTGTCAGAGTTCAATACAAAAAAGTGAACCGTCAACCTGGCACATAATGCACATTTTCTTTGCCCCCTTGAGGAGAGAGAAGGAAGATGTTCTGCTCCTGTCAAGGTACAGGATCAGTGTGTATTAATAGTGTTGTTGGATACTGGATCCCAAGCCACACTCCTGTCTTAAAGGCCTTCGACCAACTGAGTTCATAGAGGGGAGAGAGTCACCAATCTCCCCTCATACTTTTTCTGGACAACTCCAAAACATTGATGGCAATGATATTTCCATTAAAGAGACTGGAGATCTGGAAATATATAGTGGGCGACATAGGGTGAAACACCCAGTGATAGTCGTGACTCACGAGAGCACAGCTTGTCTATTATGGAATGACCTCCTTCAAAGGTTATCACCCCTGATTGACTTCTTTCTTAATTCTTGAGCATCAACCTTCCTACCAGTTTTAAGTGGTATTCCACACTGGAAGGGAATACTCCAAAATGTTATAAGATCCTAAAACAAGAACAAAAGGCCGAGACCCATAAGAAGGGAAGATGTAAAACAGGCTCAAAGTCTGACTGACATCCAGATAAAGGGTGAAAAAAGTTTTTTCCCAATTCAGATAAATGAGGTGGAGGAGCCTGTTCTCGCCAGAGTATGCCTGAATAACAGAAGACGCTATGTCGGTGAATCATTTTTCAGGAAACTCCCAAAAGATCAGACCATTCCCACATTTAAATTGATTGATAAATGGGAAGTAGGTCTGGAAACCCCAAATTCCAAACATCTCCTGAATAGCAGGTGTATGCTAAAAATGTCAATTGGTGACAAAAACATAGAGCATAATTGTTGGGACCTGAGAGAAGTTCCTTCCACCTTCTATTTGAGCAGTGACATCGGTTTGCAATCAATTTGAACCTAATTAATAATAAGGCCTGGGGCTTAGACAACACTGCAAAAGCATTCTGGACAGCTCAGTTGCTGCTTTATGCAGTTGAAGTTCAAGTGAGAGAAGAGGTCACTATCCCAGGGAAGGCGTGAAAATTTACGATTCCCTTCAAAATTAATCGAGGACAGAACCTAAAAAACCAGGACGCCTAATAAATTTGAATTATCATCTCTAACAACAAGGTTTGTATTTACATACAACACCCTTGGTCGACCTAGAACAAGACACCATTTGAATACTGGTGGATAACAGTGACCCTCAAAGTATCACTTTGGATGCAGATGCCTTTATTGCAATGGCAGTAGATGGCACCATTATTTTATTGATTTAGGTATCCCTCCCAAAAAATGTTCACCAGGTAAGGGGGGAATTTCTTGGTGTACTCTTCCTGCCCTTATGGTGTGTAAGAGGTGACTTGTGACATCAGGAAGAATAAGGTGGTATTCAGAGTCAACAGTGACTATCTCCTAAACTTGGAGCCTCACGTTCAGGCCAATGCCATAACAAGAGATATCTCCACCCAACTGGAGGATACTGGCAAAATTGCCAAGGCCAAGATTTTTCCCAGCTTTAAGCAGATGGTCGAAGAACGGATCAATCTTACTGATGCCTGTGAGACTAATAAGCAAAGACTGTAGCTCGAACAGGTGTTGGTGTATTTCCAGAATATCTTTTCAGTGGACTCATATGACTGTGGATGCACAGATATACATTTAACCACCAGCCCTCATAAGGACCCTGGCGTTAAGGGGTTAGCGGCGCCGTAAAAGGTGTCGGCGGCGTTAAACCCTTAACGCCTGATTACGAGGTCCCTTTGCGGCTCCTGAGCTTAACGGCTGGTTTGGACCAGCCGTTAAAGTAGGGACCCGCAAAGGGACTTGCGAGGTAATTACGGTACCGCAATTTGCGGTACCGTAATTACCACCTTCCCCAGTCCCATTGAGCCCTATGGGGCAAAAATGGGAATGGGGAAGGGCCAATGGTAAATGCGGAATTACCACCCAGCCAACCTTGGAATGGGGCGATACTTCCCCATTTACCATTGGCAGACTTGTTACAATACCGGCAGCAACCATGGTGCTAATAGCGCCATTGGTTACCGCCGGTGTTGTAATGAGGGCCATAGACCCCGACATGGCTCACGTATTTGTGAAACAATATTGGTTACCTCTCGCGTCCATGGATTCACTCACAGAGATTATTGAAAATTTCGAATCCTGTGAGCTAATTCAACCAATCCTAAGTACCTTTAACAACCTGGTACTGGGGATATTCAAACTCAATGGCCAATTGAGACTATGTGCAAACCTAAGGGTGTTAACCAAACAGGTCCACATGTCATGCTGGTCACTTCCCGACATCGATCAAGGGCTGGCAGAGATCAAAGGGTCAAAGGTATACACCACCATTGAGCTGACCAACGGGTACTGGACAGTACCCGTGAGTAGGGAAGACCAGTACAAGTGTGCCTTTACCTACAGGGGCAGCAATAAACATGGACCCAAACCCCCATTGGATACATAAACTCCAGAAACAAATTTAACATCTTCTTACATAAGGCCATGCCTGATTTGGGCGAAAGGGGAAACATGTGGATGATGTTCTGATCACAAGCTCAACTGTGGGGGATCATATTGCATAAACACGCTATGTTCTGACCCAGTTGCTGAAAGCCAGAGCAAAACTGTCCTTCCAGAAGGCACAGTGGTGTAAGACCTGCATGAACCTGTTAGGACCTGAGATAACCCCTGAGTGTCTAAGTCCCCAGGCAAAAAACTTGAAAACCTTATTGAAATTGAAATACCTTACTACTCTGTGAGAATTAAGAAGCCTTCTTGTACTCACTAATTATAACAGATAATTCATTGAAGACTACAAAGAAGTCAAGTGGGAGTGGGGTCTGAAACAATTTAAGGCAGAAAAACAACTAAAAAGAAGCCTTTCCCAGGCTCCTTGTTTGGCATACCCCGTAAAGAACAATTAGTTCTTCATGGAGATAGGGTTTTCAAATACCTGCCTAACAGCGGTATTGTATCAGAAGCACAACAAGGTCAACAAAGTAATCTCGTAGGCGAGCAAAACGTTGTCCTTTGTGGAGGAAACATTCAATGATAGCGAAAAGGCACTCCTGGCAATGATTTGGGCATTGAAAAATTACCGCCCGTTTATCCAGGTGGAGCACATCATTGTGGAGGCTCCTCACCAACCCTTGCAATACTTACAAAGTGACCAAATCCGAACAGGGAATGTAAGTATTTCAAGAATTACTTCCTGAATTCTGTCCATGAAAGGCTTTCCTGTGGAGGTCCGATATGGCCAAAAGAAGAAGAGTCTTCTAGCACAAGGATTGACAGACTTGCATGAATGTGCTCAAGAAAACTGTCTTGAGGACGAAAGTCTTAGGACCTATGACAATAGGGTGGCATACCTTGCTTCCCCGCACAAACTCTAAGAAGAAGACACATGTCAGGGGAAGCCCACAGTTTATGTGGATGGATGCTCCAACCATGTTGACAATAATGGGGAGAAGGGACTAGTGGCAGGATTTGGAAATCCATGGGTGAATGATACCCTGGAGCCCTTTGATGGGTACAAAATAGGTCCACAAAGTATTCAGGTGGCAGAGTTGTTACATCATGCCATCCTCACTGCAGCCCACCACCAACTCAAACAATTGGTCATAATCACTGACTCTGATTATGACAGTATTGGGATTGTGGAACACCTGATTAACTGGAAAAATCTGTGTGCAAACAATAAACAACTAAAGCATGGGAAATTAATCAAATCAATTGATGAACTGGTAACTTCTAATGAGATGACCATCTATTGGAAAAAGATCAGCGGTCACTCTAAAATAGAGGGATCAGACAAGATTGGAAATTACTTGGCTGACCAGTTGGCAAAAACCAGAGCCATTCACGGGGATTTCATAGAAACCAAATCCCTGTTGGGGGAAATACAAGTCACTGCTGTCACCAGGTGCCAAACCCATGGCAACAATGAACTTTCAACTGCCCAGTGGAGAACAAACCCCAGATGCAGATTTGAGTACTGCACAAAAGGAGGACCCGATAATTGCGAAATGTTATTAACATATTGAAGACCCCTTGAATTTTTCTCTGACAGAATCTGATTATATCGTAAAAGAGGATCTCCAGGTGTTGATGAAGTCTTACAAAATGTTCCAAATTCAAGATGGTTTGTTGTTATGGAGATCCCTATCTGGATGTGACCAGTGGGTGGTAACTACCTCATTCAGAAGCCAAATGTTTACTCACGCCCATGATGAGGCCACTGCCAGTCATAGGGGGTTTCATATGACGGTAGAAATCTTGCATGAGGTTGCATACTGACCACACATGGGTCAGGACCTCGACCTCTGCTTAACGGGGTGTCGGGTGTGTGATAAGTATCAGACAAGTTCTCTCACACACAAATTTCCCCTACAGAAAATAGGAATTACACTGCCTTGGTTGGATTTGCAAGTCAATTTCAATGTGCAAGTGATTACCTCCTCTAGAGGAAACAAATACATGGTGATGGTAACATGTGTGTTTACCAAGTGGGTGGAATGTCTTCCAGCCATGAAATGTAAGGAGGCAACAGATGCTATACTCATCATAAACCACATCATTCTCATTTTGGCCTCCCCAAAGGATTGAGCCAGACTGGGCAAGTCATTTTACCAGCAAGGTAATGACCAAAATGTGGGAGATTCTAGGAATAAAAAGAAAAATCCATATTGCCTATCACCCAGCCCCAAGCAAGGGAGTTGAGAAGTACAAAAAGACAATTGTGGGCATCTTGAAGAAGTTTGTGGCTGATTCTGGACCTAGTTGGGACATCTGATTACTGCTTGTCCTGATGGCCATTAGGTCCTCGCCATTGTCTGAAATGAAAATGTCTCAATTTGCACTCATGACTGGATGAAATAGTGTGCTACCCAAACATCTGTTCTACAGAACTCAAGAGCAGACACTGATACACGCTTCCACTACCCATGAGCACATTGAAAATGTTCGGAAACAAGTTCAGCACACTTTTGCTTATGCTTAGCGCAATTAAGAAAAGTCAGCGGAAGGAATGAAAACAAACTGCGACTTAAAGACTACCAAGAAGTAGTACGAAGTAGGTGACAGGGTCTACCTGTGCAATTTTCAAAGGCTCCAGATCATGGAGCAGAAGTTCCTTCCCTCTTGGCGTGGTGCCTTTGAAATCATTGATACAATTTCCCCAGTTGCCTATAAGATCTGCATCCCTAAATGAGAGCATACAGAAGAGAAATGGGACCATATAAACCAGTTGAAGATCTATCACCCTAAACAGGCTTTACAACCGATTGCGGAGCCCAGTGAGAGTATAGCCCAGGAACCTTCAGAAGAATGAAAGGAAAGAATGGAAACCCAGATGTTTAATATTACATATATACAGGGAGTAAAGTAATTCATACTTATAAAGAAGGTCTGCACATCGGGATGAGAAACATAATTTTTGTAGAAATGTCCATGTAAGTGAAATCAATGTCCGTGTGTGGCTCTGATTGCAGAAGTATAAGTATGTTGTTTTGTTTTCAAATTGTATGCCTATGCTAAGGGGAAAGAATTACTGTATAATATACTTAAACTCTCTTTTACTCCTTTCTGCAGACACAATACCCTGTTTACATTCACAGGCTGGAGGTAGGAGATTCCAAAAAGGGGGGGGGGGATTCAGGACCAAATCCCAAAATCCAAGGAGAGAGGAGTCCAGACCAGAGCACCCACTCCCTGAGCAAAGATAAAACAAAAAAAACACTGTCCCTTGCTCTTTCCTACCAGTTACCCTTGCCAGGGGAATGTGTGGGGTGCAAATTCAGCCCCAGAGTGACAGAGACTGAGAGGCCATGCACGGCCCTATTGTGGGAATGAAGCTGGCCGGTGCTGAAACCCATTGGAATATGCAGGCCAGTTCAAAACATGGTTTTCCAACATAATAATATAATAACATAAATGTCAAATAACATAAAATAACATAAGGCCTAGTGAATGATCAAAAATGGGCCTCATTCCACGTAAGCAAAATGGACAGGTGCTCAAGGGAAAGAACATGTGCCTGAGAACTTAAAACTGCTGGATGTGCCCAATGCATTCCAAAATACATGTGTCTTTGCAAATGTTGACTTCATGAAAAATGGGAAAATGCTAATGTTGACTTAGAAAAAGAAACACCAGCATCATACATGAGACTGCCATACAATAAAATGCTGTGCATTTGGTAAATAAAAATGAACAGTGACTTATATGTAAAAAGTGAAGCCAAGTAACATATTTCATTTGACACAAACCAAAACACTTATTTTCCAACACGCACACTGACATTGTTTGAATGGAAAGGCCTACTTTGTTTCAAAATGGACACTTGTTTCCCATGTTAAATAATGGCCTATGTGTAGACAATTCAGAATGAACACTCATGTCTTTTCAACCATCAGATCAAAGAAATATATTTACCCATAGAAAGAAGACCCAATTGCAATGTATGGAAATAAAGTATATGAGAAGTAAAACAAATGTGATTGTAGTTTTATCTGGATCTCTGACCCCAGGGACCTTTGGGGCAATGCATACCAGGAATGCGGGTCTGTTTCAGCAAAATGCTAAGAAATACACTTTTGGAGATCATACTCATGGAGGCATCAGATAAGGAAACACACATCTGACCTCTCTCGCAATAAACTGTGCCTTAAGCTTCAAAGAAGAAACATTTTAAGGCACATAATTGCCACGCTGAAATAACATGGAGCCAAGTAGATGTCCAAGTCATGTGACTTTGGCTACAATAAAACTGCCTGGGTTTTGAAAAATGGAAACTCAAGGGTGGCCCATATTATATCTTGCTATTTTATTAACATTGGACTCCTTTTTCCTAAATAATAGAAAAACCATGCACTGCAATGAGCTCAACCAGGACTCCTATTAAAGATCACAAAACACCTGTCAGTTCTACGTAAATATTAACCATATGTGTAATTTAAGTTAGATATAAAATTGTGTGTGTGTGTCACACTCTTAATAATCATAGAAAAACTAAACTTGGTGAGCTGGTTGAAAGAAAAAAGAATGTGTGTTTTGTGAAGTTTGATGTTAATACATATTTCAGTTTATGAGTAAACCATGAAAAATTATAGCTTCTCCCAGGAATGTTCCGCAGTGATAACATTAGAATTCCCCGATTTGTCATAAATTGTAGAATTCAAAAATATATTTGTCTATGCAGTTATTTGAAAGGAGAACATAGTTGCCATGAAGTGAGATTCTGAGAAAACAAAATATGTAAAAAAAAATAAAAATAATTTGAATGTTGCAGTTCTCTCCTCCCTATTATCCATATCTTGTAAAATGTGGTGCCCTGTAGAGTAGCAGTGGGCGGATTGGTAGGAGGGGACAGAAGAGAGACATCCAATCCATAGCATGGGCATATTCATAAAATGTAAGCATCATCAGCAATATATAATATCAGTTTACAAGCTAAAGAGGGAGAGAAGGACAAAAAGAAGAGAGCAGACAGATAAGCTTAGACTGGAAACAAAGGAGTGCTGCCTAAAATAGAGGCTATCACCCAGGAGACCAGATAGACCCTGGACACTTGCTGGGTACTTCTGTCTGGAAGCTGGGCAGCCCTATCTGAGAGAGAGACCTTTGGATCGAGGGGCCTTGCTGTGAATAGAGACGAGACGTGTGAGCTGCCTACCTATTCCCAAAAGAGGGTCTGAAATCTGGCTGACCTCCTGAGCTGAGAATAGAGACCTCCTATGTAAGTAGATATATCCCCAAAGCTATTAATTGTGTTGGGAACTACCTGTCCTAATCCGTTACATGTAATTGTGGGCAAGGAGGTGAAAGTGTGTAGACCCTTAGCACATTTAATTAAAGTTAATTCAATTAATTCCCATATACAAAAGATATGGGGATGATTTTTGTTACAATTCGAAAACGAACTCATTTCATGCCCAGTGTGTAACAGCCATTATAGTCAATAAAGTAATTGGTTGACCCTATTTTCATGTAACCCCTGACTTCCTTGCAGAAGAGTGGTATCCTTAATCCCAAAATAAGAATCCCTAAAACTCTTCCTTTCAAGTGAATACAGTGTGTGCAAAAACAAATATTCCCATTTCATTCCAAACAACAATGGCAAAGCCCGGCATTTAATTTGAATGTGTGTTGCAAAATGAATGTTCCTATTTATTCCCAAATCAGAATTCCAGAGTCCTGCATTTCATTTTAATGTGCGTTCCCCACACTATTTCCCCATTGAGTTCATTTCCCAAGTCTTGCCTTTCAAATAAAAAGCCCAAACGAAATTCCCATTTTATTCCCACTCCCAGTACCTTGCCTCAAACCAAAGGGGTCATACATAACTGATGCATGGGGGTGGGAGGGTTGCTGGCAGAAAATAGCATTGTGATAAACCAAGCAATCACTGTGTGCTTTTAAAGTTTCCTATCTATTAATGTGCAGAGAAATCCTATGCGTGTTTTGACTTAGCAATTCAACCTGTGTCACTCAATTGGTGCAAGCAATTTGCATTTGTGATTATTGTGTTGTGCCACATAGTTGGTGGCTTTTGTTATTGTGATTTGTTTTTATTCATTGTAGACATTTAATTAAATATACACTATTATTTCTATACATTGGCCTGGTTCCTATCTTCTTGGTGATACAGAGGGCATCTGCTGAATGGTGTCTTACAGGTTGGAGACCTAACCAAATTTGAATCTGCTAATCACTTTGTTGTGACCATGATTGGGGGGGGGCTCCCTGAGTTGAGAGTGACCATCCAATATTACATTATTATGTTATACACAAACACCTCTGTAGCTGTCCAAATTGATTCTTGGGGACAGTTAACTATATCCATTGCAACTCATCATGGTTTGAAGCAGTGATGCGTATTGGCACTACTGCTTTTCAATTTTTATGTTGCGGCTTTGGATGCTGCAGTTATATCTTACTGCAACATTCCCTCTCACATTGGAGAGCAAATGGTTCTTTGGATGGCATACGCCGATGAAACAACCATTGACCTATAGCACTCCATTGAGGCTCTATCTTACTTTGCATCTAAGAGTAATATGAAAATGAACATCAGAAAGACACAAGCTATGGTTATTAGCATGCAGTCCCATGTAAAACAAGCTTTTGCTGGAAGTTGGAGGATGCTGCTCTAGAGGTGGCAAAACTGCTATATTTATTTGGGCATACCCATAAAGTTTTGTTTTACATCCACTTTCCTTGGCAATGATATCAGAAGATTAATTGCCAGTAAAGGGGATAATAACATTGAAGGCTTCCTGGAAAAGTATAAGGTTGGTACTATTTCTAGCACCCTATATGGTTTAGAGTCTTTGTCAATGCGCCTGATCACTTGGTTAGATTAAATTGAGGGAAAATTGCTTAGCTCATTAATGGGTGTGCCTAATGCTGTTCCTGTGGAGGCCTTGAGGTGAGAGCTTGGTTTGAACTCCCGATCAGCCCTATGGATGATTCAGTGCTCCAAGTTATTTGCTAAATGTTGCTGGGCTCGTAAGGATGTCAACCTAATGCTCAGTTTAATTGCAAATAAGGATCACAATAATTATTAGAATCAGCTTTACTGTGACCTTAAGCGATCAGTTTTTGAACATCTTGAAACCGTCAGTCTCCTATTTCCTTCTGATGAGTACTCTCACTGTATTTTTTACTTGCTTTGAAAAACAAGACTATTGAATGGGATAGAACATTACACATCGCAAAGCTAAGTTTTAAGAGAAGGTATTGTTGGGATGCCATGCCAATGTCTCAGACATTAGAGAAAGTATAAACTATGGATGTCTCTCTAACCTGCAATATGAACCATCTCCTTGTTCATTTGCAATACATCTAAGCCTCATGTGTAAAGGACAATGATACAGATGAGATTCTGAGAATAACCAATGACAAAATATACAACAGACATTCAAAAGCTTCTAAAATCGGGAGTACACTTTGTGCACAGTAACAAAAGAAAAAGCTAATATATAGTAGAATCATAGAAATAGGAGACACTTACATATAACAGAAGTACACACATGTCACATCCCTAAATAACAAGATAAATGCTTTGGACGACAATCAAGTAAATAATAAGGAACATATAGGAACACACATGTGTAAAGAACGTGAAGCTGAGGATATTTTGTGCCATTCTACAGTTGAAAATGCATTCAGAGAAGCAGCCCCTCATTGTAATTATAAAATTAGGCCACTAAGAAGCTTCCACATTTTGACAATTAAACACAGTTTATTCCGGCGTGTCTCAGACATGACAAAGGACAAGGACATGGCATAAGGGAAAAGGCAAAAAAGTCACACCATGGATTGGCTAGGAGCAAGGAGTGCAGTGGTTTCCAAGGCCCTGAAGAAGTGAAGCTTATAACAAATATTGTTATGACCCATTGCTTTAAAAACAAACAAAAAGAAGGTAACAGCTCGGTGAGAACAAGGTAATGTGCAGATGTTTGCACAAGATAAAGTTAGTCAATCAAAAGACACATACTGCCCTTATCAGAAAACATCCACCTAGGAGTGGGAATACAAGTGCCATGCAAACAGAAGAATTGTATCTAAGAAAAGAAAGAAATAGATATTCACAGTCAAAGTAGCAAGGAGATGATTGATCAGTGTAGGAAATATATAGGAAACACATCAAAAACATTGATATGCATCAAACCAGATATGTTCATACAAGTTGAGTACAATATAGTGGTGCCCAGGGTCCCAAAGCAAGAAGCTAAGAAGTATGCCCAATGAAGTAATGCATTTTCATCATGGGAAAGGAAGGAGAGTACAAAGAAGTGTAACATGTTTCCAAAGAGAAGTTGCAATATTAACTGTCAGTTGAACAGTCACAAGGCTGAGAACGGTCAGACAGTGCCAACCTTTGGGCCTCATGAGAACTGGATGAGGTATTATTTTTGTTGCCACACTGTTTACATCTCACAAAATGATTGGTTAATTAAGATGGAAACAACCAGCCCAGGAACACTCAAGGCGAAACAGCTAATGAACAACTGAGTTGCATGTTACAAACTGTTAACATGTATATCATCCAATTAAAACTTGATAAATTAGATAACCCCATTATTGGATCATTGTCAAGAGGAAGTCATTAGTATGGTCATGAGGAATAGGATAGGCCAATAGGGATAGGTACTGTGAATATTCCTACAGGGGACAACAGCTACTTTCCAATCAGTGAATGATAATGTGCATGTATTCTGAAACAAAGTACGGAGTGTGACATCACTCTCCACTTTATAAGCAGCTATTTAATGATGTAATATTGAATGATTTTTGGCTTGTTCCTTGCTGAGGGTGCATGTAATAAACATTAGTTATTGTTACTTCTCTTGCACTGTATTGGCTAATTGTATTATTTGTATTTGATTTGGGGTTTGGACCTACCTTACAATATGCTGAGTTCTCCTTGCAAGGTGTTAGCCCTAGTATGCCTCGTTCTTATTAGTTAAAGCCTTGCTCCTATGAAGACATTTTATATTGTATCTTCATTTACATTTTTTATTTAGTATACAGGAGTCTGGCATGGGGTGCCACTTGAGGAAAGGAGTTGTCGCCTATCTGGATATGCTATTGAAACCAGCCAACATAATCCCACCACTTGTGATTAATCTGAAGTGATCATCTCAGAAACTCTGGCCTGGAATTCTTCTCATGTGGCCAGGGAAAGGCAGCTGCTGTCTGATCCCAACCCTGGAGGTGGTATCATGTGGGAGGATCACATGAGAGGAGGCCCAGGTCAGAAACAAGGGGAAAACACTCTGAATAATTTCCCTAATGATCATACATCTTAATGGCTTATTGTGAAGTTGACGTTTCTTATCCTATCATGAATACGAACATTAGGGACTTCAAGTCCCATCATTCTGTTAGTATTGAGACAAGGTAGAGGGGCTCTCACTTGCAGAACTGCAGTGTGCAGTCTACTGGTTGTAATGACCCAGACCTGAGTGGGACCGTTAAATATTTAGAGAAGCAGTGGAAGCAGCAGAAGCAGAAGGGAGAGGGAACTGGTGGAGCTGCTGCTGTGTTTCATGCGGAGCGCTGCATTGAGAGAGTTGCAGAAGTCGGGGATCCTGAATGCAGAAGATGTGCAGCGGGAAGCGGCACTAAGAATAGCTGTCCCGTGGGAGAGAGAAGCTCTTCTGGTCCTGGATCCTACTCTGGTGGTTGGAGTTCACCGAAGCATGAATGGAAAAGAAAAGGTTACCTGTTCAGGAGCCGCAGCAGTGGAAGTGTTACTGGTTCTGTCAAGCACCCGGACCATCCCCATGAATGAAGAGACCAAAGCAGCAGGTTCAATGGAGATGCAAAGAAAGACTGTTGAGTTAGCCTTCGATAGGTAACCCCGGGGCACTCTGATATAGACCACTGAACCAAAGTAAAGCTTTAGAATGCTGAACTGTTAAATTAAAGCATTGTGGATGCAACTCTATGCTTAAGAGAGCCTGGGTGAAATTATATTGTGACAACCATTGCCAAAGTAAAAAGGGAACAATATTTGAACAAAATTACTGTCATCTACAAACAGGGATATTACCTATCAGAGAAGATTATAAACAGCACAGCCTAGACCAAAAAAAGGCAATCATGATTGAGAAGAGATACGCCTTTCCTAATAAAGGATACCCGGAAAACATTCTAAACTGCATTACTAGCAGTTAATTAGTGGCGTAGAAGGAAACCAACGTTGACAGGAGAGGTGCCACCCTTATGTGAATCATAAAGAGGAAGTCAAATGTAACGTGCATTGCCTGTGGCAAATGAATCAGTGTGAGAGACATTGCCAATATGTACTGCATCCTTTTGAAATAATTTATAAACCCATTGTTGTTGTCGAAAGGCAAAAGATGTATCCAATGAGAAGTTTTGATTTACTTTTCCCATTGAGGTTTTAAATGTGGAAAGTCTGAAGCAAACCTCACCACAAAGTACTCAAAGTAGCAATTAGAGTTTTATGCTGGCAGGCAAGTACACCAGAGAAGGGTTAATTAGTAGTTAGTCCTGGCAGGCGAGTGAACCAGGAAGAAGATAATCGGAAGTACTTCAGTGTGGTAGAAAGTTGTTGTAGAAAGAAAGTAGCAAGTCAACTGAATTTGTTCTGATGAAGTGTTTTAAAAACATCCTGACAAACCTGTGTTGCTTATGAAGAAGAACTGTGATTTGAAGCACAGTAATTGGTATTCAAATAAGAGAATAATGATATTGAATACTTACCGGGTGTGTAAAGATAAAGTCTTTATGGTTGTCAAGCAGTTGTAGTTGAAACATTGACAATTGTTTTGAGGATTTAAGAAACCTGTTTGAAAAATAAGACATTCCAATTACCAAGTGAAGGACTTATGGAATGGAAAAAAAAAACTTTGGGCCTCATTACGAGGTTGGAGGCAGCCATGGCGCTATTAGCGCCATGGCTGCCTCCAAACTCGTTCCGACTCCGCCCTGGTGAATGGAGCAATTACCGGTCCATGGCGGGACTGGTAATTCCCCATTCAACAGGGCCATTCCCCATTCCCATTTGAGCCCCCATAGGGCTCAATGGGGAAGGCGTTAATAACGGTACCTCAAATTGCGGTACCGTTATTAGATCCAGAGTCCCTTTGCGGTCCCGTCCTTAAGATCTGGAAAAAACAGGCGTTAAGGGAGTACCCGCAAAGGGAACTCATAGTAGGGCGGTAAGGGATTACCAGCACCGGTGCCCTTACGGCACCTCGTAATCCCTAAGTATTACGAGGTGCCGGTAATCCCTTACCGCCCACCTCGTAATGAGGCCCTTTGTGTTATTCTTCAAGTGCAACTTTGCTATTGAAAAGAACTTTCTTGATTTTAACTTAGATTTGGAATATCCCAAATTAATTCTGGGGAAGGGGATCCGACTCTGGTGACAAATACATGTGTTTATACAATTTCTCTTTGCATATACCTGTTATTTTCTGGAGTTTAAATAGCCATACAATTCCTGTATGATTTTGTTGTATATATGAGTGTGGGAATCAGGCCTGTTTGGATATTAGATCATTTTCCTTTAGCCTTAGTTGGACAGGCAGAAGTATTTGTTAAGTTAGGGAAAGATAAACATTTGTCTCACCCATATTATTTAATAAAATGACTACTTGTAGGAAAACTCTGTCTACTTGTCTGTCTCACATTGTTAAGCCCTCACATAGATCTACCTTGAAAGATACATCTTAGAAAGGCTATGGTAATTGTATTAGTCACTCAACTTGTTTGGAGTAACATTTGCCGAGCCGAGGATCTTATTTGTTACGATGAAAATGTTTAATAGCCAGGTTTAATATTTGTAATTTGTGATTGATGTTCTATGGATTTTTATTTGACATTGTATTTGTAAATTTGTGTGTATGTAATTATGTGTATTCTATTAATGCTATGTTATAGTGCTAAATGTTTCTTTGTTATAATTCCAAAGTGCACTTAAATGAAACACTTTAAAAAATGCATGTAGGTTCCTGGTATGTTCACAACATTTTAGGGCACTTTCTTCTGTTTCCAACACATAGTTGAGGATTACATGATGGTATTATGGTGATGTTATGTGTATAGGTTGTGTTGCTGGTGTCATACTGTTAGCTGTGTAGCCAGGATTATTGCCATTTTTTGAAAGACAGGTTTTCTTCTATTGTGTAACAATATTTGGGTAGAAACTTCCAGCATTTTTATAGGATATAAGGAGAAGGTAGATGTTCTGTGGCATTTCCAGATCATGTTTGGCACAGTTACTACTGTATCATTGCTGGGGCAAAGCACTGTTGGTTGTTCATAGTGAATTAATTTCCATGTGTTGATTCAATGGTCCCCTCCATGGAAGGCGTGGTGGACGATGCACAGATTTTTTTAAGTGAACACTCTTTTTGATCAGGTGTCAGTATGACGTGTTTGTATCTTTTCAGTCTCAGTAGCCGCTGACTGAAGTATTTTAGACAGTTTGAAGTCAGCTAACTACGTATTCAGGGGACACCAAATTAGAGGCTGTTGGCATACCATAGTTTTGTGTGTCAGAGGGAAATAGCTGCTCATAGATAGTACCTCCTATCTTTGTGTGATCTTCTGTACAGTTGAAAGTCACATCAAACAACTTCACATGTATGACTGAAAACCAAGTATACTGTTTAGCAAGAGTGTGGAAGTCCCTCTACTGATAACGAACATGGCTAAATTATCTGGAATTTTCTCCACTCAAAAGGTTCTACAACCACATTCGAGTTCACTGACACTTCAAAGCAGAGAAACATTCCTTTGCATATCAGTCTGGACCCACCCACAAGACTAATCCAGCACCGGAATGCAAAACAATTCTGCTCTGAACAAGAGTACCACAAGCAAGCCCAGACACTTGTTTCAGGTTTTTTGGGCCTCCTCATTGAGGTGAAGCTGAGCTTATCTAAGGGACAGTGAGCAAGGGCTCCATGTCTGTATTACCCCGGGTGAAATCCCACATTTTACAAATTTATCAAGAATGTGGGACCCCCTCAACTGAGAATGATCATTGTTCAGATAACCTGTTTTATGGAATTTCTTCCACTCAGGGGAGTCTACAAGTACAATTCAGCTTGATGACCCATCACTAAGGAGAAATATGAATTTACATATCAGTCTGGTCCCATCAATAATGGCAGTCCAGCACTAAAATGCAAAGCAATTCTACTTTGAAAAAAAGTACAGTCAGCAGGCCCCGACATGAGTTTCAGCCATGTTGGGCCTCCTCAGTGAGCTGACACTGAGCTTTTCTAATGCACAGTGAGCATGGCTCCTAATTTGAGCTACCCTAGGGTATTTTAGGTTGAGAACCCACATGTTACACATTTAGCAAGAGTGTGGTAGCCCCTCGACTGAGATTGATCATTGTTCAAAAAACCTGTTCTATGGAATTTCTTACACTCAGGGGAGTATACAACCACATTTCAGCTCTGTGACCCATCACAAAGGATAAATATTAATTTGCATATCAGTCTGGTACCCCTGACAATGGCAGTCCACCACTAAAATGCAGAGCAATTTTAATTTGAACAAATGTACCGTCAGCAATCCCAGACATGTGTTTCATCCTTGTTGGGCCTCATCAGTGAGGTGAAGATGAGCCTCTCTAATAGACAGGGAGCAAGGGCTCCATGGGTACCTAGGTGAGGTTCCCTTTATCATACAGATCACTCTGTGTCCAAATATCGATTAGCATGGTCCAATAACAGCAGTTTCAATGGGTGGGTGAAATACTACACCACTCAGAAGAAAAATATTGCTTACATTCTGTTGGGTTACTTATTTCTGTAGATAACACATTTACAACATATCTGTCTAATAATGTTGATGAGTAGGAGTGACTTATCCCTAATGTGTCTATAATGGGAATCAGGGTGCGGACCCGTCAGAGCATCTACCCATTTTGGACAAGCCATTCCAAGCCAGTCCAGTTAAATACTGAGTGCTCCCTCAGCTGATTTCTGCAGCCGAGTGATCACTCTTGGGATTTACCAATGAATGGAATGCAGTTTCTGTTCCCCAGCGCACATATCCAATGGACCATGCAAATCTGGGGGGCATTTTGCTTTCCCAGCCTTGTATGCCCGATTGGGGATGCAAGCTGGAGAACCGCACATCTGAATATGCCTAAGGGGTGCTCCTCCACCTCTCTGCAAATTCAGATGGCCTGGGGCATTGCAGACAGAGTACACCAGCTCCTCTGCTCATGTGCAGAAACCAGCACGCGCTCTGTGCCTCCTGTCTCCTGTTCTTTCACACAAGATCCTGAGGGCCTTTGTCATGGGAGGCAGCAGAATATGACCAGGGCTGAGGTTAAGAAAGGAACGTATGAATGTATGTTGTTGTCTGTGTATGTATGCCTCTATGTGTGTGTGAATGAGTAAGTGTATGCTATATGCGTCAGTGACTAGGTATGCATGTGACTGAGGAGTGTATAGTATATGGATGTGTTAGGGAGAATGTTCATTTCTCTGCTAATTCCCTTCAAACTTAGAGAGCCCCAGCTCTTTTGCTGTACTTATGGCTTGTGAATATTTACTCCTGTGTGAGTGGGACTTCACTCTCTCATGTATTTTTCCTGACTAGGATGTTTGTGTTTTACTGTTTTATGGAGTCTGACAAACTCTATAGGCATCTGCTTTTTGCATGGTGACACACAGCACTTTAGGTGCAGTGCCAATAAGATGTCCCTTGGACTTATCTTAATGTTTAATTACATTTTCCTGGGTTAACTACAGTTCCTAAGAATAGTAAGATAATCCCTGTCTTACTTAGCTTTTTCTTTGTGGGACCAGCACACACCAGCATATGTGGAGTGCTGGGCGGGTACTTAGTAATTCCCTATCTCAATTGTCATGTGACATTTCTTGTTACACTAACACACTTTAAAGGGCTGGTGGCAGTGGTTTAATTTTACTACCAGTGTGCATTTTTACTGCAGGCTGAACCCTCAGCTGCAGCACAACACAGCACCCATGGTTGATCATTTTCCCAAAATGGGCTCTGTCTTTTTTTCCCACCATTTTCTGTTTGTTATTTCCTTCTTGGCTTTCACTCTGTTAGTTGAAATAGGTTTGAGGTCTTTGTGTGTTTTGCCTTTGGCAGGCTTCAGCCCTAAACACGCACAAGGCTCCAGTGTTTCTGGAAGGGCAGGAAGTGAGGGAGGGTCCTGAAACTCCCCTGTCTTTTGTCTCTAGGCTTGCCTGAGTGAAAACATTTCTAATTGGCCACCCTGCTGTGTGATTGACAGCCTAGGCTGTGAATGAATGAGAACTTGTGTAAAAGGCAACGTTTTTGGGACTACAGGCAGAGTCGACCACTGGAGAGGAACAATTGAAGCAGAAGATGTGAAGATGTGAAGAGACACCAGCAGCACCAGCAGCACCATCCTGGACCACAAAGTGCTTGATGAAGCACTGCTGCTGTGCTGACACTGTTTTTAAAATGACTGGGAAAACCTGAACGGGATGACTTCCTCCCTTCGGCTGGTGGGACCAACTAGACTCGAGACAAGTTTCCATTTTGCACAACTCCCCGACTTGCTGTGCCTCATCAGAGCTGCAGAGGCCCAATGCCAGGGTTCCTGTGACTACTGATGAGTGCATCATCTTGCGAAGTCTGATCCATCCAAATCTTTGTGAGCATCCAGAAGACCCTACAGAAGCAGGGAGTCTTGATCCAGAGTCCCCTCACCAGAGTCCAGGACCGAGGGAGCAAGACACTTCCAAACAGAGATTTTCATTTTTCATTGGTGCTGAGAAAAAGGTGTCAAAACACCAAAGTGCAGCTGAAACAAAGGAAATCCATTGCTGAGAAGCCACTCTCCCAAGAACTTTTGCAGGAGCTCACCGGACATCCTACCTTTCATCACCAAGGTCCAGGAACAAGGGTCTGCCATGCTGTAGCAAGGAGGAATCCAGCTGGAACATTTTTCTTCAAATCAAAGTGCTTTTAGGTATTCACCTTTCAGCCATAAGTTGTGCTTCCTACATTTGGAAGTGCTTTTGTTACACTTTGGAGTTGAACTACCTCACCTGCACTGGCCTAACAACTTGTACTCTCTACAAAGTAGCTCAATTGAGTTACAGTGATTTCTTCTGAACTTAGTAACTTTGTGAAGACATTATCTAAGAAAAAGTGCATCAGAACTATTGACTTTGTCCATTTACTTTGGCTGTCCGGGCTCCCTAAAGTCACCCTTCTGAACCTATTGGCTTTGGCAGTGATTGTTCCCTCATAGGTTGTAATTGTTGACACTATTATTGCTGGGATACAAGTCTACCTGCCTCCCTTTGGGAGATTGTAATTGTTTTACACACTGTTGAAATAATGTTCTAAATCTTATTCTAACCTTTCCTTCCTTAATAACTCAATAACTGAATTGGGAACCAAAGTAAGTGCAATAATGACCTTTACTGAAGTCACTCCATCTGCTGCATCATGTGTTAGCATAGGAAAAGTCTTTACCGACTTGTATTGTCTTTGAAAACTGAATGCTAACTTTGAATGTTACTAGCAGTGTAGGAGGACAGATTGTGTTACGTGTCCTCCTACACCGCTAGAAGTGTGTCGGCCGCAAGTGGATATACTCTGCCACAGGGTTCAGATACCGCACAGTGGGAAAACCGCATCCCAGCATGTCAGTTAGAACAATTCTATGAATTACTGGCCTCAAGTGAGTAGGAACGTAAGAAACAAATTACCATTGGTGCTACAGTGGGAAGAAAGTATCATTCTGTGATACTATGAGTGGGTATGCGTACAGCTACCTGATACAGTAGTTAAGGACAATTTCTGAAGACATCACAGTTTGATCGCAGGGAAGGATTTATTCCACTTCGCCTTTCTGCATCTCCAAAGTATATATATGGAGATGGTGTGGCGCATCGTGGTCCATATTAAGCAAGATTCAACGTGATCTTTGCTCTATGTCCTGAAGAAAATCTGAAGAACAAAGGAGCTACAGGGTTTATAGCTCATATCTAAGACCAAAACGTGTGTTGACATAAAGAACTGCTCAAAATTGTAATGAACAGCTATTGATACCTGTACATAGATTAGGGTCCGAATCCTGTGTAAAACTATTTGTATCTGATATAGTGTAACAGAGGAAAATATAGTTACACTTTTAAGTAGAGAGACATTTGTGTGATTGGTTTGAAGAGATAGTATGAATGAGTGATGGAGAGAATTGGGAGTGCGAGTATGAATTTGTATTGGTGTTTGTAATTTTATGGGATAGAGATATATTGTATATATCGGATTGATAAATGATGTGCACATTTACACATATATTTTTGTATTGCAATAAATACCACTGTATAAAAAGTAGTTGTGGTAAAGATTCCTGTCATCCTCTATCTACGTGTTCACTTTATGACATATTGACTTTAATATACCTGACGAACCAGAGAGTAAGTACATGTATCTCCTTTATTATTGATACCACATTTTGGCTGGCCATCTCACTCTCAATTCGGTTTGGGTGGAGGCATCCATGAAGGTGGTCACTGTTGAACCAGTTGGCCCAGGGGATAGTGCAGAACCATCCATCGTGGATTGCACATCCTCATGTCTCTGGGCCATAGGTGCAGACTCAACACCCACCTGGATACCCATAATTAGTTGCCCCCACCTGACTCCGTTGGCTGGCCAGCAATTGCCTCCTCCTCCACCTCCATCTCCATCATCCCTGATGAATCATGTCTTCTGCCCTCGAGGGCCCCTGTGTCTCCGCACCCTAGTCTCACATCTGCTGAGGTGTCCTCTCCCCACAATCACCTCCTGGGATTTACTATCAACAGCCTTGCTTGATGGTACTGGTGTTCCGCCACCCAATTCACTCCCAGGGGAGGTGGTGTCAATGGGCACTGGCTGGGGAGTGCACCTGGGTCTGGTGGCCAGTCCCGGCTCTTCCTCTCCACAACAACACATCAGGCCCCTTCACAATCTTCATAAACTATAAAATGGGATAAAAAACATTGATTTCAATCATCACTGTCAATGCATGTGTGACATACACGGCATTAACACTACCATTCAGTCAGCACGGGTGAACCAGCAACTCACACACACACACACAAGCACGTGCAGTCCCCTGCAATCAGCATGAATACTGACACACAAGTTTACGGATAATGATGACTCACAATCATGACATGCGTGCATGTCAACCCAGCATATTTTGTTTGGACACAAACACATTTCCACAAATCATGCAATGGGACAATGCCAATGCCAAACTCACATGCAGCCAAGGCCTTGAGAAGTGCACCTGGGAAGTTCACCTGGGCACCTGTCCACCCAATTGCATAGCAACATGCATCCCTGACAGCTTGACTGATAAGCAGGCAACATGTACAGGCACACATTTCTGAGGAACACGCACTTATGCTGTTTGCCCCAACACAAACATAAGGCATGATCACATGTCAACTCTGTCTGCACATGCAGTGGGATGAAAGATCACATCCCCATCCCTGAGAGGTTACTACACCAAAATGACATTCACAGACATCCATGCACATGTGTCACTCTCAGCAGATGTGTGTGTATTGCTTCACTTGCAGATGTGCCACACATAAAGGTGCCCTGCATGCATGTCCCTCACATGGCCACAACATTGTAACCTGGCACTTGTACTATCTCGGCACTTGTTACCATAAACTCACATTGCATGTGCATAAGTGGACCAAGTCACCAAGGACAAACAGCACACATACCAACACATGTCCAATGAACATATGTCTGCCATCAAATGTGCCCAACATTGGCAAGAGGCTATATGCTGCTGCAGATCACTGAAACACACATGTTGTATACAGAAGGTGGTAAGGCAATAATGCATGCACATGCACGACACATACACTGTAGAGCAGTGCACCACATGGGTACTCACAAGCAGTTTCCAGACATTGTTAGGACTCACAGATCTGAGAGTAGAGACAAGCAGCTGGTTATGTGACATCTGGTAGCAGCCTGCACAGTGCACCTCCACGGTGGACTCAGGTTTAAGTGCTGACAATGCCTTGGAATGGTTCTGGATCTTGAGGTCCTCCCAACACTTCCTGATGGTCTTGAGTGAACGGCTGACACCCCCTGCATGTTGATGAGAGCCATTATAATCTCTCAGATGTGTTGATTTCTGTTGTGTCCCAGCTGTGTTTGTGGTTTGAAGAGGGTGTCTTCATTATCTAGGATCGATCCACCAGGATTCTAACTTTGGTGCTGGCGAAGTTGGCAGCCCTCTGCCTTGCTGACATGGGGGTGTTGCTCTCTGTAGACAAGGAAGATGGTGTGGACATGGCAACCACATAGAGAGGTGTGGCTTAGCTGGGTCCTGATTCTATGCTCTGGAGCAGTGGTGGAGGTGGTAGGGGGAAGTGGAAGTCCAAGGTGCCAGGTGAGGTGGCCACAGAGCCAACAAAGGAGAATAGGCAATGGCTGAACAGCTGGCACTCCAAGGCAGTGCTGGTAGACAGCAGACATGTACACAATATCAGGCAGCAGCAGATGTGGAGTATTGGATGCAATGGCACAGAGGCAGGAGAAACATTGGTTTGTTTTTCGCATCTGAGGCAGCAGATACCAGAGTAAAGGCCCTTAGCGCGTAAGTTACATGCTACACGCTGCACACAGCATGCCTACGCAACTTACACAGTGCACAGTAATAACAGGGATATTTAAAAGGTGCAATGTGCATCACTTGTTGTGCGGGAGAAGGTATGAAGATGGAGGATTGAGTGTCGATGACATGCATTTGGGGTGCTGCACATGTATTTATTTTAATTGTGAGGCTTTATGTGTATCACATACACATTATTTGGCTTTTGGGATGCCTCTGTGTATCGTGTATTGCTGTTTTTGGTTCTGGGGTGCCTTAGAGCCTTGCTGCACAACTCATCTGCATAGTACATCACATAGACCGTTTTATTTCTTTGTTTTGATATGCTTTTGTGGGTGCGTGTCATTTTGCCTGCACCATGAGTGGGAAGGCCCCAAAAGGGAAAGGGAGAAGACAGGGATGTGGTGAGGACACATGTGTCCAAGCCGTAGGAGAAAGAGGTGAGCTTCAGGCCACAGGTGACCCAGCACCTGGATGTGGACATGGTGGGGGGGCTACAAGTGTCCCAGCACCACCAAGGGCCAAGAGGGGACACCCTTGCAGAGCAGGAGGAGCCTCCACCCCAAGATCAAGCACAGATGAAGGATAAGGGTCCACAGAGGTAGATGCACTTCACCGATGTGGAGCTTGATGTTCTCACAAGATATGTGTCAGAACACTGTGTCGAGTTCTACCCCTCGGCAGGCAGAACCCATAATCCCACCCAGCGAATGAAGAAGAGGCAGGAGGTCACAGACCAAATACATGCCTGTGGTATGGAGAGGTGCACTGTTGAAGAGGTCCACAAGCAGATAGATGACCTCATTCGAAGGACCACGTAGAAGCTGAGTGACAATCTGGTCTCTGCCCAGATCATTGGAGAGGGGCCACCACAGGACGAGCTGACACCATTCAAAGAGGATGCACGTGGACTCCTCATCAGTGAACAGGTGCAAGGCATGGGGGCATGGAATCCTATGAGTACACATTTGGTGAGTGGCATTTGTATGTATCGTATGTGTTGACAATTATCAATGACATGCTCATATATGTGTCTTAGTACAATGGCTGCAGGTGGCAGCCAACCGTGACCAATGCATATTTGCTACTGTGTGCACTTCTCTCACATGACCGGCATTATGGGACTTGGTTATGCCATTTCAATGCGTATTTGTCATGGCCACAGGCCCCGGAACACAAAAACCACACCATCTAGTGATGGGGGCAATGGGTCACTTGGCTCACTTATGTCCCTTTTGGACCTATAAACAAAGGGGCTCTGGCTGGACTCAATCCCAGCCTCATATAGAGATGTGAGAAGGAACACTTTATTTCAGTGCAGGAGTGCTTTTACTTTATTTCAGTGCAGGAGTGCTTTTATTTTACAAGAACTTTCCAGGAACTGAAAGCCTTTATTCCAGAGAACATCCTCATGTGCTGACTCATCGGGTGTGGATCCCTAGGCCTGGTCTTCATGTGCTGATTTATCGGGTGTGGCAGGGTGTGGCAGGCAGGCTGAACCTGGTGGGCATGGCTTCAGATGCCCAGCTATATAAGCTGCTCCATCCTTAAGGCTGGTGCTTTGCGTTACTGTTCACTCGCATGCAACGTGATGCTCACCGCCGCTTGGACCAGTTTACTTACCTTTGAAACCAGGCGTTCTCCTGCATACTCACCTCCAGGAAACTGGTGCTTCATTGCTTCATCTGCAGACTCACCTCCTGACATCCAATGATCTTGATCCTGATGCCGCAGCACCACACTCCACATCCACGAACTCGGACCCTGTCAAGAAGAAGAAAGACAAGGTTAGACCATCCATCCTAGGGCCGAGCTGCATTTGAACCCTGTGCGCCCCCTAGTTAACAATTTACCAGCTACACTGCTGCTGCAGGTTTGTTCCTTAGTCCCTCTGGCTGTCGCCTTGAGCTCTGCAGCTTCTTCAGGGCCGGCAACATCACCTGCAAGGGAAGAAAGCAAAAGAACAAACATTAAAAGTGGAACAGACAGCAACACAAGACAACAAACTTTCCAATACAACAAAAACAGACGAGGAAAGACAAAGGCAAACAGGAACACTTACCCGAAGTATAGTGGCTTAGGCGCAGCGGGACTGGACTACCACGTGCAAGGGACCAATGAAGGAACTCTGTCCAGATCATACAAGTGCCCCTGCCAGAAGCAGCAGGACGGAGTACTCGCCAAAACTAATCAACAGGTGAGCTTTCCAGGGACAGCGCATCCCAAGGGTACTATGGTTTGGGAGAAGGGTTCTGGAAGGGGATCAGGTGCACAAGCTGGCATTCTCACGCCCCTTATTCTCCACGCAGGAGCAGTCCCAAGCAGCATCACCTATTTCCAACAATCACCACATAAGCGCAGAGGGTGAAGTTGGACCCGAGCGACCTCACTCCCGGGAGGGCTGCAACTGTGCCCCAATGCCTTTGCAGAGACCAGGTGAGCATAACAGTATTACATGTTGGTGTCACAGTACAAATCACTGTCTGCTAGCCTACAGAGCTGTGCCAGTACTTGTATGCAGGGCAGTTTCTAGCCACCTTGGTGCCCAGTGCACGACCCTAGAATGTGCCCCCATGACCTGCACACATCACTCCCAAGCCACACGCCTGTGTACACATCACAGTTGTTAATTACTGCATACATGTTATGCTGTGTCTTCCTACATGTATTCTCCTTTGTGTTGTTGGGGTCTGCGTGCACAAATATTGGAGGTGACCATGTGAAAGTGGTAGGGGATTTCATTGATTGTGCTGTATGCTTTTGTGGGAACTACATGTATACTGTTGTTTCCACTTGCTATGACTGTGTCAGTGGTTGGTTATGGACTCACACAGTTAACATCTCCCAGACACACATTCTCAGGGTGTTTTCATGGGAAATGTAGATTGGCCCGACTCATCATTGAAAGGCACCACGATGTGACTTCACTGTGTGTGCTCCACCGGCACTGGTATTTATTTGGAGTAAGTTTACACAAACATATTGCATGCATCCTATTCCTAGGCCCTTTGTCCGGCCAAGGGCATGAGTGGTGCCTGTGGCTGACAGTGATGTCCCTCCTGCATCTCTACAGGTATGCAATGCCATGTGGCAACATTGTGCAGAACCTTCTCCAGGGGTTTGACAGCATGGTAGCAGATGGTGGGTGATGCAAGATTTACCTCCCACTCCCTGACCAGGTCTAGGGTGACATGGGGAGGGAATCTGTATCCTGCATACACCTTGACATCTGGCATCTCAAAGAGTGTTGTACGTGGGCAGACAATCTTGTGCCTCACCATCCTCTCCCTCCTCCTTCTTCTATGGACATGTATTATTGCTGTCACTATAGCTGGATTCATCCTGGTAGAGCGATGTTTAGATGGTGTTCATTGCATGCTTTATATTGATATAAATCATTTATAATGATCCTGTACACAAGTGTTTCTAGGTTCTGTTGCGCATTGGTGCCTTTGCGCATTGTACTTTGTGTCTCCTATCATGTGGCATAAGATCACAAGGAGTGCATGTGACTTTTCCCAATGTGAAGTTGCGCTTTGTAATCCATTAATTAGGTTTGGTTTGTGCTTGAATGGGTGAGTAATTTATTTGCGTGGCGTGTCACTCAACATGCCCACATGATTCCATGGAAAATGGTGAATATGTATGTTCTACCCCCTATTTTATTATTTGACAGGCCCGTCCTACACTTTGCGTGGTGTCTCCAAATTAGCATTGCAGGCTTATTGTGTGAGGCATTGAATGTTTCAATGCATAGACAATGGGCCTCATTACGAGATTTGTGGTGAAAAACAATCCTTACCGGCTTGGAGGCAATACCAAGTCCAAGTAGCACTGACGCCGCTGACAGTGGACGATTACGAGAATGCGTGCACGTGCGTAGCGGCATGCCGGTAACGTCTGTACAAGCATGCCATTAATGACCCTAAAACCCCCGTTAGCAGCATCATGTAAAGCGCTGATAGCTCCTCTGCCTCCGTCCACCCCTAAATAACGGGCACTGGCAATACCAGGTCCGGCAATACAGGGACTGGAAATACCGGAACCGGAAGTAATGTCATTGCGCCAGAACGGGAAATGCAATAGCAGGCATCTTGAAAAACACAATACATTGCAATCCTCCACACACAGCACCTGGATCCACAAACCACTATATACATCACCACCACAATGCAGCAGGCTATCAAGAAAGGTGCCTCCGTCAGCGCAAGGTGTGCTTTCCTGAGGATGAGTTGAATATGCTGGCAGACACTTTGACCCAGAATGCTGATGTGGTATTTGCAGCAGACCTCAGGCGACCGGCACAAATCAAGAAAAAGGAGATCTGGGAGGAAGTGGCCATAAAGGTCAGTGCAGTCGGCACCACCGCCTGCACCGTCAAAGACGTGAAAAAGTGGTGGGATGACCTACGCCTCCGTGTGCGGAACATTCTATTGGCCAATCGGAGCAAGGTTCTGGCAACAGGCAGCGGGGCCCAAACAGCTAAACAGCATGTGTCACACCGCATGCAGTCCACAACACAAAGGCATGTCACACAGCATACACCACCTTACACATTTGAGAACCTAACGTATGTGTGAATAAACCCCCAATATAGCAAGCAACCTGTATGCCACCACTCCAAGACAGCAAATCATCACATGTGTACAACTAATACCAATGTATGCATGATGCATGTACAACCATCACTGATGCCATGCCCCCCCCCACAGGCACAGATTCTGACAGCGATGGTGAGGATACTGCGGCACAGGCCAGGACACCATCAAAAAGCCCAGGACCAGGGAACGTCACCAGGCCATCCACATCAAAGGCCACTAGCAAGCAACAACTGCCACCCAAAACAATGCCAACACAAGATGCCAAGGCACAGGGGCGGTAAAAAACTGCCATAAAACCAATCAAGGGAAAACAGGTGGAACCCACTGATCCTCAGGCAGTGGCAGACGGGACCCTGTCAGACACAAATAGCTCCATAGGGGAGGCAGCTGCCACAGCGCCCCATAGTGGAGATGAAGCACAGTGCAAGGTTGAGGAATGCCTACCTTAGGACGACAACCTGTCCATGGATGTGGTACGCACACCAAGCCCCGAGCAAAACCCCCAGCACACCCCACGGAGCACCCCAGATAGCACCCCACTGGACCAGTCAGGAGGAGAGGCAATCCAAGAGGACTGGAGCCTCCTAGAGGACAGACCTGAATTGGGCCCCACGGCAGATGTCCCGTCCACATCAACAGGCATCCGGGACGGAGAGTGGTGCATGGCCCAAATGGAGGGGCGGCAGCAGGAGCTCACAGGGCTCATCAAGCAGTATGTTGCCGATGGTGCCTTGAAAAGGCAGGAGGCACGTGAAAACACTGCGGCCATGACAGGGGCCATGGAGTCAAATACCAGGCGGATTTGCGAGGAGCTGTCAGCGGTGATACATGTCCTGGCCAGGATTGCCCAGGCCTTGGAGGCACAGCGTCCTCCCCCAACAGTTGAACATGCGGGCACAGCGTCATCCACCAGCTCAACCCAAACAAGCCCCGTGCATAGGTCTACACGCACCACACGGCACTCTCATATGCAGCGACTGGAGCCGGCAGATGCTGCCAGTAGCAGGGGCATGCTGCATGCGCGGACTCATTTTGACTCATATTGCATAGAATGACTATGATTGCACATCATGTTTGAGGGAGTTGTGGGGGGCCGGGGGAGGGGGGTGTGGGGGAATTGTGGGGGGAGTGGGAAGGGGGCAGAAGTGTGTGGGGGAGTTGTGGGGGAGGAGTGAGGGGGGTGTATGGGGGAGTTGTGGGGGAGGGGTAAGGGGCAGGGGGTGTGTGGGGGAGTTGTGGGGGAGGGGATGGAGGAGAGGGTTTGTATGAGGTGGAGGGTCAATGCAATTTGAATATATCACCTGTTTAATACACCCGTTGTGTACAACAAAACACATGACTGGACATTGCTTATTGTGGATGTGTGCTTTATTGGTATAGAGTGAACAGTGTCCATGTACACCACACCCAGTGCCCAGAGTCCCACATCCATGGCACCCTCTGCATCCATGTGTCTTAGAGATATTGGCCTATCACAGACTGGCACACTGAAGCAAGTCCCGCATGTGCATCGCCACCTGGCTGATGTGCAACCCCTTCTTCTTCATCATCTTCATCCTCATCTGGTGGTTGCTGTTCAATGTCAGGCGGCAGAGGCACGTTCCGTCGGATGCACATGTCGTGCATCATGGCACATACCATGATGATCTTGGCCACCTTCTCATGCCCGTACAGGAATGCCCCACCCGACCTGCTGAGGCAGCAAAACCGTGCCTTCAACAGGCCAAAGGTCTGCTCGATCACCAAATGGGTATGGGTATGGGCCCGATTGTAGTCCTCTTTGTGCGTGTTCTGCGGGTTCCGAACACAGGTGAGGAGCCACGGCTTCAAGGGATGGCCAGCATCACCTGCATGGGAGCAAAGTGAGGTATGTGCGATTCAATTTCTACCATGACACCGATACTTATCACTCTCATGCCTCCAGATATTTGTTGTTCACATGAACATGTCCCTGGATGTCTGCACACATGTTTATTTGCCACAATGTGTGCTGTTCCATGGTCTACAGATGTGGGTTGCATCGTCCAGATGATGCAGGGTGTCCATTTCCATGCTGGTGCTCATGTACCGTGGATGCCTACCGCTGTATTTGCAATCATATAGGTGATGTGGAGTGAGTCATATGTTTTTTTACTAGCAGCATTGGCTATCAAGTTTCATCATGATTTGTCATTCATCGGTTATTATTCCCATGGTGACATGCAGCGCTACTGTGGTGGTGGGCCAGTAACAATCAGTGTATTCCCTTGGTGGGATTGATTTGTGCGCACTCATAGATGCATGTCCTGTGTTGTGCTTTGCTGCGGTCATGTACATTGTGCTTACTCAGTGCATGTTGCTGCATTGTGTTACAGAGGGTATGGTCTGATGATGTGTAGTGGACGTGTTGAGGGATGTGGGCTGGTTGCAAGACTGGCTTATTGGCATTGGTGTTCAGCATCCATAATTTCTATGGTGTCATGTTCAGGTTGGGATGTTTTGGGGCACAGTGTTTTGCAGTATGGCCATTGTCCTGTCACCACCCCATTCTCACCCAGGTGGTGTGTTCATCCCTCCCCCCATTACCCTGCCATGTGCCTGTCATGTAATTTACCAAGCAGCCAGGCACGTCGTCCAGCATGTCACTCCATGTAGCGCGGTATCGTGGAGTTCCGCAGGACCATTGAATCATGAGTTGATCTGGGATATCGGGCACAACAATGTGTGATGAACTTGCTGGACTCACATACCATCTGCACATTGACAGAGTGGTATAGCTGACGATTGCGGTACGCCACCTCCATGGGATGTGGGACCACCAATTCCACATGGGTGCAGTCGAGGGCACCGATACAATTTGTCATGCCTGCCAGTGCATGGAAGCCAATTTTAGTGTCAAAGATCTCCTGGGCAGTCCATGCTAGGGATATGTAGTTTCTTGCGTGCTTCATGAGGGCATCCAGCACTTGGTTCAGCATGCGTAAAAAAAAGTTGTGATATGCCATGCATCTGCCCACTGTGTGCTGGTAGGTGCCTGTGGCCAGGAACTGGAGCACAGACCCTACCTCCAGTAGAGGGGGGATGGCGGTGCAGATTTCAATCAGGCTGACAATTTCGTTGTGTATCATGTCCACAATGGTGGTGATGGTGTCCCAGTCCAGGCGGTACAGGGTGTGGATCTGCATCGGAGTTAGGCTTAAAGGACTGGCTCTGATGCAAGGGATTGGTGGCTGCCTGCGTGGTACCACTGGCTGCACTGGTGGGTCTTGCTGGGCCTGTCTCACCCACCTTCTCCTGCGTTTCCTCTGTAGTGCCTGTTGTAGTTGTTGCTTGTGGAGTAGCAATGCAAGCATGTCCTCCAGCCCCAACATTGCAACAACAAGTGGGATCATTTTGGTGTGGGAAGGGGTGTGATGTGTGGGTGTGCTCCTTTTGTGCTGGGCCAGACTCAATTGCCTCCACCTGTGCTGATTGTGTGCAACTGTGGCAGTTGGGAACACAGCACATTGGTATTAACAGGTGATCCGTGATGTGGGTGATGCCGGCATCGCGGTATCCCTAATTACCAACTTTGAGATGCTGGTAGGTGCATGTCCGCAAGACTTGTGATGTCCTTCTTTTAGCAGCATCCCGATATTGCCAGCCCAAAGAGTTGCATGTCCACGCACATGCCGGAACGGAGGGGCACGGTCTCAGTTGTGGCGCTGATACTGGGATGTCTACTCATAATAGGCCGGAGCAGTAAGTGGTGCCGGTATTCCCTTACCAGCATCATTTTTCCTTTACCGTGATTCTCGTAATGAGGCCCAATGTGAACATTCTTTTGGGGGTGTCCAAGAGCAAAAGACTTTCCTAATTGCACAACTTGCCACAAACTCACTCCTTGTACACATGCTAATCCCTGAAAGCCCCCCTTCCCTTGGAAGGAAAGCTCTTAAAATATGGATGAGTAATGCATGGCTGTTTTTCATGGCCCATCATTTAGCTGCAGCACACATTAGGACACCCGTCCACCCCCCGAGTCCCTTAGCTGGCAATGGGCCAGAGTGATTGCAAATTCATGATTGCTGTCTTGTTGGAAAGTCTATCATTTCCCCCAGCCCCAAAACCCCTGGCTGTCACTGCCATTAAACACTGCTCTTCCCTAACATGCATCCATTGCACATCCCTGTCACCTATGCTTGACTAAGGAATTGCACATTTTCTTTGAGGAATCCACACTCCACCATCCACCTTGTATGCTCCTTATTTCACCATGAAGCATCTCCTGCAGGATTTCAGCATCACTCTGGTCCCAAAGGCGTGATGAAACATCACAATCTGTTGGGTTGTCTCTGTTTTTTGGGCATGTGGGAGAAAGGGGCAGCTGCCCTGGCTCCATGCTGATAAATGCCTTGCCCTACCCTCAATGGGCAAAAGTCCCAGTAGGCCATTGAGTGTAGCACCAGAGCATGTTCGAGGGAGGGTTGTGCTATCTGGTTCCATGTAATTATGTCCCTGCGAAAAGGTCTCCTGACAAAAATGTCGCTGTTTTTTGCAGAGAAATTATTACATTGAACATGCAGGGGACACCCCCGTAACTGCACATTTTCTTTTTACAAGGGGAGCAGGGGACATCCCTGCAATTCGTCCCCATACATAATGTCACCATATATAATGTTGTCAATGGATTTTCCCAGCAACATTATGCATGGGGACATTCTTACCTGGTACCTGCTCTCTATCAGACTTCTTTCTCTTTTTTGCATACAAATCTTTAAATTCTGACTTGCTATCTATCCATCTTTTTATTGTGATTTTGCTTGTAAGACAACCTTAAACAAATCGTTTATTGTACAAATACACATAAAAACAGTCATGAACATATGCCATGAACATATACAACACATTTTGTAACATATGCTTACAATGCAGATACATAATTATATGCATATAATGACATAATTGGTTTGTAAGTTAAAATACATTTTCAAATTCTAATGAATAAAAGGAAAAATAAACCATTCTTAAAAAAAAAGAAAAAAGTAGTTTTTAGTGTATAAGCAGGGGAATAGTCACATCCTATTTCTCTAAACACACTGCATTAGAACTTTGGGTTTGACTGACAATTCTGCATAATTAAAGGGTTAGATATCAAGTATACCCAATTGTATCATACTTTTACATGATCAACCTTATTTAGGAACAATGGACATTTGTGTTTTCTCTGTTGCATACTCCACACAAAGAGATGTCTTTTATTAATCGGCTGACAGATGTAATTTAAGTAGAAATTTAATTGTTGCAATGTTTAGAGAAATTGACTTTGCATTAAATATCATGGTCCACATATCTTTGGTGTCTAGCGTTTTAAACATTTCAACAATTTTATAAAAGTATTCTTTCCACTGGAATCCAATGATTTTGCAGCTCGTTAAGAGATGTTCTAGATATATTTTTTCAGAAGATATTTTACAGAATCAACAGTAAGTATCAGGATTTCGTTTTTTATATTGGGGGGTTATAGCATCTCTCGTAGGCCATAAATTGAAGTAAAGCATCATAATATGTGCTCTGTAATTCTGTTCAGAGAATTTTAGCAAGTATATTGAGGTATGATGCATTCGTTTCATTCTGAATTCACCAGTCTTAAAGGCTTTATAGTTCATGCATGTATTCCATGGTGCTATCTACTCATGTTCTCTGAGGTTTTTTTTGCCAACTCTGGGCTCTCCAATAATAAAGATGTGTCAATATCAGCTTCTTTCGTAAGATTGTTGCACTCTTCTCTCCAGGTTTTAGTGCAGGATCCTGTTTAGTTGATAATGCCTTATAGAGAACTGGGAGCAGCTTTGGAGCTTATGGATCTGCTAATATTCATTTCCTATAGAGAGCTAAAGATTGCCATGTCACAATCAATTGAATGGACAAGAGACCTAATTCAAATCTAACTATTTGAATAGGAACAGATTTAGAGAGAGCCAGAAGTGGTTTCCAAAACAATCCCTCGTTTAGGTTCCAATTTCGCTGATTAACTAAGGATTTCACCTGGGCACCATAAGTCATGATAAGAATTACGTTTTTGTTTGTAAAACATTATGATGGGGATACAGGAGAATGTACTGTATTTGTTATGTATTATTTTGGCTTGGGCAGTTAAAGTAGTCTCTATCTTGTATCTTGTTTAGTTTTTGTAAGCTATATTTTTTATGTTGTTATTAACATTTTGACCAAAATATTTAAATTTGTGAACATTTTCTAAAAACATACAACCTATACTCCATTTAAAGGATGTCCATTTCTTTTTGCCTTTGGCTATTATTAGAGTGTTTGATTCCTGTATGTTTACCATTAGTGAGTTATTTTCAGCATATGTTTGAAGGGCACTTAGCTTTCTTTGTAATCCTATCAGTGTCAACTCTATATCAACACAAGATCATCAGCTTAACAAAGTCATAATATTGAGTGATCTCCTACTTTTGGCAGAACAGCTCTGATGGGTTTGAGCACAGTATTGATGTCCTTTACACAGAAGTTAAAAAGCGTAGCTGCAAGGATGCATCCTTGTTTGAAACCCCTATGTGCAGGAATGGGTCTGGACAGTAGACCTGCATGACTTAATTTTATTTGAATTTTTGTATTTTAATAGAATTGTTGAATGAATCTAAGTAGTTAGGCAGGGCAGCCACCTTCAAATTGTTTATGCCATAAGAGTTCTCTGGAGATTGAATCGAAAACTTGTTTAAAGTCGATACATGCCAGATAAACTGGTTATTTTTTTGAGATGGCCTGATTTTCTATGGCCATCAACGTAAATAGATTGACCGTTGTTCCAAGACCTGCCACAAAACTGGATTGATATTTATCGGTCTGAGAGGTTTCTTTTAGCCATTTCTGGAAATCCCAAAGCAAACAATTTGCCCTAGACGTCTACCTGAACTATCGGACTATAGTTTACTGGATCTTCCCTGTTTCCCTTCTTGAAAATAGGGATGATTATTAACTTCCTCCAGGTAGAAGGTATTTCTTCTTTGTCTATGATTTTTTGATATATAATTTTGAGAATACTAGCTCAGATATAAGGATTGGCTTTCAAAGTCGTGTTAGACAAGCCGTCTGTGTTACGCTCACCTGATTCCCACGGGGGAGTCGATCTGAACTGGCCCACTGTTGCTTCCACCAGAGTGACCACGTAGAGCCGAGATGACTGACTGGACAGACCTCTTCATTTCGTTTGTCGGGCCCGTATGAATATCTTTCTGCAATGGAGAAAGGGAATTAACCTCTCGTAATTTGAGCGTTAACCCCCCCTCACACTCCCGTTGTCTGCCCACTGACCACTCCTGGTGTTCCCTCTTAATCTCACCTGATGGTTTAGAAAGATGAGCTCTCCATCCTGCATCGAGTGCAGGGGCGCGTAGACGACCAGTTACTTCACTGGCGTGGAGGAATTGGTGAGTTCCAGTATTGACTCTAGAATCCAATAGTTAGTAAGAGTTCAAATGTCTGATCTTCACTCTGTCCGATTCCGTGTAGATTGCCGGTTTAACCACCACGAAGAGTCCAAATGGCAGTTGGTGAGATTCAGGTAAGTCTATAGTGCTTTTCCCCTGAGGGGCCGGGGCACGGCGATGATGCTGTGCCGACTCGAGATGAGGTGAGTACCCCCCTGTGGTAATTCGGTAAGTCTTTGGGGGTATCTTGTATTGTCCTTTTGTAGTCCCTTGCTCACCTAGCTTTTCTTGTCTCCTTAGGTGTCAGAGAGTGGTCTGGAAGTGCAGAGTTCGCGATGGAGTGAGGAAAAGCTGCGCTGGATGGTGAGTTCAGCGCGGCGCTGCAAGGTGCGTGGCGGTGCGCGTGCGATGACTTCTCTCTTCCAGATCGACAACGCGATGGATCAAGGATTCAGGTAAGGTTTCAAGTTCTAACCTCTTCTCCTTCTTTCTTTTCGTTTCCAGGTGGTCCAGGACTGAAGTGGGCATGGCTGAATGAAGACTGGAAGCTGCTGAAGGCACAGTGAGCGTTACGCTGCTGAATGCAGAATAACGCGAAGCACGTGCGACTGTCCGGGCATGGTTTAAATAGCCTTGGAAGAAGTCCCAGGTAAGTATTCTTCCACAGCCCCCACCCGAGTAGAAAGTGGTCCCTTAGGTAAAATAGTCCCTCCTAAGCCCCATTCGGCTTGTGGCTTCGTCTGCACCAGGTAAGTATGCAGCATGGTCTGCATTAGGTAGGTTTTCTATAATGAGCCTGGCGCCCATGGCGCCAGGACTGACTTTAACCTTATGAGCCTGGCGCCATAGGCGCCAGGACTGCACCCAAACAGCCCCTAAGTGGGGTTTTTGGGCATGCTCCAAATGGCATGATGCCTGCTTCCGGGGTTGCTGGGCCGTGGTCTGGCTTCCCGGGGGCAGGCATCATGACAGTCTGGACGAGGAGTTCAAGATCCACTCAATTATTTGATTAATATGACTATTTTTAAATGATAACATTTTCGATGAGTGTCCCTGCTCTTAGACAGGGGGATAGGTGGAACATTTCTGACTTTAGCATATAAAGTAGAGAAATAAGTAAACCGGTTTGTTCAATTATTAACCTAATCAAACAAGTTGCTAGCATATTGCCTTTGAGATTTTTTAGACATTTCCATACCTCTCCACTGGATTTGATTGGGATTGCAGCTAACATGCATTCTGCGTCTAGTTGGGTTTTTCTGATTTTATATTGTTTTATGCAATTCTTATATCTTGTTCGCAGAGCATTAATCAATCTCGGAAGGTTTTCGTTATTATTCATGCTAATTTTGTTTTATTCTGAGCGCTTAAGTGTTTTCAAATTTTTAATAACTATTTGAAATGGATATTTGTCAGATGTTCTGAATCTGCCGCCAAGGGTTTTAGGCTCATTGAAAAAATGTAGAATCTCATTATATATTAAGGTTTCTAGTTCTAATCTGAGCTTCATCATGATAGCGATTAATTATCTTTTGCAACTATGGTGGAGACAATATTATGCTTTTGCATCCGGCAGAGAGGTGAATAGGGTGTTTAAAATATTCAGCTTGTGTAAGAGTTCCTAGGCACCAAGTCACCTCTAGAACACTGTGGTTACTGTAAGGTGAAGGTATTATTTTGAAACTTTCTATTAGATCTAAATTATCATAGGATATGAATGCATAGTCTAGAATCAAAGCTGATTGTTCTCTATGCCATGTGGGGGCCGGAGGGACATCTCCTTTGATAGAGCCATTTAACATGGCAACATTTCTGTCATTCATGATATGCTGTCCACGAATATCTTGGTTAGACAATCTGCCACCTTTTGGAACTAGACATTGGGGGTCATTACAAGGTAGGGGGTAACCATGCCGCTATTAGCGGCATGGCTACCCCCTTACCGGGTACCGGGTCCGGGTTCCTTGAATGAGGAACTACCCGGCTATTCCGACCTTGGAGGGCCTGGTAATTCCTCATTCAAGGAACCCATCCCTATTCCCATTTGAGCCCCCATAGGGCTAAATGGGAAGGGGGACGGTGCTAATAACGGGCCCGTTGATAGCACCATGGTCTGCTTGCGGGATACGCTAGGGCCGGCTGGTTTTACCAGTTGGCCTTAGCGAGTCCCGTGAGCAGACCTCGTAATGAGGCGGTAAGGGGTTGATGGCTCCAGCACCTTTACCAGCGTCGTTAACCTATTACCGCCTCCCTCGTAATGACCCCCATTGCAGATTGAGGTCACCCACAATTGTTGTTGTTGTAATCGAGATGTCAGTAAATATAAGATGTAACATGTCAGAGACTAGACCTATAAAGGTATTATCTAGTATTAAAATGGGGTTTCAGTGCAGATTGAGGATGGCTATTACGGAAGTTGGGGCATGTTTCGAAACTGGAAGAGTTAATTTTGTAATCTGAATACCTGGGGAAGGGGAAGCCCAAGGAGACAGTAATGCATGGGTGGATGATTTAATCACAGTTAACATACCTGCGGAAGGTCTTCCTTTCGCATATTTTATCGCCCGGATCCACCAGATTTCATATCCCAGCCATGTCAGTTGATTTGTTATCCAGGTTTCTTGGAAGACTAAAATATCATAGTTAGCTAGCAAATTTTTAGAGTTTTTTAGCATCAGATGTTTAAAACCTCTCATGTTCAATATGGCCATCCTCATATTTGCAGGCTTCAGTGAAGTCTGGCATTCATTTTCATCTGCCTGTCTTGAGTTATTTGCCGATTTTGAAATCCAGGCCCATTTGGATTTGTTTATGCTGGATTTGGAGGGCTTTATTATTATGTCTCTTCTCCGTTTAAGTGTCCTGAACAGTCTAAACAATGTATTGTTATTGGCTGATAATGTGAGGTCTTAGGAGTCATTTTTGCCTCTATTACTGGGTATGCTTTATGTCTTTCACTTTCTAAACTTCAGCTGTTTTTTTTGTCAATTTTTAGACCGTGTTCTTCCAAGGTGGGTTTTGAATTCCAGATTATTTCTTTGATAATTAGGGACAGTATTAGTATATCAGCTGTGTCCATAGCACTTATTGTTAGTATTTTTGATATGTTGAATGTCTCGAGAAGGTATGAGCTGTAGGCTTGGAATTAGTTTGAACACTGCAAGGATAGTAGATATGTTCGGGAAAGGGTCATGTTATGTCTGTTTACCATCTGTAATCTGAGAATATCATCTTTAAATGTAGATGATTTGTTCTTATTGCCCTGCTCATAAATAAGAGGGTTCTTAAAATACTTTTCAGAGCGTCCCATATTGTCTTGTGCATAACCATGTAAGCTAGGTTCTTTACTTTACTGTTTGGTTGCAGTTTTCTTGTAATTCATTTAGCCCATTTAGGCTAATCTTTTTTGTGCGAGTTTTAGAAAATGCTGGTACCTGTTGATGATTTCTGTAAGCATCGAGAGATCATTAGGCAGAGGTTTAGCAGGTGAGTCTATGTCATCCAGCAAAGTCGTGATAGATAACGTAGAGAGATTCATCAAGTCTGAATCTCCTAGTACTTACTTTGATGTGGAGGGTGAATAATTTAATATATGAATTGGCGTATGGGTAGTATCTGATTCAAGGACCCTCTGAATAGGGTTTCATCTTGGGCAGATCTTTTTTCCCCTTTTGGGGCTGATTGCCTCTGTTGAGTCGACGTTGTTAGGTTATCTAGGATTTTTTTAGATTTGCTTGTTGCCACATTTATTAAGCTAGTTTAATTTTGCATTTTCTTTTTAGTTAAGCCTATTGTTGCTTTTCGTAATAAGCAGTTAATTGCTTTACTGCCCTTTTTATTTTTTTATTTTTTATTTTTATTTTTCATGTTCATTTGCAAAACTTCACAAACTGAGGTTTCAACTGTATCCTTTGAATTTGATATGGTTTCATTCTCTATGCTCAAGGCTTGGCATGTGCCTGGGTCCCCTATGCAACCTAAATCCACTGCATCATCAGACGGTATAGAACCCACTGTGATTACCTCAGGTGGTTCTTCAATAATCCTAGTATCATGGGGGTACAAATGGGAACTTGAAAAGATACCCCGTTAGCACTTGTGTCGGGGCAGGGTTGTGAATGGTGAAGCGCATTACCCACCCAGTCCACTTTGGAGATCAATAAGTGAAGCATGTGCTTTTGAACTTCAGATTTTTTTGTCCAGGACTTCGAAGATTTTTATAAGACTATGAAGGCCTGTGGTGATTGCACTCAATTTTATTTCCCAGGCAACAGGAGGATGCGGTTGAAAGCCAAATGAGGGTCTCACCATGGGTTTGTTAAATGACATTTGAGTTGAGGCAGTGGTATTAAGGGAGGATTCCACTGAGTCTAGATACCATATTGGGGACTGTGATCAAGTTGACAGGGGGCTCTTTAGTTTGACTATAGTAAATTCAGTTATTAGAGCATGCGTCCTCTCAGATGATACACACACTGGCAATTTTGGCAAAACTGGTAGCGACTGTTAACAGCTGTTGTATTATACCTAGAGATCGCGTTGTTATTGCCCTGTTGATAACTGCCTGGGAGTACAGGATTTGGGGCTCAGTGTACAGGCAGCCAATTGGCAGCGCTTCAATGGGTGAAATGGTTGGTTGCGGAATTACAGCATCAGTTTTGAGTGGCTTCTCTAATGAGCAGCAGGTCACAGCAGTTTCATTTGAAGCAGCTCGCGATAGTAAAGGACCCACCGATAAGACTACAGAGGGATGTGTGAGCTCAATGTCTTCAGGTTCTTCATTATTCATGTCTCGCTGGTAAGACGCTCTGTTGTTTTGGTCGAATTTGCCCATAGCGCTCTTACATCCATCGAGATGGATTTGGAGCGCTTTTTTCATGAAAGTTTACAATTATGGGAGTGCGGTCCATGATGCTCTTTAGGCTCCATTCGTGAGAGAGACGAGTTAGGATTATGGATATCATTACTTAGTTGGCCCGCAAAATCAGGTATGACTGTTTTAAGGGAATAAGCAGCCATTAAAGGAAAATCCAGAGTAGCGCGAGGTCGGAAGGACGTCGAGAGCTTGAGCTGCAGTTGCACAGCCAACAGCTAAGAGCACTTGACCTGCACTCCACATGGCACGCGCATGATGCACATGACCCTTGCCTTAAGAGGATTCAGGGTAAAAGGAGGCATGGCCTCACAGAGAGGGATAGGGAGATAATGAAGTTAATCCAGATATTGTAAGTTGGTTAGAATGTTTTGATTATCAGATCCATGCAAGCAGCGTCCTGCTGTTAAGGAAAGCAAAAGTTTTCTGACTACGGAGTTAGAACAGCAGATATGATGAAATGATCAGCGTCGCTGAAGCATTCAGTAGGAGGGATGCCAACAGTTAAAAGCACTCAACGTGCACTCCATGTTGCACGCGCGATGCGTGCAACCCTCACCTTAAAAGGATTCTAGGTAAAAGGAGGCGTGGTCTCACAGAGATGCTGTTAAGGAAGGCAAAAGTTCTCCAACTACAGAGTCGGAACAGCAGGATGTGATGAAATGAATGATCAGCGTTGCATGAAGTAGTCAGTAGGAGGGATGTCAAAAGTTACATTCGATGTGCACTCCACAATGCGCCTCAGACTTCTAATCAACATAATAAGGGAGGTGAAATGGGTGACTGTGGTCCTCAAGTTTCAGGCTCCCCCTCCACTGAACCTTATCTTCTTGCCTCTAAGAAGTCTTAGCACGTTATGCTAATGGCTGAGTTTGCACACCACACCTTTCTATCTTCTGGTATTGGGAGCTACAGAAATGGGACCTCTTTACAAATGGCTAGGGGTAAATAATGCAGGATTGCTGGTTGCTTTGTCTTGTAGGGCCCACTTGCGACTTCCCCCGACTAACCAACTCCACTATAAGATCTTCGACCACCGTACATAACAAATGCAATCCCCCAGAAACTGCTTGTACAGGCCTAGCTGTTAGCCCTTCAACACTAATCGAGCCACGACTAAGCTCTATGCTTTAGCCCTGGCACACTCTCCCACATCATCGGCTAACAAGACCCAAAGCACTGTAGTGTATCAGATCTTGGGCTCTTCCTTATGAATAACATTCTCCCAAGTTCGTTTTGCAAACCCTTAGAAAGCAGATTGGCACTCAAGAACTGAGTACTTCCAACCTGTACACATAAACACAACAGGTTTGCATCTGCATTTCTCACTGTCCCACTAATGAACCCTATCCCTTTTTTTCTTACAGAACCAAGCACATCAAGGCCTCTAATTGTGGCGAAGGGGCGCTAAACAGGACCACTTACGTTACATTACATTGCAAAATAATGCAGAGATGAAGCCACATTCAAAAGTAGGGGGGTTGCACTATGAAAACAGAGAACTACCTCCTGTGCTCACGATTTTAATGTAATCTAGTTAGAACCAACTATAGTAATTCAAATATGAGACAGATAAAATAGACATTATTATAGACATAATTATCATTATTATTTTCATTATTATTGGTAATTTGTTGTCCTTAAGCACGAGACCAGGGAATAAACTTATAGGGGGCAGCATTATTTTGTTCCGAAAACCCGAGCACATTGCCCCTGAGCTATCCTCTCACCATAGATTAAGTAACAAGTGAATTCATCAATGGAGTTGTTGCATGAGATCATGCATTCTAGCAAAACCTAAGTGTCTAGAGTATTATATTATTATAATAGTTATTTTACAATACGCTTAATACCAGAGATTGGTTTCTAAGCGCAGGATCGGGATTCAAAACTTTGTTGCGCTGCATTGTCTTGCTTCCAGTAGGTATGTATGGGTGCTATTGTGTGATTGTTGTCTCATTAAATAATGAAACCAGTCGTGTTTTGACAGAGATACAATGTACTTAGAATTTCAGTGGAGGTTACTGTACACGTTCTGAACACGTCTAGATTCGCCAATTTGTGGTTCAAGATGGACAGCTCTACTACTTACAATGTGTATCCTGATCTTAAAGCTCACCCTGCTTGTTTTAACATCCCTACTTTCCACTTCCTACAGCATCCCTGCTTTGTCCCAAATGAATTTATACAGGACCCTTATTGGCCAACTCTTTTGTTCGGTCCTTTGATCCGGGATAGACTGTCTCTGTCATTTCCCAGACTGCCATAGAAATCGAAAAAGGACTCTGTATAGTGCCTTCATGGGGGCTCACCTTTTTTACAGGTTTTGTTTTTTAATGCACAGATTTGCACTTTCGTCCCGATCTTTTTAACATAAAAAATAATAAATAAAAAACAATACAATCGATTAGAACTCCAAATGATTTGTCAGATTGTGAAATAATGTCCCACAGACAGGCCATTATCTCCAAATTGGTATTTATCAGTGGGCAAGAACAATAGTCAACAATACTGTAGCACTGACCCTCCAAATTGGATCACAAATGAATGTTTTCTGTGCATTAGAAAATGACAACCACGCCCACGACAGTAAATAACTTGCGCTCATTTACGTGATGCATATTTGACTTGTTGACTCACTTTATTATTCAGTTCCTGCTTGAAAAAAGGTGTTCATGTATAGAAAAGACACCTTTTGGGTTCATGTAGAATAGCCAACACCTGGCTGCTTCATGCTCTAAAAGTGCATTATCAAATACGAAAAACCTTTACATTTTCATTGTTCTGGTGTGACACTGCTTACTGGCAACAAGGGGCCCATCAGCCCTGCATACCCCTCACATTCCCGTTACTTTCTAAACCAAGCAAGCATAAGCCTACTTGCCCTTGACAAGCTTCTCTCTAATGCAGCCTGCACTTAGCCGCCATTCATGTAACATGGTTCGGAAACTTGTAGATTATGCTCAACCTAATTAGGAGGAAGAGACATTGACAATTACCTGAAAGGTCAATTTGTGAATCGAGTTAAAGGATGAAAAAGACACGCATCATTGTCCACAGAAAATGGAAACATTTGAAAAGGGCAATGGGGAACTGGACCCCGTGACATATGATACGTGTAAGAGGAGGAGTAAGGCGCACAGTATAAGCTAGTATAGTGTGGCATGCATTTGTGTTGAAAGTAAAGGCTTCAGCTAAAGAACAGAGTGAGTGGGAGACAGAATATAGTAGGCTGGTGTCATCCCTGACCGTGCCTGCTCACAACTCCTTCAGTCAAACAAGATGTTCTCTTTTCTGCTTGATTGGGAAGCATGAGCTTTATGCGTACTGGGCAGAATAGTAAATGGGAAAGCGTTCGAATTTTGGAGATTAGTTATTTATCAATAAAAGAGAAAACGATTTGTCATACAACGGTTATCCTACGATTTGTACCTTGTTTTACATCTGTTGCATTGAGGGGACCGCCAACATTATCTCTGGGGGTTGCCCTGCATGCACATTATGTTCTTCAGCTGGGTGGCGGTTTCAAATGCATTCCTCCTGTACAACCTCCCTAATTTTGAGCAGGTGCAAAAAGCCAAAGCGGATTCCTATGGAATCCATCGATTTACCGCTGTCCGAAAATGCCATGCAGGCTTAGAACAAAACAAGACGGAGGAGGAATGCACAGCAGCGATCTGACCTCCGCTCCGTGCCCCTCTTCCGTTCTATCAGTGATTCAAACTGTGCCTGTGCATTACATGGAGGCATACAAGTATTACACATCACATTTAAGCTTGCATGTATTGCCCCGTCCTAGTTAAAATGAAGCCCTGTGGATTTTAATGATTTTTCCAGTTGCAGTGGGTAAGCAAGGTGTGGGCACAGTGAGACTGTTCCGTGTCCTTGACAAACCTGCTCCATCTTTATTAACCACTCTACCTTTAAAAAACTCAATTATGTCCACCAGCATGGCATTCCATGGAAATGTACCACTATGTCGCCCTCATTTGTGCACCCCCGCAGTCAATGCGACTTTTGGGGCGCACAAAATACCAACTTCCATTACTGCTCCCAAGCAGAGTGGGGGTTGCAGGGGTGTCCCCTACTTGCCACTGTGGTAAGTGGGGGACAGGAAAGTTAAACATTAATAAAAAAAAACAAAAAATAGCACCTGCGGCATCAGCTCCGACCCACGCAAGTGGGAGAAACCGACACCGCAGGGATAGCAGGGAGTCGTCGGCACACAGAAGTGTGCTGTTGTGAAGTTAAGGGGGTGGGGGATAGGGTAGAGGTATACGGGGTGGGGGAGGTGGGTAAAGTGATCTATTTGATCACTGTGCTGTGTTTAATTGGCATTGACACTCTGTTCGGCGCAGTTACGGGCGGCGCTGTGATCACATAGATTCCATTCCACCTGTTTTTACACCTTCTAAAAGTTGGTGAATTTCAGGGAAATCCATTATGAATGCTGTCTGACATGAGCAAACGGCAGGTGGCATGTTGAAGACACGCCCCTAAACGCTCACACCAGAAAAAATACATCCTGCTAGGGAAAAAGGCCCAAACCAGAAAGAATACATCCCACTAGGCAAAAAGGCCCAAGAAACTCTTGCAAGGATAACACGTTTTATTTCTACAAAAATAGATGTGTCAGCAAAGAATTCTACTGCCATGGAACATTCTGGGCAAAAAGGGTGCAAGCAGAAGCTAAAAAGGGGACACAGCGTCATTTGTATGCAGTGAAAACACGCATGACTGGTTGGTGCAACCCTATACAAGGTCAGCCTACCCCATAGGAGGGACCAGGTCATTGGTTCCAGCACAGTCCATCCATGTTCCATCACGTGTGGTTTACTGGCCTCATCGTCTCCACAGAACCAAGGCCAAAGAAACAATTAGCTACATTTGTAAACAGTGCAATTCTATCATTCTACAGTGCACCTGGCATGCTCAAAGATGGCACAGGGGAGTGTCAAGGCCATACTAACCCACATACATCCCAATTGCATCTCTCGCTTTCAAAGCTTCCACCCTCAATATGTATCGCTCCCTGTACCTTGCATTACAAATCATGTCATTATGAAATAAAGGTGGGGCGACCATGCTCCTAGATCTTTTATGGTGGATTGCTTTATGATTGGTGGTCTGGGGTCAACTGATATCTCGGAATTCAGGAGTCTTGGGACAAGGGCAATTGTAGGCGCTATAATTTGTGGCTGGCTGGGTGGGGGTCAGAGGACTACTTTGATAACAGTACACCGAGATGCCCAACACTGTCTCGTGGCTTTGCAGGGCACATTCTTTCTAGAACACACATATTGGCATCAGTTTAAGAACAATGAAGAGTTTCTGTGAAAGTAAGCGTGTGGGCCGCTCTCATTACCACTTGTGCCTATTCAGATTTCCCCTTCAGGCTTGTGGCCTTTGTCTAACACACTAAATATTGCATGGCCATGCAGGCCCTATGCTTCGACTATGGCTACTTAATATCTGCAAAATGGCATCTGTTTATATACGTGGCCTATGTCTTAACCTCTAAATTATGTACTCTAATATGATCATATGGGGACATTTAGAACGCACCCCTACCCCCTGTTCTGTTATAGATCTCCCAATGGTGCTCATCTCACCCTAAAGCGCCTAGAGGGATGGGATGGGTTCACTCCCTTCCCAACAATGTATACATTTGCAATACAAAGTGCAACAAGCAGGTGTAAAGGCTATCACGCCCATTTTTTTAAAACATTTTTTTGCAGTACAGACATTTTCATGGAACAGAGCTTTTTGCACTTATATACAAACATAGTGGGTTCTCTATATACATTACTGATTTTGTTTTAAACAGGGCCAATTTTTTGATTGGACCTTGCATTAGGAGATACAAACTATTGAGATAACATAATGTAGTACAACATAAAAAGCACAACATAAATAACCAAATCAGTTTGATGTTTCTCTTTATTTAAAAATAAATATGAACATGCTTCCAGTAGATTAGGTTAATTTCTTGATTTGCAATAGTGAACATGACTTGAACCAGTGCCTGACACCTGTCCACAATGGGTTATAGGATTGTACTTCAGATGATTGCTCACATGATCCAGAGATGTCTGATTTGAGTAAAGGTCCCAGGGAAACTTGCACCTGAATGCCTGTGTTAAGAACACTGCTTTTCAAGGCGAGAAGTTGATTTATTTTCTTCTGATGTGTTTTCACTGTTATCAAACTTAGAGTGTAACATTTCATTGTTACTGTTGAGTGGAAGGAGGGGTTTTTTTGGGCTCCCCTCCCTTATTCCTACGCTTCCTGGGTAGGCCCAGCCGTGGCTGATTTGGGTCCAGGGCCCCGGCCCCAGAGCACTTGTGAGGGAACACCTTTAGGAACTGTTAACCCTTTCGTACTAGAATGTCCCTACAAGCTGCGATCCCCTCATGTACATCCTTTATAACAAAACCAGAGGTGAATAAGACTCCATTTTGTAAGCCACTGACTCCATTTTGCAATGTTAAACGACTATGGAGGTTCAACTCCAGCCTTCAGCCCTCCCAGTAGCGCGCACAGTAAGCGAGTCCCCCCTCCACCTCCTCCCCTGTGCCGTCTCCACAACTGCTCGGTTCCCATGAGAAGGCTGGCTGCGAGAATGCAACAAAATCCACACTGTGTCATCTGCCTTCCGACTCCCTTCACTGACTCAAATGCAACCCAGAGCAGGGGCCAGAGCAAGAGCTATCAGTCTCTATGAACTCACCCCGCACCCCACACACCCTGGCCGTAAAAACATAATCCAAATGCCATCTAGGGCAAAACCATCCTTTGAAAAAAAACCTTAAACTCTTGCGCTTATTTTTCCTCTAGTATGGATAAAAGTAAAGGCGCTTTTCTTCTTGTGCAAAATCATACAAACCTGATGATGAACTAAGAAGGCCTATGAGTAAACAATGTAAATACTTATATATGTATACCTGGAAGTTCCTATGCTAATCTGCTATGTTGAAAGCACAATGTATGTCGATGCTCATAACACTAATTGTAACATTACAATGTTTAACCAAATATAAATCGCACTAGCACAATGCTACCTCATTTTTGATGAAGCTGAATGTAAATACATGTATATTGTCATACAAACATAATACAGAAGCAAATCACTCCGAGTTAGTTGCGCCCCCAGCTGAAGGTGCTCCATAGACCCTTGGTGTGACTTACATATGTATGTATAATTGAATCTCGAGTTAAAGACATGTGTAGTTCTCAATTACTCTGTAATGAACCCTCTGTTTCCCTTTTTGCTATAATGAGAGTGCTTAGTTATATGAAGATAAAAACATGTTTTAGACCCATGTGATTTAAGTATTAAACAACCAGCCACGTGCTAAGAGCAGAATGTTAAATTGTGTTCTGAAGGACTCTGAGCTATTGTATAATATGAAATCAGACTGCAACAGGGGCCTTGATCCGCCCCAGTCCATCTGAGTGTCAACAGAGAATTAGTGATGTTTGGACATTCGATCACTGAACCCCCACAATTAACTGTATGCTTATCATGATATGTACCTTTTGCGACCTGGTCATCCCAGCCATATATTCTGAATTCCCCTTGTTGGTACCTAATGGACACCTCCGACCATACATTGACCCCTTGAGCTTTAACTCCTAACCAATATATTTCTAATATGTTTGAACAAAGGGAGCAGTACCTTTGATGTGAAATGGTTAATTCATGCCTTGCAATAAGTAAACCTTCCTTAGAAGCCTGTTTTCACAAGTGTTAAAATACAGGCCTTGTCACCAGATGAGCAGGTCAGAGTTCTGAATGGATGTGAATGTGTGGCCACAAGGGCAAAAGTTGCGAAGATAGGATGTCAAAGATTACACAAAGAATCAACATGAAACACCAGGCTGATGAGCCCAGCTGAACGTTTGACCCTGAACACCATGTCATCTCATCATGTGCCCGTGGACAATCAGCCATCTCCGACCTTATAGCTTGCCCTAATTTTAGATAAAAGCCTTTAATCTCACTCTCACTTGGTCTTGGTCTCATTCCTTCCTGGGATGTACTTTTATTGACTCTGTTGTGTAATTTGTCAGCAGTATTGGAGGTCTCTTACTCTCATTGGTGACCCTGATGCGATAGCGTTCTTTCCCGTCTTTCTGGCACGAGACGCCCCACTGCTTTGACACAGAACGCGCTCCCTCAAGAGCTACCCGCCAACAGCAACCGCTACACCTAGACATGCGCACGCAATAGGGTGAGCGGGTACGGGATCCCTCTTAACAAAACCCAAACGTACCACATGTCGGAGCCGGGCGTGGTCTTTGAGCGAGCACGGCGCACTGACCGATCGGTTACAGAGGGTCTCGGGTCAAGGCGGACACATGAGTATCAAGTGCAGGTGATATTAAAAGTATGGGTGGGAGTCAGATTAGGAGGTCTGGGGATAAAACAGCATAATTTTGATAAAACAAAAAGGTGTGGAGGGTTGTAGCAAGAGGAGGTAAAAGGGGTTCTGGAAGTCTGGGTCTTTTCCTATATTCTATACTATTCTCATTCTATCGCATATGGCCATTAGGACAACAACGAAGTACAAGGTGAAAAGAGGTTGACAGGGATCCTATCTCCGTTGGGGGGTGGAAGGCAGCACCACATAGTGCTATGTCGACTAGTACAGGATCCATGGGTATGAGGATTTGAGGTAAAAGAAGATAACATAAGGGTCCAAAGGGGAGACCCGAAGTAGTATTTAGAAACACTTTTTCCAACTTTATCTTATCTATCCTGTCCTCTTCTCTCTCAAGTGGGTGAACTAGAGTAAGGAGGAAGGAGAGAACAATTTAGAAAAGAACAGGGAACTGGGCAACAGTGAAAGGGTTTTAGGGACGGTGAAATATAATCTATGTTGTTTAAGTTTTTCGTTGTCCATGTGAATTGTTAAACATTTGTTTGTGTAGAAAGACTATTTTTGCGCATGACAGTAATGAACAAATTTGACATTATATGAAAAGAGTTACATGCATGACACTGCGGTCTTAAGACATTGAAAAGTAAGTGAACATTCCATTTTGGTTGAGAAGGATTGTAAAGTGCATTAAATTGGTTATATGAGAAGTGAACAGGTATAAAATAAGAGTGTCAGGTAAAGCGCATTGATAGTAAAAGTATGATGGGTGTAGAAAGGCCCCTCGCCCATATTTGCAAAACTTTACCAGGGTACGCGGAGAGGATTAACAAATACCATGACGAGTGTGTCATGGAGCTGAAGGGAGAAGGATCACCCCAAGTGTGGCCTGAGGGAGGGTCCTTTGATAAGGCGGTGTTAGACATGGTTGCCACATGCTTGTCTATTAAATATAAGGGGAATCAGCTGCAGAATATGAGAGAGATATTGGACTTATGGCACCTATTTGAAGAGGTGCCTCCAGGGAAAAACAGCGAACACAACACATCTCCCCTGACAACAGCTGGAAGTACTTGGCCAACCACATCAGATGAATTATGAGAAAACAATAGAGATCACACGTTTTTATCCTTTATTATCAAAGCTTGTGCTGCCTAAGGATACAGTGATCCTGAATATGTAGCACAGCCCACAGCACCCCCCACAATTAAGCCATCCAGTACAGCACCACCCCCTTATGAGAGCCAGGGGACAATCAGACAGGTAAGTACCCCTGCAATAGATATTGATAAACTCACACAGGATCTAGATTCACGGCTGACAATGGCTCGAGCTGAGTTATCTCATTTAAGAGCTATGGATGAGCAAGGAGGGTCGCTTAACCCCCGAGCAGAACATGATGAGACGCCCCAGCCTAGTGTAAGGGCAGAGGAAGATGGGTGGAAAAAGGGCGAGATACTATTTCGGATAAATGACACCCCCACACGAATTACAGAAATAAATACAGCCAACAGTGAACGGGAGATAGAAGAAGGGGGGGTGTTGTCAGACCGAGAGGAAGAATATTGGAGCGGCATAGAAGAGCAGGAGGAAGAGGGGAGAAGGCTGGGAATAGCCACTGGTGGGGCCTTGATTGGAGAGAGGTTGTCTCCCATGGAAGAATTCAGGGGGAGGTTAAGAAATAGAACAAGGCGTATGGCTGTGATCGGGAAGAAAGGGAAGAAGGTGAGTACTACGAAGGGGGAAAAATGTGCAGCTGCCACTAATACACAGGGGGGAGGGAAGGCCAAACTATATACCATGGGCACAAATGGACAAGGATAACTTACTTAAGCAGCTACCCCGACTATCCGGAAGCACCAGCAAGTGGATATATGCTTTTGAAAAACACACGGCAGGAGTGCCCTTGGCAGTGGGGGATGTTAAAAGTCTGCTTGTGTCCGCAGTGGGAGACCAGGCTAACAGGGTCAGGCAAAGGCGGAGTTCCCATGAATAAAATTAGATTGTGACCGCCATGATGGGGCCTCGTTCAATACAGGGCGAGCACGTGTGTGGGATGCGTTGAGAGAGACATTCCCAGACACTCCCGATTTACAGTCAGTGATGCAATGCACAATTAATGATGAGGAAGATGCAATGTCCTTCATTCTCCGGGAGCAGGACATGTGGAGAGCGGAAACGGGTACGGCCTGGCACCAATCAACATCCCTGTTTTACTTCATTATAAAAAGGGGGCTCCCAAAGGAAGTGCAGAAGGCCCTTGATAGGATAGCAGGGATAGAAGCCAAGGGGTGGCCTGAAATTCAAAGCATCATAGTGCACCACTGCAAGAGGATCAAAGAGAAGGAAAAGAAGATAGCTTAGCGGCGGTTGGCAGACCAAGCTAAATTAGTGCAAAGTAAACTACTGAAGGTCAGTACGGTAGCAGCAACCAGCGCAGTAGGAAGGGAGCAGGAGGAAGAAGACGGACAGCTGGGTATACCAATGCAGATGGTGGCAGGTAACGGCCAGGACCAATGGTCAGGGGAAAACCAATATGGGGGATCACAGTGGCCAACGAGAGGGGGGCGGGGCAATAGAGGAGGATTCAGGGGACCAAGAGGAGGGGGCACGGGTTATAGAGGGCCCCGAAGGGGAATGCAAGGGCAATGCTGGAATTGTGGGAGGTAGGGTCATTTCATGAGAGAATGTCGAAGTAGATCCAATAATTCATATCCAAATGAAAATCAGATCGGACACCCCCACCCGGGAAGCCCCTATGGGCTACCAATGGGCGGAAACAGACGAGATAGCCAGGTCAACCCAAGATACATGAATGAGTGCCCATTACCCCCGCAAGACACGTCCTCACTCCCCCACTGTCATGGCAATACCGCCCCCATGCGCAACAACACTTATGCTACCACGGCGATTGGGGCACCAACCATACTGTATATGGGGACAACAATGGTAACAGGAAATGTTTTTGATGTTTTGATGTGGATGAACTCCCATGGCGTTCAGCATAGGACAGCCCACAGAGAGCACTTGCATGTCCAGCACTGTCGATGACCCGTAACGCAGCAGAGGAACCACTCGTGGGGGCGGCGAACAGAAACAAACAATTCATTTTCATGGTGGATTCGAGAGTGGAAAAATCATGCCTTAAAGAAGGCAGGTTCCCGCTTTCTAATCGGACTTTGGAAACACAGGGGTTCTCTGGGGCGGTGGTCGAGGTTCCATACACTGAAGAGCTAGACGGTGGGAGGGAAGACTGTACGTGCCCCCGTGTATTATGAGCAATCGCCCATCAACCTGCTGGGAAGGGACCGTCTCAGCAAGCTCAACATGACAATCTCTTTTACTGATAGAGGAATAGTGTGCTACACACCAGGCATAGGTGTGATTCGTGCCATGTTAGTGATACACATCCAGGCAGACTTTCCACAAACACGCAGCATACCTGTAAATCCTGACATGTTCATACAAGGGTTGAGAATACTAGCGCGATTAGTGCCAGAATTGGAAAATAAAAATTGGAGGGTCCCCTCAGAGTTCATTTTTCACCCAACAGCAGACCTAGAAATAGTGCTGGGGTCTATCGTTTCCCTGGATATACACGCAGTGCAGGTGTCAGCTCAGAGAATAGCAGTGATAGCAATGGACATGCAGGGATGTCAGTTGAGAACAGTGTTGTGCATCGACACTCCAACACGATGCACCTAGCGAAGAGAAGGAGATGTGGGTAAAGAGGGGGTGCAGCCAATCTTCTACTGATTTACTATGGAGGCAAAATAATACTGGCAAGGTAGTGATGCCAATGAAATTGCTAGAGGTAGCATTTAAACAGTTCCATTACCCAGCCCATAATGCAAAGCAACACATCATTGCAGACATACAGGAAAATTGGTTTGCCCCGAAATACAGGAAAATGTCACAAGATTAATAGTAGAATGCATCACATGCCAAACTTACAACTCTGGCATGACATTATGAACCCTCAGGGGAACATTACCAAAACCAGAAGGGCCTTTTAGAGAGCTGCATATAGACAATGCAGACATGGGAGAGCGATGTAATGGGGCTAGGTATTTGATCGTTGTCGTGTGCCCCTTTTCCCAGTGGGTGGAAGCAGGCCCCTGCACTCACCCCTATGCGCGATGTGCCGCTAAATTTTTAGTAAGGGAGGAGTTTCCCCTCTGGGGCATCTGTAACATCATATGTTCCAACAACGGAATGCATTTTGTGAACAACATGTTTAAGCATATCACTGCAATGCTAGGCATAACACAGAAGCTCTGCACGATTTATCATCCGCAATCGAACAGTGTTGTGGAAAAAATGAACGGATTGCTTTAAAGTAGATTGTCAAAACTGTGCCACACACTCAAAAAGAACTGGGTGTATTGCTTAACTCTGCTCTTTTTGAAATGAGAAACCAACTCAGCAAGGACCACCACCTGTCACCGCCTGAAATAGTGACAGGTAGGAGGATGCATCCCGCTCACTCACCCTTGTGTAGGCAATCAGATGCACCCCAAAGTGCCACTGTGTTAGGAGAAGAATTTCATGAGTATCTCAGAAATTTGACAAAAGCAGCACAAGCCATAGCAAAGCAAATAGCACCCCCTTCACACAAGACATCTCCACTGACACAGTAACCCCAGCTACAGAAAATGCAGACTTCCAGCTGATGACAGGTGACATAGTATACATGAGAAGTTTTGTGCGGAGGTGGAACGGGCCGAGATTTCATGGTCCCTATAAAGTGGTCTATTGCACGCCCACGGCGGTTACAGTACAGGGACTGTGGTACTGGGTACATCTGACAGATGTGCATAGGGCCAGTGGGAACGTAAATGGTACAGACACCAGAGAAGGAGAGGACGAGTGTAGTGCACAAACCTAGCAATTAAGAGTATATAGGGACAGATATCAAACAAAGCCTGAGGGAAACTGAGGACTGGTAAAACGTGTAAATAATTGTACAGTATGATAATGTTTTGATGTTGCATGACAGAGTAGGTTAACGGTGAACTATCTGTTCTTTCTCCCTCTCTTTCTCTCCCTAGTCATCCCCTCAGCCTTATTTTTCAGTTGAAACATGCGCATATATATAACATTTTTTCCCCCTCTAGCAATGAGTTGAATTGATGGTTCTTAGTCTCCCTCAGTTCTCTTCCACCAGAGTGGAGGTGTGGGGGAGGAAACAGAGGGATGCGGAAGAACAGAGAATGTGTATATATAAAGATGACTATGAAGCTGATTATGAGTAATAAAAAATTGTAATCATAACCCAGAAAAGACAATTTAAAGTATACGAAATAATGGGTGTAAAAAGCACACACAAACAATATGCATGATTAATAAATGCTTATATTCCATTTATTAGGAGTCTCAATGGACATGGACGAGCCCCCAGCAGCAGCAAGTGGTAGCGTAGATAGGAGTAGATGGAGGAGGGAAGCGTACCCTAGTTATTCATATGAATGCATGCTGTTTGTGTCTGCAGTAGTATTATTTTCGACATTATTTGGCCTGTTTCTGTACTGGATAATTGTTTACATTTCAATTTATGCCGGCCAGAGGGCTCTGGGCATGGAAACAATCAAGAGAGGGACCCATTTAATCTGGGATGGTGCCAAGTTAATATGAGGTCATGGGACTCCCGAGGATGATTACAAAAATAATGCCACAAGTGTCCCCATGTCATAAAGATGCAGGCTATCTCGCAGTCTCCAGAAATGAGTGATTCCCACATCAGTGTGTACTCAATGAACGACAAGACCCCTTCAGAGCTCACATGGGTGCAGAATCACCCTTAACTTCAACTTTTCCAATTTCAGAAGTAGCAACGTCTAACGGCCCAACCATTAAAGAAGGGGGTGGTAGGAGTGAACCCATGTCAAGTACGTACAATAATTTATATGCTCAATGGGATGACAAGCAGGGCCCCGGGATGGAGGGAAAAGAGCCCAGGAGAAAAAGGAGGGAAACATTGCAAGAATATTGGGAAGAGCAGTATAAATTCGGCTTAGACACAGTTGATGACCCACAGCACCCCATCAAACAAATAAGTGGTATGCAGTCATGAGCAAAACGGCAAAACAAACAACTAATGAGAGATGCTATATCTGCTCACTCATACCCCACATCTCAGGCACTCCCAAGGTGCTGTTGCCACAAGAAATTCCATTTGCAGAGGCCCAATGTCTCCTACATCTTACGCTGTGTCAAATTAAAAATACTTTTCAAGCACACACACTTTCCTTTGAACTTCTGCAGAACGAGAGAACATGTTACTCCCGGCTGCAAGGAGAGATGTGTGTGAAGAAGCCTTTTCTGGTAATAAAGGGGACATTACACGTGGACAATAAGTGGCAGAAGGAGGAGATATTGTGCAAAGCAGAAGCGTTATGAGGATTGTCTGATGAAAAACTCTCATGGGTACAGAGAACATGCACTCCCATGTGGACTGAACACATAAGCAAACTCACATGGGTCACCGCCATCAAGAAACCCCTCAAGTTACAGAAAAAACATTTCATATGAACTGTGCTTCAATGGAGAAGGGAAGAGGGTCATGGGAAGCAACAAAAACTGCAGCAAAACACTCATAATACCTGACATGAATAAGGGAAAAGCATCACTGATGGACACGTATTGGGTTTGCGGCAGCATGACATACCTACATCTCCCACAATCATGGAAATGAACGTGTTCCTTGGCAATGCTGCATTCTGCACTAATGGTAATCCCTGAGAGCCACATCCATGGAGGGAGTAAACATGCGGCAATCCAAGAGGAACCATCCCCAGCGCTGCTGGAAAGGGCTCCTGCATATGCCATAGGTGAGGAAGGCATCCAAAATCCACTCCGGAGAAAGAAGCGATCCTCAAACTACATCTCAGCCAAGTCCTCCGAACTTTTGGCCCCAATACCGGACCTGTTTTGACTATTCAACTCTGTGGAGACATTCTTCGCGTCCCTCATTCCCAGCATCCAGGCGAGAGCAAATGCCAAGTGGCTCCAAATAACCAGATGGGAGCTCATTCAATTGGCCAACGATACAGAAGAAGGGTTCAATGTAATTTAAGTGGAACTCAGAGTCTTGCGGTTAATGACAATGCAGAATCGATATGTGCTGGACCTGCTAACAGCTATCGATGGAGGTGTTTGCTGAAGAATCGGGAGAGCATGTTGCCCATTTGTACCTTCTGCAGATGCTGAGAACGGGTCCCTCTCACATGTGATAGCAGCAGTGCACGACCTTGGCGAATGAATGAAGAATGAAGGAGGAGCTCAGCCCAGCACCTGGTTCAACAATCTTTTTTCATGGGTAGTCTCCTGGCTCGGAATGATGGTAAAACTCCTCGTACCGCTCATCGCCTTTTTACTTATTATTTTTTGTGTGTGTCAATTGGGACTCCAATGCTGCGCAAACTCAGTACTAAATGGTGCACTGATGATGGTAACAACGGAATGTGCAAATGGTGTGGCACATATAAAACATGAAGCAGAAGTACAAACAGGCGATACTACAGAGCCCAAATACAGGATGACTGCCATATACAACACAGGGCATATAGTAGACAGTTTGAATCACACAACCATAAAGGAGCCGAGGGAGTTACAATGGTATAAGGAAGCATGGGTAGATCTGGAGGGTGATGGAGGGTGTATCTATATGAGCTGCACCCTGGATGAATACACTAGAAGGGGACACAGTCTCAGAGCAGTATGCAGGGCATGGATGCCAATAAAGGGGACGCCTGCGTGGGATGAAGCAGTGAGGGAAGAGGAAGAGCGTAAGAGATTGGGACAGCTACAATATTCGTTACTTAAGTAACAAAAGGGGGGAATGAGTGGAAGGAGGGGGCATTTTGGACCCCCCCCCTTATTCCTGCGTTTCCTGGGTAGGCCCAGCCGCGGCTGCTTTGGATCCAGGGTCCCTGCCCCGGAGCACTCATGCGGGAACACCTTTAGGAGCTGTTAACCCTTTTGTACGGGAATGTCGCTGCAAGCAGCAACCGCATCATGTACATCATTTATAACAAAACCAGAGGTGAATAAGCCTCCATTTTGTAAGCCACTGACTCCATTTTGCAATGTTAAACGACTATGGAGGTTCAACTCCTGCCTGCAGCCCTCCCTGTTAAGCGCGCACAATAAGCGAGTCCCCCCTCCACCTCCTCCTCTGTGCCGTCTCCACAACTGCTCGGTTCCCATGAGAAGGCTGGCTGCGAGAATGCAACAAAATCCACACTGTATCATCTGCCTTCCAACTCCCTTCACTGACTCAAATGCAACCCAGAGCAAGGGGCCAGAGCAAGCGCTTTCAGTCTCTATAAACCTGCCCCGCACCCCACAGACACTGGCCGTAAAAACATAATCCCCAGCCCTCTAGAGCAAAACCATCCGTTGAAAAAGACCCTTAAACTCTTGCGCTTATTTTTCCTCTAATATGGATAAGAGTAAATGTGCTTTTCTTCTTGTGCAAAATCATACAAACCTGATGATGAACTAAGAAGGCCTAAGAGTAAACAATGTAAATACATATACATGTATAATTGGAAGTTCTTATGCTAATCTGCTATGTTGAAAGCACAATGTATGTCGATGCTCATAACACTAATTGCAACATTTCAATATATAACCAAATATAAATCGTACTAGCACAATGCTACCTCATTTTTGATGAAGCTGATTGTAAATACATGTATAGTGTCATACAAACATAATACAGAAGCAAATCACTCCTATTTTGTTGAGCCCCCAGCTAAAGGCGCTCCATAGACCCTTGCTGTGATTTACATATGTATGTATAAGTGAATCTCGAGTTAAAGACATGTGTAGTTCTCAATTACTCTGTAATGAACCCTCTGTTTCCCTTTTTGCTATAATGAGAGTGCCTAGTTAAATGAAGATAAAAACATGTTTTAGACCCATGTGATTTAAGTATTAAACAACCAGCCATGTGCTAAGAGCAGAATGTTAAATTGTGTTCTGAAGGACTCTGACCTATTGTATAGAATGAAATCAGACTGCAACAGGGGCCTTGATCGCCCCAGTCCATCTGGTTATCAACAGAGAGTTAGTGATGTTTGGACATTCGATCACTGAACCCTCACAATGAACTGTATGCTTATCATGATATGTACCTTTTGCGACCTGGTCATCCCAGCCATATATTCTGAATTCCCCTTGTTGGTACCTATCTGACACCTTCGACCATACATTGACCCCTTGAGCTTTACCCCCTAACCAATATATTTCTAATATGTTTGAACAAAGGGAGCACTACCTTTGATGTGAAATGGTCAATTCATGACTGGCAATAAATAAACCTTCCTTAGAACCCTGTTTTCACAATTGTTAAAATACAGGCCTTGTCCCCAGATGAGCAGGTCAGAGTTCTGAATGGATGTGAATATGTGGCCACAAGGGCAAATGTTGCGAAGATAGGATGTCAAAGACTACACAAAGAATCAACATGAAACACCAGGCTGATGAGCCCAGCTAAACATTTGACCCCGAACACCATGTCATCTCATCACGTGCCCGTGGACCAATCAGCCGTCTCCGACCTTATAGCACCTATAGGTGCCTACTCTTAGTATCTGATCCCAACCTCTCTTGTGCCCCTTAGGCCTTCCCACAGTGATGACGATTTTTGTAAATAAAATGAAAGTGTAACATGTTTTCTGCAGAGCGCTCTTGGCGTGAGCAGGGTAGATTCTGCTTTCCCTAATTTTAGATAAAAACCTTTAATCTCACTCTCACTTGGACTTGGTCTCATTCCCCCCTGGGATGTACTTTTATTGACTCTGTTGGGTGATTTTCCAGCAGTATTGGCGGTCTCTCACTTTCACTGTGCAAACTGATATACATACAGGCAATGCTGGCCAAACAGCAAGGGCAGACCCTAAGGCCTCAAGCAACACCTGGCTGTCCGGGACCCTGGAAAGGCATGGAAGATTTGCACTCTGGGAACTACCATCAATGTCCCCCCTGCACCGTGTGAGGCTGGGTTGGCGTTTAATGATCAGGTAAGCCCTTGTGGGCTTCATGTTCCATATATGGATTTTCTCTTCCATAATGATGCTGCTGCATCATTAAGCCCTGTGGAGCACCTAGATTTGAAAATTGAACTACTGCTATCAAACAATGGGATTATTATCATAAACCCGGTTGGGCTTTTTGTTCCATTTTCTGAACATGTTTTGAGGAAGCCTTTGTCCTGCACTGAAAACATCCCTATTTGCCCTCCGCCGATCACTGCAGATTGGCCAGCTGGGTCACATTTGATTCCCAACTTCAGAAGCCAGACGCCGGCCATATCCCAACGCCCTGTGGATCACCTAGATTTGAAATGTGGACTGCTGCTATATAACGATGAGATCATTATCATAAGCTTTGTTATTATCCTCCAATATGGCCAGCGTTATGATTATTATGAAGCCTTTGTCTTGCATGAACACATCCTTATTGGCTCTCCTCCGATCATGGCAAATTGGCCAGCTGGGTCACATTTGATTCCCCACCTCAGATGCTGGCAGGCAATGCCGGCCATACACCAATTCCAGACCCTAAGGTCTCAAGTAACCCTGTCTGGCCCTGTCCGGCAATGGCCGGTGGGCCGGGGTGCTGCATGCCTTGCCACTCACTGCTGTAGCTTGCTGATTGCCACAATACCTCATTATTTGTTACGAATGTTTTATTCACTTGCCCTACGATCTCCATCTGCAATGATCACCAACGGAGGTAAGCAGAGAAGTGAGCCATGCGATTGGCTCCTTTGGTCCCATTACAAATATATTGCACTACTTGTTTTGCCGATAACGCATCCTGACATTTCTCACCTTGTATCCAGGAAGTTGCCACACATTTACCTGCAGTACCCTTCATGAGCGGGGGGCGAGGCTGGCTGGCTTGTGTCTGGCCAACCTCTCCATTTCACCATCACTGTTGCTTGCTGCAATACCACCTGCCTACCCTACTTAATGGGACCCCAGCAAGCGCGACTGTAAGCGCCTTCAAATCTGACTTTACTTCTTCATTTCAAAGTTTGCATTCACGATCCCACAACAGCCTAACACAGCTTGCGCACCTAACCAACTACCACCTTACCTCTTGTCAGTCTAGGGTGGTATCTTGCACTCATACCTGCCTGCAACCATGGATTTGTATACATACACTCTTACATACTTTGTCTCATTTAACTGTCTGAAGGTCTGATGTAGCCCCCATACCATGAGGTGAGGCTTTGCCAGTCTGTGTACACACATACATACTTTGTCTCATTTGCCTGTCTACAGGCTGGATGTTGCCCTGTGCCATGAGGTAAGGCTTTGCCAGTTTGCACACACACTCGTATGTAATCTGGAACCGATATGCATATTCTTGCACTTCGCAAATTGTACTATGCACTTTCTGTAACTAGCGCCTAGATGCCTGTGAGTTTTGTGTGCTGAAATAAATGTAAAACATAAAAATAAAAATAAATATATAAATACAGGGCCCAATTCAAGTAAAAGTGTGCATTTATCCCGCAAAGGGTGTGCACCAAGAATTACATTGCTTGAGCCTGCATGCAGAATACAAAAATGTGCGCTCCATATATTCATGGAATTGTCTGCGCAAAGTAATCGTACACGCAAGTCGCAGCTGCAAAACCCCCGACATGCCTCCACGCAAAGCAAAAATAGCAACAACGGCTACCTTTGCATGCTCCCCCGGGTGCGAATACACGCACCCTACAAACAGTGCGTGTGATCTCCCGCAAGCAAGCCTGCATCTCGGGGTTGCTGTACAGGGCCCCCTATAACTGTTACTGTCTCCACGACAAAATGAGTATGATTTATTGTAACTTGGGTCAAGCTCGTAAAATCTACATATGAACCCCCGTAAACCATTCTTGCACCCGCTACACTGCCTATGCACATCCCTAAGTCAGAGCGAAACCATGGCTGCATACACACAGTCCTATTTCCAACACCCAATCTTACTCTGGTGTTATGAATCATATGCGCAAGTGTCTGTATGCCTGCCTTCGGGTGGTGACTAGTATGAGGGCTTTGCGTGGCTATTTCCCCACCGAGACGTTACCCGCTCGGCTCCATGAACATATCATTCCACACAATAGTGAGCATGCTATGGATTCCATCGTAATGGCCACTTTTTGCCTTGCTCTTCCCCATTTTCTGCGTTCTGCCCCTACACTGCCCTCTGCACAAGCCACGCCCACACTCTGCGTGTTGTCTCACGCAAGGCACTTGGCCTCTCGCAGTGATGTGCCTGCGCAAAGTCCCCACAAAGTAAGAAAAAATTGCAGCGCAGTCCATTCCATGAATCGACAAATGGGATTTTGCACGCAGTTTGGCATGCAAAGTCCCGATTTTTCTTTGCAGATAATTCCATGAATCAGGCCCACTGTGTTTCACTGTGTTTCACAAGGTGTTACCTCACATCAAGCTTTCTGCTGAGAACTTCTGCTAATGTTTTCCATCAAAGATCTAAAGGGAGTGCAATTCTGTAAGTACTCCTGCAAGGTTTTAACCCTCTCAGGTTTAGGTCCCCTCACACATGTTGTGAAATGGCCTCCACTTCTTTGTGGCAGATTTGGTGTACAGCTTTAGTCAGATAGAGTCTCCCTTACCCTATGCATATTTATCACTGGCATCCCTTGTGATTCCGGCACTGATTCAAAGATCCTTCTGAAAGTTGGCTATGAATTTTACCATATATGGTAATTGTCTCTGCATGCCATAGAGGGCCGCAGTTGTGAGGAAAACATATGGCCTGATGTTTGAATTAGAGCAGGGTTGTGGACCCCAGAACAGGCACTGATCTTAGAATTGGGCTTGTTTTACCGCGGCAGAAAATACTGCGACGGAAATGACAGAATGAGAAATGTACGGAATGCAAAACTGTTCATACATTTCCCATTCCATTATTCGGTCATTCAAGGTAAAACAACCCCACATCTAAAGAAACCCTAACCCCTATCCCACCCCCTAAACCCCCTACTTACCTTTACTTCAGTCTTGCTGGTTTTCGGGTCAGCTGCAGGGGTGTCCCTCACAACCCCTGCTCACTATGCTGTATACTATATAGTATAGTGAACGGGGTGTTGCAGCAGACACCCCCGCAGCCTTTTCTTTTTTTGGGTTGGGTTAGCTGCAGCGGTGTCCTCCTTGAATCCTGCTTACTATACTGTATAGTATAGTGAGCGGGGTGTTGCGGGGGACACTCCTGCAGTCCCCGCTGCTTTTGTGTTTCTTTTTTTACCTACCCATTGAAAAAGGACCTAATATACATACAACAAAAAGGTCGAACTTTTGGTAGCTCGAACTTTTTGTGGTATGTATATTAGGTCTTTTGGTTGGGGTAGGTAAATTGGATTCGGTCATTTTGGCCGAAGCCCTGAATTTTATATCATAGTGGCAATTCCCTTTCAAATAAAAAAGGACCCATTTCCTTAGCATTTATGGACCTGTCTTAGATCACTCAATTGTCCTAAGGATTTAATAATTGCCTTGGTGAATATTCAAAATGGCATGGACACCTGTGAAAGGAGTGGTTTAAAGGGACATTGCACCCAATATTTTTCATTTGGCGCTGTGGTCAAACAGCGCTGTTTGTTGGTAGCCCGGCTCTTTTCTCTTTGTGTTAATGATCTAGAGAAGGCTCTAATCCAGCTAGGAACCAATATCCTCAGATTTGGAATTAAAATGTTACCTGTGCCTTTTTACGCTGATGACACATTTTTAATTGCCAGCAGCCCCAGAGCACTTCAAACTCTTATAAATAAATACACCAGCTTTTATTTCATTTTATTTTAATGTTATTTATACATTTGTATAGCACACTTAACCCACAGATATCTAGGCGTAGGTAACATCTTAGGTAGGACAACGGTTAGCAAGCAAAGACAGTTACTGAAACAGGTCAGTTTTTAGTTTCTTTCGGAACATGGAGTCGGACAGTTTGGCTCTCAATGCATGGGGAGGGAGTTCCAAAGAGTGGCCGCAGATAAAGGAAAGCTAGCTCTTCTGTGAAACAGTAAATGTATAGTGCCTCCTTTATATTTATATTGGCCTAAGCCTAGTCGCTCTATGCGGAAAACCGAATTGCAAAGTTCCGATTTTAGATAGACTTTGCCGCCATTTTAATATTCATCCACCATTTTGATTTCTACGCATATGTTCCTTCGTTCTAAAATGGTGGACTATGTTTTTAACTTGCAACTAGTCAGCCTAACCACAAATTATTAACGTGAAGAGAGGCTGGATAATATTACTCAAAATTGTATAAAGGTACGAATGTTTAGACATCCAGCACTCTCTCACCTCTCTCTGTCGGTCTGGTACACATTGCGGGGTGTTGAGAGCCAGATAGCTATCTGTGTTACTTTGTAAACTGTACAGTAATAAAAGATCTGTGAATCTTTCTAGTCCGTGACTGGTGTATTTCCTTTGTGGTACTAAGCATTGATATTTTCTCGTTCTCTCAGATGGCGCCCGAATAGGGACCCTGAAGATTGATGCCACCTCGTTGAAGAGTTGACACGGCTATAGGACTGAGATCGGACGGTGAGAAAGAAGACCCTTCTTGGATGAGACGCGACACCTCAAAAGTACTTCACGACTCGATCATTGAACGGTGAGCTCGCGGTCCAAGACAGCATCTTGAAGAGGGTCCATATATAGAGGCGGCCAGTTTTGCCAAAATCACCAACCACGAGGGTCCTTTGTTGTCCTTAGTAATCCAATCAGACCTCCCTTAGTCCTTTGAATCAGGTGAGTCATGCCCCGATTCCTAAGTATCCTGATATTTGATTTGGAGTATTGTTCTCGCAAGCACAATTATTGCCAGGGAATACCAGTAATCTGAGGAGCCTGGGAAATTGTCTGCCTGTTTCAGGACGTTATTCCGCAGAGACAGACAATCTTTGGAATTTGGCCATCCGGCACCACAGGAGGGGTCGCGGCATGTACTATGTACTGTAAGTACGGCATTGGTAGCATAGTATTTAACGATATTTGGCACAGACAAATTAGACATGCTTCCGAACTTCAGTGGCCAACAAAAGCTTTGAGATCTCCCGTATAGAGTATTTAGAATCTATATTGTTAAAGATAAAAGCCAGACCTGCAGCATTCAATGTAATACAGAATTGGAAAAAAGAAGCTATGCAGAAAGTTAAAAGTAGAGAGAAACATACACGTTGACATATGTCGAAAGCTGAAAAGGCATTATTATATGATCAACATAAACAGTCAGAGTCTGATAGAAACATGGATAGGGCTTTTCAACTTGGCATACAGAAAATATATCCATCTAAAGATTTCCATGTATCAGATGAACTAAAGGATAAACTCTTAAATGAACGTAGGCCTGATGCTACTGCACCACCTCCTTATGTGCCTATTCCTGTTGCTTTACCTCTTCCTGCTGTCGTCCCCCCTCTCGTAGCAATTCCTGCTGTCTCTATCGTTCCTCCTATTGTTCCTCTGCTGCCAGTTGTTGCTCCGTTTCCCATCACTGTTCTTCCACCTGTACCTCCTCCACCTTTGCCAGCTGTTGAGATTCCAGTAGATTTGTCATTCCCACCAGTAGTAGTGTCTTCACTGCCTGTCGTACAAGATTTACCTGCACTTCCTTTTCCAAGTGGCTCTGCTCCACTTGTAGTCGATAGAGGAGTGAGCGGTGAAACAAAAATTGCAACTCGTAATACTGTTCCTAAAGAGAGAAAAAGAGACTTGAATGCATGAGCTAGACAATGCATAGAGAAAGGTGTACAATCTGATGTTTTAGCTACACTCTCTAATTTAGAAAGTCTTCCTGAGCAAAATTTCTTTATTGAAGGGATGGGAATACATTTAACCATAATGTGGAATAGATTGAAGGATGTCGATATCCCACAAGGTTTGAGGGATTTGAATGTTTTAGCTTATTCAAGAGATACTGCGGAGAAAGTATATGAGCACGTCGAGAGGGTTTTTGAGTTTAGAAGGGAGTTAGGAAGCTTACAGAATAATGAAATAGATGGTGATGGTTTGGATACTTTTTATGTACAGAAACAGTTCCTTCCTCTTTGTAAGTCAATGAGTGAAGAAACATGAATTTGCATAAAAGATGCACGTAGATGGATTTCAGATATATTGATATCCTCTGTAGAAGTATATGACACGCACAGTCAGTATCCGCCAGAAATGCAGAAGAAAGTGATACAGGTAATGGTAGAATACCTACAGGATGAATGTATAAAAAGAACGATTTGTTGTCCCACAGAATTTTTAAATATCTATAAGAGAGCTTTTTCATCTGACACTACTTCCGCCGCTCTAGCGCTCGATTTAGCTCTGTTGCTTAGTAAGCATTCGGAGTTGCCTGTTTCTCAGTTGCCTATGAGAGAGGTTCCTCCGACATTTGTACCTAAAGTTGAGGTTCAGGCTAATGCTGCAACAGGCGTTGCCGCCTATGATATTGATGCACATTATGTATCACAGTTTGTTCACGTCCCATTCTCAAGACAGGAAGTGAATACCATTAGACGGTCCATTCCAGATATTAGGAAAAATCCGACAGTGTTTTACATGGAAATCGAATCTGTCCTACAATCAACAGTTTGCACTCTGGGTGATATAGATTTGTTGTTTCCTGTGCTCCTACCTGTGGATTTATGGAAACAGATTAGAACTGTGGATGATGCAGCAGGTTGGGTGACACATGGGATAGCTTGGTTAAGCAAGATAGAGAAAGGAAATCTAGTGAAAGACCACCACAGGTGATACTGACTTTGCCAGATAGAATAGTAGCAAAATTAAAGACCTTCATTCCTGAGAGAAGTATTGTTTGGGACAAACTCACTGCTTGTACCCAAGGAAAATCTGAAGCTGCTACCGAATTCTTTAATAGGTTTGAACAACTATTCTCAGATTTTAGCGGACAGGATTTAAGCACCAAGTCCGGAAAAAGATTATTTGTGGACAAATTTGTGTGTGGATTGTTGCCTGATATCTAGTCACCAATTATGACTTCCAAGAGTGCTTGGCAATCTAAATTGCAGTCCAAAGTGTTGCATATGGCTCAGTCTTACGAGAATAGAGTTAATAATAAGAAAGAAAGGATTGAAAAGAAGAAAGGTGACTTGAAATCTAAGGTATTGCTGAAAAAGATAGTTAGAGGGCCTAGAGGGGGTAGTACACAGTTTTGAGGACAGTATATTCCACAAGGCAATGTGCCGTTGGGTCCTGTACATGCAAACCAATGTGCTTATTGCAGACAAGAGGGTCATTGGCGAGCACAATGCCCGATCCTCCAGCAGAGGTCGAATAACACATATTGTATTATGGGTAGACGACCCAGAGAACGCCCTGGGGTATGGGGTCTTGGTAGAAGCCAGTTTGCTCAAAATTCCCAGTCTTTTTCGCAAGATAATCAGCAATCTAATATAGATAGCAGAAATATTTTTGATAAACCTTCTACTGCCTATCTTTCTGAGGATCTTCCCTTTGATGATATATTGTTCTGTTAGGACAGCCCAAAGCAGGGTCTAGAACCAACGCCTATTCCCGTTAATCAAGCAGGTCCCTACACTGAAATGATGGTGGGAAATAGGAAACATCTATTTTTGATATATACAGGAGCACAGAAGTGTTCTATTGATCATTCACAGGTTCCAGACATTCCACTGTCAGGGCAGACTAACGTTTCTGTAGGGTTTTCTGGTACGCCAGTGGTAGTCTGGTTTCTTTGCCGGTAACGATCTCACTGGGTCCATTTACGGATCACTGTCCAGTTCTTTTGACAAAGAACTGTGGGGAGAATTTGTTGGGGTTGAATCTGTTGAAGGAATTAAACCTTTGCCACAGAATTTAGTGAAATTCCGGAGTGTATGTGGGCAATTGATGATAACGATGTTGGTATTTTACCAATTGAGTCTGTTAAAATTGTTTTGAAACCAGGAGTTAAGTTGCCACAAATTCCACAGTATAAGATTTCAGTTGATGGTGAGCAAGCTTTGAAGTGTATAGTTTCTGATTTTGTACATCATGGGGTAATTGAGGAAATTGCAGGAAGTTTGTGCAATAGTCCAATTTTACCAGTGTATAAGAAAGGGGATAATGCAATTCCTTTCCATTTCATTATCGACTTATGCGCTATCAATAAGATTGTTGCTCCACAATTCCCAATTGTGCCTGATGTAACAATGATACTGACAATGATTCCAGCGTCTGCTACTCATTTTAGTGTTGTGGATCTTAAGAATGCCCTTTTTAGCATTCCTATACACATGGATAGTGTATATCTGTTCATGTTTTCCCTAGGGGGACGCTCGTTTACCTTCACCCGTGTGCCACAAGGGTACACGGAGAGTCCGAGCATTTACTGTAGAGCTTTGAAAGAGCAGCTCGATACACTCGAGTTGCCTTCTACTTGTACATTACTACAGTATGTTGATGATCTTCTCTTAGCTGCAGATTCAGAAAGTGCTTGTTAGGAAGGCACTGTGTTATTGCTTATTCATCTACCAAGACATGGACATAAAGCTTCACTGAAAAAAATTCAATATTGTCGACAGGAGGTCACCTATTTAGGCTATCTCATGTCAAAGGAGGGAATAAGATTGACACCTGAACGAATTAAAATAATTTCTAGCATGTCCGTCCCAAATACAAAAAAAGGAAGTCAGAGCCTTGATAGGAATGGCTTCTTACTGTAGACAGTGGATCCCAAACTTTTCGTTAGTGATCAAACCAATGTTGGCATTGACAAAGAAGGGCATTTCTTTGCCACTACCGTGGAACTTGTAACACCAGAAAGCTTTTGATCTGCTTAAGACTGCACTGTGTTCAGCACCAGATTTGGGTACACCAAATTATGAAAAGGCCTTTGAGTTGTATGTGCATGAACGTGATGGATGTGCTTTGGCTGTGTTAACTCAGGAACATGGGGGGAAGAATAGACTGTGCAGTTACTTTTCTTCCACCTTTGATCCTGTTGCATGTGCTTTGCCGAGATGTCTGAGAGCTGTCGCTGCTGCTGCTGCGTCTGTAAAAAAGAGCAAGGGTATGGTCCTAGGCCATGCTCTAACCTTGTTGGTACTTCACTCTGTAGATGTTCTATTAAATAGAACACAAACACAACACCTTACTTCCGCACGATTAACAAGATACGAATTGATCTTGTTTGCACCGCATATTCAAATTAAAAGATGTTGTGTATTAAATCCGGCTGAATTGTTACCTCTTCCGCAAGATATTGCTTGCAGTGACTAAATGTCACATGACTGCCTTTATACAAAAGTTCAAGAAAATAAAGGCAGTATTGATTTGAAAGATACACCTTTGAACCATCCGCAAGGGGAGCTATTTTGTGATTGCTCCTGCTTCAAACTTTCGGATGGTACATCCACTGCTGCTTATGCCATCACTACACTAAGCACGATTGTGGAAACCAAGAGGATTTCGCATAATTCTGCACAGGCCGCAGAGATTATTGCACTGATTAGAGCTTGTGAACTTTCCGAAGGGCTTAGAGAGAATATATATACTGACAGCCAGTATGCTTTTGAGGTGGTTCACAACTTCGGTAGATTATGGGCTGAACGAGGCTTCTTGACCTCACATGGTACGAAAATCCAATATGGTACCTTGATAGTTCAGTTACCCTCAGCGCTTGCGCTTCCCACTCAATTAGCAATTATGAAGTGTGCAGCACATCAGAAAATTGTAGATGATATAGGAAAAGGGAATGCTTTTGCTGACCAGATAGCCAAACAGACTGCTATTGACCTCTATTCAGTTATGTATACTACAAGGGAAGCCACAAACATTTGTACTATAGATGAAGGGATTGATTCCATAAAAAACATTCAAACAGATGCCACTCTAGAGGAAACTAAACAATGGGATGAGGGTTTGGCAAGGTTGGATGAAGAAGGGTATTGGGTGGATACTTCAAAAGGAAAATGGATGTTGCCAAACATGTCCGTTACTGCAATGGTTGCAATAGAACATGGTCCCACTCATATATGTGCTAGAAAGATCTGCAGAATGTTAGAACTGGTCTAGGAAAATGTTAACATCCCGAAAACTGCTCAGCGTTTTGTCCAAAGTTGTATGAGTTGTTTACAGCATAATGTGGGGAAAGGTACATTGACACAATGGGTAGTTTTGGTCCACCCCCTGTGCCTTTTGAAGTGATTCACTTTGATTCATTGAAATGGAACGTTGCAATAATTTCAAATACATATTGGTATCATTTGTGATTTCAGTAAATGGGTTGAAGCCTTCCCTGTAAAAGATACCACAGCAATGACAACGGCAAAAAACCATGCTTAAGGAATATTTTCCTAGGTTTGGTCCGCCGAGGGTCATCTGGGCGGGTAATGGTCCACATTTATCGCTGCTATTATTCTGCAAGTATGCACGGGATTACAGATCAATAAACGGATCCATTCGGCTAGACATGCTCAAAGTGCTGGACTTGTAGAACGTCACAATGGTATTTTGAAAAATAAAATAGCTAAGGTTTGCACCGGCAGTAATCTGAAATGGCTGGACACCTTACCTATAGCACTATTATCCATGTGGACGACCCCACAAACTAGAACTGGACTCTCCCCGTATGAGATCATAATGGGGAGGCCAGCTAACATTTGGAACCTCCCCAAGCCTAAGTACCTAAAGGATGTAGAACATGTACTTCTTTCTGAATACTGTAACCGGTTAATTCAAAATCTATATTTGATTCATCAGCAGGAGCAAGAAGCCCTCCCAATTAAATACGAGGGGCCAGGTCACAGAATCCGACCCAGCAATTGGGTGCTCACAAAGTCATTTTAAATAGCATCCAGTCTCGCACCACGCTGGAGAGGGCCTTTCCAGGTCCTATTGGCCACACAGATTGCCGTACGATTAGTTAGGAAACGACACTGGATCCACGCTACGCATGTCAAGAGGATACCTTTCCCTTTGCCACACGATGAAGAAGATAAGAAGAAACCTACTTGCGCTGTTCCCAATGATCAATCAGTCTTGAACAGCAACGAGGGTGCTTCGGGGATGCTTCCTGAGCCTGTGGGGCCTGGGGAGACTGCTGCTTTGTCCCTGAACTCTTCTGCAGATCCTTCTGCATACTTGTACGATTCTGTTGTCACATCATCACTTCCATCAGGAAGCAACGACACACTGTTCGCAGATCACACTGTACCAGGAGTCACAAGGTATAATCTGCGTCCACGGCAATAGACTTACTGCACAGCGTGGCTGTGCCTACAGGAAACAATTGTTGAACGTGTCCTTTGCCACTTTTGCGCTGAAGTATAAGCGAGTGGGTGGGGACTGGGAAAGATTATCTTCAATCAAGAAACCACGTGATCACCAGCAAACAGACTCCAGAGTTTTCACAGGAACCTTTCGAGAAAGAGCTTCAAGAAACAATGCCTGTCGTTATCTCTACTCGTGCAGAACAACGGGAAAATCGTATGGCCAACAAAGACATTGGACGATCAAATACATGGTCCGTGAGGACATATTGTTTCCTCGTAATTGTGTTAACCAGTCTTACAGTATTGATTGCTTTCGGGTTTTGCTATATGGAAGCAGTGCGTCCACTTGAAACATTTTTGCCTACTGAGAATGTTCCTACTATGTCTACACCTATTGTGCACTTGCATACTCTATCTCCTAGGGACTCCCAACATAGACAAAGCTATCACAACAACACACTTCTGCTAATCAAGAATGCAACTCATGTGATTCTGAATAGAACCAACTGTTGGATTTGTTCGCATTTGCCACAGCCTGGGGAAAAAGGGTTGAGTTGGCATATTCATCCTTTGCCTTTAACTACTGCATGTTATGCCTCTCTAAGGGCACTATTCTTTGGTCGCTGGAATGATAGCATCTCAGGGAACTTTGACGGGACTCATTTGAATGATTTTGAAAGGTGAGTCCTGACGCCTCTGGGATTCTCACTTTTTGCAAATAGAAGCAAGCTTAATGTACTTTCTACTAGGCCTTCCGATGGACTATCTCGACCTTTCCAGTCTTTGATTTCTTTTAAAATGGCACCTGTAGGCAACTGGGATGCCACGGCACCTTCTTATACTATCAATCATAGCCCCATCTCTGTCTCTTTCTGCATACAAAGGAATGGTACTCAATAAATGGGTGATTTTAAGAGTTGTACTAGTGTTGCAAACTTAACCAGCGAGGACAGACCTTTGTATGTAGGTGAGCCTGTCTACTTTGTTTGCGGTAATGAAGCTTATCCGTGGCTACCTAGGGATTGGCAGGGAACTTGTTATTTGGGTATCCTGCTACCAGGGGTATATGTAGCTAGTACCACTGAGATCTCTAGGGCTCGTCCGAGACGGGATGAGAACATTGATACTTCTTCACAAGTCTTGGGTGATGTAGCAAAATCCTTTGTACCATTTTGGGGACAGATTATGAATTCCGATGATATTAGGAGACTAGTAAGAGTACTGGAGAGAACCATCAACCGGACCACTGGCGTACTCTACAACATGACTTTAGAACAAAAAGCAATTAGATTAGTGGCTCTTCAGAACCGGATGGTGTTAGAAGTTATCCTGGCTGAGCATGGTGGAGTATGCTGAATTATGGAGTAATTGGTGGTGTCCACTTGCTGTGTTTTCTTACCTGATTCCTCCCAGACCATGTTTAAGGCAATACAAAATCTGCACGTCCCAAGCTCAGAAGTGCACGTTTCCGAGGGAAACTGGGATCTTAGTACTTGGTTCTGGGACTATTTACGGTCATGGGGATGGAAGCTTCTTTCATTCTTAATGGTAATCCTTGGCATTCTGCTGTTCGGTTGTTGTTGTATACAATGTCTTCCTGCCATATGTTCAATGTTAGGGGATGTTGCGCGCAAACAGTAGTAACATTAGGACCAAAAGTACATATGCCTGAGAAGGTGACCAATGTATTCGTGATGAAGGATATTACCGTGAAAGATCTAATGGCGATTGATATATCTGATGAATGTGATTCAGGGTGTATAGACATTGAAATGTGGAGTTGAGTGTAAAGCGACTATTTTTAGTAAAGCTCTTGGCTTAGGCCAAAAGGAGGGTTTGTGAAACGGTAAATGTATAGTGCCTCCTTTATATTTATATTGGCCTAAGCCTAGTTGCTCTATGTGGAAAGCCGTGTTGCAAAGTTCCGATTTTAGATCGAGTTTGCTGCCATTTTAAGATTCATCCGCCATTTTGATTTCTACTGATATGTTCCTTCATTCTAAAATGTTGGACTATGTTTTTAACTTGCAACTAGGCTTTCTGACCTTTGAGTTCTGTTAATGTTTAGACTGTTCAAGAGCCGACTTTTTAGACTGAGTAATGAGGCCTTGTACTGCAATTAGACTGTTGTTTAAGTGTTGGCCACGCTCACAAGACTCATCCGTAAATATACATTGGGGACAATGTAGAATAAACCTTGAGCGTGGATATAGGCTGAAGTACATTTTGTAGGAATATAGACTTGAGCTTACTGCAGGATTTGAGAGCATACACTGCCATTGTATCTTCATGGAAATGCAAACTTATGTAATCCTTTGCATATTAATGTATAAGCTGAATGTGAACTAGGCACAAACTCTAGACCACAAATCATTAACATGAAGAGAAGCTGGATAATATTACTCAAAATTGTATAAAGGTACGAACCTTTAGACATCCAGCACTCTCTCATATCTCTCTGTTAGTCTGGTACACATTGCGGGTGTTGATAGCCAGATAGCTATCTGTGTGACTTTGTAAACTGTATAGTAATAAAAGATCTGTGAATATTTCTAGCCCGTGACTGCTGCATTTCCTTTGTGATACTAAGCCTCAATATTTTCTCGTTCTCTCACTTCCAGCTTTTGCACGCTTGAACCTAGGGATGCATAGTCATTTGGCATACGCAGAACATGTGAGCCTTGAGGCAACGGGTTTGGAGATCCTTTAGGCCAGGTCACCAGGAGCAATGTTGTCCGGGCATTGTTGGCTGATGGTCAACATTTTAAACTTGATCCGTTATTGGACTAGGAACCAGTGTGCGTCACTCCTACAGTGATGTGATCCTGTTTGCTTAGCCCCAGGGCACTATCAGGGCATTGTCCTGGATGGTCCGTAACTTGGTCAGGTTATGCTTTGAGGTGCATCCCAGCAGAGAGTTGTAATAGTCTAATTTCAAGCCAATAATTGCCATGGCAATGTTGAGGCAGTTACCAGTCGATAGAAAGAGTCGACTTGTGTTGATGAGCTTGGTTGCATTTGTGACAGCTGAGGCAGTGACGTTAATGTGGCGGGACAGAGTGAGGGTGGCATCAAGATGGAAGCCAAGTGTATTGACGGGTGGGGAGATGTGGATTGGGTGGTTGTCATTGGTGAACAGCTTGTAGTCTGGGTGGAGTTTGGCGAGGTGTGAGGGGTTGTCAACGAGAAGGAGTTCCATTTTCTCCTAGTTGAGACGTAAGTGTTGGACAGCCATCCAGGGTTGGATGGTTTCGTATATGGTGTTGATTCTTTGGGAGCCCAGGTAGTGATCACCAGTAAGGGGGACAAGGATCTGGGTATCATCAGCATAGTTTGTGTATTTAATGTATGGTGAGTCCAGGAGGTCAAAAAGGGTGGGATAGATGCAGGAACCTTGGGGCAGTCTGAAGGTGATAGCTGTAGGGGTGGAAGAGTGGTTTCCAGCAACATTTTTTGAGGTGCAGTCCACTAGGAAGGATGCAACTCATTGTGTAGCATCTGGAGAGAAAGATGTTGTGGTGGAAAGATGAGGCATTAACTATGTCTGTGATTTGAGGCATAAGGAGGTCTGCTCACTATTAGACGAGGGGAGCAGGGCAAATGTCTGTTTTACATCTGGAAGTATTAAAGCCCTTTAGGATGCCAGCGACTTCTGTGACAGAGACTGGGTGGAAGTTGAATTGAGGAGCTGGTAGAGGTTTGGGAGGCTTTGCTGATGGTGGTTAGTTTGAGCTGAATCTTGCTCGGCAGTATGGCTGTTTTGTCCACAAGGTCCTTCTGGATGTCGTTGCACCAGGTGACGTTCTTGGTGACCATGGGCAGAGGTGGCACTGGGGATTCTAGTTCCCATAAAATGGCAAATAGCTCTAAGGAATTAGACTTGGCGTTGGTGATCCATGTGTTATAAGTGGGGGCTTTGGCCAATTGAATGGCTTTTTTGTACGATCTGGCGAGAAAATCGAAGCAGGATATATTCACTGCTGTTGGACATAGGCGGCAAGTACGTTCAATAGTCTGCTTTTTGGCAACATGGCGAGTAGCTGAGAGGTGAAACAAGAGTTGGTGTGTGTAGCGTGTTTGGGGGTACGTGTTTTGGGGGAGCGAGTGTGTCAATGGATGAGTTGAGAGTTGTGATGTAGCGGTTGACTAGTATAACAACGTTGAGTTCTTTGGTATGTGCGAGGTTTGCAAGCAGTGGCCGGAGGGTCTCACTGGAGAGGATGCGGATGCAGTCGGAGGTGAGCAGGCAGGGGCAGATGGGAGGGGGCGAGGCTGGTCAGGGGGTGGGATGGAGAATGTGAGGACTTGGTGATGATCAAGCGCAGGGGGTATTGGAAAGGATGCTGGTGTCACTGTTGTGGCCTAGTAACCAAACCAGTGTGCATTTGTGACAGCTGAGGCAGTGATGTTAATGTGGCGGGACAGTGTGAGGGTGGCAACAAGATGGAAGCCAAGTGTATTGACGGGTGGGGAGATGTGGATTGGGTGGATGTCATTGGTGAACAGCTTGTAGTCTGGGCGGAGTTTGGTGAGGTGTGAAGGGTTGTCAACGAGAAGGAGTTTCGTTTTCTCCTAGTTGAGACGTAAGTGTTGGACAGCCATCCAGGGTTGGATGGTTTCGTATATGGTGTTGATTCTTTGGGAGCCCAGGTAGTGATCACCAGTAAGGGGGACAAGGATCTGGGTATCATCAGCGTAGTTTGTGTATTTAATGTTGGGTGAGTCCAGGAGGTCAAAAAGGGTGGGATAGATGCAGGAACCTTGGGGCAGTCTGCAGGTGATAGCTGTAGGGGTGGAAGAGTGGTTTCCAGCAAAATCTTTTGAGGTGCAGTCCACTAGGAAGGATGCAACCCATTGTGTAGCATCTGGAGAGAAAGATGTTGTGGTGGAAAGATGAGGCATTAATTATGTCTGTGATTTGAGGCATAAGGAGGTCTGCTCACTATTAGACGAGGGGAGCAGGGCAAATGTCTGTTTTACATCTGGAAGTATTAAAGCCCTTTAGGATGCCAGCGTCTTCTGTGACAGAGACTGGGTGGAAGTTGAATAGAGGAGCTGGTAGACGTTTGGGAGGCGTTGTTGATGGTGGTTAGTTTGAGCTGAATCTTGCTCTGCAGTATGGCTGTTTTGTCCACAAGGTCCTTCTGGATGTCGTTGCACCAGGTGACGTTCTTGGTGACCATGGGCAGAGGTGGCACTGGGGATTCTAGTTCCCATAAAATGGCAAATAGCTCTAAGGAATTAGACTTGGCGTTGGTGATCCATGTGTTATAAGTGGGGGCTTTGGCCAATTGAATGGCTTTTTTGTACGATCTGGCGAGAAAAGCGAAGCCTGTTGGACATAGGCGGCAAGTACGTTCAATAGTCTGCTTTTTGGCACACAGGGCGAGTAGCTGAGAGGTGAAACAAGAGTTGGTGTGTGTAGCGTGTTTGGGGGTACATGTTTTGGGGGAGCGAGTGTGTCAATGGATGAGTTGAGTTGTGTTGTAGCAGTTGACTAGTATAACAATGTTGAGTTCTTTGGTGTGTGCGAGGTTCGCAAGCAGTGGCCGGAGGGTCTCACTGGAGAGGATGCGGATGCAGTCGGAGGTGAGCAGGCAGGGGCAGATGGGAGAGGCGAGGCTGGTCAGGGGGTGGGATGGAGAATGTGAGGATTTGGTGATGATCAAGCACAGGGCGTATTGGAAAGGATGCTGGTGTCACTGTTGTGGCCTAGTAACCAAACCAGTGTGCACCCAATGGCATGTATGAGCTCCAGAACTTTTTCAGAGAAGTTAAGAGCAGAGGTCGTGCTGTCAAGGGATGTAGAGTCTTTGTCTAGGGTGTCCGCGTAGCCCGGTTAAAGTCACGTATAGCAATGACTTTAGAGTTGGTTTTTAGGTTGCTCAAAAGCAGTTGTGTGAGGTGGTCAGTGGGCCAATGGGGGTTGTAGAGAATGTGCATCATGATTGTGGAGGTTGGCAGGTTGGCATCAGGGAGAGCTTGACTGATAGTGATTTGCAATTCAGGAATGTGGTGGTGGCAATGTCGCGGATAGAGAGGGTGTCTTTGTAGATGCGAGTGATACCGCCACCTTTTTGGGCATTCATGTATTTGCAGTGAATGACTTAGTTAGGTGGTATGGCAATGGAGAGCACAGGGCCAGTGGCGTCGTGATGACAGGTCTCAGTGACGGGTAGCATGTTGGGACTGCTGGTTACAATAAAGTCTAGGATGTCGGGTGAATGGGCGATTAGGTAGCATGCATTAACCAGTGCACACAATAAGCTGGACTGGTGGTAGCAGGCGAGGGTATTGGAGAATTGGATGCAGTATCACTAGCCACTGGTATGTCAGGGACTCCGTGAGCAGAGGTGTGAGCACCTAAACGGTTGTTGCATGTGACAGCCAGACGCCGGCAAGGTGAGGAGGGGGGCCAGGCCTGAGATATGTGGGCTGCGAGCCTGAGATCGACAATCAGTGCCCAGGCAGGTCCTTGTGGGAAGCTGGCTCAATGTATGTGATGCAAGGCATGGTGGATCTAAGTGAAGGATGCGAGGTACGGTGCATGGAAGGGTCCTGGGCAGGATACATAGTCCGGTGCCTGTTCAGGAGGTGGGCAGCATGGGTGGCTCGGTGCATAGGGGCAGCATTTTCTGATTGTGCGATGCACAGCATGGGTATGGGCGGAATCTTTGGCAAAGTGAGCAGTTGAAATATGGGCAGAGCACATGGAGCTGGGCTCTGCTGCCGTGAGGGCAGATTGCATGGTGTGACATGCAGGAATGTGAACAGAGTGCGTGTCCTGTTTTGCAATGGGGCTGTGGATGGATTTTGTGGGACAAAATGCATGTGTGTGGGATTAATGCATGTTGTGTTGCACAATGTGGCTGTTGGCAGGTTGTGTGTGGGGATATGCAGGAGTATCGGCTGAATGTGTGTCATGGTACGCAATGGGGCTGTCCACGGAATGAATGCTGTGACATGCAGGAGCATGGGAAGAGTGCATGTCATGTTGCACAATGGGACTGTGGGTGGATTGCGTGGTGAGACACAAAGGGATATGGGCTGAATGCATGTTGTGTTGTGAAATGGGGCTGTGAGTGGATTATGTGGGGCAGAGCATGGTGGAAACATGGGAGAGAGACTTGGCATAGTGCATTGTGGGGCGCTGGGTAGAGAATATGATGCTCAAAGCACATAGAGTGGTGGCAGACTGCAGGTCTCGGTGCACAATTATGTGAAATGCTGCAGGTGTGAGTGGAGGTAGGCAACATCATGGGGTGGGGATATGAGGGGCACAGCTGCGGCAGAGTGTATGACTCATAGCATCAGGCAGATGCTTACCTTTCTTTATGGGAAAGATGAGGACAGCCGGTACTTGTGGTTTGGGCCAGCAACCTGCAGCGGTTGCCTTGCAGCTTTAGGCGAGTCTGCGGTCAGGACGGCCATTTCAGGAAGATCCACGCAGATTTGCCCAAACACCATCGGCCCCAAACACCTGCAGTGTTCAACACTGCACCATTTGCCTGCCTGAGCTTTGCTGCAGAAGGCTCAGTAGGAAGGTTTTAAAGGTGGAGGCAGATCAAGCAATGTTGCATAGCATAGTGCTCAACAACCGTGCCCTTTGCCTGCACAGTATTTGCCACTGAGGTCTCAGTAGGCAGGTTTTAAAGATGGATCCAGCAACGATATAGTGTAGTGCGTAGTAGAGATTCGATGGACGGTCGAGCAGCATCTTCTGTGCACCTGTTGTGCTCAACATGACACCCTTTGCCTATGCTAGCTTCATGTGGGTGCTGGATTTGGAGGGTAATGCCTCCAAGTCTGCAATTCTGATGTGCCACAGTCTGGATAAGCATATTCAAATGCCTTCTTTGAGGAACAATAGCTCTGTAATTCTAGTTGTAATGTTTTAGCAAACACATAGTGAGGCAGCTGGTGAGGAAGGTGGAGGCGAGTGGAGGGAGAAGTTGGAGCAGAGTGCAGAACAATGAATGGAATAGGTTCAAATGCCAGACCCCTGTCAGATGACCATGGGCACCGCATGGTCGTATTAAGTTCAGGAGGGCCAACACAGGGCCGAGGTAATCCTGTGAAGCCACAATGAAAGTACATTTGTATATGATAATGGAATAAGGGGATTGGGTAAACACGTCAGGAGGGGTATCCAAGCACTTCCTTCAAAATGGCTACTGCAGACGTCACTAAATATACCACCTCCAATTGGTTCTACTAACTATAGGACCCTAGATTATTTGGTCCATTATGATTCGGTTGGCACCAACCCCACTCATACTTTTCCACTTTGCTTAGTAGCACGCAGAATGGTCGGCCAGGTGCAGGGTGCCCACCAGCTCCCCAGCCTTCCTCCGATTATTGGTCGAATCAATCATCACTTTAGCGGCCATGTGTCAATTATTTCACTGTGGTTGGCCTCGAGACTGCAGCTCCTGTCTGGAAAAGTTCTGATATCTTCGCCTGGCCCACTGACATGCGTAGGTGTGGAAGTCTCACTTCTTCTCGCTCGGCAGGTCACGTGATTCGGACACCGTGAAATCGCCTTCTTCTCCATGTAATTTGTATATTTGATTTTCGTTTTACCCTCCACCTGCCTTCGGCTCCTTATCTTGACCTTTCTGAGCAGGATATTCTGTTCCTTGCTTCAATTAAATGTAGCTACTGTTCATCTTTCTTAGCTGAGATGACTTTGGCTTTTCTGGCACGATTTGCCTCTGCTGAGTTTCGTTTCTGCCTTTTATTCTTGATTTGTTAAATATGAAGCTCTCCTCGTGTGGCCTTTAGTAAACTTTGGTTGATTCTGCTTCTTATGCATAGTGGAAGTATACTTATATAACGTGCTTCTTTTGAGGTAGATATGTATAGGTGGTGCTTGCCGCAATCTATCTTTCTGCTAAGCATAGCAGGCTGCACGATTTTCTTAGCTTTCTTGCGGTTCCAAGCATATGTACATGCGTAAACTGGTTGAACGTCTTCGTCATGCTCACAGCATAGGCTTCTTGCATTTGACATCGTGCTTTCACTTTAGGTCCCCAATGTCCCTTGTCCATGGCGTTTTGTCTCTTAATGTCATTCTCAGGTTGTCATATCTTCTATATGTGAGTCAGTCCGGGTTCTTGTGACGTCACCATTTGTCTTCCATTAAGACCTTTTTGGCTTCTTTGGGGACTGTACTCAGTCGATCTTTATTTTGTTTCATTTGCTGGTATGTTTTCTCAATGGATACCTTACTGTCCATATTTTCCTTGCTGTTGGTACATCAATAGGTGCTCTTCTTTTGATGGGTACTGGACAGAGCCCCACTGTGGCTCTTTGTTGGTTTATTTGTTTATCATACGTCACATATTTCGGCATGAACGTTTCTGGTACTTCAAAATGGATGGTTGGAGTGTGGGCAGCACTCGGGACCTCCTCTACACTCCCCCTATGGGTGATTCACTGACCACCTCATCTCTTCCTTTGGATCCATCTTCTTTTGCTCCTCTGTATTCACTTTCACTTCATTGTGTGGGTCACTTTTTCCATCATGTTCCGGGTCTATACATGGTATGAAGAAATGTCTCGTGGGGTCCATATTTTCACAACTCCTTTTAAACTTCTTGCTGCTCTTACATGTTCATATTTATTCCACGTCATTAGTTGACACAGTCCATTTGGGCTGCAGTAGACCCATCTTCCCACATAATTTCTTTGCTTCCTGGGATATAGAAAATTTGTTCCTTTGGTGCATAATGCTGGCCTTCACAAAGTCCCTTATTTCCTCATCAGTCAGGTCTTTGGGCTTCCACTCTGGTTCGACATCAATCATGATCTTCATCCCTATGGCTTTTTTCCGCAGTTTTCTGATACTGAGAGATTATTATCTTCATAACACAAAATCCAAGTAATATCATCACTAGCAGGGCTCCTGGGAATTTGAATGCATCTGCCATCCATTGTGGAACCCATGAAAATAGTAATTCAAACCAACTGTCGTCATCCACTACGTCAGTTTCAACAATCATTTGATCCTGTAATTTTATCAGCATGCCCATGGCTTCTGTTAGAGTTCCATTTTCTTCATTGACGGTATGAATGTGCAACATGATTCTCCGATTTTTGCACAAACACCTCCATCCATAGCTGTGATCATGTCAAGGACATATCTGTTCTGGAGAGTCGTTAGTCAGATCGCCCTCAGCTCTTCTTTGATTGCATTGAATCCTTTTATGGTCGTGCTGATGGTCTGCAGTAATTCCCATCTGGTTATCTGCAACCCATTTAGTATTTGCACCAACCTGAATTCTTGGCATGAAGATTGTCGTGAACACTGATGAGGTCTGGCTGAACCATCTATGTTCATAAGGGATAGCATCAACCGCTTCTATAGATTTGGCACAAAAGTCATTCTCTCTCTTCATTCTCTTTATCAGTTCCACAGATCTCTTCTTCCTCGTGTTAGCATCTGCTTTCGGGAAGCTGCCAATGTTCAGGTCACTTTTCGGAATCACCAACGCTGGAACATGGGCATTCACTAGTGTGCTATTCCTCTGCAGTTTCTCGGCAGTCTGATGTATGCTTTGGATCCACATGCCCAATAATAATCCATAATTACTGCACTTCCATGCACCATTCCTGGAGCATCAAAGACTAGTCCACAGTTTTGATTCTCTCCCATCTTTCTAGTGCCATTATTCCTGAAACACAATTTTGTCTTTCCAATGGCAAGATCTGCAGGGGTCCTCCTCTATCTTCGACCCAGGTCAGCAGCTTTGGAAGCCTTGGCCACAATGGCTTACATATCCTTTGTGCGTTTTCAATTGCTTCTTTGCAGGCTCCAATGACCATCCATGCTCTGCAAATCACAACTCCTTTCTCCCATTCGTCTGGTGAAAGCACTGCATTTGGCCTCTGTTCTTCCACCTTCAAGCCTCTTCTGGAGTTTTTCCTTCGACATTTAGCTTCTGGTTTGCTTCTCTTTTGATTTCTGCTCCCTTAACTCCAGGCTTCTCATATCTGATCACAATGTGTTTTGTCTTTCCATTGTTTCTGGTCTTTATGTCCTGGACATAATCATCTTCATTTGGATTGGTTGCTTCAGTTGCCCATTTCAGTGAGGCATCACTACCAATGAACCTGTTTGCTGTCTGGACATCATTTTCTACAACTACGAAGATCTTTGACTTCCCCATGCTGTAAGGTAGGAGTGCAAAAACAAAGCATTCCCCCTTGGAACTTCGTCTTTCAACTTCTTTCATGTGTTGTACCAGATGTTGTTTCCCAAATGTGCTGTGCTGTCCAAGTAATCATTTAGTTCACTGTCATCTCCTTGTCTGCTTCTCTTGATTCTTAAGGTCTTCATTTAGTTTGCTATAACTACATCCCTGAATGATCCGTATGGCTTGTTCTTGCTGGAGGATTCTCAGGTATCCTGATCCATGGTGCAGGCATCTTCACCTGCACCAATTGAGTATGCAAAAGTCTGGAAATTCTTTCTTTTTCCTCTTGCCTCTTCCTGGCTCTGGCTAATGACGGCCATATTTATTTTGCTATCAGCCGTGCTTGTGAGCTTTTCTCTGGGCTTGCCTTTGTCTCCAACAGTGCTGTATCAGGGGTATTCAATAATGTTGTTTCTGTTGGTTTCCAATCCAACTCCTTTTGTCTCTTCAAGAGCTCCACTTCCTTCCTGTGGCTCTTAACCTTCCTAATCGTAGAGCTTTTCATTGCTGGTAATCCATCCTTCCCCTCTTCTTTGACCTGTGGTTCTGTAGTTATTGACACTAGGCCTGGTGTGTGTGCATTCAATGTTTGCATGCGTGTGGTTGCCAGTAACATTTTTTCATTCATACTCTGCTGACCCTGTCCCCGGCTATTCAATTGGCTTGTTACCATATATGTGTGTGTGTCATTGCTAATCACATCCATCTCAAGTTCACTCATTCCACCATCAGATCTCCTAGGGACTGGAATGACTATGTAAGGTCTGGGTGCCTTCGTAGGCTTCATGCGTGCATTGTTAGGTGGGTGCACTGAAATTGGAATGCTTTGTGCACCAATAAAAAATGCATCTCTAATCGTCAGTGACAGTAAAACAATGATGAATATAATACATAAGTACATGATACCCATATAGGTCAATCTACAGCATTTACTTCTGGAAAAATATGAGCGTCTCTTCTCCTGAGGGAGGACAAGGCTGCTGATTTGAATCCCCATCTCGATAACTGTTGAAAGATGCTAACTTTTAATACACTCTTAAAAAATATTATTTCTGGATTCTGCCAGTTCTGTTTGTGAGTTATAGGTACTAAAACAATTGTCCCTATTTGCCTGAACAATGGATTGTCTATTGTCTCTGGATATAGCTTCCTTTTTTACGTGCAAGGAAATGTCAAAATCAGGTAATGATTGAGCAAGTTTCATAACTGTGCATGTTAAAAATATACGAGTTCCCAATCGGTGCCCCTAATTTGCTTCATTCCCGAAGACATCTCATTTTCTGTCAGTATACCCAAGTGAAGTTGATTCTGTTGATGGTTTGAAAGTTCGACTTGCATCACTATACCATGCAAGGGCATGCCCATCTGCGCAGAATTTGCTGGGTCTCTGATAAATGTGAGGAAGTCAACACCGGCAGGTCTCCCCAAAAGTTCTGGGAAATCTTTAATTAGGTGAAAAAAGACGTTACTTGCCAATCTGCTATCATCTGTTGACAGGGACATTTGTCCTGCCCTTGCTCAATTTTGGAACTGTTTGGCCCTCATTCACTGTGAACAGTTTCTGCAATTTCGGTGCGTGTGGAGAGCAACTTGGATAACTATTCCATTCAGGATTATCCTTATATGTTCTGCATTTGCTGGATCTCGAAGAAATGTCAAAGCATCCGTGGTTCTTCCGACAAGATTTGGACAGTCTTCAATTAGGAAAAAGAACAGTACGTTGATAAGCCTATTTGCTTCTTCCTCCGCTTGGGACATTTGGTTTTTCCTTGTTGTATTCTGGAAGCTGGAGGAACTGCTTGGCAATTACAGTGAGCAGCCTCCTTATAGTCTTTTTATTTTCAGGATCTTGAAGAAAGTCAGTGATACTGGTGAGCCTCCCCACCAGTGATGGGTACGATCACAGCAATAGCTCGCAATATATTAATACGTCCTGGGTGATGTCGCTACTGTGGGACACCATAAGTGATTTCCAACAAAGTCTCTGTGTTGAAAAAATTAGGATACAGTATTTTCTTCCAATTTGTGTGACCTCGATCAAAATTTGGCATATTCTTTTCTTGTCAAAGCTTCAGTGTGCCTCAGTCCAAAGTTCAAAGTCAACAGACTATGTTGTGGCTTATATGTGCACTTTTCTTCTTCACCCTGCAACTAGGATGCACAGAGTGTCAGTTTTTATATCCTTAACCTCTTTTTTGCTATGAGGGATGTTCAAAAATGAAGCCAAAACGTTGCAGAAAAGTTCCCTGTCTTTGCTTTTCTGCTGGTCATGCGTCCTTCTTCCTCGTCATGGATCTCGTCTGCACGTGCTGTGGTTCTCCCCATCTTCCGTAGTCTCTAGGCGTTGGGGTGCAGGCATGGGGCCTTCTCCGATGTATGGTTTGATGTCACCCAAAAAGATCCAAGCTCTTCTTCCTCGTAGCTTTACTGCAGAGGGAGTGTCGTCTTCCACTGTAAAGGGACAGTTAAACCTTGGCTCGTCCCACTTCTTTCTCGTGTGATTCTTCACCAGGATGGTGTCTCCACGGAAGATTGATGGAATACATAGGCTCTGAGCTGTGCCTGCAGTAGTATCTCTTTTTGTGTTCTGTGCTGCCCTACACGCTTTTCGTCGTCGCTGCAGCTGGCCTGAAATTACTGTAAGAGAAGATGTCATGCAATTCAAGTCATTTTGCATTTGCATTTCAGACCCTAAGATTTCTCTTGTCAGTTGGGTATCACATCTAGCTCTGTCTCAGGGTATCAGAGGAGTATGCATCCTTCTACCTGTTGCTATTTCGTGTGGCATACGATGATGGTCGGAACCAGTCTGGATTCTGAGTGCATACAATGCCAAGGGAAGGCAGTGTAACATATTTTCTTAGAGTAAGCTACAACTGGGCTATCCTTTCCTTTAACAAGCCGCTGAGCTTCTCACATATACTATTACCTTGCGGGTGATACGCCAACGAGAACTTGTGCTTTATACCAAGCAACAAGCTAATCTGTTCAAAAACCGAATTGACAAAGTGAGTCCCATTATCTGATCTCATGACTTCACATACTCCCCACCTGGGAACTACCTCTCTCACTAGAAATGTGGCCGCACAGGTAGAGTCTGGGTGTATACATTGACCTGCTTCTATCCATCCAGTGAATAGACACACCACAAAAATGAGATACCTTCACCCGTTACATACTTGAATCATATCAACGTAATTGACATGCAAGTGCTGAAAAGGTCCATTGGGCCTTGAGATGACTTCTCTAATTACATTTAGTGTGTGCCCAGCCATGAACTGTTGGCAAATTATACAGTTCATCATAAAAAATGCAAAGTGCTCGGCTAAGTTCGGTATGAACCAGTCTTCAGTGAGCGTTGACGCGAGATTCTCTTTTGTCATGTGCGCTGGATAGTGTAACTGTTCCAATGCTATTTTTAACAGGGCTATAGGCATTACAGGTTTACCAGTGTTGTCTTGTTGCCACAAGCCTTCGGAGGGGTTTAAAGAACACCCTAGCCACTTCCAGAGATTGTTCTCCTCCTGTGGTGCCTCCCCTTGGAGTTCCATTAACTGCGTTTGTCCCTTGTTACTGTAGCTTTCAGGTTCACTTCGTGCAACAATCATTTTTCCGTTCACATCAGTGATTTCCACATCGATGATCGTCTCGCCCTTGGTTGGCATACGCTTGGCTTCCTTGTCTGCTGCTAGATTTCCTTGTGAGATAAAATCTGTCCCCTTCGTGTGGGCGGCGCATTTCACGACCACTATGACCACTGGGAGCTGTAGTGCCTTGATGAGCCTTTCCAATAGGACTCCGTGCTGCAATGGCGTGCCATCCGCTCGGAGGTAGCCCCTCCTTTTCCAGCATGCTAAGCCTGCGTGCACTGTTGATGTCACATAGGCAGAGTCACTGTAAACCGTTACTTCCTGGTCTGCGTGATTCTCAATAGCAAGTATTAACACCAATAATTCTGCAGCTTCCGCTGAATAGTGAGATGGTAATTGTGCACTAATGAGTCCACGAAATTCTCCATTTGCTGTGTGCTTCATTACAGCAGCGCCCGTATATCTTTGCCCATCGTTTTGATCGATTCTCGAGGACCCATCAAAGAAGACAATTTCTCCTTCTGTTACTGCATTTTCTTTTACTCTGGGAATTTTCTCATAGAATTCTTCATAATTTGCATAGTCATGGATCGGCTCTCCTTCAGTGACTGGCTCTGCTATGAATATAACTGGGTTCACTATTTTGCATCAGACTTTTTTAATCGATGTATTCAATATGATCACCTCATAGGGAGAAGCTCTCTGAGATGTTAATGTGCCCTTTGGTTTCTCTAGAATAGCAAATAGCGCATGCTCGACGTATAATGTCATGGAGCATCCCATCATGATGGTTGTAGCCTTTCCTATGGCAAACGCTGCAGCAGTTGAACTTTGTTTGCAAGGGAAACAACCTCTCATCACTGGGTCCAGATTTCCACTCTAATATGCCAGGGGCTTGTAGCCCAATGTGGTTCTCTGCATGAGCACTGCCGTCATAACACTGCCATTCGTGTTTGAAAACAAGTAGAATTCCTCAGCATAATTGGGAATCCCTAAAACTGGTGCCATGCAAAAGGCTCTCTTGAGATTAGCAAACCCTTCTTCCATGGTCTCCGACCATTCAATCTTTTCTTTCGTCACCTATGCCTTCTTTAGGGCCTGTAACAAGGGCTTGGTATATGAACTGTAGTCAAAGACCCATGCCCTGACATAATTGCAAAGACCTAAAAATCTCTGCATCTGTTTTATCGTGTGTGGCTTGGCTGTGTTCAATACAGCTTTAGCCCTTTCCGGGTAACCCTTTTCCCCTCATATGAGATCAGCTGGCCTATGTATAGCACTTCTTGTTGACAATATTGTAACTTTTCTTTGTCAACCTTGTATCCTTTTTCAACCAATATAGTCAGTAGCTGAATCGAATCGCGTCTGCATCTTTCCTCTGTAGTGCAGCAAATCAAGATGTCACCCACATATTGCAAGAAAACACTTTCTAATGCAATATTGCTTAGGTCCATCTGCAGGACTCTGTTGAAAATAAAAGGAGACTCAAAGTACCCCTGGGGTAGCTTGGTGCTTTTCAGATGCATTTGTCTGAACGTAAATGACGTCAGATCTTGTGAGTCTTAGTGCAATGGAAGTGAGAAAAATGCGTCAATCACCATGAAATATTTTGCCTCAACAGGTATATTACATAGGATTGTAGCCGGGTTAGGGACTAAAGGGAACTCAGCCTCTACAATATCATTTAACGGGCATAAATCCTGGATTAAACGCAAAGATACTCCCTTTGATTTTTTTATTGGATAAACTGCAGTGTTGCATGACGACACTGACATCACTGAGATGCCCATGATAGCCAAAATTGTCTTTAAAATCCATTCATCTGCCTCCCTGGACATGGGATATTGTCATGCTTTTGGCAGAATTTCTCCTGGCTTCAGTTTAATTTTTATTTCTCTGACTCCTTTCAATACGCCTACATCATAAGGACCTGTGGTCCGCACTGAGACAGGCACATGGGCCATGTCATCCTTGAAATATTCAGGATGGTTCTGTGCCAACATCATTTTCTGGGGCCCTTCTCTTTTGATAATTTTTCACCCAGAAAGTGAGATATACCTCAACTGTTCTTTCTCCCCCATCTGCTTGCTCGTCAAGCAGATCGTCATCAGTGACATCAGTCAATCTGTACCCTTCTTCAATGGCGATTACTGTGCACCATTGGCAACCATCATCATCACAACCATCGATCAAAGCCACTTTCCCTCGTATCGCGGCTTTGTGTATCACCAAAGGAAATACTTGTCCATTTTCCTCGTGCATAGGTATTCTTGGCCTAAAAAGGAATTCATTTGGGGTCCTCATGGTTTTGTCTGTAAGGTCTTGGCCTAAAAAGGAATTAATTTGGGGTCCTCATGGTTTTGTCTGTAAGGTCTGGCAGACCTGCCATTAGCGCACATATTCCATATGTTCGAATATTTCTGGCTCTAATAGGGTAGCTCTCATAGCTGTGTGTCCTGCGTATGCTCTAATCATCTAGCATATGTTTAAATAGTGCATTTCTGGAGTTGAACATACTATGCCTTTCTCTGTGAACAGATTGTCATGTTTAACTTCGTCATTAGATCTCTATCCAAAATATTCACTGGGGTTTGTCGTGAATATAATAGTGGTACATTCATATCACATTTTCCTATAGAGACTGGAAGTGCATCTGTAAAAGGAACACAACTTGTAGCTCCTGTGAAGCCCTGAGTATTTATAGCATCGCCGGGCAAGGAAAACTTGCCTTCACGTATAAACGAGTGTGTTGCACCCATGTCAACTAAGAAGGAATATTCGTTATCCCCTATAACAACATCCACCCTTGGTTCCTGGTGAGGGTCTGGTGTCACTGATAGAATAGAACACATCAGGGTTCCCAGTGAGCTGTCCTAGTCTACATACAACTTTGTCCCATTCTGCGCAAATGGACTTCTCCCGTCACCAGTGTTACTCCTTATTCCAGGGTTCAGAGCCTGTCCAGCACTAACTGTCTGTGACAGTTGCATCAGCGACTGCTGAGACTGTCTTTGTGGAAAACTCATCAAATTCTAAGTTTGCAAGTTTTGTTGTGCTCCTGGCATTTGCTGTTGCACCGTGTGATTCTGTGCAATCCCATTTTCTCCCTGCAGTAAAAACACAGGTGGATTCACTATCCCTGCTCTTGTTACTTGGTCGTTTTGCATCATGCCTTGACTTCTGCATGTGCGTGCTAGATGCCCTGTCATCCCGCACAACCAACATATAGGCGGTGGTCTGCTTATTTGACCATTTGACATATCTTGATTGCCATTTTGAATGTTTTGAAAGTCTCCTTGATAACTCTGAAAACCTCCCTTATTACTCTGCCATCCTCTTCCTCAAAATCCTCTTCCCCTGGGGTAAAACCCAGTATTGCCCTGATTATTCTGCTGTGGATTATTGACCTGCTGGATGCTCGACCCGTCTGTGCTAGTTGTCATTGCCCCTTCAATGGCAAATTTTGACAATTTCTTCTGCACTAATTTTGCCTCTTCACCTTTCGCACCAATTCCTTGAGCTGTTTCTGTACCGGGTCTGGCAGCCCTTGGGATAATATATGGTAAAGTACGGGTATAGATTTCCCCCAAGATTCCCGAGTCTCGAGTACTCACGCCTCTTGGAATTTCTGAATGTAAAGCAAAGGGTCTTCCGACTCCTTCATCTTCCATGTCATGATAGCTCCCATGTCGTAAGTATCTGGATATTGCAATCGTAATGCTTTTCATACCGCGGCTGTGCAATTGTTGGACGGTGCTCCGTCATGTGCAGTATTAACTGTGGTCACACCAGGGTAACCTACCCGTGCCCACACATTGTCCGCTCTATCATCAAGTATGGCAATTAAAAGACCTTTGATATCCCCTATAGCTAGCGTGTTTCCTCCCGACATTTTTTCAAGCTCGTGTATCCATTTTCCGGCTCCTGATGTCAACACTGGAAGCTTATTTTTCAGGATTTCGTGATCCATGTGTGGCCATGGAATATACTGTGGTCTTGTTCCACCTTTCTCGAGCAAAGGGAATTGGGACGCAAAGCCCTCTCTCTCTTCTCTCTTTGTTCTCTGTCTATTGCAGAAGTAATATTCCCACATCACCACCTACCTGGCAATGTCCTTAGCCGGCTCACATAGTGTGGTGGAGACCTCTGACCGTGAGATACTTCTTTGTGTTGGTCTGCCTGTGTGGCTGACTCTAATGCCCTCGGTGCAGACCCACTATAATCTGACCATCTATCCCTTTTCCTCCTAAGAATCTTTTTTGCGTCTCCTCTATTCCTCCTTTTCCTCATGCTCCTCTCTTTCGGTGTCTGACATTGCCTGTGCCCAACTCATCCAACTTCTCGCATCCTCCTGTTATTACTGATTTCCAACCTATCCAGGGACAACTCTCTATTCCTACTACTTCGGAAGGCGTTCTAAGCATCGTAAAGCTGAGTGCTCTCCAGGCGCTCGTCTTCCACCTCCCCTTGAATACTTGTTCTAGCCCCATTTCATCATATATTCTATTGATTGTCTCGACGATGCTTATGGTGTCAAAGTCATCCTCGATATTTGCCTTAGACGTGCCTGTTACTGAATCGTACTCAGGAAAGAATATATACTACTGGATCAGGTTTCTTAACCTCCCTTTCCAGATAGTCAAGATCGCGTGCTCTCTGTCTTCACTTACTTCCTAAGTCGTCATCGAATTCTCTCTGTTTCCTCGCTTCTTCTCTGACCCTATCTTCTTCCTCTTTCTTTGCGTCACTACGTTAATTTGCCCATCGGATTTCCTCATCCCTTTGTCTCTTTATTTTGTTCTCCCGTATCCTTTGCTCTTCTTCTATTCTTCGCTGCTCCTGTCTGTCCTGGTCATTAGCTGCTCTCGGCTTATGATTGTGGAGCCTTTTTTGCTCTTCGCGATGTAACTGTTCGTCTCTACTTGTCTTTTTTCCTTATTCTTTTGTCTCTCAGTCCTTTTTCCTTTTCCTTCTCCTTTCTTTTTAACTCATCTAATTTTCCTTGTTGTTTCGTTTCATCATTACCTTTACCATCGACTTTCAATAAAATCTGACCTCCCATCCATTCTTTCTGTGTGAATGCTATCTCATCAGTTCTATCCTCATTTCCCTTCCATCTTTTGCCCTCTCTCTCTGTATTGAGAGATGTACTTGCTTGTGCCTGGTCTTTTCTCTCGTTCTCGCGTCTCTCCTTGCCCCTCGGGACTTTGGAGGGGATATCTCTATCTTAGTCTTTGTCTGGGTTTTCTTCACTACTTTGCATAGGTGACTCATATGTTGGATTACTATACCCTGTAGCTGATTTAAGTTCTCTTAGTGGGTATAACCCTTCGTCCTTACTGACTTCAGTTTTTGTTTCAGATGGGGCGGGTGGCACAGAAGTTGTCTCACCCCCCTCTGTGCATACTTTAAGTATCCAATCTGACTGCGTCTCCTCCTCCTTATCCTGTTGATAAATCTTCCAAAGCTCTAAACGAGCTAGGTATTTGTCTAACTTTTTCCCTGTGTATGTAGCGTGCAAGTATGTTGTCATGTGCATAGGACCATTTTAGATAATGATCCATCCTGAGGCTATGGCATAAACATCTTGTTTGCAGTTCCTTTAACCCATTCTGCACTGTACTTTTTCGTTTTAGGTGCATGTTTTGGCAACTGTTAGCACAGATGTACCAGTGGAGTTATGTCTTCCATGTTTAAATCTGTTCACTTTCTCTTTATATAACGCTTGTCATGTCTTTCGTCCTTTAAACAACTTCAACAATATGAGGGAGAACCAATCGTCGCAAACTCCAATCCCGTTTTTCCACAAAATGTTATACCTTCTATTTTAATCAACAAACTTCAATGTGTACTCTACAATATCTCAGTTACTCAATCATGTAGTTTTTATGCTGGTTCCTCAAAGGAAAAATGTCATCCTATGACGTCACAACAATCAACACATAAGGCAGACGTTAACAGACTAGACAAACTCCAGCTGGCTACACAGACCTCTACCCCTAATGTTACCCCGACATGGGGTGTAAACCCATCCCTTTCACAAGTGTCTTTATCCGCTGTGGTTTACCATTTGTTCCTATTTTATTCAGGACTATGGATGCAGGTTTCTCTCTCTTCTCGGGTGTCCTCCCTGGTATCCTCTCTCTTCTACTTAGTCACCCTTTGAGTCACTATTTCCTTCCCCTTATATATATACATTCTACTCTACTTCTGACTATATTTGTGTTCTCCTGCCTCTCTCCATTACCTTTCCCTTACTTGTTCTAAGGCATGCAGTTTTTGCCAAAGCTTTTAGTCTTTTTCACTCACTGTTCGCATGTTTCCTCTCTGGATGCTCAGGATCACCACCTTCGTCACCCCCTCTCCTGCCGTTCACCCGCTCAGCTGCCCGTAGGAGTGGGAAGGTGTTCTGTGGGGAAACACAGGTCCCTTCAGACCTTTGCCTGCAGGTTCTGCTCTTTACTCGAACCACTATCCACAGGGAGCTTCATGGTCTACTAACTTGTGATATTGCCGAGGACCTAGAGTTACTTTATGTTGACGGTCAATGAGTGTCTTATCTAATCGATAATCGATAAACCATCCTATCTCTGCTACCAAGTGTGCATGAGGACCCCCAGTCAGCCCATAGAGCTGGGGTTTGCCCAATAGCACTTTAAGATGGAATAGCAGCACCCGTGAGATGGATGGGGATTCAGATTAATACTCAAGCATCAAATCAATACTGACAACTCAACGGTTTGGCAAAGGGAGTCAGTTTAATGACAAGTACAAAAAACAGGGAGTCATATGAAGATCAACGGATGCGTGATCTTCTCTCTCGCTTCACAACTCCAACTAACTTCATAAAAAAACATAACTTTTATACTAAAAACTTGTCATCATTGACGTTTTACGCTTCAAAGTTGGCATGCAATTCTATTGGTTCTAGGAAAGTAACTTTAATATAGGTACTACATCTGTACATGGTAACGGAGTAAGAAGATTGGGTAAACACTGTCAGGTGGGGCATCCAAGCCCATCCTTCAAAATGGCTACTGCAGACCTCACTAAAAGTGCAACGTCCCATTGGTTCTACTAACTATAGTACCCTAGATTGTTTGGTCATTATAATTGGGTTGGCACCAACCCCACTCATACTTTTCCACTTTGCTCGAAATCATGCAGAATGGTCGGCCAGGTGCAGGGTGCCCACCAGCTCCCCAGCCTTCCACCGATCACTTTAGCGCCTATGTGTCAATTATTTTACTGTGGTTGGCCTCGAGACTGCATCTCCTGGCTGGAAAAGTTCTGATATCTTCACCTGGCCCTCTGCCATGCGTAGGTGTGGAATTCTCACTTCTTCTCGCTCAGTAGGTCACGTGATTTGTACACTGTGAAATCACCTTCTTCTCCATGTAATTTGTGTATTTGATTTTCGATTTAACCACCACCTGCCTTTAGCTCCTTATCTTGACCTTTCTGAGCAGGATATTCTGTTCCTTGCTTCAATTAATTGTAGCTAATATTCATCTATTTTAGCTGATACAACCTTGGCTTTTCTGGCATGATTTGCCTCTGCTGAGTTTCGTTTCTGCCTTTTATTCTTGATTTTTTAAATCTGAAGCACTCCTCATGTGGCCTTTAATAACCACTGATTGATTCTGCGTCTTATGCATAGTGGAAGTATACTTATATAACATGCTTCTTTTGCGGTAGATATGTATAGGTAGCGCTTGTCGCAATCTATCTTTCTACTAAGCATAGCAGGCCGCATGATTTTCTTAGCTTTCTTGCGGTTCGGAGCATATGTACATGCATAAACTGGTTGAACATCTTTGTCATGCTCACAGCATAAGCTTCTTGCATTTGACATCATCCTTTCACTGTAGGTTTGTGATGTCCCTTGTCCATGGCGTTTCGTCTCTTGACGTCATTCTCAGGTCATCATACCTTCTTGTGACGCCACCATTCGTCTTCCATTAAGACCTTTTTGGCTTCTTCAGGGACTGTACTCAGGCGATCTCTATTTCGTTTAATTTGTTGGTATGGTTTTCTCAATGGATACCTTACTGTCCATATTTTCCTTGTTTTCGGTACTTCAATAGGTGCTGTTCTTCTGATGGGTACTGGACAGAGCTCCACTGCGGCTCTTTGCTGGTTTATTTGCTTATCATATGTCACATATTTCGGCGTGAACATTCCTGGTACTTCAAAATGGATGGTGCGAGTGCGGGCCGTACTCAGGACCTCCTCTACACTCATTCATTCGGCCTCCTCGTCCTAGTACCATACCTATTCATTATCAGTGTTTCTTTTTCAGCATACTTGTCCTGACATGGCCCAATAATGTCTTTAATGGGAAAAGTAAAACATTCAGGACACGTGGCATGCCCAGTGAAGGTGGGTTGATTGATAGTCGAAGGGATGATACCTCCATGTTCATCACAGTATGTTGCTGTGGTAGAAACAGTGGAAGCCTGTGTCTGTGAAGCCCATAATGAAGAAGTGAATACAATGGATGCGTAGATGTATAAGCAATGGCATGTCATGCATTTGGCCCAAGGAGGGTTGGGAACCCATTTATGCTGCAATCTGTGAATGGGTGAGATAAAAGGTGTGGTATACAATCAGCCTGTGTGACATCTGATCTAAGCAGTGTCCATCACAGCCCTGGGTGTTGTCAGGATCGATGTGTATTGAAAAACATTAAAGCCGATAATGCTGGTATGTCAGGAGAGCACTGGGGCCTGCAGTCATATGATTACTACTGTGTGCCTTTGTTTGTGTATTTTACAGGCATTTCTAAAAAGGATACAACATAATAGTGATATCTTTCAAAATGTATGGTTAATTTTAGCCATTCCTTCAATGCCCAGAAGAGGCTGCAAATATTACAAACTGCAAATTGCCTTATCCAGTGCAGACTCATACAGGAGAATTTTACCTGAGTTAATTCAACCATATATTATTATTATTATTATTATTATTATTATTATTATTATTATTATTATTATTATTATTATTATTATTATTATATTAGTAGCATTGTATTTATTGAGTGCAGACTTAGCTTAGCGAAGCAATAGAGCGCTTTACAGAGGCATACAACAATTCAGATAAATAACAGAACAATTTACAGAGGTTTACAATAATAAAGAAGTGCTCTTTAGAGGTAAAAAACAGCACAGCATGGGACAATATACGGAGGGGCACAGAGGAGGTTTACAGCTGTACTGAGTGGTGGTGAGGAGAGGGGCGGGTGCCATCTTGCGAGTCAGGTGGTGCAAGGGGCGATGTGATGGCCTATGTGTTGAGGAGGAGAGATTCCTTGAAGGGGTGCGTCTTGATTTATTTTCTGAATTGTAGTAGGGTGGGAGCAAGTTTGATGCTGATGTGGAGGATGTTCCATAGTCTTAGGGCATAGGCAGAGAAGGCTTTTTTCTGGTACTTTTCTTTTTTTAGCAGGGGATTTCAAGTCTGCACTTGTGCTGGCATCCAGTGGGGTCCTGTTTGACGGAGTTGTTTTGTTTCTCCATTTGATAGCTGAGTGACTTGGGAGCGACTGCCTTATAGATGATGCAGCAAGACTTGAAGGTGATTTGTGTATGCAGTGAGAGCCAGTGAAGGTCGATGAGGGCTGGCTGATGTGGTTGTATCTGTGTAGACCCCTGATGAGGCATGTGGGTGCATGTAGGACATATCTCTGTGGCACAAGGGAGGGAGATGTGCGGAAGATGGAAAGCCTTTGAGGAGTGCATTTCCCTCATCCGGGTGGGATACGACCAGTGCTTGAACAGTGGATCTAAAGCTGTCCAGATGGAGGAAGGGCTTGACTTTCCATAGAAGGTTTAGCTGGTGTTAGGCAGAATCCTGTGCAGTTCCCTTGGGGAACACTGAAAAAAGATTAAGACTGCAGGAGTAAGCAGTAAACCCAATTGGTAGCAGTCTGCACAACCCAGATTTACCTGGTAGCCGTGGTTGAGCAGTCAGACTTCTCTCAAGAAGAGTAAGGCAGTATATAGAGTATACACAATAGGGCTAAAAACACAGTAGAGCAAACAAACACTGACCAGAACTTTGTATAAAAAGTGTATCTTATTTATTTAAAACACACGTTAGGCAATATACTAGCACTCTAAATCAAAAGTAATTTAAAACACAGTCAGGTAAAGTATACACACCTCCCTTAATAACTATTAGACACGTCAGAGTTAAAACACCATGATTTGTTAAACAGATGTGAGCGCATAACCTGATGGCACTCCAATAGTTCAGTTAAAGGGAGAGAAAAAGGCAGAGCATAGAAATAAAACAGGTCCCAACACTTTTAGGGCTCCTCAGCAAGGACAATAAAGGCAGTATATACTGTAGAGCCAAAGTTCATAGGCCAGGCCCACTTTAAATGGAGCAAAGCGAAATGTGCCCAGGATCACACGGTTTAAAATGCACTAAAAGTCTTTGCAGAATGTTCAAAAGAGGTTGGGGCGATTCAAGAGGTAAGGTTAGAAGGTCTGGGGCCAACCCAGTTGGAAAGCCAAGGATTTAAGGGTCACCTTGGGCAAACCGAAGAAAGGGAGGCCAGGCAGGATACAGTACCTTAAAGAGAGAGGAAGCTCCAGCTGTGGCAGTTGTTCCTGGCAGTGGTTGCAGTTCCTTGTTTCGACCAGTGGAAGAGAGGATCTCGTCGAAGAGGAAACGTGGAGTCATTGCACTTCACAGGGATGAAACCAGCCGCGGAGTTCGTCGATAAAAGGTGCGTTCCTTTTATTCGTGGTCAAAGTGGTGAAGCTTTGCTATCGAGCTGCCGGGGTGCTTGGCACGGGAGATTCGACCAAGAGACATCTTTGGAAGGCGAAAAAGGTGAACTGGTTGGTCCCACCAGCTCAGAGGAAGAAGTCTCGTCCAACAGAAGATCTTCTCTTGTCGTTGGGAAAGTGGTAAGTTTGTTGCACCAGGGCTCCACCGGTGGTGTCGTCGTTGCAGATGGCTCAGCTTCTTCCCTCTTTGGATTCTTAGGTCCTGTGGCGACTTCTGAAGTTCCAGTCCCAAAGGCCCTGCTTTTATGCAGAAAAACCCCCATTCAACAGCCTAGCTGTCACTCAAACATGCTAAGTGGTGAGCCGGGCGGCTCACCACTGGCCCAATGAGAACTGAGTGTGACTTGAGTTGCTAAGGCAACGCAGTCCAGGGTGCCAATTCCCCTCCCCACACATCCTGTGGAACCCAGACAGAGTGGCACCATTTGGAGGGCTTCTGTGGAGAAGCCCGCCAAAAAGTGGAACAAAGGGCTCGACCTTGGTCAGAGTTACAGAGACGGACACAAATGCCATTTTAGAAAAGAGTTCTGGCAAAAAGACCCAACCGTGAATTTAATATTAAATAAATAAACCGGCGGTATCTTTAACATTGCACCAAAAAGTGGTGCGTTTAAAATCAATGGGAAAATCCCATAGAGAATATTCCGGTGGATATTTCGCATGCTAACCACTGCCACCAGCCAGAAACTCGACAAGGGGGGACTGGACAGTGCCCCCTTGAAAACAGACCCAGGGGCAATATAATTAACCCCTTCCATCACTTCCACAATATGATGGTTTGTACTGGTTCTGTTCATAATTTAAGACTAGTATAGTCAATGGTGACTTTACATGCCCTGGGAGACAGTAGTCAGTCCCAGGGTATGGAGTCTATATTTGTGGGTCACTATGACACCCCTGTGTTACTGCACTGAGGGTGCTGTGTAACACATACACAAAAAACAGATGATACCGCATGGAGTAAAAGACCCCATAGCCCAAAATCACACAAATAGTCAGAGACATATCTCAAATCATGCCTAAGAGTGGGAGTAAAAGAGTCTCACTCTTAGCAGAAGAAAAAAACAAACGCCAAAAATCCAGCAAAGCTGCTGGAGGACTCACTAGGTTTGGGAAATTAGCCTTATAAGAGAATTCTCCCTAACAGCTGGTACCATGCTCTCTGAGATTTCCTAGCTATCCATGTATTGAAGGCAAGGTGTTTTTCGGTATGGAACCTGAGGGACTTGGCACAAGAGGTGAGCTTGGTCATGAAGCCCTCAGAGTTCACGGTTTCTAGCCAGGCCTGTATGTACGGGTGTACCGTGTTGTTGGTGAGGTGTAGGAAATCAGTCTTGCTTCAAGTAGGCACTGGACAGCCAAGACTGGATCAGCGAGAGGTAGCTTTTGAGCCTATGGATGTCTTTGATGGAGTTGATCTTGAGGTATAGCCGTGTGACCTTGGCATATTGGTGGATGTGGATATTGTGTGTGGGTAGCAGGGCTCCCATGCCTCAATCCTTCCACGCCTTGTTGAATATCACACAGTTATAAACGATTATGCAATAAAAGTTGAAGTTGGCTTTTGCTTGTAAGCAATGATGACTTGTGAACGGTATAACCAACTTCCAGTGCATTTTGATTATGCTCATAGGTTACTAGCAATAACAACTGATGAGATCCCATTGGTTTATGAGCTAACAGGGCATGATATTAGAAGATGCTTTTGAATCTCTGGCTGTGGCAAACAGCATACATCAGCACTCTGAAACAAATGTCAGGCTCAAAACAGTCATAGTTGGCTTAGAGGTGTTAATCTATGTCACCATTTTAAAGCCATGATACAGATGTCAATTGACATCTGTTTTGTTATCTGTTTCAGAGGGTGATATGTAGGAAAAAACATGTTTGCACAAAAGATAGAGGTCTTACCTACAACTTCTGAGGAAAGGAAGCAAAGCTATGTCCTATTCTTCTATCTCTGCAGATAGCACTTCCAGTCATAGCATGACCTCTTTCGTCCCCATGCCACCACAATCCAAGGAAAGTGGAAATCACAAGCATTTCTAATGTCGCCTGAGTCTGTTACCAATGAGCACAGCAGCACACATATTTTTCTTCAGGAGCTTCCAAAGTTCATTTAAAAGCAGAGAACCATATTTGGAAATGCTTAGCCAAATTTGGAATCCAGACACAGCCAAAACAACAATTGAATTCAATTTTTTACCTCATCAGTAAACAGTGGAGCTGAAGTCATGTGCTCCTATATTTGTACTTTCCAAAAGAGTATAGCAGCCATGTTTTAAACTCTTCACAATGTGCTCAACAAGTAGTTGAAGAGCCCTAGGTATGAGATATTGGCATTTTCTGGTCTTCGGGGAACTAGAGTAATGACTGTCATGGCTCTGTGCATGATGGTCAAATAAGGCATGAAGCATCAGATTGTTCATTGTTGAAAGAAGTAAAATGTTATGATGGCTGTAACGGGAATCGTGAAGGTGCCATCAAGGAGGAGTCTGAGGATTTTGTCCATTGCCATTGGCTGTGGGAATGTTCCAATTTCTTTGGAAAAAGGGACCGAAGAATGTTCAAGGTTCTGGTGCAGCCAATCATCAGGACACATGTTGCTGGGCTAAGATTCAGTGGTCATCCGTGCATCAGCATGTGTGAGGAATGTGCCCTAAAAATAAAATACCCAATCCTCATGTGATCTCTTTCTTAGCAACCACATACAACAGAAAGAACAGAGTTAACCAAGGACAACTTTGCCAAATGCCAGGTATCACCCTCTCCCCATCACTCAAAGAATAAACTATTCACCAGCTCATTACTGAAGGTGTGATCATATAGCCATTCCACCTAACTTGCTAGGAGAGGGACTACCCAATGCTATAAAAACAGTAAGCAGTTATACATGTCAAATTCCATCATACCATATTTCAAGTTCCAGATTTAAAAAACATGCTTTAACTTTTCTTTAAAGAATGCAACATATACAATTGTGAGCAATCACCCTACTGTGGATCTCAAATCCCTTGTTATAACGTATTACTGAAGGCAACACATTACTCATATGCTTTGTAAAATGTTCAGCTATATAACTTATCAACAACATTGAATAGAGAACAGATATTACCATGGATTTCATGCAATGCCAGGAGGGCGGACATGGACTTTAACGGCCCGCCAGCCTGAGCTAAGGCAGGCCCGAGCAAAGAGAGGGCTCAGCTTGGGCTGTGGGCCGTTAAAGGCCATGTCCACTCTCCTGGAAGGGCATGACAGCCATTTTCAGGCCAGAATTCATCCGGGGTGCAAATGGCTTTCACAATTTTTCACCGGGAGACCCATGCTGCTAGTCCATCTGATCTCACGATGAAAAAAAAAGATGCCCTTTTTCATGTCTATGGCGGCGAACAGACGGGAGGAGCTTTGGAACCAGAGCACAATTCTCTGCTCCTGCAATTAAGTGGAGGGGGTGGGGAGGAAACAGTGAGAGGTTCCCTGTTTATTCCCTGCAATGAAAAAATAAGGAAAAAACAAAGTGCCACCCTGGGAAGGGTCTCGGGTGGTTGGGACAGTGGGTGGGGATTGTGTATTCTCGCCCACTGTTCCAGCCACCTGATTGGCTGAGCTCCCTTCCCCTGGTGCGAATAAATGACATCTGCTCAGTAAGAGTACATGGGTGAGTAGTGGTTAAACTGCCTATTTAGCCCCCACACAAAACCAACAGTGATCCCATTAGTAAAGGTAAAACAGCCATAGCTAAGAGATATAACCCCTTCAAAGTTTGTGGTAATGTGGGCAGAGGGAAGTCTATACGCTCATGAGGGGTGTGAATGTGAGCTAGTAGCAACCCAAACAGCAGTTGTACAAGTTCAAAAATAAATGAATTTTCAACCAACGTTCTATAGAAATGTACACTTTAATGACCAAAATCAATAGTACGCTTAACTATCAAAAACACTCTAAAAACCCAGTCTTGTAAAGGAAGACAAAACATTGCAGAATATAATGATGCAACACTCTGGATACTTAGCAGGGAGGAAAAACAGGCAGTGAAAAGATGCAATTGGCATTTAACCAGTTCCTAGGGGCGAGAAAGTTGGACCAGGCGAACAGGGTCACTTCTAAGTGCCGTTATCCAGTTTTAGTTAGTTTGTCTATGCCAACCCGAATTTGCAGTACCACAGGTGTGGATCGAACCAGGGTCGGTTGTGGCGAGTCATACTTGGTCCAGCCAATTAGCTGTTTTGAATTACACATCCCTCCATTATACTTCGCTTACTGCACGTTAGTATAGAGAACGCGGAGTTTGCGGAGTTCCGCAGATTTGAGCAGTCCTTCAGTCCCGGATACCTCTGAGTCTGCTTTCCAGGTCGCTTGTTTGTGGGAGGACCCACTAAACACCAGCTGTTTCCACGGAGCGGAACGCGGAGTTCGCAGAGTTCCGCAGAGTTGAGCAGTCCTGCAGTCCTTGCAGGTCAAAGCAGGACTAAGCAGGACTATGCAGGGGGCTGTCCCCATTTGTTCACCTGAAAGGAGACAGGCAGAACAGTTTAAATCATCTGAACCAGCCAGATGTCTCTGGAGCAACTCCAAGCTACTCCCTCAATGGGACTGGGAAAGAAGATTGCCGCAGAAGAGAGGTTTGAACGCTGCAGCTCTACCGGAGACGCTACTTGTCCCCGATACCCAAGGTGACAAACGTCAGAGTACAGCGGCCAATTTTTATGATGTAGCCGACGGGCAATTTCATCCCTTATCAACTGGGACTCAGGCGGGGACTCAGGTGGCCCGCCTGCTACGGCCTCATCCCTGCCACAGCCTGCACAGCATTCGATGCCCGATGTGTATGCCTGCAATACGGGCAAGAGTCCCGCTTCGGTGAGAGGTTTGCCAGCCGAGCCTGCCGAAGGGCAGACTGGGCTGGCCCTTCCTCCGGCCGCGTTTCCAAATGCAGGCAGCGAATATAGCCAAGACACGAACATGCTAAAGGGAAGTGAGTCCAGTAATTTGGAGAAGGTCAGTATGGGCGTGGCTTCACCCTCCAGACTGTCTACAAAGTCTACAATGTCTACAGAGCCCCTGTCTCTTCATCCAGAACGTAGGGTTAGCAGACAACCGCTGGAGCCCCATCCGTTTTCTGGGACACTCAAAGTGTCGATGGTAAAGGAAAATTTACAGGACTCTATACCCGCCTATGCCCGGAGTCCAGACCAGGACTGTCAGGGAAGGCAGTGATTTTGGCAACGGCAGAAATACATGTACAAATGGATCTAACAAACGTAAGCCAACCAACATACGATCGAGCCACAACAGTCCCTAGCCCATTAAGAGATGAATCTGCCAACATAGAGGTCGAACCCGTTTCTGTCAAAAATGACAAAAACCTTAGCAGCGACCTTGACCCTGAACAATTGGATACATCAGGATTGATAGAAGAAACAACCACAGACACAAACACAAAAAAGGCTACTTCAGTAAAGGGGAAAAAAGAACATATAACAAAAAACAAAAGGGACGAAACCCAGGAGTTAAAGGGATAGAAAGACTAACACCCAAAGAACTTGGGATGGGCAGAAACAAAGAAAAAAATCTGGGTTCCAAAGATGCAAAGAAACCTAAACTTCCAGCAAGCAAGAAGGCGGAGGTCGGACCCATACCTTGCCAAACCCTCTGATCTCGAACGCTCTACTTAACTTTTTTTACAGTGTAAGCGAAAATTAAACTCAGATGCAGAACTTTCAGATGCAGAAATCTTGGAAGTGGTAGATGGGATTCTACCTGCCAATAAAGCCAGGAAAACTGAATCAGCAAAAACTCACACCCACGAATGGGCAGACAATGGGACTCAGGTGGCAAATAAGGCTATCGATGGCCCTCAGGAACATGAATCCAGCCCGGCGAAATCAGGCGAAAATGGCAACTCAATACCCACGCAACCAACAGCAAGTGAAATCCGGCAGCCACAGCACCCGGAGCAAGTGGATCAAGTGGTGGGTTTACCACAACCGGAGCCCTCTGAAGGTCATGAGAAACAAGACATTAATGATCTTAAGGCTTCAAAAAATCAACAACCTAATCAACATGGAACACAATTAACTATTGAGCCAAATCCAGTGTTCGACAACTATGGTGGCATCACTCGTAATGAGGAATTGGAGCGGCAGCACTACCAAGTGCTCGGCACAAGGACGCAAATGAGCGCGCAACCATGGGCGAAAATCCACCTCCAACATCTAGAAAGGGGTGAAAAACCAACAAAGCCAAACACAGATGGGACAGCTCTGAACATGAGTGGCACTAGAACTCATCCGAAACACCCAATATCATCAATACTGCTATTGGGGAGTATGACACCTGAAATCTCAGCGCAGCACTATCAACCCTCTCAATCCTTGGACTCACAGCAAACGCCGGTGAAGCACAGAAGACACAGCGAAATTGGGATTGAAACGCAAAGAGCATTGCCCAATAAATAAACAGACATGACAACAATTATGTCGGCAATTACGATTGTGCTTGCCACTTTCGGCAAACTCTATGAAACGATAAATTAATCTACAAATGACAATATGACGATCTTGTGTAAGATCCAATCAAAACTCGGTTTCATGGAAGGATACATAACAGCCATAGAGGCAAAAAACACTGAGCAGGTAGCGACATGGGAGGCTAAATGGGCCCGTTTAGAGGCAGAACTTAAGGACTCTACCCACAAAAATAAGATCCAAAAAAGGGGTATGGAAAAAGCCACCCAGACAAGCACGGACAGGTGGAAAGGAGGAATGGAGCCAATCTTCAGCAAACTCAAGCCGACAAAGAACTGTGAAGTAGAGCCAGCAAAAATTCAGTCCCCCAGCCACCAGACAAAATCATCAGCCCCACTCCCAAATAAAAACCAAAGTGTGGGCCTATGGTTGGCAGGAGACGTGAGTGCGGTCCAAAAAAAAAAAAAGAAGGCGCCCTCAGAGCACAGCAGGGAGGAGGAAATAATTGAACTGACACAAAGCCCAACAATGCCTAAATTGAACACTCAGAATTTCAAAAGGGACCTGAGCCTGGGGTGAAATCACCAACAGCGGCAGAAGAATTCATGACAGCAAGTACTCTAATGGACTTATTAGAGCACCTCAAACCAGAGCCACGCTCGGACAAAGCACAAACGCACGGCAGTCAGACCACGACCTCAGAAGGAACCACTGAAGGACCCCAGAGAGATCCAGAAATGATTAGGGATGCAAAGGGAGAAACCCCTCTGGACAAAACATTGCTAGATAAACCAGCAGGAAACTGCCAAGAACACGCAAAAAAGGGCAAGATTCAAGACGAAGTCGTGTCGCAGCCACGGAAGAACTCGGCAATATTCTGAAAAAAAGAACAAGAAAAACATATGGCCGGGAGAGACCTGCGAAATTAGACAATTCAGCAAAAGAAATCAGAGTGTTCAAATTAGAGCAAACATCGTGCAGAAGTAACTACATGATTCTAAATAGGAAAATGGTCCTAAGAACATTAAGCAAAATAGACTGTTTACAAAATTTGAGAACAGACAATGTTATCCTAATTGAACCGTAACATCGAGATCAAAAAGCAAAAACCTACCTGCACATTAAAGGCAAGGCACTAAAGGGAGTCTCGGATGAGGCATATAAAGATCTAAAACAAGCAGGTTTTACTCTGATGGAATTGCAAACACCAAAGATAGAACCAAGGTCTCTGATCAGGAAGGACAGTGGCGAACAAAAACGCCACTATATTTCAAAAACCCAAGATCTGTACAATCAGAAAAGACAAGGCACAAGATACCACGATGATGAGGATAACCACAGTCAAGATGTGCGTGACCAATGGGAGCCAAGAAGGGAGACCAAAAAAAGTAGAGAGAATTACACCACGGAGGAAAAAAAGGACGCGACATCTTGGAACACCGATCAAAGCCATGACCAGAGGGAGCACTCAAGAGCCCAAAAATGTACTCAGACGCAGAATACACAGGGGAAAGGAAAAAGAGTAGAGAATGAAAGAAGGAGTAAGAGGAGCTAATCCATTAGCGAGCTGTGAAATAAAGAAATCAAATGGCCCATGGAAATGGTTATAAATCCAAACTATGACAAATAGCAATTACCGGGAGAGGCGACTAGAAAGCGATCTCCTCTGATTTGTCTACAAGAAACGCCTCCGCAAAAACGTCTGTCAATGGCCTCGTGGAACACGAGAGACCATTGCCATTTAACCAACCCGGATAACCAGGATCTCGGGGAATTCGACATTTTATGCCTCCAGGAAACATGGTTAATGGAAAAACTATCCTTAGATGGTTTTGAGATAGAATTTTCACTGGCAACAAAAGGCTTGTTTGGCCGTCCGTCATCAGGTCTTCTAATGGCCATACGGCTGAGTTCAGGGATCACGACCATAAAAAACAACAGAGTCATATGGTATGCTCGCAGTTTTAACAACATGGAGCCACAAAGAGGCGGCCATACAGGGAGTGGAATATCACAGATAGCTATCATAACTGTCTACTGGAACCCCCTAGAAAACCTCGACAGCACTTTTCTGTAAACAACTAGCAAAGGTGATTGACGATATCTTTGTGGAAGATCCCTCGACATATATAATTATATGTGGAGATTTAAATGCAAATTGCAACAGTACAACCGACAACATGACGGCAAGGACGGTACAAACCTCAGCAGAAGCAAGAGGCGCAGCCTGGATGGCCCTTGTGAAATCCACGAACCTACACAATGCTGCATTGGTGAAATCATGGGAGGTTACGACTCCAGTGCAACCCTCAACTATTTCTTCATTTCCCACAGTTTATTACCTTACGTAGAAGACCACTCGGTCTCCAAACCCATAGTGAGTGACCACAATCTTCTGGCAATAGCATGGACATCGGCATGCCCAGCGGTCGTAAGATATAACCACTTGATCGAGGTGAATAACCAGCAAACCCCTTTACACTTAACAGCCTCTAAAATTGAAAGTATAATGGAGAACTACAAAAGGGGAACACGGAAAAATGAAAATAAGACGGAATGCCCAGACTACTTACCTTTTCTATTACAGTATAGGGTGAGCATGAAGGGAAGCAAACCAGCAGCAACACAAAAAGGCCATGTGTACGACAGAGCAGTGGTGGAAAAAAGAAGAGCATTGAGAAAACTGAAAAGACAAGTAACAAAGGTCAACAATTCTATGGCTTGGAGTACATGGTTATTTATTAATTTTTTTATTGTAACATTTAGTTTGATTAAAACTTTTATCATAGCAGATTCCTTACCAATTCCTTAAATCGACCCCTTAAACAATTTACAATACAAGCTTGAAGAATAGAATTTTCAGTGTTGGACCACAATTAGGACATTGGTTTGTTCAGCAGGTGAAAAGAGATTGGTTCATTTCAGTTTACTCCAAGATTTCATTCAGAAAGTTAATTACTGAGCAGGTTAGGTGCACAGAGCTTCCACCTAAAATCCGGAGCCACCATTCATCCATGTTTTCACCTGCAGGTGCAAATTGACTCAAGTGGGTTGACCTTTGGTCCTTTAGTGCAGTACATTCTGTTATTAAGTGTTTGAGTGATTCAGTGCTGTCCATACAGAATCTACATACTTCATCCTTTGTGGTTTCCATATGACGCACCACCAGCATTTGCTTCGTTTTATATGCATTCATGCACAATCTTAAAAACCCATAGCGATGGTGACAAGACAGGAATTTTTGCAGATACTGTGGCATGTTTTCCAGCCGGTTCATTGTGGGCCCAAGTTCTAAAGCAGTTGGCAGTTTATTATATTTGGCCAGATTTTGGATCCAAAACCACTGTTTTAGCTTCTTTTTTGCATTTTGGGGCTGGTCTAACAAAGTTGCCATCTGGATATCTGCTGCTTGCAGTATTTTCTCTAAATTTGTGTCCAATTTTTGAGTAGGCCAGTGTACAAACTAGTGCCTGTGGGCGCAAGTATTTTATAGGCTGGTTCTGGGCTGTCGATTGACATTTTTTGTAGTATCACTAGTGATTTCCAGACCACAGATGCATATAGCTCTTCCAGCACCAGTTCGTGCCTAATAATGATTGATGATATATATTTAGGTAATCTTAGGACTCGCCGCCAAAAAGTTCCCTCTAGTTGTGTCCAAATTTTATGGTCTATGTTCCATCCTGTTTCTGCTCCAAATATGATACCAGGGATTATTTTTTTTGCATGTAGAACTGCTGAACTGGAATTAGACTGAACTTTCCGAATAGAGTATGGATTCTCGCTCCTTGCAGGGAGAAAGTTAACCATCCGCTTGTCAAAAGAGAAATTATATCGTGCCTCCTATTGCAATGAAATATGTATATTGGCCTACGCCAAGCTGCTTGTAAGTCGCTTGTGAAGAAATCCGTGTTGCAAGGTCTTGACCTTAAAATCAATGTAAGCCCCCATTTTAGGTCAATCCACCATTTTAGGTTTGCTTTGTAAAGTCACCCTGTGAGTTAAAATGGTGGACGATGTCATTCCGAAATACAACATGGCCGTCTTGACCTCTGTATGTAGCTAATATGTAACTTGCCTGCAGGCCACTTGTTGAGGTTGTGAACTGAGACCTTGTCCTTCGTTGACCTGTGTGTAAAGGATTACTCGTACAAAGAAACTAATCTGCGAGCATATGTTAAGAACAATGTATTCAAATACTGAACATGGAACACTTGTTTAACTACATTGTATTCATGTTTGAGAAGACCTAAATGGAAAATCACGGAATACACAGTTGTCGTATAGGCTTGTTGATATATGTATTAAAAGCAAACCAGTTACATGTGGATATGCGAACTAGGCATGAACCCTAGATCAGTAATGTATTAGAGGAATATTAACCCAAAGAAGGGTTGGACATTGTGTTCGCAAATAGTATAAAAGAGCCATGCATTCTAATGTACAGCTCTCTCACTGAACACACTGAACCACGCTGGAGTTCGTTGTGTTGCACTGAGGGCCGATAGCTATCTGATTTTGCTCTGTTCTTCGTAACTGGATTCAGTTTAAAATAAAGTACTTTGTATGCTCCTTTGTAACCCGTGTCAGGTGTATTTCCTTTTGGGGTACTCAGCCTCGATATTTTGATTTTGTTTTCACACGCTGAAATAGGTACTGTACCCAGTCTGTTTCTCAAATCGACCTATTTACCACTACTACCAGATAAAGAATTTCGGCCACTTCATCAATTACTTCATTATCAATCTTCCACCTGAAGTTTTTGTTTATTTTTCCTTTCGCTGGGCCGAACTTCATTATGTTTGTCTTTTTTACATTTATTCGAAATTCGTTTTCTTCCATGTATCTTTGCAATCCTGATAGCAATCACTGTAGCCCTATTTGTGTTGAGTCAATCAGGACAAGGTCATCGGCATATGTTGCACAGCAGATTTGGTGTCCATTAATTTTTGGAGAGAAGCATTTTACATGTGTTAGACGTTCGGGATATCTGCGATAAACAACTTAAACAAAGTAGCGGCCAAAGGGAAAGCCTGTTTGACCCCTTTAGTTGTGTCTATCGCTTCTGATAGATCTCCCTTTCCATTTATCCTGATACGAATTGAAGTTTTTGAATGGAATGCCTTTATTGGTTGTAAAATGTTTTCTGGGCAATCTCAGTTTGTCAGTTTCCTCCGTAGCAGTTCGCGATTTATTGTATCAAAGGCCTGTTGCATATCCACAAAGGCAAAGAACAGGTTTGATCCCTTATCTAGGGCTTCTAATTTCAGCAAATTGATCATAGTCAGGTTGATCTCCATCCCGACTTCTTTTGTGAAACCTGTCTGTCGACAGTCTGAAATTCCGTTGTTATTTGCCCAAGTTGTTTATTTTTGTTGGAGAAAAGTGGCCATTATCTTTCAAATTGTATCAAGGAGGGCAATCGGGCGATAGTTGGCTGGATCGGCCGGATCGGCCCGATTACCATTCTTGAAAATTGGCACTATTATCGCCTCAGGCCAGGAAGCTGGTAGTGTTCTTTGTTAGTGATTCTATCAAACAGCTTTGCTATACAGATGGACAACTCGGGTTTATATGCTTTTAGCATCACATTGGAGATGCCGTCAGGCCCTGCAGCTCTGGAGTTTTTCAACTTTCCAATGGCATTTTGTGTAGCTTCTTCACTCTCCGACACCTCTCACTGCGTTAGCTCTGCTTCCAATGCAGTTGGTGTTCCAGGTTCAGTCTTTGAAAATACACCTTTAAAGTGCTTCTGCCAGTCGCCCTCGGTGACCCCATTTGCCAACATATCCGTTTGATTTGCAGAGCCTCTGTTAAGATGTGCCAAATCTCTCTTGAATTGTTCGATTTGATTAGAGCTAACATCATCTCACCTCGTTCTTGATCTTGCATACAGGAAAACTCTTTTAACCAGTTTCGGTATTTTTGCCTTCGTTGTTTTATGAGGCTATGAGAGTCAACTCCCAGATTGCGTTTTAACACTCTTATATCTTTATTAAGCTGTTTTTCTGATCTTTTACACGTTTGCTCCACTCATGCACGTGTAATTTTGAGTTTTGTACATTCAGAGATCCGCTCATGTTTTGGTAAGGGAGTAGTGGTACATAGTTTGTCGAGTCATCATTGAACCACGTTAGGTTCATGCCGCCACATATGATGATTGATAAATCTTGATGTTTCGTTAGATTTTTATCGATTATCGTCATTATTGATGGGATAAACTTCTCAGTTGTGATCTTTGCTGGGTTCCAATAAATATTGATTAATGGCAAGTGTTGTGTTTTCGTAGGCTGTCCATTTAATTTTTGGATTAGAGTCGCCTGTACAAAGCTATTTGGATTTTCTTTTTCGCATACTTCCCAGTTTGTGCCATTTTTCAGCAATGTGATTAAGCCTGAGAAAGGACGACTCTGGGCTTTTTTCTCCGCTGGATTAAGCAATGTCAGGTACCCATCTTTTACCGGTGGAATCCGCAGCCATGTCTCTTGTAAGGAGATGACAACATTTTCTGTCAGGTCCACTGGGAAATCATTAAATAAATGTTGGAAACCTCTCGTGTTCCAAGATATCAGCGTGGAGTGTCCTTCCTGCACATGGTCATAGGAATCCAGGAAATACAAATCATGGCTGCAAGGACATAGACATGCGATGTATCAAAAGGATGCAGTGGAAATGCTCCAGACACTGAGAACAAAAAAAAGAGTGACTTCTGGGCCCTTATTAAAAGACCAGATAAGGCGGTGGAAAATCGAACATCGAACATCGAACTCAGTTAATGAAGAAGTATGGGCCAAATTCTTTGAAAATCTTTTTAGGGCCCCGCCGGACCACAAACCCCCATCGCAAACAGATTCAGGAACTCCATGGATCAACTTATCCTCAAAAGATGAGGTAAAGATCACCATCACAAGACTCAAAATTTCAAGAGCTCTGGCCCCGGATGGCCTAAGTAACATCGATCTTAAGCAGAACATAGAGGAATGGACAAACTTCATTAGTATCCTCTTTGATCACTGCAGACAAACAAGAGCCATCCCAGTGTTATGGACCAAAGCAGTGGTGGTACCGATATTCAAACGAGGAAACAGGGAAGAACCGGATAACTATCGTCCCATCACACTTCTCGACATAATAGGAAAAATCTTTGCGACCCTTCTTCTAGGCCATTTCAGTACCTGGGCCAGAAACTTGCCAGCCAACGATCCATTTCAAATGGGATTCCTAAAAAATGGAAATACCACAGTTAACATCTTGATGCTAAACCTCATTAAATCAAAGGTCAAACAAGGTTCCCCAACAGTCTTTTTGGCATTCGTAGACCTGTCACAAGCTTTTGACAGGGTGGATCGGCAAATGCTGTGGGCCAAATTGGAAAAATGGAAATGCCTGAGAGAAGTGTTTCAGCCAGTGATGGCCCTTCACACGAATACAAAGTTAAGAGTGCGTCTGAACAATCAAGGCCGGCTATCAAGAGAAATTCCCTCAGAACATGGAATGATGCAGGGCTGCCCCCTAGCTCCAGTGCTGTTTATTGCCTTTCTGGGGGACTTTAAAGAATCACAATTATCTATCAGATTCTTCCCGACCAATTTGGGAAACGTCAATATGTCACGTCTATTAAACGCAGATGATCTGCTTCTGTTAGATCAGAACCAAATTGGCTTGCAACGCCAACTCACCAAATTGGCTCTATACATGGAAGTAAACAATCTAAAAATAAAAAAAATAAAAACAAAGATAATGATCCTCGGAAATCGATCCTCAAAAAGCAAGTTAAATCACAAGTGGTCTCTGGACAAAGTGAAAATGAAAGTGGTACCGAATTTAAAATATCTAGCAGTGTTTTTTGACCAATCTGCGAATGAATCTAAAATGCAATTAGAACTATGAAAAAAAGCAAAAAATCCTGCGGCCCAAATGAAGATTGACAGAAAATATGGCAAATTTTCAGTGGTCGCAGTGATGAAGTTTTACAAAGGAAAAGTAGTTCCAACCCTCACCTATGGTATGGATGCAACTCTGAGCATGCCTACCGCAATCTGACAGAAACTAGAAGGATACCTATATAAATCTGTACTGGGTCTGCCAAATTCGGTTTCGATGGAGATCATCAGGCGAGATATAGGTCTGCAATCCCTGGAAGCAACAGTGCTGCAAAGAGCAATGCAATTGTTCAGGAACACTCTACTATCTGATACTCCTCCGATGTACAAGATCATTGCGTGTGAATTAGCTAACCACCACCTGACCATCCTAAGTGCCTGGGTAGATAAACTAAAATACAAACTGGTTGAGATTGTGTGTACAGAAGAGGACCTGAAAACAAACCCGGTAAGAGTAAAATCTAAAATGGAAGCCCAAGATTGGATCAATACCCTTGATAAAGCACAGACAAAGAAACTTACAAAGCATCTCCCTCCAAACTTTAATAGACTGAAAGTGCCACTGGCCTACTGCATCAAATTTCCAAATGAACAGCTCAAGAAAACATACATGAGAGCACTCCTAAATCTACTCCCAAACCATGAAATCCAGGCTATCAGGCTACAAACAAACATCAAAGAATGTAGATTATGCGGAGAGATAAATCAACCTGAAACCCTAAGGCATCTTCTGCTACAATGCTCGGAGCTAAGAGACGTAAGAGCTACTTACTTGAACAGCCTATGCACATACTTTGTGGGAAAGGAAGATGAAGAAGAAACCACATGGTGGAACAGGCTGATGTCGGGTAGAAAAAAAACAAAATGGACAATACCTACGGTAAAAATTCTAGAAAGTGCTTTTCAAAAGATCAATGCACAGACGGACAGAGTGAACTGTTGGCCGGCCGGAGCTCCGGCTGAATGATTATACCTGGACTGAAATGAGCCTCTAGTGAGGGTTTCTTCCTTCTTGTTGTCTTCTTTTCTTCTTCACCTTTTCTTCTTCTCTTCCTCTTAGCTCTTTTAGTATAACAAGCATCGTTCTTGTACAAATTGCATATGTGATTAAACACAAGTAAATAAAACATTTTTTTTTTTTTAAAGAGCTGTTTTCGTGCTGGTTTGAAGCCGGTGCTATGTGCGGTTTGAAGACAGTGGTCGAGTGAAGCAGTCCATATAGTTCACCAGGACCATTTGAAGGTTGGGGGTAACCGCTGGTGTGGGTCAATGTGTGGCACAGTGCTCCAGTGGTTCGAGTGAAGGTCTGATGGTTCGAAGCTGTGACCCTGATAGTACAAACCGATTTTTGAGCAGCTGTGTTTTAAAGTCGTCCTCAGCAGCAAGCTGCTTAATTTAGACAAACAGGTGACATGCTGTTCATGATACAATGTGGAAGAAGCTAGTATGAAAGTGCAATGGCTCAGATTTCCAGTGAGTGCCACAAGTGGCACCAGGGTATCTTTCTAGCTCAAATGCATTGAACACTGCTCAAATGAAGTTTGATCAGTTCTACACTAAGAAAATAGGAATCCTTGCAGTTCTCTCTCTCAGAATGCTTTAAATCCCAATCTAGCGGCCCATGACCATGATAAGCTCTTGTTCTAGTTCTCCCAACATGGAACAGGCTGGCTAACACCTAAAATGATCCTTTACCTCCTGTGATTTACTTGGTACTGGTGTAGTTGACAGAAAGAAAGGTCTTCTTTTAGCAGCAGTTTGTCCACCTGGTTGGCAGGTGGTGGACTTGAAACAGACCGTGTCTCTATCTTGAAGCACTTGCCTCCAGCTCTGGCAGAGGTCCAACAGGTTCTAAATTAATTCTACCTTAAGTCATGGATGGTCCAAAAGAGAATCAAATAAGTGGTTGAATACTCCTCCCCTTTTTGTAACCAAAAGACCCCATGGAATTGGAAGAAATCAAGCCTGTGTTAAAGGGTAAAATCCATGCCCTTGCGACAAGGAGTATTTGCCTGTTTGCTTTATACCTAGGGTACTTTTTGCTAAAGAAAGTGCAGGAGACAGGGCGAAAGGAGATCTATGGTGAAAAGCAAGATGGTGGAATCCTTCTCAAAATATGCTGATTTCTTTTTGGCTACACTAAACCACCCCCTGTACCCATAAAACAGCATCAAAGGTAATTTAGTAATCAACAACCTGGTGTGATGGTAGTCCTTTTGTTTAGGTTGTGCCCTTTGAATTTGGTTATCCAGGACAGCTTCTGCTAAGGGTTGCCTCCTGGAGAGAGGTATTACCCGGCATCCCAAAGGATCAAAAGAGAGGCAGTTCCCATTGTTTATTGTCCTGCTGGTTAAAGAAGAGTCAGACTGTATAGGCAGAAATTACACAGCCTGTCCATAGCTGTCCTTGTTAGGCAGAATATTGTGCAGTGCCCTTAGGGACCACTACACACAATTAAGACTACAGGTGGCAATACAAGTTTTACCTTTGGTACAAGCCTGTACTACTATGTTAAAGTGGTAGCAGTAGTAGAGCAGCCAGGCTTATCTCAAGAGTATATGAGCAGTAGCAGAGATTACACAAAAGGACCACAATTACTGTGACTCAAGCAAACACTGACTCAAGGTTTCAGGTAGAAGAATATAAGTAAATATATTTTTAAACCATTTGTTATTAACACAACACTTCTATTAATAATGACACGTAAAATACACTACAACCAACCAATTCACTTTGGTACACTCTATCTCAAGGTAAGTACCCTATGTTTTAACGGACCGGTGTTGTGAAACAAAAGACGTTACCGGGAATAAACTTGTGATCATTTTTTGACAGTAATGGCAGTTCGGTCTTACTAAAGAAACGCGTATCCACGGCAAGAAATGTTACCGGGGCAAAAACACACTTAGCACCTGAGTTAACCAGAGAGAGTTGGGGGCAAAAATCATAGGCAATACTTTTGTCAAGGCAGACAGAATCATGGAACACTATTTGATGGAATTCAAGAGTCAATAGGCCGGAGCCAGTGTCAAGTGGAACCGGGCTCCTGTTGTCGAGGATTACACAGTCGGACAGTTCAAGGTTCAACGTTGCCAGGAGTACTTAGATATTGTCAACAGAGGAAGCAAAAGTTATAAGAAGGAGGGAAATCAAGGCAAGCCTTGAAGGCGAAGAAAAGGGATTCACTCTAATTCCTCAAGCAGAACACAGTACCTTATTCACTGAAGAAGCTGGGTGCACAGCAGTTGTTTCTGTTGGTTTCCTGTAGACCCGCAGTTACTGGAGCTTCGGTGAGGAGGACGTCTGGAGGGGTCTGTACCACAAAGGGATGAAGCCGGCAGCAGTGATGGTGAATAAAAGGTGCGCTCCTTAAAAACAGGAGAGGCTCTTCAAATGGCTATCCGGACCACTGCAGCAGTGTGCAGCGATTTCGACCAAGAAAAGGTTCCTCTGGCTGTGGAAGATGAGCTGGTTATCCCCACCAGGCTCATGGGAAGAAGACTCTGGACTGGATCTTCTCTGGTCTTCGAAGGGTAGATAGCTGAGGACTGCAGCAGGGCTTCACCGGGATGGGGTAGTTGCAGCAGCGTCTTCTTCTCCGCTTCTCTTCGGTTCCTTGTAGTTCCAGTGGTGACTCTGACTTGTAGCCCAAAGAGACCTGCCTTTTATGCGAAAATCCCCCATTCACACAGCCTGGCTGTCAAGCACGCATCAGGGGGGTTGTCCAGCCCGGACAACCACCTTAGCCAATCATGGCAAAGAGCGACTTGGGTTTCCAAGAATACCATGTGCAGGGGTTGACTATACCCCTCCCTCACATTCAGCCCACCTAGATATCCAGGCGCCTAGAGCAGGGCTTCTTGGCAGAAGCCCGCCAAAAGACAGTGAACAAAGGAGGCAAACCTGGTTTGCCGCGCAAAGTAAAACACAGGAAGGACTTTAACAAAAAGAAATGGCAAATAAAGCCGACCGGAGCCAAAAGAAAAAGTATTTATCAAGCGGGTTTATGTTCGAGGCTAATATAATAGCCTTAAACAATACCACATTTATATAATATAATTGAGGTAGAAAAGTTAGGGTAGATACCACTGCCACCAGCCAAGTCTAAATGTTAAAAGAGCGAAACAATGCTCTAGGAGGTACAGGTAAAAAGGGATATGGAGTAACCCTTTCCAGTACTCCATGTAAGATGGTGTGTACTCGATCTGTGGTTAAATGACTAAGTAAAAGTTAATGGCAACTTTACCCTTTTCTGGGGGACTGTAGTCAGCCTCAGAAATGGAGTCGGTGGGAAGTCTAAAAGACAACCCTGTGTCACTGCACTGAAGGTGCTGTGTAACACACAAAAGAAGGGGACTACTGAAGTGGTGTTCTCCAGAGTCCACAATCACAAAAAATGGTACAAGACACATGGCAAAACATGGGTAAGAGTGGGGGGAAAGCTCACACTCTTACCAAGTGAAAAAAAATAAACTCCAGAAATCCAGCAAAGCTGCTGGGGGACTCACTAGGTGAGGGAAATTAGCCATAAAATGAGAATTCTCCCTAACAGTCCTTTGATCACAGTGCTCACAAGTACATGATGCAGATCAGATTTGGCTTTAAATATTACATGAATTGCAGTTGGCGGTTGACTTGAATTGAAGGCGCAGCTCCCTCAACAAAACCTCCCCTTCAGCAAACACCAGTGAAGCACTTGCAAAGCGCCGTTGGTGTTTGACTTGTGAAGTGAGAAACTGTATATTGCTGGTGTGCTTTTCTCTCTAGGTGATTGGCCTGAATTGAAGGTGGAGCTGCACCAACGAAACATCCCCTACACAAGTGCCAGCGAAGCACTTGCAAAGTGCAGCTGGCATGCAGTTGGGTGTCAGGAGGTGGACAAAGTGTGACGGCAAGGAGTTTTCGAGTCTGTGAGTACCCTAGTATTACTTCAGTATACCTGCAAGCACACTTATCTGATCTTCCTTTGATGTACGGAAAACATTGAATCCCCTGCTTCCTTGCTCTTACACTCTCCAAGAATGTAATTATCGTGACCGGCACAGGGATTGCTGCCAGATAACCGCAGGCTTTCACAAGTCAAAGCTTGCTTAAGAAGAATGCACTAACAAGTCCCTCCGGAGTTGTTGGAACAGTGAAAAATTACCGTTTTTTTTTATCCTGTGTCTACTTCTGTCTCTATCGCCGGGGCAAACATCTCCACTCCTAGCTGCAAGTTCACCTTCCACCTCTGCAGGTTTTGACAAAGTCAACTCACTCCTAAAGCTTTGCTTAAACTTGCAGCGAGAGGCGTGGGAGGACATTCAGCCTGTGCCCCGCCGGAATATGTTGCAGGCGAGGATAATAACATGTGCATTCGCCTGTCTGCCTCTCTGGATCTCACCTGCATTGTCTCGGCCTCTGCCATTAGCCTGGCTCAGTTGGATGACTGCTCCAGTTAATTAGTGAACTCTACTCATTCTCTTTTGGAATAATCCCATTTAAATCATCCTGAACTTCATAGCAGTGACCATAGAAGCAGTATTTGGCTCTACGCTGGTACAAGAACAGACTAAATTGAAAGACATATTGGCACATGTAGTCGATACAATTTTAAGGAATAGTAAAAGTGGAGCAGGCACATTTTTGGATTTAGATATGAGTAGTGCAAGCTTATATTCACCTGTGGTAAGAGAAAGCACTTTTCCGTCTCCACCCCATATGTCGCCTAGCTCTGGGTGTTTGTCCAGAAGGGGGGTCAAATCCACTGCTTTTGTAAAGAGCGTGGTGCCACAGGTCAGTGTGGATGACCATGAGCCCCTTCCCTCATCTCCTCACAACAGGGTGGAGCCTAGAAAGCACAAATGGACAAGAAGGAACAAGGGTTGCACCTCAGCACTGTCCCTTTCCGCACCATAAGCTAAACAGAACACAGTGGGCTGTGCAGTCCTGTGCTTCAATGGAGCAAATTGTGATTCTTTGTACAATCGAAATGCTCACTTTATTAGTGAGCATCGTCCACTGGCTGATGTGCAAAATTCGGCTTGTGGAATTTTGGATAAGTGGTTCAGGTACCAGAGAAAATCCCACCATATGGCCAGCTTTTTACTGCTCCCACTGGTGTTTCCAAAAATGGTCATTCTAACAGCGAGACTGGGGCTTGCAGCCTTCAGCGGGCTACTAACCACTGCACTGGAACACAGTGCAACATTACTCTGCGTCTTCCTTGGATTAATATTCCCACTCTCTCTACACTGATTACGAGCAAATGTGCTATCCCAGCCTTAAGCTCAAGCTCCCATCCACAGCTGGTACCCAATGTGACTGCCCAAGCTGGCATGCCTCGGGGTCTCAGGAGCAAGCGCCTTAAGACAATAGAGAGGCAGCCCAAGGATGTCGGTCCCTTCTTAAATCAATCCAGATAGTTGGAATTGTTGCATAGAAATACATGCATTAAGGTTTGTTGCCTCTGGCGATATCGAAGGGATTGAGCTCCTAGATTTCCATATTATGACTAACTGGGTGACAGTCACACTCCTGTCCCCGGTCATTGCCGAGTGAGTCTGTTTATTCTACCCCTCTTTATCCAGCTTAGGCTTTGATGTGTTGGTTTCCCATCGTAAACAACCATCAGCATCAGCTTGTTTGCCTTTATATTCATTAGAAGGCAAGAGTGTGCCTGCTGGCCCTTATGGCATCTCTGCCACCCTCACAGGTTATCAGAACATAGCCTCTAGGAAACCTTATAATGGCACATTGGCTCTTGAATTGGCAGAGGGGCCTTGGGCCCCTCTTTTTGGGAAATGCCCCTACCTTGACCTCTGAAACTGTTGCTGAGACGTTTGTTATCTTTTCTTAGAAAACACATGGTTTCTAATCTTTCTTGAAACACTCAGTGGGATTGAAGTGTGTTTTAGATGCCAATTTGTTTTTCTTGCGGGACATATGGTTGCTGTCTGAACTTCCCCTAGATGGATATAACATATTCTATTGACTAGCATTGCACTCTTGGGGGGTCACCCGAAGGGTGGCTTGTGTGTTAGAGCCAGGTCTCATCTCTCCTTGAGAGAATACTCAGGGAGGGCGGTGCATATCAATCTTCTTTGTGCTGTACTCATAAACCTCCCAGTACCAGCCAATAATACACTGGTAGTCACCTTGTATGACTCCTTTGATGGACCACACACAGTACAATTAATGTCCTGTATCTCTGATACTAGTCTTGAATGGAGCTTGCTGTCACCATGTGGTGGTATAATAGTGTCCAGAGACGTTAACGCCCATTGTGGTCAATTGGGATGGAGCAGAGGCACCTGATGGTATAACTGGGAGTGATGGCCCATGCTCATATTGGTCTCTTAAGAGGGGCCGCCAGTGGCTGGATGTACTATTTGTATTCAATTTGACACATCTTTGTATTAGGGGTTCCTCTTCCTACTCCTCCCAAGCTACCGGTGTAATGACAAGTGGTCATTTTGCATTGATTATATTTTTGTGAACAACCATATCCATATCTTTGTCTCAGAATTTGCTGTTAATTTTACATCACTGATCGATCATGCTATGTTTGTGGCGTATATGCAGCATAATATGATATCTGTAAAAAATATTTCCCAAGTAAATGTTTCCATTAATTTACATAGAAACAGAATTAGCTGGACAAGGGCCAATTTAACATGCATAAATCACTCCCTGACCACTTGTTCATATTCTTCTGCAGAATTTTTGCATCATAGCCAATGGGACTTAAAGATATTGTTGAACAATCATTGGCCACAACAGTATCGTAATATGGTTGTTTCCAAGTCCACTAAATCTAATGTATCTCTTTTTGATTTGGCCGTACACAAGAAGAACAAATGAATGTGTGCTGCCATTTGCAAGATAAACAGAGATAGGTCATTGGTAGTGGTAGAAATCGCTAAACAGGTTTTATTTCTGCCATTCGCACCCAATACAAAAATGGGGAGCACGGTTATAAATGTATCCTGCATTCATCTAAATGGAAAATCATATAGGTGTTGTTAAAAACGCATGATTCAACACAATTTTGGTATCTTTTCCAAACATTTATGGCTGGTGACTCGGCCAATAAGGTCTGTGGAGTATCGGAAGAGGGGTGGGGATCTTACATAGTAAATAGATATTGGGGTGACACTTTGCTTCCTGTGAAGCCGAAAGTGGTTATTTTGGCAGCACGGGGGAAGTCTGTTCATTTTGAATTAGAAGAAATCCTTATGGTTATCTAAAGGGTTAACGGCTCGAGGGCACCTGGCCTTGATGGGCTTGCTAATGCCTTCAATGCAAGAAATCCTTATCCCTGGGCTTGCCTCTTTTAGGAGCTGTTTGACTTTGTTGTTAAAACCGGTGAGATTCCCAGAAGCTGGCAAGAATTGATATGGATTCCAGTGCACAGAAAAGGGGTCACATACGGACTCAACAAACTTTCGTCTGCTGGCTATGTTGGACTCCAGTGGGACAATCTTTTCCACCTTATTGTTGAAACAGTTTGGTAAGTGGGTGCAGTCCACAAATCTGCCTACACTCCAGCAGACTGGCTTCAGAAAAGGCTGCAGCACATCTTATAGCATGTGGGTGCTGCATCTACTCATGTTGGACCCCCTTTGCCGAACAAATACTTCTCTATGTCTTTGTTACATAGACTGCAAAGCGACGTTTGACAGTGTATCCCGAGCTAGACTTTGGGACAAGCTGGTGCATTGGAGAATTGATCCCTTCTTGTTGTATTTCATCAAATTGCTTTACTCAGACACTTTGGTGATGGCTAGATCGACGCAGGAGGGTAATACATCTGAATTGTTTGCTAACGACGTTGGCCTAAAACAAGGCTGCTTGTTAGCACACCCCACCCCCACCTATTCAATCGTTATGTTGCTGATATGGATGAGGCATTACAGACTGCCCACAACTTCCCTCCTAAACTCGGCAGCAAGAGCATTATATGGCTCTTGTACGCAGATGACACAGTTTTGGTAGATCAGACACCCAGTGGTTTGAAGCACTCATTGGACACCTTATGTTTATATATGAAATCTAAGAAGCTAAAAATGATCTTGAGTAGAACTAAAGTCATGGTATTTGGAAGGAGGGCAATTGGTAAACCTCTATATTCTTGGTATATGGGCAGTGTGCACTTTGAGGTTGTAAATACCTATATCTGCTTGGGCATGACAGTAAGGAATTCCCCTTTTTTAGCATTCTATAGTGTGACGCTGCCACAGAAGTCTATTCAGAAATGGCGGGCAATAAAGAGTGTCATTTACAAGCAGGGGATTATTCGATCTAAGGGATGCTAGAGGTCTATCACAAATGCATTATAACCGGGATCTTATATGTCCTAGAGGTATGGTCTGCATGTTATGGAAGCTGGTTTGAAAAAACTGAGGGCAAGATCTTGCGTTCCTTGCTAGGATTGCCTGCAGCCATTCCTGTGGAAGGCATTGTGGTTTGAATAGGGGCTGCCCTCCCTGTTATTGCTATGGAGAATGGCAAGGTGTAAATTGCTGACAACAATTTCCTTGGTTCTGATACATCATTGTTGGGCCTTACTGTTGAACGTACTTGGATTAAGCCCAGCAATACTGCTTATCGGAACTTCCTAGCCACAGTGAACACACACCTTGAAGAAATATGGTTGATGCGGCTTTCTGTTGGTGAAACGTCTTTGTTTCTGAATACATTGAAAAACAAGACACTTGCGATGGATCACTCACAATCCATTTCCAAACTGACTGAAAAGAAGAGGTACGTGCAATATGCAAGCCAGGGCTTTTTCTCGGAATTACCATATGGATATTTACTCAAGCTACATAATCCATCTTTGACATGGTTTATCTTATACCTGTGTTTTAATATTCTACCTGTGATGGCGGCTAGACTTTGTTGTTTCTGTAAGCATAACATTGAAACTGCCAGACATATTCTGATGGAGTGTCCGAAACTGACTGAAGAATATAGCAGAGCATGTGAATTTTTTTTCGAGTCCTGGTTCAAATCAATTCTGGGCTGCAATCCATGGGGCAGAGTCATTTGTAATTTCTGCCGTGATGTATTATATACGGAAAAATATTTTGAGACAGTGGGCCTCATTCCGAGTTGGGCGCAAAGGGATCATCGGCACCGGTAAGGACACCGGTGCCGGTAATCCCTTTGCGCCCTATTCTGAGTTGCCTTAGCGGGTCTCTTCCTTAACGCCTGGTCTGACCAGGTGTTAAGGACGGGACCCATTAAGGGACTTTAGAGCTAATAACGGTAAAGCAATTTGAGGTACCATTATTAGCTACTTCCCCATTCCCATTGAGCCCTATGGGGGCTGAAATGGGAATGGGGAATGTTTTTTTCAATGGGGACTTACTGGTCCCTCCAAGGTCGGAAATGACTGGTAAATCCCCATTGAACCAACCCAGAGGCGGTACCGGTATCAGAGGCAACCATGGAGCTAATTGCTCCATGGCTGCCGCCATACTCGGAATAAGGCCCAGTATAGTCTTTAGATCTTGTATAGACATGTCATGATTTTGTATGATATATGTATGTTTGTGATGTTTATGTGTTAACAATGTATTTATTTAATAATGTGTATCTTTTTTTAATCATATATATGTATATTGTGTTTGTATGGTGTAAAATGCTTGCATGACAAGCCATAAACAGTTAACCATAACACTTAATAGCAATTACCAGCCACCATACCCCAACTCAAGCATAGTTTATGTTTAAAGATTAAACTGTCCCTTGGATGATAGTGTACCATTATTTTGTCATTTTAGAGCAGAGGTGCAGATTTTAAATGCAGCCTCTATACTGCAGTGACATTGTCACAGCAGCTAGCAGACAGGGCATCTCTGAACCTGCTCCGTGCCACTTAAAAGCATGTGCTGCAGATCAGGATACTGATGCAAAAGGGCATAGGTGTACTTTATGCTTTTGGCATGTGGTTTTATGAAAAGGGGATCTGGAAGGCAGACCACCCTTTCTGAGATGGATCTACCTGCATAATTTTATGATTGCTATAAAATAAAAACTAGGAAATAGGGTTTTTACACCTTTGCCAGATGACAATCCTTTTTTTTTCACCTTTCAATCATATCAATGATATAACGCCAACTATAAAGGAAACAGACAAGCACCTGAAAACCCTTATAACTGAAAATGTCATGACAGTCAATTAGTAATTCATCCCAACAATTCCCATAAAATACTTTCATTACATCATCTTTACCCGTTAATCTGGGTGGAGGTTCAACTATCCAAGACGAGTACAACATAGTAATGAAACCACACCAGGAGCCATTTAGACCCTGGTCTGGAGTAACTTAAATATTGCAGCAAGAGAATATAATATCCTTACCTTTGAAGATAGTAAATACAATTCATGATTGTAATGCCTGAAACAAAGTCTAAAGAATCCTGTTAGACGCCTGGAAAGCATGACACTTGAAAAAAGTCAAAATTGGCTGCAGGCGTGGGGGTAGGAGGAGCTTCCCATACCCTTTGTGGATTGGATCCCCTCTCTGTGAAGGAATAAGAGAAAGCGATCACGGTGCAGGAAACTGGCAAGTTCCCTGGCCCCAAATTCTGCACCTGCCAGGGTTTTCGAATATAATGTATATATGGGCCCTACCAGTTTGCAGGGTACTACATGCCTCCAATTAGACTGGTAAAATGCATGCTTCTTGAGCTTAAACAGTAATCATTCACATGTTCAAGAAGGGGAACCCCACATGGTAATGACCCAGCTCCTTACTTGATTCATCAGCTACGATTTTGGGGAAGGTTCCTTTGGTGCAGCTGAGGCTCTGGTAGAAGAAAACACACACATGTCCATCCTCCAAGTGGGACTCAGAAACACAACAAGAACAGATGACCAATGTTTTCAATCTCAGCTGATTGTTCTAAAATGTACAAATATTACTGAAGGGACCTGTAATTACTTATGCTAAATTCCAATGAGAGCAGCAGGTAGTTTCCTTCAGGTATGTTACAGGTTAATACAAAGAAATCCGGACCATACCAAGCACTGATGATCTCCAACAATTATGTTATGATCCTTAAAAAACGTCTGTTTCTAAACAGCATGTGTTTCCATCAAAATAATTTGAAATAGCTGGTCACATAAAAAATGCATGTTATTTAAGACCATCAGAAAATATAGACTTATCTGAGGAATGTACCTCAAAAGCCCTCTCACACATATAACCAATTGTGAGGACCTTAAGAAAAACCAACATAAACTGATTAGCGAGCACGTGCTAATGTTTCACCCTTTTGATTGGGCTTTGTCCTTGCTATATTATTTGACAGTAGTTGTTCAACATTAGTTCATATTTAATTCCAATACTGTCTAAACACTACTATTTGTACACCCTAATCCTACATCTCTAAAATGTCTTTCCTATTCTTTCACCAACTCTCCAAGTATATTCTGTAAAAGAAAAAGGAAAGAGGGAGACAAGGCAGTGAGTGGTTATGAGAGATAACTACTAGTACATTGCAATCTAAGTTTCAACAAACACTGTCTCATTGCATCTATCCATAACATATTGAATCAATCAGGACACATTAATCTAAGCTGGTGGCCCTGTTATTAGCTTGTGGTTCCGTATCACGCACCACTGGTCCCCAACTCAGCCGGACATTCTCAAAGGATGTATGATTTTAAAATGAAAGCAATCTTAGGCACTTCTCCCTTTAATATATTTCCTAGATTTGTTAGTCAAAATAAGATCGATTGTTGAGCCCCTTCTCACTATTTGTACTTGTTTATAACTTGTTGAATGGTAAATCCACTGAGATCCAGACAATTAGTTTAAGTCCTAAGGCCTATATTTAACATTGGTTAGTTTTAGAGTTTTGCAACCACCAAACGACCCACACAGCAGGGGTGGTGCAATAGAAGTGCTGGAGTTTAGATTGAAGCACAACAATTTCCACATTAGGGAGCGCTTAGTCACATTATGAAACAATTAAGCTAGTGCTTTCCTTCAGCTATGTGCCTTTGTAGACAGTAAGGTTCATTGGTAGGACATCAGGAAGCAAGCTAGGTTCCTGGGATGATGGTTGGGGAGAAGGAGATAGAGAACCAGAGGGAGAAGAAGCTTGTTACATGCTCTCATTACTTACCTTCCTCCCTGTAACTGGAACAATAAAGCAAGCTTACCTTGTGTACAAACCTGGCTCTGGTGCGGTTCCGGCTTACAGCCTGATGATTCTTGGCAGACCAGATACTACATTTTTCAAGGAGCATTGACTGGAATAAACACAGATTAAAGCACATTTGAAAACAAGGAAGTAAGCAATGTACACAACAATGAAGGAACAATAAAGGGTTAAGCAGCATAATATGCATTCAGATTTGTAATGAACATATATAATTCAGCATGGGCCAAGTAGTCAAAGCTTACAGTGTGTCAGTGTGAACCGGCTTCCCAGATGTGGGGCTGGCTGGCCGAGGACATAATCCCTTTTGGCTAGTGACTCCAAAGCAGGGTCGGACTGGCCCTTTCGGTCTTTCGGCCCGTGGCCGATCGACTTTGGGGTCCCCTGGGGCCGGTTTTCCGGCAGCCACCTCTGGGCCGGTTTTCTTTTTAAAAGAATTTTTTTTTTTTGTTATTGGAATGCAGGCCTAGTGTGAGTGCGCCGCCGAGCCGCGATGTGCGGAGCTCGCGTTGCGAGTATTCTGGGGGGGCGGGTTCAGCCGCCTGGGATCAGGGCTGGCTGCGCAGCAGGGCATGGCAGAGAGCCAGCCCAGGAGGGGGAGGCGCCGCGCCGGCGGCACTGTCTGAGTCTGCAGCACAATCATCATAGCAGCAAGGTAACACTAGATGTTACCTTGCTTTGATGATTGCATCATGCATGCATCATAATTTATGATGCATGCAGATGTATGTGCATGATTCATTCACGTCACACGGCGTCGGTGGGCCTGGGCCACCAGGCCAGTGGGGGGCGGCCATGCAGCCACTGCAGGGGGCCGGTGCGCCTGCCATGCCGTGTGTGTGCTCGCCGGCTCACGAGCCTCTGGCCTGCGGCGGCCAGAGAGAACGTTACTTGTTTGATCTGTGGGGGAGGCAGGCTGAAGCAATTGCAAAGCAATTGTAACACCTGCCTCCCTCCGAGTCCTGAACCCGTGCAGCCTGCAGGGCTGAGGGCTCCGCGGCGCTGAGCTGGGGCCGGGCCCGGCACTGTCAGAACACAACACAGTGACACATTTCACACTTGCTTTCAACTTTGCAGGAAGTAAGTAACACTTCTTTGCAAAGTTGAAAGCAACTGTCTTCAACTTGTGCTTGGGGGCTGGGCTGGGCCCCGGGGCTGCCGGCGCCGTGGACAAAGGAATAACCCAATGAAAATTCGGCTGGTGGGCCGGCTGCCCCTGCCCACCCAATACTCCCGCCCTTATGCTGCTAGCCCCAGTGCAAGCACACACCAGTGGACCGCTTGGAGGCTGACAGTGCCAGTGCCCACACAGGAGGACCCACCAGGCAGCACTGAGGCGGCCAGCAGTGCAGACAGTGCTCAGTGCCAGTGCCGGCCACAGACAGCAGCAAGCCAACAGCCAGCCAGTCAGTCAGTCACTGAGCCTGAGGTAAGGAGTGTGACTTGTGTACTATTCTCGTAGCCAACAGAGCCAGAACAACTTCGGATTGTTTTCTTGGACCTATTAAGGCGGAGGGTGGGAGGCAGAAGTTGTTAGGAAGGGTCTGACGCTTAAAATACATATGGGAGCCACTTCCACCAGCCCCTGGCCCGTGTCTGCCCCACTGTCGAGTCCCATTCTTCACAGTCGTGCAGGTGGTCGAGTAGCCACTCTAGAATTATAAAGCTGCCGCCTTTTTATATAGCAGTTCACGCCAGATTCATCCTACTTCTAAGCACTGGAATTATGTGTGTTGTTGTTGTCCTAGGTAATGGTAATCATCATGTTATCATCCTGAAAGGATGATTGGCTCCTGGGTTTCAAACCTCTGGCATGGAAGCGAAAGCAGTGATATGAGAGTTACATACCAATATCAAATAATGTTTATTTCCCGGTGCCAAAAAGCACTCCCCACATATTGGAAGACTGGGTTCCTTTACTAATCTAAACTCCGTTACTAGACTATTTGGGCAAAGTGCTGGATAATGGGAAGGCATTAGGAATACATGTGTTTGCTTAATGAGCCGGATTCACATTGTTTGTAATGTAAGCAATTCCCAGGGCGGTCTCCCGTTGTTTCGAGGAAGTAATTTACTTTGTTGCAAACACTTCAAATTACTTCGAATGTGGTACATGTATTTGAGGGTTAAGGGGTAAAATGGGTGGTGGGGGCGAGGGGTAATAGGGGTTGAGGGCTTGGTGTAGGGGTGGTAGTGAAGGGGGATGAGAGACCCCCCCAAATAAAAATTAAATAACAATTAAATAAAACAAAAACAAAGTGATTGCAACTAAGTCAATTACAGCTAAGTAATGTACTTCCTTCTAATAACGTAGAAACGAGAAAACAGGCACACATTAAAATGAATATGCTATACCCTGGAATATGTAGTAAATGTTGAAATAGATGCATTACACGTTGAGAATCTTTATAAAGTGTGTACTGAGAAGCCTGCTTGCTGCATGGTGAAGCTGCTTAAACCTGAACAAGGATTCTCATACACACACTTCTGACAATGCCACATGACTGGCACTCCTGCCCACTGCAGCGGGTGGCGTGTCCCTTTCTTGCTAGTTTCATTTTGCAGGAATTGTTCAAAAAACAGTTCTGGGTTTTCGGACAGAAGCGACTTTTGGAAAGACATGCTCTGCCTGCTAGCTTCTTGAAGGCTTTACTCTTGGCTATCATTGGTTGCCTGTGGTGAGCCCTTAGGCATCAGAATTGTGGCTTTTGAGGTTCTCAAGCAGGGGTGGACTGGCCCATATGGAACTCTGGAAATTTCCCGGTAGGCCTCTGCACCCTGGGCCTCTTTTGTGGTATTTTCAAATTTTCCCATAGGAAAGGGATGGGCTTGCTGAAAATCTGTAACATGGGGCCACTTTGAAAATTATTTCCAGGGCCTCTTTTGCTTTCTAGTCCACCCCTGGTCACAAGAAATGTGTGTTGGTCAGCACAGCACCAGGTCGATGCGTAAACATTGAGTGATGGTTCTAGGTCTCTTGGCCCGGATCCAGAAGAGCGTGGAGAGCTGTTTATGCTGGTTTGAAGGGCCCTGTGCTAGAGTCAGAGGCAGGATTTGATCGCTACAGATGACTTTCTCATGAGAACACCCTGGCGGTCGCAGATTCGTGGAGCTGCAATGGGGCATTACCTGCTAGGCAGGAAGGTACAGCACAGGCACACTGAGGACCAGGTTCAGCAGTCAGCAGAGGATAACTGCCTGACATGCCAGCATCTCGCTCAGCAATGCCCAATGACATCCGTGAGGGAGAGGTTGGAGAGAAGGAAAAGGGAGAAATTGGGACACAGGCGAGAATCGCCTGCATTGCGGTAACATTGGTTTGTTCTTAATGTAGGTGGCTGCATTGCCTACTTTTATTTTAATTTTAAAAGTAGTACTTGCACTTTAAACTAGAATCTTTTCTGTCATTTCTGATTGGAGAACAGCTAAACTGCTGATGTCCTTTTGCTCGCTTTGACGGCGCCCGAAGACTGAACTGGCAGGTATAACACACGCAGGACTCACCTGTCTGGGGGGCAAAGTTGGTTTGTTCATAATATAGGAATTGATACATAGATGTACTTCTGCATTTTGCTTATTGAAAATAGCACTTGCAGTTTAAATTAGGCACATAGCAATCAGGAGCCTTTTCAACCATTTCCGGCTTATGGACAGTTTTACTGCCTATGCCGTGTCCACGACCACCGAGCGAGCACACCTCTGACCGCAGGCCTGTATGCTCCCAGCTAGCACATGACGTTTCATCACTTGTACCAAAAAGGTTTTGAAAATCTGCCCCTATAACTTTAAATTTGATTTTTGTTACTGAGCCTGTCAACCTTGTATAGCTGGAGGCGAATGCACATTTCACTAGCCACACTGTGTTGTGGTTTCAATATGATTCCCACGTCCTTTGGTACCTTTTATTTGCATGAGGTAGTTGTGGGCAACGTTATGCCTGCATACGAGCCTCCATTTTATGTCACCAAATTAAATATGGAAATGCAACTAATAGTGAACAATGCTCCAATTAGTCTTTTAATTTGGTCATATCAATGATATCTGGAACATGTACGCGTACATGGCATTTAAAGAGGGCCTACTCGCTAAAACAAATCTCAGGAGGGGTGTGATGTCCTTTCCATCCCACAAAGCAGTCATCCTTCCTTCATGAAAGCTAATTTTGTTTTCTCTTTTGACATTTTGTTGTTAGAATCTTACTTTTGCTTTGTCGGTGCTAAATCTATCCTGCTTAACAGGGATATTTGCATTACAATTTCGACCTCCTTTGGTCTGTCGATTTCCCAGAATCCCTGTGGGCGTGTGGCCAGGAAGCGCCTTGAGGCGATTCAGTTAACAGTGCTGCGCTATGCATCTCCCTTCTTTCATTCACATGCTTCTCGGGCCCCCCACGTCCTAATAAGCAGAGGAAACGGCCGGGACTGCCTGAAGCACCATGCCTTGGTGGTGGTGTTCCAGAAACAGGACATTTACTGACAGTGTTTTACTGATGTGACTTTGTTGTTTTCAAGCTGGCTTTGACATCCAGCTGACATCAGCCTACCATCAGGTGCTAGTGGCCCTGGGGGATTGGCTGGCAGCTTGTCATGGACGTGATTTACTAGAGACTGCGGGCCTCATTACACGGAAGGCGGTGATCCAGGGTGCTATTAGCACCCTGGACCATGCTGGTAAATTACCGGCACCGCCTTGACGGAAAGGGGATTTACCGCCCCATTCCAAGGTTGGTGGGGCGGTAAATCCCCCTTCCGCCATTGCCCTTCCCCATTCCCATTTCTGCCCCATAGGGCTCTATGGGAATGGGGAAGGCGCTAATTACGGCACCGCAATTTTGCGGTGCCGTAATTAGCTCCGAGGTCCCTTAGCGGGTTGGTTTTTAACGCCTGCAAAAAGCAGGCGTTAAAGCACCAACCCGCTAAGGGACCTCGTAGTAAGGCGGTAATGGTTAACGGTCACCGTTACCATTAACGGTGGCCGTTAACCATTACCGCCTTCCGTGTAATGAGGCCCTGCACATTGGGATCTTAGAAACTACCCTCAACGGTCAGGCGCCATTGCCTTGTGTCATGTACTTGTATTTGCTGAGGCCCTCATCACACAAGCACTACCGTGGGCAGAGCCTGAAAAGTAGATGCATTGCACACAGGCTTGAAATGCGGCCACATTTGCACCAGACCTGCAGATGCTCATTTTACTATAGCCGATATGATAGCTTAGTGGGTTGAGCGCTCGCTGCTGTGATGTGTGTGTGATCTGCAGGTTCGAATCCCAGCAAGGCCATCTCAGCCTTTCATTCTTCTGAGGTCGATAAATGAGTACCAAGACAGGTTGGGTGATATTGTATGCATATTTGTTCTATAAAAAATGGCTTAAGCGTAAGTGCTTTACAATAACATATTATCATTTGGCATTGGACGTCTGCTTGCATTCACAGTAATTTGACAATATGGATCTAAACACACAGATATTAATGATACATATGGTGATCCATTCTTGTATGAAATGCATATCACATTAGTGAAATCATAACCATATTAGTCTGCTTTTGATGCCACTTCCTGTTTTGTGAAGGGGTGAAAGGTTGTGTTTCATTAATGGCACTGATACTGTAGAAACGTCCGTGTTTGCGCAGTGAGAAGCGTGGTAGGCGATTCACGGATGATGGTTTGAGGGCCACTTTTTTTGAGGCGCGGGCTGGGCCACTTTTTTTGAGGCGCGGGGTGGGCCACTTTTTTTGAGGCGCAGGGTGGGCCACTTTTTTGAAGCGAGGGGTGGGCCACTTCTTTTTGGGTGTCCGGGCCTATTTCTTGTCCCAGTCCGACCCTGCTCCAAAGGTCTGTGAAGTTGGGCTGGGTGAACCCAAAGTGGAGCAGATGGTGAAGTCGTGTTGTAACATAGCAGCGAATCCAGCAGCCCATGCTGGTTGATGATGCCAACGGCATGTGAATGACATTGGCCTGGGCGAGTCCAAAGTGAAGCAAAAGGTGAATGCCTACAGTAAGTGAGCAGAGGGACGCAGTGCCTCATGTTGACTAATGATGCCAAGTGCATGCAATTGTCACTGAGCTGTGTAAGCCCTAAATTGAGTCCATGGTGAATGCCTGTGATAACGGATCCGAGTGATACACCACACTTGCTGGCATGGAACCTCAGGAGCATAATGAAAACTGCTTGATTGGCTATGCTATTCCAGTGAATGCATGTTGATGCCTAGATAGAAACAGTTATTGGAAATTCGAGCCTGAAAGAAAGATGCATGCAAGTAATTAGAGTGATATGCACAAATGTGTGCATGCCACTGTGTGAGAATTGCAAAAAGAAATTAAAGGAAGTAAGGCATGTATGCATGCCAGTAGCTGGGAATGGCACATCAATTCTATAATGTGATGCAGTGTGTGTGCAAGCGGTTTTGTGCCAAAGGTAAATGAATGGCGAGGAGCAATATTGAGAGTACTGGTGTTCATAAGGGGATTTGCAAAGGAAGCAATGTGCACACACGAAGGGTGCAGAATGTGTACCACTGATGATTCTATTGATAATAGCATCCCTGCATGACAAACCTATCAATGGTATTGATAGCGGCTCAATACAAGAATTGAGCAATTGTGGTGTCAGTTAATGCCCTTACAAATAATAAACAATTAATCTATAGTGAATGATGACCATGCAGAACAAATGTCATGGGAAGTGTGAACAGACAAATTTGTTTCCGTAGGGAGGCCAGTATCAAAGTGTGACAGTAGTGAAAGAATAAGGCTTAGCATTAAAAAGGTAAGGGACTTGTCATTTGTATGTGAAGCAAACAGGTGAGCATGAAACCATGACACGTAATGTTAACAAGGTTAAATAACTTCATGTAACTCTCTGTACAGGGTAAAAGCAGAAAAACAATTATGTGGAATGCTTGACCAGAATGACACAATAAGATAGATCAGTTGGTAGTCACACATGCAGGAACACCCCCCACCCCCTCAACCCCATCGAAGTGTAAGTAATGTCATAGCTGTGAAAGCTTGCATGGGTGTGGAAGTCACACTAGGATAATAGATGCAACCTTGGTTGTCAGGGCCATGTAAAGTGTTCTAGTGGAAATCCTGTTCTATGAAACAACTGATGAGGCTGCCCAGGCGGAGAATGATGACACGAGATCCCAAGGACGACATGAGAAGGCATGGCAGATAACTTATGACAACATTACTTCTTCTTTGCAGGAGAACAAGGATGCTTAGTGGTTGAACCACTACTCAGTCCCTACACTTCAAACCAACAGTAAACCCAATTATAAAGGCAAAAAAAGCACAGCCAACATATATATCTCCTTTGCCTTTTGTGGTAACATGGCAAGACGGAAGGCAACACTCTTGGATGGGATGTAAATGTAAACAGTACAAACCCAAACATAAATTGTACAACAGCTACAAAATAAAATAATGTCCAATGAAGATTCTATAAAAAATGATATGCTTTAATTTAGCAAATAAATCATAGAACTATTAAAACCACTTTTAGAAATGCATCCCAGTAAAAGAAGACAGCAGATGCAGAACAGTAATGTATAAGCATTCTAAATACTCTTTTAGGGACTAAACAGTCAGGAATTGCAACAAAGCTGTACAAAAGGATATGTCTTGGTAAAACAATGTGCAAACTGAAACAGTCTCTATAACCACACATGATTGACTAGGGGCACAGGTTACTTGAAAGAACCTGATTATAATGTTATGCTGTTTAACATAACCTTGCTCCTCAATACCCGTCGGACAGATGGATTCGTTATGAGCCAATATGCGGAATACGATCCTCAGAATAACTTCTATTGGTAATTCCACCCTCTATATTTATCTATAGGGGTGATAGGCGTTTCTCTATTTAAGGCCCTAGATTGTGTACTTCTCTGCCACTTGACATCCGAAGCGTCTCATTGTTTGCCCAGTTTCAGAAAGCATTACAATACCTGTTTAATTAATTAATTCCTAGTTGAAGGATCTTGGCCACCTATTTTTAGTTGATCTTAATATAGAGGAGTTTGTCTATCAACACCTGTGCTTGGATGCATTTCATTCTGTATTCAGCATGCTACAAATTCAAAAATTTTAAATGTAACATTGTCTAACCAGACTTCAGACTGTTGTGTTTTCAGGTCGAATCCGGATTAAAGACATTGGGCTTCATTACGAGTTTGGAGGTAGCCAAGGAGCTTTTAGCTCCATGGCTGCCTCCAAACCGGGCTCCATTACCGGGCTCCTCCAATGGGGAATTACCTGGTCATTCCGACATAGGAGGACCTGGTATGTCCTCCTTGCAGGAACCATTCCCATTGAGCCCCCATAGGGAATGGGGAGGGAGGTAACAACGGGCACATTACAAGTGTCCCGTTGTTACCTCCCTCTTCCCCTCGCGGGACCCGGAAAAGACATCTGGTTTTACCAGACATCTGATCCGGGTCCCGCTAAGGGAACCTCGTAATCAGCCCTGACGGAATGAAGGGGGACGGTCCCGTACTGGCCCCCTTCATTCTGTCAGCGGAAGCCTCGTAACAAGGCCCATTGAGTCACATTGATCTCAGGCAGTGAGTCGGTGTCAAGTCTGAATTGAGTTGGTGCTCAGTGCGAAGGTGGCATTGGGTAATCCATGCAAGAGGATAGATCAAGAAGAGCGGTTTAACGATCGATACAGGTTCAAAACAATAAGTACTGCTGGTTCGAGTCAACGAGTAGTGCAATGAAGCAGAGTTTGGAGTTGTGCTGTCATGCAAATTTCTGGTGGTTCCATGCAAAATTCAAAGTCACAACAAGCCTCAGCTGGAGCAATCCATCTTTGAGTCACTTCTTTGATGCAAACAGTGGTTGTTGGAAGTTCGAGTGAGTGCCAAAGACATCACTGATGTGTCCCATTATTTTGAATGTCGAAAACGTGGTTTGAATGTGGCTCAAATTGATTTTGAAGGTGACAACTGGGGTCCTCTTATTGCTCTCCTGATGCTGTGAGAACCACTCCAGGTGCCCCCAGGACAAGGGGAGTACTTTTCAGTCTCTGATCTTCTACCCAAGAGATGTTTACTAGCAGAGTGATGTCATGATCACTGCTTCCAAGGAGCCAGGACCAGCCCAACGTCCTTGGAAGCAGGCCCCTAATCCTAAGCCTAGGCACCAGCCGGTCCCTACTGGGACCTTTTGGACCTTGTCCTGGCGCCGGTGACACCAGGCTCATCAAAGCCATCGGTCCCGGCACTGGAAGCGCCGGGCTCATAATATGTGTGAAGATGCTTGGGTGGACTTACCTGCAGCAGACCATGCTGCTTACTTATCAGCTACATAGGAATCTTCTGTAAGCCGGAACTATTTTCTTACCTGGGTGGGGCAAGCTCCACGCCCTGGATACAACACTGGAACTCTTCTGGAACAGGAACTCTTTTCTTACCTAGGCGGGGCCGTGGAGGAAGACGCCTCATCACTCCTAGGCTATTTAAACCACACCCGATTGATGAAGCGTGCTTCGCGTTATTCTGCATCTGCAGCAGAACGCTCACCGAGTCTGTTCCAGCTTTTCTTCTTCCGGTCCTGTACCTGCAAGAACAATACTTACCATTCCAGTATCCAGTCTTCAGCAGCGCCTGTAAAAGACAAGAAACAACAGATTAGCACGACGACTTCACATGCAACGCATTCCTTACCTGGTCCATCGGCAGCGACCATTTCTTTACGCTGCACCTCCGCCTGTGGAGACAAAAGCATAGTTATTACTTACCAGCAATCTGCGAATTCCGGATGTTTTCAACACTGCAACCCAGCATCTGAAAGACAAAAGAAGAGGCATTAGACAGGTATTTACTTACGCCCATCGCGCTCTCCACAATAGAGCGCCTGCAACCACTCCGGCGTTTTCCATCACCTCTTCAGCACGAACTCACAGCTGTGAAGGAAAGAGACAGTTAAAGAGCTTGCATATACTCACGCATTTCCAAGCGCTTCTTTCCAAGGCTCTGGCTCCAGCTTTGGCTCTCTTCTTACCATCTTCTAACGCTAGAGCCCTGCAAAAAAAATGGAACAAAGCATTATTCCGAGCCCTGTTCAATACTTATGTGTCCACGCACCTAAAGACTATATGGACTAAAAGGTGTCCGGAAACTCACCGCTCGTGCTGTTAACAGCCGTTGCGATCCTCTGATGTTAAGAGGCCTACGTTTCACCCATTGAAGGAACTGGCAACGGCACCCTGCACCAGACGCAGATGGAGAGCCCAGCATTCACCTATCTAAGGTGAGCACGTTTACCTGGGGGCTCTACGGAGAAGCTTAGACGAAAGAGAGAGAGAGAGAGAGAGAGAGAAGGACACTCAATTTCCCAGATCTTTAACCCCATATATTCTTTCATCTGCAGAAATCTCACCCTTCGAGTTCGACACACAGTGCGAAGAGGCTCAGCCCCAGAAGCCTATCGAGTCCTGCACATCCCTGTTCGAGTCACAGACTCCTTCCTGCCTAGACCAGTGCCTCCGTGGGAATCAGGTAAGCGTTACAGAACGCGAAGCCCACCACAAAACTCCTACCCAGGCGCAATGGAAACCTCGGACACAGACCAACTGGCCCGATTGCTTGGGGAACTAAGAGCAGAGGTACATGCAGCTCGTCAGGAAACAAACTCTTTGAGAAGAGAGCTGATAATATCTAAGGAGCGGACGGAGGACCTCGCTAGGCAATTACTACAAACGCAGGCAGGACAGACTCCTTTGCCCGCTCCAGGAGTAAGTTACCCTTCAGCATCCTCAAATCCAGTGCAAACCAATCTACCCGGTAATGTGCCTTTGGCTCCACCCGAACGCTTTTCTGGTGACCCAAAGAAATTTGCAGTGTTTATCAACCAGTGCCGCCTACACTTCTTATGTCACCCAGCTGCCTTTCCAACAGACAAGACCAAGGAGGCTTTCGTGCTTTCTTATCTCAGTGGCAGTGCCGCAGATTGGTCGATCCCTTTGGTCACTCAGGATGATCCGGTCCTTCACGATTTTCAGGCCTTCCAGTCCAGCATGGAGAAACTATTTGCAAGACATGCCCAGGGGCAGGCCTTGGACAATGAACTCCTTTCGTTACGACAGGGTAATCAAGACCTCTTGACTTATATTGCCTCATTCAATAGACTTATAGTGGAAACTCAATGGCCGGAGGATAAAAGAGTAACGCTTTTCTACAGAGGCCTGCGTGGAGAGCTCAAGGATGTGTTAGCTCAAATTGTGAATCCTCCACAAGAATGCTCAGACTATATTGACTTAGTTGTCCAATTAGACCACCGATTACAGAACAGGAAGGCTGATCGTTCCAAATTTGATACCCGAGTATTTTCTAAACCACAGACCTCTACTAGGGGAGCTGACACCATGGAACCCATGCAACTAGGGGGCATGAAAGGACCTTTAACTCAAAAGGAGCGGGAAAGAAGAAGAAAGCTGCAATTATGCCTCTATTGCGGAAACTCGGGGCATTTTCTTCGAGACTGCCCAGTGAAACCAGCTAAGAAGGCTGTAGGAGCCGCAGATACCTGTACCCAAAATTCTGAGCAGGGAAACGACCTAGCCCGACAAGTGTAGAGGTCCTCTTGCCGAGCGTTAAAATCTGTCCCGTGACCTCGCATTTCGTGGTGCCTATGGTCCTCATTAGCCCAGAATGTCCGGATCGTTTGCATGCAATTGAAGCCTACATCGACAGCGGAGCAATCGGTAATTATGTGGACTGTGAAATGGTATCAAGGATGAATCTACCTCTTGTCCCTAAGGCAGTAAAAGACATCATTACTACAGTGGATGGCACGGAGATAGCCTCCGGACCAGTAACGCATGCCACCCAAGAAGTGACGTTAGTGAGCCAAGATGGACACCGGGAGAAAATCGTGTTCGATGTGATCAAGGCCCCTCAGTTCCAGATCATTCTGGGAATTCCTTGGTTAGAGAAGCACAATCCTCAGATCGATTGGCGAGCAAAGACGGTTCAGTTTCCAGAATGTTTTACCACTTGTTATCCTCGGCCTGATGTTTCACTGGCAGCGATCTCTTCTGAGGTTCCCACATTACCTCCCGAATACCAGGAATTCCAAGACGTCTTTCGGAAGGACCAAGCTAACACCCTGCCTCCTCATAGGTCCTACGACTGTCAAATAGACCTGATACCCGGAACAACTCCTCCTTGTAGTAGAATTTATGCCCTCACCGAGCCAGAGAATCTTCACCTCAGACAATATCTGGACCAATACCTAGCTAAAGGGTTTATCCGTCCTTCAAAATCTCCAGCTTCCTCGGCTTTGTTCTTCGTTCCGAAAAAGGAAGGAGACCTTAGGACTTGCATAGATTACCGCGCCCTGAATCAAATCACCGTTAAAAACAGATACCCGTTACCTTTGATCCCTGAACTCCTGGACCAAGTCAAAGCCGCATGTATTTATACAAAGTTGGATCTCAGAGGAGCCTACCACTTGGTACGAATAAAAGAGGGCGATGAATGGAAGACGGCATTCCGCACCAAGTATGGGCTGTTCGAATATCAAGTGATGCCCTTTGGACTTTGTAACGCTCCTGCCGCTTTTCAGTATTTTATGAACGATGTCCTTAGAGAAGTCATAGATGTGTGTGTTGTTGTCTACATCGATGCCATCCTCGTCTATTCATCATCATCTGAAGAGGAACACCAGAGACACGTCAAAGAGGTTCTCGAGAGATTGCGTCAACATAACCTTTTTGCTAAGCTTGAAAAATGCGTTTTCAACGTAACTGAAGTTGAGTTCCTGGGATTCATATTGTCACCTGACGGAGTCCATACAGATTCAAAGAAAGTCGATGCAATCATTAAGTGGCCATCACCAACCTCTGTAAAAGGAGTTCAAAGCATGTTAGGCTTTGCTAACTTTTACCGCAGATTCATTCCTGAATTCTCTCGGATAGTCCAGCCCATCACCGCTCTGTTAAAGAAGAACAAACGTTTTGAGTGGTCTACTGAAGCAGAACAAGCTTTTCAGGACTTAAAAGCTAAATTCATTTCTGCACCTGTTCTAAAACATCCTCGCCCAGAACTCCCCTACATCGTGGAAACGTATGCTTCTAGTCTTGCTATGGGGGCAGTTTTATCACAAAGAGATCCGGTCACACACCACTTACATCCTGTAGCCTTTTGGTCCTGCAAATTCTCGGCTCCCGAGATCAACTATTCAATTACAGACAAGGAACTTTTAGCCATCAGATCGGCCTTTAAAGCCTGGTGGCATTATCTTTTGGGAGCCAGACACACAGTTACCGTAATGACTGATCACCGCAATTTACAATATCTGAAGACAGCCAAAGCTCAGTCTTCCAGACAGCTTCGCTGGGCTCTGTTTCTGGCTGAGTTTGACTTTATAATTACTTATCGACCAGGCAGTAAAAACGGAAAAGCAGATGCTCTCTCCCGGATGGGAGTAGATGAACATTTGACCAATCCAGAACCAATACCCATAATCCCAGAACAAAGGATTTTGGGTTTGGTCAGCGCTCAATCCTTTGAAGACATCAAGACTACAGTCAAATCACTCCTAAATCCGGCCGATTTGCAGGACTGGCAATTAAAGGGAAAAGAATTCTCAGTGGATCAAGACCTACCATATTTCCGAGGACGATTGTACTTGCCTTGTGAGAAAATACAAAAACAAGTAATCTCCTGTTATCACGACTCTCTAATGGAAGGTCACCCTGGCATTACCAAAACCATGGAAAAGATCAAAAGACATTTCTGGTGGCCATCATGGAAGAAGGATATTAGAGACTTTGTAATCTCCTGCGGTGTGTGTGCCCAGAATAAAAGTCAGAAGGAGAAACCAGCCGGCCTATTACACCCATTAGACATCCCTCCCTGTCCATGGCATACCCTGTCCATGGATTTCATCACGGACTTACCTCCATGCTCAGGGTATAATACCATTTTAGTAGTCGTGCATCTATTCTCCAAGATGGCTCACTTCATTCCCCTGAAGGGCCTACCTTCAGCTTCAGTATTGGCCCGAGAATTCTTAGAAAACATCGTTCGGTTACACGGTTTTCCCTCGGTTTTGGTCTCCGATAGGGGAAGTCAATTCATCTCCCACTTTTGGCGAAGTTGCTGTCGTCTAGCCCAAATTGATGTAAGACTTTCAACCAGTCACCATCCCCAAACTGAAGGACAAACCGAGAGGACAAATCAGACTTTAGAGCAATATCTACGTTGCATGCTCCAACAAACTGAAAACCCTTGGAAGGATATTCTTTGGATCGCTGAATACGCTTACAACAATTCGACTCATTCTGGTACCGGGAAGACTCCCTTCTTTCTATTATACAGACACCATCCTAGAACCTCTAACCTGGATCCTCCCCAAGAATTCGAAACACCTGCTGTGGATTACTTGCACTCGGAGATCACTCGAGCTTTTAAGGAAGCCACTGCCCATCTGCAAAGAGCTAAAGCTAAATTCAAAAAAGGAGCAGATCGACACCATAAAGAGGCCCCTCACTACGCAGTAGGAGACCAGGTCTGGTTATCCACTAAGCACCTGCCTCTAAAAGGACCCCGCACCTTCATCCCAAGATACCTTGGACCCTATCTCATCTCTGCCATAGTTAATCCGGTGGCTGTCAAATTGGAATTACCTGCGCATATGAAAATACATCCAGTCTTTCATGTCTCCTTATTAAAACCAGTACAACCAGGAACCCGATTGACTAAACTCCCAGAACCTGTTTTGGTAGAAGGAGAACTTGAATTCGAAGTAAAGAACATCCTAGACTCCAAAATCACCAAATCTAAATTATATTACCTGATTGATTGGAAAGGATACGGCCCCCAGGAAAGATCTTGGGAACCCTCAGAATATGTCCACGCACCTCGTCTGGTCAAGAAATTCCATATGAATCACACCGACAAGCCAAAACCCCCGGAGAAGACACGCTTAGGAGGGGCCTTGAGGGGGGGTGCTGTCATGATCACTGCTTCCAAGGAGCCAGGACCAGCCCAACGTCCTTGGAAGCAGGCCCCTAATCCTAAGCCTAGGAACCAGCCGGTCCCTACTGGGACCTTTTGGACCTTGTCCTGGCGCCAGTGGCACCAGGCTCATCAAAGCCATCGGTCCCGGCACTGGAAGCGCCGGGCTCATAATATGTGTGAAGATGCTTGGGTGGACTTACCTGCAGCAGACCATGCTGCTTACTTACCAGCTACATAGGAATCCTCTGTAAGCCGGAACTATTTTCTTACCTGGGTGGGGCAAGCTCCACGCCCTGGATACAACACTGGAACTCTTCTGGAACAGGAACTCTTTTCTTACCTAGGCAGGGCCGTGGAGGAAGACGCCTCATCACTCCTAGGCTATTTAAACCACACCCGATTGATGAAGGATGCTTCGCGTTATTCTGCATCTGCAGCAGAACGCTCACCGAGTCTGTTCCAGCTTTTCTTCTTCCGGTCCTGTACCTGCAAGAACAATACTTACCATTCCAGTATCCAGTCTTCAGCAGCGCCTGTAAAAGACAAGAAACAACAGGTTAGCACGACGACTTCACATGCAAGCATTCCTTACCTGGTCCATCGGCAGCGACCATTTCTTCACGATGCACCTCCGCCTGTGGAGACAAAAGCATAGTTATTACTTACCAGCAATCCGCGAATTCCGGATGTTTTCAACACTGCAACCCAGCATCTGAAAGACAAAAGAAGAGACATTAGACAGGTATTTACTTACGCGCATCGCGCTCTCCACAATAGAGCGCCTGCAACCACTCCGGCGTTTTCCATCACCTCTTCAGCACGAACTCACAGCTGTGAAGGAAAGAGACAGTTAAAGCGCTTGCATATACTCACGCATTTCCAAGCGCTTCTTTCCAAGGCTCTGGCTCCAGCTTTGGCTCTCTTCTTACCATCTTCTAACGCTAGAGCCCTGCAAAAAAAATGGAACAAAGCATTATTCCGAGCCCTGTTCAATACTTATGTGTCCACGCACCTAAAGACTATATGGACTAAAAGGTGTCCGGAAACTCACCGCTCGTGCTGTTAACGGCGGTTGCGATCCTCTGATGTTAAGAGGCCTACGTTTCACCCATTTAAGGAACTGGCAACGGCACCCTGCACCAGACGCAGATGGAGAGCCCAGCATTCACCTATCTAAGGTGAGCACGTTTACCTGGGGGCTCTACGGAGAAGCTTAGACGAAAGAGAGAGAGAGAGAGAGAAGGACACTCAATTGCCCAGATCTTTAACCCCATATATTCTTTCATCTGCAGAAATCTCACCCTTCGAGTTCGACACACAGTGCGAAGAGGCTCAGCCCCAGAAGCCAATCAAGTCCTGCACATCACTGTTCGAGTCACAGACTCCTTCCTGCCTAGACCAGCGCCTCCGTGGGAATCAGGTGAGCGTTACAAGTGATAAGCCTTTGGCTAACAACAAGAATAACCCCCTCTGTACCCTTGGATCGAGTAGGGAGCAGAGCTTGTCTCTTTCTTGGATCACTCCTTTTTCACAGAAGGCAGCTTTGGAAAGATCAATTCTCCTAAAAGAGATCCAAATGAATTCTTTCTGCTGTCCTTGAAGGTCCAAAAATGTATATAAGAAGGAGTGGGTAACATGTAAGTAGGATTGGAGGAAAACAAGCCTTGTTTTAGTAGTCTAACCCCCACCCACGAAAAGTGACTCTACTTCTGTCATACCAAGAGTGTCATGTCCTACAGGAAGTGTACGTGAAAGGAAGGAGAGAGAATCCCATAGAAATCAAGATGGCTGAATCTTTCTTCAAACCCACTTGTGCTCTCTGACTGTCCTAACTGCCTGTGTGCTGCTTCAAAGGCTCTCTGATGTGCAGGCCCCTAATCTGAGGAATACCTTTATTGTAGCATTTGCCCTTTAATGTCAGTCTCTCAGACCCTCTCAAGTTTAAAGATCTCTGGCCTTGCAAGGGAGAAGTTACCTTTCCTCCCAGAGAGTCAACAAAGGCATGCATCCTGCCATTTGTCCCATTCACTGGAATTTAGACAGGCAAGTGCTTGAAATCCACATGGCCCCCATTAGCTTGGCCTGAGCTCACAGGGTTGACACTGGCATGCTACACATCAGATGTGAATTTAATAACTGTATGAACTACCAACTACTGTACCAAAACAGGTATGTCCTATATTCCCAGACTACCCTGCCACCAGGCAGGTAGTTTATCAACATGATGATGGTTTTGTAACAGAAGTGTAAACATGTATGCAACCTCTGAACTGCGGTGTCTTGGTTGTCACAGCAACTGTCAAACAAGGCATCTATGACCTCTGAACCTGCTCTGTGCACTGGAGAGTTGGGGGGTGGGCAGACCAGGACACAAATGTACGCTATACATTTGGCTATACATTTGTCATGGGACATAATGTAAAGGGTTCTGGTTAGCAGTCCACCCTTTTCTGACATGGATTACATGCATTGTTTTATTATTAATAATAAACAAAAAATCGGGGGCTTTTACACTCTTCTCAGATGGGTATCCTTCACAAAACTCCCTAGATATTGTTAAAGGAAACTCTCAAATGATGCATAGAAACTGGCAGGGCTTGTAATCCTGAAAAAGTACCTTCATGTTGAAAACAAACCCAAGGTGTGCATGAGGGCTGTGGAAACAATTCATATTGAGTCACAAAGCAGTAGGGGCCACATATGAGGGGAGCTGCCAGTGGAGGTGCCAATGTTAGACACCTTGGGCTAGATGGAGGGCTTTTTGAATTCACCATTGGTTACCTGTCTTTTTAGTGTCATTTGAGACTGAGATTCAGATTTTAATCTGGGTCTGAAGATGATCACCACAAATGTAACGAGGGTCAGCTGAATAGTAGTCGGCAGCAGCAAAACGTGGGAATGCTGCCCACTGGTTGTGAAAAATGCATGAAATGATGGTTGCATAATGTTCTCAGTGAACTCGCAGATTGACCATGTAGTTTGAATGCTGCTCGGTTCTCACGTGCCTGGCAAATTTACTGAAATTCTGTAGCTGTGGCCAAAGATAGAAGGGCTGTTGGTTAGTGGTTTGACAGCTGACTGAGGCAGGCCCCGGGTAGAGTGCGCTGAGGCTGCTGGTGCCTCTACTTTGTTGACCAATTGCAAGAAGGCTTGGTTCAAGTTAAGTGCCTGTGGTGTATTGGGCATGGACTTGATCCCTGGTTTTGGTTCACCCCAAGAGTTGAAGGCACTGTGGCTGGTGTGAGGAAGCTTTAGTTTGGAAGGGTATTGATCAGTGTATTGCTCCCTCACATATCTTATTTTCTACTTCCCTCCTAGCAGGTGCATGGGCCATTTTGCCAGCTTGTCAGCAGTGTGATAAGGTAGACACAGAGGAAAAGAGGGAGGTAGCTTCCGTCAGGAAGGTGACTTTTTTGGTAGAAAGGCAAGTAAATTAGGACCCGTGGAAGGCAAATGGATACAAGCAGAGAGGGACAGTGATGCAGAGCATCCTATGCCCAGAGGAGGCAGATTTAACTGTATCAACTGACACAGATAGAACGATGGGATAAAACACTCACTAGGGCTTCACAGTAAAACATTCACCGCTCACCCACTCAGGGCTAGATGAACTCAGGAGGAACTCAAGAAGACAGGATACAACATGCCTCCTAAATCTCTCATTGTTCAACTTTTGGAAGGCTTTCAGTTAGCAGCTAGACCAAAACTATCAGAAGTTCTTTAATGCAAAGGGTGATTTTCTGAGCTACTCGATAACTCAACAACAGTAACATTGTGGGAGTGAGATGAGTAGTGGTGCAAACATATTTATTGTCCTGATGGAAGTACACACGGGATGTGTACTTGCCTCACGTTATTTAAATTGCATATTCGAGCGATAGAGGAGGTCCATGATTGCCCAGTTCTATGGAGAAGACAGATCCCTGTTCTGCTCTTTGTGGATGATGCTGCTTTAATCTCAAGAGTGACTGTAGATTCCAGATGGCTGCATTTTTTTCAGAAAACAGTGTTCCCTATTTTGCTCTTTCCGTGCCCATCATGTTTTATGATGGCTGCACTCCTGTACTCATTTATTGCTCACACCAGCAACGGGAGACAGTGGCATATGCTGCAATATTATCTTCACCCCTACTCCCACACTCATAGCAGGAGATACATGTATTTTAATTTTGCTCTCTCATTTCACTGCAGTGCAAAACTGAGGCAACCCATCTCTTTTGACATAGTGTCTCTAAACTACTAAAAACCGACATAAGAGCTACATCTCATGGATCTTGCATATTGGTGGGTGACGTGAGAAGGTCACTGGCAACTGTGAGTTGCTTTAATTTTGACAATCCATCTACAGACATTTAACTAAACATGTAGAAGAAGTCAACTTACTCCCGATCCTCTGCTATCTTTTCAATCTCGTAACATCAGCTACCAACCCAGTTCCCCCACTAGATCTCAAATTTTTTCCATATTTATTGCTCCATCCAGTCTGTTATTTAGCACACACCTTTCATCCTTTTGCCCGACTCATTAATTCATCCACATTTTCTTCTCTTATGTTTTGTACAACCCCCATCCTAGGCTACCCCTATTATATTTTCATACTATACACCTTATCCTTCCTTCAATGCGTTCGCCAAAAGGGCACCCTCCCACTGCTCAGTGTTCACCCCTTTTCTCCGCTAAGCTTTAGGTGGCTCTCACTGTTTTAACACGTGGCCTAGCATTTTCTCGTTCTGTGTGATGTGGAACTGGCTGCATTTTTATAGAAACATATTTCCCTATTTTGTTCTTTCTCTCCCACCATGTTTTATGATGGCTGCATTCCTGCACTCCCTTAATGCACCACAACAACAGGAGATAGAGGCCTGTAACAGGCAAAACACCCGTACCGTTCCACAAGCAGTTTAGAATTTGCTCCCTCAGTTCACTCCAGTCCACTTTGAGGTAAGACATTATCTGCACACTATCCTCAGTGATATTCTTGTTTCTGTTAATGGTTGTATGTAGTGTGTGAACATATGCAATTGGCTGTACTGTGGAAAGGTAGCAGAGCCTCTACGCTGGCCCTACAGTTAGATTCATCCAGATGAAGAACCAATTCTGCTCTATATATTTACCTATGTATGTATGAAGGACTTTGGCATTGCACACCTGTTTTTTTTTTATTCTACAAAAGGTCAAATCTAATTTCAACATTCTGCCCTCTTCTAAACGGAAGCATTCCATACAGTTGTATTCTTATTGTTAACCAGCATTGCAACTCCACTCTTTTTGTTTCCGTTGAACTTGTCTAAAAAAGAGATACCATAGGCCCAGATCCTAAAGAGACATGTGAGTGATAAAAACACTGACAAAGGACATTTATTTTTAAACTTTTGTAGTTCCAAGAAAAAAACAAGGTTACTTAATTCACAAAACTGCATCGTTCCAGTGGGCTTTGTGGCATTGCAAATGAGGTGCTGCCCAGGTGCTTTGCATGTATTAGTGCCCATGTGCCCCGCTGACATTGATGTATGATAAGCTTCCAGGAGCCAAGTGCGTGCTCGGAACGTGCTTCACAATAACGAGCCCTTAAAGGGCTTATCATTATACAATGTTAGCAGAACGAAAAGGTATTTGTATCCCTGTTAATCCTTAAAAATGCAAGTGGAACAGCAGGTACTTAACTGCTTAAAAATAAATGCATGAAACGGTCTGAAATGACCGGATCATTCGTGTTGCACCCCCTTGTGTATGTTGCAAGCGGGCGCAGGAGAAACCATTTGTTTTTCGATGCCTCCAATATGCCTCCAATTTGTGAATGAGAATACTTTTCTAAAATGTGCTTAAACAACATCTTCACCATGCAGCTTACGGCAATTACCACAGAAGAGACAAATTCTAACTGAATGTACACATTGGGCCTCATTCTGAGTGGGGCGGTAAGGGACAACGAGCACCGGTAAGGAGACTGGTGCTGCTAATCCCTTGCCGCCCTACTATGAGTTCCCTTAGCGGGTCCCTCCCTTAACGCCTGGTCTAACCAGGCGTCATGGACGGGGCCCGTTAAGGGAAATCAGAGCCAACAACGGTACCACAAATTGCACTACCGTTATTAGCTACTTCCCCCTTCCCATTTAGCCCTATGGGGGCTCAAATGGGAATGGGGAATGGTTTTTTCAATGAGGATTTACCGGTCCTGCAAAGGTCAGACTACACCGGTAAATCCCCATTAAATGAGACCAGTGCTGGTACCGTTATTGGAGGCAGTCACGGCCCAAATAGCACCATGACTACCTCCAATCTCGGAATGAGGCCCATTGTATTTGGGTGTAACATAGTTATCTGCATTTGGACTTTCAATCCTGAAAAAAAAAAAAATTGGTTGTAAGTGCCTAAAAAACACCTTATAATGTGCTTTACTGTTCATACTCTGAAACGTATGGCCTTAACTGTTTGGACCATAAGAAAAAATAGCTACTGAAATAAAATGGTTAATTTATTAGAATATTTAAGCAATGATTAATGTGTTCCACAGCCCAAATCACACAACATCCTCATCAGATAAAACAGGACCCTTTTTCACAGATGCTCAAACAGCATATATATTGGGGTTTAAGGGAGTCAATAATGGTAGATCAATCACAACCAATTAGCCAGTCTTCTTTCTCATGCCTTTCACCACATTCCTTTGCTCATCAGTGCTAGGTGTACACGCACATCCATGCCAACAACCTCTTCAAACCCTTTTGACTCAATGTTCTCTGGCTGAAGCCAGGAATATTGTTATTTTACTGCACATGCACGTCCTCCACTACATTCAAAGCATTAATCTTACCCTCTGTTGCATCCTCTGTTTTATAAGACTCTCTGCCTCACTACGAATTTGGTGGTAGTTTGGCAGTAAATCCAACAAAGTACTGTCAAAATCGCTTACCGTTATTTCGACTCGGTCCATGGGGAATTTGTCTGATTTGCTGCTAGTGGTAATTCCGCTGCCATAAATCTGACGATTTTTGGAGGAAAAGTGGTGGATTTACCTGCAGCAAAAAGCAGAATTACAGCCACTTTTTTTTACCACGAAGCCAAACTCGTGATGAGGCTCATCTCTGTCATAGTTCTTTGCAGTTTTTCTCGGGTGTTTGATAATATTATTAAAAGATTACTCAGGATTTTTTTTATAGGTGTTGGGGAAGAAACGGAGCCCTTCTATCAGAATTTTGGAAAGTAGCAAGGACAAGAGACAGTTTTACATAGCAATTCAATACAAAAAATCTGGGAGCATATCCCCTTCTAAACTTCTTCCCATTATGGGCTAATGTGGTTTCAGACTGTCTTCCCATCTTAGGAAGCCACCTTCTCCAAGCAGGTTAACAGGTTTTCAAGTTAGGCCATTTTCTTCTTGCTTTGCATCTGATGTATGTGGTCCAATGACAAAAACCTTCTCAACCTTCCAGTGACTTTGAGGGCTTCCTGCCACCTTTATTCAAAGCTTTCTTCCTGCATTGGTCTCATTAGTCCGGTGTCTTATACAAAAGTACTATTATAGTTGTGCTTTTTTTTCCCATCGTATACAAAAGTACTATTATAGTTGTGCTTTTTTTCCCATCGTCAAGGCTCTAAAGCAATGTCAGCACTTGTTCCTTAATGCCCGCAGTTCTAATGGCTGAAGCCTCATACTATTGTACCAGCAGCCCTAATAGCTGTGGTCTCATCATAATTAATTTATGTACCTTAACGGTCGGGGGTTAAAATGAACCCCCGGGGCATAACCAGACCCAATAATGCCTCTTCCCAGAGGGGTTTGTTGAGTTTTTTTGCTATTAGCATCCCAGAATGCTTTTCCGGGATCCTAATAGTTAGTTTGTTTAAGTTGAGAAATGGCATGGCTGCGGTGGTGAAGTACTGGCAACACTGAGTGTTCCTGACACCATCGAGGGACAAGGAAGCTAAAGGTGAGTGGGGTGGATGGGGGCGAGCAAGGTGGAAATTGGAGGGGGGAATTAAGAGAACACAAGGGTGCACTTAGCTCCAGCCCGGTAGCTTAGATGGCAGCCTTCCACTTCTGAGCAACAGCTATTTCGATCTTTCTGATTTGCAGGGAGGTCGCCTGAGCCCCATCCCTGGCGCGGTGCTAATGTTTGTTAGTGTCTCAGTTCCTTTTTCTCAAATGACCATGCAAAAAGCAGTACAAGAATCAAAAACTGTTGGAAGACATTTGCATTACTATAGCTTCTAACTGTACCAAATATGTTTATGTGGTCATCCTTGCCATGTTCTTTGGCTAAATGTTACAGTGCCATAAAAGTACAGCACACAGTTATTCGGTTTCTAGTCACTGTCACCACAACGTTGCTCAAATTTGGCTGACAGCTATTCAATACCACTCCATGGTTTGACCCCATGTCATTCAATTGGTGCACAGATGGATAGGGGTTTTACAGCATTACAATAGAAACATTTTTAAAGTTTTGTTTTTTGTATTTGATGTACATATTGTGTGAAAGCCCCCATACCAAACTTTTCTATTTTGTTTACCATCCTATCCTTTCTTTTAATGTATTGATTTTTCTCAGTTATTTTAACCAAAACATAAGTTAATATTGGATTTATATTAATACTGAACCAATGTATAAATCACAGTTTTTGTATCGATGAAAGAAAGCCACAGTTTGCATCTAACACACTGGAAGGGGCAATCTACCTTAATTCTACTTGCTCTTCTTTATTCAAAGCCATTCTTACTGTTGCTTTTAATGAACAATCACATGCACCATCTTGACCCATCACTGTATTCATACTTGATACTGTTTCCATATATCTTCTATGCCAAGGAACCATACTCAACTGGATCTCTCAGAGTGTCTCTTTGCAACTCATGGAATAAACAAATGAAACACCTCCCCCACATCATTAAGCAATGGGATACCCTTATGGATCAGTCCTTACCTCGGTCCCCTCATCTTCGCCCTTCAGGCCTCATGATCTCTTATGCTCCTCTCACCCGCTAGTCTTATGCCTTTACATGGTTTGTAGGCTTGTCTGTAATTTGTCTTTTGTTATATGTGCACCCTGATGCCTGCAGGTTATGGTGCGTTACAAGCACAACATAACATAACATGACATATAGACCTCCCCGTGAGCAAACACACATCATCTTGCAGCTTTCATTATCACCTTTTGATCATGATTCCTATATCTGTTTCTACTTTCTCTCCTTTATCCCATTTTTCTCAGAATGCATCCAGAGATATCTAATTGCCATACATTACTGAGGGGCTCTACACTGCATGATACTGAATTCCTCCAAGAAGGAAGTAATCTTTCTTCAAACCTCCAATGAGAACCCTACTCTCCCATCTCCTTCATCCGCCATCTGAAAACCCCAGCACCCATGGCTCACAATCTTTGGATCGGCTTATATAGCAAGCTTAAACTCTAGTGCTTCAGAATCCTAAATGCCACTGCAGGCAGGCTAAACCTTTTCAACATAAAGTAGAACCACCTGCACCTTACTCCCCACTCAGCTAGAACTCTAATCTCTTCACTGAGCAGCCAGCTGCACCTCATGTTTGAGCCTATTCCTTGGTCTTCTGCTTTTCACAGTCACACCTCCATCAAATGTTCTCAACTTTGCTACATGCTTTAGAACCTACACAGATCCACTGACACTTCAATGACCATTGCCATGTTGGATGGATCTCCATGCAAAATTGCTCAAGATTCAAGTTGGTAATCCTTATCTTTAATCTATCCATGGTCCTTCACCCGCTGTATTTCTGAATGAATTTCTGCCTACTCTCTCCTTGCACCCTGTGATCTTCAACACTCAACAACCCATCTGTCCCACGTCCCCAAATGCCTCCTCCCCTTCAGCATATTTTAATTACATGCTCCTCCATTACAATTATCTCTCCCAGCCATCAAATAATTCATTCCACCAGTTTCATTGTTCAGGAGCAGGCTGAAGCTCCACCTTGCTAGTGATTGATTGGTCATCTTCAAACCCCTGCTCCTCACACCAACTGATCACTCAGTCTATCTTTCTCTGTAATGTCATACACAGTGCCTACCTATAAAGTCTATGGGCCTCATTAGAAATCTGGCAGTAGCCGTGCCATTAAAAACTGTGCAGCTGCTGCCGGAGTTGCATTTTTTCCGGCACCCATGAATGGGCAAGAACCGGGTCATGCTGAGGTAGGCAGACCCGGTACTTGCCCATTTTTGGGTGCTGGAATCAAGGGTCTCCTCATCCCCATTCTGCCCCATAAGGTTGAATGGGGATGGGGAGTCGGAGCACCGGCACATGCAGAGTTGTGCCAATGCACCCGATGTGCTGTGCTCGTGGGTGCCGGACAGCCCGCCAGAAAAAACCTGGAGGGCTGTCAGGCACCCGCAAGCAGAGCCCGTAGTATGGCGGTCCGGAAAGAATGGTACTGGCATGCGTATTGGTACCGTAGTTCCTGGACTGCCAGGGTCGTAATGAGGACCTCTGTATTTAAACAATATTTCAGGGCTCTTAATTACATGTTTATCTATGTTCTGTCCCCCCGATGACAATCTGTGCTATATGTTCCTTTACTTTACCACCTGGTCTACTTTATGCATACAACAATTGTAACCTGTAAATGTACCCCGCACAGGGGCTGCCTCCACTTCATGAAATCGATCCTCTGCATGTCATTGCTGATAGAAATGACATCTGTACCTTTTTATATAAATACAACTGTAAATAAATAAAGCAAAAGAAGTACTACCTTGTCAAATGAGAAATGATATTGTGCCTCCTATCGCAATAAATATATGTATATTGGCCTACGCCAAGCTGCTTATAAGTCGCTTGCAAAGAAATCCGTGTTGCAAGGTCCTGACCTTAAAATCAATGTAAACCGCCATTTTGGGTCAATCCGCCATGTTAGGTTCGCTTTGTTAAGTCACCCTGTGAGTTAAAATGGTGGACGATGTCATTCTGAAATACAACATGGCTGTCTTGACCTCTGTATGTAGCTAATATGTATCTTGCCTGCAGGCCACTTGTTGAGGTCATGAACTGAAACCTTGACCTCCTTTGACCTGTGTGTATAGGATTACTCGTGCAAAGAAAACTAATCCGCGAGGATATGTTTAGAACGATGTATTCAAATACAGAACGTAGAACACTTGTTTAACTACATTGTATTAATGTTTGAGAAGACCTGCATGGGAAATCCCAGAATACACAGTTGCCATATAGGCTTGTTGATATATGTATTAAAAGCAAACCAGTTATATGCGGATGTGCGAGACTTGGCATGAACCCCAGATCGGTGATGTATTAGCGGAATATTAAACCGAAGTAGGGCTGGACATCGTGCTCACGAAGAGTATAAAAGACCAATGCATTCTAATGTACAGCGTCTCTCACTGAACACACTGAACCACGCTGGAGTTCATTGTGTTGCACTGAGGGCCGATTCTATCTGATTTTGCTCTGTTCTTCGTAACTGGATTCAGTATAAAATAAAGTACTTTGTATGTTCCTTTGTAACCCGTGTTCGGTGTATTTCCTTTTGGGGTACTCAGCCTTGATATTTTGATTTTGTTTTCACAGTTGGCACCCGAATAGGGACCCTCAAGATTGATGCCGGATTGTTGAAGGTTGACGCAGGCTATCGGACTGGGATTGGATGGTGTGACAAAAAGGGGCCCCATTGAACGAGAAGCGACACCTCAGCAGCGCTACACGACCCGATCCATGGACGATTAGCTTGTGGTCCAAGACGGCATCTTGACGAGGGTCCACTTATCGAGGCGGGCAGATTTGCCGAAATCACCATACACGAGGTAAGATTAGTTAGGTAAGATTCTTTGAAATCCGATCGGACCTCCTTAGGTTTGTTCAGGTGAGTCGTAACCCGACTCTTAATTTAACCCTGATAATTTGAATTTGGCGCATTGTATCTGCAGACACAATTATTGACCAGGTAACACCAATAATTTGATATGCCTGGGAAGTTTTCTACCTGCTTCAGGGCGTTGTTCCGCAGCGATAGACAATCTTTGGAATTTAGCCATCCCGCACCACAGGAGGGGTCGCCGGCATGTACTATGTACTGTAAGCATGGCATTGGAAGTACAGTGTTTAATGACATTTGGCACAGACAAACCAGACATGCCTCCGAACTTCAGTGGCCAATCAATAGCAGTTTTGAAATCACTCGTATTGAGTATTGAGAGTCAATTCTATTAAAGAAGAAGGCTAGACCGGCAGCATTTGAAGTTTTGCAGAATTGGAAAAAAGAAGCGTTGCAGTAACTTAAAAGTAGAGAAAAACATGCACACCGTCATAAGACGAACGCCGAAAAGGCATTGTTGTATGACCAAGATAAACATTCTGAATCGACTAGGAATATGGATAGGGCTTTCTCACTTGGAATTCAGAAAATCTATCCTTCCAAAGACCTCCATGCTTCCGATGAATTCATAGACAAATTGTTAAATGAACGAAGGCCTGGTGCCTCTGCGTCACCTCTGTATGTTCCTCTTCCTGCTGATTTGCCTCTTCCTCCTGCTATTACTGCTCTACCTGCTGTTGTTCCCGTTGTTCCTGCTCCTCCTAATGTCCCCCTTCCTCCAGCTCCTCCACCTCTTTTTATCGCACCTGTGACAGTACCTCCATTGAATTTGCCTGCTCACTCTCTTCCAAGTGGTCCTGAGCCGCTTGTAGTCGATCGAGGTGCAGGGTCGAAGGTTGTTACTCGCAATACAGTACAACCAGAGAAGAATCATGATTTGATTGCATGGGCTAAGCATTGTATGGAAAGGGATGATCAAGCTAATGTTTTTGCCACACTTTGTAATATGGATAATTTTCCTGAGAAAAATGTTTTTATTGAAGGTTTAGGGATTCATTTATGTGTAATGTGGAGAAATTTAAATAATACAGATCTCCCGCAAGGGTTAAGGTATCTAAATACTTTAGCGTTTTCTAGAGACACTGTAGAGAAAGAAAATGAGCATGTCAAACGGTTATTTGGGTATAGAAAGGAGTTAGAAAAGTTGTAGAATGAGGATGACGAGGAGGAAAGTATGTATGTACAGAAACGGTTTCTTCCTTGTCGTAAATCGATATCTGAGGAAGCACAAATTTGTACCAAGGACGTGCTTAGATGGATTTCAGATATGTCGATAACCCCAGTTGAAGTATATGACACATATAGTCAGTATTCGCCAGAAATGCAGAGGAAAGTGATACAGGTAATGATAGAGTACCTACAGGACTACAGGATGATTGTGTAAAAAGGAAAATTAGTTGTCCCACAGAGTTATTGAGTATTTATAAGATAGCTTTTTCACCTGACATTCCTTCGACTGCTTTAGCGCTCGACTTAGCTCTGTTGTTTAGTAAGCGTTCGGAGTCACCTACTTCTCAGTTGCCTATTAGAGAGGTTCCCCCGACATTTGTCCCAAAGGTTGAGCTTGCAGCCGATGCTGCACAGGGTATAGTCGCTGTGAACATTCCTGCACATTATGTATCACAGTTTGTTCACGTCCCGTTCTCAAGAAAGGAAGTGAATACTATTAGGCAATCTATTCCTGATATTAGGAAAAATCCGACAGGATTCTATAAAGAAATAGAGTCCGTCTTGCAATCCTCAGTGCTCACCCTAGGTGATATCGATTTGTTATTTCCTGTACTCCTGCCCATAGATTTGTGGAAACAAGTTAGAACTATAGACGACGTGCCAGGGTTGGGAGATACATGGGTGAATATAACTATGCTTGATGGAGAAAGGCCAGCTGGTGAAAGACCGCCTCAGGTGATATTAACTTTGCCTGATAGAATCATTGCAAAATTGAAAACTATAATTCCAGAGAAAAGAATTATTTGGGACAAACTTACGGCCTGTGTTCAAGGAAAGTATGAGGGTGCTACCGAGTTCTTTAATCGGTTCGAACAGGTATTCTCGGATTTCAGCGGACAAGACCTAGGCACGGAGTCTGGTAAAAGGTTACTGTGGACAAATTTGTGCGTGGATTGGTGCCTGACATCCAGTCACAAATTATGTCTTCTGAGAGCACTTGTCAGGCGAAGTCCCAATCAGAAGTACTGTACATGGCTCAGTACTACGAGAACCGTGTCAATATTGAAAAGGATAGAGTTGAAAAACGAAAAGGTGATTTGAAGACTATTACAGCAAATTGTTAGAGGCCCCAGAGGGGGTAGTTCTCAGATTAGAGGTCAGTATGTCCCGCAAGGGAATGTGCCCTTGGGTCCTGTGAACATTAACCAGTGTGCCTATTGTCGTCAATAGGGTCATTGGCGTGCACAATGCCCCGTCCCTCGACAAAGGTCGAATAACACATTTGGGAATATGGGTAGACGATCCAGAGGTCGCTCAGGTGTAGAGGGCCCTGGTAGAGGTAAGTTTACACAGTATCCTCAGCAACCTTTTTCACAGGATAATCAGACTCCTGTTAATGACCGCAATCAAGCATTCCCACTAAGTCAGTGCCTTGTCTGGGATTGCTCAAGGGAAGCCCTTATTTATATATTTTTATGACAAGTTATAATCTGGATGATGAACCCTTGTATAACGCCCCTCTCTTAGAATTCCCCTGACCCCACTGAGCCAAGAAGTAGGTTTGTTTTGCAAATTAAAAAGGTTTATTTGAAAAATTAAATAATAGATATATATATCACACTTTATAATAAATTAATATTTGATATCACACTTATGAGTATAATGTCGATCAACAATGGATAATGTTATACTAGCACACTTATTTTATTACTTAGGAGTTGGTATGGAAAGAACAAGGTAGCTGGGAATGCTTTATGATTTCAAGGAGATGCAAAGATGAATAAAAGACAGTACAGAAATAAACTTGATATGATTTCAGCAAAAGATAATATGATCACTTTTTCTCTGACAATTCACTCCCCCCCTATGCAATGTAAGGAGATGGAAGTAACACACACAGTCTTCAGGAATACAATCACAGTACAATCTGAATTCAGTTCCCCCCCCCTAGCAAACTTAGAGAAACAGGGATGATTTTAAACACAGGCAAAGTACTTTAATGTGGTTTGCAATGAAGTAAAGATATGCTAAAACTGCTTTTAATTCCCTATAGGAGGTTCAGAGTGAGTGATAGATACTTTAAATCAGTTCAGGCCAGCCCTATCAATGATTCAGGGATGGTTATCAGGTTGAAAACAGAATTCCGTAATGGAAGCAAAAGACAAATGTTTTTACACGTGGCTGAAATGAAGCAAAACATCAAATCGCGGCAATTTAGTCGCGTGCGTCGAGCGTAATTACGGAGGAATTATAAGGAGAAGCAAGTCGGTTCTAGCACAAACGGTTCGAGAGATACGGACGATTTTATGAAGGCAGTTTTTCAGAAATGAAATAATGATTCAAAATGGCAAATGACACTTTTACAGGTTTAAAATCGGAGAAGGGACACACGATTCTATGATGCAGTTTTGGACAGGTTAAATGTTTCTAATCATATTATTTTAAGAGATGGGTTCTGCACAGTTCTAGCTGGGTACTCACACTATAAATTTGAAAGGAATGGCCTTGTCACAGACCTGGTCAACAGGTTTAGCTGCAGTTCTCTCTGCTCGGCGGGTCAATCAGGCACCGGATCTGTTCACAATGGTCTGGTCTGGGTCTCTGGTTCTGCTGGTCTGTATCAAGTGGATTCTGGATACCGCACTGCTTTCTGGGTACTGGTTCTGTTCTGGATACACAGGACTCTTAGCAAGCAGCAAACCGCACAGCCCGGCGGTTGAATAGTTTGCAAAAGATTTTGAAGCCTGCTGAAGAGTTCAGCTCTTTGTAGTTTTTGTTCTGGAGTCAGTCTGGATCTCTGGAGTTCTGGATTCTGGAGTTCTCCGTCAGCGTGCTGCGCAGGAATTCAGTTGAAGGTTGGAAAACTGAAAATCCCTGTCTGGCTTCCAATGGCTCTTTTTATGTCTTTAGAAAATGGGTGTGTGTTGGCATAGCTAAGCCTGCCCCTCGCAACTTATCATTGGCCAAGTTTTCCTCTCCCCCTTGATTGGGGGAAGGAAATGGAGTGTCATCGTGATGAGGTAGTTTATGGGTCAGAGGATCCACCCCTGGTCAATTTGCACACAAATCTATTCTTGATCCAAATACATATTTATCTACGTACAATTTTTCTAATATTATATGTCCAGTTAACATATTTTCTGTAGCACCAAACCATCCGATCCCAGTCTTTGTAAGATGTCGTGTCCACTTATGACAGAATTCTGCCCTTTTCATCAGGAACACAACCTCTAAACTTTTCCAGATTTTACACAAATGTGCACAAGGAATATGGGTATCAGATGGTAAGGTGTCAGATTTTTAACATACATACATTTGGAGTAACAACCTATTTTCCGCTACTATCCCCAAGAACATACCACAGAGTCCTAACACCTCTTAAAATGTGCACAGAAAAATCACAAGAATAATGATATTAATTATATAATGGTGACAAGTGCATACTATGAATTATCCACCTTTTTAAAATTATGCTCTTGCCCAGAGGGGTGTGGTTTCCCAAAGGACATGGTGGAATTTCTGGTTTGTCCACTTCCTCCTACTCAAGTTGCTCACAGAGGCACTGCCCCTCCCCGTTTCTCTCAAGAGGAAGCCATTTACGATCCCCCCTAATTTAACATTTGCCTGAGCCAAGGAAGGCTCATTGTTCTGTTTCCCTCCAGTCCTAGGTGCTCCTCCCCTGATTCATCTCCTTTTTGTGGGGGCAGCAGAATGCAGCCCAGCCTGGGAAGAGTGGCTGAGCAAGTTTCAACTCCTGTCGGGGGTAGTTGCCGGGCAGAATTCACTCTCTTCAAGCCAGGCTTCAGCCAAATGTCACTTTTGTTCCGTGTTTTTCCTCATTCAGAACAAACTTACCATTTTTACACATGCAGCTAGGATGCTGATTCTAAGTTCAAAACTATGACATTTAACAGTTGCAAACTATGTGACACTCAACAGTAGGTCACTCATTTATTTTAAACATTTAGATTTTAGTGGCTTTCAGTCCAATTTAACTTAGGCTGCTGACATCCACAGCTCAGCCAGTTTCATTATGAACATTATTTTAGGCTCTTTCTTTTCCCACAAATGTCTGCTGGTGTTCAGTGAGATTTTTGAATATCTTGCAATGTTTAAAATAGGCATTTTGAGCTTGCATTTAGAGAAACAAAGGTGATTTCAAAGTGCTTTTTGAGCCCTGCTATTTTTCCTTGGGTACCACCTTTTACCCATGGCGCTTCCGGTCCATCACGCTAGCACTGTTGGGTGGCAGGTTAGGCGACAATTTTGGTGTACGCAAAACTGCGCGGTTCTCCTGGATTCTGGCGCAACATGGGCTTTTCGGCCATCTTGGATTTTCTAAGCCCACAACACCTTGCAGCTTAATGACTCAAACGTGGGTCAATACCCCTGACACTCCGAGTGTGGATACAAGGAACATATTTGATCATCCTTCTGCTGCCATTTTATCTGAAGAGCTTCCTTTTGATGACATTGGGGTCATTCCGAGGTTGGAGGTAAGGGATTACCGGCGCCTGTAAGGGCACCGATGGCGGTAATCCCTTACCTCTGTATTCCGAGTTCCCTTTGCGGGTCCCTCTTTACCTCCTGCTTTTAGCAGGAGTAAATTACGGGACCAGCAAAGTGACCTTGGAGTAAATTACGGCATCGTAATTTACGGTGCCGTAATTACCTCCTTCCCCATTCCCATTGAGCCCTATGGGGGCAGAAATGGGGATGGGGAAGGGCTATGGTGAATGGGGAATTACCGGTCCATCCAACCTTGGAATGGACCGGTAATTACTCCATTCACCATGCCGGTATTCCATGGAGTAAATAGCTCCATGGTTGCCAACCATGGAGCTATTTACTCCATGGTGTAGTCCTAACTCGGAATGAGGGCCATTCTGTTTAGTTAGGATTGCTGAAGCAGGGTTTGGAACCTACACCTATTCCCGTCAATCAGAAAGGTCCCTACATTGAAATGGTGGTGGGAAATAGGAAACATCAGTTTTTGATAGATACTGGAGCACAGAAGTGTTCCATTGATCATTCAGGGGTTCCAAACATTATACTCTCAGGGCAAACCAATGTTTCTGTAGAGTTCTTTGGCACGCCAGTTGTTTGTCCGGTTTCTTCGCCGGTACCCATTTCTTTGGGTCCCTTTATGGACCACTGTCCATTTCTGTTGACTTCGAATTGTGGAGAGAACTTGCTGGGGTTGAACCTGTTAAAAGAATTGAATGCAGTGATTTATTGTTCTTCTGATGGAGTGCGCTTGACGATTTCACCACACAATTTTCTGTCTCGCAATTCCTGACTAGACCTTTGCCGCCAGAATTCATTGATGTACCAGAGAGCTTATGGGCTGTTGACGACAATGATGTCGGTGCTTTACAGATTGAACCTGTTAAGATAGTTTTGAAACACGGAATTGAGCTGCAACGCATTCCCCAGTATAACATTTCAGTTGTGGGCGAGCGAGCTTTGAAATGCATTGTTTCCGATTTTGTGCATCGCGGGGTGATTGAAGAAATTTCTGGAAGTTTGTGCAATAGTCCGATTTTGCCCGTGTACAAAAAAGGCGATAATGCAATTCCATTCCGTTTCATAATTTATTTATGTGCCATTAATAAAGTTGTCGCTCCACAATTTCAATTGTGCCTGATGTGACAACAATCTTAACCATGATTCCAGCTACAGCTACTTACTTTAGTGTTGTGGATCTAAAGAATGCTTTCTTTAGTATTCCTATACACAAGGATAGTAGATACTTGTTTGCGTTCACCTTTGGGGGATGCTTGTTCACATTTACTCGTGCACCTCAAGGGTACACAGAGAGTCCTAGCATCTATAGTAGGGCTTTGAAAGAACAACTTGATACCCTTGAATTTCCCTCTACTTGTACATTGCTTCAGTATGTTGATGACTTGCTTTTAGCTGCTGACTCTGAGAGCGCCTGTAAGGAGGGCACTGTGTTATTGCTTATCCATCTAGCTAAACATGGTCACAAAGCTTTGCTTAAAAAGTTTCAATATTGTTGCCAGGAGGTCGCCGATTTAGGCTATCTCCTGTCAAAGAAGGGAAGAAGATTGACACCTGAAAGAATAAAACACATTTCTGGCATGTCTGTCCCAAATACACAGAAGAAAGTTAGAGCTTTGATAGGTATGGCTTCTTACTGTAGGTTGTGGATCCCAAATGTTTCACTAGTGATCAAACCGATGTTGGCTTTTACAAAGATGGGCATTTCTTCGCCATTGCCGTGGAACGCGGAACACCAGCAATCTTTGACTTGCTTAAGACTGCATTATGCTCTGCACCAGTTTTGGGCACACCAAACTATGAAAAGGACTTTGTATTGTTTGTGCATGAATGTGATGGATGTGCTTTGGCTGTATTAACGCAGGAACATGGAGGGAAGAATAGGCCGTGTGGTTACTTTTCTTCCGCCCTTGATCCTGTATAATGCGCTTTGCCAAGATGTTTGCGAGCTGTCGCTGCTGCTGCTGCGTCTGTAAAACAGAGTGAGTGAATGGTCCTAGGACATGATCTAACCCTGATGGTACCTCACTCTGTAGATGTTCTACTGAACCGAACCGAAACGCAACACCTCACTTCTGCACGGTTGACAAGATATTAATTGATCTTGTTTGCTCCTCACATTCAAATGAAGAGGTGTTGTGTTCTTAATCCGGCTGAACTCCTACCTTTCCCGCAAGATACTACTTGCGGCGATGAAGAGTCACATGACTGTCTGTATACTACCGAACAAGAGGCAGAGGGTAGAATTGATTAGAAAGTCACTCCTTTGGATAATCCGCAAGGAGGGCTGTTCTGTGATGGATCTTGCTTCAAACTTCCGGATGGTACATCCACAGCTGCTTATGCAATCACCACATTAAGCACGGTCGTGGAAACCAAGAGAATCACGCATAACTCTGCGCAGGCCGCAGAGATTATAGCATTGACCCGAGCTTGTGACCTTTCCAAAGGGCTTGCAGTAAACATATATACTGATAGTCAGTATGCCTTTGGGGTTATTCACAACTTTGGGAGACTTTGGTCAGAGAGAGGGTTCCTAACTTCACATGGCACTAAAATCCAACATGTCTCCCTAATAGTACAACTACTCTCAGCGCTTGCGCTCCCTGCTCAGTTAGCAGTTTTGAAATGTGCAGCACTTCGAAAGATTACAGATGAAATAAGGAAAGGGAATGCTTTCGCTGATCAGATAACTAGACAAACTGCTACCGATTCCTTTACGAAGATGTATGTTTCAAGGGAGACTGTAAATGCTTATGCAATGGATGAGGGTGTTGGGTCTGTATGGGATATCCAAGCTGATGCCACGTTAGAAGAATCCAAGAGGTGGGCTGAAGGCTTGGGGAAACTCGATGATAACGGGTGTTGGGTGGACATAGTTGAAGGGAAATGGTTACTCCCTGACGTGTATATAATGATGATAGTCATCATGGCCCATGGTCATACGCATGTATGTGCCCAGAAGATGACAAAGATGTTAGAAAAAGTTTGTGCAAATGACAAAATCTCGAAAATTGCCCAGCGCTATGTCCATGATTGTATGATTTGCCTACAACACAATGTGGGAAAGGGGACAGGAACTCCAAGGGGAAGTTTTGGGCCACCCCCTTTGAAGTTATCCACTTTGACTTTATTGAAATGGATTGATGTGACAATAAAAAATATGTGCTGGTGGTCATCTGTGCTTTTAGTAAATGGGTTGAGGCTTTCCCCATTAAAGATGCTACAGCCATGACTACTGCGATAACTATGTTAAAGGAGTACTTCCCGTGGTTCGGGCTACCAAGAGTCATCTGGTCGGACAATGGTCCACATTTTGTCGCTGCTGTAATTCTGCAGATATGTGCAGCATTACAGATCGACAAATGGTTCCATTCGGCCAGAGATGCTCAGAGCGCCTGACTAGTAGAAAGACACAATGGTATCATCAAGAACAAGCTCGCTAGGACGTGTGCCGGCACTAAATTAAAATGGCCGGATGCCTTACCGATCGTGTTATTATCCATGCGTACAATCCCTCAAACTAAGACTGCTCTCTCCATTTGAGGTGGTAATGGGGAGATCTGCCAATATCTGGAACCTTCATAAATGCAATTTGTTGAGAAACGTTGAAAATGTATTACTTACAGATTATTGTAGCCAGTTGACTAAAAACCTGTATTTGATTTATCACAATGTACGAGAGGATTTACCTGTGCGATACGAGGGCCCTGGCCACATTATATGGCCTGGAAGTTGGGTGCTCATCAAGGAATTTGAGCGCTCTGTCTGCCTTGCGCCTCGCTGGCGTGGCCAGTTCCAGGTCCTGTTGGTCACCCAAACAGCAGTGCGGGTCTCTGTAAGAAAGAACTGGATCCACGCGTTCCACGTCAAGAAACTTCCTCACCCAGTGCCACACGTTACAGAAGAAACACAACCACTCGCTAATGCTGCAACCAATGATCCCAAAGCAGTAAATAGCGCCGAGAGTGTGTCGGAGAATTTTTCTGACCCTGTGAGGCTTGGGGAAGCTGCCATTTTGTCTCCACACTCTCCAAAGGTTTTGCATCCGGAAACTGCTGTTCCAAATTCAGCATCTTCACTTGTCTCTGATACGTTGCTTCCAACGGGAAGTGATGACACATTGTTTCCGGATCAATCAGTACCAGGAAAAGCAAGGTACAATCTGCGTCCAAGAAAATAGACTTACGGCACGGTTCAGCTGTGCATTCGAAGAAGGAAAGGATCATTGAGGGCTTGTTTTTGCCCATATTTGAGAAAGGGGATTCTGTTGGCTAGGGTTGTGGAAGGACTAAGATGTCGCACGGCCGGGAGGTCACCAGCAATGAACACTGGGGTTACCGTTTGAAGATTACACTGCCTGCCACCGCTACCGCTCATATGGGACTTGTAAATGAGGGGGTGACCAACCGGGACAATGGAAAATATACCCGGGCCCTGAAAATGTATTGCTGTGTTTTTATAATGATATTTGGGTTTTTAATAGTCACTGTCTTAGAATTGTGGTACTTTGAGGAAATGCATCCTTTAGAGTCCTTGTTGCCCACTGAAAATATACCTGCTGTTCCTACTGCCTTTGTACATTTGCATACTCTGTCCCCTAGGGACTCTCAGCATAGACAAAGGTACCACAATAATACTCTGCTACTTATCATGAATGCTACGCATGCCATTTTTAATAAGTCTAACTGTTGGGTCTGCTCACATTTACCGCAACACAGGGATAAGGGGCTATGTTGGTATATTCAACCTTTACCTTTGACAACTGCTTGTTATGCTTCTCTTAGAGCACTGTTCTTTGGCCATTGGAATGATAGCATCTCAGGGAACTTTGACGGCACCAATTTGAATAGTTTTGAGAAACGTGTATTGACTCCCCTGGGATGCTCGCTTTTTGCAAACAGGAGTAAACCTAACGTTGTTTCTATTAGGCCTTCTGATAGACTATCTCGTCCATTTCAATCTTTGATTTCCTCTAAGATGGCTCTGATAGGCAATAAGGATGCCATGCCTCCTTCTTACACTGTTAACCATAGCCCCGATTCAGTTTCTTTTTGCATACAGTGGAATGGAATTCAGTCAATGGGAGATCTTCTAGGTTGTGCCAAAGATGCAAATTTGACTGGTGAAAACAGACCTTTGTATGTAGTCGAACGTGTCTACTTTGTCTGCGGTAATGTAGCATTCCCATGGTTGCCCAGGGATTGGCAGGGAACCTGTTATTTAGGGATCCTGTTACCTGGGGTGTTTATAGCTAGTACAAAAGAAGTTTCAAAGACTCGTCCATGGTGGGACGAGAATGGTGACACCCGAGCACAAATCTTGGGAGATATAGCAAAATCAGTTGTACCATTTTGGGGCAGATAGCGAATTCCGAAGATATCAGAAAACTAGTGAGAGTACTGGAGAGAACCATCAACCGGACCACGGACATACTCTATAATATGACATTAGAACAGAAGGCGATAAGACTAGTAGCACTTCAAAACCGGATGGCATTAGATTTCATTCTGGCTGAACGTGGTGGAGTGTGTAAATTAGTGGGGTCCGCTTGCTGTGTTTTTGTACCAGATTCCTCCCCAACCATCTTCAAGGCAATACTGAATCAGCACGTCCTTAGTTCAGATGTGCATGTTCCCGAGAGAAACTGGGATCTTAGCGCTTGGTTCTGGGACTTCTTGCGATCTTGGGGTTGGAAAGTGCTTTTGGCCTTGTTGATTATTTTGGGAATCCTGTTGTTTCTTTGTTGCTGTATTCAGTGTATACCTAGTATATGTTCGATACTAGGGGGATGTTGCGCACAGCGATAGGTACGATAGGACATAAAGTGTATGCCCCAGATAAAACTTCCAAAGAATATTTATTGAAAGAAATTTTAGCGAATGACCTAATGGCAATAGATATTTCCGACAGCGATTCAGGGTGCATGGACGATGATGCATGGAGTTATTTGCAAGGAGATCCAATGTAGTTTTAGCACTTGGCATAGGCCAAAAGGAGGGTTTGTCAAATGAGAAATTATATTGTGCCTCCTATCGCAATAAATATATGTATATTAGCCTATGCAAGCTGCTTATAGGTCGCTTGCGAAGAAATACGTGTTGCAAGGTCCTGACCTTAAAATCAATGTAAGCCGCCATTTTGGGTCAATCCGCCATTTTAGGTTTGCTTTGTAAAGTCACTCTGTGAGTTAAAATGGTGGACGATATCATTCTGAAATACAACATGGCTGTATTGACCTCTGTATGTAGCTAATATGTAACTTGCCTGCAGGCCACTTGTTGAGGTCGTGAACTGAAACCTTGTCCTTCGTTGACCTGTGTGTAAAGGATTACTCGTGCAAAGAAAACTAATCCGTGAGCATATGTTAAGAACAATGTATTCAAATACTGAACGTTTTTGTATTCAAATTAATGTTTGAGAAGACCTGCATGCGAAATCCCAGAATACACAGTTGCCGTATAGGCTTGTTGATATATGTATTAAAAGCAAACCAGTTATATGCTGATGTGCGAGACTTGGCATGATGATGTATTAGCGAAATATTAACCCGAAGTAGGGCTGGACATCGTGCTCACAAAGAGTATAAAAGACCAATGCATTCTAATGTACAGCGTCTTTCACTGAACACACTGAACCACCCTGGAGTTTGTTGTGTTGCACTGAGGGCCGATCGCTATCTGATTTTGCTCTGTTCTTCGTAACTGGATTCAATATAAAATAAAGTACTTTGTATGTTCCTTTGTAACCCATGTTCGGTGTATTTCCTTTTGGGGTACTATGCTTTGATATTTTGATTTTGTTTTCACAACCTAATCAAGCTAACAATCAGAAATGGTTTCCTGGAAAAGCGTATAAACTCACCACCTTCACGCTAGTAATTAGTCTGTGACTCAACATCAAAATATTGCACACCAATATATCCACGTTTATTCTGAAGGGACTCCTGAAAAGAATGAACTCAGGGGATCCAACAAAATTCACCTTGAATACTGATGCATAGTCTAGGGAAGTCACCAAAAGAGATCGTTCACATTCAAATTCAAATTCAGGATCTGTTCTATAATACATTTCTGCTAAAATTCTGCGCAGATATAAACAACTTATCCTCCACCATATCACACTTTGATTTCACACAAAACACAATAGTACTGTCTCACACGAATCCTGTAAAAAGCCATCATTCACTTCACAACGTCTCACACACAAAGGAATAGAAAAAAGCTAAGAAGGCAGCTTTCACACCACTAAAGGCTCTTTCCCGAGGTTCAGTCTACTGCAGTCCAAATCTCTGCCAGCACATTCAATAAAAAAGATAGTACCTAATGCTAATGTAAATATATCCAATAGACCACTGCCCTTCTTTGTAACAGCTTCCATCCCATCTGGCCAGTAGCACCCAGTAAAACCAGGCACTGTGTCTGAAGAGCGCACGAACTACGAAACAAATACAAAATAGCTTACATCAAGGTGACACATGGAGTCACTGAGCATCAGAAACAAGTCATAAAGTTGAGAGTGGAGTTGTCACTGATAAGACTGTTGCTCACAATTCCTCCTACTGTCACTCTTCCAAAAAAACACCTAACTAACAAGGTTGCCCTTATTTAACCTGAAGTCACACAGCCTACCAGGTGACCACTACATTCAAACACCTGCCTTAGCCATGTTGGTTAAGCCAGGCCTCCTTGGCTGAAACAAAATCTGACAGTGTCGCCCTGGACCAGATGGCAGACCAGTACATTCAAGAGGAACATTTATTGATCTGGCCAAAGTATAAAGAAACTATCTGTTAAGCTACTGATCGCATTTTGCAACCTTATTCCTGTCCTTGGTCAAGTGTTGCTGTGGACTCTAAGCAGCTAAGCAGGACAAACTTAGATTACTGATCTTGGCATACCCGTGCCACTTAGAACAGCTAACCAACAATGAAAAGTCAGTGATGGAAATGCTCTAAATTAATTATCAACACTGGAAATTGCTCTGGGGGTATTCCTTTCCATTATGTTCTATCTGTTTTACATCTCAGAAGGCAAAATCATATGCAAATTACAGTTGGTGACAACCCAAAAAAGAACATCTAGACAGAACTGATGAGTCATGCTCTTATGCATAAGACCACAAGCAATGCAGGGCAATGTCTGCCTCAATGGGTGTCATAAGTGCGTTCTGGCTTAAGACTGTGGGCTCATCAACTTTGGGATCCAAGTCTGACCATACTGTGTCACTTATAGTGACTTTATACAACTGATGACTGAAGGATGGACATATGGGTTTACGGGTCTCACTGTTCAAATTGAACTCTGACCTTGATATTACTGGTCCTGTAGACTTTGGCATTACAGTTGTCACATTGCCATAATGCTTTTTGGCTGACGTGGGATATCTTGGCATATTGGAATCTGCCCTGTCTATGCCCTCAGAACATCCTTTAACCTAACCATAACGTGCAACTGGCTCTATAGAATCTGGCACGACAGTGCTAAGTGAGTATATTCTTATCTGAAAAGAGTGTGAAAACTGGGCGTACTGGAATCTTTCCTCCCTTTGATAAACAGTCATGATATCACTTGATCTTACTGTACAAATCCTGGGTATTCAGGATCCCTCAATGTACTTGCTAATTAGACATTCTGGATTCTGGTGTTACTGTGCATTCTGATTTCTGAGATAAATATACTAACAGAGTAAACCTAAATCTAGCCATAATGTGCCAATTAGGCATGCTAGAATCGTCTTCCTTCCTTTATTGTACTTTTTCAGTTTACGGGAATATGACACTTCTGTGAAAACACGCAATAATGGAATCTATCCGTGCTGTGCAAACTGTACATACTAGAATGTGGCCTCTCTCTGCTGCACATACTGGCAACTGGAGTCATTGTACTCTAGCCTTACTGTGGTAACGTTTCCTACAATAATGTGCCCTTATCATGCAAACTGTACCTCTGGAATCTGTCATCCCTCTGTTAAATTTGATCATTACAATCTGCCCTAACTGGACATAATAACATCACCTCTTACTTTGATAATGTGGCGTTCATCCCCTGTTCCAGGGGCTAGAACGGGGGATAACGGCCCAACAGCCCAAGTTTTACCGCCCGAGCGAAGCAAGGGCAGATAACAAGGTCTCCAGGCTGTTAGCCCCCATTCCAAGGGCTGGAACGCGGAATGAAAGCCATTAGCACCCCAGGTTGCCAAAGCGGTAGCCCGAGGTGCTCAAAAATAAAGGAGTGTCCTTCCTACAACGAGACGCGCGCGCCACCCTGCTGTAGGAAGAAAAATCCCTTTCCAAAATGGCCACTATGGAAATCCCTTTCCATGAAGGCCTGCGGGAGGCTAATGAAAGGAGCGGATGCGGCCGTCGCAATAAGGTAATTAGTGGGTGGAGGGAGAACAAAATAGGACGGAGGCTGGGTGAAACCGTCTTGCGTCTTGGTACACAGGCCTATAGATTCTGGCTCTAATTTGAATATGGCCCAGGCGTCAAATTAGCCTTGCTGTGCTAACTATGTTTATTGACATCAACATTTACTGTGATAACAGAGCTTACTAGAATCTACTCATACTAGTCCAGTGGGGCATACAGAAATGTGCTCTCATTGTGCTAACTGGTTATTCTAAACTAACTAAGCTATACGAAATGTCCAGCACTGCTGAACTAACTGGACATTCCGAAATGTTTACCTGAACATTCTGTAATATGTGCTTCCGTTCTGATGGGCCCATTTTAATCTACTCATTAGATCATTAGATCTATGGATTTCTTTTTTTTTTTTTCAAATAACTCTTTTCTATTGTTGGCAAGTACAAATTATAATTGGGATAAGTGGGTAGCTCTAAAATGCCTACAATCACCACATACAAACCTTGGTGATCTAGGTTGGGTCCATATGTGTTTACCAGGAGGGTTTCCATATCAAGTAATTTGCAATGTGTGATCACGTATCACCCATCTTGGTCCATGTGATTTCTCAGCAAGCGAAATTTGAGTGACTTGTGCACAAGTGTGAGTACCCCCCTCAATTGAGTAGAGTAATTTGTGAAATACCGGTTTTTCCCGCAAGCTCTGACAAATCCGATATTTAATCCTTCTTTGGCATGTGTCTCCTTGAGAAAGAGTACATTGACTTTATGCCTGTTAATGTATGTTATCAACTTCCTGAACTTAGAATAGTTGCCCAGTCGCCTGACATTCCAGCTCAAGACATTAGATAACACCATGCTGTTGAGTTTTTACACTGGACACATGACGCAGATTATCTGGCCACATCGGTAGCATAGCAGATACATTACTTTGTGTTTTAACAGTCATCAAATTGTACTTGCCAAACCAGCATTTTCAGCATTTTGTAAATCCTGAACTGTCCCCACTCCCTCCACCCTAAACCCCTGCACGATCAGGGTGATGTCTACCCCCCCATTACCTACCCACTGAACTCCCTCCAAACATAGCCAACTAGCATAGCGGGGACTGCTGTCGGTGCTTCTGAGAGACCCCATTACCAGAAACATCCTACTCACATACAGGATTAGAGCTCAATCCAACACATGTAAATGCCATTATTCAGCCACTGGGAGTTTACTGCTCCAGGTTGGTCCCACCAGCCCCGGACTGCGTGGCCAGAGTCCCTGCTAGATCTCGGGGGAGTGTAAAGAAGAAAGTCTTGCTCTTGTGTGGGATTTGCAGTCTGTCTGGCAAGAGCATCACATATGTCATGGAGAACTCCCTCAGGAGCTTCTTGACACTGAAAAATGAACAGAGATCCCTTTGTACTGCACAAGAAAAGTCTGGGTAGATGTGGAACACACTCGACTCCAAAAGAAGGGCCCCTTCTCTCTAGCTAGCTGCAGTATTTGGTTGTGGTACCTAAAGTTGAGCAACCAGGGGATTACGGGTTGTGGGAGGGGGAGCAGGATTAGGCATTGTCATGGGTGTTCTATGGGCCCTTTCCACCACACAAGCAGCAGTCTCAAGCAATGACCCAAAAACGTCTTTGAGAAGGCCAGCGACCACAACCTGCATGGTGCCCTGGCCCGCCTGCTTAGGGAAGCCCACAATTCTGATGTTATTATGCCTGGACCGCGACTAGAGGTCATCACATCTTTGAAGGGCCCACTTGACATCCTTGGTTGTTGAGTACATCTGAGCCTTGAGCCATTGGAAAGTCATCCTCTAAAGTACTTATTTAGGATTCCATCTCCACCCCTCTAGTGCTCTTGCGATCTCAATCTTAGTATTTAGAGATCCCATAGTGATTGTGATATCATCCAATTTCGAGTTTGTTGAGGCAAAACCAGATTGCATACTTTCCCATATCTGGCCTAGTTTCGGAGCATCCTGGCCTTTCATGTTTGTTGGTCCACTCACCTCTGCTTCTGGGACTGTGCAAGGCTTTGGTGTCTGGTGAGTGAAGGCCTCCATATTGCTCTGCCTCTTCACATCCCCACTTCCATTAGACATGTTGGGAAACTAGTATGAAGCCCAGGGGGTGTGGATGGGCTCAGCAGCAGTGTGTCATGGAGAAGTACAGGTCCCCACCTGCTAGGGGTGTGTAGGAGCAGTCAGAACCTAAACAGTAGCGGGGGAGACTGGGGCAAGTTAAGTCCATCTACTCGTAGCCCCGCTCCAGCAGGAGGGTCAATCGCCGTTCTCCGGTGGTAGACACTGATGCCCCACTGCCCCCGCTGCAGCATAGTCGCATTATATGGGTACAGCGCCTACACAGCCATGTGTTAAACATTTCAGGTATGGGGTGCCGCACAGTTCAGCCGTCGGTGCACAGCTCCCCCCCCACAGTGCAGTCTATAATTCTCACCTCTCCTCTCAGCTTTCCACCAGAGGCCTTGGAGGCCACAACTGACACCTTCCTGCGGGCTCAGTGCACCAAATGGGGGATAGCCTTAATTAGGGGGAGTGCCAGGGGGTTAATGGTTTCTGGGCCACCAGCTCCAAGGCCAGGATGTAGTCCAGCACTGTTGCTGGGACGCAGCAGCAGCCAGGAGAGCTGGACCTCCCGAGGCAAGCAAGGGCAGGTGTAGCCACGCGGGCCCCATTCCGTGGCTGCCTCCTAACAAATCCACCATCTCAGGGCATCATCACAGGGCCTCTGGCATCCCTCAGCAAGGTGGCTGCAGCCCCACACTGGCAGGCCCACAAAGCAAGGCCTGTATTGGTGAATCCCAACACGTCATATGCAGGACTTTGTGCGTCTTCAGTGGCAGGGCATAGCCACAAGCACACAGCCCAGGAAAGCCTGCAGCTCGGATCTCCCAGCTCATCACCCTCATCCACAAGGCATCAAACACCATGGAATATCACCACAAATAGTGTCCCCAAGCACTTCAAATTTCGGCAATCCGCTGCAGGAGTACTTCAATCACTGAATTTATGCGCCACAGGGGACCGTGAAGCCAGGGTCCAGGGAATAATTGCTGGTGAGCAAACGGCGATTGGCAGGCTCACCAGAAGGCAACAATTTTGCAGCACCCTTGACCTATGGATTGGCACCATATTAGTTTATTTGCATGTCACTTTGTAGTCTTACTGTGCTTATCTCGGAATATCATGGACATATAAGTGACCACGCCGATTTTTACAAGTACAGTGAATGTTTTGTCACTCCTGTTTTGGATGTTTTTTTTTCTAAACAAGGATACACAAAATATAATCTGTTCTCATCCAGACATAGAAGGATGTACGTATTTCCCAAAAGTCTGTACTACCTTTAAACTTGGCAGAACTTATCTGTTCTTAGTACCTAAAGTGGCATGATGGAACATGGAAAAACGTTCCTAATTGAGCATAATGGAAATAGTCACTACTATGCTAACCTGGCATAATGTGTCCTAGCACCACTGTGCTAACTGGTCAGATGATATTGAACAACTTGGTATTGATTAGAAATGAGGCAAGTTCTTTGGGTTTCGATGGAAATAGCTGGCATATGATGGCAATAAGCATTGGAATAGCTCCCTTTCATGACACTCCAATGATTGTTTCTTTGCCTGGCAAATGATGGTAGAACATAACACATGATTTAATTTTCTGGCTTTTGATTACATTACCCAGGACATAATGGGAGCTCTTGCCATTTGATGATGATACCTGACATTTGACGTGATTACCTGTCAATCTGTGGTATTACCTGGCAATTGATGTTAGCACTCGGCATGCAATGCAACAGCGGGCATGTTATATGAGGACCTGGCATTTAATGGCTCTAGCTAACATTAACAATCGGGCCCCGCTCCACTGAAAGTCATTACAAATTGCATGACAATTTCTAAGAAAGGTTTTTCCTCATTAACGAATGTATGCAATGCGCCCGAGAAACAGGAACATGTGTGCATATGCTTTGAGCAGTTGGCAAGGGAAGTTAATATCTTTACATGTTATGATGATATGTTCAGAATGACAGCAAAGATTAATGTGCCTATTTTAAACTCACGGCTGTGTTACCTGAACGTGTGTTACATTGCTGTTGTTCAGATGCAATCATAACAGTAACAACATGGTAGAAGAAATATATGTATTTGGGTAATAACTTGTACCGAGGGTTTGGTGTATATAGGAAAACAATTTAAATAGCTTGACTGAAAACTGTGAGAATGTTACGTTATAATAGTACAGTCACTAAAATGTATATTTTATCAGTCAAGCATTACCAAAGGAAAAAGGTTGTTTTTTTTCTAGAGGAAACGTGTACTATGTTGGCAGGTATGAAACGGCAGGAACAGACATCATATGGCAATTACTACCATACATTACTCATATCAGATATCATGTATTTCCAAATCAGGCCAGGTATCCATAGCCTATGATTGGCTAAATATCTTGTGCTCGCATCCTCAGTCATGTTTTACCCTAATATGCCAGGGGCTCACACCACATGACGTGAATTGACCAATGCTCTCTTCAAATGCCAGTTATTGCCATGAAATAATGGCCGGTATTGACATCAAATGTCATGCACTCAGAAGATGAGAAACTCTGCCATGGAAAGAGAGTTCCTGACTGCACATGGAACATCTACTATGGTAGTTACTAAATTCAGAGGCCAGTTATTATAATTAAATATCTAGTACCCACCTTAGATGCCAGCTATTTCCATCGACATGCTAGATATTGTTATTGCATGTCTTATAATTTTACAACACACCACAAACAAATTATGCACAATAAAGTATATATTGGGACTCGATGTGCCCCCGGCGTAGCTGTGCTGGTAAAAACGGAGTTGTGTTTTTCTCCAGCACCCGGCAATGGGGAACAACCGGGGCATTACAGCCCCGGATGTCCCTGAAGCCAGGTGCCGGAAAAAGGAACTCCCCATTCTCATTCGAGTCCCATTGGACTCAATGGGAATGGCGAGGACGATAGCACCGGCACCGTTGTTACCAGACCGGCAGGGCTGTAATGAGGCCCATTGTCTTTATTTTATGGGTGGGTCTATGTGATTTCACTGAATCACAATTAGTCGAATGGCCCTCCCTCGAAGCCCCAATCGTTGAATCCCATGCACAGAAACCCTCACTCACTTTCCCACCAACCAAACCCTCTTACATTGAAACACCTACCTCTTGTCCACCGTTTTTCTTGATAGTGGGGAATCTCAGCCACCATATCCCCTACCTACTCTACCCATCCAACTCCTTCATATCTATACACCTAATGGGGGTCTTCCGTCCCTTTCCCATGACCTGAAGCCCATCACGTCCAGTGCACCCTGACCTTAATCCCCCTCTCCTCTCCTCCAGGCCCTCTACCCCCACTCAATGCCTTCCATAGCCAGCAAACTCTCTCTCTCCCAATCTTGTTACCTGCTCATCCATGGTGCATCCCCCTCCACTACCCGATTGGGTGTAGCAAACATTGGAGAACGCTTTTATTTGTGCAGTGTTCGCCGTGCGGTCCAGTCTTTGGCCCTAGATTCGCCTGCCCATGTTCAGCAAAGATGGATCAGACAAGTCCATCTTCCCCGGATATGGATAGAAACATATGGACATCGGTAGTATCAGTCTAATGGACTTGCACATCACAATCTCACTCACACCCTCTGGGACAAGAAATAAGTTATGTTGTGAGAATTCTGATTTGTTTCCATTTAAAATATTGCACAATTTACAGGTCACGCCACACTTTCAATACACAATAGAGACCCCTGAAACACTGTTGACAAAGGAAATCAGAATGAATCACAAAAGCATGTTAATGCCATCTGACATTTCCGATCTTTCTATAAACAGTGAACAAGGCAGGATTCAGTTTCCACTACTTACTCAAAACACAGACACACTCTTTCAATCGATGGTGGACGTTTATTCTGAATAAATCATTGGTTACATTCAAAATGTAAAATAACACAGCCAAATGTACAGTAGCAATTTCAATCGTGGGTGCTTAAGTTATTTTAGAAAATGTAAGTTAAATCACTTTTAATATGACTGCTAAATGCAATTAGGGAATCATAACACTAAAGGAATTTAAACAATGTTGTGGTAAAGCAGCTTGGTTTCTGTTTTGCCATACATTTCAATGCAGTTAAAAAGAGTAGTTCTAAAATGACACTTTAGCTCCTAGGGAAAATGCAGAGGAAATAGATAACCGTACAGGTGTCTTTTGGAATTATTTTCTAACTATTGCTACTCAATTCCCTTCCCTTATAAACCCAACCAGTTATTTCAGGATTTCAAATTAGACTAATGATTTTTGTATGGAGCGGCAGACCTGGAAATCGCTGTTATAAATGTGTGATGTCAAAAGCTTACACAAAGCACAGATCCAGAAAAGCTTTCCAATTTGAAAAGGCTCATGTGCCCTGCACTATGTTACCCTCAGTGGGGATATAACTTGAAAATATTGTTTTGTGGTATTAGTTCACTTTCTTTTAAAGTTTATTGAGTTAGTAAAGGGCAGCAGAGCTCTGCTCAAAGAAGATCACTCTGGCCAGAGTTCAGAGACTACCCGTCATGATTGTTCTCTGTTGCTAAGCACCACATACAAAACATACAGTTGTTTCATTAATGGGCCTATCAAAGTCATGCAAGATGAAAGACAAAGGGGCACTTGGATTGCCCAGGAGACCTTCTCTCCTTAGGAAGGTTTGCTACTTCGCCCCCTAAGGGACTCATAGGCTTGACATGCAAGCATACAATGGGGCAGGATTTCCTCCTCTGCCTCACACATCATGCATCTTGAGCTGCATGAGCAACTCCATTTCTTCTTAGTAGAAGATTGGACAGGGATGGTTGATGACCTCCACCTGCAACAAATATGTCAACCCAACCTAATTGTGCCAGAAATGCCAAATAACCTGCCTCAGACCTCTTCCTCTTGCCCCTCTCGCTTCTTTGAGGTTTGTCAAGAGGGACAATGGAAACCATGGGATTGTGCAGGGGTCCCAGAAATTAACCAATGCCCAAACCAGTGAGATCTTTCGACAGCTGTTTTCTAGAGAGGGAGATACATGCCTGGGTCAAGTGTTGCTGCCTGGTCAGGTCCACCAACCCTTTAGACTGTGATGTCACTCTTTTTTCCCCTTCTTTGAACCGTGGCCTGCTTTCTTCCTTTCTTGTCATCCTGCTCAGGATGTTTCGTAAATAATCCCCCCTTCTCATTTATTCATTTTATTGTTATGTATTTAATTATACAAGAAAGATCAATGCTCTTTTGATCACAAAAGAATGTACAAAAGAAAAGGTATCAGATCTGATGGGAAGTAGTGAGCTTCATGAATGAGGTGAGTTTGAGTGACATTCTGGCAAGCTTGCGGTGTGCAGAAAATGAAACCGTTACCAGGGACAATACAAGGGTGGACATACATAGATTAAGGACTATCAACATTAGGCATGTTTAAGTGCACATAGGTAGTACCGCCTGCTATGTTAGAGTTTTGACCATGATGAATGAAGTGCTATGGTGGAGTTACTGAAAGCAAGAAGGGGCAGCGCCAGGTTTGAGGCGAGGGAAAATGTTAGCTTGAAGGCAGATGAGAGATTAAGAGGGTAACTTGGAGGCAAGGAGGCAGGTGTTATGTTGTAAATGACACCTTTATAAGTACTCGGCACAGCGTCAAGACACGTTGTTCTGCGTCCTTACTCCTTAATTCTCATTCTATGACTGCCGACAGACCTCCCTTTTCCGAGTCTTCACTCCCTTGCATTCCACATTCTATTCAGCCACAACACCCCCCTACTTGTCATATATGTTCACATTATATATCCGTTTAGTGAGTTCACAGCCTACATCTGCTCGACAAGACGTGAGTTTTCCTTTACGTATAATCCATTGTGACTTCCTTTCACCTTCCTGAGTCTTTGGGGTCTCTTCAGAGTTATTCTCTTTCCTTTCCTGAACCCTATGTTTGTCTTATGTTTCTCTGTTCTCCTTATTTATATATTGACGTCTGCTTGCTTTCATTTACATAGTCTTCATTCTTGCTCATGAATATATGATGGGTGACAGCTCTTGAATCCACCTGTGGACTGTCATGCTCGTTTTCTTGAAGCATATTCTCTCTATTTTCTCTGCCCACTTGGACTTACTATATTTTGAAACGAATTGTGTTGTCTGTTGTCTTTGTTATTTAGCTACACTTTTATCACGTCCCACTATCCATACTGTGCTGTGGGTGCTACTGCAGACTTTCACAACTCCTGAGACTTCCATACGTTAAATCATTTCTCATTTCTCCCCCTTTCTCTTTATTATTATTTTTTTTTAACCTGTGCTGAATGTCTCGCATTCTTGAGGCCCATCTCTGTTTTCTGACTAACAGGAAGGTGGCATCTTATTGGTCATCCTATTGTTCATTCACCTGCCTCCCATGATTTCGAGTGAAGCATCCATACTTGAGTTATATATACTTCTCTGTGTTAATATTGTTTTATTGTTAGGCCACTCCTCATCCTGGGGTACACCTGTCTCCAGCAGCCCTAGTGTGTCTCTCCTTATGTCTTACACCTCATCCAGCCCTCTCCATAGGCATATTCTTCTATAGCATTTTCCTTCGAGTGATCCACACCTCATGTGGTTCCCTCCTTGGGCAATCACCTTTTTTCCATGGCCCCCTCCTTGGGCAATATTCTTCCCTGTATTCTTCTTTGGCCCCCCTCCTTGGGCATTTCTTTTCTGGCACCCTCCTTGGGCAATATTCTTCTTTGACCCCCTATTTGGGCAGTATTCCTCATTGGCCCCCTCTTTGGGACGTATTCTTCATTGCCTCCCTCCTTGTGATGTCTCATTTCCCTTTCTCGTGTTCTCATTACATCACGTCATCAAGATCACCATGGTACATCCTTCTGCCGAACCTTTGTCGTCGGTCCGCATTGAGATCTTTGTAACCTCTGCCTTCCTGTTTATTGTGTCTGTAGTGTACGTTTACTGTTCATTTGCCCCTCTGTGCCATTGCCGACCGTTTGATACCTGCTGGCAAGCATGCCCTATGCTGCTGTGCATGATACACATGTTGCATGTGTGAATGCCTTCTCCATTAGTCTGCTGTGTTTTTTTTTTGCGTGAATCATGTGGCCTGTGCGCATTCTCTCCTTCTCCCCCATGTTCGCCTTCGCTCTCTTTCTCCGTGTTGGCGAAAAGCTGGTGCTCAGCGGGGTCCCCTTACTGCTGTAGTGCGATGGTCTCCTCGCTCAAGTGTCTTCCTTACATTGCCCTAACGGCCATTCGGCGTCTCATGGACCTTGGATGCTGTGTTAAAGCTAGGCACCCTGTCAGGTTTTGAGCTCCGTCTTGCTCGTCACTCTGTATTCTATTTTTATAATGTTTTCACTGCACGCTGATTTTATTGCACATGTGTCTTGGTTTGCCTTTATCAGCAATTATTTTACTGTGCACGTCGTTATTTTCTTATTGCTCAATAGCGCTCTTGTGTTAGCGTATAACATTTCCTTATTGCTTGACAACTCTTGCATTTGCGTAATTTCCCGTTATCTAATTTGACTTGTATAATATATTTTGCTTTATTTCTTTTGTTCAGTCTGTGCCAAGATGAATGTAGCTGAAATTGTATGCTTTCCAATGTTAGTGTTAGGATAACAAATATGCTTTATTTGCATTGAGTTGCCATAGTGATATGTATGCATTTGGAGGAAGTGCATTTGTGAAGTGCTGTCGGCCTTGGAGGAGCCCGAATGCCCGTTTTCTCTGTGGACAAGAAACTACAAACTTTAACTTGTAACAAGCCTAAGCCCTGCCCCTTTTCCCCAAAATCCTCTTAAACAGCAGGTCGCGCGCATTTGGCGGGCGCGCATTTGGAGGAAGTGGATTTGTGAAGTGCTGTCGGCCTTGGAGGAGCCAGAATGCCCGTTTTCTCTGTGGACAAGAAACTACAAACTTTAACTTGGTAAACACACTGGGAAAGAAGAGACTTATTAAGGACACTATTTCCAGTGCTAACTGTGATTTACACTCTCTTGTTCTACTTATTTCCACAGTAACAAGCCTAAGCCCCGCCCCTTTTTCCCAAAATCCTCTTAAACAGCGGACCACGCGCATTTGGCGCGTGCGCATTTGGAGGAAGTGCATTTGTGAAGTGCTGTCGGCTGTCTGCTGGCTGAGGGTCTGAGGGCTGAGGGCTACAGACAATTGCAATTAGTCATCTTGTCAGGTAAAAAAAAACGTGCATTGAATGATAGATTTGCACATATTATTGTGAAAGTAAGAAAAAGAAAGGGGGTCATATATAAGAAATTGTCATAAGTTAATATTACGATATTACTGTTGTAAGATTATATTTTGATCACAAAATGGTAATGACGTTGCGCACCGGGATGCCGTCAAAGGAAGCCATTACCGTGTGTGTACATGATGCCATTTCTACTCCCAAAACGTCCTCAAGAACGATAAATCTTGCACGGGTTAGCAAATCAACATCTAGCTTGAGAGCCTGTTTGGCAGTAGCCGACATTAGAAAATACTGTGCTATAGGGAGTGCTCAAGCAGTTGAGCATGATGCATTGTCAAGTAAACTGGATTTAATAGACAAAGATACTCAAGAGAGTTGTGAGGAAATTCATGTGCCCCTACCTGACTCGCTAATTGCGGCAGGTTTACTGGATGTAATTGAACAACAAGGAGAGGGGAGGGTGGAACCCCAAATCAAGGTGATAGAAAGCGTACTGGGCTTACAAATCACTCCAGTCTTAAGTAAAGATGAAAAAGAACAGGATGTTTTTATTGATGATACGAAGAATGGAAATGTTGAAGTGGTGAGTTTAGATGACACACTTAATAGAAATGAAGTTAGCTCGCTGGAAACAAACCAGCCTTTTGACTTTAAACGGGATTTAAATGTTAGCACAGATAGGTAGGAGCTATACCAGTCACCAATGATGTTTTCTCCAACAAATAATGCTTCATCTGTCTCTTCCTGTTCCTTTGCTCAACCAACCCTGCGGCGAAATCACTCGGCCCCAAATGAAAAGATTCAGGCAATACCGGGAAGCTTTGTTATAGGACTTGAAACCTCTTTGCAAACTATGAATGCAGCTCTTTTTTCACTTACACGCCTCTATGATACACTAGATATGAAAATTAACAACCAACACTCCCTTCTAATTAAATTACTTCAAAAAACCGCAGCAAAAGAGTCTGGTTGCGGACGCTGCGAAAAGGAAAAGAACAGACACAACAATCGAACTATAAATCTAGAATCAAGAACAGAAGATACGAAATTACAGGTTGATGATATACTTATAATCGATTGTACTCAAAATCAATTGTCTGCATTTCAATTAGGGGTAAAAAACAAAAATAAAAATACAAAGACAGGAAGTTCAACAGAATTAGTGCAGGAACATAAAATTGATGAATTAATTAATGTGGACGATCAGGAAAGCTCTATGAGAAGTAGTATGGAAGAAAAAAAAAAAAAGAAGAGTGCATAGTTGGACAACTCTGCTCTAAAAAAAAGAAAGACAAGGCAAAAAACTTGGAGATCTCTGACAAGCATCCCCTAATACAGAAAGAAAATAGTGATACTCAACCTACTACAGTGGTACCAGAAAATGAAATTACGCCGGTGTATGACATCTTTGACACAAGAAAGAAAGAATGCAACATGAATGTCAAAATTACTACAAAAAAATCAAAAAATGTTCCTACTGTTGGTAACTCTAAAATCACAGGAACAAAGCAATTCATACGTACCCTAACTTTGCCGAAAACAGCGCCAGCTGTAGCTCGCACGGCTATCGCAAATAAATATCGGAAAGCAATATCCCAAAAAGCGAGCCAAGGACGAATGACACAAAATACGCCCGCAGAATATGAACCTTTAAATAATCTAATTGAAATGGCTGATCAGCAAAAGGAAGCTGAAATTTGCAATGCCAATAAGGCGACATTATGTGAGGCGAGTAGTAGTGAAGCAAGTGATGTACTAAATAAACCAGCGAACCAGATGAATGATGGCTTGACTAACATTGAGAACCAGCCTATAAAAGAGAAACAGGATAAGGCTAGTTATGGTGTTGAATGTAATGACTCTACAAAACAGCAACAGGATAAGCTGATACTTATGTCAGAATGGAAATCAGAAATAGAGCAATCCTTGAAAAGAATCATTGCGCAAGCAAATATGGATGAGAATCCAATGGGAACTGGTTTGGGTGGGGAAGTTCGTACACCCGTGAGTAACATGGTAAAACACAATCAACCTCAGCCCAAAACACACTACATATCTAAAGCTGGGTATAGAACGCCAGGCAGAGACGTTAACATAAAATGTCTGATAATGCAATGTCGACTTCAGCCTTGTCAAAGATTTGACCTAAATAGACAATCTGTGCTAAATATATTTGCTGAGGTGCAGACTCTTGAAGGGATAAGTTCATGTGGCATAGACCAGATTGAATTCCCTCACCAAAACGATCTGTCCATAGTAAAGCTATGGATGAAATCCAGCTTTGTTAAAAATGCAGTATGGGAAGCACGAGATGATCTCTATGAATTGGGTTTTATTTTGATAAATCCAGCCTTGTGGGAACAACAACAACCACCTATCCCAAGAAACCAGGCTGTGCCCAAAGTAAATGTATACCAGAAAGGCCAAAGTTGTTATTCACAATCAAATGTCTCAAGTTCAAATGGGCAAATGGTAGAGGAGAGAGAGCTGAGAACGAATAGCAATTAACTAGTCCAAAATCTAAAAACCCTAGCGATAGCCTCTTGGAATACAAGAGGCTTTAAGCATCTCACCAAATCCAAAGATAGCCTATTGTTGAATTATGACGTTTTGGCTTTCCAAGAAATTTGGCTCGCAAAGGCTCCAGTGTGGGACAATCATGTTTTAATTTTGAATCCTGCTATCATGCCAGTCAGAGGTAGACCTATGGCAGGTTTAATGGTAGCTATAAAAACATCCCCCAATATGCAAATTGAACATTGGTTTTCTCCTAACAGCTTTTTACAATTGGTAAGGATTAAATTTAAGACCGAAGATATTGGATTATTAAACATCTACTGGAATCATGTTGGAATATCCGAATCTGATTTCTTTGAAGCTATGGACGAAACATTAAATCTAACAATCCTAGATCCGATTTGCAAGCATGTAATAATAACTATGGCTTTGAATTTAACATGTATAACCCAAATGGGAACACCTCTGACGCCGATAGCTAAAAGATGGAACGCTTATATGGCGGAACGAATGTTTGTAATGTTAAATGGTGCCAAAAAGGTGACATACCATCTAACACCACGTGGCATAGAGGTTCACAAACAGCAACAATTGATTACACCTTTGTAAACCGAGACCTGTTCAATTATATAACTGAATTTCGAATTATATCCCAGAAAATAAGTGATCATGACATCCAGTCCATAAAATGGACCTGGGAAATTGATGACAAACTATACGATTAATCTCTAGCTTGTAACTTAATGACTAATTCAGCTCAAAATCGATTTAATTGGACTCCGGCATCTTTACAACTCCTATGTGAAACACTAGATCGGTCCCATCATAGTAACACAGTTCATGGCTCTAATATCTGTCCTTCCTATGTTGAAGAAATGCAGATCTTTAGGACTAAGAGAAATGATCAATATAGTAGCAAGCCTAAAAATCTGCACACCTTTGACATTGAGGTAGCTATTCACAAATCTCGATACAGGGCTGATAGAAGGAAAATTATAAAGGAAAACTCTCTGGACTGCTCACGACAACTGAATACATTAAAATGCAAATATAAGAATTGGATAAGAGCAAGAAAAGCTCTCATGTATCAACACGATGCAGAGGTCATGTTGAATTATCTTCGGTAGAAAAATTCAGCTAAAATATGGTCACTTCTAAAACAGACACAGATAAAAGTTCACATAGTGAATCAAATGAACCCTATTCCCCAAGAAGTATGGTCTACCTTTTATAAAACTTTATATGCTAACATTATTACGATTACATATCAAGAGAATTTTGAACCAAGCAGGACAGAGAATCTTGTTTTTGACATTGACGACATCTTATTGTTTATTGCAAAATTGACTACATCCCGTGCTCCGGGCCCAGATGGTTTGTCAAACTTCATGCTAAAAAAAAATCCAACTGCATGGGCACAAATTCTAATAACCATCTTTAGGCAAATTGTGCCAACTGACTCCATTCCAGATTCATGGAGGAAATCCATAACTATACCTATCCACAAGAAAGGGGATAATCAACAACCTAAGAACTATAGACCTATATCTCTCATGGATATACCTGGTAAAATTTTTGCCCGTTTATTATTGAGAGACATTAATAATTGGCTGAATGGGGCGGGAATTAGAGACCCAAATCAAACTGGCTTCATGCCAGGAATGGGGACAGCCATTAATTTGCATATTTTGGAAGTATTAAAGAAACAAGAGTATCAGAGGGGGCAGGCAATATACACGGCTTTTATGGATTTTCAAGCTGCCTTTGACTCAGTATGTAGAAAAAGACTAATCAATAAGTTACAGGAAGCAAAGTGTCCGAATTATATTATATACTGGATCAACGAATTACACTCTAAAACTACAGTACAAATCAGATTTGCCTTAGATGGCACCATATCGGACCCAATTGAAACATTTCGGGGACTAAAACAAGGATGCATCTTGGCAAGTACCCTGTTCAACTTTTTTATGTCGGCAGTGCAATATGATTTTTTGAAAACAACATCTGACGCTCCCCGTTTGGGAGGGCATGCAGTCCCCTGGCTATTCTATGCTGACGATTTAGTGTTACTTTTGAAGACACCAGGGGGCTTGCAGGCACTCCTAGATACACTAAGTAATTATGTTGCCTCAAACTTGCTTACAATCAATCAAGGCAAGTGCAAAATCATGATACTTGAGCCAAAAAAAAAAAATAATCTCCAAAACCAGAAAATGGCAAATCCAGAATGTGAATATAGGTGTCATCTCTGATTACAAGTACTTGGGAGTGACAATTAGCAATAACCAACAGGACAAACCATATTTCTGTGAAGTCGAAACCAAGGTTAATACTGGTATAGCTCAGTCTAAGATAATACAAGGCAAATTTGGCAAGTTTTCATTACTTCCAGCCATTACATTTTATAAGCAAAAGGTCACACCGATAATAACCTATGGTGCAGAAACAAGAGAGACCATTCCAGAAAATGTGTGGCTAAAACTTGAGGGTCGTTATTGGAAAAAAATCTGTGGCCTTCCAATGTCTACATCTATGTGTTTGATACGACATGAACTCGGTCTAGTATCATTGTATGCAATTTATACATGGAAAATCTTGATGTTGTATCGTAAATATAACATGGCTACTAGAGAAAATGGAATAATGTATACAATGAGAGGATATATGTTAGAATCAGTGAACCCCAAAATTGAGAAATGGAGAAAGTGGGTAAAAGAACTAATGAACATATCTGGTATTGATCTTGAGCTACTCATTACCAACCCAAAGAGGGCAAAAATTAAACATGAAATGTTTGATTGGATAAGAACTCGAGAGGCATGTATAAAACTACGAGTGTTTACACAACAAGCTTTTGCGATCAAAAAACGTCATGTAATAGAAAACTACTTAACAAAGTTCCCAGATGCCAGATCTAGGTATACATACATGAGAATACGATTGAATATTTGCCATACGAACCAAGTGAGATTCATGAGAAAGAAATCAGCCAATGCCAATTGTAGATTTTGTCTTGACACAACAGCAATGGAGACACTAAAACACTTATTCTCCGAATGTCCTGCCTTATTACAACAAAGATGCAAAATGTTTAAACATTTGTTTGAGAGTGAGTCCAGCTTGAGTGAAGACGTGTTATGGAAGATCTTGTTTAATAGTCAATCTGCTAAATTGAACATTGCAAGTGTTATGTTTATTGAATCACTAGCCTTGTCGGACTGAAGTGATACTACTGATCTCAACTCTAAAGTGATACAATTTTAATTTGAATTTTAAATGATACAAGTAGTCCATCATGCTGTTTGAATGTGTGGTATTACATAATGAAATGGATTGATGTGGACACGTTTTAGTGATTTGCTGCTAAATTGAATTTCCTAATTTTCTAATGTTATTATATGTTTTAATAATAATTGGGCATACCAAATACTTTTGTATATTGTAATCTAATGATGTGATGTAATGTATAATTGTTTTCTAGTTTCTTTTGTGTCTCTTTTTGAAAAGCTGTATTTTACAGCTAAATCAAATAAAAAAAATAAATAAAAAAAAATGTATGACTTTGATAACTGAGACCCAACCAAACTGGCCGCTATGTTTCCTTACGTCTTTATGTCCTTTCTTCTAATTTTAAGAGTAGCATTGTATTCTAGTCTTATTGTTGGCTCGCTCCTGAATTACAATTTGGAGATTGAATAATACCTCACGCGCCGTCAAGCTGTTTACTTTTTTCAAATAATTCGGATCAAGAGTTGTTTGCACAGTATTGCATGATTCAATGTTTTGACACTCTAAATGATATAATTGTCATCCTTTTGGGCATTAGCTTTGTCTTGCACAGTTGGGCTTGCGCTGCGCTCCTTACCGTCTCTGTTGCTCTCCCACCCGACAGCGTCTGCAGAGCTTTGGGTTACCACCACTACTTCATCCCTGCTGGGTGCCACCTTCCTTAAGCTTCTTAGTTTTTGGATCATTTCAGTGGCTCCTGTATTCTGTGTTTTTGCGATTCAGGCTTTGCTTTCTTTTTCACCACCTCCGTAGGTTATAATTTCCAGCTGGTTCCCCTCGTCAGACAGTAGCTTTAGCGTGGGTTATCTCTCCATCCTGGTTGCCAGTGGTTATGTTGTAAATGACACCTCTATAAATATTCAGCACACCATCAATTAATAATCACAAGACACGTTGTTCTGCGTCCTTACTCCTTTATTCTTATTCTATTACTGCCGACCGACCTTCCTTTTCCGAGTCTTCACTCCCTTGCATTCCACATTCTATTCAGCCACAACAGTAGGCTTTCAGTTTGGCTCTGAACAAATCTTCCCTAACTCCTTTGGGTTAGTGTAGTGATTTGACTTCTCCTCTATTCTGGTAGAATGAATGTTGGGTTGACTGACACAGAATGTGACCAGGTAGAATGTTGTGGTAAGACTGGTGATCTGAGAGTCAGTTGAGATGTGAGCCCTGAGAGTGAGGATGCCGGTGCTTGTCATTGTTTCACTGATGTTCCTACTTGATGAACATGACTCAATAATCTGGATGGAATGCACAGGAACCTAATAAAGAAGTCACTGGTACATTTAATGATGTCAGACTCATCCTGGCCGAACCCTAAGCTCTACAATGGCGATGAGGATGCTGGCTATGCTGGGGGGACAGCACAGAAGAGAGACAAGCACCGCCCCCCCCAAACTCGAAAAGAAGGCTCTCTCTCAGGTAGGGGCAGTGTTGGCAGTTATTAAGCTCAAAGGGGCCCAGAGCCAGATCCAGAGGCACAGGATGTAGAGGGCAGTGCCAGGGCCTGGGGCCAGCGAGCCTGCCAGCTGTTGTGCAGGCAAAGACTGTGGGGAGCCCATATGCTGCGTGCATTGTAAAGATGCTGGCGGCCCATGACTGTGTTCTGGAGGGGTTGGGAACCCATTGAGTGAAATTTGGAGGGGTTTGGAACCCATCATTTGGACCTTGAAGGGGCTTGGAGTCCGGACACACAGTATTAAAGGCCCATCTGCTGCGTTTTGAAGGGATTTGTAATCCGTACAGTGTGTTGGAGGGACCTACGGTCCATAAATCAGTGGAGACCCAAGAGGCAAGTCTTACCTGTGGCCCACAGAGCAGGCCTCATCATGCTGCTGCAGCGGCAGAGACTCAGGTGCTGTATTGCAGAGCGGAGAGTGATCCGTTGGTGCTGACAGGTGTGTGTGGCCTCGTGGAGGGCTGTCCTGACTCGGTAAGCCCATTCATGAAGCTGTCAGTGTTTTTTTGGATTGCTCGGTTGGCACCAGGACAATAGTCTTGTGGGAGACTTCAGACAGATGTTGAGCAAGGCGATGTGGTCTTCGGTTGGTTGCGCTGAATCGCACAGATCGGAGGGATAGTTTCTCAGAGGCTCCAAGCAATAGGTGACCTATTGTGTTTGCTTTGACCATTGGAGCGTAGAGATCTGCTCGTCTCAACGGATCAGTAGGAGTGGTGATGTCACACGAGGATGCTGGGGAGTTGGCGATTCTGTAGAATGTGTGGACTGTCAACCCTGTGACGATTTCTGCAGGAGTTGGAGGTAGAGAAAGGGACCTAGAACGCTCACAGACGTTAACGCCTAACGTCGTTAACACAGGGTCCTTTATCCAGACAGTGTTTCGCTCATAGCAAGGATGACGCTGAGCGAAGGAAATTTAAAAAGGCTCTGGAAGTTGAATTGTGTGAGGGGGCCAATGCGGAAGAAAACATCAGTGGTGCAATCTTGGTGGGCGCAGGTGTTGATCAGGGCAAATGGAAAATGAAGCGGCCCGTCAAGAGAGGGGGTCGAGGGATGCTGACTCTGATGTTGGGATCTTCAGAAAAAGAGTTAATAGTACAGAAGAAGAGTCAGATGTCTACAACGGCAAGATGGGCGATAAGGAAACCTCTGCTCTGCACTTCAGGTACTGTGAACGGAAATGCCAGGAGTGTTACGGTTCTGTACCAGACAACAATCCACTTGTGAAGTCGATGCTTTGCTCAAAGTGCGGTATGATTTTAGATTTGCCAGAAAATTACTGTTTGTATGACTCTACGAGAGTTCAACACGGATTTATTAAGTTTCTTTCATGAAATCTCTATCGAGCAAAGAGAGTGTTAGATTGTGGAATACTGTTGCGTAATGTTAGCTTAGTAAGTGTGTCATTTATATGGTTTAGGTTGTTGTGATGCAAGGCCTGAGTGCGACTTAGTGTCCATGAAATCTGTTTCGAGTCGTGGCCTCTGTGGTTGAATATATATATAGTAGTAATTTAAGTACAACATAAATGGTAGTGTAACAGTCATGCAAATAATGTTTTTTTCTTCCACAATTGCACTGTTATTGGTAATGGTTGTATTTAACAGCGTTTTCTTCCCCACAGAAAGACTCTATAAAAGAAATGTGAAGTGTGGACTGGTCAGTGTTACAGAATGTGATTCTTAAAAGTGATTTGCGAGAATTCTGCCACACTAATATTTTCTTTTACAGGTGGGACAATTTGGTTACGGTTAGATGACTTGGTATAGGAAAAAAAAAGAGAAGGAACACTGTTGTTTTAATTTGTAATGTGTACAATGTTATAACAAATGATAGATTAAGTTGTAGGCATATGTGGGTATGTGTGGAAGGAATGTGTGATGTGGTTCTCCCTGTGTTTGTGAGTTGTTAGTGAGGGATGTTCTTTTAACACAGGCAAGTGAGTAGTGCCACTGAGCTGGTGTGGTGTGGCTATCCGAGTATTGGGGATACTCAGACTGGTTCAAAAAAGAATGGCATTGCACGACCTGTGTTTTATTCGCATGGAGGGGTGTGAGCGAGCAGAGTGTTTGTTTGTTGTTGGTGAGCGCTGTGAGACTAGGAAGAGTGGAGGGGCTGGTATGCCTGATACGTGAGGAGTTGGAATGGTATATTTATGATGTTGGTGGTGTCTCTTCCCCACTTAGTAGAAAGGGGAAGTGGTATTGTTGGTAGAGTTAATTGTACCACTAAGTGAGGACGTTCATGGGTTTAGTGTTGTGTGTTAGAGCGTTTTGGTTAGGAGATATAGATGCACGTGCATTTGGTTTGAGGTTCAGCATGTGTGGGTTTTGTTTAAGTGAGTGTTGTTTTGTTGTCACTAAAGGGAGGAGATATGTAGTGATTTGACTTCTCCTCTATTCTGGTAGAATGAATAGAATGTTGGGTTGACTGACACAGAATGTGACCAGGTAGATTATTGTGGTATGACTGGTGATCTGAGGGAGTCAGTTGAGATGTGAGCCCTGAGAGTGAGGATGCCGGTGCTTGTCATTGTTTCACTGAAGTTCCTACTTGATGAGCATGACTCAATAATCTGGATGTAATGCACAGGAACCTAATAAATAAGTCACTGGTACATTCAATGATGTCAGACTCACCCTGGCCGAACCCTAAGCTTTACAGTTAGCTTATGTAAAGGGTTTCATTAAACCTTCTATGGGACATTTGTGCTGAAATTATTTTCTATTGTGCTCGGGGGATTCTTCTCAGGATTCTACCTCCACCTTATTGGAGAGGCGATTAAATGTACAAATGTGTCCGTCCTCACGGAGTCTTGCGAGGATAGCTCAGTGGCAACGTGCTCGCATTGGAAGCAAAACGACACGAGCAACACATGTTCCATCCCCGGGTCGGTGCTTAGAAACCTCTGGATATTAAGCGCGTTATAAATAACCTATCATATCACAGTAAAATGCCATTGCTAAGAGGAGCATTTTTCACAGCAAATAGGAGGTTACTAAATATACATTTGCAAAAACATCATACTTTGAACAACAACAGCCACCTCATGCTGTTCGCATTCATTTCACTTTAATGACAATGGTTGAAAGGTTATATGGTACTCTAAATGTCAATAGATTTCATTTTAAAATATGTCTGTTTAAAACGTCTTCACAGTTTTGTGCACAGCAAGTAAACTTAAATGAACAATGAATAAGCACACGTCAGGATCTGCTTCATTAACAATAAAGATTGCCCACGCTTACAGCTCAGGAAAGTCTTCATTCTATTAAAGACAAGGAGGCGAACATTATGCTATACTTTCTTTATTACTGCCATAATTAGCTTTTCAAATTAAACTTTTAAAACTACAAATTTTGTAATGTTTTTCTGAACTTTCTTGAAAAAGGTGCAAATTTTGGGATTAAAAGTTCTGCAATCCAAGTAAAGTCTCAAAATCTAACTCCAAACCACGACTCCCATGACTCTCCGGGGTTTGGTAGTCCTGACCTCTCCTCCTGCACCTATCCGCATGCAGGTCAGCCCTTAAGAACCCTCAACCCTAGGTCCTTTCCTCTTTCTTTTTTGCTGCCTTGTAGAGATAAGTACCTCAGTTTACTAAGCTGCTATGGTAATTATTTGTTTGGCTTTACAAGCCGTGTAATATCGTATATCTTGCCTAGTCATAGTGCGCAGCTTAGGCGTTTTATATGGTGGATGCACGACATATTTAGCGCGGTTATAAAAATAAATAAATAAAAAAAATAATAATAATAATGATAAATACCGTCATTAAAAGCGTGTTCGTCTCGTCACGTATGCAAGAGTATCGCGTTCGTTATTGCGCGTGTATACAGTTAGCCATTTAGTTTGTCGGTTGTCGGGGAGAGGCGGAGCCGACGCTGTGAGTGAAGAAACATCAGTTTGTTTGAATTCTTGAAGCAAGATAATGAACTCTTGATATAAAACCCAGATTCTTATAATTTATGGGATCAGTTCGGATTGCATTTTTTTGTTATTTTTGTTCATTCTCTCAACATTTCTGTTTTCAATGGTTGATCCCAGTGGAGTTTTGTATCATGCTATTCTGGAAACAGAATAATTAGTTTGTGTTTTTCATGTAATAATGTTGTCTTGCATCCTGAACAACACAATCCCACAACTATTGATCTATAAAGGGGCAGAGATACTAAAGCCCATGATTGGTTGGCACACAGAAGCCGTACAGACCATATGGCTCTGTGATCATGAAGTGAGAGCCTCGTCAGATTGAGGCTACTCCAAAAGTAACAATTCAATGTCTAAAGTTTTTCGGAAACAGGTGATCTTCAGAATTAGGCCACACCTCATATAACGGTACATGAGATGTGGGAGCAGGCAGCATAGAGAGGCTTCACCTAACAAGGAACATTGAAAGTACAGCACATGGTTCAGCACCAACATAAATAAGTGCTTGCTTTTGTAGAGCCATGTCAGTCATGTGACCAATTTCACGCTAGAGAAAAATTTCAAGATCAGAATAGGTGGAGATGTTCATGTGAGGAATGGGACCCTGCTAGAGACATGTCCAATGGTAAAGGATGTTCCTGTAGAAGTAGTAGTATCTAACGTGGTAATAAATACATGTATGAAGAGATTGTCATTGTTTAAAATGCCATAAATTATTGCTGGATATTTCAAAGTTTATTGTACCTTTTTGTTAGACATTGGAGGAATAGTATGTTCATTACTCTGCAGCTACAAAACATTAAATTGACTCTGCCACCTGCTGCTGCCAGAAATCTAATTTTGAGCACAGTTTTTAACTGATATCATTAACACTTTAACTATTGGAAAATAACTAATCTTGGCATACAATTGAGACTTCAGGTCTTATCTATAAAATAATGCATACATGCCTGGTCGAATACATATATCTGTTTTGTTTATTGGGAAAATATCCTAGATTTTGAGCATTTTAGTTTGATTAAATAAAGAAAAAACATCAAACACAAGCGCAGTTTTCTCTACATGATACGTTTAAATAATAATAATAATAATAATAATGAAGATCTGGCCCAGATATCAGTTAATACATGCACAGAGTAATCATTAGACATCCATAATTGGTTGAAGGTATGGAAAATAAAACATTGTTATCATGTGTGTAACAATAGGCATTGTTTACCATCAACTCTAGTCACTCTAAACAACATTTTTCTGTTGATAAAAGTGTCAAATGCTTACTTAGTTTAAATGATTGTTCTTGTTCTGTTGTAATATTGGTGAACCCGTAGGCCCTTTAAGTGAGGTACCACTCTATCGGATGGATGAGGGTGCAGAAGTTACTCCAACATCAATGATAAGACCGACTCAGGAAGTTGGCAAATAGTTAACTGTTTATTAACAATGATCTAAAACAGGGAATACTACAGACATCAAAGGACGTCTCACAGCATATCTCTCAGCAATATACATAGAAAACATGATTATATAGTAAAAACCCATCATCATTGATGTCATACTAAATGGCAAAGTGAGAAAACCTAAGTTGGATTGTGGTAGGTCAATGGGGAACATCTAAGTATCCTTTCTATAGGGGATGAAATTGTGATTGGGTCTCTACAGTCAGGTGGACAACTAAGCCCACCCCTAGTGCAAGTCATTTTCAGTGTCATAAAATACACAATGTTTCATTGGGTCCATAACTATAAGGCTCTTTGATACATGGCCCTCTACAATTGGTTGGCATGCTTGTACCCTTCTGGAATATTCCAATCGCTAGTAACATGCAAACTGGTACCCCAGGTGCTGGTGGGTTGGACTTCACCATGCTTGCCCCCTCCAATTAGCCCATCATCCATCATCACTCAAGCTGTCTGCCATTCGAATAGTCTTTGAACTTGACCATGCAAGTATCACTGCTCCTGTGAATAGAAGGGAGTGTGAGCATACCCTTATCTTCAAGTGCCGGCGTAGCTTTCCCAAAGTCAATTTCTATCTCATGTGACAGAAGACTGTGTTTTGAGCTCCTTCTTCCCATTTAATACTTTTAAAATTAATAAAACTTGGCACTCATTGTCTTCCTTCGTACCTTAAAAGGAGCTTGTTTCAGCTCTCATGTTCATTGTATCTTTCAATAATAGATAACCAGGTTCTTGACTGCCTCAACCCTTGACACAAAGCCAGACAAGCATTCTTGATTCTTCCTTCATCGTCAGCCCTTCTTATTCTACTGGGCCACTCTTTCAGCCCTTCTGTTCATGGGGTCCTAGTTTGCTAAAATTTGACGTGGAACATTCAGATTTTATATAATGGTGGCATTGCCTGCAATCTATTCACTGCGTATAGCCAGCCTACATGAATACTTAGTCTACTTGTGTTACTGCATCTGTATATTTATAAAACTGCTTGCATTTTCTTTGGTGCAATTTGCACGTGAAATCTACATTCCTCACGTCATCAGATTCTATATGGTCTATTCACCTTCTCTCTTGGCACCTCTTCTTTGGCGTGTCACCTTGCTTCAGGGGAAATCACCAGTCCCCTCTTCCATCTGTCTTTACATGCTCCTCCGGGGTCTCTCTCAAGAGACACTGTCAGCTCTTTGTGGAAACATAAAGAATGGTTTTCTCAATGGACACCTTGTCTCAAAGGCTTTTTGTGTTATGGGCATCATTACATGTGTCGTGCTTGTCACTTTTTCCGTGTCCCAACATATAGGCAAAATAGGGGTGGAACTTCCTGTACAGGCATTTGGCCCCTCCTCTACACTCCCCCCTCTGGTTGATTCATCGACCACCTCCCTCATCAGTCTTCATATCAATACATCCTCTTCTGAAGTAGTGTTTCTTTGGAGTCCATATTTTCACCACACCTTTCAACGATCCTGCTGATTTTACATGGTCATCAAACTTCCAGGTCATGTGGCTGCATTGTCCATTCGGGCTACAGTAAACCCATCTACCCACATACTTCTTGTTTTTTTTTCTCAGATGCAGGAACTGTGTTTCCTCGGGTGCCTGAATACTGGCTTCTATGTACTTTCTGATCTCTTCATCTGTCAGCTCCTTGGGTCCAAATCCAGATTCAACATCAATCATGATATTCATTCCAACTGCTTTCTTTGCTGTCTTTTTGCACTGTGTGATTATTATCCTGATCACACAGCATCCAAACATGATCATCACCAGTAATGCTCCAAGGAACTTGAAGATATTCGACATCCATTGTGGAACTCATGAGAAGATTGATATAAACCAGCTGTCATCTGCAATATCTTCTACTTCATCTTCCATCTTGATGTGCAAATTCATCAGCAACGTTATGGACTCTGCAAGGTCCCATTCTCATCATTGTGAGAAGGTATGAATGTGCAACATGATTCTCCGATTTTGGCTCAAACACCTCCATCCATCGCTGTAATCATGTCCAGGACATAACTGTTCTAGAGAGTCATCAATCTTATGGCTCTCAGCTCTTCTTTGATAGCGTTGAATCCTTTTACTGTGGTAGTAATAGTCTGCAGGAGCTCCCATCTGGTTATTTGTAACCACTTAGCATTCACCATCATCTGGATCCCTGGCATAAAGATAGTTGTGAATATCGCTGAAGTCTGACTGAACAACCTGTGTTCATACGTAATTCCATCGAAAGCTTCTATCGATTTAGCTGAGAAGTAATTCTCCCTCGTTGTCCAGTTGAGAAACTCAATGATCTCCTCTTCCTCATATGGGCATCTGCATTTGGAAACTCTCCAATGTTTAGGTCACTCTAGGGAACCACTAATGCTGGAACATGAATAAGAACTAGGGAACACAGCCCTCTCCAGTCCTTGGGCAGCTTCATATAAGCTCTGGATCCACAGGCCCAGTAGTGGTGCATTTTCACTACTGTCCCATCCTTCATGCCTGGTACAACGAGAATTCAATCACACTGTTGATTCTGACTTTTCTCATTCCATTGTTTCGGAAACACAGCTCTGCACTGGCTAGAGGCACTATCTGAAAAGGTCCTCCTCTATCATAAACCCATGTCAGCAACTTTGCAATCTTTGGCCAATGATGCTTGCATTCATTCTCAACGGTATTTATGACTTGCTTATAACATCATGAAAATTGAGCTTTTTGTTTACTTCCCATCTAATTCCTGCTCCATTCATTCCAGGCTGTTCATACCTTATCACATGATCTCTGGTGTGGGATCTCTCTCGTGTCTTTGAATCTTGCTCATAATTATCTTCTTCTGGGGCAGTCTTCTCAGTCACCCATACCAAGGATACTGTTCGACCCTGGAACTGACCTCTCATATGCCAGAGTGCATGGTGTGTCAGGCAATGAGCTTTCTGGACTGCAATTTCTACAGATATGAATATCTTAGAGTTTCCCATAGCATAAGGAATGAGAACACAAACAGAACAACTCTCTTTGGATGTTCTCTCTCCGACCTTTTTCATGTGCTGATGCCACATGTTGTTCCCCAGATGTGTTGTACTGTCTAAATAATTATTTAATTTGTGATCATCTTCGCTTGCGCTTCTCCTGTGTCTCCCTTTCATATAGTTATTGCTTACAAAATGCTCAAGAAGTATATAAGTAATAGTCCTTCCTTCAGGGGAATTCATAGGAACACGTGTCTTAGCAATAGGCAACCCTACACAAACTGCTGGTGTAGAGAAAATCACAAATGGTCTTGGTCTTTCGGTAACACGCAATTCTTCTAGAGTCACTGGATTGGGGAGAATCAAGGGGACTTCTGCCTTCTTTGGACCAATAAAGTAAACGTTGTTTACCAGAAGAATCAGAAAAACAATGATAAATGCTGTGCATGCACATTTAATACACCAATACATTAATCCCCACAATTTACGATCCTACACACATCGTTGAGTTTGCTCACTTTCCAACACTGTGCCATTCTCAGAATTCCTCACTGTGCCTGTGTACTGCTTTAAGGAAGGAAAACAATGTTTTTAATCAGGCAACTCTGTTAGGTCAGGTAATTGCAGGTGCAGGATCTGTTCAACTATTGCCATAAGTAGCCTCCTGATTGTAGGGCATTTTTAGGATTGTGCAGAAAAACATGTATATTAGTACAGCACCCAACAAAAGCAGAACAATATCACAAAATACAAATGAAAACAGCGAGAAGGAGCCTTGGACATCGACACCATTAGTATAATTAAATAGAAACTCAGTGAGGAAAGAGTCTGGAAACTGCCCGCGTTTCCAGTCGTCAAATTCAAACTCCAGGTTTGGCACATTTGGCAGTATGTCTTTTCTAAACTTCAAATCAAAAGATTTGTGTGACTCAAGAATTGCGTTTGCACTCTTGCTAAAAAATCTATAAAGAGTGTCTGATGCGATCCACAGTTCAAATGCACAATTGCATTTATTTAATCAGCAACCTTAGCGTCCTTCTTCCTTGTCATCGATCGAGTCTGCACGTGCTGAATTTCTTCTTCTAGACTTGCTTATGAATTGATAGTCGGAGGTGCGTCAGCCTGCCCTTTATACGTTTTTACGTCACCAAGGTGTATCAATGCGCGTCTCCTTTGGACTTTTACTTCTGATGGACTAATGTCCTCCACAATGTATGGTCCTGTGAATCATGGCTCATGCCACTTTCAAGTGAAATTGCGTATTAAAATCGCATCTCCAGAGTATAGTTTAGGTATAGGTAGTAATGTCGAAAGTGCGGTTGCTGAATGTTCTTCATCTGTGTTCTGAGACTGACTCTCCTTGCGCTTGAGTAGATCTGAAATGTCAAGTAAGCATGTAACTCATTCCCAAACATTTCTGCAGTCATCTGGGCATCACTTCTGCTCCTTGATGGAGGAGACACGGGCATTCTCATCTGCCTCCCTGTCACTTGCTCATGGGGTGTGAGGTGGTGGTCCGACCCAGGCTGATTCCATAATGCATATAATGCTAGGGGCAGGCAATAAAGCCATCCCTTCTTCAGTGACAAATTGAGTTTTGCAATTTTATCTTTGAGAGGACTGTTGAGTCTCTCACATATTCCATTTGCTTGTGGTTGATAAGCAGAAGAAAACGTGTGCTTAATGTTCAATAATAGACTAATCTATTCAAATACCTCATTGACAAAATGAGGGCCATTGTCGGATCTCAGCACCTCACATACTCCCCATCTGAGAAAAACTTCTCGTACTAGAAACTTTGCTGCACAAGTGGCATCAGGGTGTGTACAAGACCTGCTTCGAACCACCTTGAAAAAGTACGCACCACCACTATCATATACCTGTATCCACTACATATTTGCAGCATATCAACATAGTCAATATGTAAATGCTGAAAAGGACCATTTGGTCGAGGAATCACTGCTCTGATTGTTCGCAGTGTGTACCCAGCAGTATACTTTTGACATGCAATGCAAGTTACTACATAAAATGCAACATGTTCTAACAGGTTTAGTATGAACGAGTCCTCTGCAATAGCTGCTGCAAGGCTTTCCCTAGTTACATGCGCGAGTAGTGCAGCTGTTCAAGTGCTACCTTTAACAATGCTACTATCATCACTGGCTTTCCAGTGCTGTCTTGCTGCCATAATGTGTCTGTGGGGGATAAAGAGCACCCCCACTTTTTCCACAATTCCTGCTCTTCCTGTGGTGTACTGCCTTGAACTTCCATCAACTGTTTTTTGGTAACTGATTAAACCCTTCTCTCATTACCATGTTCACAGTCATCCCCTTTCTTATACTAGGATTATCAAAACTCCAGATATCTGAAGAATGTACTACCCTTTTGGCCTCTTTGTCTGTGGCTTCATTTCTGCATGAAATAAAGCAAATTCTCTTAGTATGTACTGCACATTTAACTCTTGCAATGGGTTCTGGAAGCTGTAGTGACTTAATCAGCCTATCCAATAATAATGCATGTTGAGGGTCTGGTGTCACTGATAGTACTGAACACAACAAGACGTATTTCCCCCTGTCATTTTCTCTAGCTCATAAATCCATGTTCCCGCACCTGCCATTAAACTAGGATGTTTATATCTTAAATTATGCTTATCCATCTGTGGCGAGGGGATATACTGTGGTCTGGCCCCTCCTTTCTCTATTAAGGGGAATTGCGTGAACGCAAATACGCAATCTGATCCCATTGTCTGCCTACCCATAGTGGGGACAATGGTTCCACATCATCAACTTAGCTTGCCCACGTATAGTGGCTACTCTCCCTTCTCACTTTGCGATCGTCCTTTAGGATGCTCTGGATATGCTATAATATCTGGCGTCCTATTTTTAGGCTGCTCTAGATCAGACCATCTTACTTCCTTGTCTGCCAGCAGGCATCTTTCGGGACCGCATGTGCTTCCCCTCTCCTCTCTGTGGAAAGATTCCCTCTCTTTGTCTGTCATATCTAGCCCCCAGCTAGTGTGGCTCTCATCCTCTTCACCCTCGTTTAAAGTCAGCCTGTCTAGAGACAGCACTCTATGCTCAAGACTAAATAGGTCTTTCTCTCTACTCTGTGGGTGGAAGACCAAAGATTGATCTCCCTTCCCCCAGCTTTCCAATCGACTACTTTCCTTTAAGTCTTAATAGGCATTATTGATCCTATCTCCGATGCTCCATATGTCAAAACCTTCTTCCAGGGCTGCCCAAATGGCCCTGCCTCCTTTAATGGAGCAAACTCCTCTATATTGCTGCAATATAATACTGGATTTGGTTCCATTAACTCCTTCTGAATGAGACCAATATCGCACTCCCTTTGTCTCCTTTTTCATTCCTCCATTTGCTTGCTTGCGTCCCATCTAACTCTTTCCTCTTCTTGTCTTCTCTCCCCCCTTCTTTCGTTCGCCCTCCACTCCTCTTCTTCCCTTCATCTCTGCAACCTTTTATCTCTTCATTTCTGCACTTCCCCCTCTTCTCTCTTCCTTTCTTGCCTATCCCGTTCTTCGATTGCCCTCTGTGTGTTGCCATATTTTCTCTGCCCCTCTGCCCGTTCTTCCTTCTTTTGCTGTTCTTCCTGATACATCTGTTCTCGTCTCTATCTGCTCTTTCTTTTGCTTTCATATTTCTTCAATCTCTGTTCACATTCCCTGTCTTTTCTATCCTGTTCATCTTGATCTTCCCTTTGCCTGACTTCCTCAATACTTTTCCCATCGAGCTTGAGCAATCTCGACCATCCATCCATTTGTTCTGTAGAAGCTTTACCTCATCAGCTTTATCTTTCTCCTCTTTCCATCTCTTATTCTTTCGTTCTATGTCTATGGGTACATTTGATTGTTTTCTGTTCTCCTCCTTGTTCTGTAAGATCATAAAGATCTCTTCCTTTCTTATAGTCTCTTCTTGACTATCGTCACTGCCATAAGTATGCGGTTCATATATCAGGTTACTATACCCTGTTGCCGCTTTCAGTTCCTTTAACGGATACTGTCCTATATCTTCCGTACTATCGCCATTTACTTCCGGTGCGGTAAGGGGAGCAGAAGGCTTGACACCTTCCTCCTTGCCTTGGCTAAGCATCCACTCCTCAGGCGGTGAGTCCTCCCGCTCCTCCTGGTACATCAACCAAATCTCTAAAATAGCTACGCTTTTCTCCAATTTCTTTCCTGTGTACGCAGCGTGCAAGTATGCGGTCATATGTTGCAATACTAATTTTGACAGCGATCCCCATTGTGGCCACGGTATGAACATTTTATCTGCTGTGCCCTTTACACATTCTGTACTGTACTGTTTGAGCTTGGGCATATGTTTTGGCAGTGTTTTCACCAGTGCATCAGTGCAGTAACTTCTCCCATTATGATGAGTCTCAATTGACTGTCAATACTTACCAGTGGTAACAAAAAATACATTTCACAAGAACAGCAAATATGAGTGTGTTCCAAACTTCGCCGCTCAAAGCCTCTATTTCTCAATTATCTCAATCTACCATGCGGTCGGCGCCGACAATGACTCAAGATACATAGTAACTTTTTATCTCTACTTGACAGAGCCTATCTTTGTCGCTCTTCGACACTTCTCTTTTTCAATACACAAAATACACAAACAGACAGACTAGTCAACTTTTCACATATACACCATGGTACTCCTTTTCTCTTTATCCCTAAAATACCCCAATTGGAGTTTGAATCATTCCCTCTCATAAATCTGTTTTTGTGCCACCTAAATTTACCCACTTGGGTTTTGAAATGACTCCTTCTAAAGCTCCTTGAGCTGGGAAAGTGGGCTCTTCAAAACGATCCTCTTTATATTTCTAACGCTCCTCGTTATATACTACACTACCCCCTGTAACTTTTCTATGTTATCACAATCCCGTCCCCACATTTTGCCATTCCCCTTAGTCTACTCACCATTCGCTCCTCAGCTCAAGGCCTTCAGTACAATCTCCCCTCCTTCAATTGGCCACTTTCGCTTTTCGTCTGCTCAGCGGCCGTGGAAACCAAGAGGGATTTTGTCAAAGAGGGACTCGTCCTACTGTCTTGATTTTTCTTGCAAGTATTATATATTGGCCGCTCTCCACAGGAAACTTAACAATCTTGATGTATTTGGGAACAGTATGGCAGTGCACTGCAGTTATTTATTCACAATTTTGTATCACTCAATTGCACGCAACAGCCCAAACTTGTCACAAACAAGAAAATCAGAGACGGCAAACAAATTTCATCCAAGAGCAGACACAAACATGAAGGAACAATAGATTTGTATTGCATGTACTTTAATTCCAAAAGTGGTCCAGTGGAAATAGTGGTTTAGTTAATCTGTAATGGGCCAAAGAAATGGTCTTCTTTGAATAACAGGCAGCTGATTGTTGTGGATTAGAACCCATGTAATTATATTCCTTAGGCACAACGCAAAACAGCATGGAACCGGCATCCGACCGCTGAAAATAAAACCAACCTAATAAACATCTCTTCGCAATACAAAAAAGATATCCTGGCCAAACAAGAAACTTATAATAACAGGATCACCCAAGCCAACTCCAGTATGAAGGAGCTATTCTCCATCCTAAAAGAATTGGAAACCCCTATCGCAGTACAGGATGACTCCATCAAAGATAAAACCCGGTGTACAGACATACAACTGGCACTAACCAACAAAGTGGCGAACCTCCAAACTAAAATTGCCCTAAAGAAAGCCTCACTACCAACTCAACCTCCGTTGGACAAAATTCCCACACCCAAACCCAAAGAATCCATCCTATTCTGTTTCTCCAAGGTCTCGGTAATGAGGTAGAGAAGACCATTCTGACTCTTAAACCCTCTAATTGGATAGGTGACCAATGCCCCGCACAATTGATCAAGAACGCGGCTAGAGATCTAGCCCCCTTCATCACAAAACTTATTAATGCTTCCTTCACTACGGGCACCATCCCTCGCAATCTAAAGGAATCTTGGGTAGTCCCCCTTCTAAAAAAGCAAACATTGGACCCCAACATTCCTACAAATTATAGACCCATCATCACGGTGCCTTTCTTACTAAAAATACTAGACAAGGTAGCGTACACCCAAATCCAGAACTTCCTTGAGATGAACCATCTCCTTGGCACCCGCCAATCCGGTTTCCGTCCGCAACACGGCACATAAACTGCCCTTATCGACTTAAAGGCCCAAATAGACTCACTCAGAGACCAGGGCAAATGAGCTCTCCTCCTCCTTCTAGACCTATCAGCCGCCTTTGATTTGGTGGACCACAGAGTCATATGCAATCACTTGGACTCGGCGGCCCACTTCTCAGGGGAGGCTATAGTCTGGATACAGTCATTCCTTAGTGACAGGACCATGAGGGTTGTTCTTCCCCGCAGCGGCAGCAGACCCGATTCCCATCACCTGTGGAGTGCCCCAGGGATCCTGTGTCTCGCCGACACTCTATAATATCTTCACCAAGCCACTCTTCGACGATCTCGATAATCTGGGTATCACCTATACCAACTACGCAGACGATACCCAGATTCTCCTACCACTTACTGGGGATTACATTGAAGATCTGGCTTTGGTGAACAGAGTCTATAGCATTGTTCAAGCATGGATGGCCAACCATGGCCTATGCTCGAACGATGACAAAACAGAGCTCATCATTCTGGGTACCGCAGCCCGCATTTCCAAACTCAACCAAAACTACTCAGCCTTCATCATCGATGGCAACACTATCAAGGTCGCTAGAGAAGTAAAAACCCTAGGTTTTTACCTTGATGCAACACTATCTTTAACCAAACAGGTGAACTCACTGGCCTCATCCACGTCCTATACATGCAAATTAATAAGAGCTGGGAAACAATTCCTATCAGAGGACAGCTGTCTTATCCTAGCTAGAGCCCTCATCTTATCAAAATTAGACTATTGTAACGCCCTTTACATAGGGACAACCAAACAAATCATCAATAGAATCCAAGTGCTCCAAAATAATGCACTTAGAGCGGCCCTAAGTATCCCTAGAAGAGTACATATCTCAGAAATAAGACGTAAACACAAATGGCTTTCCACCCAAGAAAAAATCAACCTCAAATCTGCCTCCCTTATCCACAAATGCTTAAACAACAAAGCCCCACGCTACCTTTCAGAACGCTTCAACAGAAAAAATCCCACTAGACTTACAAGGACAGTCAGCCCTAACTGCCTCCTAGTGCCCAGATTTAAACTAGCCACCATTGGAGGATCCAGCTTCCCAGTCAAGGCAGCGCAATTATGGAACGCCCTACCTCATGCACTTAGATCTGACCAAACGTTCAACAACATCAGAAAGAATACCATAAAATGGCTCACTGAGAATGAGATTTAAATGACTCTCTACCCTCGCACTTCCACTTGTACTTCACCTGAGACGCAACGACCTGCTATATTGCTCGTTCGCCACCGACCTGCTATATTGTTCGCTCGCCATAGATTTGATTGTTTGGCTGCGCTTTGTCTGCACCTGCACTTGTCTTACCTTGCAAAGTCAAGTAATGTCCACTCTGCCTGCTCTGTAACCTGTAACTTGTAACGTATGTAACCAAGCTGTAAACTTCCTTGTTCTCTTGCGCCCTGCTACCTCAGGGTCCGGTGCGGACAATAAATAAATAAACAAACAAACAAACACTAACCTTCCAAAAGCAGATATAGACAAATAAAAGGCACGCCCTACTAACACCAAAAGCAAAACCATGTAATGCAGCATAAAAGAGAAAACAACTTAGTACAAGCGGCATACAAAATAACAATACAAAGAAACACTTTAAGCACAATGAAAAGTGCAATCAATGTACACAGCAGCAGGAAAATAAGAGAAGCTATTACTTGTACAAGTTGATAAGTCTCTCCCCAACTTAAACGGTTATTCAATTTAATACAGCATGGTCAACAATATGGCAGTGCTTTCAACACAATACACTCTCACTGCATAGCAGCCAGCTACCTATACATACCTCTGAACGAGCTGGCTCTGAGCTGATGCTCTCTCAGACTAGACCCAAAAAGAAAATAGAATATGTTTTGATTCTGCATACAGTAAGATAATTATCATTTGCACAAAATTTATGACAGGACAACTTGATGAAAAAAGGTAAATCTTTCTCCACAGATAACAAATGTATTATGTTGCTGCTCCTAAAACATGATACAACCTAGAGTATTGATGCCGTTTGTCAAGATCCCCACGGATACATCACAGTTAAGAAGAACCTTGCATTTGCATTTTCTTTCAATACAATAGTTTATAATAGTAGCCCAATGTGAATTTTCTTGTCATCTTCCGTGATTTGTTATGTATCCATGCTGCATTTCTATACCAGCAACTCTTCACTTTTTTTCAGAAAGGCAGACATGGTTTTAACTGCAATATACATTCCATTATCCTGCCCTTGTATAGGCACTCAAAAGCTTTGATAGCTGAATATAAATTACACCGAATAAAGATCGGACAAATGAAAAAGACTGCCCCTCAATAAGCATTTTACAAGCTAATAACAGATGCTCTGGAGATTCAATACCTTCACCATACAAACACATAACCTCTTATTCTTTACAGGTCCACATCAAGCCCCTCTCCACAGCTGTGAATCTTAAAAACCGTATTCAATATTTCATGACAACCTTATAATCCAGGCTGATACAAGTGTGTGCAAACAATTCTACTGCCCCTCTCCTTAATATTCTCTTGGATGTTTGGGAAAGGTGCACGTGCATTTAGCCTTTAAACGGTCGAAGTTGACACTTCAGTATTTCTGCAAAGCTTTCCTACATTACTACAATAATGTGTTACTAGATTATTGAATACAGAAGTAGGTGGAAATCTCAGATGCTCATGGATTTCTCTATCTTTCTGGCATTGCAAATCCATGACAATCTGGCCCAACACCTGCACTGTTAGGTAGGGCTCTGATCTAGGACAAAAAGACACCCATCACACGTCCAGATCTGCTGTTCTCTAAAGTACACTGATGGACAAACCTCATCTCATCGAAAATAAAAATCATACAGTGAAATCCAAGACTGATCACTAAACTTGGAAGTAAGACCCTAATTTTAAATACTAACATGTTTTACATTTTACAAAAAACAGTGGCCTGGCTTGGTTTTTGCAATAGCAAATGAGATCCATCCTCCGTTCTGCACTGTTGCATGAACTAGTTGACAGTTCAAGGGTGCATTGTTTTTAAGGCCTCCTTCCTAGTATTTAAATGTCTGAAAGTTTGTTCTCCTTATCTTACAGCAGAAACATTAGCTGTATAGCACTAAGAGAACTCTGTGTTTCACAGATCATCGATTGAATAGATGCCACCTGGCAGATACAAGGCCAGTGGCTGAAGAATATTTCAATTCAGGCCCCTAAACTCTGGGATGTCCAGAGTTTGAGGATCTGTGTCCTTTTTCAGCCCGATGTCTTTTAGAAAAAACGGTTAACATGTTCTGATTTATCAAATTACATTATGCTTTCATTCAGCTTTGCTGCAGATCTATGTGTCACATTGTACCACGAGGCAGTTTGTGATATATATATATATATATATATATATATATATATATATATATATATATATATATATATATATATATATATATATATATATTTTTTTTTTTTTTTTTTTGCACACCAGAAATCCCTCAATCAAATAAAAAGCACAGTGCAGAAAAACATCTTGACTCAGATGACACCATGATCTCCAGGACACCATAATCTCGGACAGAAGGACACGCACCACATGGCAGCAGCCACCACTGCTTTCAGACCCATTCATCTAACACAATCTAAGATACCCTGTACATATATTGTGCAGTTCCTCCCCAGACCATAATGCCAAATGGAGTTTACTCAAGAGCAGGTAGTACAGAAGCTTCACACTAGTGCACGTGCAATTAGCACTAGGGAGGAAATTGCCCTAATAAAAATAAGACTAGCGCTCTGGGGAATATTGCTTGGTGCAACAATCCACTGAGAAAAATGGTGTTGGAATCTGGGCATATTCCAGTGTCTGATAAATGCCTATTTAATACCTATATGGATGTGTATGTATTTGGGTTTTTGTAGCACAAACCTAGCTAGGAACCAGTGCATGCGTTTGAGGGTAACACATGAGGTGAATAGGGTTACAATATGTGGCATGCATGTTCTGGCCATAGGGGTGGGATGTGATACAAGAATGAAAGGAGAATAGTTGTACCTAAGTAACAATTCAAGACTAAAGTCCCAAGTTCCTTCTGGAACTGCAAGATAAATGGCGTGGTCTGGAAAGTCACTGTGATGGTGTTCCAGAAGGCAAAGCGTACCAAAAGAAGGCCTCTTTCCTGCTTTATTACTTGTGTGCAAGTTTCTTCTTGACACCATATAAGCCTTGATGAGCCTATACACGAGTCAAACCTGGTGCTTTTGCCAATATCTTGCTTTTAAACAGGAATTCAGTGCAAGGAAACGATGGACACAAGTTGCCTACAAATCAAGTTGGTTGAAGACACTCTTGAATAAGTCTAATTTGTTGTGTGTGTAATATTGAAGCTATTACCTTTCAGAAGACTAGTCAGAAAGCACAGAGCTAGACACAAAGACATCCCAGGGTATGTGCATGGGACAGGGAGGAGCAGGTACGTCCATATGGACTGGCATAGTCATGGGCAGTCAATGGGTCTGTAAAATACCCTACAACACGCTTAGGTTGTGTAGCTTCCTCACTTCCCATTATTCTCCTGTCTTCACGTACCATGACAATAGTTTAATCTTATTCACAGCACTTTCAGCTCCGCCCACTAGCCAAAACTAAAAATCACACCTGAAAACAAAGTATAAAATATCTATGAGAGGCAAATTCATATTAGTACATGTTGACAGGAATTCAATTCAAGGCTGGCAGGTAGAAGGAATGTTCTCCACTTCCCATACAAAAGAAACCTTTCTAATGACAGTATCACTGTCCACGTTGCCTCTGTAAAACCGTGTGTGATGCTGCTGAACACCTGTAATGCTTTAATTAATCCAATACCCAGTATTCACACTTTTTCATTCTGCTATCCCTATTTGAATGGTTCTGGGTGAAGGAGACTGATGGTGCACATGGTTTGGATGTGTATGTTTTTGTGTAGCGGGGACACATTGAATTTGACTGAAATGAGATGAGCTTAAAAGCGTTTGGGATCTTTCCTATAATGAGGGCCTGGCGGACAGCTGAAGAATTCTACTGGTAATGTTGGGACTGGAAATGTTCCTCTGGAAGTTGTATATCTAAAGCCTGTGTCGAAAGTGTATTTTGGAAGATACTCTCAAGAAGAAGGCAGTGACAACAAAATGACAACAAAATACTGTTAAATCCGTTCTCCCATGGTATCAGGGCCTAGGTTGAAGGAGAGCCTTCTCTGAAAGGGTTTTCCCATTGTTTTCTGTGCAGACTAAATGGCAGCCACATTTATTTCCCATATTGCAGAGATGCCAATATTGAAAATTGATTTGTCATCCCTCAGATGGAGTCCCCAACCACCCCGTTTAGTTTATTATGTTCCACCAGCCCTCCAAGAAATTGGCCTCATTATGTGTTCGGTGGCGCTTTAAAAAAGTGACTGTAATTCCGTTAGGGTCACTTTTTTTGTGGTAACAGAAGTTACCATCACTTTTTTCTTCATGCTGAATAGACCTTGAGGTCGCTATTTTACATCCAGCATAATGCTGGAGGTAAATTGTCCCACTTTACTGGCAACAATCGGTGGATTTACCAGGCAGAATTACCGTTCATGGTAAAACCGACAAAAATCACAAAGAAGTTCTATGGACTCCAAAGAATGAGGACTTGCACTGCCACAACATCCCATGGTAATGCCTCCGGACAGAGTGGATGTAATTGGAAAAGATTTTGAACATAAATCAGAAGATTTGTCACCAATTGACCAAACTATTATTAAGGCCCATGTGTTTTTAAATTAATTTCATGTGCTGAAATATTCATAAAATAAAATGGCTTAAACCATAGTAATTTTTATGTAGGCAAGACTTACATTTTAATGCAAACTCGCTCCCTTGAACACATTGCGCATTGCGTGAGTCTTGTCAGATTACATTTTTGAGAAGGGGATTCCTTAAAACTATTTTGCAGTGCACTGAACCCTAGCCATGCCTCTGTGATCTACCTCACAAAAAGTACTTTCTGTGCATCATATTTAATGTATTGTTTTCATCACGTCCCTTCATTCGCTGAACTTTCCTGCACATCCTTCCTTCCCACATCAGCTCAAGAGAGCCTCGTTTGGGAAGGTCTTATCTTCATTGCAACATTAGTTTCAGTAAAGAAACTCACATCTTGACAGATTCCCCATACCTAAGAAGGTTATTCAATCTTGGCATTTATCTTTGAATTGTGGTGCTTGTATCCCTGAACTAAAAATTAGAACATTCAAAAGTATGAATACAACGGTACAATGGAAAAACAGGATAGGATGATCAACTCACACAACACATACATAGGGAAACGTGTTGGCTTTGCAAAACACGACTGATAACATGAGTTCGAAAATTAGGCTGAAGCATTTTAGGAATCTCGTACCAACGTCAAAAGAATAATGCCCACACGGAAATCCTGAAGAGCTCTCAAGTTTCCTTCGTACCCATTGATAATGCTGCTGTGAAAATGGCCGCCAGTTGGTGATATTTCCCTAAAAATGAACCCTCCAGACAAACACATTCACCAAATATTCTAGGATTGAAGGTAATAATATATAATTGTATCCCTTCTAGAATATTTGGGGAAAGAATTTTAGGGGTCAGGGAAAAATAGTCACCTTCCTGGCGACTTCTTCACAGCAACATTATCAAATGGAACCGTTTCCTTTTGCCATGTGTGAGAAGAGCATCCAGTCCTGTTCTTGTTTTTGAATTCTGGAAACTGTTCTTTGTTTTTCTCATCTGAAAATGTGGAAAACGTCAGGTTTCTGCATTCCAAGCAAAAATATAATGGTATGACTTCTCACACATGGGGAATCTTGAGAGCTCTGATCTTTAAACAATCAAAATTGGAAAGGGTGTATTTAGCACATTAGAAAATGTAGAGGGAGTGAAGTGAGTTAATTTAATTTTAAAATGATCACTTTCAGTGTGCTGGGTAGCTATAGCCAAGGGAATGTTAAAATATCTCCAGAAAGCTTTAATGTACGTATCCCTTCACAAAGCACCTGCCCCTCGTCACCTCTCTAAACATGTTCAATTACCAATGCCCTTATGCCTAACGGATTTCATTAGCTTTTTGGCTGTTTACAATCTGTCATAAGGCTTCAGCTGTGACTGACAGTGTGCGTGTGAGAATGCTTGTGCTCAGTTTCCTAGGTTCAGAGATTGAATCCTCCGTTTGCCTCCTGTATTTGCCTCAAACATGAGGTAAAACATGCATTTATACAAAAATAAATCCTGCTTTCATTGTCATACAAGGCTGGTGATGGGCTTAAGGCTGTTTTCCCAGCTCCTGCCAACGCATATACATCTGTTTATTTCAGTTTTGCCTCGGCACAAACAGATAAGGGCAGCAGAGATGGGGCTGGAAGCCAATGGTCGGGGGGAGGAAGGAAGGGAAGGAAAGGAAAGGAATGGAAAGGAGAGGGAAGGGGAGGGAAGGCAGGGGAGGAGAGGGGAAGGGAAGGAAGGAAGGAAGGAAGGAAGGAAGGAAGGAAGGAAGGAAGGAAGGAAGGAAGGAAGGAAGGAAGGAAGGAAGGAAGGAAGGAAGGAAGGAAGGAAGGAAGGAAGGAAGGAAGGAAGGAAGGAAGGAAGGAAGGAAGGAAGGAAGGAAGGAAGGAAGGAAGGAAGGAAGGAAGGAAGGAAGGAAGGAAGGAAGGAAGGAGCAAAACTGAAAATATGTCAATCGTGCAGAAAAAAAGATGATGACGGATGTGGTCAGAGGCAATGTATTTGAATTATAAATCTAGTGGCTGGGCCGAAGGCATAATTAGGACAGCGTTGTTTTTTTGCTTTTATGTTTATTTGTATTTTTTTATTTGTGTTTAGTCAACAAAAGACTTTTCACAATTCATGGTGGAAAAAATAGATACAATACATAAAATACACATTGATATCAAGAAAAAAGAAAAGAAAAAGAAAAGAAACATTAAAAGGAATTATACAAAAAAAAAGTCCAGCCATCAATGTAATCAGTGTGTACACACACACCCAGTACCTTCCATAAAATGTTATTCAATGACAGGTATCAATGCATTCAGTACTTTACAACTTCCAAGGATAAGCAGGTTTCCCACCCAGCTGACATTCTGTTACAGAATTCATCTGAGTCTATCCAACCAGCAGTATGGACAATACGGGAGAAATATTTAATTATTTTTTCTTCAGTGGCCACACTTGAAATTAGGAGATGGTTCACACTCTGTTGGACCTCAGAATTGCAGAGATTGCATGAGCCCCCGCCATCTGTCCCTTTATTCTTCATTCTCTGCAATTCTCTATTGTTGAAAAGGTTCAAACAAAACCACAAAAATTCTGCACACCACGTGGGATCTAACACAGGGTAACAAAAAATCTCTATGTTTATCACTGGTTGGAACTACTTAAAGAATTTCATTTCTTTTTTTTTATTTATGTTTTTATTTTTTACGAGTTATAATCACCAAAGTGATTTTTACAAGCAGGTAGTAAAATCAATGGATCAGTCTGAAGAAAAGAAAAAAGTGAAACAAAGGCAGAAAGAGATGGACGAAGAAGGAATAGAAGAAGAAGCATAAACTGAGATAAAGTAAGTGCCACTTTAAAATACAGTAGATCAAAGTTAATGTCAAAGTTAATATCAAAGACGGCACACTGTATAGGTTGTAAGATATACTGACTACACAGAGAGAGGGTCTCTAAGCTTCTGGCAAGAGCTCCGTTGTTTCATCCTTAAAAATTAAGTCAAAAATGTTCATAGCAGCGATGGCCCATGAAGGTCTAAAACCCCCTATTAATCGCTCCCACCACAGCTCTTCTTCCATTAAATAAGCTTTCCCCAAGTGGTGTAGCAAGTAAGGGGAGCTATATGAATGTGTGCCCGGGCGTGATAGCAGAAGGTGCCGCAGTGTTTCAATTGATTTATTTACTTTTCAAAAACGACAGCTGTTAGTCATGGAAGCTCCTCTCATGTGCAGAATCTCATTTGTAGGCAGTAAGTTCAGCCTGGCACGAAGAAGTGTAGATCTTGTTTTCCTACTTGGGTGCCTAATGAGGAACGGTTGAACTTCGTTCAATTTTCTGACCGTTGTGGGTAGATGCTGGGTCAGTTTGTAGGTGGCTGCTTGCTCCAGCGTATCAATCCAATATGTTTCTTCTAAGCGTTTTTTTGTTGTTTTGGTAGGGTTTGAAACTAGTTCTTCTATAGAACTTCCACAGGCTTCTAGTTTTAGTTTACATCTATTCTCCCAAGAGGCCAGGAGTTTGCATTTGCCTGAGTTCAGCTCTTCTTGGACCACGGAAAAAATTGGTGGAGAAGATGGATCCTTAATCTTCCGATATAGCATTATAGCTGCCCTAGTTACTATTGCCACCAGGGACGATAGTGAAAGTTCTCGTCTAATCAATGTTATCGGTGTAGAAGTCGGAAGAGTAAGGACTGAACGCCAGAAAAGACTTTCTAGTCTTGGCCATAAAAGGTTGGGTAGAGATGGCATGGCTTCCGCTCCGTATGTGATTGTGGGTATCACTTTCCCACGGTAAAACTTGATTAGAGGCATCAATGAAAAGCGACTGTATTTCCTGTCAAGGACTTTGGCCTTTGAGATGAGGTTTTTCATTTTTGCGTGCAGGTGAAGTTGCATTGCTGTGTTTTTTTGCGAAGAATCAATCAGGACCCCAAGATATTTGAAGTCTGATACTTGTTCCACTTTCTCTCCTGACAAGAACCATATAGGATTTCCTCTTCTTCGGAACCTCTTTTCAAAGAGCATTATCTTGTTTTTTTGTCTCTTTACTTCCAGGTCGTTGGCTTAAGTGTAAGTGGTAAAAGAAGCCAGCTGACGTTGTAGGCCAATTGGCGTGTGGTCAAGTTGTATCAGGTCGTCAGCGTAAAGGATTCTGGGAACTTTCACATTGCCTATCACCGGAAGAAAAGATCTTGTCTCAGCGATTGCTTCTTTGTAATCCCCAAAGTATGCCAAAAATAAAGCTGGAACAAGGGGACAGCCCTGTTTAACTCCTCGAGATGTTGGTATTACGGAAGAGTGCAGACCCCTTGAATTCAGCCGGACCTGGACACTAGTAGTGGCGTGTAGTGCTTGTAGAGGACCCAGAATCTCCGGCGGGCTTTTCCAGGCACTTAGCTTCCTCCAGAGTTTTACTCTGTTGACTAAGTCAAAAGCCTGGGTGAGGTCTATAAACGTCAGGTAGAGTTTTGGTTCCCCTCCAGGATTCTAGTTTTTAATATGCTCAATAGCAAGATGTTGATGCTAGTTCCAGTGCCTTTTTTGAACCTTGATTGTAACGATTCTGGAATTTCATTTCTGAAAAACTATCCTTCGTTATAATCCAGTCATTCTGCTTGAGCGTTTTTTTTTTGTTAGATTTTTTTTTTTACATTTAGTGGGTTCTCTGTCAGAATCTTTTCTGTCAAGTCACAATTAGCCAACAACTTGGTAACTTCTTCCTTCAATACCATTAAAAACACGTTACCGCCCCGCGTGAGATGAAGTCCAACATCCTCATACAGTGAGTTTTCTTTAGGACTTCTAATAGATCCATATAGCATAAACCTCCTCCACACCATATAAGAGTGTCGAGATTGTAGGGCCAATTCAAAGCATAAACGTGCTATAGGAAGTGACATGGGAATTTTAAATGCCCTTTTCCAAATGAGGCCTTCCATTCTGACCTAATTGATCTTGACAGCCAGTTTGTCTATTTCAATACCATACATCAGAACCGGAATCACTTTAACCTTATCAAATGTAATGAGAGGGATATAGTACATCTACAATATGAATGTAATATTTATTTCATTCGGGATACTAGTTGACTTTATTTTCCCTCTATTTCCATCTGTGAATTTCTTAATGAGGGACTAGATCTTATAATGAATCCTAAATACTTGATTTTGTTCACTACTGGGAGGCTCTGTGAATCCATTTCCCACCCAAACCTGGCACTCTTGTTCCTTTTCAGGTGATTACAAGACATGACAAAGGTCTTCTTCATATTGATCGTTAAATCATTAGCCAGGGCATAGTTGCCAAATGTTCTAATCAGGCGTTGAGGGCCTATGGCCGTGTGATCCAACAAGACAACTTCATCCGCGTAGGCCAAACCATTCACCTTTGTCGCGCCCACTGTGGGTGCTACCAGAACAAAGGGTCTGAGGAAGTCCCATAGGTCGGCCAGTAAGAGATTAAAAAGACAAGGAGCTACTATGCACCCTTGTCTTAATCCTTTCCCAGTTTTTATAGGGCGAGACAGATAATCTCCCAGGCCCAGTCACACTTGAATATATGTATCATTATTATTTTTTTTATATGTGTATAATTGTGACGTTGCCAATTCTTTCAAAATTAGTGCATCATGAGCATGTTGTTCCTGTTGCTTTAAGAATTTGCCCTTGGTCTCCGTTTCCAGTCGGCCTCTTTTTTTTTTTATCCTAATTTTGTTTACAGTTTTTTTCTTTTTCTTTGTGCAATGTCTGATTGCTTCTCTAGATATAATCTGTTGGCTGTTAAGTTTTTGCTTTGCCCTCTAGGTCAAGGTTCTGTAGGATCTTTGCTGTTGCAATGGTTAGGGGTGTGTTCTCACCACACATCATCCTGTTCCACCAGGTCTCTTCCTCGAGTGTATATGACTCTTGCCAGTGGTGTTTCAGGTAAGTGGTTCTCAAATTGGCTGTTCCCGGACATTACAGAAGGAGGTGTTGTACGTTCTCGACTTGATTTGCATCCTTATAGTAGTGCCACGTGTTACTGGAGGATTGGCTTCTATTAGCTAGCACCTTGTTAGTTTTCAGGATGTTCATTCATGCCCTTAAGTAGATTGTGCGTAGTGCTCTGTCAGGGAACTTCTTTAGGTATTTTGGAACCTTGTCCACTTTTTGCATGTTCATGGGTAAGTGGGTGGTCAATTTGTATTATTTCGATTTGTCCAGTGTCTCGATACAATCCCAGGTTCTTAGTTTAGTTTTCACTTTGTCCGGTATGCGCTCTAGTTCCTCTTGTGAGCTCCCAATAGTCATGATTAGGTCCATGTTTTTGTTAAACCAGGCTGTCAGTGTCTGGTTTTTCCCACTCATCATTTCATAATGGATGATTTCCCAAATTTTTGGACGAGGCTTTCTTTGAATTTTCCAGAGGAATAGCAAGCTGTTTCTGTCTGTCGCAGATTTCAACGAGGACAAGCTGAGTTCCCTCCTAATTACGGCCACAGGCGTTGAAGGTGGTAATTTTAAGACCTTGCGCCAAAATAGACTCTCCAGTTTGTTCCAAAGTGTGGCTGGAAGTTGTGGCATCGCTTCTGCGCCATAGATGATTGTCGGTATAACCTTGGCTTTGTAGAAGTTGATCACTGTCAGTAGAGAGAATTTGCAAAATGTTCTGTTGAGGATTCACGCTTACACTGCTAATGTGATGATTCTAGCATGAAGGGACTCCTGAATTGTCATTTCGACTCTGCTTTGGTTAATTTTGACTCCCAGGTAGGTGAAATTGGTTACTGTTTCCAGTCTCTGGGCATCAATGTACCAATTTAGGTTTTCTGCCCTTTTCAATGTTTTCTCTATAATCATGACCTTAGTTTTGTTTGTTTTGATATCCAGGTCATTTTTTTTTTAAGTATGACAGGAGGCTGTTTAACTGACGCTGTAGCCCAATTGCTTTCTGGTCCAGAAGGATTATGTCATCCCCGTAGAGGGACCTTGTAATCTTTGACTCTCCGATGGTCGACGAGAAGGAGCGAGTGTTGTTTTCAATGTCTACTATGTTGGATATGTTTGCGTTGTATAGTGCTGGCGCCAAGGGGCACCTCTGTTTTACCCCCTGTTGGTCTCTATGGGTTAGACAAGTGGCCTGCTGCATTGAGCCGCACGCTTATGGAGGTGTTTGAGTATAATATTTTGATAGGTGCTAGGATTGCAGCTGGGCATTTTCCTTTCGTTAGTTTTGACCATAGTTTTTCTCTATCAATGCGGTCGAATGCCTGGACCAGATCTATGGAGGCTATAAATATTCTGGGGAGCCCTTCCAGCATTCTGGCCCTAAGGATAATGATCACCATTATGTTGGCTGTTGTGCCAAGCTTTTTGACAAAACCAGATTGGTCCGTACCGTCTGTCTCCTTCAGCCAGTCTTGGAAATTATCCAAGAGTAAAGATCCAAATAGCTTGCATATAACATCACGCAACGCTATGGGACGATCATTTTTAGGTTAGCTTTTGGGGCCTTTCTTGAAAATTGGCATGATATTTGCTCTTTTCCATGATTCAGGTAGGTTTCTCTTGGCTAAGGATCTACTGATGATCTCCGAGATCAAAGACGCCCATTCGTCTAGGTCAGCTTTGAGTTGGATGTTGGATATCCCGTCAGGGCCTGGGGATCTCGAATTTTTCAAGGTTTTTATCTTCTTCAGGATTGAAGGTTTGTTGTGAGTGACGTCCCATTCACACTGACTAGGTTTTTCTTACTCCAGTTGTGGGGAGCTGGAACAGAGTAGTGAAATATGATGACCATGCTTGCTCACTGATGCAATGCTGTATATCGTTTTCCGTAGTAACTGTTGTATCTTTGACCAAAGTCCAAAAGTCTTTGAATATATGTAATATTGTGGAGATGCATTAAGATCGACAGAAGGCCCTCTGGGATTCTCCAATCTTTTAGCTTACCCCCCAGTTTTCCTCTATTTATAGTGCTGAAAGCCCTCGATAGGTCAAACCAGATACCATAAATAGGGGGATCCGTCTTCCTACTCAGATTTAATGATTAAGTAGGAGGCCATTCAGTGTGGTTAACAAACCTTTGCGGAAACCTGTTTTGAAATTAGAGATGATATTAGACCGGTCAACCAAGTCTTCCAATTCTTTCAAGATCAATCTAGAGAAGATGTTGCTCTCTACATCCATAGGGCGCTGTCTGAACCCCCTTTTTGTGAATTGGAATTACTATGGGTTTATTCCATGTAACTGGACACATCCTCATCTCCATAATCTTTTGTATTAAATGGAACAGAATAGTGGTACATGCACTCAAAGATCTTTTCATAATTTCATTAGTAAGGTCATTAGGGCCTGCCGCTCTTGATGCACATGAGACCCTCTATCCTCTCTTCATCAAAGAGGATGTCCCATTTTACATTTGGCCTTACTTCACAATTGTTAGGACTGATTTTCTATACTCTGGCCTGGTGAACAGATGTATAGAAGGCCAAACTATATTGTGACAGGAAGAACTCTGGGAAGCTATAGCCACCAGTTTAGGTAGCAGTGACAGGCGCTCTAGGCTAAGTTCTTCAGAGGGGCTGAGCTTGTAAATGGTACACAATGAGGTCACAGAATGGGAATCAAAGATTATACTTAGACAGCATGTAAAAAATACAGTTATCTATTTCTGGCCAAAACACACTACAGAAGAATTACTACAAGCAGGTAGACTTATCACATAACACTATCAAACTAAACACATATATACATTCACTTTGTTATAGGGCATAATAAACATCAGAAACTCCTGAAAAGGAAAAGTTAGACAAGTAGTATGCACTTATGGTCCACAACAAATCCTATGACACACATGATACCTAACAGAAATTGTCCAGCCCTAAGTTGCCAGGGGCCTTTTGACCAATAGTTCAGGTTACAGTTCCACAGAAGTTAGGATGCAGGACAAAATGCAGGTAGGGTCTCTGGGGTCCAGTGAAGTGTTCTTAGGATTAGGGTTCAAGGTAGACTAATACCCAAAAGTAGCCTTAACAGTCAGATGTCTTGCATAAGCAAGCAATGGAAAAGCCAATATTGCTATAAATAAGATTTATTATAAGCCCATTGACTTATAATGGGAGTATAGGGGTAGGTTAGAAACTCTGTAACTTACCCCGCGTACTCTGATTCTTCCCCAGATTTAGCAGAACTAAGGAAGAGTGTCCAACGTTGCTTATCCTGGCAAATGTCGCAGTCCTCGTTTCCCAGGGGTTGCAGGTTTGGCTGAACTCCGGTAGGTGTCTTTCACTGTTGCAAGGACTCTCATTTGAAGAATGCAGAAAAACTCAATGTAGCACCCCTCTCAGGTCTGTACTAGGGTCAGGTAAGCTATTTCGGACAGTGGTCACCACAGCAGGGCAATGCAAAAGGACTCAGCAGCCACGGTCAGACTTTCCCTCCGATCTCAGGTCCCCTCAATGCTAGGACGCCGACATTTCGCAGGAGGTAGTCTTGTGGGGCCAGCTGAGAATCCCCCAAGTTTCAGGCCAAAACTTGGTACGGTGACGCTGACAAGACAGTAGCCCAAAATAAAGCAGGTCAGCCGCATGACGGTTCCAGGGCACTTACAGAGGCTACCAAAGGCAGAGCACCAAGGAGACGTTGAGAATGGGTGGTCCCTCCACTCCAAGGATCGTAGCTCCTTCGCAGGACTACTAAAGATCACGAGCAAGAAAGGGGTCCTCCAGTACAGCAGCAGAAGTTGGTTGTCAGACCTCCTTCAGTTAGGTCTCAGGTTTCTTCATGGGTCTTACAGCTGGACAGGATACTTGGCTATTTCAGGTTTCTCCAGGATCTCTGAAGAATGGGTGCAGGGGTCCTCTTCTTATCCTAAAAGCCAGGTGAGAGCTGCTGCCCTCACTAGCCAAAAGCAGGACTAGCCCACAAACACAACCCAGCAGTGGTCCAATCAGGACCACTGGCAGGAACATTTATGCATACCACTCAGACACAGTTTGTGTATTGGAGTCAGGCAGACCCAGCCCACATCCTGCCAGCAAACACACACAGCTCTCATGTAGCTCGCCAAAAGCTTCTATTTGCCTGGGCACTGGAAGTCCTTATAAGAATTTTCCTGGCCTCTGAGGCCAGGAAGAAGGCTAAAGGACCATATGGCAAAAGAGCAGGCAAAAAATATCGTGGCACGGCCATGTTTGACCAGTAGCCACAGTTAGTAGCCAAACATGGTAAACATGGTAAAGCTAAAATTAAAATCCCCAAAAAGTGGGGAAAAGTCATTGCTGCCACCAGCCTATTACTTTAGCAAGTCTAGAGTAACCAAAAATCCTCTGAGTGTTAGTCTAGGGCAAAACAAAAATGCACCCCATTGTACTGCACTGTAGGCTGCATTGTACAATGATAAAAAGTTACCACAAGTGATACAAAAGTAACCAAAAGTAGTAACACAGTAACACCAAGTTTCCCAGTACTGACAGCCTCAAGAACATATCAGTTTCCCCATAACATATGGGCAAAGGCCAGTGTAGTGAAGCTTAAGGCTTCACTGCACTGTGAAAAGTACAGGTCAAATTAAAAAAAAAGCAAAATGTTTGGTGGTTCCATAAAGATGGAAGGAAAGGTGCAGTAAATAGGAATATTTCCTAACAACAATCAATAGGGTTAATTTCTTTAAAAAAAAAATATGTATATGTTCTCCAGTCATGTAGCAGGATAACATTAGACTGGACTAATACCTGGTCTAGAGCCTGAGGATGGATTATACTCCAGAAATTCTTAGAGTTCTGTTACAGTCTTCAACATATTCAATCCATCTACACGGTTTCTCTCATACCTTTTCTGTTTATACTAATTACGATAACTATTACAGAGGTTTTTCTTAATCTGCATGTAGGCCTCGATAAGAAGGTCTTCAGATGGCAAGAGTCGAAGTTCTCTTCTCAATGCCCTCTTTTGGTCACATGTCTCCTGATGAAAGCTATGTTGGTGATTCTTACGCATGTGGCACACATCAGCACTTGGATTATCTAGGTCCAAAATGAAATCTAGGAAGCCCATAGGGCTGTCAAATTGCAAGTGGAAAGACCATGCTTCTTTGTTTCATAGTAAATCGATGACATTTTCATCATATGGAACGGAGAAGAAGCACAGTTAGACCAATTCTGCAACCACCTTAACTACAATACCTTTGGACTACAGTTCACAGTGGAAATTAGTAACACATAGGTCACATTCCTAGACCTAAACATATAAATGAAGACTAGGCTCTTACGAACATGGACCTATCGTAAGAAAACAGAGGTCAACACCACTCTTCATGCAAAAATCAGCCACCTCAAGAACACTATTGAGAACATACCCATAGGAGAATTCACCAGAGCAAGGAGGAACTGTAGTACAAACCAGACTTATGATACAGAATGCAATCTTACCGAAAACAGATTTCTAATGCAATAGTACCCAATGAATTGCATTTCCAAGGCCAAAAACAAGATTGACTCTTAGGACCGCAATGAATTTCTAAAACCAAGAGTAAAACAAGCAAAACCGGATGAGAAAACAAAACTGATAACCCAATGCACAGAAAACAACCGTATAGTCTGCAAGATTTACCAAAAGAATTGGCACATACTACAAATAGACCCTGAGCTGAAAGACTCAAACCGACAATAACATACACTAAAGCCCCAACATTAGGCATTAGATTCAGCCCTAGCTTCATGGACACAAACACACAGAAACTGCAAGCCAGCCTACTAACTGGAAGACCGCTGAAAGGATTTCTTTTTTTTAATGCAACAATTGCAGTATGTGTAAATTTGCCATGAATAACATTCACAATTATACCACAACCAACGCATGTGGTTCATTTGATAGTATGTGCTTGCAATAAGATCTATGTTGGAAGTACGATTCAACCTCCTATTTACAAAACCACTTTTTGACATTCTTGCTTATCTGGGTGTCTCGTATACTAACTATGCGGATGACACCCAGATACTCGTTCCCATTACAGGCGACTATGTCACTGACTCTAAAGCACTTAATGAGGTAGACCTTGCATCAGGGTCTCGATGGCACATCATTGGCTTTGCCTCAATGATGAAAAAACAGAGTTGCTCATTCGAGGCTCACACATCAAACTCGCTAAACTAGTGTCTGCTTATAATAATATTAAATATTGATGGTAACACCATCAAAGTATCCAACGACACTAAAACTCTCTGTATTTATCTGGACTCTACACTCTCCCTCACCAGACAAACTAATGCTGTTGTTTCAGCCGCAGCGTACACATGCAAACTGATCACCGCTTGTAGAGCTTTTCTGACAACTGACAACTGCATCATCCTCGCAAGAACCATCATAATGGCCAAAATCGATTATTGTAACGCGTTATACTTAAGAACTAGCCAAAGAAACTTAGATAAGCTACAAGTCATGCAGAACAACGCCATTAGGGCAAACCTCAACCTCCCTAGGAGACTCCACATCTCTGACACGAGACACAACTTACATTGGCTTCCTGTCTCTCACTGAATCTCGCTGTAACGCTCACCTGATTCCCTTAGAGGCGCCGGTCTTGACTGGGCGTATACCGTATCTTCAAAGGTGATGTGTAACACACGGCTGGCTCTTTGGGCTGGACCTCTGTGCACTGTATGTCTGACTCGAAGGGTAAGATGTCTGCAGATAGAAAATATGGGATTAAGGAACTGGGTTATTGAATGTCTCTCTCTTCTTCCCTTTCTCTTCTCCTGTAGAACCCCAAAGGTTAACGCTCTCACCTTAGGTAAGTGAACGCCGTGCTCTCCATCTGCCTCGGGGCAGGGTGCTGTAACCAGTTTCTTCACTGGATAAGGGGAGCAGGCCTCTTGACTTCAGAGGACTGCTGTCCGTTGTTTACTGCACGAACGTTAAGTTTCGAGTAATTGTAATGTCTTTAAAGTCTTTAGTAATGATGTTTCTTGTTTTGCAGGGTTCCGGCGATGGCGGATGACGGGCTGAAGTGAGTTGAAGATGGAGCCCGTGTGATGAATAGAAGCGCCTGGAAGCACGTAAGTAAGCGCTTGTTGCCTGCTTCACGATGCGCTCTAACTGTCTTTTTATTTTGCAGGTACAAGTTCGGAGCGGCTGCAGGGTGCCGGAATACCCACTGGGTTAGATGTGGAAAGGAGTAATGGCACGTGAGTATTAAAGTTCCCCAATGTCTTTAAACGCACCTTGTTTTGTCTTTCAGATGCGGGATGCAGCGCCGAAGGCCTCCGGAGCGTGCGAAGAGTTGGTAAGCTTTTGTCTTTCAGATGCCGGAATGCAGCGCGAGGCGTTGGTGACAGCCGATGGACCAGGTAAGTGAAGAGCTGTCACTGAAGACCGTAATGCTAACCTGTTCTTTCTTGTCTTTATAGGTGTTGCTGAAGACTGGATTCAGGATGGTAAGCCTTTTTCCTTAGGCCCAGGATCAGATGCAGAAGACACGATGAGCGTTCTGCTGCAGAGGATGCAGAATAACACAAAGCAAGATTCATCCATCGGGTGTGGTTTAAATAGCCTCCTGTAGTGCTTAGGTGTCTCCTTCCACAGCCACGCCTAGGTAAGAAAAGAGTTCCTGCTTTCCAGAAGAGTTCCAGTGTTGTGAATCTAGGGAGTGGCTCCTGCCCCACCCAACAGGAAAAGTAGTTCCAAACAGAAGAGGATCAGAGGCTCAACTGGCAGGCAAGTAAGCAGCATGGTCTGCTGCAGGTAAGTCCACCCAAGCATTATGAGCCCGGCGCTTCCAGCGCTGGGACTGGGCATATTTATGAGCCTGGTGCCACTGGCGCCAGGACTGGGTCCAAAAGGTCCCAATTGGGACTGGTTGGCACTCGGAACCTGGGTTATGGATCTGCTTCCAAGGGAGTTGGGAAAACCCTGACCTTTTGGAAGCAGAGATCATGACACTCGCTTAAAACTCTTGCCTTCACACACAAAGCCCAGAACAACTCAGCCCCTGCTTATCTAACCAGCCGCTTCACACGGCATGCGGCCAACAGACCCTTGAGGTCTGCCCAAGTCAATTCACTTACTGTACCTAGATATAAGCTTCAGACTGCAGGAGGATCAAGCTTCCCAGTCCTAGTGGCCAAACTCTGGAACACACTTCCCTCTTCCCTCAGAGCCGAACCCTCCTTTCTATCCTTCAAAAACAAAACTAAACTCTGGCTTTATGAGCTTGACCTCCTTGCCTCTTCGTCCTAACTAATTTGGTTAGACTGGTTAAGGTGAAATTCCAATTGTCCTAACCGTACACTACGGAATATGCTGACTGTATTGCATGTAATGCTTCCTCTGTAACTCTTGCTGTAACTCGTGTTGCTGGCCGCGCAACATACTTTTGGCCTGACTTACCCCTCTTGGGAAACTTTTGTTCATGTATGTAACTACTGCCTACATTTTTTGCCCAGATGCCCCAGGGCAAGGTGTGCACTACAAATAAACAAATACAAATACAAAGAGTCAAGAATCAGAATCAGAGAACATTTAGGAAAACTCACATCGCCAGAATGCAAGAGTGCTATGGCAGAACACTGGCAGAAAGAGCACCTTGGAGAGGGGAACAACAAAATAGACATCAAATTATTTGGAGTAAAGTATATCGGGCCAGACCCAAGAATGGAAGACCAGGAAGAAACACTATGCCAACAAGAGGCCAGAACAATATATCTCCTGAGAACGATCTCACTGAGGTTTGCACACAAACAGTACAACAATAATGTATTATGTGATTCTAAACGTTACATACACAGCACTACTAGACCAATCAAGATACTTTCCATCTTGTTTTTTTCCATATGACATAATTGAAAGCATCTAGTTCATTGAGGACTGGAACTATGAATTACTAACAAGAGGTGTATTTTCTTTTAGTAAACACATTGCAGGCACAACATCAGATGTACCTAGGAACACATTAGGCTGGGAAACCAACCCATTAAAGTTGGATAGGCTGCATATGAATAACAACACTAGAGTTGTTAATCTTTTCTATGTGACAGTCAATTTTGAGAGTATCAATATCAGTAAAGAACTAAAGTTACTAATGACTAATGAGGTGCCCAATGACATAAAGCTCACAAAAGGTTCATTGCAAACTTCACAGAATTTAATGGATTTTTAATTTATCCTTCAATAAACACATTTGTTGTGCATAACTTCTCATGCACGTATGGATTTCTTAAGGCTGGGAACCCAAATCTTTAAAGCTGGATAGACTGAATATAAATTGACAATATTAGAGAATTAAAACAGATTATTGAAATGCTGAAATGCTGATCTGCTTTCTCTTGGCACCGTGCACCTGGCCTACCTTCTGACTTCCAGGCCCAGGTACCCGCTCACCTTACCACACATCTGCACTGCCTCCTGGCAAACCCTTGCACTGGGGCCTGTATCTGTAACCATAAAGCCCCCCCCTTTGTTTTCTCTCTGCACTTACCAGACTCACCCTGTCTGTTGCCTGAAACCTAGCACTTGCCACCTGCTGACTGCACTACTACTGTTTGTTTATTTATGTTGTTATTATGTATGTATTATTTATATGTAGTCCTTACTCTGGACTTTCCACTTCTCCCCCTTCCATGCACTTTTCCCCTTCTTCCCTCTCCCATGCACTTGCACGTTCTCAATGTCACTGGGCCTAGCAAGATCATTGTTTTTGTTCTCCCTTGTTACCCTCCGTTGCCTTGTACCGCTCTGAAACACCTGGTGTATGAGCATGATATCAATAAACTATCAATTCAATTAAATTCAACAGGACTTAAATTCAGTAGGTTACTCCTACTACTGTCTTATTTTGTGACTATCGCATCAGTGGTGATCACCCCACTTGGGTTATTCAACTTTGACACCATAGGTGTCAAGAAATAACATGAATTAACATCACAGTACGCTACAACCCACTGCCCACGTCTTTGCAACATGATGACATCACCCACGCTTGATTTCAACATGGTGCAGCCCTGACTCTACTTAAACTCATTTCAGGAATGACAGTACACAGGACAACAGGTGGAGTGCTGCCATCCGGAAAGAAGGAATATGTAACTGAAAGAAGGTACCCCCTGCTAGAAACTTCAACCCCAAATTGGTTAAGTTGCTGTGCTCGTTCCATCCCATTTGGAGTCCGGGGTCCTCAACCATAGGGCTTCATTAAGATAAGAAGATTAAGGCGCAGAAAAGTCGCAAGTGCGCCGAGAAGGAGTGTGCGCCAGCCGTGGCGCAGAGAAATTATTGTGTGGCATGCGTATTCATGGATTTCCCGAGGCGTCAGTAGACATGGTGCAAGGAACAGCAAGCTGCACCAGTAAAGCCCCCAACACGCGCCCAGGTCCAGCAAAAAGTAAGTTAAATGCCTAACAAGGCGCAAGGTTCAGCGCCATTCCTCGGCAAGCACACAGCCCACTAGTGAAATTGTGTGAAATCTCTGCGCGGTACTCGGCCTCACCCCACCCAAATCGTGTGAAAACTCTTCATGATTCCTGGCCGCACCCCAGCATGTTACTCACTGCACCTATTCAGCCAGAGGCATTGAAAAGACGTCTCCGAGAACAGTGTGGCGAACTAAGGAGCAGGATCCGGTGACTTGGCAGTGAGCCCGATTTCACTACTTCCTCCCAGAAATCAGGCCTCATCAACTTGAGGGAACTCTTTTTTACGATACACCTCTCTGCTGTTCTAGAAAGACAGACAGAGGGGTTGATCCCACAAAAGAGCGGGGAACACACGCACCACTTGTACCAATGCTGCAAAGATAGGACAAAGAGTGAGTGATACTGGAGTGAACCACTATGCTACAATCTAACAACCAAGGTTCTAAATTACCTGTAATGTTATCTTGCTACGGATAGGGAATCTGAACCTAATAAGAATCCAAAAACAAGTCTTAATCACGTATAACCATAACCCCAGACATCCCCCCATACAATTGTCAGTTGTTCTTTCCACCAAGAAGAGTTTGGAGTCAAGAAAGTATAACAAACAACAACAGGAACAAATAAGAAAAAGGAAGGTTTGTAAGGGACAACTGCTCCGGGCGGCACAAGGGACAGACTGGTGACGGGATGGTGCACTGGGCTGCAGAATGTTTGTACGTGCACGTTTCCGGGAAGCCTTCAAATGGAATACTGCATTGAATTAGGGATGGTTCAGAGGCAGGAAACAGTTGTAGCTATTGGTTAAGTCGAGTGCGAGAACGAAACAGTACTGTGTGAAACCCCAAAGAAACAGAAAACCTTACAGAACTCCAAGAGACAGACAGAGTCGTATGTTGATTCAGAACTGGATTCAGGAGTAACGCTGAAGTAATGCCAGGAAGTAAACGGAAAGTAGTCTGTTACCCGCAAAGAGTCAGTGATGTAGTGGAATTGCAGGCAAGACAGCGTTGGTAACCGGTCCGTAGACAGGAGCTAGGAAGTAGCGCCGGAGTGGAATCGGCAGGCGAGACAGAGTGGGTAACAGTTCATAGTAAATACCAGAAGGTAGCGCTGTAGCCAAATCGGCAGGAGAGGCAGAGTAGGCAATGGTCCGTAGTCAAAAACAGAAGATAGCACTGTAGTGGAATCGGTAGGCGAGGCAGAGTGGGTAAATGGTCTGCTGTCAAAAGCTGTGTAGCCAAGCAAAACAGGAATCAAGAAGAAAGAGCCTCAAGGTAGATTATGAAAAGTAGTCCGTCAACCGTAGCAGAGTCAGTAACAAGCTGAAAGCAAGGTACCGTAACACCTATTAGAAGACCTGATCGGTGGACATGCAGTGACTTTATGCTGTATGTCGGGGCGGGGCTTGAGCTGGAGAGTGCTTTGGCAAGAGCCATCAGCGTCTCACCTGGCAAAGGAGACGTCCCTCTGTTGATAGTTTCCATGGCAACCTCCATTTCTGCCACAAAGATGTGGTTGTGCCCTGTTTGGAAGCACGGGACGGCTGTAATATCAAATATGCACCTAGGCGCTGCAAATCACATGAAGGTCAGAGTGTGATACAGCATAATCGCGCGAAAACACCTCTCAATCCCTAGCCGCACCCCTGCCAAATTGTGTGAAAACTTTGCGTGATCCCTGGCCTCACTCCAGCATAATCGCACAAAAAAACATTGGAATCCCAGCCGCACCCCAGCCAAATCACGTGAAAAGTCAGCGCAATCCCCGGCCGCACCATAGCATAATCGCGTGATAAAACCTTGCAATACCCAGCCGCACCCCAGCCAAATTGTGCATTTTTACCTCGCAATTCATGGAAAGCAGATCCTTCCTGACGGGACACCCCAACCCCCATCACCCGTGATGCCACCCTGCAGGCAGCCCTCTCCACATAGGACACCCCAGCACCCATGACCTGTGACGCCACCCTGCAGGCATCCCCCTTCACATAGGATACCCCAGCCCTCATCACCTTTGATGCCACCCTGCAGGCAACCCTCTCCACATGGGACACTGCAGCCCCCATCACCCATGACGTCTCTCTGCAGGCAGGCCTCTCCACATAGGATACCCCAGCACCCATCACCTGTGATGCTACCCTGCAGTCAGCCCCCTCCACATAGCATACCCCAGCACCCATTACCCATGATGCCACCCTGCAGGCAGCACCTCCACATTGGACATCTCAGCACCCATCACCCATGACTCCACCCTGCAGGCAGCCCCCTCTGCATGGAACACCCCAGCCCCCATCACCTGTGATGCCGCCCTGCTTGCAGCCCCCTCCCCATTGGACATCCCAGCCCTCATCACCCGTGACCCCATCCTGCAGGCAGCCCCCTCCACATGGGACAACCCCACCCCAACCGCCATTACCCCTAACCCCACCCTGCAGGCATCCCCTTCCACATATGATACCCCAGCCCCCATCACCTGTGATGCCACCCTGCAGGCAGCCCTCTCGACATGGGACATGGCAGCCCCCATCACACGTGACATCACACTGCAGGCAGCCTTCTCCACATAGGATACCCAAGCACCCATGAACTGTGACCCCGCCCTGCAGGCAGCCCCCTTAACATGGGACAACCCAGCCCGATCACCAATGATGCCACCATGCAGGCAGCCCTCTCCACATGGGACACCTAAGCCCCCATCATCTGTGATGCCACCCTGCATGCAGCCCTCTCTACATAGGATACCCCAGCACCCATCACCCATGACGCCACCCTGAAGGCAGCTTCTCCACATTGGATACCCCAGCAGCCGTCACCTGTGATGCCACCCTGCAGGAAGCCCCCTCCACATGGGACACCCCCACCTCGGCCCGCATTACCCTAGACCCCACCCTACAGGCAGCCCCCTCCATATGCGACACCCCAGGACCCATTACCCGTGACGCCACCCTGCAGGCAGCCCGCTCCACATGGGACACCCCACCCCCCATCATCTGTGATCTCACTCTGCATGAAGCCTCCTCCAGACCAGACATCACCTCCATGTTGTACGCTGACATAGTGACACATCATCACTCCATCGATGGTGTGTCATGCTCCTTGACTGTCGTGTTGTGACACCACCCCGAACATCCACTGGAAAACTGTATCCTGCAAATACAAATAAATGCATACACCTGGCACACATCCATGAGTGTGGCAGCTGCTGAAACACAATTGCTGCCTGCAACCATCTCTCAACATACACATGTAACAACTTACTGGTAAAGTGAGGTCCTGCTGTCCATGTTACAATGTCATGTCACAAATCCCCATGGAGAAATAGCCAGACAATGACAGAATAAAAAGCAGCCCCAATGTGTGCCACATGAACAGACACTGCCCAGGCATGTCACAGCCTGAGACTCAATGAGCTGCTATTACCAGAACAGAATTCCCAATAAACACATCACTGTTCCTTCCATGTGTGAAGGATATGATCTGAAATCATATAAAAAGATATGGCATTCACAATGCGCCTATACACAAGTGTTTGAAGGCTCAACGAGTCAGTGGAGGGGGAACAGTGAAGACAGAGACAACAATCTTGCTAGGCCAGGTGACATTGAGATGGCACAAGTGCATGGGAAGTGGGGAAGATGAAAAGTGCGGGGAAAAGGGGAGGAGGCAGTGCAGTACATGGGAAGGATATCATAACAAATACAATAACAATGAAAATCATCAAAGTGTGGGAAGCTGATGGCAAGTGCAAGGCTAAGTGCAGAAATCAGGTGTCAAGCGCAGGTAGGGTGCTGTAGGAATACAGAAAAACAGTCCAAGTGCAGGGGATGCCCGGGAGGCAGTGCGGGTCTGAAAGTGGCTGTTGTGGGGGCCATAGCCAGGTGACTAGTGAAGATACAGACAGGAGTTCAGCAAGGGAGAGGAAGGCTGAAAGCACAAGCAAAGCGGAATGACTTGAGTTCTGACTACGTTCATGGCAATCAGACAGTGTGCCATGCACTGAGACAGCTGCATTGGTCTGCCGATGTGTAAATCCAAACTAATGCTAATATTGCGTGGCAGTGTAAGAAGTAGACCAACACGAGAGATAATGATAACTGCACAAACACATGCTGGTAAAACACGACATGTGTGTTATACAGCATCAAGCAACTCATGTGCCAATATCCTGAACATGTAACACTTCCAGAAACCCCACCTACCTCCCTCACAAACACAGTGAGGGCCAAAACACAGTGATGCTGCACATGTGAAAGCAAATGCGATTTTACCATGCACACCCAAACTCCCCCTTCACACTCCTCCACCGGTCAGCCACGTGTGCATATTCACCATGCAAATGGATACCAAACATGACACATGCATGCAAGTAACCACACACATGACCAATGATGGTCAGAACCAGGGACACTTAACGGACTAACAAACTGGCACACTGCCAAAAAAACTGTGAGAAAAAATTGTATGTGAGTTAAGAATATAAATTATATTGAACAGTTGTATTGTGCTCATACACACTGTAAATTAAAGTTCAAACTATGTACATGGAAAAATAAAAGAATGCAAAAATGTCCATGTCAAAAAAATAATGTCAAAAAAATAATTTATATATACCATCAAAAATAACCATTACCGCATGGTGAAAACAAAAAAAAGACCAATACAACTATTTACACAATAAACATGGAGTAATGTCCAAAGTCCACACCAACTCATAAAAAAATTAAAAGGAAACCCACACATGAAGAACTATGTACAAAAAAAAATGGAGTAAAGTCCCAAAGCTCCAAGTCTGCACCAGTTGTGGGATGTATTGACCCACTTTTGCACTGCTATGATGCATCACTCTGTTATGATGGTGCCAGAAACAGCAAAATGGCCACAAAACCCTTGTGCGTGCCAAAACCCCTGAAAATTGCACTTTTCCACGCACAAAAAGATGGCTGCCCAATCTGCCACGCATGTTGTCGGTTGTGGAACAGAGCTCCCACTACTGAAATGTGTCACTGGGCTCCACAACAATTGAAAGTGGAGTGCAGAAGGAAAAAGCAGTGCTTTGCTAAATGAAACTCCAAGATTGCTTTAAATCTCTTTTTCTTTGCTGCTGAAACTTCAGAATGCCGGTACAAAACACCTTTCAAAACATTCAAAATTCTTACTGGGTGCTACAATTCACTTAATTATGAAATCATTGTGAATTTACAAGGTCCTGAAAGGCTGAAAGCATAGAGAGATTTTCACAGCAAAAGTGGCCTGCCTGTGGATCTGTCAAAAATCAGCAGAGGGCTGCTGTGATGACAGCTGTCAGGGGCCTGCCTGATTAAACTTTAACATGTATAAACTGAAAATCTAATGTTTGCAATCTAAGAGGCCTGTTACTGATAGTATCCCATATTGTAATTGTTTGATCCCATGGTTTAAAATCTTGAATGAGAATTCTAGCTGTATTTGATACAACAAGTTTGTTTTGTGCTAAGGAAAAGGCTACCTAATTTAACAATTAATTTAAACCTGGCTGAAGCTGTAGAACTTGAATAACAGGATTTTCTCACAGAAGGAAGGTCTTTCCCCCCAGCAGGAAATCACACAGAGGCGTTAATTACAGGGTAGGAAAGAACCTGGTCTACAGAAGCAAAAGGAATAATGATAAGCTGTAACTCAGGAAATTCGAAGTGTGAAGTCAGTCGTAAATGAACTCTGCAAGGAACAAACATGGTGGATGGCTCTTGGGCTTCCAGGGAGAGAGCAAGGGGTGGAGCCAAACAACCATTTGTTGCTTAACAAGGACAAAGAACACATTTTAAAAAGACTGATAACTTTCTATTTAAAATTGTGAAAAATATAAAAATAACAGAGTTGTTAATTTAATTTCTGGCTGCACGGGTAAAGAGGCGCCAGAACTGGGTGACATGTTCTGGACAGCAATGGCAAGAAATGTGATTTCACGCAAAATGTATTTCCGCTAGAATTGTTAGTCTTTATACAATTATTCCTATGTTAAACACGCGCACTTGTAGAAATTTGCTTAAAAATTGGACATTGTGTTTATAGTGAAAAAGGCAAAATTCTGTGAAAAGCAGAGACAAGATCCCACAGCTACGGGGTTTTGAGGAATAGCTGCTATGTAAAATATGCAATCTGTATATGTGATCTTATAGAGGTTGCACATGTAGAAATATGCATTTTGCCAAAAGTAGATTTTGTGTTCCAAGGGCTAGGGGTGGATTCTCAGCCTCACAAAATTGCACCATAAAGATGACACTCTGTTTCGCTCCTCCTATCAAGGCAGAGAGTAGACTCTGACCCAATCACCTTTCAAAGGGCAAGCTTTGGGTAAACCGGCACACACACCACTTTATGATGTCATTTCATAGCATAAATAGAGACAGCTAACCACTCATAAAGACAGTCAGATTCACTCACTATCCTGATGCTGGCGGAGCACCCTGCTGCTGAATTCTAAATCCTCCTTGCTCCAGACTCCAGAAACTTGGCAAAAGCAAAAGGCACACTGCATAGCTGAACCATTCTCAGCTAGGCCTCAAATTCCAGAACAGAACCCCACAAGCCTAAGGTGAAGCACCCTAATACAGCCGGGTTGTGCTGTTAATGCTTGCCTGCTGAAAAGAAATATCCTCAGAACCAAGAAGGGCAGATCCGATCCAGTCTTGTGCCATGCTGTGACTAGAAAGCCTTGCTGACCCTGTCCAGTCCTGTGCCGTGCGGTGACCAGAGCACCTTGCTGACCCTGCCCAGTCCGATGTGCCAAGCTGTCTTTCCTAAACCAGATCCAATTCCCTGACCAGAACTGACGGTCCGATTTAAAAATGTATCCAGTGAGTATAAATAGGAAGAATTGTGTCACTAGCATATGCCCTTTACATAGTTTTATCCCTATCTTAGACCCATCCTATCTTGCATTCCGACCCTGTATTGTTAGGAACATATGTGCATTGTCTGAACCCTCTCTCCAAACCATCCTATCTTTCCTCCAGAACTAGTACTGTTAAATCTATCTTTGCGCTGATACTTTTCTCTTCTGAAGAAGGCAAATTTCCTAAGCAGGCAGTCACCCTGATCAAGTGACTGTGTTCCTGTGTGGTATTTGTTTTGTTCATAGTCATCCTCTAGTGTAAGAAACCTTTTGGTCAATTGTAAAAGCATCCCTGTGTTCCCTTCTTGCTACTATCTCGAAAAATGTCCTCCACTAAAATGTCTGTAACTCCCTCAGTTTTTGTGATAGAAACAACATTTTAACTACTGCTTGTACCTAACATCCATATCTATCCATCGCACCAAATCAATGCGATTCTCCCATGATTGCAAATATCCCGCAGTGAAAAGTTTGTGGCAATTTTTCATTTTGGGGATTTTTTTACACGTGTAAAAAAGCTTTTAATTGCTTCTGACCTGAATTTTAAGGTTTCAAATGTTTTCTTGGGATTAAATAATTGCTTGTCTTTGTGTGCAACTATCCAAAGCGGCTCCCATAAGAATTCATAACAATTTCAGCAATTTTGACCATATTTGGTGTTTTTGCCCAGTCCATCCTAAAGATAACTTTAAAAGCCATTCTGCCAGCTTGACAGTCAATCCCGTTTTCTCTTGTGTTTGAATGGGGGGAAGTGGGATTGATATTCTGTTTGAATTCTGCCATTCCTGAATACCTGCTCTCTCCTCCTATCTCTTTACATTGCCTATTGGGGGTTAAGGGGTGTGCAGGGGGAACCTCTAACCACAGTGCTATCTGATCTGAACCCACACAAAAGTATATCTGTGCTGAATTGTTTTGCTCACTACTTACTCCTTGTGTATTAAAGAGATTATTCAGTGTTACCTCACCCCATTGGTGATTGTTGTGTACCTCTTAAGACATATTGTGATTTAATTTAAAATACATAAATACATATTTACCTTTGCAAACCAGCCTGATTCCTGGTTCAGTGTGACCGGGGTGGTTCCAAGAGAAGGGTGTGATATGAGTGGTATATCGTTGAGAATAAAGAACCTTTAGACAAAAATAAATAAGGATTTCAGTTGTGCACTACATGCTAGGCGTTGACTTGGGTGTGTGCCGGATTGAAATCGCTTACACAGTCACACCCACCTCATCACCCCCGCCGGGCCCCATGGACTGGGCAGATACGACCTCCTCCTCCTCCTCCCACGGCAACCTGAATGCCTCCCCAGCATCTTCCGCAGTGGATTGCCCCTGTATGAGCTCCCCTGTCCCCCCTCGCTGCCGAGGAGTACGCGTCCACCTTCGCCCTCTTGGACCTCCCCTCTGCAGCTGAGGCCAATGTTTGTGATGCAGCACCAGCCTCCTCGGTCCCTGAAGATGTTGAAGCCAGGGGACTTGACTGGGCCTTGTGCTCTGCATGGTGGAGGCATCCCTGCTGCCTTGCTCCACAGCACTTTCTCCACCCTCTTCTTCCAACACAGCTGTGGATAAGGAGACATAGAACACAAACATCAGGCTAATGTACAAATGTGTGTTTGGCACAAAATATATGCACATGATGTACACTGCCAAAGGTCAAAACCATCATCACCCTCCACAACACACAGGTACATCCAATGTACATACATGCACATACATGTCTGTCCTTCACAACAGACAATCACAGCCTTGGACATGGCACTGCCACCACCTACAAATTGTGCATGCTACACACAAATGTGTCATGGGACATACACATGTCATGCACACACATCACCTGAAAGTCCTGAAGCAGTGCACTTAGCTATCACATCAGAGTCCCCTCAATGTCAATCAGGCAACAAGAGTAGGGCACACATTGAAATGCACCAGTTACATCCATCCAGGAGTGATGGCCAGTCACACAGTCACATCTCAGACACATACACATGTAGCACATGCCTGTTCATGTAGTTGATGACAACAACCGTGTGTCACACCTCCCACAAAGCACTATCTTTGCGCTGATACTTTTCTCTTCTGAAGAAGGCGAATTTCCTTAGCAGGCAGTCACCCTCAGCAAGTGACTGTGTTCCTGTGTGGTAAACGTTTTGTTCATAGTCATCCTCTAGTGTAAGAAACCCTTTTGTCAATTGTAAAAGCGCATTCCTGTTTTCCCTCTTGCGCCTACCTCGAAAAACGTCCTCTACTAAAACATCTGTAACTCCCTCAGTTTTTGTGATAGAAACAAAATGTCAACTTCTGCTTGTAGCTAACATCCACATCTATCCATCGCACCAAATCAATGTGATTCTCCCATTATTGCAAATATCGCGCAGTGAAAAGTTAGTGGCAAATTTTTATTTTGGGGAATTTTTTACACGTGTAAAACAGCTTTTAATTGCTTCCGACTTGAATTTTAAGATTTCAAATGTGTTCTTGGGTTTAAATCATTGCTTGTGTTTGTGTGCAACTATCCAAAGTGGCTCCCATAATAATTTATAACAATTTCAGCAATTTTGACCATATTTGGTGTTTTTGCCCAGTCCATCCTAAAGATTACTTTAAAAGCCATTCTGACAGCTTGACAGTCAATTCCGTTTTCTCTTGTGTTTGAATGGGGGAAAGTGGGATTGATATTCTGTTTGAATTCTGCCATTCCTGAATACCTGCTCTCTCTCCTCCTATCTCTTTACATTGCCTATTGGGGGTTGAGGGGTGTCAGGGGAACCTCTAACCACAGTGCTATGTGATCTGAACCCACACAAAGGTATTTCTGTGCTGAATTGTTTTGCTCGTTACTTACTCCTTGTGTATTAAAGAGATTATTCAGTGTTACCTCACCCCATTGGTTATTGTTGTGTACCTCTTAAGACATATTGAGATTTAATTTTAAATACATAAAATAAATATTAACCTTTACAAACCAGCCTGATTCTTGGTTCAGTGGGACCGGGGGGGTTCCAGGAGAAGGGCGTGATATCAGTGGTATATCGTTCAGGATAAAGAACTTTTAGACCAAAATAAATAAGGATTTCTGTTGTGCGCTACATGCAAGGCGTTGAATTGGATGTGTGCCGGATTTAAATCACTTACACAGTCACACCCACCTCATCACCCCCGCCGGGCCCCATGGACTGGGCAGATACGTCCTCCTCCTCCTCCTCCCACGGCAACCTGAATGCCTCCCCAGCGTCTTCCGTAGTGGATTACCCTTGTGTGAGCTCCCCTGTTCCCCCCTCGCTGCCGCGGAGTCCGCGTCCACCTTCGCCCTCTTGGACCTCCCCTCAGCAGCTGTGGCCAATGTTTTTGATGCAGCACCAGTCTCCTTGCTCCCCGATGATTTTGATGCCAGGGGGCGTGACTGGGCCTTGAGTCTCTGCACGGTGGAGGCATCCCTGCTGCCTTGCTCCACAGCACTTTCTCCCCCCTCTTCTTCCAACACTGCTGTGGATAAGGAGACATAGAACACAAACATCAGGCTACGGTACCGATGTGTGTTTGGCACAAAATATATGCATATGATGTACACTGCCAAAGGTCAAAACCATCATCAACCTCCACAACACACAGGTACATCCAATGTACATACATGCACATACAAGTCTGTCCTTCACAACAGACAATCACAGCCTTGGACATGGCACTGTCACCACCTACAGATTGTGCATGCTACACACAAATGTGTCATGGGACATACACATGTCATGCACAGACATCACCTGACAGTCCTGAAGCAGTGCACTTAGCTATCACATCAGAGTCCCCTCAATGGCAATCAAGCAACAAGAGTAGGGCTCACATTGAAAAGCACCAGTTACATCCATCCAGGAGTGATGGCCAGTCACATCTCAGACACATACACATGTAGCACATGCCTGTTCATGTAGTTGATGACAACAACCGTGTGTCACACCTCTCACAAAGGACATCTCAAACACATGTAAGAAACAACGTGCACGGCGTAATATGCTGCAGTACAACACACATTGCAAAAGTAACACGTTGGAATCATGCATGCTTCATTGAACACAAGTGCAACACTGTCTGGGACATGCACACAGATATCTGTACAAGAGGTATACTTGCCGTAAAGCCAAGGTTCACACTCCCACCATACATCAACATGCACAGTAGAGGACAGAAACACATGGACACCCACCTGATGACTCCAGATGGTGCTGCAAATCGCCGACCTGGATATGCAGTGCCGGGTAAAACCTCTCCAGAACCTGAATATCCGATGCGCCACCCTTGGTTTGCACCAGCCTTGAGGAAGCACCGGGCCTTGTTGTGGGTAATGAACTTCAGGTCGTCCCAGCACTTGTGCACATGCTGGTAGTCATTGGGTGCCAACCCCTCTGCATTGATGGCACTCATGATCTGGTCCCAGATCAGCTTCTGTCCTTCCTTGCCGACTTGCGTTGCAGGGTTGAAGAGGGCATCATAATGTCCCAGGACATGCTCCACCAGGAAGTCAACTTCCCTCTGCCTCGCTGCCGTGGGGTTGCCAGTTGCCTCTGGAGATGTTTGCTCAGACATGGCAACCCCCGAGGCAGGTGTGGGTGGGCAAGGTGGTCCTGGGCTGTGGAGCGGTGGTGATGTTGTGGCACTTTGGGGATCTTCTGAATCAGCTGAGCTGGTGACAGGCCCGAGGACAGGAGCACTGGCAATGGTTTGACAGCAGGCACTCAAAATGCAGGGCAGGCGGGCAGCAGGCACACACAGTGAGGAGGCAGCTCAGAGCAGTAGGAGGCAGGTAAAATGGCTCGTAGGTAGGAGCGCATTCGTGTCCCGTGTTACTCACGTGGGCAGCCGGAAACAGAGTGACGCTTATTTCGCATATGAAAAATTAGCGCGTACACGTGAAATCAGAGGAAAGAGCCTAATTGTTTAAGTTACGTGACACGGGCTGGTCGTTGAGCATTGACGTTCAGATTCGGGATAAAGGAGTATGTAGGAGAACATCACCCGGCTGGTGTGAGTTGGAGCGGGCGGACATGTGGGCTTCGGAGATTTTTGGGTTGCCACGCATTTTGTTCGCTACTGTGACAGTGCAAACTTCTTATTTTAGTGAGGATTTGCCTCTGCACACAAGTGCCTGTATTTAGCATTTCTTAAGGCTAACAGTGAGTCGCATACGCATTATTCATACTCTGGCTGCCCCTGTGTGTCGCGTACCCCCATTGTGAACATCCCAGTGGCTTTCATGGGCTTCGCATACACATTTTTTGTGTTGCTGGATGCCAGAGTGTACCGCGTAATGCTTTTTCTTTTCATGTGAGGTACCAATGGGTTGTGTATATGCTTTTTTGATATTTGGGGTGCCTGTGCATTATGTGTCCCATTTATTTTTTCACCAAGGGTAATATGGACCCTTGCTGGACCATACTAGTACATTTGAAATCACATACCCTGCCCCCTCACTGCAATTGCCCAGGAGAATTGCTGGTTGTTCCTCCCATAGTACTAATCCATCTGTACCATGGTTGGGAAGGCCCCAAGAGGGAAAGGTGGTAGAGGTGGCCAGGGTTGGGGAGGTGCAGGGAGAGCTGTGCACCACCCACAACAGGGTCAGGGAGCTGCAGGAGATGCTGCTGTACCCAGCATCCTGGGTCAGGGAGCTGCAGGGTAATCGGCTCTCCCCTGCTCCCAGGTTGAGGCATGTGCAGGGGCAGCTCATGTCGCCAACAACCAGGGTCAGGGAGCAACAGCAGTATCTGTTGTCGTCTCCCCCAGGGACACAGACACGCAGGGGCAGCTGATGCCATGTGTCCAAGGGGAAGGGACGGCAATGCATAAAACACCTGACGCCATTACCCTGGGTCAGGGAGCCGTAGGGTAATTTTCTCTCCCCTGCTCTCAGGTTGAGGCACCATCAGGGGCAGCTCATGTCTCCAACAACCATGGTCAGGGAGCAACAGCAGTATCTGTTGTCATCACCCCCCAAGGGACACGGACACACAGGGGCAGCTGATGCCAGTGTTTCCAAGGGGAAGGGACAGCAATACAAAACACCTGACCCCAACACCCTGGGTCAGGGAACTGCAGGGCCAGTAACTGACCCAACATCAGTGAGTGATGCCATGGCCCAGGCAACGAGTGGTCCAGCCCCTAATGCCCTGAGTGGTCCCAGCCACACAGGGTCTGCACCACCTTCCAAGAGGCAGAAGCATGCAGGACAGGGAAAGGCTCAATTCCAAAGCACAGCAAAGGAGACCGCCGCCTCGAGGAAGAGGAGCTTCAATGATCATGAACTCAAGTACCTTGTGGACTACATGCGCGACCACCACTGTGACATGTGCACAGGGCCAGGGAGCACCCTTATTTGTGCTCAGCGTATGGTTCACTGGCAGCAAGTCACGGATGGCATCAACGCCTTGGTGAATGAGCGGCACACAGCTCGTGAGGTCATGAAGCAGTGGATTGACCTCCACGGTTGAACCAAAAAAAAGCTGGATGCCAACCTTTCTTCTGCTATGATGACTGGAGGTGGGTCAACGCAGGAGAAGGAGCTCACTCCACATGAAGAGGCCATGAGCGAGTTGATTCATGTGGATTAGATCCAAGGCGTGGGAGGCATGCCAGGTTATGAGGAAACATCCGGTGAGTGAAGAAGCATGTGCATCCAGAATATGTGTATGTAGATTGAATGAATTGGTATGATTGTGCGGCACTTCTGCCTGCATTTGTATGACTGCCATGGGTTAACCATGTCTGGGTCTACTGACTCGTGCTTAGTGTAATGCAGAGTGCAAACAACACATGTACTGCACATCAGTTGAACATGGCTATGTGACACTAGTCATCCACAACCGTCAGAAACAAATACAAATTTCCTGCATGCCAACACAACGTGGCATCTGGCTATGTACATCAGTGATGGTAGTGACTCACTCAGCTATGCCAGTCAAGTGCTTGTGCATGAAGCATGTGATATTCATCATGCACTGCATTTAGTAAATGTTCCATCCACACATGTCCATAGGTGGCTTCATGCTACACATACTTTCCATGCACACTGTCAGCATGCAGGACATTGTTCCATGAGTTTCCTAGATTTTTACTACACCGTGCAAATTGCTGCCGCAGCTATGGCACTGAGCCCCTTGTAAGAAATCAGTCTGGAGTCATCCATGTTGGCCTGCCACACTGGACACCCCCCGCCCCTCCATGGGTGCATGGCCCTGTCCCTCTTGTCTGTCACTGTCCACTCTTCCTATCTCCAAGCACATGTCCTCACCCTCTCCACATAACACACCTGGGACACCACACATGTCGATTGGGAATGTCTGCAGTGCTTACACGGTCAAGGAAATGAGATGTGGTGGCAAGTCTGCAGACACCATGATTTCAGGGATTTTTTCTTACATAGTGTATGAATGCAAATTGTGGCATGTTAACATGCATGTAAGTGTGTGCAGGACAGCATTGATTCTTCATGTCTTAATGTGTCCATGTGCAGGTGATGAGCCACCAGATTCAGGGGAGAAGGTAGAGGAGGAATGGGAGCCTGAGCCCCGAGAGAGCACCAGTGGAGGACGTGTTGTGGCAGGCCATGAGAATCCACTGGTGCTACAGTCCATCCGAGGCATGACTCAGTTTGAGTCCACCTCCAATGATACCTGTGGCTCTGGTGGTGAGCCGGACGTCCATTCCTGTATGCTGTCGGAGGTGAGTGCATTAAGTGATGATGCTGATGTAGCCCTGCATCTGCAGGGGGTAACGTCCCCTCACAGGGCCAGTCAATGTTGCTACGTCTGTCTGTGGTGTTTGCGGCTGCAAGGCCACACTCCACTCTATTGGCTTCAGGTCCTGGAATGGATGACCAAGGGAGGGATGCAGTCCTGTAGCCACAGACAATGGCTTCACATCAAGGGCCATGCTCCCTTGGGACCAGCATCCGTGCGGCACGAACACGTGGCAGACATGTCATGGCTGGGGATAAAGTGTGGCAGCAGTCCATGTTGCATGTTGCTCAGCAACAGGCCGCTTCTTATGAGATGTTGGCTCAGGGCATGGATATGGTGGCCAATTCCACGTTCTCACAAGAAACAAAGGAAGTGCGCCAGCTGTAGGAATTGCGGTCCACTTGCCGCTCAAACAGGCTGCACATGGTGGCCAGCAACCGGAGCCGACAGGCCAACCTGTGGTCTCTGCAGGCATCCCTGCTTGCAGAGGCTCGGACTCACAAGGCAGCCCTGAGGTGAGAGTTAGAGGCCTTCAGATCTTCAATGGAAGTGTGAGAGGCAGCCTGCAGTACACAATGCCAACAGCAGATAGAACTGTTGAATCATACCATGTCATCCCGTGAGGTGTTGCATGCAGACCTCTGAGGCTTCATGTTCCAGATGCATTCATCTGGGTCCCGCCTTGCCACTTCCATGGAGGACCAGGCCAGGGCCTTACGTGGTCAACCTCCCTTACCACCACCACCTTCGCATTCTACACATGAAGGTGCTGACAGCAGTGACAGCCCTCCCAATCCATGATAGCTTTGTGGTCCACGTACCCATGGAGTGAATTGTTTTTTTCAACTTCCACGCATGTGGGTGTTGACGTGCACCCTGCCCCTCCCCCGTCCTGGGTGGAAATGTGTTTTCTTTTTTCCACCCCCTGACCAGATTTCGGCATGTCATATTTTGTTTTGCCATTTCCTGGTTGTGGTCTTTGTTATTTTTTGCATTCATTGCCCTTGAGGTGTGCCATTAACTCCCCAGGGGACTGTACATTTGCAGTAGTGTACGTGCAGGCATGCCTGGTGAACTAATCTAGTATGTTTGCATGGGGGCGCACCGGGTGGCATGTGCAGGTAATCATAGCTTTGTTTTTCCATGGCACGTGTGTGCTGTGTCAATTATGCTGCACAATGTCTGTTTTGATATGTTCACCCATGTTGTTCCAGTAATCCGTGATGTGGCGGTGACTGATGTCCCAGGTGAGACATCCTGCACCATTCAAAGTCTACACTCCTCATGCCCTCAACCAGACAATGTCATTCCTTTATCATATTAAGAAACACTTACTGGTGAAGGTCATGTGAGATTTACAGCATTCAGACGCTGTTATTTGGTAAGCATTTTCACTGTCTTGCATGTTGTGCATGCTTCATTGTTGGTCGTCTTTGATGCATGTGTCAGTTCTCGTATGTGTCCTTTGCATGCTCACATGGCATTGTGGTAATTTCATTGGAGCTCATGTCACTGTTAGCTACCTATGTGGTTCCCGGAATGGGCGCACCGACTGTGCTGTGCAGCATGTCATTGTACATCGGAAAACCGGGCCATGGACTCCTTGATCTGTCATTTCCTTGTTATTCATTCTCTGTGCCTCTCTCTCTCTCTCTCTCTCTCTCTCTCTCTCGCTCTCTCTCTCTCTCTCTCCTTCTCTCTCTCTCTCTCTCTCTCTCTCTTTGATGCAGTACACTGTACTCCTGTACTTATAGATGTCAATGGACATTCACCCTGTGTTGCTCCTGTACTCTGTGTTGTATGCATATTTTCTTTCTGGTGTGAATTGTGATAATGCATGCGCATGTATTTTGTGCTGTTACTCTGCATTTCATTCCATGTAAGTAGAGCGTCTCACGATGGTGTGCATCGTATGCAAGCCAGATGAGTTCCATGGACAGGTCAGTGCATGGCATTTGCTGACACTTTGGTGGTGTTTGCATGAGAACAGGGCACTCTGTATGCCCCTCCTGTTTGCCTGTGATGTTGTGTATGCTCCCTACCCCACATGGTCACCTATGATTTGTATACCCCCCTGGTCACCTGTGATGTTGTGTATGCCCCCTCCTCGGTCACCTTTGATGTTGTATATGCCCCCCACACCGATGGTTACCTGTGATGTGTATGCCCCCCGGTCACCTTTGATGTTGTGTATACCCCCCATTGTCGTCTGTGATGTGTATGCCCCCCCCCGCATGTGATGTTGTGTATGCCATCCCCCTGGTCACCTGTGATGTGTAAGCACCACCCCCCGGTTATTGTCCTCCCCTTCCCCTCTTCCCTCTCCTCCTAGCCACGGCCACCTAAATTGAATGTATGCATTTGTATGATGCTGCCACCCTGCAACATGGGGCTAGGCAACATGTATGTTTTGACAAGCACTTACGTAACTGAGTATGGCTTCTGTAACAGCACTGCGATGGCCAAGGCCTGTTGTGCACTTCATATATGCAAATGATATTGGAAATTAATATGGGACAGCTTATATGACACACAGGACATTGGATGTCTAGTTGGGCATAGTGGTAGTGGCATAGTCACTCATCTATGTGTTTCTTTTGGAAAGCCAAAGAAATAATTAGTTTTAGTTCTAAGGGATGCACACTATGTAGCACTTCCAACGACACATTCTCAGGGTGCTTTGGTGGGCGCAGATGATTGCCCCTTTGTCATCATTGAATGGCACCTGGAATGTGCAAGGGCTGTGTGCATTCCACAGGACTTGGCATTTAGCTGAAAAATGGTGCCACAAGCTGGATACGGGCAGCCTCGCCACGTGCCCTCTGCCCTACCAGGTGCAGCCGACGTACATGTGGTTGGGGATGTGGGGCACTGGCATGTCCACCGGTACACCGCACTGTGTTGGAACATTGTGCAGGACAAATGCTGTCACAATGATCCTGCACACTAGTGGTGGTGCATATAGCAACTCACCACCAGAGTGGTCAAGGGAGCGGAAACGTGACTTGAGCACTCCGAATGTGTGCTCCACTATGCCACAAGTTGCAATGTGGGCTGTGTTGTTTCTTACCTGGGGTGGCGTGGCAGGATTCCGTATTGGCGTAATCATGTAGGTGCTCAGAGGGTAGGCACTGTCCCCTGTAGAGGTTAAAATGTTTGTCATTGCTGTGTATTTGTGTGTGTGTGACATGCATGCATGTGCACGGGTATTTATACTCACCAATGAGCCATGTCTTGCCATGCCTCCCAGCTTCCAGGGCCCGGTGTAGAGGTGACATTCTGAATATGAAGCTATCATCAGTGGACCTTGGATAGTTTGCATATACAGAAGTAATGAGACCCTTGGAATCACATAAAACCTGCACGTTGATGGAATGCCAGTGCTTGCGATTGTGATAGATGTGCTCTGTGGCCCTAGGTGGACGTAGAGCCACATGGGTGCAATCAATCTCACAAAGCACTTTATGGAATTGTGTGACCGGATAAATATCCTGGACCACGGTTTTCCTTTCTGCATGTGTTTTGGGCATGTAGATGTGCCTGCGGACTGAGGGGCGTGCAGTCATGATTGCTAACACTTGATGTAGGCAGCGTGACTGCGTGGGCTGTGAAATGCCCTCAACTATGGCAGTTGTCCACTGAAATGACCCAGTGGCCCAATAATGTAGTGCATTGGGCACCTTTTCTAAGGGGCTCAGTGCTTGGGAGCACAGGGTGGGTGATGTAAGGTCATCCTCCCACTCTGTGACCAGGTCTAATATGATATGAGGTGGAAACCTATAACTGCCATAGACTTGGTCATCAGGCATCCCAAAAAGGCTTGTCCAAGGTAGACAAATCTGTGCCCTGGCCATCCTTCTCCTGCGGTGTCCCACAATCACTGCTGCGAAATATGGTATATTCATCGTAGCTGTATATGCGTGTTTGTTGTTCGCGAGCCCTTTTTATGCATTTGTTTTAGTGCAGGATGACGCTAATGCCAATTTTCGCGGGGCGTACGTGTTTCCAGATTTGCAAGCCTTTTTCCGTGAGATGGAGAGCCCTGTTCAATTCCATGAATATGGGTTTTTATCGCATGCATGCCCCCTATTTTCTGAGCAAATCATTCCATGAATTAGGGCCTAAATTAAATAGGACACATTGCCTTAGAAGGAAATTAATACTGAAACGGTTTGGGTATATTTGCCAGCATTACCTTGCACAGTCCTCTTTATCAATGAACAACATTATTGAGGATAACTGCAATATGAATTCCCTTCCTGTAGTTAAAATGTGGACATGATAGAATGATTGCCCCACTACTACCACAACAGACGCTGTTATTCAAAGGAAGCATGGGCACTTTTGCCATGAGTATTTCAACAAACGTCTTGGCAGACAGGTGAGGCAGATGCACACAAGCACCCATGTTCTAAACCATTGCCAATGTAAAGTCAACTATTGTCACAAACATTATGTTATTTATAGGGAAGTAACCTGGGTCGCTATACCATAGAATTTAAGTGCAATTAGATTGTATTCTAATGGGCATGGGCTTAGAAATGGTATACATGACTAGGACTATGCACTACTCACATAGAAGTACTAATGAACATAGAAACCATGTAATCAGGCACCTGATGGTACATTATTTACAAATGACTTTTAAGTTACTATGGCCAAAGACAGATTGCGTAAAATCTTTATATACAGATATGTTCTTGAAATAGCAAAATGGACGGATAAAAGGGATTTATGGAATAGATGTCCCATCATTTTCACAACTGGTTGCACTCATAATGGAAGCCCGACAGAAACACTTACTGCCTCATAATTAAATGTTAAGCCACCTAGAGAAGACCAATTAATGAATCGGTAAGATACCAATAAATTACCTGACCATTGACACAGTGCAAGACGTACACTGCAAGATTTACATAGGTACTAACACTACTTTACTCCTTTCCTTCCCCCTTTTTCCTCCACTTTCCTCCCTTCGCAACCTGTTATTGCATCACAGATTGTTAAATAGACACAATAATTAACTGTATGTTATTGTCTGATAAATCACTACATTTCAATTTACCATTGAAGGCTAATGTAACAGAACAGGCTGTGAATGAACTAGCGAATGATAATTTACATTGTAAACAAATTAAATTCACTGTTGAAGTACATGTCTAAAATTGGCAGTTGCGAATAAGCACTTTAACGAACCTGACTATAAACTAACCTACAGATGAAAATTCAAACTGTATACGAGTAAAACTAAATGTTTATGTGCCTTGAAAAAGCCCAAGTAAAGGTGAAACAGTAGCATGTTCCTTCAAAAGGAGTAATGTTGGCACCATGTAAGAAAAACTCTGACACCATGTACAAAAACTCTGATAAGAAAGCTAATACATAAAATAAAACAAAAAACGCAAGACTGAGTATAATTAAGGTTGTTCAACCAGAGCCCAGGCTCATCAGGACTTAGCAAACCCAACTTTGAACTAATTCTGACTATAGCCTGATCTGATGTATCAATGTGACCCCTCGCCGGGACAAGGGGTAAGTGAAGCCTGCCTTTCACAGCATGGCACTCAGGGGGCAGGCACTGGTGGTGTTGTGGCTTGGTGATGGTGTCACTGTGTTTGGTGTTTTACATTACATTGTCTTGAGGTGAGATGGTACAGCTGCATGGGTGCGTGTGTGACATGGTGATGTTGTGTGGGCGGCTCAATCCTTGCAGTCGTTGCAGGTGATCTAGGGGACTACAGGGTGCAGTGTCATTGGATGCATGGATGCATTACATGCTGTGACCTTGTGTTATTTTTCAGGACTGAGGAATTCTGCACTAGCAAATGGTTGGTGATTTTCAAGGGCACAGTGCTGTGGGATGCCTGCATGCAACACCTGTCATTCTCATTTGGTTTGGAGACCTACAAAGTGTAGCATCAATTGATTCCTGGGTAAAGCGGGCACAGGCACGCAAGGGAAAAGATGTGAGGTGAGATGTGCATGTTTCTTGAAGTGAGCTTTCTATTTACTCAGTTCAATTGACTATTTCAATGTAGATGTGTATTTTGCACATGATTTTTGTCAGGGAATGGGGTGGCACGTCCACCTGTATATTGTTGTGTGACACGCATAAGGTGGCCAGGGCAGTGCTCATATGTGTTTGTTACTGGTTGATTTTTGTGCTGACCCTTCTCACTTGTCTTCTCCTGTGTGTTGGTGGGGGTCTGTGTGCACATTATTTGCTGTGGGGCATGTGTAAGTGGTAAGGGGTTTTGTTGTATGCTTTGTTATGTGCGACATGTATACTGTTGTTTTAACTGTCTATGACAGTCATTGGTTGGTACAGTTGATTTTATGACTATGGACACTAACATTTTGCCTCTCCCAGTCCCAGACACACATTGTCAGGGTATTGTTATGGGCATGGTGGATTGTCCTCAATTCATCACTGGATGGCCCCAGGGATGTGGCCTCACTGTGTGTGCTGGGTGGTATTTATGTGTAGGACGATTGCATGAGCTGATTGCATGCAGCCTCTTCCTGTGCCCTTTGTCTGACCAGAGGCATGGGTGGTGCCTGTGGTGGAGGGCGTTGTCCCTCCTGAATTTCTACTGGTATGCCAGGCTGTGTGGCAACATTTTGCAGGACACAAGCTGCCACGTTGATCTTGCATACTGCTAGTGGGACATGTAGCAATACCCCACCAGAGTGGTCCAGGGAGCGGAAACGCACCCCAAATGTGCACTCGCCCATGCTCCTAGCGGCTATATGTACTGCATTGTACCTTTCCATTGGTGATGTGGCAGGATTCCTGAATGGCATGAGCAGGAATGGTGAGAGTGGGTAGTAATTGTCCCCTACAAATGTGTAGACAGATGCTATTGGCATTGATTGTCATGGTCAGTTGTTAACTGTGTCACATGACTACATGCATATGCTTGACAGTTGATACTCAGGAAAGAATCAGCTTTGGTTGAATGTTCCCAATTCCAGGGCCCGGTAAAGTGGTGACTCGCGATAGATGTAACTGGCATGTGTGCTTCCAGGAAAATTGGCATTGACTTGCAAGATTACTCCTTTTGCTTCACAGATGACCTGCACATTGATGGAATGCCAATGCCTCCGGTTGCTGTAAATGTGCTCTGTCATTTGGGGGGCCGTAGCGCTACATGCTTACAAACAATGGCTCCAAGTACACGTGGGAAGTGTGCTACAGCATAGAATTCCTGGCACACTCTCAGTCTTTCCTGCAGTGTGTGTGGCATGTCTGTGTGCCTAGGCAGGCACACACATGATGTGTTGCAGGCCAATACCTGGTATAGACACTGGGATTGCATGACCTAAGATATGCCGCCTACAATGGCAGTGGTGCACTGGAATGATCCTGTGGCTATGAAATGTAGGGCTGTCAGCACCTTCTGCAGGGGGGTGAGTGCATTGCAGTAGATGGTGGGTGATGCAAGGTCTTCCTCCCTGTCCCTGACCAGGTCTAGGATGACATGGGGGGAACCTGTACCTTGCATACACCTGGTCGCCTGGCATCCCAAATAGCGTGGTTTGTGCAGTGAAAATCCAGGGCCTCTGCATCCTCCTCCTCCTACTATGTCCATGTACGATGGCTCCCAGTATACCTGCATTCATCCCGGAAGACCGATGTTGAAATGGTGTGCATTGTGTGCTTTATTCACATTGTTTCCTTTGCACGTTGTACTTTGTGTGTGATATCATGTGGAGGTGTGATCACAAGGTTTGTGTGCGACTTTCCCCGATGTGAAGTTGCATGTTGAAATCCTTCAATTCGGTTATGTTGACGCTTGGATAGGCATGTGCTTTCTTTGCATGGCCCGTTCCTCAACATGCACACATTATTCCTTGTTCTTCCTCATTTTGCCGGGGGAATGGGAAAAATGCATGTTCGGCCCCCTATTTATTTAGTTGCATAGGCCTGTCCCACATTTTGCATGGAGTGCGCACACATCACTTGGCTGCACACAATGATGCGACGGGACCGCACAAAGCCACGGAAATGCACGCAAAGTCTATTCCATGAATGGCTGAAGGGAGTTTTGCATTAAGTCACTTTTCAGCGTGCAAAGAATTCTATGGGAAACGTCAGGTCCTTAGGCCAGTCTTAGAGTTAGTGCAGTATAGGGATCCAGGACCTCTGAAGTAACTGGAGAGGTAGAAGAAGTAAACTAAGGAGAAGTAAACTAATGAGACAGAGAGAGCGCTCTGAATCGTATGACCATGTGCAGTTTACACAACATCGGACCCTTATGCTGAGAGTTATTCTTAAAAGGACATTGTGACATTAATGATGGTTTATTTTGGGGGAGGCAGACGCATTCCAAAGAGCACTAATTGGCACATGTGAGAAACAGGGACAGCAGACTGGGTGATTAGGCCTCCTGCTGTTACATGTAAGAATTAACCTATTTCATCATTAACTTTTCAGAATATGAAAAGTGATTCTGACGCACTCGGGGCTCAGGGAACTAACGCACATCTGCAAGAAAGCCAACAGAAAACAGGGGCGCATGTTCATTAAATGAGGGCTGCAACATCATTATAGTGACAGTGATGATTACCCTGTGCAAATGAGCACCGGGTACGTACGGCTTCCATGACATTTTATTTTAATTTCACTTTATGATGAACACTTACCTATTCAAAATCGAAGTGACTTTAGCAATAAGATAATTATTTGAATGTCCTAATGTTATCACGTGGCGTGCACAGGGAATCGCCCCCACATCTTTTATTTTTAAATTGCTCTCTTCCATGAAACTGTTTTTTCAGAAGTGTGTTTCTTTTCAGTCTCTGCCCTTGCCTTTATAATGGTAGTGTACACTCCATGCAACACATGACTGAGTGTGTACTTAACCCAGAGTCTACCTCGAGGGCCAGTGGGTTGATTAGCACTCTAACATTTGGTCTGTTTTGGAGGCAATTTAGTGTTGTTCCTTGTTTCAATTTTTCGTTGATTCACTTTATCACGTTGTACAGCTGCCATTGGTAAAGCTCTTTGGATAACAGAGACATGTTCATGACTAAATCAGTACAATATACGCATATGTGCTCTGTGAGAGAATTGCAAGTCAATATGAGAATGACAATGATTGACAAGAGGCTGACTGATCACATTTATCTTCCACAGGAACTCAGTTGCATAACAGCCCCTCCCTCCCCCAGACACACACTTTCTTTGTATAATCTACCAGCAGATCTGGGAACAGCCATAGGTTTGCCAGTCCAGGTATTACGTTACCGGTAAGCTTTCCGGTACTGTAGTTCCTGGACCGGCAAACTACGAGTTGCGCTCGTGGGTGCCTTTCTGCCCGTTATAAACGGTGCCTGTTCATCCGACCTCCCCATTCCCATTCGGCCCTATGGGGCCGAATGGGAATGGGGAGCATCTTTTTTCCAGCGCCCGTGAATGTGCAATTACCGGGTCCGGCGGGACTGGAATGCCCCTGTAATTGCACATTCGCTGGTGCCAGAAAATATTGCAGGTTTGGCGGCAGCCTGACGGTTTTACCGGCAAGGCAACAGCTAAACTTGTAATGAGGCCAAAAAACTGCTGCTCCCGGAATTTATTTGGGTTTGTGATCTCTAATGCCCTATGAATTATTTAGATCTGACTTTAGTGTTTAAGCAAGACCCACCCAGCTTAACTCTAGATCCTGTGTAAACCATGCCGTGACACCTAGACATAAACCTAGAGGGAGCTGAAACTTCCTTTCCTGGGTCAGGGAAAACATCCAAATCCGATGAGCATCATGCTGTGCATTCTTCAATTCACTTTCTTTGCACAAATATGATAATTGCAAAGCATTTAGATATGTGCAGAAAATACTCTTCTAACTTTGTTCTCAGGTGGAAGACCCCAGGAAATGCATGCAAATGTTACAGGAAAATCGCTGGATGTCTTCCGTGGTGTTTGCATGCAAACCTAGGTCTAGACACAGACCACACTGGTGAACCTACCAGCACAGGAGTGCACTATGCAGAATGGGCCCTCTCCCTTCTCTGCCGGAACCTATAGCTAGAATGAGCGTGTTTTCATGCCTCAATCCAGGGGCTAGACCCCCCTGGGAACCCAGCCATTCAAAGGTAAGTGCAGCCACACGACAATTGCTGTCCCATACATGCATTGTATATAATGGGATGCATATAATAATAATAATAATAATAATAATAATAATAATAATAATAATAATAATAATAATAATAACGCTAGCGCCATGGTTCATGCCGGTAAAATACCGGCACCGCCTTGGTGGAAAGGGGAATTACCGCCCTATTCCAAGGTTGGCGGGGCGGTAATTCCCCCTTCCGCCATTGCCCTTCCCCATTCCCATTTTTGCTCCATAGGGCTCTATGGGAATGGGGAAGGTGCTAATTACGGTACCGCAAATTGCGGTACCATAATTAGCTCCCTGGTCCTTTTGCGGGTAGGTTTTTAACGCCTGCAAAAAGCAGGCGTTAAATTCCCCTACCCGCAAAGGGACCTCGTAGTAAGGCGGTAAGGATTTACCAGTACTGGTAAAATACCGGTACCGGTAAACCCTTACCGCCATCCGTGTAATGAGGCCCTAAGTCATCAGAGTATTTGTATAATTTCACCAACATGAGTGTAACTATTATACTGCTGCTCTTTACTTGGGCTCTCTTGTCTCTTTTATTAAAAAACTCTACTTTCCTTTTTATCCTTCTATCACTCAGTGGAAGGCCAATATAGAACCATCTATTTAGACTGTTCAGTAAGAGGCTTTTTCCTGGCAGTGCTGAACGCTCTAATTTTAAAGTCAGAAGAACATATGGACAGTAACTTCGATGTGCACCTTATGGTTGTATTTGTGTCGCACTTTGGCGGAATCACTCTCCTTTGTTCTTTTTTTCCCACTTTATTTTCGGAAAAAACGTTGCTTTACCATTTTTTGTCTCTCTGTGGGAGACCTAAGTTAGCCTGAGCAGGATAATCGTCCCCAATTTTCTCAGATTCTATATCTACAAATAAATCAATGGCAATATAATTACTTCAGCAGTGTTACTCAGGCTGCCCAACATTGAGCTTGCTTGAGACGACGTTGACATCTGATTTTTGATTTTGTCAGAACACACAGAATATCAATGGTCTTCCTTCAGTCTCTGACACTTTACCAAAGGTTGGCTGTGATCCAGTCCAATTGGGCAATACTGCCTTCCACCGTCTGACATGCTGGTATGCTCTGAGTTCCAATGCATTATAATTCACAAGCATTAGGTTCACTGGACTGGACTTCACTCTCCGGGTGATAGCTGCACTCACAGGAAAACCTTAACATGATATGTAACGTGGGACCATATGAGACTACACTGGTGGCCCATTGAGGCAGCCACATAGTTAATAACATGTAACATTTCTTAGGCGTGAGGAACAACATAATGGCAGCCTTATAACACATTATGTACTTCAAAGAGATGTGGGAGATGCTGCAAGATGAATTGTAGGGTGTGGGGTGAAAGGGTAAGAGGAGCAGAAAACCAGAGTACCTATACAAAAGAGGTCCTTGGCGCAGAGGCACACCTGAAAATCACCGTAGGCCAGTCCACCCTGGGTGCACAGTTGGGGCACAGAGCAAAAGGAGCCCATTTCTTTTAAGGTTCCACAACTGGTTGTCCACTTGCCTCTGCAATGGAACATCATGTCTTCTGCATAAGTGAGCTCCCTGGGTACCTAGACTATGTCCCCTACATTTGTTCTGTACATGTTGGTCCCCAATGCACACTGCCATTGAGGGTCCAGCACGTTCTGAAAGCAGCACATGAGCGTCGTGCAGATGCTGTGCGTTCTCCAGCCCGACTGAGTGTCACACAGTGGCCAGCACATTTTATTAACATTGATTTACGTTGCATGGATATTTGCACATTTTGCACACTGCAGCACATTAATACATGCATGTTCATCGTATCTCAGTCATGCAGTACATATTCTCCCTGCATTGCGTTTTGGAAAAACGTACTTCGAGTTGGAGAGTCTGATCAGGAATGCTGGCCCAAACAGGCACATCTGGAGGGCGACAAAGGTGGGTGCACCAGAAAGATTTAGAAAGCAGCTTGAGGAGTCAGTGGCCTCTCCGCAGCCAGAGGATGACAAGGGTGGGTGCACTAGGAGCATTTAGAAAGAAGCTGGAGTGGTCAGTGGCCTCTCCATAGCACAGCCAAAGGGTGACAAGAGGGGTTGAACTGGGAGGGTTTTAAAAGGTGCATGAGTGGTCTGTGGCCTCTCTGTAGAACAGCAAGTGAGTGACAAGGGTGGGCGCACCAGAAGAATTTGCAATGGAGCTTGAGGAGTCAGTGGCTTCTCCATAGCACATCCAGAGGGCGACAACGGGGGGTGCACCAGGACTATTTAGAAAGGAACGTGAGGTGTTGCTGGCCACTCCCAAGCTTCAGCATTTGCTCAGTCACTGGTCTCATCACAATTCCCTTGATTCCTGATCTTTTCCACTTGAAGTGCCGCAACTGACATGCTGGAGCAGTAGATATGGGTTTAATAAATCCCAAGGGTGACCATCTACGCGACATGAACAGGTTCTAAATGAAGTTGACTGGATAATAGACTTTGACATAACAATATTTGTCAGTGAAATCCACTGCTGGCTTCTGGTGTTTGCTCAAGTGGAGGTCGAGATGAAGATGGGTACTGACTCTCCTGGTCCCAATAATGTGGCCACCAATGACATCTCTTGTCACTGACAAAACACCACCTTTTTCTTTCCTCCTTTGTCTCTCTTATTGGTTATTTGTTTTATTTATTTTTTTGAAGCTCACCGTTACGGTTTATATCTTAGTGAATATAAGCATCCACTAAAGAGTTCTTTGAGTAACCTGCTTGCCAAATGTTAAATCCTCTGAAAAAGCTAGCTCAGACTTTCATCCTTCTAATATTCATAACATTTGTACTTGTAATGTTTACCTTTTAAGAGGAGGCCTAAGACATGCATAAACCTGAAAATAACTATGACAAGCTGGTAAAGAGTGTTGGTTAGATGTCTACATGGGAAGTGAAGCAGAATTGAGGGGGCAGGGTACAAAACAGGATAGTTTGACAAGCAATGGCCCTCATTACGGGGTTGCTGGAAGTGTTAACTTGTTAGTGTTAACTATACCCACAGCTCAACGAGTCAGTGGTAAAATTATGGAAAAATTGGTAGAACAAGTAAAATCATTTCTTACCAATGTTTTGATTCTTGAAGCCAAACAGAAATTTTAACAGATAGCGAAATCCTTCCAGGAATTTAAGATTGTCACTATTGAAAACAGGACTAACAAACTTAAGAAAGTCATCTCTCTGTTAAAAAAAGAGCAGGTTTACCCTTATCTTGCAGAGGATTTTAGCCCTCAAACATTTTGGAAGACCAATGGGGGCCCCAATATGGGAATGAATAAAAGAAGATGGGTCACATTTTCCGACACCTCTTCAAGTAATTCAGCAAATGATGATCGAACCAACTAAACAGTGGTAGATTATCCTTTTCAAGGAATGGGGCGGCCACAGAGGCTGCAGAAATGCCCCCTAAGGTTGAGTAGCCTGCAACATGCTTATGCAGAATACCCCCGCGCAGGGGACAACACATCAGGACTTTCAGATGCGCAATCGGGCATACAGATAGTAGATGAAGTGTTGCCCATTTTCTATTTATCTTCTCGAGTTTTGACATCTTCTGAAACATCTATTCTCAAGTGGGGCTTATCTTTTGTCCCTACTCAAACTCCCAGTGCTATGTCCCTTATGAGTGAAGTTAAAAACTTCCTGAGAAAGCTCAGGTTGCGGTCCTATTTTATGGACCACACCATGATTACTGAGCCTAATATCTCAGGGCTTACTAGACCATCATCTTTTAATCCCAATTCGGTCGACATTCCTCCAGAGGTTTTGATTTTTGAAAAAAAAACTGGTGCTCAAAGAAATACAACATCTTATTCAACATGCAAGAAACCCTCATGGGCCTAATTTAAAACTATCAGAATTTCGTGCCATAGAAACCTTGGTGCAAGATCTATCAATAGTTATTAAAGCTGCTGATAAAGGTGGGGGGATATTTTTTTGGGACGTGACTTCTTATGACCAAGAAGTGTTAAGACCTTTAAGTATTCCAGGCCACTACACTAAGATAGCTAATGATCCTTCCAGTGCTATTAAGAAAAATATACTTCAGTTAAATGAAGAAGCCAGACAGGAGGGATTCCTTTCCATCAAAGAATCCAAATTTATTAATTACTCAGAAGAACGTACCCCTCTATTCTATATTATGCCCAAGGTGCATAAAGATACTAGAAGTCCACCAGAATGCCCGATTGTATCGGGCTGTGTGTCGATATTTGAACCCCTGTCTAAATACATCAACTTCTTTATTAAACCATTAGCTATAGCTACAGCCACTTTTCTTCTGGAATCCAAGGATGTCATCAACTTGGTAGAAGGTGTAGCGTTTGATTCCAATAAACACATCTTGGTAACGCTTGATATAGAAGCCCTATAAACCAACATACCCCAAGACACAGCGGTCCACAGCTTAAGGACCATGTTGGATAGACGGCTTCCTCCACATAATGTCTCCACAGACGTTTTGTGCAGATGTGCCGACTTGGTGCTGTCTAACAGTTTTTTTCAAGTTTAAAGATGAAGATTTTTTACAAAGCAAGGGTAATGCGATGGGCTGCACCTTCGCTCCTAACTTGGCCATTATCTTTATAGCCCTGTTGGAAGAGGGTAAAGTTCTGAACAATACCAACCTGTTTGTTGAGCAGATTGAACCATATCATAGATATATTGATGATATCCTATTGATATGGGAAGGTAATGTTGAATCTTTCTTGCTGTCTCTTGAATGGCTGAATCAGGCCGATCCAAACATTAATTTCACATTTGACCATTCCACAACAAGAATTTATTTCTTGGATTTGTCAATTTTCAATCAATCAGGGTTCCTCCAGACTGAATTATATAGGAAACCGACTGAAAGAAACACTACGCATAAGTTTGATAGCCAACATCCAACAAGACTCTTAGGTAATTTCCCTTATAACATTTCCCTTATGAGCACTCCGGATGCCGTGGTACAGATAAAGCAGAACAATGGCTAAGTTCTTACAGCGCCTGTCAAAAGCCCTCGGAAGCGATCACAAATGAAACCGTATTCCATGGACGTTTACGGTAGCTAGCCGCACTGCTGAGCGAGCACGAACGTTCGGCAGGACGAAAGGAGTGCTAATCCCAGGCCTTTGAAACCACGGTTTTAATAATATAAAAAAAGGGGCACTGCATATCAGCGGTAGCCGGTATCTTTTCTCTCGCGGGAAAATGCCATTTAAAGATGGCTTGGAGCAGCGTGTTTCAGACAGTCCTGAAGTCAAAACTCAGGGCCTAAATTGATTTTCTTAAAAAAACCACTTACAGATGACAATAAATCAGTTATGCTGATCTATTTGTGGGGTAAAAAGTCGTTTTTCGACTTGCTTTGAAGAAATTCTGTCCTGAAAATGGCCTAAGAAAAAGAAAGATTTAAAGACACTAGGGATAGTGTCTGAAACAAAATAATGGCCAAAACATGTCGACAGTTATCTGATATACCCATGTAAACCAACTGTGGGATCCTTGATGCAAACATATATTTTGTGTGTTGCTTTCACCCCCTTTTGTCAAATTAATGTTTTATGTTTTTTTAGACTTTTAGTATTGATGATTTGCTAGAAAGTGTGTAATATCATGTGTGTGGCTATTGCCTCTTTTAATGTTATACAACCTGTGATAATAATACAACTGAAAGTATTTTTGTAAGTACTGCTTGTGCATTGGGTTCATGACTTTGGATAGTAACAAATCCAAATGTTATTTGTTTAGTTTGTAGTTGTTGATCACTTCAGAACATTGGGACAATGGAAAGAGGTGTAATCAGACTCACCTTTATGTTTCTCTTGTTGAGGTAGTTCCTTTTGAGTTCTGATCCCCCAAGAAAAAAAGTTGGGAACTTCACCTGGTTTTAGGTAACGCTAAACTTATAGAACACATTTGAATGAAGCAATTCACTGAATACTTATAGCACATCAATATTTTGAGTCCATTGGCCTCATTCCAAGGTCGGCGGTAATGTGCCGGTGCCACCTAATCTGCCTCCTGAACTGCCGGTGCCACCTGGACATTACATATCCCTGCAGCGTGCGAAGTCAGGTGGCTAATTCTATAACTCCCCAGACTGAAGCACCGGCTCTGTTGCTAACGCTGCCGGTGCTTCTGTGAAAAGTCTGCCTGCAGGGTGCATTGCACCTGGCATGTCTGACCCTATTGGGAGCAACGGCCCCTGCAGGCAGACTCGTAGTGTGGCACTCCGGAAACAAGGGTGCTGGTAGGCTTACCGCCCACTTGGACTGAGGCCCAAAATCTTGCAGGTTTCTGCCTCTTGCATGACACTGGGCATCATTATGAGGTCGGCGGTAACCCGCCGGTTGTACGGGTGGGTTGTTGCTAACCTTGTACCACCATTCCCACTGCCTGATATCCCGATGCCACCGGGACATTACAAGTCGCAGCTTCCCGTGATGTCATGTGGCCGGAACTGTAAGGACTCCATGGGAATGGAGAAAGGGAAACATGGGCACTGTTGCAAACGGTGCCGGTGCTTCTGTGAGAAATATGCCTGCATGGGCTGGTACGCCCGGCAGGTTAAACCTGCCGGGAGCTCCGACCTCTGCAGGCATTCTCGTAGTCTGGAGGTCCGGAAATGGGGCTGGTAAGTTGCTACTGGCACCTTTATTTCCAGACCACCAGACTTAGAATGAGGCCCACTGACCTGGTTGGTATTACTATTGTGGATTATACTCGCATAATGATTGGCTCAGGTGAAACTGGAGTTCTGGTCCCTTTAAACCTGTTGTTGGCTTTTGAGACTGTGTACCATCAACTTCTCTTAGCGCAGGTTGCTAACACAGGTGTGAATAATATCACTGCTAAGAGACTTTAATTGTTTCTCCCAGACAGGGAAAAGGTGGTTGGTCTTCCTGCCTTCATTTCTAAATATGTCCTTTCTCAATGTGGAATTGATCAGGGCTCAGCCATGGCTCCTGTCTTACATAAAATATATTCACTACAATTAATGCAGATACTGGACTACTATGGGATGAAGTATCTGAATCATGCAGGCGGTGCACCGTTGCTGTTTGCAATCACTACTTCATCCTCATCCAGTATATCAGGCTTCTCAAGATGCATACTTGAGATGGACTCCTCAATGACATCTAACACTCTTACAAGAAGTGCACCAAAAACGGAATTCTTAGACACAGGGTCAGAAGAGGATGTCTGGCATTATGAAATCTGGCCTGAACAGTTAGGCCAACATCAGTAGTAAAATGTGGCTTCTTCCTTTTAAAATTGTTCAAACACTTTTCTATTTCTGAAACAGAAACATACGAACCAAGCAATCTTGTCCAGGTTGATGTGCTTAGATTAGGCAAGCAGGATCTACCCAGACCTTCCCGTGTTTCTTATGTCGTACCTCCGAAGAGTGCAAACTGCGGCTGCTATACTTGTACAATCATTTTACCCAATGGATTCCATTTCTTAAACTAAAGAATCTCCTCACTGGATTCAGGTCCATTAACAAGTGATTTTCAATGTGTACTTCCCACCATCTTATTATCATACAAGACTTGGGTTTCTTACTAAGAGGATTCCACATTACTTCCCCAAACATCAATTCAAAAGCAGCAGATTGATACACAGATGTTTCCTAAATCAAGCCCCTAAGGTTTGGAGTACTTTCCTGGTTAACTTGAGATCTCCACAGGACTACCTTAAATCTTGGTACGTACTAAATGCTCAATTATTCTTAGCCTGAATTCAGACTGCCAGGACCATAAAACCTTGCTTACGTTCTTACGGTGTGAAACATTACCTTGAGAAGACCCCCTCCCTTTGCATGTGTCACACTTTACAAAAGCTTTACAACATAATCTTGCATCTATTCGTATTTCGAATAACATGCAGAAGTAGTCTAGGAACTTCTTATTAAGGGTGTCCAACTGGAAAGACTACAACCCGTTTGACCCAGAAAGTTAGAGACACAAGGCATATCTTAACGAACGTGGCTTCAATGTTACAGGCAGTGGCTGGCGTTTCTCATTACTTAATTATGCAACCAGTGCAATTATTTCTAAGGATTTGAACCGCTAAAGTGCAAACAGTAGCACTTCATGATGTGGATATCTAGGAATTTGAGAACAGTTTCTGCTGTATGTCACCTTTCACCAGGAACTCCAGTGTTTGTGATCCCTTCCAAACGGGTCATGGAAAATATATAGGACATATGTATTACTGCATCAACACTACTCTGGATGGCTAATTAGGCTAATTCACAGGCCTCCGCAAGTTGGAGTTCCATGAGGAAAGTGAAGGCTTGTGAAAGGGCTCAAAAACGACCCTGTTTGGAAGACATTAAACAAAATGGTCGGGACTCCAGTACAGAAACCTTGCACCAGTGCATGCACATTTAGCTCTAGACAATGCTTGCCTCAGACCGATTCCTTTGCCTTGTTGCAAAAACGCATTTAAAGAATGTGTGTTTTTTTTCAAGAGTTGCTACATTTCTTTAATGCAGCCTCAGTATATTAATGCATTAAGCTTGTTCCTCAGCCCAGAGGCATTTACTCCACTGTTGAGAGCAGTTACTAGAAGGTTGTTAATCGAAAGGTGAATGTTTGGAAGGAGAACATTGTTAAAATCCTAAAGCCGTGCACATGAATCATTTCTAACCTATTCCTCATGCCCAGTATTGAACGTGGTGTTTTAGTACTCAACAACGTGTTTTTTTATCACATATTTAAGGGTTCATCTTTTACATATTAGCGCAATTCTGAGAACATGTTAAGGATATGGTTATACACAATCCTATTCTCCTTTCTGCCCAACAATTATTGAAACTTGAATGCATGTTTTCTATGTTATCCCAATGTGCAAAAGAATTAGGGCAAAAACGAATATTCCCGCTGTAAAAGGAAATATTTTAAACAAGCAAAGCCAATATTTTACTCTTACTTTTACCAGAAGAATTACTTCAGATTACCCTTTAAATCAATTCCTTGTTCTAACTCTATTTACTAGAAATAGAAACAATTAATGTAAATCTTTGGAATATGTGTGCATGTTTATGTTATTATTATAAAATACCAATTTGTATAATTGTATTAACATTTTTTTTGATATTTTATGAATGCACAAACGTGATTGTTAAACCTGCTTTCTGGATTTCGTGTTAATCCTTTAAGAGAACACATCATAGCCATAGTAATTTAAACTAGAAGTGATTAAATGTGTACCATTGAGTTGCAAAACAATGCTTAAATAGAACACGAAGAGGCAATTCAATATATGGTGCTTGCTGGATGTGAGCAGTAACAAGTCGCTAAATGAGTGGGCCAAAAATGCGGGCCATTTTGAGGAAAACCAGGCGGGGTTGAGACCTGGCCTGGGGACACAGGTGAAAGTCTTTCTGTTTCCCCTTTTAAATGAATGATATAGTCAGGAGAAGAGCCCATCTATGGGCCTCATTACACGGTAGGAGGTAACCATGGCACTAATAGCGCCATGGCTGCCTCCAAAACCTTACCGACTCCGCCCTGGTGAATGGAGCAATTACCAGACCATTCCAAGGTTGGCGGGGCCGGTAATTCCCCATTCACCAGCGCCCTTCCCATTCCCATTTGAGCCCCCATAGGGCTCAAAGGGAATGTGGAAGGCGCTAATAACGGTACCACAAATTGCGGTACCGTTATTAGCTCTAAAGTCCCTTTGCGGGTCCTGTCCTTAATGTCTGGAAAAACCAGGCATTAAGGGAGGACCCGCAAAGGGAACTCGTAGTAGGGCGGTAGGGGATTACCGGCACTGGTGCCCTTACCGGTGCCAGTAATCCCCTACCGCCTACCGTGTAATGAGGCCCTATATCTTTTTTGTGGATCTCTCCTCAGTGTTCGACAAGGTAAGCTGGGCCATTGTCCAGAACAAAAAAAAAAGTTGTCAAAGGAAGATGCCACAAAGGATCTTGGAGATTGTAATGGTGCTACATTCCAATATTAGGATGAAGGTGTGGTTGGGTGGAAACAGTTAATTGTCTAAATCTGTATCAACTGGCAAAGAAACTTTCCAAGGGGGTTTCTTGGCCTCGGCACTATTCAATCTCTAGCTGTCAGATTTAGGGTTTTGGCTGGCACAGGCTGATGCTTTCCCCCCTTGTTAGGGAGAATTTGCCAAATGTGCTAATTCCCCTTACCTTTTGAGACCCCCAGCAACTTTGCTGGATGTCTAGGATTTGATTTTTTACCTGGGAAGAGTGTAAGCCTTTTTTTCCCACTCTTCCATGTATTTTGTTTCTGTTTTACTTTTATGTTCTTTGGTTATCAGTGGCATCATCTCTTTCGCTGTCTCACACAGCACCTTCAGTGCAGTGGCGCAGGGGTGTCTTTCAGACTCCCCAAGGTTTAAATACCTTCTCTGGGACTGACTACTGTCTCCCAAAGCATGTAAAGTTAAATTGGATTTGCTAGTCTTTTTAAACTTACGGACCCAGCACACAATGTCTTCCAATAGAGTGCTGGAGGGGTTGCTTAGCTTCCCCTGAGTCAAAAAACTTGTGTAAAAGTAAAATGTTACTGTTTCCTATTTTAAATGGCTGGTGGCAGTGGTTTAGTGTAACAAACAATAGGGGTGCCCCTATGTGCAAGTGTGAGTTGGGGCAGAATATAATACTTAAACAGAACCAACAGAAGGGTACACACGCTGTGGACAGTCCTAAATTCTGTCAAATATTTAAATCAAATCTCCATAATGAGTTCAAGGATAGTGCTAGCAAAAACAGTCACTAAGGGTAAACCAGAGAAGAAGTCTAAGGGGTGCTAGCAATAAATGTGTTTATTAAGAGCACAGTTTTTAGTTATTCAAAGTTTTTCAACAAAAAACTAAATAAAGCAATTGAAGAAAATGAAGACATAAAACATAACATTCATCATATATACAAGAACAAAATATATATATATACAAAAGAACAACATGTTCATCATATAACAAGGTGGATTGTTGGGGGACACTTAGGGAAATAAAACAATCATTGCAAGATACCAATTGTTCCTACAACATAGAAACTACCAGGGTGCATTAAAAAATTACCCTGATGGGTATAGGGAGAGAGTATTCATTTAGCTAAATTTGCATAGTTGTCTGCCTCGTGTAGGAAAAAATCATAGACTCGTTCCCTAAGTCAACAATACACATGAATATCATGTTTCGGTGTGCCAGACTGGCATCAATAGTAGAGTCCTTCCTCAGGGCAGGATTGAAGTGATTCAGTGGTATCACCCTAAAGGGGGCAGAAATAGAGGGGACATAGGTTACACACACACATTTCTATAGGGACAACTTCAAAGGAGTTTCAAAAGATGAGGGGCTGCTGTCCTAGATATACGGATCACTCACCCAGTACGAATTTGGGGAACGGGGTGGAATCCGTAGAGGCTATTTTCCCATAGTATTAGAATTCTTGCACTGTAAACGATTCAGCCAAATAGTAAAAGGAAGAGAACCTGGGTCAGGGTTCTAAACTTGCTGTAAAATTACAGCAGCTGTGAAAAAAATAGACAGGAAAATGGCGGTCTTCAGGATAGTAAGACCATTGAGGCTTGTTGCAAGCATACATCAGTAGGTGTTCGCAGGGAGCCTGTGCTCAGACCCAGGTAAAAACAGTTGAACACGAACACAAAAGAGTGTTATTTGTAGAGAGAGTGGCAGGTAAAAGAGGATGGTGTGAAAAAGAAAAGAGTCCGTAAGTGTGGCTCAACTCCGAGACGACAGACACAATACCTGTGTGGATGTAGGGTGCAAAAACCCAAGCGCGAGCAGAAGCGCGGAAGAAATAGAGCCTGCACCATAGGCTGGGAGAAGCGGGTGCTCATGTGGGGGAGAAGAGATAAAATGAAAGTCCACCGCGAGGTGAATCTAAAATATGTGGTGTGCAGCAAAGGGGTGATTTGCAAAAAAACTGGAGAGTACCTTGAGTTTATTCAATTTCAAATTATGGCTGCTCATGTGGACTGGACTGAAGTGCCAGGCGTCATGATGGAGGTGGTCCAGGTCCAGCGGCACTGAGAGTGCTGTGGAAGAGAGCATACCAGTCAAAAAAGACAAAAATAGGAAGGGGAGGTAAAATGGATGGCAAAACGTTGCAGCGCCATCAAGGGCTAAGCACCTATGTGGAGTGTCAGCTTGATCGAGTCACCAAAGTGGAACAACTCAAAAAGACAGGCGTGTAGCACGAAGCTTACCAGAGGACGTGATGGTGGCTGACACAGCAGAGCTCACACAGTGGAAAATGACGAGGAGTAAATGCTACGTCATGCTGCAAAGGAACGGGTTGCTGTGAGACCTTCGCGAGACAAGCAGCTGAGGCTGATAAGAGCCGGCTTGCACATCGCGGGATGGTTGTCACGGCAACCACGTTCCAAGCCATGAAACCAGGGGTGTGTCTGGCGCCCAGGGCAGGACACTGGGGATGGAATGATTGCACAGGCTGGAGAGCCAATGGGAGAGGAGGCGGGGCAGCAGGCTCAAAAGGTAAACAAGTGCCTGCGCCCAAAAATGAGCCGTGTTGCTGAAGCATGATGACATGCAAAAACACCTTGGCTGAAAAGGTATGAAAGTAGGGGTCTGGGGAGGTGGGAAGGGGGGGTGGGGAGGGGCGGTAAGGGTGGGGGGGGTTAAGGAAGGAGAGGAGAGCCAGAGGTGTGCAAGGGAAATACCTGCAAGGGGGCAGGGGGGAGGAGGGGATTATTTTGAAAGGATGGTGAAGGGAAATCGATCAACCACCGTGTGTAATATTTAGATAATTTACAAGAAATTTGAATAACACCAAAAGGTTACCTTAGAGAAACACCAGTCGTTCTCCTTCCTAAGCTGCCTTCTTCAGAAAGATTCCGACAGGGGTAGAGAAGGAGTGCCTCCCTGAGACCCTTCCTCCGCCCACAATACAAGGAGTAAGGAGGGGAAGGACCCCAGGGAAACCCTCTGGGGAAGAAAACCCTGTGTCGATGCTCTGGATGGATGTCGTCTGTCTGGAGAGGTTCTTGGTACCCGCACTATCCGCTGAAGGGGAGCCGTCTGAATAAAGACAGAGGAAAGTGGTAAGTTTAAGAAGGGAAACTAGAAAGCAGAATATGGGTAGAGAAAACGAAGAGTACCTGATCGGAAAGGGGATACCAATTATCGAGCTATATTGCAGATTTTCCGATAAGACATCGGATAGGAGTAACCTTGAGGACGTTCCCGAAAGAGAACGATTCTCAAATCTCAATGCTGCGGATTGGACCCCGCATATCCCTGTTTCTGCAGAGGTGAGACAATATTAGGTGTCAATCCTGGGTAATTTCTAACCCACGGGTTTACAAGGGACTATCAATTCTCACGTACCGCTCGCCAGGGAGAAGTTCTCACTAGCAAACCGATCAGTGAGGTTCAGCTTGTAACGAGTGAGGCTGAGAGAATCCACTCTAGTCTCCGATGTCATGCAAGATTTGGGAGAAGGAGTCAGGTCTGAAAATAGGTGAGTGAAAAGGGTAGAATTACACAGAAGGAGTGACAAACAAACTAATATGCAATAGATCCTAGTGTCGAACTCACGAAGCGTTGTTGTGGAAGAGTAGCAACGCGTCCGCGCGTTGTCTCCAGGAACAGATGAACCGGCTCAGGAGCCGGGGGGCGGTCCTTCCACCGCGCAGTCTTGGTGTAAACCTAGACCCACACCATCCGTTATGGCGGCCATCTTGGGAGTAAAGATGGCCGTAATCCGTCTAAGAGACCATCTATGCCACAGAGACCATGGTCTCCGCAGGGGCGTGACAGTATGCCCCCTCCGAAGGGCAGTGGCCCCCGGCTTCCCTGGATGGTTACGGAAGAATCGGCGAATAAGAGCCGGTGCATGCACTGCAGAGGCAGGTTCCCAGGAACGGGTGTGTCTGTGATTTGAGAAGTCAAAGACTTGGTTGAGGAACCTATTATTGGCTCCCTAGCCGCGGTTCCCCATGCGGTTGGGAGGAAGCGTTTCCCTGTCGTTTGGTAGGGGTGATGGGGCAATCCTGTACTGGGTGGTCTTTGGACCCACAATACATACACAAGCCTTTAGCTCTCCGTCGATTACGTTCTTCCAAGGTGAGTCTACCTCTTCCTCTTGTGATTCCTATCTGCATTGGTTCATCGATTGGGGTTTTCATGGGACTAGTAGGATGCGTAGTCAATGGTCTCACAGAACGATTTCGACGTCGTTCTCTGAGCCTTTCCTGTAGACGGTAGTCCATCTGCATCACTAATGTAATCATTTCCGCTAGGTTGGGAGGTCGAGACACTCTAGACACCTCGTCTTTAAGTTCCTCATTCAAACCCCTACGAAATAGTGTTATCAGAGCATCATCAGCCCAAGAGGTTCCCGCAGCAAGCTGTTTAAAAGAGGTGATATAAGACAGTAGATCCTGTGATCCCTGTTTGAAGTCCAATAATTGCTCTTGGGAGGAAACAGTGATCTCTTGTCTACTGAACATGGATCTAAGACTGTTCAGAAAGGCGGGATAGGAGTCTAGCAGAGCGTTGTTTGTCACAACCAGTGGTGTAGCCCATGCCAATGCCGGTCCAGTCAAGTTAGCTATCATATGTCCCACCCTGTCACGATCACTCTGAAAGAAGGCTGTCTTGAACGAAAACTGGACAGTACATGCTTCCATAAAAGCTTTAAGTTTGTGGGGATTCCCATCATATAAACCCCCTGGAATGTGACCTGGAGGTAATTCTGAACAACTAGGTACCCTTCCCACCTGTTGTCTCAAGAAGTCATTTTCCTGCTTTAATGCCTGGACTTCCGCAGTCAAAGACTGGACTGCAGAAACCAATTGCTGCTGTTGGGCTGCGTCCATGATATCTCCTTGAACTATTGAGTTCTCTAAGGCAACCGTTTAGCACCTGGGAAGCCCAGTAACTTCTAATCTTTGTTTTGGGTGTTGCTAACTGTAATATTTAGATAATTTACAAGAAATTTGAATAACACCAAAAGGTTACCTTAGAGAAACACCAGTCGTTCTCCTTCCTAAACTGCCTTCTTCAGAAAGATTCCGACAGGGGTAGAGAACGAGTGCCTCCCTGAGACCCTTCCTCCGCCCACGATACAAGGAGTAAGGAGGGGAAGGACCCCAGGGAAACCCTCTGGGGAAGAAAACCCTGTGTCGATGCTCTGGATGGATGTCGTCTGTCTGGAGAGGTTCTTGGTACCCGGACTATACGCTGAAGGGGAGCCGTCTGAATAAAGACAGAGGAAAGTGGTAAGTTTAAGAAGGGAAACTAGAAAGCAGAATATGGGTAGAGAAAACGAAGAGTACCTGATCGGAAAGGGGATACCAATTATCGAGCTATATTGCAGATCTTCCAATAAGACATCGGATAGGAGTAACCTTGAGGACGTTCCCGAAAGAGAACGATTCTCAAATCTCAATGCTGCGGATTGGACCCCGCATATCCCTGTTTCTGCAGAGGTGAGACAATATTAGGTGTCAATCCTGGGTAATTTCTAACCCACGGGTCTACAAGGGACTATCAATTCTCACGTACCGCTCGCCAGGGAGAAGTTCTCACTAGCAAACCGATCAGTGAGGTTCAGCTTGTAACGAGTGAGGCTGAGAGAGTCCACTCGAGTCTCCGATGTCATGCAAGATTTGGGAGAAGGAGTCAGGTCTGAAAATAGGTGAGTGAAAAGGGTAGAATTACACAGAAGGAGTGACAAACAAACTAATATGCAATAGATCCTAGTGTCAAACTCACGAAGCGTTGCTGTGGAAGAGTAGCAACGCGTCCGCGCGTTGTCTCCAGGAACAGATGAACCGGCTCCGGAGCCGGGGGGCGGTCCTTCCACCGCGCAGTCTTGGTGTAAACCTAGACCCACACCATCCGTAGCGGCGGCCATCTTGGGAGTAAAGATGGCCGCAATCCGTCTAAGAGACCATCTATGCCACAGAGACCATGGTCTCCGCAGGGGCGTGACACCGTGATTTTTTGCAACCGATAATAATGGTAGCTCAAAATCAGGGGTAGCATTGTTTTTCAAAATGGCGCCCCAGACCTATCTGTAAAAACAGACTCTGGTCAACTTTTTTCACCATTTCTTTTAGGAAAAGTCCTTCTTGTGTTTAACTCTGCGCGCCAAACTAGGTTTTGTCCCTTTGTTCGTGCCCTTTGGCAGGCTTCAGTGCTGAAGCCCTCCTCTGGTGCCAGAGTTTCTGGGGTGGACAGGATGTGAGGGAGGTGCTCGAAACTCCCTGTGCTTAGTCTACTAGGAGACCTGAATGCACTCTGATGTGATTGGCTGGCTGACTGACCGGCAAGGACAGCCACCCTGCTGGGTGAGTGACAGCCAGGCTGAATGAATGGGGGAAAGCTGTTTAAAAGCAGGTCTACGGGAATTGGAAAGTAGAGTCGACCACTGAAATGAAAGAACCGAAGACGAGCTGAAGGAAGAGGACTGCTGCAACTCCTAGATGGCCGGTGAAGCCCTGTTGCAGGTCCGAATTGCCCGAAACTCCAATTGACAGAGAAGCCCTTCAAACTTAACTTCTTCCCTTGAGTTTCGTGGAAACAACCAACTCGTAAGCCACCTGGACACCGCCCTATACTGGTCAAATTTTCAGCAGAGTGCTGCTTGAAAACCAGATAGCCAGTGGGAAGGAAACCAGTTTGTGGTCTTTAAGGCACTCACACCTTTAAGCGACCTCTTGCTACAGCTTTTGGCCTCATCCCTGGGAAGTGCAGGAACCTCCCGACATCCTCCTTCTTGTCCCCATTACTGAAGCTCAGGAACTGCGAGACCTGCTCGACCTGCCAGGAACTACTGCCTCAGCTAGAGCTTTCTTTGTTCAAAAAGGTACTGTGCAAACGTGGTCCGGAAATATTTTCTGCCATCGAGAAAGTGCGTGAAACTTTCATCAACTTTGAAGGTTCGTCCTTCTCTAGACATTCGTCAAACTTTTCGCCTAGCCAAAATCTGTGGCAAAGTCTTTACCGTTATTTACTGTTATTTACCAGAACTGTGCTATACTATACAAAAGACTCTGAACCTTTGACTTTGGCCAAGGCCTATTTAGAAGAATTGCTGGTTGTATTTAACTGAAACCCTTTGCCCTGCCTATGAATGTATTTGGGCTGTCTATTCTCTAAACCTTGTCTTTTCCTCCCTTTTCTAAGTATTTCAAGTTCCATTTTGCTCCCACTTCATTTTGGAGCTAAACTTGTTCATTTAATTTCCGGTAGGATTTTTGTGGTTTATTAGTGTGTGATATTGAGCTGCTTGTGCTAGTGTAATGTTTTCTAAGTCAATGTGTAAATAAATGTATATTCTTTTACCAAGAAACCTTGAGTAAGTGTCTATTTGAATCACTGTATTATTGCTCCTTTGTGTAACTTGTTCTAACTTTGAGATAAGTCTGGCTGCTCAGCCATCACTACCACTTTACTGTGTAGTACAGGCTTATACCAAAGGTGAAATTGTGCTTACACTTATAGTCCTAATTGCCTGTAGGGTTCCCAAAGGGTACTGAAGGTTATTCTGCCTAACAGTCGGGGTGCAGATTGGTATGGATACTGTGAAAAAAGTGGACTTGTGGGTGCTACGTTTAAGTTTTGGGGGTTGGGGCACAGATTAGTGGGGGTATTGGGACAATGACATGTCGATTGCGCGAGAGGAGTGGAAGTAATGTTGATTGCTGGTTAGTAATCCTACAATACTTTTTTTCCATGGGCCTGGGACACAAGTTGTTTGACAGCTCTATGTTCTGTTTACCATGAGGGCCTGTTGTGGGCATTCCGGACACTACTCGTTTGTCTTTACACAAATGTTTTCTTCATGTATTAAATTCCATGAATCAGTTCCCACTGCTATATATTTCTTCTCTGCAAAGCTCTTGCTCGCACTAACTATTTAGTGCAGACTTACCATTTTTATTTTTTAATTAGGCCCTCAGCCTCCTCCTGCTTCCCTTCAATCTGATTAGACCTTGTGAAGGTGGAGAACATGCAATTTTCCATGCCATATTGCCACACTAGTGATCTTCCCTATTCCACGAGTGTGATGTACTGATATAGAGGATATGACATTTAGAAAATTAATATTTGGTAATGATTTTCTGTTAATATCTTACTCAACACATTTTCACACATTTACACACTCACCAAATCCTTGATAATGCAGATGATGCATTTTGGTGGGTAACATTTGTAATCAATTTCTACATGTAACAAAACTGCATGATTGTGGCCTACCTTTGTAAATAATATCAGCCTTGAGAAAGACCCTTAGGAGTTGAAACACGTGACGGCTGACCACCCTCTCTAGACAAAACGTCTACACTATAACAATAAAAATAAAAATACACTCTGAAAACACAGCAACAAGTGTCAGATCCTTTATGTAAAGGGTTGTTCAATCCTTTTCTCATTGCAAGGTAACCAAGACTTTTTCTGCATTCTATATATGCTATTTACAGCTATTATAGCTCACATGCCTAGCCTCGGGATCACCACTTATTAATATTGAAATCTGAAATACACATTTAGGGAAGTATTCCTAGTGGTAAAGGAGTTTTAGGTTTGGCCAACTTTTAAGTATCTTTGCTCTGGTATCAGGATATCCATTCCCTATGTACTGGATTGCACAGAGACTACCTACCAAGAATATCATTAATCTCATCAACTTTCAGCTCCCTCATAATTTCTCATTCAGATCGCTCAGCAGTATTTTCACCTATCATGATGTATAATGGCTCATTTGGTTGGTTAACGAGAGAGCACATTTCAGTGCGTGTCCGACTAAAGTGTCATACCCCATGCACTACGATGATAAATTAATCACCATGGCAATACACTGACATATATGGACACTCCCCATTGTGATCCATTACTGCAGACATGCTTTTAATATGCAGATGAATGCTTCATTATAATGAAAACACTAACTCTAATTAGCATGTGGTATATCTCATACCTGGATAACTCGATGCCTCAATCCCAGATCCCAAAGATTATTAAATGCACAATTCTCATGGAATTATTCTGGATTAAAGATGGCATATTAATAAACATGCTCTAGTTATTTTCTCTGCCTGATATATGTTTTTTCAACATAGTTTACTACTACATGGCATGTGAAGGAGTATGACATAATTGATTCAAAATTAAAGGGAAAACTAGCGGTGCTCAGCGTTATCATAGTCCAGTAGAGCACTCTCTCTGTCTCTCTCTGTCTCCTCATATCCCTCTCTCTCGCTCCCTTTCTTTTCCTCTCTCACTGTCTAGCGCTTAGTCTCTGGGCCTCATTACGACCCTGGCGGTAAGTGAAAAACGATGGCGGTAAATGGTTACCGCCATCGTTTTCCGCCAGGTCCGATCATGACTCCTGACCGTAAACTACGATGCCAATAGCGGCATTGTAGTTAACGCTGCCGCTAACTGCGCTAAGGGTGCGCGCACGCGACCGCCCACACCGTACTTAGCGCCATGGCGGAAAGGTACGCAAATGCCGACCGAAGCGGACATGCACCTAACGCCATCACCGAGGCCGCTAAGTACCTTACCGCCATGGTGCAAATAACGCCATCGCGAACCAACCGTAAAGGGCCAATTCAAGTGAATGCAGCTGCCACAGGTGCACAGAAACAGCACAGGTGAAGGCAATACAGACTCAGGGGAGTACAAAAAGAGCACACCCCACCCCTACCCACACCCAGTCACACTCCACAATGATGCCAATACGACTAGCAATGTTGGGGCTGGAGGACCTGATAGCAATGCATGTGCTACTACAACAGCAACAACAACAACAACAGGCAGCACAGAGGAGACGCAGGAGGAGAAGGAGGGCAAGGCAGGCCCAGCAAGCCCCACCAGCACAGCCAGTGCCACCACGCAGGCAGCCCCCAATCCCACGCATCAGAGCCAATCCAAACAACCTCACTGCTGAGCAGATCCACACCCTGTACCGTTTGGACCGGGACACCATCACCGCCATCGTAGACATGACACACGACGACATCGTCAGCATGATAGAAAGTCCAACCGCCATCCCCCCCCTACTGAAGGTAGTGGCTGTACTCCACTTCCTGGCCACAGGCACCTACCAGCACACAGTGGGGCACCTGCATGGCATTTCACAACCATTATTCTCACGAACACTCATCCAAGTGCTCGATGCCCTCCTCAAGCACACAGACGACCACATCTCATTACCACGGACTGCCCAGGAGATTGCAAACACCAAAGTGGGTTTCCATGCACTAGCCAGCATACCCGGTTGCATTGGTGCCATCGACTGCACCCATGTGGAATTGGTGGTTCCACGTGCCATGGAGGTACCGTACCGCAACCGGAAACAGTTCCACTCTATCAACGTGCAAATGGTCTGTGACTCCAACAAGATCATCACACATTGTTGTGCCCGATTCCCCGGATCAACCCATGATTCAATGGTCCTGAGGAACTCCACAATACCACGCTACATGGAGCGACATGCAGGCCCAAGATCCTGGCTACTCGGTGAGTGCAATGTCATGGAAGTGGGCATGGGAATGACGTACCAGTGCATACTCCACCTGGCAGAAAGGGGGGGGGGAAGATGCATACTCCACCTGGCAGAAAGGGGGGGGGGAAGATGCATACTCCACCTGGCAGAAAGGGGGGGGGGGAGATGCATACTCCACCTGGCAGAAAGGGGGGGGAAGATGCATACTCCACCTGGCAGAAAGGGGGGGGGGGAGATGCATACTCCACCTGGCAGAAAGGGGGGGGATGATGCATACTCCACCTGGCTGTGAGTAACACAGAGAACGGATACAGAGGAAGGGCACTCACAATGCACAAAACCCCTCTGCATACATAGGGTGATGGCATGCAAAACAGGCCATGGCAGCAATGAGCATATACTGGTTGCATAGTGTGAATCAATTAGTGCATGTAGAAGTGAGCCAAGGTAACCGTTCCATGCCAGCCATGGTGGAACATCATGTTCCTGATCAGACAACATGACTGACACATACATTCTCGCCTACATACAGGTGATGCAGCCTATCCCCTGAAGAGGTGGCTCCTCACGCCAGTCCGGAACCCGCAGAACCAGCACGAGGAGGACTTCAACCGTGCACATACACGTACTCGTGTGGTCATAGAGCAGACATTCGGCCTCCTGAAGGCACGGTTCCGAAGCCTCAGCAGGTCTGGTGGGGCACTCCTGTATGGCCATGAGAAGGTGGCAAAGATCGTCATGGCATGTGTCATGCTGCACAATATGTGCGTCAGACGGAATGTGCCCCTGCCTCCTGACGCAGAACTGCAACCACCTGACGATGAGGATGAGGAGGGTGCAGATGGGGCGCCACCACATGGAGGAGGCGATGCACAGGAGGGGCGTGCCATGCGCCAAAGTATCATCGACCACTGCTTCTAGCACACACGGCTGGTGTTTATCGCATGGAGACTGCACTTGGGGCACTGTGTGTCTCTGGGACATGCACACTGTGGACTGTACACCAATAAAGCACACATACGCAATGAAAATGTCCACACATTTCTTTTTTTGAAAGAAAAAAGTGTATTGGAACTATGAACTGTCGTGTCACACCCCCTCCCACCTCCCCCCTGCACACCCCAACACACCCCCTCCCACCTCCCACCTCCCCCCTGCACACCCCAACACACCCCCTCCCACCTCCCACCTCCCCCCTGCACACCCCAACACACCCCCTCCCACCTCCCACCTCCCCCCTGCACACCCCAACACACCCCCTCCCACCTCCCACCTCCCCCCTGCACACCCCAACACACCCCCTCCCACCTCCCACCTCCCCCCTGCACACCCCAACACACCCCCTCCCACCTCCCACCTCCCCCCTGCACACCCCAACACACCCCCTCCCACCTCCCACCTCCCCCCTGCACACCCCAACACACCCCATGTAGCTGTCAACAGATGCCTGTGACAGTGTCCACAGGCCGTCACAAGCCCCCTCTCCCGGCCCCCGGGGCACCCCTGGCTGTGGAGCGCAGGTTGCGTCCGGAACGGCGCACGGGGCTGCTCTGCGCAGAACTGGCAGTGGAGGATGTCCCTGGCTGCCCCTGTGCATGCAGCTCCTGTACTGTGTGGGTGAGGTCAGTGACCGCACGACGCAAGCCCGCAAGTTCGGCACAGATGTCCCTGGACATGGCCTGCATGGCATCCCTCAGGGTGGCAGTGCTCTGCGCCACTTCCGCCCTTAGTGTCTCCGTGGCCTGTTCAATGCTAAACCTAGCCCCCACACATTCCGCGGCATGCTCATCCAGCATTGCGGACAGTTGATGCTGCCGTTGAGTGATGTCCTCGAGGGACGGCTGGCCGTGCTGGCCCATGGCCAGTGCAGGTGGAGTGATGGAGGGGCTGGTCCCCTCCTGTGTAGTGTGGACAGGGCATGGGGTGGAAGGCCACTCCTCTGCCTCAGTGTGCCCCTGTGTGTCGCCCTCATGGGGGCTGGCGTCTGAGAAACAGGGGGAATGTAGTTGGTCAGTGGGGCTTCTGACCTCCTGCTCCATGTCCGAGTCAGAACATGCAGCTGTTGCAGCTGTCTCCCCGATGTTGCTGCTGGCCGCTGACCCCCTGCCTTCTGTGGCAGGCAATGTCGGTGGAGGTGGAGCAGCTGCTGCTGGCCTGCTGCCAACAGGGGTGCTTGCCGGTGGGACCTCCGGTATGCCTGCAGTGGGACCTGCTTGTCGTGGGGTCTGCCTCACTGCAGCTGAGGTTGAGGGTGCAGGGAGGTTGTTGTTGGACTTCGCTCTCTTCGGCGCAGGGGTGTCCTGGTCCTCTGGGTGTGATTCTGTGCCTGTGGTGGAGCAAAGGTGGGAGGGCGTTATTGATGGGTCTACGGACTTTTGAATGACAATGGTTGACATTATTTTGGCCAGTGGATGAGGCAGATTTCAGGCAGTGCCATGCAGGTTGTCTCCTTTTGGTGTGGTATGTGGATGCAGGTATGCGGGTGCCAGCAGTGTATGCAGGGTGGTGCTCGCATGTGGCTATGGGCAGTATTGATTTGTGTTGCATTTACACTCTAGGGCAACCTTGTGCTACACATGATTGGACTGCTGTGACTATGGCATGTCTTGTATGAGGCACCTACCTTCATCGCCTGATGTCGGGGCTCCCCTTTCCATCCCTCCAACGCCTTCGATGGATTCCATGCCGATGGTGGTAGCACAGATCTCCTCCCACGGTTGGAGTTTCAGGGGGGATTCCGACCCTCCACCGGTTCCCTGGGCAAGGTTGCGGTTTGCCGAGATGACGGCTCTGACCTGTATGCGCAGGTCATCCCAGCGCTTCGGGCACTGCTGTGGGGTGCAGGGTACGGTCCCCACCGCGCTGACGCGCTCAGCCACCAGGGCCCAGATGGCCTTCTTCTTCCCGATTGCTGTCCTGGTCATTTCAGGGGAGAAAACAACACCTGCGTTGTCCTGCAGGGTCTCCGCTAGCATGCAGAGTTCCTCCCGGCTGAATCGCTCCTGGCGCTGGCGGTCACATGCCTTTTTCACGGATTTTGGCATTTTCGGGAACTTGGATGGGTGGGTGTTTGGTTGGGACAGGTGTCAGGGTTGGGTCTGGTGTTGTTTGGTAGGATGGCGATGGATTGTGTTTTTAAAGATGGCCGACGGGCTGCTTCCCGTTCTGGCGCGATGACGCTATTTCCGGTTTGGCCTTTTACGGCCGCCGCTAATTACGGTGGCCGTAAATTACGGTGGCCGCTACTTACGCTGGCGGAAGGGCACCTTGCTCGCTTAGCGATGCCGGTAGGGGCCTTTTCCGCCATGGCGTTAATTGCATTACCGCCATGGCGTAATGCTCGTGCGCGATGGGTCGTGATGTGGCGCTCTTTACGCCATCGTCCCACGGCGTAAACGCTCATTACGCCATGGCGGTAATGACGGGCGATTACCGCCAGGGTCGTAATGAGGCCCTCTGTCTCTTTCTACAACAGCTGCATGACCAGACACAAATAAACAGAAATCTTGATTGTTATGAAAGTGGCCTGTTATGCTTTTCAAAATCACCCATCAATCTAAAAAAAGGAAGACATGTGCTTGTGCTAAGATTGGAAATCTGTTATTATGCTAATTTCTAATGATCATTGACTGTATGCATGTTAGTCATGATAAACATGTCACACATGTCATACTGAGTGAAGAAGGTTCTCAAAATCTAGAAAACCATTTTTCGGATTGACGGTGAATTGCAATTGGACCGTCTGGTATAATCCTATTGCACTCTTTCCTGACTTCTGAATAGTCCAGATCACCTCTTACTATGCTCACTTCTTGTTGCAATAGTTGAACCAAAATAATACTAGTCAAGCTTATCAACCAAGTACGTATCAAATGGTGAGAACAATATCTTACTTCAAAGGAAATTGAATGATGGAGACATAACTATAATGTGATAATTTCTTTAGAGAGGCAGACAGAGATGTACTGTAAATACACAGAACAAGAATACTTCAGAATTCAATCTTCAATCTCTGACGTTTTTTTCTCCATCCATATTAGTGAGAGGGAAGAATCAGGAAAAGCATTTTACCAATGACAAAACTCGGTAACTAATGTATAAAAACACCCTGGAAATAACCACACTCGTAATGCATACCTCACGGACATCCTGGTTCACTGCAGGACCGTCCAATCAAAGATCATTCTCTATGGAAAACATTAACATTTGCATGTATGATAAACCTCCTTTGATTGATGTGTGTACTTGTAATCTGAATCAAGCTACACAAAAGCCTGTGCCAGCTTATTGAGCCAGTACTTAGGGATGAGAGAACTGATTTGATGTTTAACACGAACCACCCAAACTTTCAGAACTTATCCTTAGATTCATCAAGAAATGATAATTTTCCTCAGTGGTGAAAAATGAGGGCTATTAATTAACCAAATGGTCCTTTGACGTGCCACATTTCCCAACCGGGTACTGGGCCATATTAAAGTGTATTCTATTTAAGCATTATACACCTAGCCAGAAAGCCATACTGATAGTTAAGAGCCATGAATACTAAGTTGAATGGCTGTACGCAACTCCTGGTGTGGCCTGCGGGCATGGTCTAGTAAGCCATTAAATGCCTTGGGTGAAGTGGGGGTAAACAAGAAGAAAAAAAAGAAAAAAAACAATATGCCTGGAGTTTTTGCTGGAAACTTGCTAGATCCCAGCAACCACGTACAATGTATTGATCAGGAAGGGGCAGAGCTTAGATCTCAGCTGGGCCGTGTCTGCTGGTGTGGCCCGGCAAGAAAATAAGTGGCATTTGTGGGCGCTAAACATGGAGAAGCCGGGCCATGTCTGTCAAGTGCTGCCCAGCGAAGTTTATTTATAACAGGGCGAGTTCTAGAATGGCTGGCAGTGGAGTAGCAGCTTAACTCAACTGCTCTGGACCTCTCCCTGAAGCTATTTATATTGAAATTATAATGAGTTCCAAGAAGAAGATTGTGGAAGCAGAAAACCCAGCCTCAAAGAAATCTAAGCAGGTTCCTGAGATGGAAGAAACCCCTAGCCTTGGAGATGTCTACAAAACCATTCTTCAGGTGGCCCAGGATGTCAGTGATATTAAACTGACAATGGCTGAACTCAATCTGAAAACCGGTCAGCTGGATGGCAGAGTCTCAGAACTGGAAAAATCCTCCTCAACTATGATCTCTGAGATTGCTGGTAGCTTCCGGGCTTACAAGAACCTACAATCTGACTTGAAGACTGAAAGGGAACAACGCTTGGATTTGGAGATGAGAATCAGGGCAAGAAACATCAGGCTGGTTGGTGTGGAGGAGTCAGATGGAGATGAGGAGGACTTGCCTTCCCTGGTTTTACAAGTTTCTAAAGATAGTTTCCAGTGCTCTGTAATCAGGATTGAGGACATTAATAATATTTTTCGAATTGGTAAACATCAAGGGAACAGGGCTCGGCATGTTTTGGTTACCTTTTTACATATAAGATCTAAGGAGCGTTTGATGAGTTTGATGAGAGCAGCCAGACAGGTTGGGAATGCCCTATTTAAAGGTAGATCTGTCTATATCTACCCTGACTATCCTAAGGAGATCCTGCATAGAAGAAGATCTTTCCGGAGTGCTAAAGAACTGGCTAGTCAGCTCACTTTAAAAGCCTTTCTTAGCAGAAATAATGTCCTTACTATTGTGTTTCCTGATGGGGACAGAAACACATCTGATCCTGCACTAGCTTTGGACTGGCTAGAAACATACAAAAGGGGCCTGCCAGCACCACCTATGAACAGTGAGTGACATTATTAGTCTCCCCCCCACCGTGCCTTTTTTTTTTTTGTTTTTTTTACGTTTTTTATTTTTGTTATTATTAAATATTCAGTTCTTAAAATGGCGCCGCTGGATTATGGCAGTTCGCGTTTTTTGAAATTGCTTGGAACCCCCCCACCGTCATGTTAATTCGATGGAATTGCGTGTTCTTGGGATATTCTCCGGTCGAGAACAACGTGAGGAAGGGACCTTGCAATCTGACGCACGAGACGTGTGCGTGAATGCGTCATGACAGTGTCAGCGGTCTTCGAATCCGGAAATCGCCGATTGCGTTGCTGACGGGAGCCGAACTGTGGAGAAGCTCCATTACACCCATGTGGCGACTTCAGTGTGCAGATATTGGATTGTCATCCGCGGGACTTCTGAGTCTATGTGGACCGCCGGACGAACTTCGAGGTATGTTTAGTCGGTGCGAGTGCTGCGTGGGCTCAGTTGTAGACGAGGAGGGGGGGGGGTGCGGAGTCCGAAGGGAGGGAATGAGATGCAACCTACACCAAGTGCATCCCCCTCCTACTCCGCCCTCCCCGCTATCTGTTTTGAGCAGTGGGGGGCAGGCACGGACTCGGCCACTGGGATATTACACTTCGGATGACTTCCTGAACCATAGGCAGCGGCGATGCATCGGGGAGGAACTGTCCAAGAGGCGGTTCTTCCTTTTTGGCGCTGCTGCTATCACAGCTTCACGGCTAGTCCAGCCAGGTGCACCTGCCTTGAGTGTGACTCTGAGGGATGGTATGGATCGAAGAATTAAACACATGTGAGGGATGCCATGAAACAAACTTCTTGCCAATTACTGCTGGATTCGAATGTGCAATCATTACTATGGCTAAGTTGAACTAGCAGAAAACACTGCCCTCTTAGTTTAGATGCATTGGGAAATGTTAGCAATGGTGTAGTACATGTGTTTGCCCAATATTGCAATCAAGTTTCTCAAGCAGCTAGAAGGTTAATGATTCTTAAGAGTATTACACGCACAAGTCCACAGCCTGCATAAGAAGTAGTGGTGTAAAGCATTATTGAACTTCTCCTCATGTAATGTATGAATTACCAATGTGACCGTGGTAGCTTCAGTTTTTTTTTTCAGCGCTTGTTTTTTCTTGTCTCACTCAATAACTTTTTCCAGTCGATATACGAGACATTTATCTTTTTGATGCGCCTGTCACACACTGCGTAAGGAGCAAAAGTGCAATGTGTGGATCAACATATTTACTACAGTTTGAAATGGAAATGGTTTTGAGTTATCCCGCACATGTTATATGTGGATGTTCAATCTTCCTTGCCTGTTCTCTTTCTTTCTTATACGCTGTTAATTTATTAAAATGGCTCCATTGTGGTGGGGTATCCTGGTGGGCCGTGGTTCCTTGTATTGTCACTGTTAATTGATGCTCCATGACACTGTTTTGGACACCAGTAAATTCTATGGCTACCGTGCCTCTACATAGTATATATATGCATTTGGAGTTGCCTTCTATGGCTTTCTTGTATTTTACACTGATCTTTTCATCTTTCAATGTTGTGGGTGTGTGCAGAATTGGTTATATACCTTCTGTTTCTGGAATTTGTTGTGTCTGGAGGTGGGGTTAAACTATTTTTACGGTGGTGATGTTTAGGGGTATCTATTCTGTGATTCTGTGATTTATCTTTCAAGATTTCATGATGGTGGGGTTTTTGGGGGTTGACTGGGGGTGTTGGGTTTTTCTTTTATTTGCTAATATTGTTATCTTTTCTTGGAAGGGTTTTTCTGATGAATATATAGATGGTTTTATTGTACCATTTGAAGGGGTCCTGGGGATGGTTCTCAATGTTGTTCAAATTTCTTTTTTGGCTGAATAGACTTCACTGTCTTGTTCGTTCTTTTTATTTTTTGCTTATTTTTTTTGTTTTTTTTGTGTTCTTTTTACATTTGATGTCTTTGATATTCAGAGTGTGATGATGACTTCCCGCTCAGGTGGGACTTCTGATGACCTACGTATTATCTCCTGGAATGTGAATGGGATCAATAACCTGCTCAAGAAAAAGAAAGTGTTTCAGATGTTGCAAGACATGCATGCAGACACCTGTTTCTTACAGGAGACTCACATATTGGAGGATGACATTTCTAGGTTGGAAAGGGAGTGGGTTGGTGTTGCTGTTGGATCTTCCTTTTCATCCAGATCGAGGGGGGTGGTCATTTTGTTTCGGAAGAAATTGCCTATGAAAGTTATACGCAAAATTGCAGACAAAGAAGGTCGAATGATTGCGTTATTGATCGAGATTCAGGGGGAATTGTTAACTCTCTGCAATGTGTATGCTCCTACGGTGGATGATGGATCCTTTTTCAGAATGGTGGCACAGACTCTTTTAGAGTTGAATAATACTAATGTTCTGCTTGGTGGTGACTTTAATACAGTGGTTGATCCGAAAATGGATAAAAGTCAGAACTGCCGTGTACTTCGTTGTGATTATCATCATCGGGCACTCAGGTCACTCTTAGAGGAACATAGTTTGAAAGACATATGGAGTCTAGAGAATCCGGACAAGAGGCAATACAGTTTTTATTCCAGTGCACATGCAGTGTTTTCTAGACTGAACATGTTTTTCACTGGTGGGACTGGATCAGATAGTGAGGTCTCTACCGATATTGGTAATATTGTATTGAGTGATCATGCCCCTGTTGTGATGCAATTGAGACTTAAATTTCAGTGTAAAAGAAGCTTCTCATGGAAAATGAATACCTCTATTCTATTGGATGATGATATTTTGGACCGGATTGTTTCTGAAGCTGATTATTTTGTTAGGGAGAATCGCTCAGAAGAGATCAGTGTGGCAAATACATGGGAGGCCTTTAAATGCTGTATGCGTGGTGTGTGTTTAGGGCTGTCTAGTGGTAAACGGAAGAGAGAAGAGGGTAAGAGGCGTGAGCTTGATTTACGTATTGGTGAAATTTCTCGGGATCTGATGCTCGATCCAACAGACTCAGTGAAACTTGCTGAATTGAAAAAACTCGAAAAAGAAATGGAAGATTTTTTGTCGCTGAGGTCCGAGCGTAGCTTGTTCTATTCTGGGTGTACATATTTTGAGAAAGGGGAGCGTTGTGACAAATGGCTGGCATACCGGTTGCGAAAAAGGATCTCAGAGTCGGCAATTGCTTCTATGATTGACAAGGAGGGTAGAATCACTTTTGATCCGATTAAAATTAACTCAATCTTTCGCGACTTTTATGAGAATCTGTATGGCGATGAGGCTGGTATTACAGGTAGGCGTGAGAGCTTTTTTGGTAATTTCAATTTGCCTAGGATTCAGGATGCTGAGCGTGATCTTCTTGGTAAAATGAACACAATTGATGAGATTAAAGGCGCAATTTCCGGGCTGAATGTGGGTAAATCACCGGGGCCGGATGGCCTTCCATTGAATTTTACAGGGTCCTCCCGAACTCGGCTTTGGAACTCATGAGAGATATGTTTGTGTCGAGCAAGATGGTGGGGTCGTTACCTAAGAGTACTAACCATGCATCGATTTCAGTCTTTTTAAAAAAGGATAAGGATTGCAATCAGCCAGCTAGTTATTGTCCAATCAGCCTTATCAATACAGATAACAAGATCTTAGCCAAGGTTCTTAGCCAAGGTTCTTGCTATACGCTTAGGACAGTTCATGCCGGTTTTGATTGGGGAGGAACAATCTGGTTTCATGAAGAGTCGGCGTTTGTCCAGTAATATCAGGAAATTGTTGTTAACCATGGAAATGACGGACAGATTGGTCGGTGATGCAGCCATCCTGTCCTTAGATGCTGAAAAAGCTTTTGACAGAGTCAATTGGAATTATTTATACTCGGTGTTGAGGATGAATCTGGGGGAGGATTTTATTTCCTGGGTTGCTCTTTTATATGCCAGTCCAACGGCTGACATTAAGACTAATGGAGTGGTGTCGGAACCTTTTTGTTTGAAGCGGGGCACGAGACAGGGTTGTCCTTTTTCTCCTCTGTTATTCATTTTAGCGATTGAACCCCTTGCTATCTACATAAAGAATGAACCGAATTTACAGGGCATTGAATGTTGCGGTGTGGTGCAAAAGGCATGGCTTTATGCTGATGACCTCTTGTTGGTGTTGCAGAATTTGGACATGTCCCTGCCATGTCTGATGAGGATTTTGTCGAATTTTCATGATTGTTCAGGATACAAGGTTAACCACCTGAAGTCAGAAGTATTGCCTCTGTCCAACAGATGTGATAAGCCTCTGGTTGAGGGGCTGGGGTTTACTTGGTGCGATAGGCGCTTACGCTACTTGGGGGTATGGTTGACATTTCCGGTCTCCCGTATGGTTGATGAAAACATGAGTGTGGTTGTACGAGATTGCAAATTGGTTTTGGAAAGGTGGTCTTTACTTAATCTTTCACTATGGGGTAAAGTCAATGCCCTGAAAATGAATTTGGCTCCCAGGATTAACTTTATAACTAGCATGCTTCCTCTGAGAATAAAGTGTAGTTATTGGAAAGATCTAGACCGCCTTGTTCAAGATTTTTTATGGGACAGAAAACCGCCCAGTCTGTGGAAATTGCAGCGTCCGATTTATTTGGGTGGTCTAGGAGTTCTGAATTTTAAGGCCTACCATTTAGCATTTTCTGCTCATTCTTTTGTTCCGTTTTTGGATGGTAAGCTGGACAGATGGGCTGTGGCGGAGTCGAATGCATATGGGCCACTGGGCCCAGAAGCACTGTTGACCACTAACACAAAGATTCCGGGAGGTAGTTTGTTAACCACGTCCTTTTTGCGCAACTCTTGGATTGAGGTCTTGACATTGCTAGGTAGGGACGCTTTTAAGTATGAGAATGCCTCTATCTGGCTGAATCCTAGGATTAGAGATAACTCCAGGACAATTTTTTGGCCCAAATGGTTCCTAATGAACGTTAAAAAGGTTTCTGACTTGGGGAATGATGTTCGGTGGCTGACTGCTGCTGAGCTGAGAGAGAGATGGAGTTTTGAGGATTTGTCGGACTCGGCTTATAGACGACTGAAGAGGTCTGTCGGTGAGGTGGACTGGTCTGACTCCTTTGCCATAACTATTTTTCTGACAGATTCTAATGGACAGGGAGGTGGTTTAGCCAGTAGGTTATACAAACTTTTTGTGTCGTATTTTCGGAGCAATGACAATTTACGGGAAGTGTGGAGCGAGAGAATTGGGTCTGATATTGATCTTGAGGCCTGGCAGAATATATGCGGAAATGTCTCCTTATGTTCGCTGAATCTGGGCGAAAGGTCTAGACAAATTAAGATCCTGAACCGTGTGTATTGGTGTCCGGAAACGTTGCATAAAAGGGGCATGACTGACAATGCTGATTGTTGGGGTTGTACTCAGGAAGTTGGATCATTGGAACACATGCTATGGAGCTGCGTGCAGGTCAGGGCTTTCTGGATTGACATTTGTGATGTGTGTGTCAGAAGTTTGGGTGAAGGGTGTGTCCTGGACTTTAAGACAATGATCCTAGGGGATGATTCTGAGCTGGCTGATGTCAGCTCTCCCCTCAAGAAATGGCTTTTTAGAGCAACCATTGTTGCTAAAAGGTTGATCCTTCGAAGATGGAAAGGTCGGATCCATCCGTCATTTGAGGAATGGGTTCAAGAAATGCATAGCCTGTCTAGAACATAAAAAATGATCTACAAACTGAAATGTAAGTTGTCTTCATATGAAAAGATTCGGAACATGTTCAATGATTTTGTTTGATCCGTTTTTTTTTCTTTTCCTTGTTGTTCCTCTTTACTATGATGTTGTTTTTTGTATATACTTGTAAATAAATTTAAAAAAATTTTTTTAAAAAAAAATATATATATATATTTATAACAGGGCAGATGCCTCTGATGCCCATCTGAGTAAGCGAGGAGGGGAGAAAAGCAGGGGATTCGGAGTGCGCGGGCATAGACTGTGAGGCATGGCCCAGGCAAGTGGTGAGCAGCTCTTGGGGACAGGGAACTCAGAGTGGCGGTACCGTTGCACTTAGAGCCCTGCCACTCAGTGCAGCCCTCTCCTAATGAGAAGGAGCACTGTGCAAAAGCCTGCTGAGCTGTCAGCAGGGCTGTCAACATGGTGCTGCCTCTCCTCAAGGAAGCACTACTCTGACATCCGTGTCACTGCTTTGGCTGCAGGGTCGTCGGAATAGCACTGTTTCATCATGAAAGGACAGTGCAGAGAGCCTTTCTGCCAGCACAATGACATGGAGGGAATGACGTTTCTTTCCCCGAATTGGCCAATTTCTTGCCCATACAGAATTTCTGAGGCATACCGGCTAGTGTGGCCACGTCACTCCCACAGGACATAATTCTGCTTAAGCTCTGAAAATAGAAAGGAATGTGTTAAAAAATTGTGGAAACTTGTTGCAACTTCCCTGGGTGTTGGGAATCGGGGAAGGAGGATATGGGGATCAGGTTAGGATACAGGGTTGCTTGCTCTCACCCCAAAACGTGACCTGTGCAATTCTGCTGATCATCAAACTTTTGAACAGGTGATCAGTGAAATGTTCTGGGTCATTTCTGGTTTGATCACACCCCTATAAAATGTGCAGGGACATTAAGGATGTCAGTATCATATTAAATAGGAAAACCAATGACTGGAAAGTAAGGTCCCATTTCAGTAGAGTTCTGTCATTGATTGATACTTTTGTTCATCTTCTCCAGCTAATGCTGCAAGACTTGTCTTAAAATCGTGGTTTTCAAGCTTCTCGTAGAACCTTATTTTTCTGTGCTTCTTGTAGTCTTCCACCAATCCACACATGCTGCTCATTTTGGGCAGGGCCTGCTGGAATGGCTTAATCTGATAGCAATACAATGATTTGACAGATTAGACATGTCTGTGAGACTTGTCACCCAGTATGCTACAAGTCTGAATCACATGACTTTAAAGATCATTCTTTGTTTGAAAGGGAGCAACTGTAGGCCTTTGAGTACAAACTTGACAGGTACTCACTCCCAAGGCCTAGTACTATGTGCAATGCATGGAGTTTGATCAGTTGTAATTGCTACATAAATGTGTTTGGCAGGTCTAAATACAGACTATTGCAAGTCTATTAGAAGTACCACTAATATTCTCTCCGTGTACATCATGTGTTGGAATAACCAGTAGGAGAAATGAATAATAAGAGATACATAAGCCACTCAGATTTTCTTCCTAACCTTAGCGAAGGTTTGAGACATATTCATACTGCCCAAATTCTGTAAAGCAAGCCGTGAAATTCAATGGGAAGTTTAAGCAGTGTAAATATGGATGGTGCTTCGATTTATACGAAGTAACTTCACAGCACTTCTCAGGTTTCATTACCACAGTAAGGTAGGCTGGTTAACTATCCTGTTGCAGCCACGTGTGTGAAACTCATAGATTATTATTTTTTTTAATGCAGTCACGGAGGGAACACTCATACTCATTTAATCTACTCCTGTGCAGGAAAAGTCCTGTAGAGAACTTGTCCTCCCTCCTTGCAAGCCTCCACTATTGCTCTTCTGCTCTTCTCCCTCTACCCCCCACTCCGTTGCAATTATCTCCTTAGCACTTGCACGGTAAGATTGTCACAAGGCCAAAATAACCGTCTTTTGTTCTTGTTTGCTCTTTTTTCTATGATATCCCATGCTCCCCTCTGCCCCCCCCCCTTCTTGCCTTGTGGCACCTGGAAACACGTCTGTATAGGTGCCATACAAATGTCCAATAAATACATAACTAAATTAATAATCAAATAAAGGCTGAGTGCTCCTTGCCAGCATTCAAACATCCCATCCACAGGTTCTACAGAGATGCCTAAAACAGATCCAAGCTGATCCAAGCTGAGCCTGGTGAAAGCATAATAGGAAGACATAGTATATTAATGCAGATGGAGGTTTTCTTTAGCAATAAACCAATATAGCATTATATACCCTAATATTGCTGTAGGAACACAGTTCTGTGGCAGATAGAAGTGTGGAACCAGTATATGGCAGGTACTAAGCTTTCATACAGTCTGATTAACTCACTTCTGCTCTACAGGAGTACAAGGATGGACAAAGGCTAAAGCACCAACAAAGCCCTCACACGTCTACAAAGCAAGAGCCAACACAATTATGAAGATAAACATATGCACAGTTAAGAGATATGCCTCCTTTGCAGTTTGAAGTAACATGGGCAAGGGAAAGCTATACTCTCATGGACAGGGGGGTGAATGTGGTTCAGTGGCAACCCAAACAGGAAAGTATAACAGTCCAAAATAAAGGAATGTCTAATCAAGGTTCAATTCAATGATATATTTTAATTAAACACACCATGTACAATAATAACACTATTTAGAAACACTGTAAAAACCCACCCCTGTATAAAGAACACAGGATATGCAGGTAGCAAGATGCACCACACTTGGTAATGAGACAAGTGGAAAAAAGGCAATAAAAAACAAAAGGTTCAAAGGATATGTTCTTGAGTTGCAAAAAAGGATGACGGTGACCTAGCCAGTCACTCATGCCAAAAATAGAGCAGGGGTCAGTTATCAGCCAATATTAAATCTTGCAATGTCTTGGTGGTTTCACAACGGTAAATCAGACTTCTCAGCGCTGTTCAGTAGTTCATGTCAGTTCAAGATGCGGCAGTCGCCATCATCCCATAGCAAGCAGGCCTTGAAGCGGTGTCAAACTGAAGAAGGTTGCAGTTTTTAGTGGGTGAAGAGATGCAGATTGGGGAGGTTACCAGGTTTAGTTAGATGGTCGAGTTTCGACGGCAAATGGGATGATGTCCGAATGAACAGGCAAGGTGGTTTGATGCAACTCAAAGGATGCGGTTCAGGAAGAAGTGGCAGTTTCACAAAAACCCTTGTGGTTATGTTTACACTCTTAAAACACATTTTGCTGTCCATCCACTTGTGCCCTGAAAAGCAACCACAATTAAAGGAAAATAGCTGCACCAGTGTCCAGGATTGCAAAATCTCTTGCCACATCATGAGCAAATACTCATGTCATACTCGCCCTCCCATGATTTTCCCTCCTCACCCCCCATGTCTGGCTTTCAACAATACTCTGCTTCATAAATATAACTTGAAAAGTAAATATAACATAGTGTCAATCAAATATATACATCCCTATAGAACTTTGTTATACAAAAAGCGTAAAAATTGGACATTAACCCCCCCATCTTGACACAAGACTACAAACACTAGAATGCAATTCAGTAAATGTCAAAACGATTGTCTCTGAGTGCAAAACATTCAAGGACTGACAGTAGCAATGTTTAAAATAAATAATGTGGATGCTGTGTGTTATGAGATAGTTAAAACTAGGAAAACACATGGCATTCAGGATTGTCAATTATCAATGCAGTAACTGGGACCTACTCTGCATAGCTTCAAAGCAAAGAATGAGCTGGCCCCCTCAGGCCATGTTGCTCTAAGTGGTCTTCCAAGGTGGGCTCATTTATTAGGCAATATGACTTGAGGGGGCTGGCCCCTTCCTCGCTTTGAAGCTAAGCAGGGTCGGTCCAGTTATTGCATGGATGGAAAACCCACTGTAGCTGTGAAAATATATTTTTCTTTTTTTATTATGTATAAAATAGTGCAGGCCTACATTGATTTTTGGAAATGCACAGTGACATTCAATAATTTGGTGAGGATCAAACACTTTTGTTAAACAGCATTCTACAAGCCCTTTGTTTATGGCCAGTCTCTTGGTCACTGTTGTGATAAATCTCACAACCCCAACTGACCGCATTTAAGCAGAATGGAAAAGGAAAAAAAAGGACCACCTGCAAGAATAATATATTCCCATGTACTTTTACCCCATAGTGAAAATCAAGAGCTGGCACCCATGAATGTAAGCACCGTAAGTGAACATATATTTGAAAGTGAAATATACAAATGTAGTTAAATTGACCTTATCCTTAGAATAATGTGTGGGAGACAAAATAGCACTGGACCTTTGAAAAAAGTAGGGAACACCAGAAAAATATCCAGAGAGGCGAAACTTCCAATAAATATGCTGGCAAAGTATACAAGGTGCTCACATTCTAAACCCAGCAGTCTGTCATGAAATATTCCCTGGAAAACAAAATCCCAATAAGAAACAAGTGCTTGTGGTCATGTGGTTTAGTTCTGCACTGGGCACATGACAACCTGAGTAAAATCCTTGTTGCCATATACATGTGCAAAAAAAGAAAAAGGGTTGAGTCCACCCTCTAAAAAAAAGTTACACTGTCCGCCCACATGTGTCCTTTACTTGTGCCCTGAAAAGCAGCCGTAATAAGGAGAAAATAACTGTGCCAGTGTCCAGGATTGCAAACTATCTTGCCACATCGTGGGCAAATACTTCTGACTTACTTGTCCTCTCATCATTTCGCCTTCTCACCCCATGTCTGGCTTTCCACGATACTCTGCTTTATAAATATAACTTAAAAAGTACACATACCATATTGTCACTGAAAATATATAAATCCTTATGAAACTATGTTAGGCAAAAAGTGGGCAATGTTGGCATTATTCCCAACATCTGGACTGTGTGACTACAAATACAAGAATGCAATCCAACAAAAGGCAAAACATGGTCTTTGAGTGCAAAGCTTTCAAGGACTGACTATAGCTCGGTTAAAAAAACAAATAAAGTGGATGCCGTGTGTTATGGGATATATAAAAAACTAAGAAAACACACAGCATTCAGGACTTTGGACTGTCTCCCATCCATGAATTAACCGGGACCGATCCTGCTTAGTTTGAAAGCGAAGAAGGTTCCACTCCCCTTAGGCCATGTTGCTCTAAATGGTCTTGTAAGGTGGGCTAATTTATTAGGCAGCATGGTTTTAGGGGGCTGACTCCTCCCTCACTTTGAAGCGAAGCAAGGTTGGTCCCTGTTACTGCATGGATGGGAAACCCGCTGTAGCTGTAAATATATCTGTTTTATTTATTATTGACTGGGAGACTACAAATACCAGAATGCAATTGAGCAAAAAGCAAACAAATGGTCTCTGAGTGCAAAACATTTAAGTACTGACAGTAGCATGGTTTAAAACAAGAGAAAAAAAAGGATGCCCATTTGCTCGCCCATCCATGCAGTAATCAAAACTGACCCTGCTTAGTCTCAAAGCAAAGAAGGGACCCGCCCATTCCTCTAAGTGGCCTTGTAACTGTGGCACATTTATCCGGCAACACGGCATGCAGTGCTATGGCCTTTGGCAGAAAAGAAAAACATTCATGTCTCACCAAGTGCCACTCTCATCTGTGCCAGCTCACCCACTGCCCAGATGGCTCTCTCCCTTTCTCTACATGATTCGAGACTACAGAAAGCTTTGTGTTGCAAACTCAGTCCCTATACCCCCCCTCCACTCCCACATTTCATTTGGTGCACTCTAGCCTGATTCAATGTGCATGTTTTTTGACCTGCAAATGGCCTTTTTCCTATGTTTCATTTTTCATTATCTTTGGCTATAGCTGTTGCTGTCTCTTGCATTGAAAGAAAAACAAGATGGTGACTGTTTCATTTCTAAAAACATGCAGTTTTACAATTTACCTAAAATAAAGTTCTTGAGTTAAAGTTTTTGAGAAGGGGTCACCCCCCTCTCCATCAAATATTCAAATAACTATGCACTGAAAAATCCCAAACCAAGCATGGATCGTGAATTGCCTTTTGCCCAAGTTGTTTTAGACCTGGTCCAAATCTGTCCAGCGATTTGGGCTGTGCGCTTTGGCAAAAATGTACCTTGTTTGTCTATGGGAAAATGAATGGGAAGTAGGCCACAACTCTGGCAAAAAAATATGTTTTGTCTTCTTAATAACATACTTATTTTTTAACAGATCTTTACGAAACTTTGCAGTCTGGGTGGTCCTGCGAGTCCCTTTTCAAAATTTTGGTTAAATCTGTTACTCAAATCAAAAGTTATCAACAATAGAATTTTAAGGGATTCCTATGGGAGTCCGACTCACCTTAACTATAGGGCGGCTGTCACAGCCCTATTAAATATATATTTGCACTATCAATCTTGTTATAAAATAACAATGTAATCATTTCATCAATGCAAGGGTTAGTGGCTTGATTGCGTGTTTGGACTAAGTTGACATTACGTTTCTTTAATGACACATTAAAGAAGACATACTGCCAAGGAGTAAGAATAGGTAAATCAGTGCTTTTGCATTAAAACGTTTTTCTGAAAAAGAATGGTTAGGTCACTTAAGCAAAAACTCACTCGATTTACAAGGCACCCAAACACAGAGATTTACTAAATCAACTTCGATGATAAATGTTGTCCCATTTTCAGGAAAGTAGTCTCTGTCCTTCAGTTTTCTGTAAATACATATTTAATTTGTTCGGCATTTATGTCCCAATCCTAAACATGTATATTTACTTGGATGGTTGGGATATACGTAAAGCGCACACCTAGCCGAGAAGCAACAAAGCATTATACAAAGGGACACAAGCAGGTGGCTACAGGTAGGGTGAGGGGTATCAGTGGTTGCCAACATAAGTAGGTTAAGTAGAGGAGAGTGGCTGGGGGGCAGAGGTGAGAAGTGCCGTTTCTGTGAAGATCTTCAATAGGGAGGCATGCGTTGGTCTGTCAAAGGCTTAACGTCATAACTAACATGGAGCTGTATGTCTCTCCATCTCTCTCTTTTCATTCTATTCTCTCTCTTGCTCTCTCTATCTCTCTCTCTCTTTCTCTCTCTCTCTCTCCTTCACATTATGTCTCTGTCTCTTTCTTTATGGTTTGGAGTCATGTTAACAGGTGGGTGTTTGCTAAGGTCATCCCAAACAAACAAAACATATTCTTGATGGGAAAAAATGCCTTTGTTCATTTTCAAAAGCAGATCTTAGAAAAAGAAAACATTTAATATTACTGAAACCGTAAAAGGGTGGTAATTTCCAATGTCCAATTCCAGTATATATTGTACTTATCATTGTTACACTTGTCTTTTTGAGCAAAGCATATTATACAATATTATACAAACCTAGAATAACTACATTATTTTCTGATAGGTTTTAATTCCAAAATGGATAGTCAGGAACACTATAATTGTACTCTTTCAAAATACAGCTATGGCATAGAAGAGAATGAAGAACATATGGGAGCTTTCCAGCCTGCTTTCCCTAAATTCAAGGAGCATTTGAGGAATATAAGAATGAACATTGATCTATATATGGGACAGATATATCTCTGATAAAAGAAAGTCTGTATACTTAAAGCACTAAGTATATGTTGCACACATGTTCATTCCATTGTCCACAACCCGTAACCTAACATTAACATGTTTGCAACATTGGGCCATGTGTGCTAATGTGGGCATCCTTAGGGGTTAGGTACATATGCATTGATTTGGTCAGCTTCAGGATTTGGACTTGAGGTTGGAATGACTGCAGCATCAGCTGTCAGTTCGGGTACAAGGTCTATTAGAATACAATGTGTCCTTTCCTTGTGCTGTCTTTTGGCCACGTCTCAGTATAAGGGTGACTTTACACATGCTGAGATCCCAATGCACAGACATCCTAAGGGAATTATATACATGCAGGACAGGCACAACTATGACATGCAGTTTTGCTGCGTGACGTATTGTTTTTGTACCGAATGTCTGCCTGTTCCAATTCATTTAATCTTGGGTGTTGGGGATATTGATTTTCTCTATTGCATGCTGTACTTGCATTTCTGAGCACTGGTGATTTTACAGCCATGTTTCTGTTTCTGAAGGGAGTGAATCATATTCATTGGCTGGTGGAAACCCACTCACATCACGAGTCCCTACAGTGAGAAGTCCAAGCCTGGGTTCTAGCTTTAGAAGTATACCTGGGAGCAGCTCGAGGGAAAACTCTGTAAGAGGAACAGACGTTCACATGTATTACATTTTTATAGGGTATAGTTCTCCAGCTCTTTATCGCAAAACGTGCATGTTTCGAACTTTTGTTGAGTTAAACATGTGCTAGGGAGTAAACTTAACAGTTATAAAAAAAAAAAAACATTTCTTATTTACTTAAATAAAATATATACTGTGGGCTTACTTACAATTTCAATTCAGGAACATTTTTCATGAAGGTGATGACATGCATGCATTAATTTAATAAATTATAATGTGCATAGTTTCAATTATGAATACAAACTCTGCAAAACATAATATGGAACTCACTGCATGAACTGGGATTCTTTAAAGTTTTACCCATATCTTTTTTCTTCAAAATTATGTAAACTCGTAATTTCTGTATACAATACCGAATATACAAAGCAACTCTTTTGAATACATTTTCAAATTTACCATTTAAATTATATATTGTTAAGACTTTCTTTATAAAAAATAAAAAAACTCTAGCGTGACTATTTATTTTACTACCTTTCTAATATGCAATTGACTGAAGCCTTGAATTGTTTTATTTGCAAAAACTCACACATTTACCTAGCTCAATCCCTCCTTGGTGCAACATGTCCATACAGGAAAGAGCATAGGTGCTTGTATGTCATCATCCAAAGAGTTTACTTTTCATTTTGTTTTACAGCCCTGCTGGCTGCAGATGTAAAGACAATTCTACAAGGCGAAGGGTGAATTTCTTAATGTTTTAAAGTACTTTCTTTAAGAGACAATGACCACCTCCTCATTCACTCAAATCAGAAGCACAGCTACAGTATTAGAGGCCATCAAGAAAGTACTGTGCTCACTGCGCATGCGCGCCCGATGCATGCGGACCTAACTATCTTGGCTCCCGGCGGCCGCTACAATTTTCCTCCAAGAACTCCCGTTAAAGAGTACTATTCCCACCCGAGCTGCGCTCTGTGGGTAGCGGATGCAGTAGAGAACTAGTGCCCGCAACCCCGAAGAAAATCGGAGTAGGAGACGCAAGATCCTCCCTGAAGTCTGCAGACGGACGAGGCGCGGCCGCTGAGGCCCTGGTGTAGCGCCCTCCCCCTCCACGACACGGCGAGTGTGGGGAACCCTCCTTGAGAAGGCACACAGAGCCAACCCGCCTCCAAGAACCGGTGGTGCCGTACAGATACCGCCAAGACCCTACGCGATCTCCTCCACTGGCCCGGCACTGGCAGTGGGCGCTGTGTGAAACAGCTGCAAGGGGCCCAATCCTCAAGGTGCCTCACCCGGCCCCGTTGACGACGTGAGCGGGTGGAGCTCCACGCCTTGAAGACCCGCACAACTGACTGCCCGTGGCTCGGACCCACACTGCCCGTCTTTTTCCCCACTCCCCCCAATCGGCGAGACAGCACCCTGGGTCGAGCTGCAGCAGGACAAGGAGAACCGTGTGCTGCACTCCCCCACGGACCGGAGATACGCTACCAATGAACTTTATTAAGGCGCAGCCAGCACGCAGACATACGTTACTTGGACACACCTGCCTGACACACACCAGCCCTTTTCCAAACCCTACATCCACCCCTTGGGTGACTACGTGAAGCAGCCGGACCCCCACTGCACGAGGCCGATCAACCGCGACATGGGAAAGGAAAAGACCAAGCGGCAAACACTGCAAAGCAAAATGGATCTCTACACCGTGGAGGCTCCTCCACGCCGCGGACCTCGGCCCCCAGAAGACGATGGGGCTGGCGACGAGCCTCAGGACTCCCCAATCTCCCTGACGGACCTCATGAAAGCAATTGGGGACTCGAGGACATCACTGGAACTCAAAATAGGTGGCATATCCACTGAGGTGTCCCTTATACGCCAAGACCTTCGCAATCTATTGGCCAGGGTTGGTGAGGCGGAACAGAGAGTGTCGGATACAGAAGACACGGTGCACCGCTTGGAACAACAACTTGCCGTGATCACCCAAAAAATTGCCCAACTGGAATGCCGTGCTGAGGACAGCGAGGGGAGAGCGCGGCGAAATCACCTCAGGATCCTCGGAATACCGGAGAAGGAGGAAGGGCCTAGCGCTGAACTTTTCCTGGAGGATTGGCTAACTCATGTCTTCGCCCCCAAAAAACTATCCAAATTCTTCTCCATAGAAAGGGCGCACAGAGTCCCCACCGGCCCACCTACCCCGGGTGCCCCGTCTAGAACGATAATCGCGCACCTGCTGAACTACCGCGATCGAGATGCGATCCTACAAATGGCAAGGGCCTCCGGCCCGATACCACACAACGGCTATAGGGTCGGGTTCTACCCCGACTACACCAAGGAAGTCCAAAAAGCCTGACAATCTTTTGACTCTGTCAAGAAGAAACTACAGTCGCTTTCTATCAAATATGCTTTTTTTTCCCGACATCGCTCAAAGTCCATTATGAGGGCACCACTCATCTATTCTACACTCCCAAAGAAGCATGGGACTGGCTGGAAACCCAAGTTCTCACGGATTCCAGAGCGAGGTGCACACCACCGGGCCCACCCGCACAGAGGCCCCGGCCTGAGCGGCCCTCGCCCCCTCGATCTCCCGCCAATACAGACAACGACGTGACGGGGATCCCCAAGGAAAAGGGGTAAGGCTCATGAAATGGGTGGACCAATCTGCAACGTAATAACATGGAAGCGCTCATCTAGCGGCCGCCGCTCTTAATGGGGCGCGGGCGGTATCGCAGTCAGGGTTATCCCGAGGAAGTTTACCAAGTTATAAGTTTAATGTTTGGGCGACAGGTGCTCCCAGTTGGGGGGAAGTACAGGGTGGGGGGAGTTTTGGGGACTTAAGGAAATGGAATCATCGGTCAAGAAGGCTTGAAGCCGACAAACGCAGGCAAGGAAAGCAAGCACTGTCTTTGGTCAGGACCGTGGACGCAATTAGCAGCCAGTCAGCAGGCACTTCAAGGCGAGGCAACCCTCGGATGTCTCCCCTGGAAGGAAACCACCATAACGCCCCGGAAAAAGCGCGACTGCCACTAATACTCCCAGACTTCCCAACAAGAAGACTCACGCAGATAGAATGAACTCCAACAAGGTAACCATACTGTCCTTTAACGTCAACGGCCTCGGCTCCAACATAAAGCGAAAATTGGTGCTCCAGTCCCTAAACCGACACTCACCAGACATTGCCCTTCTAAATGAAATGCACTTGATAGGCACAAACACCATCTTTTTCAAAAGATCCAATTATTCGCATACCTACCATGCTGGATTCACGAAAGGTGCCAGGGGCACGATGATACTCGTCCACAAGCGAGTTCCCCTCCAGGTCAGGAAGATCAGGACTGACCCCCGGGACCGCTATGTACTGTTGCTAGCTGACATCTGGGGTGAGAAATGGGGCCTGGCAGCAATCTATGCCCCCCCACGCTGGCGAAAGAACTACTCTCCAAACTACAGAGCTTGCTCCTGGAAGAAGAGGCTGGTGCGTGGGTGCTTCGGGGAGACTTTAATGAAGTAATGGACACCCCAGTCGATAGATCCCATAGGAGATCTGGAACCCGCCCCACCTCCACACCGCTCGTCGCGTTCGCCGGGCCTTGGGTCTGATGGACACTTGGTGATCGCTTCACAACGAAGAGGCTGGTTTTTCCTTCTATTCGGGTGTCCACAAACCGTTCTCCAGGATCGATTATGCCTTTATCCCTCGCAACATAAATCACAGGCTTCTCAACACTGTATTCCTCGCAAGATGAATCTCGGACCACTCTCCGCTCCTCCTAACCATGAAAAACTCCTGCCACTGCCCAGACCGTAACTGGCGCCTAAACGCATACCATCTTCGTCTCCCCGAAATCGCTGAGGAACTTGAAAAAAAGACAGCGGAATATTTCGAACTCAATGAAGGCTCCGTGGACTGCCCGATCTCGATCTGTGAGGCGTACAAGACAGTCCTGCGGGGGGAAGCTATCTCAGCGGTCTCCGCCTACCAACAACGTCAAGTCCAGAAGGTCAGAGAAGCAGAAACACGAGTCCTGGAGTGTGAACGGCAAGTCCTAGTACACGGCACCCAAGAGGCAAAGGAGGCGATGCTAACGGTGCAGGACACCCTTAGCAACCTATCTCTAGATAACGCACGAACTGCCCACCAATTAGTCCGGAGCCAAATATACGAGCGGGGTGACAAAGCCAACAAGACCCTGGCCTGGTTAGAGATACGCGAACAAAGCAGGGGACATGTACGGGCCATTAGGTCTCCAGATGGAACACTGCTGACAGAAGACTCTGACATTGTCGAGGCATTCGCCGCCTACTACAAAAACCTTTATACCCCACCCACTGAGAACCCGCCAGTTGAGCCCTCACGCTACCTCGACCGAATCAAGATTCCGATTCTCCCACAGCACCAATCAATTCTCCTGATTGCTGATATCACTGACATCGAGGTGCAAGAAGCGCTGGCACAGCTCCAACCCAGGAAAACTCTGGGCCCCAATGGGTTCCCAACGGAAACATGGACATGCCTCAATGGCACACTACCTATCCACATGCATCGCATGTTCTTACGCAGCAGAGAACTGGGAGCACGCCCCCCAGACTTCAGGAAGGCATGCATATTAGTCATACACAAGCCTGGGAAACCCCCAGAGGAATGTGCCTCCTATCGTTCGATATCCCTGATCAATGGCGAAGCCAAGGTCCTTGCCAGAACACTTGCCAACAGACTACTGCAGGTGATTGAGACCCTCGTCCACCCGGACCAATGTGGATTCATGCCCAATAAATCAACTCAAATGAATTTACGCAGAGTCCAATTGGCGCTGAGCAGAGCAAAGGAAATACCAGCCCCACTCGCCCTCCTGGCGGTGGACTTCGAGAAGGCGTTTGACTCTGTGGGGTGGGATGCTCTGTGGGCGATCATGGCTAGGATGAACCTGGGACAGACATTTATATATTGGGTAAAACTTCTCTATGCATCCCCGGAGGCCACGCTGAGGGTGAATGGCAGGTCCTCCAAATCATTTCCCTTGGGTCGGGGCACGAGGCAGGGATGCCCACTATCCCCACTCCTCTTCCTCCTGGCCATTGAACCGCTAGCAATTGAGCTTAGAGCTAATACCAACTGGACTGGTTTTGTATGGCCGTAAGTGGGAGAAGACCGCCTTTCGCTCTATGCGGATGACCTTCTCATATACCTCAGTAACCCATGCATCTCATGCCCGGCTGTCTCCCTTATTCTCAGGGAATACCAGGACTTTTTGCGGGCCTAAAGGTTAATGATGCCAAAACCATCTTCTTCCCGATTCAGGGTGGCGAGTCTGCGATCCCGGAGACCTGCCCATACCATGCCTCTATTAAGGAATTTAAATACCTGGGTATACGGCTTGACCCGACACTTGATGAGTTCCTCCGACTTAATCTACACCCAGTAATTGAGCGGTTCTACAGAGAAATCCTCCATTGGCAATCACTTCCCCTATTGCTAATGGGTAGAGCCGCACTATTCAAAATGATGACCCTCCCCAGACTGTTGTATGTTCTCCAGAACGCCCCATTCCTCATCCCCCGAGAAACCTTTGCACTTATTGACAATAACCTACGCACACTGCTATGGGGTGGGAAACAACCCAGGATCGCCCTTGACACGCTCCAGAGATCAGTATGGGAGGGAGGCATCGGTTTACCCTGCATACACACCTATTACCTAGCGACCCAGATAGGAGTGGTAAATGACTGGATGCATGCAGATCCCACACTGCCACACACCTGTATCGAACTGGAGAGCATGGCCCCGCTAACACCGCTGCAAATCCTGTATGCCACCCACGACCAACTCCCGGAGCTGCCCAAAATGACCCACCATATCCGTCGCGCCTGGCGAGACGCACACAAACTAGTCGGCTGGAAAGGACAGCCAACACTATCACAACCCATATGTCACAATGCGCTCCTCCCGGAAATAGTGAAAATGGGCTCCTTTGGTCACTGGCAGGCAAAAGGAATACACACATTAGCACATGTGATACAAGGGGGTCACCTCCTGGGCTTTGAGACCATCCAAGAACAATTCGACCTGGCACCCATGGCCCAGTTTCGGCATGCGCAGCTGACCCACACCATCCATACCCAATTCCCTGACACGACAATCATACCCCCCTGCTCCCCCATCGAGACCAATATCCGCCCGCAACACATCTCCTCTAAGGTCATCTCCACTCTCTACCAGGCCCTTAACTCCTTCGTTGCTACACAGCTAGACGGGCTCAAAGCAAAGTGGGAAAGGGATGTAGGTCACCTGGAACCTGAAGATTGGGTTGATGCATTAATGTCTCCAAGAGAAATTGGTATAGAATCCAAGCTTAGGCTAATACAGTTGAGAATCCTTCATCGCTCATACCACTCACGTACTGTAATGGCCAGATGGGGTGGACTAGAAGACGGGATATGCGTCCGATGCAAAAATGCACCTGACACCTTCTACCATATGATATGGGACTGTCGGGTGTTACGGGCCTTCTGGGAGGACTGTATTAGTACACTCTCTGCCGCCCTGGCGACACCAATCCCCAGGGATCCCAAAATGGTACTTTTAGGCATCTGGGGTGAAGTAGACCTGTCAAAATATGAGAAAATGTTTCTGGCAATTGCGTTGGGGGTGGGCAAAAGACTTATTGCAGCTAACTGGGGATCTGCCGACCCACTGTGCCTGAACCTTTGGAGTAACGAGCTGGACAGGTGCGCAGCTTCAGAGCGCCAGATTTATAATGCACGAGGCTGCCCCCGTAAATTCGAAAAAATATGGGGTAAATGGCTAGATGCCCACTGAGATCCGCTGGTGGGGGTGGATCAATATCACTGTTCGCATTGGTTGCCTGTTTTGTCTTATTACTGTCTTACGGTCCTTGGCCCTGTGGGCCCCTTCTAGCTGTTATTAATGCTATGCTACCTTCATACAATGTATTCCGATGATCCATGTTTGTTTCTCCATGTTGTGTTGTTCAAACTCAATAAACAGAGTTATAAAAAAAAAGAAAGTACTGTGCTGTTGTTTCATCCCAGCTAGACAAAATTGCAATCCATGTAATGTGTTTGTAGGTTGGTAGTGAGCTTTTGTTTTAAATGATTTTGCACCTTTGTATTAGTAGTTGTTCATTGTAGTGTTAGTCCTCTGCTAATGTCCCCACATACAAAATGAAAACAAACTGAAACTTTGCCATTTCCTCTTGTGCCCCAGGTAAAATGTATGTTACTCGGTAAAATGTAAAAAAGCAAAACATTATTTCTGATTCTAATTCGACCCCAAAAACCAAAAAGAAAAAAATTAAACCGCATTCTGTACCCTTTCATAATTTCCACTTGCATGTTTGTTGTCTCATTTCCCTGCTTGCTTTTCTGTTGCTTGTGCTGGTTTGGTAAGAGAGGAGGAGGAGGCTACGAGGAGGCTTCTCCCATGACAGATGAGGACAGAATCGCATGCTGTTTGTTAATGTTGGTTTCCAGGTCTGGGATACACAGCATCTACAATCCTTTGATTCAGTGGCTAACCCGAACCATTGAGGGATATCTAAACAGAACGTGCAGTTGAGGAGTCATGGCCATTGGATAAGACCCTGACTACTGGAATGGAGGCGGCTGAGTCAGGGCCTCTTGTGAACACCCCAATGGAGGAAGAAGACTCAAATACACTAGGGTAGGCTGTCAAGGAGGCAGGGGCAGTAGATCAGGAGGATGGTAGGTTCCTCAAGTGTGAGAAGGGGTGGCCTCAGTATGCATACTGGAAGGAGGAGTATAGGACAGCTTTTCATTCGGTATGTAGCATTAAGAAGGAAGGGGTCATCAACTTGCAGGATTATGGCGCAGGCAGAGGAAGGGGTTGAGGATGTGGCAGAGGAGGAGAATATTCCTGTGTCTGTCATGATTGAAGAGGCAAGTCAAGCAAGCAAGGAGCTCAGTGAACAGTAACCTCTACACCCCCTATGCAGCAAACATGGTCCTGTTGAACTATTGTGCCATGCATTCAGGGCAAGGCCGTGAGGTCTTCTGCATGATGGAGGGATGTGAAAAGAATGTGCAGGGGGTCCAGAGGCCAAAGGGCATGGACACTGCACACGAGTAACCTTGTTTACCTGTGGCACAAGAAAATATGCCAGGTTAATGAGCCCTCTCTCTCCACAATGCATGCTAATGGTCCTACTGCCACCACCACCCGCTCCAGTGGTGTTAGTTGGGAAAGTGTCCTAGCAAATTCCAGGATGAGGGTGCTGAATGACAGAGATGCATGCCATGCCAAAACCCCCACACCTTTCCAGCCTGCCCAATTCTGCTGCAGTAACACTGCCAACTATGGCCAGTTAGAGGCCCTTGCTACTGGCAGCACTTCAAAAAGTAGTTGTGGCAAGAGCATCATGAACAGCACACGTCTTTTGGCAGGGCCCCATGGACGTTATAATGAAGCATACATGCCTTTATTTCAGGCAGTTCATTTGCTGTGTGGGGTGGGCCAACATGATGAGGAACATAGAGCTCCATCAACAACCCGTCCTGTAGGGAAATGTGCAGGGGAAAGGAATGAGGGAATTCACTAAAAGTGCCTGAGAACATTAGCGGCTGGATGGCACCTGTGAAAAAATCTGAAAACCTTAAAGGGTGGCTGCACCCTGTCGGAGAACTTAAGAAACATAAGGTCTGGCTGTGCCCTGTTGGAAAACCTAGGAACTTTAACTGGTGCAAATTACCGGTAAGAGTACATATGGACGTTTTAAAAGTGCTGTGATCAAGAGACAATTCAAAGATTCATAAACATTGCTTGCACAAAAAGCAATGTTGTGTACAAGTGCAACAATGGTTATTCTCTCCGTCACTATTACAATTATCTGTTTTCCAAACACATTCACCAATTAACTACCCCATTCCACTTTTCAGTGTTTGAAATATAGCGGGTACCAAATCATTGACATCATCCAAGGTTATCTGTTGGCTATGGGTAGATGTCATTCCATAATTTTCTGCAAATAAGTTACTGCTCGTTTTTATAAAGTCCAATTGGTCAAGATGGTGCCCTAGGAACTCCCTTGGACTCCAGGTTGTTGCGGGCAGAGCTTGTGGTTCCAGAGTAACACACACAAGTGCCACTGGCCAGGTTGACACATTGGGCCTCATTAGGACCCTGGCGGAGAGGGTATTACGCCAGCGTAGTGCATGGCGTACCTCTCCGCCATACTACGAGTTCCCGTAGCGCCATGGAGGTTTTCTCCGCCTGGTTTTACCAGCCGGAGAAAACCATGGCGCTACGGGACCTCGTTGTTAATTACGCCACCGTATTTTACGGTGGCGTAATTAACTCCTTCCCCACTCCCATTATACCCTATGGGGCAAGAATGGGAATGGGGAAGGGCAGAATGGGGATTGGGGATTTACCGCTCCGCCGAGGTCGGAATGGGGCGGTAAATCCGCCAACCCCCATGGCGCTATCGGCGGCTTTCCGCCATGCTTCGCGGTGCATTTAGCACCGCGAAATCCGCCTGGGTCGTAATGAGGCCCATTATGTACTCATACTGCAATGGGTAACTATCCCTTCTCAAAGAGCAAATACACAGAAGATAGGCATAAAGCATTTGCGTAGCTAATGCCCTGCTGTCTTTTCCCATGTAAGACACATCCACATTCAAGATGCCTGAGTCACAGAGAAGGGGGTCCTCCAGATTCTATTCCCACTAGGTTTAGCCCAATCTCCTCACATTGCTTTCAACTGGTGTCAGTATTTGTTTGTGTTATTATTTATATTGCGCATCACAGGCAGGGGTAACAGTGCGCAGCAATTACAAGTATATGCAAGGCTTAGTTAAAACATACAAACTATAAAGGTTTACATACAAGTTATTAAATATAAGAAGGTATATACAGAAGGTACCTATTTACAAGCGCAAAATACAAGATGGGTGTATACAACTGGTACAAACATTCGCAGAAGCGATATATACAGGATTTATGAAGTTTATAGATAGAGCTGGGTGGGCGGAGATAAGTACAGGTGTGCAAGTAGTATGTGGGGCATTTGTGGTCAAATGAAGTGAGGAAGGATGCACTCTGTAAGGCGTGAGTTACCTTTGCAGTGAGTCCTAGCTATTGGCAGAGCAAAGGTTATCACTGCTAGTCATTAGGTTTTAGCCACATAATGATGTTGGATCTGAAGTTTTGGTAGGGTTGTTCTACTCTCAGAGTGGGAGGCAGAGAGTTCCATAATTTAGCTGCTTTCACGGGGAAGATGTTGCCTCCGATTGCGGATCATTTGAAGTTGGGTATGGAGAGGCGATCTCTGTTAGCTGTTCTGGTTGGTCTCAGGGAGGTCTGTTTATGGAATCTTTCGGTAAAATAGATGGGGGCAGCATTGTTGAGGGATTTGTGGGTGAGCGACAAAGTTTTTAGAAGAATTTTATCATTGGTTGGGAGCCAATTGTTCTGTCGGCTGCACTCGGATATGTGGTCTCTTCTGAAGATGCCTAGTGCCGCTCTGAGGGCATTATTTTGTAGCGTTTTGGATTCTTCGGAAAGTTGCTTTAGTCGATCCCAAGTAGAGTGCATTGCAGTAGTCTAGGAGAGACAGGATGAGGGCTCTGGCCAAGATGGTGCAGCTGCTGTCAGAGAGAAATGGCTTGCCGGTGCGAATAAGTTTGCACGTGTAAGCCATGGAGGATGCTAGAGAGTTGATCTGTTTGGCATATGAGAGGTTTGAGTCCAGATGGAAACCTAGTGTTTTTACCTCATTATCTACTTTAATGCTATTGCCATCAATTGTAAATGAGGAGTAATCGGATCACAGTTTTTTTAGGTTGGAGGGGGTGCCCAGCATGATGATCTCAGTTTTATCATCATTCAGGCATACACCATGTGTGGCCAACCATGCCTGCATGATGATGTACACTCTATTCACCAAGGCCACATCCTTTCCATAATGCCCTGAAAGCAGGAGGAGGATCTGGGTATGATGTGCATAGTTAGTGCAGGTGATACCGAGATGATCCAAATCATCTAAAAGAGGCTTAGTAAAGATGTTGTAGAATGTGGGCGAGATGCAAGATCCCTGAGGCACACCACAGGTGATGGGTATAGGGTCTACTGCTGCTAGAGGTGAGAAGACCCTCATTGTTCTGCCATTTACGAAGGATCTAATCCAGGTAACAGCGTCGTCAGAGAAGTGTGCTGCTGTGACTAGGTGGTTTCATAGGATAGTGTGGTCGACCAGGTCAAACGCAGCCGAGAAATCTAAGAGGAGGAGTACGGCTGATTTGCCATTATCTCTAAGCTCCTCAACTTGAGTCTTTAGATCAATGAGGGCTGTCTCCGTTCCATGTTGGGGACAGAAGTCTGATTGTCTGGCTCCTAGTAGGTCGTGTAATTCAAGGTGCTTTTGGATTTGTGTATAAGCTACCTTGTCCAAGATTTTTCGAAGGAAGGGCACTGTAGTAATAGGCCTATAATTGGTATGTGTAGATGGGTCAGGGGTGTTTTTTTTTTTTCGGAGTGGGAGCACCCAGGATTGTTTAAGGTTGGTGGGGATGGTAGCAGTAAAGAAGGACGCGTTAATACGTTTTGTTATGAAAGGTGATAAGTCTCGAGCCGCGTCCTTGATGAACTGCGCAGGGCAAAGATCGCCCTGACAGTTGGAAGGCTTAAGGGACAGAATAATTATGTCCACTTCATGGGTGGAGACTTGGTGAAGTTGAATCAGGTAGAGTCATCCTAATTGGTATTCCCGATTATTTTCGATGGAGGGGGTCATTTAGGGAAGCTCTTTTACAGGAAATTTTGTTTTGTAGAGTGGATATGTTGTTGGCTAGCGCATGGTGGATGTCTGCACACCATTTTTATCTTTAGTGCAAGTGTCAAGTGGTACTCTAGGTGTATCTATTTCTTTAAGAATGGTGAATAATTCCTTCATATTTGACTTAGCTTGGGATATGCGCGTGTCGAAGGATGTTCGTTTGGCTAAGCAGATTTCTTTTTTATAGAGGGAGGACAGTTTAGTGAGTTTAAGCTTGTTGGCTTCTGATTGAAGTTTTTTCCAGGCAACCTCACAGTTTCCTTTCTGTAGCCTTAGGTTTTTTAGGAAGGGTGTAAACCATTTATTCAGATGAGTTTTTGGCTTGCTTGGTCTAAGTCTGAGTGGGGTGATTTGGTCCATAGAGGTGGTCATAATTTTATTGTATTCCTCGACTAGGCTCTCAGGATCGGTATTGTCTGGGAGAAAGTTGAGTGTGGGGAGTAAGGCCGGGATAAGCCTGTCCACAGTAATACTCTTTTTGTTTCTAGTAAATGTAGGTTGAGCTCTAATGGCAGGTGGGGTTGTTTATATTTTTTTTTAGTAGAAAGCATAAATGACACAAGTCCAGGCTAGAGGTGAGATGGAGATATTGTTAGCCTGCCAGTTATGGTCTGCCACCCAGTCGAGTATTCTGCCTTTGTTGTTGGTGGCCGTTATGCTTCTTTGGGTGAATCCAAGTTCTGAGAGGTTGCTGGCTGTAGTTAGGGCAAGTTGGTCTGATAGGTCATTAAAGCCCATATTAAAGTCTCTGAGCAGAAGTACTTGCGATGAGCTTTTTAGATTATTAGACATGATAGTGTTAATATCGTCCTCAAAAGTCCCGGGAGGGCCTGGTGGGCAATATATCAGGTGGATATTGAGGGTTTGGGCATTGCTGAGCGGGACTTTAACTGATAATAATTCACTTGAGTGGACATCGATTGGGGTGGCTAACCTCATAGAAAGGCAACATTTGTAAATAATAGACCCTCTGGATTTGGGTCTGTCTTGTCTCAAAATAGCGTAGCCGTCAGGAACTGCTAGCATAAGCATAGGACCTGCAGCAGGGTGTAGCCATGTCACAGTAATCGCAAGGAAATCTAAGTCATCTCTCTGGATCAGGTCGGCAATTTCCGTGGCATGTGCTACTAGGGATCTGGAGTTTATGAGGGCTGCTTTTATCTGAGGGCTCATAGCTATTGGTTGGGGGCTTGTGAGGGTTTGGGTTTGTAGTACTTGGCTGTGCTGTTTATTAATCTAGGGTTACAGTTGTATGCTGGGTTTGTACTTGTGGTTATTTGGCTAGGCAGAGTTTTAGGAGTCCTTATCCCTATAAAGTTAGGTGGGGATCTGGCAGGAGGCGTGTATATTTTGGCTAACCTGGCTCTGAGGCCTACGTTCCTATCCGTAGTTGGACAGGGGTTGCTTGAGGTGAGATTTTTGGAGTCTTTCATGTCTATGGGTAATTTGGTGGTGATATTAGTCGAATTAGTGGAGAACGTCATGGTAGGTGGAGTTCCACGGGTTGGCATGTGGAATAGCATGATGTAGAGTGTGATGCTTTGTATAAATATTGTAGTGTGGACAGCATGGCTAGTCACTGTAGGGCGCATATTAAAATCTGGTGGTGATAACTTTCTATGGAAAATCTGGCTGAAGTAGGTAGCGGTCTAATAAAGTATTAGTGCTGGGGGTAAAGGATCTCTCTAGAGGTGAGGTCAGTACTTAGTCCTAGTGCCACACTTAGAATGATAGCGACCGTCAGGGGAGGCTCCTAGTGCTAGGTACAGCTTATCAATTGATAAGCGGCAAATGGGCTAAAAGCACCAATCAGGAGGGGGCCACCTAGGCAAGTGCAGTTATCAAATAATGAACAGCATATGGGCAAAACAGCAGGCAAGTAGGAAGCCACCTAGGGCTAAATTAAATATCAAATAATGAACAGCATATGGGCTAAACAGAAGGCAAGTAGGAAGCCACTTAGGGCTAAATGCAAATATCAAATAATGAACAGCATATGGGCAAAACAGCAGGCAAGTAGGAAGCCACCTTGGGCTAAATGCAAATATCAAATAATGAACGGCATATGTGCAAAACAGCAGGCAAGTAGGAAGCCACCTAGGGCTAAATGCAGCTATCAAATAATGAACACCATAAGGGCAAGCCAGCAGTCAAGTAGGAAGCCACCTAGGGCTAAATGCAACTAGCAAGTAGTGAGCAGCAATATGGCTAATTGCCTTGATCAGGTGGGCTGAATGCAGTAGTTGAAGAGATAAAGTATAACGTTAGCAGGTATATGCATTGAACATGTGGGGGCAGAGCCTGGTAGGACGTTGCAAACAGTGGGAAGAAACAGTGTGCTGTGTGCTTGCCTCACTAGCGTTAGGGTAATATGCGGTTATACAAAGCAATCCCTGGCGCCAGAAAGCGGTTTAAATTAGTCTGGGCGCAAAGGTCAATAATGCAAGGAAGTCAATCGCAAATAGCGTATCTAGTGTTTACATGTAGATCACAGATGTGAGCGCACGATTAGGCTGTAATGCAATACCTTGTGCGTACGCTGCTGGGAGAAAGGCAGATGGTGTTCCACGGCAAATGGGCAGGGGTCCAGGCTGACGGCTGGAAGGCCTGGACACGCTTAGGACAGGGATGGTGCCTTGGATTTGCGTGCCTTTGATTGTGGGCTGGCTCACGCCTGCCTGCTGACGATTGGTTCTCAAATGAGAACGGGCATCCAATCAGAATTGGAAGCTGGACCTGAAGTGGTACAGCCCCTGGTTAGAGGCAGAAGGATGGCGGGCGGCCATTTTGGAATGGGTGAAGCCTCGTGGTACACTATGGAGATAGTAGCACTCCGGTATAACAGAGCACAGTTGATTCTAGGCGAAATCCGATTCAGAGATAGATGGAAATGTGCAATTCTGAGGGGGCTCCGGTGGGAAAAGTCGGGTCAAACGCTACAAAGCTGTGGGCTTACCAGGATATGGCAGAAGTCCTGTCATATTCATGCTCTATGGATATTGTCATTCTGTAGCTTGACATAACGGGTATGATTAGCAAAATGTGGGCTATTTGGTGTCATTTTATCTACCTGTGTCTTTCTCTCATTTATGTTGCAATTGCTGGAGCAATGGATCCTTGCACAGTTGCAGAATTCTTTCTCCTTGTGATGCTTGGTGTGAGTCCTCCTCCCACAACAAATGTGGACGAAAAGTGGTGACTTTTACTTGTAAAGTGGGTCTACAAAGGAAGCTGTTGTTACTTTTAAATGCAACTACTCATAGGCTATCAAGAACAAGTTGCATAGGGTTAAACCAGAAAAACTCACAGGTGCAGTTAAGTTTATATAGGAGACCCCGCCTAAACAAATAAATCAGGAAAGGAAGGACTGGGAAGCAAAACATGTGTGTCAGTCATTGGACCCAGAGAAACAAACATAGGTGTCATTATGGGATGAAGAACAGTTTATTTGGAAATGCCAACAGCCTTAAAGGACCTGGATGAAAGAGGGCCAATAGAGAAGTCTTCAGATCGAGTTGCTAGCCCAAGTTTCTTTGTGACAAGGAAAAGTTCGCCCGGACCTTCCATTCAACCACTGCATAAACAGACCTTCCTGATCTATGGGGAGGAATTGATTTAAGGATATATTAGTAAGAGCCTTCACTGGGACATTAGGTATAGTGTTCAGTGGGGGAAACGCCTTTGTACTCAGATTAGGGAACAGTGGTGTTTTAGGGAATTATGTGAGCAGCTTTGCTGGGGTTAGTTATGAATAGTTAAGGTATTCAAATGTCCAATGACTCTCTTGCTTACAATAATTACATGCATGGTCTCTATTATTACACCTGTAGTGACATTTATATGAACTCCTCCTTGGCCCTGAGCCGTTCTCACACATTTCCCTATCGAGAGCCTCATCCCCGTCCCTGGAAGCTCTGCAACTGCAATGCAATGGTCTTGCCATCTCTCCATGTTGTGCTGATAGATTGCACTGTGATTAGCTACTGTTATAATTCTGGTTGTTTTTTCGTCGGTCATACAACACAGATAACCTTTGCTGTTGTTGTAAATTCGATTGCATCCCACAAACAAAATCAGCTGGTAATGTTCCGTGCACAGTGTCTGTCTCTTAATGTTATGAAAATGTCACTTTCAACGTGTCTACAAATACCCATGTTCTTTGGAGGCAGACCTCTGGAATTGTTTCTAGTTAATTGATCACTTATACCAGGATCTGCTGCTGGCCAATTACTGTATTCATTTAAATGTTGGTGCACTTCAACTAGCAAAGCTACTCTCATGAGCTGATTCATATCTGCCCCAGATGGATTGCAACAGTGGATCGTGTTCTGAATCTCCTCTGTGAACAGCCCTGGTTCCTCCCTTATGATTGGGATTGCTTTGGCCACATGTCTAAAGTCTCCTAGGATTTATGGGGCATATTCACTTACAAAGTGATGGCACATATCAGTGTTTACCTGCATTTGTCTCAAAGGGGCCTGGATAACCACATTGTATTCTGATTCTAGTGGCAGAGGGAACAAGCAAGGGTGTTTCAGTAGCTGCTATCACATCCCTTGCCCTTTCAGAATATGCCTGAAGACCAAAGGAAATTCCAGTAGATGTAAGGACTGTTCGAGAGTCCAGAAAAAAATACCATTAGTACCCCGATCTAACGGGCAGGGTACTAATGGCAATAAACCCTGAGACGGCGGCCCAATACTGCCCATGGTAATGCCCCCGTGGCTTCGTTAAGGCCCTCCCTACGCTCGGGCCTGTAACTACGGCCCCGGCGGCATTAACTGGGGTGGTATTGGCCCACCATCTTGGGGCTTATTGCCTCAGTGGTTCATGGTTCCCTTTGTAGCTGTCTTTTATTATGGCAGTTCATCATGCTGATTCACATGCGTGGATTTCTCTTCCACAGATGATCATCTCAATTGATCACATTCAATTCTGGCTTTCACAGTGCAGGCAGACGTGCTACTGCAGAAGACCTTAAATCACATGCCTCCCGTTCTCTGGCCCGGTTGGACGCTCACCTGTTCTTCCAAATGTGTTACTCAACATTGACTGGTGTGTCATCTATGTTCCCAGATCTCAGGTGCTCCCTCCCACCTGAATCAGGCGACTGTAACTCTCCCACAAACTGCCCTCAGTGGGTCCCCGTTCTTCCTTCTTCTCCCGGATGTCGCCGAACAGCACATATCTCACCCACTCACTTCTGGAGATGTACACTGACTGGCGTGCCACAAGGCTCCCCAAATCTTTAGTCTCATCCCACTAAAATCAGTTGAGAAAGACTCTCTCATAATGCTCCTTCTCTTAGGTGTCTTTGAATGGCATCCATCACTGTCATCCACTTGCTTAAAGAAACAGACTCTGACTGGTTTGTCACTCAATTTCCCCACTCTATTGTGCACCTTCCAACCAAAATTGGGTGAACATGACGGTCCTACAAGCTGCTCCCAGGGATTACCTATGTCACCTATTAATCCGTTCAGGGGTCATCGGATGTAACGCTTCTGTCGCGTTCACTCACTTCAAGAGACACACACTGACTGTGAACACTATGTCACATACCTCACCAAATCTTTGGCGCTTCCTCATACCAAAGTCAGGCACGCATGACTCTCCCATGCACTGCCCTCAGGGACTCCTTCCACATGAACTGGCACAGGCTTTATTTAAGTGTTCATTGTTTTAAGTTGCTATTTCAGGTTTTTGGGATATTCATAACATTGACTGGTTCTCTATTTTCAAGATTCTTTTCCGAGAAGATTTAGATAGGAGGGCTACATAGGAGGGCTAGTATGCCCTTTGGCACATTTCGTTGTCACCATATTATTGCTACATGCTCTGCTTTCCTTCTAGTTTGCTGCCCTCTGTTCCGCTTCCTATTTTCATCCACTCCAGAACCAGTCCTACTTCTATTTCAATAATGTCTTCCTCTGCTATGTATCTCGCACCTCGGTGTAGCAGTGGGATTACATCACCCATGCACACCATTTAGGCTTAAAAGAAGTGTGTCAGTGTGACCCGCCTACTTAGGACCTGGTGTGAGTTTGTTTTAGTGTGCACTGTTTTTATTGGCTATTGAAGGATTTTAGATACTTATTTTTATTATTTTGCTATTTCCAAGATTATTTTCAGAGACAGCAGAGACAGGAAGAATTTTATACCCCTATGCACATTTTAGCACTAAAGAAATATCTGTTATGTCCTCTGCTTTCCTTCTCTTTTTCAGCCCTCTCTTCTGCTTCCTAGTTTTGTCCACTACCGGTCCAGTCATTTCTTCCTTCGCTAGTCCTCTTCGATTTCTGGGTCACAAAGGGATTACATCACTCATCCACACCTCTCAGGCTTAAAAGACTTGCATCAGTATGAGCCCTTCCACAGGACCAGGCAGCCGTTTGATTTTAGTGATCATTGGTTTTATTTTAGGCTTTTCACAATATTGATTATTTTAAACATTATTTTCAGATAAGGTTTATATAGGATAGCTTTTATACCATAAGGCATACTTTGCACTCAACTTGCAGTGGGATTACCTCACCCATCTCTGACCTTCAGGCTTAAAAGACCCATATCAGTGTGAGCCCCTTCCAAAGGACCTGCCGTGAGTTGTTTTTGATGCTCACTGTTTTAGTTGCTATTTCAGTTCTTTTAGAACATATTCAGATGTTCATGATATTCATTATTTCTCAATGTTCATGATTCTTTTTCAGGGAAGGATCAGATAAGAAGACATGTTCACTCTTAGGCACCTTTTGTACTCACCATCTATTTCTTTCTTGTTCTCCTTTTTTTCTCATTTTCTGCCCCACCTTCTGCTTCCTGTTTTCATCCACTACCGGACCAGTCATACTTCTGTTTCTACTATTGTCTTTCTCCACTGTTCAGCTGTTCCTCACTCACCTATAGCACCTGCCCATACCCTTCAGGCTTAAAAGTCTTGCTTCATGGTAATATGCTGATGCAAAGCCTGTTTGATCCTGTTCAGTGTGGTCCACTGCTGGTAGGCGGAAAAGGTTTTGAGTTATGTGGCTTCTTATCATGTTTTATTCCAGGAAAGTGCATTTAGCCCTTAACCTCTCTGATGCACAGGGACTCTCTAACACAGTTACGACTATCGGCAAGGTATGATCAGTGTGTTTCCGTTAACACTTCCCTTTCAGCCCTCCTGCCCCATTCCCCTTTGCTATGATTAGTGCTTGCTCTGCAGTTAGTAATGCCTACTTGTTTCACAAGTACAATTCCATTTTTGACCTTTATTTGGATATTCTATTAATCACTGAAACCTGGTTTTCTCAGGAATCTAATCCTATTCTAGTTATTGATTTCTATTCCATTTAACGGTTAAATCCCAAAAATTGGGTTGGTGGCATGGGGTTCCCCTGATCTACAATAATAGGTTAACCTTCTGTAACAAGTTGTTGGGATAATGTGTCACAAATATCTACAATGAATCTTCATGTGGCACATACTGTTCTTATCAAGCTTGTACCTTTTTACCCTTGTCATGAAAGGTGATATCCACTACCCTTAGGTTACCCGAGGCTGCATGCACTCCCTCTCTACTCTAGGCTGCTCTTCTGCTCTTCTGCACTCGGCCGCGCGCCCTCTGCTTCCCCTGCAGGAATCTCTCCTTCCCCCTTTCTAGCCCCCATCTCCTGCTATTGTGTACTTTTCTGTGATTTTGTTCTCCATGGTTGTTATAGTATTTTTCCTCTAGGTTCCCTCGGTTGATTGTTCTGATTTTTGGAGATTTTGCTATCCATGGTTGTTTGCTTATATCGTACGGTCTGCATCCCTGTTGTTCATTCCTTCTTCTAGGTTCCCTGGTAATTTGTTTTGTTTTTGGCTTTTAGCTTCTCCTTGGTTGTTTGCTTACATTGTATTACCTGCATCCCTGCTGTCCATTCTTTCTTCTAGGTTCCCTGGTCGATTGTTTTGTTTTTTTGGTGTTTTTGTTTCTCCTTGGTTGTTTGCTTACATTGTATTGCCTGCATCCCTGCTGTGTCCATTTTTTACTTCTAGGTTCCTTCGGCAAATTACTTTATCTATATATTGCATCAGAATTTCGGTCATTGTTCTCTCTGCTGTGTGCTCCTGTTCCTTCTGTGACCCCCTTCCTTGTGCTTCCCCCCTCTTGCCTGCTCCCTAGCTCACCCTCTTCACCCCCACCCACTCTGCCCTCTGCACCCTACATTGTGCTCCCTGTCTCTCCTATCTTCTCTAACTGCTTTTATATCGACTATCCTATCCTTCTCACTAAGTCTGGTAGCAAGAAGTTCAAAAGGGATATCCTGGTCTCCAACCCAGGCCTCCCTATCGCTGATTCCTACACCAGTACTTCCTCCAGACAGACCCTTAACAACATTCTCTTTGTCATTCCCTCTCCACGCCAATCGACCCCCATATGGTCTCTGTTCTCTCTCCTTTTTCCTCTTGTCCCATTAATGGTGGCACCCAATGGGAAGCCCTGCTGGCCCCCGTTCTACTCCAACAAGATGATCATTAATGTTTACCTAAACAGCACCATCCTGGTCCAAGTCCCTCAGACTAACTTTCTCCTTTTTGATAGATGCTTCTCGTGCCTTATCAACTGACTTCCATCAACTGCTGTCCTTTCTTTCCCCTCTCTGGCTCCTCTGTCTTCTCCATCCTCTGCCGCCTCTACGGCTGCCTCTGCTGCTTCTCCGGCCACACTGTTGCCTCCTTCCTTGGCAACTCCTCTGGCACCCACCTCCTCCTCCTTGGCTACCTATCCCTCGCCTCCTGCCCCGCTGCCCATCATCGGGAGCCTTCAACACTTCCACAGGGCGTACCTCTGACCTGTACCCCTCCACGGAAGTCCTTCAATGGGTGCAACCTGCTCCACAATGCTACTCTCAACTCTCATTCAGCTGTCAAACACTCCACTGACATCTGTTGTCTCCTGGAAGAACTCAATCTGAATGTTCTCGGTCTGACCGAGACATGGTTCACGGCCAGCTCTGTCACAAGCTTTTAAACTCTCCACCCTAATGGCTACAAGATCCTCCCCATGCCCAGAACCAACCGTCCCAGTGGGGGTGTAGCCTTGATCTTCCTCAAGTGGATCGCTGCTTCTATCATTCCTATGTAGGACTACTCCGCCTTTGAATTCCTGGTCTGCAGGCTGTCTCTCTCTCTCCTGGCCTTTCTCTCACTGTGACCACTATCTACCGGCCACCTGTCAGGTAGACTCCTTCATCTCTGAGTGGACGGACCTCTGCTCCTCCATCCTCACCTCAACCTCTCAACTTCTCCTCCTTGGAGACCTTAACATACACCTGGATTATTCTTATTCTTCTGCAGGACTCTTTCGCAACTTCTGTGACTCTCCCTCTCTTTCTATTCTTCCCTCTGGCCTGACTCTCTCTGCAGAGCACACCCTGGATGTTCTGATCTCCTCAGACCTCCCTCTCTCCAACCCTCTCACCACTCCTCTCACCTGGAGTGATAACTTTCTCCTTTCCTCCCATCTCTATCTCTCTACCCCTCTGGCCAGTCCGACTCCAGCTCTGCCACCTACCTTCTCGGTCATCCGACCCATGAAGCGTGTGTCATTGGAGGCTTTCACCGCTACTTTCTCTCCTCCTTCTGCACCTTTGGCTGCCTCACACCCTGACACAGCCCTTTCCAACCTTCATCTTTCTGTCTCTGACACACTGATGTACTTTCCCATGTCATGAGGTTCCGCTTGAAGCCCAAATCCAAGTGCATCTCTTGGTATGATTCCAACCTCGTCCCCCTTAAACACAAGTGCAGGGTGCTGGAGAGGAAGTGGATGGAAACAGGTCCACCCTTGAACACACTGGCCTGCCGCCTGCTCCAAAGGAAGTATAGACTCTCTGTCCTGACCAAGAAGAGAGCTCACTTCCAAGCCTGTGTCTCTGTGGCATCTAACAACTTGGCCGAACTCTTCAAAATCTGCAAGGAGCTGGCCAATCCTGCTGCAGTCTCTACCTCTCCTGTTCCCTCCAAGGCCCTCTTCACAGCCTTGGTTCTCATTTCATCACTAAAACTCAGAACATCCTGTCCACCCTCTCTTCCACCACTTCCTCCTCCTCCACTCATGGCCTTCTGGTGGCCGCCTCTCCTCTCCCTTTTGTTCATTTCCCAACATTTCCAGACAAGTCCGATCTATGAACATCTTGTCAAAACAGGTCCTTCCCTGTTTTTCCAGAACCATCAAGGACCACATTGACACCCTTGCTCCAGCCTTGACTGATTTCTGCAATCATTGTTTTGCCACTCGAACCTTCCTATCCCCCCTGAAGCACTCTCTTGTGCACCCCCTCTTAAAGAAGCCCTCTGCTGATCCTTCCTCTCTGGCTAACTTTTGCCCCATTTCAATCACTCCTTTCCTGGGCAAATTCTCAGAAAAGCTGGCGATCTGCCAGCTTAACCTTCACACTGAATCTGTTGCTTGTCTCCATGCCATTCAGTCTGGCTTCAGTGCGGCCAGAAGCAAGGAAATGGCTCTCCTGAACATCTGTGAAGACCTGCTCTCTAACGTTGATTCTAATCTTCCATCTGTCCTCATTCTCCTCAATCTTTCTTCTGCTTTTGACACAGTCATCCATGCCATCCTGCTCAAGTGCCTCCGTAATAACCTGGGTATCACTGATCAGGCACTGGCCTGGCTGACCTCATTTCTCACTGACCGACCCTCTCAGGTCCAACTGGGGTCCTTTTCTATCTCTCTCTCTCTAATTGTGGTGTTCTCCAGTGGTCTAACCTTTCTTCCTGGCTGTTCAACCAATACCTGGCACCTCTTCCCCACATTGCTGCTCTCTGCTCCAACTTTCAATGTTTTGCAGATGACACTCAGCTCTCTTTCAGGTTCCCCTCAGCGCTTCCTCTGCTTCTCTTGTTCCAGATTCTCTGTCCACAATTTCGGAGTGGTGTGCCGCCATATGATCTCGACCTTAATGCCAGTAAGATAGAGATCCTTCTCATCTGAACACCAGCTGCCTCCTTTCCTCTCACTCTCTGGCTGCCCACTTTGGGCCCCCTTCCTGCTCCTACCTCTGAGGCTAAGAACCTGGGGTTCATCTTTGACTACAATGTCTCTAAGAAGATAAACTATCAGCTACACCTCCTCAGAGGTATTCTTTCTTTCCTTACTTTCCTAGAAGCTCACTGTATCCAGAGCTCTGGTCCTCTCCAGGCTGGACTACTGCAACAGCCTCTTTCTAAATCTTCCTGCCTCTACTCTCCATCCGAGACAACTTATCCAGAACAGGACTGCAAGACTTGTCCTTCGCCTCAAGCCCAGGGATCGTATCTCTCCACCTCTTAAATCTCTTAATTGGCTTCCAATGGCGGCAAGCATCAAGTTCAAGACCCTCAGCATTGTCCACAAAGCTTTTTCGGGCCTGGGACCACACTACCTCCAACTCTCTCTTCCTAAGTATCTCCCATCTCAAGCTTTCCGCTCTTCCACCTCCAACTCTCTGAGGGTCATTCACTTTTCCAAGCAGAGAGTTGGGGGCAGATCTCTTTCTTCAGCTAGGGCATCCCTCTGGAATAGCAGAATCATCCCTGGTTGCCAAGCAACTAAAGACCTTCCTCTTTTCTCTCCCGCTTTTTCTCTTCATCACCCCTGCTGATGACCCGTCTGTTCCACTCACTGGTCACCTGGCCACCCTCTGAACTGGGGCCCAGAACCCTCCCTGTACAGTTGCACCTTGCAGTGCCTCTTGGCTCCCCCAGCACTTGTGGTGTGTTTCTGTAACCCTACAGCCCCCTCTCTCTGCACTTATGAACCACCCGTTGGCTGCACTTTCAGATTACCTGCACTGTGCCACCCACCGGCTGCACTTATGATTACCTGCACTCCTCCACCTCCCTTTTGCACTTCTCCCCTTCCCCTTCCCTGCACGTGCGTGATCTGAATGACACAAGGCCTAGTAAGATCATTGTTTTGTCCTCCCTCTGTTTCCCCCTCCTTGTCTTGTCGCTCCTAGAAACACTTGTGTGCAGGCGTGTTACAAAATGCCATATCATATCATATCTTAAATCCAAATACTTTTTAATTTAATGAAATTGTAATATTCCTATTGGTGTCCTGGGGAAACCTGATGTTAGCAACCTACTCAACATAATTGACAGGTTAAAGTTAAATCTTTTGTCCAAACCTCCTTCTCACACAAATGAGAATTAATTATTGGGCTATCTAGAGGCATAAACCTATATTTGTACAACATTTCTGTGGTTACTTGGTCAAACCACTTCCACATATTATTCACAATTTTACTTCCTTCAGTTAAAGCTCAGACTTTCTTACTCAAGACAAAAAGACATAATAATAACTTCACATGTATATAGCGCTACCTGCTTATTATTACCCACGGTGAGCTTTGAAGGATGAAAGGCTGAGTTTGGCCCTACCGGATTCGAACCTGCCATGGCAAGCTCTGCACAGATGTCAAAGCAAGTGCTCTACTCTCTGTGCCACTTGACCGGTGACATTAGTTTCAATCAGCATTTTAATCAGCAATGAAACTCGTAAATTCTGCTGGCTCCCTTTTTTAGATTTTAATTGGTGCACAGAATATTTATCTTCTTGCTAGCCTGCATTTATGAATATTTGCAATGCGACTGCTACTGTCTGTCCTAAAAACAAACAAAAAAACAAAAAAATCTTTGCTTAAGCCTTTTAAAAAACAGATTATCGAAAAAAGAGGACGTTTGGTGCAACAAAAAAATGCAAAGTCATTAGTGATGTGTGAATCTGCTCTGAAAAATGTATAAGTTAGCAATTTTTTGAAGGCTAAAAGCACTTTTCTTCAGGATCGCATTTCCCATGCCAACAATACATCAAGAGAGCTTTTCAAACGATGGACTCTTTTCTTTCACCTACCTTTGTTCAGAATCCTATTCATGCCTCTCAAAATAATGTTTAAATCTTTCTTTCTTTAAAAAAAATGGAGGGAATTCAACAGGGGTTTGCTTCTGCTAATTGTGCCGTATCTTTTTGTTAGTGCCGCGTGCTTCTTCCAAACTACCTCTGCTGAAGTGATATCCTCTTCTTACCACTATGACACTCACGTTTGCTGCATACGATGCTCTTCCATCAATAATAGCCTTTTACCATCCTCACGTTATTTTCCCACTTTTAACCACGTTCATTTATTTATCTCTAAAATGTGTCTTTGCTTTCCATTTTTGAATGAGGCATACATCTTCCCTTGATGGAAAACCCCAGCTGGATTCAACTGTGACTTTCAAATCAATGTGAAAATCATGGCCGCTCAACTCCAAATCCATGATGAAAATTGTATTCTACTCAACCCACTTCTATCTGGATTTCGTCCATTTCATGCTACTGAATCCTCATTGATCTCTGTGTGGGACGATATTCTTGTAAATGCTGACAAAGAACAGTTAACACTACTAGGGATGATTGACTTATCAACCGCGTTTGATATTGTGGATCACAAGATCCTTATAGCCCGCCTATCTGAAGTAGCAGGTGTTTCTGAACCGGCCCTTACTTACCTGGTTTATTGTGTTTCTTTTTAACAGAGCCCAGCAAGCTTTTCTCAGCCTGTTTCTTTCTGATTCTTTTAGTGTCCCTTTCAGAGTACCACAAGCCTCGCCTCGTTCCCCTTTATATTTCAAGATTTATTTATATCAGACCATTGTTGTCTCTTCTCAGAGACTAGTGTCTACCATTTCATTTGTATGTTGTATGCCGATGACACCCAGATTTACATCAACATTTGGTCCTATTCAGATGATTGCTCCTCTCTGACCAAAGGTCTTCAACAAGTGCAGAGCTGAATGTTGAATAATCAACTTCAATTAAATCCTTAAAAACAGGCGTGAATTTGTAAGAACCTAGATACAGCTTCTATGATCTTTCCAGATATTAACAATTTCCCACTCATTGGGGTAATGATACTACTCTTGTTTCCTATGTGAAACATATTTTATTTTTGGCGGGCAAGCTAATTTATGTTTTCAACAAACAAATTTCAGAGTTTGTTAATATTTAATTCTTCAGACTTCTAGAGCTTCATCTAGTATGTCTGTTTCTTACTGAATCATACCAAGCCAATGTCATGGGTTCCCCAATGAATTCTATGTTAGTGTGCCAATATCAGTTCCCTGACACTGTCAAGGAAGGATGGGGTCCTCTCAGTCTGGGTCGGAGGTCTATCAAGGTGGAAGCCAGAGCCAGCACAACCCCAGAGGGGGAATATGGCAGTTGTTAGGGCCCCCGTCCCTGTCCCTTCCCTATATCCCTGTGTAATTGAATATAGTACCACTCTTAAGAACCTCATACCTCTGTTTCCAAATGCTAGTCAGTCTTTCTCTCTTTCTCCCATAGAACTAACTCTACCAGCAGCACCAGCACTGGACTGAAGAGTAATCAGCTCACAAGAGCCACTCTTGAGATACCTAATGCCAATGCATTCGAGGTGACATTGTCACTCTATAGAATTGCTGCAAGACACTATAGGAGTGACCAAATAGATGGTCCACAAGTGTGCAGAACCCTGCACTACATGCCGTGCACAAGCTAAATTCTGCACAAATGATACAGAGCAGCTTTTCAAAGTAATTCCCAGCCATGTATGTCAGAGTAACTAATCACCTGTGACCGAGCCGAGCAAAGGCTTATTAATAGAGACTGCCATACAAACAACTTATTCATTCACACTAACTGGGACCTTGATGTTCGTGGGTGTTATCCATGGTGGACCCAAACAAGAGAAAGCATGGTGGCTTAGACCACCTACATGCAGTGTACTGTTTGCAAAACCAGGGGTGGAGAGAGAAAAGAGGAAGAGGGTGAAGGATACAAGAGGCTACAGGAAACAGGAAGTAGTCAGTTCATCTGCTGAGGTCATTGGAGGAAGAGGGGGCAGATGCAGACCAAGAATCCAGAAGGAGGGAGGAAGGTGCAAAGGAGCATGGCGGATGTTTAGAGTAAAGATGAGGTATTGCTTGGTGAGAGAATGTGCCACTGGGCTGTGAGTGTGCATGTATGGTGCGTGAATGCGAGAGCAAATGTCTAAATGGTGAAGTTGGGAATCAGTTAGAGGAAGTTCTAGACCACAAAAGAGGATATTGCTTGAACTGACTATGCTACATGTACAGTGTACCTTTAAGAATGCAATAATTCACAAACAATCAAACTTGCACACAACCATGCACACACACACACACATACTGACCAATCACCATGCACAGTGAGGATACAAAGTACATACACATATCCCATAAATTATCCACTTAGTGTGCACAGTGTCCCTAGTAATTTCAAACACACAGACACCCCCTCATATATTTCAACCAAGAAGAGTATGCAGACAATGCTTGCAGCATGCATTCATAACCAACTAAACATTCACAGATAACAGTGCAGCAGTTTTAGAGTACTACAACAAATCCTTGGATGTTGTCCCTTCTCCGGTAGGACAACTCCTTCCCATGAGGCCAGGGAGGTGAGGCTGTTACCCAGTAGTACTAATGGGGGTACTCAGTAAGTGGATCCGATGGGAAGGGATCCCACCTATGGGACTAGGGATGATTGTCCAGGAAGAATGTGGTATGCCCAAAACATATCCCCACCTCCTTCATCCTCCTATACCTATGTGAGTCATATGCAGAAACTGTGACGAAGAAGATCACAAGTAACCAGTTCCACTCGATTTGTGTATTCCAAACCCCCCATTTCTACAACTTTTTTAAACCTCCCCTCAACTAACCCTACCCGTTATAATCCCTTATCCCACCCCCGTATATACTTTAAATTAAAAAAAAATCTACTTTTTTGTCGTTATTCAGGTGTCACTGAAAATGTTTGTTATTATTTATGTTTCATTATTAACACTGCATACCAAGTAACCCAGTTGAGGATGTGAATATCAGTATTGAGACAAGGAAGAGGTGTAGAGCAATGCAGAGTGTCCCGCTTAACCAACATGAGCAGCCTAGACAACTCAGAACAAGTAAGTCGAACCCAATAATAAAAGGGAAGAAGGACTTGACGGGTTGTCTGGCCCTCCCTGGAGGAACCGTACATTTGAAGGGTGCATGGAAGCAGTGTGGGATGCCAAGAAGGAAGCGGGAAGGTCTGAAGCCGGTCGAGCGAAAAGGAATCACTGAGCAAACTGGTGGATGAAGGCTCCTGGCCTTCCTGAAACCGGTAAAGCACAGAAGAAAGGAACCGCGTGACAAAAAGGAAAAGGTGGACTGCAGAGCAACTGCAGTCTCGCGAAAGTCCTCGGTAACCCCTGAAGTCCTGCAGCTGCCTCATAAGGCCCTGGAAAGGCCAGAGCGCTAGTGAACCATGAAGCAAAGTACTTGTGTGGTCATAAAGGTATTGGGGGACTAAGAAAGCTGTATCCAATTCAAAGGGGCAAACGAGATCACCAATACAGGGCCTGGGACCATTACCGCATTAAAGAGACCATCTTACATCATTGACCATATGATAGCACTTTGTAGGAGAGTGAACAAAGCCTATCCAGAAGGTCATTAAAGAAGAAATGCGAGATGGGAACTTTGACTCATATAAGGAGGTTCAGCACTGCTCTTCATAGTCGCAGTACTTGAACCAGGTGGGCTGTGAGACAAAAACCGAGACAAATCTGGGGAAGGAAGATATTCCCCCAAGAGTGGAACATTGTAAGAAAGGCCAGGGAAAGAGAGTCATTCACCCTGGTGTTTGTTAACATTGTGAGACAAGCCAAGGGAAGGAATTTGTTCTCTTGGCACTGTGAGAAGCCTAATAAAGGGTAGCGGAAGAGAGTCATTCCCCATGGTGTTTGTGCACATTGTGAGGAAAACAAAGGGAGGATAGTCATCCTCTTGGCATTATGGGAAGTCTAAGAAAGATCAGGGGAGGCAAGTTATTCCCCCTGGTATTGTGATCATTGTGAGAACCCTGATCATTCTCTTGGCACCAAGTTTTGGAGTTGAAACTTTGCTTTATTTGTGAACTGAGACATTTTCAATCTGGTACATTCTGCTGTACCTTTGAAAGGCACTGCTACCCGAGGAAGGAAGTCATTCCCTCAAGAAATAGTCCCTCAATACTAATGGCATGGTACTCTGCTCTGCAGAGAAAAAAGAGCTATTCTCCTGCATTAAGAAGACTCACCAACCTTTTAGTTTTGTTAGAACTGTAATGGAAGGAAATAGGTTTTGACACAGGATGGTGGACTTTTGGTTACAGACATTCTGACACCTCCTTAGTATTGGGTTGAAGCAGGGAACCCCTTGTTAGTAATAAGGACAGGTAGGGTATCTGCTTTATTTTCTCACAGATAAAAGTGTTTAGCAAGAAACATCCCACCTGTGTGTCAGTCTCCTCATTCCACAAACTTACATATAGTGTCAGGAGTTGGATCTGGCATAGTTGACACAATATTTGCAACTGTAATATTCACTAAGTTAAGTAACTGAGCCTCTAGCCCATCCGCTGCCACTACAACCTCTCTGTCAGTTTTGTTAGAAGCATGGAGCCTGTCGGGAGACAACTCATTCCTCTGACCTAGTCTTGGTCGCCACCAAGGGTACTTACATCTGAATGGTTTCCAAATCGGTGCTTGCTTGGAAGCATGGGCTCGACGTCATGGCTGGGGTAATAGACTACAGAGGAGACGTTAAGATCTTACTCTAAAATAATGGAGAACACGTGCATAATGTAAAAACCAAGGAGAAGATTGCTCAAGGAATTCTCATTAAAGCCCTGTTTCCCAAACTCTTAGAGGTACTAGGGTTAGAGTACACAGAAAGAGGGGATAAGGGTTTTGGAGAAAATTACGAAGATACAGAACCATGCCTGAGGTACCTAAATCAAGGATTAAGAAAGGCAGGCAGGGTGAGATAATCCCAGATGTAGCCTTCGACTAACACAGTGACCCTGTGTTGGTTGAAACCTTCCTCCGAGTTATTCCTGAAGAGGGGGTAGACATAAAGATGGTCCATTTGTTTTGAGAAGCTTGAGAAAGGCCTGGGGAAGGGAATCATTCCCCCTGGTATTGTGAAGATTGTGAGAAGGCTGGGAAAGACCAAGGGAAGGGAGTCATTCTTTTGGGACTAAGGTTTTGAGGTTGGAACTTCCCTTTATATGTGAACTGAGAGATTTTAAATCTTAAAATGTGTATTGTAACTGTGAAAGGGACAATCTAGGGAAGGGAGTCATTCCCTCAGGAAATAGTCGCACCAGACTACTGGCATAGTAATATCCCCTACAGAGAAAAGAGAGCCACTATTCTGGATTAAGAAGATTCACCAACTTTTTAGTTTACTTAGAAGTGTAAGGGAAGGGAATAGGATTTGCACAGGGATGAGGACTTTTGGGTGTGGACATTCGCGCACATCTTTAGTATTGAGTTTAGACAAAGAAACCTCACTTAGTAATAGGGACGGGTAGTTTGTTTTCGTTTATTTGCTTTATTTTAGCACAGATATAAGTATTTAGCAACAATATTGCCACATGTGTGTCATTCTCCTCCATCCACACCCTTTTAGTACACACTCATGCAGAGTATGCACACACAATCCCTCTTCATGGTGCACATGCAGCATGAACACACAGGGTGAGCAGCAACAGACATAATGTGCACCCTCCTTCCTCATGACAGGCATCACATGAAGACTTCACACAGATTACTTAGATTTTATATATGGATCAAAGATACAACCAATGCTACATTGAGTACTTTCAGCAGCAGGGAAAGGGAAACAAATTGGGCAGATGTGGGTTGTGACTTTGTGAATACCAACCGATTCTGGATTTACACAATCCAGTTTGACAATGATACCATTCACCCAATTCCTTCTACCTGGATTACCCCCTGTGCTGTTCAGTGAAACTGTTACCATATCCTCACGCAACATCCCTACTCTTCATACACACTGGCCCTCATTCCAACCCAGGTGGTAAATTCCCTACTTTACCACCATGGTGTAAACTCCGTTTACACCATGGTGGATGGCGGATTTACCGCCCCATTCCAAGGTGAGTGGGGCGGTAAATCCCCAATCCCCATTTACCCTTCCCCATTCCCGCCCCATAGGGCATAATGGGAGTGGGGAAGGCGCCAACGCCTGGGTTGGAATGAGGGCCAGTGTCCCTGCTCCTCACACACAAATAAAGATCTTGCACAAGAGCCCTGCCCCACCCTTGCTCTGCCTCGATCTGCACACACACTCCCGGTCTCTCTCTCTCTCTCTCTCTCTCTCTCTCTCTCTCTCTCTCTCTCTCTCTCTCTCTCTCTTTCTCTCTCTCTCTCTCTCTCTCTTCTCTCTCTCTCTCTCTCCCCACCTCTCTCTCTCTCTCTCTCTCCAACAGATTATTACAAAATAATTATTTTTGTTCTCAAACTCCAAAGGGTAAGTGATGACAGCTGTCCTCCCACAAAATACCTCTCTGGTACATAAGCCCCAGGCTTATTCAGTGGTCTTCTGAACCCTGTGATGCAGGAACGCTTCCCATGTGAGCAGGCTTTTACAGTTGCTGCATGTGCCATGCAGAAATGATCTACCATTACCACAGGGAGTCCTATCACCCTATCACTCTTAAGTTGGAAGATGCAGTTTTTGCAACTTTAGATAAATCAAATTCCACTCTCACCATCCAACGAATAACATGGTATGAAGTTATTCTGTCAAACTCCTCCTTTCATATTGTGAGGTGTCACACTGTCAATCCAGCAGCTTTTATTGCAGAGGCAGTGCATGCAAACGACACAATGCATGATTACACCACATATGAGGACACTACTGATGAAACTACCCATGCTAGGGAGGATCAAAGGTGCTCTTTGTCGATGGTTCATCTATAATTGATCAGAGCATTGGGGTCAGGTGCATGGGATCAGCAGCAGTCAGTCTTGAATCGGGGGAATACCATGTGTTAGCAAAGTTTCCCCTTCCCTCATACTACTTTGTGCAAGCGGTGGAACTTGTAGCCCTAAGAAAAGCATTAGAATTATCTCAAGAGTGTTCCACAACTATTTAATTATAGTCAGCATATGGCACATCCACATTACACTAGCTTTATTAAAGGCTAACAACCTCTAACGTATAACCCCTCTCTCACTCGGTCAGAGGGTGACCTAAAATATATGTATATAAAGGAAGAAAGGGAATTAGACCTAATTATAAGTGCACCTAATTTACTGATGTATACTAGACTGGGTTTTGGAGACAACAACTCCTTATGCTAATGGCCTTGAACAAATAGACTTAATATAGCTTCAATGTATCCAAAGAGTTTTTTTTTATATATAAAACAATATTTAATGAAAAAACAAATGCTCATTAATTAATTACTTTAATAAAAATGTTTTCGACCCAAACATTACATACATGATGAATAAACCTAATACATAACAAGTGACTACATTAAAAAATGACTAAACTCAAAATGAACAACACCTAAACAACCAAACAACACACTACAATAAATACATTCATTGAGTATGTCACTCAAATGATGTAAAACAATCCCGACATGTTTCAGTTCTTTCAGGCTGTTATTGCATGAACTTTCTTCAGGGGAGAAAACTATTTTCTTAATAAACACCATGCATTCCAGGGCCACATGTTGGTATATTCCACACCACGAAGCACCAATTGCTCCTAAAACAACAAAACACACAGGAGACCTTAAATATACACCTCTACCCAGTAAGGAATATACTCAGACCAACGCTCAAAGCGTAACATCACTTAAGTGTACCAATGACCTCCCCAAAAAGATCAAAGTCACTGGACAAAGTTCAAGGGTAGGATAACTACCTTGACCATCACAAATATTACCAATGTACCTTGATTATTATTAGCGTAGCTGATGCCTTCAGTGCATACTTCGCTAGCTTCAAAATCCTTCTGTCAATTTTGCAAATGATTGAAGAAGGACTCACAGGTAGCCAGAAATCTCAAATGGGCCTACAAGCAAACATAGAACAACCAATAAGTTGTCTATGGGGGAGTGGACCAATAAAGACGTGAGAAAATGAAAAAATGAATGAAGGAATGGAGAAATCATAGCACCACACCCACTAATAACTCATGAGCACCAAAAAGCTTGGTTAATTTAAGAACCACAGAGATGGAGATGCAAAAAAAGACTCATCATTAGAAAAGAGCATGCAGCACTATCACAACACCCAGGTAGAGTTACCCTTATCGTGTAGTTTTGCAGCATTAAATCCACGTCTAGGTTAAACACCTGTGTGATCGTTAGCACCATGGTACGCCACACTGAGGGATACAAAAGAAACTACCCCCATAAAAGACTTCCAAAGACACTTTCAAAAGAGGATGACTGCTCGTGTGTGGTTTTGAAATCTTCATGGCATAACCTCTAGATGTAAAGACAGGCATTCAGTAAACTATGATATCCTGCAGCGTCCGACATTTTAAAAATGAAACATACACCGAGTGAATAGGCGTACCTACCACCAAAAAGCATCATAATGCAGGATACAAAACGCGCGGGGCTCCAAGAATCCCATCACAATGCGTCTGTGATGTAAGACGCCGCGTACGGTCCGACGGACGTCAGGGACCGAAAAAAGCTAGTGGGTCATGGACAAAGAAAGACGCCAATAATCCCCCAAAGGCCATAACGTTATGTGAGCTGCCGATACCTGGCAATCAATAAACTCATCTGCAGTGAAATGGCCGCATTTGTGATACGGACAATTATTAGAAAGGAGATTGAAATAAACAAAATAAATGCTAAAAGGGTCACACAGAATGGACCTAAAAAACAGACTCAACCTATTTACTAGATAACTCGTAATGCAAACAAAGTGGTGGACAATACACCCACAGAGACACAAATCCCATTGTTCAACCTTTCATTCCATGCAATTCAATAAAAGGACAGACCAATTGTCAACAGCATACAAAAAATTAGCATTATGTTCAAGGCACGTCTGTTAGTCATCAGGCCACAAATACATGATTGTTACAGAAATATAAGGATTGACACAGAGGTGGTTACACAGATCTCAAGACAGATATTGATATAATTCTGAAAACATCTACAAGCCGATTCAGGGAACAAACATGCGCTGAAAAAAGTGGCACACGCATGAAAAATGAAGCGCATGCGCAAGCGTGCAATTCATGGAAGTCCCTGCGCGTGTTTTACCCGAAATGTTTGCCAAACCCGAGCGTGGCGCACACGGGCGCACATGTCATTGCAACATCCCGAACGCCGTGTGCATCGCGCACAGGGAAAGTGCACAACGTCCGCGCACACACCAAAAAGGGGGCGAGACACGCACGCGAACAACCAATTGCTGCTCATGCCTCTGCATGAGCAGCAATTGCTTGACGCAGAGACAGCATTTCAGCCTGGCGTGCCCTGTCTGAGGCTGCCATGCCCAGCCTGAGCGAGCGGGCCGTGGACCGTGCTGCCTGCTGCTGGAGAAGCACCTGCCTAGCAGGGGGGAGCACAGATTGGGCCACACGCTCCATGCTCACAGCGATGTTCTCCATTGCTGCCCCCTGGCATTCAGAATTGGCAGTCATGTCTTGCTCCCACTCAGTATACTGCGGTTGCGCGCGGTGACCACGTTGCTGGGCTTGACCCCTGTGGGACCCAAGGATTGGGTGTCCTCGTTGTGTTGGCACCGCCCGCAGCTGCACGACTACATGCCCCCGTCGATGTGATGTCCCAGGCACATCAGTGACTGGTGTGGAGGGTGACCCTGTGTCCCGATCCATCACAGGCGGAAGTTCCAACACTGTCTGACCCCTAAGTGCAGGTGTTGCGGACGGAGGAGTGCCCACATCAGAATCACTCACCCCTGACATATGGACCTGATGCACATCCAACTCAACATGGACGTCAGAGTGGTCATCAGGGCTGGACTCATTGCCAGCCAGAGACAAGATGGACTGTAGCACATGTGGCCTACCACCCTACGACCCCCACTTGTGCCAGGTTGCTGCAGTGATAACAACCCTGTGCCTGGCATGACAACACCATCCTCTGGCTCCATTGCGTCATCATCTGAAAAGTAGAGCGAAAAAAGGTCACTACACATGTTAGAAGCACACAACACACACACACAGACATCACTCAGACACCAAAGACATCAAGCAGACATGTCACACACAAAAGAGAACCTGCCATGCATGCTGGGTCAACTTGACATTGCTTCTGTGATTAGGCATGTAGAATGGTGTCATACTGCTCAGAAGTGGGTCGATGCAGTGCAGCAAATGTTTACGTTACACACTATCTACATGTACAAGTACTTCATGATGTGTATCTGAAAATGTGAAGGCAGTGCAAGGTCAACTTCACGCATCACGTGCAATGTGCATTCAATGGGTAGCATGGAATACAAGCAAACCACCCCTCCCCCCAAGTGCAAATGCAGGGATGCCTTGCATGGTATCAAAAGGATGACCATAGACCTGTGTATTGACAGACTGTGTTGACTAGCATCAACTGCATCATGTGAGTCAAGTGACAACACAGCAAATGATGATGGGACAGTAAGCAGGACACATGATGCAACCCCCGGAGTACACCCACGTGTGAAGAAGACACTACACCAGTTGGACAGAGTCATTGGCCATTAAACAGGCTGAGGCCTGTGACCCACACAGACTGTGACACCCTAAACATGTGTGCGACACAGGACTGAGCCAGAGTGGCCATGGGAAGGCTGATGAAATGCCATGCAATGTAGGTCACCCTGGACTCGTACTACAATGATCATCCAGTCAAGGACACATAGGGGCATGCGTGGAATACACATGGAGCATGAATGGGCACTCATGTCCCTGGGGGGCATCTGACCTTTGCACAGTTCAAGTGAGACACCCTGCATCAAGTACAAAGGATGTACCACACAGCATATGTCTGGCAGATTGGCTGGTGGAAGTTAGCATGTACACAGGACGCATGAACAGGCAAGTACGCAATGTCAAAATAGAAGCAGACCAGTGCAAAGGTGGAATTGGGGTGCAGAGGGGGGGTGGAGGGACAAGGGAGCATGCCTACATGGAGTACCCACATGCATGCAGAAGACACATGCACGTCAGTCATGCTATGACATAGTCCCTGGGCTGAGAGGAAGGTCACCTCTGGCTACATGCAGAAGGGCCAGTTAGCTGGAACATGGACCGGAGGGGCAATCCTGGTGACCAGCATGTGAGTATGGTGCAATAGTGGTGATGTGGACAGTCCCCGTCTGCTCCACATGTCCACCATCCAGCAGAGCAGCCATGCATCAGTGAAGCATTGCATTACTTGCAAATCAGAACCATGTACACGTGACATGTAGTGGCAGACATGCACAACACATCACACAAGTAAAACACACATGTCCTCAACAAACACGCAACAACACTCACTGGACTGGGCATCAAAGTCTGGCATCTCTCCTACTCCTTCGACCGATTCAGGTGGTATGAACTCCGCAATGAGTGAATCATGCGGATTGAGGTCTTCCTCCTCAGGTGAAGGCCCACTGCCAGTCACCAGAGTCAAGTTGTAATTTGAGGCACGCTTAGCCATTTGAGGTCATTCCAATGCTTTTTGCACTCTTGCGCCGTGCGCACCTCATGGCCGAATGCACTCACATGTTTCGGAACTTGCTTCCAGTGGGTATCACAGTGGGCAGCCGTAGTCTGACAATTAGGCCCCACTAGCATGTCACGGCTGTGTTCCCGCATGTAGTCCACGAGGCAGTCCAGTTCCTGGTTGCAGAAAGGCTTCTTCCTCGACATGCAGGAGGTTGTGGCTGTGTGTGGGGTCCCAGCCTGTGCTACAGGTGCAACCTTCCTCCTCTTGGATTGTGGCGCAGACCCTGGCTGGCAAATGCCGCCCTGATCAGTATGGCCAGTGGCACCGGTGGATTGAGCCAAGGGAGTGGCAGGTGGAGGGACGACCAAAGGCCTGACTTGCGTCAGTGGCAGCTGGGTGCGCTCTAATGGACCCTGCGCAGCAACATCCGCTGTGGCAGGGTCATTGACCGCAACTGTCCTGGTTGGCAGACTCACAACCGGGGTGTTGTTGGCTTCATCTGCCCCAGCACTTGCCAACACCCGGCTGTTCGGGGCAGCAGATGACATTACTGCCCCAGGGACACGTGTCTCGGTCGGGCAGCCCTGCGTGCACCTACGGTTTCCCTCCTGCCCTGTTGGAAATCTCCCAAAGACTCTTCAAGTGCCAACGCAGCATGCGCTGGCAGACCCTGAGCATGGGTGGTGGTGTCCACATCTGCACCTGCAGCTACCACTACCCTTGGGCTGATGGCAGTCAATGAAATGGACTGCCGGGTCACACGGGTGCCAGTGCCAGATGCAGAAGCTGCATCTCCCGGAACCACAGTGGGTGGTGGCATGACTGCACTGACACATGGCACAACATCGTGCTCAAGTGGCGCACCCCTGCCTCTTCCCCCTCTGCGGCCACCCTGGAAACCCTGGAGTCCCCCTACTCCCTGGTCACCCCGGCCACGTCCCTGACCACGGCCACCATGAGGAGGACGCCCAGCTGAGGCGCCCCTCACCTTTGGTGGCCTCCCAAACATGGCACAGATTGAGTAGTGCCGGCACAGATAGAGGAGTGCCAATGGGAGGTGTACACCACAATTGTCCTGGGCAATTGGGGTGAAGGGGGTGGGATGCAAGATGTTAACAGCCCCCCTGAACCTGCAAGGCTGTATGTGACCCCGGTGATGTAGTGAGGGGTCACACAATGCTCAGGCACCCCAAAACTGCAGTAAAACCGTGCACGCAACCCTGCAGCCTGCGTGCGTGGAATTAACCTCCCGCAGTACGCGGTGGCACCCAGTAACACGAAAAACGCATACGCGTGGGACACGCAGGCTACTATGACCTCAAAAATGGGTGCGATATTCAGGGGCACCCGCAGTGGGAAAAATAGCGTGTTCGACTCACTGTCAGACTAGCGTGATGATGAAAAACACGCGTAGCCAATACCCCCGCCAAAAGAAGAGATAATTCCTTGATCCACTGTGAATTTGTGATGGTGCGCGAAACAACACGAAGTAGCAACACACGACGGTCTCCACGAAAGGCACGTACAGCAAACTGCTGGCCCCGCTCATCTTTAACCCATGCTGAGGGGTTGGGATGGCATTGCCTCAACGGGGCATGCGAGGTGACCTGCAGTGTTTTCGTGAAGACACTGCACGTCATCTCGGATGCCTCGTTGACCGTGTTGACCTACTGGGACGGGTCACCAGGGCTGGATTCGTCTGTATGCTGGACCTTATTCCGACCCCCTCCTCACCTGAACCCCCTATGCACCAGTTGTCCTCCATGCCATCTTCCCACCCATGTATCACCTAGGTACACTGTGGAGCTGCCTCTGACCCTGAGGCCAGGCTGGTGGAGGACACATTCCTGCCACAGTCGGGAGTCGGACGTCCAGCAGGGGTGGCCACCTCAACAACTGCACCCTAGCCGGAGGTGGACGTACAGGCAGCAAGAGCCAGGGCACAGGCATAGCAGCAGCAGCAACAAGGTGGGAGCCATGATGGCTCGGGGCCTTCAACATCCGAGGGGCAGGCATCGGCCAGAGGGCAGGAGGACCCAGGATTGGAAGTGTCTTCCGTGTGGCAGCTGTTGGCCAGGCCATAGGTGCGGAGCGGCAGCGGGCAGAAGAGGCACGGCTCACAATGGTCAGGGCGGAGAACTCCATGCAGAGGGCACTGAGGCGGGCCGAGTGCCTCGAGGCAATTCGCAGGGAGTTGGAGGTCAACATAGCATCGTCCCTGCGAACCCTCAGGGCCATGGAAGAGGATCGCCTCCAGGACATTGAGCAGGAGTTTGATAATGCCCTGGCCTGGGAAATCGGAAAGTGAGCCATCGGAAAAGCCCACCGCCATTGTATATAGTTTTTAGTGTTAGGTTTCATTTTCGTTTTCCTTTATTTTGGGGTGTTTGGACTTTGCCCCACACATTTGTATATGGTTTTTTTATTAGGTAGTTTTTTTCATAGATTTCCGTTCTTTCGTTGGGCTCATGGACCCTTGACAATTGATTGTACATAGTTGGACAATGGATTTATTGGAACTTTTTCTTTGGATTTCACCATGGATTAATGGATTTTACTTTTTACGTTTACTTTGGATTTGCTTTGGTGGAGGGAGAGTTTGGACCATTTTTCTTTTGGATTTCTTTGGATTGGTTATACTTTTCATGTACTCATCTTTTGGACATACTTTTCATTTTATGTTTGCAATTTTTTTATGCTTTCATTTCATTGCTTTATTTTTCTCCACAATACATTTTGATATTTTACTTCCATGTGTGTAATTCACTCATTGAGTTAATGCATGTGAAAATGTGGGTTTACACAATCAATGCCAACCAGTGTGTGTTTGTGACGGACATGTGTTGATGTACATAGTTGACTTTTTGTTTGTGTCTTGAGATAGGCATGTCAGTGTGGGGTGGACTGGGAAATCATTGCGTCTCAAGACTGGGGTGGCATGCTGTGGTATTTTGGTGGAAATGTGGGCCTTGATTGTGCATCTTTATGTCATGTAGGGAGGGGACATGAGCCGGGGCCTTCTGGCAGGTGCCCCTCACTGCTGGGGTGTGGGGGTGCTGGGGGACATGAGTCGGGGCCTGCTGGCAGGTGCCCCTCACTGCTGGGGGGTGGGGGTGCTGGGGGACACGAGTCGGGGCCTGATGGCAGGTGCCCCTCACTGCTGGGGGGTCGGGGTGCTGGGGGACATGAGTCAGGGCCTGCTGGCAAGTACCCATCAATGCTGGGTGGGTGGGGGTGCTGGGGGACATGACCGGGGTGCTGGGTAGTCCCCTGTGGTGTGGGCTGCCTGCAGGGGCCGTGGAGGGGGTAGAGGGCACACCTGTGAGGACCTACACTACCAATTCACGTGTGAGACTCCCCGCGCACCCCAGTAATACACGTAACCCGCTCTCACAGGGCCAATCGCGTGTGAAACTCCCTGCGAACCCCAGTAATACACGTACCCCGCTCGCATAGGGCCCATCGCGTGTGAAACTCCCCGCGAACCCCAGTGATACACGTACCCCGCTCGCACAGGGCCAATCACGTGTGAAACTCCCCGCAAACCCCCGAAATACACGTACCCCACTCGCACAGTGCCAATCACGTGTGAAACTCCCCGCGAACCCCCGAAATACAAGTACCCCACTCGCACAGGGCCAATCGCATGTGAAACTCCACACGAACCCCCGAAATACATGTAGCCCACTCGCACAGGGCCAATCGCGTGTGAAACTCTCTGCGAACCTAAGTAATACACGTACCCCCCTTGCACATGGCTAATCGCGTGTGAAACTCCCCGCAAACCCCCGAAATACTCGTAACCCTCTCACACAGGGCCAATCGCGTGTGAAACTCCCCGCAAACCCCCAAAATACACGTACCCCACTCGCACAGGGCCAATCGCGTGTGAAACTCCACACGAACCCCCGAAATACACATACCCCGCTCGCACAGGGCCAATCGTGTGTGATTCTCCCCGTGCAGCGGGGTACGTGTATTCAGAGGGGTGCGTGGGGAGTTTTACAGGTGTTTTCATGGTTGGGGGGCTGTATGCTGGTCCACTGGCCTGTGCGCCATGTACGGGATTTGTGAGCTGTACATGGTGCACAGGGAGGGGTTGGGGGCATAACTGGTGCTGCTGCAGTGTTTCTTCACCACTCTGTGCCACGGCTGGTAATGGATGTTAAAATCCATGACTACGCTGTGCGCAGAAATGGATTTTGGTGCGCGCGGCTGGCGCAGACTGTCACACGCGCACACTGTGCACCAGCCGCGTGCACCACTTGTGCGCTGAATTCTATGAATTACCCCCCATGTCTCTAGTGACGTGGTTGTGCTGAAGGGCACATCATAACACAATCAGTTTCATAGATATCAAGAACACAACATCATAAGGTTTACAGGCTCAATTGTAAGTGTGATTCCATTCAATTTCTTCATTCAAACCAAAGATATGACTCTGACAATTAAAAATCATTTTTTGTTCGAATAACACCAGTTTTCGATCAGTGTCCAATTTGCCATTGCCTCGTACCTTTTTTAAAATAACCCGTCTGAAGTCTTCATGGGAATGTTTCATTTGGACAAAGTGTCTCACTAGAGGGGTTGTCATTATCTTATTCTTAATGCAACTCCGTATTCAATCATCCGTGGACGACATTTCATGTTAGTTTTACCGATATACTGTAAACCACAAGGGCACGTGATCATATAGACCACATTATCGGTGTTGCAATTGGTCATTTCACTCATTACCCATGTGGTAGTAGTATTCAGTGTGATTTGTTTGGTTTCTGTGGTTGAGGAACACATTACGCATTGTCCACAAGGAAAATGGCCCTTGACAACTGGCATGCCCCATAGGGTGGTTTGTCTAGAACCAGCTGTTTGTTTGATGGATATGTCATTACGAATCAGCATTTCTCTGATATTTTGGCTCTTTTTGAAGGCTACCAAAGGTGGAGCGATATAGGTGTCATTGTACACTTTTTCCATGTTTTGTTTATGATGCCCTTGATTTTATATGACAGATTAGAGAAGGTGTTAACTAATACAAAAAAACATAAATACAACGTTTTTAAAGCTGTGGTTTTATTTCTAAGTTTTCCGGGCTCCCCAGCCCGGAAAACTTAGAAAAAAAAACGCAGCTAGTGCTTATTTAAAAAAATAAATAAATAGCACTTACCGAGATTCAGCTGCAGCTTTCCTGCTCTGGTCTCCGGTCCGCGTCCTCCGAGTCCCGGCACCAATGAAGGAAAAGCCACCCAGCAGTAGCTTTTGTTTGCTACAGCTGGCTGGCTTTTCCTTCATTAGTTTTTTTTTTTTATATTGCCTATCTGTTTTTTAAATAACTTGTTTTACTGGACTATCCCTTTAAATATTGTTTTATATATAAAAAACTCTTTGGATACATTGAAGCTATAATAAGCCTATTTTTTCAAGACTATTAGCATAAGGTGTTGCTGTCTCCAAAACCCAGTCTAGTATACATCAGTAAATTAGGTGCACTTATAATTAGGTTTAATTCCCTTTCTTCCTTTATATACATATACATCCACATTACATTCAGGCCTGTCCAGATATTATATATGATGGTTCAAAAAATCAGATTGCAAGCCTGTGCAGCATTTCTTGGTACTCTCCAGGGTAATAGGCATGTTCTCCATCCCTACAGAAGTAGTTGTGGTTAAATGCACAGCTCACACAACGTAAACAGATCCCCTTGCTAATGGCAACTTGTGGCAGACTTGCTAGCCAAAGGAGCAGCTTACTTAAACTACCTCAATTTCACGGTGTCCTCTAACTATTCCTACAACAAGCTGAGAGTATGGTCCCTTAAAATGCCCGTGCCTCAGCCCAGTTTACTAAATTACAAGCACAAGCTCCAAAGCAGGAAAATTAGTTATGGACACATAGGGGGTGTTCTCTTCATCCTACTGGCCACATATGGAGGCAAAATGATTCAGGGAAAACAGTAATGCCCCGAGCATTGTTCACTGTTGGCTTCAATCACTTGCACTTTCCAACACACATGTCCAAATATTATCCTGCTGCAGACTTTCAGGAGGAGTTGTTTATTCCAAACCTCCAAGAGCTTGTTATTGATTTCATAGCAAATTACATTACTTGTCAAGGATACATTACTGTTTGCCCTCTTAAAATGCTAAAGGCAACATTGCCTTTCCCTTCTGGAACATTCAGACACCTGCATATTGACTATGTGGACATGGTTACCAGGTCCAGTAACATTTGTTCTCTTATTGTTTTAGTTTGTCCCTTTTCACCCTGATTCAAATCTGCAGCAACATTTCTGGTACGTCAGGTGTTTCTCCAGTGGGGAATTTTTGATGTTATCAGGTATGACAACAGAACTCATTTTTCCAACTAAGTGTTTAAGGAAGTATGTTAGTTGCTTGGAATGAAGCACACAAGCTATTCACTATTAATCATCCACAAGCCAACAGATTTGTTGAACACATGAATGGTCTGTGGAAACAGAAACTTACACAATTATGTGATACTGAATAAGAGAAGGTTGCACTGTTTGTCTCTCACTGTATTTTCTCTAAGAAATCAGTTGGGGTCTGACCATCACTTTACTCTGCAGAAAATAATCATAGGAAGAAGGTTGCATACCCCTCTCACACCTGCATGCACAGCCACAGGTGCACACAATTCTGCTCACATTTTAGTGGAAGAAATCCAGGGGTACTTTAGGAAATTAACAAAACCTGTCAGGTTAATATCTCGCCAGGTTGGGCCCCAACAACATGATCATGATCCACCAGTATATGAAACAACTTAAAGTAACATGTAACCCAATACACCGAAGGTGTTAAGACACTGCCAACTAACAGGTTAATATTAGATAACATGCAAAAAAGGCAGAGTGTACTTAACGAGTGCCAAACAAACCCATCAACAAATAAAAACAAATGTATTTATACATACATTAACAATCAACATCACACATAAATGTTTAGAATGCAAAATATTTACACAAAAAATGTACCTCTTATTTGCAACCAATGGCAACCTATTTTGTACACCCAGATATTCATCATTGAAGTGTCCAAACTAACGTTGAGGGTTTTTTTGGCACTCACTATGGACACTCTGCCTTTTTTGTATGTGATCTAATATTACCCTGTTAGTTGACAGTGTCTTATCACCTTCAGTGTATTGGCCTTTTTTGTATATGATTCACCAGTATACAAGTCATCACCGCCGGCACAACAGGAGTCATCACAGTGGTTGCAATGGCTCTTCCCAGGTGATCATGTTTTCATCAGGAACTTTGAGAAGAAGTAGAAGGACCTTAAATTTGACAGACCCTTCAAAGTGATCTACGCTACTCACACTGACATCAAGGTTTCAGGAAGGAAGCAATGGATTCACCTAACCGATGTCCGGAAAGACAAGTCTTCCCTCACCCTCCCTCGCCCCACACCAGCAGGATGTAAAAGAGAGGGAAATATCAAAGGAAGTATCATTCTTATGGCTATGAATCCGTTTGAGTGGCAGGAGACTGTTGCCTCACTGCAATTGGAAAAGAACACTGATAGACTCAAAAAATGTATGCCTTTTCTTGTTCTTCTTTTTTGCATTTTGTGTTTTCTTGTGTTATATTTTGGGTGTTTTCTTTCCCTCTGGGATATTGCTGATATAATGTTACTAATGTTACACATTACTAGAGAGCATTAATGCTTGTGCACACACTGATCTGGTAGGGAGTATTAATGTTTCTCTGTCCAGAATTAACAGGAATATTACTGACCGATGTGTTATTCCAGAAAGATCTAATGATGTGCACCACAATGCAGAGGACAACCTTTGGTATTGTTACATGTGGGTTGTGGGGAGAGGGAAATCCAGTAACCCCTAAAAATGGGTTGAGTCATCTTATACAAATGTATCAAAGGAGAGGGCAGGCACAGATAACTGAGGCATGGAAGAAGCTTGGCAGGAAGAGTGGGTTCTTTTTAACAGCATCCCCTGAATCCAAATGTTTTAATGACACTGGGTTGAACCAGTCTCATTGTGAAGGAGACCTGGTTTGCAGGAGATAGGAGTCGTCTATTACAAAGGATAATGGGTCGCAGGGATAATGGGCGGAAGGCAGGAGGAATGTTCGGGCCATGCAATGATTTGCTGCAAAGCATGAATGGGACTTGTTTTTCTACATCGGGCCGATATGTAAAATGTTTGACTTGGCTAAATCAACATGAACCTCCTACCAAAGTCATGAAACCCTCACTGTTCATCTTATGTTTCAGGAGCTATGGCAGTGTGTTTGTGGGCATGAATCTGAACTCCAATGTGATTGTCGACATTCCTGATAATAAAGGCCCTCATGGACCTCTATTGGATATGTGGAGGATTGGCCTATACACAAATGCTGCTGTCCTAGGGAGTTCTTTGTTCCATGTTGACACTGAAAGCTCCAGTCCTGTTGGTACCCAGTGCTAACATCATAGTGCTCCTCAAGCATCCGATGACCAAGACAATGTACCTATTGCATCAACAGGTTTGCCAGTCCCTGAGCCTGCATCGCCGCTATCACAGTAACTATTTTACTCAAGCATCAATTTACAAGCTTAATGAGATACCACACAAATGCAGATTGTTCAGTCATGTGGAAACGTTTTTTGCCTCATTTCTCACTCTTTTGGGTGCAAGTGGGAGCTAATGTTAAGTGATTGCAAATAACCAGATGGTCGCTTATTCAATAGGCCAAATAGACCGAACATGAGTTGAAATTAATTATGGAAGAACTTCGGGCCATAAGTCTAATCCCTTTGCAGAATCACTATGGGCCTCATTACGACCCTGGCGGAAAGTGACTGACCGGACCGCAACAGCGTAAATAGCGTTTCCGCCATTGCACGAAGGAGCAAAGTGCGGCCAATCACGACCCATCGGGCACGAGCATTACGCCATGGCGGAATCCGAAAGGCTGCGATGGCGGAAATGACCCCAAAACGGCCCTTACCGCCGCCGTACGCTGCACCAGGTGCAATACCGCCACCCATCTTAGCGGTCACCGTAATGAGCGGTCACCGTAACGAGCGTGCACCGCAAATTACGGCCACCGTAAATATACGGAAACGGAAGTAAAAGCATGTGGCCGGAACGGGAAACAGCACGCCGCACAACTATAAAATCCGAATCCCAACACAACCATAAAAAATCCGACCCTGACACACATCCCAACCCGTTAGCAACCCCAGTTAAAAAATAAATATGGGAAAGGTAGCCAAGAAAGCGTGTGACCGCAAGCGGCAGGTACACTTCTCCCGAGAGGAACTGACCGTGCTCACCGAGACCCTCCAGGAAAATTCCGCCGTCGTCTTCTCCAGTCAAATGACCAGGACGGCCCTTGCCAACAAGAAGGCCATATGGGCCCTGGTGGCACAGCGCGTAAGTGCGGTGGGGACAACACCCCGCACGCCACAGCAATGTCGCAAGCGGTGGGACGACCTGCGGATCCGCGTACGCAGCATACTTTCTGCGAACAGGAACATCGCCACAGCTACCGGGGGGGGTTCAGAGTCGCCCATCAAGTTGACCCCCTGGGAGGAAATCTGCGCCTCCACCATAGGAATGGAGAGCATAGAGGGAGTCGGAGGGATGGAGAAAGGAGTGCCGACATCCGGAGAATCAGGTAGGTTGGCCAAGAGAAACAATGCGAAATCCACAAACCACGAACATGTGCAGTACCATGTGACCCCATAGTGCAATACATACTTTGCCCTGACAGCGCCCTCTAAAAGTCAGAATGAACAAACGAATCAATCAAGAAGCCATAAACAACCCCTACATGTGCAGCATGCACCCCCTAACTGCAGGCAGCCAAATGAATGCATCCTCAATCCACACGAAAATGAGACCACCTCCAAGGCCCAGTCCCAAATCAGCCACATGTACCACCCCAATGCATTTGATACGTTGCCATTCCAAATCCGACAGACCCATAACTAACGCTCGCCCCTCTTTACTCCACCACAGGGTCCGATACCAACGACGAGCTGCAGGACACCCCTACCAGCACGCCTGCAAAGAGGGCCAGGACCAACGTCCCAAGAGCCTCCACCTCAGGTGCAAGGATCAAGACACGGCAGCAGCAGGAATCAAGTGGCAGCACACTGGAGGGGACTGCAACAGGCACCCCAGCAGCCAGCAAGTCCACAACCCCAGCACCACAGGTCCCCCCAAAGAACGTATCTGATGGCACTGCCTCTGGTGGTAGCAGCACCATAGGTGACACAGCTGTCATGCCAGCATGCTCCGACACGGAAAACAGTGCTGGCGACGTAGGTACCATCCATGACCTTTCCCAATCCCCCTGCATGTTCCATCCCCTACACCATGACGAAACCACGCAGGGGCACCCTGAAGACGACGACTGGCCAACCCCCACAAGTCCTGTGCCAAGGCAACATGTGTTGAGCAGCCCCCCTGTCACACCACCGCAAATGTCCATGGCCCAGCAGAGGCAACAGTCCCTCGACCTGCTGATCGAGCAACAGCAGGAAGTGTCCACGCTACTCAAGGACCATGCAAATGAATGCGGGGGTTCCAGGGCAGCCATGGAAACATCCACCGAGACACTCAGGGCACAAATAGAGAAAAGTAGTGAGAGCCTCAGGGGAGAAATGGAGAGAAGCACCGAGAGCCTGAGAGCACAAATGGAGAAAAGCACCGAGAGCCTGAGGGGGGAACTGCATGCGACGTCCAAAGACGTTTGTGCTGAACTTGCTGCTGTGCGCCGTGTGCTCTCGGAGCTCTCACAAACCCTCAGAGACATGCATGGACGCGAGCAGGCAGAGACATCATCCGTGGCAAGTTCCGTCCAGGGCAGCCCCCAACGCAGATCTGGCAGGAACCTGCGCTCCACGGGCAGGGGTGCCCCTGATACCCGTAGAGGGGGCTTGCAATAGCGTCTACCCACGGACAGCATGCATATTTGGACACTGGTGTTGGGGGGGAGGTAGTAGGGTGGAGGGGGTGTGTTGGGCTTCACTGGGTGGCGGGTCCATAGGGTGTATAAATCAAATCACATTAACAATACAGCACCTCATTATCATCCAATGACATGTGTGGACATTGATATTTGCGTACGAGGCCTTCATAGGCGTACAGTCCACAATGTGCCTGTACTACACACACACAGTGCCACAGGTCCCCTTTCCGTGTAATAGGCACCATGCGTGGTTGCTAGAAGCATGCATCTATGATGCTCTGTCGGATTGCACGTACATCCTGTGCCTCATGGACTCCTTGAGGTGCCTCCACATCCCCACCCTCATCACCATCATCATCCTCAGGTGCATGCAGTACAGCGTCAGGGGGCATGGGCACATTCCTACGTATGCACATGTTGTGCAGCATGACACATGCCATGACCATCTTAGAAACCTTCTCATGGCTGTACATGAGTGCCCCGCCAGACCTGCTGAGGCTGCGGAAACGAGCCTTCAGTAGGCCGAATGCCTGTTCAATGACCACACGGGTACGTGAGTGGGCATGGTTGTAGTCCTCCTCATGCTCGTTCTGTGGGTTCCGGATTGGTGTAAGGAGCCATCTCTTCAGTGGATACCCGGCATCACCTGTATGAGACGAATTAAGGGTGTCAGTGGAATGATAGTGCTAAGTAGCCCCCCCCCCCCCCTGCAAGGTCATTGACGCATCAAATGGGCCACGATGTCATGCATGGAATGAGACTCACCGAGTAGCCAGGATCTGTGCCCTGCGTGTCGCTCCATGTAGCGTGGTATTCTTGTGTTCCTCAGGACCATAGAATCATGGGTAGATCCTGGAAATCTGGCACAACAATGCGTAAAGATCTTGTTGGAGTCACACACCATTTGCACATTGATTGAATGAAATTGTTTCCGGTTGCGGTACTGGACCTCCATGGCATGTGGGACAACCAATTCTACATGGGTGCAGTCGATGGCACCAATGCAACCCGGGATGCCGCCAAGTGCATGGAATCCCACTTTAGCGTTGGTAATCTCCTGGTACGTGCGTGGTAGTGTGATGTGGTCGTCGGCGTGCTTCAGGAGGGCATCGTGCACTTGGAAGAGTGTCCGTGAGAACAGTGGCTGTGAAATGCCATGCAACTGTCCCACTGTGTGCTGGTAGGTGCCTGTGGCCAGGAAGTGGAGTGCAGACACCACCTTCAGTAGGGGTGGGATGGCGGTTGGGCTATCTATCATGCTCACGAGGTCAGCATGTGTCATGTCCACAATGGCGATTATGGTGTCCCGGTCCAAACGGTAGAGGGTGTGGATCTGCTCAGCAGTGAGGTTGAACGGATCGGCTCGGAGGCGTGGGATTGCGGGCCGCCTGCGTGGTGGTAGTGGCAGTGCTTGTGGGCCTTGCTGACCCTGCCTTGCCCTCCTCCTCCTCCTTCTCCTCCGTCTCCCCTGTGCGCCCGGTTGTTGTACCTGTTGTTGTTCGTCGTCTTCTTGTAGTTGTAGCACTTGCAGTGCTATCTGGTACCCCAGGCCCAACATCGCTAGTCCTGCCGGTAGCATTTTGGAGTGGGAGTGGTTGTGGGAGGGGTTTGGGTCTGCAATATATGTGCTGTCGGCCTGTATGGCCTCCACCTGTGCTGATTGAATGAATCTGTGGCAGATGCAATCCCTTCTGGCCGAGCACGTCCCGCACGTAAGGCTGAATTTGGCCGCATGGCATCTTGGGATTTGAATCATGTATCAAATCCCGATGGCAGTGTGATGTACTTTGACTGATTTTCATGCTATGCTCCCATTGTTACACATGCTATGATTACAGCCGCTTCCATACCTGTGAAGAGTCAGTGGTATGTAGGGCTCGATCGATGGCCGACCCTCATGCAGCACAGTAACGTACTTCACCGACGGGCGTGGCGTGCCATTTGTGATTGCAGCCAGTTAGCATCATGACACACAGCCGCACTACATTGATGTAATTGTGAATGCAAGCGTTCACAGAAGCCTTTTCGACGTAATGTTGCAAGTGAGGAATTCGAAGGCCAGCATTTTGGGTTTTGAAGTAGCGGCGAGGATACGCCCACAGGTCTGGCTGGAAATGTAACGTTCTATTGTAGTATGTCCTTGGGACATGGCCCATAACGTGCAGGCAATGAATGATATGAATTGAATGGGATGCGCAACAGCGTAGTGGACGATAAGGCAGGACGTTCCCAAATCCATCTTGCTTCACAACACTACAGATCCGGCCAGGGGCACAGTGGTTTTTGCGGACTGCATTACGCACAGACGCGATGGAAGTTTCACATATTATGTGAGTGAATATTCATGCATTTTCATTGCGGGATGAGGGAATGATGTGTGGATGCATGGACTGATTATTCCGTTTAGGGTCTGCCATGTACATGGGTTTTTTGATTCACTCCCCTTCCCCTGCGTTATGTGATGCAAGGCTGCCATAGTGGGACATACGTCTATCTGCCCTTGTCGGATCCTCCCTGTCTCGACGCGCCTTCATACACTTGTGTCTAGGCACGTTACTAATCCCATGTCATGGGTTCTATCTTGACGGACGCATGCACAGTAACCGACGTTGACAATGGTGTATTTAGCTCGATTGGTTTCGTTGTGATTCGATACTGATTTAGGGGTGTGTATATTCCTTTGGAGTGGGCTAGCATGCATATGGGTGTGGATTTGGTGTGTTGAATGAAGATTGTAATGCATCATGAGTCCCGTAATGCAATCGGTTGATTTGTGTTTCTTTTGGGTGACAGGTATCTCCTGCCCTTTTGCAGATGCCATCTCTACGCCACTCCTCCAGATGGTTTTTACTCTCGACTCCTGCAGCTTCGGGTGAATCAGTGGAGCACCATTTCGATCATATGGGACGATCGCCAATGGGCCACATGCCCTTACGCTGTACTGGTGGCTAGGTGCAACATTTCGGCCTTTCAGCTCGACTAGTGCCTGCCTCATGGGACGGACCTGCGGTTCTTGCCGCTTCCATGGTGCCTTTTGGAACGTTGATGTAGGCCCTGTGTGCCATGATGGTACAGGGCGTCACACAAGTGGAAGCCGGTCAATTATTGCAGATGCAGCCCTCGGTGATGATGGTTGTTTTGGTGGTATTTTGCAAATTGCTGTGGGGCCTTTGTCATTTGGATGTGCATTTAAATTGTATTCCGATATCTGACGTGTTGCGTTGTTCTTTGCAGGTGATGTGGCGATTTTCGCTTTGTGGCGGTATGTATTGCGTGATGATCTGCATTGTGTTCCGCCTTCTGAGTTGAGTTGCGTGGTACAGTACTGGCCGCGTTTGCCTACGTAGCACAGTATGGTCACGGATAGGGGCTGCCATTGTGACTGTTTACATGATGTGCTGTTCAGGGGCGGGGGATTGGCTTTTGGCCGACTGGTGCCTGTCAGCCAGGTCGATTGGTGGAATGATGGGTTGTTCAGAATGTGGCTGGTCACAGGTGACTGTGTTTGCGTGCGTTTGTTGGAGGGGGACTGGGGTCATGTCCATTGGAATAGCTTCTGTATTGATGCCATCTGTGCCCTGCAGCTCCCATCGGCCCCTCTTGGGATGAGCCTGGCTGCTCAGTCACTCTGCCGACTTGTGTGGTACATGCTTCTGCTGATGGTTGGTTTGTTTACTGGCATGAGTACAGGGCTGGTGCAATCCCCCTCAGGATGCTGTTTTGGATGTTGCCTTGCGCTGGTGGCAAGCGATGGGGGACTACTGTTGTTTTGTGTCATGTGTTCTTGATTTTCATTTTGATGTATTGTACCTTCACATGCCTGTGCTGCGTCAGTACGGCTATGGTGACATGCCGTACATGGATGCCCACTCACGGGGCGCTTTGAGCCCCTGCATGCTTTTCTACGTTGGCATGCATGGGTGAATTGTGGATTTCACTGGTTGCATAGTGTGAGTACATTGCGCCTGCCAGGAGTTGTGCAATGAGGCCAGGGAGTGGAGTACAGGCACTCAGTGGGCCATTTACGGTTGGTTCGCGTTGCCGTATTTCTCGCCATGGCGGAATGGTACTTTACGACGTGCTTGATGGCGTTCAGTGCATGTCCGCTAGGGTCAGAATTCGCGTACCGTTGCGCCATGGCGGTGATTCCGGTTTTGCAAGGCGCGCGTGCGCGTACTTGGTGCAGTTAGCGTTGCCGTTCACTGCGGTGTCGCTAATGGCATCGTACTTTACGGTGACGGGTCATGATCGCAACGAGCGGTGTTCGATGGCGGTATTGCATTTCCGCCATCATTTTTCCATTTCCGCAAGGGTCGTAATGAGGCCCTATGTGTTTGATATGATAACTGCCAAGGTGGATGTGGTTTGCACCAAACTGGGCGCTTCTTGCTGCACATACATTGCCACCAATAATACATAAAATAGAAGCCTTATGATTTTAATAAAAACACTGCAAAATCTGTGCACCACCATGGACATTAAGGTTGGGGTGCTGAATGATGACTGGTTCACATCAATTTTTTCATGAGTGCCCTACTGGATGAGTAATCGCCTCAAAGTGCTGATTACTATTGGTGTATTGCTTTTTGTTCTTTATTGCATTTGCCAACTGGTCCTGAGGTGTTGCAAAGGACTGATGGTTAAAATAGTACCAATAATGTCACTCACTATAGAACATGTTGATGCTAACCCTCCTGTGATACACACACAGACCCAAACTGAACAATCAAACAAGCCTTGAATGATTTGAATCTCACACTCAATAGGCACAGAGGCAACATTGTTTGAATGCCCTAATGATCCTGAACATTATTTTGAAAAATATGTTGATCCTGCTGGGAATGGGGTTTGCTGTTTTTTGCAATGTAGCACAGAAGAGTATAACGGGGATTTGCGGAATGTGATGAAAGTTTGGGTACCGAAGTCTCCCTTTGACAAAAAGAAGGCAAAAGATGGTGTAGCTGATAAATCAACTAGAGAGGGCAAAGTAAACATGCAGGGACAGTATTTTAAATGCAAAATAAAATATAGGCTTTGTGAATATTATTGAATATTATTGAAGTGAATAGTTCTACCATTTATTGAATTGGGTATCATTTCTACTGCAATATATTGAGTCTTCAAGACTGCCAAGTATGCAGCGGGGTGAATTGGTAGCACAAAATATGAAGTCATGGACCGAATTACGAGTTTAGCAGTAACCCGCCAGTATTACCGGCGGGTTGTTGCCGAACTCGTAAGACTGTTGCTGCCGCCTGATATCCCGGATCCACTGCGACATTACAAGTCCCGGCAGCCCGGGATATCAGGCAGGGGAAAGTGTAAGTCCCCATTCCCATGAAGTCCAATTGGACTCCATGGGAATGGGGACACAGAAGCACTGGCACCATTGCTAATGGTGTTGCTGCTTCCGTGACAAGTCTACCAGGATCATTGTGCCCAACAGGTCAGACTCGCTGGGCGCAATGGGCCTTGCAGGCAGACTTGTAGTGTGGCGGTCCGGAAAGGGTGCTGGTATGTTGCTACTGGCACCCTTATTTCTGGCTGGACAACCACAGTTGTAATGCGGCCAATTGTCCCCAGATTTAGGCCTCTGTTATATTTTTCCATGGAAATCTTTCCCTGAGATGAGAATGTTCCAAGAACTAATAGTTTGTGTCCTTGACATAGGCAGACAATCCTTTGATAGTTACAAGGATGGGCTCAATGTGGAGGAGCAGCAGGGTTTGGGAATAGCATGTCATGCAAATATTTCTGGCTGCAAGGTTGGAAGTATTACTGTATCTAGTTTGCTAATATGCAGGGCAGATTTTGCTCTTCATATTAACTGCTTGGTAGGCCTCTGTGGTGGGATGCACATGACATATCATTTTACTGTATTAGCCAATCAGGGTAGGCACATTTATGTTTTATTAGATTTGTATAGGCAAATAGAAGGGAGGGGGAAATGGGCCTACACCAATTGTCTGGAATGCATTCTAATGTTGTGTTTTTCGCTTTCAAATACTGCTGCCGATGTGGGTGGATTGATAGTTCAGTTTGCTGGACTCACAAGAATGGTCGATGTTCCAGATGTTATTTCATTGCATTAAGGCTGTAGTTTTACAACTCTTGCCTCTTTTCATTATTTCAGGTAGACCTCAAGGGTCTACAAAATGCCTTTCTGTCCACCCATAACTTCAAGCGGGGCAATGGTTTTATATATTATTCTCATATAGTTGATTACTACCCAATTATGCAGATACTTCCACGTCCTGTTATAACAAGTGTTGGGCAATATAGTTAATATTCAGTGATTTTCTAGCTAGATTTGTTGGATATTGTTCGATATCTAACTTTCGAGTCAGTCTCTTCAAGTTAGACTTGTATCGATGGAGAGTGATGCTAGTCGGGTCCAAAGAGGACAAATTCAATTGTGAATATTCTTAGCTAGGAAGTGTAAACAAGTATCAGAACATCCTGGAGGATGGTCTACTACAGGTTTATAATTGGAGTGTAACATCATATCAGAAGGAGCATTAACCAATTTCCAGTATAAAAAACAAGCTACTCAGTTTAAAGAGCAATATGTGCTGTTTATACCTAATATCATAAGAAGATACTCTATTGGTGTGGGTTTAGATAGCTTGATTATTGTCTTGATGCAAGTATTCTCAAATAGTTTCAGTTCAACGTAGAACATTACCACCCCATATTTCAACTCCATACAAAATTACAGGACAATCTTTGGCCTCATACAGTTGTATGCCATAGTTTAATGAATATACTGCATACTATCTAGCAGAGCTCAAAATCATACCTAGCTGCTGTCTAAATTTAGCATTTATTTTGTTAATGCCTCCCTCCCAGTTAAATCTTTTTCAATGGTTAGACCCAATTTAATTCTAGCATTAGCATAGAGTTATATGATCATGGTTAGTAGACCATATGGAATCCCCAAACTGAGTAGATTATGCCAGAGTCAAAACAGTGTTAAAGGCTAAGCTATAATCTATGAATGCTGTATAGATTGTCTGACCTCTGAAGCGCCATGCAAATGTAACCAAGTTAACCAGTGTCAGTATGTTGGTTATAGTGTCTGAGCCCTTATGTAATCCAGTTGGAAACATGGGTACTACTTTTTTTTTCTCCATGGCCAATCTATCTATCTCCACTAGTAATAATCTGGCAAAGTGTTGGCAAGGGCATCCAGCATTGCATTATCCTGTAATTGTTTGGGTCCTTGCAAGGGCCCTTTTTATGGATGGGGGCAATAATGCCTTTTCTCCATGTTGAGGTTATCAATCCAGTGTGACTAATACCGCTAAATAGAGTGGAGAGTGTGTGGGCCTACTAGGTAGTATTGAGCTTAATAAGAGCATTACAAACTCCTCCCATCTATACCTTTGGCACATGAGTTTTTTATAGTCAAAAACATGTTGACCAAGTCCTCAGGGATAAGTGAACATGCCAATTTAGATTGCATTATCGCCAAAACAAGGAGGGAGTCTATTTATTGACCAACAGTGACCAAGATATGTTTTTCCCATTCCTTCTTGGACTAATCTCCAAAAAAGCGTTGTATTATTGTTTCTAACAACAATAGTCCATGTTTACCATTGTTGGACTTCATGTGCTTTATGATAATTCCTGATCCATGTATTGTGTTATTTCTTCTTATCTCTATAAGCCAAGCTAGTCTTGAGATCCTTTTGGCATCACATATATTTATATCAAATTGATGTTTATGTTTAGTATGTCATGTGTGCATAGATATTGGATTAGCTGTACACACTGAGATGCAGTATTGTACCAGGGAAGATGGAGAGGAGGAAGAAATACCTGAGACCTTTGCAGGTTAAATTACATTTACCGACCTTCCTCCCGCTGAATATATCTTATCGAAACCTACCATCACCTCCATATGTAACAAATCTCCTAGGATCCCAGACCATGTTGCATTCAGAAACCATCTCTCTCAGAATCCCTGCTTTCCTGTTCCCTGTCCGAATAGTCCCAATCTTTCTTCTTCATGTCCCTCTGGTTATTCCGTCCTGAACACCCAGTATATGGCATTGACAACATACAACCATTCCGACAATTCCCCCTGTTCAGGTCATGATTAAAAACTCTGGTCATTCTTGTTCATTCCACAACCCCTACCAAACCCCTAGAAAGCAAACTATAATCCTGTATAACACCTTTTTTCCATCCTACCCCATACGATACTCAAGAACTGTACCACCCCCTGTTTCCAACTGGAACACTTCTTCACCTTGTAACAGACAACAGACTTGTAATAAAATTGTTTACCTAACATGTTCCGACACAAGGGCCAGGCAAAGACAGGCAATTTACTTAAATCACACACACCTGACAGCCCTTTCTTTTCCTCACAGGGATAAAAGGTGGAGCAAGAGAGCACAGTATGAGCAAGGCAGACCACACAAAGACACAGCTACCCTGGCCCGGCACTTTAAGAGGAGGAGAAATTCAGTGAATATTGAGAGCCTGACAAGAAGAGACACAGCATTGCTCTTTTTGATACAGACCCGCAAAACCTCCTCAGAGGAATCATAAGACCGAGGACAATAGCACAAGTCTGCTGCAACAGATGTCAATGGTATATAGGGCGTGTTGATAGTGATAAGCGGGAGAGAGGGAAACTCCTGCTACCATAGTACCAGCCTTGACTCCAGTTATGAGGAAAGCCAAGCGGTTCATCACAGCCAGTGAGTTGAGGGGAGAGCCGGGCTGTGGTGAAGGAAAGGCGCAAAGTGGCTAGTGGAACTAAGTTCAAAGAATTGTAAAATTGTTGAGGGGAGACCAGCTGCAGAGAGAATCAACACCACATGAGTGCTATCTCAAGAGACACTGGTCGATCCCCATTTGAATGAAACTACAGATACCAGAACGCCGTAGGAGGGCCGCCAAGATAGGTCAAAGTGTTCATAAAGGAGCTCAAGCAAAATCCCCATACAGTTGAAAGCCTTTGATCTACTAACTATGAGAAAGCAAGGGAAGTGAAGCCCATAAACATTGAAAATGAATGCAAATGTGAAGTTGGCAAGAGGGAACCCGGAAGAGGGATGCTGACGTGAAGGGGCCAAGTCTAAAGTCCCAAGAAACAGTTATTTTGCATTTGTAGAGCGCGCTACAGCCCACGGGCATAGAGGCGCTGTCAAGGATACTTAAGAAGGCTTGCTTGAGGGTTACTATAAGCGGTGTGCTGATAAGCATGAACCACTGGATGTCCACTGAGGGATGTCCACTGGAATTGTTTAGAAAGACTGTAAGATTTGTGAAGGAAGGAAAAGCCATATCTAGTAGAGGGAGGCTGAGAATTGAGAGGGGTTGGTGCCCAGAAGAGCATGACTCAGGGATGAACCAGTATAACCCTGATCAAGTGAACCTGAGAAAGGGAGGTCTACAGCGAACTGTTGAACTGTTAAAAAGACTTTGTGCAAGAACCATGAGGAAGACTTGTTGAAAAGTCATAGTGAACACGTTAGAGGGAGGACCGAACGAGGTAGGTCCAGGGGTGAAATCATCACACAAAAGTCCATTAAGAAAAGGAACTGTTATTAATTTATAGCACACAATTAGTGAAGGGTCAGCACCCGGAAGAGGGTGACCCAGCGGGTGAAGAATCCTCACCCTAAATGAAACCAGGAAATTAACTTTAATTTTTTTAAAGGAGCTTTTGTTTTGTTGTTTGATTACATCAGGCCCTCAAAGGCAAGAGACTTTCAAGGAAAACAAGACTTGGACCTCGAGTCTCCTGATAGACTGGAACAGAATTTTCGACTCGTGCTGGGAGATCTTGAGGGTGTGCTGTGCTCCAAGATCCCAACTTTCCTGGGCTCAAAACGTGGGGCAGGGAGTCCCAAGCTACTGCATCCTGACATATTATTTGTGAACACTTCTTTCTTTTCTTGACAACTATCCCACCCCCTTTTTGTATTAGTTGTAAGGTTTGGCAATAGGTTTCTTAGACTAAGCCCTTTTATTTGACACAACACCACTAGGACTGGCTTATTTTTATTTGATGGTCAATGCTTTCTCCCATAATAGATTTAGGTTCGATTAGGTGTGTTTCTACCCTGCATACAGTTTAATAAACACCCCTGAACTGGGATCAATTGTGGCTGTCTTTCCAATTGCCACCATGCATTCCTTACAGTAGCCAATGTAGACCTGAGTACCATCAACATCCATAATAGAGGGTGAATGAGGACAGGTGTTATTGATCTGATTACAATATTGTGCGTCCAGGATATCTCAGGAGCAATGCAGCCCACCATGGAAGCAAGACAATGCTGAGCAACATAGGTTCAATCCCCGGGTCGGTGGTTAGAAACCTCAGTGTATTAAGCACATTTTAAATAACCAATTATAAAAAATAAATAACTCCCAAGAGATGCTCAGATTCTCTCCAACTTTGGTCATCAAAGCACATCATCTCAATTTGCTATTGGCCTTTTGAAGGTTAGAAGAGTTCCACCTAATTCTATTACTACCCATGCTTGTTGCCACACATCCTATTGGGTCATAAGATGATTGTGGTATTGGCAAGTCTATCATTGCAAATAGTGGATAATGGTCACTCTCTTCTCTCTGGACTATAAATAAATCAAGGTCCCTCAGGAAGAGCGCTTCCAATCCAAAAATGAAGTCTATGAATGAAGGACTCCTGCCAATTACTCTAGTGTAATTTCTAGGCGAGTCATGTTCACAATGACTATTCAACATACAGTGTCCTAATGCCCCAAACAGGGGAGCCCAGGCAAGACTACGTGAGTTGCGGGTCTTTTGTAAGAGATTAGCATCAGCAATACCTTCATGAGTATAAAGGTGCATTGGAATTTTGGCATTAAAATCTCCCATGACAAGTATTTGATGACTATCTAAGTAAGTTTCTATTAAGTTAGTGACTATATGTAAGCAATGCATTAGGGTCGTTTCCTGGAGGATCATATATGTTTAAAATCAGTAATGGCCTTTGATAATCCTCACTTGCTTTCCAAGCTAAAATACCTGCCAAAACTAAATTGAAATTAATGTTCAGATTTCTCTAGGGAAAAGGAACTGCTGGTGCTTATGGGAAGCCTGTCTTTACGGAATCTCAAAGTAGCTTTAGTGGCTATTTTCTGTATAGTATTTCAACCATCGAGAGTCATTTTGTTTAATATCCACGTCTCCTGCAAAGCAATGATAATAAATAGATTAGAATGGTACAGTACCCCATCATCTTCAAACAGGTGAGTAATTTGTTTAATGTTCCAGGAAATCAGTTTCATACCGTGGTCAGGGTCGTCTTAAGTAGTCGTTTGGTAAAAAAAATATAGGTAACCATTGCTAGTCATAATCTCGACAAAGTCCCATGCCTCTACTTCATCATTGAGTTATACCATTTTCTGACCACTCGTATTAGAAACCACCGCGATGTTGTCTCTGTACTGATAGAGCGATTGCCTCCTTGTGTCTTCTTTAACATGTTATTGATGTTCGTTGTGTTAAGATGAGTGGTCTCCACGATGATGTATGATTGATTAAGAATGTTATTGTGACATGCCAACACTTGCATAATCTTAATTCTTTATAGTGAGAAGTCATGCCCCAATCTATAGAAGTCAGGCTCAAATTTGAGTGATATGTCCAGTGTAGTTTCTGGATAGCAATGAACAATACAAGTTGTTTAATAAGTGTGCTCTAGAATGTTCACCACAGCAATATCTCTAGTGGTAATAACTTGTAATGGAAGCATCTGCTGACAAAGATGTAAAAAGGTCAAGCGATTAAGAATATATGTGTTGTTATGACAAAACAAACTCTGATTTATAATGGCTTTTTCGGTATTGTGTGTCATGTTGGTCAAGCACATACCATGATGTTCATTATTAGAAGACGACACTTTGATTAGCGTTGGATCAATGTTGCAATTCCCAATCTACTAGGAGCAGCGTGAAGGTTACAAGCAGCATGTGACTTGTTGCCTCTGCAGCCATAACCCTCCTAATGGTAATGTTTGTGGGTAATGACCGATTCGCGCCCACTTCTATGACTACCGGCATAGTGGTCGGGTTGATGTGGACAACTTCATTATATTCAAAAAGGTTTTCTAGTCCATCATAACCGATGGAGTCATTCTAATTTTCCAGCTGCAGGACATGGTGATGATCTCCCAAGTTGTTAATATTACTGTTTATACTGGCTAAAAAAGACATCTAGGGGGAGATAAGACCGAATGTCTCTTGAGTCAAATGTAGCAGTTTTTATATTATTTTTATTGTTGGTTTGAGACAAGACTTGGGATGTATTTTATGTCCCATAAATGTTCCTTGCATTCTTTTTATCATTCTTGTTTTGCCTTTGACCTACGATATTGTATTTACCATTGGCATTAGTGATTAAAATCACTGATGAGGAAGAATTATTTCCTGCATGTTTGTTAGGAGGGACTAGTTTGTTCTTCACATTATTTGATTTTGTGCTGCTCTTTATATTGTCTTCTAAACTCTTTTATGTGTTGAAGTTTGACCTGTTAAGGGATCCTTATAATTGTCTAGGGCAAACTTGGCATTAGTCTTAGTAGTAGAAGAGATATCTCTAGTATTATATTCATCAAATGGGACATCAGGAGGACATCCCTCTAGTACTTTCATTGTAGTGTCTTCCTGAACTGCAGAGTTGCTATGTAGATCATTAATAGACTCAAATAAATCACAAGCTACGTTAGTTTTGGGTCTCAACTAGGCATTGTACTCATTGATACTGTTCAGAAGTAGGCAATGCTCCATAGAGGTTTTATGGAGACTTTGATGTAGCCGGACAAGTGATGTCAGTAAATATTCAAGTGCCTGTAATTACGAACATAAAATAGTCATGAAGTTGTCCACTTGCAAAGCTGAGCTTTAGTTTTTTGGGGGGATAGTCATCATCATTTTTTAAAGTTGAATTTAATACTACTAGTTTAGGAGTTGCATGTAAGCTGACATTTGGAAGTTTTTTGTTATGGTATGGTGTAAATCAAATTCATTAGTAGATAAGACTTTAGTTTTGGTTAAAAACATGTCACCATTTTCTTTTGCTTCTATGCTGAGGTTGTTGTTAATTATTCCGCGGGCAGATTTTCCAATGTCTGGGAGCAGAGTGATAGGAGGGTGAGATGTACTTGAGTCATAATCTTGTATTACGTCAAGTGAAAGTGTGGCTGCTAATGATTCATGGGTTCCAAGACCCCCTTCACTGGTGGATAAATTAGTGGATTGTATAGCAGCATTAGGTGGAATATTAGCACCAAATCTATCTTGTGATCCCTCACCCATTCTCAAAGTGAGACCTGAAACAAGGTGATCTGTCCGGTTAGAGCCCAACCAGGCGAAGGATGATGGCAGTTGTTCCTCTAGGCCCACCTTAAGTAAAACAGGTGATTCAAGAACAGGAGTAAAGAAGGATGTCATTTTAGAGATTGCACAATCCATGTGAGACACACTGATCGATGACTTTGAGGATCTGAAGGATCACTGCTCCCAGTATTGGTATCACTGAAGCAAATCATTCTTGTGGTCGCAATGGCACATGCCCCCGACTCAATGGTGGGGATGGTTAACAAACCAGTTAAAAGGTCCTTTAGAGCAGTCGGTCAATGCACTAATTTCCCCCATCCTGCCCTCTGATGGTGTGACAGAGATGCACTTTGCTTGCACCCCACACAAAGCTGTTGCACCGCATAAGCACTGCGTCAGGATCCTGGCTGACTTATGTAGCAGCAAAGGGTCCAGGCTCCACCCCGCAGTCACAGCTCACACGGAAGTAAGTCTCCAGATAAACCAAATACAAAGAGGTAATGCCTCTAAAGCCTTATGCAAGGCTTTTACCCCATTGATTCCCACCAATGTCCTTTTATGCAACACTGAAAATGAGCCCCAGAAGATGCAGTTCATAAGATGCTTGACGCTGTCCACTTGAGTGAAACAAGCCAATAGACTTGGAAGTTGAGTGGGTGCATCAGTCCACAAGATGCTCAGGCATATGATATGGTATATGACAAAGCATGGTATAGGAAAAATGTACAGAACAGCAGTCCTTTGCATCATGGTGTAGAGTTAAAATCATGTGTAAAATGTATGCATGAACCTTTTACAGATTATTGTTTTACTCCATCTCATATTTTGATTCATTTGTATGGTTGGGAGGGGACATGGAATGGATTATCCATTTCTGCCACCTGCACCTTTTCTGCTCTACAAATACACCAAACTGTAGGCCAGAATGACATTGATTGTTAGTGTAAGTGCTATGACATTTTATTAGCTCAATCCAAATGTCTTCAGAAACGTATAGATCATGCAGATAATAGACTTAAAGCCCTGTTCATGTGTATCCAAAACTTTTCTAACCCTGGTTGTGTAAATGTTAACCTACCACCTTCTCAATCTTTGGCAAATGATTTTAATATTTTTTTTACAGAAAAGGTTGATTAGATTAGATTAAACATTGAGTCTCAGGCTGTATGCTCACAAACTGGGGCCCATAAGGACCATGAGGACAATTATGGTGAAAACACATTAGAATTCTTCTTTTCATCAGTGACCGAAGAAACCGTTCGGAAACTGATAAAAACTCTGATACCAAAAAATCCTCCCTCTAACCCTATTCTGACTTATCTGGCCAAACAACATGCACAGGCACTTAGTAAGCCTCTACAGTGGTTTGTGAATGCCTTGTTAACTCAAGGGAGTATACCATCAGCCCTAAAGAAAACAATGTCTTACCCCATTGCTAAAGAAGTCCACCTTGGACGATAAAACCCTTTCAAATTATCGTCCAATTGCTGACCTTCTTTGACCAGCAGAAATACTTGAGAAGGTTGTCACCTCTCAGTTGCAAACTTTTTTGGAAGATAACAATATAATGGATGTTTATCAATCCAGATTTAGACCAGGTCATGGCACCGAGAAGGCCCAAGTGGGAGTCTGGGACTACCTCCTTGAAGCTGCAGACAAGGGTGAATTTAGCATGCTTGTCGTGCTCGACCTGTCTGCAGCATTCGACACAGTTGATTTTGATATACTTAAAACCAGTCTTCTATTACTCACATATCTATCTAAGGACGCCATTAAGTGATTTGAGTCATTTTTAACTGATCACCGGCAACAAGTCAAGTTTGGTCCTTATGTGTCCGATGCACTACCAGTCACCTGTGGAGTCCCAGGGTTCATCCTTGTCGCTTCGGATTTTTAATGTATATGTTCGTTGTTCGTCCACTGCTTAATATCTTCAGGCAATTTAATTGACTCATATTTATGTTCACCTAAACTCACCAGCAGAGGCAGTTGGGCGAATGGTAAAGTGCACTGATAAAATTCACTGCTGGATGCTAGAAACTAAACTTCAGCTGAATCCCTCAAAAACTGAGGTTATCATACTTGGCCCAAAAAAAAAATGTCTAATGTTACATCTGGGATACACTGCCCTGTTCTGTTTGGGCTGCCTACTAAATATAACCAGTCTGTAAACAAATCTAGGCTGTATATGGGAGGCTAGCTTAGGTTGTCATCTACATGAGAGTCACATCATAAAGTCCATGTACTTTCAACTTAAGCTCATAAAAGCTTTTCCGCCCCTCATTTCTGTAAAAGATTGTCCCACAGTGGGAGGCAGGCTTACTAATTCGAAGCTGGACAATTGTAATGCCCTGTTAGCTGGCATCCCAAAATAACAAGTTCAACGGCTACAGGTGGCTCAGAATTAGGCAGTACATATGATTTTTTCTTTACCTCAGAGTTTCGAAGTGGTCTACTCTGGCTGCCGGTATTGCAGCGGAAAGAGTTTAAGATCCTGTGTTTTGTTTTCAAACGTATTCATGGGTTGGCCCCTTTGTACTTGACCTAATAGATTATACCCTACCATCCAACTCGTACTTTATGATCTAATGGAAAGGGACTATTAATAGTTCCTTCCTGTAGAACATCTACGTTGGGGAGATCAACGATTCTCCTTTTTGAGCCCCGTTTCTGGAACTCTCTCCTGCAATTTTTGCGTGAAATTGAATCTTAATCCAGTTTTCAAAAAAAAAAATTAAATGAAAATTCCTGGTTATTTTAAAGAAAGCTCTTTAGGTTCTTGCTAAATCAGGTAATTACATCTGCACCCTATGCATACACAAATCAAATCCAATAAAATAATGGAACCTTTCTGATTTTTGCACTGGTAAAAACCAGGCATATTCCATAAGAATCTATTGTAAACCTGGTATGCCATTCATACAGGGTATGTGGAGTGTACTGAATTTTCGCTATGAAGCTCAAAGGGCAGGAAACAATGTGATTTTGCATGCATTCTACTCCCCCTTTTTGCACTTTGCAGTGCAAATGACAAATGTTGCCTGGTAGGGACCTGTTTGCATTGAAGTACAAATGTAACTTGTCCTCGCCAGGTAAATTACGCATTGGATTAAAATGACCTCCAACGTTTTGCGATGTGTAGAAAAACCACCTGAAACCCCAATTTGGCAGAATGTGCAAATCAGGAAGAATGAATTGACTGTTACATGCCCTTTTGTCAAGGTAAGCATTTTTCAGTGGAAGATGCTAGTTACACAACAAGACGATCTGTTAACCAAAAGGAGTTAAGAAATAAGATATGATATGAAGCAAATCCCTGAAAACACTTAATGAACATGATTTTATTTACATCAACCTGGTATTCAGCAATTCCGTCGGCAATAACGAACATCGGCATATTTCTATTACATCAGTTAATAATGCTGTGCGTTCACATGCAGAATCAATTTGCAGCATGAATTCAAATATTAAGTCTGTATGTCAGGCTGCTAAATTACTATATAAATCATGCTAGCGGCGAAGGGGAAATTCACAGTTTACATCATGCAGGTCAAAGGTACAAAGCAGTAAAGTAAGAAGTGTTATACTTTTTGAAATGCTGAATAGGTGGGAGAAGTTTGCTAGCTTGCATGTAGAAAATAGACATTTGGACTAGACGGATGCTGCTTTGTCGCAAACTCCAAAATATGTGTGCCTAAAAGAAAGGCACTCCTCAAATTGGGCCTTTACTTCATGAAAGTAAAGGCAGACACACTTCAGGTTCCTGTTGGACTATCCAGTGCTAAACTTGAAGCAAATTCTTGGTGGAGCCTATAATCAACTATAATAAAGTTGTCCATCTTAAGACAGCATTACCTAATTATGTTGTTGTTGAGTGATATTTTATAAAAGCAGCTTTTTGTCATTGTTAAATGCTAATACAATGTCCTAGTTCATTGTGAATAGCATGTTCCAGCCGGGTGGATTGCTGCTATAGGTCTCAGCTCTGACATGGGCAAGCCTGCATTTGGGAAGTTTGAATCCAGGATTAGCTGACACAGCCTTACATCATTCTGAAGTTGATACATTGAGTACTATTACATTGGGAAGTAATGACTCCTATCATAACAGTGATTAGAAGCAGGCGGGATCTCACATGAAGTATTTAATCAAGTGCCTATTTCATCACAATACATAGAAGCAGGCAGGGGCTCATTAGGAGTTTGCTTGTCTGGAATTAGCATGCCGGTAATTCTGTTCAGCACCACGCTTCCAGACTGGCATACTCCAGGTTTTCCGGTAGGGAGGCCTGATTTACCTCCAACCAAGAGCTTGAGGTAAATCAGGCACCCCACCGGCAAAGAACAGCTGGTATTACCAGCACCGGTATTACCTGTGCTGGTAATACCGGCAATGACCCCATGGAATGGGGATCAATCTACTGTTGCTGGCACCTTTAATATGACAGTGATTCTGGCATGTCAGGCACCAGTAACTGTAGGTCTGTTTGCCAGTATCTCGCCAGATTTACCTGCAGGATATTGGCAAACTCCTAATGAGCCTCATATTTGCGTTTTGCAGCCATGGTCGTTATAAGCCCCTTGGAATGTTCTTCACTTAATACGGTCTCGTAGCAGATTTCTACTTTTTCATTTGCATCAATTATGTGTCATTAAAATCCTCTAAGCAATTTACGTTCACCCTTGACATTCAGGGTGCTCTTGAGCACATACTCTTTCATCAGGGAGCACGAGCAACTTTCAAAAACGACTTTCTGTAGGAAACCTAGTGAGAAATGTGGAACAGCAAAACAAGTACCTTGGGTTGGCTTGTGAAAGATTCGACCCTCGAGAGGGAAAAACATGCACTGCCTGTCTCACATTTATCACAAAGACACTTGCTGAAAGGGTGAGTGCCAAATCAAGAGAAAGATCGAGAGTGAACGATTGCACTAAAGTGTGTCTTATGCTTTCTGTTTTTTTAATGTTTTGGTTCAACAATTTCAAATGTCAATTTCTCCTTTCCCTGTCGGAGTCTCACACCTCTGCACAACCTTTCTTTGACAGAGAGATTGCGCTGTAAAATGGCAATTGACATTGGAGCACCTGACACCATGAACTTTAAATGGAAAACAACAAAACATTGTGACTTTTACATTAGTCCTTCAGCTACCTTCTTGTCGGACTTCTCGCGGCCGGAACCAAGAGCATACTGTATTGTGTCAACAGGCATTTTCCTTCCAGGCTCTTGAGTATAATGTTTTTAGCAGCTGAATGATGCTGGAAAGGAACACGATCACTCCACAAACATGGCAGTACCAAAATATAAGGCTTGCATTATACCCGCAGTCACACATACATGAACATTCCCAAACACACATACAAACACACACAAGCGCTTGCTATATAGCCATAGATGCACAGACATGAACACGCCTAGATAAACACACACACACACACATTCACACAAATACTGATGCTCAGTGGGCCAAACTCAGGGGCAAGACAACAAAAATATGTATAAACTCATACACCCAGAGAACCAACCATCCAGATATGTTACACACTCACATAAGGCCTCATTACACGGATGGCGCTAAGGGATTACCGGCACCGGTAAGGGCACCGGTGTCGGTAATCCCTTAGCGCCATACTACGAGGTCCCTCAGCGTGTCCTGTCCTTAACGTGTGGCCAGACCGCACGTTAAGGAAGGGAACCGATGAGGGACTTCAGGGCAAATAACGGTACCGCTAATAGCCCCTACGGGGGTTCAAATGGGAATGGGGAAGGGCCTTGGTGAATGGGGAATTACCGCCCCGCCAACCTTGGAATGGGACGGTAATTCCCCCATTCACCAAGGCGGACAAAATACTGGCGACAACCTTGGCGCTAATAATGTGTAATGAGGCCCACAGACATTAGCAAGAAACCAGGGAAAGCAAGATAGCCACACATTCCAGTGCACGTGGAATGGTGAACACCCACACAAGCATGCACAGACAATAAAATACAAAAAGGCACATTCATACACAGAGATGGAAATGGATCATTCCAAATAAATGAGCATAACTCCTAACAAATCACACGAAATAATCTCATCTAACATCAATCAGCTCCTGAAAAATCGTCTCCTAACTCCGTTCTCCATAGAAACCACCCAGTTAACCTCACAATAAGCACACACCAGCACTACCACAGCCTCCCACAACCCACACACTTCATCAAAGAAGTACACCACAACCTACACACCGAAAGAGTCCTCCAGCTCCCACCCTCCTTACACATTATGCCAAATAGACAAGTTAATTTGCCTTCAACCTAACACCCCAACAGAACTTCATGCCACTTTGCCAGTCCACTAAATCCTGATTGCCATCATATTCATAACCAGCACTTTCCTCTGGGAAGGAGAACCCTTGTGCACATCCACACTGTTTTACATTGCAACTCACCCACTCCCCAATCACATGTCCCTCACATCCTATCCCTCTCCTGTAGGATGTTTTAATTGGGGGACAACTAGCTCGGGGGAATTGTCTACCCAACCCATATCAAACACACAATATTGTCATTTATTTAATAAACTTCTTTTTATGAATGTTTTTCCTGATGGGACCAGCTACCTCCTCTTTCAAATCACAGGCCCAGAAAATCAAAAGTTGTTACCTCCTCGATTGGTCAGCCTTTGATCGTCATGTTCATTTCTTATATTAGTTCTCTTAGTTGAGCCATAGTTTTGGTTTTTGATGAGTTAAGGTCAAGCTCTTTCTGTGTGCACAGCTCTGCAACCCCACCCCGATTAGTTTATTTAAGGTGCTAATTGTTTTCAATATCAAGACTGCATCATCTGCGAACAATAACATTGGGATTTTCTCTGAACTGCGCATAGCCGTGTCTGCTTGCAGGGTGGCTAAGTCACATGGATACAAAATAAACTTGGGGCAAGGTCGCACCCTTGCCCGACCCCCTTTTTCACTTCACACTCCACATTTGACCGAGGCAGCATTATCAGAGTGAAGCCAAAGTATTCCCTTTATCATGTTGGGTGAAATGTTTTGCCTTTCAAGGGGCTTCTTAAGTTTGAATCTCTATACCCCATCAAACACCTTTTTTAAGTCTATGTATATGAGGTACAGATTTTGCTTTTTCTAAAATGCGTTTTGATGGAGCAATATGTACAGTCTGAAGCCCTGATCTATATTGCATATTCCCCTTTGGAAACCTGCTTGGAGACGTACAATTGTATGATTTTCCTCAAGTCTTTCTATCAAGACCGGATGGCGGATAAGGGTGAAGAACGGATGGCGGATGAGGGTGGAGAGCGGATGGCGGATGAGAGTGGAGTCGGAGAGCGGTTGAGCGTAGGGACCAGAAGAGAGCGGAGGAGCGTGGAGAAGGGACGAGTGTGGAGAGCAGATTAATGCAAAGCGGATGATTGTGGAGAGCGGATGAATGAGCAGAGCGAAAAAGTAAATGTGTAGCGTGGATGGGTGTATGGAACGGATATGGTTACGGAGCAAACGAGTGTCTGATGAGGATGAATATATGGAGCAGACGATTCGGTGAAGTGGGTAAATGTGTGGTGCGGACGAGTGTGCCTAACAGATGAGTCCATGGTGTGGACAAAAAACATAGAGCAGATGAGTGTATGGAATGGATGAACGGACAGAGCAGACGAGTAGTTGGCTTTTCCGATGAGTGGATGGACCGGACGACCACTGTGGACTGAACGAGTGCCCTATCTGGAGCCGGTATGTAGACTAGACAAGTATAAACTACAAGATTGTGCGGACTGGACGAGTGTCTGGACTGGACGAGGGTGTGAACTAGACGATAATGACTGGACGAATGTGTGGAGCGGACGAGTATGAGGAACGGACGAATATGTGCAACGGACGATACTTAAATATGCTTTGGAATGAAGGAAACACTTGAAAACATACATCATACCACACCCCACGCTTACTCTCCCCCTTACACCACCACTCATCTAGAACACAGAGATACTATGACACCATTCGGTATAACTGTTCTCATATCTACATCTCCCGCTTACTCCACATCACTCTAAGTAATCATTGCTGGTTTCACACCCCCAGCCAGGCGTTCTCCTCAGGCCTAACGCAGGCACACTTGTTCTGGGTAAAACCGACCAGAGTGAACACATACTCCTGACCTCTCAACCACCACACATACAGCTAAGAAGCAGCTACCACTCGATTTCCACACCAGCTGCACACATACCTGGTGCGCACACGCACTGTTGGACTCCCTCTACTCTCTCTACTGACCTGAACTTCGGTTCCCAAGGGCGCTCAACCTACCAGCGCCTTCAGACCATACCAATGGTATATAAGGTGCTATATAAATGCAAAATAACATAACATAACATAACATAACAAGTGGGTTAGGAGAACATTCCCAATTGAATCCAGAAGAGAGATAGAGCGATAATTCACAGGGTTCTCTCTACCACTTTTTTTTAATAGATTTGGAAAATCACGGCATTCTTTCAGGGAACTGCTATTTGGCCTTGTGAGAAAATTGCAGTAAAAACAGCGATCATATATATGCCCAAATAGCTATATTTTCCTTAAGAAGGTCAATTGGGATGCCATTGGGACTTGGCACTTTTTTAGCTCTTTCAGATTGCATGACTTGTTCTACTTCGCTTTTCGTTATTGTAACCAGTACTGTACCCCTTGTAGGAAGCCATTGGTTTAATTTGTTGGAGAAAAGAAAATTGCTTTTCTTTGTACAATTTGGCAAAATGGTTGTACCATTCTTTCTCAGGTATTCGTGACTCTAAGGGTACGTTTAAATTGCGTGTTTCTGTACGAATGATCGGCCAGATACTTTTAGAGTTCCCTGTGTGTGCTGAATCTGGTAGGGATTCCCATGTATTTCTACAGAATTGTTCTTTTTTCCCATTTATTAAAACCTTACATGATTTACTTGCCTATCTGAGTTCAATTAATGCACGAGTGTGTGTTGACTTAATCATGTTAACTATCATTGTCTTTGCCGCCCTACATTTCTGATCGAACCAGCTATCATTGAGTCTGCTAACTTTGTTTTCCCCTTAAGCAGATCTTGTAAATTGGGGGGCAACCATTTTTTCGGCTCATTCATAAAGATTACAAAGAACTTTTGAGCTTCAAATAACGGTACAAGTGTGCTTGATTTTATCTTATTTTATGCATTTCTTTTGCCAATTAGAAAAACTATGTTGCTCATGCCTGCATTTCCTCTCTTACACTCATTTGTTATGCCCATCAAATCTAGGATTAAATGCAACCGATCATGATTGCTTTCATCTATAGAAGTAACCTCAACGCTCTTTCCTCTTTTCCATTCTTCTAAATCTAACAGTATGTAATATATTGCTGAAGTATAAATACCCCTCCTAAATGTCTACTCCTAAATGGATTGTCCACTGTGGCTCTGCCGGTAGATGTTCTGCCCTAGGCCCTCATTATGGTTAATCATGAAAATGCCCTCATTCTGGAAGAACTGTTTCCAGCCACTAGAATAATGGTATCACTGGCATATTCCAAGAGCGCTGGCATGCACTCCCTGCAATTCCAGAAACGCTGTTAGCGTGATGGTAAAGATGGCATAAGCAAGAATTGTCAGTACTACTGTGAGAAGAAATACTGGAAACAGCGGTTCCAACGTTCAGCGTGACAGAAACACTGGCAGTGTTGCTTCTAATGTCAGAAACACTGGCAAAGGTACTAGCAGCACCGGATACAGCGTCATCGGAAGTTCACTGGAGGCCATTTTGGAAAACTCAATCCATTTGAAATTGGGCATTTTCTGTTGCCATCCATCAATGGAAACACTGATACATGTCTTGAGGGTCAAAGTCAATGCTGCCTGAGGTCCGGCTCTGCAAGCCCTGCTTCACTGAGGCCAATTTACCTCCCTAAGGGAAAACATTATGGCCTAAGCGGATCCGCTGTTTGGGTGAGACAACCTCTGTACAAGCCAATGGCGCAAGTCCGCCATATGGGAGGTGGTGGCCCGCAAAGTAGTCACAGCTGGTGGACCCGTCCCCCACACACCCAAATACTGCCACAAAAGGTGGGGCGATCATGCATCTTGAGGGGTGTAAGGGTGTCCGAACTGCATAGGCCAGAGCAGGGACCCAAGGAGATGGTGGGAAGTTCAAGCCACTCCTGAATACCATGCAATGACACACAAATGTGAACCCACCCAAGAAATCAGGGAAATGTGTCCAAGGAAAGAGGTAATAGATGTGGCAACAACCTCAAAATGTACAGTGCACACATATATGCCAGAGGCAGGGGTCAAAGTAAGCCATGCAAATGCATCGTACACCAACTGCATCGACGCACAAGAGCACTGGCCATGTGCACTATTCCATAACAAGACAATTAGCACAACCTCAAAGCACAGACAACAACAATCCACTGTGTCATAGAATCAACCGATATGGACTCACACCACGCACGTATGCATTTCCACATCAGTGCACAATTGTCCCCCAGACATCAATTGTAGGCGAGGGAATATACACTGTCGTATTTGTGTAATGCATGTTGACCAACGTGACACGCAGGTATCTAATCTAATTGCTTCCTCATCTCACCCTAACAGAAAAATCCTCTGACACAATACTGCTGGACCTTCCACAGCCCATGCAGAATATGGCAGGATGGCCCAACCCCCGCCCCCACCACATCTCTGGTGATGCCTGCTTCACCAACTTTGCCAGTGGTCCAGCCAGCACACCCTACACTGCCAGTGGCCGAGGCTGAACAGCCGGCACGTCTCACACTGCCAGTGGCCTAGCCTGGACAGCCACTCCTGCCAACCCTGCCAGTGGCCCAGGCTGAACAGCCAGCACATTCTCACACTGCCAGTGGCACAACCAAGGCACGCACACCCTCCACAGCCCACCACACCCACCAATACCCAGCATATGGAAAATAGATACATGGATCTGTTCCACAGAGGCCCATCATGCAGAACCAATGGACATTGTACAGCGGCAGCAAACTGAATCCAGGCTAAAGCAGGAGTGCATCCAAGCAAGCAGCTAGTGCTGTGCATGTGCCATTGTCTGCACAACATCTTCCCTCATACTCCTTGCACAGAGAGTCTGGCTGGACAACGAGGGAGTGTCTGCTCTTGCAGAGTCTGTAGCGCACTCCTTGCATGCCAACCAGGAGAACATAGGGCCCAGGGATCTGACCCCCCCATCCAGTGCCAACACCCCTGTGAGCTCAGTCCAGAGTAGTCCAAGGCGCCGCTCCCAGCAACTTACGGGCACACCCGCAGATACCAAGGGCCATGCCATGAAAAAGCACAGGCAGTGACAATGTGAATGTGCACATTAGACACTTTGTTTTTTGGGGTGGGTGGGGACAGGGTGTGTGCGCAGGGGGAGTTGGGTGTGTGGGGAGGGAGTTGTGTCCCTGTGGGGAGGGAGAGGTGGATGTGTGGGGAGAGGGAGGTGGCATGGGGTGTTCTCTCTAGATGTTAGTTAATCCCAATATATTTAATACAACAGCTGTAGCAGTGAGTGGACAGTCCTTATTTATGTGTCAGAATTTATGGAGTGAGCACATCAAAAGCAGTAATGTGGCATGGGTAGTGCACAGGTTGGGGGTGCTCAGAAAAAGTTGTCTATGAGTTCCTTTCCAACAATACACCCATCCCCAGAATCATTGTGCACGTGCCTGTGCCTGACTGGTGCTACCAAGCCAACATCATCATTGTCATCTCTGACAACTAGTGGTGGCATGATCAGGTCTGGGGGCATGGGTATGTTTTGTCTGATCCAGATGTGCAACAATGCACAGGCCAGGACTATCTGCCCTACATTCTCTGGCCTGTACATAAGTGCACCCCCTGATGGTGTAGGCATCAGAAACGTGCCTTCAATAGTCCAACAGTCTGCTCAACGGTTGACCTGGTTGACTCATGTACAAAATTGTAAGCCATCCACTCTGGTATCTTCAGATCTCTCACAGGGTTCATCAGACAAGGCAGTAGCGTAAATCCAAATCATCTCCCGGGGGGGCACAAAGTGAGCCATGGCATGCAAGTTACAGGACTGACATACTCATGGCACTTCTGTGTATGTATTCTTCATCATGCATCTTGAACTGTGGTTTGTACGTGCATCATGCACCGTGCTGCACCCTCTGATGGCCAATGTGCATCATCCATACTCTGTTGTGTTGTACTACCTGGGATGGAATGCTGGGGGTGGGACTACACTTGCCACCAACAGACCCAGCGTGTGATCTCTATGGTCTTGTGTTGTCATCGCCATGCCACTGCCACATCAGTGTCTGCACTCACTACATGATATGATATGATATGGCATTTATAACGTGACTATACACAAGTGTTTCAAGGCACGACGAGGCAAGGGTGGGGACAAAAGGGGGACAGACAACGATCCTACTAGGCCAGGTGTCATTCAGATTGTGCAAGTGCATGGGAATGGGGGAAAAGAAAAGTGCAAGGGGGTAGGGAAAGGGAAAAGTTCAGTACATGGGAAAGTGGAATAAATAAGAAAAATAACGGGCAGCTGGTGGCAAGTGCAAGGAGGTGCAGGCATAAGTGCTGGTAGGCAGACTGAAAGGGTACAGAAAACAGTCCCCTGGTGCAGGGGCTGCCAGGGGGGCAGTCCAGGTGGGCAATTGACGGGGCCTGGGCCAGAGAACAGAAAGGGTGGCCAGGTAACCAGTGCAGTTTCAGTAGTGAGTTCAGCCGGGGAGAGAGGGAGAGAAAGCAGAAGCAAAGAGGAAGGTGTTGAGGTGCTTCTGGAACCTGAGATGGTTCTCGAGTTTCAGGGAGGCAGGAAGGCTGTTCCAGAGAGAGGCCTCTGCCGAAGAGAGTGATCTGCCACCAACTTGTTGCTTGGAGAAACGACTGACCCTGAGGGAGTTGGAGGCGGAAGAGTGAAGAGCTCGAGAAGGAAGATATTTAGGAAGAGAGAGTTGAAGGTATTGCGGCCCCAGACCCCAGAAGGCCTTGTGTACAATGCAGAGGGTTTTGAACTTAATCCTTGCAGCCACTGGGAGCCAGTGCAGAGATTTCAGTCCTGGAGAGATACGGTCACTGGGCTTGAGGCCAAGGACAAGTCTCGCAGTCCTGTTCTAGATAAGTTGCACAGGGCGGAGAGTAGAGGCAGGCAGATTTAGATAGAGGCTGTTATAGTAAGCCAGCTTAGAGAGGACCAGAGCTCTGGAGACAGTGAGCTTCTGGGGGAAGGAGAGGAAAGGAAGAATACCTCTGAGGAGGTGTAGCTGGTAGTGTGACTTCTTAAAGACGTCAGAGATGTGAGGGGAGAAGGAGAGTGCAGAGTTGAAGATGACCCCAAGGTTTTTAGCCTTGCAGGTGGGAGTAGGAAGAGGACCAAGAGAGGCCGGCCAGAGAGCTTCAGGGCAGGAGGGAGTGGGTATGTGATGAGTAGAATCTCAGTCTTACTGGCATTAAGGCAGAGGTCGTTGGTGGCGCACCACCCCTGAATGGCAGACAGACAGTCAGAGATGAGGGAAGGAGAGGATGAGGCCGAGGGTAGCCTGAAAATGAGCTGAGTATCATCCACATAGCACTGAAAGTTGGGACAGAGAGCGGCGATAAGGTGGGCAAGGAGTGCCAGGTATTGGTTGAACAGCCAGGGAGAGAGGTTAGATCCCTGGGGGACACCACAGGTAGAGAAAAAGATGTCGGAAAGGAAGGACCCAAGTTGGACCTGGGAGGGTCGGTTGGAGAGGAAAGAAGTCAGCCATGCCAGAGCCTGACCAGTGATTCCCAGGTTATCACGGAGTCGGTTGAGCAGGATGGCATGGTTGACAGTGTCAAAGGCAGAAGAGAGATCAAGCAAGATGAGAACGCAAGGGGTGTTTGAGTCAAGGCTGGTGAGCAGGTCTTCAGGGATGTTCAGGAGAGCAGTTTCCGTGCTTCTGGCAACTCTGAAGCCAGACTGATGGCCATGAAGACAACATAACACCCACAATGTGATGTGGATATTCACTGACATGCATCGATGCAGCATGATGGCTTACATGCACAGTTATCCTATGACAAGTTTGGCATTGCTATAGCTGGCAACAGCACTACATGGACTTTTTGGCCATCTCCCTTTTTATCCAACTGGTTTACGACCACTGTGCCAATCACATTGCAGTCACACTTGAGCCCCAAGCATCCACACAAGTGCCAATAGTGCATTACATGGGGCCCTTTGACATTCACATTGATTATTGATGTGCATTGAAGATGGTGCACGTCAGTGGTTTTGCCTGTGACAGAGGGTTCTACGTAGTCAGCATATGCATGCATGCACCTTGCAAGGACATGCCCTCATGGGCCTGGGTGGGACAGTGTACTGCAGAGATTAATTTGATGGAGTGACACAATGCATTCTGTACCTCTAGTGTGTTGCCTGTTTATATCCTCGGGATTTAGGTATGGAATTGTCATTTTCGTAAGGTACAAGAGGCATGATACTCAGGTGTGTTGTGACCTGCCAATTGGGCATGTGCTAGTAGGTACCACTAATGCATGATGGTTGACCGAGATGCATGTGTGTCATCCCCTTTAGCCTGTGACCCATGAAGCAATTAGTGTGTACTTGTATATGTACTCACCCAACAACCAGTTCCTTTGTCCTCTGTGCTGTGCCTTGTATGCTGGCAGGGTGCCGTTCCGCAGGACCATGGAGTCGTGGGTTGAAGAGGGGAAGAGTGCACAGCTGTGCATGATGGTCAGGTAGGCATCACAGGTCACCTGGACAGTGAGGGAATGGTGCTGCTTCCGGTTCCTGTACACCTCTTTTGTGGCGTGGAGGGCCACCAGCTCTACATATGTGCAGTCCAATGCACCAAGCACATTTTGCATGCCTGCAAGTACATAGAAGCAAGCCTTGCTGGTATTTACCTGCACCAGGGTGGTTGGGAAGGCGATTTGCTAGCTCACATGGCACAGGAGGGTACAAAGTATCTGCACAAGCACTCTGGAGAAGGCTGGCTCACGAAATGTCTGAACGTGCCTGTGGTGAGGAAGCTCAGGACCGACACCAGCTTTGACAGTGGTGGTAATGTTGATTGGATGCCATTCCTTTTCCCAATTTCTGGATTAGGTTCATTTGTTCATACATTGTCTCCCTGTTTAACCTCCCTGCTCACGTGTTGAAAGCAGGCATTCGGCAAGTGAGAAACACTTGCATTAAAGTGCAAGTGATACCCAAGTTAAGTTTGAATTCCAAACTATTATAAAGCAGCAGAAGCAGCACTCATGTGTGAGTGAAAGTGATTCTGAAGATAAGTCTGAACACCAAACTAGGGAAAAGCAGCAAAAACCTATTATAAAAAGCCACATTACTGTAATCTTAAAAGTGTGAGTCTGTGGAAAACCCAGCAACATGAGGGGGTGACTGTGTTAAGAGTTAATGTCTATAAAGCATTACCCAAACCAAGAGAAACCGCTACCAAGGTAAACACATTCTAGCCGATATTGCCAATATTGCCAACAGGAGAAGGGGGCTAATGTAAGGGCTATAGATCCTTAAACAAGTTGCCCATACTGTGTACAGCAGAAGGTACAGGCAGGAATGATCACACATTGCCAAACCAAGGGAGAAGCAGGAAGAGACCTGTAATACTCTGGGTTCACAGTGATGACTCTGACATCTCTTGATGTTCCAGTTGTTCCTTTAATGAGATTCCAGAACATCTTTTATGTTTCTTATGTCAAGTTCATCAGAGCTTCAGGCAAACATGCACCGGCATCCTCCCAGGTAGGCTACATCTCACCAACTCTCTCACTCAGAACTCTCAACCATACAACAGCATTCTCACCAGCAAGATTCCATGTCACTCACTCAGCATTCCACACACCACAAAGACTCCCACATACAGATCACCACACTGCAACAAGCTAGCACTGCTTAAAATCAATAACATTTCTGCAAAACTCTAACAAATCTTAAATCTCTAACTAAGCGTCTTAGCTCTCATCAAACTTATAGTCCCATCTGCAAAGGAAAAAATTAGTAAGCATGTTCCATTTATCACATTCTCTGTGCCATCTACTATAACTATATCAGTCCACTTTGCCTATTGCATTGAACAGTCCATCTGTGGAAAGAACATTTTTTGTTAAACACAAATGCTTCAAAAAATTGCTCACATCAAATATATGTCTCTCAACAATGGCCACGACACCACACTCTCCCATCCAGTGTTCCTTTTCTCATAAATACTCATGTTGCAATTATAGTGTCAAAATATCACCACTATCACAGGCCTCACATGACAATTAAAACACAACATGTTAACTTAAACTCTGCTGCATGCTATCTAATGCACCCATATAACCAAATGTAATTCTGTAGCGATGTTCCTTCTCCTGCAAAGTAATTCTGTAGCCATGTTCCTTCTCCTGCCATCTCCATCCATAGCAAAAAGTACCTTAGGGGACACAGCTCCGATTTGCAATGGGCTCTAAACTCCACTCTCAAAGAAACACAACTCTCATTGTGGACACCTATCCCCTCTGCCGGAGAGCAGTGGTCCCCTAGTCACTCATAGGCACAGCTCAGGCTCAAAGAATCTCCCAATGCTGCTGTCTTGGGCTCCAAACCCCTCAGTTGCACAGCATGACCTCTGTATTCTTCAATCCCCAGGCACAGCTTAGGCTCCAAGCCTCTCCTATTGCTGCTGCCCTGGGCTCCAAGCCCCTCAGCTGCACAACATGACCTACGGATTCATCAATACCCAGGCGCTGCTTAGGCACCAAGCTTCTCCTATTGCTGCTGCCATGGGCTCCAAGCCCCTCAAATGCGCAACATTGCTTCCCAGTTTTCCAGGCGTAGCCCAGACTCCAAACCTCTTCACCTGCTACTGCCATGGGCTTCCAGCCCTCCATGTCACAGCTTTGGGTTCCCAAACCCCTCCAAGACAGTCAATGGGCTCTCAGCCCTGCCATTGTTGCTCTGCCAGTGTCTTGGCCCTCTGAGTTTAACCTTTCCAACCTCTGGTTAGACAGGCCAACCCAGATGGCTCTTGCATGGCGCAGACCACTATATCCTGCGCCAGCGGCCCCAGCGGTGGGCCCTACTGTGCCTGAAGCCAATAAGTGCTCACCCTACCTGGGAGGGTCTCCTTCTTGGTTTGGGGGACGGTGCATGTGCCATCCTCAGTGCTGTCCCCCCAGCACAGCCAGCATCTTCGACCCCAATGTAAAACTCTGAGTTCCCAGTGATGACTCTGACATTTCTTGATGTTCCCGTTCCTTTACTGAGTTTCCAGTACATCTTTGATGTTTCTTATGTCAAGTTCATCAGAGCTTCAGGCAAACATGCACCGGCATCCCGCAGGTAGGCCACATCTCACCAACTCCCTCACTCAGAACTCTCAACCATACAACATTCTCACCAGCAAGATTCCATGTCACTCACTCAGCATTCTACTCATTCTGCAAAGACAACATGGAAACCTAAATCACTACAAGACCATATCCCTATCAGTCTTTTTATTACTTGTGTAGTGGGGAAAAAAGAGTGTCAGATTAGCAGCCCGTCTGGGAAAAGATATCCAGAAGGAGAGGAGCATCATTTACAGAAAAGTAATAAAGAGCATCAATGTGAATCTTGTTTTTCCACAAAGGTTCTTGAAGGTTTTGCAGCTTCAATTTGTTGAATGCTGTGAAGCTGCTGTGGACCTCTTGTCAGTTGATCTTAGCCACAAAAGCACTTGTGAAAAGTTGTTTGGGCATGGGAGTATACCCAGATGTCAAATCTTTGGACATTGTAGGCCTGGCATGAAAGTAGGTCAGGTGGAATTTGAAGAAGTGTTACAAGGTGGTACTGACAGAGACAACGTATGTTGTTTGTGGTACTAGAGGAAGAGCTGTGCAATGCTGTTACGGAGAAGTTGTATTTCTTTGAGTTGTCAGAGTGACAAATCTTCCTGACCAAGACAATCATTGTTGCTATGAAGGAACTGAGAACCTGTTCAAGGAGGAAGAAGAGCCTTATATTTTCTGTGTCAGAACATTATGTTGACATATTGAAGTTACATCAAACTGTATTGGAACTTTGTTGCAAACCAGGATTCCCTTGTGTTCTTTTCTTGAACTGTGAAGCAGAATCACGTTTAAACCTGGGGATGGGGAGTTTGCCCAAGTTATGAAGAGGGACTGTGGTTACATTGTGAAATCAATCATTATTATTTAGAACTGCCATGCATTTCTGTATGTATCTGTCTGTCTATCTATCTATCTATCTATCTATCTATCTATCTATCTATCTATCTATCTATCTATCTATCTATCTATCTATCTATCTATCTCTCTCTATCTATCTATCTGTTTATCTATCTATCTAAAAGGTACATCTGTGGAGATGTTTGTGTGACTGTTTGAAATGTTAAGCATACTTCCAATATGATATAAAACTGAAACTTGGCATGTGGGTAGGTTCCAGGGTGTAGACAATGCAAAAAGTATAAAAATGTAAATATACCTTTGTCTAATTTATTTTCTCTCAGGGAAACTTGTGGATATGTGTGTGTGTGTGTGTGTGTGTGTCTGTTCGAAATGTTCAGCACACTTCCCAAAATGCTACGAATGTGAAATTTGGCATGTGGGTAGGGTCCATTGCGTAGATACTCTCAGACTTGAGCCGGACCTCCTCAAGTTCCGGAAACTGCTGAAAACTCTGCTTGTCTCCACCTCTTTCCCTCTTCCGCTTACCTGATAATCACCCCTCTTCCGCTGTGACTGGTTGCCTGATCCTCATGAATCTAACAGGATTACAGGCCCTTCTTTCCATTCGATACCAGCAATGCCCCCTCAACGCACTGGCTTGCGGGCCCTTCTTGGAGCCTCTGCATCCCACCCACGGGAGCCGCCTGCACTTGCTCTTAGCCTAAGCTTCTCCTCCTGGCTCCTCTCCTGGGCTCTCCATCGGCACCTGACATTTCTTTGATCCCTGTTTCGCTGCCCCCTATCTCCTGAACTTCTCCTCACTGCACTTGCATGGCTGAATGCCACAAGGCCGAGTAGGACCATGACTGTATTTTACTGTATTTGTCATTGTTATCTTTTTACCTTTTCCCCTCCCCATTTAGCCATGTGGCACTTTAAAAGACTATTCATTTGTATAAAGTACCTACCAGATGCTCAATAAAAATAAACAATATAACAAGTATACAATATAAAACAATAAAAATACATTTGGCTACTTTTTTGGTGGGTATGTGTGGATATGTGTGAGGTCCTATTCACAATGTTCAGCATACTTGCCAACATGTTACAAAACTGAAATTTGGCATGTGGGTAGGATCCATGTTGTAGACGATGTAAAAAGTATAACATATACATTTTTCTGATTTTGTTTTTTTAAGTGTTTTTTTAAATGGTCTGCAATGCTTGGATATGTGGATATGTGTGTGGGTCTGTTTGAAATGTTCAGCATACTTCCCAACATGCTACAAACCTGAAATTCGGCATGTGGCTCGGTTCAATGGTGTAGACAGTGTAAACAGTATAACATATATACCTTTCTAATTTTGTTTTTTTTAAGCCTTTTTATTTAAGCAGTCTGCAATACTTGGATGTGTGTGTGTCTGTTTGAAATGTTCAGCATACTTCTCAACATGTGGGTAGGTTCCATGATGTAGACAATGTAAAATGCATAAAATATAAATATACCTTTGTCTAATTGGTAGGGATAGTGAGGCATTCATCAAACCATTTAATATAATAAATGGCATTTGTTGAGAAAACTTCACAATGTGGTCCACCTCACATTTCTGACCCCTCACATATGGTGTCAGCGTAGGATCGAATACATTGGCACAAATTGGGGAACCATTACATTTGAAAAACTTAGCATAAAAGCCTCCACTCCCACTATAGCTACTGAACAATCGGCAGTGGCTGTCTAGTTATGGTTAAGTTGCTAATCCCATAGGAAGAGCACTTTTTGGGTGGCTTATAACTTCGCTCCCCATGGACGAATCCTCACCAAAATTTGCAAAAAAAGTATATGGCCCACTTTGAATTTATTTTGTGAATTTTAATCAGGTTTGGTTCGGTGGGGGCAAAGTTATAGAGGGAGTCCCAAAATGTATTTTTTTCCCATAGACATAATGGGAAAAAACTTTGTGCACGCCTGCAGCTCAAACCGCTGGACGGATTTCCACCAAGTTTGTGGCAGGAGCGGCGGCTTAGTCCCGAAAGCGTGCTTTTGTTAATTTGGTGTAAATCTGTCCAGTAGTCTTTTTTTAAATGGCTGAAACGTAAGGCAAAAAAATTAGTGATATCTATGTCTGCGCCACGGACACACTTCCCTGTTCACTCGGCGGACAGGACACCGATTGGATAATTGGCTTACGTCATGTTCGCGGACATGCAACGTGTTCGCTGATTGGCTGGGGTGAGGCGTGAGGCGTGTCAAATTGTTTCGATGCACCCGCCATCTTGGATTCGCTGACAGCACGGCGGCGAACACAGGCAAAATGCACTTTTGGGGCATGTGTTGGTGTGCACAAGTGATTGGGGAGGGCTGAGGAGTAAGAGATGGGTCAAATACTGTATTTGTTTAGGTGGCAGGTGCCCTTGATGTGTTTGTCATGCGGCTGTCTGCGGACATAATGAATGCGCTACTATCTAATTTACTTTAGTATGAGTTTGGTTTTGAGTTGTTAGTACAGCATTGATTATTATTAATATGATCTATAAGCAGCCCACATACCACAGTCAAAATGTTTGGTAGTATAGGTGTGTTATGCTGTGGTGGTTGTGGCCAGGGCCTAGAGTCTTGGGTGCATGGCCAAAGGCCGTAGGCCGTAGGCCAGGCACCCAAGACTCTAGGCGCTGGCCATAACCACCACAGCATAACAAACCCATAGAATCAAACACCCATCAAATATGCACAACCCAACAGTTTGTGTACTGTTTCATTTGAAGAGTTTGCATGTGAAGTTTTGGCTAGGTTATGCAGTTAAGACTGTAGAGTTTGTAACAAGGAGAGTGGTGTTTCTGAGTTTATTTATTGGATACTTACTGGTTGAGTTTTGTGTGGTTGTATGCAGTTTTTTCAAGACATGGGTAACTGGACCAGACATACATTTTTGATCTCTGTGATAAAAGAAAAGATCATATGTTTGAGCTCATAATGATTTATTGCATTGCATAATGGACATTTCTGTATTTATTTTACCCCTCATATTTAGTACTTTACAAGTACAATAGTTCAAACCGGTGTACTGCGCAATTTGCTCTGTTTCTGTGTTTGTTTTCTAAATCATTGGGTCTGTGGGAAAAAAAAATCCATGCTGGATTAAAAAAAATACCTTCTATGTTGTGGTACAATATGTTTATTTCATTGTTTTACTGTTTATTTCTTGTTTCTTGCTGATCTTCTATGTGTGGCTTGTTGCAGGTTTTTGGGGAAATTTGATGCCGGTTGGCGTATTCGAATTGTTTATTTTTACTTTTATGATATTCATCTATCTGTTGGGTTGTTGCAGATTTTTTGGGGCAGTTAGGTACCTGTTGGCATATTCTAACTGTGTATTTCTTGTTACATTTTAGTGGTATGTATTTATCTATTTGCTTATTGCAGAATCTTGGGGCAGTTAGAACATGTTGGTTTACTCTAACTGTGCACAGTTTTGAAAAGTTTTGCTTATGTTCATACATAGATTACGTATTAAATTTCGGTTTTAAGAATATTAAGTAAGTGTTTACAAGATTTGCTGGCAATCTCTGCTTTAGAGTACAGGTACTGTCATTACATTTGAACATCCGACATTCTTTTTATATATGCAGTGTAGTGACCTGCATTGGTTGTGGATCCTACGTGGTAGATTATACCTATTGTTGTGAAGGTTTTCTTACCAAGTGATACTTGACCATGTGTGAATCCAGTCAGTTACAGTTGTTTGGTACCATCTGCACTGTAACGTCAAAGCATGACTATTACTATTTACTATGTGTCTGTATTTGTAAGCTGGAACGATTATCTGAATTGCAGGTAGTACATAATCTGCCATGGTATGCATTTTGTACAAGTTGCTGAAATGGAATGGATTCACAGTTAGGCATAGATACATACACAAAGCGTTCATTAGGGACTTCTTCCTGTGCCACATGGTTGCAAAGAGTGCATGTATGTTTATAGGTATGTTTTTGTTTTCCAGTACTTATAGTTAGTACATTAGACATTCTTGTGGATCTTCTTGTGAGTTTATAGTGAATTTGACAATTCCAGCACAGTAGTCCAATTCTTGTCTTATTCCATGAACACTGTAAGTGTTGTCAGGATTGTTGGTTGCATTTCTATGAAGGACTAACATTTGCAAAAACAATTGGTCTGTACTGTGTAAGTAAATGTTCTCAATAATTGGTGGCAATTGGAATAGAATATGTATTGCTACATTTGCGTAGCAATTTACAGCAGTTACATTTGAACATTTGAATGGACCTGGTAGTTCTGTGTGGAAGTCATTTGTTTGTAGTGTGTGTTGCTTCTTTGAAGAAGTAGTTGAGTTACTTTGACCTCTAGGTTCTTGTTTGATTGTGGTACTTGATGAAGTATTCGTTATATATTTTTTTTTCCTTTGGAGGAATTGTAGTGATATCCTGTATCGTTTCAGTTTGAAGTAGTTTTCTTTTACATTGTTTTGCTTGTTGTGGAACAGGATAAGTTTTCAAATGGGGGGGTGGAGTGAATGCAGCCTATTGTATTCTAGAATGCAAAGACTATCAGCATTTACTTTAGTTGCACCAAAGTTGATTAGAAATAGCCCGTCAAGTGTACGTAAGCATGATAGTGCTACGTAGCTCATGCCTTCTTCAAAGACTGTGATACCAATACCTATTAATGCTTTAATCTTGGGTAAGACCTTGTGATTTGTGAATGGTCCCTGCATGTGCTAGAGTTAGTGAAAATTGTTCTCTGCGTACACACATGTCTTTGAAAAGAACGAAGTGGGATGTTGAACATCCTATCCTTTTAACTTCTGATAGTTTGTCAAAGAGAATATTGACAAATTGAATGATGTTGTCACATGGGTATGTTTGAAAGCCAACAACTGTACTGAGTGCTCCATTAACTAGTCCTTGCTCCGTGTCAAAATTACATTTAAGCATTACTCTACAGGTTAAAGATATTTTTAATATTTTCTCCAAACCAGCTGTGTTTATTAAGTCTTGTTGTGGCTTGTTGACACATGGGTAGTGTCATACCATGTACGTCCAGTTTATCTGTGGAGCAAATTTCAATTATTGGTTGCATTTCTTTTTTCAACATTGTTCATTGAATTTGGAACAGCTTGCAAGAGTTGGCATCAAGGACATACAATTGACATTTTTGTGTGCTAGTTGTTGCATAACATCAGTAGCACATGAGATATGGCCGTAGAGTGTATGAATGTGCCTGGTTTTTAATATTGGTTGTGCTTCTTGAGATAGTACACCAACTTTAATACTTTTTAAAATGTTGGTGTATGTGAGGTCTGCAGACTGTCATATGTTTTCAGTTCATTCTCTTTATTGGAAATGTTGCCAAAGGTTGACATGTCCTATGCTGCCAAGAGTTTTACGGCACAGTTTGTGCCCTACGGTTTTAAAAATAGGCTCAGCTTTCTCTGGTGTCAATTGAAGATCTCCAAAAACAATAATGTGTTTTCCTCCAAAGGGTGGGTCGTAGTCTGATTTGAGGAGCTCTTGTAATCTGAGGTGAATCAAAACCAACATTAGGTTGGAGACCATGCTCACCTCATCTATTAGCAGCATTTTCATTTGTTTGAAAACTCTGCGTAGTTCCATTGCAGCTTCTTTGGAAAGCTTGTAATAGTCTAATTTGTTTTGGTGTTCTACAGGAAGGAGTAGTAATCGGTGTAAAGTGACACCGCCTATGTTGTAGGCAGCTAATCCTGTGGGGGCAGTTAAACAGCTGACAGTTTGTTGTTTGTCAGTTGTTGAAGGAACTTGCTGATGATTTTAATTAAGAATGTTTTGCCTGAACCAACTTCACCAGTCACATATAGCAGTATAAGTTTGTAGTCTTGGCAGGTACCATTTTCTATTTTCATGTTCCACACCATGTTCAACTTGTTTTGTTATTTCTTGGAAAATGCTGCGCTGCTCATTGTTCAGTTGTGATTTCAGTACAGCAAAGTCTCCTGTAGCTTGTTCATACTTACACACAGTGTTTTCTACTTCTGTCATGGCTAATTCTGCCTCATTTGCTATTAGTGGCTGTCCAATTGGTTCTTGGCTTCCTGTTACAGAATGTTGACTACTGTCGGGATTGTCCACTTGCCGTTGGGCCTGGAGTTCTTCTTCGTGTTGCTGTTCATTGTGCAACATTGTTTGGTACTGTGTAAAGTTTACGTCTGTTATAGTGCTTTCATTTGCTTTGAATGTGTCTTCATAGGAGTCATATGTTATACTAGGTAAAAGGGAGGTTTGAATTCGGCATTCCATGAAAGCTGATGTTATCAAGTGGACACCACAACATGGATAAATATGGACTGAATTGCAATTAAATATAAGACTAACAATTTATTTACTCAACAACACCCCTAATGTAGTCATCAATCCCCACAATAATGCTAAAGCAACTCAGTTCATAGCTCTTTGGTCTAAAATATTGGGCAGAACAATAGTACGAGCTGGCTCATTTTATGAAATTGTACCAGAGCATGCTGTGCAATGTTCTGGGGAAAATGCAAGAAATAAACATGAAGAATTAGAATAATTTTTGCAGTGAAGACATGACAAGATGTGAGCTGAGAAATGTGAACGCCATTTTGCTGAAATCAAGCCTATCGTTAAAAACTTCCAGAGCAGGAAACCAGTACAGAAATATGTAACTTTTTGATGTCCGTTTGCTGCCTGAATCTCAGTGCAGAGGTGACAGGCTAAACTCATCCTCTGTGGAACTTTCGAGAGGGTTGGCCAATTGGGGGCAGGGGGTGTCATTGACACATAACATCAGATTCTGGGGCTGGCAATTTCTTGCACTTTCTGTAGGCAAACATACATGTTATGGGGAGATCAGTGAGATGCCTTAAAAAGGGAAGTGCAGTGAAAAGCAGTGGGCTGTCTCTCTGGGTGTGCTGCATTTGCTGGCATGGAGCAGGCTGGCTGTCTCTCAGAAATGTGTGTGCTGGGCTGCCTTGCTGAGAAGGGGAGAAAAGCAGATATGAAAGGTTTCCATGCAAGCATTGTTCAGGCAGCCTGTGGTGGGAGAGATTCTCAACAGCTGAGCTGAGGGGGGAGTCCTGACCCTGCTGTGCGTAGACACACTGAACCAAGCTTCATTTAGGTATAATTGAGGTCCATGGTCTGTTCGTTTTGCAAGTGCATTTTACAGGCAGTTGCAGGTTGAAGAATTTTGTTTTACATTTACAAACGTAGACAGCAATTTCTCATGTATTGTATTCATCGTACAAGTATTAACTTTCAAATATAACAGAAGGTTTATTCGCTGCAGAGACAGGTGATAAGCTTAAAGGTCAGAATAACAGTTTTCTTACCATAAGTCGCAAAAAGGCTAATTGAGGTTCATCGTAAAACGAAGCTCTTTATCGTGGGAAAAACATTATTACTGCAAAAGAGAAACAAGAGATTGGAATGTGCATTTGCATTTTGAATTACAGGGAATGCCATATTAAAAACGCACTGCATTGTTAAGTTGTTTCTTTATTGCTCATATGAGCATGGTTCTGCAGCTTTTAGCTTGGCCACTTGTCTAGAACGAGACAGACAAGTGCATGGTGAAGCTCCGCCCCCTGCTCACCACCACCATAATAAGGCATGTGTGCGCGCACCAGCACGTACGCAGTGAGAAGTGCCTGGAAAGGGCCTGTTTACCCTGTTGTTCTGCTTCTCTAACTGTCAACTACTCTATGTGACTAACTTCACTTCCATGGTGTGTTTTGCAATTATTTGGGACTTCAAATGAATGTGGAATTTGTTTCAGGTTAAACCGCTGACTTACGCAGTTTAACTATAGTTTTTTCTCTTTATCTCGTAAAACAGTGTGAAGCTCCGCCCCCCTGCTCACCACCAACGTAAAAAATGCATGTGCGCGCACATCAGCGGACGCGCACCAAGAAGTGCCTGGAAAATGCCTGTTTAGTCTCTTTGGCCATGGTGGCTGGGTGTGGGAAAAACTGCCGTTAAATCAGCACGGCAAAGGGGAACGCTAGGTTTGCATTCTGTTTATTTTTTTGAAGCTGCGGTAAGGTATTAGCTGAACTGTCATTGTGTGTCATATCGACTGCATTGAGGACTCACTACATCTCACCCATCCCATGCATGAAGAGTGCCTGTAAAGTTGCCGCTGCTCGCAGTGATTTCTGTGCCGTACTTTACTGTGGACCTTAGTTTTGGCTCTTGTTTCTGGATGTACGTGGTGAATGCCGCATTTTATTCTATGGCGTTACTGTGAACCTTCATTAGCCTGGGTTGCAAAACTTCCATTGCGTTAATAACTTCCAATCCAGAAGGAGTTGTTGTTAGAGTGTATTCTTTCGTTTTAGCATCACGGCAGCATTTTCGTCTTATCTCAGGTATAGGGCAGCAATTTGTGTCTGTCTCTCGCTGCTTGTTATGGCAGTGTAAATACAGACTTCCACAAGTAGACAATTCGTTGAGCTTAGTTTGATATTCCTTAAAAAAACAAGGAAAAAATGGGGGGAGGAGGAGAGAAAGAGGAGTGGAGATAATGTCTTGTTTTGTTCTCTCACTTTCCTTACCTTTTTCCTTTTTCCTTTTACTAATTCATTTCCTACACACACATATGATGTTTAGGGCACTCAGAAGCGGTAGACGCCTCAAGGAGACCTCAGGAATCAATCCGGTGGACATTGTAAACATGTCTCAAACCTCTGGACCCAGCGAAAATGTGGGAGGTACGTGCCTTTGATGGAGGTATTGCATGCGGTGCCCATGGTTGAAAATGAATTATTAGCGCGGCGCAAGTGGCCAAAAACGAGCGAATCGCAGTGGAATAGCGAAAATCGCAGTGCAAGTGCGAAAATCGCACGAAAAGCAGCGCACATCGATTCATGGAAGGCCGTGCGCGAGAAAACCATCGGATGTGCGATAAAAAAGTGCGTGGCGCACGTTGGCGCACAGGCCATCTAACGGCGTGCGCCAGGTTACAGCGAAAATCGCACAGGCCACAGCGAAAATCGCACATAGCGCGGCGCACGCAACAAAAGTAGGCGGAACACGGGGCGTAACACTCGGAATGGGGAACAACTTGCCAAAATGTGGGCGTCACGGGGGAAGCACAGGGTACAAGTGCGCGGAACGCCCACACGCTCGCCTACAACACGTATTCATGGAATAGAATAGGGCAAAAAAGCGCACGCTCAAACCAGCGCACAGGCACAAACACGACCGCCACAAGAAAGCAGGCGGTAGCGTCTCTGCGCCTGTAAGAAATGTGCGCCAAAAGGTGCGCCAACAAATAGCACCTATATACAGCCATGATGAATGCCCAATACTGTGGCCCTCCAGGACAAATGACGTGCAAAGGGTTACCCACAAACACAAACACGCGCTGACAGAAAAAAAACGTGTGCGTGTATACCGGGGTGCGCGGGAAGTCTCACACGCGAATTGGCCGGGTACGTGGATTACAGGGGTGCGCGAGAAGTACCACACGCGATTTGTCAGGATACGTGGATTTCAGGGGTGCGCGGGAAGTTCCACACGCGATATGGCCGGGTACGTGGATTTCAGGGGTGCGCGGGAAGTCCCACACGCGATTAGGCAGGGTACGTGGATTTCAGGGGTGCGCGGGAAGTTCCACACGCGATTTGGCCGGGTACGTGGATTTCAGGGGTGCGCGGGAAGTCCCACACGCGATTAGTCAGTGTACGTGGATTGCAGGGGTGCGAGGGAAGTTACACACGCGATTTGGCCATGTACGTGGATTTCAGGGGTGCGCGGGAAGTACCACACGCGATTTGTCAGGGTACGTGGATTTCAGGGGTGCGCGGGAAGTTACACACGCGATTTGGCCGGGTACGTGGATTTCAGGGGTGCGCGGGAAGTTCCACACGCGATTTGGCCGGGTACATGGATTTCAGGGGTGCGCGGGAAGTACCACACGCGATTTGTCAGGGTACGTGGATTTCAGGGGTGCGCGGGAAGTTACACACGCGATTTGGCCGGGTACGTGGATTTCAGGGGTGCGTGGGAAGTTCCACACGCGATTAGGCAGGGTACGTGGATTTCAGGGGTGCGTGGGAAGTTCCACACGCGATTTGGCCGGGTACGTGGATTTCAGGGGTGCGCGGGAAGTCCCACACGCGATTAGTCAGTGTACATGGATTGCAGGGGTGCGCGGGAAGTTACACACGCGATTTGGCCGTGTACGTGGATTTCAGGGGTGCGCGGGAAGTACCACACGCGATTTGTCAGGGTACGTGGATTTCAGGGGTGCGCGGGAAGTTACACGCGCGATTTGGCCGGGTACGTGGATTTCAGGGGTGCGCGGGAAGTTCCACACGCGATTTGGCCGGGTACATGGATTTCAGGGGTGCGCGGGAAGTACCACACGCGATTTGTCAGGGTACGTGGATTTCAGGGGTGCGCGGGAAGTTACACACGCGATTTGGCCGTGTACGTGGATTTCAGGGGTGCGCGGGAAGTACCACACGCGATTTGTCAGGGTACGTGGATTTCAGGGGTGCGCGGGAAGTTACACACGCGATTTGGCCGGGTACATGGATTTCAGGGGTGCGCGGGAAGTTCCACACGCGATTTGGCCGTTTACATGGATTTCAGGGGTGCGCGGGAAGTACCACACGCGATTTGTCAGGGTACGTGGATTTCAGTGGTGCGCGGGAAGTTACACACGCAAATTGGCCGTGTACGTGGATTTCAGGGGTGCGCGGGAAGTACCACACGCGATTTGTCAGGGTAGGTGGATTTCAGGGGTGCGCGGGAAGTTACACACGCGATTTGGCCGGGTACGTGGATTTCAGGGGTGCGCGGGAAGTTCCACACGCGATTTGGCCGTGTACGTGGATTTCAGGGGTGCGCGGGAAGTACCACACGCGATTTGTCAGGGTACGTGGATTGCAGGGGTGCGCGGGAAGTTCCACACGCGATTTGGCTGTGTGCTCCCAGGTATTACCTGTACACCCTCCACAGCCCCTGCAGGCAGCACACACCACAGGGGACTACCCTGCACACCTGCTCATGTCACCCACCACCCCCACCCCCCAGCCACCCGGGGCACCCTCCACCAGGCCCCCACCCATGTCACCCACCACCCCCACCCCCCAGCAGTGCAGGGGCATCCTCCACCAGGCCCCCACCCATGTCTCCCACCACCCCCACCCCCCAGCACTGTGGGGCACCTGCCAGCAGGCCCCCACCCATGTCCAACCCATGTCTCCCACCACCCCCAGCCCCCAGCACTGTGGGGCACCTGCCAGCAGGCCCCCACCCATGTCTCCCACCACCCCCACCGCCCAGCTACCAGGGGCACCCTCCACCAGGCCCCCACCCATGTCACCCACCACCCCCACCCCCCAGCAGTGCAGGGGCATCCTCCACCAGGCCCCCACCCATGTCTCCCACCACCCCCACCCCCCAGCCACCAGGGGCACCCTCCACCAGGCCCCCACCCATGTCACCCACCACCCCCACCCCCCAGCCACCAGGGACACCCTCCACCAGGCCCCCACCCATGTCTCCCACCACCCCCACCCCCCAGCAGTGCAGGGGCACCCTCCACCAGGCCCCCACCCATGTCACCCACCACCCCCACCCCCCAGCAGTGCAGGGGCATCCTCCACCAGGCCCCCACCCATGTCTCCCACCACCCCCACCCCCCAGCCACCAGGGGCACCCTCCACCAGGCCCCCACCCATGTCACCCACCACCCCCACCCCCCAGCCACCAGGGGCACCCTCCATCAGGCCCCCACCCATGTCTCCCACCACCCCCACCCCCCAGCAGTGCAGGGGCATCCTCCACCAGGCCCCCACCCTTGTCTCCCACCACCCCCACCCCCCAGGGTCACCCACCACCAGGCCCCCACCCATGTCTCCCACCACCCCCACCCCCCAGCAGTGCAGGGGCATCCTCCACCAGGCCCCCACCCATGTCTCCCACCACCCCCACCCCCCAGCCACCAGGGGCACCCTCCACCAGGCCCCCACCCATGTCACCCACCACCCCACCCCTCAGCCACCAGGGGCACCCTCCACCAGGCCCCCACCCATGTCTCCCACCACCCCCACCCCCCAGCAGTGCAGGGGCAGCCTCCACCAGGCCCCCACCCATGTCTCTCACCACCCCCACCCCCCAGCAGTGCAGGGGCATCCTCCACCAGGCCCCCACCCATGTCTCCCACCACCCCCACCCCCCAGCACTGTGGGGCACCTGCCAGCAGGCCCCCACCCATGTCCAACCCATGTCTCCCACCACCCCCACCCCCCAGCACTGTGGGGCACCTGCCAGCAGGCCCCCACCCATGTCTCCCACCACCCCCATCCCCCAGCCACCAGGGGCACCCTCCACCAGGCCCCCACCCATGTCATCCACCACCCCCACCCCCCAGCAGTGCAGGGGCATCCTCCACCAGGCCCCCAACCATGTCTCCCACCACCCCCACCCCCAGCACTGTGGGGCACCTGCCAGCAGGCCCCCACCCATGTCCAACCCATGTCTCCCACCACCCCCACCCCCCAGCACTGTGGGGCACCTGCCAGCAGGCCCCCACCCATGTCTCCCACCACCCCCACCCCCCAGCCACCAGGGGCACCCTCCACCAGGCCCCCACCCATGTCACCCACCACCCCCACCCCCCAGCAGTGCAGGGGCATCCTCCACCAGGCCCCCACCCATGTCTCCCACCACCCCCACCCCCCAGCAGTGCAGGGGCATCCTCCACCAGGCCCCCACCCATGTCACCCACCACCCCTACCCCCCAGCAGTGCAGGGGCATCCTCCACCAGGCCCCCACCCATGTCTCCCACCACCCCCACCCCCCAGCAGTGCAGGGGCATCCTCCACCAGGCCCCCACCCATGTCTCCCACCACCCCCACCCCCCAGCAGTGCAGGGGCATCCTCCACCAGGCCCCCACCCATGTCTCCCACCACCCCCACCCCCCAGCAGTGCAGGGGCATCCTCCACCAGGCCCCCACCCATGTCTCCCACCACCCCCACCCCCCAGCAGTGCATGGGCAGCCTCCACCAGGCACCCACACATGTCCCCCTGCCCCCAGGTCCTGACGATACTCAATCATGGCAGTAATGGGCAGCATACCCAGCACAAACACCCAGGCAAGGATTGCATCCACCCACATAGTGAATGCAATTACATGATACAACCCCAATGGCAAGTATGTAAATGAACACATGTCCGTCACACACATATACACAATGGGTGCAAGTGAATGTCAAAACCCATATCATGACATGTATGAAACCAATGAGAAAATACCACAAGTGAAAGTTAAAAAAGCATGTATTAAAGATGAAAAATAAGAAAACAAATCAAACATACAACAATGGGGATAACAAAATAAATGGTCCATGTCCGAGAACAAATGTAAAAATAAAAAAAACAAAGTAATCCAAAAACAAATGTTGTCCAAAGCAATATCATGTGGAAGGAAAATAATGAAAAACCATTTCCTCATGGTGAACACAATAATTAATAAAAAAAATGTTTCTTCAAAAAGCAAACTATATACAAGAATATTCCAGGGTCCATGAGCCCAACAGCATAAATGAAACCTACTACTACCTAATGAAAAAAATATATACAAAAAAGTGGCCATTGTCCGAGCGGTCCAAAAAAATAAAAATGAATAAAGGAAACCTAACACTAACTAACTAAATAACTATATACAAAGGCAGCGGGCAAGTCCTGCGGCTCACTCGGTGATGTTGCTGGCCAGGGCATCATCGAACTGCATGTCGATGTCCTGGAGGCGGGACTCTGTCCTGGCCCCGAGGTCTCGCAGGGATAACCCCATGTTCAGCTCAAACTCCCTGCGAGCTTCCTCGAGGCACTCAGCCCGCCTCAACGCCCGACGCATGGAGAACTCCGCCCTGACCATGGTGAGACGCTCCTCTTCCGCCCGCTGCCGCTCCACACCTATCCGCTGGACCAACTGCTCCCACACGGAAGACACCACCATCCCAGGGTTGCCCTGCCCTCCGGCCGATGCCTGCCCCTCTGATCTTGATGGCCCCGAGCCATGATGCCTCCCACGTCGAGCCTGCTGCTGCCTCCGACACCACTGCCTCTGCCAGCACGACGGCATCCAGGCTGATGGAAACCACCGACGCCATCGTGCACGTACCCTGCCCGATGATGCTGTCACATCTTCCATCTGCTGGGGTCCAGTTGCTGTGTTGTCCACCCCTGCTGGACCTCCGACTCCCAACTGTGGCAGGGATGGGATCCCCACCGAGCTGGCTGCATTGGTCGGGGCAGGTCCACAAGGGGCCCTGGTGGCATCTGGGCCGGAAGACGGCAAGGAGAACGACTGGTGTATAGCCTGCACAGAGGAGGAGAGGGCCGCCAGATTGGCCAACACATGCAGCAAACCCCCGAACATGGCCGATCCCAATTGGGCCACGTCAGCACGGTGCACTTCGTGATGACGTGCGTGCTCCTCCCGGGAAGCATGCACGGCATCACGAATCACAGCCGTGCGCATCGCGACCCCAATCAGGACCTTCTCCACACGGCCAGGGGTTCCCACGTCCGCAGGTGGAGGGGAGTCAGGTGACATGGACATCCCCTCTACCTGCGGACGGGCCTGGGACGGGGCATCCCTGCTGGTGCATGGTGGTGCACTCACAGGGTCAGGGACAGCGACATGCACAGGCCCCTCCACGGTGACCTGTGCTGCCTCCTGCCCCTGGCCCTGGACTGCACCACTTGCACCAGCAGGGATGCCCCCACCAGGCCCCATGTGTGCCCCAGTGGCGGCCTCCTCCTCCTCTGTGCAAACCACCAACCTGGATGGCTCCTCACCGTCTCCCACCGTAGCAGGCCCCTGTGGGGGCTCACCCACCCCTTCCGCTGCAGCTGTGGGGGCATCCCCGCCGCCTTGCTCCACAGCGCCGTCTCCGCCCTCTTCTTCACTAGCCGCTGCGTAGAGGGAGACAAAGCACACAAGCATCAGGGTACTGTACAATGGTCCCCTAGACAGGAAGCAATAGCAGATGAGCACCACTGTCAAAGTACACTTCCATCATGTCCCTCCACAACACATGGGTCAGTCCAGGCAAAACACACACAGTAACAGGCATGGTGCATGCCATGGACATTTCCATGCATGTCCAATGGACTCTTGAAACATTCAGTGATATGTAACTCACATGCATCATGGCTCATGCCTATCACATGCACACACTTCACCTCAGTCACATCCATCTGGCCCCAAACACACCAAACACAGTGGATACAAGGGTAATTTGGCTGCTTCACTGAATCTGTGCATTGTCACACACATGTGTCATGCATCCATGGCATGCACAAGTCACAGACACGCAGGTCAGGCACACAGACATGGCTACCATATATGTACCTGGCATCAGCACCCATCCCACACCCCCACCCATGTCCAGGTACAGAGACTGGCATGCTCTCATGTTCAAAATCTGCATAGGGCTCCCCATGCGGCATTTGAACACATGCAACAACCATGTGGGTCACACATCACTGGTCGCACATGCATTACTATGATGTCCCTGCACACATACATGCATACATGGCCTATGGCACACATACAGGCAAGTATCATAGGACCTGCACACCGCAACATGCCCTGTCTCACACAGTAATGCTTGGACACTTACCGCTCAACTCCAGACGGGCCTCCCTCTCAAGGATCTGGGCGTGGAGCGCTGGGCGTACGCGTTCCAGGACCCTCATCTGGATGGAACTCATGCGGCCCCGGCCCCCCTCCACGAGGCGCCGGGCCTTCACAAGGGTCATGGACCTCAAGTCCTCCCAGCGCTTCTTGATCTTCTGGACGTTGCGGGTTGCCACCCCCTCCGCGTTGATGGCAACCACACAGTCGGCCCAGATCCTCTCCCGTCCTTCCTTGCTGGCGCGGGACGATCCAAAGAGGGCATCATACTGCCCCAGGACATGCTCCACCAGGACACCAACTTCGGTGGCAGTGAAGCTGGTGCCCCTCTGCCCCTCTGGCCTGGGGTTGCCACTGGTGCCAGATGTGGAAGTGCCCGACATGGCAACCCCAGAGGCAGGTCTGGGTGGGCAACTGGGTCCTGGGGCTGGGCTGTGGAGCGATGTAATCCCAGTCGGGAGTCTTCAGTTCCAGCAGGGGTGGACACAGCAACTGGACCCCTGCAGATGGCTGATGTGCAGGCACCAAATGGCAGGGCACGGAGGCAGCAGGCAGGCAGGCAGGCATGCAGCAGCAGATGGCACGTGGGAGGCTGCTCGGGGCACTGGGGGGCAGTAACTCGGCCTTCTGGGCATGAGCGTGGTCTTCCGTGTGTTTTCGCGTGGCCAGCTTGATACGGAGTGATTTGGCACGTGAAAATCCTGCACGTCAGCGTGAAATCCGAGGAAAGGCCCTTAGCGCGTAAGCGCCTCAGCACGCATACGCGATTCTATTGGACCAGAGTCCCTCAGCGCGTAAGCGCGTCTGTGACGTGACCCGCACGGGTGTTCCCCACTCAGCACGTGATGACGGAGCACACGTGGAAATACTGCACGTCAGAGTGTCATCGCGTGTAATTGGACAAAAGTGCGCGTACACGCGATTGGCCTATGTACGTGTATTTCAGGGGTGCGCGGGCACTTACACACGCAAGTACGTCAGCGCACCTGTATCCCATGGTGAATGGGAATTTCCACACGCTATTGGACTGGGAACTGGATTCCAGGGGTGCGCGGGTCACACGCTCGCCTAGAACACGCGCAAAGCATAAATTTGCGCACTTTAACAATAACAAGCTCAGACGCCAGGATGAACATACCGTTCCTAGCAGCAGTGGCAGTGGGCTACCAAAGGAGGAGGAGGAGGATAGTCAGGGCCAGAATATTCACACCCAGAACCAGCCTTTTCGGGATGCCTGATGACCAGGTGTATGGGAGGTACAGGTTTCCACCACACATAATACTGGACCTGGTGAGTGAGTGGGAGGATGACCTCACATCACCCACCCTGTGCTCCCAAGCACTCAGCCCCCTGGAGAAGGTCCTCAATGTACTGCACTTCTTAGCCACTGGATCATTTCAGCGGGCAAGTTCCATAGTGGGTGGGGTGTCACAGGCCACCCAGTCATGCTGCCTACACCAGGTCTTGAACATCATCACTGCACGCCCATCAGTCCGCAGGCACATATACCTGCCCAGAACACCTGCAGAAAGGCATGCTGCCGCCCTGGATTTTTACGGTGTGGCACGATTCCCCAAAGTGCTAGGTGCCATCGACTGCACCCATGTGGCTCTACGTCCCCCCAGGGCATCTGAGCACATCTATAGGAACCGCAAGCACTGGCATTCCATCAATGTGCAGGTAGCATGTAATGCCAAGGGAATCATCACCTCAGTATATGCCAACTATCCCGGGTCCACCCACGACAGCTTCATTTACCGAATGTCCACCCTAAGCCGGGACCTAGAAGCTGGGCGGCATGGCGATACATGGCTGCTTGGTGAGTATGTATGCCACTGCACATGCATGCATGTTGGATACTGAGCAAGGTAACAACCCCACCAATGATACCAATCACCACCTCCACAGGGGACAGTGCCTACCCTCTCAGCCCCCACATGATGACGCCAATTCGGAACCCCACCACGCCACCCGAGGTAAGATATAACACAGCCCACATTACGACCCGGGGCATAGTGGAGCGCACATTCGGAGTGCTAAAGTCACGCTTTCGCTCCCCTGACCGTTCTGGCAGCCAGCTGTTATACGCTCCCCCAGTAGTGTGCAGGATCATAGTGGCAGCATGTGTCCTGCACAACGTTGCAACACGCCGGGGCCTGGCCGTGGACATGGTGGTGGCCCCACATCCCCACCCACATGCACAGCCGCTGCACATGGGAGGGGAAAGGGCACGGGGGGAGGCAGCCCGTACACAGCTAGTGGCTAATTACTTCACATAGTGATCACACCCCTGTGGAGTGCACACTGGCCTGGCACATTCCATCTGACAATCAATGATGACTCAACCTGACACTGATCCTGAATGTCTGGAGATTCAACCGTGAAAAGCATATCAGCCTGAGATTGTTCACCTGGAAGTGTTACAATGTGTGCATCCCTACCCACACACACCACCAATGCAGTTTTGTGAAGAAACACATTCAAGCAGCTAAAATGAATACCCACTTGCTAAATGCAACAGGAGGACAGTGCCATGTCACCCAACCCATCCCCAGCACCGCCACACAACACACCGTGCCATGTCATGCTATGTGCAGGTAAACAAAGTAATCCCCACAACATGACAAGTGTCACGATGTACAGTGTCCCCAATTGAAACTTGCTACACCTGAAATGCTCACTGTAATGCAGGACCAACAACAAACTTGAGCAGGTACTACCATTAACATGACTTCACTAATGTAATAAATCAGTAGTCTCACCACCTGGAAATACCTGCACTCCCACCACTTCCAACTGTACAGTGTTGGCGCCATGTAGAGTTGTAGGTGCACTGCTGCCAACAAGGACCCCATCTCCAGACTAGAGGGCCTTGTGTAGACATGAGGAAGGGACCTGCAAATTGGGAGGCAGACACAGATGATGAGTTACACATCAATGCAACATGCAGTGTACAACAGAACAGCAATATGCACTAGGAATGTATACACAGTATTGACTAGACTACCCACACATGTAGTGGGAGTCCAATGTCACCATGTACTTCAATGTCACTTGGGCACACCCTTTGCAAGCCCATGGAAACGGGAAGCAGGAGGGGTGTGTGTGACTCAAACCCAGGCATCTGAACCAAATACATGACAAGCCTGCATGTGCCCAGCCACAATGCAGCGTATGCCCACAGGAACCACGGAAGCCAACAAATAGTCCCAAAAAAATTGGGAAAAATATAAAAATAAAAATAAAAATAAAAATAAAAATAAAAATAAAAATAAATCTAAAATGGCCATTAATGGGCCCGGGGGGTTGGGGAGGCCACCCAGGAGGTCCGAGGACAGGGTGCACACCAAAACCCACCTGTGTGGATCCTGGGGAAAAAAAACACCTCCATGGGCTCATGGCCCACACGGCTACCCTGTTGTGGGAGTATCACTGCTGTCGCTATTATCACCCTGTGCAGCTGCATCCGGAGGTGGTTGCACTATGGGAGGCAGCCCACGCAAGGCCCTACTCTGTTCCTCCATGGCTGCAAGCATGCGGGTGTGGTAGGTCTCGTTCTGGAGGATGAGGGTGCGGAGGTCCCCATGCAACAACTCACGGGATGCCCAGACCTCCACCCTTGTTGCTTGCATCTCAGCTGAGAGCGTACGGGTGAGACGCTCCAGCTGCTGTTCTGTCCTTTGGTGTGTTGAAGCCTCAAGCTCAACAAGAGTCGTTCTGAGTTGATGGAGCTCCTGCCTCAGGGCTTCCCTGTGGCCCTGGGACTCTATGGAGATGGCCTCCTGCAGAGTCGCCAGTGCCGCCCGCCTGTCCCTGTTGGACGCCAACATGTCCTCCCTGTGTGACTGGCAGAGGGAGTCGGTTGCCTGCTCTAGTCGCTCCATCAGCCTTTCAGGGGGGACAATGGAAGTGGCCACCCTATCCATGGCCTGAGCCATCATCGCGGATGATGCTGCCTGTAGGGTAGCCATACCGTAAATGGATTGCTCCCATGCGGTATTGCCAGGTGGCGTACGGCCACCATGTCGGCGGGCACCACACCTGTCTGGGGCAAGGCGGACTGCGCCTTGCTGTGCCGGCACTGCCTGAGGCTGCAGGACTGCATTCCCCCTCTGATCTGCTGGCCCAGGAACAGGATCAGATGTCGCGGAGTGTGACCCTGCATCCGTAACCACCAAAGGCCTAGCTGCCAACACTGACATCCCCATTGAGGGTTCTGACCCTGGTGCAGGTGGGTGGGACAGAACAGAATCCCTCCCTGGAACACTCACCTGCGACGGCACGTAGGTCTCATCATCCGAATCAACAGCTGAGTACAGCTCGGGGGAGGTGCAGCCAGAGACACCCCTTGAGAGCACGACCTGCAGCACTTGTGGGTTCTCACCCACCAGCACACCACGGCCCTCACTGGTGGTTGGTCGGCCCTCGGACCCCTCCTGGCTCTGCACCATCTCCTCAACCCCAGCAGTATCAGGTGCGTCTTCCCCTGCAAAGACATAATAACAGAGAAATGGAAACAGGCATTAGCACCATGGCACACAATGAGGGCTGAGAAGTAAGAGAACCAGTACTTGATTGACACATGTCCCACATGACTAAGACCCTCCCATGCATGCACCCTCACTGCGTATGAAGGGCAGGCAAATGGCACACACTGATGACACAAAGATGGAAGATGAACACATTTCCTGCATGCTGCCTGGCAGTGGCATCACACATTGGCCTGTGATTGCCAGGTGACACACACATGCCATCACACAGATGGCATGTACCATTGCTATTGAGGCAAGATGGAGAGGAGGGCAGCACTTATTCATTCAGTCCAGTTCCCGCATGTAATAGCTTTTCTAAATCAAACAGGTCTGATTTTCACCTGGAGCTGGCAGTCCCAAATGGTCCAATTGCACAGGGACATGTGTGAACATATGATATCCAGGTAACAAAGTCACTCCACTTTACCATAGCCATGCCAGACATGTGACTAGAGGACTGAGAAATGCCTAGTATAAGTGGTGGAATGCAAACAATCTGTCTGAATGAACAGAGAAAAATAAGCAACAATGTTGTGGCAAGGTGACACTTCAAGGGCAACTGGCGTGCTGTTGGGCTAGATGTCTACTGTTGTCAGAAGGGATACTGCAATGGCCAAATGCAGCTGCACAGGATGTATTGCATGAAGCACATGGCTGACCCATACGACTCAGGCGCACACACTCTCACCTGGCACACAAACAGAAGCCCTCACACACACACCATGCACATGGATGACACACACATGCATGTGCACTCACCGGACAATGCCTCGTAATCAGGCAGATCTCCCATGCCTTGGATCTGTTCCTCCGTGACGTAGGTCCCAGCGACTGACTCATGTGGAGTGAGTTCCATGTCTACTACTGGAGACCCACCTCCAGTCACTAGAGTTGCGGCATGACTTGAGGCCAGCTTCTTCTTTGCCCTGCGCTTTAGGTCATTCCAGCGCTTATAGCAATCATTGGCTGTGCGCCTCACGATTCCAAGGGCACTTAAGATGTCCGCAACGGTCTGCCAGTGTGCCTGGCGTTGTGCAGGTGTGGTCTTGGATCCTGCAACAATGACCATCTCGTTATCATGTCCGGACACATACTTGACAAGTGCATTCAGTTCGTCATCCGTGAAGCTGGGCTTCCTCGACGGGCCGGACTGTGTAGCCGTGTCTGGGGCATCAGCCTGTGCCGGACGAGCACTCTTCCTCTTCCGATTGGAAGGTGGTGGTGATCCTGAGTGTCCTGCGCCGCTCTGGACACTAGGGGCAGGAGCCCTGGTGGGCTCTGTATCAGGTGTGTGGGCTTGCACACTCAGCATGGGAGTTGGTGCAGGCATTGGCTCAAGTGTAATGGTGTCAGGGGGAATGTCAGCAGGATGGACTAGGACCGACACTGTCCTGGCTGGGTGTGTGAGAGCTGGGGTGGATGGAGCCGCAGCTGCCCCTGCAGCCTCTCCGCCCTGCCTACTTGGGGCAGCAGATGACCTTGCTGCCCCAGATCCACGTGGCATGATGGCATCAACGTGCACCAGCGCACGTGTCGTAGCCCTGCTGACCTGGAAGTCAGCCATGGAGTCAGCCAGGTCTGGTGCCACAATGGGCTGGTCCAACAAGGGCTGAGCATGGATGGTGTCAGCCACATCAGCCTCAACGGGAGGGGGGGAGGGGGGGGATTATGGGTGCCCTTGACTGGTCCTCCACACATGGGGGGACAGGCTCACCCTGCAAGTTACGACCACGTCCCCTACCGGATCCACCACGGCCACCACTTGTGGCTCTTCCACCGTTGCCACCCTTACGGAATCCTCGCCTCCCAGCCATGGCACTGATGTTAATGTGCGTATGGGAGTGGATGTAGACTATTGTCCTGGGCAATTGGGGGTCAAAGGGGTTGGGTACCAGATGGTAATTGTACCCTAGTGCTCTAGCAAGGCTGAATGTAACCCCTGGGGAAAGATGACGGGTCACGCAACGCACAGGAGGCCCAAAAAAGGGAGATGACGTGCACACAACCCCTCCTAGACCACGTGTGCAGAAAGAAAAACCTGCACTACGCTGTGGCACCCAGTAACACAAGAATGAACGTATGCGTGTCACACGCAGCCTAGAATGACCTCTGAAGGGGTAGGCTACACACGGGGCAAGCACAGATGTTAGATACGTGCGTGACTCACCGTCTGCCAGGTAAAAGAGCGTGAAAAATGAGCGCGTTTGGTTGGCAACACCCCCGCCAAAAGAAGATATGTACGCTGTCTGAGGAGACAGGACAACAGTAGAAGGGAACACTGTTTGAGGGAACAGGCCCAGGTAAACCAGTACAAGAGAAAAAATAGAAAAAGCTGTCAGAGGTAACAGGGAGTACGAACTTGAAACGCTGTGAAGTAAATCGCGTGTGAAACGACAAGAAGTACAGAATTCACCCACTCGCTCTCCACGAAAAGCACGTACAAGGAATTGGTGTTCTACACGTACCTTATATGCAGGCCCACACGTACAGCGTCACTTACGCGGCGTGTACGTGCTAGGCCCATTCCCACCAATTACACGCTTTGTCACTTCTGCGTGTAGGTCCATTTGCACCAATTACACGCTTTGTCACTTCTGCGTGTAGGTCCATTTGCACCAATTACACGCTTTGACACTTCTGCGTGTAGGTCCATTTGCACCAATTACACGCTTTGACACTTCTGCGTGTAGGTCCATTTGCACCAATTACACGCTTTGACACTTCTGCGTGTAGGTCCATTTTCACCAATTACACGCTTTGTAACTTCTGCGTGTAGGGCTATTTCCACCAATAACACGCTTTGACACTCGGACGTGTCACGCAACTTTTTCCTACGCGTGCACGTGACTTCATAGACGCGCATACACTAGTGACGCGTTTACGCGCTAAGGGCCTTTCATCGATTTACATGCAGACGTGTGGAATTTTCACGTGCTAAATCACTCCGTATCAAGCTGTCCACGCGTTCACACACGAAAGACCACGCTCCTGCCCAGGAGGCCAAATTACTGCCCCCCAGAGCCCTGAGCACGCTCCCACCTGCCATCTGCTGCTGCCTGACTGCCTGCTGCCCACGTGCCCTGCCATTTGCTGCCTGCACATCAGCCAGGGGTGCTGTTGCTGTGACCACCCCTGCTGGAACCAAAGGCTCCCGACTGCTTTTCCGTCGCCCCACAGCCCAGCCCCAGGACCCAGTTGCCCACCCACTCCTGCCTCTGGGGTTGCCATGTCGGGCACTACAACATCTGGCACCAGTGGCAACCCCCGGCCAAGGAGGCAGAGGGGCACCAGCTTCAGTGCCCTGGGGCAGTATGATGCCCTCTTCGGAAAGGTTGCGCGCCGACAAGGAAGGACGGACTCGGATCTGGATGGACATTGTGACTGCCATCAACGCGGAGGAGGTGGCAGTCCGCAACTACGAACGTGTCAGGAAGCGCTGGGAGGACTTCAGGTCCAGGACCCTCAACAAGGCCCGGCACCTCATGATGGCAGCAGATGCTAAGGGGCGGGCGGGGCCACTTGTCGGAAGATCAGATGAGTGTCCTGGAACGCATATCCCCAGCGCTCCACATCCAGGTCCTTGAGAAGCAGACTCGTCTGGAGTCGAGCGGTAAGTGTACATGCATACTGATTGTAAGCTGTGCGTGTGGTGGTGTGCCAGGAGTGTGCAGGTTGAACATGTATTTTTATGTGGCCAAGTAGGGGGGTTTTACAGGGCTGTGAGGGTGACACATGCGAGGGGTCTCATGTGTGACACATGGATGGTGCATGTGTGTGTGGGCTTGCATGGCACAGGATGTGGAGGAATGATTGTCAGGTGTGACATGGATGTCGATCGAGACACTGCGACAGTTGGCGGAGGTGTACACATGCATGCAGGTTTGGTGTTGTGTGTGCATGTGTAGTGTACTCCCTATGTTGCATGTGATGTGTGGATGACCTTTGGCTGCCCATGCTGTTGTATGTGAATGGATGGTGCTGGCTGTTGCATTATGGCTGTGGTATGGCTCATGTGTGCAAGTTGAAATGACATGTGTGTTGGGGATTGTGATGCCATGTGTGAGGTTTACCAATGCCACTCATGTATAACTGTCATGTGTGTATGAGTCCATTTTACAGTGCCCTGATGCCTGTGTTTTCTTTCTCCCTGTCTGCAGCGTCAACTGATGAAGAGTGCGGAGAAGGTGCTGTGGAGCACAGCGGCAGGGGTCGCACCACCAGCCGAAGACGCAAGGCCCGGATCCCATCCCAAGTTGTGATCTCGTCGGGGAGTGAGGAGTCTGGTGCGGCGTCCCAGGCCGCAGCTGGCGAGGGGAGGTCCAAGAGGCGGAGGTCGGAGTTGGACTCCTCAGCAGCAGAAGGGGCAGCTGGGACCCCACAGGGCCCAACGGGGGAAGATGGCACGGAGTCATCCAGGTTGGTGGGGTGTTTGGTGGAGGGTGCCCCTGCACTGCTGGGGGGTGGGGGTGGTGGGAGACATGGGTGGGGGCCTGGTGGAGGGTGCCTCTGGTGGCTGGGGGGTGGGGGTGGTGGGAAACATGGGTTGGACATGGGTGGGGGCCTGCTGGCAGGTGCCCCACAGTGCTGGGGGGTGGGGGTGGTAGGAGACATGGGTGGGGGCCTGGTGGAGGCTGCCCCTGCACTGCTGGGGGGTGGGGGTGGTGGGAGACATAAGTTGGGCATGAGTGGGGGCCTGGTGGAGGCTGCCCCTGGTGGCTGGGGGGTGGGGGTGGTGGGAGACATGAGTTGGGCATGGGTGGGGGCCTGGTGGAGGGTGCCCCTGGTGGCTGGGGGGTGGGGGTGGTGGGAGACATGAGTTGGGCATGAGTGGGGGCCTGGTGGAGGGTGCCCCTGGTGGCTGGGGGGTGGGGGTGGTGGGAGACATGGTTTGGACATGGGTGGGGGCCTGCTGGCAGGTGCCCCACAGCGCTGGGGGGTGGGGGTGGTAGGAGACATGGGTGGGGGCCTGGTGGTGGGTGCCCCTGGTGGCTGGTGGGTGGGGGTGGTGGGAGACATGAGTTGGGCATGAGTGGGGGCCTGGTGGAGGGTGCCCCTGGTGGCTGGGGGGTGGGGGTGGTGGGAGACATGAGTTGGGCATGAGTGGGGGCCTGGTGGAGGGTGCCCCTGGTGGCTGGGGGGTGGGGGTGGTGGGAGACATGAGTTGGGCATGAGTGGGGGCCTGGTGGAGGGTGCCCCTGGTGGCTGGGGGGTGGGGGTGGTGGGAGACATGAGTTGGGCATGAGTGGGGGCCTGGTGGAGGGTGCCCCTGGTGGCTGGGGGGTGGGGGTGGTGGGAGACATGAGTTGGGCATGAGTGGGGGCCTGGTGGAGGGTGCCCCTGGTGGCTGGGGGGTGGGGGTGGTGGGAGACATGGGTTGGACATGGGTGGGGGCCTGCTGGCAGGTGCCCCACAGCGCTGGGGGGTGGGGGTGGTAGGAGACATGGGTGGGGGCCTGGTGGTGGGTGCCCCTGGTGGCTGGTGGGTGGCGGTGGTGGGAGACATGAGTTGGGCATGAGTGGGGGCCTGGTGGAGGGTGCCCCTGGTGGCTGGGGGGTGGGGGTGGTGGGAGACATGAGTTGGGCATGAGTGGGGGCCTGGTGGAGGCTGCCCCTGCACTGCTGGGGGGTGGGGGTGGTGGGAGATATGGGTTGGACATGGGTGGGGGCCTGCTGGCCGGTGCCCCACAGTGCTGGGGGGTGGGGTGGTGGGTGACATGGGTGGGGGCCTGGTGGAGGGTGCCCCTGGTGGCTGGGGGGTGGGGGTGGTGGGAGACATTTGTGGGGGCCTGGTGGAGGATGACCCTGCACTGCTGGGGGGTGGGGGTGGTGGGAGAAATGGGTTGGACATGGGTGGGGGCCTGCTGGCAGATGCCCCACAGTGCTGGGGGGTGGGGGTGGTAGGAGACATGGGTGGGGGCCTGGTGGTGGGTGCCCCTGGTGGCTGGGGGGTGGGGGTGGTGTGAGACATGGGTGGGGGCCTGGTGGAGGCTGCCCCTGCACTGCTGGTGGGTGGGGGTGGTGGGAGACATGAGTTGGGCATGAGTGGGGGCCTGGTGGAGGGTGCCCCTGGTGGCTGGGGGGTGGGGGTGGTGGGAGACATGAGTTGGGCATGAGTGGGGGCCTGGTGGAGGCTGCCCCTGCACTGCTGGGGGGTGGGGGTGGTGGGAGACATGTTTTGGACATGGGTGGGGGCCTGCTGGCAGGTGCCCAACAGTGCTGGGGGGTGGGGGTGGTGGGTGACATGGGTGGGGGCCTGGTGGAGGATGCCCCTGCACTGCTGGGGGGTGGGGGTGGTGGGAGACATGGGTTGGACATGGTTGGGGGCCTGCTGGCAGGTGCCCCACAGTGCTGGGGGTGGGGGTGGTAGGAGACATGGGTGGGGGCCTGGTGGTGGGTGCCCCTGGTGGCTGGGGGGTGGGGGTGGTGGGAGACATGGGTGGGGGCCTGGTGGAGGCTTCCCCTGCACTGCTGGTGGGTGGGGGTGGTGGGAGACATGAGTTGGGCATGAGTGGGGGCCTGGTGGAGGGTGCCCCTGGTGGCTGGGGGGTGGGGTGGTGGGAGACATGAGTTGGGCATGAGTGGGGGCCTGGTGGAGGGTGCCCCTGGTGGCTGGGGGTGGGGGTGGTGGGAGACATGGGTTGGACATGGGTGGGGGCCTGCTGGCAGGTGCCCCACAGCGCTGGGGGGTGGGGGTGGTAGGAGACATGGGTGGGGGCCTGGTGGTGGGTGCCCATGGTGGCTGGGGGGTGGGGGTGGTGGGAGACATGGGTGGGGGCCTGGTGGAGGCTGCCCCTGCACTGCTGGTGGGTGGGGGTGGTGGGAGACATGGGTGGGGGCCTGGTGGAGGCTGCCCCTGGTGGCTGGGGGTGGGGGTGGTGGGAGACATGGGTTGGACATGGGTGGGGGCCTGCTGGCAGGTGCCCCACAGCGCTGGGGGGTGGGGGTGGTAGGAGACATGGGTGGGGGCCTGGTGGTGGGTGCCCCTGGTGGCTGGTGGGTGGGGGTGGTGGGAGACATGAGTTGGGCATGAGTGGGGGCCTGGTGGAGGGTGCCCCTGGTGGCTGGGGGGTGGGGGTGGTGGGAGACATGAGTTGGGCATGAGTGGGGGCCTGGTGGAGGCTGCCCCTGCACTGCTGGGGGGTTGGGGTGGTGGGATACATGGGTTGGACATGGGTGGGGGCCTGCTGGCAGGTGCCCCACAGTGCTGGGGGGTGGGGGTGGTGGGTGACATGGGTGGGGGCCTGGTGGAGGGTGCCCCTGGTGGCTGGGGGGTGGGGGTGGTTGGAGACATGGGTGGGGGCCTGGTGGAGGATGCCCCTGCACTGCTGGGGGGTGGGGGTGGTGGGAGACATGGGTTGGACATGGGTGGGGGCCTGCTGGCAGGTGCCCCACAGTGCTGGGGGTGGGGGTGGTAGGAGACATGGGTGGGGGCCTGGTGGAGGATGCCCCTGGTGGCTGGGGGGTGGTGGTGGTGGGAGACATGAGTCGGGCATGAGTGGGGGCCTGGTGGAGGGTGCCCCTGGTGGCTGGGGGGTGGGGGTGGTGGGAGACATGAGTGTGGGCCTGGTGGAGGCTGCCCCTGCACTGCTGGGGGGTGGGGGTGGTGGGAGACATAAGTTGGGCATGAGTGGGGGCCTGGTGGAGGCTGCCCCTGGTGGCTGGGGGGTGGGGGTGGTGGGAGACATGGGTGGGGGCCTGGTGGAGGGTGCCCCTGGTGGCTGGGGGGTTGGGGTGGTGGGAGACATGAGTTGGTCATGAGTGGGGGCCTGGTGGAGGGTGCCCCTGGTGGCTGGGGGATGGGGGTGGTGGGAGACATGGGTTGGACATGGGTGGGGGCCTGCTGGCAGGTGCCCCACAGCGCTGGGGGGTGGGGGTGGTAGGAGACATGGGTGGGGGCCTGGTAGTGGGTGCCCCTGGTGGCTGGTGGGTGGGGGTGGTGGGAGACATGAGTTGGGCATGAGTGGGGGCCTGGTGGAGGGTGCCCCTGGTGGCTGGGGGGTGGGGGTGGTGGGAGCCATGAGTTGGGCATGAGTGGGGGCCTGGTGGAGGGTGCCCCTGGTGGCTGGGGGTGGGGGTGGTGGGAGACATGGGTTGGACATGGGTGGGGGCCTGCTGGCAGGTGCCCCACAGCGCTGGGGGGTGGGGGTGGTAGGAGACATGGGTGGGGGCCTGGTGGAGGCTGCCCCTGCACTGCTGGGGGGTGGGGGTGGGGGTGGTGGGAGACATCAGTTGGGCATGAGTGGGGGCCTGGTGGAGGTTGCCCCTGGTGGCTGGGGGGTGGGGGTGGTGGGAGACATGAGTTGGGCATGAGTGGGGGCCTGGTGGAGGGTGCCCCTGGTGGCTGGGGGGTGGGGGTGGTGGGAGACATGGGTGGGGGCCTGGTGGAGGCTGCCCCTGGTGGCTAGTGGGTGGGGGTGGGGGGAGACATGAGTTGGGCATGAGTGGGGGCCTGGTGGAGGCTGCCCCTGGTGGCTGGGGGGTGGGGGTGGTGGGAGACATGAGTTGGGCATGAGTGGGGGCCTGGTGGAGGGTGCCCCTGGTGGCTGGGGGGTGGGGGTGGTGGGAGACATGAGTTGGGCATGAGTGGGGGCCTGGTGGAGGGTGCCCCTGGTGGCTGGGGGGTGGGGGTGGTGGGAGACATGGGTGGGGGCCTGGTGGAGGCTGCCCCTGGTGGCTGGTGGGTGGGGGTGGTGGGAGACATGAGTTGGCCATGAGTGGGGGCCTGGTGGAGGGTGCCCCTGGTGGCTGGGGGGTGGGGGTGGTGGGAGACATGAGTTGGGCATGAGTGGGGGCCTGGTGGAGGGTGCCCCTGGTGGCTGGGGGTGGGGGTGGTGGGAGACATTGGTTGGACATGGGTGGGGGCCTGCTGGCAGGTGCCCCACAGCGCTGGGGGGTGGGGGTGGTAGGAGACATGGGTGGGGGCCTGGTGGAGGCTGCCCCTGCACTGCTCGGGGGTGGGGGTGGTGGGAGACATGAGTTGGTCATGAGTGGGGGCCTGGTGGAGGGTGCCCCTGGTGGCTGGGGGGTGGGGGTGGTGGGAGACATGGGTTGGACATGGGTGGGGGCCTGCTGGCAGGTGCCCCACAGCGCTGGGGGGTGGGGGTGGTAGGAGACATGGGTGGGGGCCTGGTGGTGGGTGTCCCTGGTGGCTGGTGGGTGGGGGTGGTGGGAGACATGAGTTGGGCATGAGTGGGGGCCTGGTGGAGGGTTCCCCTGGTGGCTGGGGGTGGGGGTGGTGGGAGACATGAGTTGGGCATGAGTGCGGGCCTGGTGGAGGGTGCCCCTGGTGGCTGGGGGTGGGGGTGGTGGGAGACATGGGTTGGACATGGGTGGGGGCCTGCTGGCAGGTGCCCCACAGCGCTGGGGGGTGGGGGTGGTAGGAGACATGGGTGGGGGCCTGGTGGTGGGTGCCTATGGTGGCTGGGGGGTGGGGGTGGTGGGAGACATGGGTGGGGGCCTGGTGGAGGCTGCCCCTGCACTGCTGGTGGGTGGGGGTGGTGAGAGACATGGGTGGGGGCCTGGTGGAGGCTGCCCCTGGTGGCTGGGGGGTGGGGGTGGTGGGAGACATGGGTGGGGGCCTGGTGGAGGCTGCCCCTGCACTGCTAGGGGGTGGGGGTGGTGGGAGACATGGGTGGGGGCCTGGTGGAGGCTGCCCCTGGTGGCTGGGGGGTGGGGGTGGTGGGAGACATGAGTTGGGCATGAGTGGGGGCCTGGTGGAGGCTGCCCCTGGTGGCTGGGGGGTGGGGGTGGTGGATGACATGGGTGGGGGCCTGGTGGAGGGTGCCCCTGGTGGCTGGGGAGTGAGGGTGGTGGGAGACATGGGGGGGGGCCTGGTGGAGGCTGCCCCTGCACTGCTGGGGGGTGGGGGTGGTAGGAGACATGGGTGGGGGCCTGGTGGTGGGTGCCCCTGGTGGCTGGGGGGTGGGGGTGCAGGGGGACATGAGCAGGTGTGCAGGGTAGTCCCCTGTTTTGTGGGCTGCCTGCAGGGGCCGTGGAGGGTGTACAGGGAACACCTGTGAGGACCCACCCAGCCTAATCGCGTGTGATAATTCCCACGCACCCCTGTAATACACGTACCCAGCAAAATGGAGTGTGATAATTCCCACGCACCCCTGTAATTCACGTACCCTGCCAAATCGCGTGTGATAATTCCCGCGTACCCCTGTAATACACGTACCCTGGCTAATCGCGTGTAAAACTTCCCGCGTACTCCTGATATGAAGGTTGCCCGCTTTGCGTTCCTTTTTTGGCAGCCCTGTAAACTGGTCCAGGGTTAGCGCAGCCCTTTGCGATGATTTAGCGATGTTGATGGCTTTTCCTTGCGCGAGGGCGTTCTTGGGGGCGTTACTGGCGCTGCTGCAGGCTCGCTGCGATACTCTGCGCCACGGCTGGTTTGGGAGCATGAAATCCATGAATACACTGTGCGCGGAAATCGGTTTTAGCGCACGTGCCTGGCGCACACAATCGCACGCGGACACTCTGCGCCAGCCGCTTGCGACACTTTTCTGCGAAATTCTATGAATTACCCTGTTTGTCTCTTGGAAACACAATCAGAATGCTCTCTCATCCACCTACAGCCAGCTCTTCAACGCTTCCTTCCAACCCAACAATTTACCATTTGATGTGAAAATGCAGGCTTTCAAATGCAATGAACATAATCGAAATTTGACTGAAAAGGACAATAATCAATCCAGGGCATATCCAGGCTTTAGTGCATCCCCCACTAGTAGCAATCAATCACATGATCTGAATGCACCAGATACGTAGTCCTTTTCAGTTCTGACTCGTAAATTGAACTTACGTGATAAGGATCATGAAACTACCCATTATGAGATTCGGGCCCTTAAGTCGTCTCTCTCAGATATCTTGGGAAAGCTGAACAAGTTGGAGGGCTTAATTTTTGCGCAGTAAACCTTCTTTTCTTTAAAATCCTCAATGAATCATGTTTCTAAGTCAGCATTCCCTATGTGTGACATATCACAAACTGCTGCTATAGGGGTCTGCTCTAAGTCAACGCAAACGCTTGGTGATCCTATACCTCCTGCTACTAAAACATATCTTATTCTGCTGTCATAGGGAACACAACTCTAGGTAGCGAACACATGCGTGATGTACCTGCCAGAGACATATCGAAAGCTGTAATAATTAACATAGGAAGAATAACTGAAATTGAAACTCAACTAAAAAGCTTACAGGTAGCGCAGTGTAACAAACATAAGAACTGTCAGATTTCCTCCCAGATGAATGATATGGACATCGAGTACCTATACGATGCACCAAATAGTCCATCCCCATTGTCTGATCTAATTGAACAAAATGATAGTGCAGGTGCAATGTCCCACGAAATCTCTGAAGCCTTGCCCGACACAGAGACATATGGAGCATCCAATCAGTATCACTCTCGAACAGTGAAGCTTTTAGACTCAGAGCTCCGAAGAGAAGACTCAACAGAAATAAGAAACAAGACGGTTCAGACAAAATAAACAAAAATCAAACAACAAAAATTAATGGTCACAATTCTAATATGAAAAATCTCTGTAACATTTCTAACAATGATGAGCTTTTGGACCTAAATCAACTGAACGAGGAGTGTAAATCTCTAGAAATCAAAGAAGTTGAGTCGCGCCCAAAGGACAAATCTGAGTCCTCTACTAAAACTAACAAAAATAAAAAAGTGGGTATGAAAAGTCCTAGTCAAATGGATGCCTCACTAGCTGAGGACACTGCGTAGTTTAAATCAATTGACTCAGTTATAGTGCCTATCCAACTGTTGACCAACATCAATATCGTCAAACAAACGTATCTATCCAGTTTCTTCCCTTGTATAGACAATACAAAAGTTTGGAGTGTCGAGTTATCTAACGTACCTCCAGAAAAAAAAATAAGTCAAATTTTATTAGTTTGGAAGAAATTCAACCACAGCTCAAAAATGTTCCATCTAACACACCTGCTCCAAAAACTAAGGAAAATGGAAGTAGTAGTTCTAATGAGAATAATACAGCTGTAGTTATTAATTGACAGAATACATTGAATAAGGATACTGCTGAAGATCAAACTCTCCTTGAGCTCAGTCCTGAAACATCTAACATCATTGGGTGGGTGAGCGACCAAAGATCAATGGTAGGTCCAGACTCAATCCCACATACATTCTCAATATTTATAAACAGATTCCACCGTTTAGAACCTTAAACTCTGATGACATGGACTGGGTGACTCTGTCCCTAATAAACAATAATCACATGATTTGCCAATTCCATTCACATATTAAACATGAAATGGGTCTGGGAGCAGAGAGGTGATCTTGAACAACTTGGACTTAGTCCACACTTATTCAAAACTAAGGAAGAAGCACTTTTATTTATAGAGACTCAGGAGGAAACTAACGACGATGGTAAAAGCTCTATCTCCAATTGTGACAACGCATAACTAGCAAATGATGAGTTGTTCGCTCAGTTCTCCTCATTCGCCAGACCCATCAAGAACTGGTCATGGGTTGAACCTCTTATGAATAGCTTCCTATCAATCAAAAAATCTAACACACACATGCAGCCTAAACGTAATTCATTCAAATCTTGGAACTCCTGTTGCTTCAATAACTTGATTTCATGTTCAACTCTATGCCCCTTGCTAATAATCCTTCGATCATCCTACTTCAAGAGATTATGAAACTTCAAAATGTTTGCATAAATGGCTATACCTCCTATATGCAAGTGGCTAAAATTGGCCTTGCAGGTAGACCCTTTGGGGGTTTAGCTATTTTATTGGATAACAACATAAAACTCTCATTAGACTGATTTCTGCCTCTGAAGAATTGCTGGTCATAGAGTTTAGCACACTCAGTGAGGTAAAACTCATCTTTTTGATAATTTGTTTTTATTGGAATCCAGCAAGGATGGTGCAATCAACAATTTTTACTCACCTCAACACTATACTGGAAGATGTTTTCATTCAAAAGCCGAAATATGAAGTAGTAATTGGCGGGGATTTCAACTCCACTTGCCTGGACTCTGTAAGTGATAATTCTTGTCAAACCAATGTTAAATATGAGTCCATTTCCAAGATTAGAGGTCGTAGATGGGTTGAGTATCTATTTGAATGGGACATACAGATTGTTGAGGTAGAGAATAAACAACACACCTTTACCTGGCAAAGAGGTTCTAATAGGTCTTACATAGACTACTTTTTCATAACCATCAACTTAGTTAGTGCTTGTGATCTTGTGACAATAACTAATCCTGAATTGGGAGACCACGTGAACATAAACTCAAATGTGAACATGACTTTTAATGTTCATCAAATTGTACCAGCACTAGCATTAATAGAAATGGTCTGTGATGTAGTATCGGTTCATTGGAACATAACACTATGTCAGGAGCTAACACATAGGGTCAGCAAAGAAATCATGTTTGAAGCAGATATATCACAGTATGGAATGGATACACAACAAGCAGAGGAATGGAATAATTCCATTATTAAACATAATTTCAACAAATTGGCCAAAGAAAATCATACGAAAATGTGAGTCCATAATCACACCTTTAACTTGGAAGTTGCAAATCTAAAACGTCAGAAAAAAAAGTTGAAGGAACTCAAACCGTTAGACTTGACAGAGCACAACAGAGAAGTCTTAAAACACAGATTTGTCAGACACACAAAAACTAACTTAAATTGATCAAAAATAAGCTATACATTGCAGACAACCAGCAAATGATCTATAACCTGTGCAAACACAACGCTAAAAATGTTTGGGCAGTCTTAAGAAGCTCTGCCAGCACATGTATCGTTGGTTTTAATTCCTCCATATCGGGCAAAATACATCAGGCTTAGATATCAAATTCTGTCTGACTATACCGATGTATCATTTAAGAACTTGGACATATCAATCATGGGGCAATGTCAATGGTCCCTGATGGATGTCCAGTGGGCAATTTCCAAACTCAAGTACTCTAAAGCTGGTGCACCTGATGGCAGTCCATCTTGTGTACTTAAAACTGACCTGCACTTTTGGGCTGCAATATTAAAAACTAAGTATGACTACATCTTCAATGTGAAAATAATTCCAGAGTCGTGGCTCACCTCCATCATCCTACCCATTCATGAAAAGGGCAATCCTTCTGATCTTTCAAACTTCAGACCAATTGCTCTCATGGATGCCTCATCAAAGGTCTTTTCCAGTCGTATCCTTAATGAACTTGAATGATACATCCAAGACCACAACATTCTATTCTGTTTTCAGGTTGGATTTCGGAATCATATGGGCACTGCTTTAAATGCTTCTCACGCACATTCTGCAAACAACCATGCTCTTAGACTGTGGCCCGGTCTATATGGCTTCCCTGGATATGACTGCAGCCTATGACTTTTTTATATGCAATCATCTCTGGAACTAAATGACAACTCTGGGTATACCTTTACACTTAATTCTTTTAATTGCCATGCTTTATTGCAATACTAGTTATAGGGTGTGGATAAACCAAGAAGGTTCACTCACTGAACCTATTACTACTTTTACAGGAGTGAAGTAAGGATATAATTTGGCATCTATTCTTTTTAATCTTTACTTGAGTGACCTCAACGAGATATGGAAACAAAACATGTTCTCAGTCAGACTCTGCAAACTCCACCTACAGTGGATGGCCTTCGCTGATGATCTGATTTTCTTTGATAAAACAACATTTGGATTACAGAAAAAACTTCAATTATTCACGACTTATGCTCAAAAGAACAATCTACAGTCGAATCCTGCCAAATCCAGCATTGTGATCTTCACCAATAGAAAGAAGATATGCTCTTTTAAATGGTCACTTGAAGATACCAGAATTGATCGTACACTTGCCATACTGTACCTAGGGTACAACTCATGTAATACCGCCTCTATAATTAAGTGGAAGAAGGTGTTAAATCAAAAAGTCAGACCACTCTTGTCTCAGATGACAATAATATATAGAAAGTATTGCAAATTCTCAGTCTTGCCTTTTATTGATTTGTATATCTTGAAGGTTGAAGCAATTCCACTACACAGTCTAGACATGTGCCTGTTGGACTTAGACAATATTTTGGATAAAGTACAGCACAGGATTTGGAAAAATACTCTGGGTTTAGCCAACTCTTTGCCAAACCTTATTTTGTGACACGAGCTTGGGTTAAATTCTCTATCCTCTAAACATCAATGCAGAAAGATGACCAAATACTCGAAAATTATTAACCTTCCCCGTAATTCCATTTATGAAGATCTGTCGCAGATGCCTATTGAGTCACATCTAACATCTCTTGCTCGGTTTGATGTGAAAATTATGACATTTTTATTAGAATATATGTAAATACTCCACAGCTTTGCTTATGTCTGTCCCATGTCAAGAAAAAAACATTATGAATACAATTGGGCACACATGATTGCGGCAAATACCAGATATAGTTCATACAACAAATATGCTTGCTTTGCGAAAAACAGAAAACGTTGATCCGTGTATTTGCCTTGCTTTCCCTGTGAGAAAGCACAAGCTCTGTTTATTAGATTTAATTTTAGCCAGTTGCCTACCAACGACCAAATTCACCATTGGCATTCCAAAAATTTTAAAAGAGGGGGGCGCTGTTGAGCAGCCCAAAAATGGCTGCCTAGCCTTAGAGCTCCGTGTGGATCCGACACAAATCCGGCTGCATCAGCGGTCTGCCTAGACGCCACCACCCAATACTGACTTGGAATATTTAAAACACACTGTTGGATGCTTGGTTCCAACTCTGAACGAATCCGGACTCCGGAAGACCTGCCACGACTGACAGCTGTTTGCAGGCTGACCGCATGTGTGGCTCTCAGCTCCACTACCCATCTGGCCTTGGATGACTGTCTGCCCCTGCGGCGAGGGGCTGAGCCTGCCACCCGCAGCGCACTGGGGGCCTGCTCACTTGGGCCCCACACCACATCTTGGTGTGCTGCCGTGGCCCCCCCCTGGGCCTGTGGCGACTTGGCTGTCACGCCGCGCTGCTGCCTGGGAGGTGCGGCTGCACCCCGGCCAGCGTTGGCGGTGATGCCATCGGCGTCCTCCCCGGGACTGCGGACTGGCCCTGATACGCCGGAGGCCAGGGGGATGCTCCAGACGTCACACAGAACCTGAACCTATGCTGGGGAATGCCCCCTTGGGCCGCACACCCTGAGTCCCTGGCGGGCTACTACTAGGCACCTCTCCCCCTGGGAGCATCCGCGCTCTTTGCTACGGGCACTGGCTGATCCGTGAGGTCGCTCCCCGCGATCTTGGACTGGCATGCTTGCAGGGCAGGTGAGGAGCTGGGGGGGGGGTTAACTTCTGTGTACGTCTGCTGCCTGTGCTGTCGGCCGCTTACTGGTCCTCCACTCTACATTGCACCTTCCCAGGTGTGGCCCCAACACTGCACCTGCCTATACCTTTGAACTGTGCACAGGCCATATGGGGACCTCGCCTATCTCTCAGGCATTATTTGGCCCCTGCTGACTGGACTAGGCCATAGGTTGTGCTTCTCTATCTGGACCCCTGTACCCACATAATCACTGATGCATGGGTGATCTGGCAAGGCCCTGGGCTCCATCTACTTTAGTGCTCAACTGCCTGACGGCCCACAACCTCGCTCTCCAACGGTCAGGAGCCACTGGACACGTGCATATTTTCCCTCTGCCATTATCAAAGGTCATTACTCCTATGTGGGATGGTACACCACATCACTACCCCTGCATACTCAATGTTGGATGGCTGAGACAGCTGGTGGACCCACTGTAGCTTCATTATAGCCCTATCAACACTTTGTCTTTGGACTCTGTCACTGCCAACTCCCAGTGCCCCTATTTGGTGCCCCATTGCCCCTTCCTGCACTTGCTGGGCACCATTAAATTGAGCTGTACTTCTGCTCTCCACATCGTCCCAGGCATCGCCCACTGGGGTACCTTAGCGCCTGATACTACGCCGGAAAGGTCTAACCCATCCCGGGGGGCTAATAAGGTGGGGGCTATGGAGAGGTTCACAAAGGCAGTGCCGAGGTCCGAGCCAGGGTCTATATCATCTATCCAGGAGGAACCCAAATCTGAATCGCATCCCAGCGCACCAACCCCTGATCTCACTACAATGAAGGAATCAATGGCCAAGAACTTTGCATACTTCCACGAGAAGCTGGACAATATCAACGCCAATATCGCTTCACTTAAATCATGGGTTGACCAAGCTGGGACTAGGATCACTGAGGCAGAAAACAGAATTGGGGTGAGCGAGAATGGCCTGCACAGCCTTCAGGTCACAGTTGCCACCCTGACCCGAGACATGAAGATCGTGATTTGGAGTCTCTCTCGTGCAGGAACAACCTATGCATCATAGGGGTCCCGGAGAATGCCCTTAAGGGGCGCATGGAGGTGGCAGTCGAGAACTTACTTAAAGAGCTGCTGGGCAACCCTGCCTTGTCCCCATATTTCACAGTTGACGTGCCCTAAACCAGGGTACTTCCCCAGGCCTATCATCACTAGAATCCTCAATTATAGGGACAGGGACCTTATCCTCTGCCTGTCACGCGAGAAGGGTGACCTGCGCCTCGACTCACATACCATCTGGATATTCCCCGACTTCTCTGTTGGAGTGCAACAGGAGAGGCACCAGTTCCTTGGCGTCAAAAAACTGTTAAGAGAGCGTAACGTCCCGTACGCAATATTGTTCCCGGCATGGCTCAAAATTGCTTATAAGGAAAAACTGTACTTTTTTACCATCCCAAAGGAAGCTGTGAAGTTCATAGAGTCACAAATACCACTTCACAATCCAGCAGAGGACACTATGGACAACGGCTGAGCACTAGCTGGCTAGATTTCATGTAACCTTTGTTTGGTCATTAATGTTTGCTTCCTAATGAGATGATGCTAATAACGACTCATTGATCTAACTTCGCATATACACCCGATTCCTGCAGCATTTGCGCCAAATGGGTTCCCTCCTGACTGCCACTATTTGCTCCTCACCCTATTCTGCTCAATTTGACATAGGCGTGTACTTGCTTCTGAGTTTTAACCAATTGGTCTCATGCTGCCGGGAACCAACTGCTCATATTGCTTAATGCTTCGATCAAGCCCTGTTTAGCTACGCTCACTGGTGGTGTGTAATATGCGATTGCTATGAGTACCGCTGACTAACGTACCGCTTTTGATACCTAATGTTCCCTGCTTTGTTTATGTGTCAACTACACAGCAACAGCACGCCCCATTGCAGTTGCAATGTTCATTTTCCTAGGGTTGTTGGTGGGTGTTGGCCCCTGTTGGGCCAGTAGCTTGGTAGATCCATGTTGGGATTTGCCCGCTAACTCCTGTTCTGAGGGAAGGTTTGGTACAAAGGGGAGGGGGGAGGTTGGGGACACTACCTGCCAGGAAGGGGTGGTGGGGGAGGGGGGAGGAGTTGATTGGGGGAGTTATACTGGAAATGGCGGAGGCAGACCAGCATATCACGTTACATCGGGGTGCCTTCAGAGTGACTACACTGGCTGCAAACACATACTGCGACAACATAGCTGGAATGTGCCCTAGACAACTGAAATGTCCACTACCATAATGTCCTGGAATGTTTGTGGTTTGAGTAATCACACCAAGGCCCGTAAAATCATGGCTTATGCTCACAGACATGGTTGCAAAATATTACTTCTACAAGACACGCACTCTAAGGGCCCCCTGGCAATGAGTATGGCACCATCATGTGGACCTAACAGATATTCTACCTCCTATTCCACTCGGGCCAGAGGTGTGTTGACAATGATTCATAAATCCATTAAATTCATACTACACAAGTGCTATATCGAACTCAATGGGAGATACGTAGTATTACACTGCACAATTGCAAACAGAGAATACCTTCTTGTGAACACACATGGTACCAATGTGGATACCCCCGATTTTGTGTATACGTTGCATCTATACTGCTCGCTTATGTGGGAGTCCAGATCATCTGCGGAGGGGATATGAACTTGATATTAAACACAAGGATGGACAGGACTGGGACTTCCGCAGGTCACTATCTGGTGCGGCACGCAGGCTGCAGGCACATAGCGCAACACTTCACATCCAATACACCTGGAGGATATTACATCCACAACTATGTGAATATACCCATTATTCCTTTGTCCACGATAGCTCCTCCAGAATCGATCTGTTCGTAGTGTCAAGCGGGGTGATGGGAAGGGTGGGGGGAGCGCAAATACTGACCCGTACCCTCTCTGACCATGCCCCAATCATCCTATTGTTGGAATTGGGGCTACCTGCCCCAACATTTAACACATGGAGATTCAAGTCTGCTGCCCTTCGAGACACTGGGCCTCATCACGGCTTTGGCGGTAGCCATGCCGCTATTGGCGGCATGGCTGCCTCCAAAACCGGGTCCGGGTTGCCCGAATGGGGAATTACCGGGCCATTCCGAGTTTGGAGGGTCCAGCAATTCCTCCCTCAGGGAACCCGGGCCCGGACCTTCCCCATTCCCATTCGAGCCCCCATAGGGCTCAATGGGAATGGGTGCAGGGAGCTAACAACGGGCCGATTACGATCGGCCCATTGTTAGCTCCTTGGTCCCCTCGCGGGACCCAGTACCGACGGCTGGTTTTACCGTAATCAGGCAGAATGGGTTTAACGGGTCCGCATCCATTAGCGGCACCCGTAACCCATTCCGTCAAGATTGTAATGAAGCCCATTGTGTTTAAGGCTGATATCTTAGCTGACATCGAGTCCTATTTTGAGCACAACAATCCTCAGGCCACTACTATTGGTGTCTGTTGGGACGCCTTCAAAGCCTATATCAGAGGAATATCCATATCTAAGGAGGCGGGAGTACTGAAGACAATGGGGGTCATTCTGAGTTTGGAGGTAGAGATGGTGCTATTAGCTGGTCAGACCAGTCATTCCTGGTGGGACCCGCTAAGGGACCTCGTAATAGGGCAGTAAGGGGTTAACAGCACCGGCATCCTTACCGGTGCCGTTACCCCCCTACTGCCGCAGTCAGAATGACCGCCAATAAGAGCAGACCTCAGCTGCTCCAAGTCCAGACTGCGTGAGTTGGAGCAGGATTGTTAGACATCGGTCGACCCAGCCACACTTGCCCTAATTAGCGATGTACTTCAGTCGTTCAACGCACACACCACCAGGGAAGTCCAATACTTTAGCCATCCACAGGCCGCACAGAGGTATGGAGAGGGCGATAGACCTAGTAAAACATTGGCTACTTTAACAAGGGTGGAGTGGGGTCAGGCCCAGATTGCTTGTGTCAAGGACGGACGAGGTGTTACACAATGGTCTGACCAGCAGATACTGGACATCTTCACTGACTTCTATACAAACCTCGATTCCCAACCCCCCGAACATAGTGAACGGCATATGAGGGATCTCCTCGATCAGAAACCCACAACATGTATCTTCCCCGCAATCAGGGACCAACTGGACTCCCCGATCCTACTAGACGAAATAGTAGACGCCGTATCAAATATCCCTAAAGGTAAAGCACTGGGTCCCGATGGGCTCACGGACGAATTCTACCAGCAACACATAGCGATACTGGCCCCCAAGCTATTGGAGGTATGGGACGAGTCACTCCACGTATCTGCCCTCCCCCCCGCCTTGCGTGAGGCAGTTATTATGGTGCTACTTAAACCCGGTAAACCCAGCGATGAATGAGGCTAATACAGGCCCCTTTCACTCATGAACATGGACACCAAGTTCTTCACCAAAGTAATAGCATTTCCTCCCAGTTATGACACACATGGTCCACCAGGATCAAGCAGGCTTTGTACCAGAGAGATTCACTTCCCACAACATTAGGCAGCTGCTCAATGTTTTGGGACACATTGATCAGGGCCCGAATGCGTTTGCGGTCACACTCGATGCTCAAAAAGCATTTGATATGGTATCCTGGAAGTACATATGGTTAGTGCTGGAGACGATGGGCATTGGCCCCAATATGATCAGATACATCAAACTACTATACACCTCTCCAGTAGCCAGGGTTCGAGTCAACTCCCTGACATCCACTCTGATCCCACTCTTCAGAGGCACCCGACAGGGCTGCCCATTCTCCCTGATTCTCTTCACGTTGGCAATAGAGCCAATGGCAGACCACATCAGAGCACGCCACTCTCGCAGGGGAATAGGACTGAAAGACACCCCCAAGATTATATATCTCTATGCAGATGATGTATTATTGTATATCAGGTACCCCGCTATCCATCTCGATCCAATCCTGCGAGATATCAATCGCATAGGCACCCACTCGGGATTCGCAATCAATTACTCCAAATCTGAGGTCTTTCTGCTTACTAGCTCCACCCAACAACTGGCCACTGAATACCCACTCCGCTGGTCACCCGGCGGATTAAGTACCTGAGGGTCCAGGTGTCCCTAACTAAAGATAAACTGCTAGCTGACAAGTACCTGGCCACGGCACAGCTAGCTGAGTCCAGAATGGCTCGTTGGTGCTCTCTCCCATTGTCATTCGCTGGGAAGCTTTCACTCATCAAGATGGTATTTCTTCCCAAGTTATTGTACACATTTAGTAACATACCCATCTGGCCAGGGGGGAAATACTTTACAAGACTACATAAGCTGTGTGCGCAGTTCCTGTGGCATTCCTGTGGCACTCCGGTGCGGTGCGCAAAAAATGGTCAGATATGACGCTCCCATGCGAAAGAGGGGTATTTACCGCCCCTGACCTGGCGTTCTATTGGGTGGTGGCACAGGCGCAATATGCCTCTCATTGGTATCCTGGCTCCCCTTCCCGCCCACATGTCAAGCTGAAGATCCTGGCAGCAGCCAGGGTGTTAATGTAATGACACTCATATTGCACCAGCAGTATACACCGGACTTGCCCATCGACCCAGTCAGAACCACTGTACATGCCTAGGGCCGATTGTTCAGTGCCACAGCAGATCAGGAACCCTATTACAAGTGGCTCCCTGTTTGGGGATTCCCCGTGCTCGAGCATACACACGACACGGCCCTGGCACGACACTCGGGCACCCTGGGCTATCATGCACTAACAAACCTCTATCCTGATGGGCGTTTCATAAACCTACAGACATGGAGGCCGGGCCGTTCCAGGTCGGCACTAGAGTTTCTGCAATACTATAGGCTGCGCGCTGCCTTCCGCGCCCCTTGACCTGATTTCCCCAATGAGCCCCGGGACTCTCCAGGGATTGCATACACCACTAATTCAGGGGGAGCCTGTGGCGTTGTTTCTTCATTATACAAACTGTTATTGACGAGTGCCCCGACTCGACCCTCCAGGGCACACAGTGAGTGGGCAGATGAACTGGGCCTTGAGGATTCTGACCACCCATGGGAAAAAATGTGCTCGCACACCAACAGAGTCTTCCTCAATTTCTGCTACCATGCCATGCAATACAAATTGTTGAATATACTGTACTACACCCCTCTTAGGATCTTTAAATTTGTCGTACCATTCCGCACTCCTGCCCCCGCTGTAAGGCGGAGTATGCAGACCATCTGCATATGTTCTGGACATGCCATAAACTGAGGGAATTCTGGGAAAGAATCCTAAGGACATTATCTGAGATCAGTGACACTGTTATTGACCCTGACCCGATGGGAGTCCTGTTTGGGGTGTGGAAAGCCGACAAAGCTAAACATATGGCAACATTTTTAAATATAAGTTGCATAGTGGCCAAGAAATGCGTACTTCAGAGTTGGAAGAGTTCTTCTCCCCCTACATTTCAGAAGTGGTTACATGTGCTTACTTGTATGTATGTACTGCTCCCCCACCTGGTGCAAAGTTGCTCTTACGGTTACTGTATTACTGCATATGCACATTGAATCTATTGTTTGCTCTGATGTATGCGTTTGCTGTATACCTCTGCCGACAAAAATAAAAAAATAAAAAATGTTAACAGGAATGTGGGTATGTGTCACTTCTGTTTGTTGAGCAATCAACCTGAAACTTTAAAACATCTTGTTATTTTTTTTTCACCCTTTGAAACTGCTAGAATGGTGTCAATTGCCAAATCAAATTTAACATTGGAGAAACCAACTTCTCGAGGGACTTTCTATGGATACTATGCATGTGGGGTGAGATCACTTGATTAGTCATAGCACTCACTCACCTCCTGACCATAATGAATGATCAATTGTCTTTGTTAAGGAGTGCGTAGTGCCTTAAATTTTGTTTGTAGTAACCTTACTTCTTGCATTAGCATGGAATGCAGTTTTACATTAAGAGCTAAGCTCATAAGCAGGTTTTGACTGTTTTTATAAGTGGAAATGTTAATGTTAGATTTACAACAGATTAGCACTCAGCAAATCTGTTTTAACATTTTTTTATTTTTTTATTAAGTTTTACTTGTTTGCGTTTCATGTCAAAATGTTTACTGCTTGGTTTGCTTGGTTTGCACATTAGCGATTTTGCACAAACTAAACAGAGTAATCACTGAATATGTAGGTTATGTTCCTTTCAGGGACTTATAATGTTAATGTTAATGTTAAAGGACATTTGTACCGAGCCCTATCACCACCGAAGTGGTCCGCTGGCGCTCTGGCGGCTCTGAAAAAGCAGAGGAGAGGGGGTGGGTTAGCGGGAATAAACTGGAAAAGTGCAAGAGAGCAGTGATTTGCTGTTGGCAGCCTCAGCCCGGTGGGTCAGTTGGCTGGGCTTGGGGTGTTTTATGGTCCATAGTCGTCGTGTGCTGTTGTGCAAGTCTATGTGTGGTTTGTTTTGTTGTTGCATTGTTGTGAAGTTTGTGTGGATTGTTGCGTTTTAGGCTTGTGGTTGTGTTTGGTTATAGTTTGAGAGGTGTATGCAGAATGATGGAATTGTTAGTTAGTTGGTTAGGTGGCATTGCTGTCCTTGCAATTGTGGGATTCCATCTAGGTGCGGTACATGCTAACAGTCACATTTCTATCTAGATGCCACGCATGCTAAAGTTCAGAATTCCATACTAGTGTGGCACATGCTAACAGTCACATTTCTGTCTAGATGCGACGCAAGCTAGGGTTCGGAATCTTGAGTGTGGTGCATGCTAACAGTCACATTTCTATCTAGATTCGACGCAAGCTAGGTTCAGAATTCTAAGTGTGGTGCATGCTAAGAATCACATTTCTATCTAGATGCGACGCGAGCTAAAGTTCAGATTTCCATATTAGTGTGGCACATGCTAACAGTCACATTTCTATCTAGATGCAACGCAAGCTACCCTCAGAATTCTAAGTGTGGTGCATGCTAAGAATCACATATGCTAACAATCCCTTTTCTGAAATTCCATCTAAGTGTGGCATATGATAACAATCATATTTCTATCTAGGTTCAACGGGGGCTAAGCTTGAGAATTCCATCTAGGTGTGGCATATGCTAACAGTGATATTTATGTCTAGATGCGGCGCATACTAAAATTTAGAATTCCATCTAAGTGTGGCATATGCTAACAATCAAATTTCAGTCTAGTTTTGGCGCAGACTACACTTGAGAAATTCCATCTAAGTGTGGCATATGCTAACAATCACATTTCTGTCTAGATTTGGCGCAGAATAAACTTGTGAATTCATCTAGGTGTGGCATATGCTAACAATCACATTTCTGTCTAGATGCGACGCGGGCTAAGCTTGAGAATTCCATCTAAGTATGCTCGCAATCACATTTCTGTCTAGATTTGGCGCAGGCTAATCTTTGTGGTTCTCTCGGGGTATGGTACTAGTTAACATTATACTGCAGGCATGAATAGGTTCAGGCTGGTGGTCACATATCTCTCTAATAATGCATGGTGTAGGTCTGTAGCAGTCTAGGCACTCTAACTTACCTTATTGAAAGGTAAGTTAGAGTGGCAGGAGCTTTCAGGAGTAGAGTAAGTGCTCTACCCCCACCCATGCCAGCACTTACAGTTTTGTCGGTGTCTGGTGGCTTCATTGGCTTCCCCTGCTGACACCTGCAGACACATCTTGGAACCGCCAATGTGGGAGCCGCCTTGTCCTTGGACCCTTAGCCGCAGGGGCTGCCGGTCAGTGGGCTGCCCAGGGGAGAACAGGTAAGGCCAGGGAGGCAACCAATCACGGGAGGGGGAGGGCTGGGAGGCGGGCTTAAGGCTGGGGAGGAACGACATGGAGAGCTGGGGCTGCAAGGCAGCACACGGGCCTGGGGGCAGAAAAAGGCAAGGCCTAAGATTTTGGAGGGCCAGGGGTGCTCGAGGGGCTCACCTGCTCACCCAGGGATGCAGGATGTTGAATGTGTGATACCTGGGTGCAGCAAGCGTGGTCATCTGTGCCTGGGAGGGGGAGGCTGGGAGGCGGGTTTAAGGCTGGGGAGGAACGACGGGGAGAGCCGGGGCTGCAAGTCAGCACGTGGGGCCTGGGGGCAGCCAAAGGCAAGGCCCAAGATTTTGGACGGCCAGGGGGGCTCGAGGGGCCACCTGCTCACCCGGGGACGCAGGATGTTGAATGTGTGATCCCCGGGTGCAGCAAGCGTGTTCATCTGTGCCTGGGAGGGGGAGGGCTGGGATGCGGCCTTAAGGCCGGGGAGGAACAATGCGGAGAGCCGGGGCTGCAAGGCAGCACGCGGGGCCTGGGGGCAGCAAACGGCAAGGCCCAAGATTTTGGAGGGACGAGGGGGCTCGAGGGGCTCACCTGCTCACCGGGGGACGCAGGATTTTGAATGTTCTATCCGCGGGTGCAGCAAGCGTGGTCATCTGTGCCTGGGAGGGGGAGGGCTGGGAGGCAGGCTATTTCATCAATTGTTATTGAATAATTATTGAACATAAAGTAAGGAGATATGATTTGTTTTATAAGATGTTTGTAAAGGTTTCTGTCTAAACCATATACAAAAAAAATGCTCATCTATCCTAAGTGCTCTTATAAAACATATAAAAGCAATTGGCTCTTCTTGTTCTATTTATTGTGTACTCTGGTTGCTCATGATAATACAGAGATAGGTATAAAGCTAAGGAGGTATTTCTTTTCACCCCGTGAGTATCAAAATAATGTGAACTGGGGCTGATCACAGAGTTGGATTCCCATATTACAGTCTTCAGGTGATACATACATTCTATGCAGAATTTCTACCAACAATAGTTTACCAACAAAATGGAAAATTGTTTCCTAGTACTTACCAAGTCCGGTTTTTAGCTTGCCGCTCATGATCCCAATATTAGATTAACATCGGGTAGTCCTGTGGCTCTGGGGTGGGTACAATATATACTACAACAATCACCAGAGATCTTATTTTAAGGTCTATCTGGGTGATTTGTGATACCCATTGGAAAACGGGGGTATAGTGCAACCTAGGACAATTTAGGTAGGAAGGTCAGGAATTAATGCTGTTGTAAGCCACATCTATCTCCCCAAAATGTTAATCTAAATTTATTTTTGCGGGTACATCTTACGGTGACCATGAAAGCAGTTAACTTCTCTTATCTTATTTTCGTCCACCCCTTTGGTAATAACTGTGGACGTATGGCAGATATTTTGCTTTCCACTGTCCAACAAAGCCCAATCATTACTGTTGGTATAGGGTTATGGTATTCTATACATGTTCTTACCTCCTGTATAAAGATAGTTGTTTTTATGCTTTGTCCTTAATTTTTTACCATTAGGAAGAGCTCAGGATATATCATTCTTCCCACCACCTGAATTTGATGTTTGGGTATACAGAATATTGGCAAAATATAAGGGGGCAGTTTTATTTGGACCTTTTGTGGACTTTTAAGGACCTGTATCAATTGGCAAGATGGAAGAAGGCGCACATTTAAGGGGGGAACCTCTCATAGGATGGCCATTCTCCCACATGAATATAACCTCTTCCCTGTGTAGGAAGATAGGGAAATAGGGGATTTATGTTCCAGAATCTCCAATTCGCCTGCTGGGAAAGAGCAATTTGGAGCTTTTACCTGCAAAATTGGAGACTGTGTTTGCGCACCCTGGTTGGAGGTAGCAGACAGTTGGAAAGCTTCCTTATTGTCTGCCTGCACCTTTGTGGTATTTTGTTTAGACAAGAAGTTTGGCAGTCAATATATCCCTAAGGGATAGTTCTCTTTAACCTAAACTAATTCCCCATCTCACCCGTCCATGGAGCTCTCAAAGAATGGTAGTGACTATCTGGTGGGAACAAAGCTGCCACCACTTTCTCCATCGGGAGTCCCTATCCTAGATGTGTTGCCTTGGGGAGCCTGCTGGGATGTTTGTTCCAGTGGTTCTTGTGTTTCAAACTTTCCCAGGCTGGATATGTATGGTGTTCTCAGCTCAAAGGTGTTCCGGCTCTCCTCCATGCCCAATAGGGCTATTGTCTCGGTGGGCTGACCTTGAGGCTGTGGATCTTGGTTCTCTGAAATGTTCTATTTTCAGGGGGAAGGAGATCTTCCATGATGTTAGCTGACTGGTTGTTCCCGTATTTACTAATGGGGTTATGCCCTCGATTCTACTATGACCAGAGTCAAGTTTTAACTCAGTTTCCAATTTCGGGTAACATAAAAAATAATTCTGCTACCATCTTCCCACCATGTTGTTTCGCTGGGTTATCTCTATCTCCCTCTCTATATTTATTATTTGCAGAAGGTTGCCATGGGGTTACATATAGTAAATGTCAATCAACTAACCCTCCTAATCTTACTTGTTACTGGACAAGATGTTAAAGAGGACACATTTCATTACGTCTCCACAGGATAGGAGGGGTGGGACTTGTAATTTCCTCTTTCAGCCCATTTATTCCCGGGCATAATATATAATCACGGAGCAATGGGATATCTATTCTGAAGCCCAAGGAGAGCACAATCTTATTCACACCAGGAACCCAACATTTGTGTGGCAAAAAGGTCTTAAGCATTAGCCATCTTAGTCACTTGTGAAATGTGTAGGTTGGATAGTACACCATGGCAGTCTTAAGAACACGTGACTTTCGTATGCTGGGGACTACATCAATGAAGCCTTAAGCACACCTGGATTTTGTAGAGTATCCTAAGGCATTCGAGCCATAGGTGAATTGTGTATGCAGGGGCATAAAGAAAGGTTGGCATAGCCACACATTAATTTTCGAGGCAGCAGATAACACCAAATCAGCCTTCCATGCATGCATTTCAATATGGAAAAGTAAACTAAAACAATCTAAGACAAACTTACATTTTGCTAGTGGATGAGTATTCATAGAGTGAATAACGTAGGTGAAGAAGTGTGCCAAAACAGTTGTAGGCACACTTCAATTGTGTTGGTAGGGTGTTCCCAAAGGTATTCACCAAGGTAGTGTTAGGCACAAGTGGATTTTTCAGGTGAAGGAGTTCACCACAGCAGTCACTGACACACCTCACTATTGAAGGTATGAGAGTATGCACAGGAAGTCTTAAACCCATATGAATTTTGCAGTTGGAAAGGTATGCCAAAGCATTCTTAGATACATATGCATTTTGAAGGGAGGGGCATACACAGTGTTATTCTTTGTAATATGTAAATTTATTAGGTGAAGCAGTACACCAAAGCACCCTTAGGCCAACTTACATTACCAATGTAGTCTACGGCAGACTTATTGCATGCTCCTTTGACAAACTTCATGGCTTCAGATAACTCATTGGTCTCGATGGCCCCTGATAGGAAATTACAAAAATGCCCTACTTCACACACACACATGCACACACCATGACTCTGAAGTCATTTCTGTCAGCAATGGAAATGGAAATGAACCTATTTGAAAGTAATACAATTCACCTGACAATGGACATTTGGACCAGGACTCCAAGAATTGATTTTCTGGCCATTACTTATCACTGAATCCCTATTCCTATTTTTAGTAACCACCTTCAGCAAAGTCCAGGTAAAATTTGAAACATTTACATTTAGATAGGTGAGATACAGTATGCAAAAGTTGGACTGTATGATCATTATTGTTCCCGCTATAGTACAATGTTTTATCAGCTATGAAAATGCATTTGTCTCAACCACTTAGCTGAGGCACTGCCCATGTCCGGGTACAGTGTTCACAAACTGGAGGTTCTTCCTGAATTTTTTTTCCCCTAATAGCGGTTCCATGTGATAATATCCCCGCAAAAATATCGGCATACAAAAATTTCGCCATATTTTTGCGGCGATATTACCTCATGGAACCTGCTGGGGACACCCCTGCAACCCCCATATATTTTAAAAGGGAGCGGGGCACACCCCCGCAAACCCCCCACCTATTTACCCCATAAATTATCCCCACCAAAAATATTGCCTATGGCCGTTCCCGATGACCATGTGTATGGCGATATTTTTTGTGGGGATAATATTACCTGATACCCTAACAGCTAGTCGACCCACTGTATGTATGCATGAGATTTATAAAGTATGAACCTGAGAAGCAAGAGTGCCCTGTGGTAAGGCTATGTTATGCACCAAGTGGGTTACAGGTAAGTGTGCAGTGATACCATAGAAGTCAGGATTCATAGAGGGTGAGGGGTAGTGTGTGAGGTCAAAAGAGGGAGAACTAGTGAGGAGTGGAGTGATAAGCAATTGGCAAAATGCTATTTTATTAATAGAGTCTTCAGTTCCTTCATGAAGTGTAGGATGAAGGGGGACAGTCACTTCTCCCTTAACTTCTCACAGTCGTTTCATTTTTGATAACTTGTAACCGAGAAAGGGAGCATATTAGCAAAAGGCATGTTTCCTTTTTTCCACCTGGTAGTTCTTTATTTCCATCCTGGCAATCTAGTGTTTTCTGGTGGTGAGCTGGCTTCCGCAAATGGTCAGCTTCTCAGCCATGTAGAATAGCTTTTGTGTTTTTGTGTTATGACTGCTATATAGGTGATGCAAGTTCTCTTGGACATAATGCATACTTGAAGGAGTGGCCTGTGGCCTGTGTAGTGCCTTCAAGATGGAGGAAAGACCCACTTTCTGATTCCCAATACTGAGTTCACAAACTGAAGCTTCTGTCTCAATCTATGTTTTTCTGCCAACCACCACAACCACTGTGTAAGTTCTAGTACTGTAGTCACAACATGGAGGATCTGCCTTAATCTCTTGGGCTCCAGCAACAGATTGAAACATTGACATCTAAAAAGGTGACTAGTGGTGGTAAAGTGGTCGTACCTGTCGATGGTTCCATTATTTCAGTTTGTGCTGGGCCAGACATGGGGGATCAGGAAGATATTTGGGCTGGGCCAGAGTGAGGGAGCATAAGGTATGTTTTCTAGAGGGTGACCAGAGACAAATTGAAGTGTCAATCAATAGTCCTCTGCCACTACTTCAACTACTAGAGGGGATGCAGCAGTAGTGGTGCCTGTGAGAGGTGATGTGTGTTCCCTGCTCCAAGGGTGGGTTATATGAGAAAGTATTGTCAGAAATTAGGCCAGCCTGCCCTTCATCAATGTGAATTCTGTGACACGACCAATTTAGCCTTTGATCCTTCTGAGTTTGATATATATAGGGATATATGGCATTGATTTATTATAATTTCAAAGGAAGCAACAAAATGGGTACAAATGCTGATGACAGTGTTTTCAATAGAAGCAGATAACAAAATATGTGCAATAACAGTCATTTAAAAATGCAAATGGGTGCTAGTGGGAGCAGCAGATTAGGGATACAGGTCAGCATTTTAGTGGGATTAGTCTAAATGAGGAAAGACATGGGGAATTATATGAAGCAGGTGAAATGCCACATTGGTTCATTATAACAGTGTTTAGGCCTTTAATGACAAAGCAGAATGCAGAAAAAAACAGTGAATTCAAAATGCTTTATGTATATGGATTATGAGAATTCCTATCTGTGTAAAATTGCATTGTGAAAATGACCTATGCTAACTAACTAATTTCCCTATTAACAGCAGCACACTAACACATTATTTCTCCTGATTAACAATGCAATGCAATGTCAGTGGACACGGATAGACATTCTGGTTTAGTGTTTCTCCATGGAAGAAAAATGTGCACTTAAAAAAAGAGAGAAATGAATGAGCTATTTTTTTCATGCATTCTGAGAGTCTTTTGTGTGTGCAGGAAATAAGTTGATACATCCTGGCTCTCATGAAGTGATTGGACCGTGGGATCAGGAGTCTAGGAGGTGTTCAGCTACGTCAAGGGGGAGTCAGCTGTGCTCTGATTGACAGGCAGATTGATTAAATAGTGGGTTGAACCAAAAGGCTGGGCTTTTTCTCTTCTTTCGTGAACTTCGGCTGGGTGGTGGGTTTTTGCTGCCGGCTGCAGAGGGGCCGCAGTCCTATCTGCCTGGAAGCCTAAGGCCATCTCTCGGGAGTGCCAAGGATCGTGTTGCTTGGGAAGGCTTCAATGCAGGCAGGGGCAAGGAGGGGTCACGCAGATAAGACGCAGCTACTTCAAGTCCTTATGTAAGTATTTGTAAAATTGAGGAGAGCGTTGGGTGACTGCCAATTTTCTCCATGATTATTTAGACAAGAATAGATAGGTCATTAGTTTCAACTAGATCATTGCAGTATTTCGCACATGGGGAACTGAAAGAAAAAGGAAAAGTTTTACAATGCACATCTATATCCTGTCTCTTTGATAACTTCCGTGGTGCCGATCTGTAGGTAAGAGCGCATAACTGTGTTATCATGAAATGCAATGTTTTGTTTTTGTTTTATAAACAGATGCATCACACAAATAATAACTGCAATAGCAGAAGCAAAGCTGGTGTCTCTCATTTCTTTCTTTCTCATATGTCTGATGGTCACCATTTCAGTGGGGGAAAGTAACTAGGAGGCACTCTGGCATCTACACCAGAGTGGTAAAAAAATGTTACCGCCGGAGGTAACATCAGAGAAAAGGTGAAAATATATATAACAGATAGAAGGTTGGTGTGTTGTATGAGTGGGTTGCATCATGAGGTAGGACAAAGCCCTCCAAGGGCATAGGCCTCTGGTGTAGATAAGTCACTGGCACAATCTATATGTGATAATTGACATTATTTATGATCTTACTGGGTTTCCTATGAATGTGCTAAGCCTGGGTGGATGTCTACAGTCAGCCCAAAGTATATCATAATTATAAACGGGGAAGGTTTGTCTTATCACATAGGGCAGTGTTATGAAAGGAATGCTCACCACTAAATTACCACCAAAATGAGGTAATGCCAATTGACCACCAAACATAACACAAAACTAAAATACCACCAAGTTCGGTAATAGCCCCAAAGACAAAACCTCTTACATACATCAAGGCCATTCAATATGAGGTAATAAATAAACCTGTTTTTAAAATGCTGAACAACTGGAGGAGTCTAGAATGAAGCTGTATATAAGAACACAATAGTTTTATTAGTAGTATCCTTGTTTCACAGATTACAATGTTTGATCACCAATTAGCTTTTATAGCTCTTTGATGTGGGTTACCTGGCAAGGATTGCATATTACACTTGATGTCTCCCCTGACAGTAATATCATCTGCCAAGCATATGTAGTGCCACACTCATGACTAAATGAGTGGTGATGTCATAGGACGGGATGATCTCTTAAGGAAACTCTGAGCCTGCCTTGCAACTTCCATAGTAGCAGGCAATTGTGCAGTGGGCTTTGTATACTGACTTAGCCATATGACGGGAAAACATCTGTGGTCCCGCACCAGGTGTTTATTGATGTCCAGAAGTATTGCCACCTCCTGCACCCCTTCTATCCCTCCGCCTGTCTTCCCCCTGCACCTCTGAGGCTACGCATCACTGCTGCTGCGTGGTTAACACCCTTCCCTGCCAAGCGAGAGTAGTCCTGCAAGTATTGTCTGATGGTTGGAAATTGTATTGAATGTAGCCAAGAGATCCAGGGGGATGAGCTGGCAGTAGTGCCCTTGTCATAGGTATCTTTCTGGCATTGTCCTTAGATGGTTTACATCATACCTATCTGACAGTCACAAGTCTGCCCTAATGGGCTCCATCAGTTCCAGCATTCGCCCATGGCTGGCCCAAAGACTCCCTTACAAAGAAACACCATCTTCCACCTTCCCCCCTCGTGCTCTCAATAAACCTCTAAGTGTAACAATCAGCCTTCATCAGTCCCTCCTGGCCAGGGGTGGACTGGTAACCACAAGAGGCCCTGGAAATAATTTTCGAAGTGGCCCCATATTGCATATTTTGAGCAAGCTCAACCCGTTTTCCATTAGAATATTTGGAAATAAAATAAGTAACCACACAAAGGAGGCCATGATGCAGAGGACAATAGGGGCATCTCCAGAGTTCACTGTAGGCCAGCCAATCCCTGCCCGCAGACCAGATACTGCAGCCTCAGCAGCTGTGCAAGCTTGCTTCACACACAAACCAGGTAACACAGGGGCAGCAGCAGTGTAAGAATCCTTCACACACAGAATAGCTATTGCACTGCAGAAGCAACAGCTGTGCAAGCTTCTTCCACACACAAACCAGATAACACAGGGGCAGCAGCAGTGTAAGAATCCTTCATACACAGAATAGCTATTGCACTGCAGAAGCAACAGCTGTGCAAGCTTCTTCCACACACAAACCAGATAACACAGGGGCAGCAGCAGTGTAAGAATCCTTCATACACAGAATAGCTATTGCACTGCAGGGGAAGCAGCTGTGCTAGCTTCCTTCACACACAAACCAGGTAACACAGGGGCAGCAGCAGTGTAAGAATCCTTCATACACAGAATAGCTATTGCACTGCAGTGGCAGCAGCTGTGCAAGCTTCCCTGCCACACCAGAGAGGACCACCACAAGACATGGAGCCGCCATGGAAATGGGTGCCACATTTCCATTTTGCCATGGGTCAGAAATCCCCTCCTGAAATGTAAGAAAGCAATCAAACAAAAACCAGGGAACCTGACTCCTCTTTGGCGGTGGTTCAGAGTGGTTCTCCCACTCAACATATGTTTGAAATAATTGTTCAAAATGTTGCACCTTGTTGCACATTTTCCATACGAAATTGCATCGAAATCTTTAAGGATTTACATGCAGCTGAGAACGCTTAGAATATTCCAATTGCATCAGATACTAAGCGGGGCAGTGAAGTTACTGAGAAGAGTACATAAAAAGAAAGGTCTCCCAGGTGTGGACTACTATTACAGATGTATTTAGAAAACGATTGTGGGGACACTAACGCGAGAGTAGACTCGGGATGTGTTTTGTTTTTGGTGAATTATCCACCAGAAATATTAAATACTGCAAATCTGCCGGATTATGAGACTGATACTAGTTGGTAGTGATGGGTGTGGACTTCCTGAAATACTGCATGCAGTATTATTGCTTTTCTTAAAATCCATTCCCCCCGCATGTTGAGCTCGTAAGCAGTAGCAGTTCACACTGCATGTGTATGAATCCCTTTTGTGGATCACATGACAAAGGTGGTGAGATGGGGCATGAGAGGTGCCCACTTTCTTACCACACCTTATATCCCCAAGTGGTTTTTGTATTGGTGGGAGGTTCAAATTAGAGGCGTTTTCAGTATTAAAAATGCAAAATCAGGTGACATTTACTGCATGCGGTATGCTTTACATCTACTAATTGGGTACAGTGGTAAAACAGGTGGTATTTAGATATACCAACAGTTTACCATTACAGCCTGATTCTAAACAACTTATTTATAAGTATAAAAACATTTGGAATAGATGTGCCACTAACCGGAGTAATATACAATTTATTTCACTTTCTGTGATGGAAACATGACTCACAAGTTGTGCTGCCAAGGCTGATGGGCAAATAGACAATTTTGCTAATGTGGTGCACAATTGAATGGCAGTATTATCATTGTATATATGCAGAAACACTGCATACTATGAAAGAATGCACGGACACGACTTTCATTATGCAGCCATCCAGTGAATGCCGATGTTGTACACAAACAAAATAAATGCATAATTTTAATTTTTCAAATGAGCTGAGAAATGTGCGAAATGATACTAAAAGGCATAACCAATTGTTATTTCACCAACCCGCCACGCCATTTCATCATTCTGATGGTCAAATCACTGTCAGTTTCTGCTACTTGGTGCCAAGGGCGCCATTATTGCCGGAAGCCACACATCAAGGAAGGCACCTGAACCGTGAGAGTGCTCTCCCATGCATGATACACAGTTAGGACACCAGAAAGAGAACTATTTTTCTTTATCAGGTGAATATTTCAAGTTTAATTTATCATGACGGCTGCTAAATGTACAGAAATGTGCTGCAACAGATCCGTATTCTTGCCACAGAATTTTGAAATTAAGGACACCCACTACACCCTGAAGGGCAGGTCCTGAACTCTAGGGAGTAGATGGTGGGGCCTTCATAACAACACCTGTAATTGCAAGGCTACCTCTCAAACTCCGCTGTATTGGTGTGCGACGCAGTGCAGAGCTTCCCATTTCTGACAGATCGGCGAGTTTGGTACCAACTCACTTGGATCACACGCACATCATTCCTCTAGTTGCTGTCAGTGTGCTCAGCACTTTACAGCTATGACAGAGCTCCATGGAAGCCAGTGTGCTAAGCAAGGAACAACCATCATCCTCCTGCCAAGCCAAGCCTGTCAAGCTGTCACTGTGCTCGGGACCGCAGAGCTGCCCATTTCTTACGTACCACTCCCTTCAGGTACGATAGGGCCTAGAAAAACCCTCTCCCTTCTGGACTCAGACTGTTTCTGTTGCCACAGCTGCAGAATCCACTGCCTCTCTGCCCAGCACCACCCTTAGGTGTCAGTGTGCCCTGCTACAGAACTAACGCGGGGTGCAAGCTAACATGCCCCTACATGCTTTGATTATGCACTGGCAGCCGGATGCGCTGTTATTCATCCGTTTATGTATTGTGTATCCTTCACCCAAGAAAAGAGGCCCTATGACCTGAGGCCTACCGGGGAAACTGCTGGTGTCCCGGTGGGACAGTCCAGGCCTGGGCTCACCTGCTCACCTGGGGGCGCAGGATGTTGAATGTGCAATCCCTGGGTGCAGCAAGCGTGGTCATCTGTACGTGGGAGGGGGAGTGCTGGGAGGCGGGCTTAAGGCCGGGGAGGGACGGCGGGGAGGGCTAGGCCTGCAAGGCAGCACACGGGACCTGGGTGCAGCAAAAGGCAAGGCCCAAGATTTTGGAGGGGCAGGGGGGCTCGAGGGGCTCACCTGCTCATCCGGGGACACAGGATGTTGAATGTGCGATCCCCGGGTGCAGCAAGCGTGTTCATCTGTGCCTGGGAGGGGAAGGGCTGCGAGGTGGCCTTAAGGCCGGGGAAGAACGACGGGGAGAGCCGGGGCTGAAAGGCAGCACGCGGGGCCTGGGGGCAGCAAAAGGCAAGGCCCAAGATTTTGGAGGGCCAAGGGGGCTCGAGGGGCTCACCTGCTCATCCGGGGACGCAGGATGTTGAATGTGCAATCCCACGGTGCAGCAAGCGTGGTCATCTGTGCCTGGGAGGGGGAGGGCTGGGAGGCGGGCTATTTCATCAATTGTTATTGAATAATTATTGAACATAAAGTAAGGAGATATGATTTGTTTTATAAGATGTTTGTGAAGGTTTTTGTCTAAACCATATACACAAAAAAATGCTCATCTATCCTAAGTGCTCTTATAAAACATGTAAAAGCAATTGGCTCTTCTTGATCTATTTATTGTGCACTCTGGTTGCTCATGATAATACAGAGATAGGTATAAAGCTAAGGAGGTATTTCTTTTCACCACGTGGAGTAAAAAAGCAACCTTATCAAAATAATGTGAACTGGGGCTGATCACAGAGTTGGATTCCCATATTACAGTCTTCAGGTGATACATAATTTCTATGCAGAATTTCTACCACCAATAGTTCACCACCAAAATGGAAAATTGTTTTCTAGTGCTCACCAAGTCCGTTTTTTAGCTTGCCGCTCATGATCCCAATATTAGATTAACATCGGGTAGTCCTGTGGCTCTGGGGTGGGTCCAATATATACTACAACAAACACCAGAGATCTTATTTTAAGGTCTATCTGGGTGATTTGTGATACCCATTGGGAAAACGGGGGTATAGTGCTACCTACGACCATTTCGGTAGGAAGGTCAGGAATTAATGCTGTTGTAAGCCACATCTTTTTTTCCCAAAATGTTAATCTAAATTTATTTTTGCGGGTACATCTTACGGTGACCATGAAAGCAGTTAACTTCTCTTATCTTATTTCCGTCAACCCCTTTGGTAACAACTGTGGACGTATGGCAGATATTTTGCTTTCCACTGTCCAACTAAGCCCAATCATTTCTGTTGGTATAGGGTTATGGTATTCTATACATGTTCTTACCTCCTGTATAATGATAGTTGTTTTTATTTTTTGTCCTTAATTTCTTACCATTAGGAAGAGCTCAGGAAATGTCATTCTTCCCACCACCTGAATTTGATGTTTGGGTATACAGAATATTGTCAAAATATAAGGGGGCGGTTTTATTTGGACCTTTTGTGGACTTTTTAGGACCTGTATCAATTGGCAAGATGGAAGAAGGCACACATTTAAGGGGGAAGCCTCTGATAGGATGGCCATTCTTCCACATGAATATAATCTCTTCCCTGTGTAGGAAGGTAGGGAAATAGGGGATTTATGTTCCAGAATCTCCAATTTGCCTGCTGGGAAAGAACAATTTGGAGCTTTTACCTGCAAAATTGGAGACTGCGTTTGGGCACCCGGGTTGGAGGTAGCAGACAGTTGGAAAGCTTCCTTATTGTCTTCCTGCACCTTTGTGGTATTTTGTTTAGACAAGAAGTTGGGCAGGCAATTTATCCCTAAGGGATAGTTCTCTTTAACCTAAGCTAATTCCCCATTTTACCCATCCATGGAGCTCTCAAAGAATGGTAGTGACTATCTGGTGGGAACAAAGCTGCCACCACTTTCTCCAAAGGGAGTACCTATCCTAGATGTGTTGCCTTGGGGAGCCTGCTGGGATGTTTGTTCCAGTGGTTCCTGTGTTTCAAACTTTCCCAGGCCGGATATGTATGGTGTTCTCAGCTCAAAGGTGTTCTGGGTCTCCTCAATGCCCTATAGGGCTATTGTCCCGGTGGGCTGACCTTGAGGCTGTGGCTCTTGGTTCTCTGAAATGTTCTATTTTCAGGGGGAAGGAGATCTCCTATGATGTTAGCTGACTGGTTGTTCCTGTATTTTCTAATAGGGTTATGCCCTCGATACTAATAAAACACAGAAGTACACTTGCACATCAGTATTCAAATGGAAATTCTATGCAAATATTGTAATTCATATATTGTGTTTAGTAGGATTCAAGGTGCAGGGGAGAAGGACTCAGCCTTGGTATCTAGGCCGGAATACAATAGAGAACACAAAGAAATCGAATTCATGGAAAACTGCGTCCCCTGCACACTTTCCAGACGGCATAAAGCCTAGTTGAGTTGAACAAAGTTTTGGTATAAATTGAAATCTCTAATGATTCGAAGTTTAGGGTTGACAGTAGTTCATAAAGAAATTCAATAGATTATTTTTCTTTTTGAGAATACAAAGGTCTTCTCCTTTTTATTGATTTTCTCTGTTGGCCCAACGTGTTTCGAGATTCATATTCTCTTCATCCGGGGCTTAAATTTTCAACATAACTTTCACAAGCATCTATAAAGAACATATATAGAAAGAAAATTACATGGGTGTCATACTAAATTCAAAAGAATGTTTTTATGACATATTTGTCATTCAAATAAAGTTTATTTATCCAAATACAGTTTTTTTCTTTTTTTTAAAAAACACAAGTACATTTTAGAGTAATAGTCTTTTTTCAGGAAGAATAGTCAAGAGATAGACAACAAGCTCCTAGTGTCCTTGGATGCCTGATGATACTGAACTGTGAAATAATTTTAGTAACAGACACTTACTAGTATCAGGAAGAAGTTTTAGTTTGGGCAGGGTTGTAATGAAAAAATGGCTGTTAAAAACTCTGTTTGACCAGTAACATAATACTCAAATAAGTTGTGGTGTTTAGCAACTGCCTAATCATAGACCATTATGGATATACATGATATAAGCATTCTGGGAGAAACTCACCCCTCTTCTAAAGGTCTGAAGAAGTAGCTTTATTACATGTGAGGGAATGGGGTTCCCAAGTTGTTTCATTACTGAAGTGGCATCTGTACCAAAATGCTGGCTTATTATTAGCTGATTCTTGTCTCCTAGGAGAGGATGTACATATTACAGTCTGAGGAACAGGTTAGGAAGATGGGCATAGAGAGGTAGCCCATGTTTAAACTTACCAATTTAGGAGATTCGAATTGGTCCAGTAGCAGAGATGCGACCAGGAAGCGCTGCTTTCCAACTGCATCTACTGCAAGTCTGTTTATATATGTAAAAATGCTCAGCGTGACGTCACTTGCGCATGCGCAACGTCACTCGCGCATGCGCGTGCGACACCAAAATTAATGACATCACTCGCGCTTGCGCGAGCGGCGTCATGATAAAGGTAAGTAATACAAATGTGGAGTGATGAAAAAATAAGCAAGAAAAAATGGTAATTTTTCTGAGGCCATAAGGTTGACATTTATACAAGTAAATACCTGCGCCACCACGAGTGACGTACATAATTATGATGTTATTTCTGTGCGTCCGAATGAATGCGTTCTTTTGTAAAAACAAGGACCTTGGCGTACTAAGGTTAGAATATGATGTCTATTAAGATATAAAGTCAAAGGCGAAGATTTATTAAAAAATTAGATTGTAAAAAAGCCCAGAATTAACATATTGAAAGAGAAAGGTCGCTTGTCAGTGAAGAAGAGGCTGATATGTTCTAATTCAGGCTTAGTGCAAGTCTGGAGATTTTTGCAATTATGATTGGCTTCTAATATTCAGGGTAACTACAGAGCAATAGCGTTGTTATGTATGTTAAAGGCATGAAGTGGAAACCGCATTTTTATAACATAATAGGATGATAATTATCTACCCCATAGTAGTTGGGGGAACATTCTTGTCGTGATTTCAATAAATGTGTGGATTTAAAAAAGGGTATCTAACCACCATAATTTATATTAAAGTCATGAAATATAAGGCATATTTTTGTAGCAAAGTAAAATGTTAGTCGTCTAACCCATGACCGCCGGGTGTACAATCTTGTCTAGATTGCGATAAATGTATCTGACTACCATCATACGGTTTAGATTACAACTATTTCATTTCGATCATAAAAACATAGAGGAAACGAACAGGGGTTAAAAAATGGCACATGTGACTCCTCCTAAAATGTATGTCTACAGGAACGGTCCTAAGTAATATTCTTCATTTAAACCCAAAGGATTCATAGCATCAAGTTTGTTTATCCAAAACAATTCCCTTTGTGCTAGCAGTTTGGGTAAGTTACCTCCCCGGCTGAATGGGAGTATGACTTCCAGTACTGCTAATCTCGTTTGGGAAACATTGTGTCTCATATCTCGAAAGTGTCTGAAGACAGGTGAATTAGTGTTTTTTGTCCTGGTACAGGATGTATGTTCCGTCCATCTATCTTTAGCTCTCCTGTTTGTCTTTCCAACATAATATTTACCGCAGGGGCAGCGTATCGCATAGATGACATTTTTCGTATCACATGTTGCAAAGTTCTTTTAAAAGATCTTTTTGCCTGTCTGTGGATGGCGGATATGGTCGCCTTTGATCAGATTGTTACAATGTTGACAGTGTAAAAAGGCAAAGGTGCCAGCTTTTGGGTTGCTAAATGTCCTCTGTGATGTTGGTTTCACTTTTTCAGCTCTTATTAGTTGATCTCTGACATTTTTCCCATGTTTATACGCCATCATGGGTGGATCTTTTCTCCACTCTCCCGGCTGTCTATATCTACCATTTTAATACCTTATTTCCCAGTCACCTACATGAGGGTGGGTTGATGCTGGATCATGTGTGTTTTTTTTAGCAGCCAACACTGGAAGTGATCCAGCTGCCCTGACTGGTAGTCGATAGACAAGGCATGCAATACATGCCTGTGTTCACATCACCTGTCTTTCCTCTGATGACCACATGACCACACACACTGAATGGTACAACCACCAACTAATGGCTACACTCCTAGTGGTGGTAAAGTGGCCCTACTTGTCGATGGTTCCATTATTTCAGTTTGTGCTGGGCCAGACATGGGTGATCAGGAAGATATTTGGGCTGGGCCAGAGTAAAGGAGCACAATGGATGTTTTCTAGGGGGTGACCAGAGACAAATTGAAGTGTCAATCAATAGTCCTCTGTCACTACTTGCACCACTGGAGGGGATGCAGCAGTAGTGGTGCCTGGGGGAGGTGATGTTTTTCCCTGCTCCAAGGGTGGGTTATATGAGAAAGTATTGTCAGAAATGAGGCCAGCCTGCCCTTCATCAATGTGAATTCTGTGACATGGCCAATTTAGCCTTTGATCCTTCTGAGGTTGATATATGTAGGAATATATGGCATTGATTCATTATAATTTCAAAGGAAGCAACAACATTTGTGCAAATGCTGATGACAGTGTTTTCAATAGAAGCAGATAACAAAATGTGTGCAGATAACAGTCATTTGAAAATGCAAATGGGTGCTACTGGAAGCAGCAGATTAGGGATACAGGTCAGCACTTATTGGGATTAGTCTAAATGAGGAAAGACATGGGGAAGTATATGGGGAATTATATGAAGCAGGTGAAATGCCACATTGGTTCATAATAACAGTGTTTAGGCCTTCAATGACAAAGCAGAAGTGCTTTATGTATATGGGTTATGAGAATTCCTATCTGTGTAAAATTGCATTGTGAAAATGACCTATGCTAACTAACTAATTTCCCTATTAACAACACCCCACTAACAAATTAGTTCTCCTGATTAACATTGCAATGCAATGTCAGTGGGCACGGATGCAAATTGTGGTTTAGTGTTTCTCCATGGAAGAATAATTTGCACACAAAAAAGAGAAATTAATGAGCTATTTTTTCATGCATTCTGAGAGTCCTTTGTGTGTACAGGAAATAAGTTGATACATCCATTCTCTTGTGAAGTGATTGGACAGTGGGATCAGGAGTCTAGGGGGTGTTCAGCTACGTCAAGGGGGAGTCAGCTGTGCTTCTGATTGACAGGCAGATTGATTAAATAGTGGGTTGAACCAAAAGGCTGGGCTTTTTCTCTTCTTTCCTGAACTTCAGCTGGGTGGTGGGTTTTTGCTGCCGGCTGCAGAGGGGCCGCAGTCCTATCTGCCTGGAAGCCCAAGGCCATCTCTCGGGAGTGCCAAGGATCATGTGGCTTGAGAAGGCTTCAGCGCAGGCAGGGACAAGGAGGGGTCGCGCAGATAAGACACAGCTACTTCAAGTCCTTATGTAAGTATTTGTAAAATTGAGGAGAGCGTTGGGTGACTGCCAATTTTCTCTGTGATTATTTAGACAAGAATAGATAGGTCATTAGTTTCAACTAGGTAATTGCAGTATTTCGCACATGGGGAACTGAAAGAAAAAAGAAAAGTTTTACAATGCACATCTATATCTTGTCTCTTTGATAACTTCCGTGGTGCTGATCTGTAGGTAAAAGCACATAACTGTGTTATCATGAAATGCAATGCTTTGTTTTTGTTTTATAAATAGATGTATCACACAAATGATAACTGCAATAGCAGAGGCAAAGCTGGTGTCTCTCGTTTCTTTCTTTCTCATATGTCTGATGGTCATCAATTCAGTGGGGGAAAGTAACTAGGAGGCACTCTGGCGTCTACACCAGAGTGGTAAAAAATGTTTTACCGCCGTAGGTAAAATCAGAGAAAAGGAGAAAATATATACGAAAGATAGAAGGTTGGTGTGTTGTATGAGTGGGTTGCATCATGCATGCTGAGGTAGGACAAAGCCCTCCAAGGGCATAGGCCTCTGGTGTAGATAAGTCACTGGAACAATCTATGTGTGATAAATGACATTATTTATGATCTTACTGGGTTCCGTATGAATGTGCTAAGCCTCGGTGGATGTCTACAGTCAGCCCAAACTATATCATAATTATAAACGGGAAAGGTTTGTCTTATCACATAGTGTAGTGGTATCAAAGGTATGCTCACCACTAAATTACCACCAAAATGAGGTAATGCCAATTTACCACCAAACATACCACAATACTAAAATATCACCAAGTTAGGTCAAAGCCCCATAGACAAAACCTCTTACATACCTCAAGTGCCATTCAATATGAGGCAATAAAGACACTTGTTTTTAGAATGCTGAACAACTGGTGGAGTCTAGAATGAAGCTGTGTATAAGAACACAATAGTTTTATAAGTAGTATCCTTGTTTCACAGATTACAATGTTTGATCACCAATTAGCTTTTACAGCTCTTTGATGTGGGTTACCTGGCAAAGATTGCATATTACACTTGCTGTCTCCCCTGCCATTAATATCATCTGCCAAGCATATGTAGTGCCACACTCATGACTAAATGAGTGGTGATGTCATGGGACGGGATGATCTCTTAAGGAAACTCTGAGCCTGACTTGCAACCTCCATAGTAGTGAATGCAGCCAAGAGATCCAAGGGGATGAGCTGGCAGTAGTGCCCTTGTCATAAGGTATCTTTCTGGCATTGGCCTTAGATGGTTCACATCATACCTATCTGACAGTCACAAGTCTGCCCTGATGGGCTCCATCAGTTCCAGCATTCGCTCATGACTGGCCCAAAGACTCCCTTCCAAAGAACCACCATCTTCCACCTTCCCTCCTCGTGCTCTCACTAAACCTCTAAGTGTAACACTCAGCCTTCATCGGTCCCTCCTCCTGGCTGATTTCTTCAACCTCTGACACAGAGATTACAGTGCAGCTCCTCATCTTCTCTCCTGCAAGTCCATTAAAATAAAAGAGCATGTTGCCTAGTTTTTCAATGTGCAAGACACAAAAGACGTGTCAAAGATTTTTAAAAAAGAAAATCGGCCAACAATAATACAAATGCAAAGGCTTCACTGAATAGAAATAGCACAACAGGCGACTGACTATTACAAGGCACAGGTAGACTTTTCAGAGTACAAATACATAAGAATACTCCTCCAAAACTCTCACCAGAGGTGCAAAATATACTCATAACTTCTAAAACAAAAAAGAGGTTGTGTGTGAGTTCTGTCGACAGTAACGATATTAAATCCACCAAACAACTCTATATTTGAAGATCTAGATAGAACAATCTATAATATTGTGCAACCCCTTTTGGATGAATTTAGATCTGAATACTTAGAATGTTTGCAGGAAATCGGTGCTGACTGAGAGGATCTAGTAGGTAACCCCGACTAATTAAAGCTTGAAAACATATCTATGTAATTGGAACGAACAACATGAAACACTTTATATGTATAAGGTCCACAATCACTACACTAATATAATAAGGAAGTACAACACTTTACCACATTATTGTGCTTCTTTCTTGATCGAAAATTCTGACTTTTACATATGCACATTTGTTTTAATATACTATGCACTTTAGGTATTATGGGCTCACACAAAGGATTTGCACTACACAATAGGATGTGCTGTCTCTGCAAATGCCTGAAGACCTTCAAAACATGGTTAGATTGTGGTGAAACAGATGCATGTAGACGTAGGGCTTTTGAGCCCTTCTTCCCTGATTTTGACATTCTTATCCTGAATGCTTTTTAAATTTTTTTTTTAAAAAAAAAACGTTTTATTACTTGAATCGAATCACGATTTTTACAAGGTGAACTTTGATTGATTGATTGATTGATATTTTATTTATATCACGCTCGTACACAAGTGTTTCAGTGTTTTGCATTTATACATATACAAAATGTTAAAAGTCTGTGTTTTTTCCAGTTTGACAAAATGGCGATAGCTCAGTCTTTCTTCGCTAAAGGTTCTTCAGTGCATTTTGCAAGATTTTTGTTGCCGCAATTGCCCACAACGTTCTCTCCCCTTTTATTAAATGCTTCCACCAAATTTCCTCTTCAAAAAGAACTGATGGAGAGAAAATGCCATTCAGTCATGTCATTCTATTTTTTTCTGTTCCCAGGCATGACAACAAGAGGTGTCTTATTGTTTCAATCTGAACTTGATTTTCACAGAATCGACACTTAATCGCGTTTGAGAGGCCTCTGATTGCCAGAATTTAATTTGTCTCCAGGAGGTTTAAACAAGCTCTTAGAAAAGTGTTCCTTAGCGCTCTGTTTGGAAATTTCTTGATGAATTCTTGGGTCTGATTTATCTTCTTTGTATTCATCTGAAGATATATTGTCAATTTGTTCTTTGCTGCTATTCCTAAGGCCTGGATCCAATCAAGTTGTTCCATTTTCATTGGAACTTTTGTCAGATTTTGAATCAGTAAATCTTCAGTACTTTGTATCTCCTCTAGTTTTTCTTTTTTTTCTTGTGCCCAAAGGTTCAGCATTTTGCATCATCCTATGATTTCTAAATTAATGAGATTGAATATCACAGGGCGATCCGTGAGCAAGAATTTCCTGTAGAGCATCATGTTGTTATGTTCAATCGTTGCTCTTAACAAAAGTAAACTTAGCTTGCGCCTGTTTGAGGCCATTGGAGTTGATTTTGGTAAGTTAAGGACAGTTCTCCAAAAGTAACCCTCCAGTTTCAGCCATATTTTCTTTGGTATATATGGCATCGCTTCTATTCCATATGTAAATGATGGCACAACGTTTGCTCTGTAAAAGTTGATAGATGGAAGCAGTGAGAACCGGCCAAACTTTTTTTCCACAACTCGTGTTGTTTCCTTATTTTATCTGATAGGACTTGTTGCATTGTTATTTCCGACCTTGAACTGTCAAGGGTTACTCCCAAATACTTGAATTCTGTCACATTTTCTATTTGGGAGCCTTCTAGATACCATCATACTTTTTCATTTTTCTTTGTTGACTTTTCCAGTGAGATGACTTTTGTCTTACCCTTGTTAATCTTCAAATTGTTGGAGCAGATGTATCTTGATAAGTTATCAAGTTGCCTCTGTAGACCCTTTGCCATGTGGTCTAATAAAATCATTTGATCTGCATACAAGAGTCGTGAGATTTTTGTTTGTCCTGTTATTGGCAGGAAGGATCTTACACTTGCATCGTTGTTATGATATGACACAAACCCTGCTTGCTCAGGCATACTCTCATTTTGGTATTAGTGTAGAGAGCTTTTATCGGGTCTAAGGTTTCCAACAAGCATTTCCAAGACATTGATATTGATATTGATATTTTATTTCTATAGAGCTCGTACACAAATGTTTCAGAGCGTGACAAGGCAAGGGAGGGGAACAGGGGAGAACAAAGCTGCAATCGTACTAGACCCAGTGACATTGAGAACGCGCAAGTGCATGGGAGAGGGTCAGGGGAAAAAGTACATGATGGGGGGAGAAGTGGAAAGTGCCAAGCAAAGGAGAAACAGATCAATAATAATAAATAATAATAAATAAATAAATAAATAATGTAGGCAACAAACAGTGTAGGCAACAAACAGTGGTAATGCAGCAAGCAGTTTGCAAGTGCTAGGTTTAAAGCAGCAGAGAGGGAGCAGAGAGCGTATGTCTGATAAGTGCAGGAAGAAAAAGGGGGGGCTGTATGGGTACAGATACAGACCCCAGGACAAGGGGTGGCCCGGAGGCAGTGCGGGAGGGTGGAAGGGTGAGCAGGTACCTGGGCCCGGAGGACAGAGGGAGACCAGGTGCACAGTGCCAAGAGAGAACAGATTAGCAGGGGAGAGGGGGAGCGAAGGCAGAAGAAAAGAGAAAGAGGAAGGTCTTGAGGTGCTTCTGGAACCAGAGATGGTTCTCCTCAAGTTTTAGAGTGGCATGGAGGCTGGTCCAGAGGGAGGCCCCAGCCGAATACAGAGATCTACCCCCAGCTTGTTTCTTTGAAAAACGACTGACCCTGAAGGAGTTCGAGGTAGAGGAGCGAAGAGCTCAAGAGGGGAGGTATTTGCGGAGGTATAGCTAAAGGTATTTTGGACCCAGGCCACAGAAAGCTTTGTGGACAGTGCAGAGTGTTTTGAATTTAATCCTTTCATCCACTGGGAGCTAATTGAGAGATTTCAGATCTGGAGAGATGTGATCCCATGTCTTGAGACCAAGGACAAGTCTCACAGTCCTGTTCTGGATTAGTTGCAGAGGGCGGAGAGTAGAGGCAGGTAGATTAAGAAAGAGATTATTACAATAGTCTAATTTAGAGAGAACCAGAGCTTGGGACACCATGAGCTGTGGGGGAAGTAGAGGAAAGGCAAAGTACCTCTGAGGAGGTGCAGTAAGAAGTTGGCCTTTTTAGAGACCTCAGAGATGTGGGCAGAGAAGAAAAGGGTGGAGTCAAAGATGACCCTGAGATTCTTAGCCTAGGTGGGGGTAGGAGAAGGGCCAAGGGAAGCAAGCCAGAGAGTGAGGGAAAATGATGGTGAAGGTATGCCGATGAGGAGAATCTCTGTCTTGCTGGCATTCAGACAAAGTTCAATGGCGATACACCAATTTTGATTGGCAGTTAGGCAATCAGAGATGAGAGAGGGAGAGGAGATGGCCGAGAGCAGCCTAAAAATGAGTTGAGTGTCATCAGAGTAGCACTGAAAATTCGAGCAGAAAATGGCAATGCAGTGGGCTAGAGTTGCCAGGTATTGGTTGAAAAGCCAGGGCGAGAGGTTAGACCCCTGGGGAACACCACAGGTAGAGAGGAAGATAGATGATAGGAAGGACCCAAGTTGGACCTGGGAGGGTCGATTAGAGAGGAAAGAGGTCATCCAGGCCAGAGCCTGATCAGGGATACCCAGGTTTTCACGGAGACGGTTGAGCAGGATGGTATGGTTGACCGTATCAAAGGCAGAAGAGAGATCGAGGAGGATGAGGACAGAGGGAATGTTGGAGTCAAGGTTGGAGAGCAGATCTTCAAGGATGTTCGGGAGAGCAGTTTCCGTGCTTCTGGTAGCTCTGAACCCAGACTGGTGGTCATGGAGACAGCCAACAACATTGGAATGAAGGTTAAGCTGAGAGATGGCCAACTTGACAGTTTATCCCAAAGTTTCTCTCGGTCGACTTGGTCAAACGATTGAGCCAGGTCGATAAATGCAATGAACACCCTTGGACTCCCTTCCATGATCTTACTTTTGAGGATGCTCAAGAGCAAGATGTTGGCCGTCGTTCTGATATTTTTCATGAATCCCGCCTGGAAGGGGTCAGGACATGGTGACTCCTTTGCCCATGCTTGGACACGGTTGAGTAGTAGAGTACCGAATACCTTCCCAATTACATCAAGTAATGCAATTGGGCGGTAATTTCCAGTGTCTTCTTTACTTCCCTTTTTGAAGATAGGCACCACAATTGATGATGACCAGGATGGTGGTATAATCTTGGACTCGGTGCATCTTTTGAAGACCATACTGATAAACGTTGCCCATTCTGCCAGATGGTTCTTTAAGTCAATGTTTGTTATCCCGTCCGGTCCAGGGCCTCTTGATGTTTTCAGCTTGCAAATAGTTTCTTCAATGGTTTCTCTGTCATGTAATTCCGCCCAGGCTGTGTTTTCGTCACTTTGCTTTGGAGGGATGTTAGTTGGCGGAAAGTAAAATAGATTTTTAAAGTATGTCACCCAAGTAACTTCTCCTATGCAGTTCAAGAGTGCATCATTAATATGAGATTCTGTTGATCTAATAAGGGACCCGAATTCCAGTGGGTTGTTCCCACCCACCATCCTCAACATTGCCTCCGAGTCTTGCTACTACAATCTTAACTGATATCCTTTGACCCAAAACTTGTATTTCTTTGTCTCTTCTAACAACGTGTCTCTATTAGTTTTGGTGTTTTGCCTTGATATACCCTTATCTTAAATCATCGCAGAGCTTGTCTTTTTTACACCAGAATTTTGTAATAATTATGATTTTTAGGTTTTGATGGCAGACTCAATTTCTTTACATTTGTCTTGTATATCGTAAGCAGGGGCTGATGATCAATTGGTGGAACGTTTCCATCCGTCATACCTACATCTCCTGTGTCTTTGTACTTTCTCGTGAGTTGTTCAATGTTTCTTAAACTCGGTTTTAGACAGTTGCAAAGTATATTCATTTCAATTTGTATGTGTGTTTTTGGGTTTCGAACGGTTGACGTCATCCATGATATAGTCAACAAGTTATGGTCAATTGAGTTTGTCCTTATCACCTCAAAGGAGGTTATTGAAGAAAGTACAGCACGTGATACAAAAATGTAGTCAATTGTCGCCGAGGATTCTTCTCTTTCCCATGTCGGGATACGGTCGGACCGATTAAACCGTATGTCTAAGTTAAAGAGTTCACGCAAAGCCATAAGGTTTTACCATGAGGCGACTCTTTCCTCAGACAGCGATTTGTGTCTTTTCAATGTGTTTCTTAACTCTCGAGTCTGATATGTTGCATTTAGATCACCAAGATAACTATGTGTGTCACTTAATGTTCGATGTATGCTTCGTTATTTGTTTTTTTGATCATCAATAGGTGCCTCCTCTTAACCAGCACTTGAGGTTACCAGTAGGTGGTCATAATTATCAATGTTGTGAGATTCTTTTTACCTGTTTGTGTGTTGAATCTTTCCCAGTTCACAAGGTTTACCAGTAGGAACAAGTTTGCTACAAGAGTTTCTTGCAAATGCAGACCGCTGCCAAAGCGAACCAATTAGTCCCGAGTAAGCACGTCCTTTGTTCCCTTTTTGGGCAGGTGAAAAAGTCAAGTCGTAGCCGTCTAGGATTGGCTTTTCCACCAGCTAAGTTTCTTGGAGGGAAAGAATATCATAAGCTCCCAAGTCTACGCCACCAGCTACCGTCCGGTGCTGGAACCCTCTTGTGTTCCAAGAGCCCAACCTCAAACTGTTTGCAACCGCTTTTGGTCATCCCTATGTTTTATCTTTTGGCCTTAGTGTTGAGGAATTTTGTATTGCTACTTTCTTAGGTGTGATGTTAACTCTTTTGGTATCCAGGCCCATAGTTGTTTCGAAGGGGACAGACAATGTGTCCTTTGCCTGCGCGTTTGGGACTGTTGAAGAGAGGTCTTGTACAATAGTCCTTTTTAGTTTTGGTGTCGGGCTGCTTGGAAATCTGTCAATTCCAAGAGGGTCTGCAAAAATTAAAGAGGTTGTCGAGCTGGGTCTAGCTTGAGGTTTTTCGACCAGCTTTGGCTTTTTTCTTGTCGATCTTGTTCTTTTTGTTCATTTTGTGTTTTGCAATAGTGTTGTTGTGCTGTTCTTCTGTTTTTGACGTGTAACTGGTTTTCGTTTTAAGGTGACTCGGAGACTTTTCCCGCCCTTTTGCTCGATGTGAAACATCAAGGGTGGCCGCTTTATCTCTTACCTCAGTTAAATCATATCTCAGCCTCAATAGGTCTTCCACTGAATCCCTAATCATTTTTTCCATGACAGGAAAGAGAATGTGCAAATAAGATATTGCTTCGTGGTCCTCATGTACTGGTTTCACTATTTTTAGATCTTCAGTTTTTAATAGTAATAAGTTCGGAATACAGTGTAGTAGGTTTAGGATGGTTCTCCTGTTTAATGTAATGTCTTCCTGATTGTCCATTATTTGTTCTAGTTTAAAGGTCTTTTCACCTTTCGCTATTCTTTCTAGGTCATTTGTTGTCTTTTTGGTTTTCTGGCTTTTCTTGAACTTGAGTTTCCGGCTGAGTAGCGTATTTCCTTGAAATTTTAACCTTGGGACTCCGCAGGTAGCTCACAGTGTTGCTTATTTCTTTTGTTAGAGTTATCCATTTGGGCGAGACTCTTGCTTGCAACGAGTATCTTCTTGTGCTTACATATTCCTTCATTTGTCTGTTCAGTTCTTCTTTTCTTGATTCCAGGGGAGTTTTCTTTTGCATTCTCCAATTTGTTTCTGAATCCATTCTTTTACACCAGTCTTTTAAAGTGTCAAATATGGTTGTAATCTCCAGGTCTTAGGTACTTCTACTGGTGTTTTTTGCCCTCTTTGAGGTGGATTGCTGTCGACTGACCCTGCTTGAATTTTCCATGATTTTTTCAGGGGATTGTTCTCCGTGCTCAACAGTGAGATGTTGACTTATGTTCATTAGATCCTTGTCGGCTAAGAAGTCATTCAATGATTTTGTAGAATTACAAGGCTAGGTTCTTTTAATCAAGTTTTTCCGCTGAGTGGATTTAGCTGCAGAATTTGCCTTATTCCTGGGGAGTTGTTGTAATTTCCCCGGTGCAGGAATCGGGTGCCCAGTTTTGGTTCTCCTATCCCCGTCAGTTCTTGACTCCTCTGGAAAGAATAGACAGAGTGTTGTTTGCCGTATTTCATCCATGTTTTATTTATGTTTGATTTTTAGGTGTTCAAAAATAGCAAAATCTTTGTTTGAGTTTTCTTTCAAAGCGTTCGTGATGATACTGTTGCTCCCAGACTCCACTGAAAGTAAGATTACGTCCTCCTCAATAACGCAGTTATTTGGTATAGATGGTTCCGTTCTGGTCTCTGAGAGTGCTTTTCTTTTCAGCGTCCATGTAGGTAGCGTTTTCTTACACATCTCCCTCGCTTTTTCCTGCACCGACAACGGGCCAACGAAGAAAGGCCTAGACAGCTATGCGCCATGGGCTTTTCATGCTGTCTGTTTGGATGTTTCAAAGATTCCATCTGCTGGGATAGATTGAATTCTTAAGGGGTTTGTGTGTCTGCTGAAAATACGTTTTTTTGTGACTGTTTCCTGTCCATCTTTTATGATACACCCTTTGTTTTCTTTAGTGATGTCATGGCGGAGGTCAGTAAGGACTTGATCTTTGAATCTTTGCTCCATAGCAGTTATATACCCTTCTAGATATATTAATTTTGTGTGCATCATTGCATCGATCGTTGAATGATCTTTTAACGTATCATTAAGCGATTTGTACAACTTAGTGAAGGGTGCTAGAGCTATCGTTATTGTAGACATAATTGAATAAAGATCTGGCTTCTTTGACAGAGTATCTTTTAATGAAGATGGTGGCAATTCACTAAGTCTTCTGTTTCCAGAAGGTGAAGACAAGGATGTTGGTAAGGAGTTTCACTATGAGGTGGGACTCACTGGGAGTTCTAAGATTTTGTTCCAGTGTGCATCTTTCGCCAACTGTCGTTTGTCTTTATCCTTTTGCAGAGTCTATTTGAGCACATCTTGTATCTCTAGGGTTCTTTCACTAATATGAGATGAGATGGAGCATTTTTTTCTGAGTTGTCATCACGAGAGGACTGAGTCTGTCTTTTATCTGACTGAGCTTCCGTGAGGTATGCTCTTTTAGGTGACCCCAATGTTTTTTTAGGTGGGGTTTCAAATGAGGTAGCCGTTAGCTTTGATGACTGCAAAGACAACTAATTGTTGACTGGCAATGATCTCGTGGCGGCAGACACCTCCCTTCCATTTTGAACTTCATTTTCTATGACCCTCAAAGTCTCCTGTGAAGGTTGTTGGAATAAGGCGCTCGTAGGCTTACCAAAGTGCCATCGTGTAACCGTTGATGATGTAGTAAGATGGAGCTTCGTTTGAGAGCTTAGCCCAACAGCAGTTGTTTTTTCATCCAATTTCTGGTGCTTTGTAGTAAGCTGATTTTCCTGTACTGCCTCCAAAATTTCGGCATCTGAAAGTTCAACTGTATTGTTGAAATCTCTTTTGCACTGTTTGCTGAAGAAATCCTTTAGTACATTTGAAGATAGAGGTATTCTATAAACTGTTATCTTACATTTTCCGTTCCTTTCTTTCTTCTGTTGGTTTATTTGGCTAGGCTTCTTAAAATGTTTGTTTGGTAAGGTAGTTTTTTCATTTTATTTTGTTTAAAGCCATTTTCCTTGGGAAATGAATTGCTTCCCTTAGTTTCCGGGATCATTTTTTCAGAAGAAAAATCGGCAAGGTCTTGTTTATCCTTGTATTTGTTCCATTCCTTTTTCTGTGTTTGTCTTTGCAGATTAAACTGACTGAGCTAGTACTGAGCTGTTCATCACAAACTTGGTCATCGTTTTCAGTTTCAGATTGTAGCGCGCCGGTCTCGTCATCGCAACTTGAGGCGTTAAACAGATCGCCTATGTGAGGTTCAGCATGGACTTCAATCTGCACGTCATGGGAGACTCTGCCCGATTTAACATTTTCCATTGTTTCCTTTTCCAGACCTGGCGGAACGCTGACACCCAGCTCTTTTTCTCCCTCCGGCGAGTCATTGCTCGGGGGCGGGGACTCTTCACACAGCCTCAGTCGCCCACTGCACACTGCAAGAGCTGCTGATCAAAGAAGTTTGGTCAAGCTGTTTCCAACGTTTGCACGAGGGGTCTCACTCAAACCCTGTCGCACTTGATCACCCGCGTAACCACCTACGAGTGGCACACTTCCACGATCCACCCTGGACCACCCCCGGTCAGACCGCGCCCCTGCCTCATCTTCGACAGCCGTCTCCTCCTCTCCTCTGACAGGCAGGCTGGGCACGCCGTTTGCAGTTAAGGACTGGAGCACGAGGGAGTCAGGGGGCCCATGGATGGATTTCCCAGAGGGGACTTTGGTGTGTTATGATATGATATGATATTTTATTTGTATCACGCTCGTACACGAGTGTTTCAGAGCGTGAGATGTTCAAAGATGAAGTCTGTAATTGATCCCGTTTTTCTACGTGATGCAGGGGGATGCAAGAAAGTGGCCGTAAAATAGTTTGATGGTTTACGTGGCTTGTTGGAAAGCCCTTGCTCCGCTATTTCCTCACGCCGAGTGCATGAGCTCCGGATTCGACAACCTTCCTTTTCCATAGCCACGCTCAGAGCGGCAGTGCTCGTAGCGTCCATAGCAGACTTCTGGTGTAGGGTAGCTGCCAAGACTGCTACTATGCCGCTACTCCGCTGCCGCTCCGCAGCTGGAAGGAGGTTTTGTACAAGGTCCTCCCCCTGTTGCAATGAACACTGGAAACAGACTTGTGGTGTATGGTAGCTGCCAGGACTGCTACTCTGCCGCTATCCCGAATGCTTTTAAGACCTATACGCTGCTTTTTAATTATTTGTGGTGATTTCTTATACAGTGATTATTTATTTTAGTTGTTCATTTTAAAAAACACTTTTGTATGCTGCAGTTGCACATAGATGAATGATTCATTGTTGAATTGTCAATGCTGATTGTTCTTGTCGATATCTTATTGTTTTAGTTTGCATCATATTTATGAATTGCCATTGATCATGTGAACCTATTTTTGTCTACGATTTTATAAACCAATTCAGAATTTAAAAAAAGAAAGCAATCTCGACCTTATGAAGACACTGACATCTTTTTTGTATAAGGGTTCAAGACACTGACATCTTTTTTATAAGGGTTCGTGGGTCCTGATTAGGGGTCAAACGCCCCTCTTGAGTCTCTGCACTTTGGATGGGACTTAAGAACACAAAAACGGTTTGCTCAGGAATTTAACTGGATTTCTACATCCATGTTGGTCTCAAGTGGGAGTCTGTGGCTTGTAATATCCTGAATTCGTCTACATGACAATGAACATTGTGGAATGGTGGTTTTAACCCAAAATGTTGTTTACAGGTCAATTGGCATGAAGAGGGAAAACATTTCTCCTGCCAGGCTTCCATTTCTCGTTTTTATTAAAAGTTATTTAAAGAAACATGTGAAAGGCCACTGAGAGCATACAATCCATAGACCAAAGAATATCTATTGGCACTAAATAATGAAAGGAATACGTCCTGGTGGCCTGATGAATCTATTTGCGGGAAAGTTATGGAAAAGATGATGATGCAAATGAGCCTGCATTCAAATACATTTTCATTTGCAGCTACAAAATATCAAAATACATGATGAATATATTTCCTACAATCCAGCCAGTCCTATTTTACGTAATCAACCTTTTCTTGGTCATGACTGGGAAGCGCCCCTCTAGGAGTGTGGTAAGCCCATTCATACCTACACTCTAGAGGCTAGAGGAAGAATGTGTTTTCTAAAGGCAACACCATACAACAGGTCATCCATCTAAAATTGTGTTTAACTCCCTTTGAGCAGGCTTGTCAAATGGCTTCCCTTTCAAGTGTGGTGGGGGGACATTTTCATCAGAAGAAACTCCACGGACAGAAGGCCTTCATCATGCTTTTTTAGAAGTGGGAGGAAAAATGATGATCATATGATTTAAAAAGTGGATGTTAATTCAGTGTTATCTGGGATTGGACACTGTCCCTCACTTCAGGATTTGCATGAAGGGGTAAACAAACTGTTCTGGAGGGCCGCTCACTTGACAATTTTTCCTAGATTCTTGACTGTGGGGAAGCCATTATAATTATCCGTAGATCTTGAAGCACTGCATTCCTTCTGTGAATGGGGCTTTTCATGGAACTTGATAACCCTGAAAAGGACTGCCTCCCTCTCTGCCTTGCCACCTGACTGGTTACCAGAGTTACGTAAGCCAATACCCCAATTTATCCTTGTGTAGAGGGGGTGAGAATAGGGAAAAATCCACAAAATGGTACATTTAATTAATTAGGTGGTGTAGGGTTGAATCACTTTAAGCAAGTGTAAAACACTTTTGTTTTTGAGGCACAGTGGCAAGTGACTTACCTGTTTCACCAACCTGACATGCTGTGTAAACATTTCCCCAAGTCCATAAACTGGTGCTGTAGAGGTTCTTAGAGCAGCAGAATGCTCCTAGTAGACCCCATGTCTTGGTCAGTCCTTGTTAGTGTGTTGCAGGAGCAGAATACACATCGTTTGTTTGAATTGACCAAGATCAACATTGAACCGTTGGAAAAAAAGAAGAAATGTGACCAGACTTTGAGGATTCTGATCCTAACTAGGAATAGTGTGATCTTGCCAGGTAATAAAAATGGATGTGGCTGGACTGTGGATTTTTATCTCGAAAACAAGTGCTGACCAGGAGATATCCAGAGGGTTATCAACGACTTTGTCTCCCTGGTCGGCTACAGCTAACACATATTGACCGCTGAGTATTGAAAAGCTCAAGGAAATTTGCCTTCTGAGAATGGACAACTGTAAGCCTCTTTGCAGAAATGGCTTCATCACATCACAATCTGCCAATTGGGTACCACCTACTCCCACTCCCTTCTCCACTCTTTCCTTTCTTTTTATTGATGAGGAAAAAGGCAAGGAGGAGATCTGATGACATGGAACCTTACAGCAGCCATCACAATTGCAGTCTACCCCTCCCTCCTACTGGCTGGAACTTTGAAACTAACTTTGTCTCAACCTTTTGGTGTTTTTGCCATTTCTTTGACAGAAACTTGTAAAGAGTACCACATTTCTTGTAGCACTTATAGAGAAGCTTTTGGACCCTCTCCCCTGCTAAGGTATTTTTCCCCATAGAAGTGATTAATGACCACTTATTCAAGGCCACAGATTATCCATCTGAATTTTATTTGGGGGTGAGGGGACTACCGATTCCATGGTCCCTATTCCTTGCAAACGATAATAGACATTGAACACATGATGCTGTGTTAGACATGACAACATGCGTGTTTACGGGGTTTTCGTTCCTAACAGCGCATCATGCAGGTAATTCCCTGTCATCACTAATGTGCGCACATGGTGGTAATTGGTAATGGTGGCCACGATAACTGCAGATCCCAACAGAGTCCACTTCTCATTTTCAAACATATAAAAGAGTGAGAAGAATCCACATGGATCCATGCCTTTCTTCCTGCATCTAATGTGTGTGGTTGGTGAAGATACTAGTGGATTCACTGCAAAGAACGATGAAACACATCAAGCAGATTACACACTGTCTATATTTGTTTATCCAGATCCAGGCAATTTCTTCTGCTAAAACAAGAAGTCCTTAGGTGTGAAGGTAACTTTTCTATTCAGGATAAACCTGCTCCTTGTATAAAATGAAGGGTGCTCCTGCATAAGGCCTACACCGCACCTGGGAGAACCAGGCTAAAACATTTTTGTACTGTTTCATGTTTCTCATAGGTTTTAATTGCTCCCTATAAACACCACTGTTATTTTGCGATTGCCTTTACTTTTACATAATTTTCCTTAGGTGTCATTTGTTGTATTTCCTTGATTACATTTCTTTGCTGTTTAATATAACTATGCAGTCTTATGTTGTGCTTGTTTCTGACATAGGGATTATTAGAACATGTACTCTAAAGGTTGGTTTTTTAACCTGATTGCACATGCTACACCTTGTGTTAGTAAAACCGGATATTGGCCCATGCTGAATAAGGCAAATTAGACCTTTGGATTCTGCTGGCATGTCCCATGAAAATCCATAATTTTAAAAGGGGCACAAATGGTGGGGTCTGTAAATTGTATTCACAGTTCTCTCCTTCTCAAAAGACTACATAAAGGACTTTTGAGAAGAGATATATAGGACACTTCATCACCGTCCTCTTGTTCTTAGATAATTTATATAGGATTGTTATGGCGGACAGAAATGTGGACTGTCAACATATGAACATATCTTGATAGTATCCTTCTTTATGATGAGCGGAACACAAGAAGGATTTCCAACAAACTACCATTACATATCCTCACCAGGGGTTAACATAACTAGCTCTCACAACAAATCCATGTAATCACAAACCATCAATCTTTTAACAAATATAAAGAGATGGAAGGCTCAATTTTAGCAAAAATAATTCATCAATTTATTATGTTTTCTAATAAAACAGACCATTGGGTCACATTTGTACAATTCATTATACATACATAAAAAACACAAGAAACAAAACACAGATATAAAAACCTAATCTACAATTTAAATCTTGTGATGTGTTCACCTAATATTTGGTCGTCAGACAATAGTGGTGTTAGTAGCACAGTGGGTGACTTTACAATAGCCTAAATTTATATTGCTACAGCGTCCCCACTCCTTTTGTGTCGACGTGCACAAATACGTTTCCAGCCTTGATATTTTCACACCGACTTCTCCTAAGGTTTTTGTCAATTAGTCGTGTATGTAAGGCTTTCCTCAGGACACAATATTAACAGGTACAGCTTGTTACACAGTCAAGTATACAATGTCTCGAGATATCTAAAAAAAGAAGAAAACAACACAATAAATTACTAAACGAGCCTAATATTATTCTTCACATGTATTTATAGCAGAGAACCTATGTTTCACCCTCTCCATCTACTTTGGTGGGTACGTTTGTATTTCAGAGACACATGCACAGGTACATATCGTGGCATTGGCAACTTAGTATGTGCCAGCCCTACAATTTGGCTTGTCATATCACAGTATCTTTTTTTTGGCACATATTATTCGGCCTAACGTTTCTTAATATAAATAGTGAAGAAAACGTTTCTTATTGTCAAATGGCACCATTCTATAGTTGTGCCATTCGGAGACTATCAAACGGAGATCTTACAGACTAGTGGTGTTGATTCCACATAGATAACTTAATTTGATCCTAAATGTATACTAGGTACTAGTCAGAGCATCACGTACCGGCAAACAGTCAGGAAAAACAAGACCTCTATGTTGTTGTGGCCTTCATATTTTGGATGGACACTTATTCCCACTTCACACAGTGACGTTACAACTCAATCCTGTCTGAATGACAGAAACGAGAAACACAGACCAATCAATGACGGTGTGTTTGTTCTGACACAAGAATGGATGTAATACTATTAATGTCGCTAAAATTTAGGTGTGATTACAAACGCTAGAGACAGGGGACGTACCAGCAAGAAATCACTGTGCCGGGCTTTGTGATACCACAAAGATGTTTTTCATCCACATGCAGAAAGACAGACGTTTGTCACTGCTTAGCTTCGCACGTTTACTACAAAGGAAAAAGATCACACGTGCACGAGTGCGGTTACTCCACCGAGTCTATTTGTGCATCAAAGGCTTGTTTTGTATTTTGGCTAGTATAAAGATTACCTTATAGTCATAGATGACTCGTGTCAACTGGCCTTGGCGATTACCGCCAGCGACTGGAGCAAAACAAGTTATTTCCTCTGACGTCATCGCGGTATTAACGTCTCACAACAAGTCACATGACCTGCACCGCGGAAGGGCAGCTAGACATATCTGTATGTTGGACGGACATATTTGAAAGGGCAGTGTATGCTGCAATATGGCTAAGTGGCATAATCTACGCATTGAGAAAAAACTGTTTATTACAAAAATGGTCTCGGTATGTGTGCGCGCACTCGGAAGATCAACTAAATTATTTTTGCAAAAATAATCCCCATTCAATATACAAATTTAGACCATGTTTAACCGAGTCCAAATTATATATCCATTTTTGTTCTAATTTACGTAGTTTCCTGTCACGATCACCTCCCCGTGGGTGATAATCCATTATTTGCAACACGCACCAGAATATATCATTATGTGTGTGTTTCATCATTTTGTAATGTTCCACCAGTGGTTTATCCGCCGTGTTGTTTTTAATACACCCACGGTGTTCCCCAATTCTTGTGCGCACCGGACGTTTGGTCTTACCGATGTATATGAGGCCACATGGGCATATAATGCAATATACCACCCATTTGGTGGCACAGTTGCTAAAGAAATCCAATTTCCAGTTTCTGCTTTTCAGAGCTATGGTTTTAGTGTTCTTTGTAAATTGACACATATTACATTTCCCACATTTGAAATGTCCTATTACGGGGGGTAGTTGCCACAGTGTGGATTGGGCGTTTGGACTGGATTTCGGCACTGGATAGGTGTGGACCAGTTTATCTCTGATGTTGGTGAGGCGTTTAAATGCAAAACGGGGAGGTGGAATATTAAAATCCTCTGTGTTGATCATTTTCCAATTAGCTAAGACGGTTTTCCTTAAATCATTGCTAATTGGTGTAAAAGAAAACACACAGGTGATTTTGTCTAAGTTAGTCGTGGTGTGTTTCGATAGGCAATCTGTCCTTGTTATATTGGCAGCCTTTTTATAGGCCCTTCTAATGATGTGGGACGGATATCCTCTTTCTTTCAAGTTCCTTTTTAGGACCTGGCTATGATTTTTGAAATCATTTTTCTCAGAGCAATTACGTCTGATCCGGAGAAACTGGCCGAATGGTAAGTTTTCTCTTAATGCTTGTGGATGGTAGCTGTTGAATTCTAGTAGGGTATTTTTTTGAGTAGGTTTTTTATATAAGCTTGTACCAACCTTATTATCTGCCATTCTCTGGATGGACAGATCCAGAAAAGGGATTACATTTTCATTCGACTCACACGTGAATTGTATAGACGCCTCTCTGGTATTCAGCCAACTTGTGAACACTACTAGTTCTTCTTGGGTACCTTGCCAAATCATAAAGATATCGTCTATGTAGCGGTACCATGCCTTTATCTTGTCGTGGTGTGGATTGGCCGTCACATAAATATGAGTGGTTTCGAAATTGTCCATGTACAGATTAGCCAGATCAGGGGCAAAAGTTGCTCCCATACTCGTACCATGGAGTTGTTGGTAAAAAACTCCCTTGCATATGAAAAAATTCCTGGTAAGTGCCAGATGGATGCACTCGGCCAGGAAAGCTGAAGGTGGACATTTGTCCACACGCGTTTCTAGTATGTTGTTCATAACCTCCACACATTTAATCTGGGGTATATTAGTGTAAAGGGACGTCACGTCCAATGTGACCAACAAATCATGTGTTTCTATTTTCAAATTGTCTAGGATTTTTATCATTGACGTGGAGTCTTGGACAAAAGATTTCATTTTATTGACAAAGGGTCTAAGGAATACATCAACATAGACCGACAGAGGTTCCAACAATGAACAAATGGCCGAAACAATCGGACGCCCCGGAGGGGAAGTAAGGTTTTTATGCACTTTTGGTAGGCAATAGAATGCTGGTATCACTGATTGTTTGTTTACGAGGAACATCTTTTCATCGTCATTTATCCAACCTTGTAGATGAGCATGTGTCATCAGGCTCGTTATCTCCTCCAGGATAGTGGGGGTTGGATCATTTGATAGTTTTTTATAGACCAATGTGTCACCAAGTTGTCTGTCCACCTCTAAATTGTATAGGATACTGTCCCACAGGACAATACCCCCTCCTTTGTCGGCAGGCTTAATGACAAATGCAGGGTTATTTTCAAGACTTTTTAGGGCGGCCCGTTCTGCTTTTGATAAATTGTCTTTAAAATGATTTTTTTGCTCGCACAGACGTTTTGTTTCTCGGAGGATTTTATTTTCGAAAGCCAAAATTTCTGGTGATACCATAGATGCTAGTGGTATAAAGGTGGAGGGTGGCTTTTTGCCAGAGTGGTTATCATCTGTATCATTTTTGGGTGCTTTATCATGGAAGAAGTATTTGAGCCTGATGATACGGAAAAAATTTCTCATTTCGATTTCGGTCTGGAAGGCATTAGCCTTGCAGACCGGAACGAAAGATAAACCCCTACTCAAAACCGAAAGTTCTGCCGATGTTAGAACATGTGTGCTCAAGTTGAAAATTGGGTTCACCAAGTTGGCGGTGGCATCCACTGTCGAGTTCGCATTGGGTGTGGGTTCCACGGTCGGTTTCTTCCGCGGTTCCCTCGTTGTTGAAAAAATTGATTATGTGGGCCACTATGTGGTGTCAGTGCTCCACTTGTATTTTGGCCACTCTGAGACGAGTCAGAGTCACTACTGTTGGACGAGTTTGAAAAGGTTACCAATTTCTTGTTTCGTTGGAATCTATTTTGGCCTTTTTGGTTGGTTTGACTATTTCTATATTGCAGGAAAAAACCGGGAACTAAGTACGGATATGTTGTTTCTTCCTTATAGTTAGCAATGTCTTTCTTGAGTTTCCAAATTTTTTTGTCTAACGTGAAAGTTTTAAATTTGGCCATTTCGTCATTCATTTTTTCCAGACTAGATTTAATATCGGGAATAACTGATTCTTCTTTGATTTTTGCTTCGAGGGAATCAAGTTCTTGTTTCTGTTTCTTCCCTTCTTCTTCTGCTGTCTCGATTATTAAGATTACCCAGTCGCGGGAGCATTTGTTCCCAACACCGCTAAATCCTTTCATGAATTTAGGGTTCTCTAGGAAGACTCTGGGAATGTTTTTTACTTGGAGGCCTTCGGGGATAACCCCTGCTTTCAAGTATTCAATCATAAGTTGGCCATGTGATTGAGTTCGAATAAATTTCTTAGTTTTTTGTGTCAGCAGGTCAATATCATTAGGGGTCACGGGTTGTGATGGGGCAGATCCCGCGACTGGGGGCACTAAAATCGATGGTAGGCCCAGGCATTTTTTAAAAATATCATCGGTAAACGATAATATATGTACATTTTCCATATTAATTTAGGAAACTGCTCAACCAACCAAAGGGTTGTCCACAAAGGTTTATACACAAATAGTGAGCACGCTTTTATAGCATGAGTCCTCTTTTTTCTGGGGTCTGTTGGATGAGGACCAAATGTACAGCGGAACACAAGAAGGATTTCCAACAAACTACCATTACATATCCTCACCAGGGGTTAACATAACTAGCTCTCACAACAAATCCATGTAATCACAAACCATCAATCTTTTAACAAATATAAAGAGATGGAAGGCTCAATTTTAGCAAAAATAATTCATCAATTTATTATGTTTTCTAATAAAACAGACCATTGGGTCACATTTGTACAATTCATTATACATACATAAAAAACACAAGAAACAAAACACAGATATAAAAACCTAATCTACAATTTAAATCTTGTGATGTGTTCACCTAATATTTGGTCGTCAGACAATAGTGGTGTTAGTAGCACAGTGGGTGACTTTACAATAGCCTAAATTTATATTGCTACAGCGTCCCCACTCCTTTTGTGTCGACGTGCACAAATACGTTTCCAGCCTTGATATTTTCACACCGACTTCTCCTAAGGTTTTTGTCAATTAGTCGTGTATGTAAGGCTTTCCTCAGGACACAATATTAACAGGTACAGCTTGTTACACAGTCAAGTATACAATGTCTCGAGATATCTAAAAAAAGAAGAAAACAACACAATAAATTACTAAACGAGCCTAATATTATTCTTCACATGTATTTATAGCAGAGAACCTATGTTTCACCCTCTCCATCTACTTTGGTGGGTACGTTTGTATTTCAGAGACACATGCACAGGTACATATCGTGGCATTGGCAACTTAGTATGTGCCAGCCCTACAATTTGGCTTGTCATATCACAGTATCTTTTTTTTGGCACATATTATTCGGCCTAACGTTTCTTAATATAAATAGTGAAGAAAACGTTTCTTATTGTCAAATGGCACCATTCTATAGTTGTGCCATTCGGAGACTATCAAACGGAGATCTTACAGACTAGTGGTGTTGATTCCACATAGATAACTTAATTTGATCCTAAATGTATACTAGGTACTAGTCAGAGCATCACGTACCGGCAAACAGTCAGGAAAAACAAGACCTCTATGTTGTTGTGGCCTTCATATTTTGGATGGACACTTATTCCCACTTCACACAGTGACGTTACAACTCAATCCTGTCTGAATGACAGAAACGAGAAACACAGACCAATCAATGACGGTGTGTTTGTTCTGACACAAGAATGGATGTAATACTATTAATGTCGCTAAAATTTAGGTGTGATTACAAACGCTAGAGACAGGGGACGTACCAGCAAGAAATCACTGTGCCGGGCTTTGTGATACCACAAAGATGTTTTTCATCCACATGCAGAAAGACAGACGTTTGTCACTGCTTAGCTTCGCACGTTTACTACAAAGGAAAAAGATCACACGTGCACGAGTGCGGTTACTCCACCGAGTCTATTTGTGCATCAAAGGCTTGTTTTGTATTTTGGCTAGTATAAAGATTACCTTATAGTCATAGATGACTCGTGTCAACTGGCCTTGGCGATTACCGCCAGCGACTGGAGCAAAACAAGTTATTTCCTCTGACGTCATCGCGGTATTAACGTCTCACAACAAGTCACATGACCTGCACCGCGGAAGGGCAGCTAGACATATCTGTATGTTGGACGGACATATTTGAAAGGGCAGTGTATGCTGCAATATGGCTAAGTGGCATAATCTACGCATTGAGAAAAAACTGTTTATTACAAAAATGGTCTCGGTATGTGTGCGCGCACTCGGAAGATCAACTAAATTATTTTTGCAAAAATAATCCCCATTCAATATACAAATTTAGACCATGTTTAACCGAGTCCAAATTATATATCCATTTTTGTTCTAATTTACGTAGTTTCCTGTCACGATCACCTCCCCGTGGGTGATAATCCATTATTTGCAACACGCACCAGAATATATCATTATGTGTGTGTTTCATCATTTTGTAATGTTCCACCAGTGGTTTATCCGCCGTGTTGTTTTTAATACACCCACGGTGTTCCCCAATTCTTGTGCGCACCGGACGTTTGGTCTTACCGATGTATATGAGGCCACATGGGCATATAATGCAATATACCACCCATTTGGTGGCACAGTTGCTAAAGAAATCCAATTTCCAGTTTCTGCTTTTCAGAGCTATGGTTTTAGTGTTCTTTGTAAATTGACACATATTACATTTCCCACATTTGAAATGTCCTATTACGGGGGGTAGTTGCCACAGTGTGGATTGGGCGTTTGGACTGGATTTCGGCACTGGATAGGTGTGGACCAGTTTATCTCTGATGTTGGTGAGGCGTTTAAATGCAAAACGGGGAGGTGGAATATTAAAATCCTCTGTGTTGATCATTTTCCAATTAGCTAAGACGGTTTTCCTTAAATCATTGCTAATTGGTGTAAAAGAAGACACACAGGTGATTTTGTCTAAGTTAGTCGTGGTGTGTTTCGATAGGCAATCTGTCCTTGTTATATTGGCAGCCTTTTTATAGGCCCTTCTAATGATGTGGGACGGATATCCTCTTTCTTTCAAGTTCCTTTTTAGGACCTGGCTATGATTTTTGAAATCATTTTTCTCAGAGCAATTACGTCTGATCCGGAGAAACTGGCCGAATGGTAAGTTTTCTCTTAATGCTTGTGGATGGTAGCTGTTGAATTCTAGTAGGGTATTTTTTTGAGTAGGTTTTTTATATAAGCTTGTACCAACCTTATTATCTGCCATTCTCTGGATGGACAGATCCAGAAAAGGGATTACATTTTCATTCGACTCACACGTGAATTGTATAGACGCCTCTCTGGTATTCAGCCAACTTGTGAACACTACTAGTTCTTCTTGGGTACCTTGCCAAATCATAAAGATATCGTCTATGTAGCGGTACCATGCCTTTATCTTGTCGTGGTGTGGATTGGCCGTCACATAAATATGAGTGGTTTCGAAATTGTCCATGTACAGATTAGCCAGATCAGGGGCAAAAGTTGCTCCCATACTCGTACCATGGAGTTGTTGGTAAAAAACTCCCTTGCATATGAAAAAATTCCTGGTAAGTGCCAGATGGATGCACTCGGCCAGGAAAGCTGAAGGTGGACATTTGTCCACACGCGTTTCTAGTATGTTGTTCATAACCTCCACACATTTAATCTGGGGTATATTAGTGTAAAGGGACGTCACGTCCAATGTGACCAACAAATCATGTGTTTCTATTTTCAAATTGTCTAGGATTTTTATCATTGACGTGGAGTCTTGGACAAAAGATTTCATTTTATTGACAAAGGGTCTAAGGAATACATCAACATAGACCGACAGAGGTTCCAACAATGAACAAATGGCCGAAACAATCGGACGCCCCGGAGGGGAAGTAAGGTTTTTATGCACTTTTGGTAGGCAATAGAATGCTGGTATCACTGATTGTTTGTTTACGAGGAACATCTTTTCATCGTCATTTATCCAACCTTGTAGATGAGCAGAAATTTTGGCTTTCGAAAATAAAATCCTCCGAGAAACAAAACGTCTGTGCGAGCAAAAAAATCATTTTAAAGACAATTTATCAAAAGCAGAACGGGCCGCCCTAAAAAGTCTTGAAAATAACCCTGCATTTGTCATTAAGCCTGCCGACAAAGGAGGGGGTATTGTCCTGTGGGACAGTATCCTATACAATTTAGAGGTGGACAGACAACTTGGTGACACATTGGTCTATAAAAAACTATCAAATGATCCAACCCCCACTATCCTGGAGGAGATAACGAGCCTGATGACACATGCTCATCTACAAGGTTGGATAAATGACGATGAAAAGATGTTCCTCGTAAACAAACAATCAGTGATACCAGCATTCTATTGCCTACCAAAAGTGCATAAAAACCTTACTTCCCCTCCGGGGCGTCCGATTGTTTCGGCCATTTGTTCATTGTTGGAACCTCTGTCGGTCTATGTTGATGTATTCCTTAGACCCTTTGTCAATAAAATGAAATCTTTTGTCCAAGACTCCACGTCAATGATAAAAATCCTAGACAATTTGAAAATAGAAACACATGATTTGTTGGTCACATTGGACGTGACGTCCCTTTACACTAATATACCCCAGATTAAATGTGTGGAGGTTATGAACAACATACTAGAAACGCGTGTGGACAAATGTCCACCTTCAGCTTTCCTGGCCGAGTGCATCCATCTGGCACTTACCAGGAATTTTTTCATATGCAAGGGAGTTTTTTACCAACAACTCCATGGTACGAGTATGGGAGCAACTTTTGCCCCTGATCTGGCTAATCTGTACATGGACAATTTCGAAACCACTCATATTTATGTGACGGCCAATCCACACCACGACAAGATAAAGGCATGGTACCGCTACATAGACGATATCTTTATGATTTGGCAAGGTACCCAAGAAGAACTAGTAGTGTTCACAAGTTGGCTGAATACCAGAGAGGCGTCTATACAATTCACGTGTGAGTCGAATGAAAATGTAATCCCTTTTCTGGATCTGTCCATCCAGAGAATGGCAGATAATAAGGTTGGTACAAGCTTATATAAAAAACCTACTCAAAAAAATACCCTACTAGAATTCAACAGCTACCATCCACAAGCATTAAGAGAAAACTTACCATTCGGCCAGTTTCTCCGGATCAGACGTAATTGCTCTGAGAAAAATGATTTCAAAAATCATAGCCAGGTCCTAAAAAGGAACTTGAAAGAAAGAGGATATCCGTCCCACATCATTAGAAGGGCCTATAAAAAGGCTGCCAATATAACAAGGACAGATTGCCTATCGAAACACACCACGACTAACTTAGACAAAATCACCTGTGTGTCTTCTTTTACACCAATTAGCAATGATTTAAGGAAAACCGTCTTAGCTAATTGGAAAATGATCAACACAGAGGATTTTAATATTCCACCTCCCCGTTTTGCATTTAAACGCCTCACCAACATCAGAGATAAACTGGTCCACACCTATCCAGTGCCGAAATCCAGTCCAAACGCCCAATCCACACTGTGGCAACTACCCCCCGTAATAGGACATTTCAAATGTGGGAAATGTAATATGTGTCAATTTACAAAGAACACTAAAACCATAGCTCTGAAAAGCAGAAACTGGAAATTGGATTTCTTTAGCAACTGTGCCACCAAATGGGTGGTATATTGCATTATATGCCCATGTGGCCTCATATACATCGGTAAGACCAAACGTCCGGTGCGCACAAGAATTGGGGAACACCGTGGGTGTATTAAAAACAACACGGCGGATAAACCACTGGTGGAACATTACAAAATGATGAAACACACACATAATGATATATTCTGGTGCGTGTTGCAAATAATGGATTATCACCCACGGGGAGGTGATCGTGACAGGAAACTACGTAAATTAGAACAAAAATGGATATATAATTTGGACTCGGTTAAACATGGTCTAAATTTGTATATTGAATGGGGATTATTTTTGCAAAAATAATTTAGTTGATCTTCCGAGTGCGCGCACACATACCGAGACCATTTTTGTAATAAACAGTTTTTTCTCAATGCGTAGATTATGCCACTTAGCCATATTGCAGCATACACTGCCCTTTCAAATATGTCCGTCCAACATACAGATATGTCTAGCTGCCCTTCCGCGGTGCAGGTCATGTGACTTGTTGTGAGACGTTAATACCGCGATGACGTCAGAGGAAATAACTTGTTTTGCTCCAGTCGCTGGCGGTAATCGCCAAGGCCAGTTGACACGAGTCATCTATGACTATAAGGTAATCTTTATACTAGCCAAAATACAAAACAAGCCTTTGATGCACAAATAGACTCGGTGGAGTAACCGCACTCGTGCACGTGTGATCTTTTTCCTTTGTAGTAAACGTGCGAAGCTAAGCAGTGACAAACGTCTGTCTTTCTGCATGTGGATGAAAAACATCTTTGTGGTATCACAAAGCCCGGCACAGTGATTTCTTGCTGGTACGTCCCCTGTCTCTAGCGTTTGTAATCACACCTAAATTTTAGCGACATTAATAGTATTACATCCATTCTTGTGTCAGAACAAACACACCGTCATTGATTGGTCTGTGTTTCTCGTTTCTGTCATTCAGACAGGATTGAGTTGTAACGTCACTGTGTGAAGTGGGAATAAGTGTCCATCCAAAATATGAAGGCCACAACAACATAGAGGTCTTGTTTTTCCTGACTGTTTGCCGGTACGTGATGCTCTGACTAGTACCTAGTATACATTTAGGATCAAATTAAGTTATCTATGTGGAATCAACACCACTAGTCTGTAAGATCTCCGTTTGATAGTCTCCGAATGGCACAACTATAGAATGGTGCCATTTGACAATAAGAAACGTTTTCTTCACTATTTATATTAAGAAACGTTAGGCCGAATAATATGTGCCAAAAAAAAGATACTGTGATATGATAAGCCAAATTGTAGGGCTGGCACATACTAAGTTGCCAATGCCACGATATGTACCTGTGCATGTGTCTCTGAAATACAAACGTACCCACCAAAGTAGATGGAGAGGGTGAAACATAGGTTCTCTGCTATAAATACATGTGAAGAATAATATTAGGCTCGTTTAGTAATTTATTGTGTTGTTTTCTTCTTTTTTTAGATATCTCGAGACATTGTATACTTGACTGTGTAACAAGCTGTACCTGTTAATATTGTGTCCTGAGGAAAGCCTTACATACACGACTAATTGACAAAAACCTTAGGAGAAGTCGGTGTGAAAATATCAAGGCTGGAAACGTATTTGTGCACGTCGACACAAAAGGAGTGGGGACGCTGTAGCAATATAAATTTAGGCTATTGTAAAGTCACCCACTGTGCTACTAACACCACTATTGTCTGACGACCAAATATTAGGTGAACACATCACAAGATTTAAATTGTAGATTAGGTTTTTATATCTGTGTTTTGTTTCTTGTGTTTTTTATGTATGTATAATGAATTGTACAAATGTGACCCAATGGTCTGTTTTATTAGAAAACATAATAAATTGATGAATTATTTTTGCTAAAATTGAGCCTTCCATCTCTTTATATTTGTTAAAAGATTGATGGTTTGTGATTACATGGATTTGTTGTGAGAGCTAGTTATGTTAACCCCTGGTGAGGATATGTAATGGTAGTTTGTTGGAAATCCTTCTTGTGTTCCGCTGTACATTTGGTCCTCATCCAACAGACCCCAGAAAAAAGAGGACTCATGCTATAAAAGCGTGCTCACTATTTGTGTATAAACCTTTGTGGACAACCCTTTGGTTGGTTGAGCAGTTTCCTAAATTAATATGGAAAATGTACATATATTATCGTTTACCAATGATATTTTTAAAAAATGCCTGGGCCTACCATCGATTTTAGTGCCCCCAGTCGCGGGATCTGCCCCATCACAACCCGTGACCCCTAATGATATTGACCTGCTGACACAAAAAACTAAGAAATTTATTCGAACTCAATCACATGGCCAACTTATGATTGAATACTTGAAAGCAGGGGTTATCCCCGAAGGCCTCCAAGTAAAAAACATTCCCAGAGTCTTCCTAGAGAACCCTAAATTCATGAAAGGATTTAGCGGTGTTGGGAACAAATGCTCCCGCGACTGGGTAATCTTAATAATCGAGACAGCAGAAGAAGAAGGGAAGAAACAGAAACAAGAACTTGATTCCCTCGAAGCAAAAATCAAAGAAGAATCAGTTATTCCCGATATTAAATCTAGTCTGGAAAAAATGAATGACGAAATGGCCAAATTTAAAACTTTCACGTTAGACAAAAAAATTTGGAAACTCAAGAAAGACATTGCTAACTATAAGGAAGAAACAACATATCCGTACTTAGTTCCCGGTTTTTTCCTGCAATATAGAAATAGTCAAACCAACCAAAAAGGCCAAAATAGATTCCAACGAAACAAGAAATTGGTAACCTTTTCAAACTCGTCCAACAGTAGTGACTCTGACTCGTCTCAGAGTGGCCAAAATACAAGTGGAGCACTGACACCACATAGTGGCCCACATAATCAATTTTTTCAACAACGAGGGAACCGCGGAAGAAACCGACCGTGGAACCCACACCCAATGCGAACTCGACAGTGGATGCCACCGCCAACTTGGTGAACCCAATTTTCAACTTGAGCACACATGTTCTAACATCGGCAGAACTTTCGGTTTTGAGTAGGGGTTTATCTTTCGTTCCGGTCTGCAAGGCTAATGCCTTCCAGACCGAAATCGAAATGAGAAATTTTTTCCGTATCATCAGGCTCAAATACTTCTTCCATGATAAAGCACCCAAAAATGATACAGATGATAACCACTCTGGCAAAAAGCCACCCTCCACCTTTATACCACTAGCATCTATGGTATCACCAGAAATTTTGGCTTTCGAAAATAAAATCCTCCGAGAAACAAAACGTCTGTGCGAGCAAAAAAATCATTTTAAAGACAATTTATCAAAAGCAGAACGGGCCGCCCTAAAAAGTCTTGAAAATAACCCTGCATTTGTCATTAAGCCTGCCGACAAAGGAGGGGGTATTGTCCTGTGGGACAGTATCCTATACAATTTAGAGGTGGACAGACAACTTGGTGACACATTGGTCTATAAAAAACTATCAAATGATCCAACCCCCACTATCCTGGAGGAGATAACGAGCCTGATGACACATGCTCATCTACAAGGTTGGATAAATGACGATGAAAAGATGTTCCTCGTAAACAAACAATCAGTGATACCAGCATTCTATTGCCTACCAAAAGTGCATAAAAACCTTACTTCCCCTCCGGGGCGTCCGATTGTTTCGGCCATTTGTTCATTGTTGGAACCTCTGTCGGTCTATGTTGATGTATTCCTTAGACCCTTTGTCAATAAAATGAAATCTTTTGTCCAAGACTCCACGTCAATGATAAAAATCCTAGACAATTTGAAAATAGAAACACATGATTTGTTGGTCACATTGGACGTGACGTCCCTTTACACTAATATACCCCAGATTAAATGTGTGGAGGTTATGAACAACATACTAGAAACGCGTGTGGACAAATGTCCACCTTCAGCTTTCCTGGCCGAGTGCATCCATCTGGCACTTACCAGGAATTTTTTCATATGCAAGGGAGTTTTTTACCAACAACTCCATGGTACGAGTATGGGAGCAACTTTTGCCCCTGATCTGGCTAATCTGTACATGGACAATTTCGAAACCACTCATATTTATGTGACGGCCAATCCACACCACGATAAGATAAAGGCATGGTACCGCTACATAGACGATATCTTTATGATTTGGCAAGGTACCCAAGAAGAACTAGTAGTGTTCACAAGTTGGCTGAATACCAGAGAGGCGTCTATACAATTCACGTGTGAGTCGAATGAAAATGTAATCCCTTTTCTGGATCTGTCCATCCAGAGAATGGCAGATAATAAGGTTGGTACAAGCTTATATAAAAAACCTACTCAAAAAAATACCCTACTAGAATTCAACAGCTACCATCCACAAGCATTAAGAGAAAACTTACCATTCGGCCAGTTTCTCCGGATCAGACGTAATTGCTCTGAGAAAAATGATTTCAAAAATCATAGCCAGGTCCTAAAAAGGAACTTGAAAGAAAGAGGATATCCGTCCCACATCATTAGAAGGGCCTATAAAAAGGCTGCCAATATAACAAGGACAGATTGCCTATCGAAACACACCACGACTAACTTAGACAAAATCACCTGTGTGTCTTCTTTTACACCAATTAGCAATGATTTAAGGAAAACCGTCTTAGCTAATTGGAAAATGATCAACACAGAGGATTTTAATATTCCACCTCCCCGTTTTGCATTTAAACGCCTCACCAACATCAGAGATAAACTGGTCCACACCTATCCAGTGCCGAAATCCAGTCCAAACACCCAATCCACACTGTGGCAACTACCCCCCGTAATAGGACATTTCAAATGTGGGAAATGTAATATGTGTCAATTTACAAAGAACACTAAAACCATAGCTCTGAAAAGCAGAAACTGGAAATTGGATTTCTTTAGCAACTGTGCCACCAAATGGGTGGTATATTGCATTATATGCCCATGTGGCCTCATATACATCGGTAAGACCAAACGTCCGGTGCGCACAAGAATTGGGGAACACCGTGGGTGTATTAAAAACAACACGGCGGATAAACCACTGGTGGAACATTACAAAATGATGAAACACACACATAATGATATATTCTGGTGCGTGTTGCAAATAATGGATTATCACCCACGGGGAGGTGATCGTGACAGGAAACTACGTAAATTAGAACAAAAATGGATATATAATTTGGACTCGGTTAAACATGGTCTAAATTTGTATATTGAATGGGGATTATTTTTGCAAAAATAATTTAGTTGATCTTCCGAGTGCGCGCACACATACCGAGACCATTTTTGTAATAAACAGTTTTTTCTCAATGCGTAGATTATGCCACTTAGCCATATTGCAGCATACACTGCCCTTTCAAATATGTCCGTCCAACATACAGATATGTCTAGCTGCCCTTCCGCGGTGCAGGTCATGTGACTTGTTGTGAGACGTTAATACCGCGATGACGTCAGAGGAAATAACTTGTTTTGCTCCAGTCGCTGGCGGTAATCGCCAAGGCCAGTTGACACGAGTCATCTATGACTATAAGGTAATCTTTATACTAGCCAAAATACAAAACAAGCCTTTGATGCACAAATAGACTCGGTGGAGTAACCGCACTCGTGCACGTGTGATCTTTTTCCTTTGTAGTAAACGTGCGAAGCTAAGCAGTGACAAACGTCTGTCTTTCTGCATGTGGATGAAAAACATCTTTGTGGTATCACAAAGCCCGGCACAGTGATTTCTTGCTGGTACGTCCCCTGTCTCTAGCGTTTGTAATCACACCTAAATTTTAGCGACATTAATAGTATTACATCCATTCTTGTGTCAGAACAAACACACCGTCATTGATTGGTCTGTGTTTCTCGTTTCTGTCATTCAGACAGGATTGAGTTGTAACGTCACTGTGTGAAGTGGGAATAAGTGTCCATCCAAAATATGAAGGCCACAACAACATAGAGGTCTTGTTTTTCCTGACTGTTTGCCGGTACGTGATGCTCTGACTAGTACCTAGTATACATTTAGGATCAAATTAAGTTATCTATGTGGAATCAACACCACTAGTCTGTAAGATCTCCGTTTGATAGTCTCCGAATGGCACAACTATAGAATGGTGCCATTTGACAATAAGAAACGTTTTCTTCACTATTTATATTAAGAAACGTTAGGCCGAATAATATGTGCCAAAAAAAAGATACTGTGATATGACAAGCCAAATTGTAGGGCTGGCACATACTAAGTTGCCAATGCCACGATATGTACCTGTGCATGTGTCTCTGAAATACAAACGTACCCACCAAAGTAGATGGAGAGGGTGAAACATAGGTTCTCTGCTATAAATACATGTGAAGAATAATATTAGGCTCGTTTAGTAATTTATTGTGTTGTTTTCTTCTTTTTTTAGATATCTCGAGACATTGTATACTTGACTGTGTAACAAGCTGTACCTGTTAATATTGTGTCCTGAGGAAAGCCTTACATACACGACTAATTGACAAAAACCTTAGGAGAAGTCGGTGTGAAAATATCAAGGCTGGAAACGTATTTGTGCACGTCGACACAAAAGGAGTGGGGACGCTGTAGCAATATAAATTTAGGCTATTGTAAAGTCACCCACTGTGCTACTAACACCACTATTGTCTGACGACCAAATATTAGGTGAACACATCACAAGATTTAAATTGTAGATTAGGTTTTTATATCTGTGTTTTGTTTCTTGTGTTTTTTATGTATGTATAATGAATTGTACAAATGTGACCCAATGGTCTGTTTTATTAGAAAACATAATAAATTGATGAATTATTTTTGCTAAAATTGAGCCTTCCATCTCTTTATATTTGTTAAAAGATTGATGGTTTGTGATTACATGGATTTGTTGTGAGAGCTAGTTATGTTAACCCCTGGTGAGGATATGTAATGGTAGTTTGTTGGAAATCCTTCTTGTGTTCCGCTGTACATTTGGTCCTCATCCAACAGACCCCAGAAAAAAGAGGACTCATGCTATAAAAGCGTGCTCACTATTTGTGTATAAACCTTCTTTATGATGAGAAATATCAAATAAAGTAATTCACAAAGGACTCAAATCATATATTGTCAGCAGTTCAATTTCACAGATAAAAAGGATTATGACAAATTGCGCTTTTTTACCAAGCAGTAGCAGCTTTGCCCAAAATCTGGCAGATCTGAGCAAGACAATTCTGCACACGCATTGCAGTCTCTTAAAGAGATGGAGGGAAAAGAGAGCACCAAGCGATCCTGAGGATGTCCACAATACATTTCATATGGGTAGAAATGTATGAGGCCTGTCAAAGGCAAATCGATCTTAAATTCAATCCAAAGACGCAGTTGGTCAAATCAAATCATCCATGTCAAATCCAATCCGTTTAATGTAGTGATTTTTCAACTTGAAATCTTACAGTTGCAAGAAGGAATTGTTCAAGTAGCGCAACCATTGCAGAACCTGAAGTGGAGTTTCAGTGAATACTACACAAAATATAAAAGCCCTCTGTGTGCAAACATTTTTATTAAAAATACAGTTAGAGAGAACATAAATGAAAGCAAGCTATGTCCTTTACCTCACTTATCCTGAAAAATTGAATGTTCTTCGGTCATCCTAGCACATGCACCAACATTTGTTGAATATTAGAGTATGACCAACCCTCATACCCACAAGTCTGTTACACAATACATAAACATAGAATATTTGATGAGCTGTGGAGTAGGACAGGAACAAACCAATACACTCAACTGTGACTCATGATATGTTAAACTGCTTCGGTGATGCCATTATCTCACCTGCAAGGTTACGTCCTAACATTTTCAGCTGCCGCTCCGGTGTTTAATCGTGAACTATTAGTCATCTACATGTTTTTGAGGCTCTTTCTGATGACTACCTGATTGACAGATAAGGTGGGAGCAATGATTGTTTTTGGTGGCTGACTTCCTCTCAGCTTCAACAATTCATTATTTCTTTGCTCGAAGTGAGTTGCCTGGCCAATAGGCATCCAGATCTTCTCATGGTGTTTTACGTCTTGAAGGTATCAGAAGGCGGCAGTGCCCTACTGTACATATCTGGCTTATTTCCAGAACCAGCATTATATGAACTTTCTATGTGTCCTACCATAGCTTCAAACTTTCTCTGGGATAACATGTGAATATGGAGGTCACATGCATTCAGGCACACTACCATTCCTGATAGATCGGTTACAGGGAACACATGATGGTAGTATGTGGCTAATCAACCACAGAGTGAAGAAGGTAGGCAGGAGAGAGGGTATTGTCTGCTCATTTTCTGATTAGTGTACCTCTTTTCTGTCATGGAATATGAGATGTATGGTAAAGAGGGCACCGGAGAGACCACAAAGTCTGAAGAATCGATGGCATACATAAGCACAACAAATTGAATGTCTCAATCAACCATATCTGTGCCATTGTTCCCCACCCTTTCATTGGAAGTGACAACATAGATAAATTAACCTCCTGAGATAGGTCCATATCTACTAACTCTGTTCCAACATTTGTTGCCCTAAATGTTTCTTCTTTGAGACACACTCATCAATGATATTATTCTACCCTGTATTATTTCTTCATGTGTTTTGTGAAATAACAGTGTTACTGCTTCAATTTGAACATTTCAGTGCTTTTCAGGACAGCATGGTGGAAACCAGGTTGTTTTTATTGTACCGAGTATTGCCCCACTGAACAGAATGTGGTCAGATCTCAAAGTGGAGACCCAGAGACAGGCAAAATGAGTCTTCAACACATGCTTCCAGTTTAGTAGTTCAGCCCACGGTAGAAAGCTATATTAACTATAAATGGCCCTGAGACCATGTTAAACGGCACCTTTACCTGTAGGTATTGCCTGCTATGGTGGGCTAATTTGTACAATTTGAGAAGGTTGAATGTGGTTTCAATCCTAAACGCTAAGAGAATCTCAATGACCAAAAAATAATCCTAGATTTCCATCAGAGAAGCACAAATGAGAGCTCCTTCAATAATTCAGGTGCCCACTTCCCATTCACTTACTTGACTGTTTGGGGAGGGGGATGCAGCCTTGAAATGGCCTTAGTGGAAAGTTGAATCTTATTGGATTGTCGAGCAGCATCGTAGGGTAGTGTTTTTTTGGTTACAAAATTAAACAGGGAGGTGCACAGTGACCAACAGATGGATAAGAATGTGGGCCAACATGGCAAATAATGACCACATTCCAAAATATCTGATTGAATCCTGCGCACTTCTGAGATGTAATTTCTGGAATAATACTACTTCCAAGCTAGCTCCCATGTTCAATGTGTCCCTGTTATGCAGTCTTCATTTCTTGTCTTCTCTAGTCCCAATTGCAAGAACAACTCTGTGCTCCAGAGTCCAGAGTCTTTCTTCCTGTTCCCATTCCACTTATGTGAACAATGTAACGTTTTCCTCTAACTCCAATTTCCTGCTGAACCCTTCCCTGCTCTAAACGCTATCCTACAGGATGCAATGATTACTGGCATTGGCCCAATTCTACTGTGATAAATAAACCATGATTTGAAGTGACCTATTATCATCTATTTCTGGCACACTGTTAGAGCAGCACAAGAAAAATAACCAACAATACAAATGATACAATTAGTATAACCCTCACTTAAGTTCAAGTCAGTAATAATGAAGAATGCATGGCTTTAGTTTCTAAAAAAGGGCCACTGAAATTAGTGTAAAATAATTATTTCAAAAAGCATGATTAATAGTCCTTACCATTTGACCTTTGGAAAAGTGTAAGGATGATGAATATCAATGGGATGCTGACGTTTTTATGAACACATGGCCAGGAGACTACAATCGATTAAAATAAACAAAACAAAAAAAAAAAAAAAATGAAGCAAAGAGGGTTGGGGGGTGCAGAGGCATAGGTAAATGTAGGAGAGGTGGAGATTCAGGAACTGAAACTGGAAACGGGAGGTCAGCAGAACCCTGTAAAATCCCAGAAGTGACTGGTTACAGGGTAAATGCACCACTTCCCTTGAGACAGGTGAAAGGCAACTGTTAAACAGAAGCATTAAGAGGGCAAGATTCATGAAGTGAGGACATTGGTGGCCACTGAGGTTCCCCACATTTTCCTACTACAACTATATTATTTGACAATTATTTAAGGCACAACTTGAGAGTCCATGGGTTATAGGGTTAACCACCATTATATTTTTCTGTTTTCAAAGAATATGAGTATTTTTTGTTTTATAAGTGTTTTACAATGCTTTTGCACATGCATCATATTTAATATAAAGGAGTGAAAGCAAATCTTGTTTCCTTCTTTCTTCTTATTTTTTCATTCATTACCATGGTTTCATTACTTAGACGTAGCATTCATTATGTGTACCCTTTGGATTGTACCACTTTGTTTATATATTGGGTTCCAATGCCATTGCTTTTTTTTTTAACATTAAACCATATTTCTTTCAATCATGAGCTTATTTCTATTTTACTGTTTGTGCTCATACTGTCAGTGCTATACTCTCTGCACAGGGATTGTACTGTATAGGCTGAAATGATATGCACTGGCTGTATTGTCATAACATCTCTGGGACTCACAAAAAATAATAATTAGAGGCAGATTATCAACAAGTGGTGCAGGTCTCCTTATTCCAGCAGCGACACAGATGTACTTATCAGCCCCCTTGCATACTTTTGTGTCAGGAGGTTTCTGTTGCCATCAATTTATTACAGGCTCCTGGCACCTTCCTGGGCGCTGGGGTGTGCATTCCACAGTGACAGGCCATTAAAAGGCCTGTTGAGAAATACTCTGCACACATTGTCACTGTGTGAGGGATAGACATAGAAGTGGGACAACATCAACACTTAAAAATGCATGGTAAGGTCAGCAACACACAGGCACAGAAGAATGCCTTTGTCTTTTGTGCATTTTAAACCCCATTTCTGAATTCAGGACGTGCTTTAAAATGTGGAGCAATTGGCCCATAGTTTCACAAATGTTCAATGGGGCGGGTCATACAAGGCCTCTGACTTGCATATTCTGATTCCCTTTATGAAATTGGTGCAAATATCTTCATCTCAAGCAATGAGATGCAGGAGCAAGCGTCTCTCATCACTCGCACCCCCCAGCGTTTTTGAGGATCTCCCCTAATATCATCGGTTTGAAAGTCAGTAGCAGACAGGTGATAGGTGACAGCTAACTATGTCCAGGTGGAGGAAATATACCCGGCTCACTCCTTCGTTATGGTGTGTGATGTCAGGCAATATTAGCAAGGCCCACATTCACATTCAAGGGCTTAAGCCCAGCCCACATTCAAAGCTTACACGTTTTACACATCACATTTTTGGGACAGCTTCATGATTGGTCAAGCATTTGAAAAGACAAAGAACTATTTCTGTAAATCACAAGAGCGGCCTCTGCATGCACTGGCCAGTATTTGAAAAATAATTGACATTGCGTCCGAACATTAGCATTGTGAGTCCTTCCAAGCTGGCCTTTATTCTTGCTCTGTAACCCAGACTTCAAATGGGGGTATCTTCTTCATTGAAAAAGAAATCAGTACCCTCTACTCTGAATCTCACTTGAAACACACGTATCATCTGTATGTGAACTCACACATATATCTGCATGCTTCTATTACATGTTTGATTTCTGTATGTATTACAAAGTGTAAAAATGAGCTAAAAGTGAATTTGCCAACATCGAGCAAATCCACAATGTATTATCTCTGCTGATGCTCATGAATTTGGCAGAATGTCTAAGGGATGTTCTCTCTCGTTTAGATGCCAACAGATGACACCCATTCTGCTAACCATATACAATGATCAGAAACACAGTTTTGAGTTTAGCCGAAGGCCTTCAAAGAAACACCGGGAATGCAATGCACATATGGCGCTCTTTCACACAAACACTGCAATGGTTAGTTCCTTGACAGACACCAACACACATATATAAAGAGCCTAAGGTCAAGTGCAAACAATCACAATGCTGCAAGGGTTCTTGTACCATGCAGGCACCGGTCACCTGAACCAGTGATCAGCTCCAATGTTGTTCTGCAGTATCTGCATAGCTCTCGCTACAGTCATTGCAAGCAATGCCTGGAACAATGCACTATATGTCATGTAGACAAGGTTCTGAACTGTGGATGCAGCCCTTGCATGGGTTCCAGAAGGCAACCTTACACATCCCGCAGGGACCCGGGAAAAGTGTGTTTCCAAAAGTGAACCCTGTGCACAATGAGGTCCATGTTATTCTGTCAATGTAAGATGCTCCAAAGGCGTAAAGGCCTCGTTTTAGGATGACATATGGTTTTCCAAATAAATAACTCAAAATGCAATGTTACATTTATGCAATGCTTGCTTTCATGCGTCCCATGCTTTGCATACGCCGTTAAGAGGGGTGATATTTTCAATGTCCTCCAGACGCAGTGCCTGCTTTATGACTTGTCCATTGTGCACTGGCTTTGGAACACTCTTGGGCAGGTTTTTCATACACATCGAATCCGAGGACTCCCCGTCGGTGAAGACCTTATTGCGAGTGCCAAAGCTGACATTCCCAGGCGTCCTCTCCGAGTAGGTCTTATGATGGCTCATCTCATCTGAACACAGCTGGAATTTGAAAGCTGCCTGGAAGCCTCGCTTAAAGTTTTCATTGAAGTAGCCATAGATGATTGGGTTGACACTGCTGTTGGAGAATGCCAACCAATGCGCAAATGGAAATATGTAGCCAGTGAGGAGGTTGATCTGATCATCATCCAGATTGGCATAGTCGGTGAGCAGCATCAACGTCCACAGAGGCAGCCAGGAGAGCATAAAGAGAAGGGCCACGATGATGAGCATCTTAATGACCTTGATCTTCTTCTTGGAGACAGTAGTGCAGCGTTCGTGGCTGTCTCCAATATGCTCACTCAGTGGTCCCGAGGACTTGCAGAGCTTGAGGCCAATTCGACCGTACATGACGATGATTAGAGTTAAAGGAGCCACGTAGATGTGGGCAAACAGCACCGTGGTGTAGACCTTCCGCATCTCAATGTCAGGCCATGCTTCATAGCAGGAAAACAGGGGATAGGTCTGATTGTTGTCCGTACTGGCTACCATGTAGTGACCTTCCAACCGGGCCACTGTGAGCATTACCGCCGAGGGGCACATGATCACAAAGGCCAGGACCCATATGATGATGATTGTGTTGATTGCCTTAAGCAGCGTCAGCTTCAGCTTGAACGGGTACACAATGCAGCGGAACCTATGAATGTGAGAAAGAAAGCACATATAAGTCAAATGGAAACTAAGGCCGTGGTTCTCTCACCGAGTCACAAAAAGCAATAGATCACATTTGACCACATTCCTCTAAACCATTGTATACATTGTCTCTTTCCAACATTTAGTTTCTTTTGAGAATCGAGGCATTCATGAGAGCAGATGTTGCCCATCGAAATGAAGTGTAAGTGCTTTTAGGAGCAGGAATTCTGATTTGCTCCCATCATTGCTGCATTCGACAAGAAACAATGGAAACTGTGAAACACCTACATTTGCCTTTATTTAATAAAGCTGAAATTATTAAACAAATGTTGGATGTTGGATGTGTCGCAAAAGACACCTGCACACAGTTAGACAAGGGAGAGGTATTCATAAAAAGCATTTAAAGCATAGCAATAATTAAAAAGAAGAGACATTTTCCTTTTTGCAATATTCTTTTAGAAACCAAATATCTTACTACATATTCTGAATGTTCCATGCAGTACATTTAGCTGCAGAGATTTTGAGCATGTGTTGTTGGTGAGACCAGTTCAAAAGAAAGTTTGATAGGTTCCTTAAATACTGTTTGTTGGAGTGGTGCAAGGGTGGTTAGGCAGGTGAGTGAATGTGTATGAATTTCAGCATCCATAAATGAGCCGCGCCAAATAGAGCATCAATGGAGAACCAGCATCTGCTCACAGACACGTCAGTCTTTTTGAAGCTGACGCCAAGACCTGTCAGATGCTTTATTCATCAGAGATTAGGTAGACTAGACTGAGCAGTGGTCTAGTTGGTGCCAGTTGAGTCTACAACTTCCAAAAGCCAATCTGTTTATCCAGGGTACACATACTAAGAGGATCACAGGTACCCAAAAGGCCAGCAGATTTCGGGGTGCCCTCTAAGAAGTGGCTATAGAATATAGGGTTGTGCGGGATCAAGATTAAGTTTATGATGCACAGGGTGATGGAGCAAGAAGAAAAAGAGCTGCTTTATTTTTCCGAATCATTTTTCCAACTTATATCAATTTTCAGATAAACTGGATACACACCAGAGATGCATGATGACTAAAATATATATTTTATCCTACTTATATTTTGGGTATTTATATTAAGCAGGCATAAAAGGAATACATGTAGTATACTTATATATTGATAGAAATAAAGACTTCATGAGAGGGAGCTAAAAACAGGCCCTGGCGAGTATGAGAAGCTGACACATAGCGAGCCGCTCATCTATCATCCACATGAGATGCAAACATTTTGTTCATTAAAGTGTATTTTTTTGTCTTATAAAGAGCTCATAGTTTAATTAAACCTTTGAACTCTAGAAAAAACACAGACTAAAATAATTTAAGTTACACAGGTAATAACAGAAATGTTCTTAAAATCAAAAGCATACCAATTGATTAAAAACATCAATGAAAATAAGAATAATTCCTTCAACATATTAACAATATCATGCTCACTTGCTAGACAGTTATAAATAGACAAAGAAAGAGAAAACTATTTCAAGAGATTGTTGTTATGGCAGCTTTTATTCTAGCATCAGAAGAACCTCTTTCCAGAGATATGCTGTGGCCCCACTCATCATCACCGATGATGCAGTGAATATAGTGCTCAGAAATTGACCCATGGATCGAACAGGCTTTTGATATGCTGTACAATAATGGTCCCGTAGCATAGGACATTCTAATAGTAAATGTCTGCTTGTCTCAACCATTTGACTGCATAGAGAGGCAACCATTTTGTTCATTAAAGTGTATTATATTACATTAGATCATTAAAATTCAAATGTCTTCTAAAGATTTCCTAATTCACCTTAATAGACATTCCAAAACAGACATAACTTCACATCGGCATTCAAACTGGGGCGTGAAAAGTATCTCCACGTAGCCAATGGTAGCACAGGTGATTCTGCTATCAGGTGGCCCTCTGTAATTTCTGCTGTACTCTGATTGTGATCCCTAGTGTCTTAAAGTAATTCTGCCATCTGAACTCCCACAATAATTTGCAATACTGTGGGCCTCATTACGAGTTAGGCAGAAAATCGGCTGTAAATCTGCTGATGCAGATTTACCATTGCCACCATGCATCAGGGCAGAATCTCTTCCGAATTACAACCTGGCGGGAGCAAGCACACAGCAATGGCGGCAACAGTAAAGCCGAGTTACTGCTGAAAACTCTGTTCTACGACCTGCATCTGTTAAAAATTGGGGGAATTACAGTTACCGCCATGTAGGTCTGCGGAAATGTTACCTGCGGTAATTTCACGTACAGAAATTCGTCATCGCTATAAAAGGAATTTCCATGGCAGCCATTTTTCCCAGATTCTTTTCTTTGGGACCCCAGCTCCCGCTTTCCCATTTGCACTCAGGCTGCCCTTCTAGGGCCCTCTACCCTTACCCTCCTCGGAGGCTAAAAACCTTGTGATCATCTTTGACTCCACTCTCTCCTTCTCTCCCCACATCATGAACCTTGCCAAAAATGCCCACTTCCAGCTGCACCTTCTTAGAGGTATTCTACCTTTCCTCACCTTCCCCCAGATGTTCAGTGTCTTCAGAGCTCTGGTTTTCTCAAGGCTGGACTACTGCAACAAACTCTGCCTAACTCTACTCCCCTTCAACTAATCTAGAACAGGACTGTGAGACTTCTCCTTGGTCTCAAGCCCAGGGATTGCATCTCTCCAGACCTGAAATGTATGCACTGGCTCCTGGTGGCTGCAAGAATAAAGTTCAAGACCCTTTGCATCATCCACAAGGCTTTCTGGGTCCAGGGTCCACACTATACTCTCTTCCTAAATACCTTCCTTCCAGAGCCCTTTTCTCAGCTAGCTCAAACTCTCCGAGGGTCAGACGATTCTCCAAGCAGAGTGGGGGGCAGATCTCTTTCTTCTGAAGGTGTCTCCCTCTGGGACTGCCTCCCTGTCCCTTTCAAACTTGAGCCGGACCACCTGAAGTTCCAGAAACTGCTCAAGACCTTCATTTTCTCCTCTGCCTTCTCTCTCCCTCTTCATTGCTAACCTTCCTGTCCCCGTGCCCTGAGTGGATGCCAGGTACCCTAAAATTCTCACGGGGTACCAGGCCCTTCCATGACCAGTCTTCCTGCACTGCCTCTGGGCCTACCACACACTTAGGGGCTGTAATCGCAATACCTAGCGTCCCCTGCCTTCCATGCATTTACACAGAGCTGTGCTGCCCTGGCTGCACTTACACAGAGTCATGGTGCTCTGATCGCACTTTGCCCTCTTCTCCGCGGCACTTTCCCCTCCCCCTTCTCCCTTGAACTTTTTGTTGTTGCACTTGCACGATCGAATGACACAAGGCCTATTAGGATTGTTTGTCCTTATCTCCCCTCTGTCTTCCCCTTCCTTGTCTTGTGGTGCCTAGAAACACTTGTGGACAGGTGCATTATAAATACCATATCATATCACGAAGGCCAATGAAGGCTCCTAGATATTTCCCCTGAGCTTGGAGAATGCTAAGATGTTCCTAGGATCCCACAGGAATCTGCCCTATCTGGGTGCCCTATTAGTGCTCTCCACTTGAATTCTTCTCACCTACTGTCTACTTGGTACCCACTCAGGCATGTTCACTATGTTCCCTGAATCTTATCACTGACCAGTCTCTACAGACTGTCCACTGCCAGAGATACCAGTCCCACCAGTGTGACTCATGATGTCCCCTCACAAGTACTGCACCCATAGCCCAAGGGCATCCCCCAACAAGACTTCTCCATAGATACATAGAATAGATGCTCTACATTTCCCACCACCAGTCTCTCCACCCCAGAACAACATTCACAGCTCTTTACCCAGATATAAAACACACACACACACACACACACACACACGATCCAACTTAAAATATGCAAAAATACTTATTTTTAGTCGCGTGTTTGGTACCATCTTTGCGGGGACTTGAACGTGTGTTACCATCCTTATGGGGACTTATTACATTATTCTTATTTGGGATGGAATGCATAATGAGCAAATTAAAAAATGCTTACTGTATAGTACTTAGTATACAATATACAATTATATTTTATATACAAGTACCTTCCTGAATTTTAGGCACCACAACAGATGGATTAGGATGGTTTTGCATTTGCAAGATGTTTAATTTGCATGTGAAACTTAAAAGAAGTTTGTTCTGGCAGTAAACACTATTATAAACACCAAAAAACTTCCAGGAAAGAGAACTGTGGGACAGGAGATACCATGATTGACCCAGGATTACACTTTGTGATAAAAAGGAAGCAGGATTTCAAATTCAAGTTTCATTCTTCCACAGGCACCATCTTCCCTATTTACAAATCTCCTCTTTAGGAATGGTGAGATGTTGTTATCTACTTTTGGATCATGTTTAATATTAGTGAAGTTACCTTTCCAATAGAGATCATGTTTGATTATGGTCAATTTTTAAATTCTCCACAGCAATTCTGAGTGATAGTCATGATAAGGTCCCCACAGAGATGGTGTGCAATTATGATAATGGTATGGTCCCCACAGAGATGGTGTGTGATTACAATGATGTTAATGTCCCCACAAAGATGGTGTGTGATAAGAAAATTTTTTTTAAAGACACACAGAGGTCACCAAAATATGGGAACTCAACCATTTCAGTCTAGTATTAAATCCCCCAACGTTTGTCCTCATTTCTTATCTCCTATTCCCCACCTAAAAGACTTATCTCTCATTTACCTACTGCTTTACACTACACAAATATATCCACCTCACACATGACAGCCTTATGCATATTAATATCACATGAACCAGATGGAGGCATGCCAAAGCTCTCACCTCTATCTCTTTCACTCATACCCTAATCCAGTGGCTAACTCAGCATACTAGCACTCTCATTTAATAGACCTTGGGCTCTCACCTCCATATAAATGAGAAATCCAAGTGCCACTTTCACAAACCACACAGAACCATACCAGCATTGGGCACTGAGGTAGCTCCAGCTTCCACTTGTCAACACTGCTGACCTTTCAGACGACTCCCCATCTAACCCACTAAGACCCCAACACCAGTTTCCTCTAGTAGGACCATGTGCAATAAAACCCCCAAAATGTCGAAGCTTCTCTATTAAAGACATTTCATTGTATTGGTTGTGTGTGATAATGATGTTGAAGTCCTCAGAGAGATGGTGTTTGAATACAATGTTAAAATCCTCACAGAGATGGTGTTTGATTGTAATGATTTCAATGGCCCCACACAGATGGCGTATGTATATTCAGATTTGTAAGTCCCCACAAAGATGGTGTACGATGATAATAACATTAACGTCCTTTACAGAGAAGGCATATGATAAGAGTGATGATTTTGTCCCCATGGAGATGGCATGTGGGTATAATGATTTTAAGTTTGTTACAGAGATGTGTGATAACGGTGATGATTAAGTCCCCAGTGAGATAGTGTGTGCCATAAAGGAGTGTGAAGCCCCCACAGAGATGGTATGTGATAATTGTAATGATTAAGTCCTCCCAAAGATGGTGTGCAATTAAATATAGGTTGAAGTCCCTACAGAGATGGTGTTTGAATATACTGATCTTAAAGTCCCAATAGAGATTGTATGCCATAATACTGGTTTCAGGTCCTCACGGAGGTGGTGTGTATGAATAATCATGTTAAAGACCCTATATGTATCATTATAATCATAAAGTACCAATAGATATGGTGTTTGATGTTGGTGATGGTGAAGTACCAAAAGAGATTGTATGTCATGATAAGCATATCCAGATCCTCACAATGATGGTGTGTGCTGATTATGTAAGAGTCCCCACAGAGCTGGTGTGTGTTAATAATAACTTTAAAGTACCCAGAGTGGTGGTATGTGATGATAATGATATTAAAGGCCCAGAGAGATAGGGCCTCATTACGACCCTGGCGGTAAGGGGTTAACGCCAGCGTTAGCTGCGCCGACCCCTTACCGCCAATTACGAGTTCCCCTAGCGCCATGGAGGTTTTAACACCCGATTTTAGCGGGTGTTAAAATCCATGGCGCTAAGGGACCATGGAGTTAATTACGCCACCGTAATTTACGGTGGCGTAATTAACGCCTTCCCCACTCCCATTATGCCCTATGGGGCAAAAATGGGAATGGGGAAGGGTAAATGGGGATTGGGGACTTACCGCCCTGCCAAGGTCGGAATGGGGCGGTAAGTCCGCCAACCACCATGGTGTAAACGTAGTTTACACCATGGTGGTAAAGTCACGGCCCAGGCGGTAACTTACCGCCTGGGTCGTAATGAGGCCCATAGTGTGTGATTATCTTGATGTTAAAGTCCCTAGAGAGCTGGTGTGTGTTAATAATAACTTTAAAGTCCCCAGAGTGATGGTATGTGATAATAATGATGTAAAGTCCCCAGAGAGCTGCTGTGTGTTAATAACTTTAAAGTCCCCAGAGTGATGGTATGTGATAATAATGATATTAAAGTCCCCAGAGAGATAGTGTGCGATTATCTTGATGTTAAAGTCCCTAGAGAGCTAGTGTGTGTAAATAATAACGTTAAAGTCTGCACAGTAATGGAATGTGATAATAATGATATCAACGTCCCGAGAGAGATAGTGGGCTTCATTACAAGTTTGGCTGTCTGAAAATGAGGGTGCCAGTATCAACGTACTGGCACCCTTTCCGTACTGCCAAACAACGAGAATGCCGGTAGGGGCCATGGAACTCCCAACAGGCCTGACCTGCCAGGTTTTCAGGCCGCTATCGGCTTGTCTCTCACTGAAGCACTGGCACGGTTAGCAACGTTGTTACAGGGTTGCTGGTAAACCGCTGCCTACCGCCAGGTTTAAACAGCAACCCCGTAATGTGGGCTAGTGTGTGCTTATCTTCATGTTAAAGTCCCCAGCGAGATGGTGTGTGATTATCTTGATGTAAAGTCCCCATAGAGATGGTATGTGATAATAATGATATTAAAGTCCCCAGAGAGATTGTGTGTGATTATCTTGATGTTAAAGTCCCCATAGATGTTGGTGATGCTGAAGTTCCAATCTATATTGTATGTCATGATACTAATGATACTAATGTCCAGGTCCTCACAGAGATGGTGTGTGATGTACATGTTATAGTCCCCACAGAGATGGTGTGTGATAATGATATTAATGTGCCCACAGATATGGTGTGTGATGTTAAAGTCCCAATAGAGGTTATGTGTCATGACACTGATTTTCAGGTTCCCACAAAGATGGTATGTAAGACTAAGATTAAAGTCCCCACAGTGATGCTGTTTGATAATGATGATTTTAAAGTCTCCCCTAAAGCTAGTGTGTTACAAATAGGACATAGAATTGGTGTTCATAGAATTGTCTCCATAGAATTGCAGTTGTGTGTGTGGACAGGGGTAATGATGATGATGATGTTAAAATCCACACAAATATTTTTTGTTTGATTATGTTGCAGTCCCAACAGAGATGGTGTTTGGTAATAAGGATGTTGAACTCCCCACAATGATTCTTTATGATGACCATGGTGTTACAGTCCCCATAGGGATGGTATGTGATTATGATGATGTCAAGGTCCCCACAGAGATGGTTTGCCTGCCCTCTCAGAGTCAGTGTGTGTGTGAAAATGGCAATGTTGATGTGCCCCAGAGACATTGTATGTGATAATAAGGACGTTAAAATCCCCACTGTAATCATGTGTGATATTGAATCCCCTCATAGATATGTGATGGTAATTGTGATCAGGTCCTCAAATGAATAGTGTGTGATAATGGTAATGTCAAAATCATTGCAAACTTGGTGTTTTAATATAGTAAAATAAATTCAGATTCATCTGCATTGATAGCTTGTGATTATCTTGATATTACACCTCCAAAAGAGATTTTGGGAGAGATGAGGAGTTTTGTGTCACCAGAGGTGATGTGCATAACGACAGGAAAGAGAGAACAATGTAGTAGAAATAAATAATCAATGATCCACGGTCATCAAATTAGCAAGTAGTCCATCTCTACTACAGCATGTAGACCACACCTTTACAGCACTTGTTTAATGTTAGTTACATTTTCAAAATAGATATTATGTCATATTAGGGATGTCAAATGTATCTTATGTAGCCAAGTATTACGCTCAAAGAGATAGCACCCACATCTTGAGTCAAACAAAGCTTATTTACATAACCAAAATATAAGGAAAACAACAGCATAAAAGTTAAATCTTTTGAATCGCAGTCTTGTGCTTAAGAGCTTCCCTGCACACTTCTTCGCCTACCACGGGTCAATCCCATTGTTTACTCAACCGGCTTTAACGCGGTTCATGCAATCTCCTGGCAGGCAATTCTGTTCTCTGATCTTCTGCCTGTAATTGCTGCCCAAGGAAACGGGTACAGATGGTGTGTCTCAGATGTGGTCAAGGAACGCTGGTTTGGAGCACTTCCGCAATGACCGGATGATTTCTCCTGCCCCTATTTGCTCCTGTGATTGTCCTTTACATCCTGATCATTGTGCCATGCTCTCATTCCTCCTTTCACCATGGGGTTAACCCCTTCAGACTGGGCTTTTGCTGTACGCCCTACCTTGGGCCAAGATCTCCCACTCTGTCCTTCCTAGGCTATGTAGCTAAGGCCTTTCTTAGATCTTCCAATATTTCACTTCTGCCTCCTCCTGATCACTAACTCCTTCCTCCACCTCCTGTTGTTCACCTCCAACCACTTCCTGCCCTTCACGTTCAACCACCTCTTGCTTTTCATCTTCAATCACTTACTTTTGCTCAACTTCAGCCATCTCATGCCTTACACCTTTCCCGACCTCCTGCTGCTCAACTCTAGACACCTTTTGCTGTTCACATTCAACCTCTGCCTTCTTTTCACTTCCAGCCACACATGCAGTTCTTTCTCCTCCCCTAGTGGCTAGACCTTTCCTTCTCTCTCTCCTCCAGTGTTTCCAACTTTACCCACAACTTTCAATATTTGCTAATTTGCCCCAACCACCTAACGCAATCCCCTTCTTCAAACACCCACACCCGCTGACTGATCAACTGGCTTTTTGTGTCCCTGTGACAGCTCTCCTTAAACTGGCCATCTTCCAGGGGTACTCACCTGTCTAGGTAAATGGCTGAAGCCCAGTGATTGGGTGTTGTTAAATGATTGACCTGAGTCAAATCAGGGAACTGAGAGATTGGGCAAAGTTTGTATAATCCAAAACTCCCATTTTGAATTTCAAACCCTCTCTCTTTGTGTGCCACCCTGCAGATGTCCTGGATGTGTCTGTTCCCCAGAGGCCAGGTTCATTAACAGTGGACGGGCAATCAATGGCAAAAAATGACAAAATAAATGCATGACACCGGTTTCCAGTGAGCTTGTGGCAACATTGTGTTGCAGGGAGCCAAGTCTGGGGCCACTTGAGTAAACCAGCTTGCTGCACAGATGAGAATTGCAGCATTTTTATGTTTACATTATTGGTCTGTAAACTGAGTTCATAGTGTCAGGACCTTGTGGTCCATCATGTATTATTTCCCGGGTGTCTATGCCAGAGCCTATAGTGTACAGTGGTACTTGGGGCAAACATTAGGAGCGCCTTCCCATATGGATATCTCCACCATGTGAGACAGGGATGGTCTCATGAAAGAAACACAGACATAATGATTCAAGTTTATGAAAACCTTTATTTGATAAAGAAACGGTTTTCGAGACGGCCTAACTTGCCCTACGTCTTTAATGGGAGTAGTCTCGACCATCAACCAAAAATATAAATCCAAAGTCAGTCCAATTAGTCAAAACAAAAGTGTCTGTGTGAAACCTATGCTTGCCCTCACACTGTCTAATACAATAATGTGCATGGAATTGGACTAAATAAAAAGGGTGCTTCAAAGTAAAGGTCAGGATAGTATTGGAACTGGTCTACAGCTCCATTCCCCAAGCCTTGAGCCACTTGGGGTTCAGAATGCATTCCTCGGCTTTCAAAGGCACTGTATAAAGTTCTTTTTACAAAGTTCAAACAGTCTGGTTGCACAAGTTAAAAGTTCCATTAGGTAACAATTCCTCTATGTCACCTTTCCTCAGAAAGTCTACTACTTGTCATTAGTTCACAAGATTTTCACAGTTCACAACATTCACAGTCCACAACAGGTTAATGTATTGGTGTACAAGAGCCCTTCGACAACGGGCAGTATGCCTTAACCCCAGGCAGGACCACTCTGATACCTTGGCTCTCCTCACAGTTATTCAGCAGTTCAACATATAAGAGACTTTCGATACACACAGTACTTTCGGCCCTGTGTGGGACCACTCTGATACCTAGGCCTCTGTTTCAGCTTTCTCTTCTCATCATGCCGTGGCACCTTTTTGCAGTTAATCTTGACTTACTTTCATCAGCGTGACCCCAGCTCCTTTTTACAGTTCAACTTCAGCTTTTCTCAATATTGTGCCCCCGGCACCTTTTACAATTCACCACAAAGCTTTTACGGGGTCTCGGCGTACCTCTTCCCTCAAGCATAGCCCCCCTTCACTTGCTTTCATATTCACTCTCCCTGTGAACTTCACTCCCGTACAAAATGACTCTATTCACTAAAGCTCCTTTCAACACGTATTAACATACATGCAAACATTCACTACTTTGTTTCTCTCCTCTTCAACTTTCACAATGGAGAATCAAAGCTTTCCTTTTCAGCGCACTTCCCATACTACGCTCGGCCTTGTAATTATCTTACTACTTGTAAAATGTTATCCCTCACACTTTGCTGCTATCATCAACTGGGATCCCCTTTGGCTTTGAATCCACTGGTTGTGATTTCTTTAACAACACTATTGCAGTGTTATCGACTGAAGACTTAGTGCTCCTCGCCAGCCCCACCAACTCCCCTGGGCGGCTTCTTTGCCCCATGATAATGAACACACTTCCACAGACTTCACTCTGAAGAGCAGCTTTGCACTTAATCCCCTTCTGGCTCCTTAGAGACACGGCTCCCTCACCACGTTTTTGTTAGCCCTTTTACACATAGACTCAGCCCTCCATTCTCGCCCAACAGGTCTCAGGTTCTCTTTGCATCCCAGTTCGCTATTCTCTCATACTGTGACTCATGAACCTTCTCAGGCTCTAGCTTGCTCATTCTGTTTCTCAGGCTCACTCCTTTTATACCTCTGTGGTGTGCTGAAAGTTCTCAGGTGTGTTCGCTCTGTATTCAGTGATTGACTTCACCTGTCCTTATTAATGGGACATTGATAGAAATGAAAAAGTGCCTCTGTTGGATTTTGCTGTGTTTTAGCAGAGCGGGGAGGTTTTGTCAAAGTGAAAGTCTGCGGTCATGTAATAGGTGGGAATGTTGGGTAGGGGGTAATTGGAAAAAAGGGGATACTTTATTTGTGCAGAATCATATATCTCCCACCCCTTGGTCTTATTAGTTGCCTTACTTGGCTGAGGAGAGGATATCAGTACATGGGCCTCTTGGTCTGGATAACAATTAAGGGAAAATAAAAGAGGGGATGAGTGTTTAGAATAGCGCAGCTTCTCTTTCCTAGTAACATATTTTAGTTTTTTTTTAGGATTAAAATTGGGTACACCGCCATAACACATAAGTACCTCTGGATATATATCCCTTGTGTTCTCATATGTTGGAACATACCATGTCTTGTCCGAGGGTTCCCTACTCTCCTCTCCAAAGGATCTCTCACTCAGGTGATCCTCCCTCACTTGTCTGTCCCCAGGATTAGGATTCAAAAGTGATGGCCCTTCCCTGGCCACCTGAATAAAGGATGCCCGGGATTTTCATTGGAGAAAACTCTAAGGTTTCCCACAACACACATGAACAGGAGAGAAGGTGTATGGGCAGACCTACTTTCATCAGAATGAAGAGAATAAAGAAATGCACAATGTCGATATTGGTGTTCTTGCGACAGTGATCTCAAGCCGAAGCCATTCACTGAGAGATGGTCTTCCAGGTGTTCCTAATTACATGTTTTAGGTCATTAGAGTTTATTTCTATTATGTTGAGCTCCTACCCATGAGGTCTGTGGCACAGACCCATCTGATATTGAGATGCTCTTTGCATCAGTAGTATTTCCCCCCAGGCCATGGAAGTAACTGACCTACAGGGCATCTCTTTCTAAATCCAGGACGTGGAGCTGAAGCAACTACACATCCCAGGTGACTATTCTCTCCTAAATTCCAAGCAAAAGGTGTGTCTTTCCCATACCAGTTTTCTCTACTCACCTTGTTGTCCCTTTTCTGCTCTGCAGCTCTGAGGGATCCAAACAGATTCCATTGGAACAGGGTGTGTCATGTAGTGCTCCTGCCTTGCTTTATGGGAACCCCTGCATCAGGAATTTTCTTCCTTGATTTTTCAAATCTTTTGGGGTTCTAAGAGTGCTTCCTCATGGCTTTTTAGAACCTTGTAACAATCTGATCTGGTTCCTGGCACATAGGGGAGCCGGTTTCCCTCACCTGTCCTATATGGGTGATCGGCACAGAGAGTGAAGAAGGATGTTCTGTTCAGCTGATGTCTATGGAGCCTGCAGCGTGCCTCACTTAGAAATCTTTGTGTCTCTGTGATCCAAGTGGGGCACTGCACGCGTGCCTGAAACCTGTACAGTATGGTTGCTTACAAGGACAAAGTGTCTTAAAGAGACAATGGGTCTATTTTGATCCATGTGTGAATTCCTTACTTTGTGCTGGATACTCAGTGAGGTTCAACAGACGTCCCCAGAGCCAGGCAGGGGACTAGCACCACAAGGAAGGAACTGTTTGTGATGGCAGTGATTGTAAAGAGCCCACATTGATGATAGGGAAGTTAAGGTCCTCATACAGATAATGTGTGATAATGGTGACATAGAAGGGCCGGATTAATCATGTGTCGTACAGTGATGTTGATGGTCTTAGAGATAGTGTGTCGGTCATTGCGGGGTCATAGTTAGCTGGAGTTAGTCTCGAGAGGTCCCTGGTGAGCAGAACACCCAGGTAACGGATGGAATCTTTCACAACGCCAATCCTATTAAACCTATCCAGAGAGTCCAGCAATGGGTCCTGAGCCCGTATAGAGAGCAACATTGATTTTGATTTATTGATTTTCAGCCCCAAGAATTGCCCAAAGGATCCTATCAAGGACAGGAGGGGAGGGCGAGTGGCGGGGCTCCACCAGATATGCCAAGATATCATCTGCAAACGGTGAAAGTTTGAATTCCACTTCGCCCCGTATAATTCCCTTGATGCCCGGATGGGTCCTCACCGCTATGGTGAGAGGTTCCATTGTAAGGGCATATATTAGGGGGCAGAGAGGGCATCCCTGTCCAGTGACCCGCGAGAGGGAGAACGAGACCAAGAGCTCCACGTTCACCTGAACTCTTGCTGTTGGGGCCCCGTACAATGCTGCTACCCATTTCTGATACTTTCCCCGAAGCCCATTTTTTTAGGAGTAGTGCCATGTACCTCCATTCAACCCTGTCAAAATACTTTTTCAGAGTCTTTTGAAAGCAAGCTTGGATCAAGGTTTGTTTCTTGGGCATAATGGATCAGGTCTTTTGTTTTCCGGATATTGTCTGATCCCCGATGTCCCCCTATATAGCCCACCTGGTCCCCATAAACCAGCATTGCCATAATCCCCTCCATCCTCTTAACAACCACCTTTGCCCGGATTTTTACATCTATATTAAGCATTCTGTCGGGTCTTTTCCGTCTGTTGACAGGACTACTATTATGGCGCTCATCATTATTTCTGGTAGGATTTACCAAGTAAGGACCGCATTGAACACGTTCGCCAGGTAAAGGGCCAAGGTGGAGTGGAACATCTTGTAGAATTTCACCGAAAACCCATCCTCCCCTGGCAACGTTCCCCCCTTCATCCTGTTAATCACCCGCACTACCTCCTCCTCTGTTATTGGGGACTCCATACCGTATACCACCTCCCTCGCCAGGGCCGGTATCGGGATGGACTTTAGAAATTCCTCAATTTGGGTGTCACTCCCCCCCATATTCGGATTTGTATAGCTTTTCATAGTACTAGCAAAAGGCCCCTGCAATGCTCGCGGTGTCATATCCCAATGTCCCCGGTTCAGTTTTTACCGCTTTCACCATCCTGCTTTTCTGGACCTCCCTCAACTTCCATGCCAATATTTTATCTGCCCTATCCCCCTTTTTTGTTTAAGCAATTGAAGACTTCTCTCTGTTTTATTTAACAGGTGTTCCTTCAGCTGGAGACTATATTCTTCCAGGGTGGCTAACTGGTCCAAGTCAATGGGCCTTTCTGGAGACCTCCCCACACCCCGTCCGGTTGAATATAGCTATTTTTTCTCGTAGGGTCTTCTCCTGGGCTTCCCTCTCTCTTTTTTTTGGGCTACTAATTTAATGAGGACTCCGTGTATGGTCGCCTTAAAGGCATCCTATAGTGTGTGTGCGCTAACCTCCCCATTGTCATTCAATTCAAAATACTCTGCTATGCTATCTAGAAACGTTTTTGTGACATTAGGTCATCTGCCGCCCAGGTGGCCTGAGGGGCCAGCCTCTTCCTATCGGATGCGGGATTCAGGACCATGATGAATTCCCCCCACCCACTATCGGCGTGCCTTGCACAAATAATTGGAGCTTATCTCTCACCTCTTCCCAGAAATGCGCCTGGCCTTCATTGGGCCTGTACACCACCACCAATGTCAATGGGGAACCTTGGAGAGTACCCTTCACCAACAAGTATCGACCTTCCCGGGTCTTTCAACATTGCCTCCGTGTCAAAGCCCATATCCCTTGCCAGTAGAATAGCCACTCCCCTTTTTTTGGCTCTGTGTGATGAACATAGGATCTCTCCGATCACTCCCCCCAGCAGGTTGGGTTCTCTCACCCTTGCCCAGTGTGTCTCCTGCAAGAAGAGCAGGTCCAGTTTTGCCCTACGAAATTCCCTGCATACTAGTGATCTTTTAGTGTGGGTGTTCAAGCCCCTAACATTCAGGTTGCCCACCTCCAGCATGTGCAGACAGTCAGCCATTTTCAAGACTTGCTTTTTCATTGTTCAGCGTCCTAAGAGCACCACTCCATACGTTGTCCCCTCGCTCTTCTCTGCCCACCCTCCCTCACCTCCTCCCCCCTGGGTGAAGCTTGAACATAACCCCAACTGCCCCCCCTTCATACCCCTAACCCTGTCAACCCCAACTCCCTCCATCTCCCCTACACCCTGCCCTGGCGCCCAGCCAGTTAGTTCAACCATTCCTGGTATTTGGCCAGACCACCAACCTGCCGGCCTTCTCCAGGCTGCCATTGGATTTACTCTTTCCGTTGAGCCCCCTCCCAACCCGTGTAAAGCCGCCGCCACAGTGCACCCATCATACTTGCAGTTCTTAGGGATTGTAGTCATAAGGTAGTTCCTTAATTCCTCATCCCGCAACCAGTAACAGGCCGCGTTGTCCCGCCCCTCATCCTTCAGGGTTGCTCCGCCCTCTGTCCTTTGTTGGGGGTGGTTTGTTTAGTTTCTTGAATTTTCTGGAGCCTGTCATCCTCCTCCTGTCTCTCTGTCTCTCTGGTCCACTTACCCCCTCACTGCCATCCCCGTGGGCCTTCGCTGAGCGTTTGGGTCAGGGGGTGACACATCCTTCGTTTGGCCAGCGTGTATGCTGAGAGGTCCTGGAAGATTGATATCTTTGCGTTGTTGTACATAATCTACCGAGCCTTCCTGGCCTCCTCCAGCACCTTTGTTTTTTCAGTATAATAGTGGTAGCGGACCAAGATGGACCGGGAGCCTCCCGCTCTGCCCCCCGCCCTGTGCGCCCTGTCTATTGTGGGTTCTGTGGTTAATTTGTTCGCAAAGAGGAGGTTTATTATTTCTCTCACCACTCGACATATGTCCCTTTCCATTTCCCCTCCCGCCTCCGGAACCCCAAAAATTCGGATGTTATTCCTCCTTTCTCTGTTCTCAAAATCATCCATTTGCCTGGCCCTTTCCTCATCTCTTTTCTCCAGAGCCTCCAGCCTCATGACTGTTTGTGCTTCCTGGGTCGCGGACGACGATTGGTTAGTTTCTAGATGCAGCAACCTGTCCTCAACCTTGTCCACCCTTTGGTCAATTTATTCCAGTTTTGAGCTATATCAGACCTCATGTCTCTTATTTCTTGCAGGACGGAGGCAAAGCCCTTTTCCATTGCTGAGGGATCCATCGGTACGGCTCCTGTTTGGGCTATTCCCCCCTCCTAGTCCAGACTGTCCTGATTGCTTCCTGCCTCGAGAAAACGGTACCCCTGCAGGGCTTCCTTCCAGCTCATATGACCCCCTGTATGCTTTGTGGAAGGGTTGCTCTTGGTCTGGATGGTTCTGCCTTCCCCCTCTAAGGCCAGTGTAGATTTCCTGTGGCAGCTTCTGCTGTGTGACCCTTGGGGGGTTAGAGTTGGGTTAACACCCCTCTGTGACTGTCCTATATGAGTGATTCCCGATGGTGGCCCCCTTGGGGTGGGCACACGCCCCAGGGACGGACCCTGGGGGCCCTTACCCTGTCCGTGCCTGGCCCTCTAGTCATCCTGCTGACGTCCTCGGGTCTTGGCGTGCTATATTGTCACGCTGGTCCCCTTCTGCGTGGGTCTATTGTACTCCTCCTGTGTTCCTGCGCTGGGTCCCGTGGGGGGTCTCTACTGCGTGCACCTGGGGCGGGCAAGGCTGGGCTATTCCTCCTCTGTTTCCTTCTGGTACCACTGAGTTTCGTGGGAGGCTCCCTCAAGGCAGGCACACGCCCCAGGGACAGTCCCCGGGGACCTTCTCCTTGTCCGCAGTCCGGCTCTGCTGGAATCACTGCTGAAGCCTCTCTGGGCGGGCACATGCCCCTACCTCCATCTCGGAGGCCACCACCCAGTCCAGTCTCATTTTTGCTGTCTTGTCTGCAGGGAGAGGGGGTGGCTAAGTCCTGCCTCCCCCCCAAGTTGTAGGGCCCACCTTTGCACCCCAGCCCTCTCTGTCAATCCGTGGGGGGTTCTCCGCCAGGGTGTTCTTACTGTGGGGGATGCTCCCTTCCTTCCTTTCTTATCCTCCTCCTTTGAGGTATTGTCATCGTAGGTTTGGGGGAGGCCCACCCCCTTTCGTAGGACCAGGGCCTGTCACGTGGGGGTTCCCTTTTCTCCCTCTGTGCTTCTGCTTCCACATCTCTAGGGGGCCCCCCCAGCGGGAGATCCCAGGTGTCTGTTAGGGTAATTGTCTCCAACACCTGGCAGTGGCTTTGTTGACCGTGTTCCCCAGATTGGCCTTGCCCCCTCCTCTGGCCCGCGTATGCTAGGGCTAGCTCCAACTCATAGGCTGCTCCAAATGGCATTTTCCTTATGTCCGGGGATCCTCTCATCCTGGGCTTGTTGGTGGGTGAGGGGCTTCAAGGATGGCCCTTTGTATGGTGGTTGCCCGTGTGGGAGGGTGCCGTCCCCCCTCTTATGCTTCGTTTAAAGGACTGCCCTTTTTAGAGTTGGCCCTGGTGTGTGATAATGAGGCAACACAGCCCCTTTCCGGGCCCGCTTATGGGAATTCTGGGAATTTCCCGCTTATTCCCCTTATTACAATGCTGAGACAGCAACTTGCTGACTCTAAGGAACTGGACCCCAAGAAGTGAGCACTAGCTGCCGACTTGTGCGTAGCCACCAGGGCTACTCACAAGGATTCTGGGGCTCCTCACAAGAAAGAGGAGGGGAAGAACGATGAGAAGGATAATTCTAAAAATCCCCCACCAAAACAGGGTCACAAACATAACAAGGGTAAGTTCCCCCATAAACAATCTTATAGGGCTAGTGAAACCTCTGGCCCCAAACCAGAGGGTGGCTACCAGAAGCCCCCCTTCAAAATAACTTTTGGGAAATGTGTGGTTTGTGGGTATGGTGACCTTCTGACAGGAGATCCCAGATGTAAGGGTAAACCTTCAGGGATCCCATCTTTCTCCTTAGCCTTCACCCATGATGTGGAAGTTCCAATGACAGGTGCTAGCTTTCACACGTAGGCTGAAGAACCCATTGGTGTTCAAGCCAGTGTTTCCTTAGTATCCCTGGAACTGTGGGAACAACAGAACATAGAGGTCTATAATTCCATTCCAGATAATACTAAAGAGTATTATAAAGACAGTGTGCTCATCAGTGGTCAGGACACAGCTGCCATTAGAGACACTGGGGGTACCATAACTGTGGTAGATTAAAGATTCTTTCAGCCTGAAGAGGTTGCGAAGGCCCCCAAAAGTCGTACCAAGTTAGCAGGAGGTCCAATCCAAATGTGTCCAATACTGCCAGCTATCATTGAGTGTAATGAGATGACTGTAAGAATCGCTGAAAGTGCTCAGTCTTAAGTGCCTGGAAGGGTACTATTAGGGAATGACTTGAAGGACCTGTGGTTAGTTTCCAGCACACCAAAGCCCCCTTCTAAGAAGAGAAGGGAGCTGACTTGAGAGCCCTTCCCACAGAGACCACAGAGACCAAGGAGAAATCTAGAAAAGGAGAGAAGGGCCTCTAGCCTAAACCTTCCTCCAAAACGGGAGTTCCTGTGAAAGAGAAACTCTAGGTCATGCCTGTGACCCCACCACCAGCTGAGGCTGAGTTGGTAACAGAAGAATCCCCTGAGGAACCATCTGCTGATGAGTCAGAGGTGGAGCAGATTCTGCCCTGTCTTGAGGATCTGGATCATAGAGACAATCCTGAGCTGCAGACTTTGCTTTCAGAAGGTGGACCCTCTAGGACAGAATTAAGTCAGGGACAGAGAGGATCCCTGTCTTGAAGGTCTGCGTAGGCAGGCAGCTTCCCAGAGGGAAGGGCAAGAACCTGGGAAACATAGGGTCTACTGGGAGGATGGCTTCCTCTACAGTGAACCTATGGACTCTATTCCAGGGGACCTCAAGAGACTGGTGGTACCCCAGGAACAGAGATCTACATTTCTGCAATTAGCTTGTGAGGTCCCTCTGGCTGGCTATTTGTCTGGCAAGAGTGGATCCAAGAATGTGGCACCTTTAGTGCCCCTTCCAGTTATGGGAGTTCCTGTGCAGAGGGTGGGGATTGACACAGTTGGTCCCCTAGACCCTCCAACTTCCTCAAGCAACCGGTCTACACTAGTTGTAGTAGACCATGCCAATAGATGCCCTGAGACCATACCAATGAAAATTGCTCCTGCTCGGGCAGTGGCTAAGGCTTACTTGGTATTTATACCAGAGTAGCATTTCCCAAGGAGGTAGTATCCGACAGGGGGTACCATTTTAAATCCCACTACATGCTGGCTATGTGGAAAACATGTGGGTCACCTACACATTCTCAAAATCCTACCACCTTCAAACCAAAGGATTGGTAGAGAGGTTTAACATAACTATGAAGAGCATGATTGGTGCATTAGATTAACCCCTTAGAAGAAAGTGGGGCCTTCTACTGCCATGCCTTGTTTTTGCCTAAAGAGATGTGCCTTAAACTGGAGTGGGTTTTAGCCCCATTGAGCTCCTCCATGGTGATCCAGTCAAAGGCCCTTTGGACCGGATTAAGAAAAGGTCTGGAGAGTGTTCCAAAGCCAGTACACATTATTACAGGGATTTGACTTGCAAAGCATTAGAAGTCTTGAAAAGTGCTACTAGGAAGTAAATGGTTGCTATAGCATTGATCAACCCTCCTTTCTCTTCATACAGACTTTGTCTGACCTGACTTTACTCAGTAACAAATGTGAGTGTGCAGCACTACAAGTAATACTGTAGAACTGTCATTAGTGTCATTTCCTGTAATTGTAAGCGCAAGCAAATACCATTGAAGCAGTCACCCAGGAAAACTCTTGTGAATAATTCTGATGTGTATTAGTCTAAAAGAGTATTTACTTACCGGCCTTGTGCATATCAAATACATTTATATTTTATTATAATTTTCAGTGTATAAGAGTTTCATTTTACTACTGTATTTACTGGGTTTAGTGTACTTATCTAGCTCACATCCTCCTCTTCCCAAAATAAGCCTGGCTGCTCTGCCATTCTACAAGATCCTTTGGGTTAACTTATACTAAGAGTTGGGGAGCTGTATACCAAGGGATCATTTTCTAGAGTCTAACCACCAAGCGGACTTTAGGAAAACTCCCCTGACACTGGCATTCATTTACGGTCGGGACTCGTAGTAAAATAAATGCAGATCATCTTTCTTTTCAGACTTTCTCCCCCCAGCCATCCCTTGTAGCACCAGCACACCACCAAGTGGCGCCACCCCTGACCTGCCAGTTGTGCCAGTGAGCACCCTCTATCTTGGTTGTATTCTGGCTTGCCAGTTGCCAGAGAGCACCCTCTATCATGATTGTATTCACTATTCTCACAGGGCTTGCACAACCTCCCGCCTATAGGACCAAACTCAAGAGGCAGGCCCAGTGAAGCGCCCTCCTCTCCTCCAGCGGGATACATAACCCTCAATAGAGTGCTCAAATGATCTCTAAAGCTTGTGCTGCCTTTTTGCAGGGACCCTCTCACTGCTCCTAATGCCTAATTTGAGGAGAGATCCTGCATCTCATTGTGACGCTACCCACACGTGCATGCTTTAAAATAATGAAAAGCATGCAATGGGACAATGTGATTCCCTCATTTGTATGGGGTATGCCCCCAGGCAAATGAGGGGGCCCTCCCACAGAGAACGCTTACCCTCAAAGTTAGGCAATGTCAGAAATATATTAAAATATGTTCCTTGCACTCCCATCTGTAATCACCATATGTGCCCACTGCAGGGCAAATGGCATGAAGGGCTGTTTATGCATGGAACCCATTGTATAATGGGACCCATTATGGTTACTTTGTCCTCAAATAACAAACACTGTTCTTTCACACAACTTCACCTATTAATCGAGCAGGGCACTCCTCGTTGGTGGGTGGTTAAATAAAAAGCTGTGTGCTTTAGCTGAGCTTTGGGAATAAAGAAACCAAGATGCTGATACCTGAACAATGGCATAAACAAAAGTGCTAATGATCGCCAAGCCCTGCACATGATTCGGCTAGTTATATCATGGCAATTTCTAGCATGATAAAAATATCTCACTTCAGATGTATGTACTTGGGAATTTAATGGAAATACCTCATAGATGATGGGGACATTTTTACATATGTTGCAATACATTTCAAACTGTGAGTAACTAGGCACACAATGTCAATTCCTGACAATATGTTTGAATGCCTGGGCACAGGCTAATAATACCTGTCAAATGGTATGATTGCATTTTCAAATAATGTCAAAACCTATATTGCAGTGAACCTTCATCCTTTCACCCTTAGTACATTCTAAGTGCACCTTTCACTACAATGCGTGGATTAACACAAGTCTGTCACTGAGTATGCACTTTTATAAATGCTGTTAGTGTGCCATCAAAAGTACCGAACACCAGTTTAATAAGTGCATGCATGGTCACATTTGAAGAATGCAAGTTCTGCCGAGAAATGCAGGCATTAACTTGATATGGTGAGCAGCAATGCCAAAGGAAGGATTTGCATTGTTTGGAACATGCACAGTTCTGTTAAACCACCTGGATCATTAAATTGTCAACTTTATCTTTACTAATGCTCAGCTGAACATGTCACTCTAGTATTGTATTTATCCGTTACACAAGCATCCCTAGTACTGACAGCCTGCACAAACACAGGTTTACCAATGCACAGAGGCTCTATACTCTATATAGTTTGCCTTGCATTCCCCACAGCTTGTAAAGACGGCAGCTTTCACTAGATTTGCTTTTTACCGTTTTCCGTAGACACGAGCAAAAATGATCAGATATCCAGTCACCCCTTTAAATAACGTCTACCTAATGGTTGCCTGCAACTCTTAACTGAATTTTCATTGGTATACACAGCTTAAACGCTTATTCTAAAACACGTGACTTATGAATGACTTTCAGAAAGTTACTTTAACTCAGCAGCATTTAATTATAATGAAAAATGGGTCAGTGTGCCCAAAATCCATGATGCATGGTCATTTTCCGGCCTTCGCATTTAAACTAAGCTAAAAGTTAACCTCTTCTAAACTCTTCTGTGTGTCTCTGCCTGTTTTTGGTGTGCTGGGTGTGCCTTGAATTTAGCATACACATTACGATTGCCATGGAAACCAGCGAGCCTAGGTGTGAATTCTAGCAGCCAAGTTCTCCATGACAAAAGGTGCGTACTTAAGTCAGTTTTGGCTTCATCCCTCACTCTCATCTACACAGCACAACGCCCTCCATGTGAATGAAAGAAAACTCACTTTGGGTTTACTTCAGAGGTAACTTTAAAGGTGAAACAGTACAATCGCTATGACTGCATACACCTGTGGTGCAGAAGTCCGTGACCTCTGCGTACTTCCCATGCATAGATATCGGAAGAACTTGTTAAGCAGTTAGCTGGTTATAAAGCAATAAAGCTGAAGAAGGATTTGCAGGTGAGGACAGAACTACGTGTGTAGTCTTTTTTTGTTTGCCACTCTCAAGTGAACTATGTAATTAATTTCCCTGTGTTTTTCTTCATGGAGCGAAACTATAACAATACTTTTCTCAAGTATATATAGTTGCTAACTGCTAATAGGTTAATCATGTGTGTCCCAAGCAGGAGCTGAGGTTGTATATTGATGGATACAGATGTTTGGTCCTACAATGAGGACTAAAGAATATTTTCCACATCTGTCTTTTTGCCTTAAGTGTGTGTGATTTCTTTTTGTCGTTGCTGTTTAAACATGTGCAACATTTTATCTGAGGCTTGCTTTTCATGACACAGCAATGTTGTAGTATTTGCATTTGTCTGTTTACCCAGGAATGACTTTAAAATAAAAACTCAGTTGGTTTTACATTTGAAGGGCACAAGCCATTACCGATGCCAATGAAACTTTAAATAGTATGCCTTTGAAAGGTTTGTACCTTTCCACAGCATGTGAAGTTCTTCACAAGAATCGCTGCTTCAATATCATAACATTGACGCTGATATCCATTTCCGGCATTACCGATCGTGTGCAACCATAATTCTCTAAAATACTTTAAAAAATAATACAGTACTATACTGGGAGATCTCCGCCTTAAATGTGAACTGCATGTTTTTCGGAAGCTGCTGGTTTGTAGAACCTTTAAAAAAAAGTTATATATTTATCACTGAGAAACCAGGCCTACCAGGTGTACAGCCATGCCAGGCGTTGCTTTCCATTTTCATTCTCATCTCCCACACAGGGTCTCTATCATACCATTACATATCCCAAACCTTAGATGAGAAAGATGCGAGTGTTCCGAAAAATTATTTTAAGCAATGCATGTATGTAGGCCGCATTGTATGTTCATTGAGAATTACTTAGCAAATGCATGAAGTGCATGAGCTTCTTGGCGATTCTTCATCATTTTTGATGAAATTTGACTTAAGTGCACATTTACATACACCTGTACCTCCAAAAGCATAATGCATCTAATCCTCAACAAATATGAAATGTCCACACTTCCCTGGCCGAAACATGGGTACTAGATGAGAAAATTGCCAAACTGCAGCTTGGTCAGGTGAAGATGGAGAAATGTACCAGAGGCAACAAAACTGTTTGCTTTTCAAAACATTAGGTAATCTGCTAATTAAAGTTTTGGCTGCCTAGTGCTTTCATTCCAATATTTATTTCACCCAGTATGATTTATTTTGTAGTGTATGGTACATCCCTGGTATTGCAAATGCCAATACTGAACAAGAGGGGCAACAGTTTGTCAAGCAGAGAAGTGCGTGAGAACTGAGTACCTGTTTTCTTGACTGTGGTTCTAGTTGGGACCGTCAGGCTGCATCCAGTGAATTGACGAGCATGTGACTCGGGGAACCAGCCTCTCCACCACCCAAATGACACAGGGTGGTGAATGGACCAACTCCCAGCGTCACGGAAGGCACTCTCCTGATTAACGTGACGAAGGGACTGTGCAAGCACAGGCAGGAGAGGCCACAGTCTGATGGAAGGTTACTGGATACTGGTGAAGTCCAAAAGAGTCTTTTCCAGAAGTACGTGATCCAGTGAAGAAGCGAGATAATCCGGGATACTTCTCAGATGAATACAAGGAAAGGCCCCCAATCCACGGGAAGACAAGTTCCAGCGGATTCACGTAGCTGGTCAGGGATGACGGATCTGCTCGAGGTACAGTAGGTGCAAAGGAGGAGGCACCAGGCAGGACCAAACAGGAAGAGGGAACCAGATCGGGAGGGGAGACCACCAAGAGTAGGGATCCCTAAGGTAAGTCCCAAAACAGTGAACGAGGGCCCCAGGAAGCAAGAGGAGAAGCTGGCCCAGAAAGACCCAGGGAGAAGCCCAGGAAAGAAAGCGGGAGTCCCCAGGGAAAAGCAGGGAAAACTGAAAACCGGACCCACGGACGCTCAAAAACAGACAGGAGCAAGGAGGGCCCAGGCAGGTAGTAGGAGACTGGGACCAGGCAGGCAGGGAACCCACGAGGCAGGAAGAACAAAGAGCTGGTTGGTGCAAGGCAACCCCGGCACAGGGAAGCAGGAACCACAAGTGGCTGGAGCGAGCAACACGACCGAAGCAACCGCGTTGAGACGCGAATTGCAACTGCTCGCGGCTCCTCTTATGGGCCGCCGGCACTCGCGAGGCCTGAAACGCAAGCCGTTTCGTTTCCGAGCGCCGGCGGACCCAGAATGAGGCTTGGAAGGCAAGCCCTTCCCAGAGCGAAGGCCCAATCTACGGCGCATGCGCGGAACCGAGACAGTGGTTTCCCGCGCATGCGCCACAGCCCTCTAGCACCGGCCCCAGAACCTCTCCCCCCGGCGAACGCCCAAGCGCGAAAGCGTGGGTAGATCCGCCAGGAGATGGGAGAGGGAGCGGGTGCAACGGACCCCGTTCTCCCAAAAGGTGGCGTGACACTATACCCCCTCCCAGAAAGACCCGGAGCCCCAGGCTTCCAGGGAAATCGATCAAAGAACTTGTGAACCAAACGGGGAGCATGCACATGCCGACGTGGTTCCCAAGTACGATTACAAGCCGGGTACCCCCTCCAATCAACCAAAAAATGAAGCACCCCCCTGCGGTAGCGGGCATCGCAAATCTCCTGAACCTCAAATTCAGGGACCCCTTGCACAAGGACAGAGGCTGGGCGAGGGCAGGATCGGCCATAGGGATCGGCCACATAGGGTTTCAATAGGGAGAAATGGAAAACAGGGTGTACGTGCCAAGAGGGAGGTAGCTGAAGACGAAAGGCCACAGAAGACAACCGTTTGGTGATTTTGAACGGACCAAAATACAGAGGAGCTAATTTGACCGGTAAATTGCGAAGTGGCAGGTTTTTGGACGACAACCAAACCCTATCCCCAACCCGAAAGTCTGGTTCCACACTCCTCTTCCTGTCAGTCTGGGCCTTCATCCGCTCCTTGGCTTCCTTCAGGATCCTGCAAGCCAATTCCTGTTGTCGTTGAATGGTTGAGACCAAGACATCAGCAGATGGAACTGTACTAGTGGGCACAGGATGAAATGGCACCAACTTGGGATGTTGACCCGCTGAGCAGAAGAACGGACTAACTCCAATAGAAGCGTGGACAATATTATTGTAGGATACTTCTGCAAGATCCAAGTACGACTTCCAGTTGAACTGAGTTGCGTTAGCAAAACAATGGAGATATTCCTCCAGTGTCTGATTTGTCCTTTCGGTGAGCCCGTTGGTCTGCGGGTGATAGCCAGAGCTTAAAGCATTACGAATTCCCAGATGACCACACACCTTGTTCCAGAAAGCAGAGAGAAATTGAGAACCACGATCCGAGATAATCTTTTCAGGGAGACCATGTAGGCGATAGATCTCATGGAAAAAAGCTGAAGCCATCTGCGTGGCTGTAGGGATCAGTGAAACGGGATGAAATGAGCATATTTAGTGAAGCTATCCACCATGACCATTATACACGTAAACCCATTAGAAGGAGGTAGATCAACCACAAAATCCGTAGCTATGGTATGCCAAGGGTATGGTGCTAATTCTGTGGGTACTAGCAGTCCCAAAGGTCGTCTTCTAGAAACCTTACATTGGGCACAGACGGGACAACTCTCGATGTATTTCTGGACGTCAGTAGCCCAACCAGGCCACCAAAACTGTCGGGATATCAGCTCTCGTGTGGCTTTCACCCCTCGATGACCTCCAAGTGGTGAATCATGAAACCCATGCAAAATGCCGTCACAAATCGTACCCTTGGGGATGTAAAGCCTCTTCCGGCAAAACAGGAGCCCGTCATGCTCAGATACCGACATTTGCCGAAGAAGGGCCGGTCTTTCAGGATCCATCCGGGTGGCATCAGCAATTGACTGTAGATGAGGTGACAACGTCAACAGGAAATGGTGAGGGGAAATCAGCGGCTTATCCGAACTGGACGTTTCTTCCACTCTTTCCAATGATCGGGAGAGGGCATCCGCCTTCAAGTTGGAGGCTCCAGGAACATAGGTGACATGAAACACGAATGGTGAGAAAAAGAAGGCCCACCTAGCCTGACGGGGAGTTCGACATTGCAAGGAGCGCAGGTACTGCAGGTTACGATGATCGGTACGAACCTCCACCGAAAAACGGGCCCCAAGTAGGTGATGCCTCTATTCCTCAAATGCGGTTTTGATGTCCAACAGCTCCTTTTCGATGACCACATAATTTCTTTCGCTGGGATTCAACTTGCGTAAGAAGTAGGTCACTGGATGTTCAACAGATGTAACCGGATCACTTTGCAGGAGAACCGCCCCAACTGCAAAATTCGAAGCGTCTGCTTCCACGATATAAGGTAAGTCATCCTGTGGGTGACGCAGAATCGGGGCGGCCATGAAGGCCGACTTCAAGGTGTCGAATGCCTGAGACGCAAGGGAATCCCACTTGAAAATGATCTTACTGCTGGTCAGCCTGGTAAGGGGCGCTGAGATTTGAGAAAACCGTGGAATAATGCGCCTATAGAAATTAGCGAATCCCAAGAAGCGTTGTAGAGATTTTATGTCATGGGGTTGTTTCCACTCCTGTATTGCTCGAACCTTCTTGGGATCCATCTCAACCCCATCCTGATTGATCACAAACCCCAGGAATTCAATACTGGACTGGTGAAAACAGCAATCCTCCTCCTTAGTGAATAAATGATTGAGAGACAGACGACGAAGGACCTCGCGTACATGTCCTACATGTTCTTCGATGGTACTGGAAAAAATCAGGATATCGTCCAGATATACCCAAACTGATAAGCCAATAAGATCACCAAAGATGTTGTCCATGAACCGTTGAAAGATAGCTGGGGCGTTACATAAACCGAATGGCATGACTCTATACTCGAAATGCCCAAAAGGTGTCTTAAACGCCGTTTTCCATTCGTCTCCACTTTTGATGCGCACAAGATGATAGGCTCCACGTAAGTCCAGTTTGGTAAAGATCCGGGCGGTGTGTAGAGTCTCCAGGATACTGCGAATCAATGGAAGTGGGTACCGTCTTTGAGAGTTATGTTGTTTAGTTGTCGATAGTCCACACAAGGTCTCAAAGTGCCCTCTTTCTTCTTCACAAAAAACAGGGGAAACCCTGCGGGCGACTTGGACGGGACTATGTATCCTTTCTGTAGGCAATCCGACACGTAGTCTTGAAGCACTTGTCTCTCGTCCCGTGTCAAGGCGTACAGTTTCCCATGGGGAATCACGCTGTCCGATAACAACTCGATTGAACAATCAAACGAGCGATGTGGTGGTAGAGGTATATCGCATGGTTCAGAAAACACTTGTCCAAAATCAACATATTGCAGAGGAACTTGAGAGGTAGAACAAACACTGAGCCCTTTGCCAATTGATTCCAAAGGGGTCGAAGAAGCTCGGATAGGAGCGGACAAACCGCACTTCTGGGCACAGACTGCGGAGGAGAAGGTCAAAGTGTGCGTCCTCCAGTCAATTGCCGGATTATGATGTTGCAGCCAGGGTAACCCCAAAACCACCTTGTAGGTAGGAGACTTGATGACATCCAAAGCGAGGTCTTCAAAATGGTCGGCAATCTGAAGATGTAGACCCACTGTACATTGGCGGACGGGTCCAGAAGACAAAGGAGTTCCGTCGATGACTTCCACGGGCAGAGCAGTGGGTCTGGGCAAGAGTGGAATCCGGTTTACAAAAGCAAAAGTCTCCTCAATGTAATTGCCGGAAGCCCCGCTATCCAACAGACCAGACACTTCCAGGGTTCTGTCAGGCAACTTGATCTGAATCTTCAAAGTCTGTAACACTGCGGGTTTCATGGGATAAAGTTCTGTGCAAAACGGGAAAAGGTCTGAGGAGGAAATGGGACCTGTCACTGCCTTCCCAATAAGTGACAGGTCCTCTAGTTTCCCGCTTTCTTCTTCTGGGGTCGTAAGGGGCACATACCCAGATAATGCCGGCCGCTACACAATAAAGAAATAAACGAAGTGTTCTTATCCGTCTACTCTCTTCCTCAGATAACGGACCCCCTCATGGCACCCAATTGCATTGGCTCTGGCCCAGACTTGGTAGAACCAATTGATCCGGCTGGTAAACTGGTCGTTCTGGGAGAGCTTCTCTCGAGCCTACGTCTCTCGGCCTTTCGTTCTGCCAGTCTCTGATCAATTCGGAGCACCTGATCAATTAGATGTTGTAGAGGCTCTGGTTCAGGAATGTGGAGCAGCTCATCCTTGTACTCCTCTCTAAGCCCACAGTGGAACAGAGTCTTTTGTGTGATTTCAGGCCATTGGGAATCAGTTGCCAATAGGCGGAAGCGACTGATGTATGTTATTATGTCTACACTCCCCTGTTTTAAATCCATCAGTTGATTCTGCGCAGCGGAGGCCAGGTTTGGCGTCTGAAAAACCTCAAGGAATGCTTTTTCAAAGGCTGCAAAGTCATTCAGAATCGGACTGTTTGTTACTACAAACGGGGTCGCCCAGGCTAGAGCATTCCCGGTTAGATTCCCCAGGATGTAGCCAATTTTGGCTTTATCGTTGTTAAAGTGTGTCGACCTGAAAAGAAAATGGATTCTACAGTGGTTACAAAATTCAGCCACTCGACGTGGATCTCCACCGAACTTGATTGGTGTTTTATGTGCCAAGGATCCTTCAACCTGCGAGGTACTCATCGCCCCTTGGGTTATCATTTGGCGTAGAGTCTGATTTTCCTGGCGTAAGGCGGTCATCTCCGCCCTGAGTGCTTGTAATTCGTTCCGCATCTCTTGCGAATCCTTCATCTCTGGGTCTGAAGGCAGGCATCTCAATCTGTCAAGCAGAGAAGTGCGTGAGAACTGAGTACCTGTTTTCTTGACTGTGGTTCTAGTTGGGACCGCCAGGCTGCATCCAGTGAATTGACGAGCATGTGACTCGGGGAACCAGCCTCTCCACCACCCAAATGAAACAGGGTGGTGAATGGACCAACTCCCAGCATCATGGAAGACACTCTCCTGATTAACGTGACAAAGGGACTGTGCAAGCACAGGCAGGAGAGGCCACAGTCTGATGGAAGGTTACTGGATACTGGTGAAGTCCAAAAGAGTCTTTTCCAGAAGTACGTGATCCAGTGAAGAAGCAAGATAGTCCGGGATACTTCTCAGATGAATACAAGGAAAGGCCCCCAATCCACGGGAAGACAAGTTCCAGCAGATTCACGTAGCTGGTCAGGGATGACGGATCTGCTCGAGGTACAGTAGGTCCAAAGGATGAGGCACCAGGCAGGACCAAACAGGAAGAGAGAACCAGATCGGGAGGGGAGACCACCAAGAGTAGGGATCCCTAAGGTAAGTCCCAAAACAGTGAACGAGGGCCCCAGGAAGCAAGAGGAGAAGCTGGCCCAGAAAGACCCAGGGAGAAGCCCAGGAAAGAAAGCAGGAGTCCCCAGGGAAAAGCAGGGAAAACTGAAAACCGGACCCAGGGAGGCTCAAAAACAGACAGGAGCAAGGAGGGCCCAGGCAGGTAGTAGGAGACTGGGACCAGGCAGGCAGGGAACCCACAAGGCAGGGAGAACAAAGAGCAGGTTGGTGCAAGGCAATGCCAGGCACAGGGAAGCAGGAACCACAAGTGGCTGGAGCGAGCAACACGACCGAAGCAACCGCGTTGAGACGCGAATTGCAACTGCTCGCGGCTCCTCTTATGGGCCGCCGGCACTCGCAAGGCCTGAAACGCAAGCCGTTTCGTTTCCGAGCACCGGCGGACCCAGAATGAGGCTTGGAAGGCAAGCCCTTCCCAGAGCGGAGGCCCAATCTACGGCGCATGCGCGGAACCGAGACAGTGGTTTCCCGCGCATGTGCTGCAGCCCTCTAGCACCTGCCCCAGCACCTCTCCCCCCGGCGAACGCCCAAGCGCGAAAGCGCGGGTAGATCCACCAGGAGATGGGAGAGGGAGCGGGTGCAACGGACCCCGGTCTCCCAAAAGGTGGCGTGACACAGTTTCACCTCACTGATGATGCCCAACAAGGCTGAAACACGTGTATGGGGTTACTGATGGTACTCTTGTTCAGAGGAGAATTGCCTAGCATTTCGGCGCTGGACTGCCCCTGGGCAGGACAAAGGCTGATATGCGGGGAAATTTCTTCTCTGTGAAAAGGACAGTGAGCTAAAGACTTGGTAGAGTCTCTCCCAGGGGTTATTCACCCAAGAACAGGTCATTCGGCTGTGTTCGTGCTGGTAGAGAGATTCCCAGACCCCCCTTTGTTTGCATACATTAACTTTGGGTTTCACCCTAAGTTAACAGGGCAATCCAGACGTGGACCCCTTGCTCACTGTTCTTAGAGAGGTAATAGTTTCACCTCACTGATGATGCCCAACAAGGCTGAAACACGTGTATGGGTTTACTGATGGTACTCTTGTTCAGAGGAGAATTGCCGAGCATTTCGGCGCTGGACTGCCCCTGGGCAGGACAAAGGCTGATATGCGGGGAAATTTCTTCTCTGTGAAAAGGACAGTGAGCTAAAGACTTGGTAGAGTCTCTCCCAGGGGTTATTCACCCAAGAACAGGTCATTGGGCTGTGTTCGTGCTGGTAGAGAGATTCCCAGATCCCCCTTTGTTTGCATACATTAATTTTGGGTTTCACCCTAAGTTAACAGGGCAATCCAGACGTGGACCCCTTGCTCACTGTTCTTAGAGAGGCAACAGTTTCACCTCACTGATGATGCCCAACAAGGCTGAAACACGTGTATGGGGTTACTGATGGTACTCTTGTTCAGAGGAGAATTGCCTAGCATTTCGGCGCTGGACTGCCCCTGGGCAGGACAAAGGCTGATATGCGGGGAAATTTCTTCTCTGTGAAAAGGCCAGTGAGCTTAGGACTTAGTAGAGTCTCTCCCAGGGGTTATTCACCCAAGAACAGGTCATTGGGCTGAGTTAGTGCTGGTAGAGAGATTCCCAGACCCCTGTTTGTTTGCATTACTGAACAAGCATGCATTTTTAATGCAAATATCCAAATCTTTATAGTCATTTCTCCCTTTGTTGTTCCCTCCACCTAGAGAAACAGCTACATGAGTGGTTTATTCATGATGACTTGGAGGGTACACCCACCCTGGTTATGCCCTATAAGCACTTGTTTATTACACAAAATCTCAAAAGAAATCCACTCCCACAAAACTACACTTTCCATCTTGGAAGCAGGTGAGTCCACATGCCCCAGCGACCCCATTTTTGGCCAAATTCCCCAAAAAATATTTGCCGAGCACCCGTGTGCCACGTAGCCCTGCGGGCACTTCCTGGTCTCCCTCCCGCCTCCTAACCCGCCCCCCTCCTCCCATTGGCTAACTCTCCCGTTGTTTCCTCGGGTCTACCGACCCTCTTGCTGCCCCCTGCTTCCACTTTCCATCTTGGAAGCAGGTGAGTCCAGATGCCCCAGCGACCTCATTTTTGCCCAAATTCCCTAAAAAATGTTTGCCGAGCACCCGTGTGCCGCGTAGCCCTGCGGGCACTTCCTGGTCTCCCTCCTGCCTCCCAACCCGCCCCCCCCCCTCCTCCCATTGGCTAACTGGCCCTCCCTCCTCCAGCCCCGCCCACCCAATCTGATTGGTCCTGTCAGGACAACCCACATTCATTGCCAGTCCTCCCTGGGCTGCCCTCTGCCCGGCAGCCCATCGGCTAAGGACCCAAGTCAAAGGACGGCTCCTTCAGTGAAGGCTCCTGGTCTATCTGCAGGTATCAGCAGGAGAAGCAAGAAGCCGACAATAAGTAAGTGTGACAAGGGCGGGGACAGAAGCAATTACTTCACGCCTTACTAAACTATTGTAAAAATCTACATACTATGGTTGCATTCCATTAACAAAAAAAAATTATTATGATACTACTGCATTGATAAAGTGTACTCTAATATTCCTCTCTGTGAAAGTTAAATTTAGAAGTGTGCCCAATAGCCTCTCTGTGAAAGTTGTATCTAGAAATGTGCCCAATAGCCTCTCTGTAAAAGTTGTATCTAGAAGTGTGCCCAATAGCCTCTCTGTGAAAGTTAAATTTAGAAGTGTGCCCAATAGCCTCTCTGTGAAAGTTGTATCTAGAAATGTGCCCAATAGCCCCTCTGTAAAAGTTGAATCTAGAAGTGTGCCCAATAGCCTCTCTGTGAAAGTTGAATCTAGAAGTGTGCCCATTAGCCTCTCTGTGAAAGTTGAATCTTGAAGTGTGCCTATTATCCTCTCTGTGCAAAGTTGAATTTAGAAGTTGCCTAATACCCTCTGTGCAAAGTTTCATTTTGAAGTGTGCTCAATAACCTCTCTGTGAAAGTTGAATTTAGAAGTGTGCCCAATAGCCTCTCTGTGCTAAACTGAATTTAGAAGTGTGCCCAATAGACTCTCTGTGCTAAACTGAATTTAGAAGTGTGCCCATTAGCCTCTCTGTGAAAGTTGAATCCAGAAGTGTGCCCAATAGCCTCTCTGTGCTAAACTGAATTTAGAAGTGTGCCCATTAGCCTCTCTGTGAAAGTTAAATTTAGAAGTGTGCCCAATAGCCTCTCTGTGAAAGTTGTATCTAGAAATGTGCCCAATAGCCTCTCTGTAAAAGTTGAATCTAGAAGTGTGCCCAATAGCCTCTCTGTGCTAAACTGAATTTAGAAGTGTGCCCATTAGCCTCTCCAGAAGTGTGCCCAATAGCCTCTCTGTGCTAAACTGAATTTAGAAGTCTGCCCAATAGCCTCTCTGTGAAAGTTGAATTTAGAAGTGTGCCCATTAGCCTCTCTGTGAAAGTTGTTTTTAGAAGTATGCCCAATAGCGTCTCTGTGAAAGTTGAATCTAGAAGTGTGCCCAACAGCCAATATGTGAAAGTTGAATCTAGAAGTGTGCACATTAGCCTTTCTGTGAAAGTTGATTTTAGAAGTATGCCCAATAACCTCTCTGTGAAAGTTGAATCTAGAAGTGTGCCAATAGCCTCTCTGTGCTAAACTGAATTTAGAAGTTTGCCCATTAGCCTCTCTGTGAAAGTTGAATCTAGAAGTGTGCCCAATAGCCTCTCTGTGCTAAACTGAATTTAGAAGTGTGCCCAATAGCCTCTCTGTGAAAGTCGAATGTAGAAGTGTGCCCAATAGCCTCTCATTGAAAGTCGAATTTAGAAATGTCCCCAATAGCCCCTCTGTACTAAACTGAATTTAGAAGTGTGCCCAATAGCATCTCTGTGAAAGTTGAATCTCGAAGTGTGCCTAACAGCCACTCTGTGAAAGTTGAATCTAGAAGTGTGCACATTAGCCTCTCTGTGAAAGTTGATTTTACAAGTATGCCCAACAACCTCTCTGTGAAAGTTGAATCGAGAAGTGTGCCAATAGCCTCTCTGTGCTAAACTGAATTTAGAAGTTTGCCCATTAGCCTCTCTGTGAAAGTTGAATCTAGAAGTGTGCCCAATAGCCTCTCTGTGCTAAACTGAATTTAGAAGTGTGCCCATTAGCCTCTCTGTGAAAGTTGAATTTAGAAGTGTGCCTAATAGCCTCTCATTGAAAGTTGAATTTAGAAATGTGCCCAATAGACCCTCTGTACTAAACTGAATTTAGAAGTGTCCCCCACATAGGTGAATGAACGGGTGATGTGCTTGGAACCGCCGAAGTGGGCAGAACTAAAGAAGTGCATGGAACAAGTGAAATGGGTGCAAATAGTTAATTAGATGACGTATGTGGATGGATGACGCTTGGAGTAAGGATAACGTGGGTAGAACGAATGAAAGGAGTAGTGCATAAAATGGAGTGCATGTTAATGTTAATGTTAAAGGACATTTGTACTGCGCACTATCACCACCGGAGTGGTCCCTTGGTGCTCTGGTGGCTCTGAAAGAGGAGGGGAGGTTGAGTTAGTGGGAGGAAGCAGGAAAAGTGCAAGAGAGCAGTGATGTGCTGTTGGCGGCCTCAGCCCGGTGGGTCCGTTGGCTGGGCCTGGGGTGTTTGCGGCCATTAGTCGTCGTGTACTGTTGTGCAAGACTATGTGTGTTTTTTGTTTTGTTGTTGTAATGTAGTGAAGTTTGTGCGGTTTGTTGTGCTGTAGGTTTTGGTTGTGTTTGGTTTGGAGATTGAGAGGTGTATGCAGAAAGGGAAATTGTTAGTAGGGTTGGTTAGTTTGCGTCTCTATCCTGAATTGAAGCGTTCGGCTTTTTTAGTCTCCCTTGTTGCGGCTCTGTCCAGATCTGGGTCTGACTGGCATACAGGTGACTTACTCCTCTAGCCCCCGCCTCTAACATGCTTTCTCATAGCTCCCCTTATCTTCCATTCATACTCCTGTGGCCATTGCACCTGCCAATGACAACCTCTCAGGTAGTGGGGTGATTGCCAATATCTCGATAATTCCACACCCGTGTGGTACCTGGCGGTGATTAAGTAAGGGCGTGCAAGAATGTTGGTGGGATTGTCTGGGGTAGTTGACTCAGTCTCCGTGCGTGCCGCCTGTGTTCCAGTCTATCCGGTGTCACCTGTCCAGGTGCCGTGGGCGTTACTCTCTCGGGTCAGGGATGGTCAGGGATGTCCGTGTCTTTTCGGTTTAGTTAGTTTAGTCTGTGGTGTTGTAGAGCCAGGTGTTTAGTGATTTCCTGAATTTTAGGTGATCTTCAGTGCTTCTTTCTCCTTTGGGATGTTGTTCCAGGTTTTTGCGGCTGAGTGGTAGAAGGAGGTGCCTCCAAGTTTTTTCTTATGGTATGGTTTGAGTTCCAGGCAGATTTCGTTGCTTGATCGGAGGGGTCTCGCTGGTTTGTAGACTGTTATTTTCTTTTGTAGGAATTCTGCTCCTGGTCCGCTGATTGCTCTGTGCGTTATGCACATTGTTTTGAAGGTGATGCAATGTTTTATTGGGAGCCAGTATAGTGTTTTTAGTGCTGGAGTGATGTGGTCCCTTCTGGATAGTTTGAGGAATATTCTTGCTGCTGCATTTTGGATCCGTTGCAGTTTCTTCAGGAGGTATTCTGGTATTCCGAGGTAGTGGCTGTTTGCATAGTCGATTTTAGACATGATTAGGGCGACGATAGTGAGTGATTTGTGCGTCAATGAGAGGCAAGGTAGAATTCCTCTTGCAGTGTGGAGGAGGAAAAAGCATTTCTTCACTGTTGCATTTATTTGTGGTTCCAGGGTTAGCTTGTTGTCCATTAGGACTCCCAGATTTTTTACTACCTTCGATGGTGTTGGTGCATTTCCCATTTCCGAAGGCCACGGGATGGTGGTTTTGTTCTTTTGGTCTTTGGATACGATCATGATTTCCGTTTTTCCTGGGTTGATTTTCAGGTTGTTGGCATCCATCCAGTTGAAGACTTCTTTTAGATAGTCGGTTAGGGGTGAATGGTCGGCATCGGCGTCTTTGATTTTGTATATGATCTGAGTGTCATTTGCGTAGGTGTAACATGTAATGTTGTATTTTTTGAAGATTCTGATGACCGGAGTCTGATAGATGTTGAAATAAAGTGGAGATAGTGAGGATCCTTGTGGTACTCCGCAGTCGTTAACTCGTGGAGTGGATTTGGAAGGTTTTATCCATACAGTTTCTGTTCTGTCTGCTAGGAATGATTTGGTCCAGCGTAGTGCTGTGTCTGTTATGCCTTTGTCTTCTAGTCTTTTGGTCAGAGTGTCGTTGCCAACTGTGTCAAAGGCTGCGGACAGGTCGAGCAGAATAAGGGCTGAGGTAGTGTTAGAGTCTGCGTTAGTTTTTAGGTCGTCCCAGATGGATAGTAGTGCGGTTTCCGTTCCTCTCGCTGGTCTGAAACCGATTTGAGCTTGGTCCAGCAGGTGGTGTTTTTCTACATGTTCGTGGGTTAGTTTATATACGTAGGTTTCTAGAAGTTTCACTGGGTAGGGGATGTTAGAGATCGGCCTGTAGTTGGAAAGGTCATCTACGTCACCACTTGTGTTTTTTAAGAGTGGCTTGATGCATGCTGATTTGTATGTAACAGTTCTACTTTATCGACTGTATGTAACAGTGCCTAGATGCCCACAGGCTTGGTGCGCCACTATAAATGCAAAACGTAAATAAAAATAAATAAAGCGGTGGTCAACCCTTTTCAGTTCTGGCCTCCAGGATGTGAAACATTTTACTTCACTTACTCTTCAGGAAACAATGGAAAACGTAAATGTTCTTGCAATATGCTGTCCGCCTTCAGCACCATAGCTAAAGCAAATACATTATAAGAATGTATAACATTCTCCCCACTTAACTGTTGAGGTAACCGTAATTGCACTTCATGGCACTCACTGGATATTCATCTCATTGCTAGAAGGGGTATGGATGTTAGTAGACCAGCTACGATTGCTAAATTCCAATGGCCAAGAAGATGCCCCGTAGGCAACTTAGCTCAAGATGGTTGGGAAATCAAAGAGGCTGTCATTCCGTCAGATTGTGCAGGTTCTGTCTATGTTCCCGTTACTAGCAAGTATTGCAGAACCCCAATGCCGAACCTGCAGAAGTCTGTTTTTTATGTCCGTCGGACTAGAGTAAAATAGTCGACTGACCCGAGGAGATGGCTCGCCCAGCGTTGCTCCAGTTTCAGGAGTTGGCCACACTGGTGGTGTGGGATGGGTTGGCTGGCAGGCAGGTTTAACTGGGCGCCACCATTACTGTACTCCCTTTCCTACCGTGACCACTCAGCTTATAGCGTTATGGCGATGGCAGCAAAACCGCAACATTTCTAAATTCAGAATGTGCTTCAAAGTCCATGAATTGTGGTAAAAGGGCACAACATGTACAATTGTACCCATCTAGCATGAACTTATATCAATCCGAGGGATAAAGCAATATCCCTTCCGGGATATCAGGCACCCCATGGTGCCAGTGGTCTGAAGACGCACTCATGATTTAGAGAACATAGCACACCTTCCAGCCCGCCTGCTGATCACATCGATTTGCTTTTGAACTCAATTTTGACTGCGCATGAGCAGAATATTTCCTTTCTATTGCTGTAAAATGCTGAACTCAATCCCACCATCTCTTGTGGGGATGAGGGGCTAGACTAATCAAGACATGGAGGTGGTCACTGTGCCGGCAAAAAAGAATCATAGCTTGCACTGCGATCTCTAACATGGACCTCCAGCGAAACACAGGAATGCCTCAGGTTTGTATGAAAACAAATCCAAGATGGTCAGAAGGTTACTCAAAGTCCAAGAGAAGGGAATATCAGTGCTGCACCGGTGTACAACCCATGGGTGGGATTCCTAGTCTCATGAGGCCCAAACCAGCCTTTACTTCCATCTGGCCTAGCTGCCAGCCATTTCACTAGGTATATACAACACAAATATATTTGATCACCTACTGTGACACGCGATTGCTACTGCGCATGTGTATTCTCACTTATTACAATGGAGTTTAGCACAATAAATGTTTGTCTCCTTTAGTTCCCGCAAATGGAGGAAATGTCACATAAGGTTAAAAGGCAACTAATGCAAACATATAGGGACGCAGTGGAGGCATTCATGTACATTCTGGGACAAACCGGTAGAGAGCTAGAGAATATAGTAGACAGACCCACTACACATAAATGGCAACACCCTTCAAGTTAAGGGCAACAGAGGTTTGTGCGTCTGCCACCATGCAAGCCGAGGCACCAGCCTCCCGTCGCAGCGATAGGACTGCTGTGCCCCTATGTCCCCCTCAAGATATGTAGTTGGGTGGTTTTGAGACAGTCCGCTTCATATTCGGCCTAGATCCCCTCCAGAGCACCCACATCCGCCAGTGCGGAGGAAGAGGGGGTGGGAGCTGCCACATTACTGCTCTTCTGAAAGGCTCCTCATCTTTGCCTCACCAGGCTGAAGAACAATGAGGGTGTTCGGGGTGGCAGGGGAGAGCCGAGGAAGGGGATTAAAAGCGAAACTGTGAAAGCAAATCCATATAGCATACCTGAAAGAACTTAAACTTTATCAATGATGAAAAGGGGGGGGAGAACTGAAAGGTAGGAGTAAATCAAGGAGTCCATGTCGAGGATGCAGGGAAAGAGGGGAGGAGGGACCTACACGGGAGAAAAAAAGATTAAGAATGGATGCATGGAACGGATGGGAGTGCATGGAACGGATGGGAGTGCATGGAACGGATGGGAGTACATGGAAAGGATGCGAGTACATGGAACGGATGCGAGTACATGGAACGGATGCGAGTACATAGTGCATGGAACGGATGGGAGTGCAGGGAACGGGTTAGAGTGCATGGAATGGATGCGAGTACATAGAACGGGTTGGAGTGCACAGAATGGGGTGACTTACATGGAATGGTTTGGAGGACACGGAACGTCTGAAAGAGCTTTGAAAGGAACAGTCTGAGTGCTGGAAACGGTCGTAATGCACGGAACAGTTGGAGGACATGGAACGGATGAAGTTCATGGAACTATTGGAGTGGGCGCGATCTCAAGCACCTACATTAAACCACCATATTCATATCTCCACGCTTACTCTCATCTTTACACCACCACTCAAATAGAACACAGCAATACTATGACACCATTCGGTATAGCTGTTATCATACCATCATCTGCCTCATACTCCCCATCACCCTAACTAAACACTGCTGGTTACACACACCCCAGCCAGGCGTTCTCCTCAGGCCTAACGCAGCCACAATCGGTCTGGATAAATCCTGCCAGAACGAACATATACTATTGACCTCTCAACCACCACACCTACCGCTAAGAAGCAGCTATTTCAAGAATGCCACACCAGCTGCACACATATCCGGTGCTCACACGCACCTTTAACTCTCTCTACTGAATTTAACTTCGGTTCCCAAGGGCGTTCAACCTACCAGCGCCTTCAGACCATACCAATGGTACATAAGGCGCTATATAAATGCAAAGTAACATAACATAACATAACATGGCCTGTAGGCATACAATGATTTTTTCTTTTTAGTTTACCTCTCCTTATCGAAGGGCTTGTTAGGGATGCGAGTACAGATTATGCCCCCTTTGCACCCAGAGACCATGTGTAATGGTACCCAGTTTCACATCTGGGTCTCCTTGCACCACTGGTTGTGTGGCCTCCACTACTTTGCTGAATCCTTTTGCATGATTTTAATCGGGTACAGCTTGAAGTACCTGAATGTGTGACCTGTAGAATTAACACTGTGAAAATCCATCCAAGTACAATTGCAGACCTTATTACTACAAATGAGTGGGATATAGATGTTGCCATACTCCTGGCTACCTCCTGCCTCAGAGTGTGGGCTGTGGTTGCCAGAACTGTTCATGGCGACTGGCATTTAAGCCGGAATCTAGACAAGTGACAGCCCGGGAAGATGACTGAAAGTTGAACATGGCAGCTTGTAAAGACTGGAGGGGGCTGTCTGTACTTCTGCTCTCTCTATGGTAGAGGAGAAGCACAGAGGACCCCCTCCAAGATTCTCTATTCGGTAGCTATGGTCCTCTGTGCCTCTCCTCTACCATATAGAGAGCAGAAGTACAGACACCCCCCTCTAGTCTTTACACTGATGGCAGCGGTGGGATGCTTCCAGGCAATTACTTTAGTGCTCTAGGCCTGGACCAGCCAGACATCATTATGCAGTCTGCTGGTCACATGACCAGGGCCCACCACCTGTTTTGCACCATCAAGCAGCTACTTAAGGGCTCCAGGGCAGTTCCAGGCAGACAGCAATGGCAAGGCTGATGGTCACGCGACCAGGCCCTGCCACTCAGTTTCTCCACCCACCACATATTTCACCAGACCTCTTTAGGTGCCCTCAGCAAAGGATGAATGAAGACAAGGACCTCACCTGTTGGTGCCTGTGCAGGCCTGATAGGGCCAAGGGGCAGATCCGCTATCCTGCGTTTCACCTACAAAGCAGTTGCTACTACTAATACTCAAAAAAAGATATCACCATTTGTCTCCTCCCTCCACAGCCTATCCCACCACCAAGCTGTCCTAGCGAACCTCATTAATATCGCCCTTGTCCCACTTCCAAAAAACACAGACCAAACGCACCTGCCCCCTCATACTGATCAATGCTCGCTCAGCAGTCTCTCACACTGCTGGGATTGCTGACTTCATCTCATACAACAGCCTTAACACCCTGTTCATCACCAAATACGGTTTACCCAATCTTCGCCCATTTTTTCAACATCTTCCTACACCAGACTACTACATCCAACATGCTGAATGGCCAGGCAGGAATGGCATGAGGCAAAGTGTCAGGAGTGTTTCCTATGTGGAGAGAATCAGCATTTACCCAGTGTGGATTGTGCTTCTTGGAGAAGGCCTACAGTTTGTCCTTGCTTACTACTGCAGATTAAACCACAAGGGGGCGCAGAAGCTCAGCAGCCTGAACCGGCGCCTCCTCTCAACAGGCTGAATCATTCTAAAATAAAACAATTTCAACAGCAATTCTGCTCCTTACCTTTCTCCGTTCCTGCTACACTACTCCTGGGGTCCCTCCGACTGCGATCTCAGCTAAAATCGGATCCACCTTCAACTGTTTCTGGATCGGCCCCTGGTGAGGCCTCCTCCTGCTCCGTCACCAGCCCGGCTCCTGCGGTGATCCTTCCCGCTCGGCGGACGGCCGGGACAGCGGTGTGTTCTTTCTGCCTCTGGGAGTCACCCGGCGCCTGCAGCAATCCTGGTGCCTCGCTTGCGGTATTCGACTGCCCGGAGTCTCGGCTGGGTCGTGGCTGCTTTGGACACCTCCTTATTCGCTCCGTGCCATACCGCCACCATTCCGGCTCTCAGGGTCCCGGCAGGGTTGTGGCTGTTCAGGGTGCCACCATCTTGATCCCATCCCGCCGCCAGCGGCCCTCCTCGTTCAAGAGAGGACTTGGCTCCTCCAGTGCTCCGGGAGTCAGCGGTGAGTCCTTTCCGACTCCTCGTATCACCCGACACCTGAGTTCAATCCTGATGCCTGCCTTGCCGCAGGGTCGTGCCTTCTCGGGGAGCCACCATCTTGACTCTGTCCCGCCGCCAGCGGCCCTCCTCACTCTAGAGCGGGCTCAGCCACATACGGGTCACCCTGCACCTATATTCAGTCCTGGTGCCTCGCTTGCGGTCCTCAACCACCCGGAGACGAGCGTGGCTGCTCAGGGTCTCAGCTGGGTCGTGGCTGCTCGGACTGCCTCCGCTCTTTCTCTGGGCCATCCACCCTCTACACTGGCTCTCAGGGTCCCGGCAGGGTCGTGACTGCTCGGGGTGCCTCCTTGCTGTCTTTGAACCGCCACCACCGGCCCGCCCCTCCTGAGATCGATCACGGCTGCGTGGGATCGCCTTCACCAGCCTGGCTCCTCCTGGCTGGCTGCTCAGGATCCCGGCCCCAGTCCTACCGCCTCTGCTGCCTGAAGTCCTCCCAGTGTGGCTGCTCAGGATCCCAGCCCCAGTCTGCCACCAGCAACCCTCCCCGCTCTAGTGCGGGCTTACCCATGGAACATTGCTGCTTCAGCCCACCCACCTTGACTGACTGTGTTCTTCATCTGGTGCCCCCACACCACTCCTGGACCGACCGCCTGAGGCCCTCCCCGCTCAAGTGTGGTTGCAGTTACGGATGATCCCTGCTTTGCACCATCCACTTTGACTGTTTGAATTCCTCCACTGGTGCCTTCCTACCGCGCCTGGTGCTGTCAGCGACCGACCCCCACACAAGAGCAGGAGTAGCCTCAAGTGTGGGTGCAGTTACGGAGGATCCATGCTTTGCACCATCCTCTTTGACTATTTGAATTCCTCCACTGGTGCCTTCCTACCACGCCTGGTGCCGCCTGCGGCCTCCCCCCACACAAGAGCGGGAGTAGTCTCAGAGAATCGCCGCTTCAGCCTGACCACCACAGCTGCCTGAGATCTCCCACCAGTACCTCCTTGCTACCCCTATCCATCCACCTGCGGCCCTCCCTGCTCACGTGCAGGCGCAGTTGAATAGGTTTGCGGTATCTACTCATCCACCTCATCAACTGGTGTTCTACTGGTGCCTCCATACCGCTCCTGCCTCTGCCGCCTGCGGCCCTCCCCACTCAGGAACGGATGCAGCTTTACAGGGTTGCCGTACCTGCCCATCCTCCTTGATTGCCCCTGTTCTTTTGTTGGTGCCTCCACACTGCTCCTGCCACCTCTGCCTGGGGCCTTCCCCACTCTAGACCAGTTGCAGCTGCCTAACATTGCAGAATCAGTCGGCCCGCCCCAACAGCCCGACCCCTCACTGACCCCCACCCTCACTCACTTCGGCCCTCCCCACCCTAGAACAAGGGCAGCACCCCATCATCCTGACATCAGTCTGCCTGCCTCAACCTCCCGGGCCCCTTCCACCAGTGACCCTTCCTAAGAACTGGTACCCCCTGCTCTCCCTATTCTAGACTAGGTGCTGCAGCCCAGCTTTGTGACCACTATCTGCCTACACCAACCGCCTGGGCCCTCCCCAATGCCCCTATTGATGAACCGACACCTGCTTAGGTCTTGGTGCAGTCACTCTGGTTCCCCATTGACCAGCCTGTCTTCAACCGTCTGTGGTCACCTCCTGGCCCTTGACTACCTGCAGTAACGGGTGCCTGCTGTCTATGACCCCATTCTTGACCAGCCTGCCTTCAACTGCCTGCGGTCACCTTCTAGCCCTGTACTGCCTGCAGCATCGGGTGCCTGCTGTCTACGACCCTACTCTGGCTCTGGTCCTCCATCTGCCACCGCTGGGCCTGTGATTTCCATTGGCATCAGCTGGTGCCTACTGCCTGGTGCTTCCATTCCGACCCGACACCTCCCCCCGTTGACCCTCATCTGACAGTGGCAGGTGCCGCTCCATTCTGCTCCTGGTCTGCTGCTATCCTCTCCCCATCCCGCTCCTAATTCGGTCCTTTGATTACCGTCCCTACTTGAAACTGCTACACTGGTCTCTGTTCTCGCCATCACAAGACTCTACAGCAACGGTCCTGCCTTACTCGTCCTATCTCTGAGCCCTCTGTTATGCAATCTTCCAAATGTCCTTTTCACCACCCTTTCTTCCCCCCCTCTTTCGCTACTCCTACCTTCTCCTCTCCCTCCTACTCTCCTTTTCCCTCCTAATGCCTAGCCCTCTCCTCTACCCCCCCACACTCCTCCTGTCACACTCCTACCCTCTCTCACCATCCTAATCTTCTTTACCCCCCTACCACCGTCACTCCAGCCACATGAACATGGCACTCTGGAACGCCAGATCCATCTGCAACAAAACCGCAGCAGTTCTTGACCTATTCTTTCGTCTCAACCTCCATTTTCTATGCCTAACTGAAACCTGGATCCCCCCATAACACTTCTGTCCCCGCTTCCTTAACCATCTCCTCTTCCTACTTTTCTCATACCCCTCGCGCCACTGGCCGTGGCGGAGGCGTTGGCCTCCTCTACCACCCCAAGTACATCTCCTCTTCCTCCTCACCATCTCTCCCTTCTTTCCCTTCCTTTGAATTCCTTTACAAATCTTTCTCCTCTCCCCCCCCTATTTCTTTCCTGATCATCTATCGTCCCCCTGGCCCTCTTTCTTCCTTCTATGATGACCTGGATCACCTTCTCTCGCTTATCTCTCCCTCCCCCTCTTCTGTATCAGTGCTTGGCGATTTTAATCTCCATCTCCCTTCTCCCCCTCAATCCTCTCCCCTCTTCTCTATCCTTGACTCCTACCTCCTTTCCCCTCTTCCTTCCTCCCCCACTCACTCCTCTGGCTCCACCCTTGACCTCATCTTCAATTCTTCCTACCCCTCTTCCCCAGTCTCTACTCTTCCTGTCTATCTCTCTGATCATGCCTTACTCTCTTTCTCCCTTTCTCCTCTCCCACACTCCTCTGCACCTAACCCCTCCTCTCCAATCTACTGATGGCGTGACTTCCGCAACTTTGACCCCTCCCTCTTTATTGACACTTGCTCTTCTTTTCTTCCAACTCTCCAAGATTTCTCCTTATTATCTGTGAATGATGCTCTATCCTCCCTTTCCTCTTCTATTTCCTCCTCCCTTGATCAACTTTACCCCCTTTCTCTCTTCCGCCCAACCCGGAAACCCTCTCAACCTTGGCTTACTCCTCAACTCCTCTCTATGCGGTGCCTTCTCTGACGTCTCGAGAGACTCTGGCTCAAAATTCCCTCGCTTTCTAACCAAACCTCTTACTTCTCTTACCACGCAATCTACGACTCTTGTCTTGCCTCAGCTAAATCCTCTAACTACCCTCGCCGTATCTTCCAAACTCTCTCTCGACTTCTCTCTCCCCCACTCCTGATTCCTCCTCCAATTCTACACTCTCTCCTTCTGATTTCACTTATTTCTTCTCCTCTAAGATTCTTACCCTTTGGCAAAAAATCCACACACCCTCAGATTTCCCTTCTTCTCCCCCCCTTCCCTCATCCTGCATGTCCATATTCTCTCCCGTCTCCCCTTCCGAAGTCTCCACCCTCCTATCCAAAGCCCACCCACGTCCGCCCCAACTGACCCCCTCCCTTCCCTTCTCATCCCTAAGATTTAACCTCTTCTTATCCCCTACCTCACCTCCTTCTTCAACATCTGTCTCTCCTCAGGTACCTTTCCCTCTGCTTTCAAGCATGCTATGATCATCCCTATTCAGAAGAAACATTCTGCTGATCCACTTCTCACCTCTAACTTCAGACCTATCTCTCTTCTCCCATTCCTCTCCAAGCTTCTTGAGCGTCTTGCCTACTCTCAGCTCTCATCCTTTGTCACTAATTTCTCTCTCCTACCACCCTACCAATCAGGCTTCTGTCCCAAACATTCCACTGAAGCTGCTCTTACCTCTATCCTTAACTCCCTTCTCTCTGCTCACCATGCCAAGCAATCCTCTATCCTTATTCTCCTCAATCACTCTGCAGCTTTTGACACTGTCGACCATCCCCTCCTACTTCACACTCTTTCCTCCTTTGGCTTCAAAGGCTCTTTTCTCAACTGGTTATCCTCTTACCTCTCTTCCCGCTCCTTTACTGTCTCCTGGGGTGGCCGGTCCTCTCCTACCTATTCTCTTGAATACGGCATACCCCAAGGTTCGTTACTTGGTCCTTTCCTCTTCTCTCTTTATACCTCCCTCATTGCCCCTGTTATCTCCTTGCTTGGCATCTCCCACCACTTCTATGCCGACGACACTCAACTCTTTCTCTCTTTCTCCTCCTCAACTGACCTTCACCAAAAACTCTCTTCCTGCCTTACTGCCATTAAGAACTGGATGTCTTCCCGCTTTCTCTCTCTTAACACTGATAAGACCGAAGTTGTATTCTTTCCCTCTAACTCTCTTCCCCCTTTCTCTCCTCCCCCATTCATTCACTTTCCTCCCTCTAATTTCCCTATCTCTCTCAAAGCTCGTAATTTAGGCTTTCTCTTTGACTCCTCACTCTCCTTCTCCCAACATATTTCCCTCACTTCTCGCACCTGTCGCTACCACCTCTTCAATATTCTAAAAATCCGTCCCTCTCTCACTTTCCACACTACCAAACTCTTAATCTCTTCCCTCATCTTCTCCCGCGTCTTCTACTGCTCTTCCCTACTCTTTGGACTTCCTACTTCTCATCTTGCCCCTCTTAAATCCATCTACCACTCTGCTGTTCATACCCTCTGTCACCTTACCTCCCGTGACTCCATCTCTACCTCTCTCTCCTACCTGGGCTGGCTTCCATTTCACTCCCAATTTAAATTTCAATTTCTCTGCCTTGTCTTCAAATCTCTCCATGGCCTTGCTCCCTCTTATCTCTCCACCCTTCTCTCCTTCTACTCCCCCTCCCATTCCCTTCGGTCCGCTGACCATTTCCTTTTCACTGTACTTCCTTCCCCTTGTGCCTCCTCCCGTTTCCGCTCCTTCCAACTCCTAGCACCTCTACAGTGGAACTCCCTTCCTCTTGCTATCCGTTCTTCCCCCACCTTCACCTCATTCTGCACTTCCCTTAAATCTGTCCTCCTCCATTCTCCTCCTTGAATCCCCTTCCCCCTTTGGCTCCCCCCCTCCTTATTCTTTCCCCCAAATATCCCCCCTCTCCTGCCTCCCCTCTCTCACCCTTTCCCTTCCCTCCTCCTACTCTTCTCCACCACTCCCCCCTTATCCAGTCCCACTCCCCTTTTCTCCCTATTCCCTTCAGTTAATTGCTCTTCCCACTGTTTTGTTGATTGATTCATGTTGTAATTGCTTCAACCGTTATATTGTTTATATTTTATGTATTATGTTGTTCCATTGTACAGCGCTTTGGTGTAAGGCGCTTTATAAATCAATAAATACAAATACAAATACAGACCAAAAGGAGGAGGAGCTAAATACTTTAAAAACTCACTCCACAACGCGGAGCATCGCAGAGTGTCAGGAGTGTTTCCTGTGTTCCCTGGGAACATGGAACCTGACGGGGGGAAGACACTTCCCTGCATTATGAAACTGAACATAGTGTTTGCTGAATCCGAAATTGAATCAGAACGTATGAAAAGGGTTCTGCTGCTGACGAGACATCAAACACTTCTCGGGATACTGAAACAACTGAGCTCCATGGCTGAGTTAAGTGGAGCCGAGAGCACTGTGCGTGGCAGAAACTGCGAGGCAGAAAAAGAGGTAAGTGTGTCTTACACATCTATCCTTGGCTTGCCGAACAGTTTATCAGTGGAGACCACACATAAACGTATACACAACCACACTTGTGAAGGGAGCACGGGAGGAGGGACCCACGCATGCAGAAAAGAGAATGTGCCTGTTCAAATTTGTTTAATGGGTGCGCTCACAAGTTCTAATTGTAATGAACGATCCACCTCCAAACCCGTTGAAGGTTTGTGAGCGAACACAGAATCTGAGGCAAGCACTTTACTTGCATATACTGTTGCTCCAAGCACCAATCCACCATTGACATTTATTACTTCTACTACTACTGTTGCTGCGAGCACAATTTAATTATGCGTGGCGTCGGAACTGAAAAGTTGTTTGACGGGAGGAGCAACTCCATGCAATGAGGCAGAGGAGAAATGCCCACATGATACGGCGGTGCATGAAATCGTGGATAGCTCCCAACAGAATGGGTTTAATGAGGAAAACCTCTTTTTAAAAACAGCAAATAAAGCTAATAGTGTAAACATGATACCCTGCAGAAATCAATGTGGCACCATAGAAGAAGACTCTTTTTCAACCATCAAGCTGATGGAACAAGAAAATTGTAATACGTTCACCAGCATGAAAACACAATGTGCGATTCCAAATGAGGTGGAATCTAGCGGAGAACTTTGATCACCTAGACGTAACTCTTTAGCAGTCGCGGACAAACTCTCATGCAACATAGCCAAAATATCTGCACAAATGGAGTTTAATCAAGCGAGAAAGTTGACTCAATCATTACAACTGGATTATTTCTCTTGCAAACAAAGCAAATGTAACAGTCTGTCAAATAAACGGTACCAGCATTTTTCCCAGTATTATTTCCAGACAGGCTCACTCCTAATCAAAGTCTTAATCTTTACATCATATACTGTCATCACCCGCACACACCCTATCTCACTAGACTGGTCTGACAATGCTGACATCCCACAATAGATCACTCATTCGACTATGGCCCACAAAGTTTAGGCTAAACGCTCACTCACCCAGCACCACCCATTATAAACCTTCCCGGTAAATATGCTAGAAGGAAACTGCAGACTTCCCCACCGCAGGGAATACCTCGGCCGTACTAGAACTATTCAACAACTCTGCTATGAAGCTGTTGGACACTCATGCCCCCCTAAAAATCAACCACGCTAAGACAAAACCATCCGTCCCTTGGTACTCCCCTGAGCTCACCTCCAACAAATTCTCAATCAGATCCCTAGAGAAACGGTGTCACAAAAACCCTAAACCACACCAGAGATTTGATTACCAGGCCAAAGCTGTTTACTATCGTGGCAGCCTCTAACAGGAGCAAAGACCTCTTTGACCTCAAAGACCTCGTGCTCATGTTGTTCCACATGGAGGTTGAATCACTCACTGCTTACACTGGGGAAACAGACATCTGCTTCAATTGCTGTGTCACAACAGGGCCCGTTTGGAAGGTAGAATCCTCTCATGAATAGTAGAGCGAGCAAAGCAATGCCGCTGCGGGGGGCTCAAACGTGACCGCAGATCATAAATGTTCATATCCAAAGGGTGAAACCAAGGAGATCAAAGAAAGCAGCAGGCAACTTATGGCACATATCATCAACAACTTCCAGTACAACAAGGCTGCTCCCCCTAACTCACGGTTACTTGATCCAGTGCTGAGCCACTAAGCCACAAACTACCAGTAACTACAGCTTACTCCACTGGCTCCACGCTAGGGGTCAGTATTTGTAAAAAAAGAAAGCTCCTCTTCCAACGAACACAAAAAGGAGACTGCTCCAGCGGGCACACCATCACAAATTGCAAGGCCAAGAACTGAATCTTACGCTGCAGCTTACTCCCAAAACATTGATTTTAGAAAAGTTAATCTGTTATCTGTGTCTTAATTCATGATGCCTTTACATAACACAGAACTACTTTGCCCCTTAACATGTAATCATATTAACCTGTGGTGCCATTGCCATAGTGGGGGAACGGGCAGCTCCCATGTTGTGGGGGAGGGCCCTTGCGCCACCATGTCCTGGGGGCCGGGGGAAGGACATAAGAAAGAAATCGCTTCTTTCTGATGTCCAAGTGCATGCATCTAGGACTTGAGAAGAAATGATTTATTTTGTGGCGCGAGATGGAGGCACCCTGGCTCCTCCAGCTCGCACTGCAAAGGAAATACATAACAGTTTTTCAGCAGGAGATGGAGGCCCCATGGATGTGGTGACAGTAAAAGCATCACTAGTTTGCATTTGCCTGGCCCCAGAGCTCCTCCGCCTCGAGCCACAAAGGAAACAATTATTTATTTTGCAGCAGAGATGGAGGCGCCTTGGAGCACATCTCCACTGCGCATGCCAGGAACCAGGAAGCTCTCCCTGCTGGGGAGGAGACCCCCTTGGCCAGGTGACTGGAAACCACTAATGCTTTTACTATCAACAAGCAACATCCATTTTGAGATATCGTCCCTCTGGGAACTTCAATATAATGAAATATTATCTCTGTTGGGGATCCAAACATCATAACAAAACATCCATTTGGTATAGTTAACACAAATGAACATCAATCTTGTGCCAACTTTAATATTATTTTAGACCCTGTAAGGATTGCGGTATAATAATTAAGGGCCCGATTCATGGAATATTTGCCTGGTTCAAAGTGAATGTGCACTTCTGAAAAGTGACTTTGCACTGCCGACACAAACCTTGATTCATGCAACTGTGCAAAGTGTATTTTTGCCAGGCAAAGTCCGGGCAAAGTCAGCGCAGTCATTTTTGCACAGTTCCATGAATCAGGGTTTGTGTCGGAAGTGCAAATTCACTTTTCAGCAGTGTATATTCACTTTGAACTGGGTAAATATTCCATGAATCGGGCCCATAGCATTCTTTAGGTCAGTCTGTATCATCATCCTAAATCCTTGTGTAGACTCTAATATCTAACCATCCCTGCTGTGATGTAGAAACATCATGTATCATCATTGTGAGGATATTGAAAACATCACATATCATGTTCTGCATCCATACCATGACAAATCATCAGTGGGAATTTCACATGACGCACCAATGTAAGGGAGCAGAAGTACGAGTCTGACACAGTGTTGGCTTGCTTGTGGGCAAAGACTTTTATAATAAAACAAAAACGAAAATCTACCTTGCCCTATTTCTATGAGGGGTTGCCATGGCTCAAACAAAACACTAAGGACTCAGGATGTGGTGAAAAGCTAAATGTCCACCATCCTGTGTCCAAATGTATTTACGTCCCTTATGCCAACTAACTAAGGAAAAACTGGGTGTCTTCTTGATCCAGAGGGAGATTCTCACTTCATAATCAGCACACACTATCAGTCTATGGACTAATGGATTAATATCATCATACATCTAAAACATGCCAAACCATGACTATGTAAATATTAATATTAGCACACAGAATTTCTGTTGGAATTTGACATCATCATAATCCACCACCACTGAGGGTACATAAATACCAGCAGACCAAGTCTGTGGAAACTTCAGTATCATCAGACACCCAATCACTGTGAGGAATTTCATATCATGCTCACGATATACCAAACATGTGGTAATTATCATCATTGCATACCATCTCTGTAAGGACTTTAGAGCCCATATATATCACACTCATCAGATACAACATGGGGACTTTAAATCAACACCCACCAACCCAGTGATGGATTTACTGCCCCCCAACAACATCAATTTGGAGACAACATCCCTGTGACAAGATCAATGTTATCACATTCCAATGCTGCGGGGATTCCAATATTGCATAGTTAATATAAATGAACATCAAATGTGTGAGAGGTTTAATATTCTATAATAGTCTGCTTTATCACACACACTCTGTGTTGATTCCCATATAATTAAAACCCATCCCGGCTAGGACAATTATCAAGCATCAACACTGTGAAAAAATTAATAGCATCAGATATCTCTGGAGAAAATTCAACATTATCATACACCATCTTTGTGAACACATCCATACCATGACATATTGTCCCTGTGGGAACTTCATATAAGGACACACCAACCAGATAAATATGTCAACATTGCCTATATATGGAAACTGTATTATCACAAAACCAAAATATGTGAGAAATTCAACATTACATAACCTATTTGTGGGCACTTCAGTTTCATCACACACCATTCCTTCTAGGACTTCGATATCACATGCTATCCATGTAGGGACTACAATATCACTCGACATTATCTCTGTATAGAATTATGATCAAACAATTTTCCAGAGGGTGCTTAAAAATTATAATTTACACTTGCAGACTACATGTCATCTCAGACCATCCGTTTAGGGACTTGGTCTTGAAAATCATCAGACTGCTCCATCCCCACCAGTTGTGCAATATATTCCAACAAAAGTTAATTCTTTGTCTTCTTAAATAGGATCCTTCAACAGACAGTATAATTATACATAACATCGAGGTATGACTTGTCAATATAACCAAAGACCATCCTGTAGGGAATTCACAATCTTTATAAAAAATCACGCTTGAGACATCAATATCAGCACAGATAATCCATAGGAGAGTTTATCACCCATCCAAAGTCATAATATAACATTGCATGGGAATGTCAACCTCATCACTCCCATATAACCCTCCATGTTGGATTATCAATGGCAAAATTCACCATTCCTGTGAATAATTCAATATCATTGCACACCATCCCTATGTGGACTTGTATACCATCGAAAACTATCCCTATGTGGGCTTTTGTCTCAGACTATCCATGCTAGGACCTCAACATTTTCACAAACTATTCCTGAGGAGATATCTGTATCATCTGCAAAAATACAATATAATAACAGAACCTCCCTTTGCATTCTTTGAATTACATATCATCTTGATTGGGGACATCCTAATCATCACACACTATCATTGTATGGACATTAATATCATCAACCATGATCTGTGTATCATAAATCATCATACACCATCTGTGTGGAAATTACCACATAACAACTCCTCATCATTCTGGGGCTTCAATATACTGATATTCCCAATCTTTGTGAACTTCAATATCATCATGCACCATCCCTGTGGAGAATTCAATATCTTCACACAACAGACTTGCGGAGCCATCTGAACCATAACACACTATCAACGTTGGGACATTGTCATCCTTTGCCATCTTTGGAGGAGCCTACATATTATGACACATCATCTTTGTGGTGGCTTCAACATAATGTCATCCATAAATGCAGAAACCTCTATATTATTATGCACCAGATCATGACACACTATCCCTGTGGTGACTTCTGTATCATCACACGCCATCCAAGTGGGAATTTCAGTATCGCCAAACACCATCCCTGTGGGGACTTCAGTATCATCACACACCATCCCTGCAGGGATTTCAGAATCACCACACGCCACCCTAGTGGGCAATTCAGTATCATCACAACCCATCCCAGTGGGGATGTCAATATTATCACACACCATCCCAGTGGGGTCTTCAACATCAACACACACCACTTTTGTGGGGACTTCAACTTTATCACACACCAGCCATGTGGGAACATAAATATCATAGGGCACCGTCTCTGTGGGGACTTCTATGTCAGTCTGGCCCCCTCTGAATAATGTAGCATAATTGCATATGTTTGGTGATTAGTGAGGCGGTTTCTCCACCAAGGGAAGCACATTTGTATTCACAAATGGTACACACATTTCAATGCAAGGAAAAACCACATCTCCGCCCATAGCCTGTTTGGGACAGGCTCAAAGGACTGTGCGTGCAAAGCATACTTATCTGCCCAGTCTAAAAAAGGCATTTGCAGTGTGAACTCTTGCTGTCCCACTAGTGTTTCTATCTCTCATACAGTGATGGAAATGTGTTTTTTGTTTTTGGGGAATTCTCTATGGTATGTCATTTAACATCCATTATAGTGAAATGCACTACCTGCAGCCATGTTGGTGCTCAGAACTTCTCAGCAGATTAGTGCTAATACGAATGTACTGAAAGAACTGACCAGTGCACCATTTGCAATGGAGCACAGCCTCTATGAAATGTGCAAGTCACCTTTGTGAATAAAGCCTGTACATATATTGCATCCCCAGAGCTATTTTGTGATATCAGATATTTTGTGAATTGGCCCATTAATGTATTATAGGGAAACATTCTAAATTGCAAGATAGCGGGCAAAAAAGAAAGGTTACACATGCTACAATTCATCATAACCTCCCCAGTATTGAATAGCAGGCAGCTAAACTAACTCTTGACTTCAAAAACTGGCAGGAAAGAAAGTCACTATGACTTGTTTATTGTACCTACAGCCAATCAATAAACTGTACTTTAGAAATATTCTGTGCACTAAAATAATGAATAATACATCAAACTGTGTATAGCTACGCTCTAAAATAGCTAAAAATAAACATTCTGAAGATATTCCAGGGGTAACTTCAAAATGATAATATACACTTGCAGACAACATGTCATCTCAGACCATCCCTTTAGGGACCTGGTCTTGAATATCATCAGACTGTCCCACCCCCACCTGTTGGGCAATGTATAGCAGCCAAATGGAATTCTTTGTATACTAAAATCATATCCTTCACTAGGCAGTATTATCATATATTCAATTGAGGTATGAATTTTCAGTATAACCAAAGACAACCCTGGAGGGAATTCAGCACCATTATAATGAATCGCTTTGGAGACATCAATAGCAGCACAGAAAACCCATGAGGAGAGTTTAGCCCACATCCAAAGTCATACTATAACATTGCATGCGAACCTCAACATCCTCACTCGCATATCACCATCCAAGTGGAATTATCAATGGCAAAATTCATCATTCCTGTAAATACTTAAATGTCATTGCACACCATCCCTATGCAGACATGAACACAACTGAAAAACATTCACATATGGGCAATAATCTCAGACTATCCATGGCAGGATCTCAACATTATCACAAACTATTCCTGTGGAGACATCTGTATCATCTGTAAAAATACAATATAATAACAGAACCTCCCTTTGCATTCTTTGAATTACATATCATCTTGATGGGAACATCCTAATCATCACGCACTATCACTGTATGGACATTAATATCATCAACCATCATCTGTGTATCATACACCATCTGTGTGGAAATTACCACATAACTCCTCATCCTTCTGGGGATTCAATATAATGATATCCTGAACCTTTGTGAACTTCAATATCATCATGCACCATCCCTGTGGAGCCTTCAATATCTTCACACAACAGACTTGTGGAGTCATCCGAACCATCAGATCAACGTTGGGCCATTGTCATTCAACGCCCTCTTTGTGGAATCCTCCATATTATGACACATCATCTTTATTGCAGCTTCAACATAATGACACCCATATCGGTGGACACTTCTATATTACCATGCACCATCTGTGGAAGAGTTTAAGATCACCACGCACCATCCCAGTGGGGACTTCAGTATCATCACACACCATCCCAGTGGGAACTTCAGTATCATCACGCACAATCACAGTGGGGACTACAGTATCATCACGCACCACCCCAGTGGGGACTTCAGTATCATCATGCACCATCCCAGTGGGGACTTCACTATTGTTACACACCATCCCTCCTGGGATTTCAAAATCATCACACACCATCCCAGTGGGCAGTTCAATATCATCACAACCCATCCCAGTTGGGACTTCAGAGTTATCATACCCCATCACAGTGGGGACTTCAGTATCATCACACACCATCCCAGTGGGGACTTCAAAATCAACACGCACCACTACTGTGGGGACTTCAACATTATCACACACCGTACATTCAGGAACTTAAATATCATAGGGCACCATCTCTGTGGGGACTTCAATGTCAGTCTCATCCCCTCTGAATGTTGCATAATTGCATATGTTTGGTGATTAGTGAGGCTGATTCTCTCCGAAGGGAAGCACATTTGTATTCACAAACAGTACACATTTTTCAATGCAAGGAAAATCCACATCTCCACCCATAGCTTGTTTGAGACAGGATCAAAGGGCTGGGCAATGTACACATATCTGACGCTTCTAAACAAGGCACTTGCAGTGTGAACTCTTGCTGTCTCACTGGTGTTTCTATGCCTCATACAGCAATGGAAATTTGTTTTGGGGAATTTTCTACGTTATGCCATTTAACATCCGTCATAATGAGTTGCACTACAAGCAGCCACGTTGCTGCTCAGAACGTCTCAGTATATTAGTGCTACAGCTGCATACTCAAAGAATTGACTAGTTCATCGTTTGCAGTAGAGCACAGTGCCTATGAAATGTCCAAGTCACCTTTGTGAATAAGTCCTGTAAAAGATATTGCATCTCCAGAGCTATTTTATGATATCTGATTCTTTGAGAATCAGTCCATTAATTTATTACAGGGAAACATTCTACATTGTACGGTAGTAGGCAAAGAAAACAATTATGTATGCTACAATTCATTATAACATCACCTGTACTGAAAGGCAGACAGCTAAAGCAACTCCTGTCTTCAAAAATGGCCAGGAAAGACTTGTTTATTTTACTCGCAGCCAATCAATAAACTGTCATGTTGAAGTATTCTGTGCACTAAAATAATGAATAATAGATCAAATAGTGTAGTTATTGCCTAAAATAGCTCAATTAAACATTTTGAACATATACAAAGGACAAAAGTAAGACTACATTTGATTTATACTTAATTTTATTAAAAGGAGAAAATTACATTAAATAGAACTTTGTATTCGTCTGAAACCTATAATGAGTGTCAAAGCACATTTTCCTTTGAAAATGCTCCCCTGTCTACCAATAGTTTAAGTATCATAATGCTGAAGTGTGTTTAAATTCCCAAGTGTGTGTAGAAGACTGCAGGACTGCCTCCGGTCTACGGCGGCAGTGCTGAGAAAATGAATACATACACGAAAATAAATACAGGTCCCCACAGATCAATTTTTTAAAAGTTGCGAAAATTGGCACACTTGTTTTTTAAGTCGTTTTAAATAATTTGAAGTACATTACCGTGTGGGGACCTGGCTTCAGGTCCCCACAGTGAAATCAAGTCCCCCCTCCATGGCCAACCATGTAAAATGCTAATGACAGATCAATAGACGCCTCAAATAAGGCGGGGGGGCATCTGTTGTCATATTTTGTACAAGTGCATCAATTACTAATCGATTAATCATTGTGCCAGTTCTTTTCCTAAAGCCTGTCTGCTGTTTTGATAAGCAGCCTGTTAAGGAAGCCCATTCTTATAGTTCCCTTAGTAAATAGGAAGAACATAATTTGCTCTCTGCATCTATTAAGGCCGTTTACCTATAATTAGCAGGAAGTTTTTATGGGGATATTGTTAGATAATTTCAAAATATTGCATATTCTTTTTTCAATTAGAATATCCTTAAACAATAAGAACAGTATGTGTGCTCAAGATTGGTTGCATTCTTAAAGACATAATTGCTTAGTCCATTCCATCTGGGGGCCCCAGCACCAGATGATTTGCCAATTAAGTCATTAATATCCTCCATTTCAAAACTTAATTTTTACTTTGTCGCAATTCTCGAGATCTGCTTATATAGATCACATGTTATCTTTGAATCTTCAGTACTGTGAACTCATGCGTGTGCCTTGATATGCTTTCTGATAATCTTGTGCACTTTGTGACCATGATCCTCCTTCATACGATGCACTTTTTGTGCCATCTCTGCTGGTCAGTGTTACGTCGGTCATCTTACACCAGAGAACTGTGCCGTCTCCTGTCTAGGTATAACTTTCTTATACATTAGGAGACTTGTAGTTCAGAAATTTTTCATTTGGCTTTTTGCATTCCTTTCATGCCCAGATGTTATCCTGCAGGGCTTTGTCCAGTGGACTAGAGCTTCTTATGTGCTTGGTCACAGGGCAGGTCCTAGCACAGGGCTGTGATAGGGCATGCATTACATTACAATCACATAAGTTAAATTCCACCCCCTCATCGGTTCATCCCTTTGCACTTGTGAACCCTGAATGTGCATTTGATGTTGACTGTATTTACGCAGGATCCAGGTCTGTTGGCCTTGTTGGATCGCCATATATACTGGTAGTGTACTGTTTCACAAGAGCATGGCACCATGGGTGGAACCTGGAGTAGCGGGCATAGCAATGGGTCACATTGAGCTCTGCATCACAGGTGACCTGTGTCTTAAGAGAATGTTGCTGTTTCCCGTTACGGTACACCTCTTCCAATGCTTTGGGTGCCACCAATGTCATCAGTGCTGCACTGATGTTGGGGAAGTGGGATGTCATAATCAACTGTGCCTTTGTTGCCTTTACCTGTGCATGGGTGGTGGGCAGGGAGATGTGCTCGGTTGCATACTGCATGAGCGTGTTGAACTTAAGGTCCTTAATCATTAACGTGTCATGCATGGAAGGGATGCAGAATAACTCTTACACCAAATAATCAGACCGACTCAGGAAGTTGGCAAAAAGTCTCATGCAACAGTTTTAATATCAACTTCCTAAAACAGGGAGTTACAATGGTAATCAACGGACATTTGTTCGAGCTCTCAATGCAAATCACGTATAAATACACTTAAGTACTGAAAATCCATCATAAGTGACGTCATACTAAGTGGCAAATAAGAGAAACCTATGCGGTGTTGTGGTTGGGTCAAGGGGAACATCTAAGTATACTTTCTATATAGGAACAGGTTGTGATTGGGTCTCTATAGTCAGGTGGACAACGTATGCCCACCCCTAGTGCAAGTCGTCTTCAATACTTATTAAGTACACAACACCATTGGCTCTTAAACTATGAGGCCCTTCGCTATAGAGCCCTCTATTCCTAGTTGGCATGCTTGTACCATGTCTGGAACATTTGGCTCCTTAGCAGCACATAAATTCATTCCCAGGTGCCGGGAGGTGGGCACGAATTTTGCTTCCCACCCAATTAGCCCCTCATCTCGCATCGCCCATGTCTTCTGCCATGCAGACTGCCTTTGAACTTGGCCTTGCAGGAGATTATCTTCTCTTGGGAATACAAGGGAGTACAGGCACACGCTTATCACAGTTCTGGTCTGCATGCCCAACTCCTATTTCCATCCTTGGCTCACATGACAAGAGACCATATTGCGGCCTGTTTTGCAGCATTTCATTGTCTTTAATAAACTTGGCACTCATGGTGTTCCTTCTTTGCCCCTTAACACAAGATGATTCAACGTCTCACTGTTTCGGTTCTTCATAGATAGATAACCAGTTCTCGGCTGTTTTAGCTTTGACACCAGGCCAAACAGCTTCACCCTTCAAGTCTGCGATCTCCAGCTAATTCTTTGCTACAAAACACACATATCTCAAGATCCTTCTTTCTCTGTGGATTTGAACTTACTAAAATTGTGACACTGATGTCCAGACACTATATAAAGACAGCTTCATCAGCAATCTATTCACTATGTATAGAAAGCTTCTAAGATTGCTTGTTCTACTTGCGTTGCTGCATCTGTACAGTATTAAACAGCTTGCATTTTCAGCAGTGCTCTTTACGCATACAATCTTCATTTCTGCATAAGGATGTTCATGCGATTCCTTATTTCGTCATCAGTTTCTATGAGGTCTATACATCCTCTTCTTCAGCCACTCTTCTCAGTGTGCCACTCTCACTTCTTGTGACGTCACCAGCTTCTCCTTCTTTCATCTTCACATTCCTTCAGGAATCTCCTCCAAGAGATTGTCATCTCTACGGGGGTACATCAGGTATGGCTTTCTTAATGGGTATCTTTTCTCAAATACTGTACGCGGTATGGTCACAACTATTGGTGTCAAACATGGGAGAGTAGCTCAGCTAACGTCTCTCTCTTGAGGTGCTAAATTGTTATCAGCTGTTCATCAGGTAGTGCTCAGGGAGATTGCCTAACCCAAGGAATGGGTGCTGTCCTTGCAAGGTGTCTCCTCTAAATGTGTGCTGGTTGTACTCTGTGATGCAGCTGTGCATGCCTCTTCAGCTTAATGTACAGCAGGAAGTCTTAGAGCCTGGGGTTTGCTATGTCTAGTGGCTGCATATAGTGGCTGCATAGTGTTGGAAAATGTCTTTGGAGGAGGTATGGGCCTCACATACCCTTTCATGGCCAATTGGGTGCGCCTGTGGCTTCATTTCCATCACCTGAATGCATTTACCTTCACCTTTTGTTTTTGGTTCAATTAGCTACTATTTTAGGTAGTGTTTAGTCCAGTATTCCAACCTGAACATACGATGGAATTATCATTTTTGTTTCCGGCACTAATTCCTCCAGTGGATTTAGCCCTGGTGGAATTATTTCTGGTTTTCAATGTTTATTCCTCTGGTGCTAGTATCTACAGGGTTAATTCCACCAGAAGAATTAGCATCCATTTTCAATAACCTCTGTGGGGACTTCAACATATTTACAGAAACATAAGGAAGTAAAGTCATATTTTGATTGGTTTGTTACAAAAGAAGCCGGTGCTTAAATTGAATCTGGAAATGTGTTGTGCAATAAGGAAATACTTCTGTTAAGTATTGATTTTTTATAAGAGTCTGTAAACATACAAAATGCAAAACATCCCGCTTTATTTCATTTATTTTCCATTTAAACACACACACACACACACACACACACACACACACACACACACACACACACACACACACACACACACACACACACACACACACACACACACACACACACACACACACACACACACACACACACACACACACACACACACACACACACACACACACACACACACACACACACACACACACACACACACACACACACACACACACACACACACACACACACACACATACACGTTTTACCTACCTTGTGGGGACTATGTGTGGATACCTGCCTTGTGGGGACTAACCCTTCCCAATGTTTTAGAAATGGGCTAATAGCAGAACTATGTTCAGAAAAAATTCATAATGCAGGATCCAACTTCATATTTGCAAAAATGCTTATTTTTACTCGCGTGTTCTGTACCATCTTTGTGGGGACTTGAACGTGTGTTACCATCCTTGTGGGGACTTATTTCATTATTCTTATTTGGAATTAAATACATCCATATGTAAATGACTAAAGGTTTTACAGTACTCTTTTCACATTATACAATTCTAGTTCTAACAATTGGTACCTCCCCACATCCTAGGGATGCTCAACAGATAGATGGTAGAGGTAGAGCATTTCTTATAAAATATTCACTTAAAGGCTCTTAATTCTGGTATTAAATCCTATATCAAATATTCCAAATGTGTCAGAAAAGAGAACTGCCACATAGAAGGATGACATGCATAACCCTGGATCACACACCATCGTCAAGGTGGGAAGCAGTGATTTGAATTCAGGTTTCATTGTTTCACCATCGCCATCTTGCCCAATGATCTGTATGATTGGTATGATGATACAGATTTCACTCAATACTTTGGGACTGTATGTGATGATTGTGAAGTTAATTTCCCCGATAGTGATGCTGCGTGACTGTGGTAAAGGGAATTACCACACAAAGATTGTGTGTGATAATATTGTTATTGAAGTCCCCATATAGATGGTGTGTGATTAATATTATGCTAAAGTCCTTACACAGATGGTGCATCATAACAGTGGTGTTACCGTCCCCCACAGAGATGGTGTGTGACAATAATGATGGTAAAGACCCCACAGTGATACTCTGCAGTAATACCAGTGTTGAAGTGCCCACAAAGATGATGTGTAATTATTGTGATGTTAAAGTCCCAATAGACATAGTATCTGACATTAGCGATGTAGAAGGGCCAATATAGATTGTGTGTCATGATAATGATGTGCAGGTCCTCACTGAGATGCTGTGTGATGATAATGATGTACAGGTCCTCACAGAGATGAGATGCTGTGTGATGATAATGATGTTCAGGTCCTCACAGAGATGCTGTGTGATGATAATGATGTTCAGGTCCCCACAGAGATGTTGTGTGATGATAATGATGTTCAGGTCCTCACAGAGATGCTGTGTGATTATAATGAAGTTCAGGTCCTTACAGAGATGCTGTGTGATGATAATGATGTTCCAGTCCCCACAGCGCTTCTGTGTGATGATAATGATGTTGAGGTCCTCACACAAATGCTTTATGATGATAATGATATTCAGGTCCCCACAGAGATGCTGTGTGATCATAGTAATGTCCAGGTCCTCACAGAGATGCTGTGTGATGATGATGATGTTCAGGTCCTCACAGCGATGCTGTGTGATAATAGTGATGTCCAGGTCCTCACAGCGATGCTGTGTGATGATAATGATGTTCAGGTCCTCACAGCGATGCTGTGTGATAATGATGTTCAGGTCCTCACAGAGATGTTGTGTGATGATAATGATGTTCAGGTCCCCACAGAGATGCTGTGTGATGATAATGATGTTAATGTGCTCACAAAGATATAGGGGGTCATTACAAGTTAGGAGGTAGCCATGCCACTATTAGCGGCATGGCTACCCCCTTACTGGGTACCGGGTCTGGGTTCCTGAATGAGGAATTACCGGGCCATTCCGACCTTGGAGGGCCCAGTAATTCCTCATTCAAGGAACCCATCCCCATTCGAGCCCCCATAGGGCTCAAAGGGAATAAGCCTGTTAGCACCCTGGTCTGCTCGCGGGACCAGCTAAGGGCGCCTGGTAAAACCAGGCGTCCTTAGCGGGTTCCCGCAAGAAGACTCGTAATGAGGCGGTAAGGGGTTGACGGCTCTGGCACCTTTACCGGCGCCATTAACCCCTGACCGCCTCACTCGTAATGACCCCATCGTGTAATAAGGGCAATGTTAAAATCCCCCTCATAGATATTATGTGGAATGTGTGACATTAAAGTGCCCATAGCGATGTGTGATGATAATGCTTTTAAAGACCCCACAGAGCTTCACTGTGTCTTGATGATAGTAAAGTCCAAACAGAAATGTTTTGTCATAATAGTGATGCTGAAATACCCACAAAGATGGTATGTGATAGTAATGATATCACAGTCCCCAGAGTGATGGTGTGTAATTATGATTGTAAGGTCCCCACAGAGATGGTGTGTGATAGTAATGATATCAGAGTCCCCACAGAATTGGTGTGTGATAGTAATGATATCACAGTCCCCAGAGTGATGGTGTGTAATTATGATATTAAGGTCCCCACAGAGATGGTGTGTGATAGTAATGATATCACAGTCCCCAGAGTGATGGTGTGTAATTATGATATACCATACCAAAACCTATTGCTTATTCTTAGGGGATCATTTTCATCATTTGAGTAATTTGGCAGCAGCGAGTCCTAATGTTTGCACTGCAAGGTAAATGGCTCCCCGCCACCAAACTTTCACCATTTGCATGGCAGAATCCAAAGCTCAGTGCAAAAGTGCAGGGCAAAAGACGGCGTACATATGTGCATGCCATCTTTTGCCCTGCACTTTTGCACTGCTCCACGCAAATTGAGTAAATGCTGCCTGGCAAGCGAGCATGCCCGGCAGCGTTTACTTTTAATTGTGAGTGCTGCATGATATGCTTGAATGGCAAGCAGCGCTCACAATTACAATTAAGCAATGTCCAACATGGTTGCATGTTATGCAGCAAGCATGGTAAGCAGTGTACACAATTACAATTAAACTCTGTCCACATGTCTCCATGTTGGACAGCCTTTACAGTGGATCCCTATCAGGTCCGCCTGCTTTATGCTATTCCATAAGCATAAAGCAGGCAGACCACATAGGGATGAACAAAGGATTAAAGAGTGTTGGGTGTGATACCTTTACTGTGCGCTATTGACCATATTACAATAGAATTGAGAAGATAAATAATTGTAGGTGATATTCCGGCATCGAGGATCCCAAAAACAAAACCGACCCACTGGGGTTTGTATCGTGAAAATATCTAAATTGGGTTCTAGGGATATGTGCTCGTGCTCAGGAAAGAGTCCTAAAGTTATCAATGTCCATATTTTGCATTCTTTAGATGCCAGAAATGGATTCCAAAAAAGTTGATTGATACAAAGTTCTCCCGGCTCAGGTTAGCCTATTTTATTGCTTATCAACGATAACAGCCGACACGAGTTTCGACCGGAATTGTAAGATCAGACCAAAAAAAAAGGTCTGACCGTACAAAATGTCCGAAAAATGCTACCACCAAAGGTTCGAACACCAAAACTTTGAACCTTTGGTGGTAGCATTGTAGGTAAGTTCAAAAAATAAAGGTGTAGGGCGTGCTCTTTCAGGTGAACATAGGTTTCCTTGTGCACATCCGTTTTGTCCAGTTTATGACTGGAACGCTCGGTTACCTCTACCGCACAATGTCTCGCTGCCAGCGGCATCTGCGCCCTTGATTTATGTAGACAACAGTGGGGCAGGGCCCTCTTGGCAACCCTCCCCTCTGCGCCCTTGGAATTACCCTCCTCATGAGAGGCCTCCTGTCACGCCTAAGTCATCGGCGGAGGACACCTTTTTCGGCAGGTTTCAGAAACGTATGTGTTCGGACCCCATGAAGAAGTACTTTAAGGGCCTGTTTAGGGAGATATGCCCGCCTGTGCCAACGGTCCCGTCTACGGTGCCTGTGCCTCCGCCTGCGCCGCCTTTACCGGCTGGGCCTCTCCCAACTCTTCCACCCCCGCCTCCATTGTCCCCAGTGGACAAGGCGATTGTGGGGCTGGATGTGACTCAACCTGATCCGGATCTATCGGATGATATACAGGGCGATCAGGACAGCAAAGACCAGCCCCGCTCTATCAGAGCCTTTCACGTCCGGGTGCTGGACATGATGTGTCTGTTGGATGTTCCAGTACCCGAGGCACCCGCTCCGCAGGAGGGCGTGCTTTCGGGGGCGTTCACCTTGTCTCCTTCGGAGCGTACTGGCTTGTTCTTGCAGAAGGACGTTTTGGCCGAGGTCCATAGAGTCTGGGAGAGACCACACTCTGGACTCTTCATCAATTAGAAAATTAACGGGCGCTACAGGCTTCATTCTTCGGAAGAGGTGGCCTTAGAGTCATGTCCACCCCCCCTCCACAGTGGTGGCTACGGCCACTTTGCAGTCCAGACCTGCGGCATCCTCCTCTACGACGGCTACACAGGTCCTGGGCAAAGAGGATAAGCTTCTTGACCCACTTGGGAGGAAGATTTTTGCTAACTCGCCCCTACAATTGCGTCAGGCCAATGCAGAACTGGTGTTAGCAGGGACGAATATGAAAATGTGGAAAGGTCTGTCGGGGGTTGAGGAATTCATCCCCGCTGAAAAGCTTGAGGACTTCAAGGCAGGTATGTCGGATGCCAGGGTCCTGGCTCAAGATCTGCTGGAGGCGGCGGCTCACCATGTCGATACTTCGGCCCGAGGCCTTATGCTTGGAGTGGATACTTCTCGTCAGGCTTGGGTGCATGCCACCAAGTTCTCTAAGGAGGTGCAGGATAAGGTTTTGGATCTGCCGTTTGACGGCAAGGAGCTTTTTCATTCCACAACGGATGTGGAGCTGACCAAAACGAAGGATAGCACCCAGACCTCCAAGTCCTTGTCTGTCCTGGTGAAACCACCTTTTAGGACACAGAGACCATTGTCACAGCCCCAGCCTTCCTCTGGTTTTAGGGGTTTTCTGGACCAAAAATCCTGCAGAGTCGATACCCCTTTGGAAAATTCCCGCCGGAGGCAGCGACGGAGTCAATGTTTCTCCTGCTCCTCAGCCTCATCCTCAGGTTCAGGTGGTGCAGACATCGAAAAAACAGCCAAATGAGGGTTCTCTGCGCTCGCACGAGACCCCAGTGGGAGGACGCATTGCATCTCATTGGGAGGCGTAGCAGACTATTACCGAGGACCGGTGGGTCTTGTCAGTCGCTCAGGCGGGCTTCCGCGTCCCCCTTCGCCCTATCCCACCCATCAATCCTCCTTTCCAGCAGTCGGGGTTGCCTCCCTCAGGGCCGAGATCCAGAAGTTACTGGATCTCAGAGCGATGGAACCCGTTCCCCTAGGGGAACGAGGGGAGGGCTTCTACTCCCGACTGTTTACGGTGCCCAAATCCAACCAGGCTGGCCTGCGCACCATTCTAGACCTTTCCCAGTTCAATCTTTTCCTACCCCAAGAGAAATTCAAGATGATCACGCCTGGTCAGATAAAGTTCTCTTTACAGATGGGCGATTGACTCAGCGTGGTGGACCTTCAGGATGCGTACATGCATATTCTGATCTGGAATCCACACCGGAGATACCTGCGTTTCTCTGTGGGAGAGGAGAATTTCCAGTTCCGAGTGCTTCCCTTTGGCCTCAGCTCGGCACCGCGTGTCTTTACGAAGAGTCGGTGATCGCAGCTTATCTTCGTCTGCAGGGTATCCATGTGTATCCTTATTTGGACGATTGGCTGTTGCGCAACCCTTGCCCACTGAAAGCCGCGTACAATCTTCAGTCTCTCCTCCAGCTCCAGTTCCACCTTGGGCTGTCGGTGAACTGGCGGAAATCTTCCATGACGGTCTCTCAGGACTTGATCTTCCTGGGTTTTCGCTGGAACACGATAGACTGCAGAGTTTACCTAACCGGGGACAGAATGGCGGATCTGTTGGCCACGTGTCAGATGTTTGCGCAGTCGGAGACCATCTCGGCCTGGCAGTTCCAGAGGCTTCTTGGCCTCATGGCCTGTGTGTATTGGCTCTTCCTCTTGCTCGGCTCAAGATGAGGCGGACTCATACCGGTATTGACTGCGCTTTGAACATTCTGTCTTCAAAAGCAGACACAGCAACAAAAATGCAATTTCAAAGCAAAATATCTGTCAACATGACAATTCCTCCCTGACCGGACTTTCTTTTGGGCTGCAACATCCTATTTAACCCACGAAAGAGGAAGCTAAGCAAGAGGGAATTGCCTTCTCTTTCTTATTGAGAAACCATTTACTTTTACGTGACAGCAAATGCATGCTCATGTTAAACCTGTCTCAGTTCTTCCAAGTATGCAATTAAAATGCTTACTTTATGAGGACAACTATTTTACTTCAATATTACAAAATAAAACTGCATATAATTTACTAACTCAGTTGCCTCTTTACATTACCCACTATTAAAATACATTTTTTGACTATACCATCTAAACTCCAAAACTATGTGCTAATAACCCTATAGATTTTGGGAGGGGTCATTATCGCGTATCCCGTGATAACAAACCCTCCCTCAGTCTAAATCTATCTCTGCACCATTTTCTTTAAAAAGGAAACTTGTATATATAGTAAGCTACATTTGCATCCTAATGCAGACTCCTGGGTTCTGGAATCGATCAAGTCTGCCAGTCTCACAATTCCTATTTCAAATACTGCATTTTAATCCTGACTAAAGCCAACCCCATCTTAGACAGAGGCAACTAATTCATCAACACTGTTAAATCTCTCTCACAATGCAATCTTAGAACATTGATGTTCTTTTTCCAGCCTACCCTTTCCCTTGCTATCCTCGCCATTGGGGAGGTCATAAATCTGTGTTCGTTTTCAAAGGGCAGCATTTGGAAAAAGGTGCCAGGTGTGGTAACTCCAAACTAGGCAATAGTTTGTTCATCTTCTAACTGCTTTGTGTCCTTTTCTATTTGAACTAATTCTAGCTTCCATGTGTGCCATCTACACTTGAAAAGTACATCTCTGTTATTCAGCCTAGTGCTCTCATAGCCTACAATCCTTTCTTAGCCCATTCATAAAGATATACTTTAACTTCTCTGGTGCACAACAGGAAATTCATAGCAATAGCTCGTGTGTGGCTTTTCATCCCCATAATGCAGTCAATTCAATTTTAAACCTGTTGCATTGGTCCCATATGTTATATCCATTTTACATCTCTTGTGCTGTTAACCTAACCGTTTCCGGGTGATTCGCTCCTAGCTTACACCATGGATCTTGGTAAGGGTTCCACAAAAACAAGAGTATGATTCTGACCACAGCCAGTGCATTCTTATGGCCACATGTCTTATCATTGCAAGCAGGTGTACCTTTCTTCATTGATGGGGTTGAATGCCATAAGCATATTCATTTGCAGTCAATGCCAATTGTTTTAATGCATCATTAATGTTACTTCCCAAGTAAGGGGAGTTTTCACTTATTCACATAGAGGATGATCTGTGTTTCCCAGGAGATGAGGGTGGGGGAATGAGACCAAAACAGAGCTACCTGTTCACAGCTTTTGTCATGTAAAACTTGATGGCTAGCATTCACACCTCTGCTCTCTGGTATCCATGACAATCAGAATGTGTCTGAAAAGGAGGCAGATGCTCTGGGGAGGTTAACTCTTGGTTGTTAGTTTATAAGGCCTTACATTTTCAAAAAGTCAAAAAACCATTTTATTTCAATAAATGTTGCTTATTTACATTAAGTTTCTGACATTAATTCACCAGTCCAGAGTTTCATAAAAAGCAAAGCGAGATATCATAGAAACTTCAGTTTGCAGTTGCAAGGTACTATTTGTTAGGCACCATGTAAAGGGAAGACTAGTGTTCCTTATAATTTTTGTTTGTGTCAGTGCACACAAAATCTATTCAAAGCTACTTTCTATTCATTCTGTGTGGAATCAGAGAGGAGAAACAGGTATTGCGATCAGGGCAGACGTGCATTGGTAAAGTTGTGTTTGTGCATGCTTTCAGTGCTGTAATATAGGCATGCTGCGGGAAATAAAAAAAAAGACCAAAACAGAGTGATATTTTCAGCTGAGCATTTGAAAACATAAGGTATACCACAACAGGACTGAGGTGCAGGTGTATTGATAGAGTTGCGCATATTTTGAGGAATGGAATTAATAGGGGGTTTATATGTCTGAATAGAGCTGCTTTGGCATTACAGTGGGCGATTCCCGTCAGATATCTCAGTGAGGTACGTTTTCACCAAAGACATTGGTGTGCAACCTGCAATCAAATGTTTGAATCATGACAGGGCTAGCCCAGCCTTTCATCCTTCAGAGACACATTTTGTACCATTAAACTGGACAGTAATATCCCCCTGTTATTACAATGCTTAGACCTGCAAGAGTCTGACATTAAGGGCGACATAAAAACCTGAAATTATCATAACCCTGCAACTGGAGACAGCAGTTGGGTGGAACTGCAAGATTAAAGTGCACTAGCAGACAAGTCTGTGGACCACAGAACAATGTGCTGGTAAGCCTTCACGTTTGAGGCGCAGCTTAAGACCCATCTTGACACAGCCACATTACTAATTGCACTCTTAATCACTTTTAATCAGGTTTGCTTTACTTGTTGTGGCACATTGCCAGCATGTCTCAAAACGCCTCTTATACCTTTAATGTGAGAGAATGAGCATTTGAAAAGGCCTGGATACCCTTGAATTGTGACTTCTGCAGACATTCTTAGCATGTCTGCCATATTTTTTATTGTGGCAGTGCCTGCACTTCTCAGCAGTCCAGATATTCTTTAAATGTGACTACAAGCACATTTGGGGGGGTCTTCTGCACTTTTTGTGGGGCATTACTAGCATTTTCTCAGAAGGGCCACATTACTTTTAACTGAACAGTGGTAGCAACACTGCAGTAAAGGTTGTGGGGTGCGCCTCTGTGACAGAGCTGTGTGAATCCCAACATTCTAAAGGATGCATATGTGTGAACTAGGGGCTCATATCAAGATTTGTGTGCATCTGTTTATGCCAGGTTTTTCATTATATGACAAGAAAGTCACACGAGTAGCCTAGTATTGGCATCATATGCCTAGGTATGGTATGCTAAAACATTTTCTAAAGTGCATGCACCTAGAAAAGACATCTTGGCGCTAGACCTGCTATCCCCAAACAAAATGACAGTATAACAACTAGTGAGCATGGGAAAAGATGGATTTAATATGACATCTCAATATCATATGTTATGATATCTGCAAAGATCTACTGGAAGAGAGTACCAGCTGCTGGGACAGAGAAAGATATGATGTCCCATCTTGTTTGTTTAATACTAGGGACATTTACCAAGCCTAGTAATGCTGATCTTAGTGACTTGGTGGGAGCATACAGCGCACGGTGTACTAAGAAAAGGGACTTAAAACATGGTCTTTCCTTAACATCTTTCTTTAAATCCTTCTTGTTCTACATCCCGTCTTCCTTCTGTCCTGTGTTGATGTGCGCCCCAATTGCTGCGGGCTATGGCGCGTAACAAATAAATGAATCAGGAAGCCACTAGAAGGTGTAAAGAGCGGCAGAGAAATCCTCTACCCAATCCAAATTATTCTAGCTGTTGAGTTTTGAACCAGTTGAAATATTTCAGCCTCAGTAGTCCTAGGTAAATTGCAATACAGTCATCTAAATGGCTAGAAACAAAGGAACTGGCAAGTTGAATTTTCTGTGAGACGCAGTCTAAAGACATTATAAGTCCTCAGATGAAAAATGCTGGTGCTAGAAACATGGCTAATGTGCCGGGATAAAGATAATGAAGACTCAACCAATACCCCAGGTTTTGTACCTGTGTCACATAGACAGAGCTGTATCCTAGGGTTGAAGGCCAGGTATTGACAAGCTGTGAGTTCCATTTTTCAACAAAAGAATTTGACGTGCTTTTTGCTGTGCCAAGCAGAATATCTGTCTTTGAGGGATTAGTCTATTACTTTTCATCGTTGGCCAGTCTCCACAATGCATTTCCTAAAAAGATCATCCGTGGACACCAGGGCACCCCAAAGTCACTGACAAGTCAGAAGACCACTTAGGTATCATTGGCACACATGAAAAAGGTAAGCCAGTGGGAATGGACAAGATCGGCCAGGGTTCTTAAATAACCACAAATCACTGACACTGGAGTCTGTGGAATAACCAAAATAGAGGATTCATTGATAAAAGAATGCAGCTGGGAGGAAGGGCAGTTAGGACATTGGCTTACTGTTAGGGTGAGTGCTGGGGTCCAAAGAAGGCCTTTTCAGCAATAGAATGGATACAGCGGATTTAAGACAGGTTAAGTGAAAAATGAAAGTGTTACTAATGGTGCCAAAATCAGAGTCAACCAGGGCATGAGCATGCATCAAAATATGTGGATGGCATGGATCATGCAGCAATCCCTGGAGTCAACATAAGGATATACTTTTTTAGACGATGTGACTTCAACATATACTGAAAGTCTAGACCTGTTTTGTCTGAAACAAAAACTAAGAAAGATCACCACAAAGTTTGTTAAGTACTTTTAAAAGTTCCTTAGATGGATCAGATCTATGAAATATATGATCTGAATAATATTTTTCATTTGTCCTGGCCACAGCCTTTTTATAATATCTAAGAACTACGCAAAATGTGATTTTCTATCCTTCTCCAATGTGTCCAGCTTGTCTCAGAAGCCATTTCAATACATAAGATCTGAAGTAAGCCAAGGTTTACTAGTAGGCTGCCTTTTTCTGTGTCTTCAGAAGCTTGAATTGGTCTAAATGCACTTAACTGCATTTTGGGGGTAGGATATTTGTTGCACTTAGATGAATTGCTGGAGGCATGAAATATGTGACTGTAGCGGTATTTTGGGGATATGAAAGGTATTGCGTTTAGAGAATTCTATTATCCTAGGTCCAATAGTAGCCTGCCCGTTACGCCCAGTAGACGTACTAGGACAGCCAGTCCGTTGCGCTTAGTAGACTTGAGGGTAGCCTGCTCATAGTGCCTATAAGAGTCGACGATGGTAGCTGTTTTTTTCCCAGCAGACGATCTGATGACACAGCTCGGGGCTCTAGGTACCTATAAACGCACCACTTCGGTGGGTATCTGCCACAGGCACGGCTATCCATCCACACACATTAGAATGTAGCTACGACCTATGACAAAATTCTGTCTGGCTGGACACTTAACGTTTTTAAGCCTACTGACCCCAGACTTGCCTCACACCTCTGCCACTAGGATACAGCAACAACCAGTGAAAAAAATTCGGTCAAGATGGACACATAACAGGTCTCTTGCACTCGCACACACCCTTGACCCCCCCTCAGCACCATCCCACATGCCTGACCTCTTGAGTTGCTTACTGGAGCCTAGCCAGCCCATCTAAACCCTAATATTGGCGAAATGCACACATGCATTCTAAGCCTTTTGAGCATTTTCCCATACCTGAGCTTTGGTCCCCAAGGGCGTTCCCACCACAAGCGCGTTGAGACCATAATAACAGGAAAAGGTGCTATATAAATGACTACTACTATTAAAGTATCAATAGCAGAGGACATTTTCTCATAGAACCTTTTTGGCATTATGTAAACGTTGGGATCTATTTCAAAATATAGTTTCAGACGGTCTGGGGTTACATTAGTGGCAATCCCCTACTGGAATGTCTTCAAGTGACAACCTTGGCACCCCTGAGACATTTCCTACATGCTGGATCATGCCTCATCAAAAGTCTCTGCAAATGTGACCACATCATTGAATATCCCCGGCTCCCACTGCAATTATGTATCACCTTCAAATCATGTTGCATCTTCTGCGATGCCGTAACCCTCAAGTCCCCACGATATCTCAATGGGAAGTTCAAGAATTTCAGATGGTTATGACCCACCAGAAGCAAGCACATGTGCAGACTTGATCTCTGCCAGTGCAGGAAGGAAAGAACAAGAAGACAGGCCTTAAATATCTATGCTCACAGACTCTAGAATCTCTTCCCGCTCAATACTAGATTCCTCCTCTCGCTTCTAAATTTCAGAAAGGAGCTCAAGGCCCTGCTCTTCAATCAATGGCTCCTACCTAACACCCAGGTCTGTACACAAATACCCCTAACCACTCTACCCCCACTCACCTACCCTCACTCTATCTACCCTGACTACCCTAGCCCCACATTCTGTCCCTGACTCACCCACACTATCCCCACTCTCTCTACTCCACCCAGTCTACCCCCAATATCTTTACCCCTACTCACCCACCCCTCACTCTCTCTACCCCCACCCACACAACTCCCACTCTCTCTAAACCCACTGACTCACCCTACCCCAAATCTGTACCCCCACCCAACCCTCCTCTCTCTACCACCCTCACTCTTTCTACATCACCCCTCACCACCATGCTATATACCCTGACTCCCCCACTCTCTCTATACACCCACCCCCACTCTCTCTACCCCAACCCACCCACCCCATCCCCCATTATCTCTATCCCCAATGCACCCACTCACTCTACCCTCACCTATCCCACCCCCACAATTTTTACTCTCTCCCACCCCACCCCCACTCTCTTCCTCAGCCCATACCACCCCCACTCCCTCTACGCCCATCCACAATCACTCCATCTGTCCCCAACCACCACTCCCTCTATGCCCACCCACAATCACTCCCTCTACCCCAACCCCCACTCTAACCCCACCCACAATCACTCCCTCTACCCCCTTGCCCCAATCGCTCTACCCCGACCCACCCTCCCCAACCGCACTCGCTCTACCCCAACCCACTCACCCCGCCTGACCCCCTCAACCCCAACCCACCCACCCCACTCGCTCTACCCCATCTACCCCATACCAACTCGCTCTATCCCCCAACCACGCCATGTCCACTCGCTCTACCCCCAACCCCACTCTCTTTACTAGCACCCATCCCACCTCACACGCTCTCTACCCCCACTTTCTCTAACCTCCACACACCATACCCCACCCACTCATCCCCTTCTTTCTACCCCACCCACCCTAGACCCCTCTCTCTATGCCAACCCACCAACCTCCACTCTCTACCCCAATCTACCAAGCCAACCCCCACTCTACCCCCACCCACCCTACCCCAATCTCTCTACCCTACCCGTCCAGCCTAACCCCACTTTCTCTACCCCAACAACCCGCCCTACTCACTCTCTCTCTCTCTAACCCACCTATTCTACCCCATCTCTCTACTCCACCCACCCTACCCCTTCTCTCTCTACCCTACCCACATATCCTACACCGTTTCATCCTTCCCGTCACACTCTTGTTTGATTTCTTAACCTCTCACTTTCACCCTTTCTCACCAATTGCACCCTCTCCCAAAGGCTTCCTGTATTGCTCTATTCCCCTTCTCATTCACTTGCACACGTGCATCCCTTCTCGCATTCTCCTTAGAAACTTTGCTCTCCCCTCCCTGTACCCTGATGCCTCTAAATGTAAAATGTAACCAGCAGAAAACGCCAAAACTATTGGCTGTGCCAATGCTTGTGTTGTAAAGTATTCTTGCCACTTATTTGCCTAACAAAACAGGTTCCGCAATCACACTTATGTTTCCTTTTTTAGTATTAATATGGAGCTTTCAATTTCAGAGTTAATATGCTCACACTATATAGGGTATTCATTTATCATATGCGTTTTATTTTATTTTTTTACTTATAAGTGATTTATTACATTTGGCATATTATGTAGCATTTGGTGTGATGAAACACACTGCTATTTAACTATGAACATGTGTGGATACCATCATAGCCACCACGTTTTTGTTAGTCTAACTATGTGTAATCATGCAAGTTTTACTTAAATGCAAAAGCATCAGGGCAAACAGAGGAAATAAGAAAATGCCTTTAATTTTAACAGGGACAACTAACATGTTTGGTAACCAGAGGCATTTTCAAAACGCAGTTAGTGGCTCAGACCTGAGCTTCCCCCTCCCCCACCTCACTCCCAGCTCAATGCCTTCCAGGAGATGTGAAATTCCAATGCGCACAGAGTTCAAGCATGACAATGGCCCTGGCCATGGTGTAATCTGATCCCCAATCAAAGCCCATAGCATGCATTGGGAGACAAACAATTCGAGCGGCAGCCTCTATCTCTGCTGTTTCAGCAATGTGAACGAAGTAAGGACATGTACACAGATTTTAAACTCACAGGACGGGAATGTTTTCCTTCAGTTTAATTAAACATGTTCTGGTTTCCTTCTTAAATCAATCAACTTTGGTGTGATTTACAATTTAGTATTTTTTTATTTTGAGTGGTAAGATGCACAGATCTTTCAGGGTACATTTGTATCCATATTTACATGAAACTACGTGTCCTTTACACAGTTTCAGTATTAAAAAGAGTAAGCACATTTTTGAATCTCCCATCATTGTAACTAAAGAGAAACGCACAACGTGTTGAAATGGGCACCCAAAAGCCCTGAGACATCATCAGCGCTCCATGAGTGCTGCCAACCAGTCCTGCTGCTATATTTGCATCAGCGTGCTTGTATGTGCCACAAGTTGCAATTTCACAGAGGCAAATCAAAAAACATTTTTTTTTTTATCCCAGCCTTATGTTGACATTTTACAAGTACTATCACTGTAGAGTAGGAAAGCATGCGAAGAGGGGGGATTTACACGAAATGCAAAAAAAAAAGCCCAACTTTTTAAATGAATGTTGTTTTTGGGACTAAATTAAAACTAATAAGGGGCATAGCAGATTGAACCCTTCAGCCAGAGTCGGCATAACAAATGGCGCTGGGTGTAAACAAACAAATGGATATGCTAAATTGCATCTCGAGGTTATTGTACTAGAATCGACAAGTATAAAGGGCTGCCAAGACCTACCAGTGACAGATGGACCCTACACAAAACTCCTGTGACATCAACAATGATGTTTCATTGCAGGGTGAAATACTTCCAATGGTCGTGGAACACTGTGCTGAGCTCATTTTTGTTTTAAATGACCGGTTGATACATTATTTTCCGATAGGCCTCGTGGGCCAGAGCAGCTAAGCGGCTCTGTATTACAGGATGGCAAGCCTGGGCATGTGGCTGCTGCCCCAATGTCTCTCGGTACCTGGGAACGTGGCATGTTCAAAAGTGAAGCCTGGGGCCACTCCATCCTCAGCCGCATGGCACTGGCAATAGTATGATATGATATGATCGTTTATTTATAAAGCGCCTATACACAATGTGTTTCAAAGCGCTTCAAGGCAAGGGAGGGAACAAGGGAAAATACAACCACATTCTTACAGGCCATGAACAGTGAGGATGTGAAATTAACTATCGTACTCGGCCTGACGACATTTCAGATAGTGCAAGAGCTAAGACATAGATAAGGAAGGGAGGGGGAGAGTGGGAAGGAAATGGAAACAGACAGGTGACTACTGTACTAGGCCTGACGACATTTCTGGTAGAGCCAGAGAAAAAAAAAAGGTGAGGGAGAGGGGTGCAGAAAGGGAGGGGAGGAACAAAACAAGCGACTATCATACTAGGCCTGACGACGTTTCAGATAGTGCTGGAAGGGTGGTGGGGAGGAAAAATCCCATGCAATCCAGCCAGTTTGCTCTGCTCCTTGGTCTACTACCGTATACAGCCAGACTACCACCCTTTCATAGCCAGCCGAACAGCCTTAAAAACTAGGTTTGCATAGTATTGTGGTGGGTGTCAAGGCTGGTAGAGGAGATCTTTCAGTCAGAGGGAGAGACGAGAGAGACAGGGTCGAAGGGAAGGGAGGGACAAGTGCAGAGTGGAGAGACACAGTGGGAGTGGGCCCGCCAGGGGAGACAAAATGAGTGTGAGTTGGACAAGTCAAGAACACAAGAAGACGCAGACATATGACTATTTAATCTGTTAACATTAGGCATATTCATTCATAGGAACAATAAGCTGCGCAAGAGCAATACTGACAAAGGAAACTATCACTCAGGGGTATTGTCACTAATTCTGAGGGTTAATGAAAGACTGGCATTCATCGTCATTAGCTCTGATTTTGGTGTGCACCAATCACAAGCACTATCCAGCTCAAGACACCTTTAGAAATCAAATTCACTTGCCAGATTCACTTGCTCCATGCCAAATGTGCGTCTATTTTCCCTTGTCATTTTTTCCAAAATTAATTTTGTATATAGGAAAGCTTAGTTAGTCTATAGTTGCTTAAACCTCATCCTAAGTTTGGAAACACCACCAGCCAAGTAGGCTTTTTGAATGAACAATCTGAAACTTTCTTTGTACATGAAAAACTCCCCCAAAATTGTATTTAGATAACAACGGTTTATGTGAAATAAAGTGATCCAGTGTACTTTGAAAAACACCATTTTATCACAAATTTCCAAAACATCCATTACAATGTGTCATCTACACAAAAACCTACCAAAATATCACTAAACCGTATTGAACTTTCACCAACATTATTAATCCAGTTCACTTTAAAATAGAACATTCCTACAGCTTCTCCAGAATGTCAGACTCGGTTAGGCCAGGCAGGGTCATACTCTTAACGATTTAATGCAGCATATGGAAACATGAGAAGCAGGATTGAAGTGATAAAAACATTTTTTGATTTAGCCAAATCTTTGGAAACTCTGTTATGGTCGCACATTTGTTGTGAAATGGGCTCTGGAGAAAAATATTAGCCTCAAGTATGTGAATAGCATCACTTTTAAATAAAAACATCAAAAGTACTTATGTTATGTTACTTTGCATTTATATAGCGCCTTATGTATCATTGGTATGATCTCAAAGCGCTGGTAGGTTGAACGCCCTCGGGAACCGTAGTTCAAGTCAGTAGAGAGAGAGGAAGTCATAAGGTGCGTGGGTGCACCGGATATGTGTGCAGCTGGTGAGGCACTTGCATGATACCTGCTTCTTAGCGGTAGGTGAGGTGGTTGGGAGGTCAGGAATATGTGTTCATTCTGGAGGGTTGACACCCAGACTGATATCTGGCTGCGTTAGGCCTGAGGAGAAGCTTAGGCTAGCGGTGTGTGCTCCGCTAGCTGCGTTTAATTAGGATGATGAGGAGTATGTGGCTGGTGTTAGTATGAGAACAGCTATACCGAATGTGTCATAGTATCTCTGTGTTCTAGTTGAGTGGTGGTGTGTAGGAGAGAGTAAGCATGGTAGTGTGATATGGTGGTCTTCAGTAAGGCCGTTCCATCCACTCTATCCACTCCATCCGTTCCGTCCGTTCCATGCACTCCATCCGTTCCATGTACTCCATCCGTTCCATCCACTCTATCCGTTCCATCCACTCTATCCATTCCATCCACTCTATGCATTCCATCCGATCCATCCACTCCATCCGATCCATCCACTCCATCCGATCCATCCACTCCATCCGATCCATCCGTTCCATGCACTCCATCCGTTCCATGTACTCCATCGGTTCCATGTACTCCATCCACTCCAGATATGGTGGTTTTCAGTAAGGCCGTTCCATCCACTCTATCCGTTCCATCCACTCTATCCGTTACATCCGTTCCACTCACTCCATCCGATCCACCCGATCCATCCACTCCATCCGATCCATCCACTCTGTCCGATCCATCCACTCCGTCCGATCCATCCATTCCATCCATTCCATCCGATCCAACCACTATATTTATTCCATCTGCTCCATCCACTCCATCTGTTCCATCCGCTCGATCTGTTCCATCAGCTCTATTCATTCCATCTGCTCTATCCGTTCTATCCGCTCCATCTGTTCTATCCACTTCACCTGATCCATCTACTCCATCTACTACATCTGTTCCATCCACTCCAATCCGCTCCATTCGTTCCATCTGCTCTATCCGTTCTATCCATTCCAACTTTTCATTCAACTCCATCAGTTCCATCCACTCCATCAGTTCCATCTGTTCCATCCACTCCATCTGTTCCATCCACTCTTTCTGTTCTATCCACTCTTTCTGTTCTATCCACTCCTTCTGTTCTATACACTCCTTCTGTTCCATCCCCTCCATCTGTTCCATCCACTCCATCTGTTCCATCCACTCCATCTGTTCCATCCACTCCATCTGTTTCATCCATTCTACCTGTTTCATCCACTCCATCTGTTCATCTACTCCATCTGTTCCATCCACTCCATCTGTTTCATCCATTCTACCCGTTCTACCCGTTTCATCCACTCTACCTGTTCCATCCACTTTATCTGTTCCATCTACTCCATCAGATCGATCCATTCCATCTGTTCCCTACGCCCCATTTGTTTCATCAACTCCATCTGTACTGTCTACTGCATCCGTTCCTCCGTTCCATCCACTCCCTCCGTTCCATCCACTTCCTCCATTCCATCCACCTCCTCCGTTCCATCCACCTCCTCCGTTCCATCCACCTCCTCCGTTCCATCCACCTCATCCGTTCCATCCACCTCATCCGTTCCATCCACTCCATCCGCTCCATCAGTTCATTCCACTTCATCCCTTCCATCTGCTCCATCGTTACACCTACTGCATCCGATTCATCCACTTCATTCGTTTCATCCACTGCATCCATTTCATCTGTTTCATCCACTGCATCCGTTTCACCCATTTTATCCGTTTCATTCGTTTCATCCACTTCATTCCTTCTGTTCAGTTTATCCATTTTAATTTACACTGGCAGTTTTAGTTTTCCATTTTTCTCGATCGGGTCTTGATGCTGGATTGTTATTTTTGATTCAGCAACCTTGGGTTACTGTTTATTGTCACTGTTTATACTGTTTGTGTTAATAGTCGATTTTTAGGGGAAGAGCCACGTTTTCAGTAATTTGCAGAAAGACATGAGGTCTTCTGTGAGTCGGATGTGGGGTGGAAGTGAGTTCCACAGAGTGGGGGCCAGGGCTGAGAAAGATGCTCCACCTAACCTAACTGAGTTGGTTTTTGGTATCACTAGGAGGTGGGCAGAGCTTGATCTTAGTGCGTCGTGAATGGTAGGGTCTTAGGTTGTCCTGAAGATAATGAGGTCCGGTTTTGTGCATTGCTCTGTGCGAGATGCATAAGGTTTTGAAGGCCACCCTTCGGCCAACCGGGAGCCAGTGCAGAGTTTTGAGAGCAGGGGAGGTGTGATCTCTTGGGCCAAGTGCTAGTAGCAGTTTGGCTGCAGCATTTTGTGCTCTGTGTAGTTTAGTTAGGTGGTACGCATGGACTCCGAGGTAGAGGGAGTTAGCATAGTCTAGTCTTGACATTACAGTTGATTGGACCGCAGTGAGTCTGTTGGAAAAGGAGAGGTATGGAAAAATGTGCCTACGAATTTTGAGGTGGTAGTGGCAGGACTTAGAGACGTTGTTGACTTGGTGCGAGAGGGTTAGGTCAAAGTCGAGAGTGCATCCAAGGTTTTTTACTGAGGTTGAGTTTGTCGGGGTATTGCCCATGGCAGAGGGCCAGGGTAGACGGTGCGGAAGAAGTTTGGTGTTGCCACACACCATGATTTCAGTTTTGGAGGGGTTTAAAAGGAGGTGGTTTGTGGTCATCCAGTGATCAATGTCAAGGAGGCAGGCAGCGAGGTCGGGTTGGCAGCTGGGTTTTGAGTTAAGGAGTTTTAGGATTAGTTGGGTGTTGTTGGCATAGTTGTAGCACAGGATATTGTGCGAGCGGATTATTCGTGGGAGGGTGGACATATAGACGTTGAACAGGAGGGCTGATAGGCACGCTCCTTGAGGAACTCGGGTATTGACTGGTCGGACGGCAGAAGTAAAAGAAGGAGAGTAGGGTTATTTGGTTCCTATTGTTGAGGAAGGATGCTATCCACTTGAGAGCGTTTCCACGGATTCCTAGGGAGTGGAGGTGGTCGAAGAGGATTGAGTAGTTGATTGTGTCAAAGGTGGCGGATAGGTCAAGAAGCATTAGTGCAGCGCATCCCGCAGAGTTTGCAGTGTTTTTAAGGTCATCCCAGATTGAGGTTAGGGTGGTTTTGGTTTCATGTCGGGCTCTGAAACCTGATTGAGTGGGTTCTAGGAGATTGTTGGCTTCGACAAAGGCATTTAGTTGGGAGTAAGCGGTTTGGGCGATGAGTTTAGCAAGGAGCCTGGTGTTTGAGATGGGGCGTAGTTGTTTGATTCGTGAAGGTCGAGGGAAGTTTTTTTTTAGAAGAGGCTTGACATGAGCAATTTTGAACACGTCAGGAAAAATTCCCGAGGATAGGGAGTCGTTTATGATGGTTCTTGCGTGTTCTCCTGCGCAGGTAGATGCAAATATTTCTTTGAGGGTTGAGGCTGGGCAGGGGTCTAGCGGGGACCCGGATGGTTTGCAGGCGGAGAGAAGTTTGAGAAATTGGTCAGTTGATATTGGTGTGAGAGTGTCGAAAGTCGGGTGGGTTGCAGTTGCAGGTTGTGGGTTGGCAGGTGGCGTGGGTGGATTGAGTGGTGGGTGTAAGAGGGACAGTTTGTTGATTAGAGAATTTGTTCTTTCGGGAGCAGTCGTGTAGAAGTGGAGAGAGATTGAGTCGCAGAGTGATTGAGAGGGGCTCGATTGGGTGTTGGTACATGATGGTTTGGTGAATTCAGAGATGATTTTGTGGAGTTCTTTGCTGGGGTTTTCACAGTTCAGGATTCCGGAGTTGTAATGGGCTTTTTTTGCTTTCCGGATTTCGGCTTTGTAGTGGCGATGGTGCTGGGCCAAGGTGGATCTGCTCAGGGTGGTTTTGTCTTTCTGCCATTTGCGTTTGAGGGATTTATATAGTTGTTTTGGGGTCTTCAGTTCTGGTGTAAAGCATCTTGGAAAGGGGCCATGGTGAGCGGATGATTTGCAAGTGGGGGTGAGCGGGATTAATGAGGTATTGAGCCATGAGTCAAAGGCGTCGGAGGTTAAGTGTTCATTGCGTGGGCAGGTAGGGGGAGGAGACTGAAGGAGCGCATCAGCTAGGTCGGGAAGGATTTTTAGTTTCTTCCAGCATTTCCGTAGATTTGGAGGTTCTGGTTGGGGTACGGGGAGGGAGCCGGGTGAGCGAATGGAGAGAGAGACAATGAAGTGATCGGACCAGATGATAGGGGTGGGAGGGTTTTAGATGTATCTGTTTGTGGGAGCTGAAGATGGCATCAAGGGTGTGTCCTTTATAGTGAGTTGGCTCGTTTATGTGGGTATGGAGGTCAATCGCGTCTAGGCAGTCGACCAGAGAGTGGGTCATAGGGTTGGTGGGGATGTCAAGCCAGATATTGAAATCTCCTAGAAGGGTGCGGGTGGGATGGTTTAATTGGATGGTGGCTATCGTGTCGGATAGGTTGTTTGAGAATTGTCTGTCGTAGCCAGGTCTGTAGATGATTAGGAAGCTCTGGGAGAATGAAGGGGGAGGGATAGTTTTATGAGAAGCGATTCACAGGAAGGGATGGTTGGCTGGCTGTCGAAGATTGAGGCGGAGAAGTGTGACTTGAAGGCGATTGCTACTCCTCCTCTAGAGGGTCAGTTTACTGGGATGAGAGAGTAGTCTGGGGGCAAGGCTTCATTGGCGATAGGGGCAAAGTCGTCGGAGAACCAGGTTTCCGTGATAAAGACTAGGTCGGGTTTGTCAGAGGCAAGAGGGCTCCCATGAGCCTCGTCAGAACCACATTGAGTTCCCACGCCGGGGCTTGAGCCTTCACCGGCAGGAAAAATCGAAAAAGTCCTTTGCGGAACTCCTTGACGAGTCAATGAGACCAAAGCAAAGACCTTCCTGGAGACCTGGTGTAGTGGGAGATAGCCGTCAGATGTACCTTGATCGAGGCGTGAGACAGTCCGGTCTTGGACAAGGATAAGTATGGAAGACAGTTCAGGCCGTGACCCTCAGAGGGGTGATCTTCTGCGAAAAGCACCACGTATTGAAACACTTCCATTTAAAATTGGGTACACCGGTATATCCCATAGGTACCTCTGGATATATAGCGCTTGTGTTCTCATATGTTGGAACATTCCATGTCTTACCCAAGGGTTCCCTACTCTTCTTTTCCAAGGATCCCTCACCCAGGTGATCCTCCCTCACATGTCTGCCCCCAGGGCTAGGATTCAAAAGTGATGGCCCTTCCCTGGCCACCTGAATAAAGGATCCCTGTGATTTGCATGGGAGAAAACTCTCAGGTTTCTCACAACAAATGAACACAAGAGAAGGGGTGCCTCTCCGGAAAAGGGATGCTGATGTCCATTCTTGCTGGCACAAGGTCCTTTCCTTGAATGGAAGGATGGCGCATAGGTTCACCTACTTTCATCAGGAAGAAGAGAATAAAGGAACGCACAGTGCCGATATTGGCATTCTCACAGCAGTGATTTCAAGCCAAAGCCATTCATTGAGAGACGGGCTTTCAGGTATTCCTGATTACATGTTTTAGGTAATTAGAGTTTATTTCTATTATGTTCAGCTCCTACCCATGAGGTCTGTAGCACAGACCCCTCTGATATTGAGATGCTCTCTGCATCAGTAGTATACCCCCTCAGGCCATGGAAGTAACTGACCTACAGGGCATCTCTTTCTAAATCCAGCACATGAAGCTGAAACAACTACACATCCAATGTCTCTCCTAAATTTCAAGCAAAGGGGCTATCCGTCCCATAACAATTTTCTCTAGCTCTGAGGGATCCAAACAGATTCCATTAGAAGGGGGTGTGGCAAGTAGTGCTCCTGCCTTGTCTCATGGGAACCCCTGCACTGGCTGTTTACTTCCTTGATGTGTCATATCTTTTTGGGTTCTAAGAGTGCCTCCTCATGGTTCTTAGTGCCTTGTACAAATCTGATGTGGTTCCTGACACATAGGTGAGCCTTTTTCTCTCGCATGTCCTATATGGGTGCTCCGCAGAGTGAAGAAGAATGTTCTGTTCAGCTGGTGTCTATGGAGCCTGCAGCGTGCCTCACTTAGAAATCTCTGTTGTGTCTCTGTGATCCAAGTGGGGCACTGCACATGGCCTGGAACCTGTACAGTATGGTTACTTACAGGGACAAAATGGCTTAAAGAGACAGTGGGCTTCATTACGAGGTTGGCGGTAACCCGCCGGTGTGAACGGCAGGTTGCTGCCGACCTCGTAACACCACATCTGCTGCCTGGTTTCCCGGTGCCACCGGGACATTACAAGTCTCGGCGGAGCAGGAAGTCAGGCGTCAGATCATGTAAGTCCCCATTCTCATGCAGTCCAGTATGGGAATGGGGAGTAGGAAGCACAGGCAATGTTGCTGTCGGTGCCAGTGCTTCCATGGCAAATCTGCCTGCCGAGGCTGCTGCACCTGGCAGGTTCCGACCAGGCAGACTTGTAGTGTGGAGGCCCGGAAACAAGGGTGCCGGTAAGCTTACAAGCAGCATTGTTTCCTGACTGCCACACTTGCAATGAGGCCTGGTGGGTCTATTTTGATTCATGTGTGAATTCCTTACTATGTGCTGGATACTCAGAGAGGTTCAACAGAAGTCCCCAGAGCCTAGCAGGGCTCTGGTGCCACAAGGAAGGAACTGTTTGTGGTGGCAGTGATTGTAAAGAGCCCACATAGATAACCCTAGAGCCAGGGCTTTGTCATAGGTCTGACAAGGAAGGGACTACATGTGATAGTGATTGTTATAGATGTTATCTGATGAATGGAAGTTAAGGCGTCCACGCAAATAATGTGTGATAATGGCGATTTTCAAGACCTGAAGTAAATGGTATGCGGTGATGGAGATGCTGCCATCATCATAGAGATGGTGTATGATGGTGCACATATTGAGGTTAATGTCTGCCTTGGGATGGTGAGCATTGATTAGGATGGTAAATTCTTGCAAAGATGCATAGCCACTGTTGGAACACATGTATACCAACTGCTACATTACAGTTTAGACCCACTCTTCCTAAATCCATCATTTAAACACTTGTGTGTTGCACTGTTTTTTTTATTTGTATGTATTTATTTATTTTATTGGTCATTTATTATGCGCCTATACACGTGTGTCTCAAGGCACAACAAGGCAAAGGGCGGTGGGGCACAAAATCACACAAGGGGGTTTGGTCAGAAAGATTTTAGCCACCCGTCAAACACATTGCATTTGCTAGTTTAAAATATGTGCTCATTGCAAAACGCCATACCTTGAAGTATGCTATTGATTTGTGTTATTCCATTTGAGGTACTTTTTATTAATATAGCACTTAGTTGGTCATGTAACTGGGAGTGCTCATGATGTGCAATAATTAGGGAGTTTAGGTTCATCAATAGCCAAGGTAAATGGTTGGTTTTATAAACCATTATATTATTTATGTGAAGCAATCTGTGTTACTGAGAGATTATTTTACTTCGTGAGGCTGCAGGGCCATTGCTTATGGCATCAACTAGAAAGTAATCCTGTTTGTGTTGTTAATTTCACTGAACAGCGGCCTGCTATACTTTTAACATCCACTTTTTAAAAGCAAGTCTCAAATATTATGCCCTAAGTTTTGCCACGACATATGCAGCAGTACACACACTTTTGAAAAATTCAAAAACAAAAAATGCACCCAAATGTTTAAACTGTGTGGGCGATGAAACAAAAACAAATGTTACACTCATTTAATCTTATCTGTCACGCGCCTACTTGAGAGGGTGTAATATCACGGACATTACAACATTTTTACATGAAACAGCATGTATTTGCTTAATGCAATTCTGTAAAGCAGCCCACAACACCAACTCTCTGTTAGCCTGCTGGGCAACAACTTCTCCACTGAAGAGAGAGCCTCCCTTTGTAATGCATCTGGGAAGGTCAGTAAGGTGTGAATGGAAGCCGAGCAGATTCACCATAACAAAGGCTCTGCCTTGCACTTTACTCTGCTTCCAAGGTAACCTGCTTTGCCCCACCCCCATCTCCTCCAGATTGTTGAACTCCACCCCATGAATAAGAACTTTGCTAGCTGGCGGGTTTGTTGGTATTTTCTATACTTGTATTTGATGTTTATCCCGTGAGCGCTGCAATGATGAAACAGAAAAGTCTGTTATTTTGTAACACGCACCAAGGTCAGTGGTCGAAGTCTACGAAAAGAAGTAGTGGAACTATGTTCCCTACAGGCCTGCACCTCCCCACAGACCCCATGGCCGCGCCCCCTCCCATGCACAATAAAACCTCCAAAAAACATGTGCCTGCTCGTTAAGGAAACGTCCTGTGCAGTGCACTGAAAGTGCAAGTTTCAACTTCTGCCTAAACTTTTATTTTAAAACGAAACCGTTCAGGAACGGTTTCTTTTTAAAAGAAATAGGAACGGTCAAACTTAATTAAAATAAGTATAATAGCTGTGCTGTGAACTCCATTAGCACACGTGGGTCTGCTCTGCAAGTACTCATTCAGATGAGCACACATTTCCACCTACTGTGCACTGTACGGCAAGCACCATGGAGATATATAAGTAACATATTGCTTCATTTTCTCCTCAAATGGATCTCTACTTAAAGTGTGCCCAGTGAAGACGTAAGCTAAAATACTCCCGTAGAAAAACATGAACATAAGGGAAATAGAAGCTTTTCTTTCTTGAATATTTTTGCTTTTGTTCTGCGTGTGCAGGGAAGCAGTTTTGCATATGGTTTTAGACTTTCTGTAATCCCCCAGCTGGATGAAAACAAAAGGGCGCAGGGTTGCCCAGCTCAATGCCATTGTTTGTTACTGATTGAAAACATTCAATATATCCCTGTTTAGTGCTATGTGAATAGAACAACAACATATTGGGACTAATCCATGGATTTTCTGCCAAAATCGGTTACCTTTACTGCCACTCTGTCCCATAGCTCTCAACTCACATGCTTTTGGCGGGTGTCACCCGCCTTGTTTCAATGGGCTCTCACCCGCCAAAAACAAAATCGGGTATTGTCACCCGCCCTTTCGACACAAATGGTTGAGAGCTATGCTGTACCATGGCATTAACAGCATTGTGAGTGGGTTAAGGCAGTGTTAATGCCAATTTTAGCAGCCCACAAGACTCCATGGACATATTCCATGAACTTAGCATGAGGGTTAATGCTGCAAGGTAACTCTGCTGAGTATTGGGTGTAAAGTGGAGGATGCACCCCTGCCAAATGCTCAAGGCATCTCCACTTTACCTTCAAATCTGTAGTGCAGTAGTTCCCTAATTCTGCTACAAAGTGGACGTAATTGTATTGTATTGTTTATTTATATAGCGCCTATACACAGGCAAGTGTTTCAAAGCGCTCAAGGAGGGTGGGAACATGGGGGGAAAAACAGTTGCTCAGAGCCCTTGAATTTCTGAGACAATAATTATATGATGTGATAGGTTATTTATAATGCCCTTAATACCCAGAGGTTTCTAAGTGCGTACCTGGGATTCGAACCTGTGTTGCTCAGTGTCGTCTTGTGTCCAAGGTGAGCACATTGCCACTGAGCTATCCTCCCGAGTCTGCACAGGCAGACCAAGTGCGTTAAAATACATTTACACAGTTCGGGAGACAGCAAATAGGCCTGGCAGCGATTCTGCAATCTTAACAGTGCAATTAAGGGGTGAAGACTATCGAGAATAGACAGACTGTTCAGGCCCGGTATATAAGAATCGAGTGAGTGCAGAGAGGGTTACGGGGGCAGCAGGCATCAAGTGCACCTGGTCGGTTGAGACTAGGGTAAGTGCAGAGAGAGCCATTCTCTAGGGTTGATTTCTCAAGTGCCTTGAGTGTGGGTGAGTAGGACTCTGAGGCAAGTGTGAAAGAGGACGGCCAGGGGCCGGTCAAATTCCGAGGAACACCTGGCAGCCAGTCAGCATGCTGTAGGGAAGAGGAGGGAGAGAGGAAAAAAACAGAGAGCTGGGTTAGCAGGGTAGAGGGAGAGAGAAGGAAGAAGAGACGAGGAAAGTCTTTAAAAGTTTCCAGAAGTTAAGGAGATCCAGCTCACGACAGAGGCCAGCAGGGAGGCTATTCCAGAGGGAAGCACCTGCTGAGGATAAGGATCTCCCTTCAAATCTCTGGTTGGAGAACCGGCTCACTCAAAGAAGGTTGGAGGTAGATGAGCAGAGGGCTTGTGAGGGACAGTACTTAGGTAGGCAGCATTGCAGTTAGATAGGTCCCTGGCTGAAAAAAGCCTTGTGATCATTGCAAAGGGTCTTGAATTTGATACTTGCAGCCACTGGGAGCCAGTCAAGGGATTTCTGCCCTGGAGAGATGCGGTCCCTGGGCTTGAGGCCAAGGATAAGTCTTACAGTACTTTTCTGGATAAGTTGCAGAGGGCGCAGGGCAGAAGGGAGGTTGAGGAAGAGCCTGTTGCAATCCAGCGCAGAGAGAACCAGGGCTCTGCAGACAGTGAGGTGAAGCTCAAAGTTAGATTTTTTTTTAGAGATATCTGAAATGTGAGAGGAGAAGGAAAGAATGGAGTCAAAGATGACCCCCAGGTTTCTTGCTTCGCAGGTGGGCGCATGGCCAAGGGAGACCGGCCAGAGCAAGAGTGGGAAAGCAGGAGTAGGGGTCCTAATGCGAATGATCTCAGTCTTATTGGCCTTGAGGCAGAGGTTGTTTGCAGCACACCAAGACTGAATAGCGGACAGACAGTCAGGTATGAGCGAAGAGGAGGAGGCAGCTGAGTTTAGCCTGAACGATAGTTGTGTATCATCGACGCAGCACTGAAAGTTAGAGGTCAAAGTGGCAATCACCCATGCCAGGGGGTGGGGGTGGTGGGAGACATGGGTGGGGGCCTGGTGGAGGGTGCCCCTGCACTGCTGGGGGGTGGGGGTGGTGGGGAACATGAGTTGGACATGGGTGGGGGCCTGCTGGCAGGTGCCCCACAGTGCTGGGGGTGGGAGTGGTGGAAGACATGGGTGGGGGCCTGGTGGAGGGTGCCCCTGCACTGCTGGAGGGTGGGGGCGGTGGAGAACATGAGTTGGACATGGGTGGGGGCCTGCTGGCAGGTGCCCCACAGTGATGGGGGTGGGGGTGGTGGGAGACATGGGTGGGGGCCTGGTGGGGGGTGCCCCTGCACTGCTGGGGGGTGGGGGGGTGGGGAACATGAGTTGGACATGGGTGGGGGCCTGCTGGCAGGTGCCCCACAGTGCTGGGGGGTGGGGGTGGTGGGGAACATGAGTTGGTGATTATTTGTGCAAGGAGACATGTGCCTTTGCTGGGGGGCATGCCCATGTTGGGTGGGCTGCCTGCGGGACATGACCAGGGATGCAGGGTAGTCCCCTGTGGTGTGGGCTGCCTGCAGGGGCCGTGCAGGGTGTACAGGGAACACCTGGGAGGACCCACACTGGCAAATCACATGTAGGACTCCCCGGCACCCCTGCAATACACGTACCCTGCTGAAATCACGTGTAAAACTTTCTGCGCACCCCTGGTATACACGCACACGCTCCCCCAGGCCAGATCGCGTGTGGAACTTCTCGCGCACCCCTGAAATACACGCACGCAGCCCAATCGCGTGTGAAACCACCCGCGAGCCCCTGAAATACACGCGCCCAGGCCAATCGCGTGTGGAACTTCTCGCACACCTCTGATATACACGCGCCCAGGCCAATCGCGTGTGAAACCACCCGCGAGCCTCTGAAATACACGCGCCCAGGCCAATCGCGTGTTGAACCTCTCGCGCACCCCTGAAATACACGCACGCAGCCCAATCGCATGTGAAACCACCCGCGAGCCCCTGAAATACACGCGCCCAGGCCAATCGCGTGTGGAACTTCTCGCGCACCCCTGAAATACACGCACGCAGCCCAATCGCGTGTGAAACCACCCGCGAGCCCCTGAAATACACGCGCCCAGGCCAATCGCGTGTGGAACTTCTCGCGCACCCCTGAATTACACGCACACGCTCCCCCAGGCCCGATCGCGTGTGGATCTTCCCGCGCACCCCTGAAATACACGCACGCAGCCCAATCGCGTGTGGAACTTCTCGCGCACACCTGAAATACACGCACACGCTCCCCCAGGCCCGATCGCGTGTGAAACCACCCGCGAGCCCCTGAAATACACACGCCCAGGCCAATCGCGTGTGGAATCCTATCTCATCAAATTCCTTCCTTCTCCTGCCACTCCAGCTACCTCCTCTCTAGCTCCTCTGCCACCTCTGTCTATCATCTCTTTGGCTCCTCTGCCTCCTCCTTCTGCCACCTCTCTGGCGCCTATGCCACCTCTTTCTACCACCACTCTGGTTCCCATGCCACCTCCTTCTTCTACCTCTTTGTTACCTTTGCCATTTCTGTCTACCACCTCCCTGGCACCTTTGCCACTTCCAAAGGGTTTGCCTCACTCATGCACCCTCCCCAGAAGTCTTTCAAAAGTGGCAAACTGTACCACTTAGCGACACTCCACTCTCGCTCGGCCATCAAACACTCCTCTGATATCTGCCACCTCCTTGAAGACCTTGATCTGGATGTTTTCGCTCTCACCGATCTCTGAAATGCACGTGCAGAGTAGCTGAGTGGAAGTGTAGTGTTTCGGACACATACTCTGACAAACTGGCCTAACGCCTGCTCCAAAAGCAACACAGACTCCCCGTCTTCTCTAAGAAGAGGGTTAATATTCAAGCCTGTCTCTCTGCGGCCTCTAACAACACGGCCAAACTTTTCAAAATCTGCAAGGATCTGGCCAATCCTACTGCAGTCTAAACCTCTCCTATACCCTCCCAGGCCCTCTGCATGGCTCTTGCCTCTCATTTCACCACTAAAATTCAGGACATCCTGTCCTCACTTTCCTCCTCTCCTCATTGCCCACCCTCTATCACTCTCAGGCCCCCTTTGGCCTCTCTCCCCCTCTTCTCCTTCTTTCCTCCCTTTCTCCTATTACTACTGTTAATGTTTCTAGACAAGTCTGATCTGTGAAGGTTTCATCCAAACAGGTGCCCCCCTGCTCCTCCAGAACCATTAAGGACAACATTGTCTCCCTCTCTCCAGCCTTGCCGATTTCTGCAATAACTCCTTTGCCACTGGATCTTTCTCCAATCTTCTCAAGCACTCCCTTGTGCACTCCCTTGTGCACTCCCTTGTGCACTCCCTTGTGTACCCTCTCCTAAAAAAGCTGTCTGCTGACCCTAACTGCCCGGCTAACTATCGCCCAATTTCTATCACTCCTTTCCTGGGCAAACTACCAGAGAAGCTGGCCATCTCCCAGTTAACCCTCCACACTGAATCTGTTGGTTTTCTCCATGACCATCAGTCTGGCTTCAGAGCAGCAAGAAGCATGGAAACTGCTGTCCTGAACACCGTGAAGATCTGCTCTCTAACCTCGATTCCAACTCTCCCTCTGTCCTCATCCTTTTGGACCTTTCCTCTGCTTTTGATACAGTCAATCATGGTCTCGGGAGGATAGCTCAGGGGCAACGTGCTCGCCTTGGAAGCAAGACGACACGGAGCAACACAGGTTTGATCCCCAGGTCCGCGCTTAGAAACCTCTGGGTATTAAGCCCGTTATAAATAACCAATCATATTATATCATATCATATCATGCCACCCTGATTAAGCGACTCCGCAAGATCCTTGGCATCACAGATTAGGATCTGGCTTGGCCAACCTCCTTCCTTCTGGACCGACCCTCCCAGGTCCAGCTAGATTCCTTTCTCTCTTCCACTGCTCTCTCCACATGTGCCTCTATCCTCTCACCCTGGTTCTTCTAACCCTTTGGCCAATCTGATCTGCACCTTCTCCTCTAACTTTCTGTGTTATGCAGAGGTCACCCATGTTTCTCTCTGGCTACCCTCGGCCTCTTCACCTTCTTCGCTCATTCCTGATTGTCTATCCACTATTCAGGCATGGTGCACCTCCATCAATCTCTGCCTTAAAGCCAGTAAGACAGATCTTCTCCTCATTGGGACCCCTGTTCCTGCTTTCACTCCCTCACTCTGGCCGTCCTAATTAGGCCTCCTCCCCGCACATTCTCGGAAGGCAAAAAAACGGTGGCATCATATTCGACTCCACTCTCTGCTTCTCTCCTCACATCAAAGACCTTGCCAAGAAGGCCCACTACAAGCTGCACCTCCTCAGAGGTATTCTCCCTTTCCTCACCTTCCCCCAGAAGCTCACTGTCTCCAGAGCTATGAGCCTCTCCAGGCTGGGCTACGGTAACAGCCTCTTTCTCATCCTTCCTACTGCTGCTCTTCACCCCCTCCAGCTAATCCAGAACAGGTCTGCAAGAATTATCCTTGGCATGAAGCCCAGAGACCGCATCTCTCCAGCATCAACATCCCTCCACTGGCTCCCGTTTGGCTGTGAGGATCAGGTTCAGATCCCTCAGCATCGTCCACAAGGCTTTCTGGGGCCATGGACAGCACTACATCCAAATCTCTCTGCCTAAATACCTGCCTTCTAGAGCCCTTTGCTCGTCTACTTCTAACTCTCTGCCTGTCAGACGCTTCTCCAAGCAGAGAGTGGGGGGTAGATCTCTCTCCTCTGCAGAAGTCTCCCTCTGAAATGGCTTCCCTAGCCCCTCCCAGACTTGCACGGACATCTTAAGTTCCAGAAGCTTCTGAAGACCTTCCTTTTCTCCTCTTCTTTGTTGCTACCTCTCCCCTGATAAGGTACCATCCTGTTCTACTGGATTGGTGGCTTGGTGCTCTAAGAGTCCTACCGGGCACCAGTGACCCTCCTTGCTCAGTCCTCATGCACACACCATTCCTGTGGGGACTTCAATATATCATCGCACACTATCCTTCAAGGCACTTCATGCCAGCCCACACCATGCTTGTGGCAGGCTGAAAATAAACAATCATCAACCTGCAACAGGATACGGCTTGGGTATAATAAATCTGCTCAACACTATTACACTGGCAACAAAGTGAAGATAACTAATTTTCTCAGCTCCTTACTATTTCAATGACATGAAGTACCAGATGTTAATATCCGAGCCTTCATGCTCTGTCCACACATAATGCCTCTCCCCAGTAGCTACTGCTATTCCATAAGTCCATGCCATGTCTATGGTAATGTGACCCATTGGATTTACTGCCTCCCACTTAGACATGCTCATCAATCGGCCTCAGCCTCAGCTTTCTTTCAACCCTTTTAATGGTTCAGATCCAAGAATTAAGATTGCTCAAAAGCCTTTAAAATATTTACATTATGACAGTTTCATAATTGGATACCTTACTGTTTCAAAATATTAGGCTATAAGTCAACCGGGACTGTATAGTCAAATGCCTGGAACAGAATAGTCACACCTTTTCTCCAGACACTCCAATTATGAGAGTAGAATCTAGGATGTCAGCATAGGAGGGATCAACTAGTTGGACATTGCCATATGCCGTTCCCTTGGGGAATTTCAATTCTATCACAGAGCTTCACTGTGAAGAAGTAGATGTGATTACACACTGAGCCTCATTACAAGTTAGGCGGTAATTATGTGAGAAATCAGCGTAAAATGAATTACTCTTACTGCCACTTGGTCAGGTGGAATTTCTGCCTAATTACACGTGTTAGTGGTGTTGTAATTCCCCATTTATTTTGGGTTCATTGGACCCAATGGGACGTTTTTTTGGGAATTACTATAGTGGATTTACTGCTGCAGTAATTCTGGGAAATCTGCTGATTTTTGGGCATTGAGTGGGAAGATTTAGCTCCAGGGTTTTGCTGGAGGTAAATCCTCCACTCAAAGCCAAAACTCATAATTTGGCCTAGTGGTAAAATTGGCGAGAATTCAGTTACTGCACATTTTGCCACTTACCGCCAAAATCGTAATGAAGACCACTGTCCTGTGATGGACTTAAAACTCCCCAACGATTTACACTGCAGAGAGATCATTGTTACAGTTGCTATCTCTTTGAGAACTTTCACACACCATCCCTGCGGGGACTTCAGTATAATCACAAATTATTCCTGTGAGGACTTCAATTTGATCCCACACCATTCCTGTGGGGACCTCAATTTGATGACATACCATTCGCGTGGGGACCTCAATTTGATGACATACCATTCCTGTGGGGACCTCAATTTGATGACACACCATCGCTGTGGGGACTTCAATTTGATGACACACCATTGCTGTGGGGACTTCAATATCATCACACACTATCCCTCCGGGTACTTAATTCCATCCCACACCATGAAGGTGGCAGCATCAATATACGCTAGCATTAGCCTTGTGTTAAATTTAGTATCATCACACACAAGCCAGATAAGAAATTTCAATATATTCTCAATATATTCTTCAATGTTGCCAGGATTCTTTCAATATAATCCTACACCTTCTGTATCATCACAAACTATTCCTTGTCAGACTTCAACATCATTTACTCTACAAATAATTTTGAAATATTAAAGTAATAGCACATCTCCTCACTTGCGCCGAATAAAGAAGCAGCCCAATTCACAAAGGGCATCGGAATGAATGCATCTTAAATGTGCTCATTCAGATGCCCTTTTAGAACCCCTTTCTGCATTAACAAACAGGAGGTGCTTTTAAATGCCATGAAACAAAGGCCTTCCACCTTTGCCATTTGAAACAGGCACAGGGGGAGGCAATAAGCATGGTAGGGTAATTTCTTACACTGTCATAATTTTTCTTTAGAAGTGTGATAGCCGAGGTTGAAACTGCAGCATTCACGCTAGCCTTTGAACCGCCAAAACTGGGACCAAACTGCTTTATTGTGTCTTTTCATTGTGAGAAAGCAAAGGGTGTCTAACTTTCTAAACCCCGGATGTCTCTTGCTCAGGTGGTCAGGGCGCGGCCATCGCCTTTGGATCCAGACACTGGGCGTGGGTCAGTGCGGGAGGATCACCTGGGTAGGGGTCCTCATGGAGCAGGGTTGAGTCATCCGATGGTGAGAAGCGGTATCCCCTTTTTCTTTTACCCCTAAGCAATCCTATTTTATTGGATATGCCAACCTCCCATGTGAGAAACCTGAAGGTCACTACCTGGTCCCCGGAGATCTGTCATCCAGGTGGCCAGGACACCACCATCGCTATTGGATCCAGTTCCTGGGGGTGGACCAGTAGGGGAGGATCAGCTGGATGAGGGGTCTTCAGGGAATGGAAGTGGGACACCGAAGGGTGAGACGTGGAACCCCTTCCTTATACCTTTCCCCCATCCTACTCTATAGGATACTTAGAAGCCCTATCCCCCCTTTTCCAACACAAACACTTTCTTACACTGTGACAGAGCCGTTTACCTTACATGTCCCAACCCAAGGGTCAGGCAGAGTCAGGCAATTGCCACTAACGACACACACCTGACTGCCCTTTCCCTTCCCCACAGGGATAAAAGGCGGAGCAGGAGAACATACTTTGGAGCAAGGCCGTACGCATTATGAAGCAGCTACCAGCCCTGCGAAACCTCTGAAAGGAGAATCATAAGACCGCGAAGTCCAGCTGACGTGTGACAGGTGTTAACGGTGCACAGGGCTCTGCCGCATTGATAGCGAAAACCGGGAGCAGTGCAGGCTACCATGGTGCTGTCCTTGACTCCCGAAATCAGAAACTGAAGCAAGTTCAGAGCAGCCGGTAACTCGGAGAAAAGTGATAATAAACCAAACTGTGCTAGGCCCAAGGTTGCAAGCGACAACACAGCGTGAACAAAACTTATGTTTATGAACTTTAAAGAAACCCCAGTAAAGGTCCAGGTACAGAGTGGTCTGGCAATATGTTGGCGCCCATTCGGCGGACTGTGGCTGGGACCTTTATGTGCTGAAACTACATATACCAAGAGACCTTGGGAAAGGCCGATGTGAGGTGTCAAGCTGGACATACAAGGGTTAAGCTAAACCGTTGTACTCTAGAAACTCTTTGACACCTGGAGAAGCCAAGTGAATTGTGTTAATAGAACTCTGTTTGAATGGGTATGTGAACCCGACGGAGGGATGACAGGAGAAAACCAAGGGAAGTGAATCCCGCATTGTGATAAAGCAAAGTGAACTGTGATATTGGCAAATGTGAACCCAGCTGATGGGTGCCTGCGAATTGGGGAAAACAGTGATACCCCGTGAATATTTTGTTGACAAAAGTGAACCCGGCTGAAGGATGTCTACAGTGAATGACTGTTTAAAAAGACATTGAGATTCTTCAATGTTACGTTTGAATGAAAGGCCATAGTGAACCCGACTGAGGGAGGCTAAGACAGAGAGGGATCAAACCCCAGCTGAGGGGGATCCAAAGGTGAAGCGTAATCACCCAATGTGAAGATTTATTAAAAGAACCTTTGTTTTTGTTGTTTGTCAGTGTGCTACACAGTTTAGGAAATGCCTCAAAACATTCCTTTTTGATGCCTAAACTGAACAATAAATATAACTACTGACATAACTGCTTTCTTTGCTATGCACAGCTGTCTGCATTTCGATCTCTCTTTCCATTCCCTCTTTTATGTTTTGCTATCTTGTTTGTTGTGTAAGCGCCCTGAGACCTTTGGGTTAGTGGTGCGCTATACAAGAATGTATTTAGTTAGTTAGGTCCTCTGAGGCAAGAGACTTTGTGTGAAAGAGACTTAGCCACAGAAGGCCCTGATTATTTGGAAACCAACTGATAATTTGGAAATGAACTGTAAGCTTGTGCTGGACAAGCCCAGGAGTGTGCTGTTTTCAAGAGTCCCTCCTTGCCCCGTGCTACCAACGTGGGGAAGGGAGACCCTGGCTATACCATCCTGACTTATAATTTTGAGAACACTTCTTTCTTTTCTTGTGAACATTATGCCACAATATTTTGCAGCATAGCAGTAAGGATTGGTAATAGTTTTATTTTGTATAGGCCCTTTTTATTTGACTAAGACACCACTAGGACAGTATTATTATTATTTGATTGTTGTAGCTTGCGCCCATCTTAGATTTAGATTATGAGTTTATCTCACCCCTTTGTACAGTTTAATAAACACTCTTGAACTGTGATCACTTCTGTATGTCTTATCTTGATACAATGCATTCCTTGTTAGGCGGAAACCTGTGCAGTTCCCTCTGGGACCACTGCAAAAGATGTAGGACTACAGGCGTTTGGCGGTGAACCCACTTGGTAGCAGTCTGTACCACACAGATTCACTTGGTAGCTGTGGCTGAGCAGTCAGACTTCCCTCAAGAAGAGTTGAGCAGTATGTGGAGTATACAAGATAGGACAATTCTTCCCAGTAAGACAAGCAAACACGCAACGAGGCTTAGTGTAAAGATATTAAGGCATTTATTTATAACGAAACATCTATGGAAAACACTATGCAAATTCACGGCAAACAAATCAAACACAATTACTCTACGAAGAAGAAACGATCAATCCCCCTAGTAATATTTTGACAAGTCTAGGTTCTACCGGTACCACTTATTTTCAGACAGAGGTGTATACCTCAACCTAGATGACACTCTAATATTTGTTTAGGACGGGAGAGAAAAAGATAGGCAGGTTAAGAAATCAACACAGTTCAATCCTACGCAGATAAAATGCAAGGCAGGAAGGCAAGAATCACAATAGAGCGTAAAGTTCAGAGGCCAGGCCCACTCGGAGAGAGCCAAGGCGCGATGTCCCAAAAAGTCTCTAGTGGAGATGCATTCAAGTCTTTGTAGCAATTTGTTATCGGCAGATTGAACCAGTTCAGAACAATGAGCGAGAAAAGCTTTGAGGCGACCCAACGGAACGTAGAGGATTAAGACACCTCACTCGAACCGATCGAAAGGGAAGCCAGGCGGACACGGTACCTTGTTGTGGAGGGCAGCTCCGGCGGGGGCAGTTGTTCCTGGTGGTGGATGCACGTCGGGTCTTTGCCAAGAGTAGAGATGTTCTCGTCGTCGAAGAAAAGTGAAGTCCGGTGCACCACCAGGGAAGAGACCAGCCGCGGAGTGCTCCGTCACAAGGCACCACCTTTTGGTCGCGGTACAGGGGTAGTGGCTATCTGGTTGCTGAGGTGCTCTGCACAGGCAATTCGACCACTGCGTCCTGAGGCGAATAAAAAGCAAAGGGGAATGGTTGTTCCCACCAGCCAGGGGAAGAGACTCTCCGGCAGGGAGATCTCCTCTGTCGTCGGGAAGTGGCGAGTCGGTTCCGCAGGGCTCCACCGGAGGCGTCGTCGTGCAGGTCGGCTCAGCGTTACCCTCGTCGGATTCTTAGGTCCTGTGGCGACTTCTGAAGATCCAGTCCCAAAAGCCCTGCTTTTATGCAGAAAAACCCCCATTCATTCAGCCTAGCTGTCAATCAACACATGCTAAGTGGTGAGCGGGAAGGCTCACCACTTGGGCCAATCACTCCAGAGGGCGACCGGAGTTGGCAAGGCAACTCGGTCCAGGGTGCCTAAACCCCCTCCCACACCCCTGTGGTAACCCAGACAGAATGGCACCACTTTGAAGGGTCTCTGTACAGAGCCCGCCAAAAGTGGAACAAAAGGGCTCGACCTTTGGTTTAGGAGTCACAGAGACGAACACAGACGCCATTTTAAAAACCGAGTTCTGGCAGAAAATACCATCCGATAAACTTATTTAAGATAAGTAGACCGGTGGTACGTTAGAGATTAACGAGGAAAAGTATCAATCTCCAACAATGGGACGAATCCCATAGGGTTAGGTTCGGGGTCGAACATAACAAGTAGTTTCCACTGCCACCAGCCAAAACTCGACGAGGGGGGACGGGACAGTGCCCCCTCGAGTAACAGATCCAGGAGTAATCGAATTACCCCTACTAGTACATCCACAATAAGATGGTTTGTACTAGTTCTGTTAGTAAATTTAGGTCTAGTAAAGCCAATGGTGACTTTACATGCCCGGGGAGACAGTAGTCAGTCCCCGGGTATGGAGTCCATGGTGGGGGTCCGCTAGGACTCCCCAGTGTTACGGCACGTAGGGTGCGGTGTAACACACATAGAAAAACATATGAGACCCTATGGAGTAAAAGACCCCATAGCCCATAGAATTACACACATACATGTCCAAGAGTGGGAGGAAGAGTCTCACTCTTGGCAGGATGGAAAAAACAAACTCCAGAAATCCAGCAAAGCTGCTGGGGGACTCACTAGGTTAGGAAATTCAGCCTAAACAGAGAATTCTCCCTAACATTCCTTAACACCCAACTCCCCCACCCATTTCTTACACGAACACTGAGCCGAGGTAGAGGAGATCTAAGAGCAAATATGCCCAATCATTGCATTGGACATGTCCCACTAATACGGTCGGGCAACGTCAGGCACTTGTCTGTGATTGCATACACCTGAGGCCTATTAGCTCTCCCCACATGGTTAAGAGGTGGATCAAGGAGACATACTCTGAGCAATGCGAGGCACAAGAAGAAGCAGTGCTTCCAGGGTGATGGTGAGCCAGGTGGAAATGAACTACAGGCTGAGGGGCTGATTTAAGGAGTGAAGAAACCTTGGATATCCTGATGACAGATCGTCCCTCCCAAAGAACCTTGAGACTTACACCTGAAATGCCCCCAGAAGGAAAGGACATAGCCACCCTGCCGAGTGAATGGCAGAGTTGGGGAGGCGAAGCGGCACTTGTGGTAGCAAATTTAACTCCCAGATTATAAGATGTGAAGCAAACAAAATTAAAACGGCCAGTGAGTAGCTGAAAGCTTTGAAAAACCAGTCTGTGTTGAGAAAGAATCGTGACGGCAACAGTGTGTCCAGCGAATGAAGATTGGCATGTGCCAATAAGGTGCGAGACAAAGCCTGCATTTGGTAAAGTGAACACACCACCTTTGTGAGCACTACACAATGATCATACAGCATCTGCTGTTGGGGTTTCAACATCATCCCTCCCTTCATTATTATCACACAACTTTCCTGTACAAACTTCAATATCATCACAGATACACAGCAGACACCATATTTTCGCAGACTTTAGCATTACCCTTTTAGGGCTTCATTTTCATCTAATGACTAATACCATCCTTGTGGTGACTTGGAATTGCCAATTTAACTGAAAGAAATTACTGTATGGCCTAGTTGACCAAATTTAGGCTGTACGAAATGATTGTACAATCAGAAATTCGGTCAACTAGGCCATACGGTTCCATTATAGCAAACAAGGGGAATGGGGTTGCAGGAGCATACCCCGCTCCTCTTGCTAACTATAATGGGAACAGGGGTTGCGGGGGTGTCCCCCTCTTCTTGGACATTGCAAGGGGGGGGCTAAAAAAAAAGGGACCCTGCAGCGTCAGCTCCGACCCGCGTTGCAGGGACAGAACTGACGTCGCAGGGGAGTAAAAGGAGCTCCGGCAGACGGCACTAAGGTAAGTAGGGAAGGGGAGGTGGATAAAGGGCTGCTGGCAGGCCAGGGATTGCCTTGTTAGGCCAAAGGTCAAATAGATTTGCAGCAAAATCGACTATGGTCAATTCCGCCGTGAATATATTGATCTCGGTCAAACAACCCATATCTGGTTAATTCAATATCATCACACTTCTCATGGGAAATTCATTATTACATAACTCCATTCCATCAAGTCTTCAATGTCATCATAAAGCATACTTGTGAAGATTTAAATGTTCCACACACCATCTTGGACAATATATCTCACGCCATCCCTTTAGGGACTTTGAAATCATCAAAGATCATCCTGTAGGGACTTCATTATTGTTTTATCATCATAACCATACTTCTGATGCTTGTTAATCTGCTTAGAATCACATACTGTGCATATGGTCCAACATCCAGTGCTAACCGCAGAGTATTGCATCTTGTCTTTCGGGGACCAAAAGGGGACGTCGGCATAGGCGTGTCTAGCCCTAACGTGATGTGTGTAGTACCCAAAATCCCTCACGCGCCGAGGTCCCTCAGATTGGTTTTTTCCGCACAGATAACTGGTCGCCCTAAGCGGAGCTCTTCATGAGACCTTGTTTATCTTACTGAATTGTCGGTTTTACTCCCCTTTAAGTCACTCACCTTCCAGAAGATCATCAACAATGACTACGGGAGATCGACTGCGGCTGTGGGATCCGACGCCTAAGTTTCGGTGTTCGGCCTTCCACGTGGTCGGGCCTTCTGGCCGACCTACACAGTAGGGAGAGTGGGCTCGGGGTTCGCCATATTGTTTTACTATGTCTTTCCTCTTTTCCACTGCTTTCCTTTTTGGTCTGGTCACCTTTCCCTCCTGCTATGGAGAGGACTCCATTTAGATTCTGCCCTGTATGCAGGGTCAGGTATCCGTGGAAAGACGAGCACACGTCGTGTAACGCTTGTCTCCCCCAGAGCACGACGAAAAAAGGTGTTCGGCGTGTAAACTCCTTAAACCTAAAACCCTTAGGGAGCACCGGTTGAAGCGGTGGGCTGCGTACGGAATGTCACGCGTGGAGCCTTCCTCCCCTGCCGCGACACCTGCCGAAAGTGACAGGGGTACGTCGGATGACCAAACGCCCAACGCAGACGTTATAGACCTTGAGGCGGACATTTCTGGTGCCGCCACGCCTGTCCCCGACCCTTCCAGGCTCGACTCCGGTCCTGCTACAGGGGCTATACCCGGTGACAGGGGCGTACAATCGCACTTCACAAAACACACAGCCCAAATGCCCTCCTCGACGCCTTCGTCGAAGAAGGCGAAAGCGCCAACAGGTCCGCTGAAGATTTCGACGGTGCCCACGGATCGTTCTGATCCGACGCCTTCCCCGCACCCGCAGCAGCGCGTGACGACTGGACAGAGTAAACATAACAAGGGCGCTACCCCCCAAACTTCACGCTCCGAAGTTTCTGCTCTAGAATCTTCGACGCCTTCTAAGGCCCGTAAGGGCCCGAAAACTACAAGTAGGCCTCTACCCGAGAAACCTTCCGCAGGCCCTGCTCTAGCCGCGGAAAAGGTTCCCGCTACCGGTACTTCTTCGGAGACCTTGTCTCTTGACGATTCGGAGACTATCCGTAAGAGTATCAACAGAATCGCTACGGCGGTAGGCCTAGTACCGGTTTCGTCAGAAGATATGGGCCAATCCGTTGAAAAGTTTTCCACGGATTTGGAAGACGATGCCGAGGATTCCTATGAAGAAAGCCAGGTGCCCCTCTCTAGTACTCTGAGGAGACCCTCTCAACGCCCTTGGCCTGAGGCCTCAGCGCCTACTTAGTTAGGTCCATTTGGGTCATCCAAGTGGACCACGGAACAGTTCGAGGGGTGCATGGCCGGCTGGAACAGTTTTTCAGAACTTCTGATCAACCTCCGCCGAAAAAGACTCGGGTGGACCCTAACCCAGCACAGGAAGATGTCCAACTACAAGTGGATTATCAAGAAGATACCCAGATGGACACATATAGAGACATATTTACAGAAGAGGAGGAGGCCTCTTTTCTGGACAACTACGGGGAAGATCAAGGTGTTACTGACAACTGGGAAGACACCCAGCAAGACGATTACAACTCCGATATCGTTTGCCTCGACTCTCCCCCATCCACACCGATTCGACAAGCCTTCCCGGTGGATGATCAAATGGCTTTCAACAACATGTTAAAGAAAGCAGCGGAGTTTTTCAAGATTGCCACGCTTGAAGCCTTGCCCGAACAAGATTTCGCGGAGGACATCATCAATGAAAAACCCCCGGCAAGCCAGTCCATACCCCTTTTGAGTTCAGTCACTACTCACACCCGCTCAAACTAGGGCTGTGAACCCGAGGGTCGAAAAGCTTTTCCGCCCTTCTCCCACCGACCCGTTGTACATCAAGGGACATGCGATCCCAGACTCGCTGGTAGTCACTAACACTTGCAAAAGAGCAGGGGTTCCCCTCGCCACGGGTGAATCCCCCCCGGACAAGGAGTCTAAACGGCTGTATGACTTAGGGAAACGGGTTACGTCTGCGGCGGCTTATACCGTCCGCATTGCCAATAACACGACACTGCTAGCTAGCTACGTCGACGCTCAATTGAACCTACTCAAGGAAGGCCTTCAAGAGGTTCCTGAACCTACCAGAGCCAAGCTTCTAGCTATTGTCTCGGAAGGTAAATTGGCCAATCAAAATGTGGTGAAGAATACCCTCGACTCCGCAGAGACAGCAGGCAGGTCTCTCACTCAGGGTACTCTCCTAAAACGGCATGCGTGGTTGCGTACGTTGGGCTTCAGGCCCGAAACCCAGGCATCCATTATCAACAAACCCATGGAAGAGGCCAACCTCTTCGGGAAGGCGGTGGACGATGCGTTGGAGACGGCCAAAAAGGAGCACAAAACTATTAAATCGCTGCACCAGATTTCCCAGAAACCCTCTTCGCAGAGGGGCAATCATTCTCGGTGGTCCTTTCGAGGACAAGCCCGCGCAGCTCAGAACAATTTTGGCACGGGCACCTTCAACGCAAGTCAACCTTCTACAAGCTTCACCTACTACCCCCAAAGGGGTCAGAAGCGGGGTAGGAACAGGGGCAGAGGCTCCAATTCCAAGGGAGCGTCTACTGCCGGTCAGAAATGACCACCAAGTCCAGGTCTCCTCCCATGTCTCCCCGGTCGGGGGGCGATTAACATCTTTCCTCAAGGCATGGGAGGGGATAACTTCAGACCAGTGGGTCTTAAAGACGGTCGCCCACGGTTACTGCGTGGAATTCGCCCGACCTCCACAGTTCAGACCGCCGAAACATCGACGCCTTTCACCGGAACATATTCCAGTGGAGGAATGGGTAAGGGATCCCTGCTGCATCCAACTTAACAGGAGCAATGTGATCAGGAATAGTCTCAAATGAACACTCTCAGATTCAGGTTCATGTCCTCTCCTCTCACTGCTGGTGTCAGCTAAAACTCATCCTGGACTTGGAGCAGATGGTTCCGATGCAAGGTCTTGATGTTTCTTGGCTGTCCTCCTAACCACAGTCAGTAGACAGTCAGCACTCCCAATTGATGCTCAATGATGAATGGTTGAGACTCCCACGTGTGACTCAGCTTGTTCTGTCCACTCTTTCCCAGGCTGTGGATCAACACACAATCACTAGGCAGAATACTTGCATCAATGTGCAAGATGCAAGGCAACTGAGGATCCGTGTAGCCCAGAATTGGTTTGAGGATTCGAGGAGCTCAAGTAGTGAGGGGCCGCGTCTCATTGAATGCCTCCTGGCATTAGTCGGTCCGCCTATCATCAAAGGGCTCTTGTGGATTGTGTAAATGATCTGCAGAGTTGATTGTAATCCTGCAGCTCATCTGGTTAGGCAGGTATCCTTTGATGAGGACAACAAGTGGTTGTGCGATGTTGGCAAATCCCACAGCAAATCTACATAGCAGTTAAAGAATTCAAGGAAACTCTGTGACTCCTTCAAGTTCTGAGGTCTTGACCAGGTGAGGAGGGCTTCCGTCTTTGCGGGATCTACAGGAATGCTGTCTACAGCAATAATGTTTCCGCTGCATTTGATGCTTGTCCAGCAACACTGGCATTTGTTCACACTGACCTTTAGCCTTTGCTCCCTTAGGCGATCAAACACCTTCATGAGCCTCTTGTTGTGTTCCTCCAGGGTCCTTCTGAACAAAATAAAATAATTCATGTAAACCATTACCTTCAGGTGGTTCATGTGACTGACAGTCTTTTACATGAGGTGTTGGAAATGTGCTGGTGCACCGGAAACCCCTTGTATCCTGATGAATTTGTACAATCCAAGCAAGCAGGAGAATGTCGTTTTCTCAACACCCACCGGATGCATTGGGATTTGGTAGTACCCACTACGCAGGTCCATGACCAAAATCGGTTTTCCCATCCTGATGTCCACCAAGAACGTCACATAGGACTACCATTTTAATACCAATATAGCTCAACATACGAAATATTTTCCATAGCCTTTATTGATGGAACTAATGACAAATGTTGCCAGTACTTGTAACATAACCATATGTGTTTACAGCTTGCTTGTTACCTCTTTGATATATGAAAGTACATGCAAATATCAATGTAATATTGCAGCCGCGTTGAGCATATAACTGGTATTTACTGCTTACTGTTATTTCTACGCCTTCCCACAATTGCCGATTCTTGTGCATGTGAATGTATACTTGCATGATCAATCCTTAGGGAGTCTACTTTACTCAATTCTCATTAGGACACCCAATGCCCAGCCATATGTATTGAGTGATCTTAGCCTTGGTCTCCACTTGCTAGGATTGTTTGCCAAGAAGGACCCTTTTTGGAATATTGACTTCTTTGTGCCTAATGGTTGCGTTCACCATATTATAGCCAACCTCTTGATACCTATCCACCGTGATCCTGATTGAGCCCCGCTTTTTGCCTACTGTACTGCTGTAATCCTGGGCGAGCCCCACATTTGCCTTTTGTATTACTGTATCCCTGGGAGAGCCCTGCATTTCCTTATTGCACTATTGTATTCCTTGGTATTCCTTGGTGAGCCCCGCATTTGCCCATTTCATTGCTGTATTCCTTAGGGTGCCTCAGACTGAGCCACTGTATTATTGTACAATATGAAGGGCCCCACATTTGCCTACTGTACTGCTGTATTCCTGGGTGAGCCCCACATTTGCCTATTGTATTATTGTACTAATGGGCGAACCCAGCATTCACTGAGTGTATTGCTGTATGCCTGGGAGAACCCCAAAGCTGTCTATTGTGTTATTGTATTCCCTAGTGATCCTCGCATTTTGTGCCCTACATTCCTGTATTCTATGGTGAGCCCCGCATTCGTCCATTGCATTGCTGTATTCTATAGTTGCTTCGCATCGAGACACTGCATTGTGATACTCTATGGTGTGCCCAGCATCTACCTATTGTATTGCTGTATTCTATGGCCATTTCTAAAGGTTTTATACTGCCATTTGAACCGTGCCACTGATTGTTGGACAGCTCTACTGGCACAGTAGCATACCAGACAGCATGTCAGACACACCTGCTTCTGTATCGCTTTGAATTACGCCTCAAATGCCGCGCTACTGCTTCTGCAAACTTTACTGAGCTGTATCTCACCTGCGTACGGTATACCCCATGTTATCACCCCAGGGGGAACATCCCCCCTCTTATATCTCCCAACCACAACATGCATGTTGCCTGCCTCCTCCTAGCTACCTTACTGTTCAGTCTAGCTCAGGCTCGCCATCACCTCACGCTGACCCATCATTCGACCTCAGAGCTTCCCAAAGTCACAACCATTATGACCCTGCCCCCTTCACTAGGGATCAAACCGTAGAAATTCCTACCTTCCCTTAACACCAACTCATGTCACCTCAACATCAGACCCACAACATTCTTACCTGGACTGTCCAAAACCCCCAACTCCTCTAAGGTCAACACCAAACCGGATACAGTAGCAACCCTAACTCCAGCACAATGAATTAATCTATATGCCAGGAAATGCACTCCTAACCAACCTTGCTCTACTATGGTCAGAAATGACAGGCTCTGCTAGACTTAACAATAATCTTGCCCTACAGTCTAACCCGCAAGACAAACCTTGCACTCCTAACTTGATACATTTCACAACCTCAAAGACACCCAAGAAAAATAGAGAGTCTCTAGAAAAAATGTAAACCAACCCCCCCGCCAATGACTATCCCCCAGCTAAAAGGAGGTCTAATCAATGCCATGCCACAGACATAGTCTATCTAATCACCACAGGTGACCTAGACTTCCTAGCTGTATCCAAGACCTGGCTACATGAAGCAGCTGGACCCTTCCTCGTGTTGGCCGTACCAGTCAACTTCACCATTGTGAGAGCTGACAGAGTCTCGTTGCAAAGGGGGTGGCATCGCCTTTATCACTAAATCTAGCCTACGGCTCAGAGCAACCCCCTCGCCTACTCTTAAGTCCTGTGAACTACTTACAGTTAAGCTTCCCACGTCCAAGACTAGCACCCTTACAATTCACTTAATATACAGACCCCCTGGCCTTATTGGTACCTTCGAAGAAGACGTCATGACATTACTTTCAGACAACATCAAGCCCTCATCCCAAATCTTGCTGCTAGGTGATTTCAATTTGGATTCTTCATGACCCTAACCATACACGAACCAAGGCACTACACAACGTCTTAACTGAACTGGGCCTTACTCAAAGAGTCAATCAACCTACTCACCAGAAAGATAGAACTCTTGACTGGGTAGCGGACATCAATACAGAGACCCCCATATCAGCTATCCTACCCTTAACTTGGACAGATCACCTTCTCATCTCCTTCACCACTCAGACCAAACGAGTAGAAACCAAAACCAAACTGATAGTGCCGCCCCTCCCTACGAGGAGCAAACAAAATATAACTACTGACAGGCTCTTGCCTCTCCTACTACCCACCTTGAACACCGCTTCAGAATCAGCGGACCCAGCCGAACTAGTTGAAATGTACAACGCCACCATGACCTCTGCGCTAGACGCCATCGTGCCTCTCAAACTGCGTAAAGGCAAACCCAAAGCCCATCTCAACACCTGGTTCACCCCACAGTTACAAATCATGCACGCAGAAAAAAGAAAACTCGAAGTTTATGGAGAAATCTCCCATCAAAAGAAAATAAACTCAATTTAACCGAATCAGCAAGTAAATACAAAGCTGAAATCCTTTGAGCTAAAAGAGAAACTTACAACAACCGGATCAGCAAAGCCAGTTCCAACACCAAGGAAATCTTAACGATCCTGAGGGAACTGGAATCCCTCATAACCCCTGAAGATCCCTGTAACAAGGATAAAATATGTTGCAGAGACATTCAAAATGCTCTGTAAAAAAAAATAGACACCCTCCAAAAAAAGATTGTAGCCAAAAGTCTCAATTTTGCCAAACCTGACTCAGACCCAGAACCGGCAAATCCCCAATTGAAATGCACTCCTGAATTCAAATTCTCACAAGTTACAATCATAGAGGTGGAAAAAATCATCACATCTCTCAAGCCTTCCAGATGCCAAGGCGACATCTGCTGCCCCCCTCAAATAATTAAAGAAGCTGCCAGAGACCTTGCCCCATTTATGACAAAATTAATAGACGCTTCATTTCGTACCTGCAAATTCCCAACCAACCTGAAGGACGCCTGGGTCATACCCTTGCTAAAGAAAGCCTCCCTAGACCCAACCATCCCCACAAATTACAGGCCAATTACACGGTCCCATTCCTCGTTAAAATTGTAGATAAGGTGGCCTACCTACAGATCCAGCACTTTCTGAAAACAAATAACCTCCTAGGACTCACACCACTTCATGGTACTGAAACTGCCCTGAAAAACCTAAAAATGCAAATTGAAGTCAATACTCAAGGACAAAAGGCAATATGCCCTGCTCCTCCTACTTGATGGCCGCCTTCGACTTGGTGGACCACACTATTGTCTGCAAGCACCTTTCCACTGCGGCTAACGTCTCGCACGAAGCCACTGATTGGATCCAACCCTTTCTTAACAGGTCGATGAGCGTATTCTCTCAGGCAGCTGCGCTGACCCCTGCCCAATCACATGCAGTGTGCCTTAGAGATCTTGTGTGTCCCCCATATATAAAATATATTCACTAAACCGCTATTCGACAAACTGGACCGTCTACGGATCATCTACACCAACAATGCAGATGATACCCAGATACTACTCCCCCTATCAGGCGACTACGACCGAGATCTAGTCTTCCTAAACAACACCTACCAAGTCATGGATGGCGGTCCATGGATTATGCCTGAATGACGAAAAGACAGAAATCCTAATCCTAGGTGCTCCAGCCCAACTCAATAAACTCGATGCACAATACTCTGCATTTATTATTGATGGCATCACCATCAAAGTGGCTCAAGAGACTAAAACCCTAGGCTTCTACTTAGACTCCACACTGAGCATGGGAAAACAAGCCAACGCCACTACATCCGCCACAGCGTACACTTGTAAGCCTATACATGCCTGCAAACCTTACCTATCCACTAAGAGCAGCAGCACCCTAGCGATAGCCCGAATTATGTCGAAACTCGACTACTGCAATGCCCGATATTCCTCTTCACATCTCGGGGTCAGTTTCTCACCTGAGTAGGGTCTCAGGCAGATATAGGGTCCATGTTCTGCTGGTGTCATGATACCCTCATTCAAAATATGCTTGAAAGCATTTGCCATGGAGGAAGAGTTCAGTATGGTGCCTCTATCCTCTGGTGTAGAACTGGTGCATGCTACTCCCAGGTGAACTAGGGTTGTTTGTTGGTGCAGCAAAGATGGCACCTACAGTGTTCACTGCAGGGTGAATGCATGCAGTGTTGGTCAAGGAAGGGCAGGGCAGGGCCTGAGCTAGGCATAGGTGGTGTGGATGGTAGGCTAGCCTTTAACACTGGCCAGGTATTTAATGCCCAAAGAGGATAGGACAATATTGAGTAACACCTGTGGATGCTAAGGGGCAACGTCTCAGCGTCGACTTTCTTAGGGCCATGGCAGACCAGGATACTGGTCCTTGCTGGGCCAAGGTCTTTACCCAGGCACTTGACCTAGCCTGTGAGGGACTCGAGGGACTCTAGGGACACCGCCATTTTGAGCACATGTTGTAGGGGTGTGCTCCATGCGACATCACCTATAAATAATTAATGGTCAGTCTTAAACCCCTCACGCTCAGCCCAGCTGGCTGCTGGAACCCCATTAATGAAGATGGTGCCTGTCTATCTGCTGTGGTGGCAAATCACAATTATTACAAGAATATAATCAAATCCTTTTCCACAAATGTGCACAAAAGAAAAATTGAAATTTACACTAGAAATATGTACACTAACCCAGAGAAGAGAAAGAGTAGGTATGCCTAGGTCGGTAGGTAGGGTCGGATAGGTATAGGCACACCAGAGGTGAGCTCAGCAGTGCCTCCAAGAAATGTAAGGGGGGTGGTCTTGCCGCGCTCCACCCATGCATCCGCATAAGGTTTGGTGGTGAAGGTCATGATGGCTAGCTTCCAAACCACATTTTCCCCCTTTTGTCTCCTGACAGGGGGAGCAAGAGACTGGATGCTCAGGGGCACACAATATTAACTACGGGCATCCTTGCCCTGAAAGCACTAAATGCACCCTGCACCTTGGCCAAGTTATCTTTTGAATTTTGGGCCGTGGTCTCTGAAGCAACAACAAATCTCCTAAATGGAGTTGAGGGACAGCTTCAACATGCCGGTAAAGAAGGGCAGTCATGAATTTCATGTTAAATAAATGGGCACAGTAAAGTAGGTGAAATGTGGCAGACGTTTGGCAGAAATGTAAAGGATTCACCTCCAGCTATGAACTGGAGCCAACTCTGCTGACTTTCTACCCATTTTCAGTGAAATTACTGCGGCAGAATTACTGCTGCAGTAATTCTGCCAAAAATGCCCCATAGAGTCCAATGTGAAAAAATGGAAACATACTCCGCCACCACCATGTGTAATCCAGCGGTAACTCTGCATGAGCAAGTGGAAGTAACCGAAAGTCCAGTGGATTTACAGACAGAATACCGCCCAACTCGTAATGACCCCCATTGTCAGGTGAGATTTCGTTCGATTGCTGATTTGGTCATGTACTAAGCAGAGCTTGATGTAACGTTACCATTACAGGAGTTCAAATTAACATAAAACACACTCGGGCCTATAAATATTTTCTTAAATTATTTCAACATCTTCACAAAACCTCTCTCTTTCTTCCTTGAAGCATAATATATCTGTAAGGCATATAATGTCAAAGAGCCCACGTATGAAAACTTTAATATCATTATACATCTTCATTAAGGAGACTTCAACATCATCACACACTATCCATGTGAGGACTTCAATATCATCACATATCAACCCTGTGGGGACCTCAACATCAGCACACACCATCCATGTGAGGACTTCCATATCATCACATATCAACCCTGTGGGGACCTCAACATCAGCTCACACCATCCACGTGAGGACTTAAATATCATCACATATCATCCCTTTGGGGACCTCACCATCAGCACACACCATCCATGTGAGGACTTAAATATCATCACATATCATCCCTGTGGGGACCTCACCATCAGCACACACCATCCACATGAGGACTTAAATATCATCACATATAAACCCTGTGGGGACCTCAACAACAACACACACCATCCATGTGAGGACTTAAATATCATCACATATCAATGCTGTGGGGACCTCAACATCAGCACACACCATCCATGTGAGGACTTAAATATCATCACAGATCATCCCTGTGGGGACCTCACCATCAGCACACACCATCCATGTGAGGACTTAAATATGATCACATATCAACCCTGTGGGGACCTCAACATCAGCACACACCATCCAGTTGGAGGATTCAATATCATTGCATTCCATCTCTATGGGACCTTGAGCATAATTACAAACTATTCTTATGGGGCCTAATATGCCATGACACACCATCCCTGTGAGGACCTCTTTGTCATCAAACAACATCCCAGTGGGGACCTGAACATGACCACACACCATCCTTTTGGTGGACTCAGTACCATCATATCAGCTCTATGGGGACTTCAGCATCATGCCATACTATTTGTATTCACATACCCTTTTATGGCCAATTGGGTGCATCTGTGGCTTCATTTGCATCACCTGAATGCATTTTCCTTCGCCTTTTGGGTATTTTTGGTTAGAATCGGCCACTATTTTTGGCTGTGTTTCGTTCAGTATTTTAACCTGAAGATAGGATGGAATTAGCATTTTTATTTCCAGCTCTAATTCCACTGGAGGATGTATCCCCGGGGGAATTATCACTGGTTTTCATTGCTTATTCCTCCAGTGCTAATTTCTTCAGGGTTAATTCCACCAGAGGAATTAGCGTCCATTTTCAATAACCCGTATATCAGCAGACTGATCAAAGTGGCGGCAATTCCAGTACTGCCACTTTGACCCTTAGAGATGAACTTGTAATGAAACCAAATTAGTATCAATTAAACATTAACCCTGTGAATATGTTTGTGTAATCAGACAAAATGTGATGCCAACATTCAATTAATTCACATATCAGACTATAGACAAGATGACATCAGTGCACATAATGTGTTGTCTTCACAGTGTGGACAAGATGACATCAGTGCACATAATGTGGTGTCTTCACAGTGTGGACAAGATGACATCAGTGCACATAATGTGTTGTCTTCACAGTGTGGAATTCAATTTCATCACACACCACCCCTATGGGGACTTCAACAAAATCACAGAAAAATAAGGAAGTAAAGTAAGTCACATTGTGATTGGTTTGTTACAAAGTAGCCAATGCTTAAAATGAATCTGGATGTGTGTTGTGCAATGAGGGAAGACTTATGTTGCGTATCAATTATATTCAATTCTGTAAACATACAAAATACACAAAAAACAGCTTAATTTCATTATTTTACATTTAAACGCAGAGTTCAGGCCATTTAAAACACAATTGAATTTGTGTATAAATGGTTCCCATGAATCTGCTGTCTGCTGCCTAAGCATGTAGGGCATCTGATTTATCAAGTGTGTTTAAATTCCTGTCTGTGTGTTGATGACTGCAATACCACACCCACCCTGCGGGGGCAGAGCTGAGTAAAAAATCAACACACCAAAATAAACACAGGTCCCCACAAAGCCATTTTTTAAAAAGTTCTAAAAATTGGCACAGATGTCTTTTAAGTTGTTTTAAGTCATTTGGAAGGCATTACCATGTGGGGACTTGGGTTTAGGTCCCCACAGTGAAATCAAGTCCCCACAGCGTGTGCATGTTTACACACCCAAGTCCCCACAAGGATAGTAACACACACACACACACACACACACACACACACACACACACACACACACACACACACACACACACACACACACACACACACACACACACACACACACACACACACACACACACACACACACACACACACACACACACACACACACACACACACACACACACACACACACACACACACACACACACACACACACACACACACACACACACTTCCTCCCAACAGACAACACAACTCTACATCTCTACATACTGCATTCAGGCTAATGCACTGTTAGGGAGAATGCTTATGAATGTCCTAATTTCCATCACCTTAGAGACCCCCAGCAACTTTGCTGGATTTTGAGGACTTGATTTCTTTACCTGGAAAGAGTGTGAGCCGTTTTTCCCACACTTTCATGTGTTTTCATGTGTGTTTTACACTTGTGTTCTTTGAATATGGTGTTTTGGATGACCCTATAGGCATCATATGTTCATGTGTGTTACACAGGACCTTCAGTGCAGTGACACAGGGATGTCTTTTAGACTTCCTCAAGGTGTAAATACCTTCTATGGGATTAACTACTGTTTCCCAGAGAATGTAAAGTGAAATTGACTTTACTAGTCTTTTCCAAATTCCTAGACCCAGCACACATCAGCTAACAATGGAGTTCTGGAGGGGTTACATAGTATCCCCTGTGCCTAAATACTCATGTAGCAGTCAAATGCTACCCTACCTGGCAGTGGTTTTACAACAAATTACTATGATTTTTCCCGACCGCGAACACCGGTAGCGAAAAATCACGGGAGCCATGTTTGTCTCTGTGTGCCAAACCAGGTTTGGTCCCTTTGTTTGTTTGCCTTTGCCGTGCTTCAGGACTGAAGACCACCTCTGGTGTCTGAGTGTCTGGGGTGGGCAGGAACTGAGGAAGGTGCCCGAAACTCCCTGTGCTTAGTCTCCTAGGAGACCCAAATGCACTCTGACATGATTGGCTGGCTGACTGTCCGGCAAGCACAGCCACCCTGCTGAGTGAGTGAAAGCTGGGCTGGAATGAATGGGAGAAAACTGTTTAAAAGGTGAGTCTCCTGGACTGGAAAGCAGAGTCGACCACTGGAATGAAAGAACCAAAGAGGAGCTGGAACAGGATGGCTGCTGCAACTCCTGGACCATTGGGTTTCCCGGTGAAGCCCTGCTGCAGGTCCAAATTGCCAAAGCCCCATTCGACAGAGAAGCTCCTTCAAGGATGGCTTCTTCCTTTGAGTTGATGGGACCAATCAACTCGTAAGACACCTGTATACCATTCTCAAGGCTGGTTAGGATTAACCAGGGAGAGGGACACAAGCTTGTATTCTTGAAGCTACAGCTACTGGACACTGAAGTGACTACATCTTGTTTTCTTTCTTCGATGATCCCATGCAGTTCAGGAGTCCCCCGACATCCTTCCTCTTCTCCCCACAACTGAGGCTCAGGAACAGTGAGATCTGCAGGAACTGCCAGGAAACCAAGACTTCAGCAGCATTTGTTTCTTCATAATAAGGTACTGTGCCCATTCGATTGAGAAAAACTCTCTCTCGCAGTGAACGTTTATGAAACTTTCCCAACCTGCAGGCCTAATCAGCGTGTGACCCGACATATGATTCCTTTTCCCCAAAACTACTTCTAAGACCTTTGGCAAAGATTTTACCGTTTGATACCAGAACTGCTATTTCCTATCCAGAACACTAGCCCATTGACTTTGGCCTGGCCTATTGACTTGAATTGAACTATTCTGGTGAACTGAAACTATTTGCACTGTCTTCCAAGTATCTGTGATCTATTCTGCTAATTTATGCCTTTTTACTCCTTTTGAAAGTTACTGAAGTGCCATGTTTCTCCCACTTCAGGGGAGCCTAACTTGTTCAGCAACGTATTGGTTTAGTATTGAAGTATATCTGTGTATATTATTAAGTTGCCTAACACTAGTGAATGTTTTATAAATGATTGTGTAAATAAATGAATAAGTGTTTCACCAAGAAACCTTGAGTTTAAGTGCCTACTTGAACCGCTGTGATTGTAAGTCCTCTGTGTAATATCTTCTGCTGCTCACATTCCCTCTTGAGATAATCCTGACTGCTCAGCCCGGCTACCACTAAACTTTGTAGTACAGACTTATACCAAAGGTTGGTTTTGCTTACATATGTAGCCCTAATTGTATGTGGTGGTCCCAGAGGGAACTGCATACAATTCTGTCTAACATGCACCCTAGCACAACAGGTATAGGAGGGTTCCTTCTGGACACATGCATCAAAACAACATCCGAGTGTTGTTTAACTTTCCATCCATCCCAACACATATAGCCTAGCCCCATTTTTTCATGATCCATCAGAATGCCCAGATACCATGCAAATAACAGTTTAAACCCAGTAGCAAAACATATCATACCATAGCATAACACTACACAGCATAAAGTCATTATTGAGTGCAAACCTGGATTTGGGAGGCAACAGCACAGTGTAAACTATTAGTTAATACAGGTATACATTTAAACACCGGCTAATGGGGAACAGTCCTTCCTAATGACATAATGTACTACTGGTATAACATTTAGGATGACAGGGAACAATTAAAATGTCCATTTAGTTTGGAATATGTAACAGTGTGGAAAGGAGGGTGGTAGTGGGACAGGGGGTGGCCTTTAGGATATGGCATGAGGGCAGATACTGGGATGAGTGTGTTTCAAATATTAATCATACTGGGTGTCAAAAGGGGGAAGTTTGGTGAGTGGTCCAAAATAGGGCTAGTCTCATTCAACCACTTGCAGATGGAAATCGGTCTGGGTTTCCAAAAGTAGGCAAATAATCTCAAATGAAATCCAAATACATTTTGCTCATAATTTTTCATTATATGCATCAGTAAAATGTGGTCAATTTTTATTATTCAGTAAGGAGCTCTGCCTTACTGAATGTGGATGGAGAACACCAACTTATTGCCTTATAGTGTTACAACAACCTCAGCATAGGCAGAGATATGTACCATTCTTGATTTGATGTTCTCCTTGCTAGGAGATCCTCTGAATTGTTTACCTGTGCTTAAATTATACGATCTCTCAATTGTTATTTTATTTTTTGGTCAAAACAATGAATTCAAAACTTTATCTTGATAAAAATGTGACCAGTAATTGAAAATGCTGGATTTCATGTTGGTAATGAATGGCCTATTTTATGCAGACCCTACTGGGTTAATGGATCTGTGTTTTGTTTCATTCAATCAGTTAGCTTTATTTCAGCCATGCGCACTAAAAGCAGAGACATTCATACAAACCATAAATAATAACATAACCATAGAAAATCTAGCAAATCACAATATAGCAGCAGCGTTGTGCAGTTAATACAGGGATATAAACAAAAATATGAAGTAGAGTTTACAGATAATTAGTTGTCAGACATCAGCTTGTTCTTCTCAGGTCATTGAGCAAGTGCATAAAAGTGCATATAAATAGAACTCCACACACAAACGAACAACACAATAACAGACAAGATCACCACATCAACAATCAACAATTGTGCTCAATATACAAAACCTAAGGACACAGCTAATCTTCAAAAATGTTTAACTTCATTTAAAAGCCATAGTTACAATTGAAGAAACCACATTAAAAACTAAAAAAAGAAGAGCCATGTTTCAGTAATGTGCGGGCCTCACTCCTTTTCCTAACAGTAAACAGATTCCCCATTGACTTGAGCCACCTGCGCCTACCAGCAGCATCATAAAGTTAACAGTGAAAATAAAGTGCATTTCATGTTCAACAAAGGTAATGCAGACTGGACATAATGCAGATTTATTCTTTCCCCAATGAGCGGTAAACTATGCAAATGGGAGAATACAAAGACAAAATTTTCTGTAGAAAGACTTAGGCCCTCATTACAACCCCGGTGCTAAACCATGGCGCTATTAGCACCATGGTTGGTGCCGGTGTTGTAACGAGTCCGTCATGGTGGAATGGGGAAATACCGCCCCATTCCAAGGTTGGCGGGGCGGTATTTCCCCATTTCACCATGGCCCTTCCCCATTCACATTTTCGCCCCATAGGGCTCAGTGGGACTGGGGAAGGCGTTAAGTACGGTACCGCAAATTGCTGTACCGTAATTAGCACTGAGGTCCCTTTGCGGCACCCTACTTTAACGGCTGGTAAAACCAGCCGTTAAGGTCGGGTCCCGCAAAGGGACCTCGTAATCAGGCGTTAAGGGTTTAACGGCGCCATTAAACCCTTAACGCCAGGATCGTAATGACCCCCTTAATCTTCCTTCCCGCTTGATAGTCCAGATAAGGTTCTATTGTGAGGCTAGACTAAGCCAAAATATAGTTTGCTGACAAATGGCTGGCATAAAATAGATCTAGCCTAGCTATCAAGACCCAATCATGAAAATGCCTCTTGAGAACGACCTTGGACTGCAGGCCAAGTCTAGATGGACTAAGCCATAATGACTCAAGATCAAGGATCGAGAACATTGATTTAACGTACTTGAATCACAGCAAGGATTTACCACCACTCCTTGCCAATACACCGGCAAAGCTCTCTCTATAAAGAATAAGGTCCTCCGAGATCCAGATCTTAAGCCAGTACAGTATGGGTTTCAACATAATTTCGTATTTGATTTCAATGACCCTCATTACAACACCAGCGCTAAACCACGGCGCTATTAGCACCATGGTTGGTGCCGGTGTTGTAACGGGTCCGCCATGGTTCAATTGGGAATTACCACCCCATTCCAAGTTTGGCAGGGCGGTAATTCCCCATTGAACCATGGCCCTTCCCCATTTCCATTTTCGCCCCATAGGGCTTAATGGGACGGGGGAAGGCGCTAAGTAAGGTACCGCAAATTGCGGTACTGTACTTAGCACCAAGGTCCCTTTGCAGGTCCCTACTTTAACGGTAGACCAGCCGTTAAGGTCGGGTCCCGCAAAGGGACCTCGTAATCGGCGTTAAGGGTTTAACGGCGCCGACACCTTTTACGGCGCTGTTAAACCCTTAACGCCAGGGTCATAATGACCCCCAATATGTGCTAATTCGAATGCTACCGGTGCTGAGGGAGCAATGCAAGGTAAACTAAAAAGACGCTACAGGAATGTATTTTAGACTACCTGGAGGGAAGTGCAAGGGACATAGCCCCACAATTCAGCTCCAAATGAAATTGCAGGTATAGCCTGATCCTTTCACGGCCTCAAAGCAGAGGAAACTAATCTCCCTCCAAAGCGGGCAGAAAAGCCAGCAACCACGCTAGATTGTCTCCTGTCAGAACACTCGTATCTACCTGTATAGACCATTTCAAATTGCTAGAAAAAGTTACTGCTAAGTATTCAAATGAATCCATAGATTCTAGCAGAAGGTTATTCACATCGAGTTTGGAGAGAGCAAGGTAGGCTAAACCTGCAGAATGACATGTCATTACTTTTGTAATTGCTGAGTTCTTAAAATTGCTTTGCCAGATTTAAGACTTTTTGGAATACATTTACCGGACATTTTAGATCTTGAAATTGTTGGTGAAGTATCTTTGATTCCTTTTCAAATCAGATGGAAGGTATCTGCCTTTATTTTGATCCTGCGTGTAGGAATTGAAGTAAAAAAAAAAATGAGTGCAGACCATCGTCTCCAATTGACCTTTGCACCCATTAACAGCCGGGAATATTTCAAAGTGTATTCTGGTTGCGGTCATTCTTAATTTCGCTCTGCATACCTTGGAGAAACAATTTGCGCTGCCACAACCCTTACACAATTTGGTTTGACAGAACAGTGGATCAGTGAGTTTGTCGGATTTCCACAATTGTGAAGGCAATGCCCGGTTCTGATTGGCTGCTGCCAGAAAGTCTTTCATGTTCCAATTTGCAATAATGAGAGCTTCCTCGTGAGACGTTAGTACAATTGCTTGCACCATCAATGCTGTACGAGAGGTTTCCAGCTTGTGGCTTATTCCCATTTCAAATCGTCTGTAGTGAGATCCGAGGTTCTTGCAGGGCACATTTGCATAACTTGCTGGAACTGCAGCATTACATCATTTAGGCTCAAATGTCATCTTCAGCGTCTGGTTACTTGAATACTGTTGCCACATGTTGTACCAAGACATGAACGTTGCCCATAGGCTGATCTTGTGCTTGGGTGGCCCTTCACAGATGAAATGTGAACTGCGTGTGACAATGTGCCCTAGCATGGGAAATGCATAGACATGTTGCCACAAGTGACAAGAACATCCTGTGCACATCATTTGAAAGAAGGTGTAACAGCATAGACCGATTCACCACCAGTTCAATCACCACCAGTTCAGCCACACACATTGCAAAACAGTAATTCTCCAATCTGGGTAACCACATTTATCATCTGAGGTCAGTTCTGCACACATTGTCCCTGATGTCAAATGTGAGGTTTTGAGAAATGCCATAAGGAGGGCACCTGCCGGCACAGGAGCAGTTGCTGCTACTGAGTTACTCGTAATGAGGGAGCTGGTGGAGGTTGTGCAGCAAAAAAGTGAAGGTACCTCCTCCTCAACACAAGCTGTTATTTTTCTGGGGCAGTATGGAACAGACAATGAAGGGCACAGGCAACATGTATTGAGTTGGCTTCCTGCTCAACATCTCTGTCCTAAATGCAGGCACTTTATTATCTCGGGATGGTATCTTACAACCCATGGGTGAGTGAGCGAGTGAGTGAGTGAGTGAGTGAGTGAGTGAGTGAGTGAGTGAGCGAGCGAGTGAGTGAGAGCTTGCATGAGGGTCTGAGATTTCGAGCTCAGTCAGAGTTGAGGAGTTTCAATACAATTCAACACATAACAGCTATGACAGTTAAAGTGTGTTCATCATTGGGCATGCACTTCCCTTTCTCACCTGTCCACAGCAATTGCAACCAGCGTGAAAACAGAGGCTGAGACCGACATCCCTTGCACAAGTCCACTCATTTTGCACACTGCATTGCTGAAGGGCCAACCTGAAAGAGTAATGAATAGAGTAAACCCTTTAGAGGAGGCATGTTAAAGTAAGTTTTACATTTAAATAAAAAGGCATAGGTCAACCATTTGATGAGCACACCCATGTTAACTACCTATGTCACAATTAGGGTGCTTTATTCCAAAGTCTTTATTAATAAACTCTAATGTATTTATCAATCAATGTGTCTGTCTGTGTATCGTTTCACACAACTACTGTCTTGTTATGAGGACTATGGTTTAAATAAGCTCTTTTCATAGACTCAAAGAATGAAGGTGTCTTCATAAAATATACCATTAAACAGTTACAGATACTTTAAGCTCCCCATGTGTATGAAAGACATATTATACCAGCAAAATACATATGTTCTTTCCAAACTAATTGAATTGGATAATGCCCATTAAGTGTCTACCAACTCACGATATGTGAAGGGAGATGGGTACACATTCTTTCTTGTAGTGGAAGGCTTCTTAATTAGAAGCAAAATGCACTCAGCATTACAAGCATCACATTGTGGGTACTACTGTTTTGGGACCTGTGAGCTGAAATCATGGTTACATCTGAAACCTCATACATGTCATCCTGCTGTATTAATTGCGTATTTAGAACACATTTTCATTCTTTAATGCCCCAGCAAACAATTCTAGAAATGTGATTGTAAACAGGCAACATGTGTGTGTGTGTTACCCATCTGACCTATTAAACAATGAGCCATTACAACTCCTGTGCATTTGTAGAGTTGGGGACAAAAGGATACACATCAAACGATACTTTGAAAAACATTTGGAAAATGACATATTAAATACCAATTGTTCATCAGGAGCGGGCAATCAGAACACCTGCACTACAACATCATATATTTAATACACATGCATGTTTGTTGTAATGATTATGAAAGGTTAAGAGCTTGACCCTGCCAGGGGTGCATAAGCATTCTTCCCAACCCAGTGTAGGAGGATTACCAGGGCAAATGCCAGCACCTGTCCTACCCCTGAGTCAGCGTGAGGATTTGGAGTGCTCAGTCCCTGAACACCCCCTGAATGTACCTCGAATTTACTGATCAGTACCTCGTGCGATCACCCAATGCCATACAGCATCTGTTCTGGCCGGAGTTCTCTTTGTTTATTTGCAGAAATACCAGGACCAGAATGAACTGCCTAACCAAAAAAGTACAGCGGGCGCAGAAGAAATAAACGTCTTTCAGGAAGATTCAAACAGCCTGGCGCCTGTTCAGAAAGGGAAGCAGTAGTCATTGCAGCCGGAAACCAGCGAAGCACCAACCCAACATCCACTCTGGACCTTAACAAAGACTAATCGAATTGTCTCAGACCAAAAGAGTGTGAAGATATGAGTTTTTTGTACCATTGCAATACAGTGACCCACCGCTGGGGAGAAAGGACAGCCACAGATTGGGTTCCAGAGTCAGGTGGAAATCATAGCCAATAAAGGGATGAGAGAAGGCAAACAACAGGAAGACACAGGTATTAAAGACCTGTGAGAGTGGCAGATTGTGTGGGGTGTTCGGTACAGGTCAGGAAGTTTGAAGGTGAACTGAGAGACTTGAAGTTTGACAGAAAAGAGTGTAGAGCACTGCAGAATATGTAAACACGTTGGTTAGGGGTGCAGGTGCTGTATTGTTTGTGAGAAGCAGTGGAGCCTAGTTCAAAGATTGAAGCTGTGGTTGTGAGTGTCCGCGCTTAGAAACCTCTGGGTATTAAGCACGTTATAAAAACCCAATCATATCATATCATTAGTGAGGAGAGGGTAGCAAGTGAAGGACAGAATAGAGTAAGAGTGGGCATAAGAGAGAGTGAGTGTGCGAGTGAGAGAAGTACAGGGTGGAGACAGAAAAATAAAGTGTGGGAGTGAATGGTAGAGTGAGAAAGAGGAGTTGTCGAGGGAAACGATAGAAGTGCAGAGAGTAGAAGATGGAGGAGAGTAGCTATAGATATGGGAGGGGAGAGGTATGTAAGAAGATCGGAGAGACAGAAGTGGATCAAGGCCTTAGGAGAGAAAGGAGAAGGTGAGAGTGTAAGAATCATGGTTGTTCACACTGCACTATTTTCAAAATACTCCATAAATATATTCATTGGAACTGGCAGAAAATCCCCCCATCGAAATTAATGTAACATTTAGAAAGACGTTTGTTTGTGGCAAAAAAAAAAAAAAAAAAAAATTAGTACTATACCTAGTTGAAGTTTAAGAAATGAATGGTTGATGGTACTGATTGTTAAATATGTGTATTTTTGCCTGATGACATCTATGTAATGTTTGTGTATGTTGATGTACGTTCACACGAGTGAGCATTTTTGTGGTGATATAATGCTCAGGATTGTAAGCAATACATCAGTGGTGTCATTGTGAAATGGTCCTCTTGTTTAATCAAGTCTTGTAAACAAATGTCAATCAATTCTGACAAAGGTTCACGCATGCTATCCTTTTGTGGCAACATGGGTCTTCTAGGCAGGTTTATGATAGGGAATCTTTGACAGGCATTAAACAATCAGAATCATGGGATTTTGAATAAAACATCTGCTGTTTTATTAACATATCCAGGATCCAATCTAGTGTGTAGCTAAGATTGATTACATGCCATTATTGATTCTGTCAGGTGCTATCCTGTTTCTGATAAATATTTGTATCATGATACATGTATAACTACTGGGATCATTGTGATCCTAAAATTCTAATGATGCAGATGTAGCACCACACTCCACTGAACCAGACCACACTGTGAGCCATGCCCAATGACACAAAGCACATAAAGAGAGCCTGCACTGGTGTCTTGGGTGACCTATAAAATGTCAAGGTCAGATGAAGAGAAGAAAGACGAAAGGCCCTCATTTACCAGCCTCTATTTTCAGATGAATTTGTTGACTTAATTTTCACTTGCTGTCACTAGCAGGGTTTGGACAATGCCTGCTTGAATATGAAGAAAACACCCATCCTGTGATTATTATATGATCAAAATTCCTTTGTTACATATTTAATATATGAGATATTTTAATCCCAGCTTTATCTTATTGCAATATATGGGTTCTCGTACATGACAAATTTCAATCAAACATGGTTCTGAGATTTCTATTGCAGCAATATCGATGGATGAACTCTGCCAGCTCATCCCATGCAAGACATATGCTCTTCTGGTCCTACACAGCCAATCGGAGTGCTTGCAACATAATAACACATCACATCCTCATAAATTGAATCAAATCAGAGGCACACTCTGTTTGAATTATTGACCTTACCTTCTACATGCATGATTTTTCACAGCAGATTTATATATGGCTCCGTCCTCCCCACACTTTATCACATGTACCTGGTTATTTTGGGGAATACTGCTACATCTTCGGCCATCTGACAGGTAACACACATCTTTGCATGGTATACTCAGTTGCTGATATGCAATACCAAAGCAATATAGACTAACTCCCTTACAAGATCAAATCTTGGAGGAATGACAATTCTTTCTCCCAAATACTCAAGAGAAGGAATGTATGACCCTCAGTTCCACCGCAGATTTTCTTAACCTGTATCTCAGATGTGCCAACCTGGTTATTCTGGACCACAATATTTTCATATCCAGAAACATCAAAATCTTGGGTGTCACCTCAATTAACTATTTATTTTTTCGAGACCCATTATGTCACCACCCTTTCTTTATATCATGTGCACTCTTATGATCATTACATTATATGCAGAAAAACACTGACATAACTATTCAGTTTCCCCCTTACAATGAAGTTGCAGATTCTCCTGACCTACACTACCACACTCATTACAAAATAAAATCATCAAAGTCAGAATTCACTATTTTCTAGAATGTGTGCACTGGCATCCCTTCAATTAGAGGGCTACATTTAAACGTCTTCTATGTTGTTCATAAGGATTTCACAGGACAATTTCAAATGACTTCAACAAATTAATTTCTCCATCTTAATTCTAGAAAAACACCCTCAGCTCTTTCACCATTATGCTGATCAATCTAAGGCATGAGTAGGAATGCCTGAAGGAGTGGGCAGGGTAGTGGAAATCATTAAAGAAAGTGGGCGACCATTGTAGAGTGAAAGACAGTAAAGTTGAGTTCAATGTATTGAGCAAGTGAGAGAAAGAGAGAGAGAGAGAGAGAGGGAGAGAGAGAGAGAGAGAGAGAGAGAGAGAGAGAGAGAGAGAGAGGCGCCTTTTGCTGTCCCAACTTTGGTTTTATGTGTACATTTTTCTAAATTATCAACCCTTCATTTGACTTTCATGGTTCTCACATCTGGTGCATTAAATGTAGATTAGACAGAGATCCAGGCATGACAATATAACACGAAGTTCATGTGGGCTTTCTTGGCATTCTCCCTGGCTCTATACATTCCCTTGCTCTGCTCCCCAAAGACAGCCATTCTCGAAGCTTACGAGCAGAGACAAACACACGTCTTGCTCCGTAGCAAGGTTTCTTTGCTCATCCGCTGCGCTAGTATTGCATTCACACGGCTAATGTCGTAACTGCGCCTTCTCGTTTTTCTGTTTTACTGTAAATCACAGGTCATTGCAGACAGAACAGCATTGCTCTGCACACTCCATTCATTAGCAGATACTGAATAAGGCAGAAAAAGGGCAGCCAGTAGAACCACTGAGACAGTGATTGGGGAGGCTTTCTATGCCTCCAATTAGGCCATCATAGGGTGCAGTCGCAATCCACGTAGCAGCCAACCAATGGCCAAAGGACTTGCTTGAGGAAAAGCCCATTGCCAGGCAGAGGTGTAGACAAGTGAGCGGGCAAAGCCCACCCAAAATCTGAAAATGGCCACTCAACAACGTTGTGTAGGTGTTTACAGATGTTAACGTCACTGTGGTGGCCTCTGCTACGTTTGCCTCAGGTCCCCCTTGCTAGACAATCCTGACTACGCCTCTGTTGCCAGGAAACATCACATGTAACAGAGTCAAACATTGCATGTGGCATAGTCAAGCTAAGGCAGCACAGGTTGTGCTGGTGCTCATACCATTTCCTGGACTTTTAAGAAGTAATCAAGACTCACTAGGCATGGTGAGATTTGCATGGCTATTATCAGGCATTGTGGGGACTTCTTATACCCAATTGAGCACATGGGGAATGGCCACACTTGTTACTGGACAAATAGATAACCAGCCATTACCGGCATTTGGGGGCATGTACGAACGGATTATTACCATTAATGAGCATGTGGAAACTAGCGAGACATTTGTTTTTCCTGGAGACGTTGTGACTACTTATATCTATTGTTTGTCTTTTTGAACTGGCAGTACCTCCTATGGGACATGTTGCGACTGGCTGTAGCTGTTCATCAGTCGATTGCTATTCATGTTCCTGTCCGTGGTGCACGTGGGAACTTCCCACGCCTGTTACTGGAACATGTGTGGACTGTGTGAAAAAACAAAATAGCTCCCACTCCTAATTATTCTCGCACACGTATTTACTATTCTGGCAACTGAACGTGTCTCCATGTTCATGATGCAAGCAGTTAAAAATACATGTTTGGATTCGTGCTCAGATGAAGAAACCAACCTACGGTTCCTTCCAGCAAAAACAGTGGAAGTAATAGTTTGCAAAAGAGGCACTTAAATAGACCAATACAAGCAAACAAACACTTCGTTCATTAATACTATTCAAAATCCAATAAATCAAAAACCAATTGACTCATCTGTTATAGCACTAGTAAATATAATTGATAAAAAACGTGAAACAAGTTAACATCTCCATACACAATAATCAATCTATTTACAAAATAGGGTTCTGCAGTTCTCTCTGAATTGTATCCCTTTACCACAATACCCTTATTTTGTATTGCTTGATGTGAAATTTACCTTAAATATATTTGTCAATGACAGGCTCATCAGAACAGCGTATGATATTGCTAATTACTGTTGTCGTCATTTAAATCTGTTACCTTGCATCTCTGTCGTGCAGAATATGGCAGTATTCTCTGCCACTGGCTGTTGGAGACAGTCGCTTACGTTGCTGGTTGAGTACACATTGTTTAAGCTTCAAGGGACTGCCCTGCTCTCTGTGCCTAGAGAGACACAACACACAGACACATCTCACTGGTAACACCCAGTAAGGCACACACATGTAGCAGGTGTTGCTGGTGGTACTCTGGCTCAAAACAGAGTTACCTATCAATTCCGTATAGGGGGCTCCCATATTTTTTTCATTGTATGAAAAACAAGAGTTTGTCTCTATGTACCTAAGCACAATGCATATGTGAATCCCCTGCTCTCTGTGCCTAGATAAATGGCCACACAAATGAGCTCCAACACGTCAAACACATTTGTCTTGGGTTGCCGGTGGTGCTCTTGTTAAAGGGAGAACTTTTAATGTTGGACTGACTTTGAGGGTGGGGCCAGACTGATATGCAAATTGATATTTCTTCTTCTGCAAGGTACAGTGAGATAACATCTGGTTGCAGACCCTCCTGATTGTGACCTGCCCTAAAGAGCAGGTTATATGGGAGTGTTTGTTCCGAGAAGGCACTTTTGAAATTGATGAGTGAGTCATTTACTAGCCCTTTCGGAGCTACACCATGCTTCCAATTGTAGAAGCACTTTCACTGGAACCTTCCTGAAGCTTCAAGTATAGTTGGTCCTGATTGGAGGAGTGAGACACTTTAAAGCTGCTCTGAGGTTGTTTGCAAGTTTGTCTTTGCTGGTTGGGTACACCTTGGGTACACCATGGCATGTTGCCAACCAGTAAAGGCCTTGACACAATAATATGGGGTTTTCCTTGAATCCAGGGGAGGAGTATGGCAGTATGTAGTGTGTCCGGAGTAAGACATGGCTCCATTAGCTTTTCCACTGACAGAAGGTTGCAAGATGGACGGATTCTCTTTGTTGCAATGTTTCACCTGGGTGCACTCTAAGTCTATCATGATGCTTTTGGTCCCTGGAAACATGTGGCATGGGCATTTGTTTTATTTAATTGGACGCAATAGATCTTACAAATTGAATTGTTTCTCAAGGCTATCGGGCAATTTGCATTTACTGTTCTGATTGATAAGATGTCATCTATTCCTTTTATATTAATGGCAAAATGTATTCATCCTAAATGTTAAGTGTCATGTGTTGATCCACATCTTAGGTGGATAATTCTTGTATTCATGGATGTGTTTTATACACTTTAACACTTTGATTTTTTAAATGAATAAAAGTGTTATATTTCTTGGGTTGCGATGCCTAATAGAAAAGCAGCTCCCTATATATGTGTGAAGTCTTTCCCCCGGGCCCCAAAAGGAAAATCCTTGCAGGCACTATTGAACAATATCTAAATAAAAAGGGATTGAGTGAGTTTTATTGAAGGATAAGTGCAGCTTGAAGCATACCTGAACGGCAAAACTAGAATTCTGAAGCAAACCGGGCTAGGAGCTAGCATGACGTTTTCAAATTAGAAAAACCTATGTCCTTACCCCGCAGAGGTAAGTTAGCTGCACCATTGGATACTCAGTGGCAAAGGCAGGTTGTGGTGATGCCAGTAAACAAACGAGCCATTAAAGCAGCAGTGACAGGAGGTAAACCTCTGTAATTGGGAAATCCACAATCAATAAAGGGCACTCTTAAATCAATGAGTATGGCCTAAATAAATATATCTACCCAGAAGAAAGTACTACTGGTTGTAGGTAAGTATCTTAATATTGCACATGAGGTGTGAGTAGAGATTGTTTGTGCACCAATGGGTGAGCGCCAAGGCAGATCAATCAACTTCCAGGTCAAACTCTTTGAGGGAAAAAACCCATATGAAAATACTATTCATAAATCCAGTTCGGTCTCTGGTACTCAATCTGGTAGCATTTTTCTTTAAATCATATATTAATCTTGTAGTTGCCATTCCCACATGGTGTCGAAAAGGACACTACCCCAGGGTCGGACTGGGGCATACAATTGCCTCAGGCACCAACGAAAAAGCAGCCAACAGTTGCAAATGGGAATTGATTCCTTTTCTGAAACGGTTTGAATAGTACCCAAGGGTGAGTTTTTTGATAAAATGTGCTTTCAATTTGACCCAAAAAACTGGCCCACTCAAGCATTTTGCGTTTTTGGTTCGTCCATGGGCCTGTTGCACTACAGGCCAGTCCAAGCCTGCACTACCCCCGATTCATGTAAATATAACCCACTAATGCCAGTAAAGAATAGTGCTGCTCGAAACCTAGGATCGAAGCAAAAGGTAAATGTGATTGAATGACCGAAAATAAAACCCCAAACCTCCCATCAGAAGCTGTACCATGGTAATGGTATTAACTGGTGTGCCGCCTTCAAAAATAACATCTATGAAGAAATATCTTCCTTATTTAAAAATCTTGTACACTTGCTGAATAGCCAGATTTAGGCTTTTACCTGTCAATAGAAATTATATTAAGGTGGTGGGCAGGGTATATGAAGTGATGAAAAGGCCCTAATATTTGGCAGGAAATCGTGTTATTAATTTGCACACTATGGATGAACTGACTGCCTTCCCTCTGTGGTCGAACAACCAGAACCCTCACTTATAATTCACGATGGAAATGGACAAAAAGAAACACACTTTCTAGACCTGGCCATCTCTACATCCGATGGGGGACTTATCGCCAAGGTTTACAAAAGACAACAAATAGGAACTCACTCCTATGCTATTCCTGTGCTATTCCAGCTATCACCCACAGGCACTGAAAGATAATCTCCCCCTTCGGGCAGTTCGCAAGGTACCGCAGACAGTGCACTAAGACCGCTGACTATACAATTCATGCAAAAGCACTAAAAGCTCAGCTCACCCAACAGGGTTATCGGTCCTGGATTGTCAACCAAACTTGCAAAAGAGCCAGGAACATACCCCGGACAGTAACCCTTGAACAACAACTAAAAGCAGAAGAAAGCACTGGTTTCACAGTTGTTTTCAGCTACTCACCGCTTCTCAATAAGAAATGAAGAAGCTGTGGCCCATCCTCAACATCGGCAAACTGTCTATACCAACTCCACGGTTTGCTTTGAAAAGGAGATGCAATGTTAGAGATTCACTGGTTAAGACCTTACCTTCCGAGAAGGCAACCCCCATCCCACCCAATCAACCCTATGGAACACCGATCCACCCACTGGCCACACCCCTTGTGGCTAATGTTCGATGTGTGCCCAGACCGCAAGAAGTACAGCGCTAGACATCGGCTGGCACACCCCTTGGATACAAAAACCTTTCACCAACTGCAACACCGAATGTGTTGTTTACATGATCACCTGGGCAATTCCTGTTTGGACCTGTTCGGACCAGGAGGATCCAGGGTCCGACCGCTTACTAAAACAGCAGGTAAGCATGCACCAACATGTGTTTACAACCTCTGTCCCCACAGGCCATCCCCACCCTCCCTGCCCCCCCGTGTTGTTCCCTTGTGTCCCCTCCCCTTCCCGCACACAGGAGTCTGTCCTGATACATTCTGGTTTCACCATCACCCTCTTGTGGCCAATGCTGGATTTTACTTTTATGGAAATCATTGATTCACGATGCGTCACCCTTTCTCAACTCTCATGCTGGACTTCCTTTGCATCTTGTACTCATGGTGGCCCTGAGTCTTCATCTTGTATCCTGGCTTGCAACATTATGTGTTACTACTGACTTCTGCAATTGTATACACTCTCCCCTCTTGCTTCTCCACTCTTTTTGACTGCATACTCGCTGTTCTCTCCCCCCTCCCCTCTCCCTTTTCCTATCTACTCCCCTTACTTTCTTCTATGCACTTACTCTATCAGAATTGTCCCTGGACCTAGTATGATAGCAACCTCATCTGTCTCCTCCCCCTCCCCTTACTACCCCCCTCCCTCCAACACTATTTGAAACGTTTTCAGGCCTAGTATGCGTGTTTTGTTCCTCCCCTCCCTTTCTGCACCCCTCTCACTCAACTTTTGTTCTTCTCCGGGTCTACCAGAAATGTCGTCAGGCCGAGTACGATAGTTAATTTCACATCCTTACTGTTCATGGCCTGTAAGAATGTCATTGTATTTTCGCTTGTTCCCTCCCTTGCCTTGAAACACTTTGAAACACATTGTGTATAGGCGCTATATAAATAAACTATCATATCATATCATGCCTGCGCCTGCAACTTAAGATACATTGGGATGACAGTGCAACTAGTCAGAAAGCGCATGATTGAACACCGCTCATGCATCAGAACATGCAAATTGTCGGCACCATTGTTCCACACTTCCTAGCCGAGGGCCATACCGCTGATGACTGTAAATGGACCATACTTGAGAACATCAAGCCTCCGCACGTGGAGGCGACTTCCATGATATCCTGTTTAGAAAAGAACAGATGTAGATATTCTGCTTAAACACATGCCAACAGGGACTCAACAATCCATTCAGTGGCAGGAACTTTGCGGCTGTTCTTGCACTCTAGGCCATCAACAGCTGCACTACAACATCTCTGTGCAGATCCCCCACGTACCAGGTTGTTGCGCACCCTATACTTGAGGCAATGTAGCACTTACACCTCTGCCATCCTGTGCATTACTGTGTTTCTGCCAGCATTAGCTGTGCCACGACTACCCTTAACACCAGCCTGTTGCTCACCCGAGACCTTAGGAAATGCAGCACTAACACCTTTCATCCTACGAATTCCAGTGTTTCCACATGTCTGCACACACGCAGCCCCAGTCACACCCATTCCCTTCCCACGCGTCTCTTCAGTTAGTTCTAGCGCCCCAGGTTCTCTACCCCCTGTCCTCTCCCAGCCCTTACAGTAGTCAGCAGACCCCCCTCTCCATCCGATTTGCATTTAATGCAGACAAGTATTGAGGTCAGTTGACCTTGCGCGTACCCTTAGGTGACTTCAAACGTGGCCACACACTTTATCTCTAATGTACTCACAGGATGTCACATTAGCATCACAACTGTCCACTGATAGCTGCGTCTGCCACAACCGCTTGGTCGGGCAACTGACACACGCCCCCATCATTTCATTAGGTCCCACCCCAACCTCCGACACTGGAGCTTGTCACCGCCAGCTCCCGCCTTCCACCCGCCCCTCTATGACACGTGCAGAAGAGCTTTGTTACCATCCGTGCCAGCCCGGCTCACTTCTCTTTCCACCGGCGATCAGATCAGACAGTGTCTACCCTGATCACTTCAGGTAACACATTTTCAGAAGCTTGCCGGCTGCCACGCAGTTCTTTTATTGGCAATCACACGGATTTTAGTAGTTTACTCGATTTGTGTGTATGATGTTTCCCTGAAGAATCACAGCCTGCGACCAGTTAACCGTCTGCTTCCTTTCTCACACTGATCTTCAGTATCAGTGCAGAGCGCCCCCATTATCAGATGGATACCTTTATAAAATATTCAATTTCCACGTGCATGGTCAAACTGTTCTCATCACATTTGTGTTGTTACTCACGCTCACCAGACTGAGGGATTTTATCTGAAGACAGCCTTCTCTCACCACTTCTCGCTAGATGTGGGTCATTCAACCACCACACCACAAAACAACCCCCCCCCCTTGTGGGTACTAGTGTTAATATGTCTTGCCACGTAACTGTGTGGCCACGCATATCTATATGCCCCTGTGCATTTTGAGTTACTTCTTTCCTATGATAACTATGTGTTCTCAATAGGTGCTCTTCAATCAGTCCAGACCAACCCCAGGGATGACTGACACCTGGCTTTTGCATGTTTTGTTTGTGTCTCCCTACAGGGGATGGAGCAGCCTGCCAACGCTGCCTCATTGATGAGATATGCCGGAAGACGTATACATTACAGTATAAAGTATTGGTCCTGAAGAAGATGGTGTAACTCCATTTTACCATCGAAACTGATTGACCCTTTTGGTCTTGGGTGCTTCCATGACCTTTTAGATATGCCCAACAACTGCGGGGAATACACCTCAAAAGAGATTACTCAAACTACGTGAGCTTTTTATGGTTGTCCAATAGATAAGGGGACTTGTTTTTAACATTCTGAATTTTTCTGACACAACCACTTGCATGTGATAATATTGATTACCAAGGGTGAATAAAACATTTTTGAAAATCCCACAGTACAACTACCCCATGCCAGCTATATAGCTATTGTTACAAGATCCAATAACAAGTCTTGTTGTACAAAAATATCCTATTGGTTGTGTGCTGTATGTTGCTGCTCTCTTGTTCAAAAGAAGATTTTTGAATTGTGATGTACCCATACAATTGGTAGTACTGAGAGACATGTTCCTCTTTATCTATCCCTATTAGATAGGCATTGCATCATCCACCATCTAGGGACATGCACTCCCGACAGGGCTATGGTGTTCTTCCTTAGGGATAGGTAGCACATTAGTTTCCCCACCTGTTGTATTTAAGTGTTTCAACAATCAAGTTCCTGATCTTACAACCTCACTTCTCCCAAAGAACCGTTAATGTTGTGATGCATAACTATTGATTAATGGTTAGAGAAGGCAGTTATTTTCCTACACTTTTGTGTTCAAATTTACCCTGTTATTTTATTAATTTGCACACACCAGTCTAACCAAGCACTGTTGCCTTTCCCTAATATAGGTTCTACAATAGATATGTGTCCTCTTTTGTGTTTTGTATAAAAGTGTGGCATTATCTAAGGTGATTGCAAGGATGGCAAAGCGACTAGATTGCAACTAAATTACAAGTCCCTATTGCAAGGGGGTGAGCTGGATGTTGAATATACAAAAATGACAATGAACAATCAATTTAGGAAATTCTCCACTATGGAGACTAATGATTTACCAAACATGTCCTAAGGGGTCAGGCCCTTTGTAGAGCGCGGATAGACCATGATTTAAATGGAAAAGTGATCAAGCGGTCATATAGTTTAGATTGGATTCCCTCCAATGGAGTCAAGGGTGTCGATGATCCCCTGGTTGCAGTAGGGATAAAGTGGTCAGATATATTAAGGGGGTAATTCATGGATTATTTGCGCCGAAAAAAATGGGATTTGTGCGCCTTTCTGCCCGCAAATCCCCATTTGTTAAACAGGGTATTTGTGGGCAGAATGGCGCATAAATCCTGTTTTTTTCGGCGCAAATAATCCATCAATTACTCCCTACGACTGTTAGATGGTACATGAAAAGACAAGATGCACAAAATGCCTCTATGCTGCATTTCATGGAACACAACGGGTCTAACAAACAGGACAGACAACCCAAGTGCAAATACATATTTTTTGTAATCCATTTTTGCACCAAGACAACGGGCCCTCATTATGAGGCTGGCGTTAGCCATGCCTTTAATAATGGCTGCCGCCGGTATTTTTTTTTCCTGCGCCCAGAAATGGGCAAATACCGGTTCATTACGGCCTTGCCAGACCCGTTATTTGCCCATTCCTGGGCGCCGTAAAAAATTCTTCCCCATTTCCCATTGGAGCCCCATAGGGCTCAATGGGAATGGGGAAGCCGGATGCACCCAACATGCTCTGCTCGCGGGTGCCTTTATAGCCGCCAGGTCAGACCTGGCAGCCGCAACGGCACCCGCAGCAGAACTCATAGTTTGCTGGTCCGGGAACTACGGTACCCGCATGTTTACCGGTACCGTAGTTCCCGGACTGCCCTGGACCTACTATAGCACCTAATACTGCTGCTTTAGGGAAAAGCTCCTGTAATGAGAGTGATGATGATCCAGTCCATGTAGGGTTGGTATCCAAAGAAGATAATCACCAGAGAGATGGTCCCCTACCTCAGAAGGAACTGGGATACAACATTAGAACACAGACGGTTGGTTCCTGCTGGAATAATAACTCAATATTAACTTGAATACATGTCTTCCCTATTCACAGTATTCATATGTTTCTGCATCTGTCCATGTAGGGAGCATAACTCTATAAGCAAATCAAATGCCTTTATTCCATGTAATATGAATGTATACCTTCTCCATTATGTCATTAAAAGAGAGGGAAACCCTTCTCTTTTGAATATCGTGCAGGCAAAATAATGTACACAGCTTGTAAATATTGATTTAAGAAAAGCAATACTAACACCAAGAGACACACACAGTTCAGAAAAACACAGAAGCAACAAAGTGCATTCAAACTGTATAACAATCCTAGTTACAAGCTATCCCATTGTCGACGCAAGGAAATGCATTTCGGCAAATTAAGTTGTGCTGCCTTCTTCAGGACCAAAACCCTTCTAGACATAAAAACAATACAACAAAACTGATTACACCTACACTAAATGCACCATTCGTAGCAGATGCATACATGTTGATAAAGTGCAAAACTCTGCTATTCTTAACGACTCCAGAACAGTCTTCAGTGTAATTGTATATTCAAAACATCTCACTCCAAGGTACAAGTGCATAGATCAACATTTAAAGTGAAGTAAATGAGGCAACACATTGAGATTGGTCCGCACAAACTATAGTATTGGTTTCATCATATGAACTTGAGAATTATATAACGAAAACTATGTTTCATACAAATAGCCCTTCTTCCGAATATGAGGCGTGTAAGGTTCTAGTTACAGCTTGCAAGCACGTCAAGGGAGCCAATCATTAATTGCTGAGGAAATGGAGAATCAATCACCCTTCTCGTTCACTTTCTATCATCTGAAGATAAAGAGGGATATTGAGATCTACATGTAAACGAGGTAAGAAAGGAAGGTTTTCTCCAGTTGCTAGAGGTCTCCTACCACCATTATGTGATGCCACAGTACAAAAATCCAAAAACTCCATGGATTCCCGCATTTATCAAAGCAAAATATTATGTGTGATGATGTCATTGTGCATTGGAACATGAGCGCAATGACATCACTCTGCTACAAAAGCAATGAGGCGGCCTTAATGATTACAGATACTGCTATATTCTTGTTTATACATATCGATTTAACAATGGTGATTTTATACATATCAATTTAAAAGAAATGTTTTACTTTTAGTGTATAAGTATAGACCAGATACACTAAGTGTATAAGTATTCAAACATGAGAATATCTCAGGGTAAAATCCAGCAGAGCATGTTCCCAAAAGACAAATATTTATGCAATTTTAGAACGCAGATCAGGGACAAAGTTACATAATCAAAGGAGATGCCATCTTCTGTTCAGACTCATTAATTCAGGAGAGGTGTTTTTTTCATATCTACAGCACTTCCAAAAGGGTATTTCTCCTTTAGTAAATAAGAAAAAGTCAGTGTGTAAATATAGGAGCATGACAAAGTCTCAAGTCGAAGTTTAGACAAGCATGTTAACATGACTCCATGGGGGATTTGTCGGGAATTTTCGGCATCGGCAATGCCGGTGCTGAGAATACCAGCTATTTTATGCCGGTGGGGGCCTGAGTTACTTCCAGCCCTTAGATGGAGGTGAGTCAGGTCCCCCTCACCGGCATTATACTTCTACTCTGCCAGTCTGGTAAAGTGCTGGTGTATGTTATATTGGCACGTTATAGCTGGATGGGCAGGGTCATAATAAGGCCCTACGTGTCTTACAATTTGTGAATTATAATAGTTGTGGATCAGTGTTCAACTTTAATGCCAATTAGAAGAGTAAGAGCATACATTTCTTGACATAACCAATGCGAGGCAGAAGCTAGCATAGATTGCTAAGCAAGGGATGAATTTAAAAATATCACTCTAAACAAAAACACTTGCAAAGGACATTAAAGAGTTCAAGAATGAATTTATATACCCCAATCAAGCTACTATGTTTTATGAAACACGCACTAACAATAGAGATTAGAGATTTGCCAACCAACAAGGTGTTTTCTTTTCACGTAGGAGATGGGTTACCTTTTCTGATACAATTTTGAAGGTAGCGAAACTCATTTTAAAGAGGAGGTAGGCCTATTTTAGGCAGTTAGAAGGGAACTGGCAGATGCAGGCACTACTATCTTCCAGGGTATCGTTACTACGGCCCGCCACCGCAATGTCGATTTCACAGGAGAAAATCCCAGAGATGGCAGTAGAACGTAATGCAATTTTCAACATCTCAGGTATGGAACTCCATCTTCACCACATTTCATCAGAGGATTATCATTTGTCCCTACCAATCTCAAATTGAGACATCAGTTAGACAATTCATCCGTAAGGTACACCTTAAGGCTTTCTTAAATGATATTGAGGAACCGGACCAACAACAAGACAATGGCCTTCATCCCAAGTCCACTTTCATACCTTTGGAGCATCAGATATCAAAAGAAATAACTACTTTGGAAAAAAGTGTATTACAAGATGTTGGTATAATAAAGCACCACAAGAACACAATCAGACATAACCTTTCAAATGCAGAGAGATATGCCTTAAAATCATTGAGTAAGAACAGTGAACTGGTAATAAAATCAGCGGACAAGGGTGGGCGCATTGTGATGAGGTCATCCTCTCAATGCGAAAACATGGTGATGAATCTACTAAATAACAGGCAGAACTATAGGCTCTTCAAAAAAGGCCCAAGAAAAGATATACAAAGAATTATTGAAGAAGCCACACTATTTGGTCTACGAAGATATTGGGCCTCATTACAAGTACATCGGTCTGGGCTTAACGCCGCCGGTATAACCATACCGGCAACGTTTCCGTGTCCGCCAAATCATGACCTGCGGACCCGGAAATAGCACCACCCTCAACTGCCACCGTGGAGTTAAGGGTCCCGTAAAGTCCACCTGCACGGAAACCCCTCCGTTACCGGCTATACGAAACACCGCGAGCATCACAACTAGCGCGGACATGGAAAAACCACCTGAAAAATGGCTTTAAAACCGTGATCATGGTGGCGGTACCGCCGCCACCATGAACATGACGTTAAACAGTGCCTGCTGAACTGAATCAGGGCACAGGTGCACCAAATCAGCCCAGCTGGACCCAGCAGCCCAGTGGGAGCCTACAAAAAGGCCACAGCCAGCACAACACAATACAGAACCATGCAGGCAGCAGCTCTAGTAGCATTGGGACTGGGCCTACTCTACCAACAGGCAGCAATGCACATGATGGCAGTAATGGTGCAGAGGAGGCGGAGGCGTAGGAGACGCAGGCAGCAACCAGCCAACCCTGCACCTATGGCAAACCCCATTGTCCAGCCGGCACAACCCCGCAGGCAGCCTGCAATACCATGCATCAGGGCCTCACCCTGGAACCTTACCCCAGGACAAATCCACACACTATACCGGCTGGACCGTCCAACAATCCTGTACATCACCGCCATGATTGAGGATGACATCAGCAGCCACATAGACACCCCTACCACCACCCCCCCTCCTGAAGGTTGTGTCTGTACTGCATTTCCTTGGCACTGGCACCTATTAACACACAGTTGGTGAGCTGCACGGCATATCACAACCCTGTTTCTCAAAAATCCTGGTACAGGTACTGGATGCCCTGTTGCACCATGTGTCGGAACAGATAGCCCTACCCCGTACCCTCCCCGAGGTCATTGCCACCAAGTTGGCCTTCCATGCCATAGCAGGCATGCCAAATTGCATAGGTGTATTTGACTGCATCCACATTGAGCTGACAGTACCATGTTTAATTGAGATGGTGTTCAGCAATAGGAAACAGTATCACTCGCTGAATGTACAGACGGTATGTGATGCCACGCAACTGATAACACACTGCTGCACACATTTCCCAGGCTCAACCCATGACTCAATGGTACTGCGGAATTCCACGTTGCCCCGGTACATGGAACGCTATGCCGGACAAAGCACATGCCTATTGGGTGAGTACAGCTGCCAATGCACCGACCCTGTTGAAGTAGTGTGTGTGTGTCCAGGCCAATGAGCAATGTTAGTGCGCTGCTGTGACTGCACATGCATCACCCCCCTCCCCGGCCATCAACCGAATAGACAGCGGATCCTAAACATCACAAAGCAACACATGACAGGTCACCACAGTGTGCCCGTACACACCCTGCCACATGACACACACAGCTGATACTATCACTGTCCCATACACCTTGTGCCACTGCAAACACCCACCCACAATATGGAACACTGCCCTCCCAATGCACATGATGCTTGTACATGAGATGTCCTGCATCGACTACTTCATCACAGTGGAGTGACTCTGCCATGTGTGCACATCACTGCACAATGCCATACTCACAATCAAATGTCACCCGCAGAGCAGAGTACACATGCACACCAATGCGTTGTTCAATGTCCAGCTGCCAACGTCCTCTGTGAGGGCCAAAGAACACAACCAACCACTGCATGGCACATATGCATGAATGAACAATGACACAAGATAGCACAGCATCAGATGAAGACATGATACCACACACACTGACATGTCCCCCCCATCTACATCCCATGTAGGTGATGCTGCATATGCACTCACGGCATGGATGATGACACCTGTACGGAGGCCAAGGAACAGGCATGAAGAGGCGTACAATAGGGCACATGTCCGCAGACGTGCAATGATTGAGAGGACATTCGGACTGCTGAAGGCCCGGTTCCGCTGTTTGAGCAGATCTGGCGGATCACTGCTGTACAGCCCAGTGAAGACGGGTAAAATCACGCTCGTATGTGCCATGCTGCACAATCTCTACCTGCGCAGGAACATCCCAATGCCCCCAGACGCAGATGAAGAAGATGGGGATGGAGATGGGGATGGAGATGGGGATGGAGATGGGGATGGGGATGGAATGGCACCACCTCCTCCTGGAGGTCCACTAGAGGGACAAAGAGCATGGGATAAACTGATTCACATTTACTTTTGAGACACAGCACATTCACAACAATGCATGGATATGGTGATCCAATAAATGAATTGTTGTACAGCAAATGAAATGATAGATGTCCACTCATGTTTTTTTTTTTTAATGATGATATATTGATGAATTAACAACTTGGAAGGAGGTGCAATGGTTAGGGAAGCTGTACACCCGTGCCCACCCACCACCCAAACGTACCCACCCACAACCAGGACCCAATGTTCAAACCCCCCAAACGACCTCCCCCACCACCCAAACGTACCCACCCCTAACCAGGCCCCAATGTTCAAACCCCCCAAACGACCTCCACCACCACCCAAACAGACCCACCCTTCACACACTTCAAGTCCACATGTGTCCTGCACTGCCCGACACACATGCCATCACTTCCGTGTGCGCTTCTGTGCTTGTGCATCCTTGCCCGAGAGCCCTGTTAGCTGGCTCGAGCGCTTCCTTGGACTGGCAGTGGTGGAGCTGGATGGGGTGGTGGTATTGGATGGCACAGAATCAGGAATAGATGGCATATGTGCAATATTTGCCTGTTGGCCAATCAACATGGACTCTATGAGTCTGGAGGTGTTGTCATTGCCCTCCCTCACATGGCATGCCAGGGTGACTATAGTGCTGGCAAAGCGACCAATGGACCTTGAGAGGCGACGTACTGACGTGCTGTAGAACTCCCTCTGCAGCCTAGATTCCTCGAGCTGCCTCTCCACCAGCTGGGTGAGGGTAGCCTGCTGCTCCTCCATCCGCTGCATGCAGGAATTTAGCTCTGCCATTGATGGGGTGGGTGACCTCATGGGACTTCGGAGTGATGTGGGGCTGAACTCCAGCTGATGGAAGGATTCCAGTCATCCAATGTGGGCATCTCCCCCTGTGGGCCAGTATCAGACTGCACTGCCGGGGCACTGTTGTCACTACATGCCGCCTCCTATGCAGTGCAGCTGCTTTCTGTGGTGGGTTGGGTGGGCATGATGGGTGCCCGTGGCACCTGTGTTGCGTCAGGTAGCGTGGAGACGGTGGGGATGTCGGTGATGGTGGCCGGCACATGTGTTGCAGTTGCTACTGGGGGCAGAGATGCTGAACTGCTGGCAGCAACCTCCTGTGCAGAGGCTTGGACACATGCCGGTGCTGATTGCCTGGGCTGTTGTGCAGTATCACTGTCACTTGATACGGCTGTGGGGACACAGAGGACATGCAATTAGTTATCTGGTGGTGCCTGATGGGTGCATCACATGCATCATACAGGTTGATCATTTAATAGTGGCAGTTACATGCATCTGCTTGCTGGGGGTATGCATTGTAGTGATATTGGTTGCCATATGGATCATGATGGGTACTTTGGCCCAGTCATGCACTGCCTGGGGGGGGGGGGTTGTTAATGGGTCCTTTGGCCCAGTCATGCACTGCGTGGGGGTGGGGGTTGTTAATGGGTCCTTTGGCCCAGTCATGCACTGCCTGGGGGGTTGTTGATGGGTCCTTTGGCCCATTCATGCACTGCCTGGGGGGGTTGTTAATGGTCCTTTGGCCCAGTTATGCACTGCCGGGGGGGGTTGTTAATGGGTCCTTTGGCCCAGTCATGCACTGCCTGGGGGCTGCCTGGGGGAGGGGGGTTGTTAATGGGTCCTTTGGCCCAGTCATGCACTGCCTGGGGGGGGGGGTTGTTAATGGGTCCTTTGGCCCAGTCATGCCATCAACATATACTCATATGGCATTCATGTTACCACTTACCAGCATCTGCAGGTGGGCTCACTTCTGCCTCAGCCTCCCTGATCCCATGGATGCCCTCAAGGTGGAGGACACTGCTGCAACGCTCCTCCCATGCTTGCAGCCTCAGAAGGGGAAGGGGGTCCTCCACCTGTCCCACTGCTGTGTTGGCGGTGTGTGGAGATCAGGTTCTGAACCCTCAGCCTGAGGTCGTCCCACTGCTTGTGGCAGTCCTTTACACTCCTCACAGTCACGCCCACAGCGGTGCACTTACGTGCTGCTTCCGCCCACACTTCCTTCCTCCGCTGCTGTGTGGCAAGCCGTTGATCAGCACTGAACAGCATCTCTGCATGCTCCACTATGTGCTCCACCAGAACGGTTAGCTCCGCCTCACTAAAGCGATGTTTGCGCTGCCTCTGGGCTGGAATCCTGGCAGACATGCTGGTGGTCCCTTTTGGCTTCTCACAGTGTGGATTCTGCTTGTGCTGACTCTGGATGGCAATGGATTGTGCTTTATATGATGGCTGCCTCTCTGTTTCCTGTTTTGGCGAACATGGTATTTCCGGTTCCATGTCCATGGCGACGGTGGCGGACACGGGTTTTGCGCTACTTGTGGCAGTGTTATGTCCATTTCGGTGGCTTTTTCCGTGATGGCGGTAACAACGTTTCTGCGTACGTGTGGTGCACGCGACCGACAGCATGTAATCGGACGGTCTTTCCGCAACTTTGCGGACACGGAAACTTTGTTACCGCCATCACGGAATCACTGCGGTCCAGACCTGAAAGGTTGTAATGAGGCCCACTGTCTGTCTAAAAGGGAATTTGGTTTCCTGAACAACTCAAGTGGGAAGGTTCCTAATTTATTATGTGCATCCCAAAGTTCATAGGGATGGAGCAAATCCTGCAGGCAGACAAATTGTCTCCGGTTGTGGGTCGGTCCTTGAACCAACTTACACATATATTGATTTCTTTCTAAAAAACGATCAGTTAGGCCATTACATCTTTTCTACAGGATACCACCTCTGTGATTTTGGCATTTGACAGGAGATTATTGACCCCCCCCGGGATATGCTGGTTAACCATGGATATTCAGTCATTATACCCAAGTATCCACCTGGGGAAGGCAATTGAATGTGCAAGACAGCATCTAACTACACAGATGGATAATGAAAGGGTACCTGTTGAATATAAAACTATTTTTCAATTTAGTAAACAGTTGTATTTGTAAATTAAGGGGACTGCGTTGGGGGATGCCTTTCTGCCAGGTTTGGCAGTGCTCTATATGGCCTCCTTTGAGGACTAGTTTAATTATTCACAGGACAACCCCTTTTTGCAGAAAATAACATCATGGAAGTGTTATATTGATGACATCCTCTTGATCTGGCATTGTGATGTGAACAGCATCTCTGAATTCTACACTTGGCTGTAAATGTTCAATTCACTCTAGAATTTAGAAGGTCTTATGTACATTTTATAGATCTGAACCTGAAGATCATTGACAATTTGTTCAAGTGTACTCTATACCGCAAACCCAGCAATAGGAACACTGCACTACAGTACACATGTTTCACCCTAGGAGCTTAACAGACAATCTTCCCTTTGGACAGTATCTCATGATTAAAAGTAACTGTATAGACTTGGTTGACTTTGCATACAATGCTGAGATACTGGATGAGAGACTAGCCTAAAGGGGATACCCGGGAAAGCTCTTTAATAAATCTGAAAGGTGAGCCAGATATACCCAGACAACCAAACTAGAATGGCCTGTGTTATTACTCATTAACATAGGGCCTCAAGAATATCATCAACAATTATTGTCATATAGTCTTTGCCAAATGAAAACGTTCCAATGTACGCACTGAAACGTGCACCTTATTTGGGGAAACAGCTCAAAGAAACACTTTGGAATTTACGTCCCCTAGTTGGAACACATCCCTGTGGACAGTGTTCAATATGTAGATTCACCGACATATCTCAGCTTTCATGATTAGGAATAGACAGTGGAAACTATTAGAATTCACAAATTGTAAGACACTAAGAGTGGTATATTGTACTGACTGTCCCTGTTATATATGATAACGTGGACAGCCCCCATGGTCCAATATGTCTTGCTCTGTTGACACTCACCTGATGATATAAAGTGGTGGGTAGTAGGTACTGTGAGATCCAACAGCAAAATAGAACAGACTTTGCTTCAGAAGGAATCTTGTTGGATTCATAGAATGGGTTTGCATGTTCATGGCCTCAATGAACAGTTTGGGATTTAACTTTATGTCTACTTGGCCCTCTTTTTCTGATTGTGTACCTATGTCCTCGAGATTTTCTCTCTGTACATAAGTAAGTGCCTTTTATTAACATGCTAGGCTAATACATTCGGGCTCATTACGAGTTCAGCGGTAACCGTGCCGGTACAACCGGCAGGTTGCCGCCGGACCCGTAATGATTTACCGGCACCTGACTTGCCGGTAACACCGAGGGATTACAACTCCAGCGTTCCGGAAAGTCAGGCGCCAGTAAATTGTAATTCCCCATTCCCATAGAGTCCAATAGGACTCTATGGGAATGGGGAACATGGAAGCTCCAGTACCATTAATAACGGTGCCAGTCTTACCATGACGGTCTGTCTACCATGGCTGCTGTGTCCGGCAGGGTCTGACCTGTCGGGCACAGTGGCTCCAGCAGGCAGACTCGTAGTATGCTGGTCTGGAAACTATGGTGCCGGTAAGCTTACCAGCACCGTTGTTTTTTCCGGACCGGCATGCTTGGAATGAGCCCCTTTGTCAAGTTTGTATATTCACACACTCTGATTATCTGACTTTTACGTACTTACTAAAGGAGAAATACCTTTTTTGGAAGTGCTGTATACAAATACAAAGTTTTACCCTGATCTGCTTTATATGAATTGCATAAGTATTTGCCATTTGAGAACATGCTATGCTGTATTTTACCCTTATATTTTGCTTTGATAGATGAGACAAACAATGGGGCTTTTGGTCTCTGCTACAGTGAAATACTACACAGACCTTTGAACCGTGGAATCATATAATGATAGTAAGAGAGATTTTGCAACTGAAGGAAACCTCTTTTTTTACCTCCAGTCTTTTACATGTAGATTGCAATATCCCTCTTTATCTTCAGACGATAAAAAGTAAAACAGAAGTGTGATCAATACTCCATTTCCTCACCAAGTAATGATTGTCTCCCTTGGCATGTGCTTGCAAGCTGTAACTAGAAACTAAGACACCCCATATTTAGAAGAACAGGGATTTGTATAAAATACTTATTTCATTATCTGTATTTATAAAAGTGAAAATGTGTGGGTGGCTGGGATTGTGGCAAAGCGTTGTTCCTTCTACAATTCCACATGTGCATAGTTACCTATTAGGACCCTCCAGATAATACTGACTACGTGAAATGTGGGCACCCAACCCCTTCCCCAGATATTAGCACAAGACAACATTTGTTTGTGGGTTTGTGGCCTGGCAAAGTGTTGTGCCTTATACAATTCCGCCTCCTTTCACCAATCTGCACCAATTTACTTTTGCATAGTTACCTGTTAGGACCCTCCGGACATTACTGGCTACATGACATATGGACACCCCGACCCTTTCCCTGGAATCAAGCAAAACTCTAAATTTGTTTGTGGGTTTGGGCTTGACGAAGCCCTACTCCTTATACAAGTCCACACCGTTGCACAATCTGCACCAAATTATGCATAGTTAGGAATTAGGACTCTCCGGACATTACTGGCTACATGACATTTGGATGCCCCGCCCTTTTCTGCAGAAGCAACGCTCAAAATGTGTTTGTGGCTTTGCGGCTTGGCGTAGCATTGTTCCTTATAAAATTCCACACTGTTTCACCAATCAGCACCACATTTTTCACAGTTTCGTGTTAGGACCCTGCAGGCACCCCAGCGCTTTTCCCAGATTTAAGCACCTTCACACAATAGAGTTGCCTGAAATCGGCAAAACATCAATCTGGTCGTAGAAGGAACAGTCCTCAACCCTAAAATGCATGATTTTTGGGACATTTGCACCGCAATGCACCACAACAAAGTGCTCCACACCAGGGCGAGGCAACAAGTGTGGAGAGAGCGCAGTAGGTCCCAGTTATCAGCAGTTCACCAAATCTCGCCTCCCCATGGTATCTGCTCTGGGATATGTCAGCCAGCCATTCTTAGTGCGATTTACTACAGAATAGAAAGCATATCAAGTGATAAGCAAATCAGAGCAGCAAACTACATGATCATTGATTTTCGACAATTGATGAGAGTCTTGTCATGTCTGTCCAAAGAACCCATTTGGAGAACGGGACTTTTTGCTAGTATACTTGTAAAGTTCATATGATGAAACCAATACTATAGTCCGTGCTGACCAATCTAAATGTTTTGCCTTATTTACTTCACTTTAGATGTTGACATATGAACTTGAACATGGGAGTGAGACCTTTTGAAGATACACTTTCACTGAACATCTGTGTTCTGAAAATCTTTAGGAATAGGTGAGTTTTGTAGTTGCTTAATATTTATGCAACAGTTACAAATGATGCATTTGGTCTTTGGGGTATCATTTGGTCCTGCGCAAGGAGGTACAACTTAATTTGACAAAATGCATTTTTTTGCGTCAACCCTAGGATATCTTGTAACTAGGATGGTTAGACAGTTTTAAAACGCTTTGTTGCTTCTGTGTTATTCCTAAGGAGTAGTTGCCTTTTGGTGTTAGTGTGTCATTGGCCTGATTATGGGCCCGGCAGTAACACTGCCAATGCTACTGGCAGGTTGCCGCCGGACCCATAAGAATTTACCGGTGCCTGAATTCCCGGTGCCACTGGCTCATTACGATCCGGTGGCCGGGAAGTCAGGCACCAGTAAATTTGTAAATCCCCATTCCGACTCTATGGGAATGGGGACATGGAAGCACAGGCGCTGTTGTTAACGGTGACAGTGCTTCTGTGACAGCTTGCTTACAGTGACCTCTGTGCCCGGTCAGACCTGTCAGGCACAGTGGCTCCGGCAGGCAAACCCGCAGTTTGCTGGTCCGGGAACAAGGGCACCGGTGAGCTTACCGGCTCCCTTGTTTCCAGACCGGCAAGCTTATAATGAGGCCCATTGTGTTTGCAATTATATTGTTTTTCTTAAATCAATATTTATAAGCAATGTCATTATTTTTCCGGAATGGTATGCACAAGGTTTCCTTCTATTTCAATGAAAAAATTGAACATTTATACATTTACATTATATGGAATGAATTGATTTGGTTTGCTCATAGATTTATGCTTTCTGGGTTTGGTGTTCAAAGTCAAAAACATTTTGGTCAGAATGAGGGATTTTATGGCTAACAATTGTGATGTAAGAGCAGGATAGAATGCATACCGCACCAACTGATAAAAATACTTCTTATGTCACATCTAGATGGGATTATGAATGTTAGCATATGCCACACTTAGATGGAACTCTTAGCCTTAGCTTGCATCACATTTGGACAGGATTATGAATGTTAGCATGTGCCACACTTATATGGAATTCCTAGACTTAGCTTGTGTCACATCTAGATAGAAATGTGAATGTTAGCATGTGCCACACTTAGATGGAATTCTTAGCCTTAACTTGCATCACATCTAGTTAGAAATGTGAATGTTAGCACGTGCCACACTTAGATGGAATTCTTAGCCTTAGCTTGTGTCACCTGCAGATGGAAATGGGAATATTTGCATATGCCAAACTTAGATGGGATTCCTAGCCGTAGCTTGCGTCACATCTAGACAGGACTCTGAATGTTAACATGTGCCACACTTACATGGAATTCTTAACCTTAGCCTGCGTCGCATCTAGACAAAATGTGAATGTTAGAACAGTTATATGAAACTGTGAATGATGACAAGTGCAACTCTAGAATGGAATCGTGATCACTAGCCTGCCTCACATCTAGACAGAATATTGAAAATTAGCATGCGCCACACTCGATGTAATAGTGAATTATAGCAGGCATCACACCTAGACATAATTGCAAGGACAGCAATGTCAACTAACCAATCCACTAACAATCTCATCCCTCTGCATACACCTCTCAAACTCTAACCAAACACAACCACAAGTTTATAACGCAGCATACTGCACAAACTTCACCACACTGCAACAACAAACAAACCGCACATAGACTTGCACAACAGCACACAATGACTATCAATCATATAACACCCCAAGCCCAGCCAACGGACCCACCGAGCTATGGCTGCCAACAGCACATCACTGCTATCGTGCACTTTTCCAGCTCATTCCCACTATCTCACACCCTCCCTCCCTCTTTCAAAGCCGCCAGGGTGCCAGGGGACCACTTCAGGGGTGATAGTGCGCGGTACAATATCCTTTAACATTAACATTAACATTTAATACTTTTTTTTTCAAAAAAATATTTTATTAAGCATTTCATTTGTATTGACATCAACACCCCTTTAGCGCGTTTGTAATATTACATTTTTTAAGATGCATTTACTCATTTATCCTGCTCAGTAAATAGTTTGTGTTTTACCGAATGGTTGTTTATAAGCAAATTGGCTCACAGCAATAATGCACTTTTGTCAAACAGAAGCCACTTGTTCTTTGGTCCCTTATTCTCCTCTGCCACAAGTACGATAATATGAATGATTTAACCTTCATTGAACTAAGTGGCTCCATCATGACTTTAATCACTGAAAACAATGACAACTTGAGTAATACCATCACAAAACAAGAAAAAGGCCCCATTTGGAGTGTTTATTATGTATTTCTTAAAAAAAATAATCAGAAGCATGGATGTTGGTGGCCTGAACCATTTTGCAAAAGAGGTGAGGTGAGAGAGCCAGACGAACAGGCTAACATGTTTAATTATTTGACTAATTGTTCTTCGCGTGGCCACTTAAGGAACTGAACACTGTCCAATTCAATTTGGAGATTTTTGTGGGCACGTGACTGACAAGAGCCAATCATTCAAAAGAATCTGGGGTGCAGCAGGCACTTGATTTATTTCGGGGAGGTTTTTTTTGTGTCAACTGCCACCATACACACCGGATCTGAGCTAATGTGAAAGTTCCCACTTTACCAGGCGTGCACTTTACAGTAACTGACTGACATTGTTACATCTTGTTTTATATGTAGCTGAATTTGCCACTTTGGATACTCCTGTTTCACTGCACATAAACCTTTGGAGACATTCTTATGTGTGATTTTATACCCTTACATCTAGGTCTAATTCATAGAGACCCAGTCTATGGCACGGCCTGATTAATACTTCCTGGACTTATCGACAGGATTCCGGGACCAGCCTAATTGGTTGAGACTATGGTAAATATCTTTTCTCCCACATTGTTTTTCAGACCTCATGACGCAATTGAGCTATGGTTAACGGGTTGGGCCCTTTGGGATTCACTCACAGATCATCCACTTTTATATGTCTATTTTTCACATTGTTGATGTAATTGTTAAAATTTCTATTTTTTTCTTTTTTCTTTTTTCCTCTGTGTTTACATTTTAGGTGTGTTTTATACATTGTGAAATGTTTAACCTTGTTCTCTAGATATATTGTGTAAATTAAGACACAGATGAATTTCAAAGAATTATGACGCCTACGGGAATGCCACATCCTGATGAAGATGGATATCGTCAGCTTTTGAGTTAGACGTGTTGTCTCCATCGAAACTACTATCTGTTAAATGTGCCAGGTCTATTGTACTGTATGTCACATTGTTCCTGTCCTGACACAAGAGTAGTTGACGCATAGCATCCCTTGGCTAATTTTAGTGTTTTTTTCAATGTTTATGTGTTCATTATATTGTGCAGTGCTGCAACTAACCATTGTGGTTGGCTGCATGATCCTTTAGTGATTAGATTGCCCTTTGTTGATTTATTTTTTGGCCCTTTTGCCTTCATATCTGAATAGGCGATTGTGGTTTCCCTTATCGAGTGACTTTCTTCGCTCGCAAGGGAAACCCCTTTTTGGGATCAATCTAGTAGCATCTAGGTCTACTGTGATTTATTTCTTTGACTTTTTCACTTACAGACAACAGTGAAACTAGCACTTAGTCACTTTACACGATGCACTTTATGATTGATACATTAATGTTGTCACTTTGCGTATTTTTTGTACAGAACTTCAGATGATTTAATACTTATTTTAACGAGTACAAATTCTAAATAAATACAGTATTTTTAACGATTGTTTCGTTCTTAGTGGATTGATCTGTATTGTGACCCTTGGGGGTCCTCCCCTGTTTTGGTGGCCTTTTAGCGGCCTGTTTGAGTATCTTCAATTCATTCCGCTGGCTGGTTTTTCATTTACATTGTGGGCACGTGACTGACAAGAGCCAATCATTCAAAAGAATCTGGGGTGCAGCAGGCACTTGATTAATTTCGGGGAGGTTTTTTTTGTGTCAACTGCCACCATACACACCGGATCTGAGCTAATGTGAAAGTTCCCACTTTACCAGGCGTGCACTTTACAGTAACTGACTGACATAGTGAACCCGAGCTCAGCACCAAGCTAATGGAACTATTTGCACATGGGTTTATCACTATAGAAATATAGCAACGGTCTTAATTACGATAATGATGATGTTGCTGCCTGCTATATTCTATCCCATCATCAAAAAGGCTAATCCAAAGAAGTGGATTCTCAATAAATATGAGTAAGTCCGGTAACAATTAGTACAATGTTTTTTTGCAGTTGCAGGTCATAGGGGTGGAGCGGAAAGATTGCATAAAAGTTGCCATTTACTAGTGATGACACAGTGCTAATTTGCCAGCCTCAACTCTCCCGACACTCAGCTGCATCTCATCCTCTCAACGGTCTATGATTTCTGACTAGTGTAGCTCCTGGTCACAAGGGGGCAGTCTGTCCAACATCCTCTTTCCTTTGCCACCATACTTCTTGCTCAAGCCTACTGCCACTTACTGTACATATAGATTTGTCGTATACTCACTTTGTAAACAGTTCTGATGGTTCAGCGCATGCAACAATATTATTAGGTTGCCACCCAGCTGCAAGTTACTGTCCTTTTCATTTCTCTCTGCTTGACTTTTAAACTCCCGTATTTATTTTTAATTGTATTGTTCATTTATAAAGCGCTTATAACCAGTGAGTGGTTTCTAAGCGCTGGGGTTGGGATTTGAGACTGTGTTGCGCCAGGTTGCTTTGCTTCCTAGACAAACGCGTTGCCCCTGAGCTACCCTTCCTCCCCTGTGTATGAGATCATTGTTTTAACAGGAAGGCCTTGAAAAAAAGAATATTTCGAAGCTGACAGTGGAAACATTCGTTTATATGATTGAGATGTCCAGTCGAGTCAAATACGCAGTTCGAGGCGCTTTTGGGATTTAAATGATGGAAGACCACATGAACAGATTGCGGTACTTAAGTTTTAGTGTAAGCACCTAAATATTCCAAACATTACTCTTAAGTGACTTCTTGTATTCCTGTTGGGAATCCAGTGAGGTGTATATGGTAAGATATTGGTGTGCAATGTGGTGTGCAATGTTTTTCTATGAAATGATTTCCTCCTTTCACCTAGACCTCCAGTAGTGGCCTGTCCCTGTCCAACTAATATCGTCAGTCAGTGCAGCCCTGATACCCTCGGTAGTGCAGTAGTATACATAATGTTGCTAAGAGCGCCCTTCTTCAGAGTATCTTCTCTGCCATTCACTCCTTCCTGCAGGCTTCCTCTCTCTCTCTAATCCTTGCTGACCTCACTCAGTGATGACTGGATGACTTTATTTTATGTTGTGCCATAAAAACATTTTTGATAAAGGGACGTTATGGTTACAAGTAAAACCGTATCACATAAGGGGATGGGTCAGGTTAGTGGAGAGACTGGTGTAGGCAAAGGATGGTAATTATGGGATAAGTTGCTGCAGCCTTCTCTGTCCACACACGTTATTGAGTTATCTACTTTCAAATAAGCAAGGATGAATGTGTCCATGTTAAAAAAATAAATTAAAAAAAGATTAGGTAACTTTTGTATTACTAGTATGTTCAAATCACAGTGTTCTGTGTAAGTAGAATCAGGATACTACACCAGTGAACAACACAGGGGTACTCAAGACCAGGTGCTCATTGCTATGCACCAATTTGTTAAGATGGATTTCTAAAATCTGGCCTAGTGGAGAGATTTCAAGAGGCCACCCTAGTTATAGTGAACAGGGGAAATCGGAGAGGTTAGCCAAACCCAAACACAGTAACCTTGGAGACTGGTCAAGGCGTAGTCTCAGTCGAGCTGGGTGGGGTCACAGGGGTCCACAATGAGTTTTTGTTTTATGGCCCTAGACACCCTCAAAGGATTTTTTGGTGACTGCATGAGTGTGCCTGGAACGAGCTGGTGGCAGAAGTTACTTTTTATAATGTTTTCCTTCTTTATATCAAGTTAAACCATGTTTACCACGTTTGGCTCAAGACTGTGGCCAAGTCTGAAAATGGCCTTTGCCTTCACCCAGGTCAAGTAACCAAGGTTTTCCTTATTTGGGCGTGCAGCCTCCTGCGAAAACCGATCTCTTTTACGGGCTTCTGCCTGTCATGTATGTGTGCCCAGGAAGAGTGCTGGAACTGTCTAGTTGCAAGCCACACTGCTGGTGCCAGGATGTCTGGAGTACCTGAATGACTGAGACCACTGTGGGCCATGATTGGTCCATGTCTGAGATAACTGCAAGAGAGCAGATCTTCTAATGGAAGTTCTCGATGTTGGTGCAAAGCTAATCTTGGATAGGAGAAGGGTCTCTGCAACCATTCCAGGTCAATCACCTGTGTTCTCACTGAACTACAGAAGGAGCCAAGTCTCCTACATGAAGAAACAGACTTGTAATACCTCCAGAGATGCTTTCAAAGGTTTGGCACCCTTTGCCCTCTGCTGTCCTGTCGAACCCCTGCTTTTTCTTTGATCAAGAAGGCCTGCCAAGGTGATTCGCCCATATGGAGCAGTGGGAGCAATTAATCTCCACTCCCTCTGCTCACCCACCAACAAACCCCTTCAGAAGTGTTCCTGGGCCATCCAGTGAACTCTCCAGCTCTAGCTCGGATATTCCGCAGCTACGCCGCTGTCTCGAGTGCAGACCCCGAGACTTGGGACATCGCTTGCTTGTGGTCCCGTGCTTTCTCCTGCCAATTTTCACAGGCATAGCTCCTCTGGGTACTGAATCAGTAGAGTGCGTAATGCGACCCGCATCCCTGATTCCCATGTCACTACCTGGTGGTGATGGTTGCTATTGTTACCCTGCTTCTCTGCTCTCCTGTGCCCTGAAGCCACCTGCACCAGAATTTTCTTCATACCTCCTTTGGAAGCTGAGAAAAGGCAACTGTCCCGTCACAGACGATCGTTCTCCACTGAATCCGCTGAGAGCCGGAGTGCTGCAAAACTGCAGGACTCGAACCTACTAGTGACCTCGACTAAACTGGTGAAGTTGGGTCCAGCCTCTGATGAGGGTGGGTGAGCACTTGCATAACTTACCGGTGGCCCCCTAGCAAGCCAGATTGTTTTTACGCTTGAGTATCCCTTAAAGGTATTAAAACCTGGCTGGGTTTGCCTGCGCCCCCTAGCTACTCTCACCACTTGAATACTGCTTTGCCCCAAGGACAGGGCCTACTCGAATAGTGGGAACTTATTCTTCATTGCTTCATGCCCCTTCCTGACTTGTTACAGCCCTCTAAAGAAGTCCTGCTCTTTTGTTCATCTGCGTGATTGTGTGTTTTACGCACAACTGTACGGTTGAGCACAAGGTTTTCCTCTACTTACGGTTGGATACGAAAGTTAGGGAATTAACTTCTAAGAATAACCTGATGCTATTTGTGTACTAAACTTCACCCCTTTCTTCACAGGTTGTGATTGCAGCTTGTAAATGAATTGCACTAGGAAATGTAATGTATATATACTGTATAATTCAAGATTTTGTGTGATTATTATTTTAGCCACTGATAAAGTTACTTGTATCTATTTGGACCAGCTGACAATAAATGTATAGATATGTTTTCATATACACTTGACTAAGACTAATTTGTGCTTAGTTGCTATGTGTGCTTATTGTGGGCTTCCAATCACTCTCACCCTTCCTGAGACTTAGACTTAACCGCTTGTCAAGCTACTCAGATTGGTCTGGCTTGTCCAGAAGGTTTCCCTGTTTCACTAAACCGAGTGTGGCCTCCTAAACCTCTGCCCACCAGGTCAGAGTTTAGAAATCCATCATAAGAGATAGGTAAGTAAAAAAAAAAAAAACTCTACTTATTATAGGCCCAAAAACACACTAGTAAAATGAGTCAAGTAGGTAATACTATCACACAACACTCACTAATAAAACATTTATGCAATCACCTTTGGTTTGTAGAAATGCATGCAATTTACTTAAACACCTGAAAGAAAGGTAAGCAGTTATGCAGTAAATAAAACCAGTTAACAAAAACAAAGCCCCTAACATTATATGTCAAATCTCTATGTTAAATTGGGCCTTATGCCCAAATGTCACATAGTTCCTTCTAGGAGAGGGGACAAAGGAAGGAACCGTTCTTGTAGCTGTGAAAAATGTTGCTGAAGACTTCTCAAGGATTTTACTGATAAAACTAATGTTTACAAAGTGAAAGAATAGAATATGCAAAATGGTATTGTATGGTTTATTATAGGGGAGACAGGTACGGTTTTTACTATTACAATTACTCACCACCCTCGTTGAAATTTTCCCAAGTGACTTGGCAAGATGACTGGGAGACACTGGAGGTAGTTTTTCCTGCTGTTGGATTCAGTAAATGATGCCCAAGAGCAGCAGGTGCAAGGAAGATTTTGGTCAGGTCCAGCAACTGTGTGCAACCCTTTTCGATGAAGAAATGCAGGAGGCACCAATGCAGGCCTCTTCAAGACACTCTACCAGATTGAGGGGACTACGTTCTGGTGACAGTCACCAGACACGATTGACAGCTAGAGTCTCCCCAGTTGTGAAGGTTGATGGCCTTCCAGCACAGGATCCCTTGATGCTGGGAAGCTGAAACCTGGCAAGACAGTCATTTGTAGAATGAGCTTGCGACCACCAAAGCTCCAGGAAAAAATGTGGAACAGTGACGCTTCTGGCGTGTTAGCCCAATTCAGAGCTGGTCGGTCAACAGGTGGTGCAGGAATGATCCTGAAGACTCAAAGCTGCAGGAATGCGAGAAGATGTTGGTTGGTCCCACCAGTTCAAGGAAGGGTCGAAGCACAGATGAGGGCTTTCTCAGATTAGGTAGTCCAACAAGGCAGTTGTAAGAAAGGTCAACAACCTCTGATTTTCCCAAATGACTTGGGAAGTTGACTGGGAGACACTGGAGGTAGGTTTTCCTGAGGTTGGATCCAGTAAAAGATGCCCAAGAGCTATGGGTGCAAGGAAGATTCTGGTCAGGTCCAGGAGCCGGGTGCAACCCTTTTTGATGAAAAAATGCAGGAGGCCCCAATGTAGGCCTCTTCAAGACACTTCACCAGACAGAGGGGAATCAGTTCCAGTGACAGTCACCACATGCAGTTGACAGCAGGCAGCTCTCCATTTGTGAAGGAAGATGGCCTTTCAGCACAGAATCCCTTGATGCTGGGAAGATGAAACTTGGCAAGATGGCAATTTGTAGAATGAGCTGGCGACCACCAAAGCTCCAGGCAAAAACTTGGAACGGCGACGCTCCAGCAAGTTAGACTGATTCAGAGCTGGTCGGTCCACTGCGTGGTCCAGGGACGATCCAGAAGGCTCAAAGCTGCAAGAATGTGAGACAATGTTGAGACTGGTTGGTGCGACCAGTTCAAGGGTCAAAGCACAGATGAGAGCCTTCTCAGAATAGGTAGTCCAACCAGGGAAGTCTTCAGGACTCATCCATGGGTCTTCAGTCAGCTGCTAAGCTACACAGGATACTTGGCTCCATTGCTGATCTAATGGATGGTTTCAGGACTCTTCCTCTTATCCTAAATTCAGGTGAGTGATCAGACCTCTTCAGGACTCATCCATGGGTCTTCAGTCAGCTGCTAAGCTACACAGGATACTTGGCTCCATTGCTGATCTAATGGATGGTTTCAGGACTCTTCTTCTTATCCTAGATTCAGGTGAGTGATTAAACTCAATCCTCCAATAACAAGGATCGGCACTACTCACTCAGCCAGTCATGGTCCAATCAGGGACCACTGTGGGATTTAATCATGCATGCACACTAGACTCTCAGGCACCACAGTTTTGGACTGGGAGCAGATAGTCCTATCCACTTACTGTGTCCACACACAAATGGCAGGCTTCAGACCATGAAAACAGCAGCTTTCGCGGGCAAATGCATGACCATTTTAGGGATTTCATGTCCTGAAAGGGAAGGAAGAAGGCTAAGAACCATAATGGCCAAAGAACAAGTGAAAATCCTTGTCTCATGGTCATTTTAGGACACATCCATGTTTATGGTAAACACGAATGTGCACACTACAAAATAAGCAAACATGGCTAAACTTGTAATCACTTCCAGCAGCTAGTCCTTAGGCACATTACTAAATAATCAAACACTCTCCAGTGTAAACATCTAGGGTGATTCAAAAGCATCCCCAGGCACTGCATTGTAAGATGCTTTGTGAACTGTTAGAAATTACCATAGCAGGTAAAAAGTAAAATACAAAAGAGAACCATAGTTTCCCAGTGCTGATAGTCTGAGGATGTGATCGGTTTCCCCATGACAAAATGAGCTAAAGGCCAGGAAGTGAAGCTGAAGGCCTCTCTGTAAAAAGTCAAGACATGTCAAAAAACAAAATCTGAATGTTTGTGGGTCCATAGAATATGGAGAGAAAGTTGCCTAAATGGGATATCAGTCTAACAATATCCATTGAGACAAATGTGAAGAGTGGATAAAGGGGCTGCAGAACTAACCAAAAGAAGAGGAGACAATGATGAGGGAAAAGAGGGGGCAATATGAGTCAAGGAAGGAGAGAAAAGATGAGGAATACAAGTATAAGAAAGTGAACTGTGAAGAGGAAGGTGAGGCTAATATGAAAGTTTGAGGATGAACAAAGTGGGGGAAAATACGAGCAACTTGGGAGAAGGTCAGTGTTAGGTTTGCAGGAACAGAGAATGAATATGAGCAGATGAAGAATTGTGTTGCCCAGAGAAAAGGAGAACAAGATGCCCCAACAATCAGAGGTGCCTGGGAACAGGATATGAAAACATCTGAGAAGCCTCTAATAGACAGACCACAACAGCTTTATAATCTGTGGACTGAAGAAGATCAGGTGTTCTGGTGTGAGTAATGTCTTTGATATGTGGTGGTCAGGAAGTTCACAATTCCCTGACTGCCTGGCACCGCCTCAGTGTGAACCATCGAGTGGGAAGCGAAATAGAAGGTGAGACACGAAAAGCTCCACTGTTCTAATCAACACTAATGATGAGCAAGACACTGTCTTGCTACTGCCCAGTGCCACACCCTAAAACTCTCAACAGTGCCAGAGACATCAGATGATGTTGGTGGATCAGATCAGGTTTTGTAACTTGGAATATTAATGTAATCAAGTTTACACACACTAATTAAAGGAAAACATTTTGAAACACTGTCCAGCGAATGCAATGGCAGCCATATCACTCCCTGCACAGAACAAGCACTGGCAATACAAACATTTTGGGCTTTTCTGTATTGATTGATTGATATTTTATTTCTATCGCGCTCGTACACAAGTGTTTCAGAGCGCGACAAGGCAAGGGAGGGGAACAGGGGAAAACAAAACAGCGATCTTACTAGGCCCAGTGACATTGAGAACGCGCAAGTGCATGGGAGAGGGGGGAGGGTAAAAGTGCATGGAAGGGGGGAGAGGTGGAAAGTGCGAAGCAGAGGAAAAACAGATAAATAACAATAAATAAATAATAAAGGCAACAAACAGTGGTAATGCAGCCAGCAATTTGCAAGTGGAAGGTTTAAGGCAGCAGACAGGGTAGGTCTGATAAGAGCAGGAAGAAAAAGGGGGGGCTGTATGGGTGCAGATACAGACCCCAGTGCAAGGGGTGGCCTGGAGGCAGTGTGGGAGGGTGGCAGGATGAGCAGGTACCTGGGCCCAAAAGACAGAGGGTGACCAGGTGCACAATGCCAAGAGAGAACAGATCAGCAGGAGAGAGGGGGAGCAAAGGCAGAAGAAAGAGGAAGGTCTTGAGGTGCTTCCAGAACCGGAGATGGTTCTCCTCAAGTTTTAGAGTGGCAGGGAGGCTGTTCCAGAGGGAGGCCCCAGCCGAAGAGAGAGATCTACCCCCAGCTTGTTTCTTAGCAAAACGACTGACCCTAAGTGAGTTGGAGGTAGAGGAGCAAAGAGCTTGCGAGGGGAGGTATTTGCGGAGGGATAGCTGAAGGTATTTTGGACCCAGGCCCCAGAAAGCCTTGTGGACAATGCAGAGGGTTTTGAATTTAATCCTTGCATCCACTGGGAGCCAGTGGAGAGATTTCAGAGCTGGAGAGATACGATCCCAGGGCTTGAGGCCAAGGACAAGTCTCGCAGTCCTGTTCTGGATTAGTTGCAGAGGACGGAGAGTAGAGGCAGGTAGATTTAGAAAGAGGCTGTTACAATAGTCCAAGCTAGAGAGAACCAGAGCTTGAGATACCATGAGTTTCTGGGGGAAGGAGAGGAAAGGCAGACTACCTCTGAGGAGGTGCAGTAGGAAATTTGACTTTTTAGAGACCTCAGAGATGTGGGCGGAGAAGGAAAGGGTGGAGTCAAAGATGACCCTGAGGTTCTTAGCCTCGCAGGTGGGGGTAGGAGGAGGGCCAAGGGAGGCCGGCCAGAGAGTGAGGGGAAAGGATGGTGAAGGTATGGCGATGAGGAGGATCTCCGTCTTGCTGGCATTCAGACAAAGATCATTGGCGGCACACCAATCTTGAATGGCAGTTAGGCAATCAGAGATGAGAGAGGGAGAGGAGGTGGCAGAGGGCAGCTTGAAAATGAGTTGAGTGTCATCAGCATAGCACTGGAAATTTGAGCAGAAAATGGCAATGCAGTGGGCGAGAGTTGCAAGGTATTGGTTGAAAAGCCAGGGCGAGAGGTTAGACCCCTGGGGAACACTACAGGTAGAGAGGAAGATAGATGAAAGGAAGGACCCAAGTTGGACCTGGGAGGGTCGATCTGAGAGGAAAGAGGTCAGCCAGGCCAGAGCCTGATCAGTGATACCCTACCCAGGTTTTCACGGAGACGGTTGAGCAGGATGGTATGGTTGACCGTGTCGAAGGCAGAAGAGAGATCGAGGAGGATGAGGACAGATGAAATGTTAGAGTCAAGGTAGTGAGCAGATCTTCACGGATGTTAAGGAGAGCAGTTTCCATGCATTTGGCAGCTGTGAAGCCAGACTGGTGGTCATGGAGACAGCCAACCGAATTGGAATGAAGGTTAAGCTGAGAGATGGCCAACTTTTCCTGGAGTTTGCCAAGAAAGGGAGTAATGGAAATTGGGCGATAGTTAACTGGACAAGAAGGATCAGCTGTGGGTTTCTTGAGAAGAGGATGCACAAATGAGTGCTTCAGAGGGGAGGGAAGGATCCAGAGGCAAAAGAGTGTTTGCAAAAATCAGCAAGGGTCAGAACAAGGGTGTCAATGTGGTCCTTGATGGTTTTAGAGGAACAGGGATGAACCTGTTTTGAAGAGGCTTTCATAGATCGGACTTGTCCAGCAACCTCGTCAGGGGTGAAAAGAGGAAAGGACGAGAAGGATTGTGGGAGGGTGGCTAAAGGAGGGTCAGCAAGCATAGATGGAGAGGGAAGAGGAGGAGTGTGGGTGGAGAGGATGGACAGGATGTCCTGTTTTTTTTAATTAAGTGAGAGGCAAGGGCATTGCAAAGAGCCTGGGAGGCAACAGGAGGGGTAGAGACTTCAGCAGGGTTGTCCAGCTCCTTGCAGATTTTAAAGAGTTTGGCCGAGTTGTTAGATGCCGCAGAGACACGAGCTTGAATGTGGACTCTCTTCTTGGTGAGGACAGAGAGTCGGTATTGCCTTTGTAGCAGGCGACAGGCCAGTTTGTCAGAGCATGAACAGGAAGTCCTCCATTTCCTCTCAGCTGCCCTACACTTACGTTTAAGTGTAGCTAGGTCAGAGTCATACCAGGAATTGCACTTGGCTTTGGACTTCAAACGGATCCTCATGACAGGGGCGGGGAGAGAAAGTGGCGGCAAAAGCCTCAACTGACACACGCTTCATGGGCCGGATGTCCGAGAAGGTAGGTGGCAGTGTTGGGGTAGGCTTGGCTTCGGGGGAAGAGAGGGAGAGATGAGATGTGAGGAGGGAGTGATCGCTCCAGGAGAGAGGAGTGGTCAGAGGGATGGAGAGGGGGAGGTCAGAGGAGATTAAGACATCAAGTGTGTGCCCCTGCAGAGTGAGTCGGGACAGAGGGGAGGATGGACAAGGAGAGGGAGTCGCAGAGGTCACGGAAGAGTACAGAGGAGGAGCAACGAGAGTCTAAATGTATATTTAGGTCACCGAGGAGGAGGAGTTGAGTGGTAGAGGCCAGGAGGGAGGAGGAGAGGTCTGCCCACTCAGAGAGAAATGAGGTGATTTGACCAGGAGGCCGGTAGATGGTAGCCACGGTAAGAGAATGGGTCTGCGAGAGAGAAAGCCTACAGACACGGCATTCAAAAGAGAAGTAGGTCTGAGTGGGAATGAGAGGCAGGAATCCACTCAGGAAAGATCAGGGCTACCCCCCCACCGGACTGGGAGGATCTGGGTGCTGAGAGGATCTTTTAGCCATAAGGGAGGAGAGTGTCAAAGCTCATGACTGAGCTGGCCGTGAACCATGTCTCAGTAAGACCAAGGACATCAAGGTGTAGTTCTTCAAGGAGGTGGCAGATGTCAGAGGAGTGTTTGACGGCAGAGCCAGAGTTGAGAGTGGCAATATGAAGAAGGTTGCCAGCCTTAAAGACCTTCCGGGTAGGGGTACAGACCAGAGGTGTGCCCTGTGGAGGAGAAAGAGCCCTTGGAGGGGCAGAGGAGGAGGAGGAGAGCGTGGTCAAGTTAGGCAAGGGGGGAGAGGAGAGGAAAAGAAATTGATGAGGTGAGGGAAGCACCTATCAAAGAGGAGGAGATTGGCCTGAGGGCCTTGGACCATGACAGTGCCATTTAGGTAGACATTATTGGTGACTTTAGAGGAGTCGAAGGAAGCCATGAGAACTTCCCAGTGAGTGCCACCATTAATGGGAGAGGAGGAGATAGGGCAGAGCACAGAGACCATATGAGGAGTCCATAGATCTGGCGAAGGAACGACAAAGAGGATGTCGGTAAGGGTCTGTCTGGCGGAAGCATTGGAGTAGGTGTCGGCAATAGGAAGACCAGGATTAGAGGCCAAGATATCCTTTTTGAACTTCTTCCTACCAGACTTAGTGAGAAGGGAAGGATAGTCAATGGAGAAGCAGTTGGAGAAGATAAGAGAAACAGAAAGCACCATTGGGGTGGAAGTAAGGAGAGGATGGAGATACTGGGGGGGGGCTAAAGCAGGTAGGTGTGAGACAAAAGAGAGGAGTGAGGTCACTGGGCTGGCAAGTTACAGAGAAGAAATAGTATACAAGCAAAATACAGAGAATTTTGCAATGGGCAGCAAGATATGACTTTGTAGCACAAAGCAAAAACAGCAAGATTTGACTTTTTAGTACAAAGCAAAAACAGCAAGATTTGACTTTTTCATTCTTGGAATCAGATGTTAGCAAAGGGTTTTAGGAAGCACTGTGCAGCAGGATGACAACATGGGAGCAACAAGCAGAACAAACAGTGATAGTCAAAGGCAGTAGAAGTGAGTCCATAAGGAGGGAACTAACCCATAGTTCTGGAGGTGGTAAAGTCAAGGCAGTCCGGATTTCTTAGAGGAGTGAGGTGGCAGCATCATTGTGGTTAAGGTGCAGGGGGACCCCAATTAGTGTTCTGGAAGCGGACAGGGAGCAGACAGGGGCCTTGGAAGTGGACATTTGCAGAGAGGGCCGGCTGAAGCCTGCCAGTCCCTGATTGGATGGAAGAAAACACTCAGCAACCAATGGGAGTGCAGCACAGGGAGAGGTGATTCAGCACAGCCTGCCTACACAACAAAGAAAACCACAGCAGCCATCTTGGAAGGGCCAAAAACAGTGAATTAAGCAGCAATGGTAGGAGAAAACAAGTGCTTTCAAAATAGCAACGCAGCTCAAGGTATTAAAAAGCTCAAAAAATGGGTGCACGATCAAAATGCCAAATAAAACAGTCCTTTCCAACAATATTAAGCAAATTTCCTCTATTTTTCTTTTTCTTCTTTTTTATCAAATTTCGATTTGATCAGGTTCAATAATTCCCCAGGAGGTGCAGTAATGCACAGAAAGTGCACCTACCTAATGGAATGGTGAGCAGCCAGGCACAAACTCCACATGTGCAGGAGAACAACAGATGGCCAGGAGGGTGGAAACAGGACCTCACTCCCAGTGAGAAGCAGATGAAAGAAACCAGTTCCAGCCAGTGGGCCTTGCTGAGAGGGCCGGCTGAAGCCTGCCGGTCCCTGATTGGATGGAAGAAAACACTCAGCAACCAATGGGAGTGCAGCACAGGGAGAGGTGATTCAGTGCAGCCTGCCTACACAACAAAGAAAACCACGGCGGCCATCTTTGAAGGGCCAAAAACAGTCAAATAAGCAGCAATAGTAGGAAAAAATGAGTGCTTTCAAAATAGCAACGCAGCTCCAGGTATTAAAAAGCTCAAAAAATGGCTGCACGATGAAATTGCCAAATAAAACAGTCCTTTCTAACAATATTATGCAAGGCATGGACAACGCAATTTCCAGGCACTGCATAGTGGTATTAACTGAAAATTGATGTTAGCAGATGCAAAAGGCTCTATTACCTGGGAATATAATAGCGCTGCCTGGCAAATGCCTAATACTTGTCAACAAGCCAAAACAGTTGGCTTTGCCATTGCTTGTCTTTAATACGATGTCAGTGAAGGACACACATAGAGGTATAACCTTTTAAGACATTTTTGTTACACAAGTAGCTTGTTTGTTTACAGCGCAAAATAAGTCATTAACTGACAGAAGACTGCTTTGAAAAAAACACTGCCAGCACTATGAGTGCAAAGTGTGATGGTAAGGCTTGATTAAAGAGAGCTCTAATAGTTCCCACAAGGAAAGAGTTGTTTTGGCCAGGGAAGGGCGGGAGCTAGGTGGGAATGTTTGTAGCTTCTAGCATGGCAATGGGCAGTCAATGGGTGGGAAAATAATGAAACAACACCTACAAGCTGTGTGTCCCTCCTCGTGCCATTTCCCGCTATCTGTATTCTGATGCAATAGTATTGGCTTATACATGGTGCAAGCACCATCTCATTGCCCACATTAAAAAGGCCTCATGGGGCAGTGGCACACCAATATATATACTGGCATCTTGACAGGCCAGTCTAGCACTGCAAGTGCGTAAGAACTGAGAGTGGGAGAGAGAGAGGTAGGGCGAATGAAAGAGAATGAGAGATATACTGCAGTGAGACTAGTGGAGAGAGAGACTGGTGTGAGACAGTGAGTGAGTGAGTCGGGGAGAGATTGGAACGGGTCTGTGAGAGTGAGATGATAGGGTCGATTCAAAGCCACTAAGTGGCATTTGGGAATTTGAGAACATTTCACTCCACTACAAATCACACTTCTGCAGAATGAAATTGCTACTTTCCTTTCTTAATTGTCCCCCTAATGTTAAATTTGCTTCACATCAAAAACATTCCATAGAGTGTAATGTACTCAGTTTAATACAGTTCTAAACACTTGAGGGAGAAAAATATGATACATTTAGAAATGATATACAACTGTTTGCAATACTGAGATTACATTTAGCTTACACAGCATTAAGATTGATGCTCCAGAGAATTGGCATGTACTTATCCAGGTTGAAAGTAATTTATTTTGATTAAAATGTGTGACAGGTACTCCAACTTCTGGCAGTGCTGTGGGATTTTCCCTTACATTCTTGTCATTTGATTCGATTGAACATAAAGCTATTTTCAAAAGGCTGACATAGTTTCAATATTTCCAATTATATAATTTACATTTCGTTCTAATGGAGCAACTATAGATTGTCTGCAAAGATCCCCAGCTAATAAGGATGGAACTTTGGCTTGAGGAATGCAGTTCGGTTCAACTTTATTGCACCGTAGGTATTTAAAAAGCCTCATCAGCAACGTAAACTCTTATGAAGGAGAACTTTAAAAAAATGTGTAACAAAATTGTACATTATAAATGAAGTTGTTTTTCAAAAAATATAAAACGCCTCGGAAAATAGCAATTATTTTTCATCAACAAAATGCTTGTGTTGAGTAGCTACTTTTGTCTTTCTTATTTGAATGAATTGCAAACACACTAACGGGTCTCGAACAATCCAGTGCCATAAACCTTAAGTGCACAGTTTAGGGATGTCCAATTGCAGGCTTCGAGGGCTGGATCCATATCGGGTTTTCAGGATACCCTTCGTTCATATTCATGAGATACGTTTACAAACACTGATTCTAAATGTATGCACATTTTTCCTCATGCGTATTAATGAGGGATATCCTGTAAACCTGTCAGGATCCTGGCCCTCGAAGTCTGGAGTTGGACAAAATAGAGCAAGTGACGACTCTTAGTAGTGTTTTGAAAGAGTGCAAACATGTCCTGAGCAACCATACATAGTGATAGGACCCCAACCACCCAAGAGAGGTTCAGGGTCTGCCCCACGATTTTCTTTTAAACTAATGGGTTTGATTAACAAATATCACAGTTTGCAATCTCTTTTTGTAGCGAAACACATGGATACATGCAACATCTTCCAACTCTCCAAAACTGCAAAGTAGCTTTTTCAAACACATGTTCACGTTGCCTTTGCATGAAAGTCAGTCAGAGCTAAATTGTAATTGTTAGCACCGCTTGCCATACGAGCATGGCATGAGCGGTCACAATTAAAAGTAAACTTGGCCTGGCATGCAAGCGGGGACCCGTTTACATGCGAACGTTGGAGCTCCCCGCCATCAAATTACACTTGGAGAAAAATGAGCTCCTTAGTTCTTTGAAGAGTCAGACCTGGCTGAAACCTGAAGGAGTGGTGCACTGAGGTGTTCTATCTGGGCAGCTGTGATGAGGAACCGGTAAAACATTAAAGATTTATTCTCTAAATGCGGATACACAGTGGCAGCAACCTGCATGAGGGGAGTGTGAGATGGGACAGGTCACAGCTCCACCAGGCGCATGTTTTCCAGGTGGAGTGGTAGAAATCAAAAGGCAAAATTCATCCTAAACATTGTAGACACAGATGTTCCTCTACTCTGCATTTTCCGTCATTTGTATGACCAAGAGGGGGCACGGAACGGAAATGCATGTCCTACTCCCCAGTCCTCTCTGCTATATACATGTGAGAGCATTGCTCCTGCTTGATATGTTCTTAGTGGCAAAAATGCTGTGGGCTCCTATGAAATTTGCCAACTTTTTGCAACAGCAAAAAAAGAGACAGAACACATAAGAATATATTGTAAACACTACCTGCCATTTGGCAGGCAGCATTGAATCTATGTGCAACGCAAAGTGCAAAAATAAAGGTGTAAAGGTCATTTATGCCTGCATTTACACCACTGTTGTGCACTTTGGAGTGCAAATGACAACACTTGCGCAGTGGAGACCTGTTTGCTGCTATGCGAAGACAGAGGTGTTCCCCTCCTTGCAATTTAAAGGGATTTAAAAATGGTCCATTGTGAGTTCTTGAGTAGTTTGAGTACAGGGTGTCCCAGAGGGCCAAGTAGTTATGGACGTCCAAAAGCCAAACAATGGGCACACTGCATGACATAGTAGCATGCCTCCACCTGGAGTGGATGAAAGGAAATCCAGGGTGCTCCTTTTAATTGGACCAAAACTTACTATAAAGACCCTGCAGTACTGAAAGCTAGCTGTGACATTTGCAACTAGTCAATGAATTGCCACCACAGTAATAGTGTTTAAAATCTGTTCTTTGTGGATAGCGTTATATTTTTTCCGTTTGAGCAAAACCATGGCAATGCATGGGCTGCTATTTCTTCAACCCTAGTTAAACTGCACCAGTATTCAAAGCAATTCACTGGGTCTGACTAAGCCCCTTTCTGTTAGCCGACAGGGTGACCTTAAAGGGAAAAGAGGTGTGGACCTCCACAGGTCATGCAAGGGGCAACGTGGGAAGAATAATGGGCCACCACCTGGAGTGTATGAAAAGCACACCAGGGTCTTCTTTTTAGTTTGAACAACATTTACTATGATGACCATGCAATACTGAACAGCCAGCAGTACCAGGCAGAATCAGTCAATGAATGTACAGCATGGAAATAGTGCTTGAAATCCCTTTTGTATACATAACTGTATTAGTTTAACTTTTAGTGAGACCTTGAAATGCTTAGGGTGCTTACCCTAGCTATGTCATCGCCCCTAATTATACTACACCAGTGTTGTGAACAATGCACTGTGCCGATGCAAAACCCTTTTCTGCAAGCATAAACAAGTCTGAGCAATAGCAAATCAATTAAAAGAATGTACCTGCAGGATAAATGACATGGTTTTTAAATAAATCACCTTAAATACACCCCATAGCTGGGAATATATGAATAAACCGTATAGATCAGACCCGTAAAAACCTTGAATATTGAATAAGGCAGTTCATCATATTCGCATTGTTCTCTGCTTGAGCTTTGCCCTTCTTCAGTGATTGGCACTGGATTCAGCTGTGGACTCACTGAGGCCGATGGGACTGTATGTCCAGCTCCTCTCTTCTGTTGTTCCAAGGATGAATGCATCTCACTCACCTATGCTGTGCCAGATAAGGAACTGTCTTTGAGGGGCTTGCACTAAATCTGTTGGGATTAAAGTTTCCCTGAAGGTGGAAGTGCTGCCGTATCATACGTCCCTAATGAGGCCACTAATGAGGCCTAGCGCCAGCCTCACCTATATTAAATGGTAAAGGACCCCCTCATGTAGATAGCTCGAAGTGAAAGGATGACAGACTTCTGCTGGTTTTCTAGTTCTTAGTAGAGTTCCTAAATGGGCATTCTCACTACTGTAAGAGGCATAGGACCGCATTCCTAAATTCCAGCCCACTATTCTTGCATATGAATGGGGTCCTGCAAGTGGAATCTCCACTTCCAGTTATCTACACAACAGCATGGATACATCTCCATATTGTGTAGTCTATGGCAACCAGAGGGGCTGGTGCTACTTCAGTGGGTGAAGCATAGCCCTAGCAGTGAAGTGCAGGATGTGTCATGTTCTTTCCTTCTTGCTACTGTCTTCATGGAGAACAGCAGGTCTTGCACAACCATGAGGGCATATTTCCTCTAATGGTTTCCCTCATGGCTCAACTGGCGCTGACCAACTTTGACTTTCACTGGCAATGTTGTTGATAGTTATTTATTGCGTTAGCCTCCTGTAGGGGATGCAGATGGACACCTGAGCGGGTTCTTCTTTGCTTTTTTAAATTGTAATAGTGACTTAAGACTGCGATGGTATACAGATGGTGAGACGAGAGGCTCTGCAGGGGACATATTTCCTTTTAGAGTTATGTGTGCACAGGCCAGGTCCTCCGCTATAGAGGTGCAAGAGTATAACTGCTTGCTGAGTATAAAGCACCTCTTGGATCCGCTGGTGGAGCACTGGCACATTATAATGTTATGGGAAACAAAGATTACAGGAAGATTGCAGAAGCAAATCTTGCATTTTGTTAAAGCACTTTATTTGAATAATAAAGTACAGATTCAAATTAATCAAATAGGTGATTCAAGTGGGGATTTCCAGGTTAACCATGGGTTAAAACAAGGTTGTACTTTAGCTCCTACCTTTTTCAACATTTACTTAGCCGACTTAGGAATCTCACTGCAGAATTGTAACAGTAATTCGCCACATATTGTGCAATGCCCGGTAGCATTGCTTTTGTATGTGGCTGATATTGTTATTTTTGATCAAACAGCACTGGGACTACAAAATAGCCTAAAGGCATTAGAAAAGTTCTCCTTGGAAAATGGCCTGATTCTAAACCTATCAAAAGCTAAGATTATGATGATAAAGTGTAATGGACAAAATATACAAGGGGAGGAAATTGAGGAAGTGTTGAGTTGTGTATATCACGGTCTATTGTAACAAATAACATGGATACAGAGATTTTTTCTAAATCCATTACAGATAGAGTAATGATAAAGTTAAAGATGTAAAATCATTCATACACAATTCTGGAGGGCAGTCAACAGAAGGGCTGATACAGTTATATAAAATCTGTGTGGTGCTGGGTATTTTATATGGCTTGGAGATATACACCTCGAAAGAAACAACTGGGCTAAGCATTTTATAGGGAAACATATGGCAAATGACATTAGGCCTATCACAATCCGTCCCTGTGGAAGCTATGTGCAGCGGCTTAGGGATTATTTCACCAACAACAAGTAAAACGATAGTGACATGTAATCTTTATATCGAAATCCTGATGAGCCAGGATAAAACTAAATCCTTATATGAACACTTTTTAAATCAGCAGGGTGTTTGTGAAAGTTTTGCTGCATTGAAAGAATGGAGAAAAGGAATAAATATCTTCTTGGAGAATGTAGGATGTATGTGTGATGTCACTGAAAATGTTGCCAGTACATTTAAAGGAATAATAAGTAAAGCTGCAATTTGGGATAGAAATGAAAGATGTTCCTATTTATCTAAGAAGTCAAGACATACAGAATACTATAGACAATCTTTTCCTGTGGATACTCCCTGTACATACATACACATAAAATGCAAAATTGGGATATTAGATGTTTAATAATGCTTTTAAGGTTCAATCAACTCCCAAAACTGATGAATATGGGTGCTTGGAATAATATACCATATGAGTATTGTTTATGTAGATTGTGCAAAATGGAAGTTGAAACCCCTAGACACTTATTTACCAACTGCAATACGCTGAACATCTTATATGAAAGGACTTATGGTGCTCGAGTGCAAGGCCTGGACTCGTTCCATACTGATCAATTTTGGTCTTACGTATTTTTGGGAGAAGATCTGGTCATGAATTTTACTGTGTACTACGTGTGGAAAGAAATTGTTAAGAAAAAAGAGTGTGTCCTGCTTTGAATCTCATCACAACTCGTGACTTCAATGAATCCCACATACTGGATTTGATTTCACTCACAAGTTTGGCAGGCTGGAAGATCCCACTGCCCAGACCATCAGCACATGTAACCTGACTCTGCATGTATCCCCACTAATCCTTCCTGCATATTTTCTAGTGGGAGACTGCACCAACTGGCCAACGACAACTCAGAGCAGGTGCGCTGACAAGTCCAATTTAAATTACGTCACAATAAATGCGCAGTGCATGAGAAGATACCGCACGTCCTTTGAATCAGGGTTCAGGGTCAAAGTGAGTCATTTGCACTTGATGTAAATGTGCTTACCGTTGCTTGTTTGTAATTTTCACATATGCGATGTGTGCGAATTGCATCATCGTTTGCTAATTACCAAAGCTGAAAAATTGAATTAACACTGGCATTAATCAAAATTATAACTAGAAAGACATTTTTTTCTCCAAACAAGAACTGCAGAACATGGCTGGAATTAACAGATATTCATTCATACACGTCTAACCTCTCCTTAATGGCAAGTCTTGGACAGTCACACGCACACCTTTTCAGATAGCACTCAAACTTTGTATTGCATTATATTAGAACAAAAGAGCAATGTTTTTCGCCTTTGCATCCTGTACAAACTGAGTTGAATGACCCGGTGAAGGTATGTGATGAAAAAGAAATAACATTTTTGCTTTAGTGTATCTCACAAACATGCAGAGATACAAAACAAAGCACACCACAGGTCATTATTGTATTAATGCAAAAACCTATTTTCATGGTCAGACCATACCCGTTACCCCCCATATTAAAATGATTACGAAAAATCCAGCCATATTAATTTCGATACTCATAATAGTAAATGTAAATCTTGATTAGATCGAACTGCTCTTCACAAGTCAGTAAGATGGTACAAATATGGGCATTTTTGGAAAATTGTGACTTTTTAATTGGTTTAAGAATAGAAAAATCCACTAATACTAATCTAAACAAGCTAGGGAAAGCTATGCTGGTTGATTTCATACTGAGAACTACTTTTGAATCAATCAATCAATCTTGTTTACTTCAGGTATTGGCCCATAAGCCACACTGTAACACATACAATTCAATTTCTTTACAAAAAAACATTACATTCCCTTATTTTGTAAAAAAAAGATCAAATCCTAAAGGCAGACAAATCATCTGAACCTATTCTCTTTAAGTTGCAGGAAAATAAATGAAGGAGACTATATGAGCAACCGATACTGTGCCACCCCATATAGGTATGCATGCCCGCTTGTACACCTGAATAGGTCTATATTATTCCCCTTACAAGGTTGTGCAAAAAGAGAAGAACACGTCCACTAAAAATACATAGCTAAAATTAATACCCCTACATTGTACATCAAAGCTCTCATACAAAAATGAATGTTATTGGGTATTATACCTGTCTCAAAACCAGCTACTTGTATCTTAGTATTCTGCCATTTGCCGCGCCAACACACCCGAGGGTCTCAGGTCTCAAAGTAGCTCTGAAATGTACAGATTCACCTATTCAATGCATCAAGGCCCACGTGATTGTACATCATTCACCATTAATTAAACAAATAATAACTCAAGTCTTCACTGTGCATCTGGGAATTAAGGTGTATTTTCTTTTATTTTTGTAATGGGGATACAGACATGTCCATCTCTGAAACAACCGGGGTGAAGGGACAACCTGTGTCCACTAAACTATGAACCCTCCCATTATTCTTGATTGCATTCAGGGGAAACAATTAAAATGACGACACAATTTGATTCAATGGTCCTGCGGAACTCAACCATACCACGCTACATTGAGCGACAAGCCGGACAACGTTCGTGGCTACTTGGTGAGTAGCAGGGCAAACACATGGCAGTGTGATTGGGGGAGTGGGGGGATACATACTCCAACTGGGTGTGATTGGGGGGGTGGAGAGATACATACTCCAACTGGGTGTGATTGGGGGGGGAGAGATACATACTCCAACAGGGTGTGATTGGGGGGGAGGGATACATACTCCAACTGGGTGTGATTGGGGGGGGGGAGATACATACTCCAACTGGGTGTAGACAGCAGTCCGTAGGACAAATGGACATACAGATGTACACCAATGTCCATCAGGGAAGGGCACAATGTACTTGAGAAGAACCCACATGCAATTTTAAGCTGCACAACATTGAGAACAATCCAGGTTTCCAAATATTACACATATATCCACATCCACATTGCACATCATGCCACACCACATAATTCACAAATCAGCAACATGGTGTCAAGATAGTTATACAGAATTAGCGCAGCACAACATCAATACAGCAATGTGCCCTTGAATGCATGTAAAGGGATAACCCCTAGACATAGCATTGAACCACGCACCTATAGCACCACTGAAGTGATGCTTCACAGCATGGCAACATCGATGTCGGAATGGCAGTACACTAGCAGTGTGGTACCAAATTTGCCTGGGCCAAGGGACACCTAAGACCTGGCCTCACCCAGGACATGTCAATTACTGTTGAAGGCATGAATCGGGCATGTCCACTTGCAGGGTCGAGCTCACCTTTGCACATTGCAGTCACACAGATTGTCTGCATGCATGCTGGTAATCGTGGATTTCAATCACAATGCAGAGTAGATTTGTGTGATATGTACAGGCCGCTCTTGAGGTGAACAGTAACAGGTCCCCATTCTTCCCCCCATACAGGTGATGCCGGCTATCCCCTGAAGAGGTGGCTCCTTACCACTGTACGGAACCCACAGAACAGGCACGAAGAGGACTACAATTGTGCACATACCCGTACCTGCGTCGTGATTGAGCAGACATTTGGCCTTTTGAAGACACGGTTCAGGTGCATAAGCAGGTCGGGTGGAGCTCTCCTGTATGGCCATGAGAAGGTGAACACGATCACCATGGAATGTGTCATTCTGCACAATTTGTGTATCAGACGGAATGTGCCACTGACCCCTGACGTTGAAATGCAACCACCTGATGAGGATGATGATGGTGATGAGGACGGAGCTGACGGGGATGGTGGTCATGCAAGAGGCGATGCCCAGGAGGGACGCAATGTGCGACAGCATCTGATCAACCAAATATTCTGAGACACAATGTTTAACTCTGTAGGATGGATATGGATATTAGTGCACTGGTGTCTGTGGTGAAGCGCAAAATGGACCCTGTCATCAATAAAGTACACATGCACAATGACGAATTCCAAGCCTGTGTTTTGACTAGTTACCAGTGTATTAATGTATAATGAGATGATAAAGTGCATGTCCCCAACTATCCCAACACGCTTTCCCGCACCCCTCCCCCTACAACACTTCCAAAACACCCTTTCCCCCCTCCCCCCACAACACTCCCGAAACACCCTTTCCTCCCTCCCCCACAACACTCCCGAAACACCCTTTCTCCCCTCCCCCCACAACACTCCCGAAACACCCTTTCCCCCCTCCCCCCACAACACTCCCAAAACACCCTTTCCCCCCTCCCCCACAACAATCCCGAAACACCCTTACCCCCTCCCCCCACAACACTCCCGAAACACCCTTCCCCCACAACACTCCCAAAACACCTTTTCCCCCTCCCCCCACAACACTCCCGAAACACCCTTTCCCCTCTCCCCCCACAACACTCCCAAAACACCCTTTACCCCCTCCCCCCACAACAACCCCATGTCCTGCTGCACACAAGCCAGCTAGACCCTCCTGTCCCTAATTGCCATTGCCACCACCACCATTTGAAGGTTGGGATGATGTGCGCCTAGTGGTGTGCATGGAGCGGCGGAGAGGGGGCTTGTCTGCCTTGAACTCGCAGATCATGAGGAGGCTGTCTGTCCCTGTGGTGGTGGTGGGAATTGGCGGTCCATCGCGTCCGCTATACGCGTGAGGACCTGCCTCAGTTGGCCAATCTCAATGCACAGCCTGTTGGTACAGGCTTCCATCGCCTCCCTCGACTGCCTAGCAATCTCCGTGATGTCCCCCCTGAGACGGGCAGCTTCTGCCACATGCTGTACAACCAGCACTGTGATGTCCTCCTGGCGCTGCATGACAGTGGCCAGGTCATGGCCACTTTGGCCAGCCCGTGGTGTGGCTGCTGCGCCTACATCTTAATCCTGGTCATCAGGAGAGGCCACCGGTGGGCTCCAGCTCCCTCCCATGTTTTCCTCGCCAGACTGGCCATGGACACAGGATCCTGGTGTTGGCCACGGAGTTGCTTCTGGGCTTCCTGAGGGGGTGGGGGTGTGCATTTGCATGCTGAACTCCATAGGGTCCTCCACATCTGACAGCGGTGCTGTGGCAGCTGCCCCACCAGTAGAACTTGTGGCAGCAGAGTTTGGCCCCTCCATGAGTGTGACCTGTGGTGGGGGGTTCACGTCAGTGGGTGTGGCAGTTGTTGCTGGTGTAGACTTTGGTATTGGCGCAGTGGCGATCTTGAGATTTTTGCCCCTCTGCAGGGGCTCAATCCTCCCTGTGCCACTTGCTGTGGTGGGGGTGTCCCCTTCCTCCTGTGCCCTGGGTTTTTTCTTTGAAGGGGGACCTGAGTCACAGTGGAAGATTCTTCGCTGTCTGTATGTGAGCCTGTGGGGGACAAAGAGGGGGATGGCATTGGTGATGGTTCAACGTGCTTCATGCAGATTCAGTTCATCATGCTGTTCTGTGCATTGGGACTTCATTGGTGGGAATTCAGGTGATGGGGCTGTTGAGTGGGTCTTCCATGCATGGGTCTGTGTGGCACTTGTCTGTGGTGATGCATGCATGTGTGTGTGTTGGGGTGTGACACTAACATGGGCAGGATTGTTTGCATGTATGATTGTGGCCGCATCCATGAGGTGAATGTGGCCTCACATTTGGGGGGTGCCTCAACATTCACAGTGCATTGTTTCATGTGTACACTTACCTCCATCTGATGTAGGGGCCACACCATGCTCCATGCTCCCGACTCCCTCGATTGATTCCACGCCAATCGTGCTGACGCAGGTCTCCTCCCACTCCTTCAATTTAATTGGTGAATCCACGCCACCTCCTGTGGCCATGGCCAGCTTGCGGTTCGCAGACAGTATGCTGCGGACCCGGAGGCGGAGATCGTCCCACCGCTTCCTGCACTCCCTGACGGTGCGGGTGGTGGTGCCCACCGCACTCACTTTCAGGGCGACCTCTGCCCAGATGGCCTTTTTCCAGATCAGGGTCTCCCGCCGCATGTCGTTGGCAAATACCACTTCAGAGTTTGCTGCTAGTGTCTCAGTCAGCATAATGAGTTCCTCGTTCGTGAACTTCTCTTTACGCTAGCGGTCAATGTTTTTTTTTATGGCCTTTGGAATGGTGAGGGGATCCTCGGGGCTTTGGGATGGCACAGTTGTCGAAACAGGTTCAAGGGGCGGAGGATGGCAATGGGTTGTGTTATTAAAGATGGCCATCGTGCTCTTTCCCATTTCTGTGCGATAACGCTATTTCCGGTTCCGCTAATAGCGGTGTCCGCTATTTGCGTGCTTCTGGAGGTCCGAAGTGCTATCAGCGCTTTCGTCGGTGCCGCTAAGGGCTTTTTTGGGATCTTTAACGGCATGCTGGTAGGTTCATTACCGGCATGGCGGTATGCTTGTGTCCGCGTACTCGTAATGCTACGCAATTAGCGCCCTCTAGACTAGGCGGACACGTTAATAACGCCATGCCGGTAAAAGCCGTTTTTTACCGCATACCGTGTAATGAGGCCCTATGTGTCTGTTTGTCCACTATAGATATTACAGGGGAACGATCCAGAGGGCTGCAAAAGGGTCTAACACAGCCAACCTTGTAGCAGGAATCTAATGGTGTGGTTGAAATTTGGTATAATGGTGCCCCTAGTAGAAAAAATGTAAACAAATGATTATTTTGCTTAATTTACATTTCCTGAAGTGCAGCCCCTGGTGGATTAACTTAGAACGGATGTTCATTTTGCTGAACAACCATAACTATTTTATGGCTAAGGGCCCTAGAGGCAAAGGGCAACTCCATAGAAGCAGCTCCAGGTGGTGTTTGCCGGCATTTGCCGTGGGAGCATGCACCCTAGCCATCAACCAGCAGTTACTATCAAGGTAAGAAAGGTGTGGGGAGGGGGAACAGCCATTACTGCTCCCTATTTAACTGTCTCTCCTCTCTTATTACTTCTATTATCTAATTCTGCAGTCTATTGTACTTGGCAGTTGTACGTGATCCATATCTGGCATTGGTGAATTGTTCTAGGTAGTCTGTGGGGCTCTTCTCCTCATTCCAGCTAAATCTAATCTGTTTGTTTTTCTTTTGCTGCTGTGTTTAAATATTATGCTTTTTCCCTCTTTTCCAGGAAATTTTAATGTGTGTGTTTTTAATGTGTTGAGGTGTTTAAAATTAGCCTTTTGCTCTCTTTTCTAGGAAAGTCGAATCTGTGTATTTTTCATTTGCTGCTGTGTTTAAAAATTTGGCTTTTTCACCTTTTTTTCTTTTTTTTCATTTCAAAGGCACACTTAGCCCAGAGGCATCAAGGCACTGTTACAAACCATTTACACATAGACAGACATCCAGGGCCTCATTACGAGTATGGAGGTAGCCATGGAGCTATTAGTGCCATGGTTGCCTCCATACCGGGCTCCAATAACAGGTTCCTTCAATGAGGAATAACCGGGTCATTCCAACATTGGATGACCTGGTAATTCCTCCTTGAAGGAACCATTCCCCATTCTCATTGAGCCCCCTTAGGGCTCAATGGCAATGGGGAGGGAGCTAATAACGGGCACGTTAATAATGGCCTGTTATTATCTCCCTGTTCCCCTCACCGGACCCGGAATGGACGTCTGGTTTTACTAGACATCTGTTCCGGGTCCCGCAAAGGGAACCTCGTAATAGGTGCTCCCGTAATTAAGGGTGCCGGTCCTGTACCAGCACCCTTCATTACAGGAGCGCCTGTGTCATAATGAGGCCCAAGGAGTTTACGTTTAAAGGGCAAAGTCTTAGCATACTGCCATGTGCAGTATGCAAATAGCCAAGTTTTTTAGAGATCTCCTAAAAAACCAGTAAGAATTTTCAGCTCCTAACGCTGGGGTGTCCGCATTCCACTGCTTAGCCGCAAAGGTTGGAAAGGTTGTGCCACCAGGTTTGGAACATTTGTATTTAGGTTGTATCAGTTTGTTTGTGTAAGCTGCTCTGCAGGGTCTGTGGGATTGGTCACCTATGAGTGATGGAGAGGGTCTTGAAGATAATTTGTTTTCTGATTGGAGCCACTGGACATTTTTCCTGGCAGCCAAGATGTGTTCTCATCTATGGATGCTAAAAGATGCTCGGATAACTTGTTGTGGATCACATGTAGCTTTTCAATGTCCTGACCTGAGGTGCCAGCAAATAGGGCATTACAGTAGTCAACCCATGATCCTATAATTGCACGTGCAATTGTAAGGCAGCTGTCTTTGGAAAGGAAACATCAGGCAGCATTGATCAATGTAGTAGAGTGTGCTGAGGAGGAGGCAATTGCATTCACTTGGCGCGTAAGTGAGAGTGTAGCGTCTAAGTAGAAGCATTTTCACTAATGATGAAACAGGTATTTGGATGCTGTCATTGTTGAAGGGGGTGTATTGGGTATTGATATTCTTGAATACTGCTGGCGGACCCACCAAGAGGAGATATCTCTTTCTGTAGTTCAGACAGAAACAATGGGTGTCCATCCAGGCCTGGATTGAAGCATAAATGTTGTTTAATTATCAAGTGTCTTCCAGATAGTTGCCAGGAAGGGGGAGGAGAATTTGCGTGTCATCAGCATAGTTGGTGTAGGATATGCCAATGGAGTCAAGAAGATCAAAAAGGGGTCTAGTGAATATGTTATACAAAGTAGGGGACACACAAGATCCTTGAGGGACCCCGCAGTGGATTGGGGTGGGTGGGACATAGATGTTCTCAGCAAAGACTCTCATGGATCTGCCCTCATGGAAGGATGCCCATGGCGGCTTCAGGGAAGTAGTGTGCTGTGGCGGTGAAGTGTTGGCAGAGAATCCGGTGGTAAAAGAGGTTGAAAGCAGCTGAGAGGTCGAGGAGGAGGAGGGCCAGTTTCCCCCTCATCTCTGTTCTTGTCAAGCTGATTCTTAAGGTCAAGCATTCCATGCCATGTTCCGGCCATGAGCCGGATTGACATACGCCCAGGATGCAGTGCGCCTCCAGGAATTGTTGAATGTGCATATATGTTGCTGTGTCCAGAATGTTTAGTATGAACAGAACAGTGGTGATGGGTCGATAGTTGTTAGGGACTGCAGGACAAATGGCTTTTTTTGATCAGTGGGAGCACTCATGATCCGTTTGGAGTTTGGAAGGGACTTGGCCCAAGGAGAAGGAGGCATTGATGAATGTTGTGCTGAATGATATAAGTTCTTCTGAGCACTCTTTGATGATAGTAGCCAGGCAGATGTCACCTTTGCACCTGGAAGGTTTCAGGCTCTTTAGGATGGAGGCAGATTTCATCTCGAAGACACTGCCAATGTGAAACATACGGTGTTGGTTGGTCACTCAAGAGTGGGGGTGCAATGGAGTCCAGTGAGATTTGAGCAGGGAAACCTTGTGAAGTATCTTTTTGTGCAGCAAGTCAATTTTGTCCAACATCACCTTGTGGATGGTCAAACACCAGCTCTCGTCTTTGGTGATGATCATAGAGGGGGTGGCTGGGGCTTCTCATTTTCTCAATGTTGTGAAAATCTCTCTTGTATTGGATTTGGAGTTGACGATTCTCATGCTGTAGGAAGTAGATTTTGCCATTATGATCGCCTGTCTATAGCATTTTGCCACCATAGAGAATTGCACTTTCAGGGAGTCTATGGGAGTTTACTAGGAAAGTCGAATGTGTGTGTTTTTCATGTGCTGCTGTGTTTAATAATGTGGCTTTTCCCCTCTTTTCTAGAAAAGTAGAATCCTTGTGTTTTTCATTTGCTGCAGTGTTTAAAAATTAGGCTTTTCTCTCTGTCCCTCTATCTAGGATTTTCTCTCTGTCCAGGCAACTCGCTTCTAGATGTTGTGCTTTCTGCTGTATGATGTAACCTAGGCCCTGTTCCCTTCCTGGACACTTGACTCTTGATTGTTGCATTTCTGGGTGGTTGTAGTTGGTGTCGTGCTCTGCAGTTTCCTCCCTCTCTCCTCTCCCCCTTCCTTCTCTCAGCACTCTCCCTCAATGGTGCTCTCCATCTCCCCAATATTCTCTAATTGCTATTATATCACCTATTCTATCCCTCTGTCGAAGTATGGAATGAAAAAGTTCAACAAGTATCTCCTGGTCTCCAATCCCGGCCTGTCCATTTCTGACACCTATGTCAACGCTTCTTCCACGCTGACATTCACCGACATCCTCTTTGTCATTCCTTCTCGGGACCTTTGGATTCCCCTTAAGGTCTCTGTGCTCTATTCTTTCTCTTCCTCTGCCATTAATGGTGACACCTGCTGGGAGGTACTCTTGGCATCCTTCCTTTCCTCTAGGGTCATCTTTAATGTGTACCTAAATGAAACAGTTATGGCCCAGGGCTCTCAACCCAAACTCCTCCTTCTTGATAGACGTCTTATGTCTCCCATCAAGTTCCTCCCCTCTCCTGCCACTCCTCTTTCTGCCAACCCTCCGCCACCTCTGATGGGTGTATCACGCTCCAGTACCCCTCACCGGAAGACCTTCAAAAGTGGCAACCGTGCTACTCTTAGCTACCCTCAACTTTCGCTCTGCTGTCAAACACTCCTCTTACATCTGCCACCTCCTTGAAGACCTCAACCTAGATGTCCTCCCTCTCATGAGACGTGGTTCACTGCCAGCTCTCTAACAGGTTTTTACACTATCCACCCTGAGAGTTACAAAATCCGCTCTAAACCTTGGCCTAACATGCCCAGAGCAGGAGTGGCCCTGATCTTCCCAGAATGGGTCTCTGCTACTATCATACCCACTCAGGCCTATTCCTATTTTAAATGCCTTGTCTGCAGGCTCGGTGTCTCTCCTGGCTTCTCTCCAACTCTGGCGACCGTCTTCAGGCCCGCTGGCCAGACCTCCCACCTCGTCTCTCCTGGCCTCCTCCTCAAAACCTCTCCTCCTCAGAAACTTAAATATTCACCTTGACTCCCTTGATGCAGCCTCTGGGTACTTCTGTAACCTCTGTGACTCTCTTCTCCTCTCCATTCTTCCCTCCGGTCCGACACACTCAGCCAGGCACACCTTGGATGCCCTCATCTCCTCAGACATTCCCATCTCCTACCGACTCATTACTCCTCTCTCTTGGTCTGATAATGCTCTCCTGTCTTCTCATCTGGACCTTCTGGGTCCTCCAGCTAAGCCCCTGCCAACAATGCCCCTCTCTGTCATTCAACCTGTGAAGCGCGTTTCAGTTGCCGCCTTTTCCCCCACCTTCACTCCCCCTACTACACCTGCCACTGACGCTAACTCTGACAACATCCCTCTCTAACCTTCATCTCTCCATCTCCAACACTCTGGACATCCTTGTGCCTGTCATGAGGATCAGCATGAAATCTGCCTGTAAGGGCAACTCATGGTATGACTCTGATCTGGCCGCTCTGAAACGCAAGTGCAGAGTGGCAGAGCGGATGTGGCAGGCTTTGAGCACATCTCTGACATACTGGTCTGCTGACTGCTCCAAAGGCAATACCGACTCTCCATATGCTCGAAGAAGAGGGCCTATATCCAAGGCTGCATCTCTGCAGCCTCTAACAACATGCTTAAACTTTTCAAACTCTGCAAAGAACTCGCCGACGCTACTGCAGTCTCCGCTTCCCCCCTGCCTTCCCTGTCCCTCTGCATTTGTCTGGCCTCTCACTTCATTTCTAAAACTCAGGACATCTTGTCCTCACTCTCCTCTACTTCACACCTTTCTCCCTCAACCGCTCTCAGGCCTCTCTTGCCCCCCCTCTCCACTCCTTTCCTACTTTCCTCTGGCTCTCCCATTCCACCTGATGAGGCTCCTCAAGAGATCCGCTTTATGAAAGTCTCATCCAAACAGGTGGTCCCCTGCTCTTTCAGAACTATCAAGGACAACATTGTCTCCCTTGCTCCAGCCTTGGCCGATTTCTGCAATCACTTATTTGCCACTGGATCCTTCCCCTCACTCCTCAAGCACTCCCTTGTGCACCCTCTCCTCAAAAAGCCTTCTAACGACCCTTCCAGTCTGGCAAACCACCGCCCTATCTCCAATTCCCCTTGGAGAAGCTGGCCATCTCCCAGCTCATCCACAACACTGAATCTGTTGGTTGTCTCCACGACAACCAGTCTGCCTTCAGAGCTGCCAGAGGCATGGAAACTGCTCTCCAGAGCATCCATGAAAACTTTCTCTCTAATCTCGATTCCAGCTCTCCTTGCATTCTCATCCTTCTTGACCTTTCCCCTGCCTTTGATATGGTCAATCATGCCACCCTGATAAATCAGCTCTGTGATACCCTAGGCATCACAGACTTGGCTCTTGGCTAGTTGACCTCCTTCCTCTCAGACCAGCCTTCCTAGGTTCAACCGGACCCTTTTCACTCCACCATCTCACTGTCCACCTGTGGTGTCCCTCATGGGTCTATCCTCTTGCCTTGGCATTTCAACATCTACCTGGCCCCTCTAGCCCATTTGATATCCACCTTCTCTTCCGAATTCCAGTGTTGCGCTGATGAAACACAGCTCTACTTCAAGTTTCTCTCCTCTGCCTTTTCTTCACTCATTCCTGACTGCCTGACTGCTATTCAGGCATAGTGCACTGCCAACAATCTCTGCCTTAATACCAGTAAGACAGATGTACTTCTCATAGGACCCCAGCTACCTCTTTCCCTCCCACACTCTGGACACCCTCCATGGGCCCCCTTCCCTCACCCTCCTGTGAGACAAAAAACATTGGTGTCATCTTTGACTCCTCTATCTCCTCTCCTCACACCACAGACCTTGGCAAGAAATCCTACTTTAAGCTGCACCTCCTCAGAGGCATTCTCCCTTTCCTTATGCAGAGGGCCTCATTACGACCCTGGCGCTAAGTGTTTAACGGTGCCATAAAAGGCTTCGGTGCCGTTAAACACTTAGCGCCTTACTACGAGGTTCCTTTGTGGGACCCGACCTGAACGTCTGGTCTACACCAGCCGTTAAAGTAGGGACCCGCAAAGGGACCTTGGTGCTAAGTACGGTACCGCATTTGCGGTACCGTACTTAGCACCTTCCCCATTCCCATAGAGCCCTATGGGGCGAAAATGGGAATGGGGAAGGGCCATGGTTCAATGGGGAATTACCGCCCCGCCAATCTTGGAATGGGGTGGTAATTCCCCATTGAACCATGGCGGACCCGTTACAACACCGGCACCAACCATGGTGCTAATAGCGCCATGGTTTAGCGCTGGTGTTATAATGAGGGCCAGTGTCTCCAGAGCTCTGGTCCTCTCCAGGACGGACTACTGCAGCAGCCTCTTCCTCAATCTGCCTAACCCTTTGCCCCTTTCAACTAATCCAGAACAGGACTGCAAGACTTATCCTTGGCTTCAAATCCAGGGACCGCATCTCTCCAGCCCCAACATCTCTCCACTGGCTCCCGATTGCTGCGATGATCAAGTTCAAGACCCCCTGCATCATCCACAAGGCTTTCTGGGGCCTGGGATGCCACTACACCCAACTCTCTCTCCCTAAATGCCTCCCTGCTATAACCCTTCAGTCGCTTAGCTCTAACTATCTGCAGATCAGACGTTTTTCCAAGCAAAGATGCGGGGGTAGATCTCTCTCCTCTGCAGGTGCCTCCCTCTGGAAAGGCCTCCCTGCTCCTCTCAGAATTGAGCTGAATCTCCTTAAGTTCCCAGAAGCTTCTCAAGACCATTCTTTTCTCTTCTTCCTTCCATCTCCCCATCCCTTGCTAATGTCTCTGTCTGCCTTTTGACTGGCTGAATTGTTCCTTCAGATCATTACAGGGCACCAGGCCCCACTAATCCAGTCCACCACTGCACTTGGTCTCCCCTATACGCCACCCCCCTTTACCTGCACTTGCCCTTCCGGGCACCTCCCGCCTAATAGCCTGGCTGGGCCTGCACCCTTGTAGCCCTTCCACCCCCTTCCCTTGCACTTAGCTCATGGACCTTCCTTCCGCTGCATTCTCTGTTTACCCTGACTCTGTCCACCTGGCCTCCCCGGGCACTCACTTTTCTCACGGGCCCTTCTTCCCTGACAGGCACCCCTGCTCCTCTCTCTGCTGCATTTCTTGTTACTGCACTTGCATGGTCTGAATGTAACAAGGCCTAGTAGGATCGTTTTGTTTTGTCCTAACTGTTCTCCTTAATCTTGTCTTGTTGCACCTCGAAACACACTGTGTATAGGTGCATTATAAATACCCAATAAATAAAATAAATAACAGACCAAAACTACAACATTAATTGCTTGTAAACAGTCAAAATGGAGACCATGAAGAAAATACATTCTTTAGAGTGTGTTCTAGAAGCCCGTAAACTAAATAGGCCTGCCAATCGTATGTTTTAGTTCTAACACTGGAAGGGCAAGGAAAAGGCAGCAGCTTAGCATCAGAGCTGCTGTGAAAGCAAGTTTGGGCATTTAAATAGAACAACAGTGGCTTTATCCTTTCAGAAAAGGGAGTACCAATGGACCCAAAATGGGCCAGTTCCATTCTGAAAAAGGACCTGACTGAGGACAAAGAAACACATGATAACACAACAAAGGGGCAGAACCACCCTCACACTAAGACACATTAATGGACGTTATAATAAAAAGTGTATGACTCCATAGCCAAACCTAGAGTCTTCATTAGCTAAAAGAAGATGGACCCAAAGATATTATGGAAACATACAGAGGAAATTGACCAGAGGGTCTATCAGGCTGACGAAAGACCTGTGGAGTAGGAAAACATAATATTTCTCTTAGCTAACTCGCTGCAAGTTTTATATATGAAAGTGTCTAACCAATGAAGTCTCTTAGGTCCAGCCTGCGGAGAATCTTCAGGTCATATAACCTGGCCACACTCGGCCCAGTTCTCTGTCTTAACCAAGCTAGGACCTTGTTACGCAAGGCTTCTCTGATCTCCTTCCCTTCGACCTTACGAATTCTAGTAATGATGGAGTACATTTGGTCCATGATGAAATCATGAATACTCGGGTCATCTATTTTTGTCACTTGAGACTTTCTCAGGCGGAAGTTCTGCGAAAGACTCAATATAGTAGTCACAGAGGAGCGTTGTTTAAACCCTTTTTGATCCAATTTCGGCACATGTACTGAGATGGAAGACGGTAGTTCCTGTACGGAGCCCATGATGACCATATTAGTTGTTTCCTCCCATTCCTTAATAGCCACTGTGGCAGTAGTGAGCATCAAGGGCACCGTTTGCCAACGGTCAGTTTGTGAGGCTCGGTCAGATAGCTCCCTTTGTGTGTTGGTTTGAGAGGCATTATTCCATTTTGATACCTGAAACCAGACAATTGGTCTATGAACATCGTCTGTTTGTGAGGCAGTATTAACTCTAGGTGGTCAAGAATCCAACACCAAATTGCTCAGTGAGTCCACCAATAGGCCCAAGTCAAAGGGACTGCTGCATAAGATTAGCTCTTTAGCAGTACTGTCCGTAAGGCCTGGCAATTGATCAAGAGTGGAAAGCTCAGATTGGGAAGGATTAGGCCTAGTCCCCCCTCGCGGGGCATCTACAGTACTTATGGAGTGGGCCGTGCTCCTAATTGTATATTTCTCAGACCCTTCCAAGGAAGGGAGACCAGCAGGAACAGGGGCTGGCTCTGTAATGTCACTACAGTCAATTTTTAGAGTATTCTCCAACAATGCAGGTAATACAGGATCCAGAATCAGTGGTGGGTTGTGGGGATCCTGCATTAGGCATTTACTGGCAGAGGTAGAATCCTCTGCTTTGTGCATTTCTGGACAGAACTGAGCACCAGGACCTCTGAGACACAGTCTCTGGTCGACAAGGGGGACAAGGCCACTGAACCCACAGCACCTATGACACCTGGTGTACTAAACACAAATGGATTTGGGCATATGATGTTTTGCTCTGTTGTAAACTTAAAACTCACAGTGGATGACCAGAGACTTGCCTTCACTGACTACATCAAAGCTTAATCATGCATAAAGTTTAAGAGCAGATGAAGTCAGGATCAGGGTAGTAAAAGTTCATTGTTGTTCATATATTTTATTGGTGAATTACTGTTGTTTGTTTTTTATCTAAAGTTTGGTTGTTATTGTGAAACAATATAGGGATCAGGCCCATAATACATTGATGCCTGAATCTCTTTTCCTGAGTAAGAATGAATTTGTATTCCCAGAAAACCATTAAATTAGATTGATTTTGAAAATCAACTTATTGTTTGCAGTTATTGTGATTCCCTGAGTGCTGCCATCCACCGGTGCGTTATCAAAGTTGAGATATTTTCTGAAATGCTCCTGGTGCGTTGCACAGGAATGCACATGTCCCCCATGCATATATATCTTTGATGTTATGTGACCCCTATATGAAAGACTGAATGGATAGTGGTATGGAGAGTACAGAGAAAGACCTTAACTCAGCTGATTGTTTTGGTAAACTTGATAGATCAACATGTAGAGTTTGCGGGGGGCAACACTTAAACTGTATACTTCATTTAGATGCTGTAGAATGTTTAATTCACCAATCGGGGGCACTGTTGGTGCTTGCACATGAACAACAATATGCACAAATGTTATCAGGTAATGTTGAAAGCAACTGAGGTTTGGTGGATACACATCCTTGTTGTGTCTAATGGTGCAAGTATATACATATTCCTAAAGATAATTTATCAGGTAAAGGACTTTAGGCATTATAGATATCCAGCTATCTCCGAGGCCTTTAAAACATGTTTATTGATTGAATCATTGTCCAAGGAGCTGGTCTTGGTGAGAACCTCCCATAGCCCTTCACAGAATGTTGTCTAACCTATGTACTTTAGAAATATATTTCAAAGTGGATCGCATGTATCTGCCTATTTTTGGTTTTATTCAAATTAAGAATTCAATTGCCCTATTGCAGCCTGTCAGCATGTTAGGTGTGTTTGTTTGTTTTTTTTTTTACCCAACTGCACATATTCTATGTGAAATTCATATTTTCTGGGTGTTGATCATGTTTTGGTCTTTTGGTCTTGGGGGGATTATGTGAGTGGGTCAATAACACCTTTGCTTGAACTTTATCCTTCTTTTGATATGTGTGCATTTGTGTTGAAATATCCAAACTTTAGTTTAAGGCATGAGTAGGTCACTACAGAAATGTAAAGGATCAAATAACCTAGCCAAAAGTAAGAGAAATCTGAAGAAATAAAACTGTCATTGTTTTATTACAGGCACCTCTTTTAATGGCAATGTTAACATAATGTTAAGGTTAACGATTTATGGGTAATGTTGAATATATCCTGATCTAACAATGTAATTGCTATAGCTCAATGTCAAGGGGATCATCAGTTCCTTTGCACAAGGACTTGAGGTACTCAGTAGACAAGTGTGAGGAGTCAGTAATGAGAGGCAGAAAACTGTTTGAAGATCTTTCAAAATATGCCATTTAATTTAAAAGAACATTTATCACTTTCCTTACTCTGTTAAGGAATTCCCTGCCTGTTCTAAAAGCTAGGGCAACACACTCAAGCACAACATAACTTGACCTCACACTAAACAATAAACATACATAAAAGGTATGGCAATTCAACCTCGCATGAATCATGTACAATTTCGCGAAGGACCTTCTAATGTTCTGGGTGATGTCCCTTCCCCAGGATTTAAAGTCGCTTCATGAAAATTGTTCATTCATAGAAAGAAAATGTCTTAAGTTAGTTCTTGAAGATTTTTACAGTCAAAACAACAGTTCATCAACAAAAGATTCCAATGGTAAGAAATCTCGTGACTTGGGTAGTGTCATCCAACTTTCACTTCTGGGAGAAATAGCCACAATGGTAATCCTGGCTACAATGCTTTATCACTCCCAAAAGTGGATTTGCCACAGTTCAGGGAAAATGAGAATGTCCACAATGTTAATGTAACTCAGTTCTTGATTAACATTTAGGACTTCTTGAATTATAGTCTTGAGATTCAAAAAGGTATGTTCATCAGGATACATTCTCAATATGGCTATTTCTACTTCATTAATGATTCTTCTACATGCTTCACCACGAGAACAGACACTTCTTGTCCCACAGTATTTCACCATGGCTTCAACAACTGCAACATAGCATCTACTGACAACCAGATTTACCTCTTTAGGTCTAGGACATTGGACTACTGCCAAAGCTTCAATAACTCTTAGACAGACTCCTACAACCTCAATGATTTTTAGATAGACTTTGGCAAGATACATTTTGAAAAAGTTTCAACCCTCTCAGGTAGGCAAGGCACTCTTTGTCTGAATAACTTTCTTCAAACGGGCAGTCTATCTGCTTCTCTTGTCTAACTGCCATGAGAACAACCTGGGTTTGCTTTCAAAATTCACTTTTCTCTGGCCGTGACCTTCTTGGGCATTATGGGTTAAGTCTGCTTCAGTGTCATTTTTACAAGCTGCCAATTCCCCTTCTCCAACTTCACCTTTGATTTATCCCATTGCTCAGCCCATACAATTACCCAGAAGCCTTGGTGCCAATCTCTTAGCTTAAGGTCATAATTCTGCACTTGTATCTTAGGTCTTTGGATTGTTAGTAACTTCACAATACAGTTGGATTTCTTTAAACTTTGAGAAAGGTTCAGCTTCACACTTAGTATGGGTTACCTCTTGGCTTAAGCTTTGCTTGTTCTTGTCTTCAGTCTTTTATACTCTTGTGAAAGAAACGTATGTCACTTGTATACAAAGTATAAGGTTCAGTCTTAAAGGAAAAACATAATTAGGCCCACACAACCACTCTGATGTAATTTTCAAGCTTTAAATGTGGCTGTGTAATTGTAAACCCATAGAAGCAAAAGATAGAGCTCAGGCCTCCTTGGGTAATCACAATAAGGCACACACAATTAATCTAGTTTTCCCACAATAAAGATTGTAATTTTGAAATTGTCACTATTAAGTGTTCTGCAATGGTCTTCGCAGCATTCCCTTCTCTAAACTACGCGAACGCTACCACTCCTTCAACATTATTAGTCTTTGGTTTGTGGACCAATGGGCTGTAACAGTGCAGGTTTCCTACGCAAGAAGAAGCTTTTTCCTCTATATGTGTCTGTTACATTTACATTATTCAAATATTCTTTTAATACAGAGGTCCACTTCTACTCACTGAAAGTCTTACAGGAGTGGAAAAGGAGCTTATTTCTGTTACCGGGAAGGCCTGCGCAATGCTTTGGAATGTTGTGCTCACTCACCGGCTTCTGAAGCATTTTCTCTGTGGGTCGCACTGCTTTCCTGTCTTCTACTACAATGTCTACTACTTGTGGCTCACTGGGTACGCACACCCTTCTCCTGAACAGGAGTCTCCGTTCCAGTGACACGTCTTGGGAGTTTCCGCTATGGCTGAGATCCTCGGCTTGGCTGTTGCTTCTTGACTCAGTGATTGACACACCAGCAACTCAGCAACCACCGCAATCAGGCTCATATGTGGAAAACTGTTTCTCCAGCACGTCTTGATCCCTCCCACTTCCCCACGTCTTAACCTATTCCCGTACCCTACCCCACATATATGATTAATTTAAATTGACTGAAATTCACCCAAAAAACAAACACAAAAATCGGTGTAATTGAAAAGGTCAATTTGGTTTGCGACCAAGTATGCTAATGCCTCTGCCTTCCCCTAGCCACCTGGGAGGAGACATTAGACAGGGTTTCAGTGAGGGATTTGCATGATTATTCACACAAGACAGTTATTGATTAAGAAAGCAGATTGGTTTTTATTAAGATCACAATTGATCATCTATTGATCAAATGTTATATACTATGCAATGCTTATCTGCCTAGCAGAGAAAAGCACTTTTAATGGGTGGTTGGAAAACATATTACATAATCCAGGAACAGCATCATAAACATGCCAATTTTAGGGCAGTCCTGGGGAGGTAAATACAAGTCTATCAAATACTCTCGGAAGAAGGGATCCAAAACATATGATGATCCTTAAACGGATGCTACCTAAATTATTTTCCCATATGGATCCCAAGTTCAGCCCCTACCAGAAGACAAATGTTAATTTGATGCATTGTAAAAGAAGGGGAATATTTGCTTGCCAATATTCATGCATATGTACTTATTTTTGACCACTTTGGATAACTAGTCCCCTCTTATACCTAATGTTTAATTTGGGAACAGTATTAGATTAAATCAGTTTTTTGCTGAGTTCATGTACAACTTGCTGTATAAAATAGCTTTTTCTATATTTAAAGAACGGAAACAAGTACCAAGAAAATGGCAGTACCTTACATGGACCTAAAAATGCAAGCTTTTCAGTTAATGTTCCTACCCATGATGCACTGCTTTGTAGCACTGTTCTCTCAGTGGTCTGTCAGTGATGGCTATTAGGCAATGATTAAATCCAACAATTGGTAGAAATGACATCCTTGTTCAAATTCTATGATGCTTGTTTCAGAAACTACTAATCGTTATCATTCCTCGTGGACCAATGATATGGGAATTATTTGATGTATCCGAAGACAATCTAGCAGGGATGGTACTCTAGAATTTGTGCGGAAGGGCTAAGGCTTTGACAGCATTTATATGACTGGGGGTTGCATTCAGTTAAGGGCCGTTTTTCAGATGATATCCCGGGTAATCCCACTTTTTCCTCAGCCCTTGACCCTTCCATAATCGAGTATGTGTGTGTACCAGTAGAATTCTGGGGCTTAGTTTTAGTTTTGCGTGTGGTGGATGAGATCTGCACTGATCATTTCCTGATCAGGTTAGAGCTCAACAATCTTTGGAGGAATAAATCACAGCTGCAGCCAAATCTCACAGATGTGGCATTGGATTGCACCACGCAAGGGCTGAAATGGCAGTCGATTGAGCAAGAAGGTTTGATGTGGAAATTGGTTTCAAATAATCGGCGAGAGATAGATGCCCTGCTGCATGGGTCATGTGATCAGAGTGCTATTCTAACAGAATTTATGTCCCTAATGTCTAAAATAATACTTTCACCATTGTCGCTAGGAAAAGGAAATGGCAGGACCAGGTGGTCTGGTTTGACTCAGATTGTTCCAGAGCTAAATCTAGGTCGCTTGCTGTGTTGAAGATCCCATTGCTTACAAAAGTGACATTGTCAGTGTGAGGGCTTTGTTTAAGAAGACCATAACCAAAAGGAAAAGAGAGATTGAATCTGCAGCCTGCAATGACTGGATCCAAGCCTCTGCAAGGAATGATTCAAAGCTCTTTTGGAAAATTGTAAACAATGGACCTTTTTATAAGTAGAAGTCTCGGGGGATGGATTTCATGATCCTGAACCAGACATGGCTTGTCCATTTTCCTACCCTTTATAGTGCAGGACCTGGCAGAGCTGTCACTGAAGGTATTTTAGAGGTAGATCCTGCACGGGCAATGAAAGAAGCTGTGGGAGATAAGGCTGTACTCACTGTTGGTGACATTGTTTAGCTATAAAGTGCCAAAATAGAAATAGGATCTCAAGACCAGATAATGAGCCAGATGATCTTTTTTTATTTGAGTCTGATTTGAGGACTCCAATTTTGACTCTGGGGTTCAACACAGTATGCCCAGGGGGTCTGGTTCCTGCCTCTTGCTCCCATGCCATCATACAAACAATATATAAGAAAGGGCTGAGGGCCCTACCTGCCTCATACACACCTATTTCTCGTTTAGACTATATTTTAAAAAAATGTTCACCAAACAAATTTTAACAAGGTTGGAAAACTGAGTAGTTGGTAACACTATTAATTCTCCCATTCAGCTAGGGTTCAGACCTGCCCTTGGCACTTCTGAACAGTCATTGAATCTACATCTTGTTGTGGCCCATTCTCTGTTTATAAAAGCAGAGCTGATTTTCCTTGCCTTCATGGATCTGAGCACGGCACTCAACAAAGTTAATCATGAAAAGTTGCGATGGGTGCTCGGATCCATTGAAACTGCCCTATGGTTTTAATTACTGTTTTAATAAGATTGCATCATTCAACCCAGGCCTGTGTGAGGAGTGGGGCACATGTGCAATGTACTGCTTTTTGCCCCAGTAGAGCTGGGTGTGCGCCAGGGTTGCATTCTGGCACCCCTACTCTTCTGTCTGTATGTTACTGGTTTATATGAATGCCTGCTAAACTCCACCCCAGATGTCCCTAGGTTGGGCAACAGAGTTCTGCCAGTCTTGGCATATGCAGATAACAAAGTATTACTGGCATGTACGCCTCAAGAATTGCAGAAGCTCATCCAAGATTACACTGCTTTCATGGACCCCCTAGATTTAAAGGTCATTGTTAAAAAATCAGCCGTCACGGTTTGCTGCAAGGGGAAGCGCCCACCAAAATTTCCAGCAATGTTCAGTGATGGTTTTTTATTCATCCCCTAGAGTCAATGATTTTGAATACCTCAGAGTCTGCTTGTCATCAAATTTTACCCCCAACCTCCACTTAGCAAAACAGATTTTGAGATTTAAGCAAGCCATTGGTCGGCTGGCTAGAGCCATGGGCATGTTTAAAGCGGGACCAGTTGACATTGTCCTAAAAATATACAATGGAAAAGCAGTCTTGTCGCAAAGGTATGGCATGGAATTGTGGAGTTATACTAATGTTAATTTAATCCAGGTTGTAGAGAATGATTTTTACAAAAGAGTGTTGAGCTTGCTTGTGCATCCCATAATTTGGGGGTTTACTCAGAACTAGGATACCCATTCATTAGTGACGTTATCTCAGCAAAGCCTGTATTTCATTGGTTCCAACTCTGGGACAATGTCAAAGCCAAATGGAATCATGAACTGATCAGGTGGTTCTTAAAATTGCAAATCTGAGGATTCCCTGACTGAGGTATGTAAAAGCAAAGCTGGTGTATTTAAATGCAGCCCAATTGTTCTACCCACCAGATATTTTGGCGATTAGCATGCTAAGAGCTATGAAGGTAAGGTTATGCTCGCATATTTTGGATAAAAGGGACTCTCGGGAAATGGCGAAGGCCTTGAACAGGAGTCATTGTATTATTATGTCTCTTGGTCTCTAAACGTATTTGTTATGGACTGAGAATCCCTCCCAGCGCATACCTTAAAACAAGGGCACGTTTTTAAAGTCTTCCTTTGAGAGCGGTGGTAGCAGCTTGGAAAAGTGATAGTGGCAATCAGTCATGCCTTTCATGTACTGCTCCAAGGGAGGATCTTGCTCGCTGTTGGTTCTTTTGTCCTGGTTTTTCTAAGCTGCGAGCACAAACGCTGAAACCGCTTTTGTCTGAATTAGGGTTCTTCCAGCATAAACCTGCAATACTTTATTTGCTCTGGGCAGGCTCTGCTCGAGTGAGTAGGGCACTTTTGTCATTTTTAAGGAATGCGCTGAATACTTGAAAATATCTGATGAAATCTTTTGAATATTGATTGACTCAGTTTTATTGCATTTTAATGGGTTTTTATCTGGTTTGTAAAAATTGAGGTTGTATACTTCCATGTGTAGATGTTTTTAATGGAATTATTTTTTGTAATTTCTGAATTAAACATTTATGATGATGATATGAGAATTCATGGCCTAGATTTCAATCCTAGATTGAGGATCTAATGCTCAAATAGCCTTAAGATGTTAACCCACCAGAGCGTTGGTTAAAATGGTATTCGTGACTCATATTTTGCATACATGCTATTGTGAGGGTGAGTATTGTGATACATGAAAAAACGAAGCCCATTGTGCATTGTGTGCTCACAATAGTTGCATTGTCACATCGTTGTCACAGACATGTGCTACATTTTTAAATCTATGCCCAATTTTATATTCCTAAAATTATGTTTGATTTTATGTCAACTGCTAGGAACTATTGAGCCATTTATCCCCATCCCCTTTACCATGGGATATTTATTTGCAGAATGAGGGCGATTTAAATACCATAGAATTGCTTATACTGAGTGAGAGAACAGTTTATGCATTAACAGTGATTTATTTACAAACTGAGCCAGAGAAATGTATTCACAATAAACAGGCTGAATGAAAAAAAAGACCATTCGAGCTCATGCCGAGCTACAGAAAATACATGTTATCAGTGTCCATGATTATTATTATCATTGTTGTTATCATTATTATTATTATTTTATTATTGTTATTATTGTAAATAACAGTGTTGTTATTATTATCATGATTACTGTTATTAGGGTATTTATTGAGTGTGGGACTGGATTTGGCAAGAACCGGAGCTGTTTAGAATTCATAGGGGGTAGGAGGTAGATTGCAAGAGATCAATACAAAGGAGCAGGGAGCTAACAAAGGGTAGGGTGGGAAATGTGGTACCAAGGGATCCACAAGTAGCCAGGGTATTAAATAGAGGAGGGCAGATCACCCAGTCTCAGGTTAGATGGTGAGTGGAGGGTGTACGCGGAACTAGGCGTTGGGGAGAAACTGTTCTATGAGGAGTATGGTCTTGAACTCTGTCCTGCAATGTAAACTAGAGGGGGTGCATCTGGTGTTAACAGGGAGTAGGTTCCATAGTCTGGGGACTTAAACAGTGATGGCCTATTTTCTGTTTCCTTCCTTTCTGCGCCGGTAGTGTTCAAGACTTCACATGTCCTAGCTTCCTGCTTCTATTATATTGTGAGTGTGATCTATGTGTGTGGGGTGCATGTATGTGGATGTCAGTAATGCAGCCATGAGTTTGGCAGCAGGAGACTGCATAAAGGAAGTTATTCAAAGTGACACTGCTGGTTTACAATGTTTGTACAACGTCATCCAATTTGCTACATTGTAATATTTGAAATAGATTGTGGCTGTAGCATCTTTCATTTGGTTTACAGTTACCATAGAAGCCTAAATTGGGTTTGACACCTTATAAAAGATACTTACAGTGACCATAACAGCATAGATTGTGGTCACAAAATCAGAGGGTTGTACACTAGGAATGCTGGCATTTATTGTGGAATCAGCTTAATTAAATTATTTACCCTGGGTATGAAGGGATATATTGTGGGTGCAGCTTCATAATGCAATTATATTATATAATACAATGGCAATGATGGCATATGTCGTGAACTCATATCATCATGAACGTAAATGCTCCTGTGTTCTGTTGGTGACATGCATCTACACGTTTTCTTTTCATGTATTACCCCTGTGAACCAATTGTGACCTGTATGACATTTAAACAATATTCTCAAAAAATGTGTTGTAAAATGCAAAATGTTAGTAGATTATTTTTTAAAAAAAGGATTCTTGGGAGAAACAACCAATTTCCCCTACATTTCCTGGGGCTCTCTTGCTATGCTTGCTAACTTGGGCAGATATGTGGAAGATGTTCATCCCCCCGCACTAAATATATTTACTTACCGCCACTGACCTTGAATCTTTTAACAATGTCAATGCTCCCTCAAGAGCCTTCTGACCACCCGTCATTAAAAGCTTCCTCCGCTACTGCCATTTGCATGATAATGTGACTGGCTGCAACATTTGTGGTGCCAGGAGCCAAGCATCACACACTTTATTTCTGTGTTATGTATGTATGTATTTATTTATTTATTTATTTAGTGCTCTCTTGTTAGGCGCTTATACAGGAAGTAAATATTGTTTCAAAGAGCCCACAGGACAACAGGGAGGGGATGAGAAACAATTCAATATTTAACAATAATAAATACTGTGGGAGTGTGGAGGACAGACCTACTATGCCTTTTGAGTGTTCAGAACGTGCAAGTGCAGAAGGAGGGGGGTCGGATAGGTTATGGGGTGCTCATGGGTGAGCATCAGGTGAAGTGCAATGTAAGGTAAGTGCAAGCCTTCAGGGTTGAGGGTGAGCCAAGGCAATTGCTGAGGATAGACAGAAGCTGGGTGGAGTTTCAGTGTGGGAGGTCCGGGCCACGAGGACGCATAAGGGCATTGAACACCAAACAAGCAACTGTGAGATTAGCAGAGGAGAGAGGGAGGGAAGGAGGAAGTAAAAAGGAAAGTCCGGTATTTAAGAAAGTCCTGCTCAAGAGGAAGGGGGAGGAGGAGGCTGTTCCAAAAAGCCAGCTGGGGAGAGCTATTGACCTTCTGCCCTCTGTTTAGCAAAATGCTTTACATAAAAAGCGTTGGTGCCAGTGGAGTGCAGAGGTCTAGAGGGGGAATAATTAGTAAGAGAGAGCTGCAGATAGAGTGGACCCCAGCCCCAGACTGCCTTTTGGATGATACAGAGGGATTTTAATTTAATCTGTGAAGCAACCGGGAGCCACTGAAGACTTTTTAGGGCAGGAGAGATGCACTACTTGGGCTTGAGGCCAAGAATAAGTCTTGCTGAGCTATTCTAGATTAGCTGGAGGGGTTGCAGAGTGGAAGAAGGTAGATTCAGGAGGAGGCTATTGCAATAGTCAAGTCTAGAGAGAACCAGGGTTCGGGTAACATTGAGCTTCTGGGGAAAGGTGAGGAAAAGGTACAATAACTTTGAGAAGGATGTGCAGAAAGTGGGCCTTCTTGGCAATGTCCTGAGTGCGAGGGAGGAAGGAGAGAGAGGAGTCGAAGGTGACTCAAAGGTTTATGACTTCAGAAGAGGGAGCGAGGGGAGAGCCCATGGAAAAAGGCCAGAGTGAAGGGAAGAAGTAAGGTGCAGTGGTCCCAATGGGATGGATCTCTGTTTTGCTGGTTTTGAGCAGAGATCATTGGAAGTGCACCAGGCATGGATGGCAGAAAGGCAGTCAGGGATGATGGAAGGTGCAAGAGGGTCAGCAGGAAGTTTGAAGAAGAGTTGTGTGTCATCAGCCTAACCCTGGACGTTGGGAGAGAAGGAGTAGATGAGGAGTGCGAGCTGAGTAAGGTCAGCCAGTCAGCCAGTCCTGTGCCAGCTCTGAAATATCAAGGGTGTCGTGGAGCCTTTGTATGAGGATGGCGCAGTTAACCCTGTCAAATGCAGAGGAGAGATCAAGACGGATGAGGACAGCAGGGGAGTTGGAATCCAGGTATGTGAGCAGTTCTTCACAGGTTCCGTTCCTCTGGATACTTGGAATCCAGATTGATGGTTGTGGAGATCACCAACAAGTTCAGTGTGAGAGTTGAGTTGGGACAGGACCAACTTCTCCAGCAGTTTCCCCAGGAAGAGGGTGATGAAGATCGGGCAGTAGTTGGCTGGACAGGAAGGGTCTGCTGATGGTTTTTGAGGAGGGGGCAAAAAAGGGAGTGCTTGAAGGAGGCTAGGAAAGAACTCGTAGCAAAAGAGTGCTTACAGATATCAGCAAGTGCAGGGGCAAGAGAGCCAATGTAGTCTTTGATGGTTGTGGATGAGCAAGGGAAAACCTGTTTGTGAGAGACCTTCATGGAGCAGACAGCTCTGTTGATTTCTTCTGGTGAGACAAGAGTGAAGTAGGAGAAGGAGGAAGGAGAAGCATGAGTGAAGTTCAGCCATGTTGATGGATGTGCCAGATACTCATGCCTGAATGTGGGCCCTTTTCTTGGCATGGATAGAGTCTGTATTGTCTTTGGAGTAAGCGCCAGGCCAGTTAAACAGAGGGTGAGCCTGAGGTTTGCAGCTGCCGTTTCGTAGACCTGCACTTTCGTTTCAGGGCTGCGAGTTTGGAGTCGTACCAGGTGTTGCACTTAGAGGTGGATATCAAGCGGATCCTCATGACTGGGGCAAGAATGTCAAGGATGTTGGAGATGGACAGATGAAATTTGCTGAGAGCAGTGTCAGTGGCAGAGTCTGAGTTAGGAGGGCATGGTGGGATAAAGGTGGAATGGAAGGCAGCAGCTGACACTCGTTTCATTGGGCCGATGTTCGTGCACGAGGTCGGCTGGGCTTTGGGAGGAGCGATCATAAGGCCATAGGGACCTAGTTGGGAGGAGAGATGAGACTGGTCAGACCGAGAGAGAGGGGTGACATGGGGAGATGAGAGAGGGAGGTCAGAATGTATGAGTGCATCCAGAGCGTGTCCAGCAGAGTGGGTTGGACCACAAGGGAGAATAGAGAAGAATCCAGAGGTGCAGATGTCCCTGAAACGAGTGGATGCTGTGCCAGGGGAGTCAAATTGGATGTTAAAGTCAACCAGGAGGAGCAGGTTGGAGGAAGTTCAAAGAGAGGTGGAACAGAAATCAGCCCATTCAGAGAGGAACTGGGAGGTAGCGCCTGGAGGCATTTAAATGGTAGCAATGGTCAGGGTGGAGGAGAGAGAGATAACCAACTAGCACACCAGGTGCTCAAAGGAAGAGTAGAGCTGAGTGGGTAGGGTGGAGGAAGGAACCCAGTCATGGAAGATTAAGGCAACCCCACCACCAGCACGGTGAGGATGAGGCTTAGGTGTAGGATGTAAGATGTGATTCAAACCCTTCCATCTTTCACCAGCAGCAGTCCACATCACACGGTGCAGCAGCATGATCATAATCTTCATTAGACATGAGTGGTGCTCACGACCGGCCCGAGTGTCTGTGGCACAGAATACAATTCTTCAGAGAGCGTGGGAAGACTTCCGAAGCAGGGCTTGCAAGGGGCCCCCTCATTTTGTGTTACGTCACTCAGTGCATAGGTGTTAATTTAAAAGGAACCATAAATGCAATTGACTTACATGCATTTTCAGAAGTTAACCCATTTTGAAAGGCATCATTGCATTCCAAATCAAGAAAGTTCAAAACAATATTCATTTCTAACAACAATTGTGTGAGACTATTGCACCTAAAGGGAACAATTAACCATCCCCATGTCCGTGCTTAGAAACCTCTGGGTATTAAGCACGTTATAAATAACCTATCATATCATATCATCCCATCCATCCATGTCTTGACCTCCTCATGACCCAAAAATATGTGTAATTTATCTATAGAGACATTGCAGGACTCCATATTTTTCTTGTGTCACTGGTGGTAACCATTTCTAAGCATCCGAGTCACGCGTTAGAAGGTGTTTGTGGTGTGCTACAAGTTTCATTATAACTCACAGGACACAAGTCCAAATATGCTGTCCAGTCAGAGGTGTTTCTTTGCAAAAATAGCAATGCTTTCTTATTCTTAACTTAAATGGCACACAGTAAACCTTGATTACTGACTTGAAAACCATTGGTCTTTAGTCTGAACAGTTGAAATGTGTTGAAACAGAACATTTATTACCAGGGCTACCAGGACTACCAGGGCAATATTTATTTTATTTATTTATGGCATATTTATAAGGTGCCTATACACAAGTGCTTTTAAGGTGCCACAAGACAAAAAAGGGGGGGGCACAAGGAAATAAAAACAATAACGATGCTACTAGGTATTTTGACATTCAGACCGTGTAAGTGCAGCAGTAAGAAGTGTAGGAGTGAGGGGAGGGATGGGACGAGGGCTGGGAGGGGAGGGAGAAGGAGGGACCAGGGATAGTTAAGTAACAAGGGGGGCTCATGAGGGTAAGTGCCAGGGGATGACCAGGAAAACCATCAAGTGCAGAGGAGGGGGTGGACCAGACTTAGCAGGGACACCGACCCTCAAGCTGTTCAAGGAGGGGGACCAAAAAAGGCAGTGCTAGGTTATTAGGTTGGGCCAGTGCAGTGTGAGACTGCACAAGGTGGGCCTGGTGCCATGTAAGACTCATTAGCGACCAGGCCTTCAGTCTCAGCAAACAGTGGGGAGCATTAGCAAGGGATGGCGAGACGGAAGGAAGTAGAGAAGAGCAGGTCTTGAGCTGCTTCCCGGAACTTAATTGGATCTGGCTCAAGTCTGAGAGGAGCAGGGAGCTCCTGCCAAAGCTAGAGATCCCCCCTACTCTCTGCTTTGGAGAAACATCAGGTCTGCAGAGAGTTGGAGCTAAAGGACTGGAGTGCTCTACCTGGGAGGTATTTCGGGAGTTGGATGTAGCGTGGTCCCAGACCCCAGAGTTCTTGAATTTGATCCTTGTATCCACCAGGAGCCAGTGGAGAGATCATGGGGCTAGATAGATGCAGTCCCTGGGCTTAAGGACAAGGAAAAGTCTTCCAGTCCTATTCTGGATTAGTTGGGGCAGCGAAGAGAGGAAAGAGGTAGATTGAGGAAGAGGCTGTTGCAGTAGTCCAGCCTAGAGAGGACCAGATCTCTGGAGACATTGAGATTCTGGGGGAAGGTGAGGAAAGGGAGAATGCACCTGAGGCCGTGCAGCTAAAGGTGGGCTTTCTTGGCAAGGTCAGTGATGTGAGGGGAGAAGGAGAGAGAGAAGTCATTGATAACACCAAGGTTTTATGCCTCACAAGAAGGTGGTGGGAGGGAGCCCAAGCAGGGTGACCAGAGAGAGGGAGGGAGACAGGGAGCAGGTGTCCCGATGAGAAGGATCTCAGTCTTACTGGCATTAGGGCAGAGATCATTAGTCGAGCACCATGCCTGAAAAGTGGTCAGGCACTCAGGTAGGAGAAGGAAGAAGAGGAAGTAGCAGCGGTAATCTTGAAGGAGAGCTGTATGTCATCAGCATAATATTGGAAGTGAGGAGAGAACGTGGAGATCAGGTGGGCCAGAGGGGCAAAGTAAATATTAAAAACCCCTGGCGATGGGATAGAGCCCTAAGGGATGCTGCAGGTACAGTGTGAGGTGGAGGAGAGGAAAGGGCCCGGTGGCACCTTGGAAGGACGGTTAGTAAGGAAGGAGGTTTGCCAGGACAGTGTGAGATATGTGATGCCAAGAGTATCACAGAGATGATTTATGAGGGTGGCATAATTTACAGTGTCAAAGGCAGTGGAAAGATTGATGAGGATGAGAATGGAGGGAGAGTTGAAGTCAAGATTTGAGAGCCGGTTTTCATGGGTATTCAGTAGAACAGTTTACATGCCAATTGATGCTCTGAAGCCAGACTGGTGGTCGTGAAGACAGCCCACAAATTTAGTGCGGTGGATCAACTTGGGGATGACCAGTTTCTCTGGGAGTTTGCCCAGGAAAGGGGTGATTGAGATAGGGCAAAGGTTAGCTGTGCAGGAAGGGTTAGCATATGGCTTTTTTTAATGGCTTTTTTATGAGAGGGTGCACAAAGGAGTGCTTGAGGGGCAGTGGGAAAGAGCCCGTGGCAAAGGAGTGGTTACAGAAGTCGGCCAACGTAGGGGCGAGAGAAGATATGTTGTCCTTGATAGTTCTGCAAGATCATCGAACACCTGTTTAGAGGAAACTTTCATAACACTGACTACCTTTGAGACCTAATATGGTGGAATGAGAGAGAAGGAGGAGCGTAGGATTTAGGGAGGGCAAGGGAGGCAAGAAAGGTGGGGGTGAAGAGGGGAGTAAAGGAGAGTGAGGACAGGATAGCCTGGGTTTTGGAAGTTAAGTGGGAGGCCGGTGCAGTGCAGATGGCCTGGGAGGGTAGAATAGAGGTGGAAATTGCAGTAGGATGTTTAAGGTCCTTACTGATTTTGAAAGGTTCAGCCGTGCAATTGGTGGCCCCAGAGATATATGCTTGGACATGACCCCTCTTCTTAGAGCAAATTGAAAGTCGGTATTGCCTTTGGAGCTGGCAGCAGGCCAGTTTGTCAGAGGATGTGCTTGAGGCCTGCAACTTCCGCTCAGCAACTCTGCGCTAGCGTTTCAGAGCGGCCAGGTTGGAGTCATACCAAGAGTTGCACTTGGAGGCAGGCTTCATGCGGATCCTCATGACAGGGGAAATTATGTGTAGGGTTTTGGAAATAGAGAGATGAAGGCTAGAAAGAGCTGAGTCGGTATGAGTGTCCATATCAGGGGTGGGAGAGGGAATAAATGTGGCAGCAAATGCAGATACTAACACTCGCTTCATCGGTCGAATGACAGAGACGGAGATTGGCAGTGCAGGCAGGAGCATAGCCGGGGGGCCCAAGTGCTCCAGGTGGAATGAGAGCATGGCCAGACCAGGTGAGAGGTGTGGTGAGGGGGCTAGAGATGGGGTAGTCAGCAGAGATGAGTGCATCAACGTTGTGTCCGGCTGAGTCTGTCAGACCGGAGGGAAGGATTGTGAGGGGAAGTGAGTCACAGAGGTCACAGAAGAGTACAGTGATCATGTCAGGAGAGTCAAGGTGAATGTTGAAGTCTCCAAGGAGGATAAGATTGGAGGAGGTCAGGAGACAGGAGGAGAGGATGACCCATTCAGAGAGGAAAGTGGAGATGGGTCCAGGGGGCGTATAGATGGTGATGAGACTAAGGGAGAGGGTTGGAGAGACAACACCAAGTCTACAGCTGAGGGATTTAAATGAAGAGTAGGATTGAGTGTGTATGATAGTACCAGGGAACCATTCAGGGAAAATCAGGGCCAATCTGCCCCCAGGCCGGATATTCCTGGGCTTGGAGAGGATCTTGTAGCCATCAGGGAGAAGAGTGTCAAAAGCAGTGACAGAGCTCGCCTTGAACCATGTCTCAGTGAGAGCGAGGACATCAAGGTCAAGGTCTTAAAGGAGGTGACAGAAGTCAGTGGATTGTTTGCAAACAGAGAATGAATTGAGGGTAGCTAAGGAAAGCTTATTGCCACCTTTAAAGGTCTTCCGTGGAGAACTTCAGGGAGACCTCAGAGACGGGCAAAGAAGCCTGGGGGGTGGCAGAGGAAGGGGTGGCAGGAGAAAGAAGAAAGGTAATGAGAGAAGGGGGAGATTGTGCTAAGAGCCGTAGGCCATGACAGTGCCATTCTGGTAGATGTTAAGATGGATTTATGAATTCTGACCTGGAGGCGCAAGGTTCAGAAGGCCAGCCTAGTTTCTTGGAACAGGATAACCTCCGGACAAGGCCAACCAATCAGGGTAGCGATGGCGGCGTTCAAGACTAAGGGCCTCATTACACGGAATGCGGTAACCATGGCGCTATTAGCACCATGGTTGCTGCCAGTATTTTACCGTGTCCGCCTTGGTGGATTGCGAAATTACCGGCCCACTCCAAGGTGAGCGGGGCCGGTAATTCCCCATTCACCAAGGGACATTCCCATTCCCATTTTTGCCCCATTGGACTCAATGGGAATGGGGAAGGAGGTAATTATGGTACTGCAAATTGCGGCACCGTAATTAGCACCAAGGTCCCTTTGCGGGCCGTTCCTTAACGGCTGGTAAAACCTGCCCTTGAGGTTGGGTCCGGCAAAGGGACCTCGTAGTAAGGCGGTAAGGGTTTACCGCTACCGGTCCCCTTACCCTTTTCGGTAAACCCTTACTGCATACCGTGTAATGAGGCCCTAAGTCTCAAGAGGGGTGAGGGTGACTGAAAGACCTCAATGAGCACACAAAGCAAGGACACTTACAAATTACTCCAGACAGGTGTTATATTTAAAATATAGACACATTTATTACAAGGCCTTTGTAACATCGACCATAGCAAAGAATCACAATAATACTGAAGTAAACCAACACATCACAATCAATACAATATATACAAGACTGAGGGGTCTAAGGAGTTAAGAGCATGAAATATGTAGACCACCTAGATAGGGAGGAAAACAGGCAGTGCAAGTAATCATTAGACCCAGTTCGACATCAGGAATTCACCTAACTAAGAGGTAGTCCAAGACCTACAAAGAGAGGAGCCTTATGCTCAATAGTACATGCACGCGCTGGTGCCAATGGAAAAAATAGGGTCTCTTCAAGGGTCTCTGACAGTTCAGGTAGGTGGATGAGGCGATGAAGAACAAGTCCCCACTACTCAAGCAAGACCTCCACTTGCGGGCAGAGGCAGGGTCAGAGTGCGGGATGGAGCCACTATTTCGCAACAGTGGTAGAAAAGAAATGGGTTCCTGCGCTAGGAGCCACCAGTTGGGGTATGGACTACTCACTGGTCTCCGATGCAGGCAGACCCAGACTTCGCCAGTTCAGTTCACTTTGCTGGCAGGTTCGGATGCGACAAGCAGGACTTCTCGACACCGTGTAGTTTCCGCGGTAGCAGGTTTCAGGGTCAAGGGGGTCACAAGTGCAGGGAACTTGCACAGGTCGTTGCCGCAGCAGGGCAACACAGTAATCGCCTTTACTCTGGTCCGGGCGCACTCGTCTCACTTCAGACCATGGGAATGCCAATTTTACGAAATTCAGAGTGAGGATGCCGTGGACACAGAGCAAGCAGGATACCAAGTTTTGAGGGCTTCCTCGAATCAGCGGCGGTGACAGAGCAAAATTCCCGTGTAAGCTGGTAAGTCCACTGGTTGGCCCAGGGACACTTCCGAAGAGGTTTACTTGCAGGGTTTGATGAAGGTGCCGAGAATAGTTGGTCCCACTATTCCAATGGGTCGAAGCGCCTTCGCAGACCTTCTAGGACGATCAGATGCAGAGGGGTCTCGCAGGACGATAGCGGGCTCAGGGTACCAACCTTCCAGCGGGTCACCAGCGGTTCCTCGACTCGGCTTCTTGTTGCAGGATACTTTGCTTCTTATCCTTTGTTCGTGTGAACTCAGGAGATTGATATGGCAGTGGTGTTTTCGGCCTCCTCTTATCCAAAGTTCCCTTTGCGCCAAAAAGGAGATGACCCAATGGGAGATCTGCTCACAAACACTCACTCCACACGTGGACCAATCACGGACCACGGTGGTCCCAGGCATTCAGGACACTCCAGTCTCTCTGGCACCCAGGATGTGTATTGGGAACAGACATCCCAGCCCACATCCTGGAGGCACACACACAAGGCATGCAGAAGCCCGTGAAAGCTTTGCCTTTCGCAGGAAAGTGCATGACCAAATAAGGACTGACCCGGGTCGGCTCGACCTGGGGAAGGTGAAGGGGCACGGTGGCCAAAGGACAGGACAAAGAACCGCGTGGCATGGCCATTTTGGAGCCAAGCCACCTATTTGTGCCAAACACGGTAAGCGCGGATAACATGGCAAAAAAGAGTTCAAAACATAAGATAAACGATAGCTGCCACCAGTCCTGCCGTGACACACGTGCACAGTTCATAATAAGTCCATCGAGAGTTTCTAGGCCCTTTGGAATGACTAGAGACCCAAGGTTGCGGTAAAGTAAGTTACATTGCACTCTTGTTACATGGGTCACAAAAGCTGCAACATGAGGAAGAGGTTTACTTGCAGGGTTTGATGAAGGTGCCGAGAATAGTTGGTCCCACTATTCCAATGGGTCGAAGCGCCTTTGCAGACCTTCTAGGACGATCAGATGCAGAGGGGTCTCGCAGGACGATAGCGGGCTCAGGGTACCAACCTTCCAGCGGGTCACCAGCGGTTCCTCGACTCGGCTTCTTGTTGCAGGATACTTTGCTTCTTATCCTTTGTTCGTGTGAACTCAGGAGATCGATATGGCAGTGGTGTTTTCGGCCTCCTCTTATCCAAAGTTCCCTTTGCGCCAAAAAGGAGATGACCCAATGGGAGATCTGCTCACAAACACTCACTCCACACGTGGACCAATCACGGACCACGGTGGTCCCAGGCATTCAGGACACTCCAGTCTCTCTGGCACCCAGGATGTGTATTGGGAACAGACATCCCAGCCCACATCCTGGAGGCACACACACAAGGCATGCAGAAGCCCGTGAAAGCTTTGCCTTTCGCAGGAAAGTGCATGACCAAATAAGGACTGACCCGGGTCGGCTCGACCTGGGGAAGGTGAAGGGGCACGGTGGCCAAAGGACAGGACAAAGAACCGCGTGGCATGGCCATTTTGGAGCCAAGCCACCTATTTGTGCCAAACACGGTAAGCACGGATAACATGGCAAAAAAGGGTTCAAAACATAAGATAAACGATAGCTGCCACCAGTCCTGTCCGTGACACACGTGCACAGTTCATAATAAGTCCAGCGAGAGTTTCTAGGCCCTTTGGAATGACTAGAGACCCAAGGTTGTGGTAAAGTAACTTACATTGCACTCTTGTTACATGTTGCACAAAAGCTGCAACACGAGGAAAGGACTAAGGGAAACAAAGTCTCCCAGTACTGACTGTCTTAAGGGCATTCAGTTTCCCCATAAGAATTGAGCGAAAGCCCCGAGGAGTGCGGCTGAGGGCTGCGCTACTCTGGCAAAGGTTAGATCAGGGTGTAGAACAGCAGCAAAGAGTTTGGGGGTTGACACATGGAGGGAAAATTACATTCAAATATGAAATCTTTCCTAACAGTATACATTAATGATACACCGAGATGATGGGAAATGAGCCAAGAGCACTTCCCACGTGGTTCCACCATTAATGGGCGAGGAAGAGAAAGGAGAAAAGACTGAAACCATATGGGGAGTCCATAGATCCGGAGACGGAGTGACAAAGAGGATGTGAGTGATAGTTTGCCTGGAGGAAGCATTGATGTAATTGTCCGCAATGGGCAGGCCTGGGTTGGAGGCCAGAAGACCCTTAAACTTTTTCCTTTCAGGCTTCGAGAGAGAGGGAGGATAGGTGATAGAGTGGCAATTAGAGTAGATAGGGGAGATCGAGAGAACCATGGAAATGGCAAGTAGAGAGGTCCCTGGAAAAAGGAGGGGACATTGCAGCTGCACAAAGCACACAAACTCACCAGGAGGCCTAGCAGTCAGAACAGACATGAAGACTGAGGACCATGATGTCACACAGGTCAACAAGCACTGATTTTGCAGTTCCAGCTGTGATTGTGAGGCTCCAGCAGTGATTGCAAAACTCCAGCGGTGATTGCGAAACTCCAGCGGTGAGCGCGAGACTCCAGTGGTGAATGCGAGGATTAGCACATCATCCCACAGGTCACTGAGCAGAGATTGTGAAGGGGGTGGGGAGGAGTACTGCACGGCACAAGTCCAAGGGAGGTAGAAACCACACAAAAAAAATATGAAACAAACATTAGCTAAGTGAATACAACTGGTTTTATATCAGGGAAAGTGTTGTGCAATTAGGTTACTAGATGGCAAACGACTGAATTTGAGAAATAGGGTGTCTGTGCATAAATGGGTGAGCGGAGGAGTGCGTGTATGCATGAATAGGTAAGTTATTGGATAGCTGTGTGTATGGATAAGTGAGTTCATCTGTATATGATTGTGCATGTTATTCGGTGGCTAATTTGCATTTTCGTGGATGTTTAATTGCTTTAGTGGATTGACGGATAGATGTATATTTGAGTGTGGACGAATGAACAGACAATGGGTGGTTACATGTGTGTGGCGTTGGACAATACAGTGGGTTACAGATGCTTGAGCCTGCTGCAAGTTGAGGGTAAGGGGTATTGCAGAAGTCTCCACCCCATGCCCCCCTCGGCCGGAGAGTAATAAGGAGTGAAAGAGCCTAATATAATTCACCAGCCAGCACCTGGCTAGTGAATGACTTGCTTACGAAGGCGCATCCGGTGCTGTGGCAAGTGGACAACCCATTTAAGCTTTGTCTCGCAGCTGATTGATATCAAGTAAGATGTTTTTTTTTCTTTACCAGATCTGCTAGAGAACAAGCTCCCTCAAGCGTGACCTAGTTATGCATTAAAGTTATTATTAAATGGTTATGCGAGAAATATTCGTGGGCACTCTGGAATTTGTTCAGTCTCAAGAAGTGGCATTACATGATATTAATGTATTTTCAAGTGTTCCTTGATAGCTGTCCGTATTCCTTCGTGGTTTTAGATTCGTCTTCCTTTATTGTGCTCTGTACCTCCGTTTTTTTATTAAATCTGGAAGATTACAAGCAGACGGCTTTGTCGGCACAATGGCATCAGACTTGTATGAGAGCTATCAACCCAACAGAGGCTTTTAAGGGGGACAACATGAAATTTTTTTAAAAAAAATATCAAAGCTCTTATCCTTTGGGCTATATAATGCAACAAGTGTGCAGGTCAACCATGGTGGAATGCAATGTCAAGCAGAGAGCAGATAAAGCCCTCAGAATGAACCTTTCCCGGGGAATTGAGATGCTAGGTTACAGAGTAATAATAGTTATAATATGTTTTATACATGGCTTCATGCGGCTGGATCACATTCGAAGGGGTGTAATGTGGTGTAATGTACGCTATTAAAACCAAATGTAATTCTATACTATGCATCAACCTCAGCTGCTATGTTGTCTTTGCATCTAAATGAACACATGTCTAATGTCAAAAACACCATGTATGTATGCATCTATGTGTGGATTTATTAAAGTGCAAAGAGAGGAACAATTTAGCAATTTACATAGGAGACTCAGCCAGGGGATTACAAATGAGGGTATGAGGGCCAGAAATGTAGAGCCCCTGATAGACGAGTCCCAGAATGCAAATGAAAATAGAGAGGACTCGTTGAAGTACTAAAACCTGACATCATACCCGCTGATGGCTCTGCTGTTCAGCTATGGTATACTTGCTGTAATGTAAGTACAACTCATGTTACCATTCTTTCTTTAACTAGCTAAAATGCTAAACTCGTCTCTCTGGCCTGGGATACTGAGATTGAGGAGGGAATGCCGCAATTCCCTGTGACACGCGCCACCTTACATAACAGATAGACCTCGCGAGTACCCTTCCTTCCCGGGTTTACGCAGTGTCTTTTGAGCGCTATCTCACTATAAGATAGGCAGGAGAGATCCAAGGACTGAGCAAGGCATTGTTTCCGAACATGACTTCTCAGCTACATGAGCTGTGTGAGATGGGTAATAGTTGGGAATTAGCACACGGAGTACAAACCCCGCAACATGACTGCTGCTGTGGGAGTCAGCCGGACAAAGTGCCAAAGTTTGTTGTTTGGAGGGGACAGTTAAATAATATCACTGGAATTCTGTCAATAAGTTAGTTTCATGTTGAAACTAAAAATACAACTGTTGTACCAGGCCAACCACAATTTTGCAGCAGCAAACACATAGAATCACGGAAAAAAAGTGTTTTCCATTGGCAGCTGAATATTTGTTCAAGTGGTGATGTGTGTGACGAAATGACAAATGCCCACAAATAGAACAGTGTTGAAAAATGACGTCTAAGCAGTGTACTCCACCCTGCACTACTATTAGTGGAAGAGTGACCCAGCTCCAAATAAATCAGAAACCCGTATGATTTGTATACTCCATCGCCCCAGGGAGCATGGGTTGAGGGGAGGCTGTACTCTTCAGTGACGCAGGAACCAGTGCGGAAGCACCCAAAAAACAATAGCACTGTATCAAATTATAATCAGTTTCCACACAAGTTTATTATAAAATATAGGTACAACAGACAATTGACAAAAAAAAAAACACTATACAATCCCACCCCTGTAAAACAAATACAATGATCAAGACAAACTTAGATTTATATACTGATGACTGTATAAATGACAAGAGGAATGGGAAATGAAAGAACTGCAGAAAAAAAAACATGCAAATTATTATTTTTAAATATCTTTTAAGGTATGTAATGGAGTCCTAATTGTCTTTAGGGTCCAGGACATAAATGCCGGAGGGGCAGAGACTACAAAGGCCTTTTTTATGGTCCTCCAGTTCTTTCAAAGCTCTACCATAGTCGTTTGTAGTGGCTCCACAGCATCAAGTGGGTCTTGGTGTTTTTCAGTGGCGCAAGTCTGGCCCTCAATATAGGTTTGCCGGTATACCGCTGGTAATTGCGGCAAACCTGCCTTACCGTCTCCACTGCCCGAGATCCCATTAGTAACGGTGCCAGTGTTTCAGGCATTTTTTTGTCAGTATGGGCCTGACCTCCCAGCAGATCAGTGCCTTCCACCAGCGGACCTGAAGTGTGCCATCCATAAAAAATGCTGGATTCAGGCCCTGGTGATCGTATTGCTTTCCATGGGTGGCACAAGGAGCTCAGCAGTTTTCAGGCGCAGTTGGTGGTGGGTCCAGTTGTCATGGCTCAATATGGTGGCTCAAAGGTGAAAATGCAGATGATTAAAAAGTGTTGGTTACATGCAGTGAGTTGGCCTCAAATGTACAAGATCAGCAGTGTGTGGGTTCTACTTCTTGGCTTTACTGGATCATACAGGAAGCTCGATGAGGCGATGTGTTGTTCCATGAAAAGCGGGGGATCCACTCTAGTGTATGGCAGAACCTAAGTATTAAACACTATTGCATCTAATCTAAAGTACTATTGTAAACTAAATGAACACAGCGATTTCTATTAAAGAATACATCTTGTTTTCAATTCAAGTGCTTCACATATAGGGCTTCAGAGGCAGCAGATGAGGGCAATGCATTTTGTGCCACTCGTCCGTCATCAGGACCAGCTCTGTATCACTTAGAAGCAACAATTGAATTGCACAACGTTCTCTTCAAACATCAAGTATTCATGATGAGTTAATCTGCACTCTTGGAAAATGCACTTATCATGAAAGCCCGGTTAGAATTACCGGATAGTTGCTCTCTGCCACAGAGTGTTCACATAGTGTACATAAATCTCGCCCATAACATTCAGTTACTGCCAGTGGTAATTTTAACTATGCATTTCAATCAAGACCAACTCGGAGAAGAAAATGCGTCACATGAGCCAAAAAGCGACAGGCCGTAATGGCCAGGGGCGGGTCAGGAAGGGGAAAAAAGGGGATTGGGTGTACCATGGATAGAGAAAGGGGGCACTTTAGATTTCATGTGAGGACAGGGAAGAGTTGGGTATTTTCAAGCGAGATCTGTGGAATACAGAGGTTACCCTGTGGCATGGCTAGTTCAATGTCGCTGAATGTATAGTAGTTTGTTGCCATTATCGAGGGAATATCCAGGGAATCCTGTGTAAATGGGGAAAGTGTGAAAAAAAGTAATTTTACACATGCAGTGATCACATCTACTAGGCCGGGGGTAATGGGTCTCTGTGCTGAAGGCCATGGCTAGTGGGCTGTGAAGAAACCGATTGTTGCAACATCTACTGTGTCCTTGGCCCAAAGCTATGGCTAGTGGGCCCCAAAAAACCTACTGGTGCAACATGTACAGTGGCCTTGGCCAAAGGCATGGCCAGTGAGCACAAAGACATCTATTGGTGCAAAAAGTACTCGGCCATGGCCACTGATCACAGCCGAAGGCCATAGCTAGTGGGCCCAGAAGAAACTATAGTATAACAAATTCAGTGAAAAAACTTTGCTTAAGAGAGAGTTAAGGCGATCAGATTTAACGCAACAAAACTCCTGAAATTCGGAAATTGTATTTCAAGCAAGTCCACCTTAAATATGCCCCCCCCTGTTGCAGTGCGTGTGACCACTATGATGACATCAGAGATTACATCACTGGTGACTTCACAAATTACATCATACATGGCATCACTGATGACATCACTGATGGTGTTACTAATTACATCATGCATGACAGCACTGATGTCTCTTGTTTGATTAATTACATTTTAAAATATTACAACTCTGCTTTGCTACATACTATATATGAACATATTTCGTACTTCCACAGTACAATGTGTTCTGCCCTTGTTTCTTCAACTGTAATGTGTGGTATACAATTATGCAACTTAATAACTGATTTATTTGTATATTAACTAATCTTTGATTTATTAGAGTATATATGATCCTAATGTGCACAGCATGTAGTTTCTTTCGTAAGTGTTTTTTTAAATAATAGCTGTGTAGGGATGGAGGTGCAATGCTCTAAATGTCGAGGGAAGTACAAGCTGCAGAAATTCTATTAGCATGAAGATTTGGTCAGTTTTAGTGTCAGTGTTTTTGTCATTTGTCACAGTATTTCAGGCCATTTTCAAATTGGATTCAGTTTTGCCACAGTCTTGAGAGAACTAGGCTACCAGGTACGTGGTGGAATGATGGGCAGCAAAAGATATTGTTACTGGTTTCCATTAGCATAAGGGCCTCTTGCCACATTAGCCAGAGCCCTGCCATATTGAACTAGGTCCCATCGGAGTTCTAGGTTTCTGCCATGCAGGGCACTACGCCACAGATCCTGGCTACTGTCCTTCCATTTAATTCAACGTTATTCCTTCTTCCCCAAGCAAATGTTCAGTGTGCCAAGGTCCTTGGAGGAATGTTGAGATGCAGCACAGATATTAGTTACTGTTGCAGGTCCTAGCTGTTCTCTAGAGCTTTGAGTGAAATGTAGAATAACATTTTGTATTCTTGATGATAGATAAGTACAACAGTTGTGAAGGACATATGATTGTGTGAACGAAACCTTGAGTGAAGTCATTGACAAAGCATGAAACTAGATTGTGGGTCTACAGCTCACTAGGAAGTGTTGAGACAGCTGGGCCTGCAATAGAATGGCTTGGTAGTACAAATACATATGAGAAATTAGTTTCCCAAGAGCAGAGCCTCAGTTATGTTTTTTTTTAAGCTATATGGATCCAAAGATATAGCCAGAAGAATAAGTACCAGGGACAGCAACATTTACAACGGGAGTTGCAAACAGTGTTGCAGAGTAAACTCCTATGAGGCCTGGGAACTGTCTGAGCTCATGTGAAAGGATTTTACTGTGTCTAATTTGCTGACTTCACTGTTCACACTCACTGTATGATTGGGTTGTTTTGGTGGGGCTGCACATCAGAAGTTACTTGGACTTTTTTTGACCAATGAGGGTATGTAATTTTAGTAAATGTTACATGTATAACTTAAACCAATCAGAAAGCATCATTTCCTGCTGACCGCACAATTAGTTAATTCGTAGGGGGCCGCAATTAGGATGGTCATGGGTAATGTACTAACCAACAGAGCATGTTAAGGTATATTGTGTTTAGATTTTTATATAGGTAGGAGCCAGTGGGGGACATGGGATTAACATGTACTCTATACTTGTGATGTATTCATATGTTTTGGTTTTTGTCTTTAAATATTTAAATACTGCAAATCAATGTTGGCGGGTCGGGAGCATTTTCAGTTTTCAGTTCCAACGAGCTGACTGACCCTCCCCTGCCATAATTTAAATGTATTAACGCTATTTTTTCTTGAAAATCATGCACTCTCTCATTCCTTACTTGAATACATTTTCCAATCTTTTTTTGGGCATACTGTTAATTTTTGGTTACCATGATGTGATTTCCAGTGCCTCCTGAATATGCCTAGGGTATGCCAAGCCGTGCCTCCCGAGAGCAGTTTCTGTGCACACAAACTGAGAGGTGAGCAAATGCCATGTTACTCTGAATGTCTGTCTGTTCTCTGGAGTATGCGCTGCCAGGTTGGGCTCTACCGGCAGTTTGTGGGGGATGTGGCCTGGAGGAACTTGGAGAACAGATATAATGTGAGGGCACTTTCTTCCTGAAATACAATGTTTTTGATATCTTCTGGTATTGCTTGTAAATTGCTAGTGTGATAGAATGAACAACTCCACCAAAATGAGGAAATACAATGCTGTGCTATTGCATGAGTTTTGGCTAGAATGTGAAACTCCCCCTCCGAGGGGAATGATGATGTCATATAGAATAGTAAAAGTGAACAATTGATGTGGGGAAATTCCTCTTAAATGGGGAAAGACAGCACTGTATACAAAGTGATGGTCCTATGAAGAAAGAACAAGATATCCCTCAGCTTTGGAAGGGGAGTTTGAGGCGGGTTTAGTTTCCTCGCCTATAGGCAAGGAGTCAGAGGACATGACTGCGTACATGAATGTGTTTTTATTTGCAGTTGTCCTTAGCCAGCGTGTACATAGAAGTAGTGATATTTAGGCATTGTCAGTACATTGTGTATATAAAGGTGTTTGTGGGTAGAGAGTTTTTGGCCATTGTGTGTAAGTGATGGTGTTTTAGGGTCAGGTGTTTTTATTTTTGTACGGCTAATTTGTTTATTCGTGTTGTGAGTGTTTGAAATAAAGTGCTGCAGATTTTTGTTGTTTTGAGTAAGGTTGAAACGTTGGGTTATTATGGGTTATTATGGGTGCACATGTGCAACACACTTCTGCAAAACACTTCTGCAGTACAAAAAGAAATTCCTGATGAACAACCAAGAGTGGTTTCAGGGAAATATGGGTACATTGTTTAAACCTTGGCTCGAGGTTGGCACACATGATAAAAATGTATTGGAACATAGGTATACACATTTGTTGTCAACTCATACAGGGAAACATTTGAACAATAGGCAGAGTATACTTGAATTATGGGACATTTTTGATGATGAAGAGAATGCCCCCAATTACAGTACAGGGGGAGCCAATCAAGTACTCATACAGTCCACCGCTCCTACCCCTTATGGGTCTTTCCTTTACAACCTGCCACAGCATACATCAACCCCTAACTGAGTACAAAAACGGAACATCAAGTGAGCCCGGTGAAATTCCCCTAGACCCATTAATTATGGAAATAGAAGATATATCTTGCAGAGAATTAAATGCTGTATTTCAGAAGGCGGAAGAGGAGCTAGGGAAAGCGGTGCAGGGAAAAGGGGAGGGGCAGTGCGTGGCGATAGATATAGACGAATGGAGGGCAAGGCAGATTCTCTTCAGGATCGACAGTAAAGCTATCAAAGATCTTATGGTAAACTTAAATGAGCAATCTCCCAATTCAGGGGAGGGTCCAGAAGGGAGCAGGCAAGTGGATTTATGCCCTTGAGAATTGGAAACCAGGGATCAAGTTAGCTGCAGAGGACAGGAATAGCTTGTTTGCTGCCATGTTAGGTGAATAGGCTGATGGGAAATAGTGCAAGGAGGGCTACAAAGGAGTACAAGTGAGGTAATACCCACAATGGCACACCATTAACAACTGTAGAGCACATGTATGGAACTCTTTGAGGGACAGATACCCAGTCACATCTGACATAAACTCTATCAGGTCCACACAATAAAGGCCGATGAGGACCCCACATCCTACATTCAACAGATACAGGAGTTGTGGTGGTTAGAGAATGGAGGAGACGTGACAAGAATGTGGTTGTCTTTTATCACATGTTGCTCAAGGGTCTTCCCCCAGAAGTGCAAGCAGATTTGAATACACTATTGTAGAGTGAGGCAATAAAAGGAGAAGGAGAGAGTAGAACAAACACAGAAGGCAGAAGCACACATAGTGCAGATAAAGGGAGCTAAATTAAACATTGACAGAACAGTGATTACTAACACCACAGAAGGGAAGCAGGTACAGAGCTCCCTGCAGGGATATGCAGAAGGGCCGGGATATGGCAGGGGGAGATGGGAGGTTTCCGAAGGGGAATGGAAAGTTACCAAAGAGGTAGAGGGGGTGGATGGGGAGGAATGAGACCTTAGTTTGGAGGGCAGTGTTGGTTTTGTGGGAAGATAGGACACTTTGTATGAGAATGCAGAAGCATGCCAACCACATCTTAAAACAATCCTAGCGGTCCAGCATATCGGCTCACTTAGCACCCACTGTCCCAGATTCAGTCCTCCGGTTTCCTGCCTGCCCAGGTGACATGCAGCCACATCCAATACAATACCCAGCACTTAATCTCCCTCAGGCTCACATGCAGGAGGTACCTGCTCAGCCCTGAGATAAACCCCCATACCAAAGGACACAGTAACTCATTACACTGGGGCGAGTGTGATAGGGAGCAATCCTTTCCCGAGGCACGGATGTTTACCCACTATAGGACAGCCCACAGAGAGATCTGACGTGCCTGGTAAAATCAGTAACTTCTGACCCGGAATAGCAACCCTGAGTGGGAGTGAAGAAAGGGGATCAAACATTTTATTTTATGGTTGACACAGGAGCTACCAAGTCCTGCATTAAGGAAGGGAAGTTTCCTCTTCCAGGCAAAATAATGGACACACAGGGATTCTGTGGGGCTGTTGTATCGGTTCTTTTCACTGATGATTTGCCTATCACCTTAGGCACACAAGTATTGACAGCACCTTTATTGTATTCACAAGATACCTGAGTTAATCCTGTGGGCAAGGGCATCATGAGAAAGTTGAATATGATAATGTCATTCAGTCAGGAGGGCATAGTGTGCTCTACCGCAGTCACATACCATGCTAGAGCTACTGTGGTAATAGAAGCACTTTGTGGCCACAGCCGCATTCGCGGTATGTTACACTACGCAGTTCTGTTCTTCTATGGGGAAGAGATCTGTTTGGCTGGGTGGCCAGGATCCAGAACGAAAGGCTATGAATGCACACAGAATTTCTATTCAGACCAACCATCCTCCTGTAGGTGGTGCCAGGTACCATTACCTCAGTAGATTTAGATGCAGTGATCACTAAGGCAGACAAAGTAATACTGTCTGGCACAAACAATAATGTTGTTAAATGGCGTACAGTTCTATGCCTCGACCCAGCAATTGCGAGAAGTGTCTGGCGAGCAATTGTTGAAAGACGCCAACGACACAGGAGAGATGGCATTTAAAATAAGTATACCCTGTCAGATAATTATAGAGCAGAGAGAAACTTTCATGTATAGCCAATAGGTTTAGTTGGGGCCCACTAGTCCTGGCCTTCGGCCATGGTCAGTGGCCTCAGCTTTCAGAAGTGGCCACTGTGCTTGTTGCACCAATAGGTTTCTTTGGACCCATTAGCCATGGGCTTTGGCCGTGGCCACTGTACACGTTGCACCAATAGGTTTTTTTGCAGCCTACTAGCCCTTCGTCATGGCCAGTGGCTATGTTGCACAAATATGTTTCATTGGGCAATAGTCTTCTGCAATGGCCAGTGGCCTCTACTTTCAGCCATGGCCAGTGTACATTGTACAAGTATAGCCAATAGGTTTCTTTGGGCCCACTAGTCCTGGCCTTCGGCCAAGGTCAGTGGCCTCTACTTTCATCCGTGGTCACTGTGCATGTTGCACCAATAGGTTTCTTCTGGCCCATTAGTCATGGGCTTTGGCTTTGGCCAGTGGTCATGTTGCACAAATAGGTTTCATTGCGGCCAACTAGCCATGGCCTTCAGGATGGAGATGCATTCCCCCCTTCCTGGGAGATGTGATCACTATAAGTGTAAAATTCCTTTTTTTAAATTGAATAACTCTCTCACCATTTCCACAGAATTCCCCCAATATTCCTCCAGTAATGAAGAAAAACGAAATGTACAGCAGCAACTACCCATGCCCGGAGTATTCCCCCGGTATTCCCCCGATAACGCTCGAAAATCTATACATCTTCCCTGTCCTCCCAGGAACTCATCAAGTGACCCACTCCTTATCCATTGTCTCCCGTTTTCCTCAATGGATGCTTTCCTCCGTGGCTTCTCCTGGCCATTACCCCCTATCACTGTTTGGATTGTGTGACACATTTTCTTCTTCAAGGTGGACTTGAATGAAATGCGAGTGCTGTTTTTTTCAGGTTGTGTTACATTGAATTCAATCATCTTTACTCTCTCTTAACAGATGTTTTTTCACTGATTTTCAAGGGATTTGCTATATCTTAGTTTCCCCAGGGCCCACTATACATTGCCTTCTGCTGTGGACACTGCACATGTTGTACCAATAGTTTTCTTTCTGGGCCCAGTGGCCATGGCCGAACATGTTGCATAGTTCCTTTAGATCTCACTAGCTATGGCCATTGCCATGGCTTCTGTACGTGCTGCACCAATATCTTTCTTCTGGGCCTACTATCCTTGGTCACTGGTCATGTCACACCATTAATATGTTACCAAACACCCAGTTCTCCCTGCCCAGTAGATGAAGGCACTGTAGATGTTAATCCTTTTTTTCTAACTCCTTATTCCAGTGATATTTTCACATTAATAATTTCTAATAATGGTAATTCCTGAGGTAGAGTGGCGGTGTGCAGTTTTCTGATATAAAGGGAAAAATTGCTCAGAATTAAAAAATCTACCATGTCCTTGTAGACATTCAATATATGTCTTCCTTCCTTTTTCCAGGTCCCCTAATTCCATTCAATAACTTTCTCATGCCCTCACCGTCTTCCATTATCCACTTTCATTCATCGCTTTGTGTGGCGCACATTTTTTTCCAAGTGCATTTCTGCGGCATAGCTGCTGCAATATCGTGAGATTCACGTGGTCTTCCCCTAATAAACAGAACATTTCTTATCCGTAACTGGCTCCCCAACCCATTCCCAAATCACCAAATTCACAAGGTGTCTTCTTTCCAATTCCCATCCTCTGGCCTGACGTGCTTGCTATTCCTATTGATATTGATATTTATAAAAGGCCTATGCTCAGGCTGTTAGGGAGAATTCTCACCCAAGTGCTAAATTCCCTCTACCTTAGAGCCCTCCAGCTCTTTTGCTATATTTTGGGACTTTGAAGTTTTCATTTTCAATGTGTTTTACTTTTGTGTTTTTTGGACATGGAGTTTTAGACAACTCCATAGGCATCATCTTTTTTCTTGTGTGTCATACAGCACCTTCAGTGCAGAGGCACAGGGATGTCTTTCAGACTTCCCAGGTTTAAATACCTTCTCTGGGACTGACTACCGTCTTCCAGTGCATGTAAAGTTAAATTGACTTTGCTAGTCTTTTTAAATTCATAGACCCAGCACACACTATCTTCCTATAGAGTGCTGGAGGGGTTGCCTAGCATCCCCCATGTCTAAACAGTTATGTAACATTCAACTGTTGCCCTTCCCTCTTTAAATGGCTGGTGGAAGTGGTTTTAGAATAAACTAACATGATTTTTCCCGACCGTGCATCAGTAGCTAAATATTGGGTCAGCCATGTTTTTCAATATGGCGCCCAAGACTCCTCTGTAAAAACAGACTCTGGTCATCCTTTTTTGCCGTTTCTTTTAGGAAAAGTCCTTCTTAACTCTGCGCATCAAACCAGGTTTGGTCCCTTTGTTTGATGCCCTTTGGTGGGCTTCAGTGTTGAAGCCCTCCTCTGGCGCCTGGGTGTCTGAAGTGGACAGGATGTGAGGGAGGTACCCGAAACTCCCTGTGCTTAGTCTCCTAGGAGACCTGAATGCACTCTGACGTGATTGGCTGGCTGACTGTCCGGCAAGAGGAGTCACCCTGCTGGGTGAGTGACAGGTAGGTTGGAATGAATTGGAGAAAACTGTTTAAAAGCAGGATCTGGTACTTGGAAGGCAGTTCGACCACTGGAATGAAAGAACCAAAGACGAGCTGAAGGAAGATGACTGCTGCAACTTCTGGACCGTTGGTTTGCCTGGTGAAGCCCTGCTGCAGGTCTGAATTGCCTAAAATTCGCTAAACAGAGAAGCCCTTCAAGGACGACTTCTTCCCTTGAGCTGGTGGGAACAACCAACTCGCAAGCCACCTGGACACCGTCTCAATACTGGTCGAATTTTCATCAGAGTGCTGTTGAAAACTGGATAGCCAGTGGGAAGGATACCAGTTTGTGGACTTTAAGGCACTCATACCTTAAAACCTATCTTTAGCCAAGCTTGTGGATTCTTCCCTAGGAGTGCAGAAACCTCCCAACGCCCTCCTTCTTGTCCCCATGACTGAAGCTCAGGAACAGCAAGATCTGCAGGAACTGCCAGGAACAACTGCCTCAGCTACAACTTTTCTTCATCAATAAGGTACTGTGCAAACATGGTGTGGAAAACCTTTCTGCCGTGGTGAAAGTTTGTGAAACTTTCCCAACTTTGGTGTCTTGTTCGCTCCTAACCTGACATATAACTCTTTTTCTGGCAAACTACTTCTAAGAACATTGGCAAAAACTTAACCGTTTACTACCAGAACTGTGCTATGCAATCCAAGACACTGAACCATTGACTTTGGCCCAGGACTATTGAATTGAATTGCCTCTTGTAGTGAACTGAACTATTTGCCCTGTCTCTGAAAGTAATTGTGTTTTAATTCTTATAACCCTTGTCTTTCTACACCTTTTGAAAGTTACTGAAGTGCCAATTTGCTCCCAATTCCGGGGAGTCTAACTTGTTCAGAAACTTATTGGTTCTGTACTGTACTGTAGTGTATTATAATGTGATATTGAGCTGATTCTTACTAGTAAAATGTTTTCTAATTAATGTGTAAAAAAATATATATTCTTTTACCAAGAATCCTTGAGTAAGTGTTTGCTTGAACTACTGTGATTGCAAGTCCTTTGTGTAACATCTTGTACTACTCACAACCCTCTTGAGATGTCTGGCTGCTCAGCCACTGCTACCACATAACTGTGTAGTACAGGCTTGTACAAAAGGTGAGATTGTTCTTACACTTGTAGTCTTAATTGTGTGTAGTGTTCCCAAAGGGTACTACATGTAACTCTGCCTAACACAGGCCATCAAAGTGCTGTAATTCAACATAATCAGTGTTCCCCTAGGAGTGACTATATAAACAGTAGAATTTTGAGTCTATTTCTGATGTCGAGAACATGATTAGACTCTCTAAGGTCATGGGGGAGTTCATTCCAAAGTTTGTTCAAAACCTGTCCAGTGGTTTTTGCGCTATGGCTGTTAAAAATCTGCACATTTTCACTATGGGGAATTTAACAGAAGTAGGCTGAAAACTGAAATTTTTTGTTTTCTCAATTACTTTTTCAATTTTTAACAAATCGTTCCCAAAACTCCCAATTGGGAGGCCCTTGAAAAACCTTAGACATTTTCAACCAAATCTATCCAGCAAGTCAAACGTTATTAGCCTTTCTCAGTCTCTCTGCTGCAAAGTACCAAGACCGATTTAAATGTTTTAAGGAACAGGGTGCACCCTGTTCTGTATCGAATATTTAAAAAACAACAAAGTGGATTCACCCCAAACCAGTTCTTGTAATTAAGTCAAGGCTTTTTTGCCCAAATAGTTTCTGATTTGTTCCAAATCTGCCAAGCAGTTTTCACGCTACCGCTGTTCAAAAACTGCACTTTTTCTCTGTGAGAAAATGAATGAGAGTAGGCTGAAATTAGTGTTTTTATGTATTCTTAAGAAAAGTTTAAATTTCTAAGGAATTGTTTCCAAAATGTCTATTTTTGCAGAGCTCTTGAACATTTTGTTTAAAAATATTTCATCCAGATTTATTCAGCAAGTCAAAAGTTATTAGCGTTGTACAGCCTCTCTGCTGTAAAAAGCAACAATGCCGCTATAACGTTTTTAAGGAGCAGGTGGCATGACATTCTCTGCCAAATATTTCAAAAAACTACTGGATGGATTTACTCCAAGCCAGTCAACAAATGTATTTATTAATTGTGTTTATTGAATTATTATAAAGCACACTATACAGCAAAAAGTGTTTCCAGGCACAAGGCAAAAACAGGGGGGCAGGGGAGAAAACTAGGTTTTGTGACATTTGGATCATGCAATTGCAACAATAAGAAGTTTCAGGGAGGTGGGAGAGAGGTGGAGGGAGGATTGCAGGGGAGGTACATGATGTTCAGGGCAGGTGGCATAAAATGCATGGGGGAGAAGGAAGAAGTGCCTAGGGGTTAGGCAAGTGCCATGGGCTGCTGGGGTCAGACCACCATCTAAGAGTGAGGATGGGGTGTGGACCATACTTGGGAGGGGTACCCAAAACATCATACCATTCAGGGAAAGGGGCCCGAAGGGAACTGCTAGTATCGGGTGGATGGACTGGTAGGTGATGGCCTGGTGCTCTCTAAGACTCATAGTCGACCAGGGCGTCAGTCGCAACAGCAGAGGGCATTAGCAAGGGAAGAGGAGGAAGGAATTAGAGAAGAACCGGGTGTTGAGAAGCTTCCAGAATTTAAGGAGGTATGGTTCAATTCTGAGATGGCCAGGGAGACCATTCCAGAGTAGGCACCTGCTGAAGAGAGAGATCTACCCCCACTCTGCTTGGAAAAACATCTGATCTGCAGAGAGTTGGAGATAGAAGACTTAAGGGCTCTAGTAGGGAGATATTTACGGAGAGAGAATTGGATGCAGTCAGGGCCTCAGAAGCCTTGTGGATGGTGCAGAGGGTCTTGAATTGGATCCTTGCAGTCACCAGGAGCTAATGGAGAGATTTAAGGGCTGGAGAGATGCAGTCCCTCTGCTTGAGGCCAAGGATAAGTCTTGCAGTCCTATTCTGGATTAGATGAAGGGGGCGAAGAGAATAAAGAGGAAGATTGAGGATGAGGCTTTTGCAGTAGTAAAGCCTAAAGAGGACCAGAGCTCTGGAGACATTGAGTTTCTGTGGATAGCAGTCAGACAGTCAGGTATAAGAGAAGAAGAGGAGGGGATAGTGAAGGGACGCTTGAAGGAGAGCTGTGTGTCATCAGCATACCACTCACTGGAAATGGGGAGAGAAAGAGGAAATGAGGTGGGCCAGAGGGGTAAAGTAGATGTTAAAGAGCCATGGTGATAGGATAGAGCCCTAAGGGCCGTGGAGGTAGAGAGTGAGATATTTGAAAGGAAAGGGCCCAGTTGCACCTAGAAAGGTTGATTAGATAGGAAGGAGGTCAACCAATCCAGTGCCAGGTCCGTGATACCAAGGATATCATGGACCCGCTTTATGAGGGTGGAATGTTTGATCATGTTAATGGCAGAAGACAAATCAAGGAGGATGAGAACAGATGGAGAGTTGGAGTCAAGTTCTCAGAGCACATTTTCATGGTTGTGTTCAATAGAGCAGTTTCCTTGCCTCTGGATGCTCTGAAGCCAGACTGGTGGTCATGGAGACAGCCAACAGATTCAGTGTGGTGGGTCAGTTGGGAGGTGACCAACTTATCCAAGCATTTGCCCAGGAAAGGAGGGTTTGGGCATTAGATAGTCGAGCAGGAGGGGTTGGCAGACAACTTTTTAAGGAGAGGGAGCACAAAGGAGTGCTTGAGGGATAGTGGGAAGGGACCAGTGGCAAAGGAATGATTACAGAAATCGCCACACTGGAAATCAACACTTTGTAATTGTTTCTTATTTGGTCAAAATCTGGCCACCGGTTTTCATGCTATGGCTGTTATAAAATTGCACTTTTTCTCTTTGTGAGAACATGAATGGAGTGAAAACTGTAAAAATGTGAGCTTTACTTTTTAATTTCATAATGTATTTTCTCAAATTGCAGATTGGCCAGAGGGCCCTTAACAAACTTTTTGTTTGAAAAGTGTCCTCCAAATCCATCCATCCAATCAAATGTTATTAGCAACAGAATTTTGAGTACCAAATAGCTGCTTTTTCATTTCTAAAAATCTCTTAGCCTCTCAGCTGCAATGCATCAAGGGAAATATAGCTATAATTTTTATAGGTTTTTATTTATTTTTGAAACTATGTCCAACCTAATGACGTTAAGCTAGTTTTGCATCACATCTTGAATGTTTTCACACCAGGAGACATCCTTAATTAAGGAATTAGCTAACAGAGGGAAAATGTTCTCTTGTTCATTCAATATTTGAAATAATTCTTTCACATCAGACATGGCGTTCTGAATCCTTGAGTTGTGAAAGGTTTTTTCTTGGCTGCCACAATCTCTGATTTATACACTTTAGCAGCTGCTTGTGAACTACCAGAGATTGGGGGCATGGATTGGCTTTCCACAAATGGAAGAGCTTAAGAGACGATGATTTCAGTTTTTGCAGGTCCGATGAAAACAAGGGTTATCAATAAGAATTTTAGACATATCAGCAACACAGGTGTGGAGTCCCGAAAGAGGGTATTAGAGCCGATTAAGGGTTCCATTTTTTTGCAGGTGAGCAATTTCAAGTTCCTCAATAGGATGGTATGGGGCTTTCTGTTTTTGACTTTTTTTTTCAATTATATTTTATTATTTTCAAATACAAACTGGGAACTCGTAGCCATCCCTCAACTCCCCCCTTCGCTCCCCCCTCCCGCCCCGGAAGATTTTTCTGATTGTCTCTGTTGTTCTGGGAATGTCTATGATCTGAATACGTCCAATATTCTAATATTATGAGGGCACCATTGTTCCATGTAGTCTGATTGCAGATAGTCCAGAACATCTCCCCATGCCTTTGTAAAGGTTTCTTTTGATCCTTGTATGGTGTGTGTGAGATTTTCCATGGTCAGTTGGCCCAAACGTTTTGGAGCCATGTATAAATCAGTGGGGGTTCTTGTTTTTTCCAGTTTTGGGCTATAGTTGCCCATGCAGCTATGAGTAGTCCCATGAAACTTCTGCATTGTGGTTTCCTAAGTTTCTTAGCCGCCTGATCTTTTATTCCACATAACCAAACTCTTTCCCCTAGTTGTTCCGCATCTGGGAATATCTTTGTGATTTCTGTCTTTATTTCTGACCAGAAGCCTTTGATCCCCCCACAGTCGCACCAGATGTGTTTCCACGTGTCCACCTCTGTGTAGCCTCTCCAGCATGTGTTGGGTGTTTGGGGGTACATGGAGTGCAGCCTTTCTGGTGTATAATGCCATTGGGTTACTATTTTTAGCCACATTTCCCTTTTTTGGACTGATTGGGTCGTTTTTGGAATGGTATTCCACAGGTCTCCCCACTGTTGTTTATGGACATTCTCCCCCTGTGTCTTCGTCCACTTCACCATGTATGCCCATTTGACTTCCTCCCAAGAAGACTTCCTCTTCTTGGGTGTTGATGAAGGTGTAAAGTGAGGAGACCAGTTTTCTTGATCCAGAGTTAGTTATTAGGAACTTCTCAAATGGCTTGAGTTCTCTTGTGGCTACCTTTTTGACGTCTGGTGTTGCCAGCCAGTGCCTAAGCTGTTCATATTTGTATCTGTCTGCTTCTGTTAATTTTAGTAATGTTTTACACTCTTTGAATGTTCTTATTTCTTCATTTTGGTACATTTCGCCTTTTTTAGTGTATCCTGCTGCCTCCCATTTCTCATAGACTCCCTGCTCCATTCCCAGTGGGAATTGGGGGTTCCGGCATATGGGTGTGAAGGGACCCTCCACCGCGTTCATGATGCCCCTCCACGTTTGTTCATCCCAGGCCTCTAGGGTGGTTTTCATGATCTCACTTATACGGAGGTTGGGGTGCCTATGTTGTTTTTCTTTCCAGAGGGTTTCTTCCAAGGGGGATCTGGCTACCACCCGGTCTTGTGTCACCCAAACTGTTTGTTGATTTTCTCCGAGCCATTCTCTCACAACTCAAAGTTGTGCTGCCTGGTAGTATTTGTGGAAGTGTGGCAGGGACATTCCCCCCTCCCTGGTTGATGCTGTAAGGGTCGCTCTGGCGATCCTTGGGGGTTTTTTCTTCCAAATATAAGACGAGATTGCTTTGGATAGTGCTTTAAAGAATGATTTGGGAACTTTGATTGGGAGAGCCTGAAAGTAATATAGCATTTTGGGGAGGATGTTCATCTTTACTGCTTAAATTCTACCCCACCATGAGTCATTAGGGGGGTCCAGCGCCCCAGGTACCGCTTTACCTGTTCCAGAAGGGGGGTAGTTCCCATTGTATAGTGCTTCTATCTTGTGTGTCAGAGTTATCCCCAGATATTTGATTCCTTTTTCGGCTATTTTCAAGTCTAGTGTTGCTGCTATTCTTTCTATTTTGGATCTCTCTCCTGCTAAGAGTAATAGCTGATTTTTTCTGCTAGAAGTGGTCATCACTTCTCCTTCAAATATTTGAACAACTACTGGGTGGAATAACCCCAGGCCCCTCCCAGAAATTGAATTGATGGTTCGTGTCCAAGTTGGTTCATACCTGTTCCAATTCCGTCCAGCTGTTCTTGCTGTATGTGAGTAGTCCGAAAACAATGTTTTTTTTGCTTTCTGAATATTTTATTTATTTTATAACCATAATTACCAGTCTGAAGGGGTGAGGGGACCAGTGGAGTGGCCTGCTACAACCCTTTTGGTTGCCGAATATCTGCCAAATCCGTCACACAAGTCAAATGTTATTAGCGATTCAACTTTCAAGTTTTGTATGGAACTTGATACTCACCTTGAAAATAGTGTGGTGACTGCCGCAGATTAAAATCATTTAGTTAAGGTGAGACCTGGGTACATGGGGCCTCACTACGAGTTGGGCGGTATCCTGGCGGTATTACCCCCAAGACACCACCCAGGCTAATAGCGTTACCACCACCCAGCCTGGCGCTAGTAGCGCCAGAACAACGGTTGGGCAGTAGTGGGTATTCTCCATTCCCCATTTGGTCCGTCGAACCCAATGGGGCATTTTCAGAACAATTAGCGCGTGCTGATAGAGCACCGCTATTTGCAGCCAAAAATGGGCATTAAATTGGCACTTAAAGCTGGGGGTAAATGCTGAAAGACTAGTGATTGGGCAGACCTTTAAATGCGGGGGTAATACCATTACCACCACATTTAAGGGCTACTGCCCAACTTTTGATGAGGCCCATAGACATTTTAAAAAATTCAATAACTGATCATTTTGATTTGTAGGACTCATCTGGATGGCATTTTCCCAAAAATAGTTAGTCCCGTCTACTGGAATATTTGGTCTAATCCCTTTCATTTTACCGTAGAGTGACACTTTCTTCCACTGACCACCTGTAGACAAAACCACCAAGCACATTTGCACCAAATAAGAAACAACCTGGCTACAAAACATCACAAATGTACCTGTTGGTGGTTTTGGGTAAATCCATTATGCAGTTTTAAAATATTTGATGTAGAAGAGGATGCCAAGTGCTCCCTAAAAATCTCCCATGGTTAATTGCTGCAGAAATGCTTTCCAGAAAGACAATCTGCCATTTTTCTTTCTTTGCTTTATGCAGGTTATTCCCGCTTAATCTCGAGGGAAGCCAAAAAAATAAAATGCCCAAAATGATATTTGCAGGAGGGAAAGTGTGGTTTTAAAATAGGATAGAGGTTGGGAGGAAGAATAGAGAAATAAACACATAGTGGGAGCATTCGCGGTGGGCTTGGGGGCTCGTTTGTATCAGAATATCTTCGTTTTACGAGGGGAATGCTGTGGTAATGTCACAAGAGACACACTGAAAAAAAAATGTGTCACAGAAACTGACGAACAAAAGGATGTGATGGGAGATGTCATGAAGGAGTTACAAAAAAGGGGAAGAAAGAGTATCTAGAAACACATGTTTAATGGCAATGGGGATTGGGGAAGTATTTTAAATAATCAAGAGTTTCCACAGCAATCCACATGCACCGCTTCATTGCGGATATAAGTACTGGAAATTATTGCCATGGTTATAGCATCAATTACCCAATACTCGTGGTGGGGTGGGGGAAGAGGAGTTACTAACTAGGAAGGGGGATATGTGCAGAGGCCTTTTTCTTTTAGAAATAATTTCAACATGAACATTTACAGTGGGCATGGCCATGGCCACTGACCCCTTAGGAAGACATTGTCCAATTGTTGCAACGTGGACAAAGGGTACAGTCAAAGGCCATGGTCGCTGGCCCTGGCCATGTGCCATGACTGGTGTCACCTAGTTAGTAACTATGTAATATGCCCTCAGGCTGTGGGCCCTTACTGCATAATGTAATGCCCCTGGGGCCTATAGTTAATGGCTGAGCTGGGTCATGTGATCCTTCCTGCTCTCCCATTTCTCTCTCATGCTCTTGTTCTGTCCCCACTATTCTCCCTCTTTTAGTCAGCATCAGTAATGAGTCCTTTCAGCTTAGCTGTGAAGCGTCCTTGACCATGATCCCTCCTCCAGTATCAGACTCTCATGTTTGCCATGGTCTCTCCTCTTAGCTATTTCCATCAGGGTTTGTGGTGTATCCACTTACCTATGAAATGTCTCCTGCTCCCCCCATTCCTCTTCAGAACCATTGAACCCATTGTGTGATTGCAAGTTGTGCGTTACACACATAAATAAACAAAGAAGTAGAATCCATAGTTGTTCTTTCTGTGGGCCCCTCTGACATGCTCTTTGTACCATTATCAAAGGTGCCTACTATTCTACTCTGTTACCATCGACACAGAAACACTGAGATCTTCAGAGAAACATTTCTTCCAACACTAACTTTATTAGGGTAACTTTAAACTACAAACGTTTGCCACTCACGAGGCATCGTTGCTTGCTTGTTCTATACAACACTCTGCAAAGTAGTTTTTTGTGAATCTCAAACAATCAGTACCTTTGCACTTCAAAAGGGGTTGTTCATACATCTGACCCATTATTCTGATGATCCATTTTTAATACTGAATGGGTAAAGGAAAGTGATGGGACAGTAGTAAAGTTCATTGTATGCCAGATTTAATAAGAGAGAATTGCTCATGTTGACCAAAAATTATTTGCATACCTTTACACCTAAGTCCGCCCACAGAAACCAACTTACTTTGGTTAACTGGTTTATTTTAAAAATCAAAATGATATTTTGCTTCATTATAAGTGAGCCGGTCTGGGAATAAAGGTGCCGGTAACAAGTTAGCAGCACCTTTTCTGGACTGGCTCACTTCAAGTCTGCTGCTAGGGGCACAGAACAACTGGCAGGCCTGGTCTACCAGCCGTTCAGGCCCCTACCGATGCACTGGCACTGTTACTTTCGGTGCCGTTGCTTCAGGGTTCCAAATAGGAACTTACCATACCGCTGCTTGTGATGTCCTGATGTCAGGCGGCGGTAACGATAATATGAGGTTGCTGGCAACCTCGTACTGAGGCCCATTGTATCAGTTGCGTTGGTCATTCATTTCGAGCTGTGTGCACAATTTGATCCTAGACATCTTTGCATCTTCTTGTTTAGGTCCAATAAACTGAAACATTGGATAAGCTGAAAGGGACCCAACTGGGCTCACAATCATGGTCCAGAGAAAATAAAACTTAAACCACAATATACCCACACAAATACATTTGTCAGAGGCAAGCTCAGACAAATAAATGCATTGGTCAACAATATCGTTTGTAATCGATCTGGAAACCTTGTTATTTACAATATGCACAGACAATAGTTACATTGAAATTCCTCAAGGAATTTCTGAAATGACTTGCACGCATGGGTTTGCATCCCACCCTCGTTGCCAGTGAAATAGCTGAGGTAGGCATGGTGGGGGGATGACTGAAGGTTTATTTGTTGACAAAACCCGGCACCATACTTCTCTCTCCCCCAGCCAGCAACTGAGCACAATGTAGAACCTTGGACATAGGTAAGCAATCCAAGGTTCCATTACAACACTCCTCTTTCCGAAAGTGCATCATACTGTGTTGCAGATATGCATGACCTTATATGTATGTATGTGTGAGATTTGTAAGAGGCAAACATAACTGCGAAGCAACAGAGCGCTGCAAAAAGGGGACACGCTCAGAGCTTCCATATAGGATGCAGAGGAAGCAGATAAACTAGGATGGCTCGGTCCAGAGACCCACACCATGTTGGCTCTGTTAGCGCCTCATATTTTCTGCACAGCTTAATCCCATCTTGGCAGCAGACACGCTTTTCCACCTGGACCACCATGTAACTCACTGCTGTGACAAAGACATCATTAGGGTTTCTACTTATTTCTGGATCTAGGCAGGTGGCAAATGCTCCTCGTTGTGTACTCCTCAACCCTTGGTGCCTATTGCCTCACCTCTACATATGTGCCCCTAAATTGGACCCTGGTCGTGATGCCTGCCTAATATGCTGCAGGCATGATAGTGTGTCCCCTCTCTCTTTTCCTTTAATGTCTTATCTATCCTCAATGGTTGCTGTGATGACGAAGGTAGATATGTCATTTCATCCCTCTAACACCCCCTCCTGGTGGAAAGAAAGAAAGAAAGAAAGAAAGAAAGAAAGAAAGAAAGAAAGAAAGAAAGAAAGAAAGAAAGAAAGGAAGAAAGAAAGAAAGAAAGAAAGAAAGAAAGAAAGAAAGAAAGAAAGAAAGAAAGAAAGAAAGAAAGAAAGAAAGAAAGAAAGAAAGAAAGAAAGAAAGAAAGAAAGATGAATTCATAGATAATACATGACTTGAACCTGATGGAGACAGCAGAAGTCAATATGGCTCTTTTATCACGGGGGTGATGCATTTGCAATTGCAAAGTCAATAGATAAGTTCTGCAAAATCATGAAAGACAGAATTGGTAGCCAATTCAGCATTGTGTTTCCCCAATGTGTGAAAAGGGGACAGCTTATACTGTGGTGTTTAGTTATTGGGGGTCGGGGTATGTGCAGTGATCCTCTGCCAGAGACACGCTGGGAATACGCCTCTGAGGCCTACAAGAAATAAAGAAGAAGAAAGGAGAAGATCTAGCATTTCTTTTCATGTTATCTTTGCATGGGATGGCTGAGAGTGGTATACACACTCAGACCTAGTTCTAGAGGAGAAAGTGGAAGTTAAAGTAATTAAGTTGCATCTTGGTGAAATTATCCTTGATCAAGGGCTGTTACTTGTCCCATTTTTGAAGACAAACTCAATCTTTCCATTGCTCTGTGTGACTTAGTCATTGGACAGGAGAGTCTGGATGATGCCATTTTGAGCAGATCTGCCTGTCATTGGCATACACTGGGAAATGGTATTCATCTTGTAATGTCGGCTGCCTAGTGGGTTCACTTATGCATTAAAAATCATTGGAGAGTGGAACCTCGGGAACCCATAAACTGGCAAGAAATGGGGACATAGAGCAGTCAATAAGAACATATGTTTGAATGTTGGAGAGGAAAGTGCTATATCTTTTGGTTACTTTGTGGATAAGCACCCAAATATGGCATAAGGGTGATAGCTAGTGCTTGGTTGTTGATAATGTCAAAGAATGCTTATGTCCTATGTATGAAGCTACCATAATAAGAAACCAGATAATTTGACTGAAAAACTCTCTCTCCAAATGCCCAAGCACCACCCAAACCCTAAGCATGATGACATTGGATATTGCAGGGGAAGTGGGAACACAGACACTACTCCTTTATCTCCCCTCACTGTGGAGTGATATAGCATTTTGCCTGTGAGATGCTGCTGATCTAGAAGGTCCGGGAGACAGTGGATGCCCTTTTTATCTTCAGGGCCTCACCAACCACTAGTATTGCTGCAGTTTCAGTTCTGCAGCTAACATGGAAGCCTGGCTGGTACGATAGTAGTTGATCGTGTTCATTGGTGTGATTTTGACTTTGGAGTCCGCCACTTCTGCCTGGATCTTGCAAGCAAATGTAATGTAATGTGTTATGATATGCACTATGTGATAGGAATGTCAGATCTAGGTGATGTTTTTTGAGGTGTAGGAGGTATTTTCCAGTTTTCCAGCAGGAAGGGAAAGTGTCTGGAGGAAGATGTCATTGTTGATCTGGAATGGCTCAAGAGCATGAGGGAAGATTAATTTAATGAGTGAATATGGTGGGTTGTGATGGACCTAAGGATGTTTACTTTGGTTGTTGTTTACTTTGGATGTTGTAGTTATGGGTTGCATTGTGTGAAGTTTTGAGCGGTTGATGTATGTTGTAGTTTAAAAATAATATATTTTATATATAGAAAAGATTCTTATTAGTGCCATTTATGAGAGTTGCATTATTTATGTTGGGGGTGAGTTAACACAGAACTTGACTGCTCTCAAGAGACTGTTGCCTTTGCATCTGGCTTGCCTTATGTAATGGAGATGGCATTCCTCATGCCAGCTTTGTCTACTGCACATATGGATCATGCACTGGTGGCCCCATTGCTACATCCTTTTGATGGGGGTTGCTCCACAGACTCTGAGGGGCCGTTTTGATCAACACAAGGCCTCTTTCCTCCCCAGCAGCCTCAAAAATAAACTTTGCTTCCCTCACACCCTTCCAATACACAGTGAAGCTGCTGAAGTATTCAGCACCCCGGCGGCCGCACCCTTCTATTTGATCTTGGGCCACTGGCTTTGCACTTGTGGCTCAATTGCTGCATCAATTTAATGGGGGCTGCTCCACTGACTTGGAGCATCCCCCATCGATCCACACGAGACGGCTGTGGGACTTTGCTCCCTGGCGGCCTCACCAATGAACGTTTCTTCTCCCACCACCGGCCAACACACGGTGTGGTTGCTGAAGAGTTCAGCACCGTGGCAGCTTCACCATTCCTCTGATCTGGGGCCACCAGTTTTTCACCTGTGGCCCCAATGCTGCATCAATTTGATGCAAGCCGGTCCACGTGCTGGGAGCTGCCCCCATCGATCCGTGCAAGGCTGCTGGGGGATTTTGTGCCCCAGCAGCCTCACAAATAAACTTTGCATGGTCCACCACCCTCCAGCACAAGGTGATGTTGCTGGAGTGTTCAGCACCCTGGCAAACTTACCATTCTCTGATCTGGGGCCACCAGCTTTGCACCGGTGTCCGTATTGCTGCACCATTTTAATGGGGACTGCTCCAATCAACTGGGAGTGGCTCCCATTGCTCCACGCAAGGCCTCCGGAGGACTTTGCTCCCCAGGGGCCTCACAAATAAACTTTGCTTCCCCAACCACCCTCCAACCCACAGTGAGGCCACTGGAGTGTTCAGCACCCCAGCGGCCTCACTATTGCTCTGATCTGGTCCACCAGCTTTGCACCTGTGGTCCCATTGCTGCATCAATTTGATGTGGGCTGCTCCACTGACTGGGTGTGGGCCCTATCGATCCACATACGCTCACGCAGGCTTCACCTGGCGGCCTCACCCAGTGCTGGAAATTGACAAAATGTACTGTCAGTGGTGTGGCTGGGACTGGTGTGGGAGGGCGGACCTCATTTTTGAATGATGTATATGCCCTGAATGTAGGATAGTGGCTGCTTTGCATGAAAATAAATAGCATTTTGGGAACATAAGCATGACCACCAATTCGCATGGCTGTGCTTGTAATTGAAATGTTCATTCCTTCTGAGTATGCAATGCACACTTGGTATGGTGCTCATTTCCTCTGTCAGAATAGCCATCCTGACAGTAAAATGTGTGCATTGCATGAGACATATATAGATTTTCGGAGGGTTAAATTGTTTAAGTGTGGGCTGATAAGCAAAGGGTGACTTCCAGATGCAGTCTGTGAAGGTGTGGCTCAGCTGCATGAATAGAAACACTGGTTCTATGCATGCATATGAGCAGCGGAATGTTGTGTGCAAGACTTATGGCAGTTTCTGAACACTGCACTTCATGGCAGTTGCCCCCATCATCCTTCCCCTTGGCCAATCAAATGAGGCTCTCCATAGGTTCCCCCAAGAAATGATCAGGCCAAGCGCCATGGGGCTTGGCTCCCTGGTGGCCTCACCACCATCTGTGCACCCACCCTGCACACATAAGACTGTTGGAAGGGGGGATTTGTTCCCCAATGGGCTCATCATTTGTTGGTGGGTGCATTGATGGTGAGAGTGCCAGGAAACAAATCCCCTCTGCCTTATTGTTTCTGTGGGGGGACCTATGGTGAAACTCGTGTGGTTGGCCAAGGGGTAAGAAGATGGCTGCCACTGCCAGTAGGTGCAGCAGCCCCCATCAGATGGATGCCACAATATTGGGGCCATGGTGCACAATGCCCGGTGGCCTCTGTTCAGTGCTGAGGCATGGGGGTCTGGCTTGAGAGCCTAAGGGTAGGTGCTGGGCTTGTTCTGGAAGCACCGCTACATGAGGGGGAAAAGAGATGCATGCATGCATGGAGTTCAGCTCTTCCACAAGCGCAGAGCATTTAGCAGTGCTTCAAGACATGCCCAGCACTTGCCCGTATGCTCCCAACTCATACTTACCATTGCACTTTGGATGTGCTGACCTCTGAGGGAGGGGTTATGCCATTGCTGTGGAACCCACCAGAAGTATTTTTTGAGCTGATGTGCTGTGGGACATGGAGAAGAGCGCTGTGCTGCTGTGGGCAATGGGCAGAAAGTTGATGTGTTGCACCCCGTACCCACACACACACACTCCTGATGCGGGGCAGCGGCAGGCCTTCCCCCTCCTATGTTGCCAGTGCTGGCCGGCCCCCTGAGCGGGGTCATTGGTGCAGCAGGCCTGTGATGGGCTCCGTGGAGTGTGCAGCGTGGCTGGAGTCCATCATGGAGCTGATGGTCCACGCCCGACGTCCCCCACAACCCCTCTGGCAGCAGCCCCGTCCATTGTGCCAGCCTCCCCGAGGAGGGGGGCTGTCGTGTCTATTCTTCTGGTTTATCACTTCATTTGTGAACAGTGACAGCGCGATGGGCAGGCGAGGGACAGACACAAAGGCCCAGGGAGGCTCAGGTGGCGAGCTCCTCCCGCCCCAGATAGCATGGAATGGAGGACAGGATGGTCTCTAGAAAACCCCAACAACCACTGTCAATGATACTGCCAACTGTCACAGTTTAACTCCCTCCTAGGCAGCGTAGAGGGAAGGTGGCACTGACCGTGCACATCTGGAATCTCAGTGCCTCACTTACACTGTGTGCTCTTAGGCAAGGGTGGAGGTGATAGATGGAACTAGTGGCATTCTGTCCTGGGTGAAGGGGGGGCTGGAAAATGTCGAATTGCTCTTTGGTTGGCTGTCTTCATGTGGCAGACACATAAACAGATTCATGAGGGAGCTTTGGGCCCAGGAGATATCATTTTGGGGGAAAGCTTTGTTAAGTGTAAGTGTATGTTAGAGTGTTACATTTTTCTAGGTATGGAAGATCAGTTATTTATTGGTTCACACTGTGCAGATGTCATCAAGAACGAAATATATATCTAGCTTTCATGTATTCATACCATTGCATGGGGGCACCAGGCACCCCCAGGAAAACCAACCTCTAACAATGTTAATACCCGTTTAATGCCACTGCACCCCCTGGGAAATGACTAAATTGTCTCTCCATTATTCTGAGCAGGCCCTTTGGGTGTTTCCTTAGTGGCGGTAGGCATGTGGAAGGGTAGCGCCAGTTATCTGTTGGGTGAACAGTACCTGTAACTGACTTGTTTTCAGCCATGGCACTGAGCATTTTAGACAGTGGCCTTACGTGTGGCTGTCTCAGCCCCAGCCCTACTGACCTTTGATCATAGGCACGGAACTGCCTGTCGAGCTCAACGTGACTGGTCTATTAGGCCCACTCTACACGTCACAACCGGTGCTGCCAAAGTGCCACTGGGACTAGGAGGTGGAGCTGGCATGCGACTGACTCTCGCCCAGCCCCGCTGGTCTCGTGTTGGCAGAGCAGAGCTAGGTTTCGAACTCTCAGTTGGCACGGGAGTAGTGAGTTTAACTTGTTTGCAATGCACTCTGGCGCCATTGGTTGGCTTTTGTTTTGAGGGTGTAGGTTAGTAGGGTGGTCCCCATCACTCACACTGGCGCCTTCTTTCCTCCTCTCCATCACACACCTGCACAAGCTCCTTCCCATCACACACCAGCTCCTTCTTTCCTCCTGCCCATCACACACCAGCCCCTTCTGTCCACCTCCCTCAGCTTCTAACAACCAAACAACACCTACTGGCTTTGTGTCCCTCCTAATTTACCATTCTCCCTATCTGTAGTCTAATGCAATAGTTTGGGTTTAAAGTGGCACTTGACCTAATAGCTAAAACTAAAAACAGTGAGCAATGTATTAAACCATTGTCTGCTAAATGGGGGATAGATGGATTTGGCCAGGGCAGGCTATTGGGTTGTTAATACTGGCCTGAAGGCGCAGGCATATTAACACTTTGAAAGCAGAGCCATACTTGAAGTGGGGGGGGATATAATAGCTTTTATCCCACCAGATTATGTGTGTCTCTGCCGTGAAATACGACTGCAGCCTGCACTGCAGGCTGCAGTTGTCATGTAAGCACTGGCGTTACTGGGGCCCCCACTGCCCTTGCAGTGCGCTGGGCACCGTCCATGTCCTGGTAGCGGCCCCCCAGCCAAAAACAATTTTTTTAAATATATTTTTTTTACAAATAAAATGTAAAACAGAAAAAAATGGTTTCTTTTTGAAGTCACTCTGCCTTCATAAAGATTTTTTTTCTTTACAGAAATAATTTCTTTATGACGGCAGAGTGACTAAAAAAAAGATTCTATTTCTTTATGAAGTCCGAGGGCTCCCCTACCTCATGGCGTGGAAGCCTAAAGGCTAGAGGCCTCCAAGGCATGGGGCGGGGAGCCCTATGACTTCAAAAAGAAATAGGGCCTCATTACGGGGTCTGCGGTAAACCGCCGGTGTGACCGGCAGGTTGCCGCTGACCTTGTAATGCCATTTCCGACACCTAGCTTCCCGGTGCTACTGGGACATTACAAGTCCTGGCGGACTGAGAAGTTAGGTGCTGGAAAATATTAGTCCCCATGGGTTCACGGAAGCACCGGCTCTGCCACTAATGGTGCCTGTGCTTCTGTGATGAGTCTGCCTACTGGGGCCTCTGCGCCCACCAGAGTCAGACCTGTCAGGTGCAGCGGTACCAGCAGCCATACTCTGATTGTGGCAGTCCGGAAACAAGGGTGCCGGAAATCTTACCAGCACCCTTGTTTCCGGACTGCTACACTTATGATGAGGCCCATAGTTTATGTCTGCAGTAACTCTGCCTTCATAACAAAATTATTTATATTCCGGTTTGCCTCGTACACAAGTACTGGGATGAGGTAGCGTGACATGGAGGTAATGCCTGGCTTAGTTACCTGTAATCTTCATTACTTCTAGCCCCACTCTTCCTCGTCCTTCTACTTATCTATGAGGGATGGTGCCTCATATGTCAGCACTGGGACAAGGAAGAGGGGCATGGAGGTATTTCTCGGCCGATGTACTGATTTTGGGGGTTGGAGCAGGTGGTTGGAGGGGGGATGTGTAGGGGCAGGGTTTGTGGGATAAATCATAATGGCAATCCATTGCCAGGCTAAGCAGGCATGATATGTGGTATTAGTGGCTAGAGAGGCATTTTGGTGCAGCCAGTCTAGTCATTTCTTAGTTTGGCTTGACTTTCTTTAGCTGGGCATCGCTGATTAAGCAGTTCTGCTAAGTGTAATTACCTGGCTAGACTGGCTTTTGGTTGCTGCCAGTCTAGCCCTTTCTTACTGTGGCATTGTATATTTTTCTGGGCATGTGTGATAAAATAACCCTGATAAGTGTTATTGTTTTGACTGCCATTTTGGTGCAACCAGTCTAGTTGTGTCTAAATGTTGCCTGCCATGCTTTACTGTAATATGTTATTACGTGTCTAGACTGGTCTGCATTGTACAGCCAGTTGGACATGTTTTCATTGTGGCATGTCATTTTTAATAGCAAAGCATTCCATTAATGAAAGCATTAATGTTCCTGTGCACTGTTGGTGACATGCATGTATTGGATTTTTGGACTGGTGTTACCCTACAAAACAATTGCAAATGCTCTGGCTTTTTAGGCAATTTTTTTTCCACAAGTGTGCTGGCTAATGCATTAAAATACACAGCTATATGTGCTGCTCCAAGCACAGTGTGCAGCATACCCTTGAAGCAGCAGGCTCGTGCGTATTGCACAAGAGTGGTAATCTAGGCCAGCCCAGAGTGTGACGCGACCCATGATTTGTTGCTGAACTGGAGGGGGCCCCCTCAGCATGGCTTGCACGGGGGCCCCGAAAGGTAGTGTTACACCACTGCATGTAAGCTTGCAAAAGTTAGAGTCTACTTTTACTTTTGCAAGCTTACAGTAGACTGACTGTCTGCAACTTCTGCTGCTGCCCCGCGCCTGCGCATAATGAACGTCCCCAGGCCGGGGAACAAACAAACTGCAAGTGCCCTGCCTGCCCAGTGCACTGCATGCACAGCCTCAGCGTTTGTTTTTCAGAATGAAGGAGAAGCCAGGCAGTGATGCGTGCTGCAGTGACTCTTCTCATGACAACGTGTGTGTTATGGCGGGAGACAGAGTGACGTAAGGTAAGTCAGTCAATTGCCCCCTCCTCCCCGAGGTACAGGGCACCATGGGGAGGTTTTATTGGCGGGAATGTGCAGCTGTGCCAGTGTCAGATATACATACGCAGCGCATTGCAAAACTAATCAGGGAATCCTGGCCTCTTAATGTTTCAATGAAACATTAAGAGGCCTGGATTCCTGATCAGTTTGCAATGTGCTGTGCATGTTTATAAACTGTATATCTGATGTTGGCAGTGGAATTATTTGGGGTGAATTCAATGTGCCAATGTCAGATATACAGTTTCTAAACACCCTTGGTGCATTGCAAAACTCATCAGGGAATCCTGGCTTCTTAAGGTTTCAATGAAACATACAGAGGCCAGGATTCCCTGATCAGTTTGCAACGTTCTGTTCTTGTTTATAAACTGCATATCTGAGATTGGTAGTGGCACACTATCATGAATTGAAAAACCGGAGGCCCTGCCAGTGCCGCCCTCATGTTTTTCAATTCATGAAAGTGTGCCAAAGCCCCTGCCAAAAAGGAACATCACATTTGCATATTTGCCAACATTCTGTGACCAAAAAGATGAAGTAATTCCCATTACTAATTCCCATTACAATGACATCACAGGAAAATACAAAACATACAAACAGCACAACATGGAAAGATGTTGAAATGTTAAACATGTTAAAAATGTATCATTCTGAATGCTAACACCAAATTGTCGGCAGATGATGTGTGATGGTGTCACACTCTGCCACTTGCTTTCAATGCTGGTTCACCTAAGGTTTGTACTGGCAAGAGTGCTGGAGAGAGTCACATAGCTGTCGGGTCAGTGGATTGGTATGAGTGCAATCAAAGTAATCACCTACTAGCCCACTGTACAGACAGACTAATTAATGCATTGCATGCTTTGTCCTGGGCTGGTCTCAAGCAGTCTGCCTTAGAATCACATAAATTACTTGCCACTGTAAAAAGCAGTATGATCTTTCACTGAAATCTGTAAATGGTAGGGCTGCTTCAAAAGCAGTAGCCTACTGCCTAAATCTGTAGGGTTGGCAACTATGCATTCGGAACGGCTCTTTGATCATTCCTTACTGATGGGCAGCCAGGGCTCACATTTAAGCTGCAAGCATTGGCCAACACAGGCTTGTAAGGCCACACAAAAAAATACGGAGGCCCTTCACCTATACAGCAGAGGATCAAGGGTGCACAATAGTAGCCGGTATATATTGACATGGATATGCAGTTTCTATACAAATGCCACAACACTGTTTAATATATTATGTATTGCCTTTTTTAAGGAGAAGGGTGTGACAATTATTTTTGCTGCTTAAACTATACTAGTGCCCCTAAACCGTCAGGTTACTTTGAGATTGTTTCTAGTTTATTTCCTTAGAGTTGGATCATGCTGACTGAACCTGATACGTTTCTCTGCAAAAAAAAGTACAAATTCTCTGTATCTATAACTGCTTACCAAAAGGAGACCCGGTCCCCCGGCTGGAGGTGACATCTATTGCTGTGACACTTTGTCCTTCTTCACACTCACTCAACATGCTTAGCATACATGGAGCAACAAGAAACTCTGTTAGAACATTTAAGATTGAGGTATTTTGTTATAGTGTACACTGCCACCTGAGTCACTTCTAGGTGATCCCAAGTAAACATATATAGAAAATAATGCACAGTGGGGAGTCACACGTTTCACCCAGGATCAGACAATCTAGCAAAGACTGCATTTTCTCCCAGATGTCCCTGTACCCCAGCCCTGGCTTGCAAAGTGCAGACACTGCCTGAGATATCAGCCTGACATTTTATACGAAATCCTCATGAAACCATATAAAGTAAAATGAGGATGAGCCAGTCTCAAGAAGGGCCGCTACGCGTGATGTGTGCTCTTTTTCATAGTAATGTCTAAGGTAGGCAAGGGAAAACACTTGATGTATACTCTAATATAAGTAGGCCTCACTTAAGGCACACCCCTCCACATCTTCCCACCAACTCACACCTGCTGGAAGTTTGGATGGTACCACACCTAAAGTTTGGTCTCTGACATGAGGGCTACCTGCATTTCGCTAGTTCAAACCCAGCAGCAGGGTCCACTTCACCTTTCATAAATTCAGTGTTGTTCAAATGAGGGTAATAATATCTGTTATTACATTGCCTAGAAGCTGAAAGCATCTAGCATGAACCACTATGACCAAAGTGTTATTATATTTCATAAAACAAACTATTACCAGCACAGACCTGAACTCTGTCCCAGCTCAAAATAAACCATGTGTTGGTGCCCATCCTGGGCATCTCTTAAAAGAAATAAAGCGCTAATCTTCTGTAGGTCTTGGCCAAGCTTCACCCTGTTTTATTCAGCCTGGCTGTTTCTGTCAGCGTACTTGAGTGGTCACAGTGTGAGCAGGTTTTGGGGGTAGAGCCTCGGCAGTACATGGATTTAGTGACTTCTGTGTCTGTCCCCCCTTCCAAATATCCATGCTACTGACTATTTCTTAAGAGGTAATGCTTGCAGGCATCAATGGGTCATTTTAAGGTCATGCCCTGGCATGCCTGTTGCAGCTTATTCTGAGAAGCTATATGGAGTGGTTGGTCATGCAAGGCGTGCAAGAGAAAACCTGTGAAATGTAAGCCAGTATATCAAGGGTGCTCTGAAGACTGAGGAGAAAGTGCTGATTAAGTGTAGATGAGAGTTGTGAGGTGCTGGCCATGGGGGAATGGGAAGCGAGCGACTGGGGTGCAGTAGAGTGTGGAACTGCAAAGTGAAAAAGGTTAGAAAGGGTGCAGAGGACAGAAAAAGAGAGGAGCAAGGGAGTGGAGAGATGGGAACAAGAACAGAGTGCAGATGAAAGATAGGGATGGTTTGCAGCACAGGGTGACCAGTGTGTGCAGGGGAGAGAAGGGTGCAGGAAAGACCAGAACACAGGTAGAGTGGTTTAGGGCAGAAATGGCATAGGAGGTGCTTCGGGTTTTGCAAATGAGAGAGAAGTACAGACAAGTCAGAAAGTGCAGAGGGCAGTGTGTCAGAGGAGTGACTTGGTGTGGGGTGCAGGGAAGGGACTTTGGAGAAGAGGGTGTACAGCAGATGAGAATGTGGAGTAGAGAAGGGTACAGAGGGGAGACTTGTACAAGGAAGAATGGTGCCTCGCCTCATGTTCCCGGATAAAGGGTGCAGGCACGAATGCGTCTTCTTCTAACGCTTGATCCATGCTCACGAGGCCTGCACAAGGATGATTAGTAGTCGTTTGTTGAAATAATTACAGCTATATACTACACCATATCTGTCTGCACATTGATTGGGCCTGATAATACACAAAGCGGCCCCCCTCTCCCAGGTGCAGGCCGGCATAGGGAGGATTTATTAGAGGAAACGTGGGAGCTCGGCTTGGGGATCTCCCACTGCCCCAGTGTCATCTATGCTGCTGTCTGGTTCCTCTCCAGGAAGAGACAGTCACAGCAGGCTGTTCCTGCATCAACTCCCTTTTCACTCAGTCCTACCTGCAGCCTAGGTCTGAAGTCAGGACTAACCTTAAATGAGGTATATATTCACCTCTGATCTGTCCTGTAGAGGGAGCTGCACCTGGGTTCGTGGCATCTTGCCTTGTGACACAGTATCATGTTATTTGGGCTATTTTAGTAACTTTCATGGGTTTTTGGTGGACGGATGACACGCAGGCCGCAGACTCATTTTACACCATAACCTATTCCTTTAAAAAAACACTAGAATGATCTATAAAGGGCATGTAAAGTGCCAGTTATGGTTTAGATAAAGCCACTAATTTAGGGATGTTTACTACAAAGCCTTGTGTAGTTAATAACTTAATTGGAGCTTGGAACATACTACTGGTGTAATACAAATGTCTTATCCAGGGATGCCTTCATCCACTCCTTTTCTCCTTACTCCTCCTCTACTTGCACTAACCGAAATGTCATCAGGCTGATTATGATTGTTATTCTTCACATTCTGTATTGTTTCAAGGACCTATAGAAATGTAACTGTATTCCTCCCATGCACCCTCCCCCCTTTCAAGCGCATTGAAACACATTGTGCTTAGGCGCTATACAAATAAACAATCAATCAAAAATCAATCAATCACTCTATTAGCACTATGCATTTCCTTCACTGAAGTCCTGCTAAAAACCAGCAATGGCAAGTGTTTGCTTGTCTATACGTATTGGGCCTTTGCCAGGCACTGCTATTAAATGTTCAGTTCCTTGCACCATTTTGCAGCTGTAACCATCAGTGGCTACCTAATACCACTATGGTGGTGCTTGGTAAGGGCCTTTTTCATGCCTACATTAAAGTTCAAACGGTTGGCGTTGCCAACACTGGTTTTAAAATAGGGATGCAACTGCATTTTTGGTACCCACCACCAGCTAAATAATGAGTTGTAATCAAGTTTTAATAGATGCCACCATAAGCCATCTGGCTGACCCAGAAAAAAATAAAGCAGAGCCTTGAGATTCAAAACAGCACTTGTTCCGCTATCCATGTAAATCCAGTGAATACCCTGGTGCCGAGGTACATTTGCAGCCCATACACTGCTGTAAAGCGGCACACTCATGTTCCATCATTGAGGGTTTAAGTGGAATAGGATAGGAAGGATTGGCGAAACTCCATAAAGCATCTGCACTTAAAGCGCAGGTGAGAGTATTATAAAAGATCTCTCTAAAGGTCCATCGCTGGGAGGATTTTATCTCTTAACTGCTTTTTTTTTCTTAATTTTCTTCGGTTTTCTTCCTTCTTTTTTCTTGTTTTATACAGTGATGATATATGTAATTTAATAAGTACTGCTGTTTTAATTGTGGGAAAAGTCGAGTTCTTTGACTAAAACACAATAAATAAATAAAAAACAATGTCCCCAAGGTGTCCCCTGTCCCCCCAGATTTTATGGGTCTCCTACACCCCTGCTGGCAGTGGCACAACAAAATCGCAGGAGACAACAAGGGACACTATGGGGGATGACAACTAACCTAATCTAAGTGCTGCACGTGTGTTCATTATGTTGCTGTGTCTTTGTATACTGCAATAGTGATATTGTATATATGTGTAGAGGCAGAAGCAGGGATGTATGTTTGTATGAGTGCAAGTAGCATTTTCTGTAAAGTTGTGAATTGACGCGATTCATGGAGGATGGTTTGAGGGCCACCTTTTTTGAGGGGTGGGACACATTTTTGAAGCGAGGGATAGGCCACTTTATTTTGGGTGTCCGGGCCTACTTCTTGTCCCAGTCCGACCCTGAAGCCAGCCCTCGCTACCTCTCATTTAGGCATGCTGAATGTAGCCTGGCTTGCTTGCACAGGTGATTTTGTATGATTTGACACGACCTCCAGGGGCCTTCAGCATCTCCTAAATGCATTTCTGGCATTTGCCCATGAACATAATCTACATATCAATGCTTCTTAAACAAAAGTTCTTACTTGTGTTGTTAAGAAGAAAAGGTTGGCCTTGGGGTACAAATTCAATATAGATCAGGTTCAGCTCGAGATAGTGTACCACTTCACCTATTTGGGCTTTCCAATTTTTGCGCGGGAATCGAAATTGGGTTCGAGGGATGTGCTGCTCGGCCAAGGACTGCCCTTATGTAATCAGTTAATACTTATAGATCTAAAATATGGCAAGTTTTCCATTCTTCCAGCCATCAAATTCTATTAGGGGGAAACTAATCCCTAAACTATTGTACAGCATTGAGCTTCCTCCTGATTGGGTATGTGATACCCCCTCTGTTGTTGAAGGACATCTGTGGAGACAAGTTTTTCATGTACCAAAAGGCCTTATATTCTCGATCATTCGATATTATCTTGGGCTTCTGTCTCTGAAATGTAGAGCTCAGTGGAGGCTTTTGGCTCTCTACTATAAAATCCTCTCCTCTGATGCAGTGCCGTGCTTATATATGGATTTGAAGATGATTATAGCTAATGCCAAAGATCAATGTTTTTCTTCTGTTACTACCGCCTGCGTTTCCATTGTCTTGGGTCTGGACCTGACGGTAGTTGATCTATTTGAAAATCCTGAAAAAGTAAAATGTCTTCTATACAAATAGAATTGTGCTTCGACATTGGATGCTGCACATTCCTATCAATTTTTTTCCCATCTAGAATTTGATTACAAGAAGGTCAAAATAGATCTCCATCCATTGGTTAGGCGCCCATTCATCAGATTTAGATGGAATTTGCTTCCAACTCGATATTGGCAGGTTTTGATAAACACGCTCAACTGTCTTCTCTTTGTCCGTTTTGTAATCATCCTCTCAGTGTGGAAACCTTAGAACATCTGATTATACATTGCTCAGAGCTGAATGAAAGCGAGAAGTATATTTTAAGAACCATATGACATTCATGAAAACTGACAATGGACGTCCTTTTTGGCATGTGTGTTTAGCAGGTCGGGTTACCTCTACTGTGTTAGCAATTGTGGGGTTTTTAGTGTCACTAAAGCTCGAATGAATTTTGAGTTATCTTTGTATTTTTTTATATAAATGTTAACAAATGTATTAACTGATGATTGTATACTGTTAATGAAATTACTGTACACTGCTGTATTGATTTTATATGATAAATGTTGATTTTGTATTAACTTAAAAAAAAAACTATATCAAAGGTTTGAAATAACCAAATGACAATTAAAAAAAAAGAAATGAATGGTGAAGGAGTTGTTTAGGGTAATATGTTCATTGTGTGCACTGATGGAGTTTCATACATATGGACATGACTGCATCACTTATTGTCAAACACAAAACACATTTAAATGCATTTTATTAAACTGCTTACATTTGTAAAACACATTACAAGTTTGCATTAGAATCAGCAATCGATCAAACATTAACATGAATGTTAGTCATATTTTATAAGGAACAAAATACAAATGACTGCATTACTGTATGTACTAAGTGATCCTTCCTCTATTTGGTCACACAACTGCTTATTGTCTTGCATCCCGATGTATGTAGTACTCTGTAAGGAAGTGTGTGCATTAAGGAAACTAAATGTGCTCATGCTGAAGAGGACATATCTTCTGGGGCACCATTTTGTACACACATACAAATGCTTTGGAAGCCCAAACGAGTGTATACATTGTTCATTCTTACAATTTTAGTGTGAGTGTTGCCAAAAATGAAATGAGCCACAACCCTAGTGTGTAATTTGTGCAGAGTGATCGAAAAATTACAACACTTGAAGGCACACATGTTTGTCAAATATGAAGCTCTATGGTCCTTACTACGTTAAATGCTCTTTGATAGTATGCAAAGGAGCCCAAAACCCTCGCTGGTGCTTTTTGTCTCGTTTCTGAAACTGTGTATTGCTAAAGAGCGCAATGGGAGTGTGTTAGAAGGCCATCTAGATTGTCACATGTTACACCAGGACTAACTATTGCCCATATATGGCATGGGTAAAGCCAGTTAATCCTCCTGTTAAGGTGAAAGCCCTCACCATTGCATGAACAATAATTGACATTTCCTTCAAGACTATTTGTCTCCTCAAACATGTGCAGCTTGAGAGGGCCTGTAAAAAAAATGAAATATATGCCCAAGGAACTTGATGTGGAAAGTGAATAAAGTGCATAGTTAGATCATTGAAGGAAATGACAGAACGTGAGTGCCTGAGCTTGGAGATGCACATGTGAGTTTGCATGCACTGTTCATGCACCCGGCAAAAGCTACAGATGATTTTGAAGGAGCCATATGGTGGCAAAAAGATGTAAAATATGTTGCAGATATTATCTGTACTGGCTTCACAGACTGTTAAATGAGGAGAACAATGCGATGGTGAAACAGAAAACCATGTCAAATTCAAAGTCAAAATGACACTCTTCCAGGCACAGAAATTACTGGAAGATCTATAAAAAAGGCCTCAAACTCATTAATTGGAAAACAGCAGGGATGCCTGCACCAAAGTGACTCATATAATATACTGTCACAGATATTCAAATCAAGATGCCCACACGGGCACGTTATTATATCAAGGGGTGTCAGTACAGCAACATGCATGTATTTTTTAGAACACTCTCTAGGCCAGTGGTCTTCAAACTTTTTTGGCCAGGGCCCCCCTGAGCAAAATTTGGGCAGGTCGGGACCCCCCAGAAATGCCAAATGGACAGTATATATTGCGCGCCGTCACCTGCTCCCATCAAAGTCGCTGGGCTCCCTCATCCCACTCCTACCCAGTCGCTGGTCTCTCCCCACCCCATCACACACCCAGGGCTCTCCCCACTCTGCTCCCATCACTATCCCATGGTTCCCGCCCATTGTGCTCCCACCATAGTCCCTCGGTTCCCCCATCCCGTTCCCAACACAGTCTGAGGGCCAGTGGCGGCTGGTGAATCTTTTTTAAGTGGAGGGGCATTAAGGGGAGGTTCGGGGGGGTTTCCCCCTGTGAATTTTTTTTTAAATAATAGGTTAAAATGTTGCATTGTAGAGCATACTTTTAACAAAAAATGGGTAAATAGCCAAACAGTTTGCAATTGTTGCTGGGAGTCCAGGGGGCAGGCATTGATATTTTATTTCTATCGCGCTCGTACACAAGTGTTTCAGAGCGTGACAAGGCAAGGGAGGGGAACAGAGGAGAATAAAACAGCGATCTTACTAGGCCCAGTGACATTGAGAACGCGCAAGTGTGAGGGGAAAAGTGCATGGAAGGGGGGAGAAGTGGAAAGTGCGAAGCAGAGGAGAAACAGATAAATAACAATAAATAAAAAATAAAGGCAACAAACAGTGGTAGTGCAGCCAGCAATTTGCAAGTGCTACGTTTAAGGCAGCAGACAGAGTAGGTCTGATAAGTGCAGGAAGAAAGATGGTTCTCCTCAAGTTTTAGAGTGGCAGGGCGCTGTTCCAGAGGGAGGCCCCAGCCGAAGACGGAGATCTACCCCCAGCTCGTTTCTTTGATAAACGACTGACCCTGAGGGAGTTGGAGGTAGAGGAGTGAAGAGCTCGAGAGGGGAGGTATTTGCGGAGGAATAGCTGAAGGTATTTTGGACCGAGGCCCCAGAAAGCCTTGTGGACAAGGCAGAGGGTTTTGAATGATAGATGTCCGGTAAAAAGATACCATCCCTGTCCCCTGGGCCCCACTGGTCCTAACACAATGAACATGATTATGTGTATATGCAAGGCGCTGCACATTCATACAGCAATCACTCTATCATTCACATGAGCATCCATCACCATACACTCACTCATAACGCATCCATACACATGTTTAAATAAAAACAATGAACATAAACGTACCTTCTGCATTGGCCTGTGTGTGGGTGCTGCTCCAGCTGCTCTGTCCGTATGTGCGAGGAGGCGCAGGAGCTCCCCCTCGGACATACAGACATGCAGTGCCCCAGCCAGCATTTCCAATGAGCTATGCAATGCTGGCGAAGCAAAACGCCCCAGCACTTGCATGGCTCAGTGAGCATGTGCGGCTGGGGAACTAAACTGAACTGTCAAAGGGAAACAGTGTTTCCCTTTGACAGTTCAGCCAGCCCAGGAGCACTCCATTAGCTGGATAAAGCAGCTGAGGGAGTGCTCACTGTTTCACTGGGCTGGCTCCTTAGCTCCTCCATAATGGGTGAGGGGCCACTATGCAGTTAGTAATGTTGACCATTGTTGCTGAATATATCACAATTTACTTACATTTTAACACAAAGCACCCCTTTGGGTACTATTGAAACAGTGGGCTTCATAACTACTCTGGCGGTAGCTGTGCCGGTAAAACCGGCACGGCTGCCACTGGAGTTGCACCCGGGTCTGGCACCCGCGAATGGGCAATTACTAGGTCATGCCGAGTTAGGCGGACATGATAATTGCCCTTTCGAAGGTGCCGGTAGATCCCCATTCCCATTTGAGCCCCATATGGCTCAAACGGTAGGGGGGACCTCGGATGCACTGGCACCGTTAATAACGGTGCTGGTGCATCCGACGAGCTGAGGTCAGACCTGGCGGGGGCTGTCAAGCACCCACGAGCACAACTCTTACTATGGCGGAACGGTAGCAACGGTGCCGGTAGCTTACCAGCACCGTTGTTACTGGTCCGCCATAGTAGTAATGAGGCCCAGTCTGTGACTAAAGGAGTGAATATCCATTTACAACTGTGGGCCACTTTTTCATTGTTGCCTGAGACAGTTTCATGCTTCAGCCCGCCCATGTGGGCCACCCCTGCCCATTTCTTCCAATCTAAAAAAAAAAAAAAAAAAAAAAAAGAAAATCTTTTTTCATGCTGAGCTCTCAGGGCCCCCCTGGGATGTACCCGCGGACCCCTAGGGGGTCGCGACCCACAGTTTGAATACCACTGCTCTAGGCCCTTTGGAAGTCAGGCTTGCTGCCATTGCAATGGATATGGCTTCTATATGGGTCCTGGAAATATTGAGTGTTTGATTGATTATGATGTGCACATTTTTCAGGCGCTGCTATGCATCTGAGAGTAGCCAACTATAGTGGCTTCATCGCAACTGTTTGCCATTTGAGGTTTATCAAGGGGAATGGCTGGTTTGCTTAATGTATAGTTATTCAAAACCAATCCCTTCCAAAATTCTCAGTTTGATCATCATCTTCTAATGTTATCCAGTCTGTACATGCAGCTATTGATGAAACGGTAGTGAATGTAGATGTCTTCAAGCATTGTTGGAGTATGTGTTTCTTCTCTTTAGACAGCTGGAAGTATGGAATTTCTTACCACTGATGTTCAGTTTTCTAGCCAATCCGCAAGCGTGGAATAGAGGTTCGAACCACCTTGAAAGGAAGCATTTCAAGGTTCACTTGTCACTTGTCAAGGAAAGGAGATATGGACTAGCTACGTCACAGGAAGCCTGAGGTGAGGCTTCCATTTCTCTTCCTACACAAGCTCTGATAGACCTAGTGCCTTTACCATTGTGCTCTATTCTGTGCCAGGTGACCTCGAGTTATAGGTTCGTGTCATTGGATCAGACTACTACTTGGATGGTGGACTTCTACCTCAAAGCAGAGCCCACACCAATAGAAACCTTGATGCGATGCCTCTCTTTTGTTCAATTGTATGGTATAATTGAGTACTGATTGTTTTTGAAACTCCAGTTGCACATAGATGCATGTGCAAAAGAGGCACCAAAAAGGATATCTATTGATCCCTGTTCTTCTGCCCACATGCCCTTTCAACTGCTCATTCTCTAGGGGACACATCAAGACCCCCCATATGTCCCCCCTCCTTCCCAAACCCCCCTAACTCCCCTGTCATTACTCAGGGGAGACCCCAGAATCCATGCCACCCTTCACTATCCCTCCTCTACCTGCCCCCCACGTCCCAGTCCATTTCCCCCTCTCCCGGACTAAGCCCTCCGCACTCTCCAGTTATGGCTCCTCCTCCTCCACCTTTTGCGTCCTGAATTTTTCAATGGACGTTTCAGACTCTTTATACCGGCAGCTGTGATTTTGTAATCAAGGAATTCCATTCTTTTGTTCTTCTCACTTTTTCCAGCTGTGTAGCCAATCATTGTGTTTAGAATACAAGCTCTAACCTATTGTTAAAGTGTACCTTCCATGTTTCCCTTCATGAAATGTACACACAGGGCACTGGGAAATGAGCCATGGATACGCTGTGCCATGGGAAACCCGAAGTGAAGCTTACTGTGTACCCCTGTTCAAGCTCTACTGTCAATGGAGCCCTTACTTTTCATGTCTATTGTGGGTTTTGTGAAATGTACCATTGTTAGAAGCCCTTGCCTTTAGCTTTGGACTTCTGAGTTAGGCATCAGACATCTACACAACAATAGAGCCCTCTGGTATTGGTTCTAATATTTCGGATTTATGGCTAACTGCAAGAAAAAGAAAATGGAATCCGAAAACGTTGCATTTTTTATTCCTTTCACCCCCTCAGGCACACCCATACTCTCCTTACCTTGTTTAATACCTCACCGACACACATATACTTGCAGTGAAATGTGCAGTAAAAGGTTCAACATTTTCAGATTCTCTTTTTTTATTCTGTATTTTGGTATGATACCAATTTTTCAGTGGGTGTGTGAAACCCAGCTGCACCCACAATGTCATCTAAGAAGACTATCTATAGCTGACCTGAGGTTGCCTTTGGGATGTTAATGGTTGGATGGCTTACAACGTTTTGAGGTTGAGTACAAGGAAGCGTTTCCATTACTTACTCTCCTGATACCTGCATTTCTGTTCTCTCTTTGCGAACCTCATTGTTGGTTTTGGGTGCTCCATGTTCCATTTCCTTAACCATTACATCTTTGGGATGTTTTTCAGACTGTGCTTTGTGTTTTATTTCTCACATTAACCTTTTAGTGACAGTTTCGAACTATATAATTCAGTTACTCCTAATGCCATAAAACATTGAAATCCCGAATTGTCTTTTAGTAAATGCTCTTCACACTTTACTAATGAACAATTAAAATTAAGAGTGCTTTGGTTAAACCCTAGCGACCTTTGATTCCCTGAAAGCAGTCCTATAGTCTGTAGCCGCTTTGGTTCCAGTGTGGAGAAATACATTTTATTTCATTTTAAAATAATTGCATTGCACTCAATCCAGGATTTTCTTCAAGGCACAGTGAATCATTCATAGCTGACTCATGCTAAAACATGAGATACCTGTCTGCTTATAAACTTCTCATTCCTCGTTGTCACCATGGACTTCAGAGTCAGGAATCACTTTTGATCAAAGTTGGGGTGGTGGCTTAAATGGAAACATCAATTCGAGTTGTAATGCTTACACCTCCATTTAACACTCCACGCCATTTTGAAGCAATAACAAGATGAAGGTGGGCATAAAACCACCGCAATGCATTTTTCCTACATATTCTCAGTGAGTTCCATTTGATGCATGCATGAAAATGTCATGCAGGTGTACAACAAAGCATGTATATGGAACCCAGGTTGATTTAGCATCTGCTAAAGATCAGGCAGATTCCATAGGAAGAAACAAAGATTGGGCTCCTAGTTGGGAACCTATTCTACCCAGGTGGGTTGTGTAGGGAACAATAATTACAGTTGAATAGGTTCAATGACAAACCTATGCTCAGATTATACTCCTAAATCTTATCACCTTCTGCATGTATATAAAAGAGGAAACACTCTCTCATACTCTTTTTTTGGAATTAATCTTGTTTTTATATATATTCAAAGTAGTGTAAATAAACATAAAATAATTTCAAGAGATATGACATCATACAGTATCTAAACCGAGGAATACAGACAAAAAATTATATATTTACAACACACGGAACCAAAGCATTTTGGCACACCTGCCAATTTGTGTGTGTAAGACAAGCTCGAAATCAACCACGGTATGTCAAAAGAGTAGACGCACTACCCCTAATTTCATTGCAGTATTTCTGCTTGCTTGAAACAGAACTTTTTGTCTTCAGTATCCCCATGTGATGTTAAAATGTTGAATTGTTGAGATGTACACTACAATATGTGTTTTCTTTTGACATACCGCAATTGATTTCGAGCTTGTCTTACACACACAAATTGGTGTACATCTGGCCAGTAGATTCTTTTTAAAATGGCCAATAAGTAGGTCATCAAAAATGTGTGTTATGTGGGTCTGGTCTGCTGACTTATTTCCTGATTTAAAGTACGCAGATGCCTCTGGACCAAACAGGGGGTAGATGGTGTCTGTGGAACGCTGATTAGATGTTCAAAAACATGAGGTGCGTCAGATTTCTTGAAATGGTCATCATGTTTGGTCAGCAGACATGACGCTGACCGCGAACAGCACAGTCTGGAAATTGCATTTGGGGTTATTTTGTGCCCAAAGGAGTGCCTGGAAAGGGTGGGGGAGGGGGAAAAAGTTGATAGGGAGCTGCTTTTATAGCTGAAAAAAAACGGTGCTGGTGTCGCTGACTCTGTGGTAATTTTTACAATCTGCGGATGCCATTGGCAGTGGGAGTGGGAAGGTTCAGGATGGATGAGTGTTGGTATTTGTAGGTGTAGTGTACATACTTGTTATATGGTTTAATTCTATTGTGGTGGTTGTGGCCAGTGGCCAGATTCTTGGGGGCATGGTCTGTGGCTATATAGTATATAGTATTTGTAATATGATTGACTGATATAATTGAATTATATATGGCATTTATGATCATAGCGGAATTGAGGATAGTGGTTATATAATCCATATTTGTTTCTTTGTGAAGAAAAACATAGGATAATAATGGGTATGGTTACTTAGTTGCATATGGCAATAAATCTGTGTAAAAAAAGTACAATTTGTTAAACAAGATCATTTAAAACCTTTAATTGCACACAATTGAACATATAGATTAACTTTTTGACCCTCATAGGTAGTACAGTGTATGTACTATGTTTGGTACAACATTAGTGTCTGGTACACTGTTGTTGTACTGACATGAAATAATCATTGGGAAAGAAATCCATAGTGTATTTAAAAAAAAAAATACTGTATATCTATACATTTTTTTGCATTCATATAGTTTTTAAGAATGGAGATGTTACAGAATAATTGTGTGTGGTAGCATGGATATATTATGTGAGTGTAAGTGTGATAGGATGTTTGTATGAAGTGTGTTGTAATTAAGGGTATGTTTAAAGTAGTTAGGTACCTGTTGGCGTATTCTAACTATATTGGAATTTACAAGACGTTCTGTAGTAACAATCACTGTGATGGCATATTTGAAGTATATTACAATGAAAGGTATTATTGATGAAGTCAAATTACGAGTAAGGGTCTAGGCTGTGTGCTTTTTCCCACACAAAAATCTTGAAGACGGACTAAGCTGCAATGCACAGTTCACAAAGTAGGTGTACCCACTAACATGTAATAATTGAAGCAACTTTTTGGGGTTGTCACATGCATTGCGCTCTTCCCTTTTCATTGTCTCTTATCAAAAAATAGATGTAATAATAATATACTGGTTCCAGTCAATTATGATTCTTTATTATGTTGCAGCGCCAGCCGACACGTGTTTCGACTACAGCGTCATTTTCAAGGCAAACTTCTTAATTTGATTGATCAAGTGTCATCTCTGCTTAAAATCTAGCTGTAAGGATTAAGTCTAATACACAACTAATGTGATACCAATTCAAATGTCAAATGACCAGAACATTGTGTTCGAAAATTGAGGCAATATCTACAATGAGGTGACTTGTAATGTTGCTGTGGTGCAGTTAGGCTTGCTAATTTGGTTGATCTATTCTTACGGGCTCGATCCCTTTGTGTCAAAATGTATGGAAAATGTATTGATGTATTGATGTAGTTTGATACCCGTTGGCGTATTGTAACTGTCTTGTATTTTAAAGTTACTATTGTAGTTTTATGGTTGCAGTTAGATACCCATTGGCATATTCAAACTGTCTTGGATTTTAAAATGACTATGTTAGCGCTATGGATGTAGTTAGATGCCTGTTGGCATATTCTAACTTTATATTGTACTATAGTTTAGTGAGTACATTTGGGTTGACAGAATATTAAGTAGACATCTGCAATCACTCTCTTGCCACTGGGTTTTTCCTCTCTTCCCTCAAGCACTCTCTTGTGCGACCACTCCTGAAAAAGCCTTTGACAGATCCCTCATGCCTTGCTAACTACCACCCCATCTGTCTCACTCCCTTCCTTGGGAAACTTCTGGAGAAGTTGGTCTTCCCCCCACTGACACAGCATACTGAGCTTGTTGGTTGCCTGCACGACCATCAATCTGTATTCCAAGCATCCAGATGCATGGAAACTGTTTTCCTGCACACCTGTGAAGAATTGCTTGTGTCTCTTGACTCCAGCTCACCTGCTGTTCTCATTCTACTCAATCTCTCCTCTGCTTTTGACACAGTTAAACAGTCCATCCTCATAAAACAGCTCTGTGATACCCTTGGTAACTTGGAGTGGGCATTGGACTGGCTGCCCTCCATCCTCACTGACCGTCTCTCCCAGGTTATCTTGGGTTCTTTCTCCTTGCCCTCCTCTAGCTCCACCTGTGGCATTCCCCAGGGCTCTATCCTTTCGCCCTGGCTTTTTAACATCTATCTCGCTCCTCTAGCTCACCTTATCTCTACTTTTTCACAACCCTTCCAGTGTTATGCAGATAACACCCAACTCTTCTTCAGACTACCATCTCCTCTGACCTCCTCTGTCTTTCCTGACTGCCTGTCTGCTATCCAGTCCTGGTGTACCTCCAATGACCTCTGTCTCAATGTCAGCGAGACTGAGATTCTTCATATCAGGACTCCTGCTGCCTCTTTTCTCCCTTCACTCTGGCCACCCTTAATGAGCTCTCCTCAATCTCGTTCCTCTGAGACCAGAAACTTGTGAGTTATCTTCGACTCCTTTCTCTCTTTCATTTCTCACATCTTGGACCTTGCCAAGAAGGGCTATTTTCAGCTCTAACTCCTCAAGGACATCCTTGATTTACTCACTTTCCCCCAGAAGCTCAATGTCACCAGCACTCTGGTACTCTCCAGGCTGAACTACTACAACAGCCTATACCTTAATCTACCTTCTTCTTCTATCCGCCCCCTCCAGCTAATCCAGAATAGGGCTGCAAGACTTAACCTTGGCCTTAAGCCTAGGGACCGAATCTCTCCAGCCCTAAAATCTCTCCACTGGCTCCCAGTCGCTGCAAGGATTAAATTAAAATCCCTCTGTCTGAGGCCAGCGACCACACTATCTGCAACTTGCTCTCAACAAATACTCTCATTCCAGATCCCTCTGATTCTCCGGCTCCAACTTTTTTCTTGCCAAGCACTTCTGTACGCAGAGAGTGGGCGGCCGTTCCCGCTCCTCAGTTACCTCCCCCCTCTCAAACAGTCTCCCCCTCACTCTCCATCTTCGAGGCAGATCTCCTCAAGTTACACAAACACCTCAAGGCTATCCTCTTTTCCTCCTCCTCCCCTCTCTCTCCCTCCCATGCGAAACCCACATTAGCTGTGAATGTTGGTCTGGGCCCTTACGTGTCCTCTTTGTCATGGCCTTCTTTCTGATTCCCCGTAGCATCTGCCTTCCCCCTGCACTTGCCTTTGGGTACCATTGTCCTGTGCAGCCTCACATGCCTGCACTTATTGGATTGGCTGGTGATCCCTCTTCCATCTAGTGGTCACTGCCTGGCACTTACCTGTTGCCTTCGCAAACCGGCTTTTGCACTGACCCGTTGCCTTGCAACCTCCCTGTCACTTCACCCCTCTGTGGATCCTCTATCACTTACCATCTTCCCCTGTCCCTTCTCTCTCTCTCTGCACTTGCACGATTCAGATGCTCACAAGGCCCAGTAGAAACGCTTTTTCTGTATCTTGCATACTCCATGGTCTTGCTGTTTCCCTTGGTCCCTTCCCGTTTCCCTGTGGGCGCTTTGACACACAATTTATTGATGTATAAGCACCTTAAAAATGCCCAATAAAATAAAATAAATAAATACATGTGTTAGATTTGCTGGTAACCTATGTTTTGGAGCAACAAAAGTGTCATTACATTCAAACCAACCACTTGTTTTCTTGACATATGCAGTATAGTGGCCTGAAGTGGTTTTGACATCAGTGTGGTATATTATGCCTACTGTTGTGAAGTTTTTCTTGCAATGAGATGTTTGGCTGTGTGTAATTCCAGTAAGCTTAAAGTTATTGTTGGTACCATCTGCATTGTACCTTAATAGTATTAATATCACATATTGGCTATGTGAGTTTATTTCTATGCTGGAACGGTTGTCTGAATTGCAAAAAGGGCATAATATGCCATGATTTAAATTCTTCAGAAGATAGTGAAATGGAATGCATTCACAATTTGGTATAGATACATACACAAATCGTTCATTAGGGATGTGCTCTTGTGAAACATGCTTACATAGAGTGCATGTATGTTTCCACGTTTATGAAAGCTGGAAGATTTCATTCATAGGGATATTTTTGGTTTCTAATACTTGTAGGTAAGTACATTAGGAATTGTGAATCTTCCTGTGTGTTTATGGTTAATTTGACCATTCCTTTACAGCAGTCCAATCCTTGCTTTATATCTGAGACATTCGAAATGCTGTCAGGATCATTTGTGGCATTTATATGAAGGACAAGCATTTGCAAACACAACTGGTCGGAGCCATTTAAGTTAATGTTGTGAACAATTGGTGGTAATTGGAAAAGAAGATTGATTGCTACATTTGCATAGCAATTTACTCCAGTTGTGTTGCTGAATTTAAATGGACCAGAGAGTTGTGCCTCTGTATACTTTGATGGGCCTGCAGTTGTTCTTTGAGAAGAGAAATGTGTCTCATTGTCTTCCGATGAATGTGCAGTTGTTTATGGACTAAAGAGTTTTGTGGTTGAATTATTTTATGGAGTGGCACATGTTCTTTGTTTTATTGCGGTCTTACTGGCAGATCTGCATATAGGTTCGGTTTGTATTCATTTTCTTTTTAAACTTGTTTTTTTGGAGGTACATGGTGTATATCTAGATAGGGGTTTACAGTGCACATAGCCTGTTGTATTCTAGGATGCAAGGAATGTCAGCATTGACTTTGTTTGCATTAAAGTTAACTAGGAATAGACCATTGAGTGTACATAGACGTGATAGTGCTAAGTAACTCATGCCTTCTTTGAAGACTGTTCTGCCAGTGCCAATCAATGTATAATCTATGGTTAGACCTTGCGATTTATTAATAGTGACAGCATATGTAAGAGATAGAGAGAATCTTTCTCTGCATACATACATGTCTTTGAAAAGAAAGGAGCATGCTATTGGCTGGCCTATTATTTTTACTTCTGCAAGTTTGTCAAAGTGTATGTTGGCAAAGTGAATGTTGTTATCATGTGGATATGTTTGGAAGCCAACAACTGCAACAATTGCTCTATTAACTAAACCTTGTTCTGTTTCAAGGTTACAGTTTCGGATTACTTTAGTTTAGACACAGTGGGCCTGATTCACGGAATGTTTTCCAATGGGATTGTGCCATTATAAAACACTTCCATGAATCAGGCCCAGAGTGTCATGCCTCACACTTCTAGTTTGTCTTTGGAGCTGATACGCACTATGGGTTGTCTTTTTTTCCAACATTGTATTGTTTAATTCACTCCAGCTTGCAGGGGTGGCATTACGGTCATGCATTTTATATTTTGTTGAGTTAATGTGATCAGATGTGTTTTGCCGATATAGGTCATGGATTAGTTTAGTTTTTAATTAGTTTTTAAGATGGATTTTGCATCTTTCATAAGCAGACCAGTTGTAATGCTTTTTAGAAATGTGAGCATAGGTGCGATTTGCAGACTGACACATGTTGTGAGTTAGTTCTAGGCAGCAAAAATGTTGCCAGAGATGTATGATTCCAATGCTACCAAGGGTGTTATGGCATTTTTTGTGCCTTGATGTTTTGAAAATAGGTTGACCTTTTACTGGTATTAACTGTAGTAGGTCTCTGAAAACAATAATGTGTTTTCCTTCAAACAGTTCTTCGTAGTCAGTTCTTAGGACTTCCTGCATTCTCAAATGTACTAAAGCCAACATGAGGTTGTAAATTATGCATACTTCATCTATGAGGAGCACTTTCCTTTGTTTCAGAATTCTGCGTACTCCAGTATCAGATTCTGCTGATAATCTGTAGTATTCTAATTTGTTTTGGTGTTCTACTGGGAGGAACAGTAGTCGGTGTAAAGTTACTGTGACAAATCAACTTCCGGGGCATCAGTGGTCCGGGATGAATATCGGTCTCTTAACCATCAATCAGCCCCACACCTCGAGTACACCAGAAGGGATCTGAACAGATTGGAAACAAAAGCAAATTATAAACCTCCTTGCCCAACTTTGCTAACATGGACAGAATGGCAGGCTTATCTCTGCAAGGTCGTGAATCTTTAGTTAGTTGCAACACAGGGAAAATACAATTATTACCCAATGATAAATGGGAATGTCCAGTCAAGGATGTATAAAAATATCTACTTTATTATTATTACAACAGACAGTTCTAGCACACTACAAAATTCAACCCACCCTGTAAAGGAACACAGAAGACAGACAGTTTCACTAAGGAAAGGGATGCACTCTAGAGGGTAGTCGGTAAAGCAGTCAGTCTTAACTGTTCAAGTTTATTTGGTTTCTGCACCAAGGGAGCAAGGGGTGGTGAATGGCAGTAGGGGCCTTCATAGAAGAATCAAGGGCACAGAACCACAATGTACATGGTGCTTGAGATGATCTTGATGCTTGACAGCGTTCAGTCGGTTCCAGGATGCTTTGCAACTCCTGTAACAGACTTCAAGATGAGAGACAGCTGTGAGTATCAGGAAGCAGGCAGTCCCTCAATCGAGGCTGGACAGACTACCCCAGGCTGGCCTACACAGCAGCTCAGGGTCAAGAAGTGTAGTCTATGTGCTCGTTGGTGGATCTTGAACGCTGGTTGAGGTGTCTCGGATGGCTCTAATGACTGCAGCATGACAACAGTCAGTGGGGCAGTCGTTCACGGTTTGAGGGCTCAACTGTCTTGAAATTGTCCTTAAAAGATGGACACTGGTTGATTCGTGTTGTGGCACTCCTCCTAGCTCCTTCGTATGGCTTGTATCATTATTTAAGGTGGATGGTCCAAAGCTGAGGAGAGTGGTTGCAGGAAATGGCCTTGTCCTTTCTTTAGAGCCTCTCTGGCACTTCCCACCTAGGAAGCTTGCTGGCAGAAAGTAGCAGGGCATGCTGTGTGCTTGCTGGGTACCCATTCTGGAGCTGCTGGACGGGTCTTCTGACTTTGGTATCTCCCTCTGTTCCCTGGGAGATGTTTAGGGGAGGGATCTCTTTTGTAGGAGTAGATTTGGGCTATGCGGTACAAGCACATGTTTTCTTTGAGATATTGTAGCGCTTGTCAAACTTTGTTTAAATCAACTAGTTGGACTATTAACTAGTACAATCAAAGATTGATCTATTGGCCGTTGTACTCCTAGAGTTTCTCCATTTTCTTTAAGATCTAATGGAAAAAATATACTACATTGCCATGAATGCCTTTTAGTAACTCAGATGGAGGCAATTTGGCCTTTTTTGATAGCTTGAAATGGGTGTACTGTTTGAATTATAATGCTCGCTCTCATACAATGTAAGTTGTTAGAGATAGCAGCTGATGGCATTTGGTTATTGTCAGCAATGTTCCCTCTAAGCTGTGCACATGTGTGCTTGCCCAGCTTCCTTCTGAGTGCCGCTCAGAAGAATTTTAGCAGTGCACACAGACAGTTCCCATTCTCAAGAATTAATAAGGCACAAACCACGGCAGTTAACTATCATTTGCTTTCTCTACTAATAAAACTAGATTATTCAGTCTTGATATTCTGGTAGCCTATTTCCATTACATTACTATGAAAGTATGACCTTAAAAACCTCAAAATCCCAAAATGGAACACAGCTTCAAGAGGTTAAAACAAATATGAAAAAGTGGCTCTGTGAACAGAAGGTATAGTTCAGCGATGCCCACATACATCAGTCAAATAGCCTTCCACTCCCCACCCCACATGACTCCAATATTTGACTCTACCACACTTGTACCTTATGCCCTTTGCATCACCATACAACTTCTTTAACTGATAACAGTGATTTGCAGAAGAGTGGTCCCTAGTTACGGAAGATGGAACTCAAACTACTGAACCTCTGAGACTGCTGCTATTAACAGAAAAGGAAAATGCATCTGCTTCCCTTCCACATGCTCCATAAGAAACCTCAGTAAGGATCAGTAAGGCTCTTGTTGAATTTTGTTTAGGCTGTGGTGAGTGAGGGTGGGCACAACTATAGACTGTATTACGTGCCCTGCCATTTCACTTCCTATGTCAGGGTTGAAAGTAGGGCACTGGTGATTGTTTATTCCCTACATGGAATCAAAAGCTTTCAGGGAGTAAAAAAGTAATTTGCTTTGCCAATAAGAATACGTTATGCCTATTAAAAGATGTTCTTTCCCCTTAAAATTCTTCCTGAAATCAGGTTGTAGTATTAGTAGAGTCCCGTCTTATGCCACTACTCGGTTGACTACTGTTTTGAAAATATCAATGGAACGTTGTGGGTAGAAGCAGGGGGGTAGGCTCATAAATGTTTCTTGTTTTGGTTTGGCACATTTTCCTGTTTTTAGGGAATAATAATGGGTGATGGTATGCCTCCTAGCGGCAAGACTGGCTTTGAGTAAGTGTTGTCACAGCTCTGTCCACAGTACAGTTTAATGTGGTGGTAAGCAGAGGCACAAGAATTTTCATCATGTTCTGTGGTGCAGTTATTCTATTGTCATTTTCATTCTTATACAAATTATTTTCTCGTGGCCTTTAAATTACTTCATTATATTGGAGGTTCATTTTAGTTACCATGAATCCATCTGCCAATATTGTATCCTGTATCAATGTGTTGCCAGCCACATCAGTTATGAGTGATACTTGTTTTTTGTAATAAAGATGAGTTTTGTTCCCAGTGGAATAAAACGATTGTTCTGTATTGTCTCAGAAGGATTACATTTGCTAGGTATTGTGAATGTTCCGGAAAGGAGAAGCTCCCTTACAAATGCTTTGGGAATGATCGCTCACCAACTATGCATTTTCTCAAAGTGGCTTACCTCGTTAGTCAGTAGTGCACATGAAAAATAATGTGCGTACAAAGGCCAGCCATTTCCGCACATAGAGAACAATAATTAGAGGGAACATTGATTGTCAGGCTTTATATCACAGTATGTGCAAACTATCAAGGGGTCCGTTATTTTGTATTTATTTTCTGCTGTTAGATGTGATGCTAATTGGAACCTTTGGGATTCCTCATTGTCCTCTATTCTGTAGGCAATATATACTATTTTGGTGCTCTTTTTATGAAAGGTTCTGTGACAACAGACACATACTTTGGTATTTCAGCAGATGTGTTTTGAAACTTAGCTAATCCTTGTTTGTATGTGTTTGTAAGGTGGGTGGTGTTTGTGTGGCTTTCGCTAATATTTTCAAAAGTTACTGAATTTCCTAATTCAACGTCAGTTCCAAAATATTTACTTTGGAGGTGCTCTATTTCTTGAAGGAGTTCTTTAGCAGTTCCATTTAGGAGGATGCTAAATATATTTTGCAGTTTTAGAGCAGGACTTTTTGCATAGTACAGTCTATGCACAATATTTTGTATAGTGGAATGGTGTGTTGCTAACATTTTGATGTTGTGGAAGGTGCTTTTATTTAGCAGTTCCTGAAATGCAAGCTAATAAATGTCCTGGACTGAAGGATTGTTGTTGTACGTTACATATTGAGCTGCACGTTATTTTTTTACACTGGATGGTTTGGTTGGGCTAAAGTAGCATTTGGTTAGGGGTCTGTTGGGGAAGTTCTTAGTGTAAGGGTTTCTTTTGCCATAATGGTGTCTCCTACTATTTCATACCCTCAGCTATTATTGTCCTTGGCAATTGGGTTTATTTGTTCCTGTTTATAAGTTTCTTCATTGAAGTATGGTTCTGTTCTGCTTGTATGCATCCATTCACCATCGCAGAATTTTGAAAAGATATCTATATTGAGACATTGCATGTGTTTAGAAGTCATTTTTATAATAGATTGATTAATTTAGTTAGTGGTTTCATCATATTTCATATTATTATAAACAACTTTCTCTTTATTAGGAATGTGCTGTTAATTAGATTGTTGAGGATTTGTTTTCTGCAATAGTTTTTACGGGTAGATCATGACTTTTTATTTGTCTTTATACGATTGTTAAGAACTCTACGGTGGAATTATTTTGTATTGCTTTATTGTGGCTACGTTTACATTGCTAGATATAGTGTTAGGTTAATTAGTAGGTCTGCTTTTGTATGCACATATTTTTTTACCTTTAGATTTTGCAAGAGGGGCCTTACATTTTTAATGGTGGCAGGTTTAGTTTTGTTGAGTGAGGTTACTAGCTATTTTGTTTAAAATTTTTCTAGATTTTGTTTTCGAGGAAGATGACTATTGACATATTTTTATTATCTGCTCTTTTTTTCTTAGTTTTCTACAGAGTTGTTTTTTAGTAGGCATTCTATTCTGTCTGTTGGTAAAAAAGAATGTGCTTGAAAGTTGTGGAATGTTTATGCATGTATTAGGCCTGTTTTAAGTATTCATTTAGGGTAGGTTGTTGGGCAATAGTAACTCCCCAAACTTTGGCACCTTTAGACCCATTTGGTCCCTAATTGCATTTTTGAGTGCTTTTTCTCCAAGCAGTCGGTCCCTGGCCTTACGTTTGGCTATAGGGACTAACAGTGAAGTGGTCAACCAATTGGTGGCATTTTACAATGAACACCCAAATATACCAGATAATACAACCATGTGCAAATGAGCAGTTTGTAGAATATATGCATATGTGCAACGTATGCTAAAATGTACAGTAGAGCTACAAATCTGTAAAAATAGGCACTAGCAAAAGCCATTAGACAGCTATGAACTGTGAGATTAAAAATACACTTAAAATCAGCAACGACAGGCCAAAGTGACAGTGCAAATTTGAGCTAAAATAAAAGGCAAGAAATCCTGGGAACAAATTCTTATAGTTCGCACTGGCGAAAAATTCAAATAAGTTCATTTGAGTCCAGTTAAAATAATATTCAATATCAATATTAGCAGAAAATAAAAGAATACAAAAGAGACTAAGCACTCCCAGTGAGAGTTCAGGGGAGTAGGCAAGCAAGCATGAGCGACCAGGTCATGCCCGACGGACTTAGTCTGTCTCCCTCCCCGGGCCATTTGTTAAATCGGGAAAGCGATTTCCTTGAGTTCCCAGGCAGTGTGGGTGTCCAACCCATGAAGTAATAACAGGAGGGTTAAAAGGCGTCAAGTAACTGAATAATGTTCCTCACAGATATTTCCCTTGCTTTTACATTGCCCCCAATTTGTCCATTCCTTGCTGCTACCAGGCAGGGCGGCCAATGGCTGGTGAAAAGGCTCTCTTGGGTCCTGGACTTAGTCCCTTGCTGCGTTAATATATACAGGAGGGTAAGTGGCGAAAAGAACGATAGTCTGATCGTCTGCACCGGTATGGATTGTGGGGCTGTGATCATAGATAATGCGACTCACAGCAGCTCTCCCAGCCCTCCTCCTTTATTATATTTTCTTTTTTGTCCCCCAGAATCTTGGGGTCATCTTTAACTCCACACTTTCCTTCTCTGCAAACTTCTCTGACGTCTCTAAAAAGTCTAACTTCTTACTGCACCTCCTTAGAGGTACTCTGCCTTTCCTCTCCTTCCCTCAGAATCTCACTATCTCCCAAGCTCTTGTTCTCTCTAGGTTGGACTACTGTAACAGCCTCTTTCTAAATCTATCTGCCTCCACTCTTCGCCCTTTACAACTAATTCAAAGCAGGACTGCAAGATTTGTCCTTGGCCTCAAGCCCTGGGATCGTATCTCTCCAGGACTGAAATCCCTTCATTGGCTCCCAGTGGATGCAAGGATTACATTTAAAACCCTCTGCATTGTCCAAAAGGCTTTCTGGGGCCTGGTCCAAAATACCTTCAACTATCCCTCCGCAAATACGTCTCCTCACGAGCCCTTCACTCCTCTACTTCTAACTCCCTCAGGGTCAGTCATTTTTCAAAGAAACAAGCTCGTGGCAGATCTCTGTCTTCAGCTGGGGCCTCCCTTTGGAACAGCCTCCCAGCCACCCTGAAACTTGAGGAGAACAATCTCAAGACCTTCCCCTTCGCTTCCGCCTTTGCCCCTCTTCTCCCTGCTGATCTGTTTTCTCCTTCGGCACTCTGCACCTGGCCACCCTCTGTCCTTTGGGACCAGGCACCTGCTCACCCTGCTGCCCTCCAGCACTTCCTCAGCGCCACCCCTTGCACTGGGATTCTGTATCGGTACCCATACAGTCTCCCACTCTTCTTCTGCACTTATAAGATGTACACTATCTGACTAATCTTGCACTTTCCACTTGCTGGCTGCACTACTACTTTTCACTGCCTTTATTTATTTACTGCACTTATTATTTATTCTGTTCTCTCCTCTGTTCAGCACTTTCCACTTCTCCGCTGCCACGCACTTTCCCACTTTTTCCATGCACTTGCATGTTTTTAATGTCACTGGGTCTACTAAGATCGTTGTTTATTTTGTTCTTCCTTGTTCCCCGCCCTTTGCTTGGTCGCGCTCTGAAACACTTGTGTATGAGCGCGATATAAATAAACCATCATATCAGCAGCCAGCCTCTATTACTGCATGGTGCCGGTAGCAACAAGATGTGACTGTGCTGTCGAGCCCGGGCGCAGCTTGCAGGGTAATCCAAATAGAATGCTGAGCACGGAAAACTGAGAGGGCTTACTTATCTTCTGCTCTTTGCTCCTTATGGTGAGCTCCTTTTGTGGGTCTGATGGCAGTTTAGCTTTGTAATGGACAGCTCAAGGAATATTGCACAGTGTTTGCCGAAAGTAGCAAGCGGATGCCCCGAATCTCCCCCGAATCCAACAGACCACAAGAGACCACTTGCCTCCCCACTTCCCGTGCTGCGCTCCTGTGCCAGAATGGTGATTATATTGCAGTGCAGCAGATAGGGAACAGCTGGCTCCACCTAACGGCCACAACAATGGAAACATTCTCTGTTCGCAAGGGACTGGGAAGGAGCCACAAGAGACCACTTGCCTCCCCACTTCCCACGTCCAAGGAATGCCAGTCCAGACAGCATCTTTCGCCGTAAGCTCCCAAAAGACTTGGGTCTTCTACCACGCTCCCTCAGAATGCTCCTTTTTGCTTTTCTTTGGCAATACTTCTAATTGACTAGCATCCCCTCTCTCATTGATTTCCTTTTTCTCTTTCTCATTTGCTTCGAGATCTCAGATTCCTTTACCCCTTGTGTTCCCCTCCTTCTTTCCCACTCCACCACCCCCCAAAACACTCTCATACTTCCCTCTCTCTCTATTTGCCACCATTGTAAACCTAACTTTGTTCATTGTGTCCTAAATGTGTCCCTATATCTGTTTCTCTTTATTTGTGTCACTGTCGTATTGCTCTGTTTATGATTATATGTTGTGGCTCCACTCTCTCTATATTTTTTGACAGACGTTCTCTGTGGCCCTACTGCCTCATTTTCTAGTATATGTGCCCCTCTCCGGTTGTTTGCCACTACGTCTGTCCCACTCGATAAAAAGACGTCTCGCCAAGGTCTCCCATGCAACCCCAACAAAAAAAAGAAAATGGAAGCTCCTGGACTGTGGGTGGCCAGCGCCATGCGGCTCTTTGTTTCTTGAGTGGCTGGCTTTCTGCTTCAGGCCTCTTAAAAAAAAAACAGGGGGTTCCACTAGTGTAATCAGTGACCCTAAATAAGTAAGAATAGGAATAACAAATAATTGGTCTTTCTGGAATGCTATTCAATCATTTCTAGAATCATTAAAGGTTTATTTCAGGCGCACTTCAGGGGGTGAGTCGCTGATTTAGTCTGTTGTAAAACGCCTCAAATTCATAATGCATACAAAGGGCCTCATTACGAGTTTGGAGGTAGACATGGTCCCATTAGCACCATGGCTGCCTCCAAACCGGGCTCCATTACCGGGTTCCTTCAATGAGGAATAACCGGGTCATTCCAACATTGGAGGACCCGGTAATTCCTCCTTGAAGGAACCATTCCCCATTCCCCATTCCCATTTGAGCCCCCATAGGCTTCAATGGGAATGGGGAGGGATTTAATAACGGGCACATTACGAATGGCCCGTTATTACCTCCCTCTTTCCCTCGCGGGACCTGGAAAAGACGTCTGTTTTTACCAGACGTCTGGTCCAGGTCCCGCAAAGGGAACCTCATAATCGGCACTCCGGTAATGAAGGGTGCCGGTCCCGTACCGGCACCCTTCATTACGGGAGCGCCACCCTTGTAATGAGGCCCAAAAACTTCCAAAAAGCATTTAGAGTACAATAAGCATTCATTTCAGACTATGGGCCTCATTACGACTTTAGAGGTAGCCATGGCGCTATTAGCGCAATGGCTGCCTCCAAAATCGTGTCCGGGTCCAGGGTTCCCTGAATGGGGAATTACCGGGCCATTCCGAGTGTGGAAGGCTAGGTATTTCCTCCTTCAGGGAACCCGGGCCCGGTCCTTCCCCATTCCCATTCAAGCCCCCATAGGGTTCAATGGGAATGGGGAGGGAGCTAACAACAGGCCTGTCAATTACGGGCCCATTGTTGGTGCCCTCGCGGGACCCGCTATGGATGTCTGGAAAAACCAGACGTCCACAGCGGGTCCCGCGAGGTGACATCGTAATAGTGCGGAGTGGGTTTAACGACGCCGACACCATTACCGGCGCCGTTAAACCCATTCCGCACTTCTCGTAATGAGGCACTATATATTTAGCTTTTTATATATTTTGCTTTTCCCAAGTTGAAGTTATAGCATGTTTTTTTTCTTGCCTGTTATGATCATCACAAGACATTCCATCTCGGTGTCCACAGTCCCTTGACAAAATCCTTGTGCCTTAATACTTTTTATGCTAATGCTGTTTAGGATGTTTGTTTGCATGGATGAGGTAACGTGTGCCCAGAGTACGAGATGCTGTGTCAGTGCTCTGCTTTCCCTGCACTTCTCTAAATTATTTTATGCACAGTTAAGTACCCTGCCAATTAAATGTATTTTGCCAACCTCTGAAGTCTGAAAAGTAGATCCATGCAGGCTTGACATGTGGCCAACTTTGCACCAGACCTGCAGATGAACTGGCCTGCTTTTAAATCTCAATTACCAGTTTAATGGTATCCACTACCGAGTGTTATTTGCTTTCTGACTTTGAGAACATTCAGACATGTAATTGCTCATGTTTCTATAGCTGTTAAATAGCTATTGCCGGTAAAATAGCTCAGTGGGTTGAGCACTCGCTGCTGCAATGTGTGTGTTATCTGCTGGTTCGAATCCTGGCAAGGCCAACTCAGCCTTTCATCCTTTGGAGGTTGATAAATGAGTGCCAACACAGGTCGGGTGACAGTGCATGTATATTTGTTATATATAAAGTGCTTAAGCATAAGTACTATATAATACATCAATATCATTTGGCCTTGGACATCTGCCTTTATAGTAATTTGATAATATAGGCCTATGGTGATCCATTCTTGTATGAAATGTATATCACATTACAGTGAAATAGTAACCAGTTTGCATAGTTTACCCCTGGCATTTTGGTGAAATGACATCCCTGACTCTATACCTCGCTATTTTTAATGCTATGTGTATCTCTCTCTCGCTTCATTCACTTTGCCTCATTTTATTCTCTCTGCATATGCTCTTTGTCACACTCCTTGCCCTGTATCTTGCACTCTTTCTCCAAATATTTCCAGTACTTTCCATACTCTAGCTTTCATTGCCTCCTCCCGTTCATTTCATCTTCCCATTTTTATTTCTGTTGGAAATTCCCTCTTGCAAATCGAGCACGCAAAACTGCAAACATGCTGTGTAGAAAGGTGCGCCAGCCGAAAGAGAGAAATGTGTAGCCCTGTAGATGATTATCAAGATAACATCTTGTGAGTAAATGGAGCTCTCTTGCTTGCTATCAGTTCAGCACAGAGTGACTCCAGGAGGAGCAGAGATTCAGTGGCACTGCTCTTGTTATGCAAAGTCATGAGAGGTGGAGAGAGGCTGGGGAATGCATGCATGACTTAAAAAGAAAAATAAACGCGAGCACGGCTTAGCACAGGATCGGTTGGAGAGCTTTTTGCCATCCTTGTACATTTTAATTAACTGCATATTTTACTCTGGACAATCACAGAACAAACGCGTTTGTGAACTAGAGAGAGTTTGCAGTTATTCCAGGATAATCATGCCTCTTTTGCACGGTAATTTCCCTTCCCCCACACCAGTCCTTCTGGTGCTGAGCTCAAGGATGAAAGAGGTGTGAAGGGCGGGCACAACATGTTCAACATGACAATAGCCTTGGAATTTGATCACTAGTCTCAGAACCCAGTGGCATTCTGGAGCCAAACAAGTGGGGAGAATCCTCGCACTTGGGTCCTTTGGAAAATGTCAAGAAAGAAAAGTGTGCTCACTTTAGATGAACATACATTTAGAGAGAGTAGCATTAAAATGTATCCTTTACATCAATTATATGATTTCATGGCTTCTTTTTCAAATCTTCATTATACTTTTTTTGAAATACTTTGGTAATTTAAACAGTTTTACATTGTATAGGTGGGCTTTCAAAATAATCACACATTGCAATGATGATTATAAAAAAAATACGGTGGCGTTAATTTTCTTTGTACCTTACTTGAGTCTAATGCAGGGGTGCACAACTGATTTTGACAGAGGGCCGAAAGTACCTTACATGAGGGCTATAGTGGGCCGAAAAGTAAAAGTGGGCGGGGCGGTAGGCGGGACATGTCAGGAGGCTTTTTCAACCCCCAATTTGTATTAAACACATGGAAAAAGAATATGTTTTTGAGGGGTAACGATTTTTATTGCATTTCAAACTTACATTTTGTACTACACATTTTCCATTGTTATCATTTATTTCAATGTAGTTATTGTATATCGTCTGTTTAATTAAATTATATATATTTTATTGACCCTTGATTGGACATTCCGTTATTTTGGACTGCTATAGTTTGCTATTTGGGTTGCCCAAGAGGAGTATGGCCTTCGTTGAGTCAGGTTTCCTCAAAAAAGCAAAGGATGTACATCTCCTAACTGTGTCTGTTTTAGCTTTATTATTGAGTTCACTCTTGAAGTGCAACACTATGCCCCATGGCTCCCACCCCCAACCAAACCCTATGCCCCATGGCCCCCTCACCCCCAACCAAACACTATGGCCCTCATTCCAACCCAGGTGGTAAGTTCCCTACTTTACCACCATGGTGTAAACTCCGTTTACACCATGGTGGATGGCGGATTTACCGCCCCATTCCAAGGTGAGTGAGGCGGTAAATCCCCAATCCCCATTTACCCTTCCCCATTCCCATTTTTGCCTCATAGGGCATAATGGGAGTAGGGAAGGCGCTAATCACGGCACCGTAAATTACGGTGCCGTAATTAGCGCCAAGGACACTTAGCGCCTTGGTACTTAACGCCTGCTAAAAGCAGGCGTTAAGGTGGAAATCAGGCGTTAAGGGTTAACGGCGCCGACGGCGCCGTTAAACCCTTAACGCCTGGGTTGGAATGAGGGCCTATGCCCCATGTCTCCCACCCCCAACCAAACACTATGCCCCCTGTCCCTCACCCCCCAAGCAAACACTATGCCCCCTGTCCCTCACCCCCAACCAAACACTATGCCCCATGGCCCCCTCACCCCCAACCAAACACTATGCCCCATGGCCCCCACCTCTCAAGCAAACACTATGCCCCCTGTCCCTCACCCCCAACCAAACACTATGCCCCATGGCTCCCACCCCGAACCAAACACTATGCCCCATGGCCCCCTAACCCCCAACCAAACACTATTCCCCCTGTCCCTCACCCCCAACCAAACACTATGCCCCATGGCCCCCTCACCCCCAACCAAACACTATGCCCCAAACACACTCAAGCATGCACCCATACAGACCCAAACCCCCCAAATCAGCACACACTCAAACATGCACCCATACAGAACCGAACCCCCCACCCCCCAACTCAGCACACACACTCTCAAACATGCACTCATACAGACCCAAAACCCCAACTCAGCACACAAACTCTGAAGCATGCACCCATACATGCATCTCAACATACACAACACAAGCATACAAAAACAAACATTCATGCACACCCGAACCCCCCACCCCCACAACTCAGCACACACACTCTCAAACATGCACCCATACAGACCCGAACCCCCCACCCCCAAATCAGCACACTCTCAAACATGCACCCATACAGACCCGAACCCCCCACCCCCCAACTCAGCGCACACACTCTCAAACATGCACCCATACAGACACGAACCCCCCACCCCCCAACTCAGCACACACACTCTCAAACATGCACCCATACAGACATGAACCCCCACCCCACAAATCAGCACACTCTCAAACATGCACCCATACAGACCCGAATCCCCCACCCCCAAATCAGCACACTCTCAAACATGCACCCATACAGACCTGAACCCCCACCCCCCAAATCAGCACACTCTCAAACATGCACCCATACAGACACGAACCCCCCACCCCCCAACTCAGCACACACACTCTCAAACATGCACCCATACAGACACGAACCCCCCACCCCCAAATCAGCACACTCTCAAACATGCACCCATACAGACCCGAACCCCCCACCCCCAACTCAGCACACACACTCCCAAACATGCACCCATACAGACCCGAACCCCCCACCCCCCAACTCAGCACACACTCTCAAGCATACACCATGCACCCATACAGACCCAAACCCCCCACCCCCCAACTCAGCACACACACTCTCAAACATGCACCCATACAGACCCGAACCCCCCACCCCCAAATCAGCACACACTCTCAAGCATACACCATGAACCCATACAGACCCGAATCCCCCACCCCCCAACTCAGCACGCACACTCTCAAGCATGCACCCATACAGACCCAAACCCCCCAACTCAGCACACAAACTCTGAAGCATGCACCCATACATGCATCTCAACATACACAACACGAACATTCAAAAACAAACATTCATGCACATCCGACACCCCCCCACCCCCATCTCAACATACACAACACAAACACTCAAAAACAAACATTCATACACATCCGACACGCCCCCCCACCCCCCATCTCAACATACACAACACAAACACTCAAAAACAAACATTCATACACATCCGAAACGCCCCCCCACCCCCCATCTCAACATACACAACACAAACACTCAAAAACAAACATTCATACACATCCGACACACCCCCCCATCTCAACATACACAACACAAACACTCAAAAACAAACATTCATGCACTCCATTGGTGCAGCACACACGCACTACGTGGCTCATAGGAGCGACGTGGTGCGTGTGTGCTGAGCCAACGACGGCCAGTGTTTTGTCCGGCCCGGAAGACAACAAAGAATTTCCTAATGGAGGGCGGCCGATGCTGCTTGCGGGCTGCCCTCCATTAGGAAAGTCTTTGTGCCTCGTGGGCCGGAAAAAACAGCATGGCGGGCCGCAACTGGCCCGCGGGCCGTATGTTGTGCAACCATGGTCTAATGCATAAAACTCTTCTAGAACAATGTTTCAATTATTTTCCTTTCTCAAACTGAGCGAATGAATACTGGTCCCTTTTATTTATATATTTGTTGTTATTGGTTCACTTTATTTTCTCACTAAAGATGACGCAGTTAATCTAAAAACCTGTATTCAGAAAAATCTATTGTCTCAGAGGGTTCGAGACACGAAGTGCTATTATAAGCAACAGCAAACCAGCCTGGGCTACACTTTGGCATTAGGTGTCATGTCAGGTGAGGGATACTGGAAAACAGCAAGTGGTCGCTGGCAGTGCTTGGCAGTGGAAGGAGCTAGAAATGGGCGTTATCTGAAACAATCTTGTCATACCCTGGATTAGTAGTGCCGTACTACTTACAAAATAAGGTGTTTGAACTATAATGTTTTTCATTGGAAGTATACATTCAAATCATGCCTTTTAGTTGTAGAAGGATAGGCTGGACATGGAACAAGTAGCGTGCTTGGACCTTTTATGAATAACATAGGATAATGTGTCTTTATGTTACTAAAAGTCAAGGATGTCGGCAGGGTCTGGACAGATGTCTTGAAGTTTGGTCAAAAAGGGGCCAGGCTCCAACCCTGAGAGAGCCACACACCCACAACGTTCTCCCCCTGCCTGATGAAAAGATTGTGTTCACTTTCTCTTATGTTGGGATGGTGCACTATATAAATAACTTTAACATGAACTCAACATAACTACATTTTAATATATTGTAGAGTGGTGCTGAGACTCTGGGCCTCCTGCATATTATTTGTCAACAACTAGGTTCTGATCATATAAATTAATACTGTCTAACGTGCTTTGTTTATTGTAGTACCTACAGTTTGGGTCTTCACTATCACACAACCTGTGCAGCTTATTCACTGTTCTCTGGGGAATATATTAATCAGATGCAATAACCGAAATTGAAATGCATAGTGATAGATTTGAGTTCTAGATGATTAAGAAGATATCTCAGTGTGTTAAGCACAATCTTTTTTTCAATTTTAGCATAATTGTTTCACCAATTCATTCCCTTAACTTCTGTTACAAAGAAAATTCCTCTTTATACAAGTCTATTCTTCACTACACCACTCCTGACTCAATCCTGGCAGTCACAGAATTAACCTTCGGGAAATTCAATTGAGAGACAACATATAGAGATGCCCAGGAAAATAAGCCAGCAAATCTACTGGATTGCTGGAGTCGATTCTCAAACCCTTCATGCGTCCAACATTAAATTTTGTAGTAATTTATAATTCTTTAAACTCACATTAGAAACTATGAGAAACCTGATGGTGTCCCACCCGCTAGTCCCCGGAGAGCTGTCATCCAAGTGGCCAGGACACGGCCATCGCTGTTGGATCCAGTTCCTGTGGGTGGACCAGTGGGGGAGGATCACCTGGATGAGGGGTCTTTGGAGAGTGGAAGTGGGACACCGACGGGCAAAACGCGGCACCCCCTTCCTTGTAACACCTTTTCCCATCCTACAATGTAGGATATTTAGAAGCTGTACCCCCACCCGTTTCCGACAAAAACACTTTCTTACACCATAACAGACAACGGACTAACACCAGAGCGATTCCCTATGTGCATGTTTAGCATTGTCTAACGTGATATTACGGAGACGCTCTTTGGCTGTAACAAGAGATCGATGGACCTCAGGGGTCGCATCAAGAATGTATCTAGCCTCCCATTCTCCCACTTCTCTTTCAGCTTCTGTCAGCGTATGTAGGTGCACTTTTCTTTTATTGGATATCCAGGAGATCGCTGCACCCCTAAGCACTGCCTTATATGCTTCCCATACCACCAACGGGCTATCGACCGATGTCGTGTTAATCTCAAAATATTTGTTAGTTTTTTCAGCAAGGTAGTCAATAAAGTCAGTGAAGCCTAGGTAATTGTTATTTAATCGCCATGATGGGGGCAGGGGGGTGGTTAGGCCATTCACCCGTATCTCAATCAGTAATGGTGAATGGTCTGCGATGCCGCAGGGAAGTAGTTCTGCGTTACGTACCCTATGTATGTCTGTGGCGGGACAAAAAAGTAATCTAATCTAGTAAGGGAACCATGAGCCCCAGAGTGAAACAATTATCCCTCGCTTCTGGGGTGAAGCTCCCTCCACACATCTCAGAGGCCCAGTGCAGATGTGAACGCTGCTAATCTAGTGAGAGTGTTTGGATTACGGCCTTGAATATGAGTGTGATCTAGAGTATTGCACATTACAGCATTGAAGTCCCCCCATAGAATCCAAGTGTCTGGATGGAGTCTCACGACGAGGGTGGTGATGTCATCTAGGAGTTCTTCTCCGAGCCCTGTTGAAGAGTATATCACAGCAAAGGCCAGAGTTTCCACCCCCCAGTGTACCAAGCAAGATCGTATAGCGGCCTCTGGGGTCTTGTTCTACTGTGATTGTGGTGAATTGGATGCGTTTGTGCAGTAAAATCAAGGTGCCTCGAGATCCCATGGTGTACCCTGCATGGAATGCAGAATGATAATTTGTTCTTCGGAATAGGGTACAGAGCGAACCCGCTAAGTGTGTTTCTTTGATAAGGGCAATATCGGGGGAGTGCCTGTCCAGGAATTTGGTAATGAGACACCTCTTGATCCCAGAGCCCATTCCATTCACATTCCAGGTGAGCAGTTTGAGGGACGTAGGGCGGTCTACAGATTTTAGTCGGGTCGGTGTTACAGCCATATCATTTGTATGGTAAGTAAATGAGCATAACACTCGCACAGATTAGATCAGAGCTGGAAATCTTCGAATCCCACGCCCTTAGAGAGGTACAGTACTACACGCGGCCTCTGGCGGTGCAGAAGTACCGGGAAGGGGACAGACAATGGAGAACCCTGGCCAGACTGGTGCACACAGAGGGGGGCAAGTCCCGAATTGACAGCATCATAAATGCAAGAGGCCCCCAACACTGGTCCGACCAGTGTATCCTTGACACCTTCACGGAATGGAAACGTCCCGATCTGGCCTGGGAAGCAATACTTCAGAAAACTACACTCTGCGTGCGCCCAATTCCTTTGGCATTCTGGTGTGGACCGCAAGAAGTGGCAACATATGACCCTCCCTTATGAGAGAGGGGGCTTCACGGCCCCTGATCTAACCCTGTATTGGATTGCTGCACAGGGCCAACATGCTACACATTGGTACAAACACCCGGCGGCACCCCCCCATGTGAAACTTAAAAAACTAGCAGACAAGGAGGTAAATATTATGTCCTTAATCCTCTACCGTACATACCACACAGATGCCCCAGCGGATCCCATGGCTACCACGATTATGGCATGGAATCGACTGCTGCACTCCCAGCCTGAGCATCAACCATACTACAAGTGGCTACCCACCTGGCACTTCCCGGGCCTCACCTCCACCCACGATAAACTCCTCATACGACACTGGCTATACCTGTGTTATCAGGCACTAACAGACTTATATCCCGAAGGTAAATTCATTACCCCGCAGACATGGCGCCCGGGACACTCGGGTTCGGCGTTAGAGCTGTTGCAATACTTCAGACTAAGAACGCAAGTTTGCGTCATGTGGCTCACTTACCCAGACGAGCTCCCTGACTCACCCGATATTCACTACATAGCCAACTCAGCCGGCTGTAGGGGTATAACATCTTCTCTGTACAAGATACTACTGGAAAAATCTGAGGATGCACCTTCAAAACCGCGAGACGAGTGGAGTGAGGAGCTGGGCCTGGCAATCACAGATGACATGTGGAGCAAAATGTGCTCGCACACACGCAAAGTCAACCTTAATTCCAGATTTCGATGAATGCAATATAAGCTCCTCAATCGATTATATTACACACCATGGTGGGGAAATTTGCACATAATCAGACCCACACATGCCCGAGATGCAGATCTGAAGAAGCGGACCACACACACATGTTTTGGTCCTGTACCGCACTTGGTGCATTCTGGAAAGCAGTAACTGAAGCCCTTCCAGAGATAGTCGGGACCCCAGTGGGCCCTCGATAGGTTAGCTATTCTGTTTGGGTTGTGGGCTGGGGTTGAGGTGAAGGAAATGGCAACATTTTTTAATGTCAGTGCTATGGTGGTCAAAAAATGTATACTACAATGCTGGAAGCGTCGCTCCCCCCTTCATTTGAGATGTGGCTGAAGGCTCTCACCTGAACACAGATGTGTGAGGAGGAATATATCAGTTCCCTGCCTATGAGTTCCTGCCTGAAAAAATGTGTGGACAGACTTTTGTAGTTACCTAAACAACAAAGATGACATAGAACCACTCTCCCCCCCCACCCCGCCAGGTGTGCAAGATGAACCTGGACCCTGAACTGCGGAAAGCATAATGGGCTGTCAGCCCACCCCCATTGAATACCCCTTAAATGTACAGGAAAACCCAAATGTATGATTGCAACTGTTTATGCACTGTGTTTTGTACCTGCTGCTACTGCTTGCCAATAAAGAAAAGTTTTTTTTTTTAAAAAAACTAAATGAGCATACCTGGGACATCCTGTGGGTGTATGCTGGTATTGGGTAATATGTGGTAGGTGTCTCTATCAGGCAGATCATGTGGACCCAAGAACATGTGGTGATATGTAGACAACATTAAGCATTTCCCAATTATCCCTCCCTATACTCCACCCCAACTTGAAGTACCTGTCGACCGAACATGCTGACACTCGGAACTACAGAGTCAGCATTAACTTGAAACACTTGTGTATAGGCGCGTTATAAATGCCATATCATATCATATCATAACTTAAGAACTGGAACTATCCCAATCTTGGTTTAACCAGGAATTCACTGGTCCTGCCGAAAACCAACAATACTATTCTATAACAGTTTTATCCCCTACCGCTTCTGGAACACTCTTCAGACTTTCAGGTCTGGAGTGGGGTTTGTTTCAGGGGGGGGGGGGCACGCCCTCCTCGATGGCCACACAAATGTTGCTTGTCCTTGGTCAAGTAGAATACTTATCATATGACTTTTTCATTTGCAGCCCCTTTTCCAGTTCGTGGTGGTGTCAATGTGCCCCATCCACCCACAACTGGTTGTCAATCCTCTTCCTCACGTAGTGGCGGATCCTGCTCATGTACCGGTGGTTGTACCAGTGGTGGTCCCCACTCTGGTCGGGCCCAGAGGTTTCTGCTCCTATTATTCCTCGCAGCTCTCCAATCTCCCTCGATGTGCTGTTCTGCCCACCTCCATGCTTATTTGGGGTCTGTGAAGTGGACGGTAGTGCCCTTGTGGTATATTTTCAGTTGGGCTGGGAAGAGCAAGCCATATTTCACCTTCAGGGTTTGCAATTGTCTCTTAAGTTGGTCAAACGATTGCCTGGCCTTCTGTACCTCCCTAGTATCGTCCGGGAAGAAGGCAATTTTGGATCCATTGTATGTCAGTGTGCCTTTTGCGCATGCTTATTGGAGCAGTGCATCCCCATCTCTGTAATTCAGGAGTTTTGCAATTACAGTGCGTGGCGGAGCACCTGGCACTGGTCTCCCAGATGGCATACGGTGGGCTCTTTCTATCGAAAAGAATTTGAAGAACGAGTTTGGTTCAAACATGTCAGTGATCCATTGTTCCAGGAACAGTTCCATACTTGGACCCTCTGCATTTTCTGTTAGATCGAGGATTCGGACATTGTTACACCTTGATCTACCCTCATCCTCATCCACTCTTTCTTCCATAGTTTTCAGTCTCGAGTTGACACTATTTAGCTGCTGTTGTAGCTCACGGAGCCCATCCTCTGCCTCAGATATGCGCTGCTCCGCCTCACCAGTACATGATGTTAGTTTTTGCAAATCGTGGTGAAGGAGTGAGACGTCCATACTAATGCCGTCCATCTTTTGTTCCATGGAGGCCTGTGAGTCGGCAATGGCAGACATAACGTCTTTTAATGATAATGTGCACTCCATTTCAGCCATAGTGTCAACCTGGGCCTGTTTATCTTGGGCCTGTGTGACCGGCATCGTATATTGGTCAATTTTACTTTGGGTCGGTTGTTTCTTCGCCTTGTCCTTGCCCATGATGGGCACAAGCACTTCCTGTATTCCAAGTGTGAGCGTTGGGTGAGGCAGGGCAAGGTCGCGCGGAGCCAGCAGAACGTCAGTTCAAGCCAGCAACCAGCCCGTGTGACACTCTACTCTCGGCCCCAATCGGCGGTATCCTCCCCTTGGGTCCGCTGTAGCCAGGCAGTCTGTTTGTAATTATTGACTCCAGGGGTCCATTTGTTGCCTCCTTGATGGGAGTATGGAAGGGTAGTTCATCCAAACTGATTCGCTCCGTCTCCGATTGGTGTCTTCTCAGAGTGATCGCAGGTCAAGCCACCACCTCCAGATGTCAAGATAGAAGTGGCGCCATGACCATCACATTCCCCTGGTGCAGATTCACTAGGCACAGTAGTTAATGAGCACCTTGTTCATCTCATCCAAGCGCGTCAGGCACAGTCCAATCAAGGTACCCGGCTTGTCACAGATTCCACAAGTCTAAGAGCAGTACTCCGTTTATCTGCCACAAGCTTCTCTCTCTGCAGTCACAGCTCTGTGGGCAGGTCGGGTTGAGTCTCCTGAATGTGTTGTTGGGTAAAGAAGCCGTGCCTTGTTTGCATGTTCATAGACGTGTCAGCCGAGTTGTCTGCGGAATATGCTTTTGTGCCTCTTGTGCGATTTACGCAGCGCTGCTATTTCACCCTGACTTCGTTGTGCTTCCTTGTATTCTCTGGGTTTCTCTACATTTCTCCTTCTGGCCTCATCCGCACTGGCCAGGTTTGCGACGGTGGGGTGAGTGGTTAGCAGCATGCCAGTTAATTGCCCTCGTGGCTCAATTTTGCTGCGTCTCTTGAGTCACACAGAGTGAAACGCAGTAGCTCTCATTGCGTCTCCATATAGCTATATATGGTGCCGTATAGTTGAAGTGTGTAAACCCCCTTTGCCACGGAAGGAGCATTGCAGATGTGCACAGGTTGTAGGTTCCCCACCAAAGATCGGGGGCTAGGAAAGGATGCCTTTGTTCCCTCTCTTCACAGTAATTATCATCTGGGGTATGTTCTCGCGGAGATCCCAGGCTCTTATTACAGCAGGGTAGTGGGATTATGTTGGCACATTTTCCCAAGCTGCCCCTTCTCTCACATCAGCGCCCCATCGACAACATGGCCATGCGTTCTCTGCTGTACTCGGCGGAGATCTGCAGCTCTGTGAAACGCCACGGGCTATGTTGCTGTAGAACGAGTGCCTGTAGAGGAGTAGACAACATGTTATTACTCCCCATATTTCCTAATTCCAAAGAAGGACGAAGGATTGAGACACATCTTGGCCTTAAGAGACTTGAACAAGTTCCTCAGGAAGGACAAGTTAAAGATGGTAACCCTCTTTCAGATCCTTCAGGCCTTCCAGCTTCAGGATTGGATGGTAACATGATGCTTACTTTCATGTGCCGATCCATCACGAGCACAGACAGTACCTGAGGTTCGCCGTCGACGGTTATCATTATCAGTTTTGGGTACTGCCATTTGGGCTCACCTCCGCCCCAAGGGTTTTCATCAAGCTAATGGCAGTTGTGGCAGCGAGTCTCAGAAGAGGGGGATTCATGTTTACCCCTGCCTAGACAATTGGCTGATCAGGGCCAGTTCCCCGGAACAGGCGCTGGAACATCTCAGCTCCACCTGTCACTCCCTCCACAAGCTGGTCTTCTCTCTCAACTTCAACAAGTCCCACATGATACCATCACAAAGACTCCAATTTATCGGAGCAGTCCTGGATGCATCCCTGGGCAAATCCTCGCCACCAGAGGTGAAGGCTGAAGACATTCTGCAGATGGTGACCAAATTCCAGAATGCCCAATATCTACCGGCCTTTGATTTTCCGAGTTTGCTCAGCCTCATGGCATCCTAAATTCTTCTGGTGCCAGAGGCTTGCTTGAGATTGAGATCTCTCCAATGGCCTCTCAGGATCCAGTGGTTACAGTTCTCAGGAAAGATGTCAGATCTCCTACAAATCCCAGACAGAGTCTCAAAAGATCTTAAGTGGTGGACCTGCCGGGAGAACATCTTTAAAGGAGAACCTTTTTGGCAACCATGGCCGGAGATAACAGTAGTGACGGACACCTCACTCATGGGGTGGGGAGCCCATACCAATGATTTGACCATCAGCGGTCGTTGGTCTCCATCGGAGTCCAAACTACATATCAACTTTTTAGAGTTGATGGCAATCAGACTAGCACTGAAGGCCCTTCTGCCCTCTGAATGTGGAAGGAATGTCATGGTAATGACAGAAAACCGTGTGGCCATGTACTACTTCAAAAGGTGAGGAAGTGCAGGGTCACTACCACTTTGAAGAGAGGGAATGCAGCTCTGGTTTTGGGCAATACAAGAGGGAATCTCTCTATCAGCAGTTCACCTATCCGGAGAGAAGAACACAGCGGCGGACGCTCTGAGCAGGCAGAGCACAGTCAAGTGGGAACTAACTTGGAAGTCCTTTAGGAGATCTTCACCCTTTGGGGAAGTGGATCTGTTCACGACAAGTGCCAACAGGAAGTGCGAACTGTACTGCTCAAGGGAATTTCCCCCGAGAGGAGCTCTAGGAGACGCGTTCATGATGGACTGTTAGTTTCCACTCCTAAATGTGTTTCCTCCAATCCGCATCATTCCTCATGTAATTAGGTTGAGAAGGTTCAGGAAATCCATGATCCTAGTTGCCCCACACTGTGCCAGGAGGATGTGGTACCCGGACCTTCTGGACATGTCCATCTGCCCTCCGATTCGTCTTCACAAAGAGAGGATCTAATCTCACGAGAGGAGGGTCGGGTTCTCCATCCGGATATTAGGACTTTCAGCCTTCAGGCATGGTTTCTGAGAGGCTGAGATACAAGTATTGGGACCTCCCGGATGATGTAATGGAGATTTGGTTTCGGCCAGACGGCCAGCAACCAAATCTTTATACCGCTGCCGCTGGAATAAGTTCTGTAGCAGGTGTAGAGATAAGAATGTTGACCCTTTCTCGTGTAATACACCGATGGTGTTATTCTTTATATCACATCTGGTAAATCTGGGGCTCCAGATTGGTACCATCAAGGGATATTTGGCAGCGCTTTCTATTTTTAAGCACACTTCAGAGGAAGTCTCCTACATTAAGATTCCTCTAGTAGTATAATTTGTAAAGCGACTAACTAATCTTTACCCTACAGTCCCGTTTCCAACTATCCAACTATGGGATCTCAACTAGGTGTTAAACTACGTGATGGGAGCTCCTTTCGAGACTCTGCACACTTTTCCATTAAAACATCTAACTCTGAAAACTGTCTTTTTGGTGGCAATTACATCAGCCCAAAGGGTGAGTGAGCTACAGGCTTTATCCTGCAAGCCTCCTTATACTGTCTTTCATAAAGACTGAGTGGTACTAAAAGTGAAGCCTACTCTTCGCCCCCATATTGTTTCTGAGTTTCATATTACTCAGAAGATAACATTGCCATATTTTTACCCTCCACCTCATCCGGGGAAAGAATAAGAAAGACTTCACAGGGTTCACCCTAGACGTGCACTGAGCTTTTACATCTCTAGATTGGAAAAATTGCGGCAGAATGACCAATTATTTGTGCTCTATTCAGGTCACAAATGAATACTGGCCATCAATGAGCAACCCATCTCCGGATGGATTATACGAACTGTATCAGAATATTACAAACTGGCAGGTAAAGACCTTCCAGAACATCTAAGAGCTCATTCGACCAGGGATGTTGCAACTTCATCCGTGTTGCAGAGGGCAGTTTCGATAAAGGATATGTGTGCAGCTGCCACATGGTCGTCTGTGCACACCTTTACTAAATACTACAGTTTAGACTCTTCCACAAGCCAAGATTCTGCTTTTGGGAAAGCAGTGTTGCACTCTGTGCATACATAACCACACTAATTTCTACTCCCTCCTCCAAATTATGTAAACTGCTTTGGAAGTGTCTCAAACATAAAGAACACGTGGAAGGACACAATCCATTCAAAGAACAAGTTACTTACCCACTGTAAAGCTCTTTCGACTGGATGTTCCTCCCACGTATTCCTTATCGCCCCTCCCAACCTACCCTGCAGTAGAACATCCCTTGCGGTTGCAGTCAATGCTCTCTCAGGGGAGTAACCGCTGAACTCAAGGCAAAGATCCACTCATCAAAACGGAACTGAGCCCAACGGGTGCTGCGCGTGCTATATATATACCTGGGGTGAAGTTGACGTCGAGACGGAGGCGTCCGAGGGACATCAACTCGACCAGGCATCGATGCACAGTGCCCCCTGCTGAAAATAACTTTCCAAGGCAGCAAGCTGGATATTGGAAATATCTAAGATAAGGAATACGTGGGAGGAACATCCAGTCAAAAGAACATTACCGTGGGTAAGTGACTGTTATCCTCCCCATGTTGCATCGCCACACCTACCCATGTTCATAAGATGAATCCTGTTAGTATTTCACGGAACAACACACCTATGGCCCATATGTCAAGACAAAACCCTCATGTCCAACTCACCCTCTATCTTACCAGCTCACAGAAAGAAAAGCATGTATATCCCCATCTGTACTAATTAACACTTCAGGATTTGCAGATCACATTTGCTCTGCTCCACCAATCCCCATCTTCCTCTCTTTCAGTACGTAATGCCAAGAAGCCACCGAAATAGCTTAAGCCACATCATACAAGATCCATTTACCACACATTGTTATAAAAAATCTGACTTTAACATTGTCGCACATCATCTCCATGCAGATGGTAACATTTAAATGATCCTACTCTACCACAGAATTTAATAGCACCCTTATCAAACAAAAGATATCTGTGAGGACTAAAACATCAATATAATCAAATACCATCTCTGTGGGGTCTTCAAACTCATTTTTATCACACACCATCTCTTTGGGGACTTGAGCACCCTTATAAATACACACCGTTGTCGTGGATACTTGAACATCACTATATTCAAACACCATCTCTGTGGGTCTTCAACCTCACATTTATCATACACCATTTCTAAGGGGAGTTTAACAGCATTATCATCACACACCATCTCTGTGGGGACTTAATCATCACCATTATCACACACAATCGCTGTGAGAATCTTAAAGCCATTATAATCACATGCCATTTCTATGGGACTTCAACATCATTTTCACACTCAATACATGAACTGGTCTTCCATGGTGAACCTTTTGCAGTTTGGTGGTTTAATTGCATGCACCTTTTCTAGAAAACTGGTGTATTTGGGGTTTTAGTGGGTTAGAGGGTGAATCAAATTCAAAACCAGCATTGTTGATGTGTGGAGGCCAGAGGCAGTGCCTGAGTCCTCAATGCCAGTATTGTTCGGTGTGGTTTCTGACAGTGGCACTTGGATTTCTCTTTTATCCAGACAGGAGAGCCCAACATCTATTAAATGACAGCACTGTGACTTGATTTTCCTCTGCCTTAGGGGGTAAGTCGAATAAATAGAGATTAGAGCTTTGGCAAGTCTGCATTAGGTTAATTTGGTATTAATAGACATAAGGCTGCCATGTGTGGGGTGGAATATGTGTGTGTAGTGTAAGGTAGCAGGAGAAACAGGGGTATATCATTTTAGATGGTGAAGGGGTGGTGATTCATTAGGACAACCACTGTGGAGTTTAATACTAGATTCAAATGTTTCCATTGCAGTTGTCTGTTGACCTCTGTGTGGCCCCTGGGTGGACTGTAACAATATTTTTATCACACACCATCTATATGGGGACCTCAACATCTTAGAAATGACACAACACCTCTGTTGGACTTTAGTGTTATCATAATTACATGCCATATCTGTGGAAACCTATTTTGTACTAGTAATCTTTTAGTAATTTGTAAAGATTTATATAGCGGCTAATGCCAAAGTGTTTAACATCATCATAACTACACATTATCACTGTGGGGACTTGAGTGTTGTTATAATCACATACCATCTCTGTGGGGACTTTAGTGTTATCATAATCACTTGCCATACCTGTGGGGATCTTGTATTATATTTATAAATGCTTAGTATTTTATCTAGATGTCTATAGCGGCTAATGCCTGAGTACTTAACAGCATCATAATTACACACTGGCCCTCATTACAAGTCAGGCGTTAAGGGTTTAACGGCGCCGTCGGCGCCGTTAACCCTTAACGCCTGATTCACAGTTTAACGCCTGCTTTTTGCAGGCGTTAAAGTCCAAGGCGCTAAGCGACCTTGGTGCTAATTACGGTACCGTAATTTACGGTGCCGTAATTAGCGCCTTCCCCATCCCCATTATGCCCTATGGGGCAAAAATGGGAATGGGGAAGGGCAAATTGTGAATGGGGAATTACCGCCCCACTCACCTTGGAATGGGGCGGTAATTCCGCCATCCACCATGGCGGAATCCAGCATGGACCATGGTGCTAACAGCACCATGGTCCACCGCCTGCCGTGTAATGAGGGCCACTGTCTCTGTGGGGACTTCAAAATAGTCCTACTCACACACCATCTCTATGGGGACATTATGATCATTGTAATCACACACCATCTCTGTGGGGACCTTATCATCATTGTAATCACACACCATCTCCATGGGGACCTTATCTTCATTGTAATTACACCCCATCTCTGTGGGGACCTTATCATCATTTTAATCACACACCATCTCTGTGGGGACCTTATCATTTTAATCACACACCATCTCGGTGGGGACTTTAGTGTTATCATAATCACTTGCCATATCTGTGGGGACTATATTTTCTATTTGTATTTTTTGTATTATATTTAGATTTATATAGAGGCTAATGGCCAAGGGCTTAACAGCATCATAATTACACACAGTCTCAATGGGGACTTGAGTATAGTTCTAATTACACACCATCTCTATGGGGACCTTATCATCATTGTAACCACACACCATCTGTGTGGGGACTTTAGTGTTATCATAATCACTTACCATACCTGTGGGGACTATATTTTCTATTTGTATTTTTTGTATTATATTTAGATTTATATAGCAGCTAATGCCCAAGGGCTTAACAGCATCATAATTACACACAGTCTCTATGGGGACTTGAGTATAGTTCTAATCACACACCATCTCTATGGGGACCTTATCATCATTGTAATCACACACCATCTGTGTGGGGACTTTAGTGTTATCATAATCACTTACCATACCTGTGGGGACCATATTTGGCATTTGTATTTTTTGTATTATATTGAGATTTATGTAGCGGCTAATGCCCAAGCGCTTAACAGCATCATAATTATACACTGTCCATGTGGGGACTTGAGTATAGTCCTAATCACACACCATCTCTATGGGGATCTTACCATCATTGTAATTACACACCATCTCTTTGGGGACATCAACATGATTGCAAGTACACACTGGGCCTCATTCCGACTTTGGAGGTAACCACGCCGCTATTTGCGGCATGGCTGCCTCCAAAATCATTCTGACTCCGCCCTGGTGAATGGAGTAATTACCGGTCCATTCCAAGGTTGGAGCGACCGGTAATTCCCCATTCACCAGGGCCCTTCCCCATTCCCATTGAACCCCCATAGGGCTCAATGGGCATGGGGAAGGCACTAATAACGGTACCGTAAATTGCGGTACCGTTATTAGCACTAAAGTCCCTTTGCGGGTCCCTTCCTTAATGCCTGCTAAAAGCAGGCTTTAAGGAAGGACCCCCAAAGGGAACTCGTAGTAGAGCGGTAAGGGTTTAACGGCACCGGTCTCGTTACCGGTGAGCATTAACCCTTACCGCCTTACTCGGAATGAGGCCCACTGTCTCTGTGGTGACTATTTCATGATTATCACACACACTCTCTGTGGAAAATGTAACAAACATGAGTCCTATAGGAAAGTTAATTCCACTATTATTATACACATTCCAAAAGATGAAAGCAACATCATTTCCATTAAACCATTTCTAAAGAGGAGATATGAGTTCGCTGGGTAGATGATGCCTGTGAAAGAATGAGATCTGAATTTGAATGTTTTATTTCGTTTTCCCCACAGTGTGTCAGCCTGGATCAATCAAGTCATTTCCTGTGTCGCAGTTATCTTTTCTGGAACATTTTGAGTGCTTATAATAGTGTTTAATGCCAGAAAATAAGTACCTTTTTAAGTTTCAGATGCAAATAAAAAATCTTGTGGGAAATGCCAAACCAGCAAAATCCATCTGGTGTGATGCAGGCAGGTACTCACATGTAGCAATACAGTTGTATAATGTATATGGAGTACTATAAAGTAAGCATTTTTCCATTTGCTTTTGGAGCAATCATCCCAAATAAGAATAAAGTAAGTCCCCACAAGGTTGGTAACACGCGTTCAAGTCCCCGCAAAGATGGTACCGAACACGCGAGTAAAAATACTAATTTTTGCAAATATGAAGTTGGATTCTGTATTATGAATTTTTTCAAGATATAGATTTGCTATTAGTCCATTTCTAAAACATTGGGAAGGGTAAGTCCCTACAAGGCAGGTATCCACACATAGTTGTATGTGTGTGTGTGTGTGTGTGTGTGTGTGTGATTGTAGAGATGAATAGAGCATTGTGTGATTGTGCAGTGGGATGATATGTGTGGTTGGGAGGGCTGTAAGAGTAAGAAGCTGTACAGATGTTATAAGCATGGGTTAGTGAGAAGGAAGTGGTGGTGTGACTGAATAAGTAGGGACATTATGATGTTTTGAGGAAAGCAGTGGTTGTTATAGTGGTGTGTTTAGTGCATTGGTATGAGGTTTGTGTGGGTGTAATGGATATAGGAGTGAAGAAGTGTGTGTATGTGTTGTAAAGTGTTTTAGTGATTTGGAATGCAATGAATTGGAAAGTTGTTGAGTTGGAATTAGGACCTTGTGTGCATAGGGGCATGGAAAAATAAGGACGTGAAATTGTGATATAGAAGTTGTTGGGAGATGGATGTGTTGTTAGGTAGCAAGAAATGGGTGGTGTATTGAATAAAGAGCAGTGTTCAGATGGGAATACAAGGAGTGTAAATGTTGCAATATAATGAGTAAGAGTGAAATGTAATGTTGAGTAGAACAGAATAGTCTAGGCTAATGTGTAGTTAAAGTACATTGTTAGAATTTGAGTGATATACATGCTATATTAATGTGTTTACTTTGTAGGGTGTGAAGAGTGTTCTTTCTTCAGTAGCTGTATTCTTCAATAGTATGTTTTCCAGTAATTGTAAAAGAAAGTTAGTGGGTATATGTGGTAATGGTGAAGTACTTTTTGTAAGAGAGATTGCTATGTGTTAAGGTAGAAGGAGTTGTTGGGGAAAAGAGTCAGTGAAGTTGCGTTATTGGTGCTGTAGTAAAGTATGTTAACTAGGTTGTTCGAAAAATTGAACTATGGCCATCATTATGAGTGAGCCAGTCTGGAAAAAAAGATGCTGATAAAAATTACTGCGACCTTTTCAGGACCTGCTCATTCTGTGTTTGCCGGTAGGGGCACTTTACTCCTGGCAGGTCTGACCTGCCGAGAGTTCAGGCCAGTAGCAGAAGGATTTACACTAAAGCACTGGCACTGTTACTTACGGTGCCGGTGCTTCAGGATTCCCATTCACATGGAGTCCTGTAGGACCCCATGGGAATGGGAACTTATCATGCCACCACCACTGCCTGTGACATCTCGGTAGCACCGGGACGTTCGGTGGCAGCAACAGTAATATGTGGTTGCCGGTAACCCACCGGCTACCGGTGAGCTTCACCGGCAACCCCGTAATGAGGCCCTATGAGTAGTGCTGTTTGGAACATTATAAGGGACAGGGCAAAAATAGGTGTGTAAAAAAGATTTATATCAAGGTTATTTTTGTGCTGGTGGTTTTAATAAGATAATCTGTGTGTTTGTGGTGTAATGTATTTGTAATGTGTTGCAGTGTTTTTAAAGAATGTGGAAACTGTGGCTTAGTGGTAATTCAATGGCAGATTGTAGTTGGAGCAGTGTTTGGTGTCTTGTAGTAGTGGTTGGAAAAGAACAGTAGTTTATATGTAATGTGAATTGTTATATATAGCTACTTTGGCAGTATATACATATGTGAAAGCAGGTGGAGAACGGTGGCACTGTAAGGGATGTAATGAGAAACGTAGGAAAGTATGTCATTTATATGGAATGAAAAATGGAAAATGCTGTGCATTTAAAAACGTTTCTTTTTAGGAGCATTTTGTTGAAAGTAAAAAAAAGTCCATTTACAGCAGCAATGTGTCTAACATTTTTTGAAAAGAAAGGAAAAGCAGATGGAAAAGATTTGTAGACTTTTTTAGTGGCACTTGGTGTGTGGAAGTTTCATATGTTCGCAGTAAATGTAAGTAACTGCGACTTAATGTGACCACTTGCAGAATCCTGCAATATGTCACATTTGATAAAGTGGTTACAAAAGAGAACACACTTATTGAGAATTAAGAAAGTTACAACAGGGTAAGTGACGCAACCCTGCATATATATCTATATATATATATATATTTGAAAAAGTGTTGAAATTCTTTTTTTAAATATAAGCATATCTGTGCTAGGTTCTGTTAGAGGCCGATGTTGAATCTGCTAGTTGTTGATGCAGGAGGCTGTGAGTAATAGGAGACATGTACTCTGAGAGTTCAAGAGTACATCTGAAGTGCTGAAGTGAGTTTTACAGGGTTACATGTAGAGTATTTGGATGTGATTGGTGGATGGAAGTGTGACTGTTTGAAAGCAGCCAATAAGGGAGTGTTCCAAACATAGAAGTAAAAAGATCAGAAGTGCCGCTTTGTGCCACGCTGTCCGGGGACACCGGTGTATCATCCGGGTCCTTTAAGGAAGCCTGCCATGGAAAGGGGACTGTGGAGATCACAAACATTGGGGAATTAACCAAACATGTTTTGTGGTTGTGGTGTACAGGAAGGCAGGGTAGCAAGCGCTTTCTTTGTTCTGTGCAGTGAAGATGGCTATGGCTGTGTCTTTGAGGGAGCAGAGTCTGTGGATGGAGGGAGATTCTTGCATTCATTCATTGAAGGGTTACATTGAATTGTCGCAGTTTGTGGGTTAAACTGGGCAACATTATTACCAGTCTGTCAGAGTATGGCTCGCTTTAAGCGTCCAGATATTATTATTGTGCATCACAGAGGCAACATTTTGGGCTATATAACTTCAGCATCTATTCAGCTTGCCATGAAGGATATGTTGAGAAGCCTAATGGAACAGTTTAAAGCGGGTAAGTCCAAATTTGTTTTGTCCACAAATGGAAGAAGCTAGGCACCATGTCAATAAAGGTGTATGTGCTTTTGTATATGGTTTAGGTATGCCATCTTTGGAGAATTAAAATATCAAGTTGAATAGTTGAAATAATGTTTGTAGCGATGGAGTGCATTTGATTGATGTGGATAATTCGATTTTGTTCAAAATTGATTGAACAAGTTCATGTGAACAAGTTAAAAAGGAAGATGAGAGTGTGTACTAAAGCATTGTTAGTAGGTGTAGGACATAGAAACGAGAAAATAAAATTGAAAACTCCACCCCAAAAAATGCTCTTTTAAGAGCCACCATTGGTCTGTGAACACTGCACCTGCCATCCGGGTACTTTAAGGTTGCCAGGCATGGAAAGGGGACTGCAGTGACAGCGTACAGCCAATCAGTTTTAATGGGAGTAGTGTACAGGAAGACTGGGCAGCAAGAGATATCTTTGTTGTGTGCAGTGGAGATTGCTATTGCTATGACTTTGATGAGACAGCGTCTGTTTGGTGGGCAATTTTTCGGTCCATTGCCTTAAGGTCTACTTTAAGCAGTGTGGATTATGTGGGAATCTTGGATTTCAAGAATTTGAAGTTTTCTGGTATGGAGTTTGAGAAATGAAGTAAGCGGAATTGCTCCCGTTTTGTGAGAATATGGTTACTTTCAAGCATCCAGAAATCATTGTTGTTAACTGTGGAGGCAACAGTTTGGGCTATGTCAATGGAATATCCTTAATTTGCCAGGAAGGATGCATTTGCAAAGTTGATGGAACTGTTCCCACATTCCAAAATAGTTTTTTGTCGGATAGCTCAAAGACAAATGTGGAAGCATTCTAATTTATGTTGTCCACAAATTGAGAAAGTGCAATGTAAACAAAGCTGTTTGTGTTTTTTTGAAAGATGTTGGCATGACATCATTTCTCAATGAAAATATCAAATTTGACATTGTCAACATTTTTCAAAGAGATGGAGTGCATTTGACCGATGTTGGCAATAAGATTTTTCTTGAAAATCTTCAAAATGCATTGAAACAGTTTCTATGAACATATGAGATATGGATTGACATACTATTTAGTAGTTGTAGAAAACAAAAAGGAAAAAACTGGAATAAAATGTAGAAGTATGTTTTGTGAAAGTTAGATAAAATAATTAAGTTCAGAAGAACATTTGTTAGTTCAGTAGATAAAACCAAATAATCCCAAAGAATATAAAAGCCAGAAAGACAATAAAAAAAGGTTCAATTAAAAGCAACTATTTTTGGACAAAAAACAAGTTAATTGATTTTTATTCCCCCCCACACCTACAATTTTTCCAGGTTTCCACATACATTCATAATGCCTGTGGATTAAGCAGGCTGCAAAAGGAACTCTGCAGTTTGTTTTAGTTCTAGTTTTTAACGGTGAAAGGTGGCTCCTAAAGAACCTTTTTTTTGTCTTTTTGTCTTTTGTTTTATTTTGGATTTTTTTTTAAGGAGTGGGAAGGTAAGGTGGGGGAGGGAAAGGAGGGAAGGCAGGGAAGGTAGTGAAGGGGCACCAATCACAGATATGAAGGGGCTAGTGGACAGGGGAAGATGTTGGGCGGGCCTTAAATTTAAGGTAGGTTGCAGTGTTTCTTGTGTCCTTGACCACGGCCTTGACAGCACTAGAAAACTGCTCCACCCTGAAGTTCAGTGTGTCACAGTACAAACATAGAACTCTGACCCTCAAAAGGTAAGATTCACCAATGTTCTGTATGGCCTGTGAGTTGGGCAACGGGTTCCTCTGTCCCACAGGATTAGCAGCCTATGTAGTGGCAGGAGCAGTTAAGGAAGATGAGGTAGAGGACTTTAAACATCTTCTCCCTGAGAAAGGAACAGACTTTCTCAGAGCACCCGGATGGTTGGATCTGGTGTGGCGATGCAAGGAGGTGGTCTGTAGGAGTATTTCCCAGGTTGTCCACAGCTGAGTACAACATTGCACTCAGTGCATTTCACCTTGGCAGCCCAAGCCTTCAGTGCACCTCCAATGGTGGTAAAAACCACCACACCAATGTCGCTCTTTGGATGCTGGATGTAGGCACTTCCTCTAACTCTTCTTCCTCTTCCTCATCATCCTCCTCAGTATCATCACACCTGTTCCCCTGTCCAGGCCCTCCAGGTGATTGTCGTAGTGGCCCCTGGGAAGGAGTGATGGCCATGACACATGCCATTGGAGCAGGTTTTCAAACTCAGCAAAGCAGGTCTTCGAAAGTTGGCTGAAAATATGGTTTAAAACTGTCCATGGTCAAGGACACCGTCATCAATTTGCCATGTAATCTTTAATGTCCTGAGTGTTCATCTTAGCAGTACACAGTGGTGGCATGAGTTATGGTTGCTTAGCTTACTATCAATGGCACATTTCTGGGGGGGTTCAGTTTTACTTGTAACCATAACACCCCTTTAAAGTTTTTTCACTGAATATATATATATATATATATATATATATATATATATATATATATATATATATATATATATATATATATATATATTACACGGTCTGCGATAGCAGGCGTGTAGTTTTGGTTAAGTTGTTCAACTCACAGTAAGAACGCTTTTTGGGCGGCTTATAACTTTGCTCCACGTGGACAAATCCTCACCAAACTTTGCAAAATTGGTATATGGCCCACTCTGAAATTCTTTGCCAAGTTGGTGAGGTTGCGTTAAGGGGGGACAAAGTTGTAAGGGGGTCCCTAAATTGTTTTTATTTTCTCCATAGACAGAATGGGAAAAAACTTTGCTCACACCTACAACCCAAACTGCTCGACATATTTTTGCCAAATTCACGGCAGGAGCGGCGGCTTAGTCCCAACCATGTGCTTTCATTAATTTGGTGTAAATCCGTCCAGTAGTTTTTTTTTTAAATGACCAAAATGTAAGTAAAAAAAGATAATGATATCTATGTCCTTTCTGCTGACCCATTTCCCAGATCGGTCTGTGGGCAGGACTCTGATTGACTTAGAGGGCAATGTGGTGTCCGCCTAGATCAGACGTGCCCACTGATTGGATGATGAAAAGCGTGAAGTGCATCAGATTTTTTGAAGCACCAGCCATCTTGGATTCGCGGACAGCTGCCAGTGTCTTCAGACATTGCAGTAAAAACATATTAAAAAACACAACATTGCACTTGTCAAACGTATCAAATAATCTCTGGGGATCTAAGGGGTGATGAGGATGGGATGGGATATGGCTGCAAGAAGTAAAAAAACAGGTGTTTTTTGCAACGAACGTCTGGACACCCCTGCATTACAGGGTTGGTGAAAAGCAAACTGTATGAAATGTTGCACTTATATTCTTGACCTGATTCCAAATGAGTCTGCAAAGATTGGTGGGATTCTGTCAAGTGGGGGCGAAATAAGAGGGTGGTCCCAAAATATTTGAAAAGCTTATAAATGTGGTGCAATTTGACTAATCTACACAAAGGTTTGTAAATAGATTTTAGATCTAGATATAAATGTTTTGATAAAGTCTGGATGGATTTTGTCAAGTGGGGGCTAGGTTATATGACTATTGTATGTGCATCATTTTGACAGTTTAGAAAAAATAAAACATGGGTGTATTTCCATCAAACTTGTGCACGGAGCATTGGCAAGCACCGGAAAGCATGGTTTTGTAAATGTGCCTGTGTTTTATTTTTTAACAAGTGTCATAATGTAGGTACAAAAAACAGTGGTATACCTTTTTGGTGACTGAGGAATAGCCGGTAGCCATGGGCAGTGGCCAGATTGTCCAGGTCATGGAATAAGATCATGATCCTGACAAACTGGCTACTGGCCATGACCACAAGGGACAACACATGTGGTTAAAGTGGCCATGTCCACCTGGGACCGGTTTTGTGGTAAAATTGTTCGAAATTGGGATAGGTTAGAAAGGCAAGGAAAATGTTCTCATAGTAATATGGTCATAGGGTTCTCTCTTTGCCTTCTGCAGGCTGCAATGGAAATCGAAGAGGGGCACTGTATGGAACCCCACCTCCCTTTCCATGGTGACCATCTTGGAACAGGATTTTTCTTGCTACACCAGGACGCCGGGAGGCATCCCGGTATAGGAAGAAAAATCCTTTTTTAGTACCCCGGGCTCCCGCTTTGGGAACCTAGGATGCTAATGGCCTTCATCCCTCATTACAGGGGCTGGAATGGGGAGATAATGGTCCGGAGACCTCATTATCCACCCTCGCTTTGCTTGGGCTGATAACTTGTGCCTCTTGGCCGGTATCCACTGTTCTAGAATGCAAATGGAAATGTTGGAAAATCTTATTGAGTCTATGTACTTTATTGAGAAATGTAAAGTAGATGGAGTCTGTAGCTTTTTTTTTTTTTTAGTTCTATATTTTAACTGTGAACAGTCGTTCCTAAGGGAACATTTCTTTTGTTGTTTTCAGATGTATTTTTTTTTTGGGCCAGGAGAGCTCAAAACAAAAGGTGGGGAGGGAAATGAGGGAAGAGGCACCAAACACTAATATGGAGGGACAGGTGGACAGGGAAAAATGTTGCGCGTGTGTTATTTCTAAGGTAGGGGGCAGTGTTTCCCATGCTCCTTGATTACAGCTTCAAAAGCACTTTGAAAGTCCTTCCCTCTGCAGAATGTTTTGTTGTAGTATTTACAGAGGATTGTTGTCTTTGAAAAAAAATTGATAAAGAGCCTCTTTCGCTGCTTGCAATGTTGCTGGTGGGACTTTGTGTCCCACAGAAGTAGGCTGTGTGGTTACAGTATTAGTTTAGGAAGGTGAGGTGGAGGAAGACAGCCTGCTACTTGCTAAGAAAGGAACAACCTTTCTGAGAGCATTCCGGTCATTGTATTTGGTGTGGCAGCAGATGGAAGTGGTCCCGTAGGTTTACTGTCTGTGGAGTCCGCGACTGAATACAAAGTTGCACTCAGTGCATTTTACTTTGGTAGATTTAGCCTTTGGTACATTCCTAACAGTGGTAAAGAATTGCAACACCCATGATTCTCTCTGGGTGCTAGAGGTAGGCACTTCCTCTACCGCATCTTCTTGGTCCTCTTCATTGTCTAAGAAGTACTGCGCTTTTTTTGTTTTGAAGGTGGTGGTGGTGGCTCTTGGGGAGGAGGGATATTTTTAAGATAAATAGCAGTTTTGCAAAATAAATTACAAGTATGTACTGTGTACTAGATTGTTAATAGATAATGAGTAGGAATCGGTGTAGAAGCTGTGCAAGGGAAATTTTGAAGTTGAAAGTTCCTAGATCAGTAGAAAATGCAGTTCCGAGCTCTCAGCGAAGCACAGATCTTTTTGTGAAGTGCAGACGGGTTCTCGGACACGTCATCATGCCGCACGCCAGTGTATGGTCATGTGGCACTGTCCGGAAGGTCCGCAATGAAGTCAAATGTTCGTAGACGTCTACGGATGCAAAATCAGTTGAAATAGTTGCAAAAAGTGTATAGAAGAGTTAAACATGATGCTAGAAGGTGGAAAATGGCAGAGTTTTAAGGGGACACTTTGTAAATTGGACACAAATATTGCTATATTGGGTAAGTATGATATTAGTAGGTTGTAGGAAAATAGCATGCACTGGTAAAAACCCATGAAATTCACTGAAAAAACTTTGTTAAAGGAACATTATGGTTAAGTTGCACTAATAAAAACCTATGGCATTCAATGAAAAAACATTGTTAAAGGGACATTATAGTTAAGTTACACTAATAAAAACCTATGAAATTTAATGAAAAAACCTTGTTAAAGGGACGTTATGGTTACAAGTAAATCCGAAAAAAACAGAAATGTGCCAGTTATGGTAAGCTAAGCAACCATAACTCGCGCCACCACTGTGCACTGCTAAGACTAACACCCAGGACATCAAAGATGACATCAAAAATGTAATTGATGACATCACTGATGACAACTCAAGTCAAATTAATTTTGATGAAAAGTCCTTACAAGGGGTTGTGTTTATATTGTCTGTAACAAGATGTCAGGGGTGATTGGGAGAACTATGATGAACTACTTACTCTATTAAAGAATGTACTCAACTAAAATCATTCTATTGGAGTTTTGCTGTTAATACAGAAACCTAATCATATATAAACATAGGCAATCACTGCAGCTTGCACCATAGAAGTACAATATTTTTATTCTATTAATTTCGGATAGTACAATAATGAAAGCTTCCTTATCAGAGCTTTGAGTAATGTTAAACATATAATAACTAGCTAACAATTCAATACTTACAACACTTGTGCGTGCTAGTACAAACAATACATCTGAAGAACCACCATGTATACTAATCAGAGGCACATACGGGGAAACTCAAGTAAGGAAGAAAAAAACTGCATCATCAGAAAAGGTTAATAACATTAAACTTTATCTTCATGTATACAAATGAATTGTGTGTTTGGGGCCTGCTCATTTCCCCATGTATGTGCACCATGAGCTAAGACCAAACCCTAAGGAAAGTACTTTAAGAACATATGAGAAGGTTAATGTCTAGATATATAGCACCTTTTCAATTTTAGTATTCTGACTGTCAGTGAACAAAACCACCTGGCCTATATATTTTAGTGAACAAAAACAAGTGGCCCAGATATGTGATGTCATCAGTGATATCATCAATGACATTTGTGATGTCATCTTTGATGTCCTGGGTTTTAGTCTTAGCAATGCACGGTGGTGGCGTGAGTTATGGTTGTTTAGCTTACCATAACTGCCGAATTTCAGAGGGTTTTCGGTTTTACTTGCAACGATGACGTCCCTTTAACAAAGTTTTTTCATTTGTTAAAGGGGATGTTATGGTTAAGTTGCCCTACCAAAAACCTGTGCACTTCACTAAAAAAACTTTTCAAACGTGCCATTATGGTTCAAAGTAAAACCGAAAAACCCCTCAAATTCACCAGTTATGGTAGGCTAAGCGACCATAACTGCCCGCATCACTGTCCTCTGCTAACACTAACACCCAGGACATGAAAGATGGCATCACAAGTGTCATTAATGACATCACTGATGACAACACATGTTATGGTAAGCTAAGCAACCATAACCCGCGCCACCCCCGTGCACTGCTAAGGCTAACACCCAGGAAATCAAAGATGACATCACAAATTATGAATTCACTTGAATGTGTGGGCCTACTGAGCTTGAAACCAACAAAGCAAATGTACTCAACTTCACTCAGAATGCACATACATTCTCACTTTGCAACAACATAAGAAAATTCCCATCAAAGACTCCAGGTGGCCACCTCAGATTTCAAAACATAGGACGCCAGTCCGACTTCAATATTAATCTGAAAACATTACAACATAGATGCAGGCATTGCTCGCCGTACATTGAGCACCAACTTCCACTTTACCGTATGAATTTGGTGGCAGGAAACCTGCCTACAACCAACATGCACCCAAGACTGCAGGCCCTCCCCACAACCACCTGAGTGATGTGCGGTAGTACGGGTGTATCTATTAGTGTGGTATGCTTCAGTGGTTGTGGCCAGAGGCTACACTCCTAGCTGTATGTCCTCAGATATTACAATGTATGTGTGTGCAGTGGCTTATACCTCCAGTGCCAAAGACTCTACACACTCCCCACAACCATCTGATCGATAAGCAAAACTGCAGGTTTATCCATTGCTGTGACATGCGGAGGTGGTAGTGGCCAGGGCGTACAGTCTTGGAAGTATGGTCTTTGGCCTACGGCCTGAGGCCATGCATCCAAGACTCTACGCCCTAACCACAACCACTGCAGCATGTCACACCCATGGCTGTACGCCCTGGCCACAACCACCGCAGCATGTCACACCCATGGCGGTGTACAAATGTATAGCACACTCATAGGGAAAAAATAATTTAATTACATCATGTACTCAATTTCAATGTTTGCTAACACCACGCGTGTCCTTAGAACAGTTTCAAGTTGCCTGCGCACAGCATGGGATGAAATTCTACCCTTATGAGACCCCTCATTTTCTGTACTTACAAACATCCCAAACAAGGCGGGCATAGGGAATACATCATTAACACCTACCGCCTGAACAAATACAGTTTTTCACCCATCTCTTACTGTCTGAACCTCCTCAAGTAACGTGACACAACAAAATAGTTTCAAAATAGAATGTTGCCTGCTGGTGGCCGCTGCACTGTCGGCGGATCCAAGAGGTCGGGCACATCCAAACAATCTGATGCAGAACACGTCTCACTGCAGCCAATTGGCAGAGACGTTGCGTGTCCGCAGTCATAACGGCAGCCCCTTAGCCAATCGGTATCTTGTCCGCGGAGCGAACAGGGAAGTGTGTCCCCGGAGCGAGTGTGTCCACGGAGCGGACATAGATATCACTAATTTTTTTGCTTTATGTTTTGGTCATTTAAAAAAAAAAAAAAACTACTGGATGGATTTACCCCAAATTAACAAAAGCACTCTTTTGGGACCAAGCCGCCGCTCCTGCTGCAAATTTGGTGAAAATCCGTCCAGCGGTTTGGGCTGTAGGCGTGCGCAAAGTTTTTTCCCCATTATGTCCCTGGACCAAACCTCACCAAACTTTGCAAGGAAATTCAGAGTGGCCCATATACTTTTTTTTGCAAAGTTTGGTGAGGATTCGTCCAGTGGGAACAGAGTTATAAGCCGCCCAAAAAGTGCTCTTCCTATGGAAACAGCAACTTAAACATAACAACACGGCCACTACATCCAGACACATCAGTGGTGCTATTAGTCCCTTTTACCACTCTTGCAGGTGTATTTCCAAAGAGTTAATCTTTCAGAGATAACCTTTTATCAAAGAAATATTGTTTTGGTTATTCCAGGTTTCTAAATGTGCATTGCTCAGTATAACAATTAAAACATTCTTATTATGACTTCAATATATTCTGAAACTGGTCATTAGAAATTAACATTGTATAATTTTAAACACAGCCAGTGCAGAAGATATTAGTACAGTTACATAATTGCCTTTTTTTTTAATAACTTGTTTTGCTGAGAACATGCACAATTTCTCTTCCAAAATATTGTCTCTTCTGGGAAAGGTTCATGGTCGGATTAAAATCAATGTCCTCTGTGTTTCTTGAGCTTAAAGAACATTTTTAATTTTATTTAATTTTGTTTCCTGGCCAAGAACACTGTCCTCTGACCAATCGGTCCCTTACAATGTCAGTCGCCATCCACAGAGCCAATCTTAATCTCCTTCAAATCCTCCCAGATGCACAATGCACCCTCAGTGTAATAGCGCTCTTTCTGCTGGCCACACCCCATGACAATGCATGTACCAGGCTGGTCCCCAATACAGGGGATGCCTCTGTCACTTCTGCTCTCCTTGCACTTTTAAGCATTAAAAACGAATCACCCGCATTCATTCAATATGTCTCTATTTTGTCTCTGGTTACAGTACTGTCAGTGAAGGCTTCTGTGGCTCTAACAAGCATGCAACTCACAATGCGACTCTCACCAAGAGAGAGAAAGAAAGAGAGATTGAGGCATATTTTGAGAAAGAGAGAAAAAAATATGTATATGAAAAAGAGAGAAGAGAGAGAGTGAGGGAGAGGGAGAGAAAGCTGGATCGGCATATTATTTGCAGGGTAAAACTGTTACAAATTAATTCACAACCACTTTAACAATTAAGTTTCTAGATAGACCATCAATTATAACAAATCATTTTAAAATTAACTCAGAAAAAAGCAGATCACCCTAATGAGTCTCACATCTCTACCTCATGGACACATTTTAGGACAGTTTCTTCATCATGGATATTATGTACCAATTTATATTACACTGAAATATCATATTTCCCCCCAAATAAATGTTTGTAAAGATGATGCAAAGATTCAGACAAACCAAGAGCTGTCTTCTGTCGATGGGCAACATCTTTGACTTGCAAGTACTTTTAAAATGCAGCTCTAGGGGGATGACTTCCTATCTGAACTGTTCAAAAGACAGAAAAGGTCACCCACAAACAGTGTTAGTTTCCTTAATAGATGTGACTAGGTCCTGCTGATTAATAAGAAAAGCCACTGCACATACCCCCTTGCAACCACAATGGGGAATATACAAAACTTGCCTGATTTCACCCAAATTATGAGAGAAAATGTTTTGGTGCATATTCCAGCAACATTTTGTAAAAGCCTGGGAAAAATAGCAGAACATCAATTCTATCCTCAAAGTTGCATCTATTTTGATGTATCGGAGAAACCCGATTAAAGGCTTGTCAATGTGTTGGTGGAAAGCCTTCCATGTCCATTCCCTGATGAGAAACTATATCTCAGCGTTTTGCCATTCCAGTGGAAAATTGACAACACAATGTATACGTTTTTCAGGCACTCTGTAGTCAAGCAATAGGGAATGCAAAACATTGTGCAGGGAAAGAAGGATAGCCATCTGAATAAAATGAGATTTTCCCTGAGTAGAAACTGGGAGAGGTTTTCAATGATCACGCACTTGGGCAGCATCTTGAAAGATTATCTTGAACTTTAAGCTTGCAAGCAGGCAGGATTAGCAGAAAGAACAATATACCCATTCATTAAAAGACTCTCCCTATGTTAAGGGCGAAATAAATGATCGATTTGGTCTTTTCTCTGTTCAGAATATAACCAGAAGCTCCCCCAAATGATCAAATAAAATCCATATTGTTAGGAATAGAGCCAAGTAGTTTTGATGAGTACACAAGAACATCATCCATGTAAAAAGCGTATCTAATCTCCGTCCTTGTCAGAAACCTGTTCATCTTGACTAATGAGCTGTGCAAATGGTTCTCAGTACAGGGCACACAATGGTGGAGACATGGGGTAACCAGGACTTGTTCCTCACTTTATAGGTTTGACCTGCTGTTTCTACAGACTCTGTGAACCTGTGAATGCATTGTGTACGTTTTACTTATTGCATAGCTGAATTGGCTCTATTGTCAACAGATCTTAGAGCTAGTTTAGCCCCAATCTATTTACCATTGCATTGGAAATACACAGCCTTACAGGATGATGTTCATGGAGCGAGGACAAAGGCCTATGTCCTGGGGCTTCAGCGTCTTCCTCACACCTGGCTGTGTATGCTAGTGAATTTATTGCCCATGCCAACAGGGCAATAATGACTCTTATGTGGCCCTGAGCCCTCCTTCTGCTTCTCACTTTTCTCGGGCCCATAAAATGGGGTTGCAGGTAAATATGAGGGCATATTTGCTGTTGGGACGGGCTGCAATACTTAACTATCCCCCTTTTGCAACTGCGTGGTCTGCAATAAAATTTCCAAAATTACATATGTTCTAATGATTCTAATGACCTGCCACTTAACCTGCTTTGGTCACAAAAAATCTGCTTGTCGACTACTACTTTGCTAAAAAAAAAATCAAAAAGTGATTCCACTTGGTGAACGGTCTTGACGTCATGTCACTTCATAAAATGTAGATGCTCACATCTGATTTTGACCCCTTTCCTCTATCTAAAAGTGTTGACAAAGTCTGTAGTTTTGGCTGATGTATCAGCATTGGCATCATATCTTCAGGGTCTCAAACTGTTCGGTGTGACCCATTTTTCTGTTTTAGCACAGTAATGCCAGAGTTAAATATTTCCAATTTGTATGGCAGTGACAAATTCAATTTTCCCCAGCTGACACAGAAGTGCGGGATTTGATTATGCCCAGCTAGCACCGTAACCGCAGATTTCATTATGTCCACTTAACACACCAGTGGCAGTTTCCACAATGCCTAGTGAACAGAGGATAAACTCACTTAGAGTGAATTAAGCTCACTTAGACTGAATCCAAATTTCCCATAATGCACACAAAGGACAAATTATATTATGTTCATTTAGAAAAGATATGAGAAACTGCCATTTGGCAAGGGTGTTTAAGACCTGGTGTTTTACTTTATTCATTATAAAAGGATGCAGATAGTTCCATCTCAGAAAGGGTGTCTGCTAACCAGTCCTGCTTCCAGTAAGCTCCATGCCAAAAGCATAACATAGACCTGTGTCCCCTTACAACAGTCTTCTTATCTGTAGCTTCAGATCCCCAGTGGCACAGAGCAGGTTCAGACGCCACACTTAGCCTGTTTGACAGCTGCCATGCCTGCCAAGGCCCTGCAGTGCAGAGGTTGCATTTAAGTTTACACCTCTGTTCCAAATTCCATGGGCTTATAATAAACCCCCACCTAGGGACAGGATAATCTGAAAGTCCAAGCCATAGCCTGTGGTGTATGGTGGTGGAGGTTTTACAGAAGCATACACATGTCAGCACTGTGGGTCCAGTCCCGCTACATAGAGAGTTATGTCTATTCTGGTCAGACATCCGGTCCCTGCCAGTCAGCACGACCCTATATTTATGCCTGTGCCTCTCCTTTGATCCTTTGTGCGGTTGCCATCTCTCCAGTGAAATCGCTCAGAAGAGGATGTTGTGGGAAACAAGAATAAAAGGGCACACCCTACACACAAAAGTACTAGCCTCAGACCGGGGTATTGCATACTAAAGGGCCATTGATGCTATGGGTCTTAGTAGGGGGCAGAGTTAGTGTAGTCAGTGGGAGCTCAGCACAGTTGGAGAAAGGTTTCACCATCTTGTTTCTCACTGTACCATTTCTTTGTTTCTGTCTGCTCCACTTCCTTTAGCACAAAGCACTTTAGGTAAGATGCAATGATTTTGTCTGTTAAAGAGGGGGTCTCCCACACTTTTGATTCATCTCTGGATTTTAATACTTCAAGAACAATTCATTTGGACCCAGTTGGGAGAGCAGTCTTTTCCAAAGTTCTCCAGTTGTGAGGTGAAAGAGATGGTCCTAGGCAGAGGCCCGCTCTGCTCGCTAACCATCCGAGGGCACATTGGGGTGACTTGCTGCTCTACAAAGGCCTGTCTACCAGATATACTGGTACCCAGGACCTCACTGAAGCATTTAATTCATGTGATCATTGCGGAAGTACATATGCAGCTCAGAGATTTGAATATGCTGTAGTAAACCAGCTCCACTCAATGCAAGCGATCACGACGATCTAAGCAGCAATAATACAGGTGAGCGCTATTTATATTATATTTTCCCTTACAAACACACCCGCCATGTGATGAATATTAAACACCAGCGTGTTGTTTTTATACCTGCAGGACCAAGTGTACTGATTTGCTTTATATGTAAACCGATCTTCATGGTTGTCTGCCTTCATGAGAGCCACAGTTGTTCTTGTGAAACATTTGGGAAAGCATAAAGCGCACAGAAACATAGGTGCGAACCCTATACAATGATGTTCCACCCATCTCGCTCACTCTGCACCTGACACTAAATGCAAGTTTATTTGTTGTCTTATGATAACGCAGGACTGACAATCTTGAACCATCTAAGTTAAGAAATGGCTACTCAGAATTCCAAGTGCTCTTACAACTCCATTATAGTAGAAGTAAGTTACAACATTCGCTGTAAGATCACCATGACTTTTTTTTTTAATAAAAACTGAGTGATAAAAACACTGTCTCTGCTATTTTCCTTAGAACTAAATAAATAATTGTTTCTTGCAATTTGGACAGATGTCAGAGAAGACTAAGAAATCTGATGATGACGGCTCCATACATTTTTTTTCTCATTTTTTAAATTTTATTTTCAGTGTATGCAAGTTATTGACTTAGTCCTTTAATTAAAACCCTTGTTTAGTATTGCACCTAGCATCAGACAGTAAACGCATAATTCTATTAGTAAAATGATTCCAATAGTATTAGGTTAATTGTAATATTGTATTTTAATACAGCATGTGCGTTGCACGTGTAGTATAGAACAATTGAGCATGCAACTTAACAGTTATACCTATTTCAAAATGGCTAATCGGGTGAACGCTGAAGATTGTATTTTTTTATTTCTCTAAAATTTGAAAAGACCCAAGATGGTCCAGAATGCCAGTTAACACACAGCCATGTTAAGGTTCCTCCTCACGCAGAGAGAAGCAGTTTACCAGCAGACAAGTTCTTTTTTTTTTCATGATTGTTGCTAAAGACTTATATTTGTGAGAAAAATAAAGGAAAGCTCTACTTGGCCTTATTACTAAGAGGGGTTTTGCTGCCTCAACTTATTACTAAGGATAAGTCAGGATGTACGTAACCAAAAGTCAACCATCCTGTCAAAACCTATCTCCTTCCCGTACACTTGTAACTAAACTAAAAGGTTGGTGAGTCTTCTTTTTTTTTATTTTACTTTATTTTACTTGTGCTTGGCATATAGAAACATACATGGACAATGCAAAGCGTAGTATTCTTGCATCAGAGTACAAACTGAAAACAGAGCAGAAAGGCTGACAAGATTTCCTACAGTGTGTAATACAGTTGTTCCTCCTGTAAGGATATTTGGCGTGTTACAGCACAGAGTACAGCACTACTGCACAGGTAGCATTTTTTTTTTTTTTTGATGCAGCACCAAATGCCTATGGTGGACCCAGATTAATGCTATATGTGTTACCAGATTAACAAGAAAAGACAGGCTATTCAGTCAAAAAACGATTTTAACATATAAGATGCAAATCTATTTTTACAGTTAAAAGCACACGTGCACATTCAAAAATGCACACTATTTTTCACCTGAAATGCCTATGGTGCGAGAGACATATTTGAAAATAATAACTAACCTTACTGATAACTAACCTGACTAATGAAACATAATCCACTAATAAAAATGTGTCTCTACTGCAGAATTAGGCCTATTCTGAAAGTGAACTTTTAAACGCACATCCATTTTTTTTTTCTCCTCTCTGCTGCCCTGTCCACATAATTACAGGAAGCAAAAGAGCTCGAAAGAACAGGAAATCAGTCGGTTACAAAGTATTACTATAAAAATGAGCCATTGTGTAGAGAAGGAGGAGATGGCATGATTGATTCTGATTGGAGCAGCGTCATAGCAAGTATCATGCTAGAAGGAGTGATCAGAGTTTTGCTGGGGGGAGTTGGAGGAGAGAGAAGGGCAGTCAAGATTTGGCAGAGCTGGGAGAAAGACCTTTTCCTGGTTGGAGCATTCCTATCTGCAAAAGCTGAGAATTCCAGGCAATGACCCCGGTTTGAGAAGGCAGGCGTTCCTTTTTACTGGGGTTAATCTTCAAGGGAGCCACATTCAGAAAGAGAACAGCCAAAGAAAACTCTGAACAGATAAGGTAATTACATAAGTGTGGGAGCTGAGTGTGTACGAGACGATAATGTTCAGTAGGAAAGGAGATTCCGGTGCCTTAATCACACGTTAATGTTGCAAATGGTGTTCTGTTCTCCGCCAAGTTTTTTTTCAGAGTATTACAGACAATGCTGTTAATGTGCTGTTTTATTTATTTCTGTAAAGAGTGAGATCGTGTTTAAATAATACTTTTATAATACAGAAAAATACTTGAAAGCAGACAGGTGGTGTGTCTTCTATTTACCAATACAGTGCTGATGATGAGGGGAGATATTTAAACAATACAATTGTCATTTTAAGACAGATGTGTGCATGACATATTCAGTATGGAGAGTTGAGAGTGATTGTTTGTAGTATAGCTTGCTGGAGGTACATGAGCCAATGGGAAGAGAGACTCTCTGAACATAGTTCCCTACCGTATATAAGGTAGTGGAAATTACCACAAAATTACCACATATAGCTCTCTGTCGTAAATAAGTCAGTGAGATCGCCCATGGTGGCACACTAACACTAACACTGAAAATGTGGTATTCCTAAAATGTAGGTCTGAGGTCTCTCTAGTGATTACACGAAAAATCTAAGCAAAGATAAGGGATTCTGGACATTGGGGCCACAAATAAAACAAGGGAATTATGCTCACCAAAATACCACCAACCACGTATACCAAATATGCATGTCTGGGTGCTGAAATAATGCATGTCCACTGTATTATTGTTGCACTTGGCCAAATCTGAATACAAAGAGTGATTAATGCTAAGTTATTTTTCGGCGATAATAAAATACCGTCAGGCCCCAAATCTCCACAAAATACCCTACATATTTATGGTGCGTTGCAGGCCGGGAAAGTGATCATAGAGTACCTACTGGGCGTGGCAAGCGTGTCTCACACTGCCATTTGCACATTAAAGGGAACCCATTTTATAATAGCAGTGTGCCACTAAAAACGAATTTCAGAATGTCACAAAGGGAAACCACATTCTCAGATCTAGTGCAATATTTAGAGGCAAAGTTGTTTGCACATGGGAATTGGTCATCGAATAGCACGTTGGAATGGAGTAACCGCATTCAGGGTGAGGTGCAGAAAGAAAAATTAGACAATATTTTTGCAGAAGGCAGCATAATTCAGGTCTGCCTTACAAGATTATTGAATGCAGCCGATAAAAGTGCAGAGAAAGACTGTTTAATACGGCTATGCGGCAAAATATGGTTTATTTTAAACAAGTCCCTGCGAATGCAAGAGAATGATACTCAGCTAATTAACAGGTTAAAGACTGAATTAGAGGGGGCAAGTAAAAATCAGGAAATGTTGAGAGCAGAATTGGATGTATGCCAAAAAGACATGCAATTAAAATGCAGAGACTTTGATACTCAGTTATCCAAAAGCAAGAAACAATTTGAAGATAGTGAGCAAGAATTGGCACACTTAAAAGCCTTAGTGGATCACATTAGGCAGGATAAAGATGAGGTTGTTTCAGAAATGCAGATTTTACAAAAAGAACATTGTGAAAAAGAAGGTGATCTCCAGAGTGCAGAACAAGAAATGATTAAAATGATTCAAGAAAGAGACAAGAGAAATAAAGAGTTCAATGAATGCCAAATGCAAATGTGCGACATGCAGGAGGTGATTAATAAGATGAGTGATGAAAATAATTATTTGCAAAATGAAGCAACCAGACTCCTTAAAAAGTGTAAGGACTTAGAACAGCAAATGTGCATTCCCAGGTCCCAGGAGAGGCGGCAGGGTACCACATTCAATGGAGTGGAGGTGAATTCTAGCTCTGCCCAAAGAGCTAGTGCTCCAGTGACTGGGCCGGTGACTGAACTTGGTTGCAGCGCCCTTGGGGGATTTGATACTCCCATTGGGGGCAGCCACCAATCTCATACACCTGAAAACAGGATTGAATCACAAAATAGTGCAATTCCATGCATTGCAACAAGTAGCCCCATAAAAATAATGAAATCCATTAAAGCCCTGATCAAACCATTTAAAAAGGGAGGTGAATGCTGCATTGAGGATCACTTAGAAGCGGTACATGACATTTTTAAAGCACTCCAGATACCTAAGGAACAGTACAGACAATATTATCATTTAACTTTAGATGCCCTGACGGCCAGCATCATAAGGGGATTAAATGAACAGCAGAATATGACCTGGTTGGAGTTTGAAAAAGAAATTAGGCGTCATTTTTCTCCTTTTCAATCATTGCAGGAGGCAAAGAAAGTCGCGTACACAATTACTGCTGGATCTAATATATCCCCTCGCCAATTTTTACAAGGCTTAAAAAGAGCATTTTCTCGCTTTGATGTATCTTTTGACTCAAATTCCAATGAGTTTAAAACTGCATACTTCTATGGGCTACAGAAAGACATCATATCCCAATTGGTCTGTGAATTTGACCGTGACAAGTCCCTTGAATGGATTGTACATCAAAGCACAAAACTATATGAGGTACTCTATTGTCAGGGTAGAGAAAGTGATAAAATGAAAGATACTAGACCTAAATCTAAATAACCCTCAGCCACAGTAATGGAAATCAGGTCAGCCAAAATGTCCCTTGAGTCTGCTCAAAGCCAAGGTAAAAATAATGTGACACCTGAACAAAGGGGTAATCAACAAAGATCGCCATTTCCTGTACCAATGTTACAATCACATGATCCTAGTAATAGAGAGAGCTACATCAGCCCTAGGTATTTAGGGGACAGACCCCGGGTAGGATATCGGCCTGATATGGCAGGTATGAACAATAACCAGAGACAAAATCAAGATCAAAGAAATGATGGTCCCTACCAGTCGTTGGGGACACAGAGCAGATTTGATCCCAGCACCATGATATATGGTAACCAGGATAGGCCCCGATATGTGGATCGATTTACTGATAATGGAAATCAACATAGGGGCCAGTACCCACAATCTGAGAGACAGGACATGAGGCAAAACGTGAACTACAGTCCACGCCAGTACAATGATTCCCCACCAGGGGACTATAATCAAAGGATGGGTGCAACCCGCTCCCCTCCACAAATGAATCAAGAGTTCAGAAACCATCCCAACCGACATCAATCACCTGAGAGGTATCAGAATAGATCCAATCAGGGGGAAAACAACCAATATCGACCTAGGCCACAGAAAGAGGATCCTAGAGAGATGGAAAGGTTCCAGTGCCTTGAGGCCCAAGTGAAAATGTTAGCTGAGCAAATAGGAAAGCTCTATACAGTGCAAAAACAACCTTCCAAAGAGGGGGCTGATGGCCATAGCAATGACCGGGGGGCTTCCGAAAAGTGACTAAGTACTCATGATAACTGCAGTGCCAAAATGACAGATTGCTCTGATATAATTTTGCATAACGACTCTGAGATGCCTAATGGATTAAAAATGAAAGTACCAGTAAATGAAATTGTGACAGAAAGTGCAAATACTTCTAAAAAAGAGGTACGGTTTAACTTAGAGCTAAATAAAACAGTAAAGATTTGCACAAATGAAAAAGAAACATTAGGAATTCCAAAAGAACAAAGGAACAGATTTAAGAAAAATGACTCATGCATGGGGAATACCAGTGAACAGGGAGTAAGTGGGGATGCTATAGCTCCTTCCCTGGGCAAGCAAAACAATGACCAAACACAGACAGAAAAAGGAAATACTCACAAGGAGGGTACAAGTCAATCACCTGAAGAATTCTTTGAGCCACATATTTTTGAAGAGGCTGAAAGGGCTGCTATTACACTAAATGATCACAGATGCACAGAATTAAAAAATGACAAATTGCTGAATGATGTTGTTACACATGTTCAGTTGGAGGATTGTAATGTGGTCTCTGATGTTACCCAGATGGATGGGCGAACAGTGGCTACACTCCAAAAAACCTCTGAACATGGAGAAATGAATAAAATCTCTCGCACAGAAATGGGTAAAAAGGAGGGAAAAATGTCTTTTCATTTACCAATGTGCTTAGCCAAAAGTGAAAAAGACCTGAGAAAGGTGAGCCCTGAAATCAGTAAGAATTCACATTTCTTATGTGTATTAGAGGAAGTTGAGGACAGATATTATGCACCCATCACTGTAGAAGAAAAATGCCACACCTTTGCTATGATTGACACTGGCGCACAGGCCACAATTATGTCCAAGGAGCTGGTAAAGAGTATCAATGAAGGGAGGCCTCCACAGAGTCAGATCACAGTGAAGGAAAATCAAGGCCCAGTGCATAACTTTAATGGGGAGGAGGTGCCCATCATAGGTGTAACTGAGGTTGACATAAAAATAGGAAAGCACAGAATGAAACAAGAGGTATTGATCACATCTATTTGTGAAATTCCATTTCTGATGGGGACAGATTGCCTGAAAAGATTGTCTCCTCTCATAGATGGGGTGAATGGAGTGCTGTGGTCCTTAACCAAAAAACCATTGAGGCCTAAGAAACTAAAATCACAAAACAGCAATATAAATGAATGTCACACCGTTGCCAAAACAAATGATGCTGTGGAGGTATATCTCCAGAATAGCTGCATACCTAGTGTCACTGTCATATTAATGTGTCAAGACAAAATACAGAGCGACAATGAAAAACTACCTGTACAAATATACTTGGACCCAAGGAAAGATTGGCAGACTGCCATAGATGAGCACACATTATGTTTTTATCTAAAAGAGAAAACGTGCAAACAGAATATTGCTCCTAAAACAGATTCAGAAAAACACATTACCACTCTGGCAGAAATACACATGGAAGATGAGCAACCATGGGTTCATGTTGGTATAAATGATTATCTTAAAACAATAAAAGCCACTTTAGCGCTTGAACATGAAAGGAGTTTCATTAATGAGAAATTGTTGCAAAAAATTATGGAGAGGGAAGAAATTCCGAAATTTAGGATTAAAAACCAATATGTTTCTGGGTTGGACAGTCCAGACTTTGAAAACCGAATTGCAGGCAGGTGCATGCTTAAAATTAGCATTGGGCAGAAAACAATTTACCATAATGTATGGATAGTGAGTGGAGCACAAAATGAATTTTACATGGGAAATGACATCATGCACAGAATGTGTATGGTGTTAGATTTCCTTAATCAAAAAATATGGTCACACCTAGGTGGTCCGGCACCTGAGTTTGAAGACAAAAGAAGGGCTTATCATTGTGCACAACTGGTTCCTTATGCAGTCGAATTACAAATGAGGAAAAATACTATTATTCCTGCATTTACAAAACAGTTTGCAATAACACTGAAATGCAAAAATGGACAGCAGATGAAAGGCTCTGATGCATTTGTATGCCTGAATGAATCCATAAAACAGCAAGGCCTGGATTATGAATACATTCCATTGGTAGACATTGGTGAGGGATCTGTAAAAATCATGGTAAATAATAAAGGTTGTCAGGATATTCATTTAGAGGAAAACTCCCCATACAAAAATCACATTATACGGCAGATTTAAATAACATGGTGATTGGGAATATTCCTGAAAAATATGTAGATGCCAAGGGCGAGTTGCCAGAACACCTGGACTCTCAGCCCAAAGGAATATTTAAAATTCATTCTGTGTATCCTTATGATTCAAATGAGACGGTGTGCTGCCATCAAGAGGATTGCATAATATTTAATTTAAATGAAAATGAAACAGAAAATCAGCCCATTGAAGTGGAAGCTGATATGCCAAAATATTTAAAAGTGGCAGCTTTACAAAAAGACACAGCCACACAGTTAGAAGAAAGCGCCGAGATTCCCTTACCAGAAGATTTTCCAGAATTTTCCAAAATGGTAGAAGAGCAGATCTCCTTAGCGGATGCATGTGAAAGCAATGAAGAGAGGGACAATCTGAGGGAGATATTTATGGAGTTTAAGGTTGTATTTGCAAAAGATGCTTATGATTGTGGTTTAACTGATTTACATGTGGCCACACTGCCAGAAGGGTGTAGCAGAAACCCAGTGTTTGTACGCCAGTATAGACTACCGCTGGCATGTTTAGGATCATTGGCAGAGATTATTAAAAATTTGGAATCACGGGGAATCATCAGGCCCATTCATAGCACATCCAATACACCTATTTTAGGTGTATTGAAGCCAAATGGTCAATGGCGGCTATGTGCAGACTTGACAGTGTTAAATAAAAGAGTACCAATATCTAGATGGCCACTGCCATTCATTGATCAGGGCCTAGCTCAGATACATGGTTCAAATGTATTTACCACATTAGATCTCACCTCTGGATATTGGTGCGTGCCATTGGCAGAGGAGATATAGAATTTTATTTTCCTTTACATTTGACAGGACTCAATATGCCTGGCTTAGAGCTCCGTTCGGGTACATCAATAGTGGGAGTGAATTTGGCATATTTTTGAGAAAGGCCATGCCGGATGCAGCGGAAAGAGGAACAATAGTTTATGTGGACGATGTCCTGATAAAAAATGAAAGTTTGAAAAGCCATTTTGATGAAATAAGACATGTACTTGGCCAATTGCAGAAAGCAGGCGCCAAAGTATCTTTGCAAAAAGCACAATGGTGCAAGAAAAAAGTGAACTTTCTAGGGCATGAAGTGACTGAACATGGGCTAAATCCACAAAAGAAGAAAATAGAGGCCATACAAAGATTAAAAGATCCTAAAAATGTGAAAGGAGTAAAAAGTTTATTAGGGATGACCGGCTATAACAGAAAGTTCATTGAAAATTATGCAGAAATCACTCAACCATTGACTAAACTGCTTCAACTGAATACTCCCTGGAAATGGGAAAAAGGGAAGTCTGATGCAGTGGCTAAATTAAAGGAATGTCTTGTAAAGGCACCATGTTTAGCATACCCCATAAAGGACAGGGATTTCTTTATAGAAATAGGTTTTTCTGAACATTGTATGTCAGCAGTGTTATCACAAAAACACGATTTGAATCACAAAACCATTGCATATGCAAGTAAGGCATTTTCCCAAGTTGAAATGAAATTTAATGAATGTGAAAAGGCCCTATTAACCACTGTGTGGGCGCTACAACATTTCCGCCCCATTGTTCAGGGAGAAAAGGTGATTATTGAAACAAATCATCAACCTTTGCAATTTTTAGAGAGTAAAAGAATTAGATCAGGCAATCTAGCACAATCCAGAATCACTTCATGGACGCTGGCATTACAAGGTTTTCCCGTAGAAGTGAGATATGGACAAAATAAAAAGAGCCCAATTGCTCAAGGGTTAGCTGACTTACATGACTGTGCAGCTGAACAAATAACAAATGAAATGGAAGTGGAAACTAGTTTGCAAGAATTTGAACAATCACCACACAAAGCTTTTGATGAAAAAACATGCAAGGATTTGCCAACTGTATATGTGGATGGTTGTGCTTTTCACATTGAAAATGACAGTAATAAACAATTAGTGGCAGGAATAGGAAATGTCTGGTTGAAATGTGAAGGCGTTCCCAGTATAGGGATGAGGATTGGAGATAGGAGCAGTCAGGTGGCGGAATTGGCAGCCATTTATAAAGCAATTGCTACTGCAGTTGATAAAAAGTTCAGTGAAATTGTCCTGGTGACTGATTCTGACTATGCACGGAATAGCTTTGTGGAGTATTTGCCTGGTTGGAAAGCAAGAGGCATGGTTAAATACAACAAAAAGCCACTTAAACATGGAAAAATGATACAAGCCATAGACAAATTGGTGTCAGAAAATAATTTAACAATATAGTGGAGAAAAATTTGTGGGCATTTAAAAACACCAGGAGAGGATAAGGAGGGAAATGATAAGGCAGACCACCTGGCTAAGATTGGGGCTGTGATGGGAGAATTGCTACCTATTGATTATTTAATGGGTGAAATACAAATTGATGCAGTCACACGTTCTAAAGCACCAAAGGAGGTAGATCAACCGGTGGTGCAGTGGAGTCATGACACGCCAGACCAAGATTTGATTGAGGCACAAAAGAATGATCAATTTTGGGAATCTATTAAAATCATTTGATAGACCCCGAACAAAATCCTTTAACAGAAAATGATTGTATGGGAAAAGAAGAGATGAGGGTGTTATTAAAGAACAAAACACGAATTAGATTACAGGATGGACTCATGATTAGAGAGTCCATAACAGGGCAAATACAGTGGGTAGTACCCCTTTCATTCAGAGGACTAATCCTACACCATGCACATGATGCCATAACTGCAGGCCATAGAGGTTCACAAAAAACATTAGAAATACTAAAAGATTATGCTTACTGGCCACATATGTCCCAAGATGTGGAATTATATACTAGAGGATGTCTAGTATGCGCCCAATTTAAACCTGCTTCACCAATGCATAGAGCACCATTGATGAAAAGAGGCCTAACTCTCCCATGGTCAGATTTGCAAATAGACTATGTAGGTCCTTTAAAAAGGTCGAGCAGGGGGCACCGTTATATTTTGAGTGTGGTATGTTTGATGTCGAAGTGGATTGAATGCATTCCTGCACCAGATTGTAGTGCGCAAACAGCAGCCACATTGCTGGTGAACCATGTGTTCTCAAGGTTTGGGTTGCCACAAAGAATTGAGTCAGACAGAGGAAGTCATTTCACAAGTACTCTAATGAGTAAGGTATGGCAAATACTTGGTGTGAAAAGGAAACTACATATCGCATATCGCATATCGGGCGGCGTCTTCAGGTACAGTTGAAAGAAGCAATAGGTCTGTTGTGGATATTTTAAAGAAATTTGTGGCAGAAGCAGGTTCGATCTGGGATTTACGTTTACCATTGGTTTTGATGGCAATCAGGTCGACTCCTGCCAAAGCAACAGGTGTTAGCCCCCATGAGGTCTTAACAGGTAGGAAAATGGTGTTACCACAACACCTACTATACAGAACACATGAGCAAACCCTTGTGAGTGCATCCACAGTTCATGAATATATTGATGAACTGAGGAGGCATTTGCAACATGCATTTGCTTTTGTGCAGAGAAATCTGGAAAGAGCTGCTGACAGTGCAAAATCGTATTATGATAAAAAGACATCAATAAAGGAATACAGTGTAGGGGATCAGGTATACAAGTTTCATTTTGGAAAAAGTAAACAGAAAAATTCTAAATTTCTAGCAGCCTGGCAGGGGCCATTTCGAATTATAGATAAGGTCTCTCCTGTAGTGTATAAAATTTTGAAAAATGAAGGTGAAACAGCAATAGAGCAGTTTGTCCATGTAAATCAAATCAAACCATGCCATCCCAGACATGAGATCAGGCAGCTTGAGCATGTAGAAACAGATAAAGTCCCTTGAACACAAAAAGAGAAAATAAATGGGTGTAATCAGGAGGCAGTGACAAAGAAGTTAAAAAAGTTGATTGTTATGATGGTACATAAACACTGTAATATATGTAAAAATATATAATATAAGTAAATAAATAAATAAATAAATGCACATATAATGGAAGCTCATGGTTGGTGTGCAGAGAGAAAATGTGTTAAATATTGAATGCTGTTTTATATCTGCTTGTTTTCTTTTAACTTGTGTTTAATTTCAAGCAAAAAAAAAAAAAAAATTGCTACCTGTGCAGTAGTGCTGTACTCTGTGCTGTAACACGCCAAATATCCTTACACTCCCTTATCACAACATCAAGTCACCCTGCTAGTGTTATCATATGCCATTGTCTAGCGCTGGCTGTTCCTTCTGCGAGTCATTAAGGTAAACACGAAACTCACACCATGCGTCGCTGGGCCTAGACGTACGTTGCATGGTGGATATATACAATTCCTCAAAGTCTTCTGCCCAGATCATGTTGGAAAACTATTCTCGTTCTGTAGGTGGACCAGCCTTTTTGCAACATTGCAGTAGACTGTGTTTGGCAATCACACATTCAGTGTTTAGAAAGGCACAAATATGTTTTTTCCTGGATGTTCTCCCACAATCCAAACATTGATTCTACAGGGGAGTATGCGAGTGGGCACTGAACTATCTCTGCTAGTGTATCAAGCACTTGTTTTCAGAGGTTCTGAAGTGTAACAGCTCCACAGCATATGTAAGTGACTGGCCCCTTTGCTTTTACACCTGGGGAACCGACTAGTCTGGTCTGGGTATATCCTCTGAAGCTTATCGGGTGTGTAATATAACCTGTTGAGCATTTTATACTGAATGAATTTGGACCTGAAGTTTAGGGATACAGATTTGGTTAGTGAACACATTTTATACCATTGCACATCAGTAATTTCTATTTCCAGTTCCTCTGCCCATTTATCTCTACCCGGGGGTACCTGCTCACCAGTTTGATCTATTATCATCTTTTACAGTGTTTCAAGTATTCTACTGAATCCATAAGAATGACACATGTACCTTATGAAGTCATTATCCACTGGTTCTACTGGGTATGAGTCCTACCATCCAGACACTGCCACATGCATCCTATAGAAATGTAAGGTGCCGATCATGGAATTTCTGTTTCCCTGCTTCCATGTCTGCTTGATAATGAACGTCCCATCTGGGAACAAGTAATCTACGGCGCGGTTTCCTAAAGCTTACCATCTCCAGATAAGCGTGTTATCCCACGTGGGTTTCAAACCAGGGTACTTCCATATTGGTAGCCATTTGTAATAAGGGCGGGGATGCCCCTGCGCGTTTAAATATACCTTGCAATGCACGCAGTGTCATTTGCAATGGATCAAAGGGGCAGTCGTCAATGTATTTTCCATCCAACATCAGAGTTCTGATATCAGACTTGCCAGCTGCCCTATGTTCCAAATGTACATGTGGAGGCAAACCCTCCGTCCCGTACCAATATTTTGAAAATTGTGCTTGAGCCGCAAGCCAGTATGCTTCACAATTCACAAATGGGTGCTATAAATACCTCTTTCTCATACGGTAATGCCATGTAGACCCAATTCTTGTGAACTGTCCCAGAGTGCCATAGAAACTGTGCTAGTGTACCGTGAAGTTTGGTGAAGTACTCCTTGCCCGGCCATATGGGCACATTTGCAAACAGATACAATAATTTGGGCAGGAGTATCATTTTGACCAGTGCTAGTTTGCCCGCCAGCAAGAGTGGGGCGGAACGCCAGTGGGATACCTTCCCTGCCACATATGTCTCATGCGCTGTATAATTGGGGGTTAGTAAGGATTCTAGCCACCAGGATCCCCAAATAGCAAAACCCGTCCAGTGACCACTTCAGAGAATATACCCTAGTAGGCTTATTTGTCTGTTCCGTAAGGGGAAATATTTCCGATTTGGAATAGTAATTTGCAAAGCCGGAGGAGATCCCAAACTCTGTTATGTCCTGTATTATCGAGTCAAGGTTTATATTGGGATCCCTAATGGACAGTAGAACCTCATCTGCCTATAGCAAAATGATGTCCGGTGGGCCAAGCAATCTGATTCCCCTGTTTCTGTGTCCCTTGTGAACCATATCCGTGATGGGCTCAATTACTAGCGCAAATAAAAAGGGGATGGGCAACCCTGCCACGTGCCCCTCTCCAACCGTATTGCATTTGATAGTTGTGAGTACACAAGCACTTTGGTCAGCGGGAGTGTGTATAAGAGATTAATAGATCTGAACATATTCTCTCTTAGGCCACACTTCTCAAGAATAATGAACATGTACTCCCACAAGACAATATCAAAGGCCTTCTGCGCATCTACGGCCACGGCTACTGCCATGGTATCAGATTTTAGGTGTGCCAGGATGTTAAACAGCCGACAGATGTTGAAACCCGTGGATCTTCCTGGTAGAAATCCTGCCTCGTCATTATGTACTAAGTGCGGCATAAGAGAAAGAATTCTGTTTGCAATAATTTTGCCATACATTTTAGTATCAACATTAATTAATGACAGAGGCCTGTACGACCCACACTCATTGGCCGGTTTGCCAGATTTTAGGAGAACTGTTATGGTGGCTTCCTGCAGCGTGTCAGGCAGAACTGAGCTCCTCAATGCCTCTTCCCACACATCCATTAAGTGGGGAGCCAATATTGGGCTCTAAGCTACATAGAACTCAGTCGTTAGGCCATCGTGCTCGGGACCTTGCCCCTTGGAAGTTCCCCTATCACTTGGAGAATTTCCTTTATCGTGAACGGGCATTTATTTTTTCCTTAGAAATCTCTGATAATCGAGACAGAGGCAACCCTTCCAGTAATTCAATAACACGTGACCCACACAATGGGGATGCCCTGTACAAAGTTGCATAAAATCACTCAAATACTTCTGGTATCTCTTGATTGGAGTGTTTACTTTCTCCCCGTTCAATCAGCACCCCTGCCACATACCAGGAATCATTTTCGCCCCCACCAATTGGGCTACTGTCCTAGAGGGACGTTCACCCTCCCCATAACGCTGTGCTGCTACAGGTCGTGCAAAATATTTCACCTCCCTATGTGCATGGGTTCTGAATTGTTCTAGTTCAGAGTGTATCTCACCCATAGTTGTAGGGTCAGGATCAACTGCATATGTGTTTTCTAATGTTTTTAGTCGGTGCTCACAATTGTCCAGATCCCATCTAATAGTTTTAAGGACCCCAAATTCATAAGATATTGCCATCCCTCTAATGAAAGCCTTGAATGCTTGCCATAGCATACCATATGGTGTATCGCCAGGCTTGTTGTGATGAAAATAGGTGCATACGTCCTCTTCAATTTCTGCTCCAAACACCACATCCTGAAGAGTCTCTGACTTGAATTGCCACCATGTGGCGGCTTTTGTATCCACGCCCACAGAGATCGACATGGTGCCCGGGGAGTGATCTGAGAGCGTGTGAGGTAGAATAGCACATTGTAAAACCTTCCCTACCCAATATTTTGGGATTAGTATCAGGTCAATGCGGGAAGCCATGTCGTGGATGGAGGAATAGTATGTGTATTGGTGGTCATGTGGGTGTGTTATCCTCCAAATGTCCTGTATTTCCAGCCTGCCCATCTGATCAATTAGACTGTGATTAGCCTTGGATAGTGGTTTGGGGGCTGTCCCCATCTGATCCAGGTCCTCATCTAGTATGCAGTTCATATTGCCCACCCAGATCACCGGGATCAGTAATTGTGTGAAGATGGTATCAGCAATAGCCTTGTGGAAGTCACATGTGTCTACATTCACACCATATGTATCTACAAGCAGCATTTTTACCCCTTTCAGTACCCCATGCACCATCACATAGCAACCCTCTGGGTCGATACGGGTCCCTTTAAGGACACATTTAAGCATTTTATGTATTAGTATCATGACCCCCCTGGATTGAGTTGAATACACTGAGAAACAATTATTGGGACCCCATACGGGTGCAATCTGGAGGTTGATGGCCGCCATTTCTTGTGTCTCTTGCAGGAAGAGAGCATTGATCTTATGTCTTTTGGCACAGGATAGTATTTGTTGTGCCTTTGTATGGTTTCCCAGGCCCCTGAAATTCCAACTTAACAAATGAATCACCCCCATGGAGCCACTTTTTGATACCCAATCCACACAGAGTTTCTGCCACTACAACAGGGCAGCCCCAATACTCTGTCAACGTACAACATTGTCCACATTTGTCTGCCAAGGTACTCTAACTGGTTCCAACCCCTACCGCCCTCACCCTCACCCCCAAACAGGGCAATGACATCCCTCCCTTCTCAAACATTGTGGTTCGGCCCCAGAACTGGGCTAATCTGACAGCAACATAACAACTGAACAATGCATAACTGCATGGGGGAGCGGTTGCCTAACCTCTTTTATACCGCACAACCAACACACACCATCAGTTGACAGTTTAACATGTTACATTAGAACACCATAGACCCGTAGGGCAAATGCTTAGTCTCTTAGTCTAAGTGATAATTCTGCCTTCCGCACCATTTTCGTTGTTACGATGAAGGAGGGGGAATATGTGCTTCAATGTACGTAAAAGCCTCTGCAGGCAACATAAAGAATAGTGTCTTCCCCATGTGTTGAAATCTCAGTCATGGCGGGAATAGCATTATGTATTGTACCAACCTGCCCCTCAGTAGTGTCTTAACTCATGCAAATGTTTTGCGTTCCTGCCAGACCGCCATGGAGAAGTCTGGGTAAATGTGAATGATAGACAATTCACAGCGGAGTGGGCTCCTCTACCTGGCCAACTGAAGGATAAGGTTGCGGTTTTGATAATTCAGCAAGCGGACTAACACGGGCCTATGCAGGGCTCAAGACCTGGGCCTCACCACCAGCGATCTGTGAACGTGCTCCACAAAAAATTATGTTGAGAAAGGTGGTGCCCTAACAGTTCCCTTAGGGGGGTCTCGAACGTGACCTCCATAGGCCCCCTGCCAAATCCTTCTGACACACCCACCATACAGATGTAGTTATGCCTGAAGCTGGATTCAATGTTGTCACATTGCTGCAATGTTTGCATGTTTGGCGTCTCTGGACATGAAAATTACCTGTGATTTTAATTCCACAATGGCGTCTTCTGCTGTTCCGATTCATGTCTCTGCCTCCGTCATCCTGGTATTTTCTCGCTCAATTTTTTCACACAGGTTTGCACCTTGGTTTCGATGTTGTCAAGCATGCTAATCATAGTCGCAAGCCATTTTTGTTGCTGTCTATTATTTGGCGCAGATCAGGCATGCCCGGGGCTGTCTCAGCATTTTCTCCAAGGGCATTGCCCGCATCTGCTGCAGGTTTAGAAACCTGTCTAGTGAGGGGTTTGATGTTTCTTTGGTTTTTGTGCGCACCACTTCCCTTCGTCATTGTTGCTGTGAGAAGCCACCCGATACAGACACCTACCTCCAACAGACCTCACGGACAGGTCCTACAGTCTTTGATCCTCCAAAAGCAACACACGGGTCAGTGAAGACAGTGTAGTATAGTGGGGCACAAAGATATCCACTGATGCTCAGTTCAGTACAGCCCAGCCTCAGCAGCAGACCACGGAGAGAGGTCACAGCCACTGCACAATGTTTTTTTCCTCAACTAGATTTCACAGGGACACCTACCTTGTGCCTCCGCCTGTTTTTTTTTTACAGCGTCCCAGCCCGGCACACCCTCATATGGATCGCAGCTCCCAGCATATGCTGTTTAAAGGTCAGCTCCCACCACTAGCAGGAATGCACAGTTCTGTAACATATGCAGCATCATCATGCCTTAATAGTATTACTGGCTGCAACGGGGCCTTATCCCACATTCCCCAGCCCTCGGTGTACAGCCATGGCTTAATGAGGTTGAGGGATGGAAAGTTGGGTTCCATCCTTACCCGACGTAGATCAGCAAGATATTACCTCCTGCAGGGTGGGCAGGTGTGGTAGAAATGTTGGCTCTGTGCATGACGGGTGTGTAGAGTGTTCCGCCCTGCACTTCCCCTCCTGTGCCCACACCCGCTGTAGGGATTGCCTATGTGACGCTGCAACACAGAGGAACCAGGTATATAGAGTCTGGTCCTCAGTCACCGTGTGTGTATCGGCACGAGATCAAGGAGTCAGCATGACAGTGGGTGGGGTCTCGCCATGCAGTGTTGTACTGGAGCCAGATCTCACTCTGTTGTTGGCCACCGCTGCTATTTTAGCAGCAACGCGCTCAAGCAGCACACCATTGTGTGTCCCAACTGAGAGAGTGTGCAAGCCGCCTCAGTTCCGGTCTTGGTTTCAGGGGTTGTAGTGTAGCTCCCACTCCACAAGTTGGTCAATATGTGCCCAGGCTCTTCAGACACATCCTGCTCTGCTTTTCTCCTGCCACACAGCACATTTGTGGGTCGATGGTGCCGTTAACAACCATGGGTACAGTGGAGCTCAGAGAGGAGCAGGCTGCTGAACAGCGCCCCCCTGCTGCATACATTTTAGACATTACATATAGTCAATCTATATTAAATTGAAATGTGCCTGTGTGTTCTCAAAAAGGTACAGGATGAAACATGTTGGGCTGTTTTCTTCACACACAATGTAGACAAACGTCTCATTGCTGTTAATTGTCAAACTCATACTATTTAGCTGAGTGATACAGGCGATTTTTGACCTGAATGTGAACTTTGTTATATATATATATATATATATATATATATACATATACATATATATTTATTTTTAGATGTTTGCGATTAAAATAAAGTACTGTATATTTTTTCAAATTGAGGATTTACATTGTATAATTTGATACTCAATCCTACAAGACCATCCGAAAAAAGGTCTCATTTTATTTTGTGCATCAGTTATTCGGGGTGAACTTTTTTGTGTATTCCCCAAGTGTCTCTCTTTCTTGTACAAACGAAGATACAACACATTTACACCTCCTCTCCTCCACAAACAAAGATACAACACATCCACATATGTCAGCAACCTACAAGGTGCCTCGGCCACACTTTCATCAATACATCCATGACATCTGTGTCACACCTATGTTGCCCACTATTGTTATTCCCATATATACATCTGGGTCACACCTGACGTGCCCACAATATCCATACATTCTTTACTTCCTGCACACACACAAAACCATGATGTGCAATCATCTAATACGCAATACATCTATACTTTTGTGTCACATCAGCCTTGCCCACTATTGTTACTCATATGTAATATCTGGGTTACTCTTGTGTTCCCTGCTATTGTCGTCCATACAAATATGTTCATCAATACACCCACAGCTCGTTGGTCACACATATCCACTACATTAGAGCCTAACTTCTTCCGCAAATTACAAACACATATCCACTACAACAGCACCTAACTTAACATAACATAAAATAAGTGGTTTGCCATACAATGATTGCGCCACACATTGATTTCAGAAAAAATAAGTTTCTTTGTATTTAGTAATTTGTTCACATGGAAAAATATATATCAGTGAGCAAATTAAAAAGTTTTCCATTTAATGCCCTCTGGTTTACTTGCACGTGTTTCGGCTACTCAAGAGCCTTTTTCAAAACAAACAATTAGGGCAGTAAAGCATATCATTCTTGGTCATGTTCATATTTTTGCTCCATTGTCTTTCACAAAACGTCCCGGGTTAATCCCTTATGTCCGTTTCCTTCCAAGTTCCTCGCGTCGGCCTCGTGAACATGTGAACAAGTCACTAAATATAAAAGAAACTTATTTTTCACACTTTCCATGTGAACAAATTACTAAATACAAAGAAACTTATTTTTTCTGAAATCAGTGTCTGGCGCAATCATTGTGTGGCAAACCACTTATTTTGTTTCAAAAACCAAGGAGGTAGGGGATTGGTACCTCCAAAAATTATCACACGGATGCGACACGGCTGAAAGGCTCTAAAATAAATAAGGTCGCCAACAGAAGAAGTTGTACCCATTCCTATCCCCAAACAAATCTCTTTATTTTAACATAACACAACATTGTATCAATATACCCAGGACATTTGGCATCAATCCTTGCACTGGCAAAGCCAGATTAACACATCCATACTAATTGCCATTACGATGGCATTCTGCAACCCGTCCAAAACATGCAATACGCAGCAATGATGCACTGTACACATGCAGCACACATCATAATAAAGCCCCACGTGCCCATTAAAACTTCTTCAATTTAACACTTTCATTATTTGACTAGCTCGTACACACATATCTATCAACATCCAATACACATAAATCCCTATGGACATCTCCTGACAATAGTTGCAGCATTTTAGCTGGAACTCCATCATAGTTCAGCATTAAAGAAGAATGAGTCCAACTCCCTTGATACTAAGTGTCCATCTGTAAGCATTGAGCACTAACACATTGGTCATTTCCAACATAACGCTATTCATTCGATGATCCTGTAGAGAGCCTGGGAAATCGCCCAACTATTAAATGTCTTTAAAGATACCTCCTTAATACCTGTTAAAATTCCATAACTAGACTTCTCGTAAATACTGTCTCAGGGCCCATAACTTCCAATATGATATTCCGGAGTGGAAGCTGTACGGAAATGTTGTTGCTTTATCCATGTCACTCTACAGCAACCTCTAAGAGAGCGTGCCATAGCGTGCCCACACAGCAAGGTTCCCTTTTCTTTAATTCGTTCACAATGTGGGAGTCGACAACATCTGATGTGTGCCGCGTTCCCTTCCATTGCAGTTCCACATGGACAGTCACACTCCATACAGTCCTCTACGCCACTCTGACATTGACAGCAGTTTGACATCACCATTTACCACTAAGCACTGGTAAGGGAAAACCAACTCCTGTGCTCAGAAGAACTGGCTCCCTCCACCACAGCTGTGCTGCTATTCTTGAAACAGGGAACACCAGCCAACCATCTTCAGCAACTTCCCCCAACCTGGCAATGCTCCTCCATTCAGGTAGATACTCCTTTGCTCCACGCAACCATGAGGCACCCATGCTGCTTGACAAACGCATGTTCCAGTCCACTGGCCAAGCACAGCTTCCAAACAGTCACCCTGTAGCCTGGCTGGTGGGCACCAGTGGATCCAGCTCCAATGTAACTGATGTAACTTGTAACTCCGGAAGATATGTACTTACCTAGAAACCTACCTGGAGTCTCGTGGTAGTCACTATTATCACCATTTCACCAGAATTCTGGTCTTAAAATTGTCTCTACATCTATCCTTCCTAGGACCAAAAGCTATTTTCAAATGTCTATCTGATTACTTTTTTTTTTTTTTTTTTTTTAACCTTCTTACGGAAAAGTGAACAGTATATTATGAACAATATGTGTTTTTTTTTTAGGGGGCAGTACCCACATCATTCCAAGCAGAAATGTGCTATCACCACCCTGCTGTTGATATAAAGAAAATAATATGAAACAAATGTAAATGCATTTAAAGCCTTCAGACTCTGAATTGTCAAGGGGTCCCTGAGCAAAGATGAGGATCTCTAAAATATGGCTATGCTACTAAGATGCCTAAAGGATGGTTTCTGGGACATTGCTTTGTTATTTCTGATATAAATTATCCAGAAAAGAAGTACAATTCAAACAATATATCAACATTATTTATTGTCCTTTAAATTGGCAGGTGTGGCATCCCGTTTCCCTACATGATCACTGCATGAAGCGAAGTCATTTGCCCTGGGCGATGATCGGAATAAGGCCAGTCTCATTCTCGCATTGGTGCGTGTAGATGCACCAGCCCTTCTTACTCCTGACATTGTGATTCCTTCATGCCTTTGTGGAGCCATGCACACTATTCCTGCTTCAATTGATTGTCCATCTTTTCGCGTCCTCTCAGCTTACCTCGCCTTCTCCAGTCTCCCTTTGTGTCCTGTTCTTCACCTTTCTATCTTGCTCCCTGCCTTGCCTCGCTTCCATTTTTCCTTGACATCCTGAAACTATCTTTACCACCTTGGAGGTCCTGTACATTGCCTCCCATGTACACTGCATGGGCGGTTCTACCTCCACGTAAAATTGATAGTGGCTTCCTATAACGTGGTGCTAGTATAGAGTTCTGTGTCCTTGGCACGAAGGGGGTCTTTCACCCTGATCGCTACTCAGACTGAACCACCACGCCTGCACCATTGAGAAGATCCCAGTTTGCTGGCAGACACAGATTTCAGGTACCAAAGTGCAGCGCACAGCTTGAAAGAAGCACACACAAAGACAGAACGCATCCACTCCTGGAAACACACAAATACATCTTGCATGCAGAAAGAGAACAGCACACTAAAATGAATGCACCAATATCGGATGTCTGAAATCCAAGAAGTGAAGAGAAAGCACAATTTCTGAATATGTCAGGGCAAATAAGTTTGTCCCAACCCAGAATCAAACTATTTTCATTATGTTTGAGATTTGTTGAATTTCTCAAAATGTTAAGCGTTTCAAGATGTCACGTTTGGCCAGCCAGATTCACCTATCTATACAAGGAAATTGTTTCTGTAACTCTTCAGGCAGTCATTGCTAATCTTTCATTAAGGAAGGATTGTAATGAATTGGATTCAGCTCCTGAGGCGTACAAGGATGTGTAGAGGAAACATTGCACACTCAGCACTCACATGTCTACGTACCAAAATCCTATGTAATCATAAACATAAACCAAGGACAGTTAAGAGATCTACCTGTGAGGAATTCGACCATCTGCACAGGAAATGTGCGCTCAAAAGGGCTTTTTTGTTTGTTTAAAAAGGCTGAATGATGGGGCCATTCCTGCGCACATTTTCCATTCTCACTGCACAGCAGCAAAATACTCTGGGAGGACACAGTTCACCAGTGTCGCCCTCCCCTTTCACATGTAGCTGACACCTGACAGCCCAGGGTACATCAAAAGCCTTTGGCCATGGGCAGCCTGATTGGAATTTTAAGGCCCAATGGATTTACATCTCCATTGTGAAACCTTGTTGTTGGTGGCGAATACTGAAGAATGTAGCAGGCTTCAGGGAAGGTCAGGGTGCAGAGAGTGACTATGGAGACCAAACACCAGGCACCCCTTTGTAATGCAATGTGTTAACTTGGAACTAACACCCCTCCTTGGTATGAAAGGGCAGTGAATGTTCTGTTTGGAACCACTCCTTTCAGAGCAGGGAAGTATGTGAATTACAGGAGATGAAAGACCGCCTGCAACCCCCTACTTCAAAGGAGGCCCATGTTGTGATCAAGCACCGGATAGGGCTCAGTTAATTAGGATGACACTTTGATATACAGTAGACAGGAAGATGGGTGGGACTTAGAAGTATATCTTGTCATCCTTCCCCGGTATGTTGTCAAGCGCCCTGGTTTTGACCTTAAGCATCACTGAAGATTGTTGATGGGGACCCAGGATTGGATCCTTAAGAGGGCTGAGCCCCACATTGATCATAAGAAGATTTTGCGTGGAGTAGGAAGGACTCATTTGGACCCGAGCTGAAGGTACAGTCTACCATACTCCTTCTGCCAGTCAAGGAAGGTCATGAGTTCCAAGGTGGGAGCAAGATCCCTCCCCTAAACATCTCCCAGGGAACAGAAGAGAGATACCAAACTCAGAGGACCTGTCCAGCAGCTCCAGAACAGTACCCAGCCATCACACGGCGTGCCCTGCTAGGTTCTGACAGCAAGCTTCCTAGGTGGGAACTTCCGGAGTCTCTCTGGACAAAGGACAAGATCATTGCCTGATAAAATCCTCCTGAGCTTTGGGCTATCCACCTTGAAAGGACACAAAGAAGCTAAGAGGAATGCCACAGAAGCATCATCCAGCGTCCATCTTTTTAAGGACAACTTCGAGACAGTCGAGCCCTCGAACTGCATCCAGCTGCACCTCTGACTGTTGTCACACTGAAGTCACCAGAGCCATCTGAGATGACTCAACCAGCATTCTAGATCCACCAATCAGCCTGCAGACATCTGTCCAGCCTCGCTTACCAAACTGCCTGCCGACTGGTAACATCAGCTGTCTCCCACCACTAACTCTGTCTCATGAGATGCAAAGCGCCCTGGAACCGCCTTGACTATGTCGAGCACCTCAGCACCAATTACATTGTGTTTCTGCTTCCCTGGGTCCTTCTCTGAAGGCCCTTAGAGACAGCTACAACCTGTTCCCCTTTGGTGCTGAAACCAAATAACCTTGAACAGTAAGACCGATTGCTTTACCAACTACCCTCCTGTCAGTATCCAGAGTGCATCTCTTTCCTTTGTGAAACTGTCTGTTCTCTGTGTTCCTTTACAGTGTGGGTTGTAATTGTAGTGTGCTAGAACTGTCCTTTGTAGTAATAATAAAGTAGATATTTGTATACAACCTTGACTGGACAGTCTCTTTTATCATTGGGTAATAATTGTACATTTGCTCTGTTGGACCTAACCAACGATCAGCAACTTTGCAGACATAAACCCACCCTTCCATCCACGTTACCAAAATTGGACAAGGAGGTCTTATAATTTACTTGTTTTACAATCTGTTTGGATCCCTTCTGGTGTGGGTTTGATTCATGGTTTAGAAACAGATATTCATCCCTGGACCACTGGTGCCCCAGAAGTTCATTCATCACAGTACCTCCTTCAGCCTTTTTGGTAACGTGGACTGAACGAAGGCTATGCTCTTCAGAGGGGTACCAAGGTGACACTGTCCTGACCCAAACAAGCCAGTAGCACAGAGAATGTCCAATCAGGGGAAAACAAAAATACATACTTTAATTAAGCACACCAGCTGCAAAATAATGAATGGGAAATACTGAAAAAAAAACATCCCGAAAGAAGAACAGAGAAGGTGTGACTGACTGAGGAAAGTAGCACTATGAGCATCGTTCCAGAGGTAGAATGTAAGTTACTAGCTATGAAAATATATGTTGTTGTTGAAAACAGGTGCAATTGTGACCTAACCAGTCTCTAGGGCCCAGGTGAACAGAGGGGGCAGTTCAAGGTGAATAATACCTGTATTCATTTGTTGGTGCGCTGACAGAGTCAGACCCGGTGTCAGATGTTGGTGCGAGTGGATTAAGCTCAGTTCAGGCACGTAGAATCGTGTAGGCCGAAGCAGCAACGGGTGGTAGCGTAAAAGCGAATGCAGTTTCTCTGTGCGCTATAAAGGGCCTCCCAAAGAAGCGAGTCTGGCGATCCCTTGATTTCTTTGGAGTCAGGTTTTATCCAGAAGGAGGGATCGATGGTGATGCTCCAGCAGTTCAAGTCGGCGCACATTAGTCATCAAAGTGGTGATCTTAGGGATATTGATGTGATGGTTGACGGGGTGGCTGTTCAAGAGTTAGCAGGGTTGAGCCATGGTTGTAACCCCTGGTTGGAGTCAGTGTTAGATATGACATAACTGATATATTAAAGCTGATATAACAAAGCTGTAACTTCCCTTTTCCTTTGTGGGGTTTGCAGGAAGATGAGGCAAGTCTGCTCCACACCTGAATTATCAGCAAGAACCTGTAAATTATGTTTTTCACGCATGCTCCCTTCTTTCAAAATGTGCTAATAATTAAAGAGATTAACTTGCTCATGTGAGCCAGTGCATGAAACTAAGTTGTGAGACAGGACACAAAAACTATCCACCACTGCACAATATATGCAAACAAGTTGATGATGGGTCTGGAAGACAATGTGACATATGTATCCCAAAGCCTTAGCAAGGCTTTCCTAGCCTGCCTATGAAATACTGATAATTACTTCTAACCGTGTTATCAAAAATACAAGTGTATTCTGCTCAGCCGTGCCTAACTTACCCCTCAAACCATCTATAAATAAAATGTTCCAGCTCTCAAACAGCAACATACATCATCATCCTTTGAGGAATAGCCAACTGGCAAAAGTGCAAAGCCTTGCCTTCTTTTGATTAATATTAATGCATAAAGAATGTGGCAAAATGCCAATGTGGAGCAAACCCTGAAAACCCAAAGGGCAATGAGCGCACAAAGTGGAAACCTGTCAGTATAGCTAACAAATATGTCCAAGAAACATGTCAAGCAAAAGAGTATGATTGTAGCTTTATAAACACTGTCCTGCATTACCAGAATGCAAACATATGACCCACAGCAAATAAAACCACCTGCGTATAGTACCTGTCTGACACAGGTGTGCGGCTTGGCATTCATGTTTAGAAGAACATTTGCAGTTGAACAAAAATGCAAAACAATATGTGTGTGTCACCATTATAGAAATTAACCAGGCACTCCAAATAACATTTTGTTATGCTGCTCGTATGCTGCGACATTGCCAGACTTGTCAGTTAAGTGTTCCTGTGCAGAGCGGTTCAGGTGCCCCTACGCTCTTCGTAGCTGTAATTACAGACACATCAATTAATACCTTTTCTGAGGAATTCTCACAGAGACCATTTGCTGCATGATGCATTGCAGACAAGATTTAAAAAAACGTGTTTGAAAAGACATCATCAAACTGTCGAACCACTCAGGGGTCGGTGTGGGCCTAAGGTTTGGAATGCTCTCCCAATGGACATGAGATGGATTGAGTCCCTTGAGATTTTTAAGAAAAGGTTGAGGACTCACCTTTTTAATTGATTTATTCATAGTTTTTACCTGATGATTTTAATCTTTGATCTTGGCACCCAATTGTGAACTTTCTGATGAGTTCTCCTATGTGTTGTCTGCGTCTTGTAGCGCCCTCACGCACTAGGGTCCATGGCTGCGGTATGCAAATGCAATAAAGTAAAGTAAAAAAGTTAAGTGGGCAGGGGGAGGAGGGGTCACGTCTTTGACAGGGGTGCAGTCACCTAAGAGTCAGTGCTGGGCAGCGCAAAGGGCTAGATAGCCATGCAACTAGCAGCAAACAGCTCTCCACAGGGCTGGGGTGGCAAAATGCGCGCACCCTGCTGGCACAGTTGAGTCCCATATTTGGAATGCCATTCTGCTAGGACAACATTTAGATGAGTAATATTCCAGACAGTTCTGGCATTTTTACTGTGCTGACAGGACATATACCATAGACAGCTGCAGAGGAAATATGACATCCAGAGGCGTGCTTTCTCTGTCATCAATGCAGTGGCACCTCTTCCCCGTCACCTTGGCAATTTTCACAGGGAAGTGCCAGCATGGCACTTTACCAGTTAGTTTTGAGCATGCAGACATATAGATGTGGTTTGATCAGGTATGCGGCTGTTAATATCATGGGCCTCATTACGAGTCAGGCGTTAAGGGTTTTACGGCGCCGTAAACGGCGCCGACCCTTAACGCCTGATTACAAGGTCCCTTTGCGGGATGGTGATTTTAACACCTGCTTTTTGCAGGCGTTAAAAACCATGCCGCAAAGGGCCTTGGTGCTAAGTACGGTGCCGCAATTTGCGGCACCGTACTTAGCGCCTTCCGCATTCCCATTATGCCCTATGGGGCAAAAATGGGAATGGGGAAGGGCCATGGCGGAAGGGGGAATTACCACTCCGCCAACCTCGGAATGGGGTGGTAATTCCCCATTCCGCCATGGCGGAGTCGGAGAGTTACCGGCATGGACCATGGTGCTATTAGCACCATGGTCCATCCGCCAGGGTCGTAATGAGGCCCCATGTCATTTTATCAGTAACGCCATATATTGCCATTTGCAGTGTGAATTTTATTTATTGAACATTTGTAAGGCACCTATACAACAGAAAGTGTTTCCAGGCACCACAAGGAAAAGGGGGAAAGGGGACAGAGGGGATAAACAATAGTAAACGGTACTACTAGGCCTTGTGACATTCGGATCATGCAAGTGCAGGAACACAGAAATGTGTGGTGCGGGGTATTTGAGGGGGTAGGTGAGAGGGGTTGGTGAGGGTGAGGTGGAAGATATGGGGAGGGGGAAACTAGGAGGGAGGGGGCCCGAGGGGATGGATAAGTGCTGGGAATTAAGTGCAGGGGGGGCCTGCAGGGCAATTGCGCATAGGAAGGGATAAAGGTAACAAGTGCAAGGCGGGGGTGGGGCCAGAAACAGTACTCCAGTCGGGGAATGGTGCCGGAAGGCAAGTGCTGGAAGGGGGAACCGAAGCAGACTGGTCGCAGTGCCTGGCCGTAGTATGACTCGGAAGGGACCAGGAAACCAGACGCAGCAGCAGGGGGGGCATTACCAAGGAGGGGGAGAGGGAAGAAGGAGGAAAAAAGGAAGGACTTGAGAAGCTTCCAGAACTTAAGGAGATCTGTCTCAAGTCTGAGAGGGGTGGGGAGGCCATTCCAGAGGGAGGCTCCTGCCCAAGAAAGAGATCTACCTCCCACTCTCTGCTTAGAGAGATGTCTGACCTGCCTGAGTTAGAGCTAGAGGACGGATGGGTTCTAGCAGGGAGGTATTTGGGGAGAGAAAGCTGTGATGTAGCACAGTCCCAGACCCCAGAGAGCCGTGTGGATGATGCAGAGGGTCTTGAATTTGAAACTTGCCAGCACTGGGAGCCAGTGGAGGGATTTTACGGCTGGAGAGATGCGGTCCGTGGGCATGAGGCCAAGGACACATCTTACCGTCCTATTTTGGATTAGTTGAAGAGGGCAGAGGGAGGAGAGAGATAGATTGAGAAAGAGGCTGTAGCGATAGTCCAGCCTGGAAAGAACCAGAACTCTAGAGACGTTGAGTTTCTGGGCAAAGGTGAGGTAAGGGAGAATGCCTCTGAGGAGGTGAAACTTAAAGAGAGCCTTCTTGGCAAGGTCAGCGATATGTGGTGAGAAGGAGAGAGAGGAGTCAAAGATGACACCCAGATTTTTTGCCTCAAGAGTGTGAAGGGGCCAGAGAGTACGGGGGAAAGTAAGGGGGGAGTTCCAATGAGAAGGATCTCAGTCTACCTGGCATTAATGCAGAGATCATTGGCAGCACACCATGCCTGAATAGAAGTCAGTCAGACGGGAATGAGAGAGGGAGTAGTGGAGGGGCTGTGTGTCATCAGTGGGGAGAGAAGGTGAAAATCAACTGTGCAAGGTAAATGTTGAAAGTCACGGTGAGAGGATAGGGCCCTAAGGAACACTGCAGGTAGAGAGTGAGGTAGAGGATAGAAAAGGGCCCGGTTGAACCTGGGAGTGCCGATTCGAAAGGAAAGAGGTCAGCCAGCCAGTGCACCGTTAGGGATGCCAAGACTATCACAGAGACTAGTTAAGAGGGTGGCATGATTGACAGTGTCGAAGACAGAGGTCAAATCTAGGAGGACGAGCACAGAAGGAGAGTTGGAGTTGAGATTTGAGAGCAAGTTTGGTGATCAGGAGAGCAGTTTCTGTGCCTCTGACTGCTCTGAAGCCAGACTGGTGGTTGTGGAGTCAGCAGACAGATTCAATATATGTGGTTTCACATATAATTTAAAGGGAGTTACAGTTATGTTACTTCTAAATATTTAACTACAATGCCTTCTGTCAGATTGAGTGACAACCTCAACATCACCAGTAGTTACAACTGTCTCTGTGAATACACAAACAGGCTCACACACATCCGCACGCACACATTTTGAAAGCATCTGTTTACACATCCACCATGAATGAAGTCGATATAGTTTGGGACAAAGCTGTGTTGATGTTTTAGGAAAGGATGACCTAGAAAATGGCCATTTAAAGGAGATGTGAATTATTAAACGAAGCAGAAGAAGACATATCTCTTAACTAGTACCAGACTCACCTCAATGTATGTTCCTCAGCCCATGCCACAATTCAGACCATCATGAGTTCCTCTCATGATTTTGGCCACCTAGAAGTTTCTAAAATGTTCCCTCCATGACCTTGTCAGAGTCCTTTTCACTTTAGTTTTAGTTTTTTATATACTTTTTATGACTTCATCCAATGTCTCTGATAATCACCACGTCTTTTGTTCTGCTCTTAAGACATGTTCCCACCGTTCTGTGCATAATGCAGTACCTGCAGTCCTACACACATTGATTACCCGACACGTTCCTTTCCTTTATATTAAGACTGCTATCATTGACTGATCAAATAGCAAACTGATGTAATATTTCTGCCCTTATTAATGTGCACTCTAGAGCTGGATACATTTCTTTGCCAGATTATTGTAACATTCAAACCAGGTCATTTGAATGCAAAGGCCAATGCCCTCTCTCAAGCTTATAAAACCGATGAGGATGAGTTGGAAGGTGTACCCTTGTACATCCAGATAAAATAATTGCGGTCATCTCACCTGCCCTTTCCTCTTATGAGGATGCACAAAAAAAAGAATATGCCCTCCTAGATAGAACTGCATTCCTTAGTAAGGATAAAGACAACACCGAAAACCAAGGCCTCCTATTCCACAAAGCTAAGCTATGCCTGCCTACATGGAAGAGTGAGGAAACAATATTGGCATGGTGTAATAACATGCACGGAGCCGGGCATTTTGTTATTAGAAAGAACTTGGTACAACTACAAAGGATTGTATGGTGGGATACCATGAGAAAAGATACCTTGGATTATGTTAATGGATGTGGGGTATGTGCCCAGGCTAAGGTCCTGAGGCAACGGCCTTAAAGTCTGTTGCAGCCTCTCCCAGTTCCACCAGGTCATTTACATATCTGTTCACTTGACTTTATCACTGATCTTCCACTGGATAAAGGTCAAACAGCTATTTTGACCATAGTGATTTGTTTATGAAAATGGCTCATTTTATTGCTTTGAAGAGAGTGCCTTCTGCCACAGTTATTGCCAATAAGTTTATTCTCCACATTTTCCATTTACATGGTATACCTTGACTTTCGATTACTGTCCGGGGTTTGTAATTTATTGCCATCTTTTTTGAAAGAGGTATGTAAATGATTGGGTATCCAACATCACCTCTCATCAGTTTAACATCCTCAGACAGATGTTTCAAAGTGAGAAGGCCAATCAGACTCTTGGTCAATACTTGCGATGTTACGTCATGGAAAACAAAGAAGGATGGATGGATCTTCTTCCATTGGCTGAATTTGCCTGTAATGACTCATATAATGTCTCCTTGAATGATACCCGATTCCATGTGTCTTATGGTTATCACCCCCTTTCACTTCCTATGTTGAAGGTGTTCGTTTATAGGGTACCTTCTGTCAAAGAGCAGATATTAAATATCTCTTCAGTTCTACAAATCAGTCAGAAGCATTTGTATCTGGTGCAAAAACATGCTTGACTCTGCTCTGCCAAGAAAAGAACACCTAACCCACTGTATAAAATGGGCGATCGCGTATGGGTATCCTCTGCCCACATTAAACTTGCATCAAGTTCCAAGAAATTCAAGCCTTGGTTCATTTGTCCTTTTCCTATTCTCTGTATCACCAACCCTGTTGCCATGGAAATGGAACTACCCTCTCAGTATAAGATCCATCCTGTTTTTCATGTTTCCCTTTTAAAGCTTGCTGTTCAGTCAAATGTGTATCCCAGAGACTCATCCTCGCCACTTTATGCGGTGGGGGCCCAAGATGAATACAAGGTACATTATATCGTAGATTCCCATTTTTGGGGTCATACCCTATAGTATCTAATTCACTGGAAAGGTTATGCTGTGGAAGAATGGTCCTGGGTGTCTCACAGTGACCTCATGGCTCCACGCCTCATCAAGCGATTCCTTGATAGGTTTCCTTCCAAACTGGGTCCTGTTGTCAGGCGAGTCCCACGGGGTGGTGGGGGGCCTTGGAGAGGGGCATGATATTAGGTTCTTGCTGTGGATGTCGCGGCTACTGCCCCCAACTCCCCGTCTGCAGCTTCAATCACCAGGTGGTGGCCGGGGAGGCTGTAGTACATGGCAGTACTAACCACCCAGTTCCTGCTCTCCTCCTACACACATCCTTTGTACTATACATGCCCATGGGATAGCTAAACTACACAGAAACACATCCCCAACATAACTAACACTTGCATAAAACAACAACCCCAGGTACTGGATCTTTCCCATAGGGACACAGCAGTGCACACAACCATAACCTTAAATACCAGTCACGTTACATATAAAACACACAAACACGCCCCCCCACCCTCCCAACATAACAGACATTCACATACAACAAACAACCCATGCATTGGGCCTAAATCTTACGGATACAACAAGCCAGTGCAGGCAATCAACCCATCTGCAACCAAACACACACAGACACCAGTTTCTCCTGATTCTGGATGTATCCTATTCCTCTACCCACACTAACCAACCACGTCCTCTTTCCTGCAGATGCACATGAGCTGGTCATTGAATACTGGCTAGAATCTTTAACATGCCACTGGACTCACATGTGGATAGGTGTCTACTTCATTTGCTAAATTAAAAAGCCACATGGATCCTATATTCAGCTATTAAGTCATTAGGTTTAATTGACTCGTGGTGAATCTTACAACCAAAAATATCTGAGTCCACCTTTTCTCCATACGCACCAACCTCGCTCCTACGTTAACTATATTCTTACGACTAAAGGCCATTTCCCATATCTAATTCAATCAGATATTGGCCAGCTCTCAATCTCTCAACACACACCCATACTTGTCACACTGCATCTTGACATGCTTAAACATGCTTATGGTGGCATGTTTGTTTGTTTGTTTGTTTGTTTGTTTGTTTGTTTGTTTGTTTGTTTGTTTTATTCACTTTTTATGCGCACCAGACCCAGAGGTAACAGGGCGCAGCAGTAAGAAAATGCAAGGCTTACGGGGTTACACAATACACAGGCACAGAATGTTACTACAAGTCACAAAAGTAGGATAAGAATAAATTACAATATACACTCATTCACAAAGTCATATACAAGATTCCCAGGGGGCATGGAAATGTATACGGCAGGATAGATCACAGCCTGGAGGAAGGGAGACTAGGGGTCCGAAGAGATGATGTGTTTGATAGCATTTTTCCTAAAGTGTAGGTAGGGTTGGTCTGCTCTCAGATGTTGTGGCAGTAGGTTCCAGGTTTTGGCCATTCTCACTGGGAAACTGTTGCCACCGATCGTGGTAAGCCTGAACCTAGGTACTGCCAGGCAATTGACATTGCCAGTTGTGGTAGGTCTGAGAGAAGTTCTTCTATGAAGCTTATCTATAAGGGAGCTAGGGGCAGCATTATTTAAGGCTTTGTGGGTCAGAGATATCATTTTTAGTTGTATTTTGTTGTTGATGGAAAGCCATTTGTGGTGACTTCGGATGGAAGAGATATGAGTTCTTTTATTTATGCCAAGTGCTGCTCTCAGGGCGTTATTTTGCAATGTTTGTAGCCTACGGGTGGTGATTTTGTTGGTGCCGCTATATAGGGCGTTACAGTAGTCGATTCTGGAGAGTATTAAGGCTCTGGCTAGGATCATGCAGCTGTCGTTGGAGAGGAATGTCTTGCCAGCTCTTATCAGCTTGCAAGTGTAGGCAGTGGTGGAGGCCAATGATTTTACCTGTTTGTCAAAGGACATGGTGGAATCAAGGTAGAAACCAAGCGTTTTTACTTCCTTGGAGACTTTGAATGTATTGCCGTCTATATTGAATGAGGAAAATTCCTGTCCTAGTTTTTTGATGTTGGCATTAGTGCCCACGATTATCAGCTCGGTTTTATCATCGCTCAGGCAAAGGCCGTGAGTGGCCATCCAAGCCTGGATGATAAGGTATACCCTGTTCACCATCTCTGTGTCCTTACTGTGATCCCCAGAAAGTGGGATGAGAATCAGTGTATCATCTGCATAGTTAGTGTAGGTGATACCTAGATGGTCCAGATCAACAAACAAGGGTTTGGTGAAGATGTTGTATAGAGTTGGCGAGACACAGGAGCCTTGGGGAAAACCGCATGTGATGGGGATGGGGTCTGCTGCTGTCAAAGGAGAGAATACTTGCATGTTTCTTTCGCTAAGGAATGACTCAATCAATCTAATGGCCTCAGATGAGAAGTGGGCAGCCGAGTCCAGGTGTCTGCAGAGGACTTTATGGTCCACAAGATCAAATGCTGCTGAGAGATCAAGTAGGAACAAAAGTGCTGTCTTCCCTTTGTCTCTCAGCTCGTCGATTAGGGATTTTAGGTCAATTAGTGCGGTTTCCGTCCCGTGTAGTGGGCGGAAGCCAGATTTTCTATCTCCTAGGAGTTTATGCACTTCTAGGTGTTTTTGAATCTGGATATAAGCGGCTTTATCCAGGATTTTGAGTAAGAAAGGTACCATGTTAATGGGGTGGTAGTTGGTGGGAATGAGAGGGTCTAATGTCTGTTTCTTGAGGAGTGGGAGCACCCACAAGTGTTTTAGGTTGCCTGAAGCAAAGGAGGCGTTGATCAGTTTGGAGATGAAGGGAGATAAATCTCTGGCAGCATCTTTTATAAGTTGTGGTGGGCAGATGTCGCCTTTGCAATTAGAGGGTTTGAAAGAGAGAATTATTTTTTCTACTTCCAGGGTAGACATGTTCATGAAGTGAAATATATTATTATTGCGAGCTGTGGGTGGAGCACTGACCGGCAGGGTATTAGGCGAGTGCTGTAGATTCAACGTTTTTTTTTTTGCTGTATTTTATTTTGGAGCATGTTAATTTTGTTTGCTAGTGCCTGTTGAATGTCTGTACACCAGGATTTATTCTTGGTGCAGATATCAGGAATGGCTATTGGTGACTCTAGTTCTTTTAGAAAAGAGTTCCTTCATGTTAGAGTTTGATTTGCATTTAGCCAGGCAGACTTCATTCTTGTAGTGCAAGGAGATAGATGTTAATTTGGCTTTGTTGTCATTAGAAGGGCATAGTCTCCAATTGGTTTCACTTTTTCTCTTCAGGAGTCGTCGGTCTCTAAGTTGTGGTGTGAACCATTTATTTAGGTGGGCTTTGGGTTTGCTGGATCTAGGTTTAAGAGGGGTGATTTTATCCAAGGTCGTGGGCATGAAGTTGTTAAATTCGTGGACTAGACTGCTGGGATCTCGATTTTCTGGCAGAACATTTAGAATGGGTAGGATAGCAGGGATTACTTTCTCTACTGTGATGCTCTTATTGCTTCTGGTTAAACATGGTGGTGCCATTATAGGGGCTGTGGGAGTGGGCCTAGCAGTGGATAAGTTGAAGGACACCAGTGAGTGGTATGTCAAAGGTAGAGGCATGATGGATGAGATAGTTGCTATGCTGTTGTACTCCGCTATCCAATCCAAAGTTCTCCCCTTCAGGTGGGTGGGTTTGTTGACTTTTTGGGACAAACCTAGTACCTTGATGGTGTTAGCTATGTCAGTGGAGTTTTTTTCCATCGAGTCATTAAAGCCTAAGTTTAGATCCCTTAGTAGGAGTAGTTGAGAGGATGGTTTGTGGTTGTTGGTGAGTATATTATGCAGATCTTCTTTGAAGGTGCCAAGGGGACCTGGAGGTCTGTAAATTAGGTGAATGGTGATTGATTGTGAGTTGTTTATCTGTAGTTTAGCCAATAGAGATTCACAGGATTGTGGCGAAAGGGTGGGGACTAGTCTGAGGGAGAGGCACATTTTAGATATAATGGCGATGCCAACATCTCGGTCTAGTCTCGATATTGTATAGCTGTCTGGGATGGCTAACATACGGGATGGTCCTGCCGCATTGTGTAGCCATGTCTCAGTAATCACAAGGAAAATCCAAATTACCTTCTGTGATTAGGTCAGCTATGTCAAGGGCGTGGGCGACAAGCGGTCTCGCATTGAGAAGTGCTCCTTTAAGAGGGAGTGCCTCAGTGACTGCTTTGATCTGGATAGGCTTGGCTATATTAGAATCAATTGGCTTGAGCTTGAGAATATTGGTTTGGAGGGCATTTATATTGGAGATACGATGAGGCGATGGTGATTTAGAGAGGCCAGGTATCATAGTATACTGATAGTTGGTTTTCAGATTAGTGGGCGGTAGAGATCTTCTCGGAGGTTCATGTAGTTTGGCAAGTCTAGCACGGAGTTTGTGGTTTCTGTTGGACGTGGCACAGGGTATAGAGGCATGGGTAGTGGACCCAGGGACACTACAGTATTTAGATTGGAGGGGAGTGGTGGGATTATTCGTGGCTGTTATGATCGTGGTGGGTGGAATAGAAGCTAGGATGGGTCCTGACGGGAGCTAGTAAGGTAAGCATGGCTACTCAGACCAGAATGTAGGGTGGCAGCCATTATGCAGAACAGAATTGTTGATGTTAGCATCTTTCATGGTTAATCGGCAGGAGTATGGCAATGCGCGTGGAGGCACCTGGGCCAGAACACAGCTCAGTGACACAATATAAGGCAGTGCATGCAGGCACCTGGGCCAGATCAGACTCAATATGGGCAATACATGCAGGCCTCTGGGCCAGAACACATACAGGCACGTGGGCCAGAACAAAACTCAGTGGCACAGTAAAGGTAGCACATGCGGGCACCTGGGCCAGATCAGAACTCAATATGGGCAATACATGAGGGCCTCTGGGCCAGAACACATGCGGGCACCTGGGCCAGAACAAAACTCAGTAACACAGTATAGGCAGTACAATACATGAGGGCCTCTGGGCCAGAACTCATGCGGGCACCTGGGCCAGGACAAAACTCAGTAACACAGTATAGGCAGTAAAATATGTGACGGCCTCTGGGCCAGAACACACGCGGGCACCTGGGGCAGAACAAAACTCAGTAACACAGTATAGGCAGTACAATACATGAGGGCCTCTGGGCCATAACACATGCGGGCACCTGGGCCAGCACAAAACTCTGTAACACAGTATAGGCAGTATGATACATGAGGGCCTGTGGGCCAGAACACATGCAGGCACCTGGGCCAGAACAAAACTCAGTAACACAGTATAGGCAGTACAATACGTGAGGGCCTCTGGGCCAGAACACATGTGGGCACCTGGGCCAGAACAAAACACAGTAACACAGTATAGGCAGTACAATACATGAGGACCACTGGGCCAGAACACATGCGGGCACCTGGGCCAGAACAAAACTCAGTAACACAGTATAGGCACTACAATACATGAGGGCCTCTGGGCCAGAATACATGAGGGCACCTGGGCCAGAACAAAACTCAGTGACACAGTAAAGGCAGCACATGTGGGCACCCGGGCCAGATCAGAACTCAATATGAGCAATACATGAGGGCCTCTGGCCAGAACACATGCAGGCACCTGGGCCAGAACAAAACTCAATAACACTGTATAGGCAGTACAATACATGATGGCCTCTGGGCCATAACACATGTGGGCACCTGGGCCAGAACAAAACTCGGTAACACAATATAGGCAGTATGATACATGAGGGCCTCTGGGCCAGAACACATGCAGGTACCTGGGCCAGAACAAAACTTAGTAACACAGTATAGGAAGTATAATACAGGTGGGCCTCGGGACCATAACACATGCGGGCACCTGGGCCAGAACAGAACTCAGTGACACAATATAAGGCAGTACATGCGGGCACCTGGGCCAGATCAGACTCAGTGTGGGCAATACATGAGGGCCTCTGGGCCAGAACACATGCGGGCACCTAGGCCAGATCAGAACTCAGTGACGCAGTATAGGCAGTATGGGCCAGAGCAGAGTCAGGGTACAATGTTTTGCACTAGTGTAGGATCAAGTACACGTCCAAAGGATAAGGGAGATGCCGGTTCAGCACTTGTGTAAGCAAACAGTGTGTGTGCTCATTGCAGCTGCTCATTAAACGGTGAGTATGATTGTGGTACACAGCGTTATTTGATGGTCTATGGCTCAGGCGGGCTTAAGATAGGCTGAAGGTGCCACAGTTCAGTAGTCACTGTGTACTTCTGGTCGGGGAAGATGGTTGGCTCTTGAAAGAAGAGCATGGCAGGCATAAAGACAAGGGCATAAACAAATGGACAAATTGGGATGCCTCTAGGGTAGGAGACGACGGCTGGGGAAGGCGGTGGGTAAAGTTACCTTAGTAGTGCACAGTATTCGCTCGTGCAGGGGTTCTTGCAGATGGCATTGACGGCTGGTGACAGGCTGAGGACAGGAAACAGCCTTGTTTCCTGGGCCTTGGTGAGGTGGGCCAGTTTACGCCTGCCGGCGCCTGATAGGCCGAGATGTAGCCGCCAGTAGCCAATCCAAAGCCAGGCAGCTGGGTTTAGGCATGGTTGGGTGGAGGTGCTAGGCAAGCAAATCTCTGTCCGCCATCTTGAAAGGTGCACTCCTCGTGGTGCTCAATGGTGGATTCGGCGTGCAGGCGGCAAAATACGATTTTAGCAGCATTTTTCAATTTAAAATGGAATCGGATGTGCAGGATACATGCACTTCGGAAATTGGAAGTGCTCAAATAAATTTTCGAACGGCTGTCGGAATTGAGTGCAGAATAGCAGTCTGCTTACCAATAATATTCTGGAGGGGGGCTCTTTCCTGCTGGGCTGAAGACTGCTCCTGCAGTGCCCAAATGGAGCTCCTGCTCCACCGTAGGTAGTTGATCTGTGGGGTCTCAGGCTGAGGACAGGAAGCAGCCTTGTTTCAGATGCCACCAATCGTACATGTTACATATTAAGGCTCCTTGAGGCAGCAGGTGATTTCTTCAGAGGTTCCTTTATTTAGTAACAAGTCACATGAGGTTAGGAACAAGGCAGGTACATGTAAGAATAAGAGGGGACTCAACAGGAGCTGACTGGCTCCCACCACCCAAGCTCACATCTCCAACAACCTAGTTGTGGATACCTTTCACACACAAAAATTCTCAACACTCTCCTACCATTCTCCAAAACACATCACTCACTCAGGCATTCAGGAAGGCACAATACGACAGTACTGCATGATGTCAAAATTTGGAAAATCAGCATTGCACATGTTCAGAATGTCCACAATCAGAAACTATCATGTTACATTCCACCTCAAAATAACTGGGATACCTTGCACTAGGGTCTTCCTATATCCCAAGCAACAAACATGAGAAGGAGTGAAGATACAGCTATAACTCGGCTAGAAAATAACAAAGCATTTTGAAAAGTCCTATACGGGTTTAGGCAATAGAGGCCTATAAATAAAGTCTGCTCCACAAAATAAGGCTTTAGCACCATTTTGACAAAATGGGTCTGCAATATTGTAACCAATAAATGTCTGAAATATCACTTTAGTTATGACAAGGGATCACATTTTTGGCTGGCTATTTTAAGGCTAGGGAAGACAAGATCAAAGACGAAAAGGGGAATCTTATTACATTGAATAAAGGCAATGTGGGTGCCCTTGCATTGTTTCACATATGTCTCTACAACTCCAAAGTGTTCCCTCACTGAAAAAATATCATGACTGCCTTCATCGAATTTCTCCCCTACAGGGCATTAAAAGACCAATTAAACTAACTTGGGGGACTGATTACTCTTGACAAATTAGCTAAAGAGGGGTAAACGTGTTTCAGTGGGTTTCCCTCAAATGTTACAGTATGTTCTCATGAAAGACTGTGCTCCATTGCTGCAACGTTTTACCAATAATGCTATTAGGAAGCAACTGGTGGATTTTTTTTTTCTGGGGGCCTGCATGATAGTGTACTGCAAGCATTATTAACCCATATGTCCTGTGAAATATGAGAGTAACTAGTTAGCTAAAATATTAGCTTTGGAATCAACATTTATCTCCCATCCTTAAACTCTACCGACGAAGTTGGTTTTGTAAAAGGCTTCCTGAGGTTTGATAATACTTTAATGCTTAGCAACATGCTACAGAATGCCTATTTTAATAACAAACCCATGGTGGCTTTTGGGATTGATGGTGAAAAGGCCTTTCATTGGATCGAAAGGAACTACCTAATCGAGACACTGCAGCAAATTGATTTTGGACCCAATCTCTTGAATCTGATTAAAATATTATACTCTGGGCTCAGACCCAATGTTACTGTCAATGGCTTTTCATTGATTAGCTTCCAATTGATGAGCGTCCCAAGACAAGACTGCCTGTTTTTGTGTTTATTATAAATCTTAGAGTTAAACAACTTCTAATAGGAACTAGGCACACAACTAAACTGTGGGGGGGATTAAAATAAAGAAACATGGTGAAAGTATTGGCAAAGTATTGGCATTTGCAGATCACATCATTATGTATGTGACAAAGTCTGATCGGTCGGTCCCATCTCAGATGACTCTGGTCAATAAAAAGTTCAAGACATAAGGCTAAAAAGCCAGCTACCAAGAGGACAGATGCTTTCCCTCTGGATACATTCTGTTTCCCAAAGGCATGCGAGTAGCTTAATTTGTTGTGTAATCAGAAGGCATCAAATACATTAGCATCAAATTCGCTCCTACCTCAAAACGAACTCAACAGTTCACCTTCAATTGTTTCATAGCAGAAATGTACTACCATTTTAGTATTCACTTTTCAGACGAACAAACCTCTATTGGTCACGTGTCCCCTATACTAATTAAATATCAAAAGACATTTATCGTGCACCAAATGATAAGCTGGATCGCGACACTCATGGTAGCCAACCTCCCTTGATAGTTCCCTGCTTTATATAGCAAGACTGCCACATTACCATTGTGATTTTTATATATGCTCAACCACCCCAGTCAATAGCTAGCAAGTATGTACTACTGTTAAACAGCAATGTATTTATAGCAATACAGGTCTATGCTCAACTGCTATCTCCTGCGAAGTCTCCGTTTGGTGCAACTCCAACATCAGAATAGTGGAGAAACAGGTCAAGTGACCTATGTGGATCAGAAAGTGTTTGCTGCATGTATGTAATTGTAGGCAGTCTTCAGTGGTTAAAATATGTGCCCAAAATGAACAAGTGCTGTCAGATAACTGCATGCTTTGAAAAGGGTGGGCTCAAATATGACTTTCGGGATATCAGTGAATGTTCCCTACATTAGTGTCAATTTCCTGCATCAAAGTCAATGACCTAATATCAATACCTTTAGACATTGTCAAGCTATTAGGCATAATGAACCAGAAGCAACATATAATAGGTACAGACACAGCCTACCTCTAGCCAATTGTCCTGGTCTTTCCTACATATGACCCTGGATTATGTACAGAGAGAGACTGCTAAGCGTTTTTAAAATTGATGAACTATTGAAATTGGGATAACATCTTTGGATCTAACATACATATTTATTGAGGCAAGTTCAACCCTCTCACCTGGGCCTGCAAAACATTACATAATGTAGTGTGGGGCTTGCATTGCCATATGCAATAATATGATGTGATATGATATGGCATTTGTAACATGCCTGTAGACAAGTGTTTCTAGGCATGGCAAGACAAGGAAGGGGAAACAGAGAGAGGACAAAGCAATGATCTTACTAGGCCTTGTGTCATTCAGATCCCGCAAGTGCAGGGAAGGGTAGAAGTGCCAAGGGAGGGGGGTGTAGAAGTGCAGGTAATCAAAAGTGCAACCAGAGGGTGGCTCAATGCAGGTCATCAGAAAGTGCAGCCAGCGGATGGCTCATAAGTGCAGAGAGAAGGGACTGTAGGGTTACAGATACAGACCACAAGTGCTGGGGAGCCAAGAGGCAGTGCAAGGTGCAACTGGACAGGCAGGAATCTGGGCCCAAGTTCAGAGGGTAGCCAGGTGACCAGTGTGTGCAGCAGACAGGTCATCATCGGGGGAGAGGAAGAGAGAAAGCGGAAGCGAAGAGGAAGGTCTTGAGTTGCTTCCGGAGCTGGAGGTGGTTCTGTTCAAGTTTCAGAGAGCAGGGGGGCTGTTCCAGGGGGAGGCCAGAGCCAAAGAAAGAGCTCTTCCCCCAGCTCTCTGCTTGGAAAAGCAACTGACCCTCAGAGAGTCGGAGGTCGATGAGAGGAGAGCTTGAGAAGGCAGATATTTAGGAAGAGAGAGTTGGGGGTAGTGCGTTCCCAGGCTCTAGAAACCCTTGTGGACAATTCAGAGGTCTTGAACTTGATCCTTGCCACCAATGGGAGCCAACAAAGAGATTTCACAGCTTGAGAAATACGATCCCTGGGTTTGAGGCCAAGGACAATTCTTGCAGTCCTGTTCTGGATAAGTTGTAGAGGACAGAGAGAAGAGGCAGGAATATTTAGAAAGTGGTTGTTGCAGTAGTCCACCCTAGAGAGGACCAGAGGTCTGGAAACAGTGAGCTTCTGGGGGAAAGTGAGGAAAGGAAGAATACCTCTGAGGAGCTGCAGCTGATATTTTGACTTCTTAGAGACATCGAAGATGTGAGGAGAGAAGGAGGGGGTGGAGTTGGAGCAGAGAGCAGCGAAAGTTGGAGCAAAGAGCAGCAATGTGGTGGCCAAGCGGTGCCAGGTATTGGTTAATCAGCCAGGGAGAAAGGTTACACCCCTGGGGAACATCACAGGTAGAAAGAGAGAGATATAAAACAGAAGGACCCAAGCTGGACCTGAGAGGGCCGATCAATGAAAAAGGGATTCAGCCAGGACAGGGCCTGATCAGTGATACCCAGGTTATCACGGAGGCAAATGAGCAGGATGGAATGGTTGACTGCATCCAAAGCAGAATAAAGATTGACGAGAATGAGGACAGAAGGGAGGTTAGAATCAAGGTTAGAGAGCAGGTCTGCATAGATGTTCAGGAGAGCATGCTTTTGGCAGCTCTCAAGTCAGACTGATTGTCATAGAGACAACCAACAGATTCAGTGTGAAGGTTAAGCTGGGAGATGGCCAGCCTTTCCAAGAGTTTTCCCAGGAAATGAGTGATAGAGATCGGTTGATAGTTAGCCAGAGAGCCATGGAATGTTGGCGAGTGGTGGAACCCTGGGTTCCCTTATGGTTACATGGAAGACAGTTACCCATTCAGGGTGGCAGACACTACCGAGAGGAGGATATTTGCTATGCTCTCCCTCTTATAATCTATAACTTGATACATAAATAAAGTACTTCTACATTTTGTACTTGCTGGCTCCTGTCTCCTGTCTCATTCCTGCATCCTGTGTCTTCCTCCTGGAGCTGCACACTACAAATTGGCGATGAGGCAGCTAACAAATGGTAAAATGCACAGCCAATGATGAAATTCGGATGCCACTTTGCTGAGATGATGAGCTGCGTGATGATGCCCATCGAGAGGATTCTCCGGATACAGCTCCACTGTGAGAATATTGGTGATGCTGCCAATGTTCCACATGGTGCTGAGAGGGGAGCCGGAAGCCCAGAGACACTTGAAAGGTCAGTGCCTGTATATACAATGATGCAAAGCCCCCGGTGCATGGCTTAGATACTGTTATTGCAGTGAAGCACTGCATTATGGGTGATGTAGCCCCCATAATCTTTTGGGTAGGAGCGCTTTTTATTGCAGGTACTATATCCAAGGGTGGCAAATTCCCCTATTTACAAAGGCAAAACGAAATGCCAGTAAAGACAATGATTATCCTCCTCTTGTGAGTGCTCCCGTGGGGCTTGTACAATTATAAATATAGATTATGGCTCTCATCTGACTGTGAAACCGTTGCAGCCGTTAAGTGCCAGGAGCTCAGCTGCCCCCGACTGCTGCATACCAAATGATGACGTCATTAAGTGGCCTGGGGGTATTTTGATTGCATTGTGATCTAGAAGACAGAACACTGAGAGGTTCCAGAGATGTAGTGGCTTGGCATACAAGTGTTTTTATTTGATGCATTGTATATCCATAGATCTTGTTGGAATTAGAGGAATGGTGCAACTGCATGCGTTATGGGCGAGCACGTCATGACGCCAAAATGAGGAAGTGATTGAGTGCCGTTGGAAAGGGACAGACACCTAAAGCCATGTATATCACAAGTGTAGTTTCAGCGGATTTCACAAGGATTTCATTCTAATATTACAGCAGCAGCAGAGAAAAACTTTCATCATGACATGCAGACTAAGATACAAACACGCGTTAAGCGGGATCAGTCACTGATGTTCAGAGCAATTCACTGTGATTGATTGCCATGCTGGAATGTAACCCTCTGAACTGCTCCTGGCTGGTTCGTTTATGAGTTGGGGTTAAGGATGTGTGGGCTATACGTTGCTCAGTCTTATATGTGTAAATACAATAGCACGAGTATATGAGTATTGATAAAGCTAATGTGTGTTGGTGATGTAGGATAGTATGGATAGATGCATAGAAATGTTTTATTTTCGATGAACGTTTATGTATACAAAATAATGCTGTGTTTATTCACTTTAACAGGTTTCCATTACAGTTGGACATTTTGATGCTTTCTTTGAGTGAAAGGTCATATGTAAAAAGTATACTGTTATATATTTAATATTTATAAAAAGTTTTTAGTTTTTTTTTCTTTGGGTTTGGTGTAAACACAACGCATAGACCTGTTCTTTTTTAAAAGGTTGGCTCTGTTGTGTGTCAAGTCAATTGTTTAATGTTGTTTTTCTAATGTGCATTTATGGTTACAAGGTGTTCGTATTTCTGACCTGGGTAAAAAGGCTCAAATCAATGATATTGTATTAGTTTTTCTACTGTATACTAAATGAATTAAAATACAAAGTGTATATTTTAAACTGAATATAATGTTTGTTACATTGTTTTTCATTGAAACAAAGTAAGTTGTCACCATTTTTAAAGAACGAGTACAAGATATTGATCTCCTTCCTTTATTATACTGTATATTGTCTTTTCCCTAGACAGTGGAGTCATTAAGGTCTGGCAATAGACCATTGTTAGGGAACTCTGTTGTTACCTGTATTGTATCTGTGTTTCTTTGCAGGTGGGACATAAAAAATTGTATTATTATGAAATCAAAGACAATCTGCTTGCATCTTTTCACGTTAAGTGGTGTTGTTACTATTAATAGTGTTCATTTATATATACAGTAAGATATGATGACATGCCTAATTAATGGTATGTTAGGTTACATCATTTTTGTTTTCTTTCGGCGTGCAGTGCTTTTTAGCGCTATACAGTGATGGTGTGGATTTGATGCGCTGTGCAATTGGTGTCTTAGAGCATCCATGAATCATAGAGGTATAGAATATGTGTGTGATACAATATGCAATAGCACCATACAATGTTTGTATGTATGTGATGTGCTGTGCAATGGGTGTATAAGAGCATCCCGGCACCATAACGTTAAAGTAGGTTTGGCTTACAATATGCAATTGGTGCTGTAAGGCATCCTAGCCCTATACAGTGATGGTATGTATGTGGCACTGAGAAATGGTTGTCTTAGAGCTTCAGAACACCACAGAGTTATGGTTAATGTGTGATATGTGTGATGCGGTTTGCAATGGGTGTCCCAGAGCACCCGAGCACTTTACAGGTATAATATGATGTATGCAGAAGCAATGGATGTCTTATAGCAACTGAGCTGTATAGTTGAGATATGTGAGGATAATATGTTTACGTTTTTTTCTGGTGCACATTAAAAGTTTGGCCTACAAATGCCATGCTATTGTTGATTGTTCCATCTAGTCGTATAATACACGTGTGTGGGAGTAATTAACCCATATATGTGAATGCATCTTTAGACTCACTGTTTCTTTTGCGGTGCAGTCACATTCGTGTGTGCTCTTTGTCGTGTTTGTGGCTTTTCTTTTCTTCATTTCTTTTCTCTGTGCTCGGTGGGAGTGGTATGGTAGGGATAGAACTTGGGTGTGTGACAGGATCCCAGTGTGTGGTCGGTTTGTTGGTGAGTTAGGGGATGTTGTTTTGGTTACAGTGACATTGGTTGTGTGTTGCTGTGCATAGGATCCTGTCAGGTGTGGGTCTGTGTGTGGGTATGTTGACCCTTTCCTTGTAGTCTTATAAGCGAGGCGGATGTGTAGTGTGGGGCTTGCATTGCCATATGCAATACAAGCCATGGAATGTTGGCTAGTGGTGGAACCCTGGGTTCCCTCAGGGTTCCATGGATGCCAGTCACCCATTCAGGATGGGAAACACTATCGAGATCAGGATGTTACCTATGGTCTCCCTTTTCTTATAATCTAAACCCTGCCACATACATAAAGTACTTCAATATTTCATACTTGCTGGCTCCTGTCTCATACCTGCATCCTGTGTAGTCTGCCTGGAGTTGAACACTACAATACTCAGGTCTGCTGTATACATGTATGTAGTCACCCCACCCCACCTATCTCCTCCACACAGTGTTTGCCCCTCCTTGCTGCTGACCTTCGTACTGAACATATGCTGCAACCCAATTAATCTAATTGTAGTCAAATTGGAAATCAGTAACATTGGTTCCATTCGGAAACGTGAGACAGTTCTAACTTTGTTCACATCCTGGCTGTTAATGTTGTTTTTTCTGCAGAGCACAATGGTTGGCAGATATGCAAGTGTTGCAATCTTTCTATAATTCATCACCACATGTATGTCCCTGCCCCTCTCCCCTCTTATGTTAAAACCCAATAACATTTGTTTAAAAAAATTAAAACATGCAGACACTGGACACATTTTTTTGTTGCAATTGTGCAATTGTTTAGTTGGAAAACAACAGATCAACATTAATTCCATATTATCTTTTCCAACCCTGGAAACACGCCACTGTAATTTGCATAACATAAATATTGGAAATCCAACCTAAGTCAGATGTCTATGTTAAATTATACATCACATATAACGGACAACAATTTGCATTTAAACAGTCACGTTGGTGCGGGTGGCTGTTGGAAAGCTACAGCCAGATCGGCTTTGACTATGTAAGGGAACTCATTTTAATGTTGGCTTTCTTATCCCCACCCCCCACACATCTCTGCATGTGATGGGGGTTTGGAGGCAAATGTTCCTTCTGATCATTTAATATTCGAATGCGTACTTCCTGCGCTGGCTTTGCCAGTTTAAAACAGGAGAAAAACTGGAAACTGCATTTTTAGGTTTAAACTAGATGGGCAATGAATTTACCAAATAGGAAATGTGTCAATTTTCAACAAGACTAGAAATAAATATTTGATGATCCAGAGCTAAAAAGCTAACTTCCACATGAGATGGAAACTATAGCTTTTGGCGGATTACATGATACACCATGCTTTAAATGTCCCCGCATGTGTCCCAATGCTTCTTCATACGAATTCCCAATCACACAGATTTGATATCAAATAAGTGTGTCACATTTTTATCGCGGCTAACATATTTCTTTCCTCGCATTTCTCTCCCACATGCAGACCAGGTCTCTCTTCAACACACACTGCACTGACAGGATCTCTCCTGAGTACTGCACGTATAAATCATTCAGTTTGTGGTGAGAGCATAACATGAAACAAAAACACAATGTTTTAACAAAGGGTCCCATAGCCCCTGGGAGATCGACAAATACCTGCAAACAAAACGTAACATTAATTGGACACAAATACACCTTCACATAGCCACAAACAATCCCTCACAAACATTTAGCAGAAACTCTCATTTCCAACGAAGGAAATTCATGCAGCTCACTGTGGAGTCTAACACAACCCAAAACTGACAACCACATTGAGACAAGACACCTTTACTTTTATTTTACCCACACATACACTCAATACAGCTACGTGCTACTGTAATAATAGAAAATAATTCAAAATATTGCTCTTCATAAGTCATTAGGACTCATCTGTTAGCTAGTTGTCCTGATGTTGGAAATGTGAAGAAAATTGAAATCAGTGGCCCCTAAATTGTACAAAGGATGGTGCTATTTTCAACTCTTCTCATCATTGACAACTTTTTGATGCATAGTGCATGGAGCGTCATATAAATCTATTCTCTAGTTGGACATCATACACATCAACCCTCCCCAACATTGACCACCCCTATGAAGTAGTTCTGTCTGACCTCATAAAACGTGACTTATAATAATTACTGTTTCACCAGGTAAAATGTAGAAACTGACCAGTACTGCTAAATCATTCAGGGCCCTCCATCCCTGCCACAAACTAACAGGGGGATTTGGGAGCCTAGAGACATCCATGCTATTGAATTTCTGGGATTATGTATGGATGGTTGAGCAACTCAAAAACAAGAATTTCCTCCACGCTTCAACCAAACCCTAACAGAAAAAAACTATTTCTAGTGGTAAAGGTGGAGGCAGTAAGCACACCCAAATGCATTTTGGCTGTCAGGAGAGGTTTCCCATAGGACAATTCGGCATCTTTTTGGCTCAGCATGGAATGGTAGGCTTTCATCAATGAATGGAAATGTCAATTTAGTTTTTTGAAAAATCCATGTGATGAGATGAGATTTAAATAACGCCAAAATGAATGTGTTTTAAAGTTTTTTCAAACTAGTTTTAGCAAAGCTCCTGCAACGATGTCATTTGGGGGTCGACAGGGGTCGCAGCTGTGACCCAAGTTGTCTCCCATGCTACCCCAACAAAAATAAATGTAAAAAAAAAGTGGAAGCTACTGGGCTGTGGCCAATGTCATGAGGCTCTTTGTTTCTGAAGTGGCTGGCTTTCTTGTTCAAGCCTCTTAAAAAAAAGAAAAAAGGGATTTCCATAGGTGTGTTACTCTTTGAGCAGTGACTCTAAATAAGAAAGAATAGGAATAACAAATAATGTGTCTTTCTGGAATTCTATCCAATAATTGCTAGACTCATTAAATGTTTATTTCAGGCACACTGCAGGGGGTGAGTCACTGATGTAGTCTGGTCTTAAACACCTCAAATTCACAATACAGACAAATGCTTAGAAAAAGCATTTAAAGTAGAATAAGCATCCATTTCGGACTATGGGCCTCATTACACAGTAGGCGGTAAGGGTTTACCGGTACTGGTATTTTACCGGTACCGGTAAACCCTTACCGCCTTACTACGAGGTCCCTTTGCGGGTTGGTACATTAATGCCTGCTTTTAGCAGGCGTTAAAAAATGAACCCGCAAAGGGACCAGGGTGCTAATTACGGTACCGCAATTTGCGGTACTGTAATTAGTGCCTTCCCCATTCCCATTATGCCCTATGGGGCAAAAATGGGAATGGGGAAGGGCAATGGAGGAAGGAGGAATTACCGCCTTCCCAACCTTGGAATAGGGCGGTAATTCCCCTTTCCTCCAAGGCGGTACCGGTAAATTACCGGCATGAACCATGGCGCTAATAGCGCCATGGTTTACCGCCTACCGTGTAATGAGGCCCTATGTATTTTGCTTTTGGCAAGTTACAGTTATAGCATGTTTTTTTTTTCTTTCTGCCGTTGTCTCTGTTATGATGTTATGTTATGGTGATTTATACTGCACACTGCTACCACCCAAGGCAGTCTCCAGTTGTCACGAGACATTCCAGCTCGGTTTCTTCAGTCACTTGACAACATTATTGTGCCTAGAAGCTTGTTTACTGTGTCGAAATGTTTGACCATAGCACATAGAGTGGGCCTTGATTTCATTGTGCCACAATTGGCTTGGGCGGATAACTCAGGGGCAATGTGCTTGCCTTGGAAGAAAGAAAACATGGAGCAACGCAGGTTCGATCCCCGGGTCCACACTTAGAAACCTCTGACTATTACGTGCGTTATAAATAACCAATCACAATTTACAATTACAATGTATGAGGTAACGAGTACCCAGAGTATGGGATGCCGTGTGATTGGGTTGCTTTCCCTGCGCCACTCTAAATTGTTTAATACACAGTCATAAACCCTCCCAATGGCATGCATTTTGCCAAACTCTGAGGCATGAAAAGTTGATCCATGCAGACATGACATGTGGCCAACATTTCACCAGACCTGCAGATGAACTGGCCTGCTGTTGAATCTCAGTTACTAGTTTAATTATATCCACCTCAGAATGTAATTTGCTTTTTGACTTTGAGAACAATCAGACATTGTTCATTTTACTATAGCCGGTAAGATAGCTATAACCGGTAAGATAGTTCTGTGGGTTGAGCACTAGATACAAGATTTAACAGGGGAGGTGAGTAGTAACAGCGAACTCCTGGAACACCTAAACTAATTTCCTAGAATCTTGAAATCCAAGACCTAGAGAATTGTTCACGATGCTCAAAGATTCATATCAGAAACCTATCAGAGGAAGTGAGCAACAAAGACCTCACCTCCTACATTCAAAGTTTATTCAGCGAGATATAAGGTGACCCACTGCAGATGCAATTTTGTTGGACACGGTTCATCACACAGGCCCTAGGAGAAGAGGATCCAATGCCACCCCTGTGCTGTGCTGTCTTCCTGCCCCCTAAAGGAGAGCATTCTGGTGAGCGCAAGAAGGAATGATCCTTTCCTGGTAACTGGACAGAGGTTCAGCTGTATCAACACCTGCTCCTAATCACTCTCCAGAAATGCAGAGAGATGGGCCCTGTGGTATGGGAGCTTCCTGAAAACCTGACCAGATACCGATGGCCATTAGGCCTTGTGTTTGCATGGGAGGCCTTGCAGCGACGCATAACCACCCTAAAAGAGGACTTAATATTGCTGCAACTAGAGGTTGAAGACAACGAAAGTGAAATAAACCACTGGAGTCGCCTTTATGAAAAAGTAGTACCTTGAAATGGCAGTCGGCAACAAGGAACCCAAGTAATAAGGGCTCTTTCAGCACACTGGCATGGCCCGTCCCAACATGACACAGTAATCTGCTCTGAGGGGCATGCCTGGGACAGACTTGTGGGAGGGTCGGGGAGTGAAACTTAAATGGATAAAAAGGGGGGCAGCACAAGAGACTTAAGAAGACGCATAAAGATTACAGATGTGGTTTAGATGTTATTCTGGGTGGGGGTGGTATTACTGGATACCTCATGATATTAACCTAGAGGTTACTAGTGTTCCCTTCCAGAAGTAAGGTCTATACGGTCAAATCCTGAGCTTAATTATTCTCAGAAGCCGATGACCATGACTGGAAGTTTGAAATTGTAAGTTATCATACTTTTGTTGATTTCTTTTGTTTTATGGTTTGTTTGCGGGTGAGGGTGGGGGGTGGTGGAACAGCTGTGAGGGGAATGATGATAATTATGAAAACCAACATGATCGACAATGAGGTGGGACAGTGCACAGGGGTGAGCAAGATGGGTTGCCCTGGGTATAATTATCATTGTTCTTTTATAATGAACTTAATACCAGCAAGTGGTATCTAAGCATGGGATCGGGATTCTAACCTGTGTTGTACCACTTTGTCTTGCTTCCAAGACAAATGTTTGTCCCTGAGCTATCCTTCCTAAAGGAGGAGTGACATTGGGAGAGCACCAGAAAATATCATATTTGTTACTCTTGACACATAACATTAGGCGATTCAATTCCCCAGTTAAGAAGAAAACAGTTGATTGCTTCCTCATAGATTGTAAACCAGATATTATATCTCTGCATGAGACGCACCTATTCAGGCAGGACAGAAATAAAGTAAAGTTGAAGCACTACTCCCAGATCTATCCTCTTTCGGGTGTGACCAAGACTTGCGGAGTGCTGCTGGATTTTAGGGATGGGTCTCACTTAAAGTTCGAACGAGCGCATGCAGAGAAGGAAGATTGGTACCTGGCAGTTAGGGGGATCCAGCATGGATTGTGTTTCATGGTGTCCTCAATCTACACTCTGAAAACAGGTCAAGATAATTATATTTGAGGAGACCTTATTCAGCTTGAAGGATTTGCTGTTGGTGAGATATTCTTGATTGGTGAATTCAACCTGGTTTGGTCCCCAAACCTAGATAGCTGTCAGGGCAGAAAGCAGGTGAGTGGGGCAGCATCCCTATATCTTAAGAAAGCATGAAGGTATGAAGCTGAGGGATGGATGGAGGGAAAAAAGGGGACAGGAACATTAATTCACTATTGTCTTCAGTGTCCATATGACACACTCAAGAATAGACTATATGTGGGTCTCTACCCATTTGTTGGGCAGAGTGGAGGAGGTATCCATAGAAACAATAGCCCTCTTCACTCATGCTCTGATAAATAATAGACTCAGCCTACCACAAAGGGGATGCAAGCTGTGGAGATGGAACTTTGCAGTGGAACTACTAAGATACCCAGTCCTGATTGAGGGGATAATGGAAATGATTAACAATTACTTTGAGGATAACCTGAAATCACAGACATCAGAGAGTTTTGGGATGGAATGCATATAAAGTGTTCATTAGTGGGATAACTAATATCCCTAAAAGTTGAGCAACAAAGATAGTTGAGATCGTAAGAGCAACATTCAAAAGAGAGAATTGCAGGAACAATAAAATCTCCTAGAAAGAAACCCTTCCAAATCTAACCTTAAGGGGAATTGCGGGTCAACTAGAAATTATTCAAACCAGACAAGCTGAAAAGGCGTTACTATACACCAGGCCGCAATATTACATGCAATAGAATATGGCCACACCCTATAGAGCAAGAATCTCAGGGCGCAGATGGATGTTAAAATGATTAATAAATTGGTATATGAGAGGGGGAACACAATCACTCAGTCTCATGATGTAGCAGGGGAGTTTGCCATATATTATGAGGTACTTAATGCTTCTGAATCTCTCCCGATCCAACCACAAAGGAAGTTTCTGAGGGCTTTGTCTATCCCACAGATCAGTTCAGTAGACATGAAAAGATTACAAGCAGAAATAGCTGAGGACGAGGTCATTGAAGTCATATCAAATTTACCAATGAATAGGTCACCTGGGGCAGATGGCTATCCACCTTTTTTAAAAAAGGAATTTAGACATACTGGTCCGCACATTGATCAACCTATTCAATAATGTTTAGTAACCCTGGGCGGGTTACAACACTAATGGAAGAGGCAAAAGTAGTCTTGATCTCAAAGCTCAAAGAATATAAATTCAACTAGATGCGGTTCACACTGCCTTATTGCGGTAATTTATTTCAACGTAAAAATATATTCTAAATGTTTGGGCAGTAGATTGGACCCCTTTCTCCCGACATTGATTCAACCAGACAAGTAAAGCTTTGTACAGGCCGGCAAAGATTTGGCAATGTGAGAAGGATGGTCCACTTAATTAAAAAAGTGGAGAGAACAAACACTCCTGCGATCCTTCACACGTTTCGCTTCATCAACCCTCCCTTTTTTGGGGTACATTAGGAACCATTTCTGCCTTGACTGAGGGAGGTGTAGGAAATTAGAGAGAACCCCCTTCAGCGGGTGAACCATACAGTGTCTGCAGATGATTTGCTACATACATTTTTGGATCCAGTTGGATCACTGGATCACTGGCAGCTGTCCAAAGGTAGTTAGGGACATTCCATGAGGTGGCAAGCTTAAAAGTAAGCTTAGAGAAGTTGGAGACCCTTCATTAGCTAAGATTACACTCTCCCTTTACTTGTGTAAAGGAGGGCTTCATAAATCTGGGAGTGATGCTTACAAACACAATTAAAACATTGTATGAGGCAAACTTCCTGAATGTTTTACACAAAATAAAAGAGGATCTCCTTTCATGGTTGGAGAGCATCGCCTTTATTTAAATGATAATCACGTTCTGTACTTATTTCCAGCATTGTCAATTTAATTCCTAGACAATTAACTCTACCATGTATGGCCATTTATCTGGAAGGACAAGTAACCATAATTATCCCACAATATATTGATCGCTCTAAGAGACTAAGGGACAAACGGTGGGGCATATTTTGTAGCGTACTAAGAGGCATCCCAGATCTGCATCAGTATGCAGCGGTTTAGTAAGGATAAAGAAAATATATGTACTAAGATGGACAAAGCAGTGATAGGCCAACCCCTTGAGGAGGTATTATGGATTCCAAAATCTGACAGGCCAGGGAATATGTATATGAGCCAAGTGGCACAGGTGGTTGGAGTCACTTGGGCCAGCCTGAGCCAAATGTTTTGTATTGTGATATTCCCCTACGCATTTTCCCCTTTGGCTATAAAACTACAATTTTCCCCGGAAATTGAGAAGGGTGCAATTGAGAAATAGCAGGAGGCTGAGAGACCTTTTAGAAAGCTCAGAAATCTGATGCTTCATGGTCTGTAAACAATCCTTTCAATTAAGTGAAAAGGAGTGTCATTGTTGCTTGCAGCCGAGACATTTGGTCCCCAAGCCCAGCATCAAAGAATTAGTCCTTAGGGCTTTTAATACCTTTGAAATATTTTTATCAGGATCCAAAGGGATAATATCATCACTCTACAAGTTGTTGCAGAAAGGAAAACCACGGGTAGAATGGTCTTATATGACCACATGGAGAAGGGATCACAACCTGGAAATCCCCATAGAGCACTGGGAAGGGCTATGAAGGAGTATTCCCAAGCATAAGGTACATGTGGTACAAAATAATCATGCAATGGCACTATACTCCAGCAAGATTACAGAAGATATACCACACACATCTGACATATATTGGAGGGGCGTTGGAGAGTGTGGGGTATGGTTACACCTATTGGGGAGATGCCTGAAAATACAAGATTATTTGAGAAACATAGAAAATATTTAGAATCCTGTCCCTATCTTCACCTGGAGCTTGTCTTTTAGTTTGAGAGGCCATCAGACCCCAATCCATGCTAGCCAAACGGACATTGTTACAGCATCTGTGCCAGCAGCCAGGGCCAATCGTCTCAAACGGTTCACCAGCCCAGACATTGGCAAGCTCAGAATCCCCTTTGCGATTTGACACAAGAACATTGTACAAAGTGGCTCGCAGATGGGCTTCCCAGACACAAAGTTCTAGCACTGACCAGGATAAATTCTGCATGCTTACCGTTGATGCGAGAGCAAGCTTAGCCACACTGATCCGCCTCAGCTGCTTATATTCAGCATAGCTGGAGTCTTCCAAAGCAAACTCTCTGCACCGATATGCAATGGGAATCCATGTTCCATCCTCAAACAGGTCTTTGGTGTATCGAATCCCACCCAAAAACCAGGATGTTCAGAAGAAGACCTTCCATGTACAGTTTGCGACATTTCTAATAATGCTGACTGTTATCCACTGGCTGTCACTTCTACTTTACCCTCAAAGGATCCAGTAGCACAAAATTGAATCACTGTAAATATTTTCACTAATGGCGGGACAGCTGTGGTAATGATGCTACATGGATATAGATCATTCCTCAGTAGCTTGGCGGGTGCCCTACAACCTCTAAGCTCTTGTACCTGTTATCAATTCACCCTCCACCATCCTGGCAAGGGTCACTCACACTCTGCATACTATTTCCCTGATTTTGCACTTGTGCCTTCCAGCAGTTACTACCTCTGTCATTAATCACTCTGCCCCCTTCACATTTCAAAATTGTCCGCAGGTGAATGCAGGATCTAAAAAGAATCAGCAACAATCAGCAATCATTATTAGCAGACACCTTGTGCCCAACACTATGCACAACGTTTTTTTCTCAAAGTAGGTTTTCATTTTATGAGTCCTGTATGCAGTCTTATGGCAGCGGGCACATCGACGTTCACAGCAAATCACGTGCCAGGATTTGTCACACAACAGGGAACAGGTCTAATCATTGTTTTGTTGATCTTTTCATCAGGGCAAAGTGAAGTCATGTGAGAAATGCGGTTCACAGAGCTCAGACTACCACCTGAGATTGAAAATACTGGTATTTGGGACTCATAAAACTGGTTCAAACCAATCGTTAAGGCTGGAGATTTCAAGCGGATAAGCAGTAGAACAATGCTGCATAAACCAGGATGTAAGGCGACGACAACGTTTTGATACAGAAAGTGGCAGACAACACAAAGATCTTCCACCTTCTATTGACAACAGAATATGGTACAATGTATGAATGTGTTTTGTTCTTTGCCGAAATAATTAAATAATTGTTCCCCTTTATTGCACGAAGCTCAGAAACAGAAACTGAGCTTGGTGACTAGTTTAGTGATAGTGGTAAAAATCCAGTAATTACGACTTCCAGACGTTTTAGTGCAATGCCACGATGTGCATTGTATTTATTTAGTTTTTTATTTATTTTTACATTTTATTTTATATAATGGGAGGATCAATGCTCTTTTGATCATCAAAGAACATACAATAGATAAGAAATCCGATTTGATGGGAAGCACTGAGCTTCTTACAATTGGGTGAGTTTGAGGGGCATTCTGACCAGGTTGTGTAGAGGAGCAAATCGAACTGTCACTGGGGACAATACATGGGTGGACATACATAGATTAAGGAAAACCAGAACTACCACAAGCAGTAACATCCAAACCCCATGGAGTCTTATGGGACTCTGAAATGGGGACTAACAGAAAGGTCCACATTACTTGGAATCAAGCAGACCATTACATGTACCCAATATTTACCAAATGCAGTAACAGTAAATGGGTTTGGTGGCATCACCAGGGGAAATACAGCCAACCCCATAATCAGGTCCAATGAATTTATTCAAAGTCCATTTTACTGCAAATTAAATCTTAACCCACACTACCCCTGCTTCAGGGATATCACATTTATTACCGTATTGATGTAAGCCACCCAATATTCAAAGCGAGTGTTGTTAAGTAGATTTGTAGTTTGAGTTAAGGTTATATTTGTGGTGTGAAGGGCTTTGGATTGAGAAAGTTGTTGTAGCATCCTTAACATGGGAATGTTGGCAATGCTGAAGTCACGTGATGATCACATTGTTTACTGCAGGGACTGCACAGATGTCAGTATAGAGGCTTTTTTTTTTTACTGTTGTTCATTGTGTTTTGCAATATACAACATAACATTATTTTCCCAGCTCCTGCAAAGAAAAACAGCAGTGATGCGTTGATTACTGGAAAATAGGCTTTAACATGGAGACTGGGTACAGCAGAGATTTCTCAATCTGTGAGTTTGATTATTTGTTCTTTGCAACTTGAAACACTGACCGCCTCCATTTTAATGGCACCTTCAGAAACAGTGGGTGCCATCCCATAGGTGTGCTTGCAACTACCTTCAGTTATAAAGCCACAGTACAGGAGGCAGAGCGTCACACCGGGAAGCGGGAAGGAAAGTATTCAGTGTACTGGTGGCAAGCCTTTTCACACCGGGGTGCTTTTCACATCCAGATGCAGCTCGAATACTCTGCAGATATTTTCGGATCTAATAGCTACAAGCACGACAAAGGCTTTAATAGGCAATGTCTGAACACGTGAAAGTGTTCAAGAGAATGAATAGATCAGCTTTGTTATACCAAAGACAGGTGGCTTGCATCAGAAGTGCTGAGCAGAAAGTCGATTTAATGAACGTGTGAGTTCAGTGTCCAAACCACCACCGACACATTTTCGAAAAGCTCTAAAATCAAACATGCATGGGATTGCCCGTTTACTTTTCTTAGATGGAGATGGATGTTTTAATGGGGTTTTTTTAAGGTTATTTATTTGTGACTGCACAGTCTTAATGATTTTCTTTTCCATGAAGAACTTTTTCGCAACCCCTGAACACATTGTTCATTTTATGTTATGATGTCCAGCTCAATGAATCTGCCAGATAGTTCACACTGTTAATGTTTAGTGGATGGCAGAATGTATGGGTGAGTGCAGTGGGTATTTACAAAAATTCATTGATTTAAAAAAAAAAAAAAAAAGTGGGACACAGATGTAGAAAATAGCTGTTCAAAGACGAATGCCTGAGGAGCTAGAAAAAAATACCTACACAATAAGAGGATGCACCCCCACATGTAGTTGATATTCTTTTGATGTGGTTTTGTTGTGATTTGTGCGTAATTCGCGTAAGTGTGTTTGTGGACAAATGTTTACATTTTTTAAACACTAAATATGTTAATATGCCCCGACTGCCATTTTTGTTGAAGACTTTATTATCAACACAAGCTATTCACACATCTGGGATGAATAGATGTTAAGCATTCCAAGTGCACTGGTAGGCGATGTTGCTGCCTGCCTTGGCATCTTCTGATTCAGCAGCCCTAGCATATTCCAAGTCTCCCAGATATGGGTGCCCTGCAATTCCTCATCACCTAGAACAGAATATATTCAAGGATGGAATGCCAATTCATCTTCAGCATGATTAAGATTTCTACATCTCTATGTGGCATTCTTTCTCTGATGATTACCTTAACTTTACTAAGGTCATATTCAGAGTTGGCCATGGAATCAGGGCACAATAAAGAATGTATTGCCAGGCTGCACAGCGTTTGCCAAGGCCCTCTCTTTCTGTGCCAGTTTAGCAAAGGTGTGCATCTGAACATCTCAGAGACCTCTTTAGTATGTCTTTGTTGATCCTGCCATTTGTTTCTAAGTGGCTATGCATGCCAATGGCCAGACCCAAAGCTTTCAAATCATCTTAATTTCTGATATCGTGTCCCATCATCATGAGTTCGACTTTCAACACATGAATTAGAGAACCTGATTGTTTGTATATCGACAATTTCCAAGCAGCCTCTGCAGTGGATTCAAAGGCATTGGAAGCTGGATGATCTATTTCATGTGATGGCACTGCCTAGGTGTAAATGACATAGATGACCCTGCTTCCACTTTATGTTGCATCACATACTCAATGATAACATTGTCTTGTTCAAAGAAGGGCTGAAGCACGAACAGATTTGAATTTTATTTGGTTGAAATCCATCTTAAGCTGATCTGGATATGGCCATTTTCAGTTTTTAATCTGCTCAACATCTTCCAGGCGGTTTATGGTCATAAGACCGAAAAAAAAAATCTGAAAAAAAAAAATCTCGAAAAAAAGGCCGAAAAAAAAAGTCGCATTTTTTTAATGACGTTTTTTATTCGAAATGGGGGGTTCCCCCCCCCAATCCCCCATGTTTTTAATTATTATTTTTTTACCATTTTATTTTAATCCCGGACCCCAAAATAAATATATAATTTAAAAAAAAGAAATTCGACTTATTTTTTTTCAGTCTTTTTTTTTCGACCTTATTGTTAGTCGAGATTTTTTTTTCGAGATTTTGACCGAGCACCCTTCCAGGCTTTAAAGTAAGGGTCGACATGGCACACATTTTGGGACATAGGGCATTACCCTGGAAACACTTGCATCTCTTTTTAGCAAATCCTGTACATTAAGTAGGCCTAATAAATTCTGCCTGTGTCCCACTTTGACTCCCTCCCTAATCTAGTTGTGCTTGAAACACTTCATGCACTTGCACTAGGAGAAATGCCGTCAGGCCTAGTAGGCTAGTTACTTTTTGTTAGATCATTCAGAAACCACAAGGCCTAAGAATGACTACTGTATTCCCTTGCTCCCCTCCCACCTTGAAGCTATTTGAAGCACTTCACTTGTGTATCAAATAAACAATTACAATTACAAATTACAATTACAACTAAGATTCAAGCAGTGTGCACACTATTGCCCGCAGTATTTGCCACTCACAAATGTCAATGTATTTATTCTCAGCCATTTCAAAATCATAGTATTGAACGATGCCAGGATGTTTGCTGTGGTGTGCCTGCTCCATGGCCAAAATTGAAATAGCTTGCTTGAGGTATTTTTTTTTTATGACAGTTAGGTAAGTAGTGTTGCTTACACAGCCACTATGAACACCTTAATAGTAGCCAGATGTGTCCTGATGCCCATATAGGATGCTACCTGTCCACTGGTCCACATATCCTTTGTAACATAAACAATGTGCACTGCAAGCTCCAACAGCCCTTTTCTGATATCTGTATTTTGTGACAGTAAAGCGCACAGATATGCGTCCCTGGGCTCCTGATACTTTGGACAAACAGTTTCTACAAATTGCCTAGAATCCTTCCATGTCCACACTAAATAGGGCAGGAGTTGAACTGCCAACAGTTTGGCCAGCTTCCCACTGTGAAAACGCGGCACGAGTTATTTTCTGGGGAAATTTGAAGCCTTATCTCCAACCACAACTGCACCGTCCTGCTTTTTACATTAGTTTCTTCTCCTCCACTAACTGTACCTCACCACCTAGTTTCATCCCCAGCACTACAGTGCCAGTCAGAAGCCACTCCTTCTTCCACCCAAGATTCAAATCATGCTCAGCAGCAATTGCACCTTGTTTACTACCACATCCGGTGCTGGTCGCGGCACCAGGTATGATATGATTTGATATGGCATTTATAACGCGCTTGTACACAAGTGGTTCTAGACACGAGTGGTTCTGTAGGTATAACAGGTGGTCACTGCAAGGTATAAGGATTCTAATGAATGGGGATGTTTTGATCATAGACTGAACTACACTGCATCTTTTCGTTTGCTGTGTCCAATAACACCAGTGTTCCCACTTCAATTTACTGCGATGTTAAGTAGTCTTGGATAGCATACATCTGTCATTTTGCCAGCCATGTTGCAAATGGTCTTGGAAATTAAGTGCACAGATTGGTGGGGGTGAGGGGGCTGTAGAGGGTTGGTGGAGGCAGATGTTACTCCTAAAATGTCTGCTATTTTGATTTGAGCAGTGGCATTCCTCTGTAAAAGCTGTATGTGGTAATTCTAGGCAGATCTCTGTTGCGTTTGTTAGTGTAAGGTAGCAAGAGATGGAGACGTCAGTTCATTATTAGGTGTAAGGAAGGGAATTTGTATTAGAGAATAGTTTTAGTGCTAGACTAAAGCATGTGATCTTGACAAAGAACACATTGAGACTTGTGGTTCTCAATAATCCCAGTAGTTTGTACTGTAAGAATACACCAATATCAATCACGGTGCCTAACAATGCTAAATGCCATATGGCCAGTGTAAGAACAAATACATGATGCTGTATTGTCACTGTATGTTGCTATGCCAAATAATGCTGTATTCCTACTCTAAGAACATCCAAGGTAGCTATGCCCAGCAATGCCATTTTGCTAGTACAAGAACTGAGACTTGGCTTCACGAGGTGGCAGGTTCAACACTGATGCTAGCAGTGCCTGATAACTACCAAATTCTCAGAGCAGACAGGCCTAATGCCAGATGCGGCGGACTAGCCATCATCTGCAAATCTACCCTTCCCATCAGACCTGCCACATCAGTCTCCTACTCATCTTGTGAAGTACTTACAGCCAAAATGCCCCTCTCTAACAACCGCACGCTCCCAATCCATTTAATATATAGACCCCCAGGACCCCTAGGCATCTTTGAAGATGACTTAACTAGCCTTATAGCCAATAAAACTAAAGACCATTCCCAAACCCTACTACTGGGAGATTTTAACCTTGGCTTTAATGAAATTGACAATAAACATGCAGAGTCAGTTGCAGCCCTGCTCAAGGACCACGGCCTTGATCAAAAAAGTCCTCTCCCTTACCCACATCAAAGGAAGGACCCTCTATTGGGTATTGGAACCGAACTGTAACATCAGTATCACTGATATTGCTCCACAAACATCTACGGATCACTACCTAATAACCTTCTCCGCCACTCTGGATCTCCTTAGACCCAAAATCAACAACATGGTTCCCCCTCTCCTGACCAGAAGTAAGAAGGACATGACTGTTGAAAACATTATCCCTCTCCTCCTTCCAGCCATATCTGGTTTGGAAAGCAACAACCCGGACATCCTGGTAAATACTTTCAATGATGCTATGACCAAAGCATTAGACGCAGTTGCTCCAGCCAAACTACGTAAAGTTAAACAGGAAGCCCACTTAAATGTCTGGTTCACGCCCCACCTGAAATCGCTAAGACTACAAAAAAGAAAGCTCCAATCTATCTGGCACCACTCTCCCACTGAATACAACAAAAACAACCTAACCAAATTTGCCAAATTTTACAAAAAAGAAATTATCAAAACCAAGAAGAACACCTTTAATGACAGGATCGCAAAAGCAAACTCCAATACTAAAGAGCTCTTCACCATCCTCTGCGAGCTGGAATCCCCCATTCAACCAATAGACAATGCCCCCAAAAACAAAGCTTGGTGCACAAATATAGAAAAAGCCCTTGCTTACAAAATTTCCCTGCTTCAATGTAAAATTGCTAAAAAAAAGGCCACACTTCCACCTCTGCACCAACAAATACCCCAATCCCAGGAGATTAAGACCACTGCTCCATTTAGATTCAAATCTATCTCCATAATTGACACAGAAAAAATAATACTCTCCCTCAAACCCTCAAACTGTAAGAGCGACCTCTGCCCTGCACAATTAATAAAGGACGCAGCTAGGGATCTAGCTCCCTTTATTTCCAAGCTTATAAACTCTTCCTTTAAATCCAACACGGTACCCACCAACCTCAAAGAATCATGGGTCCTCCCATTATTGAAAAAACAAACTTTGGACCCCACCATCCCCACCAACTACAGACCAATCACCACAGTGCCTTTTCTACGAAAAATCCTAGACAGAGCTGTCTACATACAAATCCAGGATTACCTGGAGGCCAACCACCTTCTTGGCTCACGGCAATCTGGCTTCCGCCCACTCCACAGCATGGAAACAGCTTTGTTAGACCTCAAGACACAAATTGAGGAACTTAAGGATAACGGGAAAACAGCCTTGCTCCTCCTACTGGACTTGTCGGATGCGTTTGACCTGGTGGACCATGCAGTTTTAGCAACCACCTTGAATCTGCCGCCAAATTCACCGGAGATGCTATAGCCTGGGTCCAATCCTTCCTAGCAAATCACACTATGCAAGTCTTCTCATAGTGTGATTTGAGTCTTCTCATAGTGTGATTTGAGCTGACCCTATCAAAATAACCTGCAGTGTCCCACAAGGATCCTGTGTCTCCCCCACCATGTACAATATCTTCACCAAGCCTTTGTTTGACACGTTGGACGGTTTGGGTGTCATCTACATGAACTACGCAGATGACACCCAGATCCTTATACCCCTTTCGGGCGACTACGAGACAGACTCAGCCTTGGTGAATAAGATATACACTATCATTCAGGCATGGATGGCCGCACACGGCCTCTGCCTGAATGACCATAAAACAGAACTACTAATCTTAGGCTCTGAAGTCAACATCCAAAAACTATGCCCAAACTACACATCCTTCAGCATTGATAAGAACCCTATGAAGGTGATGTCTGTGGTTAAAACCCTTCGATTCTATCTGGACTCCTCCCTTACTCTCAAGAAGCAGGTCAACTCCCTCACCTCCTCCACTACCTACACCTGCAAACTCATCCGTGCAGCTAGACCTTACCTCTCTAGTGCCAGCTGCATTACTTTAGCTAACACCCTTATCATGTCTAGGTTAGACTACTGTAATGCCCTGTATTCTGGAACCAACAAATATATCACTGATAAACTTCAAAGACTACAGAACAATGCCTTAAGAGCAGCACTAAATATCCCTTACAGAGAGCACATCACTAATTCCAGGAAAGAGGTTAACTGGTTAGAAATAACGGATAGAATCCTACTTAAAACAGCATCACCCACATCTAAATGTCTAAACAACCTAGGACCCCCGTATCTGATGGAAAAAATCAACAGGAAAATCTCCACGCGACCCACAAGATCTGTTAACACCTCCAAACTAGAGATTCCAAGGTTTAAACGCTACACCGCGGGAGGATCCAGCTTTCCTGTCAAAGCTGCTCAATGCTGGAACAAACTACCACTTGAACTCAGAACGGAACAACCGTACCCGAAATTCAGGCACAAGATAATCAATTGGCTGTGTGCCAATGACACATAACTTTCACCTAGCCTCCTACCTAGCCACAGCCTACCCTTTGCCAGGACACCCCAAGACATGCCCTGCTTCTGGGTACATGCTTGTATATATTCTTGTATATATCTGCTCTTTGCCGCTGTGTTTTACATGCATTTGATTGTATATAGTCTCACATATATTTGCTCTCTTTTTGCCACTGTGTTGTACATACTCAGGCCAAACATTGTAACAAGCTTAAGTCTTCATGTAAACTGTTGCACCCGGCTACCCATGGGTTTGGCGCGCAATAACAAATAAATAAACTAAACTAAACTAAAAAGATGCTGTTAGCTGTACCAAAATATGCTAGCATTGCCCAATAACACGGCCTCATTACCAGCCCCTAGCTTCTCAGTCAAACAACCTCTCCGCCCCCAAGAACTACACACACACACACACACCACACACACACACGCACACGCACACGCACACGCACACACATACACACACACACACACTCTCTCGATGTACATACTTAGTTATTCATACAACAAAAGCATAGGTAAGTGCACACTTACATATGTGCACACACACTTTATGTTTCAACTGACCTGACCACGGCCAGCCCAACTCAGAAAGGGCTCTCCTGTACTTACTCTGTCAGGATATTTATTTGCCGGAAGCAGGAATCAGGAAGAGATGTCAATGAACACCTATCCCTGAATCTGGTTTCCTGTATTTGTATAAGCACTGTAAATAAGCCACCGTTTCTAGTTTTGATAAGCAGGAAATGTAAGAGTGCCCACACACTTAAAATGGCGTGCAGTACCTTAGCCTGTATGCCCTGGGAGCCATGAAAGTCAGGGGATGCAAAACACCACCTCTCTAGAATGGGCAATTGGGATTGTGCAGGCCTTGGTACTGCACACAACGGCAAAACAGATTCCCCAGAATTAGGTCTGGCCAGCAGCACTACCTCCGGCCAGTGAGCTTGGTTTAATGCAAAGACAAGTGGTTCTTTCCCCCTGTTGTGAGTCACCAGGAAACCAGCAGCCCACGGGTCGACTGTGGTCCATGGGCTTCAAGTTGGGTTGGAGAATTTTCTTGGGTCCAGAGACCTAGCTGATAGCCTCAGGCCATAAATGATCCATGGACCAGATCTCTGGGGCTTCTGGCAGCTCGCCATCTAGTATGCAGACACTGAGGCAAATATTGTCATGTTTTCTGGTGGGCTCAGATACCTCTCCTTTTGGGACCACTTCACCCTCCTTAGGATGGGTGAATCCACTGATCACAAAAAAACATGTTTTTACAGGACCTACGCTGGATCCACAAGCTTCATGGAAATACACATTTTTTCATTTTATTTTCCCATTTTCACATCTCGCTTAAACAGGACCTTGCAACAATACTACAAACAACAATCGCAGTTAATTGAAAAATCTTTGCAGCCCAAAAATCGATCAAACTGTCTGTTTTTCAAGTTCACAAGTTCACGATCATGTTGCAAGGAGCTTTTGTTTAGCCAATCAGGAGCCTGAAAACGCCCCTGTGGGTCTGTGAATTGTCTGGGCAAAGACAGATATCGCTAACAAGATTCAGCCCACTTTAGGACAGATTTAGAGCCTTTTTAGGCTCCTCTCGAAAATGTTAGTACAAATCCGTTTTTCGGTTTGGGTTAAAGTTGAACGCTGAGGTTCTTTTCCAAACAGACTACCACCAAATTGTTGCACTGATATTCTGAGCTGGCTGCAAAGAATGGCGGAAATTGTCATGGTTGTGATGGAGCAAATCAGATGCTGAAAAATGTAGCAATTTTTGTTGGGTATCAACATTTTTTCAGTATTACACTGAAACGTACGGTATTACACTGAAAAGTATTTAACCAAAGTATTGCAGATGAGTTTATCATCAGCAACACATTTGTTAAATCACAACAGCTTCGGATTTGTAATGAAAAACGTCCTGTAAGGGATAATTGTTTCCTGCATGTTATTATGTGCACCCCTACTCCTAGTTGCTGCTGCAAGCAGGGCTGGACTGCCCCACCGGGACACCGGGACATCCCCCGGTAGGCCTCTGGACCTAGGGCCTCTTTCTTTGGTGAGGAAGGATTTGTGGGTCGCGTGCATCCGCTTGGGTGGTTCTGCAAGAATTGGCTGCCACCACCGACGGCACGCTGACGCTGCCTGCGCATTGTTTTTTCCCCAGGCCTGGGAATGGGCAGCTAGGCTGCACTCATGCACATGAGGGCCTGGGCTGGCACCGGGGAACGCACTTGCACTGCACACACATTCATGCAGGTCAGGTGCAGGGCAAGCTGCAGCAGCAGGTGTTTGAGTCAGACCAGATGGCAAATGACTGTCACGGAAGGCCTGGTACACGGCACTGGGCACTATGGCCAGCAAAGTGACAACCAAGTGGCAAGCAGTCCTGTGCTCTGACATAGCCATGTATCTCCAGTACCAAAGGTAAGTAGGTCCACGATTCCAGCCCACTACTTGCACCGAGCTTATCGCTATCGGCACAGGCCTGAGGCAGGGCACATGCCAGCTTTCCTCCTGGCTCTGCATTGTACTCAAGCAGCCCCCACCTCTCCGCCCCCCGCCCCTCCTTGCAAAGCCCTTCAGAGCACCATCAAGCTCTGCAAGTTAAACGCTTGCTGCCGAGATCAGTCTGTCTGCGGTTTGTACAAGGCAGGTTCAAAATCACAGCAAGGATGAATTTCCGCCGTCGTAATAACTGTATGCACATTTTCTATTCAAAGTGTTTTGGTGAAAGCCCCGTATAAACAGCAGACTATTTTTAAAAAATCTAAAACCAACATGAGACCCGCTCCATAACGATAGCTTCTGCCAGGCCTTCCAAACAGGGACGTCATTTCACCAAAATGCCAGGTGTAGCGGAAGTGACATCACACGTCCCTTGACCCCGATGACATCACAGGAAGTAATGTCATTTGACCCCACCCCGAAGTGATAGCGCGAGAAGCGATGGAACACGACCTTTCACCCGTTGACAAAACAGGAAGTGGCATCACATAGCATTGTACACTACGAAAAATATGGTTTTGATATCACTATAATGTGATGTACATTTCATACAAGAATGGATCGCCATATGTATCGTTAAGATCAGTGTGTATAGGCCCTTATTACCAAATTATTGTGAATGCAAGGAGACGTCCATGACCAAATGATAATGATGTGTTATTGTATAGCAATTACGCTTAAGCGCTTTATATAGAAAAAATATACACCCAATATCACCCAACCTGTGTTGGTACTCTTATCGACCTCAGAAGGATGAAAGGCTGAGTTGAGGCGTTTAAGAACAGACTAAATCAGAGACTCACCTCCTGAAGTGTGCCTGAAATAAACCTTTAATGAGTCTAGCAATTATTGTATAGAATTCCAGAAAGATACATTATTTGGTATTCCTATTCTTTCTTATTTAGGGTCTGTGCTGAAAGTGTTAGGCTTGTGGCACTCCTGTTCTTATTTTTCTTATTTGTTTTAAGGGGTCTGAACAAGAATGCTAGCCAGAAGTAAAGAGCCCCACATGGTGCTGGCCACAGCCCAGGAGCTTGCATTGCAAAAATTCTTTTTAGAGGTCGCAAGGGAGACCTCAGAGGTCGCAGTTGCGACCTCTGGCGACTCCTAAATAACGTCCTTGCTTCCAAGGATGAAAGGCTAACTAGGCTCATTCATTAGTGGAACATGAGAACTGGTATGCAACGTAGATAACTGCAGAAGGTGCTTTTGTTATCTGAGCTATCAAGCCAGAAAAAGGGTATGTGTTTGAGCTACCTGTTGATTATACGAGGTGGTAAATGCATTTCAGTGGCAGTGTCAAGGCCTCAGCAATGAGCTATTTACTTGTGCACACTGCAAGTCTTTACAGAGGATCATATGGGGGGGCGCAATACATGTCGGAACCAAGGTGCACTGCGAGGGCTCTATGCATGTCTCAGTCAGGGGTGATGTATGCTAGGATCAGAATGTCGATAGTTCAGTGGTGAGAGAGTGGTGCATGGATGCCACAGGGCTGAAATACAAGTACACAATGCTTCATGAGAAAAGGGTAACTTGGAGGAGCTGTTCTTATGTCTCGGCATCGCAATGACAGGGTGTGTGTAAGCTCTGCAGGTGTCCGAGTTCTGGCAAATGCGTCCATACTGCCTCGAGTGGACTGGCCTAGAGGGAACTCTGGAGATTTTACTGTAGGCCTCTGCACCCTGGGCCTCTTGTGTTTGTGGTATTTCTGCATGTTCTCATAGCAAAATGGTTGGACTTGCTGAAAATGTGTAATATGGGGCCGCTTTGAACATTATTTCCAGGGCCTCTTTTGGTTCCCAGTCCACCCCTGGCTGCAAGGACAGGCTAGGTCCTCTGAAACTATTACAGCGGTGATGTGATGCAGTATGAAAGCAAATGAACAGGATATCACTTGTAAGGGTCCCTGTAGTGCGATAGCGGCACTGTAGTTATGGTTAAGTTGCTCAACTCATAGGAAGATCACTTTTTGGGTGGCTTATAACTTCACCCCCCTGGAACGAATCCTCATGAAACTTTGCAAAACAAGTATATGGACGTGTCAGATTGATTCTGTGAAGTCTGGTGAGGTTTCCTTAATGGGGAGCAGAGTTATAGTGCGGTCCCAACATGTGTGGTTTTTCAGACAGGCACAATGGAATACAAAAATTGCTTATGCCTCCAGCCCAAACGTTTTGATTGATTTTTACCAAATTTGCAGCAGAAGCAGCGGCTTGGTCCCGAAAGCGTGCATTTGTAAATTAGTAAACCCGTCCAAGTCGTTTTTTGAAATGACCAAAAAATAGGTAAAAAAATAGTGATATCTGGGTTTGGTCCATGGACTAACTTCCATGTTCGGTCAACAGACAAGTCTCTGATTAGCTCAGAGGGTGGTGTAAGGCCTGCAGAAATTGGGCGCACCCGCTGATTGGATGGTGAAAAGCATGAGGTGCATTAGATTTTCCAAAAGGCCTGCCATTTTGGATTTGATATCGATGTAGAAACATATTAAAAAACACAAATAATGAAACAATTTCTGGGGAGGGGATGGGGGATGGGATGGGATGGGATTTGGCCTTAAAACTCCCCCAAAACAGATGTTTTTTCAAATGGAACAGTCCAGATGTCCGGTCCCGTCCTGTGATGTTCGCGGACATCTGAGATGTTCAGGGGTATCTATGCTTTTTTGCTGCATTACAGGGTTAGGGAAAAGTAGTTTTTGGATGGCTTATAACTTTGGCGCCACCAATGAAACTGAAAGAAATTCTGGAATCTATTTCTAGACCTGACTCTGAATGGTGGTGCAAAGTTAGAGGGGGGGTCTCAAAATATTTTAAGGGCATATACATGTGGTGCCACTTGACGAATCTGCACAAAGATTTGCAAAAAAGATTTTAGACCCAGATATAAATGTTTTTGAAAAGTTTGGTAGGATTTTCTCAAGAGGGGCAAACTTAGAGAGGGGATTCTCAACATTTTCAGAGGTCTTATAACTTTGTTGCCATTTGACAAATGTGGACAAACGTTTTTAAAACAATTATAAACCCAACCTTGATTGTGCAATGTCTGAATGGATTATGTCAATTGGAGGCTAAGTTACATTACCATTTTATGTATGCACATTTTGACACTTTTCAAAAAATAAACATGGGCGGATTTGCAGCAAACTCATGCACGGAGCATTGGCAAGGACCTGAAAGCATGGTTTTGCAAATGTGTCTGTGTTTTACTTGTTGAAAATTGTCCTAATGTAGGTACAAACAGTTTGGTGACTGGGGTATAGCATGTGGCACCATAAAACATGTCCACTTATTTTTTTTGCAGGAGAAGTCAGAAATTAAGTTGGGGAGGGAAATGAGGGAAGAGGCACCAACCACAAATATGAAGGGTCAGGTGGACAGGGGATATGTTGCGCATGTGTTACATCTAAGGTAAGGGGCAGTGTTTCTCATGCACCTTGATTACAGCTTCAACAGCTCCCCCTGCACAGTTGTGTGTTGCAATATATACAGAGTACTGTTGTCTTTGAAATATATGGATCAACAGCCTCTTTTACGGCTTACAAAGCAGCTGGTTGCATTTTGTGTCCCACAGAAGTTTTCTGTGCTGTTACAGTATTGGTTGAGGAAGATGAGGTAGAGGAAGACAGGCTACTACTTGCTAAGAAAAGAACAACCTTTCTGAGAGCATTGAGGCAGTTGGATTTGGTGTGGCAGCGCATGCAGGTGGTCCATTTAGGAGTACTGTCCAGGTAGCCGTGACTAAATACAAGGTTGAACTCAGTGCATTTCCCTTTGTTAGCTTTAGCCTTTGTTACATTCCCAACAATGGTAATGAACTACCACACCCATGATTCTATCTGGTGCTAGAGGTAGACACTTCCTCTACTTCATCTTCTTGGTACTCTTCATTGTCTTTTGAAGTATTGTGCTTTATTTGTTGTGTAGGTCCACAAGCTGGCGGTGGCGGTGGTGGTTCTTGAGAAGGAGGGATGGCAATAGCTGATGCCATTTTTAAGATAAATAGCAGTTTTGCTAATATTCTTCCTAGTATGTGCTGTGTGCTAGATTGTTAATGGCTAATGAGTAAGAATAGGTGTAGGATCTGTGCAAGGGTAAATTTTTAGCTTGAAAGTTCTTAGATCATAGAAAATGCAGTTCTGAATTGTTCGCAAAAAACAGAATTGTTTCTGAAGTGCCAACGCGTTCGTGGATACATCAACATGTTCCACGCGCGTGTTCACGTGACACTGTCCGGAAAGTCTGTAATGACGTCCGACTTTCGCGAACATCAGCAAACACAAAAACAGTTGAAAATTGATGCTAGAAGTTGTAGAAGGGCAGTTTTAAGGTAAAACTTAGTAAATTGGACAACATTGTTGCCATATTGGGGCAAGTATGATATTGGTAATTTGTAGGAAAATAGCGTGCACTGGTAAAACCACATGAAATTCACGGAAAAAACTTTGTTAAAGGGATGTTATGGTTAAGTCGCACTAATTAAAACCTATGAAATTCAATGAGAAAACTTTCTCAAGGGACATTATGGTTACAAGTAAAACCAAAAACCCCAAGAAATTTTCCAGTCATGGTAGGCTAAGCAACCATAACTCATGCCACCATGATGCACTGCTAAGACTAACTCGCAGGACATGAACAATGACATCACAAATGTTATTGATGACATCACTGATGACATATTAAATTAATTTTAATTAACAGTCCCTACAAGGGGTTTAGTTCATAATGTTGAAAACAAGATGTTTGGGGTGATTGGGAGAAGTATTGTGTTAAAGAATGTACTCATGCAAACAAATCATTATATTCTAGTGTTGTTGTTTGTAGAGGAACCTAAGCATACACACATATGGGCAATGGTTGCAGCATACACCATCAAAGTACAATATTTTTTAATCTGGTAATTTCTGATAGTAAAATAATAAATGCTACTGTATAAATGTTTTGAGTAATGTTAAACATGGAATAAATAGGTAAAAATTGATAACTTACCACACACTTGTGTTAGTAGAAAAAATATATATATAAATGCACAATGCATGCACATTACAGGCACATGCAAGGAAACTAAAGTAAGGAAGAATAAACCAACAGCATGAACTAATGACAATAATATTACAGTTAATCATCATGTACACAAATTAATTGTGTGTTTGAGGGGTGCTTATTGCCACATATGTGTTCACTATGAGCTCAGATTAAACTGTAAGGAAAGTACTTTCAGAAGATGTAAAATGATTTAATGTGTATATATATAGGACCTTTCAAATTTGGGAAATTCTCATTGTCAGTAAAAACAAAAAAACTAGCCTAATCATGTCAGTAAACAAAAATAAATGGCCCATATATGTGATGTCATCAATGATGACATAAATGACATTTGTGATGCCGTCATTCATGTCCTGGTTGTTAGTCTTAGCAGTGCACGGTGATGGTGCAAGTTATGGTTGCTTAGCTTACCATAACTGGCGAATATCTGGGTTTTTTATTGGTTTTACTTGTAACCATAATGTCCCTTTAACAACGTTTTTTTCAGTGAATATATATATATATATATATATATATATATATATATATATATATATATATATATATATATATATGCCGAAAAGGGGAAAGTAATTACTTTCTTTCCAAGATGGATAGCACACAAAGGACACACTTGAACGCTAGTTAATGACTTCTTCCACACGAATCACTGGAAAAATAACCGTATGATTTTTCAAATATCCAGTTTATTAAAGCATATGCTGACAGCTAAAAACAAGGTACAATGCATTTCACAGCACACTTGCAGCTTGATCACGTACAAACAAGTTAATCTGAAAATTCATGCCTATTATACAAACAATTGCTGTCTCTATGATACTTTTTTACTTGTTGTTCTTTCTCACTTTTTGCGTATGTGAATGCAAGTTTCAATGCCTCAGTTAAAGACTTTGTTAAACACAGTGGCCATTTTGTAATAGTGTCATTCTCAACACTAACAACCTTTTGTCCACTTATTTCAACTTATTTCACATGTTAGATGTTCCGACTATCTAAATCTAGTTGGAATTCTTTATGTTTTATAATCAAAGGGGACAATATGGTAGACAAAACAAATTCCTACGGATTGCTAATTTTGTTACCAATATCATCATTACCGATTGAAGACGTTATTCGAATTGCAAAGAAATAGATAGTCACCTAATTTTTAAGTATTTGTTACGAATTAAATAAAATTAGTTATTTCAAACATTACAAATCACTGACTGACGCGATTTCTAATGCAATGACACTCTATTCAAAATGAGGATGTTTAATATTGATAAGTCGAGGCATATTGCATTGAGACATAATAATGGATACTTGCTGTGTAAAAGTATAGAGACGGTGAAAGAACTTGCTGCTTTGATCAGGGTCTGTGTGGATACAATTTGCATAGCTCATCATTAATATGAATGGAGCTATGAATTTTTGGTGTCAAGACAATGTCAATTGGAACATATTGAATTAGCTGCATCGACTTCAGGCCATCATTTAGAAAGGACATTTATAATTTATAAACATTCTATAAAGTATATAGTACGCTCTTCCTTTCTAAAAACATTAAGGTTACATAGAACCAAATCTGAAAGTTCAAAGTGCATCAATAAAGTGTTGAGTGCATCTTTCTTTAAGTAAACAACACAAATGTAAATGTAAACAACAAGGTCAAATAAAATCAAACAAAGTGCAAAGTGCATAGATGTTAAGACCTTGTTAAAATACTCATGACTATATGGCTTTGAATTTGGCATACGTATTCACTTCAAGATAAAAAAACACAATACTATGATACTTGATACAGCAACTTCCACCATTATGGACATACAACCCACTACTCAAAAAGGAGAATACAAACCATTATTATATAAAAGACAACAAGAGCTAGAGACAGACAAATATATTGATGAGTATAGGCAAAATTAAATAAAAGACACACACAAACCTTCATAAAACCTTATAAAACCACTGTGATAACATTACATAAAAACATATATACATTTTCACCAACTGATACTAATAAGATAGCTTAAACCATGGATCAACGAATTTCAAGAATTGCACGTTTGTTGATTCCAAAAGGTGAGAAAATACAACGAGAGCAGAGAAAAAATGTTAAATGAGTTCACTTGAATTAATTAAAATCCATTAAGTCCCTAGGAATGTGTATAACTCCTCATTGAGGTTATGACCCTTGGGTTGTTTGGTTTCAAGATCTAGAATACATTTTGTCTCCATCTGGCGCAGTTCAAGTTCACAGTTGCCCCCATGAGTGCTTGCCTTAATATGGTACAAGCCAAAGAATTGCAAGCTCTCAATTTTTCCCTGATGTACATCTCTAAAGTGTACCGCCATCGGATAAGAAGGATCAAAGTTCTCAATAGATCTCATGTGTTGTAGAATTCTCAACTTTAACTTCCTGATGGTGCTTCCAAAGTACCAAAGGTTACATGAGCACAGGAGATCATATACAACAAACTCTGTGTTGCACGTTATCCGACTTCTTATTTTCATTGAGTTCCCTAATATAGGGTGTATATAATTAGTTTTGTTTAGGGCATGTTTGCAACCTTTGCATTTTGTGCATTTGTAGAAACCACAAGTCTTTTCAATAAGCCAAGAGATGCTATTAAAACATTTAGTTGCGGGGGCCAAGAAATTGCTAACCAGTGGGTCTTTGGTGGAGATAGATTTTCTGACGGTTATATTGACTCGTTCCTCAAGGAATGGCGATAAGGCTTAATCTGACTGTAATACATGCAAATGTCGATGCAGTATTTTTCGTATAATATTCACATGGCTACCATATGTGAGAATGAGCCTTTTCTCATTATTCTGTTCTGTTATGTCTGGGATCCGATTAATTGAAAGCAAAGTAGTAAGATTTAAATTGTGGGCTTTTGAATAGGTTCTCTCCAGAACAGCTTTTGGATATCTTTGTTTGACAAACATTTTAAGTGTAATTTTGCATTCATAGTCAAAGTTTTCTATTTTACTACAGTTGTGTCGTATTCTTACAAATTCTTTTAGAGATGTAGGATGATTGCTACTAGTGAAAAGTGGCATGTTGGAACTCGTAGTTTTTCCGTAATAATCTCTCTTTGATCTGATTTGACAGCAATGTCTAGAAAGATTATTTGTTCCCGACTGTGTGTTTCAGTGAATTTCAAATTAAAATCATTTACATTCAGTACTTTCACAAAGTTAAGCCAATTGTCTTCCTTGCCTTTCCAGAGAATAAATAAATTGTCAATAATCCTTAACCATAAAACCACCTGGTTGGTATGCTGGCTATTGTTTTCTGTGCACACTACAAACTTTTCCCACCACCTCATTGTCAAGTATGCATAAGCAGGGGCAACACTTGTGCCCATTGTGGTTCCTCTTAATTGATTATAATACTCATTATCAAACAAGAAAACATTATTGGTTAGACACATATCTATCATCTCCATGATCATCTGTCCATGAGTGAGGTATTTGAGTGATCTACTGTCAAGAAAGAATTTACAAGCTTTCTTACCATCGCTATGTTGGATGGAGGTGTAGAGTGAAACTATGTCCAAAATAGCAAACAATTCTCCTAAATAAAATTCTCCTCCCATGCGATCCCTTCAATCTTGCTCAAAAAGTCTTTAGTGTCACGCAGATATGAGGGTAGGGTGAAAACCAAAGGTAACAAAGTTTGATCTACATATTTGGACATGTCTTCCAAAGAGGCTGCATTCAAAGTGCCAGTTGGTCGACCAGGGGGACAGGTAGGGTTTCTGTGGACTTTAGAGAGGAAATAGATGGTGGCTATAGTGAGAAATGTATTAGAAAGGAACTTTCAGTCATCCTCATCGAGTATGCCCAGGTCCAGCCATTTTTTCAAAAACATTCCACCTTGTGCTTGATCAATTGTGGCGTGTTGTTCTCTAGCTTTTCATAGCAAGTAATGTCCAATAATTGCCTATGTGCCTCCACATCATAATCTGTCCTGTTTTGAATAACAATGTTGGTACTCTTGTCTGAGGCTTTTATGACAATATTGTTGACTTGTTGCAGGTCTTTCAAAATTTGTCTTTCTTTTGTCGAGAAATTAGACTTTATTGTATTCTTCTGAAGCTTTGCATTTTTGAGTTCATGAATGGCTAAATCTTGAAAGGCTACTATTTTGCCACCTGGCTGAAATACAGGATTGAACCTTGATTTTGCTTTTAATTCACTAGCTACTGGCCAATCAGTATCTACATTGAGTGTTTCTAAAGAGATGTTTGTAGTGACCTGATCAGAGCATCCCATTATTTCTAATTTGGCCAGATCTAGTAAAGCATATAGGTCTGGGATGGTTGCCGCTGTTTTACCGTGAGGAATGAAATCAGTTTTTTCTTTAGGTGGAGTCATAATGGAGAATTATTTTAGACTCATTTTACACATATACTTGTAGAAGTCAATCCTTGTTTTGGCATAATCATATGCCGAAGTTGGACAGAAGTTAAATCCATATTTGAGAACTTTGGTTTGTTGTTCATTTAGTGTACAATCTGAGAGATTGATGATGCTGTTGTCACTACTGGTGGGGATTACTTCACTGTCTTCTTCCCAGAGCAAGTTCTTTTATTTCTGTCTGACTCTGAGCAGCTTCTTCCTTTGTCCCCTCCTTGTTTTCTTTTTCCACCTTGTCCTTGGGATTTGCCGCGTCCTCTGCCTGCATATTTTTTGGGATTGTTGCGGCTGTCTAGTCCCAGCATCTTCATTTTGTCTAGAAAATTGGTTTTCTTTGTGGGATTTTCATTTTCACTATTAGTTAATTCAGAATCCGATGTTGTCGCTACCTCAGTGGAGGTGGTGGCTATGTCTTTGCTCTGGACAGTTTCATCATATTTTTCCTCATATGGTCGAAGTGACGAGCAAAAGTATATACTCTCCCTTTTTCCATAATCTTCTTTATCATGAAGGAATTTTCTCTGTTTTCATAGTTTCATGTCTTCTTTGTACACTTTTAAACTATATAAATATATTACAGAGCCTGTGGTAGCTTCCCTGTAGTTATGGTTAAGTTGCTTAACTCATTGAAAGAACACTTTTTGGGTGGCTTATAACTTTGGTACTGTTTGACGAATTCTCACCAAACCTTGGGAAATAAGTGTATGGCCATCTCAGAAAGAATGTGCGAAGTTTGGTGTGGTTTCGGCCAGGGGGTGCAAAGTTATAAGGGGTGTCACAACATTTTTGAAATCCTCATAGATACAATGGAAAACATGTTTTGCTCGTGCCTAAAGCCAAAACCGCTTAAATGGCCAAAAAGTAGGTCAACACAAATTATTGATATCTTGGTCCGGTCCACAAACTCATTTCCCGATTCGGAGTCCACGGACGACTCTGGACCAATCAGACAGCAGCATGACATTTTCAGTCATTATACGTGCCTGCTGATTTGTCAGTTAACAATGTGAGATGTGTCAAAACTTTTGAAACAAATGTCATTTTGGATTCACAAACTGTGACCGTTTTCTGCAGGCATCGCAGTAAAACATATGAAACAACACAACATTGAACTTCTCAAACTAATTAAACAATCTCTGGGGAGATTAGGGGTGATGAGGATGGAATGGGATATGGCCATAAAAAGCAAAAAATTGTGTGTTATTACTTCTACAAAGCCCGCAAAAATCTCAGATGTTTGAGGACATCCAAGCATATTTCTGCATTACAGGGACAGTGAAAAGGAGTTTTTGGAGGGCTTATAACTTTGGCACCACTCAATTAAACTGCATGATATATTGCAGTACCATTTTAGACCTGTCCCGTAATGGTTCTGCAACGTTTGGTGCTGTTTCGTCAACAGGGGGCAAAATTAGATGGGCGTTCCAAAATATTTGCAGGTCTTATACAGTTGGTGTTGTTTGAAGAATCTAAACAAATGTTTGCAAAAAAGATTTTAGACCCAGGTTTGAATGTTTTTGCAAAGTTTGGTGGATTTTGTCAATAGTGGACAAAATTAAAGGGGGATTCAGCATTTTTGGATGTCTTATAACTTTGTTTCTTTTTGACAAATCTGCACAACATTTTTCAGAAAGACCCAACCTTGAATGTGTGTGCACATTCTGAATGGATTTTGTCAAGTGGGGGCAAAGTTATATGACAATTGTTTGTATGTAAATTTTGATACTTTTCAAAAATAAAACATGGACGGATTTGCAGTAAACTCAAAGTATGGTTTTCCAAATGTGTCTGTGTTTTATTTTTCGAATAGTTTAATAATGTAGGTAAAATAAATAGTGATATACCGTTGGTGACTGAGGTATAGACTGTGGCCATGGGCAGTGGCCAGATTATCTGAGTCAATGCCAAAGGCAATAAATATGTTTGTCAAAGGAGGTTTACAGTTCTTCCAAACATGGTAAAAGAGGAATTATTGATAACTTATGTACAGTGATGTAACGTCATGAAACATTTTCACTCATAAAAACCTATGAAATTCACTGAAAAAACTTTGTTAAAGGGACATTATGGTTAGGTTGCACTTATAAAAACCAACGAAATTCAGGAAAAACCACAGAAATGTATGGTAAGATAAGCGACCATAACTTGCGCCACCACCGTGAACTGCTAAGACTAACACCCAGGACATCAAATATGCTATCACATATATATATATATATATTTTAGGTTGGCGGTTGCCACCGTGTAGTTAAGGTGAGTCGGACTCCCATAGGAAACCCACAAAAATGAATTGCTAATACATTTTGTCTCTTGCACAAGATTTGGGTGAACATTTTTCTATAATTAGAGGCAACCCCTCTCCCATCCCCCCAGATTGCAAGGTTTGGCAAAGGTTCAGAAAAAAAAGTTGGGACCTACTTCCCATTCATTTTACCATAGACAAAAAAGGTAAATTGTTCTTGACCGCACAGCCCAAACCGCTGGACGGAATTGAGCCAGGCCCGAAACAACTTGGGCACGAAGCATTGACTGGAGGCCTTTTTGTTTTTTGTGGTTCCTCCGTCCAGTCATTTTTTAAATTTTTGGTGGAGAAATGGGTGTCCCTTCTTCAAAATTGATAGCTATATCTCGAGAAAATTGCCAAGAAACCGGGTGTTTAGAAATTAAAAAGCCACCATTTTTTTTTCTCGATGCAAGAAATAGGTGATGATATCATCAAATGAAACAGAGAAAAAATTCCATTTTCAGGTCAAAAAACTGAAACCAGTCTAGAGGTGGAGGGTGGCAAGAGGACACTAAAGTGACATTTGGTAGTTGGAGGGGGTTTAGGGACTGAGTTTGCAACACAAAACCTTTCTGTATCCTTGTACCTCTTAATGAAATGAAAATTGAATTTGCCCCAGGCTGAAATGAAGGGGGGCTTCAAAGAGCGGAGTCCTCTTGCCTTTGACATCTGAGCCTTGTCTTACACAATAGCTTTCCATCATGTTGTTGGTTTGGGTGAGGACAGATTTCCTTTTTGCACATTTCCGTCCATATAATCCTATGGGACCCCCAGTCTTTTTTCTTATTTCTAAACCCTGTCCTGACTTTTGGAGGTCAGTAAAGCCTTCTGCTTACTTCCTTTGCTGGTTTTACTCATTCCTATGGGAAAACAGACTTGTTCCTACGACTGACAGTACAGAAAAATTGTGTTTCTCTTTTGGAATTCTTGTAATGTTACAATAGCACACATCACCTTACAGTTAAGTACAGTTAGGATATGTTTTATACATATTCCATTTTACCTTATGGCTTTTTGGTTACTTTCACAATGAGCCTAAGCAAAATGGTGATAGTTATGTGAATTTTACAAATGTGCTAATATTTTTTGAATGCACGTTTGCATTCACTGCAAATGGCTAATAAAGTTGGTTAGCACCATAAAATGGCCGTGCCGTGAGATTTCCGCTTTTTCTTTGACCATGTTGTCCTTTGGCCATTTCTTTTCTTGTCAGATTTGGAAATTCCATATATGGTAACCCCTTTCCCGGGGCAAAGCTGCTGTATTTGCGAGCAAGAGGGCTCTATTTGTTTGGGCCAGAGGAGGGGACTGGGGCCGTCTGGTCCCAGTCCACATCCTCTGGAACACGAAGATCGGTTGCTGGATGGATGTGATGACCAGTGGTTGTAAAGGTTTGGACAACCCTGGGCTGTTTGAATGCTGCAGATTCTTACCATTGGTGGACTTGGGCTTGCTCTAAACCTGAGTCATGGATACAAAGAGGGCTCCTGCAGCTATTTGGCAGATCATCGTTGGAACCAAGACTTCTATGAAGATAAGCAGTGTGCGGATAACCCCAGGATGACCGCTGCAGTTGACCGGCATCAACACCAGTGATTGGACCAGTGGAACAATATTTTGGAAGGGTATGCACTGCTGAAGTCTTCACCTTTTCTTCATTTGGGGGTCTTCCTCCGGAAGCTGACTGGAACTGTCTGCTGAGGAATGTGACCAGTTCTCAACCCAAAAAGTCACCTCTGCACCTGCGACCTCTGGGTTTTCCTCACCCGAACCAAGGATAGAAGATTTTTTTCCCAGCAAATTCTAAGAAGATTTGTCATGTCACCTGTAAGAATTGATGTCGGCGGGTAAGTTAACATACCTGTTTCTGTCCCCCTGTCCTCCAAAGGGTAACATTTGGTGTGCAGCCCTTGTCCCTAACTCCCTTCTGCCTGGCCGCTGGTCATCGAACCTGGGCTAAGGATCCTTTCCCAGGTCTAACCTTGCAAAGGATAGAGAGTGGTATAGTACTTACCTGATCTGCATTAAATACTTATCTTACTTCAAAGAACTTTCTAAACTCCACCATATTCTACTGCATAATTTCTAAACTACCTTTCCTGAAGAATCCATAGTTTGGACTTCTGACTTTTGGTCACAAGGCCCGATATATATTGGGGCTGGACCATAAGATAGAGACTACTAGATCTGTGCTTATTCTGACTGTTCCACCTATTTTTCTTGCATCTTAATACTCAACTGTATTGCACTGGAATTTAATCAATATGCAATTCTATTTCTATGTTGTATGTGTATATATGTTATATATGATTTTGATTTGCAATACTACCTGTGATTTTCATATGCTTCCTGTGTACTTAATGACCTAATAAATAACAGTATTTGTATATACTCACTATCTAAATTCTATTAATACGTGTTGTTCTGTGTGGACCACTCTCACACTTTTCTTGAGCCTAAGTCTTGACTGATCGCTCAGCTACATTGATTGCGTTTTGGATAACCTCTCAGTGTCTTCCCTGTTTACCATAAACAGGGTGGCCTCCCAAAATCCTCTCTCAGGGGCTGATTTTGGAAATTCATTTTAGCAGCTTGAAAGATGAATTATTAGCTGCCTCACCCTCAGTCCTGTGAGGTGGTCTTAAAGTGGCATAAGGTCTGTACAAACAACAAATAGTAATTTAACATACTAAAACCTAACTTAATATAACAGAATGATGCCAGACTGTCACTGCATATAGAAGGATATTCAAGTGGCCCTTTATCCCCTAACTACCCTGTTTGCCACACATCCACCTCCATGTTTCACACAGTCTAAACACATCCTGAATAGGCAGCCTGGGCTACATGTTCTCACTGCTGATGGTTATGTACAACTATACTCTGATATTGTACTCCCAAGAAAGGCACCACCCTATCTCACTTTGAAATACAATAAAATTGAATGCAACATGATATGGAACACATTGTCAATAATGATCTCTTCAACATGAAGGTGCAAGGATTTTTCGATACCAGTTTAAACAGTCTCCATTCCGTTACATTCTTCTTCTGTTACACCCACCCAGGACTTTTGCTTGGCCCTGGCTGCACACTCCATCACCCAAGACATTCTTTCCACCCTCTCTTCCACACCATATCATACACCAACACCGGAGCCTCCCTGTGCCCCCCTCCACTTACCCTCTCTTCTCTAATACCTGTCACACCGGATGAGATCACCAGACAAGTCTGATGTATGAAGGCTGCATTCAAACAGGTGGATCCCTGCCCCTCCAAAACCATTGAAGACAATATTGACTCCCTTGCCCCAGCCTTGGCTGATCTCCGCAATCTCTCCATTTCCACTGGAGTTTTCCCAACTGCCCGCAAGAACTCCTGGAGAAACTGGCTATCTCTCAGCTGACCCTTCACATTGAATCTATTGGTTACCTCCATGACAATCAATCTGGCTTTAGAGAATCCAGAGGCATGGAAACTGCTCTTCTGAACACCCATGAAGACCTTCTCTCAAATCTTGACACTAACACCCCCTCTATCCTCATTCTCCTTAACCTCTCCACTGCCTTCGACATGGTTAACCACAACATCCTGATCGCATGTATCTGTGACACCCTGGTAATTAAAGGTCCGGCTCTGGCGTGGTTAACCTCCTTTCTCCTTGACTGCCCATCCCAGGTGGAATTCAGAGCCTTTCACTCCACTGTCACTCTCTCAACTTGTGGTGTTCCCCAAGGATCTAACCTACCCCCCTGGTTCTCTAACATCTATATGGTTGCCCCGGCATGTGTGATTCCCACATTCATCTCTAACTTCCAGTGCTACGCGGATGACACACAACTTTCTTTCAGGCTACCCTCATCTGCCTCCTCCTCCTCGCTCAAAGATGACTGTTTGTTTGTTTGTTTATTTGAATGGTGCACCCGACCCAAAGGTATCTGGGCACCTTTGCATGGTACAAGTTACAGGAATACTTTCAGTTTAGTTACACAAGTTACATAGAGTAATATGAAAACAGTAGTACAAGGAATACAGTGGGAATGCAATAAAACTAACTACACAAAAACAGAAAGGTGTATCTTTTGTCCGCTTTCAGTCATGGTGTGCTGCAAATGACCTCTGCCTCAATGCCAGTAAGACTGAGATTCTTTGCCTTGGAACCCCTGCTCCTGCCTTCCCACTTTCACTTTGGCCAGCCTCCCTTGGCCCTGCGCCCCACCTGCGAGGCAAGAAACCTTGGTGTCATCTTTGACTCCACTCTCTCCTTCTCCTCCCACATTTCAGAAATCTCTAAAAAGTCTAACTATCAGCTATACCTCTTCAGAGGCAGTCTACCTTTTCTCATGTTGCCCCAGTGGCTAACTGTCTCCAGAGCCCTGGTTCTCTCTAGGCTGGACTATTGCAACAGCATCTTCCTCAACCTCCTTTCGTCTGCCATGAGCCCTCTGCAACTCATCCAGAACCGAACCGTAAGACTTATCTTTGGCCTCAAGCCCAGGGATCACACCTTTCTGGCACTGAAATCCCTTCACTGGCTCCCCATGGCTGCATGCATCAAGTTCAAGACCCTCTGAATTGTTCACAAGGCATTCTGAGGCCTGGGACACTCCTACCTGCAATGCTGCCTACCAAAATACTGTCCATCACGAGCCCTACGCTCATCTACCTCCAACATTCTGGGAGTGAGCAGGTTCTCCAAGCAGAGAATTGGAGGGAGACCCTCATCCTCAGCTGGTGCCTCCCTCTGGAATAGCCTCCCTGCCCACCTGTGTCTTGAGTCGGATCTATTTAAGTTCCGGACAATTCTCAAGACTTTCCTCTTCTTTTCCTTCTCCCTTCCTTTACCCTGGTAACTTAGTTCTCTGTTCTTTCCCTCTCTCCATCCACTTCCTTACAGCTTGCTGACTGCCTGCCTGGTGTACCTCCGAGTTTCACAGGTCCCGGCACCCCCGCCAGTCCTTTCTCACACTTGCCTCACGGCCCTACCTACACCTCTCCCACACTCACTGCACTTGAGAATTAACCCAGGAGAGTGCATCTCCCTGAACTTACCCCAGTCTCGACCGACCGGATGCACTTCATCCTCCCGCTCCCTGTGACCTTCTGTGCACTTGCATGATCCTTGCACACCACGCCTGAAGTTCATCTGTCTAGTCTCCCTTGTCTTCATTCCTTAATCGGACTGGTAAAAATGCAGAATCGCTGTTAGGCCTATTTGCCTTATCTCAAACTGTTAAATGTATTTTTACGCACTTACTGTAAAGACTATTATCGTGTCCGAATTTCAAGGGCTCTGAGCGACAGTTGTTTTTTCCCACCCTCCTTGAGCACTTTGAAATACTTGCCTGTGTATAGGCACTATATAAATAAAGAACACCATACCATACCTTCTGTTACCAGCAATGTTCATCTTAATACACAGACTATTCTTGATTGCAACACCTTTGGTTTAGTCTTGGCAGTCACAGAATTCCAATATTAAGTTGACCTTGGGAACAACTTGTAAACATGTGGGGCAAATAACCAATCAAACATCCAGTTTTGACAGGGCATGCGCTCAAGCCTGCCATGCATCCAACATCCAGCAAACAAGACTGAAATTATATGATAGGTTATTTATAATGTGCTTAATACACAGAGATTTCTAAGCGCGGACCCAGGGATCGAACCTGTATCACTCCTGGTCATCTTGCTTCCAAGGCGAGCATGTTGCCACTGAGCTATCCTCCCGTGACAAATGCAACCATGATATCAGAAAATATTCTTGCCCCTGCATGTCTTCCTTCCTGTGTTTGTAGAATCTATTTCCCACTTTCCAAACCTCTTATCTTCCACTTGCTCATTGTATTTCTTTTAGCAGACTAATGACTGGAGGCCCATTTTGGAGGCATACCTTGAAACTCTATGGACACGTTTCGACACTTTGGGGGTAATTATGAGGTTGGAGGTAACCATGGCGCTATTAGCGCCATGACTGCCTCCAGAACCTCACCGACTCCACCCTGGTGAATGGAGCTATTACCACCCCATTCCACGGTTGGGGGGGCGGTAATTCCCCATTCACCAGGACCCTTCCCCATTCCCATCTGAGCCCCCATAGGGCTCAATGGGAATGGGCCAGATTCAATGGTACAAGGCAAGTCCCCAGGATCAAACGGTTCTAGTAGCTGCAGTCAAGCCTTTGTTTAACGAGTTGAAAAGACGGTTGCAGATGTAAAAAGATAATGTTAGATTAAAGGGGCGGCCAACCCAGAAGGTAAAGGATTTAAAACACCTTTAGCAGTACCCAACCAAACCGGAGACTTGTCAGAAAAATGTACCTTGAAAGTGGAAGAGGCTCCTGCGGTGGCAGTAGTTCCTGGCAGTTCCTGCATTTCGGGATATCCAGCAGTGGAAGAGAGACTCTCGTTGTAGAGGAAGGTTTGAGTTACTGCACTGCCCAGGGATGAAACCAGCCGCGGAGATGCCAAGACGAATAAAAGGTACGCTCCTTAGAATCGCGGTCGTGGTGGACGGGTGCCTGGCTATCCGGTCTCCTAGTGCTTGGCACTGGCGATTCGACCAAGCCAGGTCCAGGAAAGCGATTGACAAACTGCCTGGCCCCACCAGTTCAAGGGAAGAAGACTCTTGCAGGTGAAGATCTTCTAAAGTCGTTGGAGAAAAGTGGTGAGGATCTGCAGCAGGGCTTCACCGTTGGTTCAGTCATTGCAGATGTCTTCAGCTTCTCTCCTCTTCAGTTTTCTTAGTTCCAGTGGCGCCGTCTTGTCCGCCAGTCTTCCGAGCCTTGCTTTTATGCAGGAAAACCCCCATTCATACAGCCTAGCTGTCACTCACACAGTGGGGTGGCTATCCTGGCATTATAACCCCCAGCCTATCAGGGCAGAGTGCGACTTGGGTTGCCTAGGTAACAGTGTCCAGGGTGCCGATTCCCTCTACCACTTATCCTGTATACCCCAGAATCAGTGACGCCGAAAGGAGGGCTTCTGTGCAGAAGCCCGCCAAAAGGACGAACAGAGGATCCCCAACCTGGGTTAGGATTTCAGAGAAAGAAACGAGAAAGAAATATTATCAAAGATCTGGCAATAAAATCCTATCGGAGTAAAGTTAATATTAAAATAAACCAGCGGTATGTTAGAGGCCGCCAGTAAAAGTGGTAGCCTCGAACAATGGGAAAATCCCATAGGGAAGTATTCGCAGTCGAATATTTACAGTAGGAACCACTGTGAACAGCCAGAACCTTTGGAGAGAGGGACTGGATGGTACCCTCTCGAAAATGAACACCAAGGAAAAAACTATCAACCCTTTCGAGTACTCCCATAGTAAGATGGGTTTTACTGGTTTTGTTCATAATTATTGACAAATAAAGTTAATGTGGACTTTACAGGCCCTGGGAGACAGTAGTCAGTCCCAGGGTATGGAGTCTATGTTTGGGGGTCGCTATGACACCCCTGTGTTACTGCACTGAGGGATCTGTGTAACACACATGTAAACAAGTTGATACCTATGAGGGTGAGAAAAATCCCATAGACCATAATCACACAAAATAGCCTAAAACACATATCATCAACATGTCTAAGAGTGGGAAAAACAGTCTCACCCTTAGCATGAGAAAAAAAGAAACCCTTCAAATCCAGGAAAAGCTGCTGGGGAACTCTATAGGTAAGGGAAATCAGCCTTAGAAGAGAATTCTCCCTAACAGTTTTGCACTTGGACCACCTCACATATGTTAACCCTGCAATGTAAAGAATGTCATTGCCACACTTAGAGGTGTTTAATGGGCATTTTGAGTACATTGTTGGCATCTTTGCTTAGTGTTATGCCAGCAAATTGCACATAATGTGCATCTTGACCATCTTCGGTCTGTAAGAGTATGGGCTCCGAATTTTAGCAGCATTGTAGCATGCACATGTTAGCATGGGTTTGAACTTCAACAGGGGCCCAGTATGTGAAATTCATTATGGATTCAAGAGTGTGAGTCTCAGGCAGAATTAAATAGATGCCAATGCATAGAGCACAAGTTTGAAATTGCACTTTGATTCAGGATGATATTTCAGTGAACTGAGCTGCACTGAATATAATACTAACATAAATTAACATAACAATTAACCCAACCCCAGTTAACATGTAACAGATTCCCATTATAACATCTAGTGCAAATTAGTTCATGACATAAGCTGAATACAGACTGATGAACATGCATGAAGCTCTGAAAATGGACTTTAGACGTACAGGCTGGATTTGTGCTGTGTGGTAACCTGAACGATGTGAAGTTTCATTCTGCTGAAACAACTTTGTTTTGAAGCAGGAAGCGCAAGAAAATATATGTTCATTTTTCTACAGCAATGCAGTTAGTGCAATGAGGAAAACACACAGAGGCAAATCACGTGCTTCTTATGGGGTGATCTGATCAAGGGGAGGTGTCTTTCTAGAATGACAAATCTAGGTAAATATGAGGTTAAGTGAGTGGCTGGTAAAGTGAATGAGAACAGGTATCTTAGGTTAAGTAGTTCACTTCATTTTAGGTGGTGCTGTATTAGGGATTCTATTTTTAATGTGCATGTAATCCTGTGTTTATATTTCTCAAAGTCTCACTGTGTTTTTTCAAAGTGTATTTCTCTTGCCAAGTTCCACAATGCCAAGGACAGTTGGCAGGGCTTTGCACAGAAAAAGTTCTGAAAGCTATTGCAAGAAGAAATGTACTTGCACTGTGAAGTACAATGTGGGCATAAGTGTCTTGCTGTGTAATGTACTTATCTCTATTTTACGACAAAAAAAAGATTAAAATAGTAACTTAGTCTCATGATATTTATTCCACATTCAGTCCCTTTTATTTGACATGTGCAAGGAGACAGTGATGTGGCAAGAAACATCCCAAAGTAAAGAAAGTGATGTGAGCTGTTTATCTGGAGAGATTGAATGAATGTGCAGTATTTCAATTGTATGCTTTACAATGGTTGAAACTCAGCCAAAAGGGCATAGTGTGGTATTGTGCATAAATTACAACAGGAGGGAATGAGCCATATATCCAGAGTGTATCAAGTCCAGTATTTTGTTTGTTGTTAGTGACCCTGGAAGCATTCTGAAATCAGCCACACCACTATAAAAATACCCCAACAGGTTACCACAATATATTGCCAAGGATTATAAAATAGCACCAAATGCCACCATAATGGTGCACATTTGGGCAAGTGCGTTGGTGAAGTGTTTTGGCTTCTGTGTTGCGGGCTGCTGCAGAGGACTTTGCCCCACCTAGTCTGTCTAACGTGACTGCTGGGATATCAAGCGCGAGCCGAGGCGAGGCTGCCTGTCAAGTTACACGGACAATATCAGAAAGCTGATTGGCTGCGTTTAACACACCCTCCCACCCGGAACTATACAAAAGCACAGCGCGTGCACATTTGTGCGCGTGCATTTGGGCAAGTTCTTTGGTGAAGTGTTTTGGCTACTGTCTTGCTGGCTGCTGCAGAGGATTTTGCCCCACCGAGTCTGTCTAACGTGGCTGCTGGGATATCAAGCGCGACCCGAGGCTGCCTGTCAAGTTACATGGACAATATCAGCAAGCTGATTGGCTGGTATGCGCTGGTTGAACATTGTTCATTGAACTTGCTATTGGCCCATAGTAGATCTATTGGCCAGTGTTAGCCGTAACAGCAATTCCATTCATATTTTCTTTTTTTTCTTCAGCTTTTAACACGCCCTCCCACCCGGAACTATACAAAAGCACCGCGCGTGCGCAGTTGTACACGCGCATTTGGGCAAGTGCTTTGGTGAAGTGTTTTGGCTATGTCTCGCTGTCCAGCGAGTCAGTGTGGGAGCGTGGAAGTGTTTTTTTTTGGGATTTTTATTCTGTTTTTTTATCTTCTTTGAATATTAGTATTTTTCTTTCATTATTATCATATCCTAATTCTTGTATCGTATTGTTATTATTTATTTAGTTTGGCGAAGCTAACAACTGATTTATTTATTAATTTCTCGTATTGCTTAGTTGCCGTGGTGGGTGAATGAAACATTATACTCTAACTAGCAATATGCCACCCATTTCAGTCATAAGGGCGAAAATTGATGCACCATGCCGCGACAATATAAATGGGAAAGCCTCCTGCAAAATCACCTAACTGCTCTGTTACCGAGTGCAGGGCGCGCAATTGCCAAGCGGTCAGCTTCGGTGTCGAAAGACATCAGACTATGCCCCACTGAGAGTTTAGCTACTCATACCGAGTGCAATAGTGATTCTGCCCCCCATAGCGTCCAAATCGCTTCTCAGTTTGCAAAGGTGGGCAGTCAGCAATCAAGTCACATGAATTATGATAAAAGTTGGCTATAGTAAATATATGTTGGTGCACTAACACTCCAAAATGTGATATTTTGTTTGAACAACTTGTTAATGTATTGGATACCCTAGTATTAGATGTTGGATGAATGTACATTATTATACTTGGTGATCTTAATTTACATCTTTTTCCGAATGTGGAAGCTGAATTAGTGGGTAATGAAGTGACCTGGTCCACAAATATGGAAGAAAGAAATTTCGTTATGTTGAATGGGAATATGCGGGGAGATATCCCTGCACAGACAACATGGCTTAGAGGCTCTCAGCATGCTATCTTGGACTACATATATATCAATGCAACTGTCTTTAATTGCGTCAAAACACTGGAAGTGTTACACACTGACATAAGTGACCATAATAAGTTTCATTTGAAATTTTGGCTCCCCAAACAGCAATGACAACAAATTCAAATATATCAGATGTAGTAGCAAACAACCAGTGTAACAGATTGAAGTGGACACGAGCCAAACTACATGCCCTCGATCAAAATCGGGCAAAAATATATTGTTGTACTGGGTTGGTAAATGATGATTATACACATGCCATGCAGATGTTCAGACAAACCAATATGGGCGATAACGCAGCAACATATTGATGTTTTGATTTTGAAGTCAAGCATAAGACAGCTGATTTAAGGTGAGAAATTCGCCAGTTACAGATGTCAGCCATAGTAGACTATGCAATTAAAATTAAAAATCTAAAAAAGCAAAATGAAAGGTGGCTTAAAAACAGAAGAGCGAAGCAATACGAATTGGATGGGGCGGCAATGCTAAAGCAATTACTTATTAAATCTACAGCTGGCATTTGGGCCCTTCTCAATCACACATCTGGAAATCCCCAAGTGATTACTCAGATCAACTGGATATCAGCGGAGGCATGGCAGGTGTATTTTCAAAACTTGTATCAATCACCTTTCACTAATATGCAATTATGTTTGCAAAGTGAGGTATCATCTCATGACTTCTTGTTTGACATCGATGATATTAAAATTTGTATTACTAAATTAAGTACATCCTGGGCTGTGGGCCCTGATGGGCTGCATAATGCTATGCTTAAAATGCATTTGAATGAATGGGCTGGGATTTTACATCATATGTATGTCCAGGTCTTTAAATCTGGCCATATTCCTGAGATTTGGCAAAAATCGATTATCCTGCCTATCTTTAAAAAAGGTGATTGCGATGATCCTAGGTCTTATAGACCGATAGCTCTACTCGATTGCCGTGGAAAATTATTTGCAAGATTGTTATTAAACGTCTTTAACACCTGGCTGAATAGTAAGAATCTGCGAGATCCATTTCAAACAGGGTTTTTACAGGGCATAGGTACTGTCATTAATATGATCACCCTTTTGGCATTATCCAGAACGCCCACCATTGTAAGCAACCATTGTATATAGCATTCATCAATTTCAGGATGGCTTTTGATGCAGTTCCAAGAGAGCTTCTGTACAAAATATTGGCTGATGCAAATTGCCCTTTGAAAATATTAAAATGGATTATTCAATTGCACACAAATACTACCATCCAGGTTAGATTAACAAAGGGTGGCTTACTATCGGCTCCAATTGAAACTGCCAGAGGCTTGAAGCAGGGGTGCCTCTTAGTGTCTGCTTTATTTATTTTTTTTATTTCAGATGTTAACCCTGCTTTCTCGCAGATGACCACAGATTCCCCAAGAATCGTGGGCGTGCAAATACAATGGCTATTGTACACTGATGACATGGTACTCATGTCCCACACTCCAAAAGGATTGTGTCTCTTATTGGGCGCAATGGATAAATATACTCAGGAAAATTGTATAACTATTAATATTCCAAAAACAAAAATAATTCAATTTGGCACTAGAAGACAAAGCTCAGCTCGTCTTCAGTGGCCTCTGCAAAATTGCCAAATTTCTGTGGCAACTTCTTATTTGTACTTAAGTATGATTATATCTAATTAACGGACGACTGAGCTATATAAACAACAAGGCTTGCTAAAACTCCAAACGGCAATTTCGCAAGCCCGTATCATTAAGGCAAGGTATTGTAAGTTCTCAATTGTGCCATTTATTACTTATTTTAAACTAAAAGTAATTCCTGTCTTCTTGTATGGTGTTGAGCCTCAGACATTGATGACTTATACCTATTGGGCCTTTAGAGAAGGTTGGTACTGAAGACAAGTGTTAAATCTACCTAACTCTCAACCTTTGCCACTACTAAGACATGAACTGGGTCTAATTTCCGTATATGCGATCTATAAATGGAGGTTATGTGCGTTATACCGTAAATGTTTGATGAATCAATTAACAAAGGGAATTACTAACATCATTTCAACTTACCTGCTGAGCTCAGTAGATATCTTCCCTAAAATGTGGCGCACAAAAACGCAGTCCATTTTAGAAAAAGCCCACATTGATGTAATCTTGTTGATAGAGAAACCAAACCGAGCTAAAACTAAAATATGGGAGTTGGATTGAATTCAAACCTGCATGGCATGTGCAAGATATAAAACTTTCTTGGAATATCCGTTTGAGATGAAACTGTATCATAACGTTGCAAGTTACATGGTGAAATCGCCTAGTCCAGTTCATCGAGATGGCTTTATGAGATTTTGTTTGAACTTATGGTTGACTAATGTTGTGTTAAACAGGCGTAACATTGGTGGATCTGTCCTGAATTGTTGTTGGTTCGATGTGTTCATTTTAAGCAATTGTTTGCTGAATATAGGGATTTGGCAATGGATAAGTTGTGGGAGTTATTATATTGTACTAAGAGGAAGGCAGTGAGATACGCTGTTGTAAATTACCTTCACCAATTGAGATTGTAAATGTATGTGTATTCGAAAACCTTTGTGCCGAATAATGGCCCTTCGTTGTTGAGGAAATATGATGATAATTTTAATGTTTTATTATGTTGGTTTTGTATCTTGGTTATATTAGTTACTGGCTGTCAGTATTCTATATGTAAAAAGACAAACTATGTATGTGTAATATGTTAAATTGGTGTTACGTTTAACTTATTGTATTGTATTGAGTTGGAAGGTCTTGAGTTCCTCGCGACCAAATCAACTAATAAATAAAAATAAAAAAAATACCACGAAGTAATAGATATAACCCCAAAATATATCCAACAGGTCACAGTATGCTTGAAGTTTGCCGTTCATTTAATCACACATTTCATAGGCAGCTTTAGGGCCTGATTCACAGAATGTTTTTTTTCCTATGGGATTTCACCATTATAAAATGCTTCTGATAACTTTCTGCTTGATAGCATGTTGCTCCTTTCCTGCTCCTGATAACTTCCTGCCTGATAGGTTGCTTCCCCTAACTTGTTTCTGACAACACCTTGGCTGATAACTTGCAGATTGCTTCTCCTAACTTGCTCCTGAAAACTTCCTGCCTGATAGCTTGCTGCTCCTAACTTGCTTCCGATAACTTCCTGCCTGCTGCTCCTAACTTGCTTCTGATAACATCATGCCAAATAGCGTGCATGTTGCTTCTCATAACTTGCTTCTGTTAACTTCCTGCTTGATAGCTTGCTGCTCCTATCTTGCACCTGAGAACGTCCTCCCTGATTGGTTGCTGCTCCTAACTTGCTTCTGACAACACCTTGCCTGATAGCTTGCAGATTGATTCTCCTAACTTGCCTCTGATAACTTCCTGCTTGATAGCGTGCTGATCCTTACTTGCTCCTGATAACTCCCTGACTGATAAGTTGTTGCTCCTAACTTGTTTCTTATAGCATCATGGCTGACAACGTGCAGATTGCTTCTTCTCACTTGCTCTGCTAACCTCCTGCCAGATACCTTGCTTTTCGTTTTGCTGCCTGATAACAGTATAAATGGCTATCTGCATAATTAGCGGCAAGAGAGGACTTTCATGTATGTACCCATATCATTAATGAATAAAGTAAAACATCTTCCAGTGGTGTGCAGGGGCAATAATCACATGCCTGCATGCAGTACTTGTAATGCACCAGGGCAATCTACGCTCAGGCAATCCCTAAAAGGAAACGGATAGCCCTCAAGAAAAGTTAGGCATGCGTTAAGCCTTCAAGTAAGCATTTTAGCCCAAAATCCTTGTTATCAGATGTGATATTCATAGTGTGTACCATGTGCATTGAACATATCAGGGATGGTGTTTGGATCATCAAGAAACAAAAAGTCAAATTCATATTTCACTCAAAACCCAATGGATTGCCATTTTTTACAGGAGCTAGTCATTTTAGGTGCTTATGCACAGTGCACTTTGCAAACTATTAAGGAGATGAAAAGACATCAGTATGTAAGGGAAATGGCTCATGAAAGACATTTGCAATTCAAAGAACACTCAAAAGGAATTTGGGCAACACACCTTTAAGATTGCAGTACAGCATCATTCAGCTTGAAGATGAAACCAACCAAGGAGGATGAACTCTACTCGCTGTTTCACTTGCATGTTCATAATGTGACCAGGTTCTCTGCCTTACCAGAGAGGTGGATTGTGGGGTCACCGCAGGGGCAGGGTGCTGTCACACGTTACATGATGCTGGACCCAAGCTTGGCATGAGGAAGATTCTAAAGGGACCCCCACCGTGTGCCGGTGCTCGCCACATGGGACTTTCAGATGATCCAGTCTGGTTATGGACCTCAGAAGCAGTGACAGTAGCACACGTTTACACCAAATATATAGCTTTTCCTATCAAGGGCTTCACCGGCCGAGAAAACATCATAGTTTATACTGTATAACAAAATTACACTAGTTTCATGCACTTTGCTAATGAAAATTTAATATGTGGTTAAATGTTGAAGAACATTCAGCCTGACATTGCAGTGCAAATGTCAGGCTGAATGTTCTTCAACATTAAAACACATATTAAATATTCATTGGCAAAGCCCATGATAATAGTACAATTTCGTTATACTTTATTTTAAGGTTATTGGTAGATCTTACGTGTACTAGTTCTGCAGCTTGCTGGCAGACTAACGTTTTTCAGGTTAAGCGCACTGGGGAGCCAGTTTACCCAAACACATTTTTTTAGTTTCCATTTTATCCATACACAGTCTATCACAGATTGTCCCACCTTATCTCTTGAGTGGCAGTGTTCCGTAATAGAGAATAGTTCCTTAAGGCGAAGTTTGCAGGCGGAAGCAATGGATGTGTGATGCAATGAAGGCAGAATTATTGCACGCGTGCATTCCAAATAGAATGCAAGATGGTGGATGAGCATCTTGTACATTCATTTAGCTCACTAGCAAGAACCTGCAGTCCTGCATATTCTGTTAAATCGACAAATCGATTTAATGTAATCTGTCAGTCAAAACCAAGAAATTTTCATTTAACCCATCCTGGTTCCTACAATCAGACTAAGCCTTAAACTGGGAATGGGAGGAGTGTCCCATATAAATAGAGAGGCGGCCGTTAGGTAGATCTAGATGTTTGTCCACTACAAGTGTTTTAAGGAGGTTGGAGGAGGCATGTCTCTGAAGAGGTTGACAGGGTGCAGGAGGCTAGAGATTGGCGAGAAATTAGGGGGAGGGAGGTGCTATTCAAATATAATGTGGGAGAGTGGGTGAGAGGAGCTAAGGAGGGGCTGGTGAAATAAGGAGTAAGGAGTGGGAGGACATGAGGAGGCAGTAGTAAAAGGAGATGAGGAGAAGATGGTGGGTGAAGCTGTGAATGAGTTGTTATAGGAAACGATTGAAAATGAAAGCGACCCATACACCTCAAGGCTGTGAGGTGTAGGAGCAGATGGGGAGGATGAATGAGTATAAGGCAAAGGATTAAGGAGGCCAAACACGTTGGTATGGGTAGCACAGAGAGCAGAAAAGGAGTTTGAATAAATCTGTTAAGAACAAGTACATGGAGCAGCATTGAGGAGGTTCAGTTAGGGCTGGTGGGTGTTAGGAACAGGACCGTGGAGAAGGGAATTAGATAAATGCCAATACAAATGCCGGCCAAACCTCTGGGGTGGTCCTCCTTCTGGTGGAAGCTTTGAGCCCTGCTAGTACATGTTATCAGACCTCTTCCCCTGAACCAACCCATCTACAAGGACAACTTGCCTGCCAAAGCCAACACCCAGAACCTTCCCACCATGAGCCAAGCCAATGATATCAAAAGCTAAGCGACCAAGGACATTTGAGAAATGTTGGGAGATTGTGAGTAACACCATGATTGCCCCAGAGGACCATTCAAACATTATTCTCATTGTATGCTCATATCAAGCACCAGTGGCCAGATTATCAATGTTTTGCATGTTTTTTTTTGTATGCGTGTGCCAGCCTTAGCACATGATTTCAATGATCAGAAGCAAGTGCTGAGTGCATATCTCATTAGCTTTGCGGAGAAAATGTCAATGTTTTGTGTGTCAAATAGCAGCGTCTTGCAGGGCTTTTACAGTGCAAGCCAGTTGTCCGTGCTCATTTCTACTACCTACCATAATTTCTTCCATTTCTATCATAGCTGTTGGTAATAAGTAACATTACGCCAAAATTGAGGTGGCGCATTGTAAAATGTCAGTAATCTATTGTGGATAAGGGACTGTCAAGGAGCTACCAATCATTTTATGGTTCCCACTCAATGCTTTGCAATGTGTTTACTGCAATTAAACAAGCGAGAATAGTGCCCTCCCCATACCTACTACGACTTTTTCTATGCTCCCTCTGCAAGTGCCCAATTGATCACAATTTACTGAGCCACCTTCTAGCCCCTCTGCTCAGCTCGCAACTGTGTTCAGAACGTGTCAGTCTCCCTGAGCCTGCACAGTGTGTCCACTGGGGCTTGTAGTTTGTATGCCTGTCTGCGGGAGGCCGGGAGAAGAACTGTTCAGCTACATTACATGGCAAGCAGGGCTTGTGGGTGTCAGTCTTTGCAAGTTATTAATATTTGTATCATGGCTCCCTGAATTCCTGGACTTGACATCAGTTACAGCTAATGTCACTATTAAACTGCATATCTCAGAGGGCACAGTGCTATTGGATAAAACATCTATAGCAGTGAACTGGTCAAAAACGTACCATGTTACAAGTTAAAGATCAATTATGAAGATAAAGCTCACACTTTGAAACAAAGCGGCTGTACATTTCCATACAATAAGGATCAATATTTGCTACACGTTGTACATAATGTGTGGCTGAAATGAGGAGGAATGCAAGGATTGTTTCCAAGTATCGAAGTCTAGAATTGTGATAATGTATCTTATGCTGAGTGAGAAGCGTCCCTGACCTTTTCTCAGGTCCTTCACATTCCTCCCTTTTTCCATCCAACCCCATCTCGCTTTGCCTTCACTTACAAAGAAAATAAAGGCTGCTCCCCCCCCCCCCCCAGTGTTGCACATGCAGCTCGGCTTGCATTAATCTGTCACTGTGCTGCAAGGGAGGCCAACTGCCTGTAACAACATCAAAGAGGCGCTACATTTAGCAATGATCAAAACAGTACTTAGCGCCTCTTTGATAATTGCGTCTACCTTGCACAAACGCTGTGCTTATATGCAGCCCATTATACGATAATGGGGGCAAAGTGACCTTTCCGGATTCGGTGCTAAGTAAAGCTGGAGCAGAGCGCACAGTAGTACCTTCGATAATCTATGTTTCCATCTATTTGTTATTGTCTCCCACCTTGTACATATACCAAATATACAACTGTCAAGCTTACTTTTTGTCATTATGTCCTTTGTGAACATCACTGACATTGTGGCAATGACCATATTCTCATATTGCACATACATGCTAATGGAAATGTCTGTATATGCGTGCCAGTTTCTCGTATTTGCTGTTGACGTTCAAAATAGCGGTGAGGCACCTGGAGGAAACCTGTATTTCACAGATGAATCATCTGACGATGAAGTGCTATACTTGCAGTTTTTGGACTTCTGTTATGAAGTTTACCTGTCTACTGCTGGAACTACAGGAAGCTAGCTAGATGTCAGAATTGGGGAGGAGTTGGTTATTTTAGTTCTAACCATAGTATTGTGTGCATATCCGTTATGAATGCAAAATCAGACACAAGGCCTCAAGAGTCACAGTGACAGTGGACGAAGCAAGACAACCTTTAATTGGTTTACAAACCTTTCAAACAGACTGCACCCGATCAGCCCACCGCCCAACCTAACCCAACCCAGCTCCAGGTTACCTTATTCTTATATTCCCTCATGGTCTAGTCCCTTTTAATTACCTCATATCTGCTTGGCTTCCCCCACCCCTCAAGATATTACAAAATAATTACTTGTGTACATCCATAGTCTGTCTTCTATTTCCCCCGGTCTCCCATCATCACATGGTCCCTCGTTTCTGGGTCAGTCGCTCTAGTCTGACGATATCTGGTGTCGTCCTACTTCTGTGCTCCAGTGAGGGGTGTGCGGCAGATGCCCACTGACGCACATCCGGTCGAGAATAAGGTTCCATTGTCTAAGCTGGTTTAAGCCATGATCCAAGAAGGAGGCCCAAATGGCCTTCACCCAGTTGCCTAATTGCTGTTTCATAAGTCTTTCAGTGCATGTCCAGATCAGGGAGCTCTCTGGGCAAGTGCTACAAACAGGCACATGGTGGGATTTTGCTATCCATTGTCCAAAATAAAATATAAAAATGAACTCTTAGGCACATTTACCACCCAAATTAACACTACCAGTTTATATGATAATCCTATCATCTAATTGCCTTCATGGTGTCAACACAGCACACATCATCGCTCCCCCCGAGGGTGATCAACGTTAACAGACCCCCCCTTTTGCACTTATTGTGCAACTAGTCTAAGTCATCTTTGTATACCCCTGTGCAACATTCCCCACTTCACCCGTTTTTCGTTTGCAATGGGAATGCTATTCTAATTTGTCACTGACTATGGTCCAGTCCTTCTTTTCGTTTGTGCAGGTAAACCATCTACTTTTTCCTTTTTGCTTGTACAATATATATAATCATCCTCATGATTCTGAGGTGCTTTCAATAATTTCCTGAAGTCCCTTTGCAGCATTTCACTTTCTTGCTGAATTTCTAACAGAGCAAAAGATAGGCTGAGGTTGGGGACAGACTATAGTGGAGGCGAGCTGGAGGGTCGATTTTGGATCACCATTGCTCCTGGCTGGTGACAGCACGGTGTACAACACCAGATGACCCCTGCCAACAGAACAGAAAAAGCTGTGAGACATATTGTGATGGTAACGTAAGGTTGTTCAAACACTGCCTTGTTAACAGCACATACAACACCTCCCTCACTGCACCTTGTGGCTGTTCGATGGGCACCACAAATGCTTCTTTTTCTCTATTATACACTGTCTCCAGCACTTGCAAACTCTTGGTTACCTCTGTCACCTGTCTTCCTCCAGTTCCTACCTCCTCTACATCCTTAAATCTCCTACACCTTTACCATACATCTGTCTGTAAATAGACAGAAAGCAGTTAACTGCTTGGTACTTGTATGAATCATAAAATGCACATTGGATTCCAGTGACGCTATTCTACACACCAATCCTTTCCCGAAACAAGCTTCTCCCTACCAAACTATATCCTGCTCCTTCACCTTCCCAACATGCTCTATTTCCGACCAACACTATTTGCCCCTTGCTTAACTTACTCAAGCATTGCAATCATGGGGGCTGTAAAGGCCATAACTCCAAATTTGAATCAATAATAAACCACAGACCAGGTGTCATCCCCGGGCAGAGATCATGTATACAGAGGCATTATTAGGTAGCTTGATTTCCAAAACTTTGAGGTGCGTCACCCCTGCCCAAATGCATCCTGGCCATGTTGCAGGCAGTTTTCTGTTGGACAATGCCCAGAATACTTGTATTTGCCCATGTGCTATAAACAAGTACTCTTTATCTTCACAGTATCAGCCGCTGTACTTCCAGAAGTTTCTCCATGGCCATATACATTCAGATATCCACACGTCATTCTTCAACAATCATGGCCAGCTATTGTGTTTCGCATCTCCTTTGATTGATATCCGTTGGGCATTCATATTGTCTTGCAACTCTTCACACACCACATCCCATTTCAGGTTTCTTCAGGCTATCAGTACTCCAACCATCCGTGTCTGCAGAGCCCCTTTAGTAAGCTGACTCTAGGACCCAATGTAGTGCAGTTCACCGATCCGTGCCCCACTACCTGTCAACTATGCCCTAAATATGAGCCCTGTGGCCTTCTCAAGTCAGTCAATCCGACCCTCTATATGTGTGCCTTTATATATGTACCCCAGGTTGCAAGTGCTGTGTTAGCCCCACTCCACATTTTATCCAATACTTCAGTTTTTTGTTCATCATCTGACATTTCCTTCTGCTTTTGAGACAATCGAAGGGCCACCCCCTGGCCCCCCATTCGGATAATGGCTGTGAGACATAAAGCCGACAAATGAACAGTAAACAAAACAGTTGCTAGTGGTGCATTTAATATCAAATAGCTCCATCCATTTCTATCTGGGTTTGACACTGACACGGCCGCTGATTATACACCTGTGTGTATTTTAGAAACTCTCCTATCTTCCTCTCTGGAGACTGCAAATGTTGAATCATAGTAAACGTTTTTTTATTTAAGTTGTATGTATAAGGAAACTGGGCCTCACTGAATTTGAACACACCTTCACTGACCTGGTACTATTCTTCCCATTCACTATTGTTAATAAATAACACTCTAGTCCTGCTGGCAGCTCTTTCCTTTTTTCTACACCAATGCTGAGACCTTGCATCTCACAAGGCCCTGGCGGTATTAGCATTATTGATCTTAAAACATTTGACTTAAAACATTTGATCAAATAGTTTTCAGCTTGTTTTGGTCAAATTTAATTAAGTATATATATATGGGTTGGCTAAGGGTATAGATTAGGTTGAGGGGACATTGAGGGGATTGTGGGGGTCTCCCCCCACATTTTAGACAAAAAAAGGTCAAATAATTTTAATCAAATGTGATTAGGTCAAATGTTTTATGTCAAATAGACCCACACCTCCCTGGTCCAACTACTCTGTGCATAGACATGGGCAAATTTACCAAATCTAGAACAGCACTTCCATTACCATCCAGTTCTCTTCATATTGTCACCACATTGGTACCTGTCCACTGTTTATACCAATAGATGATTTTAGAAATCATTTTATTTATCCTCCTAGTAAACATAACAGAATGACAATAATATATTACATCAGAAACATGTGAAAGTTCTGGATACAATACAATCGTTGTTCCAGTTACATTGTGAGGAATATTAGTAGTTGCACTTGTTTCTTTATTTCTAAGGTTAGGTTCGGGCCTCACTGTGGGCTCCTCTCATTTGGAGTTGAGGATTTTCAAATAATCCATAGTGCCACCTTGTTACTGTTGTCTCTGAGCTCTAGGTGTGCACTCATTTTTCCAATGGCCCTCCTGTTTACAATAATTGCAAATTAACAAGTTTGGTACCTTGGCTCTAGGAGCCTGCTGATTATTCCAGTTTCCCTGTACCTGCTGACCCTGGACTACCCATGTCTGTCATTGTTAAAACTGGCCTGCTGTCTCAGTTGTTGTTGCTGTCCCCAGTATCCCCCCTGATGTGTCTGATATGTCTGCAGACCCTCTGTCCTTCACCTCTACCTCTACCTCTTGGTTGGCCCTGCTTTGGGCCGTATTTCCCTGATATTGTACCATCACTTGGAGCTTTCCCTTCATCTGTTCCAGAAGGCTCTGCATATGCAGTATCATTAATTTTCTGTCAAGCATTTCCTGTCTTTGTTCCTGGCAGGTGATGCAATGATTTGCCATTGTCACTAGCTACACTACGAGCTTGGTTTGCCAGCCTATACATACGTTTATAAGCTACATTTGTACTTTTGTATGTAACCCTGTAACAAACAAGTTTGCTATAGCTTCCTGTGCTATATCTTCCAGTTTTGTAATACCCCAGTGCTAAGTGAACACCACCTTCAGTCTATCTAAATAATCAGCAGGAGATTTGCCCTTATTCTGTTTACATTGTGATATATTTTCCTAATTATTTTTCCTAGAGCATACTGCTGCAAGCGTCATCACTATTCCTTCCCTGGCCTGCCCCAGGGCATCCCATGTTCCTGGGTCAGTGGCTGGCAAACTTGCCCTTTCCACTAGTCACTGTCTTACCTCCGGTGGCATCACTATTCTCATGAGTTGGCTTATATCAGCCTATGACAGGTTATAACACTGCATTACTATTTGCAGTTTCTCTACAAATTGGTGTGGCTCTATCCTTATATTGGGGAATTATTTAGCCAATTTCCTAAGAGCCCCTGCTGTCCAGGGAGCATGGGCAGAAACTACTGCTTCTCGTTGTACTTCATACTCATGACCCAATGGTACTTGTCTGAGGGGACCCTAATAGATGTTTGAGTCCATTCTATACATTGCACTTCCCCTCATCATCGAGGGGTTGAATGATGGTTGAGGCCCCCTTGGCATCTGTGCTCCAACAGACCCCGCTCTGCTCATTCCCACCACCCTGGGGGTCATTGGTGCCTGGGGAGGCTTCTCCGCATACACCACACAATCCTTTAAATTCAAACACGTGCTAAAAACTAGTAACTATCTCACCTTTTAAAGGAAGTAAGTGTCCCTCGTAAGTGCCCCCTTTCCCTAGAACGTGGTGGTGTGCCATCTATCTAGGTGAAGAAAGAGAAAAGGGGACTGTCCCTAATATTCTCTAGCACTGGGTCCACAAGCACCATAACTCTTTCGTCAATCTACAACACCTACTAAGAGTTGATGAAAACCGTGTCCACAGGGGTGTTCTGACCAGCTTTATTTTTAACACTTCTGTGTCACAATCAACACTATTGTTTTTTAAATTACCCTTGTATAATAACCTAACTACCGTGGTAACTTAGGGTATAATTCAACTGTCCTATTGTTAGCACTGGTTGTATGTTACAACCCTTATAAATTGTTCACTATGAAAGAACACCAAGCATGGTGTTAAATTTCATCATGTCTTCAAAAAGTTGACCGGTTTCAGCGGCTATGAAGCAACCACCATTGGTCTATTTTTCTCGTGTCAGATAGTGACATGAATCCAAATAACTATAAGACGAACATCTAAAGTGTCTAAACATATAGACAACTTGGGGGTTCCTCTGCCTGTTTTGATTGCTGTTTGCCCATTTTTCTTTCCCTATTTAACTCTGTCTCACTCGTCCCTTACCCCTTTACGCAAGCACCCCTGCTCCACATGTTCTTTGACTCCACTCCTTTGTGCTACTGATGAGGGAAAAAAGGTCCAGAACACCCAAAGACACAGCACAGTGGCCCTGGCCAGGATAAGGGCTCTCGTCATACACTTATCCACCTGTCCCTATTTAATTGCGGCTTTAACCTGCACCCCAACCGGTTGTTCTAATCCATACATGTGTGTTGTACCGGGATGAGTCGCTAACCTTGACATTTCGTTAGGTAATATCTGTGTAAAAGATAAACAGGACTGCAACAATAACAGTTATAACACAGGTAAAAATGAATACCAATACTAAGTATCCAGCCCAAAACCTCCATCCCATTTCAAGATATTCCCTAAACACATCCACTGTCCATTCTCCCTTTGGAGATTTTCAAGTAGGTCTTCTACCTTTTCATCATAATTATATGATATGATATGATCATAATCATCAATATGGTTTATTTCAGAAATGCCATTTCCATAAAAACATAGCCACATATAAAAAGAAACTTCAATTCAGAAAAAAAACTATATACAAGTTAAGAAATCGGACATCACCTTTGCACATCCAGTAAATACGTTATAAAATGGACAGAGAATCAATTAACCATTCCTTAGAAATTACTTTTTGTCTAAAGCTTGCCTCAAAAATGATAAAAGTGTCCATCCAACTCTAGGGGAATCAAACCACAAAAGGTAAAACAATGCTTGTCTGAACTGAGTCAACCGATGTTCATGCAATAACAACCCCAGAGGCTCTGCTCTTATCTCAGAGCCATATATTCCAAGGGCGCGTCACATATTAAGCATGAACGATTAGCAGTGTCGCACTACAATACAGACATAATGGCTCTTAGTGGGAGACAATTGGAATGTGGCATTGTAAGCAGGATCCTTTGAGTGGGTTTCTCTGTCCATAATACATATTTTGTAATGCTGGTAGTGGCTATAAGCACATGCCTCCTGTTAAAAGGTTTCAATAGCTCCTGTGACTCCCATATCTTCAACCTACACAATATAGATCTCATTTGTAAATCCCTCACCACAGTCAGTGTTAAAATGTCTAAAGTGTTGAAATATGACACCACATTCATTCCACAGCATTCATTTCCATGAACTTGGTTTTATACATTTCAGCCAGGGAATCCTGACATTGAGATACTTTAAGACTAAATACTGAATTAGGGCATGCGTCAGGCCAGCCTTAGCATTGCTCCATAAATGAAGCCAATAGGATAAGGGCTGCAATACCAAAATATCAGTAATTAATTCACAGCATCATTATGAATGTACTCTATAAATATAGGCCGAGCGAGCACGATCCAATACTTTAAAAAATAATTCTGAGCTGTCTGAAACAAATATACATTCTGAAAAACACACAGCTCCATTCAATACCTCGCAACCGATACCGCTGCTGTTGTAAACCTTTAAAATCAAGTCTAAAGGTTTAGCCTTAACCTTTCCCATGGATCTAGATACCCTCCATTGCTTGCCAAAACTTTATAGTTTGCTTTTTAACATGTGTTTCCGGGGCAACGTTCAATGAGAAACAGACTCCCAGATACTCAAATGCATTAATGGTAGGGATAGTAATGCCGTTACTGCACAGAGATGGACATTTAGCTGGGTGTATCTCTTTATGGCAAACCATGATGGCAGATGTTTGAGCATTCACCCTAAGGTTCATATTATTCATGAACAATGTGTAATCAAGGATGTTTTTCTGTAATGATTGTGGTGTACGTGCAATGTCAGTGTCATCCGCATACGCCAGTAGCGGCAGCACTCTATTTCCCATATTTGGAACATCTAGGGTAGAATTCAACAAGAAATCATAGAGGCCATTTACATGGAGGCTAAAGAGTGGGGGTGCCAGGACGCAGCCCTGGCAAACTCCAACCTCAACTGGGAAAGCCTTAGTTCCATGCCCATATTTCCCACTCCTTACACAAGCTTGTGTCGATTGGTGAAGCCTAACTAAGAGTTTAATAATCCTTAATGGATAATTCAAGGCCCGAGCACCCACCAACGCTTGCCTCGATTAATTTTGTCAACAGCAGTGCTCAGGTCCATGGAAGCCAGACAGATAGGCTAATTTGCTTGTGTACAGAGAGTGGGCCACGATAAGATATACATTTAGTGATTGCTCCAAAGTACCCAGACCTGATCTAATTGTAAGGTGTGGCTAAGTCCTTACCTAGTAAATGTGCAAGGAACTCCTGATAAGCACCCACATTATCCCACAACATGTGCAAGTTGAAAATCTGGGGGTTCGATGGTACGTTTTATCTGGGTAGAATGAACACAATTCACCCAGGAAATTGTCAACACCAGAAGGGCAGCTTTTATATTATTAAAATAAATAAATAAATAAATATAGTAGCAATAAATCAGCAAGGCATAATAGAGTGGATGAATAAATAAGCACAATGCACATCCACCATTAAAATATCAGCAGCATCTTAGATCGTACATTGCGTCATGATCACTGTACAAGGTGCTTGGAACTATAATACAAAAAAATAGCACCTACATACATAACCTAGAAGGCCCTGTTAACAGATGCCTTGAGGAAAGATTCAGGAGTTAGTGAGCTTGTACCTTGGATTTTCAGTTTAACCCTGAATTAAACAGGCATGGCCAACTTTGAACAACCAACCTTTCATAAAATGCGGGTTACAGTTTGTCTGAAAGTTTTCCTAAATAAGAAAAATATTGAATGTAATACATTACTGTTCAACGCAAGTCTTAGATAGCAGTATTCAAAAGTATCCAATTTGACTACATATAATGTACTGCCACTTGGCCCGTAGCATAAATCCCCAACCCATTGGTTTGCTGAAGAGAGAATGCCTAAAATACCTTGCAATTCATACAATCAAATCCCTTAGGGTGGAACTGTAGCCTGCGCAATGGGTTTGTTTTATGGCCACAGATCTTAACTAAATAGCCTATGTTAACCCTCTATTATCAACTGGCTTATCTCTGGTGAACGTAACAGTGCACCTGGCTCTCCCCGTTGGGGTATATAGATGAATCCCACACTTGAGAAACGTGCTAAAGAGGTGTGCACCTTGTCATAAATATAAATAAGCATAAAACACATATAACATATATTTTGTAGTTATTGAATACATAAAAACATCCACACCCACACCCCTCAGTGGAGCATAGAAGTAGGAAGACACCAGATATTGTCAGACTAGAGCGACTGACCCAGAAATGAGGGACCATGTGATGATGGGAGACAATGGGCAAATAGAAGACAGACTATGGATGTACACAATTAATTATTTTGTAATATCCTGAGGGGTTGGGGAAGGCAAACAGATATGAGGTAATCCAGAGGTGAGATTGGTATATACAAGCCTAGCTTGTCCCCCTCTCTGTTCATAAATATAGGTTGAATTAGGGCCAGAGAACTGTAGAGAAAAACATGATATTGCTTTCAATGGAGTCAGTGAAATGTATGCAAAGACAGTGTGTAAAATGTTCCATGTTTTAGTGAATGGACCATCTGTATAGCTTGCGCTGAATAAGCTAACCCAGAGTAATCAACTAATATTGTCCCATTAAATAACATTTCCCCAGTAATTAATTAATATACCCTTTAACAGAGCAGTGCAAAGGATTCAGATGACAGAATCTGTGTGTTCAGCAGAGGTAAACGTGCATGCAAAATGCATTAGTTGTCTTTTTCATTCAGAAGGCTCTATTGTGTGCTTTGCAGGAGGCAAGTGTCCCTTTAAGGCTGTTGTCTGAAGAAGACGGGTCGGAGGGAGGTAGTGGCCTAGTGTTCAAGTTGCCTGATCCCGGGAGCCGTGATACTGCTGCATGCTGGCAGGACGACAAAGAACATCACTCATATTTTGTGTGAGTATATTTATCAATATAGTCAAATGGACACGATCCAAAGTTGAATTGGGTGAAGCTTTCACTGTGTTTTTATGTTTAATTTTCTCTCTTGCTGTTTTATTCTGGCTGAGTTGTATTCCCATGAATATTTTCTGTCGCTATTCTATGTTGCAGTTTTTTTTTCCCCAATCGGTAAATTCAATGATAAATGCACATTTTAAATTGTGTCATTTGTTTACTGTGACTTCATAGATAGACAGAGTGTATGTGTGCGATGTCTCAGCTGTGGATTCTGACAGCTGAGCAGATCCATCAAAGACGGTAGTCCGGTTTCATAAATAAGTGACTGGAAAAACAGCAAGTGCTGTTCTGTCCCTGTAAGTGCGAAGTCTGATAGTCTGCACTTATAGTCAACCCTAAACAGAATACAAATATAAGGGAGGGGAAGACTTGTCTCATCATATAGGGCATTATTCTAAACACACTGCGCTACCACTCTACTGTCATTTTACCACAAGCCTAAATACCACCCAAGTTAGGTAACAGCCCTCTGACAAAATCCCAACATATTTTGGTGCTTTGGCTGGGAATCAAACCCAGGTCAACTGCTTGGAAGGCAGCTATGCTCACCACTATACCAAATCAGATCAGTTGGCCAAACTGTGTGCAGTAATGGGAGAGTAATTTCCCATTGAACACCTACTGCGTGAAATACATGGAGATGTGATTATGTGCTCTAAATCTCCAAAAGAAGTCAAACAGCCTGTAGTGCAATGGAGTTATGATACCCCAGATCAGGATCTGATCAAAGCACAAAGAGAAGACCCAATTTTAGGCATATTTTATAATCATTTGGTAGCTGCAGAACAAAATCCTATGTCTGAAAATGATTGCAAAGGGAAAGAAGAATTGAGGGTACTTTTAAAAAACAAAATGAGAATTAGGTTACAAGATGGTTTGATGATTAGGGAATCCAATCCAATAGGGGATGCCTCTATCATTTCGGAGACTGATGCTACTTCATGCACATGCACATGATGCGACAACTGCAGGGCACAGGGGTTCACAAAAAACTTTGGACATTTTAAAAGATTATGCTTATTGGCTACATATGTCCCAAGATGTTGGACTATACAGAGGGTGTCTGGTATGTGCACATTTTCAGCCTGCTTCACCTATGCATAGAGTTCCATTAATGAAAAAGGGTTTGACCCTCAATGGTCAGATATTTAAATTGACTATGTAGGGCCTGTAAAAAGATCAGCTAGGGGAAATACATATTTATTAATTGTGGTGTGTCTGATGTCCAAGTGGGTGGAATGCATTCCCACACTGGATTGCAGTGCCCAAACAGCAGCCACATTACTGGTCAATCATATGTTTTTAAGATTTAGGTTAACCCAAAGAATAGAATCAGACCAGGGAAGTCATTTCACTAATGCATTGATGTGTAAAGTTTGGCAGATACTGGGTGTAAAAAGGAAGATGCACATCTCGTATCGCCCTTCTTCATCAGGTGGGGTTGAGAGAAACAATAGACCTATAGTAGACATACTAAAAAAAATGTGTAGCTGAGGCAGGCTCTAGTTGGAATCTTCGGCATCCATAAGTATTGATGGCCATTAAATTGACTCCCGCTAAATCTACAAATATCAGCCCTCATGAGATACTGACAGGAAGAAAAATTGTGTTGTCACAACATTTATTGTAGAGGATGCATGTGCAAACACTTGTGAATGCCTCCACAATTCACGAATATGTGGAAGAATTAAGGAAGCATTTACAACATGCATTTGCATTTGTGCAGCGCAATCTGGTGAGCCCTGCTGATAGCGTAAAAATATATTATGATAAAAATACATGTGTAAGAGAATACAAGGTAGGTGATAAGGTTTACAAGTACCACTTTGGGAAAAATAAACATAACAACTCTAAATTTCTTGCAGCTTGGCAAGGGCCATTTGAAATTATAGACAAGGTCTCCCCTGTGGTGTATAACATTGTCAAAAAGGAAGGTGAAGTACCAGTGGAGCAATTTTTCCATGTAAATCAGATTAAGCCCTGCCACCCGAAGCATGAGGTGAGGAGGCTTGAGCAAGTTGTGACTGGGTGAATGAAAATAATAAATGCAGTAAAAATAAAGATAACAGAGAAATCAAGGTAAACACATCTGCTTTTCAGTGCATTTAATGGGTAATGGTAAGGTATTTTTTTTGTTGATGAAAATATTATGGGGGGCGTGTATTTTTTGAAATATTATGGTTGCATGATGTGTTGTTTTGAATTGTGTTGATGAGCTTATTTCCAGGTGTTCCAGGTTTTCCAGTGTGGCAAACCCATGGAGCCACTAGATATTAACAATGTCTCCAATTTTATTTTCGCGCCTTGTAGCAGAAGAGAGATAGAACATTTTTTATGCTAGGTACTTAATCTGTTTTTTTCTATTTACTTTAGATGACTAATTCCTTGTCCCAGCAGGGCCGGATCCGTGGAGAGCTGGAACCTCGGAGGATGTCACCTGATCAGAGGCCCTGGAAAATCCCCCAGTCCAAAGAATGGGGGTCAAGATAAGGACCCGGAAATGCCATAGAGATGATGACTGTCTCATCATATAGGGCATTACTCTAAATGCACTGTGCTACCATGCTAATGCCATTTTACCACAAGTCTGAATACCACCCAAGTTAGGTAATAGCCCTCTGACAAAAACCCCAATAGACCTTGAAGAAGGTATCGCACCTCCAGAGGCGATTGCATTAAAACCTATGGTAAGGATGGGCACCCACAAATCTAAGCTAAATAAATATCTGCCGGTATATTGCCTGGTCCTAGTGGCCTGTTTGAATTTTGGCATTTTATTGCTACCGATATTTTAGCAGCTGTGAATTTTTACTTCATGCCTATATCTGTCCCCATGGTCTGATGAATCATCTGGGGGGCATTGATAGACAAATCAGCAGAATCACAAAGAGACCCAACACAATAAAAGCAAGTAAAATGAAAAGCCACGCCTGGTCCTGAACCATAGTATCCATAATTTGCAATTTCCCCCCAACACCTTTGTATATTTTTTTCAGAGGCAATCAACAGATCGGACAATGCTACATTTTCTATGTTCTTTTTCCTGTTAGGTATGTTTTTTTAAAGGATGCCCTTGCAGCAATGATTTCCTGTCTAGAGGAAGTATGGTTCTTTAACATAATAACCGCCTTTTTTTGGCTTTTGTTCAGGCCGATTCGAACCAGCCCAGAGTATCCATCTTTTTCCTGCCACTACAAACGGTGGTAAATGAGTTTCAGATATTAGACACAAGAGTGGAAAACTTTGCAAGGTTGTCACTCAGATAGGACTTCCCCTCTAAGAGGATATCAATCCCTTGATGATTTATAATCACTATTTCTCTCATTGTTTCCCCCTGGTCAATCAAATGCAATTTCAATCTTCTCTTATTATTACATAATAAGACATTAAATAAGATCATTATATGATAAGATATTTCTCTCAGTGTTCGGAAAGTGATTGAAGGCTAAATCACCAGAGACCTGGAAGTCCATCACCAATTCCCAGAATTTCAATGGAACACAGAAATAATCAATAGACAAACAGCCTAGGGCTGCGTAAAATGTGGCCTTACCCAGAATATATATTTGGGGAAGAGGCCATTGACTGTATGCATTCCCCACTCATAAAGGCTCAATAATAACATCAGCCCCTCAAAGCAAGTTCGACAGTCAATCATAACCGGTTCAAGAATCCCTAACGGATTATCCTCGGTTTCATCAAAAAGTGTGCTACCGGGGCCTTCCCCTATCTTTACATGAACATCCCGCCTATAATTAGAACTACAATTTGCATTAACACCATATATAGCATTTCATCTACCATCCTGATCAGTTCTGACAGACAACCACTTGCATATTGTGAGGGGGCTGATATAGAAATTGACCAACAGAATTTCATTTGCCTGAATAGTTTTAATCCTCGCCATTTGATGAAAAGAAATCAAGGGCTCCAGAGAGACTGTTTCACTACGGTAGTTGTTTTTCTCCAATATGGTGAAACCACCAAAAGAGAGACCCTGTGCATTTTCTGTGCTGGAGTGCAATGTACAACAAAGCCATCCATTGCTACACCATCCAATTACCACGTTTCTTGAAGCAGGATGGCATCCGGCTGCTCCAGGAAAGCCAAAACAACAGGTCTAGCCAGTTTTGTTTTAACACTGCCACATTCCACGAAATAAGCACAGACAACGGTATTGTGATGGTATCATTAGAAGATGTGGGATAAAAACAAATTTAATTTGCTGCACTAAGCGTAGGAAAGTCTCGAGAAACAAGTGAGACCATCTAAGGGATGATCCCACATCTTTTATGGCCAGTCAATAGATTTCATCTCTGTTACACACTCAAAATAGTTTCTGAGTTGTAAAAATCATTCTGCCAAGGCATTCCCACTCAACCAGAAATCTGTGGTTTCCTAGCCCCGGGGACAGTCTTCGTCAATTCATGTTAGCAGATCCTCAAGCTGTCGGGGGCTTGTAAGCAATAGGCTGCTGATTCATACCCAGATTCCCACAGGTTTATATTATGTCCTCCCCAAATAGAAACAATTCAGGGGTTTTGATTAAGATTTTTCTCAAGGTTTGAATTAACCACATACTCTCCAAGATCTTTGTGTTTGCAAAGGTCACCACAACCCAATCGCCAGATTTACTTGACAGACCCACCCAAGAGACATTTCTGGCCATAAGAATATGATGCAGGTTAACAAGCCTTGAGTTGGTATTTGTATTTTTACAATGAGATGTTTTATTAATTAAGGTCTTGCAATCTTTGTTTGCATCAGTCCTCAATGGTGGCACCTTTCCTATCACAGCAAAGAGGGGCAGAGCTTCTGGTAGAAGTTGCAACATATCTAAATTGGACCCCAGACCCACATTTCTAGCAGTCACAGTCTGACACCATTCCTGCACCCTAGAAAATGTGGATGACATATGGTCATCCACTCTAACAGCCTCTTTATCCTTGACATGCAGTGCTTCAGCAGGCAGTCCTCTATACACTGTGGCCTTAGTATGGATACCCACTGCCTCAGTATATTCATGGCTCTGGTTACCTTCAAGCTTTAAAAAAAGTTATTTCTTAAAGATCTCATGAGATCATCTAATATGGATAAAGTGTTAAAAATATTTTATTTACAAATAAGCGACAGGGACTGTACTTTGGACATAGAGGCCTTATTTCACAGCTTGGGATCATGCAGAGCCAAACTCATTTGTGCTACACCACTGTGTTGAGCACTTGCATCATAATTGAAGGCCTGCCCAATGCAGGGATGGGGATCAGTTGGCAGGATCAATATATACATTCTCTCCTGAGGCACAATCAAACAAGGGCTAGAAGATGAGCATAGGCTTTCTATTTATAATATCTTCAGCCCAGGAGTCACCACTCAGTCCCATCGAAGTGAAAATAACATTGAAGCGAAAATAACTTTTTGTCTATCAACAACGGCCTGAATTTCCCCTCCGTTTCCCTCTGCAATGAGAAGTGACCCGTCTAGGGCATCCACTGTTAGTAGGTTAATAATAGTGGATATGGCCTGTTCTGTAGCCTGTATATCCTCTTCTAGCTGACAGGCTACTTATTTCAAATATATGTCCATTGAAGGTTCCAAACATTCCACCTACCTATCCTTCATTTTCTTTGATGCTTTGCCAGGCTTCTTCCCAGAGGAGCAGGGGGGCTATGTGTGGCTTTTCTCTTAACCATTTCTTAAGGTTTTCTGTCCCTGTTTCCACTAGAACAATGTGGTGAAACTCTGCTGCAAAGCACCAAGGAAGGGTAATAGGTCTCCACTGCAAAAAACGATTTTTGTTTGCAAGCCACAGCAAAATGCCTAGATACCCAACAGGGCTCTGTGTTCTAACACACACAGATTAATTAATTGGATATGAATTACAATGGACGGATTTAGAGTACTAGTGCTTAATTTGTGCTGGTGTTTGCCTGTGGCCACCGGCACTGTTTTTTTGGCACCGGCACTCTCTCTACAGCTGCCTTAATCACGGCGGTGCACGGAGATAGAGGCATTCATCAAAGAAAGTTAAACATTAAGTGTTAACTTTCTGTGATGAATGCACTCATTAGCTGAGGCTCTGCTGTCAGTGCTCCAGCTAATCGCCGGCATGGCGCCAGTCAGGAGGCAGCCCAGCTCAGGCCGTTCTCTCTCTCAGAAACAAATTGTTGTGTAGGTCGGGCTACCTAAGCACAATCACGTAGCCCCTCAAAACCTCTGTGAAAGCCTCCTGTTTGTCAGTCACATTCTAGGGGCATTTGTTGCTTGACTGGATGATAAGCGGCTCCACCGGGGGAACCTAGCTTGAGGAGTCCCACTTCAGGAGAGGTGAGTGGCTGCCGGACGGATTAAACAGGTTCAGGGGTCATGGTCTGCTTCACCGCCTTGGGGTTGTCTGGCTGAACAAAGGCAGCGTTCAGGGCATCCTCATAAAAGAACCTGCAGCAAATGTTTATCAGGTGTCAGGTTGTTAGGGATACAAGTGACAAATGCGAACTTCCTCCCCCTCACAAATTACCAAAGTTGCAGGACATGGCGCAAGAGCGCTGACAGGTCCACAAATGTGCACACATATACTCTATCATTTTGAGCCTAATCTGAATTCAATGTGATTCAGTATTTTGGGTACGTTATTTTTCAAATACTTTTTTCATCTTCTTTATAAAATGTGTGCACAGTGCACTGTTAATGCAACATGTTTCCTTTTGCAATAACGTTTGTTCTCGATCACCCCCCCCCCCTCCTACAATGGAGATGTGGTGAGAGGGAGGGGAGGCCCTGCATGGCTGCATCATATAGCTGAAATCGTAATTGGGGAACTCATGCTTCTTTTTGATAGTGCCTCACTACTGGTGGTTTCATACTATGATTTTGGTGGCCATCCGCGTGTGCTGCCGTGCATTTTTTTGTCTCGTGTTTCCTCTGCATACCATCTGCATGCCCATTTTAGATAATACACAGTATATGTTTCAAGTAAATTGATCTGCATTTCAGCTCGCTCTCGATGAGTTCATGCATCTCCTTTCATTATACTATAGTAAATTAGATTTTCTAAACTTGGGGAAGCAGCTGTGCAGTGGGCATAAAAAAAACATGCGTATGACACTTTTGCTGGCAGCCCGTTAGTGTGCACATAGACATAGCACATATTTTTCTCCATCTTTATGTGCAAAGATTGTTGCCTGGGAAAACAGTTTCCCTAATTTTACTTCCGTGTGTAAAATAGATCAATACTTCTAATTCTCTTAAGTGTGATTTTCTTAACATTCCCATTGATTATGATTTCAAATATACCCTAATTCGATGAGGGGACACTCTGTACTCTTCCTCGGATACCAGCGAGCTGGTAAATGTAGTAGTACTGTCATCTATGTTTTACATATTCCATAGGTCTCCTGTCAACACAGCAAGCCTGGATAACCTCTGGAATTTGATTGCAATTTGCACAATTGGTGACCAGTAGATAGTGTAGTTTTATGAGCCATCCAGGGTTAGTTCCATGGAAAGAGGTGAGCAGACTAGAGAGCTGGCACTGCTGAAGATGGGCTAGTCAGAGAGATTGCCAGGATGGTGGGGGGGTGACGAGGGGGGAAGGGGTCTGGTCAGGATCACAAAGATTAGCTCAAATAATTGGATATCAAAAACCACACTGCACAGTAATAATTTCTTATAGAGTTTACTTACAAAAACACAAATTGTATAATAAAGCCACATGACAGCATGTAAATACGTATATCAACATGTTAAGCCAAAAGAATATGATTGTGGCTTTAATGGTAAACTATAACTCCCAGAATGCAAACTGAAATATCTAGTTAACCCCATGGTACTTTCTGTGATTTAAGATAATAAATAAAAGAAGTTGTTCAATAAACAAAAATAGATATGTGTGCTCCTTCCCACTATCCCCTGCCAGCAGTTGCTGCAGCGCCAAAGATGTGACATGAAATAGCAGCAGTGTGATGGGCTGGTGGTGGGCCAATCTAGTGCTGAGCCGGACAGCTGGTGCCGTGGTGCTGCCAGGGCTGTCATTAGTGAGCCAAGAATTTTTGGGCTTTGGCACTTATTTCTTTACAAATTAAGCAGTGTCTACACCTCCAGACATCAAGAATCAAACAAATAATGTTGAATGAGAACCAACTGAATATTGCAGAAAGTGTAAGAATTGGAGCCAATCCATGGAAGGATTTTTCTTAATGGAATATGAATAGAAGTTGATAGAATTTCCCTGATGAAGACCTTGTACAGTTCGAAACATGTGTTGGCTGGTTTTGGACATTACATCTTGAAAAAATCTAATATTCACTAACCAACGTGTCCAACTGAGTATCTTTATTATTACCTAAGTGATAGAATATGTGTAGGGAGATAAGGAGTGCATGTGTTTTAGCTACACAGTGAAGAACAACTATGATGAGACATACCTTATCGCGTGCATGCAGTAACATTCCCCAACCCTGCACCCATGTCTACAACTGCGTTGGCTTTTCAACAGAAACATTCTACTTTCTCTATTAGTACCTGGCGAAGGCGCAATCGGAATGAAAGAGCCATTCTGATTGGCCCTCATCGAGTCATTACCAGGCCGGGAATCCCTCTGTCGGGATTCCACGGCCTTTGTCCATGGCGGGGGTCGTGGCAGCCCCTCAGCCAATGAGGATGCTCGAAGCGGGGCCATCCCCGTTCTGAGCCTCTCCACGGCGCAGAGGCTACCTTTGCCCACCACCGGGGACTGAGGTAAGACTTTTTTTTCCTCCCCTATCCTGTCACCTCCCTGCCCTCCCCACCCCACTTACCTTCTATCCCTTGGTCCCCGGTGGGCCATCCCCGCTCCGAGCCTCCACACGGCTGGAGGCTTCCATCGTCTCCCGCCGGGGACCCAGGTACTTTTTTTTTTCTTTTTCATTTTTTTCCCCTTCCCCTCCCTTCCGCCCTCCCAACCGCACTTACCTTCCTTTTTTTCGGGATTGGACACTCGCGATGGCCGCCATGGAAAGGGAAAACGGACTCCGTTTTCCCTTTCCTAGCTGCCATTTTCATTGTCGTTTTCTTTCATAATTTTTTTCTCCCGAAAGGCCACAGCGTTTCAGGACAAAAAAAAAAGCTTTTAGTGCCCCGGTCAAGCAGTTTTTGCGGGCCGGGGTACTAATAACAATATGGGGGCATTTCTGACTCTGATAACCTGAGTTGGTAATGCCCCCGCCGCGAGGGGCATATTGCTTAAGTATTGCATCGTCAGGTGCATACAATGTTGTGCAACCCTCCAAGGTCTGTTTGGGGTTACAGGATGCCCGTGGCCAATTCTGGAGTGGGTTCTGCCAGCTGCAAAGAAACATACAATACATTTCACTTAATATATATCTCCAACATCATTAAAGTGAGACATCAATTGTTTTGAAGACATTAATGAAGCATATATTACTGTGTTATTGACTCCAACAGAACGATTGTTAAATAATTATATCTGCAAAGCATTTTGTTCAGCTTTCCGTGGGTTCCAGAAGTAGAGAGATGCCAGTACTTGGGGTACATGGCCCAGACTCTCGCCACCACGAAAGAATGAAAGAGTCAGGGCCATCCAATGGCGTTCATCCTCATGTTCACAATGACCACTGATCACGATTGTACCACATATTTATGTAATGTTGCCGTACAAGAAGTTAATTCTATGACACTTCAATTTCATGCGACATACAAACATATGATTCAAGGTTACAGAGCAAATGATTGCACTCCTATCATAGGGATGTCCTCACCTCGCAAACTTAAAATCCTTGAATTATATTGTGTATGTGCTCCCCTGGCAGTTCACATCACAATGCCTGATGAGAACCTGACTATCAAAAATAATCTTTATGTTCAAGGAGTGCAACCAATTTCTGTTGCAGAACATGGTATCAAATAGTTTTGCCAACCCATGTTCACCGACCATTTCTTCTGCACATTTTTGTACTGGTTTTTTCTTGCCAAAATGCATAAACTATAGGGAAGGTTTGGGTGAGCCAATAATGGATGGGGAATAGTTAGGGGATGCAGAGGCGGTCCCCTCCACCCATTGTACAGAAAGAAAAACAGGATAAACTATTTGGTAAAAAATGTGAAATAACACTTGGAATCCGGATCCTCTGCTCCATAACACATTTTTGGAGCAAACAAATGTGCAGTCGACAAAAGGCTTGGTTGCTTTTGAGAAACCTGCTAATATATAATAAGCATTGGCAATGCCAACAGTTTGGGGTTTTGTTTAGGCATGGGGAAGGCACTTGCCAGTCACGGTCATAGTGGTATTAACTGGCCATTGATGGTAGGAGGTGCACAATGATGCGAGTACCTGGGTACCTAATATCAATTCCTGGCAAGCGCTTAATACTCATACACAATCCAAAACGTTTGACGTTGGCAATGCTTGTTTTTAACAGGACTTCAGTGATACAGTAGAAGTGTGTTTATGCTGTAATTAAGTAATTGGGCCTGATTTACAAAAATGTTTTAACATGGGAAAGGCCCATTGAAAACATGTTTGTAAATCGGGCCCGTTAACTCTCAGAAGACTGCTTTGTAAAAACACTGCCAGGCACTTTGAGTGCAAAGTTTGATGGAAAGGCTTGAATAAAGTGAGCTGCAACAGTTCCCACAAGGAGGTGTTTTGGGTGGGAAGGGCAGGAATAGCCTTAGGGATTAGCATGGCCATGGGCAGTCAAAGGCTGGTCAAATAACCAAACAACACCTTCAATCTTTCTGTCCCTCCTCATATTCCATTCCTCCCTACCTGTACTCTGATGCAATAGTTTCAGCATATAGGTGGCTCTGGCACCCAATAGCCCATAATGCAAACTGGACTTCAAGTGCAAAAATGTTCCCGCAGTTTCATGGAAATGTAGAAGGTTTGCATCTGTCTGAGCTTAGCAGTCAATAAAGTTTACCATATTTCTGGAAATGCTGACTGTGATCCACCAGTTGCCATTGAGCTAATAGCCAGGAACGACTCAGTAGCACACAACTGCAGCACTGTAAATATTTTCACTAATGGTGGGACAGCTGTGGTAATTATGCTACATGGATAGAGAGACGTCTTCAGAGGCTCGAACAGGTGCATGACTGCCTCTAAGCTCAGAATGTACCTTTTATCACTTCGCCCTCAGCCATCCCCGGGAGACATCACTCACACTCTGCATAATCATTCCATGATTTTGTACCTGTGCCTTCCGACAGGTACCTTCATCATGCAAAAATAATTAATGAATGCTGAAATATCCAGCTGGCGACTGCCGGGTTGGAAAAGAACCAGCAAGAATCAGCAATAATTCATAGCAGACACCTTGTGCCCAGCAACATTCAGATCAACACTTGCACAAGGTTCCATGATTAAAGTAGCTTTCAATCGTATGGGTCCTGTATGTTGTCTTATGGCAGTGGGCACATTCACTTTCATACAAATCACCTGGCAGAGTTTGTCACACAACAACTGAGAATTGTGTGAGGTGAACATTTCTTTTTTAAAACGGAAAAAAAGAACCATTTAGAAAGACTGCCCTGTGACCGCACAGACCAGTCTTTATAAATCTAACTGTCACGTTCCTGTCGCACATGAGTGCTCGCGGGGGCTGACAGGAGCGGCCGAGATTAGCACGGGAAGACGGAAGTTGGAGGTGAGGTGTTTGTTTGCGTGTCTATGTGTATGTTGGGGTTAGTGTTTGGAGTGTATGGGAAGGGGGCTGGGTAGAATGTGTGTGTGTATTTGTGTATAGTTATGTGTGGAGGTAGCATAGGAAAGGATATGTGGGAAAGAGTGCAGGATTTAAAAAAATAAAAACGATTTCAGATAGGAGGGTGGGCAGTGGTGACTGAAAATAAATATTTGGCGAATATCAAAGGCTGCAGTAAATCTGCTGAGAAAAAACTGTCTTTTGATGTGTGCAGCCTTTAATAATCGACCTTCCTATGGCAATTATTCGACTTGAAGTTGGGTTTAATTTCATTAGAGGCTACCATACTGAAAAGACACGCTTTGTTATTTTTAAAGGCTAGATTTGTCGAGTATGGGCAGCGTATGCACTCGCTGGGCAACATGATGATGGCAGATAGGAAGGCAACATGTATGGGCAAAATTAGAGATATATTTAATGCGATTGAGTGGTCCCCTAATTGGGAAGAGAATTATTAGGACAATAAAAGAGTCCTATAGAAGAAAGTGGAACTATTGGATTGGGGGCGTAATTTTTCTCATCTCGCTTCATTAAAATCTTATGGATATGTGTCCAACTTAACTTATACAGCTTAACAAGCCGGACGTTATTTACAATCACGTCCTTCAAAAAACGTACAAAGAGTTATATTACTGCTGCGTCTAAATCGCCTTCGGACTCTTACTACTCTGGAGCCGGCCATGGAGATACCAGGAAATAAAAGATTCTGCAGACTATGTTTGAACCCATTAATGCCGGAAACTATATTTGTTAACAGAATGTAAGGCAATGGTTTCTGTATATGCGTGACTACTGGTAGACAAGGTCTATGACCTCGACCTTATTAGAGATACAGGGCCTCATTATGAGTCAGGCGGAATGAGATAATGGGGTCCGCTAATGGGTGCGGACCCATTATTCCCATTTCGCCTGCTTACTAGGTCCCCTCGCGGGACCCGGTAAGGACGCCTGGTAAAACCAGGCATCGTTACCGGGTCCCACGAGGGGACCAGAGATCTAACAACGGGCCAGTCGTAATCGTCCCGTTGTTAGCTCCCTCTCCCATTCCCTTTCAAGCCCTATGGGGGCTCGAAAGGGAATGGGGAAGGTCCGGGCCTGGGTTCCCTGAGGGAGGAATTACCAGGCCCTCCAAACTCGGAATGGCCCGGTAATTCCCCATTCAGGGAACACGGACCCAGACCCGGTTTTGGAGGCAGCCATGCCGCCAATAGCAGCATGGCTACCGCCAACCCCGTAATGAGGCCCACAGTGTTTTGGACGCGTTGTCTAAACTCAGACAGTTTGTCATTGAAGATGGCGTTATATAGGGTTTGGACAGCGTTCACACAAATGATAGGACATAAGTGATTGTATGTGACTGTGTGTGGGAATCTTAATCTAAGATTAAGTATTTTTGGTAGGAAGATTGGTTGTATGATATGATTTTAAGACATATTTATAGGAATGATGTATTTAATGTAAATGATTATTTATGAAAAGTTGTTTCCCTTTTTTATAATAAGTGTAAAGTTTTAATAAAATAACAATAATTGACAATGTCATTTAGAACCCAGGAAACAAGCCTACTAGTTCTTTGTTGTGTTTCTACTAGTTATAGTAAAGGGGACGTTTTGTAAAAAATGCTGTTCACAGAGCTAAGACTGCCAGCCGAGAATGAAACCAATTGTTAAGTATGGAGAATTCAAGCAGATAAACATTAGACCAAATGTTGCATAAACCAGTCCAGGAGTGTCTAACAAGTGGTGCCTGAAGCTAATTTAGTTGGATCCACCGCAGTGACATTAACATCTGTAAATGCCCACACAGCCATCTGAGTGGGCATTTACAGACTTTGAGTGGACCTTGCCCACTCAGGCCCTACCCTGTCTATGCTTCTGGTGAAAACAGGCTATAAACAGATGACAACAGCGTCCGGAGACAGCAAGTGGCTAGGGTTGGACTGGGCCATAAAATATTCCAGCCCACCAGTGAAAAAGTGGCCCAAAGTTGCAAATGGCTAGTCATTCCTTTTGTGACACTGTTTGAATAGTACCCAAGAGGGAGTCTTTTGATAAAATGTGATGCAGATTGTGCCTTTTAAAGGATATGTATTCAGCATCACTCGTCAAAACTACTAGCCGCATAGTGTAGTAAATCATCAAACTGGCCAACATTTGAAAAAGAAGTGGCCCACTGTGACCAAAAATACTGGCCCACACAGCTTTCTGAGTTTTTGGTTCGGCCATGGGACTATTGCCCTATAGGCCAGTGCGAGCCTGCAAGTGGCAGACTAGACAAATATCGTCCACCTTCTATTAACAACAGAACATTGTACAATACATTTATGAATGTGTTGTTCTATGGCGAAATAACGTTTTCCCCTGAACACTTGCAGCTCATAATCGGAAAGTAGGCCTGATTACTCGCTGAGAGATAGTGGTAAAACATCCAGTAATTATACTGATATTTTATCACAAGGCCAAAATGCATGTTTCATTACCAAAACTGTCGTATAATGTCTAAAAGGATTAACGCATTTGGTAATTACCATATACCACATACACAGGGCTTTAAGTGGGGTAAGAAATCGAGAGGGGGCCCTCATTTGGGGGTGTGGCTTCTGGGAGGGGCGTGGCCTAAAAAGCACGCAAATCGTAAGGTTTGCACACAAATATATATACATGTTATATATCTGTGTGCGTACCTTACTATGGTTTGTGTACTTTGCAGGCCATCTTTTCTAAACATAGAAATATGTTACATATGTTACATATTTCTATGTTTAGAAAAGATGGCCTGCAAAGTACACAAACCATAGGAAGGTACGCACACAGATATATAACATGTATATATATTTGTGTGCGTACCTTACGGTTTGCCTAGTTTTCAGGCCATGTTTTCAGGTTTATAAAAGATGGCTTTGAAAGTACACAATTCAAGCCATCTTTTATAAAGCTTTGACTACGGACAAAATTGTCCGTCCGCAAAGCTTTATAAAAGATGGCTTGAAATGTGTACTTTCAAAGCCATCTTTTATAAACCTCGAAATATGTCGAGGAATCCCCAGGTTCGCCGAGGGTTAAAGACGCCTCGGCGACCTGGGGAAACAAAGGCACAGTAACTGCCTCTGGTGACCTCTCGCGCGAGGGGTCACCAGATGCAGTTACTATGACTGACAGAAGTGGCAGCCAGTCACAGCATCGCTGTGGCTGGCTGCCACTTCTGTCAGATCGCCTGACTTCATGGCAGGCGCATGCATTATCCCGTCGCGGCTGCGGCCGCGACGGGATAATGCATCCTGCCAATGTTGCGGGCGGTGGGACGGGGCCCCGGCAGGGCCCCGGCTCAGCCCCACTTTTTGGAGACTGCCGGGGCCCGGCCCGGTAGGCCCCGGCCCACTTAAAGCACTGCACATACAGTAAACACTGCACCCCATGGAGTGTCATGGGACTCCAGAAAGTTGAATAACAGAAAGGTTCCCATGACTTGGAATAAAGCGGACCATTCTGTGTGCTGATATTTACTACCTGCAGTAACAAGGATAATGGGTTTGGTGGTATCGCCAGTTGTAATACCAATAAAACTCGCTGAAATGAGTCCATGACTTTGGGAATTAAATCTTAACTCACACTACACCCCTACTTCAGGGATAGCACGTTTATTACGGTATTGATCTAAGCCACATTCAAAGCGAGTGTTGTTACATAGAGATGTAGTTTGAGTTAAGGTTATATTTGTGGTGTGAAGGGCTTTGGATTGAGAGCGTTCTTGTAGCATACATAACATGGGAAAGTTGGCAATGCTGACGTCAGGTGATGATCAATTTTGTTTATTTACTGCAATGAATGCACTGCTGTAAATGCAAAGGCTTTTTAACTGTTGATCATCATGATTTGCAATATACAAATTAACATTATTTTCCCAGCTCCTGCAGATAAAAAACGCAGAGATGCGTTGATAACTGGAAAATAGAGCTTCAACATGCAGACTGGCTAAACCAGAGAACTCTCAATCTGTGAGCTGCTATGAAAAGTGAAATGAAAGAGTTTGGAATTATGGTTCTTTTTTCTTTGCAATGTGAAGCACTGACCTCCTCCATTTTAAAGATGCCCTCAGAAACAGCAAGTACCGTCCCGCAGTCAGGGCTGTCACAAGATGTGGTGAGGCCCGGGGCAAAACATTTGGTGTGGCCCCTTTGCAAAATTTTGTACTGGGCCAGCGGCAGCACCTATGGAAACAAGAGACTCGAGACATCTCTCCTTGAGTGCAGATTCACAAATATGGTTTATTACTACAACTGCAAATCAAATACAGCAAAGTTAGATTTCTCTACTGAAGAAAGGTTTATGCCGGACTAACTTCTGTGTCATATGCATAAATATATATAGGATGACATGAGCTCTCCGCTCTGCCACCTCCAACTCTCGGAGGGTCAGTCACTTTTCCAAGCAAGATTTGTGGGCATATCTCTTTCTTCCGGCTGGGGCCTCCCTGTGGAAACAGCCTCCCTGCCTCTCTGAAACTTGAGCAGAACCAACTCAAGACCTTTCTTTTTGCTTCTACCTTCTCTCTTCCTCTCCCCTGCTGATCACCTGCCTGATCCATGCACTGCTTACCCTCTGAATTCGTGCCCAGGTCCCTGCCTGTCCAGTTACAATCCTGCACTGCCTCTTGGCTCCTTTGCACTTGTGGTCTGTATCTGTAACCCTACAGTCCCCTCTCTTGCACTTATTCTCCACCCGTTGGCTGCACTTATGAGTACCCGCACTTGCCACCCGTTGGCTGCAGTCTTGTTTCTCCTTTCTTCCTGCACTTCTCCATCCTACCTCAGCCTCTGCACTTCTCCCCTCCCCCCTTCCCTGCTCTTGCACAATCTGAATGACACAAGGCCTAGTAAAATCAGTGTTTTGTCCTCCTTTTTTGTTTCCCCTCCTTGCCTTGTCGCACCTAGAAACACTTGTGTAAAGGCGCATTATAAATGCCATATCATATCATTAAGGAGCACCTTGCCCCTATGTGCGCATTATAACACACATCATACTCAGTGACAAACGATGTACAGTGGAGGCTGGTACATTTCTGAACTTGAGGCTTAAATGTGTGTGCCAATTATGCATGATCAACAGAGCACAGTAAGGGAGACTAAACCAAACAAGGGTTGCTTGAGGGGGGTTCTCCCTCCCAAGAAAATGTTTGAAAATTATGTATTTTACAGCACTTTCTTTGCAAAATTTGGTAGAAATCTTGACAGTTTGCAATTGGTTTTGTATGGAAGCACATGGACAATCCCAATAGTTGCAAATCATAAACCGTGCACAAAAAATGTTTCCAATACATTTCATGCCACCTTTCCACACAACATATGCTAGTATAAAAATATATTCATGCTTGTTGTTCTCATATATGTCCATGCAGGCTGCATCAATGTGTGCCATTATTACCATGTACGGACTCCCAGCCAGTAAAAATGCCATGCCACAGAAACTCCCAGCCAGTAAAAATGCCATGCCACAGAAAGAATGTCCAGGCTGACTGTGCACCATTAGTGTTATTACTAGCTATATTGCCCTAAATTCAATGTGAGCCAATTTAGCCAATTACTATGTTTGCTTTAACCTTGATGTAAGTCCTGTGCATCAAGGGTAAAGCAAAAAAGAGCATTGGCAAATGCTAACAGTTCGGGCTTTCGTGTAGGCATGGGAAAGGCATTTTGTATTGGCATTAGCTGGCCGTTGATGGTGCCAGGTGCAACATGGTTTGAGTACCTGAATAGCTAACAGCAGTGCCTGGCAAATGCCTAATACTTATACACAAGCCAAAACTGTTGGCTTGTCCAATGCTTGTTTTTAACCGGACTTCAGCTAAAGACACGCAGGGTGCTTTTAAATCGAGTGGCCGAAGGCAGACCTGATAAAGACATTTTTATTACACTGGTTCCGTGTTTACAACTGCAATGAAGTCATTAACTCTCAGAAAACTCCTTTGAGAAAACACTTTCAGTCACATTGACGGCAACGTTTGATGACAAGGCTTGTTTAAAGCTAGCTCAAAGTTCCAATGAGGGGGTGTTTTGGGTGGGGAGGGCAGGAACTGAATGAGAATTTCCATAGGGATTAGCATGGCCATGAGAAGTCAATGTGTGGGCAAATAACTTAAAAACATCTACAAGATTTGTGTCCCTCCTCATATGCCATTTCTTCCTATCTGTACTCAATCCTGTCATTGTGACAGATCTTCCCAGATCCAGAATCTGGCAACAAATTACTCAGCAGATCTCAGATACAGCTCCACAATCTGGGAAATCTATGTGCACTATATGTTTATTTTAGAATGCGGTGGTGTATTCGTGCTTTAAACTATGTTGGACAGGGATTTGAACAGTGGTTGCTAAGTTCCAAAGTGAGACACTTCCCAACAAGACTACTTGAGGGTCTAAACGGGAGCCCTGTGAAATCACGTGTCAATGTTGCACTGTACTGGAAATATTGATGTTTATTTTTTAGGTTTAAAAGGGGTGCAGATTTTGAACTTTGATGATGATAAATCCTCTGAGGGGAAGAGGCAAATGTTCATGGGGTGACTAAAATACCTGCCCTACACCATCCTAATCCTCCCGTCGCTGGACCCTCTTTCACTGCGGTAGGAGGGATGCCTCAGAAAGAAAGTCTATTTCCACCTCTGTCTGTTCGCTAAAGAAATTGTTTTGGCTTATTGGTGGCACACCGAATAACCCAAACAAAAAGAATGCTGTGCAGTGGCGCAACACCATTGATCAGATCGTTAAGGAGCGGCATCAGTTTCAAACATGCAGAACACAAAAACCTATCCATGCGATATCAACAAACTCACTTTGATAAAACCAAAGTCTTAACTTCTGGTCTCAGCTTTTAGATAGCCCACCTCTCCAGAGATTAACATGGCATTATGAAAGTAAACAGCCTCTAAATTGGGGTTAAAGGTAAGACTAGTGGCCAAAGGGAAGGTACACTAGCTATTTGGCTTCCTAGCTGGGCTTAGGGAATTGGGAGGGAAGTGGGAACAGGGCTAGCTGTAGATGTATCAGGGCTGGTGGGGGCCCATTTCTGTTTGATGTTTGGGGCCAACCCTTGTCTTACTGATTGGAAAAATAGTCCAAAGCACCTGCAGCGTGCTTAAATCAATAATGAAGTCAAAATAATGCAGCAAGGAGGATAAAAGCTGCAGATTATCAGTAGGTTTCTGTGTCATAAAACTGCCAATATGTGGCAAACTACTTGCGGGGCCATTTCAACTGTAAAAGCTGAAAGGGCCATATGCCATCCCTCAGTGGGGAGACCGACAGCGCAATGGGTTTTTTGTCCCCACTCACTATCCTCTTTCAAAACTGTCATCCAGCCCTTGCCATTTGACTAACAGAGCCGTGGCCAGACGGAATAGGACACAAATTTTAAACAGTGCCTGGGCTGAGCTGTTACCAAAGCCCCTGCAATTACTAACTTAAAACATTTCACTGTTAGCACCTGCATACATAGGCACACTTTTTTAGGTAATTGAAATTGTGATGTGGGGTTAGCACTTGCATGCCAGGGGAGTGATTAGAAGGGAAGTGGTGACATGAGACATCTCATTCTCACAGCAGTCCTTAAGTGTGACATTTCAGACATGAACGCGAGAGTTAGCTGCTTGTAACATTAAAGCTTCATCAGGATAGTCTAATTCCAATGTGGAAAGATGTTAGTTGCCCCCGCACAAGTAAGTTTGCCCCCCCCGCAGCCTCTGAAGTTAGCGCCTCTCCCAACATGAAGTGTTAGTCCCCCCCTGACATTTTAACCTAGGTGCACCTCTGATGCCATGAACCCACCCCTTAAAGAGGTGGCCCCCAGGAAGGCTACATTTAGAGGTGGGGCTGAACACACACTCACATAAAACACTTTCACCCATGCATTCATTCAACAGTTACACAACTCCTTACATGTATATATACATAAAACCAAACACAGCATTGACACAAACATTAACACCAACATGCACGCATGCATTCATGCACATATACATACTAATTTAATTTAAATACATATATATACACATTTAATTAAAAAAACACCTTACCACCATCCATCCTTCAAAAGCATCCACGCAGCCGACATGCAGACATGCTGCCTGACAAGAGAGAACTCCTCTCCCATAATTCAGCGTGGTCACGCTGAACAACGTGAACACACTGATGACAGGCGAGGACTCTTCTTTTGTCATTCAGCATGTCCACGTTGTCAGCTGAAAAACAGGAGGCAGCAAAGCTCACTTCTGAGCTCTGCTGTCTCCCATTACTTTGCTGTTTGCTGCGGAGCCAAACGACTTCGCAATAAACAGCAAAATCATTGCAGGGACAGAGAGGAGACAGCACAGTCCCCGTGTGAATAATGGACACGGGAGACTGAGCTGCCTTCTCCTTACGCGAGGGGGCCGCGAGGCCCCCTGCAAGCGCGAGGCCTGGGGCAGTTTGCCGCCCCTACATCCCTCTTGTGACGGCCCTGTCCGGAGGTGTTCTTGCAACTGTCTTCAGTTACCAAGCCTCAGCACGGGAGGCAGAGCGTTACATCGGGAAGCGGGAAGGAAAGTCTTCAGTGTACTAGTGGCAAGTCTTTTCACACCGGGGTGCTTTTCACATCTAAATGCAGCTCGATTACTCTAGATATTTTCAGATCTGATTCAAATAAGAATGGTTACATTTAGAGGTGGGGCTGAACACACACTCACATAAAACACTTTCACCCATGCATACATCCAACAGTTACACAACTCCTTACATGCATATATACATAAAACCAAACACAGCATTGACACAAACATTAACACCAACATGCACGCATGCATTCATGCACATATACATACTAATTTAATTTAAATACAGATATATACACATTTAATTAAAAAAACACCTTACCTCCATCCATCCTTCAAAAGCATCCACGCAACCGACATGCAGACATGCTGCCTGACAAGAGAGAACTCCTCTCCCATAATTCAGCGTGGTCACGCTGAACAACGTGAACACACTGATTGACAGGAGAGGACTCTTCTCTTGTCATTCAGCATGCCCACGTTGTCAGCTAAAAAACGGGAGGCAGCAAAGCTCACTTCTGAGATCTGCTGTCTCCCATTACTTTGCTGTTTGCTGCGGAGCCAAACGACTTTTTGCAAAAAACAGCAAAATCATTGCAGGGACAGAGAGGAGACAGCACAGTCCCCGTGTGAATAATGGACATGGGAGACTGAGCTGCCTTCTCCTTACGCGAGGGGGCCGCGAGGCCCCCTGCAAGCGCGAGGCCTGGGGCAGTTTGCCGCCCCTACATCCCTCTTGTGACGGCCCTGCCCGCAGGTGTTCTTGCAACTATCTTCAGTTACCAAGCCTCAGCACGGGAGGCAGAGCGTTACATCGGGAAGCGGGAAGGAAAGTCTTCAGTGTACTAGTGGCAAGTCTTTTCACACCGGGGTGCTTTTCACATCTAAATGCAGCTCGATTACTCTAGATATTTTCAGATCTAATTCAAATAAGAATGGCAAAGGTTTTAATAGGCAGTGTCAGAACAAGTGAAAGTGTTCAAGAGAATTACTAAATAGGCTGCGATATACCAAAGGCAGATGGCTTGCATGAGAAGTGCTGAGCAGAAAGTCGCTTTGATGTATGTGTGAGCTCCAGCGGCATTCTGCAGACCACCGGGACCAGAACACCAGAGACACATTTTCGAAGAGCTCTTAAATCAAACATGCTTCTTCTTCAGGCGGATGGAAAGTAGCAGCTATTTTCAGAGCTTCCAAGTCTCTCTTGTTCTGCACAGAAGTCAGTGCTGTATCTTGATATGATGAACGAAATGTAGGCGGTTAATGGGCGATAATCAGAGGCCCTTACTGTATGGCATCTGATTATCGAAAATGTACAACTCATTTCAAACAACTCTTAAAAGGGTCATGCCAGGCCGGCGTTTATTGTGGATAGAGATATCATGAAAATGTACTGTCCACTGGCATATCCTTTGGGCACTGACATCACAAATAAGCGTATTCATTATTGGTAGGGGCTTTGAAGTGTGGTAGATTTGGCACAGAGAAATATTATGATTTCCACAGGATGAACAATGCTTGGATTGCTTAGGATCAGGTGAGGTGGTGCAAGTGGTAAAACAAGAAATTCTATGTAGTGTGCAAAGTCTTAGCAATTGGTGAATGGCTAATAAAGTTTCAATGTGAAATACACAAATTATTACCATTATTATTACAAGTAGTAGTAGTAGCCCCATTGGGAGTACTATTATTATTGTTGTATGTGTGAACATACCATGATTGAGGAGTTTTAAATATTTTACAGTGATATTAATCATTTCTTGGGACTTTTATATTTTGAGGATATGGTACAGGGTAATACCGTGACACGCCTAGTTTTCTTTTTAGTTTTATCTGCAAAGCATGGAACAGTAGCCATGGATTTATGCATTTAGTTTGCCTGCTTTCACTTTGCCATTTATACTATTTGCCAATTTTACTTCTCAATATATTCACTTCTACTGTCTTTTACTTCTTCTAGCATTCACTTTATCCTTACAAGAGGAGAGCCCCTGTTCCTTTCTACTGCATATTCCTCCCCTACCCTTCTTTAACATCAACCCTAATACTACATCTAACCTTAACCACGACCACTCCCACCTTGTCAATGTGAAGATGCAGACACATTGAAAGCAAGGAGAAGTAACATGTATGACAAAGGAAATGCCTGGCAAAGTGAAAGTAGAGGAAGGAAGTGTGGACAACGTTTTCTGGCTGATATAAAGGGGGGTGTAAGAGATACAGGTGGTGCAAAATTTCAACTAGGCCACGTATCAATAGAAACAAAGGGGGAGGTGTAGGAAATGCTCCCCATTTCAACTATGCTGAAATGTTTACACAACTCAGATTGCTATAGTTTATGGCAGTGTACGCAGAAGGTGTCAATGGTATGCAGCATAGCTGTACTTTAGCACTGATGTGGGGTACTGGTGTGCACCAATGGAGTGGGTATGTTGGGATTTACCCTGCCTTGTCAGTGCAAAGACAAGTGTAAGGGTTAATTCCTAACTTCTAACATAACCTACTAACCCATAACAATTAACATAATTAGTGTTTAGTATCTGACAGCTAAATTCATAGCACATGTGGCAAAAACCATTGGTGAAAAATCACTGGTGGAAACTGGGGTGTACAGGTGGACTGCAAACACAGACGCTGTGGTGCTGTTTACAAATAAATGCAATAATTCAAAATGTTTTTGAGATGGAGACATGACAGTTAGAGAACATGACATGTGCAGACATCATTTTGTTTAAACAGTACATTGTGTGAGCTACTAGTGCTGGAAGCCAGAATAAAAGTGTAACATATCGATCCTGGCACCCATTGACCCAAACTCTGTTTAAAGATGGTGGTGGATAAGAATAGGGACTTCTGGAAGTTTCAGGAGACTTGGCCATGCCAGAGGAGGTGTCTAATTGATGCATGAGATCACACCCAGGGGCAGGGAGATCACATACATTATGTAGGGGGATGTACATGATGTTGGCAGGTAGAAAGGAGGACTTGAAAAGAGGCAAAGCAGGGAAAGGAGTGGCTCTTTGCTGCAGAAGGGGAGAGAAGAAAGATTGCAGGGGGAGGAAGTACATTTAGTTTGCTCAGGAACAGAAGCTAAGCTGCCCGTCATTGAGAGGCCTCCTGTAGCACAGAAGAAAGGGTGGCAGGGAGAAGCAGGGCGCAGCAGCCGAGGGAACAGAAGCCATCCCTTGCTGGCGCTGCAACAGATCCTTTCGAGCATTTTGGTAAGCACCCAAGTACAAAATGAGAACATTGCCTCACCTTTTTATGCAAGAGAATATAGTGGGATCGTTTCTGTACATGGGAAGTCATTGCAGGCTGGCGAGAACATGGAAAGAAGGTCAAAGTTCAACAGATATCTCCATGTTCGCCTGCCAGGTTTTCCGGTGGGAGGCTTTCTAATTAAAGGGGCTTCAGAGTATATTCACATCTTTTGAGCTGGTTGGGAATGCAGACAATGACAACGTGAAAAATGTGAATTAACTTTGCATTCTGCTAAGGTTCACTGTCTCTCTGTATTGTAATAGTGTTTTGTTAAACTGCATTTGGGCCTTGTCGATATTTTGAGCAAATACTGATAAATGCCAATGAGCACTATTATAAAAAAAAAAAAAAAGTGTGTGGCTGATCGTTGTGTAAGTTTTCTTCCATGATATAAATGTTACGTGTTCAGTACTGTATCAAAGCCTTTCATTCTATCCTAGAGGACTCGGATAGATTGAGTATAATTGCAAGCTGATTCCCCATGTTATAAATGCATAATCTTACAGGTGACCTGGTAAATCTACTGTCAGCAATTATCTAGCAGTCCAGTATATTCATGGTGAAAAAAAACATTCATATAGTGGTGCTACAGAAAGCCCTGCTTTTGTTTTGGCTAATGACCCCGCTATAAGAATAGCATCAGTTGGCAAATTAGGAATCCTCACAAAATATCCAACAGGGGGATACCCTTGCCATGAGTAACCAAGAGAAAGAAGTTTGTGATGTGAAATATATGAATTGTCACAGTTGTTATGATTACAAATTTTACACATTTTTTAAAAGCATGCATTGTGACCTGACTCATTTCACAGGACTTCTATTTTTTACAGATAAGGCACAGCGTGGTTTGCATTTGCAAAGGCAAACTTGCTGGGCTTACCCAATGCTTGTTTTTAAACATGGTCATGCTAGGGGGTAAACAATGTGGTTTATTTGGGGGTTTTTTAGTTTAATGTCAATAGTTTTTTAATGAATGTATAGCAACTGTCAGTAATATTTTACAATATACTCCACATGCAAACATGAGCACAAACTAAAGCAGTTTAGAAATGTAACTATTAGACAATACACAACCAGCCTTTTGTAAGCTTGTTAAACTAAGTATGTTCCAGAATGAATGGGAGCACAGTCACGCCATTCCCTTTCTCTACATGAGACACATTACCTTACAGATAATCCCTACTCATGTGTGCACATACACAACATTGCTATAGTAATGTACAGAGCAATTAAGAAGGTATATGGGCACTAGCGAAACAGTATTATATTCAATGAAACGGGCAATTACATTGTTTATGAGGTGACTTTGGGATGATACATTGGTGTTAGAACAGATTGTTGCCAAGATGGATTTCTGAACTCTGTCCTGGTGGCGCAGAAGTTCAGAAGGCCAACCTAATTACTTGGAACAGGGTAACCTCTGGACGAGCCAGACCAATCAAGGTAGCGATCGCGGCGGTCAAGACTAGGTCTCAAGAGGGGTGAGGGTGACTGAAAGCCCGCAATGAGCACACAAAGCAAGATCACTTACAAACTACTCCAAACAGTTGTTATATTAAAAATATATACACATTTATTTCAAGGCCTTTAAAACAATGACCGTAGCGAGAAAATCACAATATAACGATAGTAAACCAACACATACCATATCAACACAATATATATACAAATACAACCAGTCTCAAGCGTTATATGCACGAAATGTGTAGTCCACCTAAAAGGGAAGGAAGACAGGCAGTGCGAAATAATGCTTAGACCCAGTTCACCTTCAGAGGCACCTAACTAGATGGAAGTCCGAGCCCTGCGAAGAGTGGAGCCTTGTGCTCAAAAGTACCTGCACACGCTGGTGCCAACGGGCAAAAGGAGAAGCTCTTCGAGGGGAATCAGGGAGTTCGGTTTAGTGCACAAAAGAAGAAGAACAAGTTCCGCGACTCAAGCGCAGCCTCCACAGTGGGCAGAAGCAGAGCGCGAGTACGGAAAAGGGTGCTGTTTGACACAGCGGGGAAAAGCAATGGGCTCCTGCAGGAGGGCGACCAGATCCTAGCTATGCTACTCACCGGTCCCCGATGCCAGCAGACCCAGGCTTCTCCGCGTTCGTTTCAGTAGCTGGCAGGTTCAGAAGAGCAGGGAACGCCTCGTCGTCGTGTTGAGTAAAAAGACGTCCCAATCAAAGAAACCCACACAGTTTGTTACCACAGCAGGGCAACGGAGCGGCCGTGTGTATCTGAGCCAAATGTACACTACTCACTTCAGACTTGGGAACGCCAAGTGTACGAAGCGTGTGAGAGTGACAAGGACTCGAAATACTACACAACCTGGCGGCGGTTACAGAGCAAGACTCCCGTGTAAGCTGGTCAGTCAGCTGGATGGCCCAGAGACGCTTCCGAAGGCTTACTGGCAGGAGATGGTGAAGATGCCGAGAATAGCTGTTCCCGCTATTCCAAGGGTCGAAGTACCAGTACAGGCCTTCTGGTTCGATCGAAGGTGAAAAGGGTTTCACAAGGCGACAGCAGTGCAGAGGAGAAGTCCTTCAGCGGGTCACCAGCGATTCCTCAGTTCAGCCTCTTGGTTGCAGGATACTTGGCTCCTGTATTCCTTCGTTCGTGAGAACTCAGGAGATCGACATGGTAGTGGTGTTTCCAGCCCCCTCTTATCCACGGTTCCCTTCGCGCCAAAACGGAGGGGACCCAATGGGAGATCCGCTCATCAACACTCACACCATTTGTGGACCAATCACGGATCACGGTGGTCCCAGGCATTCACACCACCCTAGACTCTCTGGCACCCAGAATGTGTATTGGGACCAGACATCCCAGCCCACATCCTGGAGGCACACACAAGACATGTAGAAGCCCGCGAAAGCATCCGTGTTTCACGGGAAAGTACATGCCCAAATGAGGAAGGCCCCGGGTAGGCTCGACCTGGGGAAGGTGAAGGGAGCAAGACAGTCAGTGGACAGGACAAAGGAGCCTTGTGGTCTGGCCATTTTGGGAGCCAGGCAACCATTTTGGGTTAAGCGCAAGAAACGCGCTTAGAACGCCAAAAGGAGCTCAAAACACAAGAAACGATTTCTGCCACCATTCCCATCCCTGAATCACTTGCACCGATAGGATACAATCCTAAACGAGTATCCAGGGCCTGTAGAAGGCTAGAGACCCAAGAGAGCTGTAACTTAGCTTACAGTGCCCTCTTGTGTCATGTTGCACGAAAGCCGCAACATGATAAAAGAAACTACGGGAAACAGCGTTCCCCGGTACTGGCTGTCTTAAGGGCATGTCAGTTTCCCCATAAGAAAGGAGCGAAAGCCCAGAGGAGTGCGGCAGAAGGCTGCACTTCTCTGGCAAAGTCAAGAACAAGGTGAAAAACAACAGCAACAAGTTTAGGGGTTGCCACATGGAAGGAAAATTACCTACAATTACGAAATCTTTCCTAACAATTGTGTATAGAGCAATCCACAAACCTCCTGCAAAGACTAGACATGGATCAAATTCGTTGATCTGATATTCTCTGTCATCCATACATTTGGAGTAAAAAAACTGTTCAGTTAAGCAAATCATTTTAACAATCAGAAAACGATCATAAAAGAATTGCGGAAATGTTGAAAAAGTATTTTGGGTAGGCCATCAGAAACTGAAGGGATTTTGTGTAAATTATTTCAGGAATCATCAAATTTAAAACTGTTTCCGAAACATGTGCCCCTCTTGCAGTTTCTGAGGCCACTAACAGCGTATCATATAGCAGTGGTCTCAGAAATGTGCTGTGATGATTAAAAGCCAGGTGCATCAGAATATTTTCCTTGATGTTCATTGGATCTATTTGTCTTCCCATTCTGTCGAATGCACTCCACGGTTTCTGTCACTTTGCTTTATATGTGGTTTCCATGCTACCCCCTGTGCAAACACGATTTATACTTTTCTGGTCTTATATAGATTTGCAAAAGATCTCATGAAATCATAAGTAATGAAACAGTGTGTAGGACAACTCAGTAATACGAGTAGCATGTCCTCCAGAAGTGTAATCAACATGCTCTGTTATTATGGCCTTTCGCAAACATCTTTGTGAAGCAGCAAGGCTACATTACTGTATTCTGTCCTACAGGGTGATTTTTTCGAACCATTATTCTTCGACACTTTTAATCATGGCAACTAGCTGATAAACAGGAGCATTGACATGTATCCTCACGCCATGTGTGGTAACAAAACATATCCTTCATCAGTGAGGTAGGAGCGTACAATATTTCTCAGAAACCTGACATACTTTGGGGCTACCAAAACCATTTTGAGATCATCAGGAACTACCCAGGATGCCTCGCATGTGTTCTTCTTTCTCCTTTTCAAAAGAGTCAAATCACTTCACTATGTTATGTGCTGTCGCATCTCAAACAAGGATGAGACTAAATTGTTGCTATTTCTATCAGACTGGTTATGAAGTCTAACAAGCCAGACGTTCATGGTGTCTTAATTTGTCCATGTTATGTTATGGTATGTTAAAGAATTTGTACAATGCGTGCTAGCCAAAGGAATCTTGCCGCTGATAGTCCAATCCAATGAAGTCAAGCCAGTGCAGGTCAGAATAGAATAGTTTTCAGAGTAAGGTGATTTACTATAATTCAGACATCCCATGGCAACGTGTTCCACAGCTTGTCTATGGCTACTGAGAATGCACGTCCACCAGATCTGGACAGCTTATAGCAAGGAATCACCAAGCAATGACTTTCCAGAGAGTGTCCGGTAAGGAGCATAGAGCTGAAACTTGACCCAAAGTTATTCAGTTTCAACTCCATGTATGGCACAATGGGCGACACAAAGAGACTTGAAATCAATGTGTTTCCCTACTGGGAGCCAGTGAAGATGACGTAGAATGGGTCTAATATGTGTACCAAACGGGGACCCAGTAGCCACCCGTGCTGAAAGATTCTGCAGTCGCTGAAGGCGCTTCATAAGATACAGAGGCCGCGCCAAATAGAGAGAATTAGAGTAATCCAAACGGCTCATAAGCAGAGAGGCTGCCACTGGTGCATAAAGATGTCTGTGAAGATAAATCCCTGTCAACTGTTACAGGAGAGGGAAAGGGTCCCAATGAAAGAGGACAGAAAGAATGGGTCCATAGGGGAGACATAGATGGAGGTCCAACCAAAATTACCTCCATCTTGTCCACATTCAATTTAAGCCAGTTGGAATTCATCCACCGTCGCATGGCCTCCAGGCAACTCCCGAACTGAGCAGATGTGTCACAATGCAGAAGATTCAGCTGGACTAAAATCTGTCCATCGTCTGCATATCAGTATCACCTAAAGCTGTGGGAGTGTATGAGACCAACCAGAGGTTGCATATATGTATATTAAATAGAATGGGGGACAGGGCAGAGCCCTGCGGAACACCACAAGAGAGATAGATAGATTTAGAGCTGAAAAGAGCAAGAGATGGTGTTTGCTCACTTTCTTACAGGAAAGATGAGATTCGCATCAGCACCGGACCGGAGAGGCCAGCTAAGGCGAGGCGACCTAGCAGGATGGAGGAATCAACAGTATCAAATTCTGCTGAGAGATCTAATAATACCTGTGCCCCTACTACACCCTGATCGGAACGCCTCACCAGATCGTCCATATATGAAATGAGCACACTCTCAGTCCCCTGAGATGGGCAAAAACCCAACTGAAAAGAGCTAAAGGAACCTGAATCCTCTAGGAACTGGCTGAGTAAAGGAGAACTAAGAGGCTGAAGAAACTTCATTGTAAAATTAGGAAGAGAGATAGGTCAGTAATTGGTAGGGATAGCAGAGTACAAAGACTGTTTCTCCAAGAGCGGGACCACAAGTCCTGTTTCAGCTCAATAGCACTCATCCCAGTGGTGTATGACACATTCACTGCCTGAGAGACCAAAGGAGCTATTGTAGGCATGATTTCTTACCAAATATCAAAAGTGATAGGATCTACAGGAGATACCTACTTAAGTTTGGAGGTTGCCTGTACAATGTCTTCTTCAGAGAATACTGGGAAGGAAGACCAATAGTGAATAGAACTTTCCAAGATAATGATATCATCAGGCTGCTCAGTAGCAGATATACTTGCCTGGATATCAGTTATTTTCTGGACAAAAAAAGATGAAAGAGAGTCACAGAAAGTTTGTGATGGGGCTGCACTGCATACCAAATTCGGGGAGGATGTGAGTAGGCGTACCAGGAAAAAGAGTTCCTTGGGCTGATTCAAAGCTAGTTCAAACTTCTCCTGGCATTTGCAGAGAACACTGTGATAGATTATAGCGGCATCTAAAAATGCCTGCCTGGCACTCTCTGAATAGACCGTCTGCCTTGTGTGCTCAGCCTGTCTGCGTTTTAGCTACAGGGCTTAAGATCTTCTGTAAACCAAGTTTGTGTTGGAATGGTTATGGGACTTAACCAGACGCAGTGGGGCCAGCTCATAAGCACAGCTGATGGCTGCTTGTATAAATGTGTGTAAGTCTGTTGCCTGGACATTACACCACGTATCTGTCACCCAGGAAATAATGTCTTCCTTATTCACTGAGCTCCAGCTGTGTTTAGAAACCTTCACAGAGATGGGTGTTGTGTGATCTACCTATGTTTTAATTGTTAATGGCACAACAGGGTAGTCTAACCATGTAATTTGGAAAACATTATTATCCCTCACAAATGAAGTTGGTGAAAACACTAAGTCAAGCTTGTTGCCCTGTCCGTGATTGGCTGCTGGACAAGCTAAATGAAGCCACAGTCCTCCATTTTGTCAAAGAAGTGAACTGCAGGAAGATCTGACACCTACAAACAATACACTAGTAAATTTAAGATTAAGATCTACCACTAGATCCGTAAATATAGCTCCAAACAATGAGTCATAACCAGGGGATGATAGACCACTCATACATGTAGTGGCATAGGAGTAGGTAAGGTGCAACAGAGCAAAAGCACTTCCATTTTGATAGAATGGGCTATTGTCAATTGAAGTACATAATTGAAGATTTAAACACAATTGCATTACTGCCCCCAGGAGAGGAGGAGATGCAATCCTTATGAACCACATGATGATCCTTTACACTATGTCTGTGCCCGAAGAATCAGAGAACCACATCTCTGTGACACACAGGATATCAGGAAGATGATCAATGATTAAATCATGAAAAAAGCAGCGTGTGCAGTTAATAACTTCTATGTCCTATTCTTGGGAAAGGACCATGCTTAAGGGTCACCCCTCTAACCTAAAGGTTACTCTGGGGTTAAACCTTAGTGGGAAATATGTTTTGAGACAGAGTAAAACACAGAAAATGATTACACATTGTACCTTGATTTCATCAGCTCCACTTAAAAAGTAGCCCTGTTGGCTAAATCTACCATCTCCCTTTCTCTAATGAAGTTTAAACCACAACTAACTCCATGTCATGTTTTATTGTCGCTCTCTGAGTGTTCTTTTTGTGAAATGGCTTTCCCCTGTACCTAGTAGAGCTTTGTATAACATAACCAAAAATCCACCCATTACATTTACTGACAAAACTAAAGAAACAATGATACTTTCACTGACAAAACACAGATGAAGCATTCATACTGAACTGTAATCTCAATTTGTTTTAACTCTAGTTTACTTGTGGTGCATATTCAAAATGCAAAAACATATTAGGAAAGTTACATTGATATAGTGTACGCCTCACATGAAAATATTGTTTGGCATAATATTACGAGTTATTTCGTAATGCAGTGGTGCTTACTTCTTCAACATCAAATGACCAAAAATTCTTAGTCCTTCAAACCTGGGATATACAAGTCGTGATCAGTGAAGAAGTTTTGTGACCAGTGGTGAATTGCCTGAACGCCTCATTCTAGCATTTGGTGGAGGTGTCAAAACAGGCATTTGGCTGTGTGAGAAACCAAAGGGTATCTCAATGACTAGTCCCTTTGGATCTGTCATCCAGGTGGCCGGGGCATTGCCATCGCTATTGTATCCAGTTATCCAGTCCCCAGTGGTGGATCAGTGCTGTAGGATTACCTGGATGGGGGTCCCTGGGGAGTGGGCTACCAGGAGGAGAGACGCAGTATCCATCCACCCCTTTCCCTGTAGAACACCCTCATTCTATTTACTATCTAGGAAGCTTATCCTCCCCCCCTTTCCTACACATGCTCTGCTGCAAGGACAAAGCGCTTCAAAGAAAGACAGACTCACACACACTAATTCCCTTTGACCTGTCCCAATATCAGGGTCATGCATAGTCAGGCACTTAATTGCACCTGAATCCTGTTCCCTTTCCCTCTGGGATAAAAGGCGGAGCATGAGAGCACCTGTGAGGCAAGGCGAACAAGGCAGAGACGGCGAGCAAGGCAACCAGAAACAGCAAAGCGACACAAGAACGAATCCCGTGAGATGTGCCATGGTCTAGCCAGCTGCAGAGTTAAGGTCAGACAGACATTTTAAAAGGAAACCTGCCCGCTAATGCAGAAGGTGAAGGCTGGCCCTCAATCAGGTGAATGACGGAGTTGGAAGGAGGCAAGCCATGCCATGCCAATAGCCTTGTCTTCAAGTAAATGCTGGATGAATGGTATCAAGTGCTACCTGTGAGTGAACTGTGAGACAGGCTGGCGTAATCGAGTGAAAGATACCAAAGCGTTTAATCAGGTACGCAGGGTTTAATGAAACTCCAAGCGAAAATACATTGTAACCAGAGCGATGAATGCAGAAGCTGTGTGCGTTATAGAAAACCACGAGAGAAGCCTGCAAAATTGTGAATGTGTTTAAGACTGAAATATGTTAAGAATAACTAAGTAGTCCGGTAATGGAACATTTCATGCTTGAACACACCCAGAGCGAATCTGTTAGGTTGAAAGTAAGATGATTGGAAAGACTGCAAATACCAGAAGGCCTTAGGAGAGGCCAACCAAAGTAAAAGAAAGTCAAAATGGTCATACAAAGTTGCCAGCCAAGTCCTCATAAAATCGAAAGTCTTTGACAAGGGGGAAAAAAAGTGAACTACGTTGTAAAGGCAAGTGTGAACCCAACAAATGTATGCCTAGATAAAGCTAAGGGGAGCAAATCCTGCATTGTGATAAAGTTGTAAAGGCAAGTGTGAACCCGATGTAGGGATGCCAAGAAAGAGCTAAGTGGAGCGAATCACGCATTGTGATAAAGTTGATAGGCAAATATGAACCCGACGGAGGGATACAACACCAAATATTTGTTTAAGAAGACATTAGGAGTTCCTGACTGTTATAGGCTAGTAGAACTGATGAAGTTTACTGAACTGCGATTTGAATGCTATAAAAACCCGACTGAAAGATGCCAAGTAAAAGCAAGGGAAAGTGAATCCTGCATTTTGTTAAAGTGAGTGAACAGTGGTGTTAAGACCAAGGTGAACCCAACAAATGGGCTATCACATGGAAGCCAGGGAAGAGGGGAATCTCGCATTCTGAGGGTTTGGGAAAGGTCTTGCGATGCCAAGCAAAAGAGATTGGTTTGAGGGATCCTGCCCTTTCTGAAGAAAGTGTTTCCTGATGTCTATAGACTTAGGGGGTGCTCACAGTCATGCCACTGTTCCGATTTGTCCCGTGATGTAATGTGAGGAAGGGTGTACACTAGTTCAGCAGTCCTATACTATCAAAAACCTTTTGGGCATTTCAGTTTAGACTATACTCTTTTGTTATAGATATCATTGTCACACACCCTTTTGTTATATAGAGTAAGGATTTAGTAATCGGTTTATTAGTATAGGCCATTTTGTTTTGACACAACAAGACAAGGACAGAGTTTTCTTTCCTTTGATGGTTGTAGCTTGCTCCCATCTTAGATTTAGGCTTTGAGTAGGTGTTTTTTAGATGTGTCCCCAAGAGGGTGGACAAGGAGGGATACCACTGGCTTGTTATGCCCCCAGTTATATGGTGGTGTAGGCCCTCTGTAGTATTTACCTAGAGGATATCAATTTCCAGAAGACATTGCCAAAAAAATCAATCATCAATATTCCGAGGTCTGGAACAACTGACATGCATTAGCATGCTGAGCACTATGCATCAATCTGTGCAATTTTCGAATTCCAGTACTTTGAAGCCACTTCCTTATCTCTGGAAAGATTTGATTAGCCAACTACAAATCCAGTGCCCCATTGCTAACACAGTGTAATGCCAGATATCAATAGGAGAGACGGAAGCACACTGTTGAACTGTTGAAAATATCAAAAGCAAGTCCAATATGGATCTTCATGCTGTGGGTGATTTTTAAAACTTGCAGGCCCTTATTAACCAGAATAGAACTCATCAACTAACGAACCAATACCAGATCCTGACACATAGTTCCCTTATGAGGGGGGCTGAGAGAAAAAGGGGGAAGGACCAGTTCCTGATGATAATTCAAATCGAAAGGAGAATAACCTATCAGAGAGAAGATTAGAAACCCTTCCCTATCTTGCAGTGTATAAAGGAGGCTGCGAAAATCCAGTACATGTGAGACTCCCTGAGGAAGCAAACATGCCTTTTGCTCTCTTAATACAGGAGTAGAGTCCAGATAGGAGAATATTGAAAAAGACTTCTGCCTAGTGCAAGGTCTTGCCAAAGAGGTGTACTGAAATGTAATCTGCCTGAGAGAAAATAGTAGATGTCTGAGAAATGTACGGTCTGTAAGGGACCTGACATAAATGCTAGCATATCAAAGTCTGGAGAAAGGTGTGCAATGAATGAAGAGAAACCTAAGATGATGGGAAAACCAGAAGTGAATACAGAAAGATCCCAAAGTGGGAAGAAACCTGAAGTGAATATTGTAAAACCTGAATTTCAGAAGAGACAAATGTCAGACTTGGAAAATATCAAAGGTGTGGGCAGGAACCTCACTAGCCCACGAGGGATTATGTGGAATTTACCTTCAAGATGGAGAAAACAGAAACTGAATGGAGATCTGATCAGAGAATCCTTAGATGTCTGAAACCTGATCGAGGTCTAGATAGGTGGGGTAAAAGAAGATAGACCAAAGGCAGATGATGTTTTATGTTTTGCTAGAATAGGGATGGACATTTAAGGTTAGGGTATTTTAGCTCTCTTGTTGGCCACCTTTAAAACTTTGGTGTCATATCTTAGGGAAGATGAGAACCTAAGGACTAGTTAAGTCCCGGGCAAGACAAGGATTTGTAAGAACAGGTTAAGAACTTTATTTGCATATCTGGAGAATACCCCTTCTTAGAGTTGTCCCATCCTAGACATTAACTACTTTTGAAAGTCTCTTATTGTTTCTAGTAGAAGCCCTAGTACATGTAGACCTTTGCTCTAATCCCTTTTCTAAAGACAGCAATTACAAAATGCTTCCTTTTTTTAAACTCACATGTCTGTCTTAGATGTGGCATTTCTCTGCTTTACCACCCCACTGACTCAGCAAATTGTAATATAAAAACAGCATTATACTGACAAAGTGCAAATTCATCCTAGCAATATTGCCATCCTAATACATTTTTCACATTTAATGCAGCCACAGTCAATATTGACTATGAACAAGGACGCAAAAGAAAACCCAAAATACTTTCCGGTAGGTTTTCTGAAGTTATGATCTAAATATTAAGGTTAACTCACCAGAACACCTCACCAGGAGGAGTGATAAGAATGTGTTAATGATATAATGGGCATCACAGTTGGAATTGTTAGTGGAAGATGTTTAGTCACATGTGAAGCAATTTCACCTCTGAGTTAATTGCTGTATGCCCATGAGGGCACACATGCAGTAAGCCTCTGTCAATATCTTGGTTTTCCCCACATTTACCGTCTCCCAGCCATCTTGCAAACCTTAAGTGTTGAGCCCCCTGAACTGCTGCAATTTGTCAGCTTCATCAATCACGATCACCAAAGAAGTGCCAAATGAAGAAAAAATAGTTTTGGAATGTGTTGTTATTTCATTATTATGAGTTATGCCCTGTGATATGATATGATATGATATGGCATTTATAACGCACATGTACACAAGTGTTTCTAGGTGCAACAAGACAAGGGGGGGGGCAGAGGGAGGACAAAACAGCCAATTTACTAGGTCTTGTGTCATTCAGATTGGGCAAGCACAGAGAAGGGGAAGTGCAGTTAATCAGAAGTGCAGCCAGCGGGTGGCTCATTGTAGATAATAATAACATACATCCAACGGGTGGCTCATAAGTGCAGAGAGAGCGGACTGTAGGGGTACAGATACAGGCCACAAGTGCTGGGGATCTCTGGTACTGATTTCATCAACTTCAGAAGTGAGAAAGTCTGAATGTTCCCTTTCCAGATTCAAAACAGTTACTGATAAATTAGACACAAACATTGGCGGTAGATGTTTTGTCAATGCAGCTGTTTTACCAAAGTGTATTGGGAAAGCATGCAATTCAAAAATAGGGCAAAATTACCCATCCACTTCCCTACAATCTGCATTTCCTCTTCTGGGAACTCCAAAAGAACCTTATCATTTCCAAACCCAAACTATTGGGTAGCAGAGAAGTAAACATTATTTGAGTCATGCTAATGATTACTTTGTTGCAAAGGTGTGTCAGTAATTGGTTCTGATTCTAGAACTGCCTTCAGGTCCGTTGAGCATGTCCAAATTCTTCCTGTGGGTGGTGGGTGTCTGCAAACCATTTTTTGCAGCTCCGCACTTATTCACCCTGCCCATTTTCTCTTGTCTTTAATTTCAGCATCTACATTGGAGGTTTTATGGGTAGACTGGAGGATGAGGAGCAGTTGCAAGAAATGAATAGTGGTTGTGTTGAGAAGACATCTAGAGAGTGTAGTATGCCTTCCTTATTGTCCTCCTTGTCATGTCTCATACTGCCTTAGCATCTTCCTCTTAACTTATTTAATGTCTAAAGTCTAGCAAGAGAAACACTAACATTTCCAGTGTCTCCGTGCCTTGGACAACAGTTTACCAATTGCATCAGTCAACCAGTCAACCACCTGCAATGGTTGGTGGAACATTTACTTATTTTGTGATCAGCTTACCTCAGAAAATACATAAGGATCCAAATGATAGCAGAGTGGACCGTCCTGCAATTAAGTACCTGCCAGTGTGTATATCACCACGCTGTTAGCTCCAAATCCTGGTTATGCAGAGATAGTACCAAGCCAGCAGACACAAGTCCAGTCCTAATGAGAGATAGCACCACCAGGAAGATTGAGAGGGGCAATCAGAATGTGTGTTGCATTCTACTTGACTCTCTCCAGGTACTAATATGTGTTAGTGCATTTAGCAATGTTTCATGTAAGGTGAAAACATTTATGAAAAATGCCAAGCTTTTTAAATATGCATGATACCCATTGAAGACACAGTGAGCCTCATTATAAGTTTGGCGGTAACCCTGCCGGTAAAACTGGCAGGCTGCCGCCAAACTCCTGAATATTTCCAGCGCCGACGAATGGGCAATAACCGGGGCATTCTGGCACAGCCGGACCCAGTATTTTCCCATTCACGGGGACCGGTAAAAATGCTCTGCATGCCCATTGAGCCCCGCAGGGCTCAATGGTAGTAGGGAGGTCGGATGCACCGGCCCCAGTCAGAATGGTGCCGGTGCATCCGACATGCTGTGCTCGCAGGTGCTGCTCTGCCCACCAGGTCGGACCAGGCGGGCAGAAAGGCACCCGCGAGCACAACTCATAGTTTGCCGGCCCAGGAACTACTGTACCGGCAAGCTTACCAGTACCGTAGTTCCCTGACCGGAAAACTTGTAATAAAGCCCACTGTTTTTTCCATAAAAGAGTATGAGAAGAATACGAGACATTTGCATGAGAAATTACACTATTGAGAAAGTTCCCAAAGAATAAAAATGCATACCAATGTGGAGTATGTAAACCATGAACCATGCAATATGTGATGCCAGACACAGCAGAGTAAAGAAGCAAACAACCTTTTATTTTATTTGCTGGGAAACGAAATTGACCAAATGTAATAGAAGCATAGTTTACTACGCCATTACCTGCCAATGCAGTTCCCTACACACAGGCAAAACAGAGCAAAAAATCAAAGTGCTCCAGCCATTTGTTTACTTTTTTACTCTGGGTGGCTCACAATAATATTATGTTGTCATATCATTACACCCGTTACATTGACATGCCATGCGTAGTGCCAACACTTTCCTCTTGGTATTATCACACTGACCTCAAAGTCTTGTTCAATGCATAAAATCGAGCAAAACATAAAGTTGACATGATGGAACGCTAAAGCTGTAAAGAGAGAAAAATACTAGCAGCCCCTTCTAGCTAACATATTATAGTTAAAAAAAAATCACAGGCAAGAAAGTTTCAAGTTAACAGAACATTAACAAATCATCGGGCAAACTAATATCAGTACTAAACAGAAAACACAAAATAGGAGGCAAGAATTATTTTGTTCGAAGTCATAGTAGAAGGTTTAACAGGAACATTGAATGGTGTAGAATATCGTTGTTTTTTTGTTGAACATTGGCAACCAAAGCTCCAAGTTATCAAACATTGTGCTTAATCAGAAAATAATTATAATGAATCACAAGGGATCATTTTCATGAAAGAAATGTTCAAGCATTTTTGAGACAATATTTAAATACAAGATAATAGTCCTCATTTAATAAAGTAAGATTTTCAGAAGATTAAGTTGGACAAAATATATTTCTGATGAGAAAAGGCACTTGCAGAAGAAAAGTGGGTACCATCAAACTACAAATCCCAGAAACGGGATTGGAACCCATCTACGTATCTAGACTATAATGTCTGCATGACAATACTGTGCAGGTATACTGTGGCATTATTGTGGCATGTCAATGTAATGGGGTGCAACGGCATCACAATGCGTTATTCCCAGCATCTATCAGAGTATAAAAAGAAAGAAATGGTAGGCACAAATGGTAGACACTCTACACTTTTTGGACAATGTAGGCAACACAGAAGTAGGACGTCAGAAGAAATTCACTATCCCCTCCAAGAAAAGTAAAGTGAGGCCTGTAAGCAAATTCATTCATAATTATTAGAGTGACGTCAAAGTCAAATATATATTCCTTACAGAAACCAAAATCCTGAAGTGGGGGGAGAAAGAGAGAGAGAGAGAGAGAGAGAGAGAGAGAGAGAGAGAGAGAGAGAGAGAATTGAAGCGTGGCAGTGTAAGCTAGAGAAAAGGGACCTGCCTGCACTTTTCCAGTGGTTAGGAGTGCTTGATTGAAGGTTTTTTGCCTTGCAAGGCTTAGTTCGGCTATGTTCTCCCTTCTGCCAACAAACCAACTCACTGCCAAGAACATCTTAGCACCTTTCACTACACACACTGCTCCCCCTGCCCCTGAGCCATTAGAAAGTAGATTTGCACAGAGATACAGGGCTTCTGACCACCACCCATTAACCAAACTGGTTTCCCACCTGCCTCTCCCACTGCCCCACTTATGACCCCCACCAGCCCCATTTGCCTTTGCAGAGCCAAAATCAGCGAGGCCACCAATAGTGGCACAAGGGTGCTATCCTTGAGCACTTGCATTACATTACATAAAACCAATAAGCAATATGTCCAACAATCTTGTAAAAGAAAATAACATAGGAGCAAAAATGGCAACAAATAGCATGTCTCGTACAACTTGATGTGCAGACAGACGGCATTTTTGAGATACAGAGAAAAATACAAAATAAACATGATGTTATGCTTTGCAGGAAGATATCTAATCAAGCATCGTATGAAACATTACAGTATTGGAAGTTACCAATCCTAGAAAATGCTAAACGTAAATCAGAGACATCACAAGGTGCTCTACAGTATAAAAGTGGAAATAATAAAGAAAAATGCACAAGGAGAGTCATTCATGTAATTCTGGCATATGTTTGGTTCTTGCAGGTTGAAATGGGGGAAGTAAGAATAATAAGAAGTCAATAAATTACAGTTTTTCTATAAAGTTTATTTGGATTAAAATATCCATCAAACGAGAACATAAAAAAAACATACAAAATCGGCGTTGCAGAAATCAATTCATCACGGTACAGCAAAAGCATAAAAACTACATTTACAAATTCCAGTCCATAGGCAAACAAGATAAAACCATATGTTTTACAGCAGTAAAAATAGAAAGACATGTTTATCTTTTTAAATATCCCCTTTCTCAAATGCATTGCACTTTTCAAATAGGATAAAAGGGCACAAGCATTCACCTCGGATTCAGCCATCAAATGAAACAGTAAGGCATGTTTGTGAAAGGTGAATATTTGTTATTGTGAACACTTGCAAGATGGTCCTTCTTCTAATATCCCCATACACAGGTCAAAATAGTATAAAGTGCTTAAGATCTTCCCTGGCCACCCCGCATCCTGGGCAGCTTGGATCATTGTGGAAGCCTGGCCACTTTTCTGTGTTTCCCCTTAGGAGTTTGAAATCAAACCTATCCTTCGTTATAAGCAATCTATCGTTGTTGTTCGTGGCCCATGCCAAATACGGCTGTATCTCAGATAACCTGCTCATCAACACGCTTGTGCTTTCAGAATGGGTTAACTCTGTCAGATTGGCCAGCTTTTCAGAGATACCCTGAGCCACCTCCTGCATATACACTCTAATTTGCTTGGCAGTCATTACCTCAACCTGAGGAAACTGGGCCTGGAAGTTATTTTGCATGCAGGGACTCCTATATGTCAACCATGGGATTTTACTCCAGCTATCCCCACTCAAAGTTCATCTGATAATGAAATGACATAAAGCAGCGTGCTTGTTAGCCCATTGTCGTAACTAAAAACAACTTGGGTGACTGCCCATTCGTCCTCCCAGTACCCCAACCACTATTCCCTGTGAACAGGTGCACAGGAGATTCAGCCCGGGAGACCAAAAACCTGTTTGAGGAACCTATTCTCTTTCCACTGGAGTTCCATGGCCCTTGAATGCACCCAAACAAAGCAGCTCCATACAAGGTAGTCACCTTTGTCTGTGTTATATTGACCTTCAGGAGTGATTTCAGGGGCTGGCCCTTGGACCTTGTTAAAAATCAGGAAATACCGGCCATTTGCTGACTCATTTTCAAAGTTTGTTTTTTCATGTGAGCAGTTCCAGTTACAGCCTCCGAGAACCTAACCCCTAGGTAGTCAAATTCTTTAACTCTTGGGTTAATTTCCCCATTGCAGACCATAGGGCGCATCTTAGCCGGTATCTTCCTTCCCACACAGCCCATCACTGCAGATTTAGTGGAGTTGATTTTCACCCCAACCCATTCATAAAGGCTGCGTGGAGCTCAATCAAGGCCTGCAGGGCCCTTGGTGTTCCGGCCATAAGAACAGTATCATCGGCATAGGCCAGAACAGGAAAGGCTCTGCCGCCCCCACTCAAATAGTCCACATGAGTGTCCACCAAGGCCTTCAGTAGCCCATTAATATAGAGTGTAAACAATATTGGGGCAAGCACACACCCCTGATGGACCCCATCCCCACATTAATACACTCCTTACACTGGCCCCCCAGTGCTGATCGAATGCTGGCCTTATTGTCCAAGTGTATCTCTCTCAGCACCACCACTATTTCCTCTGGACACTCCAAGGACCGCAGCACAGCCCATAGCTTAGGTCTATCGACTTTGTCAAATGCCGTGCATATGTCCATAAAGGCAAGATAGACCGCCTCTCCTTTACAAAACACAAAGTTGGAAATTAGAAGGTACAAATTGAGGCCCTGCTCCATTGTACACAGTCCGGGCTGAAACCAAATTGAATATCTAACAGGACCGAGCCCTTCCTCGAGCCAAGACTCAATTTAACCAAACAAAACCCATCCAAAAATGTTAAATGAGGTGTCCAATAGTGATATTGGGCGGTAGGACATTGGGCAAGAAGGGTCTCCTTTTTTAAAAATTGGACAAATAGTAGCAGATTTCCAGGAGGGCAGATACTGACCAGCGATTAGACAAGCATTACAGGCAATGGTGAAGACCGGCGCCCATAGGTCCATTTGATCCAAGAAAAGATCACCCGCTATCGCATCTGGACCAGGGGCTCGTTTCCGGGCCTCTGCCACAATTGCTAGAGTGACCTCTTCAATATGAAAAGAGTCGAACTGAAGTTTCCCCTCTCCTCTGGTACACCACTTGCGCCAAACAGAGATTCAAAATATGACACCCAGGCTTCAGCAGCTACATGGGTGCCAATGTGTATATATTACTGTGCCCTAAATAAGGCAAATGTGTTAAATATTTTTGAGTATAATATTGATAAAGGGGAAAATTAAAACTTTGCCAAAATGTAATTGAAAGCTGTGTAACGGTCTATAATTATTGACTGTTGTATCTATGTATGCTTCCACAGTCAGCAATCTGAAAACAAAAAAGGACACCATGAATGGGACAACGGATACCAACTCCTGAATACAAAACTATGTTTATGTATTAAGAAAATAACAATATGACGCAATGAATGAATGAAAAGAAATATGCACAAATGCCATCTTAATACTTAAATTGCAATGTATGTATTGCTCTTCTATAGTTATATTGTTATTGTTATTTTGCATTTATATAGCGCCTTATATACCATTGGTATGGTCTGAAGGCGCTGGTAGGTTGAACGCCCTTGGGAACCGAAGTTCAGATCAGTAGAGAGAGTAGAGGGAGTCAAAAGGTGCGTGTGAGCACCGGGTGTGTGTGCAGCTCGTGCAGTATTCGTGTAATAGCTGCTTCTTAGCGATAGGTGTGGTGGTTGAGAGATCAGGGGTATGTGTTCGTTCTGGCAGGATTTATCCAGACCGGGTGTGGCTGCGTTAGGACTGAGGAGAACGCCTGCCTGGGTGTGTGAAACCAGCAGTGTTTAGTTAGAATGATGTGGAGTGAGCGGCGGATGTTGGTATGAGAACAGTTATACCGAATGGTGTCATAGTATCTCTGTGTTCTAGTTGAGTGGTGGTGTAAAGGAGAGAGTAAGCGTGGTGGTGTGATATGATGGGTTATATGCTCTTTCAAATGTTCTCTGCATTCCAAACCATACTATATACGTCATGCAATTCTATGCGCTTCAGTCGTTCCATGCACTCCTATCCACTCCATGTACCCGAGTATGCTCCATACACACCGGTCCGCTCCACACACTCATGCATTCCAGCCCGCCCCGCGCGATCCAGTCCGTCCCGCGCACTCCAGTCTGCCCTGCGCATGCATTCTTGTCTGCCCCACGCATGCACTCTTGTCTGCCCCACGCATGCACTCTTGTCTGCCCCACGCATGCACTCTTGTCTGCCCCATGTTCACTGCATTCAGCACTTCTACGTACTCATCTATTCTACACACTCATCAGTACTGGATGCAATCTGTGCTCATTCGTTCTACGTACTTGTCCGCATTACGGACTTCTAGATTCGACTTTCACAGAGATGCTATTGGGTATACTTCTAAATTCGACTTCTAAATGCACTTCTAAGTCCAACTTTCACCTGGAAGCTATTGGGCACACTTCTAAATTCAACTTCTAAATGCACTTCTAGATTCAGCTTTTCACAGAGGGGATATTGGGCACACTTCTAAATACAACTTTCCATGAGCGGCTATTGGGTATACTTCTAAATACAACTTTCACAGAGGGGCTATTGGGTACATTTCTAAGTTCATCTTTCACAGAGGGCCAATTGGGACACTTCTAGATTCACAGAGAGGTTATTGGGCACACTTCGAAATTCAACTTCTAAGTACACTTCTAAATCCAACTTTCACCTGGAATCTTTTGGGCACACTTCTAAATTCAACTTCTAATGCACTTCTAAAACCAACTTTCACAGGGAGTCTATTGAGCGCACTTCTAAGTTCAACTTCTAAATGCACTTCTGAATTCAACTTTTGACAGAGAGGCTATTGGTCAGACTTTAAATTCAGCTTTCACAGAGAGGCTATTGCGTACACTCTAGACTTCTAAATTCAACTTTGCACAGAGGTGTTACAGGGCACACTTCTAAATTCACAGAGGGGCTATTGGGCACACTTCTAAATTCGATTTTCACAGGAGACTATTGGACACATTTCTAAATACAACTTTCAATGAGCGGCTATTGGGCACGCTTCTAAATGCGATTTTCGCACGGGCACGCTATCGCTATTAGGCACACAGAGGATACTTAGGCACACTTCTAAATTCAACCAGGGCACGTTATTAGACACACTTCCAAATTCAACGAGGGCATGCTATTAGGCACACACAGATGATATTAGGCACACGTCCAAATTCAACCAGGGCACGTTATTAGGCACACTTCTAGATTCAACCAGGGCACACTATTTGGCACGCTTCCAAATTCAACTTTACACAGAGAGACATTAGTCACACTTCAAATTCAACCAGGGCACGCTATTAGGCGCACTTCCAAATTCAACTAGGGCACGATATTAGGCACACTTCTAAATTCAACTTTACACACAGAGGATATTAGGCACACTTCTAAATTCATACAGGGCACGCTATTAGACGCACTTCTAAAGTCAACCATGGCACGCTATTAGGCGCACTTCTAAATTCAACTAGAGCACGCAATTAGGCCACTTCTAAATTTCACCAGGGCACGCCATTGGGCACACTTCTAAAGTCAACTCTACACAGAGAGGCTATTAGGCAGAGTTCTAGATTCAAGTTGGGCACGCTATTAGGTGCACTTCTAAATTCAACTTTACCCAGAGAGGATATTGGGCACACCTCTAAATTCAACTAGGGCGCGCTATTAGTGCAGACCTCTAAGTGTGGCATATGCTAACAATCACATTTCTATCTAGGTGTGACGTGGGCTAAGCTTGAGAATTCCATCTAAGTGTGGCATATGCTAACAATCACATTTCTATCTAGATGCGACACAAGCTAAAATTGGGAATTCAATCTAAGTGTAGTACATACTAATATTCACATTTCTATCTAGATGCGGAACAGGCTAAGTTTGAGAATTCCAGCTAAGTGTGGTACATGCTAGCATTCATAATACTGTCCAGATGCGGCACAGGCTAAATTGAGAATTCATTCTAAGTGTGGCACATGCTAACATTCACACTTCTATCTAGATGCGGCGCAGGCTAAGTTTGAGAATTCCAGCTAAGTGTGGTACATGCTAACAATCAAATTTCTATATAGGTTCAAACAATTCAAAACCTGAAGTCCAGTAACATAATCTTAGGGGGGGGACTTCAATACAGTTATTGACTCTGCTATGGACAGGAGTAGTACCAGACATTGCAGGAGGGTTGACATGCAATCTCGGGCTTTTCGGGATCTGCTGGAGGAACATAATCTGAAGGACTGTTGGAGGATTGACAATCCTTCAGTGAGAGAATATACTTTTTATTCCAGTGCACATGCTACGTACTCCAGAATTGACATGATTTTGATGGCAGGAGACATGTTGCAAAACTATAAAAGGAGTGATATGGGCAGGGGCGTCGCTAGGGGGGGCTAGAGGGGCTATAGCCCCGGATCCTTTGCTTATAGCCCCGGATGAAGATCACGGGGCTACAAGCAAAGGCTAGCCCCGTGCCCGAACATGCAAACATTTTTGCTGCTGCGTGGCCTACAGTGTTGGAAAGGCAGGTGGGCGGTTCTGTGCAGAGGTAGACTCAGCATGCAGGCTGGCCAGGAGGCAGCAAGGTTTGTGATTTGAATAAAAAATGTGAGTGACACGAACATAGCTGCCTCCTGTCCCTGGTCTGCTACTCGTGCTCCTGATGACAGTCTGTCTGCGCTTGTGCAGCAGGGAGCTGAGCCACCACCCAGGCACAAATGCACGTGCCCTGGGTCTTTCCCTGCATGTGCAGATCAAGGCAGTAGCAGGTCACGCCCAGCCCCTGCCTGCAGACAATGAATGCTAGCTGCCACGAGTCCGACGATGCCAGTCGCCACCATCTACTCCTTTGTGACCCCCCCAGCTGCATCACCGCACCCCCCCACACATGTAAAGCTGCAGCACCGGCCGACTCCCAGCCCCAATGTGCTCTGGGGCCAGCTAAGGTAGGTGCCGGTATTGGTAATAGCCGCGACCCGCGGCCTACGACATGACTCATATGATTGCTTTAAGTCTGAATATAAATCTGCAATCCGGACAGATTCAGGTTTCTTACATGCTACGAACATTTAACTGGTTCTGACCATTTGATTCCTTTTAATTGATCATGTATTTGTTACATCAGAATAGTGCACCCTAGGCTACAACTATGTAAATGTTGTGAAAGCATTTTCTTATGTACATAGCTTTGCCCTATATTCCATAAATTGGTGGGGAAGCGGCCGTTCAATGTATACACGCACATGCATAATGTTTTGGGATTTTGGCGTGTCCCGTGTGCCCCTGGCACTGCGCCATACTGAGGCCATTTAAGCACATGCAAATAGTGCTCAACTAGTGCAGAGGCTGATGAACCGATTTGCCCAAGATGACAGGATTTGGTCAAGTGTGGGAGCTGGGATTATGGAACAGGGTGTGTCTGTACCCTCAGCAGAAGCTGATATCTTCTACATAACACTGTCAAGAATCCCTTGAGAAAACAGGCAGGGACTCTGAAGTGCTCAGTTTGCTAGAGCAGCTCCTAATGTTATTGCATACAGAACCACCAAACGAAAGCAATGCATACATTAAAAGGTCGGCGCGATAGTTCAGTGGGTTAAGGTGCTTTCTGTGGAGGTCCTTGTAAAGCATTTTAACCAGAGGTTAGAGCGCAGGCAAATCCAAGTCAGCCTGCACCATTTCCTGGTTTGTAAAATAAGTTCAACAGAGTAATAATCGCTGTTATTTGTATTGTATAGTTATGCAGTATAGAGTATATAGAGTAAGTATAGAGGGATGCCATTAATCTCAATTGTACAGTGTGGAGCGCACGCCATACGCCTCCCTCTAGCTGCCCCAAAGTCGGTCTCTTCTCTTTGCTGTCACTATGTACATTCTGCGCACATCATTCACACAGATTGGATCTTTTTCTTCATAATGTACATTTTGAGGTAGGGTGTAATCACTTCCTGTGGCGTGCCTAGTGCCTAGGACATGAAGCACATTTCCATAACTTTCTTTTCTGCCCAGTCTACACCTGTAAAAAAAGCCCCTGAACCTTTGTGGTCTAAAAAGGGAGCTATGCATCTTGAGGGCCCACTTACCCCACGGAATGCCACTGCTCACCCTTGCTTGTCAGGTGCCCAGGACGCCCAACCCTCCCACAGGGTTGCAACACCTTGGTAATATCTACCCAAAGGCACACAAATAGGGAGGGTGAAACATGTGGGGGAGGCGAGAGGCATTTCAAAATGATACTTGTTGGGCCTCTTACCTACTGCTGGAAAAAATGTCCTACCTATGTTAATGGAGGCACAATCAGTACCATTTGCTGCAGTAGTGTATTCCAGGAGCAAATACCCTATCATAAATAAGAAATACTATCCGGAATGGGAAGGATTAATTCAGTGCAACGTCAGTAAAGGACTTTGGCTGGGGGAGGCTGCTGTCTGGTGCATACATTATAGCAGATACGTTGTTTCTATTCCGGAAAGGAAACTTTTGAAAACGTTTGAACGCTCGTATCCTGACTTACCTTTCTGCTACCGGCGAGTATCCAGGGGCGCCTGCCGGCGTGCTCTTACTTCCTGGAGGAGGAGGAGCTCTGCGACGGTCAGGTATGTTGTCACGTGACATTTACCGGCTTCAAAAACAGCCCCAGACACCCTTGCGGCGTTAAGCCTGACTGCGGAGTAAAGGGCACTGCATTTCATACGTAAAGAGCTGTTTGGCTGCTGTTCGGCACTGGATGGCGCAGGTACCTGGAGGAGAATAGGCAAGTATGTGGAGCAGGGTGTCGGGAAGCAGCAGACGGTAAGCCACTTTCTCTTACCTTCTTGTGGCATACGTGGAAAACCCCTCTTCCTCATCCCGTCCTCCACTTAGCTTCAAAGTTGTGTACCAACCACTCACGAACTCTCTTAGAGTGGGATGGCTTGTCCACCCCCCTCGGAAGACGATATAAGTCGCCGTTTGCGCAGCAGCAAACTGGCACTCGACACTGTTGACCCCCCAGAGTGCCAGGCGCATGCCCAGTTAAATAAGCATTCTCTGAAAACACAGAGAGCTGTGCCACGAGAGGGGCAACCACAGACTGGGAGTAATTCCATCCCCTTACATCTTCCCTGCTCACACCCCTCATCTCCCGTGTCTCCTATGCAGATGAACTCACTCCTGGATAGGCATCGGGCCGATGTCAGGCAAAAGGAAACAGGTGGCTCCAAGAGTCCTACTGTGGACCCCACGTATTTGGATGGTCCCTTGCTACCACTAGCAGATCAAAGTGACAAAAGGGAAGGGGAGGCGAAGAACGGTGCAGTGTGGAAGGGGGTCCTTCCCCCCCTATTATCGCGCGGAGTCCTCTCAAAACTACTGAGCACAGAACGCCCGGCTGTTCGACCACTATGGCGAGTGATCTCCTGCCACAGACTGTCGGAGGATGGGCGAGGCAGGAATCTACACGCCCAGAGTTATCATCACGAAAATGTTCTCAAGACAAAAGAACCGCAGATCGACTTACAGAGCCAGGAGTGCGCTTTCACGCAGTCGTCCACAAGTCGAATGCGGAGGGCGCCTCTAATCACCAAGTAATTCCAACTTCCCAAGTCTCTACTACCGTCCAAATACACCAGTCACTGAAAAGTACACATTCACCTATTGGCTGTCCCAACCAGTCAAATCTACCTAACGCCAATGCATCCCAAATTGAAAGTAGGGTAAACAGCTCAGACCTGGCAGAGAGCATTGACCATGAAGCTGAAAAATCAGCAATGAACGATAGTCAATCAGACGACTCAGTATTTGAAGTACCTGAGGAGGAGGCGACTACAGCCCAGGATGATTTGTTTTGTGAAAATCCAGACCAACACACTCCATCTGCAGCAGTTGGGGGGAAAACACAAGAGAATGTCCCACAGCTCACGCCACAAATACAGGAACTACATAAAAGTGATAGTGGAGGCTCCAGCCAACAGAATTTAGCCTCTCAGTACGAGGTCCCCAAATTGGATGACCCGCTTGTAAAATCTCCAGTACCACGCAGAACAGTTCCCCCAAAGCAAAGAAAAACAGCAAAAGCAAGTTTGGAAAAAGGCGCCAGGGAAGAAATCCCACAAAGCCCTGGCACGAACACAGGGTAGAATCAAATGCTTAACTCCTCTGATATTGTCATCTCTCAAAGACTATTTCATCCAACAGCACAAAAGGAAACATGAGGTGGAGCCGGAACTTTCAGATGCTGAAATACTTGAGGCTATCTCAGAACCCTCTCCAAGACTGAAATCTAGAAAAATCGATGGCATCCCTCAAGGGATCTCAAATAGCACCTCAGTGAATCTTGTTCCACCTATAGATAACGAGGAGAGCAGTGACTTAGAAAATATCTCGCCCCATCAAAGGACAAAGCAAAGTGCTAAAGAAACTTCTGCTCACCAAGCGATTGAGAGAGGTGAAGTGCATGAATCTCCAAAAGCATTACAGTCAGAGGAGGCTCTCTCAAAACCTCGGGATGGTGGTTCACCAACCCCTAGTGAAAGAGGAGAGCAGACTTCATCCACCGCGAAGGACCAATATGCATGGACACACCCACACATTCGAGGAAATTCTGGGAGGCCACCAGGGGAAAGCCACTCAATCATTCTCGGTGCACCGACATCAACAAAGAAAAGGAAAACAGAAAGGCCGGCTCATCACCAAACCGAGAGAGAGACAAAAACCCCCAATGAATCGAGGCGCCCAAGTGAAATTCCAAGCATGACAGAGAAAGACACCCCCTCCAAAAATAAAGCTGATCTACTGTGGATAATGTCGGCGGTGACAATAGCCTTAAACCCCTTTGGCAAATTGTATGAGTCAATTCATGAAGCACTCAAGGACAACTCGTCTATGATAAGCACAATGAGTGAAAAACTAACCTTCATCGAAGGATATCTAACGGCCGTTGAGCGAAACTCAAATAGGATTGCCACAAACCTTGAGGGGAAAATTGACTTACAGAGAGGCAAGTTAGAAGCAAAAAGCAGCCTGACTACTTCCTCTTCTAAGGCAACACAGACAACAGAAAGTGGCAACAGTATGGGTACCGCCCCCATTTTCAAAAAGCCAGTAAAAAAAACTGCACCTCACGCACAGGAACAGGTCATAGCCGGACGGCTCACGACTAATCTAAAGCAAACAAAGGGGAAAAGCGTACTGGAAATGGACAAAAAAGCAAAGACCACTCAAAGGGAACTACCAGAATCACAGAAAAGTCGAGATGAGGGGATTATAAAATCTCAACCCAATAACGTCGTGCAGCCAGAGAAACCTTCAATTGTCTTGAGACCAGTTCTGACTCTTGATGTAAGCTGTGGGAATGAGTCCAATCAGGATCTATTGAACATTTCGCAACATTCTGTCTGTGAAATGGCGAGGCCCTCAACATCGGAAAAAATCAGTTCCCCAACGACAAGTTTGCAGAAACCCTCGTCGGGGAAACCGAACCCACCACCGAATGAGGCAATAAACACTAATGGGGGGGGGCGAAGGTCTCATACTCATAGTTCGCCGGCAAATTCTCCAAGCATCGCCCTGGAGGCTTTAAAAACCCTTAAAGAACAAGAAATACCAAGAACACGCAAACCAGATCGAGACACAAGTTGCGGGCCAAATCCACAGCAGCACCAGGATAAAATTTGATTACAATCCCATAAAACGATGGGTAGTCACCAAAAGTCAAAGGCAAAGATAAATGAAAAGTTACATGGCTCAATACTTTTCAAATTAGAGCAAACCTCTGCAAAGGATACCTATCTGGTACTGAACCGAGGTACAGTCCTGAAATTGCTGCGAAAGATAAGCACGTTGCGAAATTTAAGATCAGCCGATCTTATACTTGTGGAACCATACCACCGGGACCACAGAGCCAAAGCCTACCTCCATGTGAATAGTAAGGCAGCTTTCGATCTCTCTAGAGAAGTTGTAAAGGATCTCCACCGTATGGGCTTGAAAATAGAAAAACTTCGAAACCCACTGCCCTTATACCAAACCCACGAGAGAGAGAAAAATGCCACGACCTTACATCATGGCGCAAAATACATTGCAGAAAAGACACCGTATAAACCTAAGTGGTCCTCAAGGACAAATGTAAGGGGAGAACTCAGGCCGTCTAACCATTATGAAAATAAAGAACACAGAAATTACAGAAACAGTCGACTCACAGATCCACCGAAAGCTCAAGGAAATAGTGATGAGAAGCGGTACCAGGAAGAATTAGGCAAACAGACGAAAACAATGTCTAACAAAGAGGGAACTCCATTGAAACCGTGGAAGTGGGTTCAAGACCTTATTGCCCGCCCCCACAAAGTATAGCAATCACCAGCGTGTTCCAACGCCAGTATGGGATGGGAGGAAACGCCGCCCACAAAGCAAAAAGAACTGCCCCTTCATATGGCATCTTGGAACACAAGAGGTCATTGCCATCTAATGACCGAAAGTAGACTAATTTAGGAGCCTTCGATCTTATTTGCCTTCAAGAAACCTGGCTCCTGGGAAAACCGGCGTTAGACGGCTACGAAATTGAAGTTTCCCCAGCAACAAGGTCCTTGCAGGGACGACCATCAGCTGGCCTGCTGACGGCAACCCGGGTGGGTTCAGGAATCTCGAGTATAAAGAAGGTAGCCGAAGATTACGGCATGTTAACAACTCTTGTGTCTTGGAATCATCGTTTCCGGGATCTAGCCACAGATGCTACATCAGAAGTAGCAATAATCAACCTGTATTGGAACCCGGACAGAGTCTCCACCGAGGGCTTTTGCACAGCGATTGCGAACATCATCGACAAAATTACAATCGACCTAAAGGTCCCCCACGTAATAATATGCGGCGATTTGAACGCAAAATGTGGGACTGGCAAATATAAAGACGATAAGCCTTCCTATCCCGTGGCAGACGAAAGAGGAAAAGTGTGGTCAGAATTAATGAAATCATGAAAACTTTACAATGTGGCAGAACTGGTGGAGCATAAATCCCAAATTCCAACATGTGAAAGGTCGGGTGCAGAGGCTAATCTCGATTACATTTACATCACCGAAGGTTTGATCCCGTATTTCACGGACTTCACAGTACACCGGACACCAAAAAGTGACCACAATCTGCTGCAGATGTCCTGGGGAGGTCTCATGAAGGAAAGAGCGCACTACCTACCAGTGGTAAGTTTGAATATGCAGCAAAACCGACTTCGTCTCTCATCTAACAACATGAGACGGTTGGAAATCGCTCTAGAGCAAAAAGGGGGGGTCCCTCTGGAAAATCTAATAGAGGGAAGACCTGAATATGTATCGCTACTTGTGCCCTACAAAACAAGTTTTGGAGGAAAGATGAAAAACCCTCCCAACCATGTCCACACGTTCAATCGAGAGGTGGTGACAAAAAGATTGGAGCTGAGAAAGCTAAAAAAGAAAGCGATCAAGGCAGGGAAGGGGGAGGCATGGACTGAATACCATACTGGCGAGAAGATTTACAAGGCTTGGCTAAAACACCATCGGCAAGCACTCTACCAGAAGGATGTGGAAGCCATGCTGGTAATTGGGGCTACAAGAAAGACCAAAGACTTTTGGACATTGCTCAGAAATAGAAATTGCCAAAAAGCGCCGCCACTCTCGAGTTCAGTATCTGAACAAAATTGGATCTCCCACTACTCAGACTTATACCGCGTACCATGGGACTCGCCCCAGCAGATTCAAAAAGGAGGGGAATACCCATGGATCAATTTAGCGAATCAGGAAAATATCTTAAGAACAATTGCCAAGTTAAAAGCTTCAAGGGCACCAGGCCCGGACGGGCTGACAAATGTTGATATCAAAAGGCATCCATTAGCATGGGCAAATGCAATTTACGAACTCTTTACCCAATGCCAGACCCAGAGGCAAGTCCCAAAATCCTGGACAGAGGCAGTTTTAGTCCCTGTTTTCAAGCAGGGTGATAGAAACCAACCGGCTAACTACAGACCGATTGTACTCCTAGATATAATTGGCAAAATCTTTGCCTCGTTGCTGTTACAACATTTCAAGGATTGGGCCGCCATCTCCCCAGCCATGGATTGTTTCCAGACAGGATTCCAAAAAGGTACAGGAACGGCAATTAATCTTCTGATCCTGAGTATAGTCAAAGCCACCGTAAAGAGGGGAGCTACTAAAGTTTACATGGCACTAATAGACCTCTCGCAGGCCTTCGATACAGTAGATCGTACTAAGCTATGGGCCAAACTGACAGCATGGAACTGTCCGAGACCAGTTCTCGACCCCATCCTGGCACTTCACACGGAAACATCGTTAAGGGTCCGTTTAAACCAGCAAGGGGCCCTCTCTGACATGATTTACACCAAACTGGGAGTCAAACAGGGATGCCCCCTGGCCCCGGCCCTGTTTATTGCATTTATTGGGGACTATCAAGAGTCTGAGAAAATGGTGAGAGCATTCCCTCCAAAAGTAGGAGGGGAGAAAGTGTCTAGGCTATGGTATGCCGATGACCTGGTTCTACTGGACCAAACAGCAATCGGCCTTCCGCGCCAGTTGACCAACGTGGCGGCCTATATGAGCACGAACAATTTGCAAATCAACAAAACGAAAACCAAAATCCTGATACTCTCAAAATCAACAATGAGCACTAAATCAACCTTCGGCTGGGCTTTGGGACAAACAAAAATCAAAGTCATAACCGAATATAAATATCTCGGAGTAATGCTCGACAACACGCTCCGTGAAAACTCACTCCAAAACTCGCTTTGGTCCAAAGCGCGAAACTTAACCTCTCAAATGCGGGCAGTCGATGGGAAATTTGGAAAATTCTCATGGTTCCCCGCCCTGCAATTCTACAAAACGAAAGTAGTTCCAACCATTACTTACGGCATGGCGGCAAACCTCAATCTCCCGGATGAACTATGGTCACGTCTGGAAGGCTTCATCTGGAAATCAGTATTAGGCCTACCTAAGTCAGCTCCCCTTCCAGCAATCCGTCGAGAATTAGGTTTGCTATCTCTCGGAGCGGTGGTGACCATATGTGCAATTCAACTATACAGGAAAATTCTGCTCCAAAGCACCCCCCCCGATTTTCAAAATCGTGGCGGCTGAACTACAAGGACGGAACTGCAAAGCCTTGGTAGATTGGAAAAAAAAATCAAGATCGCTATGGAGGCAGTAGTGTGTGATGAAGAAATACTGATTTCAAATCCATGCCGTGTCAAAACAAAGTTAGAGCAGCAAGATTGGATTTGCACAAACGAAAAAGCTCTTTCATACAAATCGTTAAAGCACCTACCTCCCTCTCACAATCGCCTAAAGGAACCCTTAAAGTACTGTGACAAGTTCCCGGAAAAAAATCTAAGAAGAACCTTTATGCGGGCACGGCTGAACTTATTGCCTAGTAGAGAAATTCTATCTAGTAGAGCGCTGTCCCCATCGGCGGAGTGTCGTCTATGCAGTGTGCCGGACAACCGAGAATCACTCCGACATCTATTAATGATATGTCCAGCCCTATCCTATGAGAGACAATCCTATCTGACACCACTCTTCAACGAAGCCAAGATGTTGGATGAGGAAACCTCCTGGTCACGGCTGATAGCCAGGGACTCGGCTAAATGGTCCAGGGCAGCCGCAAAATTTTTGACTGTCGCCCTGCAAAGAGCTAATGGGCCAAATTAAATGCGCCTCCAGGTGTGCCCTGAGGAGGCACCCACGTTAAGCCTACTCTCGAGTCTAGAGTAATGAAAGGAGTCTCCAGGAGTGGTGTCCTTAGGAAGTACACAAACTGCGCAACAGGGAATGCGAATTTTGAATATGTTTTGTAAAAACCTATGAGGTTATAAACAAATTTAAAAAAACAAAAAAAAAAAATAGCAGATACGATGTTTCCCACTGAAAATTCCAGTGCGTAATCCCCCTGCTTTACCCAAAGAGGTGGCATAATATGAGCCAGACCTTGAACTTCATTACTCTCACAGCATATTCACAGCCCCACACCAATGAGCTGAATGCAGGGTAAAACGTGTCTGTGATTATTAAACTGCTTTTGGTGAGGTCTGTCTTTGGCCAGGAAATGCACTTTATGTGATACAGCCTATTGTTTGTGTAGGCAATGGCTTCTTATAGACTATGCACATACCATCAGTGTGACCTTAGCGCTTCATCATGTGGCAAAATCCTAGATAAAATAATGGGGGCAGGGGCATGTGGCTACAGACTAACAAAAGACAGTTTGGGTGGTCTCTGCATAGTAGAACAAAGAAATGCAGGTGGTACCCAAGCAACCTGTCAGAAAAGATTTCTTTGCTAGATTCTCAGTGGGGGCCCCTAGGTATGGGGGCAGAGTTCAACTGTAAGGGATGAAAGGCTCTGACACTGGACATGTACATGATACATGTCCCTCGCTTGAGGGGTCCAGCTGAGGCACCTTGCCCTCGGAGTCAGGCCTTCAAAGACGGTGCCTGCAATCGAGAGATCATGGCACACGCAGAATTTCAGAAAAAACACAAGAGAGATGAAGAAAGGGACGACTGGTTGAAGAAAGAGAAAGCACGGGGAAGCAACATGAGGGAGAAGGGAGGAGGAAACCAGGAAAGAGGAAAGGGGAGGACAAAGAAGGGCAGAAGTTGGCAATGGGGGAACGAGGTGAGAGGAAAGGGATGGAATGAATCAGGAAAGGGTAAAGGAAGGAACTAGGGGAGAGGTGGGGGGAGGTAGCAAGGAGGGAACAAGGATAAGAGGAATGGAAAGGGAGGAAAGGAAGGGAAAGTAAAAGTAGGGGAGGGAAAAACGACCAAGAGAAAGAAAGCGAGAGAAAGGAAGATAAAAGGAGGGGCGAGGAAAAAAGAAGAGAGATAATAGAACTAGACATAATGAATGAAGAGAGAGGGGGGAAGGAAAGAAGTATGGAGAAAATGAGGAAGGGTAGAATGGAAAAGAATGGAAAAGAAAAGATGGTGCCTTTCTAAGGAAAAAAGAGCGAGAATGTAAAAAATCGAGTATGAAAGAAATAACGCTCAAGTTTATGTTTCCATATTATACTAGTATGATTTTGTCTCTTCTGGGTAAAACTTCTCAGGTAACGACAGTGTCATTGCCTCTTGCTGGACAACACGTTTATTTAAAAGAAAGTCGAAATACGTACGTGGAAAATGTACGTCAGAGAAATCAGTGCATGGGCCAATACAATAATAGTTCACTGTCAACACCTGCATGTCCAGAAAATAACACCAAAAACTAGCAACACCTAAACCGGGAGAACATAACTTCACGCTTCTCAGTAAAATCCATAAAAGCCCCAGAGAAAACAAGAACGCCAACATTGCAGTAGCAGCGAGAGAGAGCCCTGCCAGGAGGGATGAAACAGGGGCAAAAGAGACAGAACCAGGGACTGGGTCTCTAGGAGACAGTATAGACCTGGGAGGGTAGCTGATGGGGGAGGCACGGCACTAGCATGCGATGTCGCTATTAAAACCACTGTTTGAAACTAAAAACAAAAGGCCTGTAGCAAATCCCAGTTGGCTTGGGGTGCCTGGGACAGGGGCAAATGAAAAGTGGCCACTGATCATTCCAGGTGACTTGGGGTTGGGGGCAAAAGCATTGCTGAAAACCATGCCTTAAAGTGGCCACTGCGCATGGCAATTGTTGCATCAGATGACCTGTGGGAAGGGCAAGAGGCATTGTTCAACGCAATCTCCTGGGTAAAATGGCCACTTCGGTGGCTTAAAGAGGCCAGGGCATGGCCAAACAAAATGGCCAGGGAAAAGTGGCCACAGGCCATGGGCAGATTCCACTTTGGGTGGCTTGAAGGGGGCCCCAAGCAAAGTACTCGCAAATGAGTATGAGCAGTATAGTGTGCAATATTATCACTCGAAAGCACGATGCAGCACGTGCGTTCATATGATATATGTAACGTCTGAACTTGCCATGGGCTCTAGCCCCGGATCTTTTACAAACCTAGCAGCGCCCCTGGATATGGGTAATATTGTGCTGACTGACCATGCACATGTTTCGGTGGATTTGAAGTGGAGTTACACTTTGTGTAGATCAAAATCTTGGAGACTAAATACTATATTGTTGGACAATCTAGATGAGATGGACAAAATTGCGACTGAAATTGACTATTTTGTTGAGGAGAATTGTACTGGTGAAGTAGGATCTGATATGATATGGGAGGCATTCAAGTGCACGGTTCGGGGTATGTTTATTAGTCTGGCGAGTGGTTTGAAGAGAAAATGGGACAATACACAGAATGTACTGGAACTGAAGATTAGGGACTTTTCTGGGGTTCTGATGGTGGATCCTACGAGAGTGGACTTGCTTCCCGAGCTAAAGAGGGTGAAAAGAGAGTTGAGGGAGCTGATATCTAATAGGGTGGATAAGAGGTATTTTCATCAAAAATGCGCTTATTTTGAACATGGGGAGAAATGTGATCGCTGGTTAGCGTATAGATTGAGGTTGAGGGAATCTGAGCGCTTGATCATGTCTATTACAGACTCTAATGGCCAGGTCACTTTCTCTCCGGAAGGTATAAATGAGGTATTCAGACAGTTTTATGAGGAATTGTATAAGAATGAAACCCATATTGATGCAGAGAATGGAGATTTTTTGGAGGGGGTTCAAGTTCCAGATATTTCAGAGGAGGAGGCTACTTTACTAGAGGGAGATATCACAGTGGAGGAGGCCAAAAAGGCAATTTCGAAATTGAATGTTGGTAGGTCTCCGGGGCCAGATGGACTGCCAGTGGAATTCTATAGGTGGTTACCTAACTCTGCATTGACGCTATTGACGGACATGTATAAGACCTCAAAGGCTAGGGGTATACTTCCTGACACTACTAGACATGCTACTATTTCTGTCTTTTTAAAGAAAAACAGGGATGAATCACTGGCATCCAGTTACAGACCGATTAGTTTGATTAATGTGGACAATAAGATTCTGGCTAAGATTCTAGCTCTGCGAATAGAAAATCTTTTGCCTAAATTGATAGATCGGAATCAGTCTGGTTTTGTTAAAGGTAGGATGACGTCCAGTAACATGCGTACACTGCTTTGTACTATCGCGAAAGCGTCAGAGTTGCCGGAAGACTCGGCTGTTCTATCACTTGATGCGGAGAAGGCGTTCGATAGGGTTGATTGGCAGTTAATGTTTAAAGTATTGGACAAGATGGGTTTTGGGATTCAGTTCTGTTCATGGATTAAACTGCTGTATACCAGGCCTACAACTGATGTTAAAACTAATGGTCTGAGATCCAAACCTTTTGAATTGGAACGTGGCACAAGACAAGGATGCCCATTGTCACCTTTGTTATTTGTACTTAGTATTGAACCTTTGGCTATAAATTTGAGAAATGAGGAGGGTTTACAGGGCATAAATTGTTGGGGAATGCAGCAGAAAATGTGGTTATACACAGATGACTTATTATTGGTCCTCAAGAACCTTGGAGAGTCAGTGCCGGTTCTTAAGAACATTCTCGAGGCCTTTCACCAGTGCTCTGGATACAAGATCAACTGGGCAAAATCAGAGGTTTTACCATTGGTGGCGCTGTGTGACAAATAATTTATTACCAGATTGGGCTTTAAGTGGGGTGCTGATAAACTACTGTACTTGGGGGTTTAGATTTTGCCCACTGTTGCTGATTTTGTGAATGTAAATATGACTATGGTGTGTAATAATTTCAAATTGGATTTGGATAGATGGTGTTTGTTGAACCTTTCCCTTTGGGGGAAGGTGAATGCTTTAAAAATGGTGTCGACTCCTAGAGTAAACTTCGTTCTGGGTATGGTTCCATTAGACATTGGAAAACATTGTTGGCGTGAGTTAGATAGACTTATGCAGGAGTTTCTGTGGGATCGCAAACCTCCGCATCTGAAAATTAGCAAACTGCAATTGCCTTTGTCCAAGGGTGGGCTCGGGGTCCCTAATTTCAAGGCATACCATCTGGCTTTTATGTCACGGAATATATTCGCTTTTCTCAAATCGGAGCATGACGATTGGGTGTGTGTTGAGTCTAGCCATGTAGGCCCTTTGTCGCCTGGGGCTGTGTTGACCAGTAAGCCACGTCGAGCTGAGATGGTAGGCCCACTGACCAGGAGTTTGCGGAACTCATGGGTGGCATTGTGTGAGTGTTTGGGTTTCAATGCGCTGAAAGATCCGAGTGCTTCCATTTGGCTGAATCCAAGTATTACACATGAGGGAAAAATGTTGTTCTGGCATGAGTGGTACCTGGCTGGGGTGCGGTGGATTGGCGATCTGTTCAATGGCTTGAATTGGATGATGGCTAGGGAGATACAGTTGAAGTTTGACATTCCTACTTTTCGCCTGGCAGATTATCGGAAGATCAGGAGGGCGGTGGGGGCTGTGGATATGGAAAGGAAAATCAATACAGACATGCTTGGTTGGGAGCCTGGGGTGAGTGGATGTGGCCTAGTTAGTTATGTTTATAGACTGGTTGTGTCCAATTAACAGGCTAATGATGCTTTAAGATTAGATTGGAATGAGAGAATTGGTGAAGACATTACAGAGGATGATTGGATGTGTATTTGTGAGAATGTGAAGCTGTGTTCTTTGAGTCTTTCAGACAGGTCGCGTCAAATAAAGATCTTGAATAGGACATACTGGACGCCTGAGAGAATGATGAAGAGGGGTATGTGTAACAGTTCTGAATGTTGGGCATGCTCACATGAGGTGGGCACCTTTGAGCATATGTTGTGGGAGTGCTCAAGGGTAAGGGGTCTGTGGTTTGAATTTGACCAGATCTGTGAAAAGATTCTTGGAGTGAAGGTTCATATGGATTTTAAGACCATAGTACTGGGTAGTGGGGATTTGTTGGACGACCTGACTACTTCTCAGAAGAAATGGATCTTTCGTGGGGCAATGGTGGGGAAGAAGCTAATTTTGAGACAGTGGAAAACATCTACTCCTGTTACTATTGAGGAATGGATTGCAGAGATGCATTCTCTAGCGGATATGGAAAGAGTGCTGTATCAGAGAGAAAAGAAGGATGTGTTATTTAATAAGATTTGGGGCAAATTTCTTTTATTGTATTAGACCTGTTTATTGATTATAATGTGACTCCTTGAGGGGAGGAGGGTGTTTTCTGATGTATATAGTGTTGTTGGTTTTTGATATGGTTAGTGCATGAAGTTATATTATTTTACATATATTTCTATGATATGAACTTTTTGTAAATAAAATTAAAAAAAAAAAACAATTCTATATAGGTGTGACGCGGCCTAAGCTTGAGAATTCCATCTAAGTGTGGCATATGCTAACAATCACATTTCTATCTAGATGCGACGCAAGCTAAAATTGGGAATTCAATCTAAGTGTGGCACATGCCAACATTCACACTTCTATCTAGATGCAGCGCAGGCTAAGTTTGCGAATTCCAGCTAAGTGGGGTACATGCTAACATTCACATTTCTATCTAGATGCGGCGCAGGCTATATTGAGAATTCCAGCTATGTGTGGTATATGCTAACATTGTTACACCAGTCTAAAGGAGATGCAGGCTAATTATGACATTTCTCTATCGATATGGTGCTAAATAACATTGGCTATTGTGTTAGTGCGTAATGTATTACAACATTTACAGTCAGGCCAGTAATGGAGTTAGGCTGGAGATGACAAATCTCTGTAGGAATGCATGGTGTCAATCTATGGCAGTATGCGTTCAGGAGAGGTAAGGTAGAGTGACCAGGGCTTTCTGGAGTTGAGTAATTGCTCTACTCCCCACCCATGCCACACTTAGTTTAGTTGGTGTCTGTTTGCTTCTTTTGCTCCCCCTGCGGACACCTGCAGACACTTCGTGTAGCCGTCCTTCGCCTCGGGGTCGTTAGCGTAGGGGCTGCCGGGCAGGGGCTGCCCTGGGAAGGTGGTTTAAGAGCCTTGTTGGACCAATAGGGTGAGGGGGTGGGCAGGGAGGCGGGAGGAGGCAGGGAAGGGGAGCCGAAAGAAAGGGATGGTTCAGGGTATGGCAGGGGAGGGACAACACGGGCAGAACGCCAATCAGGGCACGGAGGCGGGGAGAGGGGAAAGAACCAGGAAGAGGGGTCCGGGAGGCAGAGGGCGCGCCACGGGGCTGGGGCTGTAAATTACTTGGAAAGTTAGGCAATGGCAAGGCCTAGTGGGGTCTGATGGGTCGATGCACTCACCTCGGCAGACGCAGTGAAAGGAGGGAAGCGGGAGCTAGTGCGGGCCGGTAGGCCTCCAAGCAACACGGGCAGAACACCAATCAGGGCACGGTGGGCGGGATAGGAGGCGGGGAGAGGGGAAAGAACCAGGAAGAGGGGTCCAGGAGGCAGAGGGCGCACAACGGGGTTGGGGGCTGTAAATTACTGGGAAAGTTAGGCAAAGGCAAGGCCTAGTGGGGTCTGGTGGGTCGATGCACTCACCTCGGCAGACGCAGTGAAAGGAGGGAAGCGGGAGCTAGTGCGGGCCGGTAGGCCTCCAAGAAATACAGGCACAACACCAATCAGGGCACGGTGGGCGGGATGGGAGGTGGGGAGAGGGGAAAGAACCAGGAAGAGGGGTCCGGGAGGCAGAGGGTGTGCAATGGGGGCTGGGGGCTGTAAATTACTGGGAAAGTTAGGCAATGGCAAGGCATAGTGGGGTCTGGTGGGTCGATGCACTCACCTCGGCAGACGCAGTGAAAGGAGGGAAGTGGGAGCTAGTGCGGGCCGGTAGGCCTCCAAGCAACACGGCAGAACACCAATCAGGGCACGGTGGGCGGGATGGGAGGCGGGGAGAGGGGAAAGGACCAGGAAGAGGGGTCTGGGAGGCAGAGGGCGCGCAACAGGCCTGGGGGCTGTAAATAACTGGGAAAGTTAGGCAATTGCAAGGCCTTTTGGGGTCTGGTGGGTCGATGCACTCACCTCGGCAGACGCAGTGAAAGGAGCAAAAATATGAATTTGCAGAGATTATACAAGATAACTCTAAGGAAGCACAATAGAGGCATCAACTAAACTAAAAAAAATGTTTCATTTGAAGAAGGCCCGAAACAAATTGGAAGGGGCAGAAACATGGTTGTTTCTTTTTCAAGAGAGACTGATTAGTATGCTATCAAGTCTGCAAATTAGCTAATGTGAAAAGTATGCACGCAAGAGAATTGGAGACAAAAAATATGCTTTCATTACATATTGACATATAAATAGTGTGCAATCAGATATTAAATCGAGATTGCAATTGGATGTAAATCATACGTTTCTAATAAGTCATTAGAAACATGTTGAATGTCTTTTATTGATCATATATATTTAGTGGCAAAATATTGTTATATTTTTTTTAATTGTTTTTTTTTTTTTTTTAATAAAGCAACATCAAACCAGCCTTCCTATTCATGAATGATGCTGTCCGTTCTCACAAGAACAAGTGTGGCTGTGCAGAGATTGACACAGGGGTTAGAAACATTCTGCAGCGAGCAGGAATTGGCATTTAAGATTGGTTTATTGAGGTTCCTTTTCTGTATCAGGGATTACTCTCAAAGCAGTTAAAGCGTTCAATTAAAGAGGTGCATGGTTCGCGGTCTCGGGTTCCTGGCAGAAATAGGAGGAATTTAAAGTGGCAGTGGATTTACGGCAAGCAGCAAATGGACTACTCCACTTCACTTCACAGTCCTGTGGAGGCTTTATGCTTCTGTAAAGCTAGGGAAGTTTGATGCAGGTATTCATGGGGCAGAGGTATGGAGGACAATATTCCCCTCAGAGGTCTTGAGAGCAAAGATGCAGTTTCTACGTGACTTACTGGGTGTCCCCAATGCCCCATGTCATTTCTGGCAGCTGAGGTTAGCACACGGCCAGTATCTGAGTTAAATCAGCTCTAAGCACTTTGCCAATGGTCTATAATTTGGTTGATTGAACATTCTGAATTTTGTCGCTCTGCAATTTTAGATGTTAGGAAGATGGAAAGAGTCTATTTAATTTAATAAAGTCTATAGAAATAAATAAATAAATAAATAAATACATACATAAATAAATAAATTTAATCCTGTGGCTAAGCTTTATAATTGCCACCTTTGTATTTCTGAGTCTCTGACAATAATGGGAACATCCAGATTTGCTTAGCAAAGAAGAAATCATGATTCTGAAAAAGAGATATTGGTGGACAAGTTCAGGCATGAAATGGTGGGAGGGAGCCAGATGTGCATGGACTACTTTATGCTGAAGATGGTGATGGGAACCAAACCCTACTTAGATTGGGCTTATAACAGGCAGACAAGGCCCTATCGAAACAAGCCAAAATCGGCATATAAATGCCTGAGACTGTCTGCATAGGTTAGGGAACTTACAAGAAGCATCCAGGGTCAAGGTACAGGCTGATCAGGTGAACTCTGACCCCAAAACTGACATCTTTGAAAGGTATTTCCATCCCCAGAAATGGCTTCAACAGGGCTGAGCACAACATAGAGCTAATCAGACCATCACCTGAGGCAGTCCTTTCATATGTCTGAGTCTACCTGCAAAATACAGGGACCTACAAGAAGCATCCAGGTTTGATGAATGTGCTGCTCAGGTTGCCACTGACCCCAAAACTGCCACTTAACTCCTTGCTTTGGGGCGACCCAGTCTCAAGTGACCCAGCAAAGGGTAAACAGCTAAGGGCCAACCTCCGGCCTTTCCTCCATCCTCGTTGCCTCTTCACCTATGAGCTATTGCTTTGCTGTGTCCTGTGAGTTGCTTGTAAGGACCAATTACATCATTGCTCAGCCCCATTCTCACCACCCACTGCTCTTACTGCTACTTCTTTCTTCATTCTCCCCTGCTCAAAACCAATTAAACTCTCTTCCTATCCCAATCACCTTTTTTCCTCGACATCTCCGCTCTTCTAACTTGTCTGCACTTTTTATTGATAAAACGTCCAACTTTCATCACCCTTTTCATATCCACCCCCAGCACCACTCTATTTAACAAACTCACCATCATATGTGTCTACATCTCACTCTATTTGTTTTACACTTTGTAATGAACATTCTGTGTGTAACAATACTTAATTTATCTGACAGTTCCTTCTTTCTAATTCTCTCTCTCTTGACCACATTGCCCTTACAGAAACCTGGATTTCTCTGTCAGACTCTGTAACCCCTGCTGCCCTTCCTGATCCGTGCTTGCACCTTCACACACACCCCCGTCCAACTGGCAGATGTGGTGGTGTAGGACTGTTCTCATCGTCCAAACTTCCTATCACTCCTACTGCCCTATCTCCCACAATGTCTCCATCTTTTGAATACACTCCACAATCACTGCCCCCTACGGCTTTCATATTATATCAGTGCAGGGGTATAGCGCAGAGCCAACATGTTTGTCTTGGAAGCAAGACAATGTAGCGACAAAGGTTTGAATCCTGATCTGTGCTTAGAAGCCAATCTCTGATATTAAGCACATTATAAAAGAACAAGTATAATCTCTCTATTGGACACATGGTACCGCTGGTCAATTTACTGACCAACTCTCCCAACTAATTGACTCCCTTTCTCCCCATCATCAGCTCATCGTCACTGGTGACTTTAACCTCCCCTCTCTCTCTACACCTCTATCCACTAACTGTAGCTCTTTTCTCCTTAACCACTTGCTCTCTTCTGTCCAATCTCTGCCCACCCATTCAAATGGTAATTCCCTTTACATCATCCTCATCTCCTCTTAACTCTCTGCACCTAAAATCTCGACCACTCTACCTTCCTCTGATTGTCTCTGCCTCCAGCTGCACTCCAATATCGACCACTCTCTCTATATCAAGCACTTGCATTACCAAGTGCAAGTTTCCCTCCTCCAAATCCCAATCTACCTCTCTGACCTACAGCACTCTCTCTACTCTAATGTAGAATTCACCATTCAATCCACTGATGAAGCATTCACTAACTTCTTAATGTTCCTTTCTCTTCTCAGTTCTCTCTTACTCCATTCACTCCTAAATCCTCCTCTGTATGGCTGTGGATCACACCTTCCATCCACTCCCTTAAAACAATAATGAAGAAACACATTTGCACTTTGCTAAGATCTAGACACTACTCAATCACCAATTCTGCCTAACTGATCTTCAAAACTACCCTTCTGATCTCGACGCTACTAAATGGGACATCTTTCTCTCTCACATTTTGTTTCAATTCTCTCAACCACTGCGCCTCCAAAAATCTCTCAACTCAATTATCTCACCTTCTAAACTCTTCTCCATCTCCTCTAATCTTTCTGCTAATGATCTTGCTCACTACTTTTCTTGTAAAATTTCCAAAATTCAAAATACCCTCGCACATGACCTTCTATCCCCCAGCTGTTCACTTTTCTCGATCACTTCGACCCTCATCTCCTGTGGCAATATTTTCCTTTGCCGCCACTAACTCAGATGAGATTCTTTCCCTTCCTCTCAGGGCTAAACTTCCATGTGCCCTCATTGACCCTCTATCCCTGTACACTATGAAACTCAGTGGCCCAAGTGTTGCTCCATAATTTACTTCCCTATTCAACTCCTCTTCGATAGTGCCACTTTTCCATCATCCTACAAGTCGGTTACTGTCATCCTTATCCTTTAGAAACATGGCCTAAATCTTAACTATCCTCCAAACTTTCATTCTGTCTCTTTTGTACTTCACTATTCCAAAATCCCAAAGTGTGCAGCTTTCAACTGACTCAATGGCCCTCATTACAAGTCAGGCGTTAAGGGTTTAACGGCGCCGTCAGCGCTGTTAACCCTTAACGCCTGATTAAGAGGTCGCGGGTTTTAACGCCTGCTTTTTGCAGGCGTTAAAACCCATGCCGCAAAGTGACCTTGGTGCTAAGTACGGTGCCGCAATTTGCGGCACCGTACTTAGCGCCTTTCCCCATTCCCATTATGCCCTATGGGGCAAAAATGGGAATGAGGAAGGGCAAATGGTGAATGGGGAATTACCGCCCCAGTCACCTTGGAATGGGGCGGTAATTCCGCCATCCACCATGCCGGAGTCCGGCATTGACCATGGTGCTATTAGCACCATGGTCCACCGCCTGACTCGTAATGAGGGCCAATGACTTCCTTGACACACACAACCTTCAGGATGCTCTGAAGTATGGCTTCCACTCTCAGAACTCTAGTGAGTCATCTCTCCTCAATTTCAGTGACTACATCCATTCTGCTCGCCAATGCTAACCATTCATCTATTCTTATTCTCCACCACCTATCTCGACCAGATGATGCCATCAGGACCGTCAACCATCCAGACCTTCTCACAACACTATCTCTCCGATCTCTCCTGGGTATCAGGTACAAGGCCCTCACTTGGTTTGCTTCATATCTCACACCAAATACTTGCAGCCTTACCTCCCCCACTCACCCCCATACTGTTGGTGTTCCCCAAGGGTCAGTCCTGGGCTCACTTCTCTTCACTCTCTATAAATCTGTTCTTGGCACATTGATCTACTCCAGCGGCTTCTCCTATCAACACTTCACTGAAGACACTCTGACCTCCATCTCCTTTACATCCTTATCTGATGAGCTAGGGTAAAACATGTCTGACTGTCTCTCCACCATGACATACTGGATGGCGCTTCACTAGCTTATCCACAACTCCATTAAGTCTGAAGTGCTCTACTTCCCATCCAAACAAGCTACCTCCACCCTCGACTACTCTTCTCTCCTGACCACCTTCCCTACTCTGCATCTGCTTGCAACCTTGGTGTCATATTCAACCAATTTCACAATTTCTAGCTCTTGTAGGATATATTCTGATACTTCTCTTTTTGCAACAGCTTTTATTCTACGGGATCTTAACTACGCAACTACAGATTTTGTAAAGTTCATTGACCTCTGGGTGCAACGCAATCGGAACCAGACACAATAAATACTGCGGCACACTTTCACAGTTAGGCATTATATAGATATTCAGTTTTATCAGTCAGAAAAACACACTCTGCATCAATGAGCATTTTGCATTGGGTCAGCATGGCAAATCAAATGTAAGTGTTTTCCCTCTAAGCTGACACACCTCAACGGGCACTCTCGGGCTATGCAAGCAATATACAATGGATACAGTTTTAGATCTCAGCTACTCCCCTACCCTTGCGTAATGTTGGGTTAGTAGCAAGATTATGAGATTATGAGGTCAGTGATTCTGAGATGCTGACCCCCTCTGCATGATTGAAGAAACCCCAGATAATACCTTAGATTCTGGCTACTTTGTTAATCATTTAGTACCAAAATGATTACAAATGTTCTGCCTTCTGTGTTCACTCTGACAACCTGCCAATTAAAAAACCTTGAAGAACGGGCCCTGATTGATTTTTGACCTATTTATACCCACACTGAGCTTTCTGCCGTTCTGAATGATCATCTTGCCCTTGACTCGCCAGGCCCTTCTTGCGCCCAAGTACGATTTTGGATGTTTCTGTGAGGACACTGCCCCAAATTCGAAATACGGCCTTCATTGAACACAATCTGCAGCTACACCGCTCTCCAGCCCAGTCGAGAAACCTCCAGGACAGTCCCTTCCTTTCGGTTAGCTAGCAGATTCTCTAAGTAAAACAATAAATAAAAGTAAAACAATAAATCGGCTATTTCTCCATTCGGTATTTTCATGGACATCCATATTGAAAACTCATTAGAAGAACAGAGCCTCGGGTTATAGTTCAATTTTCTTTGCAATTATAAGGTTCTTCCTTCCTTACACTGAGCCCTCAGAAACAGCAGGTGCCGTCTTGCAGGTACTATTGCAGACATCTGCAACTATAGATCTGCACTACATCAGGTGGAACATTGTGCGGGAGGCTGGTGGAAGAGTTCAAGGCGCACTTCCCTTTGCCGCTATTGCACTACATTCATACTTGAGATGCTCCATTCATATGACAGAGGAATCCGTGTTTTTAATCAGATTTTGCAGACCTTGTGACAATTTTCAAAAGGAGAAACAGATACGTATTTTTCAATAGCAAGGCCATGTGGCTTTGATAACATTCGTTTAAATTGCTTCTCTCTACAGTTCGTTTTATTAATACGTGACTTTGATGGGCAATTTCATAGCCAAAGGGCTGGAAACATCATATATATATACATATATATATATATATATATATTGTGTTCGCTCCCTATGAAATACAGCCATTCAGGTACAAGCAGAGTGACATACTCTCTCAGGTTCTCTCTCGCTCTGCCCAGTTTACAATACTGTCACTTAATGAATAAGAGGAGACCAAAGTGAAAGGGCCAGCTCTGTTAAAGGCCACTTACATTCGCAAATGAATAACCATGGTCCATGCAGGCACACTCAAGGTCGGTCTGGGCCATGAAATTGTCTAGGGCACCAATGGACAAGTGGACAACATTTACAGTCAGGCCAGTAATGGAGTTAGGCTGGAGATGACAAATCTCTGTAGGAATGCATGGTGTCAATCTATGGCAGTATGCGTTCAGGAGAGGTAAGGTAGAGTGACCAGGGCTTTCTGTAGTTGAGTAATTGCTCTACTCCCCACCCATGCCACACTTAGTTTAGTTGGTGTCTGTTTGCTTCTTTTGCTCCCCCTGCGGACACCTGCAGACACTTCGTGTAGCCGTCCTTCGCCTCGGGGTCGTTAGCGTAGGGGCTGCCGGGCAGGGGCTGCCCTGGGAAGGTGGTTTAAGAGCCTTGTTGGACCAATAGGGTGAGGGGGTGGGCAGGGAGGCGGGAGGAGGCAGGGAAGGGGAGCCGAAAGAAAGGGATGGTTCAGGGTATGGCAGGGGAGGGACAACACGGGCAGAACGCCAATCAGGGCACGGAGGCGGGGAGAGGGGAAAGAACCAGGAAGAGGGGTCCGGGAGGCAGAGGGCGCGCCACGGGGCTGGGGCTGTAAATTACTTGGAAAGTTAGGCAATGGCAAGGCCTAGTGGGGTCTGATGGGTCGATGCACTCACCTCGGCAGACGCAGTGAAAGGAGGGAAGCGGGAGCTAGTGCGGGCCGGTAGGCCTCCAAGCAACACGGGCAGAACACCAATCAGGGCACGGTGGGCGGGATAGGAGGCGGGGAGAGGGGAAAGAACCAGGAAGAGGGGTCCAGGAGGCAGAGGGCGCACAACGGGGTTGGGGGCTGTAAATTACTGGGAAAGTTAGGCAAAGGCAAGGCCTAGTGGGGTCTGGTGGGTCGATGCACTCACCTCGGCAGACGCAGTGAAAGGAGGGAAGCGGGAGCTAGTGCGGGCAGGTAGGCCTCCAAGAAATACAGGCAGAACACCAATCAGGGCACGGTGGGCGGGATGGGAGGTGGGGAGAGGGGAAAGAACCAGGAAGAGGGGTCCGGGAGGCAGAGGGTGTGCAATGGGGGCTGGGGGCTGTAAATTACTGGGAAAGTTAGGCAATGGCAAGGCATAGTGGGGTCTGGTGGGTCGATGCACTCACCTCGGCAGACGCAGTGAAAGGAGGGAAGTGGGAGCTAGTGCGGGCCGGTAGGCCTCCAAGCAACACGGGCAGAACACCAATCAGGGCACGGTGGGCGGGATGGGAGGCGGGGAGAGGGGAAAGGACCAGGAAGAGGGGTCTGGGAGGCAGAGGGCGCGCAACAGGCCTGGGGGCTGTAAATAACTGGGAAAGTTAGGCAATGGCAAGGCCTAGTGGGGTCTGGTGGGTCGATGCACTCACCTCGGCAGACGCAGTGAAAGGAGCAAAAATATGAATTTGCAGAGATTATACAAGATAACTCTAAGGAAGCACAATAGAGGCATCAACTAAACTAAAAAAAATGTTTCATTTGAAGAAGGCCCGAAACAAATTGGAAGGGGCAGAAACATGGTTGTTTCTTTTTCAAGAGAGACTGATTAGTATGCTATCAAGTCTGCAAATTAGCTAATGTGAAAAGTATGCACGCAAGAGAATTGGAGACAAAAAATATGCTTTCATTACATATTGACATATAAATAGTGTGCAATCAGATATTAAATCGAGATTGCAATTGGATGTAAATCATACGTTTCTAATAAGTCATTAGAAACATGTTGAATGTCTTTTATTGATCATATATATTTAGTGGCAAAATATTGTTATATTTTTTTTAATTGTTTTTTTTTTTTTTAATAAAGCAACATCAAACCAGCCTTCCTATTCATGAATGATGCTGTCCGTTCTCACAAGAACAAGTGTGGCTGTGCAGAGATTGACACAGGGGTTAGAAACATTCTGCAGCGAGCAGGAATTGGCATTTAAGATTGGTTTATTGAGGTTCCTTTTCTGTATCAGGGATTACTCTCAAAGCAGTTAAAGCGTTCAATTAAAGAGGTGCATGGTTCGCGGTCTCGGGTTCCTGGCAGAAATAGGAGGAATTTAAAGTGGCAGTGGATTTACGGCAAGCAGCAAATGGACTACTCCACTTCACTTCACAGTCCTGTGGAGGCTTTATGCTTCTGTAAAGCTAGGGAAGTTTGATGCAGGTATTCATGGGGCAGAGGTATGGAGGACAATATTCCCCTCAGAGGTCTTGAGAGCAAAGATGCAGTTTCTATGTGACTTACTGGGTGTCCCCAATGCCCCATGTCATTTCTGGCAGCTGAGGTTAGCACACGGCCAGTATCTGAGTTAAATCAGCTCTAAGCACTTTGCCAATGGTCTATAATTTGGTTGATTGAACATTCTGAATTTTGTCGCTCTGCAATTTTAGATGTTAGGAAGATGGAAAGAGTCTATTTAATCCTGTGGCTAAGCTATATAATTGCCACCTTCGTCTCTCTGGGTCTCTGACAATAACGGGAACATACAGATTTGCTTAGCAAAGAAGAAATCATGAGTTAATTCAGCTCTAAGCACTTTGCCACTGGTCTATAATTTGGTTGATTGAACACACTGTATTTTGTCGCTCTGCAATTTTAGATGTTAGGAAGATGGAAAGAGTCTATTTAATTTAATAAAGTCTATAGAAATAAATAAATAAATACATACATAAATAAATAAATTTAATCCTGTGGCTAAGCTTTATAATTGCCACCTTTGTATTTCTGAGTCTCTGACAATAATGGGAACATCCAGATTTGCTTAGCAAAGAAGAAATCATGATTCTGAAAAAGAGATATTGGTGGACAAGTTCAGGCATGAAATGGTGCGAGGGAGCCAGATGTGCATGGACTACTTTATGCTGAAGATGGTGATGGGAACCAAACCCTACTTAGATTGGGCTTATAACAGGCAGACAAGGCCCTATCGAAACAAGCCAAAATCGGCATATAAATGCCTGAGACTGTCTGCATAGGTTAGGGAACTTACAAGAAGCATCCAGGGTCAAGGTACAGGCTGATCAGGTGAACTCTGACCCCAAAACTGACATCTTTGAAAGGTATTTCCATCCCCAGAAATGGCTTCAACAGGGCTGAGGACAACATAGAGCTAATCAGACCATCACCTGAGGCAGTCCTTTCATATGTCTGAGTCTACCTGCAAAATACAGGGACCTACAAGAAGCATCCAGGTTTGATGAATGTGCTGCTCAGGTTGCCACTGACCCCAAAACTGCCACTTAACTCCTTGCTTTGGGGCGACCCAGTCTCAAGTGACCCAGCAAAGGGTAAACAGCTAAGGGCCAACCTCCGGCCTTTCCTCCATCCTCGTTGCCTCTTCACCTATGAGCTATTGCTTTGCTGTGTCCTGTGAGTTGCTTGTAAGGACCAATTACATCATTGCTCAGCCCCATTCTCACCACCCACTGCTCTTACTGCTACTTCTTTCTTCATTCTCCCCTGCTCAAAACCAATTAAACTCTCTTCCTATCCCAATCACCTTTTTTCCTCGACATCTCCGCTCTTCTAACTTGTCTGCACTTTTTATTGATAAAACGTCCAACTTTCATCACCCTTTTCATATCCACCCCCAGCACCACTCTATTTAACAAACTCACCATCATATGTGTCTACATCTCACTCTATTTGTTTTACACTTTGTAATGAACATTCTGTGTGTAACAATACTTAATTTATCTGACAGTTCCTTCTTTCTAATTCTCTCTCTCTTGACCACATTGCCCTTACAGAAACCTGGATTTCTCTGTCAGACTCTGTAACCCCTGCTGCCCTTCCTGATCCGTGCTTGCACCTTCACACACACCCCCGTCCAACTGGCAGATGTGGTGGTGTAGGACTGTGCTCATCGTCCAAACTTCCTATCACTCCTACTGCCCTATCTCCCACAATGTCTCCATCTTTTGAATACACTCCACAATCACTGCCCCCTACGGCTTTCATATTATATCAGTGCAGGGGTATAGCGCAGAGCCAACATGTTTGTCTTGGAAGCAAGACAATGTAGCGACAAAGGTTTGAATCCTGATCTGTGCTTAGAAGCCAATCTCTGATATTAAGCACATTATAAAAGAACAAGTATAATCTCTCTATTGGACACATGGTACCGCTGGTCAATTTACTGACCAACTCTCCCAACTAATTGACTCCCTTTCTCCCCATCATCAGCTCATCGTCACTGGTGACTTTAACCTCCCCTCTCTCTCTACACCTCTATCCACTAACTGTAGCTCTTTTCTCCTTAACCACTTGCTCTCTTCTGTCCAATCTCTGCCCACCCATTCAAATGGTAATTCCCTTTACATCATCCTCATCTCCTCTTAACTCTCTGCACCTAAAATCTCGACCACTCTACCTTCCTCTGATTGTCTCTGCCTCCAGCTGCACTCCAATATCGACCACTCTCTCTATATCAAGCACTTGCATTACCAAGTGCAAGTTTCCCTCCTCCAAATCCCAATCTACCTCTCTGACCTACAGCACTCTCTCTACTCTAATGTAGAATTCACCATTCCATCCACTGATGAAGCATTCACTAACTTCTTAATGTTCCTTTCTCTTCTCAGTTCTCTCTTACTCCATTCACTCCTAAATCCTCCTCTGTATGGCTGTGGATCACACCTTCCATCCACTCCCTTAAAACAATAATGAAGAAACACATTTGCACTTTGCTAAGATCTAGACACTACTCAATCACCAATTCTGCCTAACTGATCTTCAAAACTACCCTTCTGATCTCGACGCTACCGAATGGGACATCTTTCTCTCTCACATTTTGTTTCAATTCTCTCAACCACTGCGCCTCCAAAAATCTCTCAACTCAATTATGTCACCTTCTAAACTCTTCTCCATCTCCTCTAATCTTTCTGCTAATGATCTTGCTCTCTACTTTTCTTGTAAAATTTCCAAAATTCAAAATACCCTCGCACATGACCTTCTATCCCCCAGCTGTTCACTTTTCTCGATCACTTCGACCCTCATCTCCTGTGGCAATATTTTCCTTTGCCGCCACTAACTCAGATGAGATTCTTTCCCTTCCTCTCAGGGCTAAACTTCCATGTGCCCTCATTGACCCTCTATCCCTGTACACTATGAAACTCAGTGGCCCAAGTGTTGCTCCATAATTTACTTCCCTATTCAACTCCTCTTCGATAGTGCCACTTTTCCATCATCCTACAAGTCGGTTACTGTCATCCTTATCCTTTAGAAACATGGCCTAAATCTTAACTATCCTCCAAACTTTCATTCTGTCTCTTTTGTACTTCACTATTCCAAAATCCCAAAGTGTGCAGCTTTCAACTGACTCAATGGCCCTCATTACAAGTCAGGCGTTAAGGGTTTAACGGCGCCGTCAGCGCTGTTAACCCTTAACGCCTGATTAAGAGGTCGCGGGTTTTAACGCCTGCTTTTTGCAGGCGTTAAAACCCATGCCGCAAAGTGACCTTGGTGCTAAGTACGGTGCCGCAATTTGCGGCACCGTACTTAGCGCCTTTCCCCATTCCCATTATGCCCTATGGGGCAAAAATGGGAATGAGGAAGGGCAAATGGTGAATGGGGAATTACCGCCCCAGTCACCTTGGAATGGGGCGGTAATTCCGCCATCCACCATGCCGGAGTCCGGCATTGACCATGGTGCTATTAGCACCATGGTCCACCGCCTGACTCGTAATGAGGGCCAATGACTTCCTTGACACACACAACCTTCAGGATGCTCTGAAGTATGGCTTCCACTCTCAGAACTCTAGTGAGTCATCTCTCCTCAATTTCAGTGACTACATCCATTCTGCTCGCCAATGCTAACCATTCATCTATTCTTATTCTCCACCACCTATCTCGACCAGATGATGCCATCAGGACCGTCAACCATCCAGACCTTCTCACAACACTATCTCTCCGATCTCTCCTGGGTATCAGGTACAAGGCCCTCACTTGGTTTGCTTCATATCTCACACCAAATACTTGCAGCCTTACCTCCCCCAGTCACCCCCATACTGTTGGTGTTCCCCAAGGGTCAGTCCTGGGCTCACTTCTCTTCACTCTCTATAAATCTGTTCTTGGCACATTGATCTACTCCAGCGGCTTCTCCTATCAACACTTCACTGAAGACACTCTGACCTCCATCTCCTTTACATCCTTATCTGATGAGCTAGGGAAAAACATGTCTGACTGTCTCTCCACCATGACATACTGGATGGCGCTTCACTAGCTTATCCACAACTCCATTAAGTCTGAAGTGCTCTACTTCCCATCCAAACAAGCTACCTCCACCCTCGACTACTCTTCTCTCCTGACCACCTTCCCTACTCTGCATCTGCTTGCAACCTTGGTGTCATATTCAACCAATTTCACAATTTCTAGCTCTTGTAGGATATATTCTGATACTTCTCTTTTTGCAACAGCTTTTATTCTACGGGATCTTAACTACGCAACTACAGATTTTGTAAAGTTCATTGACCTCTGGGTGCAACGCAATCGGAACCAGACACAATAAATACTGCGGCACACTTTCACAGTTAGGCATTATATAGATATTCAGTTTTATCAGTCAGAAAAACACACTCTGCATCAATGAGCATTTTGCATTGGGTCAGCATGGCAAATCAAATGTAAGTGTTTTCCCTCTAAGCTGACACACCTCAACGGGCACTCTCGGGCTATGCAAGCAATATACAATGGATACAGTTTTAGATCTCAGCTACTCCCCTACCCTTGCGTAATGTTGGGTTAGTAGCAAGATTATGAGATTATGAGGTCAGTGATTCTGAGATGCTGACCCCCTCTGCATGATTGAAGAAACCCCAGCTAATACCTTAGATTCTGGCTACTTTGTTAATCATTTAGTACCAAAATGATTACAAATGTTCTGCCTTCTGTGTTCACTCTGACAACCTGCCAATTAAAAAACCTTGAAGAACGGGCCCTGATTGATTTTTGACCTATTTATACCCACACTGAGCTTTCTGCCGTTCTGAATGATCATCTTGCCCTTGACTCGCCAGGCCCTTCTTGCGCCCAAGTACGATTTTGGATGTTTCTGTGAGGACACTGCCCCAAATTCGAAATACGGCCTTCATTGAACACAATCTGCAGCTACACCGCTCTCCAGCCCAGTCGAGAAACCTCCAGGACAGTCCCTTCCTTTCGGTTAGCTAGCAGATTCTCTAAGTAAAACAATAAATAAAAGTAAAACAATAAATCGGCTATTTCTCCATTCGGTATTTTCATGGACATCCATATTGAAAACTCATTAGAAGAACAGAGCCTCGGGTTATAGTTCAATTTTCTTTGCAATTATAAGGTTCTTCCTTCCTTACACTGAGCCCTCAGAAACAGCAGGTGCCGTCTTGCAGGTACTATTGCAGACATCTGCAACTATAGATCTGCACTACATCAGGTGGAACATTGTGCGGGAGGCTGGTGGAAGAGTTCAAGGCGCACTTCCCTTTGCCGCTATTGCACTACATTCATACTTGAGATGCTCCATTCATATAAGAGAGGAATCCGTGTTTTTAATCAGATTTTGCAGACCTTGTGACAATTTTCAAAAGGAGAAACAGATACGTATTTTTCAATAGCAAGGCCATGTGGCTTTGATAACATTCGTTTAAATTGCTTCTCACTACAGTTCGTTTTATTAATACGTGACTTTGATGGGCAATTTCATAGCCAAAGGGGTGGAAATATATATATATTGTGTTCGCTCCCTATGAAATACAGCCATTCAGGTACAAGCAGAGTGACATACTCTCTCAGGTTCTCTCTCGCTCTGCCCAGTTTACAATACTGTCACTTAATGAATAAGAGGAGACCAAAGTGAAAGGGCCAGCTCTGTTAAAGGCCACTTACATTCGCAAATGAATAACCATGGTCCATGCAGGCACACTCAAGGTCGGTCTGGGCCATGAAATTGTCTAGGGCACCAATGGACAAGTGGCCCACAGTTACTAATGGCCATTCATTCCTTTTGTGCTACTGTTTGGGGAGACTTTTGATATAGTGTGATGCAAATTGTTCATTTTAAAGAATATTTATTCAGCAACACTGGTCAAAACGACTAGCCGCATAGTGAAGTAACTCATCAAACTGACCCAAATTGGCCAAAAAAGTGGCCGACTCCAGCATTTTGTGTTTTCGGTTCGGCATTGGCATATTGCCGTAGGGGCCAGTCCGAGCCTAGGCACACTCTCACATGCATAAGAATGTCCGCTTTGCATTAGGTGCTGATATAAATGCCTATTAATATGGAGCACAGGCACGGTGCCAAACCTAATATGCCATTGTTTAGCTGCCATACACAAGCCAGCTTCAGACACTTTGCTGGGTGCAATGCTATATTTCCATCACATACCCAGGTACTCAAACCTCATGCTAGCATTCATGACCTTTAACAAAGCATTGAAACACCACAGAACTGCAGCTCCCAAAATGCACCGTGGCTCACTCAATGCAAGAGTCTCAACAGGATGAGCAGTCCCTAAATATATCAGTGGCATCACTTTGCACATATGACGGCACAAAAATATATGTCACACATCCACTGCATAACCCACTACAGAGGCCTCAAATGAGGGCATGCGCCAAAATGCAATCTGTATTTCTCGCAGACACTGACCCGCCAAAGTATTGGGTGTCTCAAAGCGTACACTGCCCCTCTCAGGAAAGATGTCACATGTGACTACTAAGGGAAGCAGTCACAGAGTACTACATATACCAGAATGAACCTCACCCCATGTGGTACAGTGCATGTTCTAAGGCTATGTGTCCCACAACTAGCTTCACATATCAATACTGTGAATCGTTGCCTATGTGTTAGCTGTGCAGGCCTCTCCAACCCTACTACTGAACCCGGCCAATCATCTCACCTAGGCCTAAAAAAGAGAGCAGTCTCAGGTTGTTATCTGCAAACTTAAACTAGATGCTTTCAAATGCGTGAATGAGACATGGTAGTGCAGTAGTAAAGTAGTTGGTCGTGCAGGTCACCCTTATGTCCCATTTGAGGACGCATTGCTTTCTTGGACAAATAACGTAATCTCCCACTTCTACTGTTGCTTTGTCAAAATGAGAAATATTTAAAAATGAACTTGATATTTATGTTTATCTTGCATTTGTGGAAGTCTCTTGAGCCTAGTATTTGAGTAATTTGCTTTGTGGAAGACCCTGTTGGCTGTTTCAGTTTCTCAAGTTGCCCAAACGTTATTTTGCCTTTTGCAGCTTTGTTTATAAACCGATCAGACTTTTGAGGCTACAATTACAGAATATAGGTTAAAAGCAGGAAGCTGCTTTCTGAGAAGACTTGACACTGAGTACATTGATATCACTGGACTATGTCTATGACAAGGGCCTGCAACATTTGGCTCAGCAGATGTTTTGGATTACAGCTTCCACCAGCCTTCCCATATGTTCGTGCACACCCAATTCCAACTTTGGGAGCTCAAATCACTTTCCATTTTAGAATAGGCAGTCCTGCAATAATATTGAGAACAATAAACCTGCAAGTCCAACATTAAGACAAAAAACAAGGTTGAACTTTTCAAGTTGGACTTTCAAAAATGTGTGATTTTTTTTTAATAGGGACGCAAATGAGCCTGAGAGATTTTACTTGCGAGCAAAATCATCTAAACATGCACTTCTCATCTCATTTTTTGCAATTCATAAAGAGCTGCTTTGTTCCAATTGCTACACTTTTAGAAGAAATGTTATTTTCAAAGGAGCGTTGGGCAGATTTCAGGTGGATAAGAATTTTAGAAAGAGACAAAGGGCCTCATTACAAGTTGGGCTGTAGCCCTTAAATGCAGTGGTAACGGTATTACCGCCGCATTTAAGGGCTGGCCTTATCACGAGTTGGGCACTAAAGGGGCCGTTTTACCTCCAGCCTTTCTCTGGAGGTGAAAATCCCCTGTTTTCGGCGGTATTACCGCTGGCTGTATAAGTCCGCATAATTAGCGCTGACAATGCCCCATTGAATACAATGGACCAAATGGGGAATGGGGATTTACTGTTAACACCCAACCCGCACCGGTCGGTGCTAAGGCTATTACAGTCGGGCTGTATTACAGCCGGGATAAAGCCCAACTCGTGATGAGGCCCACAGAATGAAACTACCGCCTGAATCTAGTCCACCCTGTCCCCGCAATATCTGCCCCTTAACCCTGTCTCTCCCTGGCACTTGTCCTCCTGGACCACCCTGAGCAATCGCCTACCCCAGTGGGGCCACTGCCTCCTGGCACTTCTGCCTCCCCTTACCTCATCCCAGGCCTTTCTACCTCACCTGCCCCTTTCTCGACTGCACTTATTGTCACTGCACTTGCACGATCTGAATGTCACAAGGCCTAGTAGGACTGTATATGCACCATATAAATGTCCAGTAAATAAAATAAAAATCTATTTATATAGAAGAAGAAGACCTGGCTGAAAGACTGACTAACTCATCAACGCCCAGCTCAAACCGTTCAACCTAGTAACGTGAAATTTGGAAGATAAATTGTTTTCATGACATATGTACTCACTAAGGAAGGATGTTGGGAAATTCCATCCCTAAGGTGGTGAAAGGGCGGGGTGCATTTTTGACTGACTCAACAGTGCCCATCTCAAACCGTTTCACCTAGTAATGTGAAATTTGGAAGGTACGTTGTTTTTATGACGTAGGCACCTCCTAAGGAAGGATTTTCGGAAATTCCGTTCCTAAGGGGGTGAAAAGGCAGGGTGCATTTCTTTCCTGGCATACCAATATCTCAAAAACCAAAGATGTTACATATGTGAAAATTGGTATTAAAATTCTTCTTCAAAAATAGAGAAACACAAGTTTTACCTTTCTCCGAAAATACATTTAAGGGAGTTAGAGGGGGGGTGACATTTATTTTAAGGATACCCGTATATCACAAACCAAAATTGTTAGGAAAGTAAAAATTCACATTTTAAATCTTTATTATAAAGAAAGATTCTGAACTGCTTCTTAAAATTGGTAAAAGAGAGTATCCTGTATTTGAGAGCAAAATTGTCATCCCTTTAAGCCTTCAGTTCCCCTTAAAGGTTTGCTTTGCCATAACCGTCAACAAATCTGAGGGGCAGACTTTAAAGGTAGAAGGGATTGACCTAAAGCAAGGCTACTTCTCACATGGGAAGTTTTACATGGCCTGTTCCAGAGTGAGCTCACATAACTCTCTGGTAATCCTAGCACCTGAAGCGAGAACCACTTATGTAGTTTACAAAGAAGTACTCAGTTTTTTTTATAGGCTCAATCTGATGCGCTCAAGAAACTTGCACAACCTAAACAGTATTTACAAAGCTAAAGACCGCCTTCCCATAGGGACTAACGGCAACGAAAAGTCCACTATTGATTATATCTTTGTCTCCACCCAATTCCTCCAGATGACAACGTCTTTCGAAGTCATTCAAACCAAAGCCAGTGACCAAAATCTTCTGCTGACAACGTGGAAGAACCGCATCAGGACTGAACAAAGATTCAAATATACCTTAGAAGTGAACAAACAACGTAATAGGTTAAAACTGTCTGAAAATAGTATCCAGGAGCTGATGCAGAGATACATGAAGTAAAAAAGCTTTTAAAGGCACTAAACCTATAGACTATGGCCCGTTGTTGATGGCATACCACAAACCTACTAAGGGAAAACTTTTGGTGACCCTCCAAAAAAAATCTACATTTGAAAAGGATGTGGTCCTCAAGCGCAGAGAGCTCAAGAGAAGCAGTGAAAACCTATCGCTCATGGGCTAAAGCGCATTGCTGGCAATTATAGCAACACGATACAGAAGCCATGCTTAAAGTAATCTGCAACAACAATTCCAAAGAATTCTCGTCTCTTTTGGGATCAATGGCTCCAGCAACTAATGACACGGTTTTAAATGGAATTGGGGAAGCAACCTGGGTCAGCCACTTCATTAACCTCTACCAAGCCCCAGAACAATCTGAACGGACTTGTTTAGGAACATGTTGGAGTGCAAATCCTATAGCTGTGAAGCTGACAGAGTCATTGAGCAAAGCCCAACACAGACCACAACCAGACCCAACCAACTGGATCAAATTTGATAATCCTACTGAAATTGTGGACCTCCTTAAAAAGCTGAAAAACTCAAGAGCACCGGGCCCTGATGGCATCACGAACATCGACCTGAAGGCCTACCCCGAGGAATGGGCAGAATTTATGACAGAAGTATTTACAAGATGTGCAGACTCAAAATCAATTCCAATCTCCTGGACTTCTGCCATCTTAGTGCCAATCTTTAAAAAAGGAACCTACAATGACCCGGTCAACCATTGACCGATTGCGCTACTGGATCCGATAGGAAAAATCTTCGGTTCCCAGCTATTAAAACAATTTCAAAGCTGGGCCACAAAAGCGGTGTGCAACAACGAGTTCCAGTCAGGATTTAAAAAGAACACAGGCACAACAATTAACATCTTGCTAATAACTATCCTGAAGAACATAGTTATGGAGGGAGGCCCCAGACTATTCACTACGTTTATAGACTTATCCCAGGCATTTGACCGGGTAGACAGAGATCGCCTCTGGGAGAAACTGTCACGCTGCGACTGCCCGAAAGAAATTCTGGAACCCATCAAAGCACAATATACAAACACCAACGTTACAGTTTGTTTGAGCCAGCAAGGATCCTTTTCGGCCTCGATTCTATCATACCGGGGAGTTAAACAGGGGTGTTCACTGGCCCCAGCTCTGTTCCTCGCGTACATAGGAGACTACAGGCAATCTGAAGACGTTGTTCTATCCTTCCCTCTGAATCTAGTGCAAACAAAAATTAGCAGACTACTTTATGCAGATGACCTAATTCTGTTTGATCAGATTCAAATTGGGATCCAACGTCAAGTCGACAATCTGCGAGTCTATGCAACGGCAAACAACCTTGACATCAACATTGAGAAGACACAAATAATGATCTTTGAAAAAGCACCTAAGAAGATGGAGAAATTTACCTGGGCACTCAACAAAAGGAAAATAGAGAAAGTATCCAACTTCAAATAGCTCGGAGTAATACGGGATTCCACCAAAAAAGATAAAGCAATGCAGTTGAACCTCCTTATGAAGAACCGTAAATTGGCCGCGCAATGCAAGGCCATTGATAGGCGATGTGGCAAATTTTCCACCATCCCTGCCTTAAATTTCTACAAACAAAAATCTGTCCCTACTATCACTTACGGTGCGGAAGCAATGCCAGAGTTACCAAAAGCAATATGGGTAAAGCTAGAAGCACTTTATTGGAGAACAGTTTTGGGCCTACCTAAATCTACACCAGCTGCACTAATAAGACAGGAACTTAGCTTACTTTCTATGAAGGGCACGGTGAATAACAACTCCCTGATGCTCTACAGAAAATGTGTGATGCCAGGCAGCACTTACCTGTACACTTTGATAAATAAAGCTAAGCTATGAGTGACTCCAACTGTGAAATGCTGAAAGGGTGGAAAATTGACAACCAGCTTCTTCTGGAATCAACATTGTGTGTAGAAGACGACTTAATTAGCAACCCGGGCAAAGTCCTGAAGACACTAAAAGAATTGGACTGGATTGAGAAATTAAAAGAGGTAGATGGATGCAAACTTACAACACATCAGCCCCCTTTTTGGAAAAAGCTAAACAATCTGCAAGGATATATCAAGAAATTCCCAAGCAGGCCTGCTCCCAATTTCATCTTAAGAACCAGGCTAAACCTCCTATACACGAACGAGATCCGAAAAATTAGAGGACTTTCAATGACGAACACCTGCAGAATTTGTAAAAACACACAAGAAAAAGAGACTATCCGCCATCTCTTACTATCCTGCCCGGGTACGGAATGGGTGAGGTCCCAATACATCAAGTCCTTTTTCTCTAATCCTCATTTAGCAGACGAAGAAACACAGTGGTCCAGAATGATTAGTGGAGACAAAGCAACGTGGCAAACAGCCACTTTCAAAATTTTACAACACATAACATCAACTCTACAAGAGATCTCAAACTCTGCAACACTGGAAACGCAAGTCGACTTATGAGAATAGATTCTGCTTAGCGGTTTATCTTGTCAGCTTTTCGACTTTTGCCAACGTGGCCGTTGACCATTTAAACGAGATCACGATCAGAAAACTTTGTAAGTTATAAAAATATATTTGTTTGATTAAAAACAACAATAAACATAAAAAATTAAAAAATAAGTAATTTTTATTTTTTTGTCTGTCTCATTGTCTGTTTGCAATTACAACATGAAAATATTTCTTGATGCACAAAAATGGAACAACTATCTTTGTTTTAGTCAATATGGCCCGACTAACATCTGCAATAAACATTGCTTATTCCATTAAGACATCAACCTGTAAATTATATTTCGTACAGTTTGAAGAAAAAAACTCATGTGTCTTTTGAAAACAATTGTACCAAATCCCAAAACCCACGCGAGTTAAACCACAGGCAACAGCTAATGAATATATAATTAAACATAATCTGTGAACGTAACCAGCAGAATTCTGGTATTTAACCAATATAAAATCCATGTATCCGAGCCGGAGTAAATTAAGTGCTGTTGTTCATCTGTCATGGGTTGAAACTGGTATGCCTGTGAATGGAGGATTACATGTGATCTTGCCAGGTTGCTCTAATCCGAGGGTCTGTGACACTTTATGCGTTTTGCCATATACGTCCCATGATCCCTTATCATTCACTTTGCTGCCTTGATCTGGGGGAGATTATAGGAGATTTGAATCTTGGAGGACCACTCCCTCACCAAACAGTGATCCAGGTGGCATCCAATTAATACTGGAAAATGTCAATCTAAAGGCATGCACTCTGAGAAATACTCTATCTGGAACTTTAAGAAACATTCAGTAAATACCTTAAAACTGTGGGTATGGGCAATGATGCATTTAGGATTGCAACACATATTTCTAGTGAAAACATTACACAAAGAGGAGTTTAAGAAAAATAAATACTTTCTGTTTTTTTGTAGAATTTCATGCCAGGTAATTTCAGCACCTAAACAATGCAATTAACATTCTTGTGTGTCTGAATTCTGCTGGATTGGAGGGCTGGCATAGGCCAGCCAGTGAGTGAGTGTGCAAATCTAGGGGAGACCCTAGAGATCAATCTCCACCCGCTACTTAAAGCCACCGCTGACCACTTCTGTTTTAGAAGAGCTTTGAAAACTAACCTATTCTAATTTCCGGCTCCTCCATTGGTTTCTCATCGACTGAGCAGTTCTCCTTCCTAGCGCCATGATGCCTTTGGGTGACCGTGCGCTTTACAAATTGCTTAAAAAAATAAATAAAAAAAAGACCTGGAGCATCATAATACGACGCAGTCCTTTTATATGAGTAAAAGGGTGTGGTGCCTTAGCAGCACAGATAACAGGGAGAGGCAAGATGGCATATTAAGACATTCATTGCTAGAGATTGAGGCAGCCAAGGATCCTCTAGGTAACAATGAAGCAGTGATGAGGTTCAGGCACACAAGAGGCCCACTAGTAAATCATCTGTAATAACAGAGGCTGCTGATCAGAGTAGGGCTTCCATAGCAGTTCCACAGGTCGAACCTCAGCATGGAACCACTGATCAGCCAGCACTGCTCAGCCTTAGATGGTCTGGGTCCACCAATTCATCTGTCAGTAGTACACAGATGACATAGACTAGCCAGAGGGATACTGGTACCGGTAGTTCTCCAAAGACCACTTGGAAAGAGGTTCGATCTGCCATAAGGGTACATCCAGGGTCTGTATCAAATCCTGAAACAGTAGTTTCAGTAAACCTCCAGACAGTGCTGCCCACATGTTACCAAATGTCCACTGATACATTTGTTCACATTCCCTACTTGTATAAATATTGCAGAATGCATTCTGTCTGACATCCAGTTTAGATGCACATGTGGTGGCTAAAAGCTGATTATCTCTTCAGTGAGACAGAAACATACCATCGCGGCTTTCACTCTAAGATTGCCTGACAGATGTTCTATGGTGAATTTGATAAGGTGTTATTTGTAATGCTTGTCTTCAGTTTTGTATGATGTGCTGATGCCTCTTTGAACCGGCCTTCCTTTATGCCTACCAATCAAAACGAAAGTAAATGAAATGTCTGAAGAGATATTGAGGTGCAGCATTAGCTTCTGTAAAGACTGGCGATACCAGTGAATAAGAGATCAGGAATTTATAGGGTGCTTTTTATAGAATGCTATTAGTGTATTTGTATGTATTTGACATTTATGTAGCGCTTTACTCCTAGTGGCTTTTAGAAAAGAAGGTAGTCCTTTGTAGCGCAGTGGGCAATAGAGGATTGTTTCCAGCAGGCATGAAAGAGCAGAGCGGCGCACCATTGTACATACTGGATGATGTCTACTCAGCCGATAAAGCTCATTACCCTTTGCCTCAGTGGCATACCACAAAATATGGAGGCCCCCTACGAGCCATCCTGAAGCAGCCCCTCCTGAAAGGATGGCAACAACACACTGGCTGTGACACACTGCGGGTGGACCTGGACCACGATGCATCCCAAATGTGCATGACGATAGCGCTGCTGCAGGGACACACCATGCCCTGCATTAGGTGAAAGATGGAAGTATGTATTTTAATCAAACCTTAAACCTTTCACCTAGTGTAGAAACCAGGGTGATTTGCCTGGCTCCCGAGTCCTGACATTTACCAGCCAAATCTCTTTGTGGCCAGCCATATTATGCACTGTAATGATACCATCAGAAAGCATGTACATGCTGGGTCTACGAGTGTATGCCAGTATCCCCATAAATTGTGATCTACTGAACTCATGAAAATCATGGCTTTCATGCCAATATGCAACACAAGGTTTGTGATGTTTTTGCACTGTAGTACAATTGACACATGGCATGCACAGATAGAGGAACATCATTCTGATGCCAGATTTTGGTAGGGATTAACACAGAGATGTTTCCTTATGAATGATGATTTAGTGGCTTGATGAAGATCATTGTTTACCATCTGATATGCAAGAGACCGTTTCTACCGTTTTTCAACAGCAAAATGCATGCATATTGAGTTTGTTTGGTTGGATTGGTACGTGGAATGCACTGATAGTGGGACACCTCGATGATGCCTAATCTGGTTGCTGAGAATGTCCACATTATTGATCGTATTGCACATCTGTCTAGTATATTTGAACTCTATGGGGATGAGATTGGCATTTCACTAAACAATACTGGCAAGCAGACGTGTCCTTCATTTTCTACTCTGCACCACTACTTGTCAATTGCACTTACACTACGGCTCCACAATACTAATATATCACCAGCAAAGGGGTAATGTTGCCAGTCTACATGATCCACATAGAAGTTCTGTTACCAATAGTTCCTTTCATTTTCTATCCCACTCAGCGTATCTAGATACCATGGCATTAGAGTAGGTACAGTTTTATTGTGGACACTGGAGAGGAGTCAGCACCTTTGAGCTACACGTCATGATTTTGTAGTACAGTTTAGCTGTTTCGCTTATAATAGGGGCATTCCTTCCACATCAGCATCATATTTTTATATTTACACGCAATTCATGTTACGAATCGTGTCACATGACAGCTCACATTATGGCATGCTGGTAATTTGACCCACCGGCAGCTATGACACGTCTTCTTTAGCCCACAGCATAGTATTTGTTTCACTCAGCAGAGGCTCCACCTGTTTGGATTCGCTCTACTGGGAACATCAGGGAACGTCTTGTTTGGATAATGGAGGTGTTTTATGCATCTTGGATCGTTTGGAATATGTTGTAATGGAACCCTGGGGTGTTTACTGCTGTCCAGGGTTCCTCGTTCTTTTCAGTTGAAGAGGCTTTGTGGCTGGGCAGGCGAGGGGTCAGTTTCCTGAAGAATAAATTTAACTGTTTCACTTACTTGCTGTGGCCTCCCTTGCTTCACTGGCGCCAAGGATGCAGGAAGCAGACCAGCAAACCCAAGCAAGTGTATAACACCCAGCCACCCACAACTACTGGTGTGCCCCACCTGTCTTTGCCAAGACGGCACCTGTGACCCACGTTTTCTCGAGGTGGTGAGGGTGATCCGTGGTGTTGGCCCTAGCCCCCCTGGTAGTATGGAGGGCTGGCATAGAGAGTCCAGAATGGGCCAACGCCCACGCACACGAGAGCACGCGCATATGGCAAAATGCACAACATGAAAGGAAAGGTCAGAAGAAAGGACCCATCAACCTGGACAAGCGTGGCGGACATTTTAAGTTGCTAAACAACTTGCTTTGTTTACTGAGCAATGCTTGCTCGATGTTGATATCAGATGCCACAGTACTAGCGTGATCCACTTGAAAGGATGTTCAGCAGAGTCCCATTAAACATGTGGTGCACACAGGAGTACGCACCCAGAAGCAGCAGCTGCGTGGAGGAACGCTAAAATATATTGTTGGTATTATTCTTTTACTGTGTGAGGGCAAAGCATGGTTTGCACACAGCAGTGCACATTCAGAGAGGTACTGCAAATGATCAGCAAGCAACCCTACAAATAGTTCAAATATTAGACAACCTTTCCCTCACTATGCAGCAGAGCAATGCTCGGCCTCAACCTGCATTTCTGGTATCACCTGGTTAAACTGGTGAACCGTCAATGCTGTGAGACCTCTGGGTAGAAGCCTTCAAGGTCTACTTGAGGGCAGCTGGTGGTGCCAAGTACACTGATGATGAAAAGGAGGCGGCACTTTTGAATGTTTTGCGTACTGAAGGGCTGAGAGTGTTCAGACATTTGCAAGGGGAGGAAGTGTGCATCCCTGGGGGTGGTGAAGGAGAAACTGTGGTAAGTTTGTTTGAGACCACCTTGAAGAAGTTGGAAGGGCTTTTGGGGAAAAGACCCATTGTGGTATTGGAGTGGTATCACTTCTTCTCCAGGGCACAGGGCGAGTTGATTGACTCATACATTACAGCCTTCGCACCCTCATATCAACCAGGTGATAATGAAAACCAGCAACACTAAAGTAAGCGAAAGGGTATGGAGTGACAGGAATCCCCCCCTTGGACAAAGCGATTGAGATGGCAAGGGCCAGTGTAGACTCCCATCCCAGTGAGCAAGATGTCACGGAGAAGGCCGACAGAATGCCTCAAGGGCAGTGTGTACAAGCAGTGTTAGCAACAAAGACAAACTGTGAAGAGGCAAAGGCTAGGGTCGAAAAAGCAGATTACTGTGCAAACAAAAACACGAAACGACCATTTGGCGCCAGAGGGAGACAAAGATGTAGAAGATGTGGGTGCGCAGGTCAATCTAATGGTGCCAAAGAGTGCCCTGCCTGGGGTGTGGAATGCAGGAAGTGCAGTACCAAGGGGCATTATGCAAGGATGTACACGTGGAATAGTGAGAGTGCCAATATGCAAGGAAGCAAGTTGTCAGGGTGGTGGAGACGGAAGGAGGTGCTGACACTGTGGTGGGATATATGAGCAGTGTGGCACGGGAAGAGATTTTATTACATGTTGAAAGGGTGGCCAAGTAAGGGCTGTGGGTCATGTTGACTGTATGTCAAGTCTACACAAGGGAAGAGTATCAACACTCTCCCCAAACCACAGAAGCCAAATGAATTTGACCCTCCCACCGTGGTTGACACAGGCACTTGATTGTCAGGTAGCCATGTGGCAGCCAAACTTCCTAAAATCAGTGCAAACCTTGATAGTTGCAAGCATAAAACATAAGACATGATGAACATGAGGACATGAATGCACTTAGCAAGCAGAATGAGACATACTGGGAGGTTTTCCTTCAATGAATATACAGACACATTGCCCCAAGGACAGGCAGAAAGCAAACATGATAAGCCCTTAATGCAGCTTTCTGAACTTAACATGCATGCTGAGTTCGCCTTGGTACTCACACGTGTTGTAAAGGCACACGTGTCTGAGCCATACCGCCATACTCCTGTCCTCCATCAAACATAATAACCCATAGTAATCCGTGCTCTGTGCCTCCCTGGAGCATATTGGTTTTATATTCACACCACTGTTCTTGAGTAATAAAGAAATATTGCGCCCCTTCACGGAGCATATACAGTTCTCAATCAATAAATCATAGTATCATAGTGAAGCGTGTTCACAGAAACATGAAAGAAACATATCCCTCAATAACTCGGGGGTGGAAATGAAAACCGGTTCAATCAGCCGGACCTTCTACTGCATTATATCAGCACAATAACAGTAGCACACATTACTTAGCTTTTCGTCCGGGTGCCCCACGGGCAGCCTGGACCAGAAGGCCTCCAGCATTTAAGAGCGGAGCACACTGCTCAATCACTGCCATATGGCCCAATGTCCTTCAGCGCCTTCACAGTCCTTCAGTGTGCCGCTCAAACAAGATCCGCTGCATTTCTACCATCACCACCCATGCCTACAAAATAATCTGCAACTGGCACAAGCAGTTGACTGCTAATAAGCCATCCATAATCAGCATCAGCTGCTGTTAGGCAGAATCACCTGCAGTACCCTTGGGGAACACTACAAGCAATTTGGACTACAAGTGTAACCACAATTTCATCTTTGGAACAAGTCTGTACTACACAGTAAAATGGTAGCGATGGCTGAGTAGCCAGACTTATCTCAAGAGTTTAAGTGAGCAGTAGAACAAGTTACACAAAGGAACAACTAATACACTGATTCAAGTAAACACTTACTCAAGGTTTCTTGGTAAAAGAATATACATTATTTTACTCAGTTAGAAAACATTACACTAGCATAAGCAGCTCAATATCACACACTAATACATCACAAAAATCCAACCAGTAAGTAAATGAACAAGTTTAGCTCCAAAATGAAGTGGGAGCAACATGGCACTTCAGATACTTAATAAAGGAGGGAAAAGACAAGGTTATAACAATAGACAGCCCAAATACATTCATAGGCAGGGCAAAGTGTTTAAGTTAAATATAAACAAGAAATTCTTCTGAATAGGCCTCTCCCAAAGTCAATGGTTCAGAGTCTTTTGTATAGGGTACCACAGTTCTGTTAAGTAACGGTTAAGTCTTTGCCACAGATTTTTAAAGGATTTGGCTAGGTGAAAAGTTTTACGAATGTTTAGGGAAGAACAAGCCTTCGCGGTTGAGGAAAATTTCATGCACTTTCTCGATGGCCAAAAAGATTTCCAGACCGCGTTAGCACATTTTTAAATGAAGAAAGCTGTAGCTGAGGCAGTTGTTCCTGGCAGTTTGAGCAGGTCTCGCTGTTCCTGTGCTTCAATCATGGGGACAAGAAAGAGGATATTGGGAGGTTCCTGCACTGCCGAGGGACGAGGCCAAAAGCTGTAGCAAGACGTCGGTTTAAGGTGTGAGTGCCTTAAAGTCCCCTGGTTTCCTTCCCTCTGGCTATCCGTTTTCAACAGCACTCTGAAGAATTTTTGACCAGAATAGGGCAGTGTCCAGGTGGCTTGCGAGTTGATTGTTCCCACCAAACTGAAGGGAAGAAGTTAACCTTGAAGGGCTTCTCAGTCGTCAGAGTATCAGGCAATTCAGACCTGCAGCAGGGCTTCAACTGTTGTCCAGGAGATGCAGCAGTCCCCTTCCTTCCTCTTCTCTTTGGTTCTTTCGTTCCAGTGGTTGACTCTGCTTTGCAAGTCCCAGAGATCTGCTTTTAAACAGTTTTCCCCCCATTCATTCAGCCTGGCTGTCACTCACCCAGCAGGGTGGCTGTACTTGCCGGACAGTCAGCCAGCCAATCACATCAGAGTACATTCAGGTCTCCTAGGAGACTAAGCACTGGGAGTTTCAGGCACCTCCCTCACATCCTGTCCACCCCAGACACTCTGGCACCAGAGGAGGGCTTCAGCACAGAAGCCCAGCAAAGGGCATGAACAAAGGGACCAAACCTGGTTTGGCGCATAGAGTTCCACACAAGAAGGGCTTTTCCTAAAAGAAATGGTGATAAAAAAAGACTGGAGTCTGTTTTTACAGATAAGTCTGGGGTGCCATATTGAAAAACATGGCTACCCCTTATTTTGAGCTACCGTTGTTAGCGGTCGTGAAAAATCACGGTAGTTGATCTAAACCACTGCCACCAGCCATTTAAAATAGGAAAAGGTAACATTTTACTGTTCAATTAGTGTTTTGACTGAGGAGAAGCTAAGCAACCCCTCCAGCACTCTATAGTAAGATAGAGTGTGCTGGATTGGTAAATTTAAAGAGACTAGTAAAGTCAATTTAACTTTACATGTCCTGGGAGACAGTAGTCAGTCTCAGGGAAGTTATTTAAACCTTGCAGAGTCTGAAAGATACCCCTGTGCCACTGCACTGAAGGTGCTGTGTAACACATAGAAAAAGATGATGCCACTGGAGTTACATTAAAAACTCCATAACCAAAGAACACAAAAGTAAAACACACACAAAATACATGGAAGAGTGGGTAAAAAGGCTCACACTCTTCCAAGGTAAAAAAATCAAATCCCAGAAATCCATCAAAGTTGCTGAGGGTCTCAAAAGGTAAGGGAAATTAGCACATTTGGAGAATTCTCCCTAACACTCGTCCCCCACAGAGTAAGGGACAGGAGGATTTAATGCACTCCTGGATAAATCTCCTAACTCCAGTCAGTCAAACATCCTGGAGAGACCATCAGCATTTTGGTGCTGACACCCTGATCTGTGTTCAATGGTAAAATCAAACCCTTGCAGGCTGATTGAGCATCTCAGTAGTTTTGGGTTTTACCTTTTCATTTGCATGAACCATCTCTAGGGTTGGTGGTCAGTTTGAATCACAAAAGTAGATCCATACAAGTATGGTCTAAACTTCTTCAATGACCATACAATAGAAAAGCATTCACACTCAATGGTTGCCCACCTTGTTTCTGGTTCCTTCGGCTTGCTGCTGATGATGCAAATGGGGTGTTCCCTACCTTTCTCATCCAGTTGACTAAGGACTGCACCTATACCTGTATTTGAAGCATCTGTCTGCACAATGAAGGTTTGGTTATAGTCAGGAGCTCTTAGGACTGGAGCTTGGCAAAGGACTTTCTTTAAGCCTTCAAATGATTGAGTGCACTCCTCATTCCACCTGACCTTTTTAGGGAATTTGGGAGAGGAGATCACATTCAAGGGAGAAGCTATGGTCCCATAGTTCTCAATGAAGTACCTATAGTACTCAGTGAGGCCTAGGAGGGTTCTCACTTGGGTCTGAGTAGTGGGGGTGGCCCAGTTTTGTACAGCTTGTACTTTGCTAGGCAGTGGCCTGATTTCACCTCCTCCTACCTCATGTCCAAGATAGACCACTTTAGTCTGACCAATTAGATATTTACTAGCCTTTATTGTCAGATGGGCATGCCCAAGAGCCTGCAAAACTTATCCTAAATGGTCAACATTTTCTTTCCAAGTAGGGCTGAACACTGCAATGTCATCCAAGTATGCCATGCAGAAGTCCTTCATTCAATTCAGAACTTGATTAACCATCCTTTGGAGTGTAGCAGGTGCATTCTTTAGTCCAAAAGGAATTACCTTAACTTGGTAGAGGCCTGCTGGGGTGGAGAATGCAGTTTTCTCCTTGGCATGGTCTTTCAGTGCTATTTGCCAATAGCCTGAAGTGAGATCAAATGTACTGAGTATCTTGGCTGAACCAAGTTTATCCACCAGTTCATCTGTCCTTGGTAAAGGGTGGGCATTTGTCTTGGTGACTGAATTAAGAGCTATATAGGCCACACAGAATCTCAACTCCTTGGATCCTGTCTTTGCTACTAGAACAACAGGACTAGACCATGAACTGGTAGAGGGCTCTATTACCCCGAGATCAAGCATCTGGATGACCTCCTCCTTCATGTGGGATCTTACATGATCTGACACCCTGTAAGCTCTGTTTTTGACAGGTAAACAGTCACCAGTTTGAATTTCATGCTGGCCCCAAGGGGTCAAGCCTGGTAATAGTGAAAACAGGGAGGCAAACTGATTTAACAGAAACGTGCAGTCCTCCTGCTGTTCAGGTGTCAAATTAGAAGATAGACTAACTCCTTCTATTTTCTCATCTAAAGGCTGGCCTCTGAGTAGGTCAGGTAGAGGTTCACTCTCCTCCTCCTCTTCGGCTGAAGCTAGAAGCAAAGCTCCCGCTTCTGGTCTTAAGACATAGGTCTTTAAACGGTTGGTGTGAAAGACTCTGGGAGCATCCTTAGGATTGCCTAAGTCCACCAGATAGTTGACCTCTCCAAGTTTTCCCACAACCTTGAAGGGTCCTATCCACTTGTCCTGTAAGGCCCTCTGCCTTGTGGGTACCATAACTAGAACTTGCTGGTCTTGAGTAAACTTAACCATGTTGGCCTTCTGGTCATGCCAATGTTTGATCAGATGCTTCTGCCATCATGTGTGACATTATCCACTGGAGCCTATCACAGTCAGTGACTCTCACTGGCTTGGGGGAAGGAGCACTTTCCAACCCCTCCTCAATTAGGGCCAAAGGCCCCTATCTGGATGGCCATAAAGAGGTTCAAAGGGACTAAATCCTACTCCCGCTTGAGGGACTTCTCTATATGTATAGAGAAGGCATGGCAGTAGAAGGTCCCACTTTCTTCTAAGGGGTTCCTCTAAAGCACCTATTATGCTCTTCATTGTGCGGTTGAACCCCTCTACCAATCCATTTGTCTGAGGATGGAAGGCAGTTGAGAATGTGTAAGTTACTCCACAGTTTTTCCACATGGCCTGCATGTAGTGGGACATAAAATTGGATCCCCTGTCAGAGATAACTTCCTTAGGAAAACCTACTCTGGTAAAAATACCAAGTAGGGCCTTAGCAATAGCCGGAGCTGTAACAGTTCTCATAGGTATAGCTTCAGGATACCTAGTAGCATGGTCTACTACAACCAGGATAAACCTGTTACCTGACGGAGTTGGAGGGTATAAGGGACCAACCAACAATGTTGATTTCTACCCTCTAAAAAGGAACTCCCACCACTGGGAGAGGCACCAAGGGTGCCACATGCTTGACTCCACTCTTGCCAGAGGTTTGGCAAGTGTGACAGCTCCTACAGAACGTATCTACATCAGACCCCAGCTTAGGCCAGTAGAAATATAAAGAGAGCCTTTCCTTGGTCTTCTTAAAACTTAAGTGACTAGACAAAGGTATCTCATGGGATAACTGTTACAACTGGAGTCTGCTTTCAAGAGGCACTACATGTCATCTGTAGTCCCCTGGGATAAACTCAGTCGGTTCACTGTAGAAGAGGACATCTTCCCAGAATAACCTATGCTTCCCTGGCACTTGCACATCCAGCTGGGAAGCTGCTATTTGGCAAAGACCTTCAAGAGTAGGACCTCTGCTGAAGTCTGCCCTACAGGGTCAACCGTCTGTCAGTAAAGACTGCAGCTCTGGATGGTTTGCAGGATCCATATCTCCAACAGGAGCAAGGTCCTTTTCCAGCTCTGATTCCTCAGCAGCTGATTCAACCACACAAGGTTGTTCCACACACTCAGTCTCAGCTGGTGGAGGGATCACAGGTGTGATCTTGGACAGTCCTCTCAGGGATGTCCTGGTTGGTAGCACAGGCATCCTGGCTGGCTTCTTCCTGGAGGTTTTAGCTTGCCCCTTTTCCTCCTTCTTCTTTGAAATTGCAGTCAGCAAGTCCTGTGGACTGGGAGTTATAGTTTCCTCTATAATCTCCTCTGGAGAGCCTCTTAAGGTACTCTCTCTGGCCTTCCTAGTCTGCTCCTGTTTCCTTTTTCTGTGAGGCCTGTGGCTGCTTGGTACAACTCCAAAAGTGTTTAAGTCATTCCCCAACAGGATTCTCCCAGGTACTTCACTCTGCACACTTACAGGTATCCTGACAGTCATATCATTACCCTGGATGAGAGCTGGTAACTGTGGACGCATTTGGACAGGGCCTCCAGCAAGCTTAGTTAGGAATTTGGGTGCCTTAGCAACATTATCTTCCTTGAAAAATGATTCATCAATTACAGTTATGCTGGTCCAAGTGTCTCGAATGGCAGGGGTCTCCTAACCATTGACAAGAACACTGTCTTTGTAATACTCTTTAGTATTGTCTGGAATAGAATTGTACACATCTAAATTCTGTTGTTCCCACAGAGCCATGGATACTAAAGAAACACTGGCTGAGACTTTCATGGGTTCCTCAGCCAGTAAGTGAAAGTTTCCACTTGCCATTGGTACTTCATCCACTGGGGAGAAGGCTAAGGAGACAGCGTGGACCCCTGAAGGTTAACCCTTACATCTGGGATTCCCTTTCACATGTTCAGTTGACCCACAAGCATAACATTGACCAAAATGTTTTTATGAATGGGGGTTTATAGAGAAGGACAAGCTCTTGGATTGGTGAAAGATTTCAAACACTTTCACCGCGGTCGGACGGAACGAACAACCGGGTTTTAACAGTACCTTAAATAAAGAAGAAGGCTGTAGCTGAGGCAGGCATTCCTGGCAGGTCCTGCAGGCTCACAGTTCCTGAAGCGACTGTCAGACTGACACGAAGTAGGAAGACTGGAGGGTCCTGCACTGCCCATTGAAGAAACCAGCAGCAGAGCAAAGCAACAAATAAAAGGTGTGCTCCTTAAAACCCAAACAGGGTCTGGTCCTCTTGTCTATCCGGTTCACTGCAGCTGTGCACAGAAAATTCGACCAGGGGAGGGAGGCCTTGCTTGGTGTTTGGTGAACTGGTTGGTCCCACCAGCTCAAGGGAAGAAGATTCCTTGCAGATCATCTCTGTCATCGAAGTTTGGAGATTCGGACCCACAGCAGGACTTCACCGGGAGGTTGAGTCATGGTAGTGGTCCTTCTCTACTCTTTTAAGTAACTTTTTTTCCGACCAACTTCGTTTTGATCTCTTGGAAAAGACTTAACCGCAAACTACTCGGAACTGTGTGATCCTCTACAAAGACTCTGAACCATTAACATTGGCCTAGGCCTATTGATTTGAATCCTCATTGTAGCAGCCTTTTCTAGAATGTCCTGCCTACTTACTTGTTGGTGATGCTTAATTTTGTATAACCTTGTCTTTGCCTCCCTTTGAAATTGCTGGAGTGCCATTTTGTTCACACTTCATTTTAGCTTAACTTGTCCAGAATTTCATCAGGTGTTGTGTAGCATATTGAGAGTGTGATTTTTCTGCTACTTTACTTAGTGAATTGTTTTACAAATGTGTTAGGCAGAATTATATGCAGTAACCTTTAGGAACACAACACACAATTAAGACTACAAGCGAAAGTACAAGTTCACCTTTGGTACAAGCCTGTACTACACAGTAAAAGTGGTAACGATGGCTGAGCAGCCAGGCTTATCTCAAGACCAAGTGAGCAGTATCAATAGTTACACAAAGGACAGCAATTACTATGATTCAAACAAACACTGACTCAAGGTTTCTGAGTAAAAGAATATACATTTATTTACACATCAGTTGTATAACATTTCACTAAAGTAAAGCAGTTTAAAAATCACACTCTTAATACACCACACCACTCCCAATAGGTTCCAGACAAGTTAAGCTCACAAATGAAGTGGGAGCAAAATTACACTCCAGAAATTTAAAAGGGAGAGAAAGACAAAGTTAGGCAGAAATTGAACAGCACCAACAGGTAAGTAAGCAGGGCAATCTAGAAAGAGCAACTACAGTGATGGAATCAAATCAAAAAGGCTTAGGGCCAAAGTCAATAGGACAAAAATATTTTGCTCAAGATCACACAGCTCAGGGTAGTTTGTGGTTAAGTCTATGCCAAGATTTCCGGACGAAGTTGGTCGGCAGACACGTGAGTTTAAAGATTGGAGAAGGACAAGCCCTCGGATTGGAGAAAGATTTCACACACTTTCACTGTAGCTGAACGGAATGAACAACCAGATTTGCACAGTACCTTTAAATGGAGAAGAAGCTGTATCTGAGGCGGACGTTCGTGGCAATTCCTGCAGGCTCATGGTTCCAGATGCGAGTGTCGGTCTGACAAGAAGTAGGAAGACTGGAGGGTCCTGTGCTGCCCAGGGAAGAAACCAGCAGCAGAGCAAAGCAACAAATAAAAGGTGCACTCCTTAAAACCCAAGCAGGGTCGGATCTTCCTGGCTATCCGGCCCACTGTAGCTCTGTACAGCAAATTCGACGAGAGGAGGGAGTCCTGGCTTGTAGTTTGGGCAAACTGGTTAGTCCCACCAGCTTAGGGGAAGAAGATTCCTGGAGGATCTTCTCTGTCGTTGGAGTTCGAGGATTCAGACCTACAGCAGGGCTTCACTGGGTGGTTCAGTCGTGATAGGGGTCCTCTTCCGTCAGTTCCTCATTGTTTTATTTTTCGTTCCAGTGGCTACTCTGCCTTTCTAGACCCAAAGACCTGCTTTTTATGCAGTTTCCCCCATTCACACAGCCTGGCTGTCAATCACACAGCAGAGTGGCTGTCCTGGCAGGACAGTCACCACAGCCAATCATACAGAGTGTGACATGGGTCTCCAAGGAGACTCTGTGCAGGGAGTCCTAAACCCCTCCCTCACATCCTGTCCACCCAGACATACAGGCACCTAAGGAGGGCTTCTGCGTAGAAGCCCGCAAAAAGATGGTGAACAAAGGAACCAAACCTGGTTTGGCGCACAGAGTAAAACAAGAGAAAGACATTTTCAAAAAGAAATGGCGCATAAACCCAGCTGGAACCGAAATAAAACATATATGGTCTAGCGGGTTTAAGTTTGAGGCTTCCAAGATTGCCTAAAACAATACCAAGGTGTTTTAAGATACTCGTGTTAGGAATAATAGGGTAGTTACCACTGCCACCAGCCAAGTCTTGATGAAAAGGGAGAGAAACAACGCTGCAAGGGAAACAGACAAAAAGGGATAAGTATTAACCCTTTCCAGTACTCCATGTAAGATAGGGTGTACTGGGTCTGTGGTTCTACAGAGGCTAATAAAGTTAATGGCAACTTTATATGTTCTGGGAGACAGTAGTCAGTCCCAGAAAATTGAGTCTGAGTTGGGAAGTCTAAAAGACAACCCTGTGTCACTGCACTGAAGGTGCTGTGTAACACACAGTAAAAAGATGATGCCTGTGGAGTAGGTGAGACTCCACAGTCTATGAACACAAATATGTTAAGCACACACAGCAAAACACATGTAAGAGTGGCAAAAAAGGCTCACACTCTTACCAGGTGAAAAAAATAAATCCTAGAAATCCAGCAACGCTGCTGAGGGACTCAATAGGTAAGGGAAATTAGCCATTCTGGAGAATTCTCCCTAACAAACTGATGTGTAAATAAATGTATGTTCTTTTACTCAGAAACCTTGAGTCAGTGGTTATTTGAACCCTAGTATTTGCTGTCCTTTGTTACTATTGATACTGCTCACTTTACTCTTGAGATAAGTCTTGCTGCTCAGCCATCAGTACCACTTTATTGTGTAATACAGGCTCGTACCAAAGGTGAATATGTACTTGCACTTGTAGCCTTAATTGTATGTGGTTTTCCCAAAGTGTACTGCATATGATTCTGCCTAACACTGGTGTATAGTTGTGAGGATAAAGTATAGTAATTGTACTTAGAGTGCTGCTATTGCATTGGATCAACTAACCACAAGGTTAAGCATCACTAAAAAGCACATTTTAATCATGTCTGATATGGACAGCTACAGTCAGGAGACCCACCTTAGTTACACTGTGGATTATCTGAAAAAGTTGTGTAGAGAAAGGAATCTCACTGTGAAAGGCAATAAAGTCAGAATTAATTGAAAGGTTGTTATATAAACAAAGTCTGGCCAGTGGGTCTGAAATACCTGCCCCCCCAGCAAATGTGGAAAATGATGAGGATGATCATGTGTCTATTATTATGGATGAGTTAGATGAGGCAGATGTGTCCCACAATGTAGCCCTTACTGCTCCTCTACCTGCTCGGCAAACTCAACCTTTGTCCACTGGCACCCCATCAGGTCTTACACTCAGTCCTGAATTCATTGCTCTAGAAAATATGAGGCTTGAATTGGAATTTAAACATATTAATGCTCAAACTGAACAAAAGCATCAAGAAATGAAACTCAGAAAAATGGAGCTGAATCATGCCCTAGAAATGAAAAAGTTGTCTATTGAAAATGCTTCTCTCCCAGAGTCTTCTATGTCTTCCAGTCCTAAGAGACCCTGTATACCTAAAGAAATTGTTGTTATCTATGAGGCTAAGCTTGATGTTTGGGATTGGTTGGCAATGTTTGAATATAACCATGGGATTCAAGACATTATAGGAAATCAGTTGCTTCCTTGGCTCTTCTCTAGACTACCCACTGTTGCATCTGATGTTGTGATGGAGTTGGGGGCAGTGGATAGGATGGATTATGAGTGTGTGAAGCTAGCTTTAATTGCTAGATTTGAGGAAACCCCTTCCCAGTACCTTAAGAGGTTTACGACCCCCAAAAAGCATGATGGTACTCCTTGGGCTACCTGGGTATGTGAATGTTTGAAAAGCTTGGATGGTTGGGTTAAGGGTTACAGAGTAAACACTTATGAAGTTATGACACCTGCTCTCCTGGGCTCAGACAGCACTTGGAAGTTCCAAGGAGATAGATCCAAAGAAGTTAGCTAAGGCTGCTGACTTGTGGGTTGCCAACAGAGCTACTCACAAGGATTCCGGGGCAACTCAGAAGAAGGATGAGGGAAAGCAGCCAAAGAAAAATAACGCAGAGAATTCCAATACCTCCAATCCAAAAGAGGGCCCCAAACAGCAACATAAGGGTAAACCAGAAGGGAAACCAAATCAGGCTAGTGCACCATCTGGACCCAAACCAGATGGAGGTCAGAACGAACCCCCGTTCATCAAAACATTTGGGAAATGTTATGTTTGTGGGTCAACTGACCATGTGAAAGGGGATCCCAGATGTTAGGGTAAACCTTCAGGGGTCCACACTGTCTCCTTGGCCTTCTCCCCAGAGGAAGAAGTACCTATGGCAAGTGGAAACTTTCATCTACTGGCTGATGAACCCATAAGAGTCTCAGCCAGTGTTTCTTTAGTACCCCTGGGATTGTGGGAACAACAGAATTTAGATGTCTATAATTCCATCCCAGATAACACTAAAGAATATTATAAAGATAGTGTTCTTGTGAATGGCCAGGAGACCCCTGCCATCAGAGACACTGGGACCAGCATAACTGTGGTTGATTTAACATTTTTTTAAGGTGGAGGATGTTGCTAAGGCACCCACATGCCTAACCAAGTTAGCTGGAGGCCCTGTGCAAATGCTTCCCCACTTACCAGCTCTCATCCAGTGTAATGATTTGACTGTCAAAATACCTATTAATGTGCAGAGTGAAGGGCTTGGGAGAATCCTGTTGGGTAATGACCTGAAAACTCTTGGAGTTGTGTCTAGTACCCCCAGGCCTCCCAGTTAAAGGAAACAGGAGCTCACTAGGCCTGCAAGGGAGAGGACCTTGAGAGGCTCTCCAGGTGAAGAGATATAGGAAACTATAACCACCACCCCACAGGAGATGCTCACTGCTATTTCAGGAAAGAAAGAGGCAAAGGGGAAACCCAAGACCTCCAAGAAGAAAGCAGATAGCACCTGTGTGCTACCGAGAAGGACATCCCCAAGATTGTCCAAAGTCATACCTGTGACTCCTCCATCCACTGAGGCTGAGTGTGAGGTACAACCTTGTGTGGTTGATCCAGTTTCTCAAGAGTCAGATCTGGAGGAAGACATACCTTTAGTTGGAGATCTTTGACCCTGTTGACCATCCTGAGCTGCCGTCTTTACTGGTATAAGGTGGACCCAACAGGGCAGACTTCAGCAGAGGACAAAGAGAGTGTCCTACTCTTGAAGGTCTTCGCCTACAGGCAGCTTCTGAGCTCGATGGGCAAGAGCCTGGGAAGCATAGGTTGCACTGGGAAGATGGCCTCTTCTACAGTGAACCGACTGAGTCTATCCTTGGGGACTGCAAAAGACTTGTAGTGCCTCTAGAAAACAGACTCCAGTTCCTACAGTTGGACCATGAGATACCTTTGGCTGGTCATTTGAGTTTCAAAAAGATCAAGGAAAGGCTCTCTTTATACTTCTACTGGCCTAAAATGGGTTCAGAAGTTAACAAATTCTGCAGGAGCTGTCACACTTGCCAAACCTCTGGCAAGAGTGGAGCCAAGAATGTGGCACCCTTGATGCCTCTCCCAGTGGTGGGAGTACCTTTTGAGATGGTGGGCATCGACATTGTTGGTCCCCTTGCCCCTCCCACATCTTCAGGAAACAGGTTTATCCTGGTTGTAGTAGTATATTTTACTAGATATCCTGAAGCAATTGTGGTCTCGGTTACCAACCCAACCTTGGGAAGCCCAATTGGAGCCAACAACAAAATAAAGCAACACTTGTATGGGAGGTCCTACCTTATCTTCACAAGGACCTTTCTGGGAGAAGTACACTGTAGAGATGCACTGGACGCTGAAGTGTTGAAGATTCCCCCTGAAACCACTTGCGTGGCCCAGCAAAATAAATGCTATTCCACAGAGGAGGTTCCAGGGAAACCCTTGTGGGGGGAAAAAACACTGTGCTGAGCTGCTAGGGAGCGTGGGTCGGTGCCCTCCTTCCCCCGGAATTGAGTGTTGACACCTTGATTTCCGGTTCTCCAGAAGTTGTTAATTCCTCGGGTCTGCCCAGCTGTGGGTGTAGTAAATAGCAATAATTATCCTCAAAAGAGCTGATAGTATTTTACAAGAAAGAAGGGGGATCTTAAAGAGTATAATACGTCCTTACCCAATGTGAAAAAATGATGTGCTTAATAAATGAAGAGGAGGAGATCCGAGCCCTCCAAACCTTGCAGTGCTGAAAGAGCTACCGTGAGAATGACCACAAGGGAAGGTTTGAATAATTTCTGCAGACTATGTTAAAATGAAACCCAATAAAGAAATACCATAGAGGTTTCCTAACCTCAACAAAATGAGAGCTTATAGAGCTTCACACCGACAGGGAGAAAAGGATTTTGGGAATGGCAGTTCCTGCGATCTAAGGAGTTGACAATCCTCCTCCTATGAACGCTGTTTCCTGAATGGAAAAGACAAAGTCTGTCATGCATCTAAACCCAGCTAGTCACAAGTGAAATAAATCAAGGAAGGATCCAAAGCCTACCATTAAACTGACAAAAAGGACTTGAAAACGGAATCAGCTGTGTGGCTGGAAACAAATGAATGCAGGCGAGGAAGACACCATCAATAGAAGCGCTGGTTCCTTCTAAAACAACAGAGGAAACGAAAACAGCTAGATCAGCACGATAAGGATCAAAAGAGGAATGGAAATGTTAAAGTAATAATAAAGTAAGTTCCCTGAAGCGAACTCACGGAGCGTCTGCTAATCTCTGGTAGAGTAGCTACGTGACGTGTTATAAATCTTAATTTCTTTTAAAGTGTTCACTCCTACAGAGGTGGGTGTCAGATCAAATGTCGCTCTCCGGAAGCAACGTTACTTCTGTTGGGGTTGTGGTTGAATCTAGAATGCTGCTGCGTCCTACCTGCTTCGCCATATTGATATGGGTATCTGTATCCAAACAGTACACAACACACAGTGTAATGGATGAAACCATTACAGCAATACCTATGAGGACTGTTACGGCTCAGGCTGTGGCTAAGGCTCTACTTGGTATTTTTCCTACAGTAGGGTATCCTAAGGAAGTGATATCTGACAGGGGACCCAATTTTATGTCCTATTACATGCAAGCCATGTGGAAAAACTGTGGTGTCACTTACAAGTTCTCTACAGCCTAACATCCACAGACAAATAGACTGGTAGAAAGGTTTAACCGTACTATGAAGAGCATGATAGGTGCTTTAGAGGCACCCCTTAAAAGAAAGTGGGACCTTCTACTTCCATGCCTTCACTTTGCTTATATGAAAGTCCCTCAGGAGGGTGATGGTTACAGTACCTTTGAACTTTTCTATGGCCATCCAGTCAGAGGTCCATTGATCCTGATTAAGGAGGGGCTGGAGAGTGCTCCTTCCCCCAAGCCAGTCAGAGTGACTGACTATGTGAAAGGTCTCTGGAGGAGATTGTCACACATGATGGCAGAAGCTAGTGATAACTTAAAAGCAGGTCAGGTTCTGGTCAAACATTGGCATGACCAGAAGGCCAGCATGGTTGAGTTTACTCAAGACCAGCTTGTACTCGTTATGGTGCCAACAAGGCAGAGGGCCTTGCAGGACAAATGGATAGGACCCTTTAAGTTTGTGGGCAAACTTGGAGAAGTGAACTATTTAGTGGATTTAGGCAGACCTAAGGAGGCTCCCAGAGTCTTTCACACCAACCGTTTGAAGGCATATGTCTCGAGACCAGAAGTGGGAGCTTTGCTTCTAGTTTCAGCTCAAAAGGAGGAGGAGAGTGAACCTCTATCTGACCTACTCAGAGGCCAACCTTTGGATGAGAACATAGAAGGAGTCAAAATCTCTTCTAATCTGATATCTGAACAACAGGAGCAAAGCAAGGTTCTGTTAAATCAGTTTGCCTCCCTGCTTTTCACTTTCACCAGGCTTGACCCCTTAGGACCAGCATGATATTCTCACTGGTGAATGTTTACCTGTGAAAAGCAGAGGTTACAGAATGTCCGAACATGTGAGATCCCACATCAAAGAAGAGGTCAACAAGTTGCTTGATCTCGGGGTCATAGAGCGATCTACAAGTCCATGGTCTAGTCCAGTTGTTCTAGTACCAAAGGCAGGATCCTAGGAGTTAAGATTATGTGTGCACTATAGAGCTCTAAATGCAGTCACTACGAATAATGCCCATCCTTTTCCAAAGACAGATGAACTGGTGGATAGACTTGGTGCAGCCAAGTACTTCAGTACATTTGATCTGACGTCAGGCTATTGGCAAATAGCCGTGGCAGACCAGACCAAGGAGAAAACTGCATTCTCAACCCCAGTAGGCCTCTAACAGTTCAAGGCTATGCCTTTTGGATTAAGGAATGCAACTGCTACATTCCAAAGTATGGTCAATCAAGTTCTGAATGGGATGGAGGACTTTTGCATGGCATACCTGGTTGACATTGCAGTCTTCAGCCCTACTTGGAAAGAACATGTTGATCACTTTGGATATGTTTTGCAGGCTCTTGAGCAGGCCCATCTGACCATAAAGGCAAGCAAATGTCAAATTGGTCAGAGCAAAGTGGTCTACCTTGGTCCTGAGGTAGGGGGAGGTGAAATAAGACCATTGCCTAGCAAAGTACAAGCTGTACGAAACAGAGCCACCCCTACTACTCAAATCCAAGTGAGAGCCTTCCTAGGTCTCACCGGGTACTACAGGAATTTCATTGAGAACCATACCTTCTACTTTGAATGTAATCTCCTCTCCAAAATTCCCTAAAAATGTTAGATGGAATGAGGAGTGCACTCAAGCCTTGAAGAAAGCCCTTTGTCAAGCTCCAGTCCTAAGAGCTCCTGATTGCCACCAACCCTTTATTGTGCAGACAGATGCATCCAATACAGGTATACGTGCAGTCCTTAGTCAACTGGATGAGAAAGGTAGGGAACACCCCATTTGCTTCATCAGTAGGAAACTGAAGGATCCAGAAACAAGGTGGTCAACCATAGAGCTTGAGTGTTTTGCCATTGTGTGGTCTCTGAAGAAGTTTAGACCATACTTGTATGGATCTACTTTTGTGATTCAGACAGACCACCAACCCTTGAGATGGTTAATGCAAATGAAAGGGGAGAACCCAAAACTTCTAAGATGGTCAATCTGCCTGCAAGGGTTTGATTTCACCATTGAGCATAGGTCAGGATGTCACCACCAAAATGCTGATGGTCGCTCTAGGATGTTTATACCCGACTAGAGTGAAGAGATTCATCCAGGAGTGGATTAAATCCTCCTGTCCCTTAGTTTGAGGGAGTGGGGGGCAAGTGTTAGGGAGAATTTTCCAGAATGGGTAATTTCCCTTACCTACTGAGTCCCTTAGCAGCTTTGCTGGATTTCTAGGATTTATTTTTTCACCTGGTAAGAGTATGAGCCTTTTTTCCCACTCTTACATGCATCTTGCTGTGTGTGTTTAAAATGTTTGTGTTCATGGACTGTGGAGCTTCACCTAGTCCATAGGCGTCATCTTTTTACTGTGTGTTACACAGCACCCTCAGAGCAATGACACAGTGTTGTCTTTTTCAGACTTCCCACTTCAAATTCCATTTTCTGGGACTGACTACTGTCTCCCAGAACATGTAAAGTTGCCATTGACTTTATTAGTCTTTTTAAATTCACAGACCCAGTACAAACTATCTTATATAGAGTACTGGAAAGGGTTAATAGGTATCCCTATTTCTCTGTCTCTTATGGAACATTATTTTGTTCCCCTTTCTTTAAGATTTGCCTGGTGGCAGTGGTATCTACCAAATTTGTTACCTACCGCGGTTTATTTAAATAGGCTTGGTACTGTTTTAGGGTAAGTTAGTAGCCTCAAACTTAAATCCACTGGACCCCATTTACTTTTATTTGGTTCCGGCTGGGTTTATTCGCCATTTCTTTTTGTTAAGGTCTTTCTCATGTTTTACTCTGCGTGCCAAACCAGGTTTAGTTCCTTTGTTCGCCGTGCTTTGGTAGGCTTCTGCATATAAGCCCTCCTTAGGGGCCTGAATGTCTGAGGGGGACAGGATGTGAGGGAGGGGTTTGAGACTCCCTGCACAGGGTCTCCTTGGAGACCCATGTCACACTCTGTATGATTGGCTGTGCTGACTGTCCCACCAGGACAGCCACTCTTCTGTGTGATTGACAGCCAGGCTGTGTGAATGGGGGTAAACTGCATAAAAAGCAGGTCTCTGGGACTAGGAAGGCAGAGTCGCCACTGTATCGAGAGAACCGAAGAGAAGCTGAAAAGAAGAGGACCACTACCACGAAGTAATCTCCCGGTGAAGCCCTGCTGTGGGTCCGAATCTCCAAACTTCGACGACAGAGAAGATCTGCAAGGAATCTTCTTCCCTTGAGCTGTTGGGATCAACAAGTTCGCCAAACACCAAGCAAGGCCTCCCTCCCCTGGTCAAATTTGCTGTGCACAGCTGCAGTGAACTGGATAGCCTGGAGGACCGGACCCTGTTTGGGTTTTAAGGAGCGCACCTTTTATTTGTTGCTTTGCTCTGCTTCCGGTTTCTTCCCCGGGCAGTGCAGGACCTTCCAGACTTCCTACTTCGTGTCAGTCTGACATTCGCTTCAGGAACCGTGAGCCTGGCAGGCTTGTACCAAAGGTGAATTTGTACTTGCACTTGTAGTCTTAATTGTGTGTGGTGCTCCCAAAGGGTACTGCATATGATTCTGCCTAACAACAACCAATCCAAAATATCAAGCTTAACCTCATACATACTTACTGCATCTTAAGGCATGTGAGGCCTCTTAGAACTGGAAGACCTGGAGGACCCTGGGAGAAAACCAGTTTCAAGAGACATCTTTTTCATTTCAAGTACATGATTCAATTCCATTTCTCTGAGTTTAAGCTCTTGATGCTTGGTTTCAGTTTGAGCTTGGATTCTTTTAAATTCTAACTCCAGTCTAATTTTTTCAAGTGAGACAAATTCAGGACATAGGTTTGTACCTGATGGGGCCCTTGTGGTCAAAGGTTAAGGCCTATGAGCAGGTAGAGGTAAAACAGGGCCTACATTCTGAGACTCTTCTGCCTCATCTAACTCATCCATAATATTAGAGCAGGGCTCTGACATATTATCATCCTCATTAACATTGTCCACATTTGCTGTAGATGTGGGGGTTTCAGACCCACTCCTCAGACGTTGGTATTATAACAACCTTTCTATAAAACTCCTTTTACAGTGAGATTCCTAGCTTAACACATGTATCTCAATTGATCAACAGTTAAAGTCACTAGGGTCTCTTGTCTGTAGCTTTCCATATCAGTCATGATAAAACAAGGGCTTTACAAGTGTTGCTTTGCCTTGGGAGGATTATTTGAACAAAAGTAAAAGTAGCACTCTAAATGTAACAAGTATACTTTATCCCACCGCTGTACTCCAGTGTTAGGCAGAATCACCTGCAGTACCCTTGGGGAACACTATAGACAATTAGGACTACAAGTGCAAGCGCAATTTCAACTTTGGTACAAGCCTGTACTACACAGTCAAGTGGTAGCCATGGCTGAGCAGCCAGACTTATCTCAAGAGTTTAAGTGAGCAGTAAAACAAGCTACACAAAGGACCAACCAATACAGTGATTCGAGTAAACACATAGTCAAGGTTTCTTGGTAAAGGAATATACATTTCTTTACTCAGTCAGTTAGAAAACATTACACTAGCATAAGCAGGCCAATATCACACACTAATGCACCACAAAATCCAACCGGTAAGTAAACAACAAGTTTAGCTCCAAAATGAAGTGGGAGCAATATGGCACTTCAGATACTTAATAAAGGAGGGAAAAGACAAGGTTATACGAATAGACAGCCCAAATACATTCATAGGCAGGCCAAAAGGCTTCAGTTAAATACAACCAGCAATTCTTCTCAAACGTCCTGGCCCAAAGTCAATGGTTCAGAGTCTTTTGTATAGGATAGCACAGTTCTTGTAAGTAACGGTTAAGTGTTTGCCACAGATTTTTAAAGGATTTGGCTAGGCGAAAAAAGTTTGACGAATGTTTAGGGAAGAACAAGCCTTCGTAGTTGAGGAAAGTTTCACACACTTTCTGATGGCCGAGTAGATTTCCGGACCGCGTTAGCAAGTGCCTTTTTTTAAATGAAGAAAGCTTTAGCTGAGGCAGTTGTTCCTGCCAGTCTCACTGTTCCTGTGCTTCAGTCCTGGGGACAAAAGGGAGGATGTCAGGAGGTTCCTGCACTGCCCAGGGAAGAGGCCAGAAGCTGTAGCAAGACGTTGGTTTAAGGTGTGAGTGCCTTAAAGTCCCCCTGGTTTCTTTCCCTCTGGCTATCTGGTTTTCAAGAGCACTCTGAAGAAATTCGACGAGAATAGGACGGTGCCCAGGTGGCGTGCGAGTTGGGTGTTCCCACCAAACACAAGGGAAGAAGTTAACCTTGAAGGGCTTCTTTGTCGTCAGAGTTTCAGGATATTCGAACCTGAAGCAGGGCTCCATCGGTCGTCCAGGAGTTGCAGCAGTCCTCTTCCTTCCTCTCCTCTTCGGTTCTTTCGTTCCAGTGGTCGACTCTGCTTTCCAAGTCCCAGAGACCTGCCTTTAAACAGTTTCCCCCCCTCTTCATTCAGGCTGGCTGTCACTCACCCAGCAGGGTGGCTGTCCTTGCCTGACAGTCAGCCAGCCAATCACATCACAGCACATTCTTGTCTCCTAGGAGACTAAGCACTGGGAGTTTCAGGCACCTCCCTCACATCCTGTCCACCCCAGACACTCTGGCACCAGAGGAGTGCTTCAGCACAGGAGCCCACCAAAGGGCACGAACAAAGGGACCAAACTTGTTTTGGTGCACAGCTTACACACAAGAAGGGATTTTCCTAAAAGAAATGGCAAAAATAGATGACTGGAGTCTGTTTTTACAGATAGGTCTGGGGCGCCATATTGAAAAATATGTCTACCCCTGATTTTGAGCTACCATTGTTAGCGGTCAAGAAAAATCACGGTAGTTGATCTAAACCACTGGCACCAGCCATTTAAAATAGGAAAAGGTAACATTTTACTGTTACATGAGTGTTTTGACTCAGGGGAAGCTAAGCAACCGTTCCAGCACTCTATAGTAAGATAGGGTGTGCTGGGTCAGTAAATTTAAAGAGACTAGTAAAGTCAATTTAACTGTACATGCCCTAGGAGACAGTAGTCAGTCTCAGGGAAGGTATTTAAACGTGGGTGAGTCTGAAAGACACCCCTTTGCCACTGCATTGAAGGTGCTGTGTGACACATAGAAAAAGATGATGCCACTGAAGTTACTTTAAAAACTCCATAACCAGAGAACACAAAAGTAAAACACACACAAAATACATGGAAGAGTGGGAAAAAAGGCTCACTCTCTTCCCAGGTAGTAAATCAAATCCCAGAAATCCAGAAAAGTTGCTGGGGGTCTCAAAAGGTAAGGGAAATTAACACAATTGGAGGATTCTCCCTAACAGCTGCGTATATGCGTGAACAGGCACAACTACAGAGAAAGCCCAGTTATCCTGGGAAATATAGTTCTAGGTGAATATAGTTATACAGCCTTTCCTTTGCCCCTAGGTTTTCTTCCACACTTCACAAGACCTTGGGCCTCATTACACGGAAGGCGGTGAGCCATGGCGCTATTAGCGCCATGGCTCATGCCGGTAAAATACTGGCACCGCCTTGGCGGAAAGGGGATTTACCGCCTCATTCCAAGGTTGGAGGGGGGGTAAATCCCCCTTCCGCCATTGCCCTTCCCCATTCCCATTTCTGCCCCATAGGGCTCTATGGGAATGGGGAAGGCGCTAATTACGGCACCGCAATTTTGCGGTGCCGTAATTAGCTCCGAGGTCCCTTAGCGGGTTGGTTTTTAACGCCTGCAAAAAGCAGGCGTTAAAGCACCAACCCGCTAAGGGACCTCGTAGTAAGGCGGTAATGGTTAACGGTCACCGTTACCATTAACGGTGGCCGTTAACCATTACCGCCTTACGTGTAATGAGGCCCCTTGTCTCCACCAGCCCCCAACCCTGACACTGTAAATGGGGTGCAAATGGAAATGTTAGTAGATCCTGTATCCCCATATACTATGATCTCGTAAATCCCTGCTATCAATCCCAGTGCCTATGGACAACTACCAATAAAGGTTCTGGAATATGAGTGGGCATGAATAGAGTTCAAAGGGTGCTGTACGGAAGGGAAGTTGTATTTGGCGCACATGGGTGAGAGCATCCTAGGATGGGATGAGCAAGCTGCTTTGGAGATAGATATACACCCTGGTAAGTCTGTTCCTGTTTTGTTTGTGGAGTACAGGAAACAATTGCTAAATTATTATTATTATTATTATTATTATTATTATTATTATTATTATTATTATTATTATTATTATTATTATTATTATTATTATTATTAAATGCATCCAGAGGGTGGGGTGTCAGCAGATTATTTGAGGAACAACTATCCCACTGTGTTTCGGGCAAGTTGGGTATGTTGCATGGTTTTTCTCATACGATGATACTGAAGGGAGTGGTAGTGCCTAAGGCCCATAAAGTGAACAATTTACTGGTGTTGGCCAGAGAAAGGCTGAAGTGCAGACTTTCTCAGCTGATGGAGGCAGGGATAAAAGAGGAGATTGAGTCCTCGGAGTGGTTTTTCCTGGTGGTTTTAGCACGCAAGCAGGATGGGGGCCTTAGGATGTGCATTGATATCAGGGAGCTTAACAAGCATATGGGTGGACCAACACCCTTTGCTTAATATAAACAAACTTTTGCCAACCATAGGACAAGCTGCATGGTTTTCCACTTTTAACTTGTCCTCTGCATACTATCAAATAAACTTGCACAAAGATTCTCGTCCTCGCCCATCGTTTATCATGCCATTTGTGGTGCACAGATTTTGCCAGATTCCATTTGGTTTGATGCCTGTGTCAGTTGAGATGCAAGCATTGTTTGTGGAAGTCCGTGGAGTAAGCTACTTCCAAGACGATATACTAGTGATGGGGAAGGATCAGAGAGAACATGATGAGAGGGTGTTTCGGGTAATGCAGTCTCTGAAGAAAAGTGGCTTATCTTTGAAATTGGGAAAGTGGCAGATGGGTGTTCCTAGTGTTACCTGCGTAGGACATACACTGGATGTGAATGGCATATAACCGAGGGAAGGTTTGGTTAAAGTGATGAGGGAGGCAACACCGCCAGTGAACAAGGACCAGCTTAGGTTGCTCCTGGGAATGACTGAGTGCTATGTCAAATGAATTCCATCCTATACAGAAACAAAATGTGTGCATGCAGGCATTATTGAAGAAAAATGTCAAGCTTGAGTGAACTGAGCATTGTCAAAAAAATCTGTTCAATTGAAGAAGGATGTAGATATGGCTCCATCATTGAGTTCATTTGATTAGAGGTGTAAGGCTGTGCTTGCTTTAGATGCAAGCGATGTTGGTTTAGGAGCGGTGTTGGAACAGTGGCAGGGTGGCAGATTCAGACTGATTGCTTTTGTGTGTATAGTTCTCAGAGATACAGAGAGGCATTATGCAGTAATGGAGAGGGAGGCATTAGCGGCTTCTTGGGCATCTAGACATTGCAGGACATTTCGTACGTGATTTGGATGGATCACAAACCTCTCACGTATGTATTGACTACTAAATGAATGAGGTCTGCGTCCCCCAGGATAGGAAAGTGGATGGTTGATCTGCAAGAGTTTAATTTCAAAGTGTAATATATTGTTGGTTCGAGGAAAGTGGTGGCGGACTGGTTGTACCGGTTGCCCGGGGTCAGTCTAAGTGTGGAGACGGGGTGCGAGATGAGTACCCAAGTTGTCTGCCTTCTTCCTGCAGTTGACAAAAGTGAGTGGGAAAGAGAGTATGCAGATGAAGTGGAATTTGCCTAGATCAGGGATTGTCTGCATGTCAGGTGGGAGAACGTAAATGTCAAAGAGGAAGGGAGGGCCTATATGAAAATGTTGAGTGAGTTGGCAGAGGGTTTGTGGGGCATCACAAGAGGAAATAGGTTGATGTCGCCTCTCAGATTGAGGCCCATGATTATTGAGTTGGTGCAAAAAGGCCATTTGGGTACGTCTTTGACCAAAAGGCACTCAAGAGTCGTACTGGCGGCTGGGAATGGAGGAGGAAGTGGAGGTTGTTGTAAGGGAGTGTGTGGTATGTTCCATGAGTGATAAAAACAAGGCATTGCATCCACAGCCTATGTATCCTGTTGAGATTCCGGGTGAAGTGTGGTCAAAATTGGAAGTGGAAAATATGGGTCCCAGAGATGGTCTCGGAGAATGATTGAGATTTGTGGTAGTTCTTGTGGATTACACATCATGGTGGGTGGAGGTATTGGAAACTGTGAGTACGGAGACAATTATTGAGTTTATGAGTACGGTGTTTCACAGGGAGGGTGTGCCAGTTGGTATTATCACAGAAAACAGAGTTCATTTTGTTGTGCTCCGCATGCAGTAGTTTTTGAGGAACCTGGGCATCAGGTATCACAAGACATCCTTATACATTCCGCTGGCCAATGGTTTGGTTGTGAGAAATGAATAGGTTTGTGAAAGGAGTTATTCAATTGGCTATTGCAAATGCTTTGGGGTGGGGTTTGGTAGTGTTGGAAGCATTGGCAGCCTATAGATGAACGCCATCATCTTTCACAGGTCGCTCACCATTTCGACTGAGAGGCAGGAATGCTGGTGCAAGGTTGAAGACAGCTGCTGTTGAGAGCGTAGTTCTCACCAAAGTGAATATGTCAGAAGTGTTGGAGAGAGTGCGTGACCGGCAGGAGAGCGTTAGGTTGCACAAGTGGGAAGGAAATCGGTAGGTGTGAAGGTGTGTGATTGTGTGCCCATAAAGAATCCAAGGTTTGTACCCAAAGGTGGAAGTGTGTACATGTCACTGCAGATGGGTGAGCAGGTTGGTGCTGGGTATGTTGTTCTGGATGATGGGTCTTGGTGCAACAAGAGGAGAATTGTGGTGGAAGGAGGTGCACCTAGAGTGTTGGTTTCACTTTGAGGCCTAGTTCAAGTACCAGGTAGAGCGGGTTTGCAGCTGTATAGGTGTGTGAACGAGCATGCAGGGAGGTGGTTGTGGTGGCTTGGGCAGAGCACGAGAACCGAGGAGGTGGATAAGAGGACAGTCAGGTTCTGAGAATCAGCTTGCCTCCAGTCACATTGAGGGACTATGTTTGGTGGGGTGTAGGAAAGTGATGTTGAAATGTTTTTTTATTGCACCTCATGGTTGTATGGCATCTGTGCATATTGCCGTTTTCCCATTGTTTCATGCTGGAAATTGCTAAGACTTTCTTTCACTCCTGTTCCTCATTGCACCCCCTTGCAAAGGGGCGTAGGGGACACATACAATCTGGGGGGGGAGAGGGGACACCTTGGGGAATTTGCTTTTTTTTATTTATTGTGTTTTAGTCAAAGAACTCGACTTTTCACAAAATTAAAATAGCAGTGCGTATTAAATTACATATATCATCACTGTATAAAACAAGAGAAAATTAAGAAAAAGAAAAGTAGTTCAGAGTATAAAATCCTTTTATTTGGCTGGAAAACCTTAACTAACTTGGAATGCCCTGTTAAAGAGTGAGATGTTCATGCAGTCCCACTTCAAACAAGTTATAAGAGGAAGCCCTTTCGTGCCAGAATCGTGTAATCCTTTGCACTGTCTCCAGCTTGTCTCAGTTGTTTCCTAATGCCTGCTCTACTTAGCTGATGTGCATTTTGCTGGAAAAACGACGGACGTAGTATTATTTTGAAGCACCGTGCAGGATCATGAAAACGGTGCTCTGTGCTCATTTATCTTCCACAATTCTAGAGAGTGCAACGTTACGTTTGGAGGTTTGCCTGAAATCATGGTATGTACTGCTGTCCGCCTGCGGCCTGACCGCCCTCCATGTGTTTTATCATATGCACTGCCAAGAAATGATCTGGTGCCAGATTATAACCTTTGCTCTTGTGCAAAAAAATAGAACAAAGTAACATAGAACTAATTTTTGAAGTATACAAAACATGACATGGTGCAAACAGGTTTAGCATTAATCCCTATTATGTAAAACAATTGTTCACTGGTGTTAAAATGAAAGAACATTTATTGTTTTAGATATTTGCTATCTAACTTCGAATGTAGTATACACGTTTATGTCATGTAACAAACTAGTGCACACATCAGTCGGATTCTTTTTGTCCTAATGTAAAGTACTTTTCTTTTTACATAATATGTATTGTGACAAAACTTGTCTGCTCCATTCCGTATTAAGCATTTGCCCAGTTTTTAGAAATGGTGGAGATGTTAGATTCTGTAGCCCCAGGTAAACATGGTACGTACTACATCTCCACGAAACCCGGAAAGAAAAGACCCTGCTAAAAGAATAACAAAATATAATCACGAATCTGGCCTAAAGAAACCACATCAAATATGAAAGTTACAATGACAAACAATTATAGCTCTTTTTTATATGTAAGTGGGTTTTGAACCTGGTTGGTCAGTTTGGTGTTCTTCCATAGACAAATTCCTTAACCTGGATATTATATTGTGCAGGAAACGACAACCGTGCATTTAGAGTCACATTACAGCCAGTGTGTACAATTCATTGCTGACTGGTTCACAGTTACAGGGGGAAATTATCTGTGAATTAAATGCAAACACAGGTGTCACGCTCCATCAGTCGGAGTGAACACCGAACAAATGCATGGCCCTGCAGCATGACATAAACCATTTTGCAAATATAGGATGGCATGTGAGAGGAGAAAGGGAAGGTGGTAAGGAGAGGAAGCAAAAAGTGGGAGAAGAATGGTGATAGAGTGGCGTGGCCCCCAAAAGATGATGTTGGTGACTCTGAGAAGGAGAGGCCAGAAGTGATACTCTGCACGAGATGAGAATCACTGAAAAGTGGAAGTGGGGCAGGAGAATGGTAAATAAAGAGTATGATGAGGATTGAGGAATGCTTTTTGATGCAACATTTTCAACTTGAAAATGAAACAAATGATATGCAAACCGTATAAAGGAAGGCATCAAAACTCTGAGGAAAGGGCAGGAAAGGGCAGGGAGAGGAGAAAAAAGGTTAACAGTGAGATATAAGAGAAGGCTACCCTAGCTCCTACACCACCTCCAACCAGCTGCCCCCAATGCTGCCTAGAAGTGTCTCCAGTGCCCATGCCACTGACGACTGAAGCACGTGGTGTGCGCAGTCCATGCAGTACACAAAGGAAAATGCTCCCCAAGTCCACACCAGACTTCAGTGGGGCTGGCTGCCACCATCAAGCAGCCAAGGGCTTCTGTCAAAAGTTTAAGCCTCATACCTACTCTCACTGGTAGAGTTTCCTCAGATGACCACCGGAGTCAAACTTGCCTCACGCCTCCTTCTGAGATGCTGTGCACCTTTTCCAGCCTTCAGCTTGATAGTCGGTACCTTCACTCAATACTGCCAGTGTTGCCTGTTACATTTCAGGGCAGTTTGCCACTGTGTGAGACTGAGACTTCATGTTTGATGTGGACCCGTCTCAAGAGGGCCTGAAAATGACAATGTTCACAGTATTTGGTTGAAATGGCTGCAGCTAACACCAGAAAGAATGTTCTAGTAACCTTGTCTCTGTAAACATCTGCTTTTGGTTAAGTTTTGAAGTGTGGGTCATTAGCAATTCAAATGGCAATTTGCTCTTCAAAGCCCCCATTTAATTATCTGTTTGTACCTATGCCTAAGTAAACTGAATCACAAAGTAAACCTATTTCTTAACGATTTAAAACATGGACTGGTTAATTTCTGCTTCTTTGACGAGCATAAAGCATGTTTTGTGTAAATTAAACGTTTTGCACATTATGCATATCTGCAAGATACATGTCTGTGCCAAACAATTCTTTCAGGTAAGTGACTTCATCACACAGTCCCTTCTAGGTTGTATCTATGTCTTGAAGGCAGCGCAACCTATAGGGCAGCTTGCATTGTGGTACCCGAAGTCTTCCATGTATAGTGCAGAGGTGCTGAATGACATGTGCTCCACATGCCAGAGCCTACAAAACATGATGTGAGAGCTGTTCCTAATTAGCAGCGTTATTGGTTGCGAGAGTTTTCCTATTAACCAGTTTGGTGCTTTCAGAGTACTGCAGTGCAGCAGAAGAGACATTTACTTGTGCCACTGTGCTCCTCAGATGGTGCCAGTGGCACATGTTTGTAGACATTGGTGTAACACAAAATGTGGGGGCCCCCCTGCGAACCATGCTGAGGGCCCCCCCCAACTCAGCAACAAATCACGGGTCATGCCACACTCTGTGCCGTCCTAGATGATCACGCTGGCACAATAGGTATGAATGTGCTGCTGAAGGACTATGCCACACACTGTACTAGAATATGTGTTTTGATGCAATATACAGCACACTTTCTGAGAAAAAGTGGCTAAAAAGCCAGAGTGTTTGCAATTGTTTTGTAGGGTAACACCAATCCAATACATACAAGTCACCAACAGTGCACAGGAACATTAATGCTTTGCTATTAAAAATTCCATGCCACATTGAAAACATGTCCCACTGGCTGCACAATGTAGACCAGTGTAGACACAAAACATTACAGTAAAGCATGCCAGGCCACATTTAGACATAACTAGTCTGGTTGCACCAAAATACCAGACGAACCAATAACGCTCATCAAGAAGAGAGCACACATTCAAGCCCGGGTCTCTGCAGCCTCTACCAACATGGCCGAACACTTTAAAATCTGCAAGGATCTGGTCAATCCTATTGCGGTCTCTACCTCTCCTGTTCCCTCTCAGGCCCACTGTATGGCTCTGGCCTCTCACTTCTCCGATTAAACTCAGGACATCCTGTCCTCTATCTCCTCTTCCTCTCCCTCTCCCTCTTCCTCTCTCGGCCCCCCTTTGGCCATCTCTACCTCTCTCCTCCTTTCTCCTCTTTCTCGCTGACAACACCTGACAAGGTTTCTAGACAAGTTCGATCTATGAAAGTGTTGTCCAAGCAGGTGCTCCCCTGCTCCTCCAGAACCATCAAGGACCATATTGACACCCTCGCTCTAGACTTGGCTGAGTTCTGTAATCACTCTTTCGCCACTGGAATGTTCCCCTCTCTCCTTAAACACTCCCTTGTGCACCCACTCCTCAAGAAGCTGTCTGCCGATCCTACCTGCCCGGCAAGCTATTGCACAATCTTCATCACCCCTTTCCTGGGCATACTCTTGGAAAAGCTGGCCATCTCCCAGTTTACTCACCATACTGAATCTGTTGGTTGCCACCATGACCATCAGTCTGGCTTTAGAGCTGCCAGAGGCACGGAAATTGCTCTGCTGAACACCTGTGAAGATCGGCTCTCTAACCTTGATTCCAGCATTCCTTCTCTCCTAATCCTCCTTGAACTTTCCTCTACTTTCAGCACAGTCAACCACACCATCCTGATCAATTGACAATGTGAGAACCTCGGCATCATGGATCAGGCCCTGAATTGGCTGACCTCCTTCCTCTTGGACTGCCCCTACAAGGTACAACTGGGTCCCTTTCTCTGCGCCAACTCTCTCTCTCTACTTGTGGCGTTCCCCAGGGCTCTATCCTCTCACCATGGTTTTTCCACCTCTACTTGGCCAATCTGATCTCTACCATCTCCTCTAACTTTCAGTGTTATGCAGATGATACTCAGCTTTCCTTCGGGATCCTCTCCTCTCTCGCGCATTCCTGACTGACTATTTGCAATTCAGGATAGGTGCGCCTCCAACGATCTCTGCCTTAATGCCAGTAAGACAGAGATCCTTCTCATTGGGACTCCTGCCCCTTTTTTCCCTCTCTCACTCTGGCCACCCACCTTGGGCCTTCTTCCTCACCTTCCTCTGAGGCAAAAATAGTGGTGGCATCTTCGACTCTCTTTCTCTCTTTACATCTCGGACGTCGCCAAGAAGTCCCACTACCAGCTGCTCCTCCTCAAAGGGACTGTTCCCTTTCCCCAGAAGCTCATTGTCTCCAGAACCCTGTTTCTCTCTAGGCTGGGCTACTGTAACAACCTCTTCCTCAATCTGCCTTCCTCTTCTCTCCGCCCTCTGCAACTAATCCAGAACAGGACTGCAAGACTTATCCTTGGCCTCAAGCCCAGGGATAGTATCTCTCCAGTCCTGAAATCTCTCCACTGGCTCCGGGTGGCTTCAAGGATCAAGTTCAAGACCCTTTGCATTGTCCACAAGGCCTTTTGGTGTCGGGGCCCATACTACATCCAACGCTCTCTTCCAAAATACCTTCCTTCTCGAGCCCTTCCCCCACCTACCTCTAACTCTCTAAGGGTTAGACACTTCTCAAGGCAGAAAGTGGGGGTAGATCTCTCTCCTCTGCAGGTGCCTCCCTCTGAAATGGCCTCCCTGCCCCTCTCAAACTTGAGCAGACCTACTCTCCCTCCGCTGCTGACCTACCTGTCTGCTGTACCGACTGGTTGCTTGGCTACCCTCATAGTCTCACTGGGTACAGGCTCTTTCTTGATCAGTCACCCACACTTAGGGGATGTAACTGTAACCCTACAGTCCCTTGTTCTCCTTACACTACCCAGAACCACGCTGCCCTGGATGCACTTACTCAGAGCAATTCTCCCCTCCCTTTCCCCTTGCATTTCTCGTTCTCGCACTTGCATGATCTGAATGACACAAGGTCTAGTAAGAACGTTTGTCTTGTCCTCCCAATATCTTTGCTCCCTTGTCTTGTCGCGCCTCGAAACACTTGTGTACAGGCGTGTTATAAATGACTTATACACAGATGCCCAGAAACAATATAAAATGCGGTAGTAAGAAGCGGCTAGACTGAGAGCACCAAAATGCAAGTCTAGCTAGGTAAATATACTTAGCAGGACTGCTTTCACAGAAATGCACAGTTAAAAAAAAGTCATACCAAACTGAGGAATGGCTAGACTGGCTGCAGCAAAATGCCTCTCTAGCCACTCATACCACATATCGTGCCTGCTTAGCCTGGACATGGACAACCATTATGATTTATCGCACAATCCCACCCGCACACATCCCCTCTCCCTCCCACCCCCTACCCCAACCTCCAAAATCAGCTCCTTGGCCCAGAATTACCTTCGTGTCCCTCTTCCTTGTCCCAAAGCTTACGTATGAGGCTCCTTGCCTCATAGGTAAGTGTTGGGTGAGGAAGAGTGGGACTAGGAGTAATGAATATTACAGGTAGTTAAGTCAGGCATTACCTCCATGTACCTTTACCTCATCCCAGTACTGCCTCATACACAAGTACAGGGACGAGGAAGAATAGGGCTAGGAGTAATGATGATTACCAATAAGTAATCAAGGCATTAAACACAAGTAGTGGAGTAACACCATTGAGTTTACTGGGCTTCAGAACTCCCCACCTCCCCTGAAATGTTGGCCTATGTTGACTCATCCTGGCTGACCTTCAGAGCAGTTGCCGGAACAGAACAGGACAAAGATGTTAAACGGCACCTGGGTTTCACTGTTAAATGTAATTACTAACGTAAAGCATTTCACTGTTAGTACCTGCATTTTTACCGCACCATGGCCCACAGGCATCAGGGCGCAAAACATACAAACATAAAAAGTTTAAAGTCTAGTGGGTCAGTTTATTCAAACAGAGAGGTTTTCAGATTTTTTCTGAAAACAGCATAATTTACCTCTGCTCGCATAGATGCATAGATTGCGTCTCCTTGTTTAGTACTTGCATGCAAGGGCAGTGATTGGAAGGGTAGAGAGGGAACAAGGGACCGCTCATTCCCACAGCAGTCCATAGGTGGCTGCTTCTAACATTGAAGCTGCACTAGAATAGTCTCATTAAAATGCGTAAAGAAGTTAGATACCCTCACACAAATAAGTTTGCCCCCCAATGCCTGTGAAGTTAGCGCCTCTCCCAACATTTGAAGGATTAGCCCCCAAAATGTAGGTTTTGTTGCGCCCCTGAACACAAGCACACACACCATTCACCATATATACACATGCACACCTAGCCATCCATACATTTAAGTGTGCACCCGTTTACAATACAGGCACACCCAAGCAGCCACCCGTACATTTATGTGTGCATCCTTTAGAGGTACACACACCCAGGCAACTACCCATAAATTTAAGTGTGCACCCTTTCACCATGCACTCACACAGGCAGCCACCTAAACATTTAAGTGTTGATCCTTTCACCAAACACGCGCACACCCAGCCACCCATACATTTGTGTGCACCTTTTCACCATACACTCACACAAGCAGCCGCCTACACATTTAAGCGTACACCCTTTCAAAATACACTTACACACGCACCGGTCATGGGGTTGAGGGGAGCCCTATTACTTCAAAAAGAAATCGCTCTGACTTCATAAAGAAATTGTTTCCCTTAAGGACCGAACCATAACGGAAGTAATGTCTGTATGAAGACAGAGTGACTTCAAAAATAAATTATTTCTTTTTAAAGTCATAGGGCTTCCCACACCCCATGGCATGGAGGCCTCCAGCCTGTGGTCTTCCATGTCATGAGGCGGGGGGAGCCTTTGGACTTCAAAAAGAAAGTTTAATGTTGTAGTCTCTCTGCCTTCATAAAGAAATAATTTCTGTAACAGAAATAATTTCTTTATGAAGGCAGAGTGAATTAAAAAAGAAACATTTAAAAAAGAAACGTGGAAAAATATTTTTTTTTCTTTTTTTTCTCCAAGTGGGGGCCTGTAGGGTATTTTGTGGAGATTTGGGGCCTGACGGTATTTTATTACCGCCGAAAAATAACTTAGCAATAATCACTCTTTGTATTCAGATTTGGCCATGTGCAACAATAATACAATGGACATGCATTATTTCAGCACCCAGACCTGCATATTTGGTATACGTGGGTGGTAGGCGCGGTTGGTGGTATTTTGGTGAGCATAATTCCCTTGTTTTATTTGTGGCCCCAATGTCCAGAATCCCTTATCTTTGCTTAGATTTTTCGTGTGATCACTAGAGAGACCTCAGACCTACATTTTAGGAATACCACATTTTTCAGTGATAGTGTTGGTGTGCCACCATGGGCGAACTCACTGACTTATTTACGACAGAGAGCTATATATGGTAGTCTTGTGGTAATTTCCACTACCTTATATACGGTAGGGAGCTATGTTCAGAGAGTCTCTCTTCCCGTTGGCTCATGTACCTCCAACAAGCTATGCTACAGTCACTCACAATTATTCATACTGATTCTGACATGCACACATCTGTCTTAAAATGACCATTGCACTGTTTAAAAATCTCCCCACATCATCGGCATTGTAATGGTAAATAGTAAATACACCACCCGTCTGTTTTCAAATATTTTTCTGTATTATAAAAGTTGCATTTAAACACGATCTCATTCTTTACAGAAATAAATAAAATGGTACAGTAAAAGCATTGTCTATGACACACTGCAAAGAGAGTGGCGGAGAACAGAACTCAAATTGCAACATTGGTATTTGATTAAGACACGCACAGGAATCCCCTTTCCTACACTGACTGCATATTTTCGTGCACACACGGCTCCCATGCTTATGTAATTACCTTATCTGTTCAGAGTTTTCTTCAGCTGTTCTCCTTCGGAATGTGGTTCCCTTGAAGATTAACCCCAGTAAAAGGATCGCCTTTCCTTTTCAAACCGGGGTCATTGCCTGGAATTCTTAGCTTTTGCAGATAGGAATGCCTCCAACCAGGAAAAGATCTTCCTCCCAGCTCTGCCAAATCTTGACTGTAGCAGGACGCAGGAATCTGCATTCAGTCAGGAGTCCCACAGCCAGGTCTTCTCCCCAGTAGTGCAGAAAAATGTCTGTCTGTCTTTTTCCCCGATACTGCCCACTAAAACTTTCATCTCAGCCCTCACTATGACGTGTCCCAATGAAATCCCTCATCTCTCATCCTCCTACTCTCAACAATAGCTTCGCTTATACATTTGCAATTGTTGCAAATCTGACTTCCTTCTTCCTGCAGTTACTGTGGACAAAAACACGGAGAAGCAGGCAGAGAAGAGAAGAAAAAAAAATCTGCACACACATTTAAATGGCTTTCAGAGTATGCCTAATTCTGCAGTGGAGAACACATTTTATTAGTGGGTTATGTTAAATAAGGTTTTATTAGTCAGGTTAATGGTTAATAGGTTAGCTGTTAATTTTCAAATGTGTCTCTCGCACCATAGGCATTTCAGGTGAAAAATAGTGTGCATTTTTAAATGAGCACGTGTGCTTTTAACTGTAAAAATAGACTTGCATCTTATATGTTAAAATCGTTTTTGACTGAATGGCCTGTCTTTCCTTGTTAATCTGGTAACACATATAGCAATGCACCGCACCCTTGTGGTGGTGCTGCGAAAAAAAATTGCTACCTGTGCAGTAGTGCTGTACTCTGTGCTGTTTGCTACCTGTGTAGTAGTGCTGTACTCTGTGCTGTTTGCTACCTGTGTAGTAGTGCTGTACTCTGTACTGTAACACGCCAAATATCCTTACAGGCCCCTCCCAGGACATGGGCTAGTGGGGTATGTGGAGGCCCCTGTTACGCCAGTGTTTGTAGATCAATGCCTCTGGCGCTTTATACATTAATTACATAAAATGTATTAATTACATTTAAAAAATCACAGACATATTCTGGGGGGTCTGGGGTGTATTGACCCACTCCGCTATGCTATGCGGCATCACCCTGCCAGTTATTGGGAAAGAAACAGCAACAATGGCGGCAAAACCCTTGTGCGCGCCAAAAACCTACAAAAACCTACAAAAACTGTTTTCCTCAGCACACAAAAAGAGGGATGCACAACCTGCCACCCATGCTGCATCCTACAGAAATGTGCCAGTTGGTCGCATGACCAGCAAAAGGAGTGTACACAGAAAAGCAGCACTTTGCAAATGAAACCCAAAAATGTGCCTACAAATGACATTTGTTTTGTTCCCAAAACTCCAAATGCCTATAACACAACACTTTTCAACATTCACAATCTTGCCTGGTGCTAAAAGTCATGTATCTAATGAAGCATTGTAAACATACAAAGTCCTGATATGAAGAGCAAAACATGTCAGTTTTCAGACAATCCAGTTTTCTGAAAACTGACAGCCATGCCAAAATCTCGGTGCAGTACCCTGGGTCGCCTGAATGACAGCTGTCAGAGGAAAACTGAGGAAGCTTCAATTTGACCTAAAACTAAAAGTCTGCTGAATTAGCAAACCTACCAAAACTGCATTAATCCGTAGATAAGTGCACACCCTCCTATTGTTGATTCATGCAGTTCATCCGTAAAAACGCCACATAATACCTTCCAAAGTAATAACCCTATTTAAGAGGTACATGTTCTAGGCACAAGACAGCCTGTCAGAATTCATTTATTTAGTTCATATAATCATGAAAAACATTTACAAAAGAACACATAAAATACATTAATAACACATCTATTAAAAACCAATTGTCAAAGCACACATTTTATCACACCAACAAAAAGAAAACTCACATCTCACATATCATTCCTCAAATATCCTTTCATCCCCATACATACAAAACACCACTCATACTTGTGCAAAAAACACAATCCTGATAATTCTGTTCTGTGACTCAGAACATCCCGTCTATTTGGGTTAATAACTTAATTGCTCAAAGTGCCTAGTTAACAATATTTTAAAAGTAAAAAACAGGGCAGATGTTCCAAAGTGGTTGCTCTTGAACACATATCGATTACCACATTTTGTCTATGTAGACCCAAGTTAGAGCCAACTCTGGGAGGAGTGGGCTCTAGGGTGTAGTCAGTTAGCAAACCTGCACAGGATTGTTGCCAAAAAGGAATACAAATTGTAGTTGTGTTTTTGATTCCACAGATTTTAAGGCCAAGAAAGAAATGTATTTGTATGTGATGCAACAGATGTGGTTTTTGCTAAATGTATAAGTTAATTAGTTTGGCTGAAGCTGCAAACCTGGAATAGCAGGTTTTTCTCACAGAAGGAAGGCCTTCCCTCAGCAGAAACTCATGGGGAGGTGTTAGTTACAGGGAACCTGGTCTACAGAGGGCAAAGGAACAATGACCATCCTCCAACCCAGGACATTGAAGGTGTGAAAGGCCGTAAAACTGCTGCAGCACAGGAAACTCCTGGCTGACAGAAGCAAATTCCAAAAGGAGGGGGCCACCACATGTTTCAAGGAGTGACAAAGACTGACCATTTGGTGTTAACAGGATATGTAATGGACATTATTAGAAGGTGTATAACTTATTATCAAAAGGGGTACAAAATCTGAAAATGGCAGATTAATTAACTTAATTTTTAGCACTACCTTTGAAAACTTAGTACAACCGTGTAGCTTATTCTGAACAGGAATGGCACTAAATGTGGGTTTATGGGGTCTGTATTTCCACTAGAATTGTGAAACTTTATACACTCATTCCCATGTTAAACACGCACATTTGTGGAAACTTGCATAAAAATTGAAAAGTGTGTTCATAGCGAAAATGGCAAAATTCTGTAGAAAGGGGAAACATGATCCCACAGCGATGGGGTTTTGAGGAATAGCTGCTATGTAAACTATGCAATCGGTGTAGGTGATTTTTATAGAGGTTGCACACGTGTAAATATGTATTTGGCCAAAATTAGACGTTGTGTTCCAGTGGCTAGGGGTGGATTCTCAGCATCATAAAATTATGCCATAAAGATGACGCTCTGTTTCTCTCCTCCTATCAAGGCAGAGGGTAGACTCTGATCCAATCACCTTTCACAGGGGCGGGCTTAGCTAAACCGGCCCACACACCCCCTTTGTGATGTCATTTTTAGGGCATAAATAGAGACAGCTGACAGCAGATAGTGACTGACTGATCCAGCCACCTTCCTGATTCTGGCGAAGCACTCTGATCCAGCTTCCTACATCCATCTTTAAATATTCTTCCAGATCCAAATGCCAGTCTCTTGCCAGCAATAGAGACTATTAATTTCCAGCAAGGCCCCAAATCCTAAAATCTATTCTCTCCACTCAGTAAAGCGCTGTGTGGTGTGAGAAGGCCATTTGAACCAGTATCCAGAAATTCTCCGGCTTGCCACCACTAGGCTTGCCTGAGGAACTCGCCAGCCAGCTGATCCAAATACCCACAGATTAGGAGAGCAGATCCTGTGCCAATCCGGCAACCAGCCTAGAGGATCCAGTCCCCTGCCTGATGTGCTGTTATTCCTAGACCAGATCCCATCTGTGACCAGAACTAATGGTCACATTTAAAAACGTATCCAGTGAGTACAAATAGGAAGAACTGTGTCCCGTGGAATAATTGCATAGTCTTGTCCCTATCCAACCCATCCTATCTTTCAGTCAGAACCAGTATTGTTAGGAGTGTCTTTGCCTTGTCTTATCCCTAGCTCCAACCCATCCTATCTTTCCTTCAGAACCAGTATTGTTAGAACTATCTTTGCATTGCCCCTTTTGTCATCTGAAGAAGTCGGGTTTCTTTATCAGGTGGTCACCGTGATCCAGTGAAGGTAATCCTTGTGTGGTATTCGCTTCTTCATAGGCATCCCCTAGTGTAAGCAAATTCATTTGTCTTTTTTAAAAGTGCATTTCTGTTTTTCATTCTCCCACCTATTTTACAAAACCCTTGACTAAAACCTCCATAACTCCCTCCGTTTTTGTGATAGAAACGAAATTTCAACTCCTACTTGTAGCTAACAATCTGGTTCTTCCGTTATCGTGAACTGAAACGTTTGCCACGATTTTAAAATCCTGAGAAATTTTACATGTGTAAAATGGATTTAAACTGCTTCTGACTTGGATGTTAAGATTGCATATGTTTTCTGCAGACTAAATCATTGCTTATGCTTGTATGCAACTGTTCAAAGCGGCTCCCATAGGAATTTGCAACAATTTAAGCATTTTTTCACACATTAAGATTTCTTGCACAGCCACTTTTAAAGTCATGCTGACAGTTCAAAAGCCCACTTCGTTTTTCTCTTTCTGTGTAAGGGGGGAAGGGGGAAGTGAGACACTGTGATCTGTACTATTTCTGAATACCTGATATCTTCTCACATTTATTTAAATTTGCTTATTGGTGGGCTGAGGGGTGTTGCAGGGGGAATTTCTAACCATTGTGCTATCTGATCTAAAACCAACACAAAAGTATTATTTTCTGTGCTGCATTGTTTTGCTCATTACCTAGTCCTAGTGTATTAAAGATATAATTCTATGTTTTGTCACTCATTGGTGATTGTTGTTTACCTATTAATATATATTCTGTGATTTTGATCTTAAATAAATAAATTATACCTTTACAAACCAGCCTGATTCCTGGTTAAGCGTGACCCGGGGTATTCTTAAATAAGGGGTGTGATACAAGTGGTACATCTTTCAAATAATTGAATCAATATATCAAATAAGTTCTTCCATTGGACTGTACACTAGGCCGAGAGCAGAGTGTATCGCCTGATTGAAATCCTTAACAGAGGGATAAATGCCATTATATCCCCCCCACTTAAAATTGTGGGGGGGGTTGTCCCTTCTGTCCCTGCATGTCCTACGGCCTGTTTTCCTGTGTGTTTTTTATCCTTTGTTGCATTATTAAGGGGGGGGGGGAATTGTTAAAATGGAACCCCAGGGGTCTTTACTGCTGTCCAAGGTTTTTCAGAAGAAGGAGCTTCGTGGCTGGGCGGACGAGGGATTTGTTTCTTGAAGAATAAACTTCACTGTTTCACTTACTTGCTGTGGCGTATCTTGCTTCAGAATACTTGTTAGAGGGGGGTTTCTTCTCTCTTCTAGTGTTTGGGGGTCTAACCCCTGTGGTGTGCAGGAGACAACTGTGCTATACTGAATTCTTGTTCTTGATGGTTTCTGTTGCAAGCACCGACGATAAGGTAAGCAATTTTGAACTAGTTTGTGTGGACCCTAAACCAATCCCATCCTCTTTCGGGTTTATTAACTTTATATTTGAAAACTTCCACCCATATGAAATGGCTACTGATTGCACACGTCTTTCACGGCACAGGTCTCATTGACTTAACTGCATGAACACTTCTATTTGACATCAATAAGGATTTCGTGAGTGAGGCAGTGGATGGCCAGGACGGCTCGCTTTGTATTCCTTCCTTTATTGAATACAGTTAGCTGGTTTTACCATACAAGATAAGAGAATTGCGTGCACTATAATTGTATTACTTGGATTTTAGAAATTGATTGTCACAATACTAAACAATATAACATTTTAGCCACATCGAATACCCCAGTTTTGTAATCATCAGACTGTAAACATGTTAGTGTAGGTCAGATAGGAAAGTCTGCATGACCTGATGGTTGTCTAGTTTTGAAAGAGAGCAGCATTAATAGATAATTGTGCCTCATTACGAGGTTGTCAGTCTGGACACAGCGGTACTGGTAAGCTTACCGGTACCATAGTATCTGGACCGGCAAACTCTGAGTTGTGCTCACGGGTGCCTTTTATTCCACCAGGTCTGCCCTGGCGGAATGAAAGGCACCCGCGAGCACAGCATGCCTGTAGCACCGGCAGCGTTATGACCGGTGCCGGTGCTACAGGCATCCCCATTCCCATTGAGCCCTGTAGTGCTGAAATTGGAATGGGGATCCACTGGCACCCGCGAAAGAGCAATTACCGGGTCCGGCGGGGTTGGAATACCCTGCTAATTGCCCATTCGCGGGTGCCGGATTATCATGCCCGTATGAAGGTTGCCTTGCCGCTGTTACCGGCAAGGCTGCCTCCAGCCTCGTACTGAGGCCGAAATGTGTAGTTGACTCATTTATTTGCTTTTCTCTTTTCCCTCCTTTTTCATATCAAATCTTCTACGTTTCATCTCATAAATTGTGTGAAATCTTTTCTGTACTACCTTTCCATATTGGCTTTTTGATAACCATTTCACATGTGACTGCTTGTTGACTATGCTGTACATCAACGAATGGGCTAATGTCGATCTGTTGCCATGCTTTCACTATTGTTGCCATGTGGTCATCATTATGTCCATACTAACGTAGCTATACCAGACTGTCCTAATGCTATTTTCACATTAATCCCATTTTTCATGGATCATTGTCACTTACTGCTATGGATTGTTTTGTTAAATGTTTTGAGGGTTGGGGGCCATATTGTCTTTAAGAATTTCCATTTTGTTCATTAAGACATTTTCCCTGATGAAGAATATATATATATTTTTTTCTGAAATGCAATGGCATTCTGGCCAAATTGCCTGAATCAACAGCTATTAAAAAAAGACATGTTGCTTTTTGAACCGCAAGTAATCACGTCTTACTTAGTGATTGTGACTATATAAACACTATACTTAGAAGGGCGCGCATTAAGGAATGTTCTCTAGCCCGTTGACTGGATCATTGGAGTGCATCCCTCACCGTTGGCTTTCTAGCCTAGGTCTGGTTGTGATATATATGTGAGGGCCCAGCCTGGAGGCACATTTTGAGAGAGGTATGCACTGCAGATGTTGTTATTGACTGTATCATATTTTGAAGAATAGAATTAGAATTAATGTACTTAAGCAGTGCCAGCTCACCCTTCACTTAAGAACACAACACACACATTACTGCACCCCCACATCAAAACAGGTCACGGCCTATATCATAGAAATGGGACGGTTGGTTAATGTACCAGCCCGTGTTGTATGGTAATACGAAAAGAGACACACATACATACAGCAAAGATTACGGCATACATAGATTGCTGCAAAGTAATTTATCCTCCATAATGTAAAGGACCTTGTTTTTTCTCTTGCTTGGTCTTTTAGAGTGCATGTTACTGTTGGAGCAGTGTGGTGGTCTCTATTCAGAGATCATTGTTGTTAACAGATCAGGTCTGTGAAAATACTGTCTTCAGATGTGTACTGGTATTAATGTTGGTTCTTAAAACATGCCCCTCAGTTTCAGGAGGTTCACTGACCTTTGACACATCAGCAGAAGCCATAGTGTGCACATTTCTTACTCTTTTCCATTTGAAGTGTTCCCATGTAAGGGACTGGCCATGCAATGAGGTGGAAGGTACCCTTGATAGATGGCAGAACACTGTAGCTCTTGGCAGACAATCTGGTGCGGGGAAGTAGGGGAAGAGAGCTAAGGATGAGCAGCAATTTCAAAGAGGCTGTTGCTTCCCCCTTTGAGCCCTGATGGAGGGGAGTTCACAGAGAAGAACATCCTTCCAGAGAGTAAGGCTGCCATGTATCCCTGAAACTAGGACTATCGAGGCATTGACACAAATCAATAACTAAACTGAGAATCAGAGACTAGCAATGCTGTAGGGGAATACATGGTAACATACTGTAGGTAGAAATATATTCAGCTAGAAAAACAATACATGTTGGTATTAAAAACATTTAGAACATTTATGATTCTTTTTTTAAAAAACTGTTCGCCATCAGGACTTTATACACGATCTAAAAAGTAAAAGCTAAGTGTGTCAATGCTATCAGGGCAGAGTTGGATCGGCATAAACTGGACCCACTTGATTAAGGGTTTAACAGTAGTTTAACCTATTATTAAGCCGACCACCTCAATGGGAATTACGTGTTCCAGAGTGCTTGCATGCTTGAAAGGACCTTTCCATCACACTCTGCACTTGCCTATTCTAGCACAGTTCAGGAGGCAGGAACTTCACCTCTGAAGGTAAAGACATTCTTAACTTGTTTGTCATGATAGGTGTTAAATTCAGTGTACTAAACACATTTACCAGGATGGAAAACTGTGTTTATATCCTGTTAGGTTTTAGGAACCAGGCTGGGACAGTAACATTGCCCAAAAAACAAAGTCAAGGGTAAGGCAGAAGTAAGGACATAGTATGCCCAGAATAGTCAAACATAACACTGGATGAGGCTCAATCCGTCTTTCTGTTGAATGAGGGTTTGAACCGTTTTACCAGGAGCGGGCCCTGATTCCAGATCAATGAGGGGTTTAATAGTTAACTCTCCGTCTTCAGGTCCTACAGTGATAAAGCGCATGATGTGAGCCAGAACGCCTATTTGTATGAACATGGTGCACACAAATGCTGTGGCGAGGGCATGCAAATGCAGGCACTACAGCCCGTTTTGATTGACAAGGAGATAATAAGCGTCAAACTGCTAGACAGCATTTCACACAGCTGCATCAGCCATGTGTTGGAAATTAATCGGGTACATAACAGTAGAGAGATGGGTGGATATGCACAAATGCTGCTCTCAAGTACTGTATATGGGGTCAGGATCTGGAATAGTAGTGGTGTTTAGAAATCATATAAAACTAAGGGTCGAATTTGAAAGAGTTTGTTGCCTGTGAATTACATAAGCTAAATCCAGAAATTTTAACTTCAAATTCCAATCTTTTTGGTCAATGCAAAAACACAACTGTTAGTCTCAGCCAAGATGTAAGATGTATTATTTCTGTCGAAAAAAGGTCTTACACATTTGGATTAAGTCATAAGAGAGTCCTGGAAAATCATTCTGTGCGTTGTTTTACCGCCTTTTTCTGGAATGGGATCGCCATGCCTCTGTTTGGGCTCAATAATCGGATCCCCTCAAGTAGGCATGATTTCTACTAGCTTTACAGGGTGCTTGTGCACCTTTCTGTCTCCAGGTCCCAACCTCTTTCTGATGTCTTTACTTTCTTCTCCTTTACTGTTTCCTCCAGGTACTTGAAGGCTGCTTAATCATCAAAGACAGCAATTTACAAATATGATGGTGGTTTCAGAATGCTATGCCATGGTGTTCAGGGGCGGGGCATTACTGTAAGGGGCATATCATAACATTTGGCCATGATAACAACAGGAGAAAACATGCAAAAATGAATAACTATGAAAGCAAATAAGCAGGACTATTTTAATTCGGATGCTGCCTTTACACCTTTGGGCAGGGTCAAGACATGCTGGGGGAATATGAAGCAGAGCCAACAATGGGCAGTGGTTCTGCCTTCATCTAACAATAAAACTTTATAGAGGATGTTACTGCCTACATATGCCCATATTCTCAGTTGCTACCATAAACTAACAAGCATAGACTATTTGTGTGTGTTTACTGTATTCTAATGAAATGAATAGCCCGGCTGACCAGATATAGTTATAATATTTAACTTGCAAGCTGAAAAATCCTGGTGCTGCATCATTTGCCAAGCACACTCCCAAATGGTGCAATACTGCCATTGAATAACCGTTACTGCTTCAGATGGCTAGTAGGGTCATATTCAATGTGCAGCCTCAAATGTGCAGGTGCTTACAATATAAACTAAGGGAAAAATGCATGTCTTGGTTATGCTAATTAATGGCTTACTTGCCCCATGCAGTCATTATATGTAAAATGGGCCCTCACATGTCTATGTGCTGCCATCATACGCCAAGTGCAACCTTAAATGCCCCAGTGATGCCGTCCTATGCCAGTGAATGCATAATGCCCTGAACGAGTCATCATGTATAAGGCACTGCTTAATATGCCAAGGACAGCTTCCAGAATCCAGTTTATTATAGTTAATACCTCAGATATAATCTGGTTATATATATCAGGTTAATGCCTGATATAATCTACACGTACAAGGCACACACTCACATGTGCAGGTGCTACTATCATATGACAAGTGAAGCTCAAACACCCCAGACATGCCAGCCAATTCCAATACATATATTGTGCTGATGAAGTGCATGGTAAAGCCACCATACTTGGGTACCCCCTTCAAGCCAGGTGAGTACATTTCAGCACAACATGGTTCCTCTGGGCCCTCTCCTACCCTCAGCCCATCTAGCACCATTGGCATTTCAGACCGAGCCAGTAACTTCTCCCTGCATCCTATCCTTTGTCTGCCTCCACTGAGCAAGGATTGGGTGCTCCTTGAGGCCAAATGGCCCATGAAAACAAACTGGCTCCTTGGATTCTCCACCGAAGTGGAGGCGAGTTTGGACACCGCACGAGGAAGACACAGACCCTTATGGGTACCGCCTGCCCGTTACAATCCAGGTGAGTGATGTTCAGTGCACTGTGACACTATGGGTCCTCTCCCACACCCATCCCATCCAGTGCCATTGGCGTTCGAGGCAGGGTCAGCCAGTTCTCCCTGCATCCTGTTCCCACTCGCCCTCTGGCCACCTTCCCTGAGCACAGAAGTCAACGGGCCCAGGAAAACACACTGTTTACTTGGGCTCTCCACCAAAGTAGAGCCCAGTTTGCACGCTGCACAAGGAGGACACAGACCCTTGTCGGTGCCTCCAATCTTTAAGCCAATGAGTGATTTTCAGAGCACTGTGGTCCTCTGCGCCCTCTCGCACCCCCAGCCCATCCAGCGACATCAGCGTATCAGATTGAGCCTGCCATTTCTCCCCATATCCTGCCCCCAACCACATGCTGCCCCCCTCTCCTGTGCATGGATGGGGAGCTTCCTGAAGTCAGCTGACCCAGGAAAGTACACCTGCTCCTCGGACTCTCTGCTGAAGAGGAGCCTAGTTTGTATGTCACACGAGGAGGGCACAGACCCTCGTAAGTACCCCATCCCTTCAAGCCAGGTGAGTGCTTTTCAGTGCACTGTGGTCCCCTGGGCCTGCTCCCGCCCCGTCCCATCCAGCTCCATTGTTGTTTTAGGCCGAGCCAGCCACTTCTCCCTTCATCTTGCACTCTGCTCGCCTCCCCAGAGCACGAATTGGGTGTGCCTGAGGTCAGTTGACCCAGGAAGCAGGAAACACATCTCTCTTAACCCCACTACACAGTGCAGCCTTGCCCGGGCAGCCCGCAAAGGGCAGAGGCAAAGGGTGTTGTCCCTCCCTATTTGCTTGGTATCCTAGTCCTACCAGACTCCCTAATCACCATCAACAGCTACTTAAAGGTAAGAGATATGATTGTGCCTATGTTAGATGATGTACAGAGGCAATTAGGCACTCAGTCTGTCTGACCACTAAGCCAATTAACCTCTCCACTAATGTTGTAACACTCTGCCTCATCGACACTCTATCAACTTGATACCTTTCCTGTCTGCTTCCCCCTCAAGCCTGCTGGGCACACTACATGTTTGCTGCACAGTTAGCGTCTACACTCTGAAAACTGTCCACAATAGACTTTAGCTTCACATGCCATGGTGTGATCTTACGTCTGGGAGATCTACAGCTCCCAAACTCGCATTTTGCCAATATAAGTTTGCTACCTTGAATCCTGCCACTGTGATATCTTACCACACTTGCATTTTGCCTCTTGTAGTTTTCCCAATATAAATTGGCTACTTTGAATCTCGCCACTGCAATACTTGGCCAAACTTTTATTCTGCCTCTTGGAGTTTTCCCAGTGTAAGCTTGTGACTTTGAACCTTACCACTGTGATATTTTGCCATAGCTGCTTTTTTCCTCCTGGTGTTTTCCCAATATAAGTTTGCTACTTTGAACCTTACCACAGTGAAGTTCTGCCAAACTTGCATTCTGCCTCCTGGATGTTTTGCTATGTAAGTTTGCCACTTTGAATCTTGCCAATGTGACATTATTTCACGTTTGTATTCTGCTCCTGTGAGATTCCAAGTGTACGTTTGCCCCTTTGAATCTCACCTTTGCGATATTGTGCCACATTTTAATGTTGCCTCTTGGAATGTTCCCAAAGTAACTTTGCCACTTTGAATTACTGTGATATTCTGCCACACTTGCATTCTGACACTCACAACTGTTCTCAATGTAATTCTTGCCACTACGAACCTACCCACTGATTTTTGCCATTCTTTGTATTTCACTGCTTGAGGTTGTCCATTGTATGTTTTTGACAGTCTTGAAGTCGACTCTGGGAGTTATTGGTCCATCTAATTCAACCTCCATGTACACTGTCACTCTCACATTCCACCACTATGAGCCATCTGCCGTGAGGCTCTGCCACTTCTATGTTTGCATTTGAGAAACTAGACTACCATTATGAACCTCTGCCACTCTGAATCAATGCCACAGTGAGATTCTGTCACCTTGAACTTAGCTGCTGAAGGCCTCCAAACTCTGATTTTGCCACAGTGAGACTCGGCCTGCCGGATCGCTGTCACTGTGAGACCCTGTTCATCCTGAACCTAGTAGCTGCTGTGTTTTAACTCTGAATCCTGCCACTCTGGGACTTTCCTAACCTTGAACCTGGCCATTGGGCACTCCACCAGACTGAATTATCACCAATGTGACCTTGTCAGCAAGAACCACTTCTTATCCCGATTTATACTTAACCAAGTACTGCATGGACTGGGATCATGAGGCATCTGTAAAGATCCAGGAAGGGCAGCTCTGGTCTCAGTCTACACCTCCTAAGATCCTGAATAAGTATCTCACACCCTTCCCGCTAGGTAAGTACCTTACACTCACACAGCCTCAAACCATTTCCAAAAGCTCCAAAATCAGAGGTATCAATTGGTGCACAAGAAAGGCCCCTATTTACCTGATAAGGCTTCACCCTTACTCCTCCTTACCCCTACCCCCACCCCGACCACCAACCAAGGACTCAAGAGAAGTAATGCCCAAGCCCCATCCTGTCCCTAATCTACCATCCCTGCTCTCCCCTTTAGAACTACTCCCTCCCGGCCATGACACCAGGCAACACAGACCTGACCCCCTGCCGCATAAAATCCCTCACAATTCCACCCATACCACTGTCACTCACTCCCCCCCACACTCTCCTGTCTCCTACCCAATCACCAACTCTCTTCCTTAACCTTCACCCCCCTATACACCTCATATACGAACTCCTCCTCCTTGTCCTCCTTGCCCACTACCATATCTTCAATCCCACCATTGGCCTGAACAAATCCCAGTCACCCCCATACCGCCACCCTTCACACCACACAGCACCAACCACAACAGCCACTCAGAACACACCTCCTCTTCTAACAGGTTACTGCTCCTCCTATCCAAAAAGGATCCCTTCCACACATCCCTCACAAGCCCTGCCGGCCATCAGGCCTCAGTCAATGCCTGACCCATACTAAGGCCAACCATGTCCCGCTCACAGTTCCCCTGTGGGACCCACCACTCCCAACTCATCACCCACCTTCCGCAATGACCCTCCTCTCAGCACTCCATTTATCATCTACCATCCCCCATGAAAGCTGACAATCCAGCTCTCTCCCTCCCATCAGGTCCACCCCACCTTTATCCACTCCACCACCACACCCACCCATCAGTACAGCAACCACCCCTCCCATACCCCCACTTTGCATCTCTAATCACCTTGCGAGCAATCCTTGCCTCCACCCCCCACACAGCCAACCCACCAACTCTTACTCGCATGTCCCCAGCTCCCTCAAAACACCTAAAGAAAAGACACCATGCCTCCCACACCATAAATATCGAGCAAAATTCCCCCTACCTCCTACCCAGACTTAACAATACATGTTACACCTACACTCTTGCCTACTCCCCCACACCTCTAAAATGAAATCCCTCCTTGACCTGCTAAACAGCCCCCCATGCCTGTACACTAAGCACGTCATCTCACGCACATGTAAGAGACTGTCACCGGACCCCCTGACCAGACTGGAACTCCAACTCCAACTCAGAGACCTACTGATGCTAGCGCCCCCACTAACACTACAGAATCACCCTCCACTGACCTGCTTTGCCCCAGCACCCACCACATTTACCCACCTACAGTCACGTCCTCTCCCGCATACCCCTTCATCCCCCCAAGCCACATTACCAACTGAACTCCTGGACTCTACATGAATCTTAGCCCCCACCACATATCCACCAAAACTGCAATCAGGCTTCTGGTGCACCTCCCTCACCTCAAACCAACTGCCCCCCTCTGTGGGCAACCCTCTAACACATAGCACACACCCAGCAACAAATCCACCTTTCCCTAATTCCACAACACAACTCAGACTCCCGAGCTCTCCGCCCAGACAATCGTTCCCTTCAGTCTCTATCATGGCATAGGCCATCACCTTTGCCCGCCTCCTTATTGAGACAACTCCATCCGTGCTGGGTAATTCCTCCTCCTCTCCTAGCACCCACCCAGACCTCAACCCCCTTACCTCTTACAAATGACTAAATAGCCGACTAATTTGTATTTTCATCAACGCCAGATCTGTCACAAAAAATAGGCACAATATATATGACCTAATCTCACTAGATTGCCTCGACAAACTCTTCCTCACTGAAACTTGGTTCACCCAAGACTTCTAGACAATTGCTCATGAAGCTTTCGAACCAGGTTAAAACTTATAGTCCAAAAGTGGGCCAGTAATACAGGGTCCATTTCCATCCTCCACAAAGGGTCTCAGTATGACCCTGGCGGTAGCCATGCCGGTAAAAACGGCACGGCTGCCGCCGCAGTCATTTTGTTTCTGGCGCCTGGCAATGGGGAATTACCAGGGCTTCACAGCCCCGGAGGTCCTGGTAATTCCCCATAGCCAGTTGCCAGAAAAAATGACTCCGCATTCCCATTCGAGTTCCCTAAGGCTCAAAGGGAATGCAAAGGACGGAAGCACCGGCACCATTGATAAAGGGGCAAGTGCATCCGTCGAAGTCTGCGAGCGGGTGTCGTTCCGCCCACCAGGTCAGACCTGGCGGAAGGGATGGCACCCGCACGCAGAACTGAGAGTGTACGGGTCCAGTAACAACACTGCCGGTAGCTTACCAGCACCGTTGTTACCGCACCGGCATACTCATAATGAAGCCCAATGTCTCTCTATCTGCCTCGCATACTGTAACACAGACTGTAAATCTCTCTTGGGAAAATTCCTGCTCTTCCCCTCATATACTCACAGTTATGTGCGTATCTACTGACCCACGAGATACAATAGAAGCTTTGTAGAATCCCTAAGTGGCTCCATTACACTACCACCACCAACTCACTGTATTAGGGGATTTCAGCATCTGGTTCAACATGCCATGTAACCCTTTGACCCAATCTCTACTGGACAAACTTTTGCAGCTAACACAGCCAGTCTCAGACCCAATGCACTCTGCAGGTCACACAATAGAAGCAATCTTTGGATCTCATGACCTCTTCACCACACTAACACCACACCCACCTGTTTGGTCAGACCAGTCCCCCATCCTCACTCACCCTTTCCTTGGTGGCATCCCCGCCGCTCTGGCAGCCACAGGGCCACTAACTTTATCCAGTTTCTGGAAGGAAATCAAAGTAACTCCTGATCTGGCAGAAACCCTACTCCCTCCAAGACCTCCTTTTACCTCCTCCCAGGCCAGGTCAACATCTCAAACCTCGATCACAGGCTTTCAACAGCACTAAACTCCATCTCCCCATCACATCTTTCTCAAACAAAAAATGTTGTTCACCCAGATGGTCCACCCCAGCCCTAACAATACAGAAAACCTTGAACCATATCCTGGAGCGCAGATGGTGTGCAGAGACATTGTCTTCCAGCACAATGGCCTATGCCTTCCACCTCAAACTATATGATGCAGAAGTGCAAAAAGCCAAACAATCATACTACTGAAACAGAACCCCAAAGCCCCTCACCCATCGAGGGAACTATTCAAGCCCATCTCTACCTTCTCCACCAACACTCGCAGCCACATCAAATCCATCTATGACTCTCTTAGATCACGTCCACAAAAAAGACCAATAAAGACACAACTCCATCCTCTCTAATATCGCAACCCTTCCTTCTCACCCTCCAACCTTGTCCTTGACATCAGAACCACCTTTCACCCTCCCACTTTTCTCCATCTTCTCACTGCTATCTACCCAGAATTCCTCAATCTACTATCACTCAGCTGGACTTTAAACTCCCCTTCAGACCCCTGCCTTTCTTCCCTGCTAAAATAAATCGTAACATCCACCTTTGCCAGCAATCCATCATAAACTCATCACTCACTTCTGGTGCCTTCCCAGCAGAAATTAAGACCTCGCACATCAAGCCCCTGCTTAAAAATCCTCCCTCAACCATCTTAACATGCCAACTACAGACCCATTTCGAACAACTACTATATAGCTAAATTAGCTGACCGAGTGGCATACTCACAACTATGTGTCTTCTCAAAATCAAACAAGATCCTCGACTATGCCAATCTAGCTATAAATCCTTATGAGCAACAGAACCATGCTTTGATTCCACCTGGTATGATCTTAAAAGACACACATGCTCGGATGGTTGTACTGACCTATTCCTACTCGACCTCTCAGCAGCGTTCAACACCATTGGCAACTCCATCCTCACGAAGAGGCTACACACCCTAGTCATAAATGATGTCTTCCTTCTTCTCCAACAGATCTAAAATATTGCATGTGCATCCATTCTTCTCAGCCCCCCCCCCAGTTGCCCACAGTGTGCTGCATGGTGCTTCTATCTCCCCTCTCCTCTTTAACATCCACCTGAGCCCACTGCCTGCTTTCATTCGATCTCAGAGTGCATCCTGCTAAAATTTTGCAGACAACACCCAAATCATCATCAAAATCCCAAATATCCCCCTCTACCTCTCCCACTCTCACAACCTGCCTCTCTGAGATTGAATGCTGGATGACAGTAAATCACCTCCTACTCAATCCAGGCAAAACCGAGATGATGCTATGTGGGAAAACCACTCTCTAGCCTCAAGCTACCCCCTGGTCGCTCTTTCTAGGCCCACCTTCCACCACCTAAAACACAGTTAATAAACTTGGGTGCATTTGGACGCATAATTGACTCTGTCACATCAACTCTGTGGTAAAATGCAGTTACGTTCAAATACGCATCCTTCACCAACCTTTTCCTTTTCCACACAGAGTCACTGAAATCATTGCAATTCATCCTTTCAAAACTAGACTAAGCCAATGCACTGTGCCTAGGGGCTCCTGCTTGCAGCTGAGAAAACTTCAGCGGGTACAAAATACTGCCGGGAGACTCCTCCTAGTCTTAGGCCGCAGAGAACACATCTCCTCTGCCCTCCGTATCCAACACTGCTTTTCAATAACGTGGAGAGCTTCCTTCAAGGCAATATGCATTATCCAATGAGTATTTTACAACAAAGGACCTGAATACCTGTAGCAAAAATGTACCTACTACAGGCCTAAAAGAAACCTCAGATCAGGCTCAGCACTTCTACTTCCACTAACCAAATCAACTCGTATGGCGGGTTACTCCTCAATACAAGCACCAACAATCTGGAATGTCTCCCAGTAACCATTCACCACATAGAAGACCACCTCACCTTCAGGAAGGCACTCAAAACCTGGCTCTTCCCTTCTGCATCCTTGCACACATAGCCAGACCTCATGCCCAACACAACTTCTACCCCCAACCTCCCTACACACAGCTTCCATCACAGCGGTCTTAAGTGGTTGAAACATCAAGGAGGACACTGGGTGGCCTCTCCCGCGAGCTCTGGGTACTTCATCTCACAGGTTGTCTGTGTTGTTGCCATGAGACTGGCAATAACACAGACAACAAGCTCTATCCTCTATATGTGACCATGCAATATCACCTTTACACTTGACGCCTTTGCAAAATATGTTGCATGGCAAAACTAATGCTTTAGACCTACATCACCCTCAGCACTTGTGCACTGCGACCCAAAGAATACAGCTGGGTCCCACGAAAAATTTGGTTCAGCTGTCACATAGCCTCTAACACAGCACACCTTTGCAATATGCACTGCTGCTTGCAACCTAGCCACTCTCTTCCTATCTCTGATTTGGCAATAAATGCACACAAGCATTGTACCGCTCATTTCATTATAGGGTGGCACAGACTACGGTCTCCCAAAGGGTATTCATCCACCACAGCGCTTTGAGGTCATACCAATGGCAGTAGGCACTATGCAAATATCACCTAACATAACATATGTAACATATAGCTGCACATGTAAAGGTGCTTCCATCATATACAAATAAAACAAGTGCAATGGTAAAGACTCTAATAATACCATATGAAGATGATAAATTATGTGTATACTCATGGTATAATAACCATTTGTAATGTACAGCTTCATATGTGCAGACACTTGCATCACATATAATCATCATTATCTGCATCATATATGTATTAGTAAAATGCTATTACAATAAGACACACCTACAGAAACAACATAAAATACATGAGAATAATCTAAATCACAAATGCATAGATAGAATCACTATCTATCAATGTGATAATTACTCTTATGTCAACTTCCCCCCATGAGTCTTTCTAGCTGTCCAAGCTCCCCAAATACGCAGCACTACTGCAAACACCACTGTGTTGTGCTGGCTGTACTTTGGGCCTAAACCTAGGGCTCACAAAGGTGTCTAATGTGTGCATACCTCAGCAGTAGTGTCAGCCCAACAGATCTGGTTGAATTGTACAAAAGAAAGAGAAACAAAAACAAATGGGTAATGGTCTGCATGGCACCACCACAATCAGGCATACCCTCTGAGGAGGCTAAGTTCTGCCATCTCCCCACCACTGCAATCTCGTTGGAGAGAGCCAGTACTGGATTTGATGCAGTGTGTGCATTTGTGATGGACATTGCGTCCAGCTATTAATCGAAGCCCCCTTTCTGGGACTGGGACTGTGGTTGCCTTGATGGGAAGGCGGCCCTCCGATGGAAAATGTTGCTTTTCTATTCACAGTACTTATCCTTAAGGGGCCATCACATGTCAAGTGCAACCTCAACCGCTGTAGTTAATTACTGGAATGCATGGTCATTTCACCACCTTATAATGTGCAGTTTCTCATGTGCAGATGATTGCCTAATATACCAAGTGCTACCTCACATGTCCCAGTAATGTCAAATAATGTCATGCAACATCTCATGTAACTAATATACTCACAACATGTAATGTGCAGTTTCTCATGTGCAGATGATTGCCTAATATACCAAGTGCTACCTCACATGTCCCAGTAATGTCAAATAATGTCATGCAACATCTCATGTAACTAATATACTCACAACATGTAATGTGGCGATTCAGATTTCCAAGAGTTGTCCTTCAGCCCTGTTCCCAAACCCCCCTCCTTCACCTCCACTTAGGCTGAGGGCGCCCAGCGACAAGCAATCAGCTTCTTCATCTTTGGCTGGCCTCTCCAACCTCAGGTTCACATGCAGTAGCTGCTTCTTGTTTATTCTCCCAGTTAACTTTGATCTGTGCAGCTGCGTCTGCTGCATGAAGGAAGGAGTTTGCGCCACTTGTCCGTCCTCTAGCTCCTCCTGGAGGAGGAAAAATGGATGGGAACTGCGGAAACTAAACACAGCTCATGGAGCCAAATGTCTTTTCTGTTTACGTATTGCAACATTGGAGATCCCCACAAGACGTGCATGCTAGTATAGTAAACGTGTGGGTGAACCAACTAACATGATATGACAATAGGTTTAAAAGTTTGCTGATGATGCTCTGGCCATGTCTCAACTTTGGCGATGTGTGCAATATAAAAAATATGGTTAACATAACATAAAGTGTACTTTCAGCAATTCAGAGTGTTGCTATTTTAACGTCCTTGTTCTAAGTGACAAGGACAAGTCTGCTCATCCTTTTTGCATAGACTTGCATAATGGCCTGGTAGTTAAGGTGTTAAAAACATAACAATGCCAGCATTTTACTTTCAGAAATGTGCAGGTTACCTTATTCTCAAAGATGACCTGCGTATTTCAGGAGGGTCACGACAGCAGTACAAAGGTGCACTTTTCAGCCCCTTTGCATACATTAGTGTTGGGAGTGAGCTCATAACACTACTCTTTGACCGTCTCGTAGTAATCACATGGTTGCTGGCAGAGAATTTCACAGAGACAGCCCGTTTAAGGCCCTGTCATACTGAAATGGGGCAAAAATAAAAACGCATTTCTATTCTTGCTAAACCCCTTAAGTTCTAAGGACGAGTATGCTTGTCTTATTTGCATAGAATTTCATAGAGCTCAGCATTTATTCAAGGATAGAAATTCAGGTGTTAGGGCAGCGGTTCAGACCACTGCTCTCCCACTTCATAGACAATGCATACAAGGTTCACAAATGAACTCTCATGCATTGCACCTTCCTCTGTGCCTAGTCCAAACATCCACAGGGGGAGGAGTTTCATTTTTGTTCATTTCAAAGCAAATCACATTTGAGGATTCAGAATTTTCATTGAAATGCACAATAACAAACCCCTTTTTTCGCATAAAAGTGCTAAGGGACTGAAAGAGGGCCTCTGAATATAAGCAATTGGAAGCTGTTTGTGGATTGTTGTGTGCCAAAAAAAGTTTTAAGAATCTCCCCCAATTTTTCTACAGCATTCTCATGATCTTGATCTCACTCCCTGTTTTAATATTCATGACACAATCTGATTTCAGAGCCCTCGAAGTTTAAAATATTTATGATCAGAACAGGTGCTACACCGATGAAAGCCTAACAAGCTTTGTCATGTGGAGACCATTAACTCTTTTACAAGGACTATCGAGTTAGTTTATAAATGAAAATTACTTTTTTCACTAAGGAACATGGACACATTTGAAATGCAGCCATATTTGAACAGGGTCCCTTATCTGGCAGCAAGCAGGCAAGTCATTGTATATTCAGTTTGCTTATTTTAATGTCACTGCAGTAATACAAATCAAAAACATGCTGATCTTGCAAACTACTTTGAGCTCTCCAGTGGGAATTACTGAAAGTTATCTATAAGGACACCAATTTTGATGATTATTGAGGGCAGGATTGTGTACATGCTGCAAGCACAATGTAGTGGTTGTTATTCGAATTCAATATTATGAGAAATCAGTAATACACATTAAATACAACTATTGAGCAATCCACTAAAATGCATATCAGCAGACAGTTCAATTTAAAATTTACAATTGCAAGCATATTCATCAATAAAAAAAGAATTGTATAAAACAGGGATGCAAACAGCTGTCCCGTCCAGAGTTATAAATACATAAATAAATAACTAAATAGATATCAAGGGCTCCAGACCATTTTCCTCAATTGCAGTCCCCGCAATGGGGAATAAAGGGCATTACCACACCTGATTCCCAAAGTGGGAACCCGGGGTGCTCTAAAAAATAGATTTTTCTTCCTAAAGCGGGAAGGCTGCAGCGTCCAGCTGTAGGAAGGAAATCCTTTTCCAAGATGGGCACTATCGAAAGGGAAGGTGGGGGTCTGTATAGAGCCCCTTTTCCCTTTCCATGGCAGCCTACAGACGGCAAATACAGAAACCTATAACCATATTACCACAAGCACATATTTTTGTCCCTTTCAAAACTATCCCACTTTCGAATAACTTTACCACATAGCCGGTCCAAGATGGATATGGCCACTTTAACCCCATTTTTCATCCCTCGCGGTCATGGTCAGTAGCCAGATTGTCCGGGTTATGACCTTATTTCACATGTGATGTCATCAGTGACATTTGTGACGTCATCTTTGATGTCCAGGGTGTTAGTCTTAGCAGAGCACGGTGGTGGCATGAGTTATGGTTGCTTAGCTTACCATAACTGGCATATTTTTGAGGTTTTTCAGTTTTGCTTGTAACCATAATGTCCCTTTAACAACGTTTTTTCATTGAATTTCATAGGTTTTTATTAGTGTAACTCAACCATAACGTCTCTTTAACAAAGTTTTTTTCAGTGAATATATAAATAATAAATACTGCCTCTAATATTCTATTCTGTAACAATGTAGGAAGCCATGGCAAAACAGCTAAATTAATCTTGCAGCAAAGGCAGACAAAGTAATGCTGGCCTGCATTTCTGTTGACCATTTTACCTCCACAATAGTATACAATTAAATAATATTTTCTCATCCTTTGTAAAGGTATACACATTACAAAGTGCCTACGTGTTTAATTGACTGCTGCATGGCATAAACAAACTTTCTTCAGAGTTTTCCCTAAACATAGGGTCATGACCACAAAAAGATACACCATACTCAGTATGACAAGTGTCTGCAATGTTCAATGGCTTTTATCCGTAACCTGCATGAGATGACCCGCGACACTGAAAGGGTCACACATTTCCATGTCCTCTGTAATGACCAACCTAATCAACGTACCCTTCGCAAATCTCCAAAGGGCGCGTTGGAAGACTAAAGTACATATTTTCTCATCTTCAAGTCAGACAAAGCTCCAGGTGAGAGTTATAGGAAAACAGAAGAGGTGATGTCTGGAAGGTTTCGAATGCATCTTAACCAACATACCAAGTCAGAGAGGTTTGGGTACAGGTAGATCAGGGAACATCCCGCCATTTTCAAGAAAACCAGATTTTGTCTGTTTGCAGCTTACTCCTATCCACATAGCCTCATGCCTCTACCCTTTAGAAAACCGCTGCAATCTTCCTCTCTCTATAGATCTATGGCATGAGGTGAATCGGGCGGTGGCCCAATTTCCTGGCAGACTATTAATAGCCTTGATGATCTGAATCATCTTGCTCTTGTGCATAATTTTATCATCTTTTCACTTGAATGACCCGTTAAAAGTGTATATCCAGTAAATCATTGAACTAACATTATGGCAGTATTTAACCCTTCGATAAAACAGATTTAAATGTCTCTCTCTGTTTGAAACTGTGCATGACACTCAGCTTCTGTGTGTTGACTTTTTGCTCAAGTCCTCAATGTATGCCATATATGCAACAACAAGGACCCGCAAAGCATGTGTAGCCCTAGCCAACTGCAATGCTGCCATTTCTTACTCTTGCCACCAAAACATCAAGATGCTCCCTCTAAATGACCAGCACAGCGCAGGGAATATCCATTGGTGCTAGTGAATAGGACAATAGGGGACTCCCCACATGATCAGAAGTAGATATTGGATCCGAAAATGCCATGTAGATAGGTAACCCTCAGCAATGCATATATATGAGACAATCAAGTTAAGGTTTAACCCTTAGTAGGCAATCCCCAGATATTCTCTAAAGCCCACCGGATTTTTTATTAAGGATGCATCGTTCTTCTGCCCATTCCTTTGATCTATCATATACAACTCTTGAGAACAATGTGGATGTCCCCTATAACATATAACTGGATGATAAGACATGGGAAAAGACGTTTCTCTTTTTTTTTCCTTTTAAATAGGCACAATTAACCTTGTTTTCCAGCTCCCCCGGATTCATGCTGATCATATCTTTAAATGTTATTAGAATTGTAGGATCCTGTGACGCTATCCGGGCCCGATTCTGAATGAGCTCGCATTAAGGCTCTCTGACACTTTTGGTAATTAACACCTATTCTCGTGATGTCGGAATTTAGTGAGGGAGCACAGAAAGCGCCACTTTATAAACCTGTGCACCGGTTGCTAGGATTGATTGGAAACCAACCTGGTAACCGGCAATTTTGGAAACTGTTACTTTGCATGCTCATTCTGGTGTCACTCCTCCACATTTGCAACAGTGAAAAAGTGTCATACAAATACGTCATTTCCTTTGGTGGTGGTCCTCTCACTGAAGTTTCGCTGCTCTGGAGGAGTGGCAGCAGGTAAGGGCCTCATACTCCTTCGTTACACATCTAAAATATATATTTTATCCATTTTGATTTTTGAAGCACCCTGGGTGCATGAAGTGTAACAACACCATTGAGCAGTTCCGGTTCTAGCCCCGCCTGCCCCACTCACAAATTGTGGGCTATGGTGAATCGACTTGTTTGACCTACACTGCCATGGCCATACAGAATAGGGCACAGACGTTGCATGTACTACGCTATTAACAAAGACCCTGCAATTAGTAACGTGAAACATTCCATTGTTAGCACCTGCATTCATAAACATACTTTTTTAGGCAATAGAAATTGTGATCTGGGTTTAGTACTTGCATGCCACGGTAGTGATTGGTAGGGAAGAGGGGACAGGAGAGAGCTCATTCTCACATCAGTATTTAAGTGTGTGCTTTCGACATAAAGAAGGGACCGATTCTGATGTGGGTGTTAAGTACCAAAAAGGTTGGAGAAAGCGTTAACAACCTTTTCTGTACTTAAGAACTATTCTGAAGGTGGTGCATTCTTCTGAAGTCGGAATGTGTGCACCACTTTTGGAATATATGTGGTGGTTGCTAGGATGGTTGGGAAACCAACCTAGCAACCGCCACCTTCGGTACCTGCCATTTAAAACTGGTATTCCTGTGGCACTCCTCCACTTTATAATGTGCGTTAAAGTGGTGCACATATACAGTACCATTTTGGTGCCGGTATTTTGGAGGGGGGCCAAAGCAAGCCACATGTTCAGTATTCATACACATGCATTGATACAGATGCAAGGTCATCTTAGAGAGCAGCGCTTCAATGCCCTCATGATTTCATATATAATAGCAACGCTGTATCCACCGGGCCTCTGCTTCCATACACAAAAGAAATGTTATCATAACAGAGCAGATATGCAATGCACCCATGCTTTCATGCATAGCACTAATGTGAACTTCCAAATGAGTCATGGGTAGTCCATAAACGAGGTGCTCCCAGTGTTGCCCACCAGTTCTAGCCAGTCCACAATCGAACACTTTGATATGAGAATGTAAAATGTATACCGTGTTCTTGGCAGCACTTTCGTAAAAAAAAAGATTATCTCTTGTTTAACAAAAGTGTTGCTGAGATTTTCCATTCCACTCGTTGTCTACACAAACTGGGGGAATGCAGGTGGTGCACTGTCGTGCACTCTGAGAATGCCCAGGACCAATTAAGAATAGTGGTGGAGCCTGGGCATCCAGATTTGGCGCAGAGAAGATTGCTCTTTGGCACGCTCACTGCGCCAACATAAGAATCGGGCCTGAAGAGTCTTCTCGGCAACAGTTTTGTTAAATTGCAAATTTAATGTTATTAAACGAAAATGCTGTAGAGAACTTGAAAACCACCCGTAAACTTCTATAATGATGGATTGAACAGAGTATACAACACCTCTTGTGTCGTACAATGCGCAGATGCCCAGAACCACTTACAAATAACCGTGGTACCTCAGCATCACGAAAAGGCGCAGTGAAGCGTGGTGTTTAACACGCTCACTGAGCCTACCCGAGAATTGGGCCCAGGCAATCAGTGTGTTAATAAATATCATTTGGCATGCCATCCTATTATGGGCTGTTTAAAGAGCATTACTGTTAAGGACATGGGTATTGCTGAAATATTGCAATTTTTAATGGACTGAGCATCCTCTTACCCTCATGTCACTAATACCTGGCAATCCTTGCAAGCATACAATTTGAAAATTACTCTAGACACAGACAAGAAACCAACTGCAACTGAATATTGTGTATATGTGTGTGTGTGGGTGTGCATGTGTGTCTGTGTGTGCGTATGTGTGCAGGCCATACAACATTCCTGACTTATTGGGCACTCGTTCCTAAATCAGTTGCGTATTTCCCTCTTTAACCACAGCCATAAACCAACTGCACTTTTCCCCAATGAAGTCCAACCTTCTTCTTACCAGTTTTTCCGTATATATTTTCGTTAGAAGCCTTACCTTCCATCTCTTATCTCTTTGTCATCTGCTGCTGAAGAGATGCCACATCTATTTTTGGCTTCACTGGCCTGATTAAACCAGTTCTCTTCCCCTGTCTTTATAGTTGCCTTCTTTAATACTTTCCCCCAGAAGGCCTCGAATGTCATACATGCCTCACCAAAAGCAGAGACCAGGCTCACTTGTGACAAACATACTTCAATATCCTTAGTCCCTTATTTTGATTTTTTCTTAAAGAGCCTGAGCCTGAATGCCAATGGCCATTTAATACTCTCCCATTGTTTAACCAATTCCATTGATCGATTTAGATGGGACAGAATCATTCTCCGGTCAATAGCACCTGCACTCTAAGATAAGAAATCCATGATCACTCTCAGATTGTGTCATTACTTTAAAGGTTTAACTTGGTCCCTGTACACCAATGGAAATATAATATACTAGCAGAAGTACATGTTCTCTGAATGGGACATAATAGCACTGATCCTGTAGGTCGCTGTGGGCAGCACTTGTCACACATGGTGGCTAAATGGGTCCTTTACCCCAGCAGTGGTGCAGGCTCTTCCTTGTGACTATGAATACATTCATCTTGATCGACCCTCACCCCATATAGGTGGTGGGATTGCTATGAAGTCCAACATAGCAGTTTCTCAGGTCCCACTTTCCCATTCTGTTGCCATGGAAGCACTATTGCTGCAATGTATATTCTCGCCATCTTATACGTGCCACTTCTTATCTATATATTGCTCCCCTAGGTATATATGCTGGTTTTCTCACATTCTTTTTTATTTATTACCAGAACATCAGATGAAGTTTTCCCACTTAGTGGTTCTCTCTGATTTTAATTTTAAATTTAATGGCCCCCTCATACCCCTATTTTAAATATTTTTTTGACGACATCCTTCATTTGGGTCTCTATCAATTTGTGATGGATTCTACACATAAGCTGGGGAACACGCTCGACCTCGTGCTGGCCGACTAATCTGAATTATCCATCTTCCCCGCAGAGCCTGTGCTGTAGTCAGATCATTGGCTCCTGACCTTCTCTATGAACTCCTTGCGCCCGTAGCCTAAGAGTCTCCCCCTTAGTGTGCTGCGACGTAGCTGGCGCTCGGCCGATCTTAAGCCCCTTGTGTCACTAGTGAGTGCTAAATGTAGTCTAACCCAGTAGGTAGACCTCTCTGTTCTGTCCCGCTCACTGAAAGCGGCAGCAGACACAGTTTCCCCCCTTGTACAAATTCAAATAAGGAGGCTTCCATCTGATCCCTGGTTCTCCGAGCAGCTCAAACTAGCTCACCTTGAGATTAGGCAGGCTGAGTGAAAATGGTGCTGCACCTACAATCCCACCGTTAGAGCACACCATAGGCAATGTGGCACCGGCTACTTTGCCGCCATTTTGGCAGCCTAGAAGGCATTTTTTGAACAAAAAATCAACAAAGCCCTTAGTAAGTCCAGATAACTATTTTCTGTGGTCAGATCACTGTTCTTCATTGCCTACCTTACCACCTCGTAATCCTGTCAAAGGAACTTTGTGACTCATTGGCCCTTATTAGGACTCTGGCGCTAAACCATGGTGCTATTAGCACCATGGTCCATGCCGGAGTCCGCCATGGAGAAAGGGGGAATTACCACCCCATTCCAAGGTTGGCGGGGCGGTAATTCCCCCTTTCTCAATGACCCTTCCCCATTCCCATTTTTGCCCCATAGGGCTCAATGGGAATGGCGAAGGCGGCAATTACGGTACTGCAATTTGCGGTACCGTAATTGCCATCAAGGTCCCTTTGCGGATCCCTACTTTTCCAGACCAGCCGTTCAGGTCGGGTCCCGCAAAGGGACCTCGCGCTCAGGGGTTAACAGCGCTGCAGCCTTTTATGGTGCCGTTAACGCCTTAGCGCCAGGGTCGTAATGACCCCCATTGTCCCAGTTCTTCATCCCTATAATTGATAATATTCGGGCTAATATCTTGCTGGCGGTTCAGGCTATCACCCCAGATAGTGTAACTCCAGCTGCTACCATGAAGCCTGGCCACCCCGAATGGTCCTATTCCTGTGTTTTCCAAGAAACTGATCAGTGTATCACTTAACCAACTAAAGTCAGCAGGCCCTTGAGATCTGGTGCTGCTGTCCGTGATGAAAGATATATCATCTACTCTGTTGTGCGAGATCACCCAGGCCATTAGTCTGTCCTGCCAGTCAGGTTACATTCCAGGGGAGCTGAAAATTGCCACTGTGATGCCACTTCTTAAGAAACGCTGTCTAGACCTCTCACTCCCCTCCAATTTCTGTCCAATCTCACTGTTGCCCTTGTTCATGAGCTTTTATATGCATTGATCTCCCCACTTCTTTCATCTTTCCTGGAGACCTCTGGGCTTTTTGACCCGTTCCAGTGTGGATTCCGGCCGGGCCAGGGCACAGAGAGTGTCTTGATGTCCGTCCAGGGCAATATGGCAAGGCTGTTCTACGCTGGTGGGGGCCCTGATTTTGCTCAATCTGTCAGCGGCATTTGACACTGTTGACCACTCTACTTTGTTGGCCTTCCTTGCCGAGGCTGGCATTGCCTGCCAAGTGCTTGCTTGGTTTACTTCGTTCCTGGTGGAGAAAGGCCAAATACTATCACTTCCTTCCTTTATGTCACTCCCCTGCTATCTTTCCTGTGGGGTCCAAAAGGGTTCCACCTTGTCCCCTTTACTTTTTAACATCTACATTCGGCCACTTGTGTGTCTCTTCCACTCTTTCGGCATTAGGTGCTATCCTATGCTGGAGGCACTCAGATCCTGGTCCGGCTAGATCTTGATCAGGCTGAGGTTTTGTCATGCCTGTGCCAGGTTCTGTCTGCTGTGGGAGATTGGATGTCCACAACTGGCTCAAACTTAACGGAGACAAGACAGAGGTTATGGTGGTGGGTGTCCCCTGACCGATACCTCGATTTGGGTGTCCTCTTTCTGGCCATCCACTCTTAGTCCACTGCCCATTCCAGTCACTATGGTAAAGAATCTTGGGGTTGTGTTCTACTCTACTCTCTCCGTGGATCACCAGGTCTCAGCTGTGTGCAAAGCAGGACACTTCCACCTGAAGATCCTGCAGAAAGTGCTCCGCCTTATACCTTCCAAAGTCAGATCACCAGTTGTAGCCACTTTGGTCCTTAGCTGCTTGGACTACTGCAACACGCTCTATCTTGCCCAGCCCAAGGATCTTATCCAGTGGCTGCAGCACCTATAAAATCGTGCTGCCCAAGAAGTTGCCACTGAATCCCCTTATGTAGCCCATATCACCCCAGTCTTGCACGCTCTGCATTGGCTACCTGTAGCCCATCACATTAAATTAAAATCACTCTGCCTGGTTCAGCGTGCCCTTCATGATCAAGCAGAAGGATATCTCTGTGACAAATGTGTCCGTTATCTTCCTAATCGGATGCTCCATTCCAGTTCTGAAGGCCTAGTATTTGTGCCTTCTTTCTGCAGCAGCAGAGTGGGCGATCGGGCGTTCTCCGTGAGAGCGACTCAATTATGGAATGATCTGCCACACCCATTAAAAAATCTTTCTACCATCTGAAATTCCTGAAGACCCTCCTTTTTTAAGATACACTGTCTAGCCTGCCATTTTGTCTTCCCAGCTCCAAGATACCTTTGGGTGACCGTGTGCTATATAAGCTTTGTTAACATAACATAACATAACATAGTTGGTAGGCAGAATTTGACTGACCCATACTTTGCTCGCTGCAGATTTTGCAGAGCATGACCATGGAAGGAATTTGATCTATTTTTCTGTGCAACCTGCCGCACAGATCTGGGTGAGGGAATCCATTCAGAAGTGCATATTGGATGCACACTGGTGTGTTAAGTCTTTACGATCGATTCTTAGGAGCCTAACTAGTCGTTTCTACACTTTAGGTTTATACCTGCATGATGGAATTTCCATCTGAAAGGTTAGTAACTGTTACATGCTGACAGCTGGTCACAAGATAGACTAGTGAGTGATCTTTTACATATATTTTTGGGTTCCAGATCATTTTGAATTTAAGAAAATAGCAGTTTAACAGCCTTGATAAAGAATTTAGGATCCGAAATGCATCAGCAATTGAGAGGTGCCAGCAATCTACACCATCCTAAGTGAACACTTCTTGCTACAATCTCTTTAACATCCGTAAAATCCGTCCCTCTCTCAACTTTCATGCTACTAAACTCTTAATTTCTTCCCTCATTTCTTCTTGTCTTTTCTATTGCCCATCTCTCTTCTCAGGTCTCCCCGCTTCCCTTCTTGCCCCCGTCAAATCCCTTTACCACTCTGCCATCCGCACCCTCTGTCTTCTCTCCCCTCATGACTCCATTTCCAACTCCCTTTCTCACTTAGGTTGCCTTCCTTTCCACTCACAACTTAAATTCCACTTCCTCTGTCTTGTCTTTAAATAATTTCACGACTTTGCTCCTCCTTACCTCTCCTCTCTTCTCTCCTTCTACACCCCTTCTCGCTTTCTTCTTTCCGCCGATCCCTTCTTACTCTCGGGTCCCCCACCCCCTTGTGCCTCCTATCGTTTCCGCTCTTTTCAGCTCCTTGCCCCCTTACATTGGAACTCCCTACCTTTTTCTATCCACTCCTGCCTTACCATTTCCTCCTTCCACCCCTCATTGAAATCTCTCCTTCTTCATTCCCCACTCACCCTTCTCTCCCTCCCTCTAGTACCCTTCCTTTTGTTCTCTTCATATTTTCCCTTCTCTTCTAAATTCTCCTACTGTTCACTTTATTCACAACTTTCTCTCCCTATTCCCTACCCCCTTCCTCTTCATTCCCCTTTTCTTATGTAAATTGTTCTACATGCCGATTTTCTGGTTTGATTCGTGTTTACTGTCATTGATCTACTGTTCAATGTTTAATGTGTCCTTGTTATTAACTGTAAAGGGCCTTGGATTAAGGCGCTATATAAAACAATAAATACAAATACAAAATACAAATAAAACTGCTTGGTGTTTTGAAAATATTTGGTTTAAATGGGACATCATTATTTGTTTTCTGAAATCAAGTGGTCTGCTTTTGGTGTAAGCCTTCTTTTGCCTCTTAATTGTTTAGTAAAACATACATCAAATGTTAAATGTTGTTTTTGCCTGTAATGTTCATTTTTCATAACTACTGGTAAACGTTTGTGACATCTGAAAACACTCTGATTAAGTCGCTCCGTATTAAAGGAAGATGTTCTGTTTTATGTAGTCAAGTCTTTTATACATGCACAATTGTAAATTGTGTCAGTTGCTTATGGAACAAGTGACAACGGTTTCATGTTTGTTTGTGAGATATACCATGTGAACGTTTCTTTGGGATTAGTCCTAGTGGAGTGCATTTGGGGTTGCCTGTTGGAAACAACCAGTGTGTGTATTTGTTTGTTTGTCTGAAGTTCTGCATGGTCAGGGTAATTCACCCGTCTGCACCTGAAAATGTATTTAGCTATGAAAATGTTTAGGAGTTTTTTCACATTCCTATGTTAGGTACTTAATCAGCAGTGCACCTCTTCACTCCAGTGTTTTTTTGCACCCTGAAGTAAACTGCACTGAGAATGGGTGCGTGCAGCTTGCTGACATACCCTGGAGCAGACGTTAGGGGGAGGCGCAGTTGTTGTGTTGCTGCATACTAGGACCTTCTGTGCTCTCCTCCCACCTGTTGCCTCACCCTGGCAAGGTGTAGTTCGTTGTGGTGTATTGTTGTGCAAATATTTGGAAATTTTGGAAACAGTGCATCCTAGGGCCTGGAACTCAGGTTTTGTTCCTCATGTCCAGACCGGGCCTTTGCAAAATGTGGTGCAGATTGGTGAAATGGAGTGGAATTGTATAAGGAAGAATGCTTCAACAAGTCACAAACCCACAAATTTTGACTTGTGCAGGAATCCGGAGAACGGCATTTTTGATGTCATCTTTGATGTCCTGGGTGTTTTAGCAGTGCACGATGGCGGCACGAGTTATGGTTGCTTAGATTACCATAACTGGTGAATTGCTGAGGTTTTTCGGTTTAACTTGTAACCATAACGTCCCTTTAACAATGTTTTTTCATTGAATTTCATAGGTTTTTATTAGTGCAACTTAACCATAGCGTCCCTTTTACAACATTTTTTCATTGAATTTCATAGGTTTTTATTAGTGCAACTTAACCATAACGTCCCTTTAACAAAGTTTTTTTAGTGAATTTTATAGGTTTTTTTGGTGCAACTTAACCATAACATCTCTTTAACAACGTTTTTTCAGAGAATTTCATGGGTTTTTACCAGTGCGTGCTATTTTCATACAACTTACTAATATCATGCTTACCCAAATATAACAACAGTGTTGTACAATTTACAAAGTTTCACCTTAAAACTCATTTCCCATCTTCTAGCATCATTTTTAACACTTCTATACTTTTTTCACTGATTTTCCTTCCGTCGACGTCTGCAAATATCTGATGTCATTGCGGACTTCCAGACTGTTCCACGTGAACATAGCTCGTGCGCGGCATGTTTACATGTCCATGAACGCGTTTGCACTTTGCATTTGGGTCCTTGCTTCGAGGACAGCTCGGAACTGCATTTTCTACTGATCTTGGAACTTTCAAGCTGAACATGTTCACGTGCACAGTTCCAACAGTATCCTTACTCATTATCCATTCACAATCTATTACAAAGCACACACTTGGAAGAATATTAGCAAAACTGCTAATTATCTTAAAAATGGCATCAGCTATTGCCATCCCTCCACCCCAAGAGCCACCACCACCACCAGCTGGAGGACCCACACACCAAAAAAATCACAGTATTTCCAAAGAAAATGACGAGCACCAAGAAAATGAGGTAGAGGAAGTGCCTACCTCTAGCACCGAGAGACTCATGGGTGTGGCAGTTCTTTACCAATGTTGGGAATGTACCAAAGGCTAAAGCTACAAAAGATAAATGCACTGAGTGCAACTTTGTACTCAGTCGCGGAATGCCTGGACAGTACTCGTATGTGACCACCTCCATGCGCCGCCATACCAAATCCAACTACTGCAATGCTCTTAGAAAGATTGTTCCTTTCTTAGCAAGTAGTAGGCTGTCTTCCTCCACATCATCTTCCTCAACCAATACTGTAATCACAAAGCCTACCTCTGTGGGACACAAAATCCGACCAGCTACCTGGAAAGCAATAAAAGAGGCTTTTGATCCATATCTTTGGAGGACAACAGTTCCCTGTATATACTGCAACACACCACTCTGCAGGCGGAAGCAATTTTGAATTGCGTTTGAAGCTTTAATCAAGGAGCATGAGAAACACTGCCCACTACCTTAAAAGTAACACACACGCAAAATCTTCCCCAGTCCACTTGCCCCTCCATATTACTGCTTGGTGCCTCTTCCCTCATTTCTCTTCTCACCTTACGTTCTAACCTCTCCTGCAAACATTTTTTTTTAAAAGTACAATAGAAAGATTCCTTTAGGAACCACGTTTCACATTTAAAAAATGTAACTAAAAAAAGTCTTATAGACTCCATCTACTTTACATTTCTCAGTAAAGTACATAGACCAGCAGACCAAGTTATCGGCCCAAGCGAAGTCTGTCTGTGTGGGTACTGATGCCTGCGGGCTTTGGCACATTATAAATAAATAAATAAATAAATAAATAAATACATAACAAGGGCTCCAGACAATTATCTTCCATTGCAGCCCCTGGAATGAGGGATAAAGGGCATTACCACACCTGGTTCCCAAAGCGGGAACCCAGGTGATAAAACATAGATTTTTCTTCCTACAGCGGGACGGCTGTGGCATCCGGCTGTAGGAAGGAAAATCCTTTTCCAAGATGCCCACCATGGAAAAGGAAGACAAGGTTCATAGAGAGCCCCTCTTCCCTTTCCATGGCAGCCTACAGAAGGCGAAGACAGAAACCTATGATCATATTACCACAAGTACATATTTATTTCCCTTTCAAACCTATCCCACTTTCAAATAACTTTACCACATAGCCGGTCCAGGATGGACATGGCCACTTTAACCCCATTTTTCAATCCTTGCAGTCATGGCCAGTAGCCGGATTGTCCAGGTCATGACCTTATACCATGACCCAGACAATCTGGCCACTGGCCATGGCCACAGGCTATACCTCAGTCACCAAAGGTACAATACTATGTGTTGTACTTACATTATGACACTTGTCAAAAAATAAAACACAGGCACATTGGTAAAACCATGCTTTAAGGTCCTTGACAATGCTCCTAACACAAGTTTTATTGAAATCAGCCCATGTTTTATTTGTTCAAAAGTGTCAAAATGTAAGTAAATACAATAGTCATATAACTTAGCCCCCACTTGACAAAATCCATTCAGACTTTCCGCAAACATTGAAGGTTAGGTCTATAATATTTCTAAAAATGTTTGTCCACATTCATCAAATGGCAACAAAGTTATAAGCCATCTAAAAATGTTCAGGACCCCCCTCTAATTTAGCACCCTCCAGACACAATCCCACCAAACTTTACAAAAACATTTATATCTAGATCTAAAATCTTTTTGCAAACTTTTGTGCAGATTTGTCAAATGGCACTACATGTATAAGCCTTTACAATATTTTGGGACCCCCCTCTAAATGTGTTCCGTCTGACAAAACAGCCCACACTTTCCAATACCATTCAGAATCAAGTCTAGAATAAAATTCCAGAATTTTATGCAGTTTCATTGAGTGGCGCCAAAGTTATAGGCCATTCAAGAATTGTTTTTCACCAACCCTGTAATGCAGAAATATGCACAGATGTCCCCGAACATCTGAAGTGTCCGCGAACACCAGAGGGCCGCCCCTGAACATCTGGACTGATTGCGAACTTCGCGGGTGCATAACACCCATTTTTTGGCTTGTTATGGCCATATCCCATCCCATCCTCATCACCCCTCACCTCCCGAGAGATAGTTTGATGAGTTTGACAAGTGCAATGTGGTGCTTTTTTTATGTGATTTTACCATGATGTCCACGGACACCGGCGGGCGTTCGCGAATCCAACATGGCGGGCGTTTCCAAAAATCTAATGCACTTCACGCTTTTCACCATCCAATCAGGGGGCACGCCTGATGTCTGCTGACATCACGTCACCTTCTAGGCCAATCGGATGTCTGTCCGTGGACCAAACAGGGAAATGGGTCAGCAGAGAGGGGCCAGATATCACTATTTTTTTTAACCTACATTTTGCCTGTTTTAAAATAAAACTACTGGATTCACCAAATTTAGTATAGCACGGTTTTGAACCAAGCGCCCGCTGCTGCCACAAATTTGGTTAAAAACCGTCCAGTAGTTTGGGCTGTAGGCGTGAGCAAAGTTTTTTTTCCATTCAGTCTATGGAAAAAAAGAAAATAATGTTGCCCCCCCCTTGATGAAACCTCACCAAACCTGCCAAAAAAATTCAGAGCTCGCCACATAATTTTTTTTGCAAAGTTTTGAGACGATTCATCCAGGGGGTGCAAAGTTATAAGCCGCCCAAAAAGTTTACTATGGGTTTAGCAACTTAACCATTACTAAACGGCCGCTATGTCAGGCCGAGTAATAGATTAAACAGTCTTTGTTTGCCTTCTGTTATTAAACCTATATGTCTGCCCCCTGAATTTCTGGGCTCACCCTGGCGTTCAGAGTTGTGTGGCCCATGTTCATCAGCATTTGTCAGTGAACCATTCCACTATCACACACAGTTGTCCTTCTGATAATTGTCTGTCCAAGTCCATAAACCATAGCTTTCCTGCATTCTTTAAAAAACGTGTTCCCATTCCCTAGTTTTTATTTTTATTTTGTTGGTGCAGTTTGTACACATACCTTTCACATCCTATACAATCTATCAATTAAACTAGAATCCGTTTCTTTCTCAGACAATAATTCACACACTTTAATTGAAAACCTTACCAATGTAGTACTTGGAGATACTTGATCACCAATGATACACACATTCTAAAAAAACAAATTCAATAAAATTGGCATATAATAGCATACTTTTAAAAAAAGAAACATAATTAAGTCTTGAGAATTGTCACATTCTAATAACAAATGTCCAATAATCTCTATTTGATTTTGAGTTCTGTACAATCTGCAACTGATTTGATTGTATTCAATGTTTCTTCTTAGGCCCATGATTTCAGTGGTGGGTCTAAGATTGGAATGACATTTAAAATATAAAATACCTGCAGTGAGCACAAGTAATATACAATGGAATATTTCCCCACTTTTTATGAATTGTAACATAGGTTTTAAAATGTCGATATTTATCAATACTCGATTTTGTTTTGCATCAATTTAAATCTCACAATTTAAGTTTTACTTCCACTGGTTCATCTTATGACAAATAACAATGCAAGACTATGCCCAATTTGTCAAACAACTTCATAAACCTTGTAATTGTTTCATTGTGCTTTTTATGTTTTCAAATTACATTAGGAATGATCTGGAAGATCTCATATTTCTGAATAAATGTGTAGTTTAGTCTAAGAAATTAAAAAGAACTACTAAATGAAAGCAAATTTCTGACAAATAATGTGCAAAGGTAAGGATTGTGGTGGGTGCATTAGTTTCTTCCAAATGAAGCCTTTCAAATTATATAAACGTGACCATTTTTTTGTAGGTACCTTACTCCAGACCATAAGAAAAAGCCGTAGCAATCTCTCATGATAATGGCCCCTTGGGATATCGGTCGAGCAATTGTCACAAAGTGCTATGCGCAATATAGGTTTTGAAGTTGTGGTGGTGAAGTAAAAATATAATATTCAATAACACCCTTGTGGTAGTATAGATGGGGATCCCTATCAGTCAGTGATTGGAATCCAGGTTTTAGCTCATATTATAGGGCATCCTTCTGAACCTGAGCAGTAGGAGGCTGTCATCTTGTCTCCCGGGCTCTGGTCGCCAGTCACTCCATCCACATTTCCTCTCAATGTTCGTTTGTTTGTTTGTTTATTTATTTGTAGGGCGCACCTAACCCAAAGGTAACTGGGCGCAAATATAGTACAAGGTTACTTAAAACTTAGGTCACACAATGAAATAGTTGCAATACAGAGAAAGGCATAATACAAGGATATGATGCAACGGTATACATAGGTTGCATATATACAGGTATGTACATTGAAGTTGGGTTCAGTGTGGATCATATGTGATAGGCACATAGCCAGTTCAGAGTGTTACGCCTAAAACTAGGGTAGGATTGGCCAGTTCTAAGTGCTAAAGGTAGTGCGTTACACGATTGGGCAGCTTTCACTGGGAAGTTGCTTCCTCCAGATTCTTTTAGTTTGTATCTAGGTATTTCTAGACAAAAGGCGGGTAGATGTCTTCCTAACCATTCTCTCAGTTAGGTATGGGGGTGCTGTGTTGTTCAGGTATTTGTGCCTCAAGGAGACTGCTTTAAGTAGGATTCTGTTGTTGATCTTTAACCAATGGTGTTCCTTCTGATATTAGAGACATGTTCTCTGAGGGGTATGTTCAGGGCTGTTCTCAGGGCATTATTTTGAAGGATTTGGAATGTATCCAGTATATATTTGTTGGCACCTAAGTATGGGGCATTACACTACTCCAGTTTTGACATAATTAGGGCATTGGCAAGGATAATGCAGCTTGGTTTGGATAGGAATGGTCTGCAGGCTTTAATTTGTTTGCAGGTGTAGGCCATGGATGACGCCATGCAGTTTACCTGTTTCCTGAGGGTCAGTGTGGAGTCATGGTAGAATCTTAATGTTTTGACTCCCTTAGCTACCTTAATAATATTTCCATCTATATTGAAGGTGGAATAATTAGAATTTAGTTTTTTTAAGCTAGTAGCTCATCCAAGAATTAACATTTCAGTTTTATCGTCATTCAGGCAGAGGCCATGGGATTCCATCCATGCCTGAATGAGGAGGTATATTTTATTTACCAAGGCCATATCTTTGTCGAAGTTGCCCAAAAGGGGGATAAGGATCTGGGTGTCATCTTCGTAGTTCATGTAGGTGACACCCAGTCTGTCCAATTTGTCGAATAGGGGCTCGGTAAATATATTATACATAGTTGACGAAACACAAGATCCTTGTGGAACGCCACATGTGGTCTGGATAGGGTTGGCTGAGGTCGAAGGGGAGAAGACTTGCATCATTCTATTGTCAAGGAAGGACTGAACCCATGCTATTGTGTCCTTTGAATAATGGGCTGCCATGGCCAGGTGTTTGCATAAGACTTCGTGGTCAACCAGGTCAAAGGCCGCCGACAGGTCCAAGAGCAACAGCATGGCAGTTTTCCCCTGATCCCTAAGCTCATCGATTTGTATTTTTAGGTCAATTAGTCACGTTTTGTGCCATGTTGTGGCCTGAATCCGGATTGGCGAGAGCATAGAAGGTGGTTGATTTCCAGGTAGTTCTGAATTTGCAAGTACGCAACCCTGTCAATAGTTTTAAGGAGGAAAGGCACTGTGGTAATGGGCCTCTAATTTCTTGGGACGGACGGGTCGAGGGTTTTTTTCTTTTTTAGCAAAGGTAGTACCTAGGACTCTTTTAGGTTGTTTGATACAGTATTGGACGTGAATGAGGCATTGATAAGTTTTGTGATGAATAGCGCTAAATCTCTTGCCACATCTTTGATTATTTGGGCCGGGCAATTGTCACCCTGGTAATTAGATGGTTTCAAGGATAGAATATTTTTTTCTGTTTCTAAGATGGAAACTTTAGTGAAGCTAAATGGTTCAGGCCGGCTGGTAGGTTCTGTATGGCTGGTAAATTGTATGTCGGTAGGGTGCAGAGGAGCTTTTTTATTAGCAATCTTGATTTGGAGTTTTGTTATTTTATTTGTTAAGGCATTCTGAATACCAGCACACCATAGTTTACCCTTGGGAGCAGTGTCTAGTGGAGGAATGGGGGATTCCAGTTCCCGTAGGATCAAGAAGAGTTCCTTGGTATTGGAACTAGCATTAGAGATTCTTGCATTATAGAAATCTTTTTTGGTGCAAATTATTTCTTTCTTGTAACTATTGGCAACGTGGGTCAGTTGTGACTATTTTTCATCCGATGGGGTGTGACGCCATAGGGATTCTAGTTTCCATTTCTGTAGTCTGAGGTCTTTAAGGTGAGGTGTAAACCAGGTATTAAGGTGTGTTTGTTGTTTGCTTTTGCACAATTTAAGTGGTGCAATGCAATCTAGGGCTTTAGTCATGGTGTTGTTATACACTTCAACAAGGAAGTTGGGGTCTAAGGTAATAGGGAGTCAGTTAATAGATGGGAGGATTAGGGGGAGTAGCCTCTCTGGTGTAATATGTTTTTTGCTCCTGGTTGGATGGGGAGGTGCCATGATTATTTCTTTGGCTGGTTGTTTGTCTAGTGATAACGAGAAATCAATCAGGTGGTGGTCATTCCATAATTCTGCGGTTACTCTAGAAATGGTAGTTTGACAATTCAGGTCAGCGACCCAGTCAATGGTCCTGCCTTTGGTATGAGTCAGAACAGTGACCTTTTGAGTAAGTCCATGTTCTACGAGAATAGTGGCTAGTGCCTGCACATGTTTGTCCTCTGGATCGTTAAATCCAAGGTTGAAATCTCCCAGTATTAATATTTGCGAGGAGTCTTTAGTGTTGTTGGCCAAAAGGCTAGATAAGTCCTCATCGTAGGTGTTGATGGACCCTGGAGGTCTATATAGCAAATACATGGGTAGGGTGTGGTAGTTAGAGATAGGCATTTTGGCAATAAGCAATTTGCAGGATTTGAGTGGCAGTGAACTCAGGAGTCTTATAGCAAGGTTAGCTTTAGCTATGATGGCTAGGCCACCTCCTCTAGTGTTGGGTCTGTCCACTCTAATTATTTGGTAGTTGTCAGGGATAGCAAGCGTAAGGGCCGGGCCTGCTGCATCATTCAACCATGATTCAGTGACAGCAAGAAAGTCAAAGTTACGCTTAGTAGAATGGAACGTGTAAGAAGAGGAAGAGGAAAATAAAGGGATGGGCAAGAAAGTCAAAGTTATCTGTAGATAACAAGCCTGCTATTTCCGTGGCGTGTGCCACTAGATATCTCACATTAATTAAAGCTCCGGAGATGGTGGTCATATATTTTGTATCCTGAGGTCTGGCAGGGGTGGGTTTAGGTTGATTGTTTGTTTTAGATTTGAGGGGAGTATGAGAGGCCAGGTTCATGGTTATAGGCAAGGATGGTCGGGTTTCAGAGCCAATTCACGTCACAGGGCATATTTGGTGTGGCTAGGCAGGGAATAGGTATTGGATTTGGGCTCATAGAGGCGAGGTAGTCTGGCACAGAGTATGTTGTTTCTGTCAGGTAAAGGACAGGGTAGGTACCTGGTATAGGGCATAGTTATGACTGTGATCAATTTGTAGATTAGTGGTAAGATCAGCAGTGAGAGTGGTATCAGAGACATGCTACGGAACATGGTTTGGGGCTGGCAAGTCAATTACTGAACATGGGCTAGTCAGACATGGCATAGGCGTATGGTAGTGTAGAGTAGGAAGGTTGGAAGGACAGGCGTAAATCTAGACGATTCAGGAATGATCTTGGGCTGTTTGGCAAATGCATAGACTATTCAAACATAGGCAGGAGCTGTTCATGCATATGCAATCAGGCATAGACATAGGCTGTTCAGGCGTAGGCATAGCCTATTCAGGCATAAGCATAGGCTATTCAGAGGTAGGCATGGATTAAACAGACATAGGCTAATCAGGCATCAGGTATAGGCTGTTCAAGCAGACTTATGAGCACAGGTTAAGCAGACCTGGGTGTAAGCTACTGATCAGGCATAGTCATAGGGTATTTAAGTGTAGGTATTGACTAAGCAGGCAGAGGCAATGCATTATTCAAGATGTGAGCACGGTTATTAGTGCACATACAGGGCCATGCACGTGAGACACAGGCATAGACTAGTGAGCAACATAGTTAAAGGCAGCACAATGGATTAAACATCAGGTCCGTACTGGAGTCCAGCGTGACCTGCTAATTTCAGTAAAACACGCAACCTGTGTGTGCCAAAAATGTCTGACATAATCGGAGGTCGCAAGGACAATGTGGCTGTAGCGAGGATGGAGTCTTACAGTGGGCTTGACTGTAGTGCTGCGAAACATGCTTCTGGTGGTGGGTGCGGCAGCGAACAGAGTGCGCATGGGGTGGGGGGTGATAACAAAGGTAAAAGTCTCTTATGATCATAAGATAGTAGGCTATCAACACAGAATTGTGTGTCAAAAGAGTGGGTAGCAGAAGGACTTGCTCAGGATAGCAAGTGTACGTACGGTGGCATCAAGAGGGATGGCAGCCAGCTGGTTTGGGTTACGGCCAATGTCCAACCACGCACAGGCACAGACAGGCCCTTTTGCTTGGCCCTTCTGCTGTGCACTTCCACGCTTCAGCTTCCACCTAAAGGTGGGGGTGGGAGCCGGATAAGGCAATGTGCAGCCAATCAGAGCTTTGGAAAGGTATTTGGCCTCAGAAATGCTGAGATCATGAAAACAAGGTGGTGGCCATTAACCACGTTTCGAGCAATGGGGTGGAGTGGTAGAGTTAATTGAATCAATGCCAGCAGGGCATAAATGGGTTAGCAAACTGCACAATTACAGTATGCTATACAGTTTAGGAATTCTAGGCCACAAATTAGTAGGGGAACTTTGGGTGTCGCATCCCACCGTCGCAGACGTAGAAACTCTTCAATATGCAGGTCCGCTGTGTCTGGTGTGGAGGAGGTTCCTGCCCGCTCCTCCCGATGCATCAGCTGAAGTGATTGTGTAGGGCACAGACAGGCCCTTTTTCTTGGCCCTTCTGCAGTGCACTTTCGGGCTCCAGCTTCCGCCTGACGGTGGTGTGGGAGCCGGATACAGAAACGTGCAGCCAATCAGAGCTTTGGAAAGGTATTTGGTCTCAGAAATGCAGAGGTTGTGAAAACAAGCTTGGCGGCCATTAACCATGTTAAGGGCAATGGCGTGGAGTGGCAGAGTTCGCCGAATCAGTGCCAGCAGGGTATAAATGGGTTAGCAAACTGCACAATTACAATATGTTATACAGTTTAGGAATTCTAGGCCACAAATTAGTAGGGGAACTGCGGGCATCGCATCGCATCTCACCGTCGCAGACGTAGAAACTCTTCAATTTGCAGGTCTGGTGTGTCTGGTGTGGAGGGGGCTCCTGCCCGCTCCTCCAGAGGCATTGGCTAAAGTGATCCTGTAAGGCACAGACAGGCCCTTTTGCTTGGCCCTTCTGCGGCGCACTTCCATGCTCCGGCTTCCGCCTGACAGTGGGGTGGGAGCTGGATAAGGCAACGTGCAGCCAATCAATACTTCACGCTTTCTCCCTACCACATTTCCCACTTACCTCCATCTGCCCCATACAAGGCTTTTTTGTGCTTGAAGCTTGCCTGGCTCTCACGATTCTCCCCTCATCATGCAGCACTCATATGGACAGGGAAAAGGTACACTAAGTCGTTCTCGTCTTCCTTTTCCATCAAGGCAATTCTTTTTGTATAGTTTTTCAACCTTGTGAAACAGATGCTATCCCGTTTTACAACTTAAAATAAATGCTGTTGTTACAGAATGCCTGGGTGTTTATAGAAATGACATCCACAGTGGGTGCCATTACACTTTGTAAAGGGACACTGGGTTCCTCGTTAACTTGGGTCCTCGGCAATTACCAGATAGAACCTCCCCATGGGGGGTTATTGCTCAAATACTGAGTCAATTAAATAAACAAAACCATGTGTTTTTTTCAACTCATTGTGGTTTTGTATTTAAAAATGTACACATTGTAATGATTAACTTGGTTGAAGTCAAAACGTTTTAGCATGAGCATGCATACGTTTAATTTAAATGTGAATGGTTTAGCTATACGAAATTGAACCCATAGTTCTTTGTTTTATCTATCACTTCTGTGTGCTAGATTGGGTTTTGCCGCAAACTCCTACCACCCACAAATGAAGGTGCAGTGAACAAAACCTTGCTAGGAAATTGCAATGCGGTTTCTTGCATGCATATAAAAATGCTCTTTGTTGGTTCCCTGTCTGTTTCTAAAGCCAGAATGTTTGGAATGTAGTCAATATTAATAGTTACTGGAACTGCATTTTGATCATTCTAATTGGCCGAGAGGGAGTCAATAATGACCGTCATCTACTAATTTGTTTGATCGATTTGACTGTTTATATACAATATAGGTGTGGGGCATCTGATCTGAGCAAAAGACAAATGAAAGAGGAAGTAAGAGAATAAAAGCTAGAATAAATAGAAAGAAAAAAAGGAACAGAGATGTGAAGGGAGAAAGTAACAAGGAAGTGGAAGAAGAAGGGGAGAAAGGGTGAGACAGATGAAAATCAGGGAGAAAGGGTGAGACAGATGAAAATCACTGGAATTAAGTGAATACAGAATATAATAAGAATCAGGAAAAAGAAAGAGATAAAAAGAAAGTTGAGGAAAAAGGGTATTAAAGAGGACTGGAAAAATGACGCTTAGTAGAATGGAACGTGTAAGAAGAGGAAAAGGGAAATAAAGGGATGGGCAAGAAAGAACAGAAGGCGAAAAAATAGATTGAAGACAGGAAGAAATGTCCTATGGAGGAGAAGAATGAAGTTAATGAAGATAGTAAGAAGGAATAGGAATGACAGTATTAATGATACTAAGGAAGGGGTAAGGGAAGTTAATGAAAGAGCAAAGGAGAAAGAACAGGGAGATGCGATAAGGCTGGAGGGAATACCAAATAAAACAAGCAAAGGAAGATGGGGAAGAAAAGCAAAGCAACATGGAATTGAAGAGTTGGGCAAGGTGCCAAATCTTGAATGACCCTGAGGTATGCATTAAGCAACGCATCTCTTTGGCCCCAAAACCAGTCCATTAAGCACATTATCGGGTCTAGACTCTAGTCTTTTTTTTGTATCTATATTGTCTTATGGGCACGAATTTCAATCACATGTTTGCCTGTATGCTACATTTTGCGGATTAATCTAACACATTCCATGGAGGTCAAATTGGGTAAACCAGTTCAAAGATGGAGTGGCCTTTGAATCCCATCTCTTACCCCATGGCTACAAATATGACAGGACTGGGGAAAAAGTGCCCCAGATGTCATGCTACTTACACTAAACACGTCTGGATAAGGGGGGGGCAGTAATCTCAATGTTCAAAGAGCAACATGGGATCACAATAACATGTGGCACATGGTTTAACATTCAGACATGAAAAACAATGTCGAAACCTATGGTGCTTTAAAACATATATGAGAGTCAATCCTTGACTTGCTGAACAGCTTGTCATGGCCAGAAAGTGCTGGTGCAAGGAGTTATGCTGCGCCAAGTAAAGTTCTATTTTCTCAGTTACCCCCTTCCTTGCTCAGAAATCAAATTTGATATGTTTTTTGTTGTAAAGGCGTCCATATTGCCTCCCTGTGGATTGTGCACAATGTAGCTGCTTCTAATGGCCTTATCATAGCACCAGCCCTGTGACAGAGGAACAAAGATGTTGGTATGTGTTTTAGCTGTGGCCCTCAGGTGGGATTGATGTAGGTATACATAGAGTGAACCAGGGCCAACATTTATATTATCTGTATACACATTTTAGGAGGCATTTCTAAATTTCCACACAGCTAGAAGCATATAGCTTTTTTCACTTCAGAATGATGAGGACTGTGTAACATTCAACCTGGCTGGCTAAGCAATATGCTTGCGTGCAGTCTACAAATACAAAAAGAAGAAGGAACTACCTTTAATGCTTAAAATGGATGGCAACCAGTGATTTATAGTGAGAGTGACTACCCTGCACCAATTCTCTTTTACAGAACCCATCTTCTAAAAACTTGCCAGTTGACTTCAATCGTTCAACTTCATATGTGCAATTCTTTTAACTGAAACATTGAGGTCCACCTTACTCTACACCCTACTATTATCCAATCCAAGATTATAATATCCACTGAACACCAAATTAGGTGTTTGCTCAGTATATGTCTTTTAAGTCAGCAAAAATGTAAATAAAATTAATTCATCACCCAATAATTAAAATACTATAAACTCAGTGATTGAGGATTTGGTTTGGAAAAGAAAAGTTCTCTAGTATGGATACCTCATAAAATAAGGATCATTCCATATTATTTTACCCTGAAAAACACCAGGTCATAATCAAGAGGCTAGTCAAATCCAGTGGTGGTTGTTGAAACTTTTAATTGAGGGGAATACACATTTAACATGAATATGCACCAAAGGGACCAAGGTCATAGAGAGGGCTTTAACGAACTCCCTGCCCTGAGAAAATGAAAAAAACGAATTAATTAAAATAATACATTTTACAGCAAACCTTCTGTGAAAAACTGTGTGAAAAGCCATACAGATTGTGATTGGTTTTGTAGGGTAACACATGAAAAAGTCCCCAAAAAAGCAAGTCACCAACAGTGCACTGGAGCAATTTCTAACACATTTCATGATGACTTTCCCCAAAATATATGCCTCTATAAAAATACATTTTATACATGCCTTACCCATACATGTTCATGCTGGCTACACCAACATATGACAGTAGTCCCAGAACACATTGATTTTGTGCTTTGCCCACCATACCAGAAGTTATGTTATAGAAAATATGTCTATCCTGTGTGTGCCAATATATGGCAGCATCCTCACATAACAACATACTTTGGTTGACATTGGCAGTAAACAATACCATGCCACTAAATGAAAACATCTTTAGACTGGCTGGACCTATGAAGGATAGTATGGTCATACATACGAAAACTCAAGATGCTAGTTTTACCCTGGATGTCAGCAGAACATGCCATGCCATACTATAAAAATGTGTCTGGGCTGCCAACAACAATGCACACAACCAGCCACTCACATGAACGCTCATCACATCGATCTTACCCTGACACCATAAAAATGTAATTCTACATTAAAAAAGCATGTCCAGATTGGCTGAACCAATGTAGGCCATGATGGCCACAAAACAATCCTCATCACATTGGCATTGCCCTTGCTGCTAGTAAAATATGCCCGCCGCAGTATGAAAATATGGCCAGACTGGCTGCACCAATGTAGGCCAGTATGGACATTTAGGAACAATCATCACAATTGCTTTACCGAGGAGGTATTGATGCCAGTAAATTATGCCATGCCACAGTAAGAAAACATGTCCAGACAGGCTGTACAAATGTAGGGCAGAATGATCATTTATGAAGATCTATCATGTTGCCTTTAACCTTGATGTCAATAAAACATTGCCATGCCACATTAAGTAAATGTGCCCATTATGTAAACATACCCAGAAGTGGCTGTGCCAATGTCAGCAAACCTTTGAAGCCAGTAAGTACTGATGGCCACAGTACAAAAACATGCCCAAACTGGTTGCTCCAAAGTAGGCAGTCTGGCCACTTAAGAACACTTATCATGTTGGCATTACCCTTGCTGCCAGTGAAACTGTCATGCCACAGTAAGAAAACCTGTACAAACTGGCTGCATCAATGTAGGCTAGAGTACCACAGTGGGAAAACATGCTCTTTCTGGCTGCACACATTTAGACCACTCTTCCCATTTTAGAACATTCTTCATGTTAGTTATTGTACTTCATACCAGTAAAAATAAACTGCTGTGCCACAGTAACAAAACAAACCCTTGCTGGCTGCAAAAATGTATCCCCATGTCAAAACACTTATGTTAATCTTGTCCTTCATGCTAGTAAATGAATGTGCCATGCCACCATGTGAGAACACATCCCTACTGGCTACACAAATGACCCCCTGGCCCCATTTAAGAATACTCATCATATTTACTTTGCCATTTATTCCAGTAAAAGCTTTCCATACAACAATAAGAAAACATGCCCTTGGTGGTTGCATTGATGAAGAACCCTCAATGTGAGGTCAGCTCCCCATACCAGCCGCACACATGCCTGAAGTAAACCCACTCTAATTCAAATTTGCACCTAAACAACGTGCATACACTGTTTTATTCATATGCACAACCTAACAATATAATACATTACTTCAATTGCATACACACCCAAACCACATACATACGTTCTCTCATTCACAGGACTACTTACAGACAGAAACTCTTGCATGCACACATTAACACAAACAACAGTCATAAATGCATATGTTTTCCTTACCTGCGTCCCTTGTCTGGACTCCAGATGCCACAATGCACATGCCACATTGGTCCTCTGGCTCCTGTGCAGCAAGTGATAGGGACCAGTAAGCAGGAGGGGCTTCCTATTTCATGCACACGACCTGTGGAGCTGCAGTGCCACTGTCTTCCTGGCCTTGGGACTCCAAATATGTGGGGATGTACATGACTGCCCCCTATGCACATGTAGCCCTGTTGTACCCCCCTGGCATGCATCCCCAATGGTCTGTGCAAACCTCTGGAACCAAATACCTCCAATCCTGCATGTCCCATTGAACATGCACGCTGGGGCACTAGTACAATAAAAACAACCCCAGCAGCACATCCTCAGCTGCAAGAAGCTGCCAGTGTTACACAAGGCTGGCTGCTTTTACTAATGAGGGGCTCCTCCATAATGGTTGCCAGGTCAGTGTCTCATCATTCATTATGGAGGGGCTGTCCTCTGTCAAAACATGTCAACATCTCATTGTGAACCACATACTCTGGGATAATTGCAACCCAGATCAAATAGTGTTCAAAATATGTTCAATTTCTATGATTCATTATGAACTAGCAACACTGGTAAAATAATTCTCTAGAACAGTGAATTGTTTTGTCAAGTTTGTTTTGGAAATAATAGAGAACAAATGTGATATAAATAGGTTTGTGAATGGTTTGTATTATTGAAGAAAATATATTTGTCTGTAAGTGTCCGTGATAAGTATCACATACTTATACGTAATATACATAAACAAATACGAATATAAGTATGTGTTGTGGAAAATTACTGACCTGGGCGATGAGCAAGTATTTCAAACTGTTTTAGCTTGAGCTGAATCCATTTTTGGGAAGTTCATACACCTTTTCATTTTTATATTAAGGTCAGTTAGAGAATATTATAAAATCAGAACAAGTGCAAGATCCCCATTATTATTACATCCAGGTAACACTTCAAGCATGACTCTTTTCTAGTATTTACGTGAAATGTTGCACTAGTTTTACGGCAGAAAAAACGGACAATCCCAAATCAAATCTTTGTGAATCCCATTTTCATATGAGCATATCAAAGATGTACAAGGCAGCCCCGCATTTGCCCCTTTTTTGATGGTTGTGAATCAAGCAATATGACCCGAGCGGCGGGGCCTATAACTACGGCCCGGGGCATTAACAGAGTCAGTAATGCCCCCGCCGCAAGGGTCATATTGCTATTAGTATCCCGGCCTGCAATATTTGCGTGACCGGGGTACTAAAAGCAATTTTTTTCTGTCCCGAAATGCTGCTGCGTTTCGGGACAGAAAAAAAACGACCAAGAAAATTGCCGCCGCCATGGAAAGGGAAAACGGAGTCGAGGAGAGGAAAGCCCCAAGCCGTGTGGAGGCACGGAGCGGGGATGGCCCCGCTCCGAGTCTCCACACGGCTGGAGACTTCCCTCGACCCCGCCGGGGACGCAGAAACAAGAGGGTAAGTTGGGGGGGGATGGGTGGGAGGGAGGAGAGGGAAGGGAAAAAAAATACTTACCCGAGTCCCCAGCGGGGGGAGAAGGCAGCCTCTCAGCCGCGGGGAGGCCCCGCTTCGAGCCTCCCCATAGGCTGAGGGGTTGCCACGCCCCCCACCGGGGAAAAAGGCTGTGGAATCCTGACGGAGGGATTCCCGGCCGGGTATGGACCTGGCGAGAGCCAATCAGATTGCTTGTTTCATTCTGATTGTCTCTCGCCGGGGTACTAATAAGGTATAAGGACCAAGGAGCAAATGTGCGATGCTTAGGTCATCTCCTGACTTGCTCCAGTGAAACAATTTGTGAAGCAGGCCCATGGAGTCAGAGTCAAGAAGACTGATATCCTAACACCCTTGAGTTAAGGAAAGCCTTTTGCTGTGTGATCTCATGGTGTCTAAATCATCACATGTTATCCCTGCCTGTCTCCCCATCCTTGTAACCCTCACTTATCTTCGTGTATATTCACTACATAACCTCTGATACCTCCTTGCCACTATTCTTTCCCAGGTTCAAGCTGGTATAAAAACTATTTGCCAAGATTATTGTATCATGTATGCAAGTAAGTTTCAAACTTTTGATCTTTGTGTTTCTGGTATACACACACCCACACACAGACACACACACAAACACACTTTTGTATCGAGCATTTGCAACAACAGTTTTGAACTACTATGAATACCTGGTATTGAATAACAACAGGACATTAATCTCCGAAATCATCCCAACTGGGATTTAAATATCTGACGCTGGGATTGTCTTCATGTTTAGACAGCATGTGAATTAACCAACTGAGATATCGGTATGGCATCATCTGAAGTCTATGCATTTGCATAGGTGAGAACGCTCCAATTTACAAATTCAAGTACCTCTGTTCTTAGCTCATTGCGTATAATGAATGACACATGTGCCAAGCTTTAAAAGTCCTAGGTTTTAGTTCTGAAAAGATATCTCAGACCTCTGTGTGTTGGTGGGGATTGGGAGGAATGGGGGTCGATCATGCACACAACCAACCTCCTTAGAGGAGAGTTTGAACATCTGTATCGCCACACTTATCTATCCATTCCTGCCAACCATATCATTTCCGCAGCAGTTATGAACTTCATGGCCCCACATCCGTCTTGGCATAACTGAAGGACAATTAGAAATAACATTGATCTAAACGTAAGGTTCCCAATAAGAGAAATAGGTGTGACAATGTATCAGTTGGCACAGCTGGGTGCAATGAACCCCTTACTTTAAGCACAGCAGGTTACCTTGCAACATTCCACCCCAAAGACCAACTGCAACCTCATGTCATAGGTTTGTGAGATGAGATGTAGAAATAGGAACATCATGTATTATTATCTGAAGCTCTCAGTAATGGCAACGCGTTTACAACAAATGAAAGTAATATGTGCGTGATATGTGAAGAACAATGAGAGACAGCAGGCATAACAGTGGCAGGTGGTGGCTAGTATTGTTCCACCACCACACGCCACGAACCCAGCACCGGTTCCCCTCTTTAATTCAACAGCATTTGGCTATTTGACTACTGTGTGATGCAAGTTCATAAATGAATAACAGCACAAATAAACAAATAAATAAATAAAATAGCTAATGCGCTGTTTGTAATATCTTTTCACAAGCCTCCAGATATTAACATGTTTTTTTCAGTCTTGCATGACTAGCCCAAGCCCAATGTTCATGCTTGAATAATTCCCTCCAATGCCAGGGTGTTTGGGGAGGAAATGTGCTTGTGAGCTGTCGGCACTATATAAATGGAATAAATAAATACATAAATAAATAAATAAATAAATATGCGTTGCGAAACCATGGCGAGCTCATTTCCCACAACTTTCTACATACACGTGCATTACATATGCATCGATCATAAGAGTGGCATTGGGGAAAACTTTGAAAAATATATATGTGGTTATGCTGATAGTTGACCAGGGAATCCTGCGATTCTGTGATGCCTGCCGTACTTAGACGCAGAAGCAAACACCTGATACCTACTAACGCAATCCCTACCCTCCAGACACAAGACACATGAAGGGTAGGAAAATGCCTCAGGGGGTAGGGGTGTAGAATGGAACTGGTCCCCATTGCAGGCTGGACATCCTGGGATTGCACTCCTGGGCAACACTGCCTGCATTATGTACATTACATTTGTACTTAGCAAATATGGACTGTGGGTGAAGTACATATGGAATAGTAGCACTCAGGACTTTGCACGTAGCCAGTCAGGTTGTTCGATTCGTAGGCATTACCTTACCAGTCATGCCTGCGTTCTAAGCAGCCTGTTACAATTCTCTGGCTCTACCGGCCAGTAACCTGCCCTCGTCCCGCACTCTCACAAACTAGCCACCCCCCACAAAATGAGAATGTGTTATATGTACCCTCATACAATGTTGCCCTGCCCCTGTTTTCCACTCCTTCACTATCTTCCTCAAACCACAATGGATATAGTTTAGGGGCTACCCATGTGACTGCCGCCTCTATTCCATCCACCTTAGATATGGTGTATTCTCTCAAAACAGGGCCATTAGCACCTTAGACGTTATCTTGGGGTGCTAATGGCAGAATGTTGAGTGTGGCAGTCCATACGGGCGTGGTTAAGGCCCACTATCCTTGAGAGATTCCCTAGTTTTTCTGGGGCCTGTTAAGTATTGCCAAAATATTGCCTCCCCCAAAACAAGCAAAACATAGCTGGAGAATGCCTGCAAAGAGTTTATTTTCCCTGAAGGACAATTCAACTTGTTGAAGGCCAGAAATATACCAAATCTACGTCATCTGCTGTCCGTATTTAATGCAAGATATCCTAGTGACTTTCCAATAGCATACGCTACAGTGTAATGGAGAACACTGAACATCCATTTTGCCACAAAATACCCTCACCCTCCATCTACACTTTTTCCCTATCCCTTAATCTCTTTTGAACTCAAAACAGAAACATTGTGGAGGAGCGATTTAAACATGCACTTTTGTGTTTTTCTTTTTAGGCAATAAATAAAGTAATCAGGCAACAATTTTATGAAGTAATGTCTTGTGTAGATGACAAAAAGGCAAAGGTATTAACAAATATATTTCATTTTAGCTGTTAAACCATAGCCCCCCACTGGACATTTTTATATGAGACTCGGACAGCAGAGTTCGAGCTATCTACAACCACGGTATCTTTTTTTTTTAAATCTACAGTATTTAAAAGCTACAGTATGCGGGAGTATGAAAAAGCTGTCAATGTAGTGCTGATTCAATGAAGGCAGCACTGTTAGGAACAGCTGCGCTGATCTCCCTGTTAAGTGGATTCAGGCATGACAATTCATGTGATGAAGACATTAAATATTGTATAGCTTTGGAAAATGACTCAATATTAAAACATTTCAACTGTCCCTTTGTCAACAACAAGATATTACAATTCACGGGTGTATTACATATTCAAATCAAAAGTTATTAGCAATAGAATCATGGGAAAAGTCCATGCACATTGGTTTTATCTTATCTATGGGTTGTGGTTGTCCTATAATACGCAAAAATATAACTTGAACAATGGAGTGGGCCTTATTGTTACACTAGCCCCGACCAACCGCCATAGCTGATATGGTGTGGTTATTAATTGGGGAGAGAGATATGAGCCAAGGTCATAGGCCGCACTCTTTTTCATTGATTAGTGCAACATGGACAATGCCCACAGCCTTCAGCCAGTGAGCCATGGGGAAGTTGCAGCATTGTAAAACCCTTGGAATTCACCGAATAGACTGTAGTTAAAACAGAGTAAATATGATTTGATTCATTGCAACAAAACCCATGACATTGCAACAAAACCCATGACAACCCGTAGTGACAACAATATTAACCTAGAGTCATCGTCCCCAATCTCCCCAGTGGCTCAGGATGACATAAAGGTGATCACAGCAGGGAGTAACAATGGGATTCAAGTTGACAAAATGTCATTGTAGGGGATTTCTATGAGTGCTGTTTTCTATGTGGCGATGAATCATATTATTGTAACAGCAGGGCTTTAAGTGGGGTAAGAAATCGCGGGGGGCCCTCATTTGGGGGCGTGGCTTGTGGGAGGGGCGTGGCCTAAAAAGTACGCAAATCGTAGGGTATACACACAAATATATATAAATGTTATATATTTGTGTGCGTACCTTACTATGGCTTGTGTACTATGCAAGCCATCTTTTCTAAACATAGAAATATGTAACATATTTCTACGTTTATAAAAAATGGCTTGCAAAGTACACAAACCATAGTAAGGTACGCACACAAATATAAAACATTTATATATATTTGTGTGCATACCCTACGGTTTGCCTAGTTTTCAGGCCATCTTTTTTAAACATTTCAGCTTTATAAAAGATGGCTTTGAAAGTACACAATTCAAGCCATCTTTTATAAAGCTTTGTCCGTCGGCAAAGCTTTATAAAAGATGGCTTGAAATGTGTACTTTCAAAGCCATCTTTTATAAACCTCGAAATCTTTTGAGGAATCCCCAGGTTCGCAGAGGGTTAAAGACGCCTCGGCGACCTGGGGAAACAAAGGGACAGGAACTGCCTCTGGTGATCTCTCGCGCGAGGGGTCACCAGATGCAGTTACTATGACTGACGGAAGTGGCAGCCAGTCACAGCATCGCTGTGGCTGGCTGCCACTTCTGTCAGCTTGACTTACTTCATTGCAGGCGCATCTCCCGTCGCGGCTGCGGCCGCGACGGGATAATGCATCCCGCCAATGTTGCGATAGGACGGGGGCCCCGGCAGGGCCCCGGCTCAGTCCCACCTTTTGGAGACTGCCGGGGCCCGGCCCCAGCAGGCCCTGGCCCACTTTAAGCACTGTGTAACAGGTTTTTACTGAAAGTTATACATGTGAACATGAACACCTCTACGGTATCCAGATACAACAGATAGACTGATAGATTGATCAATTGACAGTCATTGACATAGACAGCCACACAAACAGAATACATATCCATTTTAAACATGGTTTAAATTCTTGTTTCAAACAGTCCAAAACAGGGAATATTGTTGTTAGTGTTGTCTTTGCTGTTCAGAGCAAAACAAGTGAATCCCAGCTGCTTGTTCATACTATATATAGCACTCGTTGAGAAAACTGGTGGCTGAAGTGTAGAGACAGCAACGACAGAAAGGTTGGGGAGCATAAACAGTCCAACTTTCAATACAATGATCAATTGAGGTGAAACGGCGTTAATGCTATAAGAGTTTCTCATGAATTAACACACAGGGACCTGCAGTCTTCTGAGGGGACCATAGGAATGTAGATGATCAATCAGTCAATCAATCAATCAATCAATCAATCAGTGAAGTGCTATGCGGGGGGATTGAAGAAAAGCAAATCAAAACACAGAGCCAGCAGCTGCAACCACTGGTGCTCCCCAGACGTGGAGGCTGTGACAGCAGGTCTGGTGAATTAAACTTCACAATGTTCTTCTTCTAGCATTCAAATCGCCTGATGAATTACATGTGCGGAGCTGTGCATGTTTCCTTAATCAATCCAGAAGCACTTTTCATATGTTACTTTGCACTCATTTCAACAATAATTCACATGTGCATTTATAAGTATCATTTACAACAGCGTTGAATGGCGTTGAATGTTGAGAAACATGTGCTTATCAGGACACAGGATTTATCTTGAAAGACACGTATTTGAAAAAGAGTGAAATATCAGAATCTGGGTGAAGAAGACTCAAGCGAGAACAAACTGAGGATGTGCCAGAGATGTTCTGTGACACATTTTGTAATGTATGTAAGTAAGAATGGTTGAGGTAGAAGATCCATTTTGGAACCGTGTATAAGAAGTATTGGGAAGAATATATTGTGAAGCACATGTTGACGTTTGTGGACAGAATAAAGATACTGGTGCAGCTTTGAAGACGCTCATTAGACTGAACTATGAAGATTGCGTTGAGTCTGAGTGAAACACCTATTGGCAAATGAATACCAGTATTCAGTGGTTGATCTATAATGTGCACCATTAAGTACAATTTGAATAATTGAGTGTATATCATGATGTATGTGTTTGGAATAAACACCAACTGAAGGGCGCAATTAGGGGCCAAATGTGTTTTATTGATTGTATTTGAAGCCCTTACAGGTGGGGGCATAATTAATCTAGTGCATCCCTAGTGGACAGAATACATAGAAACTAGTACATTATTCAGGTATAAGTGTAGCGCAAAGAGGGATTTTAATAGGAGCCTGTAGTTTTATTTTATAATTTACAGCAGGTTTTAGAGCGATATTGGACCTAGACGGCCATTGTACACTGATTAAAATGGGCCACTAGGTTATTGATTGTGTAAATTAAGAGACATCACTTCCTGTGACACCATCAAAGACAAAAAGTAAGGTGATGTCACCTCCTGTGATGCTGTGAAAAGTCCATTCTTCCATCCCGGGCATTTTGGTGAACAGATGTCATTGCCATTCAGCAGGGGGACATCATTCCCGGTTGCCTCTCATTCCGTTCCAAGGAGAAAGGCAAACACGTGGACACAAACTGATGAATAGGGCAAAATAATTGGACTCATTTTGTACTTGGGGCGGTCGTGGGCCCCTCAACTGTGCTTGTGTCAGATCTACCCATGAGATTGAACACTGCATCAGTGGTTTTTCCAAGAATACCTTTTAATGGTGCTCCATGCAGGACTTATGATACTTCCATAATTAATGTAATTATAGTCCTCACAGCATAATTCTCCAACCTCATCCACTCACCCCACTATCACCTCTGTAGCGAGATCTGCTGTCTCACATAAAGCACAGCACCCCTGCTAAAGGTGTCACGATTGAGCCATTAAACACTCTGCCATCACCACCTATAAGGCCAGCACTATCATGGTTACCTATGCAGACACAAGCCCATCCTAGATCCCACCAACATTTGCACACTGCACATTATACTACTGCACCTCATGATCTATCCTATTACCCAGACCTACTGCACCTCCATCTACCAATGGCTCTACTCCAACTGGTTCTACCTAGCATACTGGGGTGCCCTGTTTCTCCCCCTGCCGTTAGGCAGCAACCTCTGATGCTTGTGCCCTTCACTTCACCCCACCATTGCACGTCTCCTGGCAGGCCTAAACCCACATCCTTCCTACCTACTCTCGAACTTTGGGTGACATTATGCAGACTTGATACTCCAGGTCTGACCCTTCTAAACAAAAAGCAGTGCCCTGAGCTCTTCAATCCCGATTCAACTCCTAGCACCTGCTCGCCTATACCCAGAAGGGCTACCACCACAGTCTGCTTCAGCAAGCGTAAGAGGTCCTACCCCACCCTCTGCATACACAGCCCAACAGGCAGCTCCTGCCCATCCAAGGGGCCTTGCGCTAATCACTGCAGTCCGAGCTCTACTCTCCGAAACTGCTGGCCTACAGAAATTTGCCATGCAATTCACTGGCCTGGCTCATTAGCTATCACCATACCAACCATGCGGTCTCACTCTACTCCTAGGTCAAGTTCACCTGACTCCTGAGTCACCAGTGACCTTCTCACACCACTGCAACCTTTGAGCAACAAAGGCCTCTCACAGCCATGTGTGGGATCTCTCCATCTACTTAAGCTGCGTGCTAGAAATGTATACCCGGTGCCTCCACCTTCCCAGCTCACTCTCCCCTGACTAGGTTACTCCTGACGTGCAAGACTCAGTTCCTGCACCAGCTTCTCCCTCATTCTGCCTAACAGTGAAGCACAACAGACCCTTAACTCCACAGCCCCCTGCGTCTAGCAAAGTAAATGGGAGCACCTAACTGTGCCTTAATCCACACATTCTCACTAAAAGCACATGCGATTGTTGTTCACAGCATTATACTGGACCTCCACCTTGACATTCTAGACCCCACTGAATCCTGGCTCCACAGTGCCTCAGAGCTGCTGCTCTCCCTAGCCATCCCCCCAACTATACCATCTTTAGGGCAGACCGCCTTAATTCCATGGGAGGAGCCATTTCCCTCATCGGAAAATCCTCTCTACGGATTAGATCCATACATATTCCACCCATCCCTAGGTATGAAATGTTGCTACTTAATATCACTACTAATCCAGAATCTAACTCCAATCTGCTTCAGCTGTACCAACAACCAAACAGCCCCAGCTGCCCAGACCTAGATCACCCCACTCCGGAAACCAGCTACCAAGTGTATCATACTGGGTGACCTCAATCTCAGATTTAAAGACAAGACCAACCTCAAAGCTACCACACTGGTACAAGTATTAGGAGACATGAACTTCACCCAACTGATCTCCTCCTCTACTCAAAGCAAAGGTTGCATCTTGGACTGGATCCTCTCGGCCAAGGCCACTATTGGCATATCCTCCATCAGCACAGTACCATGGTCAGGCCACTCGCTCATAGAGTTTAGTCCCTCCCATGCCAACCCCCCCCTAGCACTCTCACCCACACCACATTGAACTCAGTACTGGTCCACAATACCTGCAAACTGACACATGAGGCACTCAAGCCCATGCTTCTGGCATCACCTAATACATGTTCTTTGCCCAGCAACAAGAATCTCCATGATCTAGCCAAACATTTTCATCATTGCCTCCTCCACGCCATGGATCAGCATGCTCCCATTAAAGTCAAAACCCCTAAACTGCACAAACCAACCAACATCTGGTTCAAAGAGGAACTTGTCACCTCATGCAGAAGGAAAAGAGCCCTCAAACACATTTGCACAAAACACCCATCCCAAACAACTGCAAAGCTCTCTCCATCTCCACCAACTCTTGCAAGAAGGTGGTAGTTACAGGTAGGCGAATTTCTATGATGCCAGAAATCTCCAACACTGGGTTCTAACACTAAAGAGCTATTATCCACCCTAAGGGAGCATGAAACCCCTACTCCCACTAGCTCCCCGACCCACATGACTAAGCATGGTGTGCCACCATACAAAATGCCCTCACAAAGAAAATCGAGACATCTTGAGACAAAATCAGAGTGAAAAAAGCCATTCTTGCTGCTTAAGCCCACACGCTTGATGAAACAGCGTGCCCACCAGCAGTCTTACCCCATCATTCCCGCCATTCACGTACTCTCAAGTCACAAAAGAGAAGGTCATGGCAACCATTCTATCACTGAAGCCATCCAACTGCAAGGGTGACACCTGTCCTGCACATATAGTCAAGCTCTGCACCCACACTCTTACACCCATTATGGGCACCCACACTCTTACACCCATTATGGCTGACTTTGCTAATGTTTCCTTTCTTTCCAATGAAGTCTGTACTAGCATAACATCAGCCTGGATCACCACTCCTCATGAAAGCATCCCTTTACCCTACCATACCCACAAACCACCATCATGTTACCACAGACCCCTTTCTGTTCAAAATACTGGACCGTCCAGCTTACTCACAAGTTCCTAGAACTGAGCTACCTGCTCGGAATGAGACAAATTGGCTTCCACCACAAACATAGTACCAAAAGAGCCTTTTTCAACCTGAAAATCGAAATGGATACTAACAGGGACTCAGGTAACCTAGCTATTCTCCCCCTACTTAATCTCCATGCAGCGTTCGACCTTATGTGCCATGACATCCTCTGCCAACACCTCAGTCTACACTTCCATTTCTCTTCCAAGGCCACACTGTGGATGAAATCATTCCTCAATGAATGCACTACAAGAGTGTTAATTAGCGATGCAGCTGCCAACCTCATCCTGGCTCCACTAGGGGTCCCTCTAGGCTCTTGCCTATTACCTATTCCAAGTCCCTATTCGACCTCCTAGATTCCCTGAGGACCATTTACACCAATTTTACAGATGACACCCAAATACTCATCGCTATCATAGGTGACCGATCCTGTGACACTGCCACAATAAACAAGGTGTACAGAACTATACACAACTGGATTGCCTCCCACAACCTCTGCCTAAAGATGACAAAACAGAACTTCTCCTAGTTGGCTCCCACTACTGGCTCAAAAACCTTGACACCTCATTTGCACACCTTCTGTATTGACGGTTCTATAATTTTGGTCCTGAAGCATGTGTAAACTCTGGGTGTCCACCTGGAAGCAGAGCTGACCATGACCAGACACATTAATGCTTTAGCATCAGCCACTGGCTACACGTTTAGGCTCATCTCCCTGAGTAGGCAATTCCTCTCTCTGAACAACTGCATCCTGCTCACAAGAGCACGTATTAGTAAATTGGACTATTGCAATGTTCTACTAATGGGCCAATCAGCAATGAACTTGGGTGAACTCTAACTTCTGCAGAACTAAGCCATGCACGTGACTCTAGGCTTTCGACGATCAGACCACAATTCAGTAACCAGGCAAGAGGCTCACTGGCTACCCATCAAAACCTGCATCGACTTTAAAACTTTGACTATTGCCAACAGGTGCATTTACAAAGAGGATCAACCCTACCTCAACAACAGTATTGCCCAGAAAAACTGAATGTGCTCGTTAACATCAGGTACCAGAATCTCACTGCTCACCCCTCGATTTAAGAATAAGAGAACAGGAGGTCTCAGTTGTTGTGTTACTGCACCCGTTCTCTGGAGCACCCTGCAGGCCTTATCCTTCGAAAAGCTTGTAATAACCTGTCTTCTTGACAAATATGACTAATGTTCATATTATATGTACCTGCCAACTCTTAACTCTGTACCAAACGCTCTGATGCGCCAGGTTCTGGACGTTACATAAATGTAATAAATACATAAATTATTAGTGTTGTTACATGGTTCTGGGTTTGTTTTTAATAGCATTAGGGGAGGGTCTATGAAGGCCAGGCTTACGTTTGCACTTGCCGGTTATGACAATTTTTTATTATGGACATTCATGAAGTTGCATAGTAGCAACACATCAGTATTTATAGTGCTCAACATGGGCAATGTTACAGAAAGGAGAGGCAATATGTTATGCATGCAAGTTGATAGAATGATGAGTATTAATGAGAGTTGCATACGTTCAACTGATGAAAAGAGGTGTACTCAGATTCAGTTTTCATAAGGTATCTGGCTGAATCCTGACTGGAAAAAAAAGCAATTTTGCTAGTTGAAGCCGGATATGTTGTCTCCTCATTTTATTGCAATGTAAAAACTCAGAGAGAACAATATGAAGTGCGGGCTACAAAAGGAACGTAATTAAACATTGACTAGAAGCATTCCTGATTAAATATAAGACTAAGGTGCAAATGCGTGTGTAATGGAGAGGAGTAGTCAAGATGGGTAAGAGGACATCGTTGTACCTAGTGTTTATGGAGATCTTCAGCCTGGGAGAATTGTTGTATTAGGTGATAATGGCCAGTGCACAGCATCATGTGGAGTAACTCCACCCCAAGCATAATAAAACATGCTGATCGTTTTGCTGTAATTGTGTGGCACAGTGACAATTTGTAAATCATTGTTGTTTTTCTGGAATGGGACCTTTTATGTTGTTTTTGTTTTCTTCTTCCCTCCCTTAAAAAATATAAAAATACAAACAGATCAATAAAAAAAAACTCCCAACCTCCAAAAATAAATACCCCTAAAAGTGTCATGTTAAAACGTTTTCAATTATTTTCGGTGTTGAAGAATGCACATAGAATTGATGTGGGACATTTGGAAAGCAGTCATCCTACTTCAGGAATAAGGATGGCATTCTTTTGGATAGGATTCACATCATATGAATTTAGTCTTTCTACACTCTATATGATAGGTGATGCACCATTCACTTGTCTAGGGAAAGAGCCTGTGAATAGGGACCATTATCTTTCCTTATACAATGAACACTCAGAATTGAGGATGTGTATTGGGTTGTGGTACAGCCCACTACAACATCTATTTCACCAAAAATGCATTGTGGCACCACAATCTCTGAACTTCCTGAAATGTCCAATTCCCTTTTTATCTACTGCCTGACCCACCACCAAGGAATTGACCCTTCACCAAATGCAGTGAAATTGCCGATATGAGTTGGGCAGGTACTGCTTGAGAGTCTACCCTATGCCAACATTTTAACATTCCCTGCTGAGATTTGGAAATTATATTTTGCAATGAATCTCACTTCAAAAGGTACTAAAGATCAGACTTTAGAGTGGTTAATTGAGCAACTAATGTGCCCTGAGAGAGTACTAAAAGTTGTGGTTGTGCTTTCACCCCTGCAGGGCAGGAGTGCTGTAACAGGTGGGTGGGTATTTGCATCCCTTCAGGACAGGAGAGATGTAAAAACACATGCTGTGCCCATATTCCTGCAAAACAGTAGACACATGAACATACAGGCTGTCTACCGGCCATTGCGAGACAATAGAAATGTAAACATTTAGTGTGCGCCCTTGAGACATGAGAATGGTCCATCAAGCAACTCATGTCCATTTGGGCTCATATCCTTTGAGAGATATGTAAAAACTTAGTGTGTACACTAAACTCTACAAATTTGGTGTGTGCCTTTACCACTATTTTGTTAAGGTTCACAAACATATGAATGAGCACATAAAACACATGCCAGAAGGATTTCTCTGTCACAAATGGTGAGGTAATGTTGATTGCAAAGATGATTCGTATCTTTTCGCAGCAAAAGCAACACAGCCTTTGAGCACCTTGCTTCAATGTTTCTACCTTAAACTAACATTGGCAATACTTGCAATCTCATTGTGGCCTAGAAAGCCACATTTATCTGTGCAGCTCATGTAACTTTCATTGGGCAGATCAAGCTTTACTTCGTTTTAACTGCACTTTAAAACGGAACATCCAAGGGCACATGAGAAAGATTATATGTGTCCATGAAAAAGGCAATTGATGACACATTTTGAATGGATTTGCATAACACAAAAATCAAGCTTCACCAAAACTATCAATCAAATCCTTTCCAGTGGTTCTTCAATGTATTAACCCGCTATTACATTGTCAAACCTCTTGTAATCCCAATCAAGCATCTCACTTTAACCCATATTTGTCTAAACAATAAACAGATTTAAAAGGTAAAATATGTCTAAAATGATCCTGCTGTTCCTTTTTTATTTTATTTATTGTATTGTGTAATACGTGGATCTAGCTTGAGAGCAGTAGATTGCTGTATAGTTTGTTGTTTATGTTGCCACTACTTTGAGTTTTGGTCGGTGGGTCATTCTGTGCATCCATTGGGATTAGTACTTGGTTAGGTATTGTTGAAAAAGCCATGTGTGATTTCCGAAATTGGAGCATTGTGGGGACATTCCTAGTTGCTACCAGGATCGAGCTCCAAAGGATGGTTGCGTGACAAGATAATTACTGTGTGCATGCGCTCTCTTTGTGGATGAGTTGTGGTTGGGGTGGATTTGTCGATTTGTTGTGCAAGCATTGTGTGCCAACAGATATGTGGAGGTTAGACACCAGGTACACTGTTGTGCTACTCATGCCTGCTTTGCAGATGATACATACGATCTTGAAAAGTATTCCAGCCTGCAGATGAATCCAATGTAGTTTGCATACAACGGGGGTAATAAGGCGTGCTGTTGCATGGTGGACTGCTTTTAGGGGAGCCAAGTGAGCAGCTGGGAGCCCTGTCAGGAGGACATTCCCACACAATGTGTGGGACCACAAAGGCCTGAACTATGGAAGTGCTTTGACTAGATGAAGAGTTTGATTTTGTGCAGAGTGGAGATTTGGAGCCAGGCACGTTGGGCCTTCTTGGCTAAGTGTTTGTGCGAGGACAGGATGCTGTTGATAGTCAAACCTAAGTATTTGTAGTGAATCCAATAGTTGCGGATCAAATGCATCTAAGCACAGATCATTGTGCCATTGTTGGGCGAGTTGTTGTTTAGCAAGGGAACCAATGAGGACATATTCAGCCTTGGAAAGGGCTATGTTTGAGGATGGAGTTGACATCCAGGACTAGATGATAGCTAAGTAATCTTGGAAACAATTAATGTCCTGTGGGCTTCTTACTCCCATGCACAACAGGGTACCACCCACGTATTGGTGGGTGGTTATATCGGCATCTTTGAGGAGTGTGTCCAAAGGCTGCATGTAAAAGTTAAACTGGATCGATGAGAAGATGGAGCATTGAGGGGCTCAGCAGAAGACTAGAAGTCAGTAGAGTGCCACATGTTCATCTGGACTGCCTGGTGTCTGCCAGCGAGGTAGGGGGTAAACCAATTCAGGGCAGTGCCAGAGAATCACATTGTGTCTGCGAGGAAAGAGGAGGATGCTGCAGTTAACAGTGTTGAAATGTAGCCGAGAGGTCAAGTAGCTGAAGAAGGCATGAGTTTTTATTATCCGAGAATTGTAGGGCATCATCCACCACGTGGATTGTGGCTGAATCAATGCTAAACTTGTGACAAAACTCCGACTGATAGTCATTAAGGAGGTGTAGTTGTTTGATTCTGATGTGTAGTTGTGAAGTGACTATTTTTTCCCCAAGATTCTTCCGACAAACAGTAGGTTCATAAGGGGCCAGAAATTGGCCAGATCATCTGGTTGTGGGTCGTTTTTTTCAAAATAGGTTGTATCAGGCTGATCTTGATGGTGTCCAAGAATAGACCTTCCCCGACGGAGGCATTAATGATGGTGAGGAGTTTTCTGAATGCCGGGCCTATCAATTGTTTGATGATAGAAGCTGGGATGATATTGTCAGGGTAGGATGTAGCATTGTGGGAGAAGAGAATTTTTACAGGTCCGGGAGAGAGATGATAGAATTCAATCCAGAGGGGCAGTCAGGGTGCTTGAGTGCGGCGGGGCTAATGCAGGGGAAGGTTGATTTCATGATCTGTCAGATTTTGTCAATTTCTTTAATGGAAGAGTTGGAGATTCTGTTGTATGTTTCCTAAGTTACTAGCACTTCGGGGTCAGGCGAATGTTTGGTACAATACTTGGAAAAGAGCTTTGTTGTTAGAGACTGCAGCAAAGGCAGTGGGGTAGTATGCAGCTTTCACCTTGTTTCAAAATCCTACGGTTGGCACAGAGTGATTTGGGGTTAGTGAGATCTCCACTTTTACTTTTTTTTGAGCCACTGTTTTTTTGAGCCACCATTTTTCCAGGGTGCTGACTGAGCATATGTTGGATGCAATCTCGGGTGTGTACCAACAGGCGAATGGTTTGGTTTTAGAGCTGCACATTTTTTTTTTTAACACTTTATTTTTGGATCGAAGGCATATAGTATATCAAAACAGTTCAGAAACAGTAAATTAACATTCATAATCAACCCCCCTCTCTTTCTGATGTTGACCAACAATAGACAAAGCGTCTAGCCTCTGAAAGTTCTTAATTTTCCATTTTATAATTCCCCAACCACTTTCCCCTTCTGTCTTCCCCTTCCCTTTCCCTCCCCCCTCCCTGCTTTAACTAACACTTCAAAATACCATAACACATTACAGAGATCAACATATGAAAGGGTTCCGTTTAGGATTAGTCCTGAGTTCATTCCTCTGTGCTGTTGTTATCCCTCATATGACGTGTATACTTCTGAGAAGACAGGGTTCAAAAAGAGGGCCTCTCTATCGCTCACACACTCGTGGAACGGGGACCAGGTCGCTAGATATTTTTGATATTCTCCAGCCGTAAGTGCGCAGATTTTCTCTATGGCCATCACTCCCCAGATCTTGACCCACTACCATGCCACTATGGGGCCCTCCTCATTTTTTCAGTTTTGCACTAAGGTCATCCTTGCAGCCGATAGCAAATGAGTAATGAGAGTGGCGGTCGCCCCGGACATTGCATATTTGCCCTCTATCGGGACACCTAATAGGATAGTTTTCGGAGACATCGGAAGTTCAACACCTGTGATATCTTTAATGTGGCCCAGAATCTCCTTCCAATAGACCGTTGCCTTGGGGCATGACCACCACACGTGGATTAAGTCCCCTCTCTCTCCACAGTTTCTCCAGCAGAAGGGCGAGTAGGTCTTGGTAATCTTATGTAAACGGTGTGGGGGCATATACCACCTAAAGCACATTTTATAGGCGGATTCTTTAATCGTGGTGCATCTGGAGGCACCATGCGCTCGTGACCATATTTTGCACCACTCTTCTTCCATTATGGATTCCTGCAAGTCTCTTTCCTGCATAGTTAATTAATAAATGTAGGAGGACGAGGCATTCCCTCTGGTGGAGAAGTTTGCTTCAAGCTCATTAAACTGAAAGTTTTTGATTAAGCGGATCTGAGTGAGGGTTTTTAGCATGAACTTTGAGGGCTTTGGTCGGGTAGGTGATCAGCAGTTGGGTGGTACATTTGTCAGACCAGTGGAGTGGAATTTGGTCTGTGCAGGTGATGACGGAGGATGTTGCCTTCGTTTTGCATGCGAGAGAGCACAATTTGCTTAAGGTTCATCTATCCGGTCTGTGCAACATGGGTTCTTCAATTTGATTGTCACTGTGTGAGTAAGGAACATTAAAATCTACAAGAAAGTCATTATTAGTGTGTGCTAATTTCACAGAGGATAGTATTGGAGATGTCATCAATGAAAGAGTTACTCCTGTGAGGTGGTAAGTAGGTGAGTGTAAAGGTCATGGATTCCTTATGAGATAAAGTGAACTGGCAGGTGAGTAATTCGAACAAGCTCGTTCTGGGAGAGGGGATGATGGAGCAGGCTAATTTCTCCTGTGGTTGATTGCCACTCTGCCTCCTGCCCTTCCTGTCCAGTCAGCATGTTTGAATTGATTTTTTATTTCTAACATGCTCATACCCAAGTGTTTCAGAGCGCAACAAGGCAAGGGAAGGGGAAAAGAGGAGAACAAAACAACAATCTTACTAGGACCAGTGACATTAAGAACGTGCAACTGCATGGGAAAGGGGGAGGGGGAGAAGTGCATGGAATGGGGGAGAAAAGGAGAGTGAGGAGCAAGGAGAAAACAGAGAAATAATAATAAATTAATAAATAATGAAGACAACAAACAGTGGTAGTGCAGCCAGCAAGTGGCAAGTGCTCGGTTTAAGGCAGCAGACTGGGTTGGTCTGATAAGTGCAAGAAGAAAAAGGGGGGACTGTGTGGGTACAGATACAGACCCAAGTGCAAGGGGTGGCCCGGAGGCAGTGCGGGAGGGTGGCCGAGTGAGCAGGTACCTGGGCCCAGAGGACAGAGGGTGGCCAGGTGCACGGTGCTGGGGGAGAACAGAATCAGCAGGGGAGAGAGGGGGTGAAGGCAGAAGCAAAAAGGAAGGTCTTGAGGTGCTTCCAGAACCGGTGATGGTTCTCCTCACATTTATGAGTGTCAGGGAGGCTGTTCCGGAGGGAGGCCCCAACCGAAGACAGAGATCTACCCCCAGCTTGTTTCTTTGAAAAACGACTGACCCTGTGGGAGTTAGTGGTAGAGGAGTGGAGAGCTCGAGAGGGGAGGTATTTGCGGAGGGATAGCTGAAGGTATGTTGGACCCCAGCCCCAGAAAGCATAGTCGACAATGCAGAGGGTTTTGAATTTAATCCGTGCATCCACTGGAAGCCAATGGAGAAATTTCAGAGCTGGAGAGATACTATCCCAGGGCTTAAGGCCAAGGACAAGTCTTGCAGTCCAGTTCTGGATAAGTTGCAAAGGGTGGAGAGTAGAGGCAGGTAGATTTAGAAAAGGCTGTTGCAATAGTCCAACCTAGAGAGAACCAGAGCTTGGGAGACAGTGAGCTTCTGGGGGAAGGAGAGGAAAGGCAGAGTGCCTCTGAGGAGGTGCAGTAGGAAGTTTGACTTTTTTGAAACATCAGCGATGTGGGTGGAGAACGGAAAGTGCAGAATCAAAGGTGGCCGGAGGTTCTTAGCCTTGCAGGTGGGGATAAGAGGAGGGCCAAAGGAGGCTGTCCAGAGAGGGAGGGGAAACGATGGTGATGGCGTGCCGATGAGCAGGATCTCAGTCTTGCTGGCATTCAGACAAAGATAGTTGGCGGCACACCGATCTTAAATGGCAGTTAGGCAATCGGAGATGAGAGAGGTAGAGGAGGTGGCCAAGGGCCACCTAAAAATGAGTTGAGTATTGTCTGCATAGCACTGGAAGTGTGAGCAGAAAATGGCAATGCAGTGGGCGAGAGTTACCAGGTATTGGTTGAAACGCCAGGGCTTTTATTTTGGATACAGTAGACGGTGCATTGGGGGACCTCAGAAACATGGGGGAGAATGGGGTATGCCATGTATCAGTGATGAAGAGGGTGTCAAAGTTTTTGTATGAGATGAGGTTGGTGATCTCTGCAGCATGAGTGACTGCTGGGAGAACATTTATCAGTATGAGGGGGCATGTTTATGTGGTCTGTGGGTGATGGATGGCGGCACCAGCAATACTGAGGAGGTTCACTAGGCCAGGTTTCCAAGGCTGTCCAGGGTGCTTGGCCGTTCAAACTCTAGCATGAGTGGTGATGGGCTGTAGATGAAGGTGAAAAATGGTGATGTCTTCATGCGAGTAATCGAGTAGCGACTACTTTGTAGGATAAATGCAGGATAGCTGGTCTGGCCCTTGGCCCTTTATTGCCTGAACCTGCACAAACAGGTGAGGTTATTTTATTAATCTCTCCATCTTATTCTGGCTTCAGAGCCTAGCCTTTCTTTGCCTTTGTTATTCTGAATGCAGAGCTGGACTCTGTTCCTTTCTCGTTTAACATTTGCTACAAAGCCTGATCTATTTGATTCTCTCATATGTTACTAGGACAGCAGAGCATGGGTCCTCTGCCCTGTTACATTATTCAAAGAGCCCCTCTGGCCTTTCTTTGCCTCTCCCTTGTCTCACTGCTTGCTTAATACATACCTCCTTGCTTGAACACTCAACATATTCTCCCTAACACAGCAAATGCAGCTGCAGTCTGTCTTAACTTCTATTTGTTCTGTGTCTTGAATTGGCCTCTTATTTCCGATGTTCGGTCTGCAGGGGAAAGGCATTTGCCAGTCACTGCCACGATGGTTCTACTTGGCCATAAGAGGGCAACAGCTAGCCAATATTGGAAGAACATGGGCATTTTATGCCAGAGGCTGGCAACTGCCTTCCTAATCTTGCCTTTGTTTATTACAGTAATTCAGTGGATGAAGAAACGCGAGAACACACATATTGCTTGTAAATGAAGGGGATGAAGTCACACTTGGTTAAGACATTTTGATCACGCCAGGAGCTTATTTCCAGCTGCAATTAAGCGATTACCTTTTAGACGCCTGGCTTTAAATAAATTTAGTATCACCTGGAAAGCACAGATGTTGCTCAACAGGGTTCCTGGAGCATGAGGGGTACTTTACTCGTGGGCATGGATGATTGGAGGGCATTCTTGCCCTGGTTTGGAGCCAGGCCCCTACAGCCATGATGGGGGAAGGGGCCTATTACTTTTGGTTGTACGTACCCTTTGAGGGTGGGCAGACCTTGCCTCCTGCTTTAGCCCACTAACAGCTCTGCTTTGCAACATTATCACACATAACCTGTCAGGTGGCATGTAACTCAATGCTACTAATGTTATCAGCCTCAGAAGTCTAGAATCCTTTGCCACATCAACTAGGGTACAGGCTTGCCACCTGAGACTTTCCCATGTCTGAGTCGGCATCTGTCGCCCTATGGGGAAGACACACACAGAAAGAGCAGGGCACGGTGCCCTTGTGGGTTTTTCACACTTCTTCCTTGGGGTGGGCACAATTCACTCCGCAGAGAAAGTGGCACATGCTGGGAAACATTCTCCCACTTTTACAATGTCACCCAAAGAGCGAAATTGGTCATTTGCAATACCTCCGTCAACTTATTATTGCGCAATCCACACTGATGGGTTTAAGCACCTGCTTGACGCGAGATGGCAATTAAGGGCATTTGCCAACGCACTCAAGAAGCACAGGACACCCTCTCACCAGGGACATGCCATGCTCACTCATTCTGATCGCGAATTGCCATTTATCTGGGGTCATGTTAAATGTATTTATTTATTTATTACATGTCTAGCATCACGCAAAACCCCCAAGCATCAAGGCGCAAAATAAACGGCATGAAGTGGACTACTTCCATTGGCGCACGTTTTTACTTTTCCACCACAAAATGGAAGATTTTTGCGTAAAAGGCAGATGAAATCACATTGCTTTTCCACTTTGGAAGAGTGTAAATACCTCGTGCAATTAGCGATTGCTGGTGGAATTGACAATGGCTTCCTCTGGACTCTGCCCACTTTTACCAGGTTTCATTTCCAAGCAGATCCCAGAGGAATGCCTTTCCTTATTTCCAGCATGAGAATCCACGCTGGCATTAAGGCCGCATTTGTCTGGTGGAGCAGGAAATACAGGGGGTCCTGGTGTGTCCGCTCGTCTCCCGAATTCCACACAGAAAATGCACGAAAATCTGGCCAATTAGAAAAGCAACAGTAATAGTGTTTTCCACCACTTTTTCTGAACTAATTGACCTGGAAAATGCTGTGTTGCATCGGAAGCTGAATACATTCCCTCTGCCTATTATCCCACCGGAGGATTAAACCAGGTGCTGAACACAGGTGTTACATATTCGCCCCATATTTTATGATCCACAATCCCTGACATTTGGTGGAAAAAACACAATTTTCACTTTGTCTGGGATTGTGGGTTATAAATTCTGGGGTGATTCACGCAAGTCATAGATAACCCCAAACCGTTTGGCAAAGCAGATTTTGCTCATGTGGACAACCTACAGATTTGGGCCTAGGGTGTCGAAGCCACCAAGGAAAACAGGCAACCCCATGCATTTCCGAAAAGAAGACACCCGTGGGCACACCCTTGTCCACTAAAAACATCCATGGTGGTTTAGTGACCCCACACCCACCCAAAACAAGTTATGATTTTTTATTTTTGTTTTTGTGTTGCCTCTTTCCTAAGGGCAGATTGTGCTCAAAATCTGCCCCCAGGGAGGGCTACATGAGATGCCCCCCATCCATTTGAGGTGGGGGGCCACCCCCCTTTCCACTAAAAACATCCATGGTGGTTCAGTGGCCCCCCACACGCACCCAAAACAAGTTATAATTTGTTTTATTTTTGTTTTGCCCCTTTCCTAGGGGCAGATGGGCACATGTGTGTGGCCATCTGCCCCTGGGGGGGAACATACTGCCCCAGGCTTGGGGGGTGGCTCTGCCTATATTTGCAGTGGCCTCCCCTCACCCCAAATGGATGGGGGCATCTCATGTAATCTGCCCCCAGGGAAGGCTATATAAGGTGCCCCATCCACTTAGGGTGGGGGGAGAGGGCCACCCCCCCTTTCAAACACAAAAAATCCTGGTGGTCTAGTGGGCCCCACACCCCCACCTAAAACAAGTTAAAATATATATATATATATATTTTTTTGTTTTGCCCTTCCCTAGGGGCAGATGGGCACATGGATGTGACCATCTGCCCCCAGGTGGGTGGCAAAACGTACTGCCCCAGGCTTGGGAGGGGTGGCTCTGCCAATATTTGCAGCAGCCTCTCCCCCCACCCCAAATGGATGGAGGGCATCTCATGTACCCCTTCCTAGGGGCAGATATCTGCCCCAGGGAGGGCTACATAAGGTGCCCCCCTCGAATTAGGGTGGGGGGAAGAGGGCCACCCCCTTGCTAAAATCCCAGGTGGTTAGTGGTCCCACCCACAGCCACCCCACCCAAAACTATGTTTAAAAAATAATCTTTTTTGTTTTTGTTTTCCCCCCTTCCCTGGGGGCAGATGATCACCCAACTGACCCCAGAGTATTGCCCCCATGCTTTGGAGGCCAGGGGGGAGAGGGAAGCTTACCTAGTAAGCAGCCCCTCCCCCACTTCAAAAACAGATCCCTGCACCACACACCAAACACATATTCTGGGGGGGGATAAATGACATTACATCCCCCCCACTTAAAATTGTGGGGGGATTTGTCCCCCCTGTCTCCATGTCCTACGCCCATGCTTTGTAGTAAGGGGTAGTGCAAAGTAATGTGTGTACATAATGTCAACAGTATATCATACCCTATTTCATGTTCATAAATTGGAGCAGTGCAGAATCTCATGTTTTGCAATGCGTGAAAGTCATGCAATCCTGTTTAATCTTTTCAGTTCCGCAACGCCTGTGTTTTCATTCCCATTGTAAATTCATACTACATGTCACAGAAAATACTGGAAAGGGTGGCCTCACGTATCTCAATGGGAAAGGAGCGCGGTGTAGTGGCAAAGTGACTGAGAAGGCGTGGCTGTTGAAATCTAGAAGCTTGTTGGATGCACTGTATTGAAACTGTTCCTTTTTTTTATAGCGCATTTCGGTGGCCAGTTGCTAACAAAAGTGGCCAGAAAAAGTGCACTTCTACAGGCGGTGTAAAGAAACCTCACCAATGTAAGCAAGTTTAAACCTTCCTCTGCAAACTGTAACGTAATGCATGCAGAATAATATGTGGGTGGGTCTGCTGCACATCTTTGTTTTGGGTCTTCCCACATGCACACACATATTATCGGGAATTTTAACACATCAGTTGTTGAACTCACATTAAAAGCACCTTGCTTGCAGAAGCACAGCTCAATTGTAACCAGCATTTGCACCCAGAGCTAACATTTGAACAGTGCAATTGATTACCCTTCTCATTCTATTGCGCACCTGCACCCCTTATCACATCCTTCTTTCAAATGTGCACTTTCATAAATGCAAAGAACAAGAGTAAACTCCCAAACTATTAGCATTGCCAATGATTTTTTTCATAATTGAGTCTGCTCAAAGTGTCTCTGCTCACAATATTAAGCTTAACCAGGCATGTCATTACCAGCTGTCTTTTTTTAAGAAAGTTAAAACCTCTCCTGGAGGCAGGTGAGCTTTGAATGTTTGTCCACACTTTGTTCATCTATCATGATCAGCCATAACCTCCCCCCAGCACAGACCCTCCAGCTCCCTCTAGATATAAAAAGAAAATCGCAGCTCAGAACCTGCTCCCACTTCTCCAACCTGTCCTGGCCTCGCCCACAGCAGACTCCACTGACCCCATCATTATGACCAGAATCTACAATGACACTATACTATCTGCGATAAACAAAATATCCCCGCTCACAGCATGCAAGGCTAAGCAACGAGCCCACCTCAATACCTGATTCACCCCCGAGTTAAAAGATTTAAGAATAACCAAAAGAAAAGCAAAAGCCCTGTGGGGAAGAAAAAAAACACCCACACTTAGCAACAAAACTCGCTTTGCACAGCCTCCAGGGATTTTAAAAATAAAGTACTTCTCACCAAAGGGGAACAATACAACGACAGAACTGCTAAAGCCAGCTCCAACTCCAAGGAACTATTCATGATCCTCAGAGAGATAGAAACTCCCATGCCTCCCCCTGAAAGCTGCAACAAAGACACAAACAGGTGCGAAAACATTCACTATGCTCTACAAAACAAAATCAATCACCTACAAACTACAATTGAAGCCAAAAAACAGCCTTGACAAGATTCATAAGGCCCCACCACCATCTGCCACTGCCATTCTCCCTAAAGAGCTCCCCCCTTTTGAATTCACAGAGGTCTCCATCCCAGAAATGTTGAAAATCATCATTGGCCTAAAACCATATTGATGCCAAGGTGACCCATGCCCACCCGCAGTTATCAAAGAGTGCGCTCCCCAACTCGCCCCATTCATCACCAACCTGATCAATTCCTCCTTCAAAGGTAACAACGTCCCATCGACTTAAAGGACGCCTGGATACTACCCCTTCTAAAAAAAAAAAACTCTAGACCCTAACATTCTAACAAACTACCGTCCCATAACAACCGTTCCCCTTCTTTTGAAAATTCTTATCGCATATCTACAGATACAGAAATATCTCGAAGTTAACAACATCCTAGGGCTACGTTAATCTGGTTTTCGTCCAAGACACGGAACGGAAACAGCACTTTTGAACTTAAAAATCCAAATGGATAACCTGAGAGACAATGGGAAACTAGCTGTGCTTCTTCTACTAGACCTTTCTGCTGCTTTCAATCTCGTGGATCATAATGTTCTCTGTGAACACCTATCATTAGCAGCTAACTTCTCCCCTAACGCCACACTCTGGATAAAGTCTTTCCTCAGTGACAGATCTATGAAAGTCTTCTCCCCTAAAGCTGAGACACCCCCCTCTCCACTCACCTGTGGCATGCAACAATGTTCCTGTGTTGCCCCCACCCTGCATAACATCTTCGCAAAGCCACTCTTTGACTGCCTTGGCGACATGGGTGTCATCTACACCAATTACGCAGATGACACTCAGGTCCTCATACCCATCCCAGGAGAACACGACAGAGACACAGCCAACATTAACATCATCCTTCGAGTTATCCAAGACTGGATGACCCAACATGGTCTCTGCTTGAATGATGATAAGACCAAGTTGCTCATCATCGGCTGCCAACTCAGAATTTCAAAACTTTTCAATCACCTATTTAAAACATTCATCATAGATGGACACTCCATCAAAGTCTCCAAAGATGTAAAAATGCTTGGATTCCATCTAGACTCCTCACTCAACCTTAACAAACAAATAAACGCTACCACCTCAGCCACTGCATACGCTTGCAAACCCATTAGATCATGCAGAAAATTCCTCTCCCCTGACAGCTGTCTCACTCTGACCAGAGCCCTAGACCTCATGTGCATACTGCAACGCGCTCTATGCAGGGACATCAAGTCAAAACATCAGGAAACTTCAAGTCCTCCAAAACAATTCCCTTAGAGCTGTGCTTAATGTCCCCAGATCGGCGCACATCTCTGCCATCAGACACCAGCAGCACTGGCTACTAGTACCGGAACGCATTATGTTCAAATCACTCACCCTAACAAACAAGTGTCTAAACCAGATGACACCTGCCTACCTCTCGAACAGCTTCAAGCTAACACAACGCTCCAGACCTACATAAGCAACCTATCAGCATCATCTTGCTACTCCCAGATTCAAGCTCCAAAAGGCAGGCGGTTGTAGCTTCCCCACCTTTGCCAGCAAACTCTAAAACTCACTTCCCGTACAACCCAGAGCTCAAGACTCTTTTTGGATCTTCAGGAAACAACTTAAAACACACCTCTTCACCAAAAGTCTAAGCCACTCAGCCACACATCCCCCTAGCTTCTCACCACCCAATCATGTGCCCGTCTGCTCTGCATAGTTAAATGTTACTCTCCATCCAATTGTAAAGTCTTTTACTTGCTTTCTATACTTGTATTTACTGTGTAACAAATGCAACGGCTCATCACTGGAAGTTAGCGCCCGATGCCTCCGGGCTCGGCGTGCTTTGTAAATGTCAAAATAAATAAATAAAATAAATAGATACTGTCTAGACGGTAGCACTGCATGAAAACGATAGTTTACCAGAGTTGTCAGATTGTTAAACCCTTGCGTATCCTCAACTTTGCAACAGTTTACACAGCTGTTGTAAATATTTTGCAAACATAATGTCTACTTGCAGTTTACACAACATTTGAATGAGTGTACACTATGTTTCCAAACATTTTACAACAATGTAAACTATGTGCAAATCCTTGTGTTTATCTATGCTACAAATGTTCTGTAAACCATTAACACAAGATTTACATAGTTTACAACAATGTTGCAAACATAGCCTCACAGGGTTTGGCAAATGGTTTCACTCATTCTCCTGTGGGGCAGTACTTTGGATGGCTCAGGCCATTTTGATGACTGGCAGCAATAGAGGAAAAACATGAATCTTGGCACTGCTGAAGCCTGTCCTCTATGCTAGAAGAAATGACATTATTTTCTCAGGATCACACAGTTGGTTAAACAGTGATGCTGGGATTTTAACCCACTCTACACATTGGGAAAATGAACAAATAAAAACCTCTTCTGTACATGTTTGCTCTTAAGAAGCACTTTACTCTATTTTTGTTTAATCCGTACATGTTTTGCAGTAGCTTGAAGTGCTCTTGATTTAATTCTTTCCAGAAAATGTTCCCCAGTGTACATATGCCCTTATCAATTTTTTTTACATTTGTCTGGTTATCTAGTAGAATTGATTGCAGTATGATATTGGTGTAAAAAATGTAGGGAGGTGTCTTTGATACTATCACCTACATGGTTAGGGTAGAGGCGCAGAGGCATTGGAAGAGAAACCATGGCTGAGACTCTCAGGAGATGATGCAGGCTGGTTCTTAAGTACAGTGAATCCCCAAACCCCCATAAAGGAATGTCTACACACTGTTATGTGCTAACACAGCTCTTTTAATAGATAACATTAGGCTCAAGTGAATAGATACAAATAAATAAGAATCACTTTGCACTCAGAAACACTCTACTTCAATAGTTAAAACAGTAGATACAATACTACATGGTACCACGGTTATTCTTATCTTAAGCAATAGGTGTAAATGGGCATATGTCATATGTCATAAAATGCACTAAAATTATTAAGCACTGTTTAACTTCAAACCACAAATGTAGAAATGTGGGCAATTACTTTAGAACACTGGTAGAATGTTTTTTTACAATAAAAGGGCAATACTGTGTGGAGCCCCTCCCACCCAACCTGGGCAACCAGCAATAAAAGGTAAGTCATTTATTTTATTTATTGTGCATTTGTAAGGTGCTTATACATCAAGTCAATGGTGTTTAAAAATGCCCTTAAGGCAACGGGGAGGGAACATGGGAATGAAAGGCAAATATAACAATGAAAGAGAGAGGTCCTACTAGGCCTTGTGTGCACTCAGAGCGGGCAAGTGCAGAGAGAGAGAGAGAGCTGAGGGGGCAAGTGCTAGGAGTAACAAGGAGGCAAGTGCTAGTAAGTTGCAAGCTGATAAGTGACTGGCAGAGATCATTTGGTGAGTGGTCGAATGACAATCAAGAAGTGCAGGCCTGTGATAGCACAAGTTGATAGGCGCCTAAAGCAAGTGCTGGGAGTGGGCGGAGCCTGAAATCAATTGGGGGGTTGAGGTCAGGACCCAGGTGGACACAAAAGGGCCCTGATCACCAATCTCAGTGACTCTGGGATTTAGCAAAGGAGGGAGGGGGATAGGGAAAGAGGTGGAAAGGAGAGTCTTGAGAAGCTTCTGGATTTTGAGAAGATCCAGCTCAAGATGAAGAGGAAGGGTGAGGCTGTTCCATAAGGAAAGAGATTGTCCACCAGCCTGCTGTTTGGTGAATCGCTTGACATGCAGAGAGTTGGTGCCCGAGGTAGGTAAAGATCTGCAGGGAGTGTACTTAGTGAGAGAGTGGGGTGCAGAGATATTAAAACACACCAGGATTCGTTATACTTTGCTTATGTATTAAAGCCCAGTCCTTAGGCCCAAGACAAATCCAGGATCCTTGTGTTACCCCTGCAGGAAGATTCCCTTTTCCTCATCCTAGTACCTTGGGTTCGTTGGAAGGCAAAGTAGTGGAGTCTCTCAGCTTTACTCAACGATACCATTCGAGGATGGATCCCCTCCAGCGTCACTGGGTCATCGTTGTGGTCAAGAAGGGGAAGGGAACTAAGCAGTGTCGGAATGGCAGCAGTGATGTTTGTCGTGGTGGTCTCCTTGGTGGAGTTGCTACGCTGGCTGTTGCCTGAGTGTGACTGAGTGGGCACGACTGAGTGACTGGGCATGACTTAGTGAAAGTGTGCCCGAGCGAGCTTGACTGACTATATGTTTAAAACAGTGATTTAGTGTAAAAGATTGATGTTATTGCAGAAGCTGTCAAGCTCAGGCTGTCCACTACCTCCGGCCTTGCAGTATCTAGCAGCATTCCTTTCACCTTGTTGCCTTTCTACTCCGGTTTGAACTACACTAGCATCTTGCTAACAACAAGAGTTTATTAGCTTTTTGTAAGTGGATATTTTGGTCCTCGTTACACGGTAGGCGGTGGACCAAGGTGCTATTAGTACCTTGGTCCATGCCAGTAAAATACCGGCACCGCCTTGGTGGAAAGGGGAATTACCGCCCTATTCCAAGGTTGGCAGGGCGGTAATTCCCCCTTCCACCATTGCCCTTCCCCATTCCCATTTTTGCCCCATAGGGCATAATGGGAATGGGGAAGGTGCTAATTACGGTACCGCAAATTTGCAGTGCCGTAATTAGCACCAAGGTCCCTTAGCAGGTTGGTTTTAAACGCCTGCGGGCGTTAAAGTACCAACCCGCTAAGGGACCTCGTAGTAAGGCGGTAAGGGTTAACGGTCACCGGTACCATTACCGGTGACCGTTAACCCTTACCGCCTACCGTGTAATGAGGCCCTTAGTGTTTAAGTTCCTCACTGGCTCCCTATCTTTGTTTGGCCATGCAGAGTCCAATAAACATCTCCTATGATGAGCTGCTCTTTTGTTTTATCTAAGATTTTTCCACAGAATAAAACCACATGGAGGGATTGATGGTGGGAACATATCTCCATTATAATGTACGTACCCCACAGGTGCCTTAGATGGGTTTTCCTAGCTTTAGTCAAGGGAGCCCCAAACATCATTTTGAAATGGCCTCCCAGAAGCCCCCATGCATCTTAAGCTGGTCAGCTTTGTGCCCAATCACGTATCCAGGGAAGCATTTGCAGGGCCCCCTGGGCTGTGTGCAATATGTGCCCTGGGGGTTTAAGTGAGAGAATAATTAGGTATACTGCCTTTTGTCCAAGATACCTGATTGTCCCTTGAAGACACATTTCAAGGGGACCCCTTGATTTCTCATTCCACATCAAGACCACATCAGGCATTATATCAATAACGCAACAACATTTTACCTCATCAAAACCACACCCACATCACAATCATTACAACCACCATACTCTTCATTACTCCTAGTCCTGTTCCTGCTCGTCACAGTACTTATAACCCACTGCGTACGGCCCAGTGGAGATGTCTGGGTCCATATGATTATGAAGTATGGAACTACAGGCTTATGGGTGGCCAAAATAATGTATGTAATGACAGATAGAGGAGGAACAACAAAAAAGATAGATGAAGGGCCCTGCTAATGGAGGCGGGGTCTCAATGAGTAAGTACTATGACAAGGAAGAACATGATGAGGCGTAATGAGTAATGAAGATTATGAGTAAGCACATGACGGTTAGAAAGAACCGCCCACAGAGAGAAACGCCAGTGAAGGCAAGTGGCAGCGCGTAACAGCATCACACAGCATATGCCTATCAGACTGAGGGGGTATCAGTCTCCATGTCATTCAGTGTTCAACTTGCACTGCAGGAACACAAATGTATTGCACAGGCTGCTGCTACAGAGCAGTGGCAAACGTTGCCTACCAGCTCTGATTGTCTTCTGGGAAGTTAGGTAATTGAATTTGGTGTTAACTTACCATTCAGAATTATACATTTTTTACATTTGAACATCTTTCCATGTGCTGTCTGGTGGGTTGTGTATTTTAGAATGCTTCAATGGTGTCAACAATATATGTTTTGTATTTTGCTGTGATGTAATTGTTATGCGAATTATTATTAATGAAACTTTAAAAATCCTACATCTTTTTGGTCACAGAATGTTGGCAAGTATGCAACAACACTGCTGAACTGTTCAAATTCTCAATTGTGTTAGGCACTGTGTGATTCCGACTCTGACTTCAGTCCTCTTTCTCTATCCATGATTTATGTAGCAACCTTCACTCAGAAATTAGTTCTATTTCTATGCCCATGCTGCATATACTTTCCATGTGGGGCGCCAATACTTTACGAACTGTGAGTGCAAGGGGACCACATTCATCCTTGAACATTCCATCTGAAGACTTTGAGAAACAAATGGATGTTTCATCTTCACGGGCGGCGGCAATGACACGAGGTAAAGGTCAGCCTTGCGCACTCTGTTCTGGCTTCTTAAATGTCTTTCTCCGCGGGCTACTCTCTTGAAGGAGGGACACATTCCCCTGGGTGCAGTCTTTCAAAACTTTTTTCTCAAGGGGTCGTCTTCCTTCTTTCACAGCGGTGCAGGAAATTTCAGCTCCCTCTGAGTTGCTGTACACAGCTTGACTGGTTATTTGGAACATTCCAGTTACTGGAGCCATTAAGAAACACATTAATGTGTCATATACACGCACGGCGGCTATGAAACAAGGTAAAGATCTAGCCTCTTGCGCTTTGCTCAGCCTCCCTGAATGCTTTCTGTGTTGTTTTTCCTGCAAGGAATAATGCTTTTCCCCAAGAGCAGTTTCAACCTTTGGCTCAAACAAGCCGTGTTTCTTTTTTTTTATTTCACAGCAACGTGAGAAACTTGAGCTTACTTTGAGTTGCAGTGATTCATTGCACACAGCCCAATAGGAAATCTTGCCATAACAGAATTACAACTACGCATTGCAACAAAGACAACAGGTAAGGTTTTTTTTTCTTCCATATCTGCCTAACCTTTGTTTTTCCATGCCCTCTCTTTTCGAATTAAAAGATTTATGCACCTTTAGAGGTGAGAGGCAACCAAGTCGATAGTGGTTTGGTTTGATTTTTTTCAGTTAAGAGACAGGTTTTGGTTGACTGACAGCGCTTTCTGATACAGCGCTTAGCAAATAGAATCATAGTGCAGAGCAGTGCTGTGTTCAACCGCAGGATTCCATATTGGCTGTTAGTCTGCTTAATTAACAGCGTAAAAATTAAAAACAGGTACATTTTGAACGCACAGTACTTGTTCGAGTGTCTGCAAATGGTTAACTATGTACATTAATGTGAACATCTTTTTGCCATAGTGCCATCTGTCAAGGATTGCTAATAGCAATCCATCACTTACAGCAGCTGTTTTCAGGTAGACCTATGGCCTTGGGTGGCCACCAACAATGGTCCTTTCCTACCTTTGCACCCTTCATTTCTCACCTTGGGTGATTATCAATGACTTTTAGATTGAGCTATCACGCAACCACCTATTCTCAATCATTTAGGGTGGTTTATCTATCTTACAGCCAACATTTGTACTGGCCGGTTGCTCTTTCCTTCTCCTTCTCTCTTTCCTCCCCTGGCTTGCTCTCTTCTTGGGGCAGACCGCTTGAGCTGGGGCTCTGTGGGGACAGAGCATTGGATCATTTTAATTTGTTAAACTGTTCATTTAGCAATCCTGGGGATGAAGTGATTGTTCTCTTCTTTCCTTGTTCCTCTTCTTTCTTTCCTCCTTTTTTGAAATCGTTATGCTTGCAATGGGTGCATAGTTGCCCGTGATGCATCTGTCTGTGGACGAATAATTCTAATCTTGTGAATTTTCCGTCACAGCACAAATTAGCCACTTTCACCACTTTCCATCCACTTCGCCTGATGAGGCTGGTCCCCAAATCACCTTGAAGACCCTTGGTTAAGCCAAAACTCGAGTGGACGAAGACCCTGGCTACATATATATCTCTAAGAAGTGGAGATTTTGTAACAATACAAGTAATAGTTATATAACCTGTATATAGTAACATCAAAACAGTGAAAAATGTGGACATTTGCAAACAAATTTGTTTTTTGGTTATATTTGTCCAGTTTGTTTAGTGACGTACAACTCTATATGATTTTAATGTGTGTTTTTTTTAATCATGATTGGTTATGCTATGTATGTGTGTGGCATGTATAAGTGGTCTGAAAGCAATAGGTGTGTTTGAAAAATTGGTAGGACAGCAGTGTCAAATTTGCATTGCCAATTAGTACTGCAAATTTCGTTTTAGGTGAATTATGTTATGTGATTTAAAATGTTTTGAATAATACAAATAAGAATAAAGAAAAACATTTTTGTTTTATACCCATTGAAAGATTTTTTTGTTGTTGAAAATGTGGTTATATTTGGCTAGAGGGCATTGCAATTTTTGTGTGTGTGTTCATTGACCTAGTTCTAGGTTATTTAGTACCCTAGCCTCTGTTAAGCTTTAGCTTGCATCCCCCCTTCTTGTGTTGAACTATTCAAAATCTGCAAGGAACTCGCCAATCCTACTGCAGTCTCCACATCTCTCTGCCATCCTAGGCTCTCTGTACTGCACAGGCCTCCCACTACACAACCAAAACTCAGGACATTGTGTGCTCACTCTCCTCTTCTCCCCTCGCTTTTTTCTCACCCGCTCTCAGGCTTCCCTTGGCCCACCCCTTACCTCTTCCTTTCTATTCTCATCCTTCTCGCCCATAGCACCGAATGAGGTCTCTAAACAAGACCTCTCTATGAAAGTCTCTTCCAAACAAGTGTTCCCCAGCTCCTCCAAAACTATCAAGGACTACATTGCATCCATTGCTCCAGCCTTGGCTGATTTTTGCAGTCACTCCTGTGCCACCGGCTCCTTCCCACTACCTCTCAAGCACTCACTTGTGCACCCTCTCCTCAAAAGCGCTCTGCCGACCCTTGCTGCCCTGCTAATTACTGCCCTATGTCCATCACCCATTCCCTGGGCAAACTCTTGGAGAAGTTGGTCATCTCCTAACTGATCCAGCACGCTGAATCTGTTGGTTGTCTCCACGACCATCAGTATGACTTCAGAGCAGCCAGAGGCATAGAAACTGCTCTCCTGAACACTCATGAAGACTTGCTCTCGATTCCAACTCTCCCTCCATTATCATCCTTCTCAATCTTTCCTCTGCCTTTGACATGGTCAATCATGCCACCCTTATACATTGACTCTGTGATACCCTTGGCACACAGGCATGGCAATGGACTGGTTGACCTCCTTCCTAGCTGACTGACCTTCCCAGGTTCAACTGGGCCCTTTCCTCTCCTCCACCTGTGGCATCCCTTAGGGTTCTATCCTCTTGTTGTGGTTCTTCAACATCTACCTGATTTCTCACCTGATTTCCACCTTCTCTCCTCACTTCCAGTGTTATGCGGATGATACAAAGCTCTCCTTCAAGTTTCCCTCCACTTTCTCTTCTTCTGCCTCTCTCATTCCTGACTGTCTGTTTGCTATTCAAGTATGGAGCGCTGCTAACGATTTCTGCCTTAATGGCAGTAAGACTGAGATACTTCTCATTGGGACCCCTGCTCCTTCCTTCCCTCCTACTCTCTGACCACCGTCCTTGGGTCCCCTCCATCACCTTCTTGTGAGGCTAAAAACCCTGACGTCATCTTCGACTCCTCTCTTGCTTCCTCTCGTCACATCGCAGACCTTTCCAAGAAGGCCCACTTTCAGCTGCACCTCCTCGGAGGCATTCTCCATTTCCTCACTTTTTCCCAGAAACTCAATGTCTCCAGGGCTCTGGTCCTCTCTAAACTGGACTAATGCAACAGCCTCTTCCTCCTTCTACCTTTATCCTCCCTTACCAACTTCAACTAATCTAGAATAGGATTGTGAGACTTATCCTTGGCCTCAAACCCATGGACCACATCTCTCCAGCCCTAGAATCTCTCCACTGGCTCCCTGCGGCTGTGAGGATCAAGCTCAAGATGTTCTGCATCATCCACAAGGCTTTCTGCATTATCCACAAGGCTTTCTGAGGCATGGGACCATGCTTCATCCAAATCTCTCTCCCTAAATACCTCTCTGCTAGCGCCATTCAGTTTTCTAGCTCCAATTCTCTGCAGGTCAGATTCTTTTCTAAGCAGAGAGTGGGGGGTAGATCTCTCTCTTCGGCAGGAACCTCCCTGTGTTTTGGCCTCCCTGCCCCTCTCAGGCTTGAGCCAGATCTTCTTAAGTTCCAGAAGCTTCCCGAGACCCTCCTTTTCTCTTCTTCATTTCCTTTCCCCATCCCCTGCTAATGCCCCCCTCTGCCTCATGGACTGGCTGCCTGGTCCCTTCTGAGTCTTACAGGGCACTAGGCCCTCCCCACCCAGTCTTCCCCAGCACGCCATTCTCCTTAACCTGCACTTGCCCTTCCAGGTCTCTTCGCCCCGACACTAGCCTGATGGAGTGTGCATCCCTACCGAGCCTACTCCACCCCCGTCCTAGCACTTAGCATATGGTCTCACTCTCTGCATCCCCTGGCACTTGCCCACCTTTCCGCCCCTTGGCACTTGCCTAGCCCAATGGGCCCTCCTATTCCCCTCCTCCCCCCTGTACTTGTATCCCACCACTCTACCCTGTACTTCCCCCCACCCTAGAATGCTCCTGTCCACCCTACCTGCAACCTTCCCCACTCAGCTCCCCCCTGTACTGCCTGTTACTTCACTTGCACAATCCGAATGACACAAGGCATAGTAGGACCGTTATTGTTGTTGTTTTCTTCCCTGTCTCCCGCCACACACTTTTTTGTGGCACCTTGAAACACCACTTAATGTACAGGCGCTACATAAATAAGCAATAAATAAATAAAATATGTGTTTTGGATTGTGGAAAGTACAAAGCTTTCAGCCATGAGAAAGGTTTTGGCACCATGTGCAAGACTGACCCTTTTATTCTCTTTTGTCCTCCTCAAATGGAATGCAGCAAGTGAAATTGCTGGTAGCTACTTAGCTCATGCTTGTAAATTCAAAGAGCCCAGTTAGCTTGACAGCAAGCAATACCAGGAGCTAAAGTTGACTCCCTAGTCGAACCGCTGACATTCAAATAGACCTGTGCGAAAATAACCAGTTTTGGGAATGTGTATAAAGGATCATTATGACACCTGTAAGACATTTAAAAGTAAAATGCAGCATATTAATAATAAAACCTGTTGTATAGCTTCAAATAACCTTTCCACAAAACAATCACACCCTAATAAAAAGAAAAAGATGACCAATCCCAATCACATTACAATGAGGCATATATAATGGAAAATGGTTTGGATCTTGTGGCATGCCATGTACTAGCTGCTAGTTATCCAGATATGTTTCCAGTATACTAGGTGATGCCAGATACCTTGGAGCTGCTCCGAGGTGCTCCTGCCCATCAAATCGTTATTTTGATTAGTAGCAACATGTCCCCGCTCACAATCTCCTAACCTCATTGCTGGTAATACCAGGTAGAAGATAGTCGGATGACTTGAGTTACAAGCCAGATTGCCTTTAACCCAGTCTGTGTTCCAAGAGTAACTTCTATGCCATTCCAGCTTCCCGGTAAGAGAGCTAGACACTGCTAGTGTAAGGATGGTTATTTGGCAATAGATTAAATATAGTTGTACACCTTTCGCCTGCTGCGTTTTACAAGCATGAGTTGGGTTTCTGGAAATCTGATTAGGTCAGAGGGAACAGCAGCACAACACAGACTTATGTTGGTGATGGATTTTAAAGCTAACCCGGTTTGGTAATAAATAAATCCTCTTTGATTTGGGATGGCTGTTCGAATTTGGGTATGAGTCTATTGGTAGTTGATTAAAAGCACAATATACACATCTTTCACTGAAGAATGTTTAACTTCTTGAAATGAAGGGGCTAAGGAGAATTTGTTTGAAGGGTTAGACGTATTTAGACTTCACATGCATGCAAACTAATAAACGGCTATTGTAATACAAGGCTGCAGGCTTAGGGATGTCAACTGCACCACTGTCCCAAATTGTGAACATTTTTAGACCAGCACTTAAAGCTCAATGTTGTTTGTGCCTTGCTTGTGCAATTCTCTATCACCTCCAGCTTGGGATTCTCTGTCCTCCTTCCACTCCCTTCGATCCCAAATAAATATCTGTCTCTAAGCAGACTTGCACTATTCTAATGGTCATCTTCTTCCTTTCTTTAAATCAGAGGCTCTGTGGAGGCGCTCGATCCAAGCGGTCTGCCACTCATAGTTAATGGTTAGCCTACTTTCTTACAATTTGCCATGGAGGAAGCGCTCGCTATAAGCGGTCTGCCACTCTGTGCAAATGGTTTTCTTTCTCTCTCTGCCTTCTTCTTTCTCCCTTTTCTTTCTCCCTTTCTCTTTCTTCTTTCCTTTTCAGTATAAGCAGTAAATCACAATAAGCTAATGGTTCTCATTTTGCTTTTTTAGAATTTGAGTTATACATGTGTATGTGGTCATTCACACCATGCTAAATTCATACCCACATTCACAAGGGGGGATACAGGGCTTCCCAAAGTGGCTAAGGGAACCATAGTTCCACGGTGAGGACACAGAGAAGTAAGACCTTCACCATGGGAGTCCAAATGGTACAAAGTGGGTATGGGGCATCAGGTATGGGTATCAGGCATCAGCTATTAGGCAGGAGCTACGCCGGGGGAACCAGGAGCTAGTGCATCGAGCAGAGCAATTGTAACCTTTGCGTAAGACACAAACTCTAACTTATTGTCCATTTTATATATTATTCAATATGCTTTAAATGTCTTAAGTGTGTCCATGATTCTCATGTATAAACACACCCAAGCCTACCCAGTTAATATAACATAATCGTGTTTGTATAGCAACACTTGCCTCGGGTGTCAGAAGTAGCTCCTGGTAGCTCTCTGTTTCGAGGTAATCAGGTTCTCCTTGGCTATACCCGGGAGCTAAATAACTCCTAGCTCCTGGCAATTTCAATCCCTGCTATTGGTTTGCATGTTTTTGTATGGATCTACATCTTATGTGTTGTCTGCAGTGTAATGTTGGCATGCAATCACATGGTTGAGAGGCTTTAAACATGTGTATAACTTTTTTTTAGGTGTGCTACCAGTGATGCACAATCAAGTTGTTTTCTTCAAATCATATGTGCCTTTTCTAAGTCACTGCAGAGAGGGGAGAACAGCTACTGCTGTAGATTCCAGGTCTGTATTTACAAGGTTTCATTGGTAAACTCCTCCGAAAACGCAACCTTTAAAACATTGTGTTTTAAGGGATATACAACATTACTATTTAATAAAGTAAAAGTGCACTCAAAATGAACTGAACACTACTTGCAAAGGTTTACAAATATTGTAAATTCTGTAAACCAAGTGTTTACTAATAATGACAGTTTTGAGGTGTACACTAGCTTTACAAACAATAGTAAATGGTGTAAACCAAATGTTTACAAATATTAACAAAAAATGAGGTGTACACTAGATTTGCAAAGGTTTACAATAAGTTTTCTGTGTAAATGAAATGTTTAATTGTGCATGAAATATTAAGTGTACATTAGGTTTACAAAGTATTCATGATTTGTGAACCATGGCAAATTTAGGGTTTACAAATCTCAGGAACATTAAGTCTAAATGGACTTGCATAACTACACGGTTTACTTATGTGTAAACACAATGTAAACCAAAGGTTTACAAAAAGGCTTCAAACACTCGTAAACCTTTGTAAACCGATAGTTTGCATAGATTTGCATGCAGTTTACCAAATGTGTAAACCATGATTTTCATGCATTGTAGGGACAACATCTTCACTGGTCTTCCTAATATGATCGTCGCCCCACTTGAAAGATGTTTTCACGCACCATCTCATTTGGTTGTGGAGACCCCTAAATTTGATTTCTTATACCCTGTTTTTTAGAGCTTAATTTTCTTTGTTACACGTTATAGGTACAGTTTATACTCCACTGCATTGCTTTCAAAGCACTTGCCCTATGTAAAGCATGTCATTCAGCTGAAAAGCCTCAGATGGCCGAAGGTATAAGGAGACGAAGAAGCACAAATCTAACAGACCTTGAAGTTCCATTATTGAAAACAAAATGGCAATCAAACATTTTCACCAGCAGCTCCCACACTGTGGAACTCCTGGCCTCCTAAGGTTTGATGTATTCCAGGCTGATTGCGCTTTAAATAGCTTTAAAAGCATATTTTTTTAAATTAGCTTTTTTTCATCTAGTATGTAGCTCTGTTATTTTCTCAACTATCAAAGGGTAGCCTTTTAAAAATCTAGCATACTGTTATCTGTATTCTATACCCACGTTTATTTGATACTTTTATTTTTATTCCAATCTATGTTTGTTCTTTTTTGTGTCACTCTGCAACACAATTATTGTAGCTACACAGTGCTACGTTGGCTGTGTGTCTGATGAATACAATACATAATCACATATCGTCCATCGTTACAGATGACCATGGCAAGCCTTGTAGCATGGCGAGTCAGAATGTGTTGTCAAAAATATTCTCTAATGAGTCTCTGTCCTAAATGAGGAAATGAGGAACTGTGAATAAAGTTAGTTCTACAGTGCGTTTCGTGGCCTCCTTATACACTTGGCAATAAGATGCTATTAAGCTAAATAAGATGTTTAACCAATGGTAAGTGTCTTACATTCAATGCCTCCACGTTTAATCTGTGCCTAAAAGCTATAACAAAGACAACAAAACACTAACAAACGGGGTTGAAGCAATGACATGTGTGGAAGCGTTGCTGAATCAGGTAGGGTGCAATTGGTTACATACAGTCATGTACTCTTCATTGACTGAATACGTTCATTCAGGGACAGCTTTTTTATGTAGCAGCGTCTCTGTGAGAGACAGAGGGCCTTCTGGGTCATACTATTCTCCGCTGTGCACATCTGTGCTGAGTGAGAAACAATGCAATCTTGTGAAGTCCTTAGAACTGATGGAGACAAGTACGTTGCCGGGCAGGATGTCCTGTCGTGGCATCAATATTCAATATGGCAGAGGCCTCTTGGAGCATAGAGTTCTGTGCCTCATTGTCTACTTAGATAGAGTGCCTTTGTGTACTCTTAGACAATGATCTAGATGGAGTGCATTCTGGCACATGTAATCCTGTGTGAGGGCGCCCAAGGCAGTGTGCTTTCTGTTATATTGAATTCTGTGAGTGCCTCTGCCTCCAAGGCATGTATTAGCATGGGTGGTCCTGTGATGGTGTAACTTTTTAAACAGGCTGTTTTGGGGGTATCTAGATCGATTGGGACAGAGGACATTCTGGGATATGTAGCACTTTGGGGAGTATCTTGGCTGTTTGAATACTTTCACAGACATTAGTCCCGTGTGTTGTAATGTGCATGGTTGACATGTTGGGGCATATAGTCTGAGTGAGTCAGAGAGTTTGGATGGGAAGTATTCCAGCTAAATCCTGTGTGCGCAAAGTGATACAAATGACACGATTGGGCATGAGACCGTGTGCAGGAAGTTCTATTCAATGAGGTGCAGCACATATAAGAACACGTATTTGAATGTGGGGATTCTACACTGTGAGATTGTGTGTTGATTTGGGGGATTTGCAGTGGATGATACACGCAAGTTATGGTATGCTTAATGACATGGAGGTAGCTGTTGGTGAACCTCAGTGAATACAGGAATATTTAAGTATTTATTTATTTATTTAAGGATTGTATACGGCCAGAAGTTATTTCAAAGCATCATTCCCCAGTAGTCATCTATCTTGCAGGATCCTGTCTGCCCCAGCTTTTGCATTTACAGCAGGGCTCTGTTCGCTCCCTTCCATCCCTCCCTCCCTCAGTCTGCGGACGAGCAGACAATTGGCTTTTGACAGCCTACCACTGCCTGGAGTATACACTAGATAGGAATGAGGAAAGCAGCAGCAAACATATATTTTGAGAGTAAAAGGGTGTTTGCGCTGGGACACTTTCTCAACCTAAAGTGCCTTCAAGAAAATACCTTCCTTGATTGAACAGCTAGCACACTCACTGCACATCTTTCACTTGTGTTCAGCATTCACTTTGGCGCTTTGAATCGCCACTCAGGGCTGATTTAACCTTTCATCACTCCATAGTCGATACATCAAGTACCCGTGAAGTGGGTAGACAAAAACTGACGTTTTTCCAGCACTTAGAGAAATGGAAGGAGTAAGCAAATATGCAACTCAATGCCATCCCCTCTCTTATAACAGAATGCTGTGCACGGGCGCTCACACACACACAGACACGCAGACACCTGGATACGCAGGGCCTGATTCATGGATTATTTGCACCAAAAAAAACGGGATTTGTGCACCATTCTGCCCGCAAATCCCCATTAGTTAAACAGGGATTTGCGGGGAGAATGGCGCACAACTCCCGTTTTTTTTTTGCGCAAATAATCCATGAATCAGAGGCACTGTCTCTTGTAGTTGACATCTTAATGCTGCAAACGAAAGAAGAGCCTATTTTTCAATGAAGCAACTGTGTTGACATGTGTATTTCAGTTTTAGTGTGGTTGTGCAGAGTTGAGGACTCCTTTCAACACAACAGGACATTTATGTATAATAATTGTGTGTGGCTGATTATGAGGAAAGTGACATTGTCAAATTCTGCCAAAGACAGTTTAGCAGATCCTCATTGTTCGGCAAGATTTTTTTTAAAGTCAAACTGGTGTGGGACTTCACAAGACTTATCTCTTCGGGAGTTCTGTTCAAACTGGGAGGCTGTCTGTCCTGACAGGGCTGTGGGAAAACAAAGGGGGGCTCCGACCACATATCAATTGGTTGATACTACTATCCAATTTGAGTGTCTACTGCGCTGTTTCAGTTATTATTATGTATTCAAGCTTAAAAAATAAGCTAAGTATCCCATAGTAGAATAGTTTACTCTGGATTTTGGTCCATGCACATATCTTGAGTCAACAATTTTATGCTAAAAAAACTGATTTATTTAGCAGGTTCTGCCCTCTGACTAAGGCATGCATCTATCGTATTCATGTGTTATCAAATGAATAGAGTGTAGATAGCATAATACTTTTTACAGTACTAGATCACATAAACAACGTCTGAATCAATGGTGTGTTAGTGCTGTTTGTGTGGTAAATATTGCATCATATTTGAACCATTTTGTGAAAAGCAAAGAACAAAGTGACAGTGTTTACACATAGAGATACACTAGTGCACACAATGCACACAGTAATTATATACATATTTCTTCGTACTTGTTCAAAGCAGGAGTATGCGTGTGAACTGTATCTAAAGGAAGGTCAACGCTAGTCTAATAGTTGTAAGCTAGCTTCAAATCTGAGACTTGCTAAAGTAGCCAGCTGTGGGGTGGGTTAAATATTCCCACAGAGGACGAAACCGATGGTCTATGCCAGGGGGAGGAGCCCCCTTGGATGTTCTGGTTTATTGAAGAGCAAGGTTTATGCATGAACCACAGGCGTTTCGGCTCCTTGGTGAAAAGCCTTCATCTGGGCCTCTGGGTTTGTCTCTCTGGAGGAAAACAAAAAAGGGAAAGGGCGGGTTTTGAGACTTGACCTGTGTCTCTAAAACTCAATGTGCACCATACAAACAAACTTTCTACTGCATGGCTTGAGGGCTAATGCAGGATAAGTGATATTTTTAAAGATGTATGTCAATCCATGCTAACTCTGGGTTGTACAACTGGAACTTGACAAAGACTGACCTGTTGAAAGTCCTAGGGGAAGGGCAGAGGCTAGCAATGCCATTTGTCGTGATGGTAAAACTCAGGGCATGATGGTGCCGTTTCAAGGAAAAGCAGTGTGGCCGTCCTCTTGCATGGAAAACCCCAATCTGGGTGGAGGAGCTGGGAAAAAGGTGATGTGCGGGTTACAATCATGTTGCTGATTGCCTATAAGCAACATTTGAATATGGCTGAAAAAACAGCATACCTTCTGGGCTTGTAGAGTGGATGGATCCCTGTGCTTAGTGTGTTGATAGAGTGGTGAGAGGGCTCCTGCCGGCTGAGGTCGCTGTGTTCTCTGACGTGTTCCTGGGTCCAAGTAGTAGTTTCTACATGTAGAGGAAAACATTGGCAGATAACCGTGTTAGCGTTCCAGACGTGGATTGCTAGTAGATCTAATTCTGTGTGTAACGAACGGTAAGGCGCTCGTAAGTCGTAGCCGCTTACCTGAGGAAAAAGACAGGAAACGCAGTGATGGCCGAGGTTGGAACCAGGACGGTGGTGCTGCAACTCTGTCACTGTTGGTCCGTGTTTGGGAGTGAGCTGTTCATTTGAACGAAGGGCGGATGCACAAGGGATCAGTATTTCAGCTCTCACGCATGCGTTTTAGGATCGTTCGCGTGTGGTTGTTCTAACAACTTGATGTTGCTACTGTGGCGTGATTTTTAAAGTGTATACACAGAGGGGCAAAGCGCCAATGGTCATCAACGGTGCCAAGAGTCCAGAATGTTTGGGACAGGCGCAAAGCTTAAAACGCCTGATCAGTTGAGCGACTGGACTGGGATAAAAATAAGAATAAGTCAATGTTCAGAGAATGCGCCCAATGTGAGTTGGCTGCATGATCACGGTAATCATGTAGGCCTCTAACGTATGAAAATCGCATTCCTATGTTGGAAAGCTGCGGGAAGTAAACTCCCTGTACAGATAGCTCAGAAGTTTGAAAAAAATGTCTTTATGTGGAAGAGGGTGCTAGGTGGGGGAGGGTTTCATGCGGGCTGCCGAAGAAAGTGGCACTAAACGGCACACAACAAATAGAGTGCATGTGTATCAGAGTCCCTGCCATAGGGTCCCAGGTGGAGCCTGGGGGCCAGCATAGTACAATTGGATTGTTGGTGGTCAGGGACATGGTGGAGACTACTGGTGCTGCCGCCTTCTAGGAAATGGTGTAATATCAAAGTACAATGTGCGTAGCGCACAAAAGGGAATTTATGGTGTGTCAGTAGATGTAGCTACTCATGGAAGAAATGTGGTCCTATGAATATGCAAAGAAAGCTACTGGACCAGGTGGTACTAGACATTTAGCATTGTATGCATGGGTGGTGCCCCCTAGTGTTGGTAATGAGGGCAACACCTGTGTCACTTATATGCCTACGGTCGATAAGAGGATACCGTAGGTACAACTAATGTTTTAAGCGGTATGCTGTGCAGTTAATCCCAGGGCACATCTGCCTCATTCAGTCCACTTGTGATGGGTTGGAGCTTAAAAATCCACCATGCTTCTTTGTAATGTAATGCGTTTTTTGTATTAGTATTGCTGTCCACTTTATCAATGACCCACCAGGTAAAGTCATCTGATCCATATTCCAAGCAATGGGGCACCATTGGTGCATTGTGTACTTTGCACAGAATGCTGGATCGGTGTTCGCTGATCCTTTTGTTGACACATTTTTGTGTTTGGCCGATGTATCTGAGTCCACAGGAGCATTGTACTAGGTAGATTGCATGTCTTGCAATTAGAAAATTGCTTGAGGATCCAGTCTTTGTTTCCAATTTTAAAGGATTTGGTTTTCTTCTTGAATTTGCACGCGACGCATGTAGCACAGGGATGCTGACCAGTGAGGTCCCTCAGGTTCCATAGGGCTGATTGTGATGTTTTATTCAGGTGTGCATAGGTTAGCTGTTCCTTCAGGTTTTAGCTCGTTTGAGTGCCATTCTCGGGCTAGGTTCCTCCGACTCAATTGTATAAGTGGCCAGAATTTTTTGATGGTATGTTGTATCCTGGTAGTATCAGGTCCAAATGTTTTGACGCATGTTAAATGGTAATTTTCGTTGTTCCTGTTTTTGGGAACTAATAGTGTCTCCCGTGGAGTGTAGAGTGCCCTTTTATTGGTGTTTCTGATGAGTTTCTTCAGGTACCCCCTTGCTCACGGTTTCTCCTCGAGTGTGCAGTTCCTGTGTAACCTGAGGAATTGGCCATAGGGGAGATTGTTCCTTAGATTCCTATGGTGGTTACTCTTGTAATGTAGAAGAGTGTTCCAGTCTGTGTTTCTCCTGAACAGGGTGCAGGATAGTTTATCATCCTGAGTCAATATTTTCAGATCTAGGAAGTTGATGTTTTCCAAGCTGTAGCTCATGGTGAATTGGATTTCTGTCATTTGGTGATTTATCCTTTCATGGAAATCCTGGAGAAGTGCAGAATAGCCATGCCATATAAAGGTGATGTTGTCTATGTAGCGATACCAGTTTGTGATATGATTCCGGAATGGGTTTTTGGTGGAGAGTACGTACTTTTCTTCAAATTTTGCCATGAAGAGCACAGCCAAGCTGGGACGAAGGCAGCCCCCATGGCAGTCCCGCATATTTGCATGTAGAAATGTTCATCAAAGGGAAAATAATGTTTAGTTAGTGCCAATTCAAGAAGTTCAATTATGAAGTTCACTGGGATGCGCTTTTGTGTCAGATGGTTAGTTAAGTGATTCCGAATGCATTCCAAAGCTGCATCTTGGGATATGTTGGAATAGAGGGCAGTTATATCAAATGGTTAATTCTCAAAAAGGGTTATTGTAGACATAGGGCCTCATTACGACCCTGGCGGTAAGGGGTTAACGCCAGCGTTAGCTGCGCCGACCCCTTACCGCCAACTACGAGGTCCCTTAGCGCCATGGCGCTTTTAACACCTGCTTTTAGCAGGTGTTAAAATCCATGGCGCTAAGGTACCATGGAGTTAATTACGCCACCGTAATTTACGGTGGCGTAATTAACGCCTTCCCCACTCCCATTATGCCCTATGGGGCAAAAATGGGAATGGGGAAGGGTAAATGGGGATTGGGGACTTACCGCCCCGCCGACCTCGGAATGGGGCGGTAAGTCCGCCAACCACCATGGCGTAAACGTAGTTTACGCCATGGTGGTAAAGTCACGGCCCAGGCGGTAACTTACCGCCTGGGTCGTAATGAGGCCCATAGTGTCTTTCAGATAGGTACTTGTTTCTTGGCTCAATGGTTTGAAAAAAAAGTCTATACATTTGCAGACCGGTTCCATTATAGAGCCGCCCGCACCCGGATATGATTGGTCTACCTGGGGGGGAGGGGCGTGGTGGCATTTTTGTGTATTTTGGGGAGGGCATAAAAAGCTGGAACTCTGCCCTTCTATGTATTAAGGAATACCTTTTCCTTCTCAGTAATCGAACCCTGTTCAAGAGCATATCTTCTTGTTTCATGGATATTGTTCCTAATTTCAATGGTTGGATCCTTCTTGAGTTTGCTGTAGTTGGTTGTGTATCGTTGAGTAGAGTTCCTACCATCTGTTTGTATTATTAGGTGCTCTGAATCACAATCCCCCCTCCTTTGTCTGCACTCTTAATGACACTGTTGATATTATTCTACAAGTTTTTGAGGGCTTTGCGTTCATCATTTGACAGGTTGTAAGGTAAGGTTTTGGTGACATTCTGTAGTTTTCTGACCTCCTGGTGTATACATTTCTCAAAAGTAACCACTGAGGATGGTATGTCGTTGTCGCTTGGGCTGTACGAGGACTTAGAGTGCAGGCCTGTATCTTCTGTTGGCTGGTCGTATTCTGAATCATGAAAGTGTATTTTAAGGCATATTGATCTGAAGAATCCTTGTAGTTCTTTGTCCAATTTAAACCAATCCATGGGGTTGGTGGGAACATAGGAAAGTCCCTTGGACAGGATGGTTAGTTCAGTTTCTATAAGCATGGTATCTGATAGATTGAACAGCAGTATTTCTTGTTGCTGTCTGGCTGGATCTACCGGTGGGTGCGTCATCTCCCTCTGGTTGGTCTCCACATGGGGTAATGGAACATTGGCATAGGTGGGGGCCCCAGGGTTGCGAACCGCCTAAGTTTCACTGTTGCATGCCTGCTTGATTGGATGGGTTGCTGCGTAAAAGTCAGATCATGGAAGCTGAAGAGGTAGGTGACCACTGGAACCAAAACCAACGAGGATGATGAAGAAAACACAGCTGAAACGATTTCCAGCTACCAGAGACCTTGCTATGTGACCAGAGCCTGCTTTTATCCTTCCTTCCACTTGACCTTGGGACTCTGAAAATGATGAACCGACCCAGAGCCTAGTACATTCAAGAAGACCTGTATTTTGAGCCATATCACATTGTGCAGCAACCTTGTGGGCTGCAGTACTCTGAAACCCTGGGACCTCGAGCCAATGTGTGGTACACAGTCTTCCGAATTCACAATGTTGCTGAAACATTGTGGACATCCTGCTGGACTTCGAGAGACATGAATTGAGTCTGAAAAATACCCTCACCAAAGTACTGGACCTTGCAAACAACAGGAATTTAACTGGTGATATTCTGTCTTCTTCTGTGTTCCTGAAAAGGTGCAAAATCCACAGAGCCACGTCCAGCCACAAGGAAACCCTTGCATTAAGCCTTCTGTGTTGACCTCTGCTAAAAAGGCCAACCCAGAGTCCTGTCTTCTATCCGCATGACAAGGAATGCAGTGCCTTGGTTTTTTGCTGCAGATCCTCAAGTCCTCCTGTTGCAAAATCTTCTTCTGTGCTGAGGTACTGTACTGTCCTGGGTATTTACTTACCTTAAATCTCTTGTGATTCCTGTGTAGTTTTGGGGTGTTTTCTGTGATTGGGAGGTCTCTCGTCCAGTTCATCCAGACCCACTGCTGGAATCCTCCTAGGGTGTCTTTTCTGATGTCTCTGGACCCTCAACTAACTTTAAAATAAAATATTTACTTGTTTGAACAGTCTTCTTCTGGAACTCTGAAGCTTTCCGGCAACTGAGCCCTAGCTCACCCTGTATACTGCTGGCTCCTAGACCACTAAGGTCCCTCTTCTGCCTCTGAGAGAACTAATGCACTAGAATTGGGAAGGGCGGGATACTTTAAGGAGTCTGCCTTGAAAAGAAAGCCAAGTGTTGAAAACTTACTGTAGCTCTGAGAGTGTATAGATACACAAAGTTATTACTTACCTTAGATATGTTTTGCTATCCTGAAAAGTATATATATATATATATAGGATTTACTTACCTTGGATAAGCTGCATGCCTTTTTAAATAATTATTCTCAAACTATTACTTTTCTTAGAAACTGTCTCAGCATTCTAACAGAAAGTAGATAGAAGGTTAACTTACTCACCTGTGAATTGGGTCGCACTCTTCCCAAAAGAAATGATGTTTGTTTAACTTTATTATTCATGTTATGATATAAATATATGAGTACCCCCAATTGGAGCTTGCTTCCCCTGACTTGCTGTTACCCTATCCAGAATAAGTCTGCCTTAGATTATACTGATCCTTAAGTTGCTAAACACACCTTTAAAAAGTGTATAGGTGTTACCTACCTTTTGTTAGCTGTGTGTCATCTGTGTGGGAGTGAGGGGGTCGTTTGGGCCCCTCACCATATATTCAGTACAGTTTGGACCACTTGTTCTTCCAATGGTGGGGGACGCCTCCATTGACCTTATGTTAACATCAGCCTTATGCTGACATTGGCATAGATGGGGCTCTTGTGAGGGAAACTTGGCATCCAATTTGTACACAATCAACCCCTTCTTTTGGACTAGGCCTCACTGCGATAATACAAAAAGGTTTCTCTCCCCTGTGAAGTGCCACGCGTACCGCGCACATGGCCACCAGCCTTTCTCACTGTGTCTGAAAGCTTTGCAGCTCCATTCCCATGCTCGAGCCGGAGAACAAAAACAATTGTAACATCTCGCTCTTCCTCTGAGATCACTGTCCCGTGTATGAACAGGCCTGAGCCAGGCCTTGTAGCTCATCCATCTCCACAAACCTGCCCGTGCCCCTTAGCCTCGCTGTTGGAAAATTACTGTCAGTATAACCTGATGTCTCTGTAAGGTATTCTCTTGATGTACCAGATACGTGACTCTGCCACGAAGCCCACCCCAGTGTGCCCTTAGCTAAAATCAGACCTCTGTCACAGTATATTGCATCCTGCAACTAACGAATGTCAACATGCCCCAAGTCTCTTTGATGAGTTCAGACCCACCCCGTGATCGATGTTATCATACTGGTCAAGACCCTTAACCTGGTACCACATATAAGTCCCAATAAGTAATGGTGTGATTACATGTATGTAATTTATAGGTTTATGATGATTTGCTCAAAGGAACTGAAATGACTATTGTTTAGTGCATGTTTATGGTAGTGTATTATGTTAGCTTAGTTAGCGGCCACCCTGCCTCACAGCGACCTGACCCTCACCCCACCTGGACACAGACAGATGGACCTTGTGACGCTCACCCTCCCGCCAACCCAGCAGCCAACCACGGAGGAGCAGCACCTATATGCGCCTATATAACGCAAGCTTGTGTCCAATCATAATGAACTTTGCAACATTAATGTCTGACATCATCTATGACACTTATGCCCTTATAATCATGTAAGTGTATTGTTTGCCAGAGTGCTCTGGGACAGCAGGGTTCTCTGGATGCCACTTCTTTATAAAGAAAGACTAAATCTTGCAACCTGTTCTCTTAGTCTCATTCCCCATTGGAGTGTGTCTTATTTACTGGTATTGTACGTGCTAAAATGGGGATGGGCCCTTACATTTGGAGACCCCCCGCGATGTGATTGGTACTGGTGCCTAGAGGCCCTGTGCCGTGCGTCGAGATCCGGAACGCCCCCCAGCAAAACCATTGCCTCCGTGGTTGACCATTCTGTGCACACAACGAGAGGGTCCAAGGGCTCCCATTTTCCGAATACCCAACTAAAAACTATTCGCAGAGGCGGGCCACGGCTTGGTTGGGGTGCGGACCAGATTGGATAGACCGTGTACGGTAGCATTCGGACCACCCAACTGAACACGTGAGTACCGGTTGCGAGACCTCAAGGGAAGTAAAGAGGGTTTGGGATAAGGGGAACATATAACAGAGTGGGTACAATAAAAGAGGGCAAAGGTAGGGTCTGTGTGAATGTCACTGAGGCTTTTTCTTATCTGTCCTTTGTATGGCCATTAGGTTTTGTTGAGAAAATGAAAAAGAGGTAAAGAGGTACAAGGGATCCTAGCCCGAAGTGGGTAGAAGACGGCGCCGCATAGCATTGTCTTATCCAGTGCAGGTATATACGTGAAGTAAGAGAGAAAACAGTAGGAGTCTCATATATTTAGTAGACTCAAAGTAGTAATTTAGAATATTCTTTTTCTGTGTGAGCAGACCTCTTGGTGAGGTAGATTGAGGGGGCTCAGAAGTGGGGAGTGCATGAGAAAGCAAGGTTGAGGGGCATAAACTAAAATAATTAAAAGGGAAATAACTAAGAAGGGGAGCAAAGCGAAGGTAGTTCATGTAATATTTTTATGTGTTTTTATGTTTATGTGCGACAGTGTTACACGTTGTTCTGTTAGTAAGTGCCCATGTATCTGTGAATCGAAAAGAATTAAGGTTGATCAGGAAAATTGGCAAAGAAATGTGTGAGTAATATGACAAACATGTTGAATATTGGCAAATAACAAATACTTTTTGAAATAATTTGTGGTTCCATCAAAGTGGTGTAAGTAAAAAGGTTGTTGAAATATTGTTGGGGCCAAAATTCAAACGAGGTTGAATAGAAGTGTCATAAGATAGAGATTGGGCCTCATTACACGGTAGGCGGTGAGCCATGGCGCTATTAGCGCCATGGCTCCTGCCGGTAAAATACCGGCACCGCCTTAGTGGAAAGGGGATTTACTGCCCCATTGCAAGGTTGGAGGGGCGGTAAATCCCCCTTCCACCATTGCCCTTCCCCATTCCCATTTCTGCCTCATAGGGCTTTATGGGAATGGGGAAGGCGCTAAGTACGGCACCGCAAAAAAAAGCAGGCGTTAAATCCCCCAACCCGCAAAGGGACCTCGTAGTAAGGCGGTAAGGATTTACCGGTACCAGTATTTTACCAGTACCGGTAAATCCTTACCGCCATCCGTGTAATGAGGCCCATTTTGACCAATTGACTGTATTTATACTCAGAAGGCGAAGTGACAACAAATAAAAGTACAGAGACGCCATTATGAGGGGACCAACACCATTAGCACACACTTGTCAGCATCTCCCTTTGTATAGTAATAAAATACAGAAGTATCATGATCAGTGGGTGGTGGAAATAAAAGGAGACGGCGTAGCACCTATATGTCCGGAGGGAGGGTCTTTTGACAAGAGGGTATTGGATCTGGTATCCACACACTTGCTTGCGAAATACAGGGGAAAGCATTTGCAGAACACAAGGGAAGTGCTAGATTTGTGGTGAATGTTTGAAGAAGTAGCACCTACGGGCGAGGTAAGTAAGGACACGATAATTGAGAAAAAGAAGGTGCCGGAGGGAGGAGATGGGGCTACATGGGGAGAATGTACGACAACCACAACAGAGAATGACCCTACTAGAATATACCCATTGATGACAAGGCCTGTAGTAGGATACAGTGGGCCCCTGTATGTGCCAGCATGCACCACACCGACAACCCTGGCAACGGCATCAGCCACTGCACCGCCCCCGTATGAAAGAGGAGGCTGTATGGCCCAACCAGTGCCCCTCCAGTGAATTTTGCGCGGCTAACAGGAGATTTGGACAGGCAGCTTGAGCATACACAATTGGAGATAACGCGGTTACGAGCCTTGTGCGATAGGGGTCAGATGTTGCCAGAGGGAGGGGAAGTACCACCATTGACGGTGGGCGACCTCACACCTCCGCCAAGTGGCGCAGGGGGATCCACACCATCCAGCAACCAATGCCGGCGCCGATACCAAAAGGCCAGGAACAAGAGTGGCAATCAGGTGAGTATCTGTTCCATTTGAACAGCAACCCATGAGAATAATACGCCCCGCAACCCCGGACAGCCAGAGACGGGACACGCAGGAAGGAAGCAAGGGAACAAGAGGAAGAGGTAGAGGAGGTAGCAAGTGATTTAAATGAATATGAAGAGGGAGTGGCAGCGACGGGATCTCCGCTGCCTTTTCCATTTGATCAAGAAAATGAAAGGGCTGCACCAAGATGGCAGTGGAGGTTAAGGCAGGGAGTAGGAAACATACTGGTGAGTAAAGCAAGGAAGGGAACGGTAAGTAAGAAAGGGGGAAAAACAAACCTGCAAATGCCCCTAATACACAAAGGAACAGGGAGGCCCCACTACATACGGTGGGCACAGATGGATAAGAATAACTTGTTGAAACTTCTCCCTCCTCTTGCGGGTGGGGCCGGGAAATGGATACATACATTCAAAAAGAACACAGAAGTTTGCTTGTCTCCACTGTTGGTGATCAAGCAGACGCAGTGTGGGTGAAGGCTGGGTTCCCAGGAGTGATAATGAGCTGTGACCGCCATGACGGATACCCATTTAACAACGTTAGGGCACAAGTATGGGATGCATTGCGGAGAACTTTTCCAGACATTCCAGATTTACACCTAGTGATTCAGTGCACTATGGGAGAGGAGGAGGAGCCTATGCAATTCATCCTCCGGGTGCAAGACCTGTGGAGAAGTGGAACGGGTACGGCGTGGGACCAATCTATCGCCTTGTTCTACTTTATAATCAAAAAAGGGCTCCGGAAGGAGGTACAGAAGGCCTTGGATAAAATAGCTGGGATAGAAGCCAAGGCTGGCCCGAGATTCAGAGCATAATTGTGCACCATTGTCGGCGGATAAAAGAAAGAGAAAAAGAGATAGCACAGCGAAGGTTGGCAGACGAGGCGAAGCTAGTACAAAATAAATTAGTGAAGGTCGCAGCGTTGAATGCCTCAACATCAACTGACAGGAACAGCGAAGGAGAAGAGGGAGTGGGAACCGCACCAGCCAGAATGGCCGCAACATGGGCTGCAAGCGGACACGAGCAGTAGGATGGAGAGGAACAGTATGGAGGACCCAAGTGGCAAGGTAGGGCAGCGAGAGGATGAGGTGGGTACAGAGGACAAAGAGGGGGATTCAGAGGAATGGGAAATAGAGGATTTGGGGGGCCTGGGATGAGGGGAGGACCACAAGGGTCATGTTGGAACTGCAGGAGGTGGGGGAATTATTCAAGGGAATGCAGAATGTGACCTATGGGTTATTAACAAGGACAGCCCCCTAAGGGAAATGAACAACAGTATGGTCACCCACACCCAGGTAGTCCCTATGGTTTACCTATGGGAGGGGGTGGGCAAAACAAGCAATATTATAATGAGCCCCAAATGCAACAAAGGCAACAGCACCAGCAACAACCACAGCAGAGGGGTATGCAACAATCAATTGCAAGACAAAATACTGTAGGAATTGCAAACAATAACATTTTTGCAACATCCACTGATGGCTCACCGGCACCCTTTTGTGGTGCAGCGGTGGTGGGAGATAACCTCTTCTCGGATCCGGGAACGGAGACATATGCAGATTAGGACAGCCCACAGAAATCACTTGCGTGTCCAGTCCTATCCACTAACCTACATGCAGAAGAGGAGCCACTACTGGGATCAGAGATAGGCAACAAACAGTTCATCTTTATGGTAGACTCAAGAGCAGAAAAGCCATGCCTCATGGAAGGCCAGTTCCAGCTCTCTGGAAAAAATTTGGATATGCAAGGCATCTCTGGGGCTATCTTAAAAGTTCCTTACACAAAAGATCTTGATATAACAGTGGGGGGAAAAACAGTGCGCACACCTCTACTTTACCACAAAGACGCGCCAATAAATTTGCTGGGAAGAGACCTTCTGAGTAAGTTAAACATGACAATCTCCTTCACTGAACGGGGTATAGTTTGTTCCACCCCAGGAGTGTGCCCTGTACGGGCGATGCTGATGAACAGCACAATGACAAATGAAGTTGCGGTAAGAGGGGTGCCCATTGGCATGGATATGTTCATTTATGGTATCAAGGTGTTAGCACGGGTGGTGCCAGAGATAACAAGAAAGGAGTGGAACGTACCCTCAGATTTTGTTTTCTGCCCAATTGTGAATACAGATATTGTACCAGGGTCAATTTTGTCTATTGACCTAGAGGGGGTACAGGTCTCGATCAAACGTATCGCAGTAACAGGACTGGACACACATGGGTGCGAGTGGAGAACAGTACTGTGCGTAGATGCAAATATAATGTTGCGCAACCTAACTGATGAAGAATTGTTCACTGACAGTGAGAGTGACAGGGAAATAATAATGGAAATAAGTATACCTTGTGATATCATGATCCAGCACAGGGAAATACCCAATCCTCTTTGGCTAGTGTTAACGTTCCACCCACCATATTTGAGAAAGACATGGAGAAAGTGCTGCCAGAAATATGGACCATAGGCCCCCATGATGTAGGGTTATTACACGAAGTTACACCGATCAAAATAAAATTAGAATCAGGAGCCATACTGCCCAGAGTAAAACAGTACCCACTCTCAAAGGAGGCAGAGGAAGGAATACAAGAAACAATAAACACACTGTTATAGCAGGGGATAATAGTACCATCTAGTTCACCATGTAATACAGCATTTTTTCCAATCAAAAAAGCGAAGGGCGGGGCTTGGAGGTTGATCCAGGAACTACACCCACTTAATGACATCATACAGAAAGAATTCACATGAGTTCCTAATCCGGCATCAATATTGTGTAGCATACCTAAATATGCCACATGTTTCACAGTAGTGGATTTGAAGAATGCTTTCTTCTCAATTCCCAAGACCCCAGTACCTCACAGCGTTCACACTAGGAGGGAGCAGATATAAACATTGCAGACTACCACAGGGATATTGTGAAAGCCCCAGCATTTTTAATAGGATCTTGCATGAAGATCTTGCAAACATTGACGTAGAAAGCACGATAATACAATATGTAGACGATTTACTTGTCTGCAGCAAGAGTGAAGAACACTAGGGCCGATTCCATAACATTGTTCAATTTATTGGCCATGAAAGGGTACAAGGTAGACAAAGGCAAACTGCAATATTGCCTAGCAGAGGTGCTCTACTTAGGACAGCTAATTTCAAAAGATGGCAAGAGGATATTGCCCGACAGGGTGGCAGCCACACGCCATATGATAATACAAACAACAGTAAAGGACATGCAAAAGTTTCTGAATTTGTAATTACTGCAGCACATGGATACTTGATCACGCAGCATACACATGCCCACTGCTACAAGCACTGAAGGAAGCACAAAAGAATAATGTCCCAATTAAATGGACAAATGAGATGATGACACAGTATTTCAAACTGCAAGATCTCATTGCACAAACACCAGTTCTGGCGACAGGGAATTCTATTTATTTTCACACTGCAATGGTACTCTATTGACTGCAGTGTTGACACAGAAAATGTGACTAGGTCACAAGCCATTAGCCTATTACAGTGTTACATTAGATTCAGTTATGCAAGAGCACTTTGAATGTGAACAAGCTCTCGCTGCAGCGGCCTTCGCAATAGAAAAAAGCGCCACCATTGTGATGGGATGTTCATTGACCCTATACGCAGAACACTCACTGTTTGCTATCCTGAAAAGATCCAAATCAACATTAACGATACAAAGGGCAACAGCCTGCAAGATAATAATATCCAGTCCAAATGTCCATGTAGTCAGGTCTAAGACAGTAAACCCAGCCACATTCATACTGAACCATGTACAGTTGGAGACATGCAGGAACACGATTGTGCTACATATGACGGAGAAGAGGATGATATTTCCAAAGTGACTGAAAATGCACTACAGGAAGGAGAGATACACATTTGTTTGTTTGTTTGTTTGTTTATTTATTTGTAGAGCGTGCCGGACTCAGAGGTATCAGGGCGCAGAAGAAAGATGACTTACAGCTTTGTTGTACAGGTTATGGCAGGTTACCTTCATGTTACATAGTGAAGGTATTTTTCATAAAAGAAGGATAAGATGATACACTTTCTCTACTTGCACCCTCTCTCTCCCCCATCAAATAGACCCCTCTGAAAAGATTTTCCAGGCACTACAGGTCTTGACAACATAGACTGTGTGCGACATTCCAAATTTCAAAAAAAACATTCTTGTTTTATTCAAAGTATTTAAATTGAAACATAAAAAACGATTTCAATTGAAACATAAAAAACTACCCTCCCCTAACACAGTGTAAATGCTAACACTAAAACCAACAAAGTCTAAAAAGCTAGGCTTCAAAATAAACACGTACCCAAGACACAAACGAAATCACATAACACTATACAAAAAAACCTAAATGTGTCAATAAAAAACATATAATCCCAACATGTTTCTGTTCTTCAATGCCCCTTTCGGGCGAACATTCTTAAGGGGAAACTTTAAAACATCAAAACATCCACTATTCTTCTCAACACCGTGTTGAATGGGTAGTTTCAGGCAAACAGCCTAAAAGGAATAGAAACAGAGGAAACTAATCAGTCCCACAGGGGAGGGGGTATTTACCAAATGTAAGAGTGGAATCAGTTCAAGAAAGAGAACAGTTCCACAACAGGTCTAAAAACAAATTAAACCACTTAAGATTTACCTTAAAAATGGTGAACCTTCAATGCACGTCGATAAATGACTGATAAGCTAGTTTTTCTTCATTGAAAAACCAAAACACTTCAAAAGGGCGTCCTAGTCCGCTGAGATATCGTCACACCTGGAGAGAACACACATCACACTACCAATGAGCCATCCATACTATTGTTGCCACGGCTTAACAAAAAATAACAGTCATGATAAATTCCAAAAAATGTGTGGCAACTGGGACATACCTCCACACAAGTGAAACACCCCACAGCGTGGTGCAACGGGAGGAACTCCCTTGTTGTAACAAACTCCCTATTTTTGGCAACCAACACCAGTCCACAGATGACTGTACAATGACACAGTGCCAATCTGCAATTAAAACAAAAGCGATCACAAGCCACTTCAGATACCACCTCAGTGTCAACTCAGGACGCAGCCAAGTAAAGACCATCATTTGAGCCCGCACGAAATAGTGACAGGCAAGCACATTCACATGCCACTCTCCTCAGTAAGAAGAGCTTCAGATGCTCACAGAGCTGCAACAGTGCTGGGGGAAAAATGCAAGAAATACCTTACCCACGTAACCTGCGCAGTGCGTAGCATAGCATGACAAGTTGCACCACAATTGACTGAAAATGCTGTGACAGACACTGCAATGCCAGCCCAAGACAGCCCAAAGGGTCAGTTAATGACAGGAGAAAATGTGTATGTACAATGTTTTGTTCGAAGGTGGAACTCTCCAAGATTTCATGGCCCTTACGAAGTAATATACTGCACACCTACAGCTGTAAAAGTTAAGGGATTGAAATAATGGGTGCATCTGTCAGATGTGAGAAGAGCACATGATAGTGCAATCACTCAATGCGAGCAAACTAACAGCAACAAAGTTGCTAGTGGGTAAGGGAGGAACTATGAAATGAGCACAGAATGACAAAAAATAATATTTGAAAAGCATTGAGTAAAAATTAAATATGACTCTCTCTCTCTCTCTCTCTCTCTATTTCTCTTTCTATCAATTTCAAGAAACGCAATTGACAGCTTATATAGAAAAATGATGCTCATTATTTAAAGAAAATGATGTTATTATGAAAAACTATATTACAAATAGAATGCACGAGAAAAATAGAAAAATAGCATTAAGGTGTGCACACCATAGAAAGTATTATTTAGCAATAGTAGATATGTTATCAATAAAATGACAACGTAATGAAATAAATAATTAAATGTGTGCATGTCACTTAACCATTTCATATCGCCCATCCAGGTGACAAAATAGCCGAATGGAGTGCACTCACAGATGACAACACAGTTTTAGTTAGCGATAGGGTAGCTAATAGAGTTAATAAATATTATAATTTAGAGTGTGGCGTAAAATATTCTGCAATATTGTTTTCGACTATGCTATTTTTCATGGCATGGTACTATACTATGTTTTTAATTGTTGATGCCATGAAAAAGGGGGGGAGCGGGGCAAAGCTAATACGAGAAGGATCAAAATTTATATGGGCAGGGGTGAAAACGATGTGGAAACATAATTTTCTGCTAATACAAACCAATTCATCTCGTATTATGTAGAATTCGGAGCACCTTTCAGGCACACATGGTTACAATAGAACTGCTGCAGAATGAGAAAACATGCACAAGCAGACGCCAAGGAGTAATCTGCATTAAAGAACAATTTTTTGTCATAAAAGGAATAAGATTCACAGAAAACAAGTGGCATGACGAAACGATTGAATGCAAAGCTGAAGCACTTAGCTTTGAGTGCAAAGCTGAAGCACTAACTGAAGAAAACCTTCAATGGGTCAATGAAACGTGTGCTCCTGTCTGGTCCCAGCACATTGCAAAACTCACCTGGGTTACCGCTCTAGAAAAACCTATCAAGACCCAAAAAGAAATGAGCTTTGTTTCCACGGAGAAGGGAAGGTACAAATGGGTGCAACAAGCAGTGCAACAAAACAATCGTTATTCGGGATATGAAAAAAGGTACAGGTACAGCTGCGTTAATGGAAATGTATTGGGGCTGTGGCAAACAAGCCTATCTTCATCTAACGGCATCATGGAGAGGTACCTGTGCCCTGACCACCCTGCATTCAGCTCTGATGTTAATCTCAGAAAGCCATATCCAATGAGGAAAAGGGTCGGCTGGCATTTCGGCAGCAGGGCAATCGACTGGCATATCGGCAGCAGGGCAATCGGCTGACACATCGGCAGCGCCCCAACTAGCAATAAAAGAACTTCCGTCATACGACATCTTGTCGGAAAGTGACCTAAAGGACAGACTCTCCCGCAAAAAGTGGTCATGTAACTACATTTCCAATGAATCATCCGCTCTTCTCGCTGAGATCCCAACAAAATACAAAGGGCCTCATTACACGGTAGGTGGTAAGGGTTTACTGGTACCGGTAAGGGTAACGGTACCGGTAAACCCATACCGCCTTACTACGAGTTCCCTTTGCGGGACCCTACCTTAACGGCTGGTTTTACCAGCCGTTAAAGTAGGGTGCCCGCAAAGGGACCTTGGTGCTAATTACGGTACCGCAATTTGCGGTACCGTAATTAGCGCCTTCCCCATTCCCATTATGCCGTATGGGGGCAAAAATGGGAATGGGGAAGTGCCTTGTTGAATGGGCAATTACCGCCCCGCTCACCTTGGAGTAGGGCGGTAATTCCGCCATCCACCAAGGCGAACACAGTAAAATACCAGCGGCAACCATGGTGCTAATAGCGCCATGGTTACTGCCTACCGTGTAATGAGGCCCACAGTCTTCAATTCTGGTGAGACATTCTTTGCTTCCCTCCTAACGCCAGGACTTCAGGCACGAACAAATGCCAAATGTTTACAGATTGTCCGCTGGGAGCTGATCCAACTGGCCAACGACAATGAAGAGGGATTCAATGTGATCAAAGTGGAACTTTGCACCTTGCACTTAATGACAATGCAGAACCGGTACGTCCTAGACCATCTCACAGCGATGGACGGCAGTGTTTGCCGAAAAATCGAGAGCGCATGCTGTACATTCATAACCTCTGAAGATGCAAATAATGGGACTCACTCCCACGTAATATCAGCTGTACAAAGTCTGGGGGAGAGGATGTCGAAAGATGGAGGAATAGAGCCAAGCAACTGGTTTGACAATATGCTCAGCTGGATACCATCCTGGTTCAACACTGTGATGAAAATTTTTGTTCATGTCATCATTTTTATTTTGCTATTTTTCTGTGTGTGCCAACTAGGTATCCGATGCTGTTCAAAGTCTATGCCTAACTCAACAATGATGATGGTAACAATGGGCCGACAGACAACGGTGGCTACTATGATAGATGCACAGATGCAAACTGGAGAGCCAAACCCACCAAGGTATCGCATGACAGCTGTATATCGCCAGAATGGGGACAGGGTAGATAATTTATATCACACCACCATAAAAGAACCAAGGGAGCTGAAATGGTACAGGGAAGTGTGGGTGGACCTGGATGGAGGAATATACATGACACGCACACCAGATGAATATGCAAGAAGGGGCCACAGCTTGAAAAGCGTATGTAGGGCTTGGATGCCACTAAAGGGAACACCTGCTTGGGATGAGGCAGTTGGAGAAGCGGAGTATTATCGAAATGAGAATAAGAATAATAAATAGTTTGTTAATTTAGATGTAACGGAAGGGGGGAATTTGTGTGAATGAGGGGTCGTTTGGGCCCCCCACCATACATTCAGTACAGCTTGGACCACTTGCTCTTCCAATGGTGTGGGACGCCTCCACTGCCCTTATGTTAACATCAGCATTATGCTGACATTGGCATAGATGGGGCTGTTGCGAGGGACACTTGGCATCCATTTTGTACACCCTCGACTCCATCTTTTGAACTAGGCCTCAGTACAATAATACAAAAAGGCTTCTCTCCCCTGTGCAGTACCGCACGTTCCGCGCTCATGGCCCCCACCCTTTCTCACTGTGTCTGAAAGCTTTGCAGCTTCATTCACATGCTCGAGCCAGAGGCGATTGCAACAAAAACAAATGTAACATCTAGCTATTCCTCTGAGATCACTGTCCCGTGTGTGAACCGGCCTGAGCAAGGCCTTGTAGCTCATCCATCTCCACAAACCTGCCCGTGCCCTCTTACCCTCGCTGTTAGAAAATTACTGCCAGTATAACCTCGTGTCCCTGTACGGTATTCTCTTGATGTACCAGATATGTGACCCTGCCACGAAGCCAACTCCAGCGTGCCCTCAGCTAAAATCAGACCCCTGACACAGTATATTGCATCCTGCAACTAACAAACGCAACATGCCCCCAGTCTCTTTGATGAGTTCAGACCCACCCCGCGATCGATGTTATCATACTGGTCAAGACCCTTAACCTGGTACTCCATATAAGTCCCAATAAGAAATGGTGTGATTACATGTAATTTATAGGTTTATGATGATTTGCTCAAAGGAACTGAAATGACTATTGTTTAGTGCATGTTTATGGTAGTGTATTATGTTAGCTTATTTAGCGGCCACCCTGCCTCACAGCGACCTGACCCTCACCCCACCTGGACACAGACAGATGGACCTTGTGACGCTCACCCTCCCACCAACCCAGCAGCAAACCACGGAGGAGCAGCACCTATATGCACCTATATAATGCAAGCTTGTGTCCAATCATAATAAACTTTGCAACATTCATGTTTGACATCATCTATGATGCTTTCTGCCCTTATAATCAATTGTAAGTGTATTGTTTGCCAGAGCGCTCTCGGGCAGCAGAGTTCTGTGGATGCCACTTCTTTATAAAGAAAGACCAAGGGCCTCATTACGAGATAGGAGGTAGCCATGGTGCTACTAGCACCATGGCTACCCCCTTACCGCATTCCGGGTCCGGGTTCTCGGAATAGGGACTTACCGAGTCATTCCAACCTTGGAGGACCCGGTAAATCCCCATTCTGAGAACCATTCCCCATTCCCATTCGAGCCCCCATAGGGCTCAATGGGAATGGGGATGGAGCTAATAACGGACCCGCTAATAGCGGGCCCGTTATTCGCTCCCTGGTCCCTTAGCAGCTCCCGCTAAGTGCGTCTGGTAAAACCAGGTGCCCATAGCGGGACCTTCTAAGGGACCTCGGAATGAGGCGGTAGGAGGTTAACGGCAACAGCACCCTTACCGTTGCCGTTAACCCCTTACCGCCAACCTCGTAATGTGGCCCTAAATCTCGCAACCTGTTCTCTTAGTCTCATTCCCCATTGGGGTGTGACTTATTTACTGGTATTGCACGTGCTAAGATGGGGATGGGCCCTTACATATCCTAAAACAAGTTAAATAGTTATTGCTTACCTTAAACTGTGTTGAAATGATCTGAAAAGCAAACTGTAATAGTATATTACAACATTAGGTTTTACCTGCTTGGAATAGCTGTGTGCCGTTTCTGAAAAGTGTTCTTAAGTGTAGCTAGCTTGTTCTGCCTAGAGCCATCCATAAATAGTGTAATATGTTGTTACTGATCTTAGACTGTTTCACTGAGCTGAAAATTAAGTGTAATTGTATATGACTGCCCAAGGTCCCACTCCCCTAGAATAACTGTATTATCATGAATCAGAGTTAAAGGTTTATGCTACTCCTGGAATAAGTATTCCACTATTCTGAAAAGTATATTTTTTAATTGATTTACTATGTGATTTCTTGCTGAGCTTCACGGTACAACTGCTAGGGTCTACTACCCTGTATTACTGTAAGTAATCCAAAAGTAACTATTGCTTTTGACTTCCCTAGAACTACTGTTATTTTTTCCAAATAAGGTTATATGCTTCGGTCTGTGTACCTGCAATCATTGGGGGTCATTACGAGTTTGGAGGTAGCCAAGGTGCTATTAGCCTCCAAAGTCGTGTCTGGGTCCTTTGAATGGGGACTTACCAGTCATTCCAACCTTGGAGGACCCGGTAAGTCCCCATTCAAAAAACCCTTCCCCATTCCAATTGGAGCCCCCAAAGGGCTCAATGGGAATGGGGAGGGAGGTAATAACAGGCCCGTAAATTACAAGCCCGTTATTTGCTCCCTGGTCCCTTAGCGGCTCCTGCTACAGATGGCTGGTTTTACCAGCCGGCCTTAGTGGGACCCGCCAAGGGACCTCGGAATGCGGCGGTAAGGGGTAAACGGCACCAGCATCCTTACCGGCACCGTTAACCCCTTACCGCCGCACTCGGAATGAGGCCCATAGTGTTGTGTTTTTATAATGTGTTTATATTATCTGTACTTATTCCCTCTAAGATTTATCTGGGCCTACTCGTATTTAAATAAAACATTTAATTTTTACAATACATAGAGCCTCATTACACAGAAGGCGGTAGGGGATTACAGGTGCCGGTAATCCCCACCGCCCTACTATAAGGTCCCTCAGCGGGTCCAGTCCTTAACGTGTGGTCAGACCACACGTTAAGGACGGGACCCGCTGAGGGACTTCAGTGCAAAGAACGGTACCGCAAATTGCGGTACCGTTATTTGCTCCTTCCCCATTCCCATTGAGCCCTATGGGGGCTCAAATGGGAATGGGGAATGGTTCCCAGAATGGTCACCGGTCCCGCAATGGTCGGAGTAGGCCAGTAAGTCCCTATTCCGGGAACCCGGCCTCTGACGGCAGTAAGGGGGTAGCCATGGTGGTAATAGTGCCATGGCTACGGCCTTCCGTGTAATGAGGCCCATAGTATGTCAGTGTTTCTTTGGACTATAGTTGTATTAAAATAGCTTTGTTCTGATACTACAGCCCTCTCTCCCTCCTAAGAAATGCCTGGCTGCTCTGTCTACGTGAAACACTCAGGTGGTACAGCCTTATACTAGGGGCCTCATCATGAGTCTGGCAGTAACCCTTAAATGTGGCGGTAGTGCTATTACCGCCACATTTAAGGGTCCGCCAGATCATGGGCTTGGCGGATTTGCCGATTTTTGGCGCTATTACCGCCGGCGGGAAATCCACCAGCGGTAATAGCATGAAAATTCCCCATTGGGCCCAATCGGGAATGAGGAATTCCCGAATGGGCCCAATAGGGAATGGGAACCAACCGTTCCGCCAAACCTGTGATCTGGCACTAATAGCGCTGGGGGGTTTGGCGGTAGCGCTAATAGCCCCGGCCGTAATAGCGCCGGGGCTACCACCCAACTCGTGATGAGGCCCTAAGAGTGGAGTCTTGTACTTTCTCGATGGAATGGTTTTACTAAGCCCTTAGTTGGACTTCAGAAAAACTGTCCTAACACTCATTCAGGGGGAAACAACTGGGTTACTAACCGTCAACATTCCAGATTAAGGAGCAACCTGTTATAAAAGCTGTACCAGGTAGTTAGTCCATACCCTGATTTAATAGGACCAAGTGCAGTGAGGGCATTTAATGAGGGTCCATTAAATGTTACCACCATCACAGCTCTTACAAAAGGCTGTTATTGCTGTAACCGCCCAGGGGCAAGTCTCCAGCATGCTATAAATAATTCTTCTTCGGTAACATAATGGGCAGGCAACCCCTTGTTTGACACAAAAAAATACTCCTACCATGTCCACATGGAAACAGAGGCTAGGATACTTGCAGAATCCATCTTCCGTTTCCATGGTGGTTCACACCATAGAGCAGGGATCCTGAACAGGGCAAACTAAGGTATGCAAATGTTAGAGAGATTCAAGGTGAGAGAGCTGGAGCCCTCCTGGGGTCGTTCCGGGCAAGTGAGTGGTATGAAGAAGGGGGTGGGCAGCCAGCGAATCAGGCATGTCAAACAGGGTGGGTTTTGATCACAAAGAATTCTCAGAGCATTGGCTTGGAAGATCAGTTTCAGCCATAATTCTGAGCGAGCTGATTGTTCTACACACCTGCGCCAGGTATTAGAATAACTTTTATCAAAACTTTAGACATCTGATGCAAGAAAGTTGTATTTATTACTTAGATCACAGCAGTATACAATGGTTGTGTTACATTTAATATGCCAAGTCAAGAAACCTGTAAGGGGGAATATAAGTGTGGACCATTCTGCAAAGTTCTCCCTGACAAAAGGAATAGAAAAATGATTATGATTATTACTACGATAATTATGGTATTTATTGAGCGCGGACCTAGCTTTGAGAATCAACAGAGCACTTTCCAGAGGTGTACAACAATCCAGATATATAATGGAATGCTTTATAGAGGTATATAACATTACAGATGCATAACAAAGCACTTTTGTCTATGTTTTTAGCCCTACTGTTATACTTGTCTAGTGTTGTCCAGCTTGTTCAGTGGGTCTTGTATGTATAACAGTGAGGCAACAAGACTAGTAGGAATCCCACATTAGCACATGTCACAGGATGCCATTTTATGGTGTATGTCCACAGGTGGCAGGATAGACAGACACAAAAATAGGACAATTAAGACTGAGGACATAGTTGTCATATGATTAGAGCTATTGTAAATGCGGGTACAATGACGTTGTCAGGAATCACTTTGTTGTTTGATTGTTGCTAGGATGATGGCAATATCAGTTATGTATATTTTCAAAGGTGAACATGGGAGTCCCTATGCTGCAATCTAAGTGGTGGCATATCAGTAGGAGCACTGAAAGTTGACTCAGGATTGGGAATGTGATGGGGAACCTAACTTAGAAAGCCAATGTTTATGCAGCGACAGTAGCTCTCGTTTTCAGTGTTTAATTTGCAGAAAAATAAGTGTCATACCATTCCTTTGTCTTTTGCGTCTGCTAGAATTTCATGTTAGACTTTGAATCACTTAATAAGATAAGCGAAGGAACCCCGGGTGTGCACTCATTAAACAAATGCCTGGGTGCTGTCTCTACCTAGTCTCGGGTGGGGGTAAACTATGAAACAATCAAGGAGGTAGAGACAGGTCGTAAGGTCAGGAATGACTTAAAGGGGAGTTTGCTTTCAGTAGTTAAAAGTACATTTAATCATTAGAAATGATAACATTGCACATCATACATGAGAATTTCTAAAGGTATTGAGAGACCAACACTTCAATTGGTTTCTCCTTGTTAAAACCACATTTCCAAACCACCACAACAGTGTCCAGGGTAACTAAACAGTATCACGTGTCCATTAAGTTGTATCCTAGGTTTCCAACATATTGAAATCACATAGGGTTATAGCATACGCTTTTTTAGTTGTTTGAATCAGGTTAAAACACTATCTTCAACATAGACAATCCAAGTTCTTAACATGTTTCTGTTCACAAAAAGAGTTGTTAAATACGGAAAATTCGGCATGAGAGAAACCCTGTGTTAGGCAGAAACCTGTGCAGTTCCCTCTGGGACCACTGCAAAAGATTTAAGTCCACAGGTGTTGGCAGTAAACCCACTTGGTAGCAGTCTGTACCACACAGATTCACTGTGGTAGCTGTGGCTGAGCAGTCAGACTTCCCTCAAGAAGAGTTAGGCAGTATACAGAGAATACACAATAGGTACAGAGGCACAGTAGCACAAGCAAACACTGACCAGAGCTAGGTGTAAAAGTATAAACTTATTTATTAAAGGTACACTCATAAATTACACTAGCACAATAGAAAAGATAAGAAAGTCAAACACAGTTACTATTACCCATATGTATATCCCTAATCATTTGTTGGACAATTCTAAGTTAACCCCACTTATTTCCAAACAGAGGTGAGCGCTTAACGTTAGATGACACTCCAACAAGTATTACCAAAAGGGAGGGAAAGGGCAGAAATAAAGCGAGCAGTAAGGTAAAACACTTTTCACATAAGGTTAGCAAAGACAGTCAATGGTGGAACAAGGAGAATTAGTTAGGGGCCCGCTTTAGAGGGAGCCAAGCGAAAAATGTGCCCAAGATCACACAATGTCATCAGTCTTTGCAGGTGAGAGAAAAAGGTTTTACTACGGTTCTGAAAAGTTTAGTTAGGGTGTCCCAGGCCTACCCAGGTTTGAGAGCCGAGGGCTAAATCTACCCCGTACAATCGGTGGCAAGGGAGGCCGGGCAGAACACAGTACCTTTAAAAGTGGAAAGGATCCTCCAGCGGTGGTAGTTGTTCCTGGTAGTGGGTGTAAGTCACGGCATTGTCCAGGCGAAGAGGTGATCCCGACGTGGAGGAAAGCTGCAGATCGTTGCACTACCAGGGGAGAGACCAGCCGTGGAGTTTTCCGGTCACAAAGGATTTTTACCCCTCTTTCGCGGTTGAGGTAAAAAGTGGTATCCCGGTTGCCAGGGTGCTTGGCACAGGCAAGGCGGCCACGAGATGCTTCGGGACGGCGAAAAGAAGGCAGCAACTGGTTGTCCCCACCAGTTAAGGGAAGAAGATTCTCCGGCGGGAGATCTCCTCTGTCGTCGGGAAAAGTGGTGAGACGGTTCTGCAGGGCTTCACCGGTGGTGTCGTCTTGGCAGGTCGGCTCGGCTTCTCCCTCTTCGGCTTCTTAGGTCCTGTGGCGACTTCTGAAGAACCAGTCCCAAAAACCCTGCTTTTATGCAGCAAACCCCCATTCATACAGCCTAGCTGTCACTCAAACATGCTAAGTGGTGAGCGGGGTGGCTCACCACTTGGGCCAATCACACTAGAGTGCGACATGAGTTGGCAAGGCAACTCAGTCCAGGGTGCCTAAACCCCCTCCCACACCCCCTGTGGTACCCAGACAGAATGGCACCACTTTGGAGGGCTTCTGTGCAGAAGCCCGCCAAAAGTGGAACAAAGGCTCGACTCGGGTTCAGGGTTACTGAAGTGAACCTAGATGCCATTTTGGCGGCGAGTTCTGGCAAAAAAAACCAACCGGTGAATTTATATTAAATAAATAACCCGGCGGTATCTTTAACATTGCACCAAAAAGTGGTGCATTAAAAACAATGGGAAATCCCATTGGGAAATATTCTGGTGGAATATTTCCGTGGTATCCACTGCCACCAGCCAGAACTCGGCGAGGGGGGACGGGACAGTACCCCCTCGACAACAGACCCAGGGGCAATCTAATTGCCCTTACCAGTACTTCCACAGTAAGATGGTTTGTACTTGTTAAGTTCCTAAGTTAAGACTAGTAAAGTCAATGGTAACTTTACAGACCCAGGGAGACAGTAGTCAGTCCCAGGGTGTGGAGTCTATGTTTGGGGGTCTCTAGGACACTCCTGTGCTACTGCACTGAGGGTGCTGTGTAACACACATTCAAAAACCAATGATGGCCTATGGGGAAAATTACCCCCTTGCACATAAGCACATAAGCACATAGCAAGTCACCGAAACACTCTCAAGTCATGTCCAAGAGTGAGGGTAAAAGAGTCTCACTCTTGGCAGGAGAAAAAAATAAACCCCAAAAATCCAGCAAAGCTGCTGGGGGACTCACTAGGTTAGGAAATTCAGCCTAAACAGAGAATTCTTCCTAACACTCGCCCCCCCCAGACTAAGGGACAGGAGGATTTAATCCACTCCTGGATGAACCTCATACCTCTAGTCGATGACATACATCCTAGAGAGTCCATCAGCATTTTGATGGTGACACCCTGACCGGTGTTCAATGGTGAAATCAAACCCTTGGAGGCAGATTGACCATCTCAATAGTTTTGGATTTTCCCCTTTCATTTGCATTAACCATCTCAAGGGTTGGTGGTCAGTCTGAATGACAAAAGTAGAACCATACAAGTATGGCCTAAACTTCTTAAGTGCCCACACAATAGCAAAGCATTCTCTTTCGATTGTTGCCCACCTTGTTTCAGGATGCTTCAGTTTTCTACTGATGAAGCAAATGGGGTGTTCCCTACCCTTCTCATCCAGTTGGCTAAGAACTGCACCTATACCTACATTGGAAGCATCAGTTTGTACAATGAAAGTTTGGTGGTAGTCAGGAGCTCTGAGTACTGGAGCTTGGCAGAGAGCTTTCCTCAGGTTTTCAAAGGCCTGATTGCATTCCTCATTCCATTTGACCTTCTTAGGGAATTTTGGAGAGGAGATCACATTCAGGGGAGAAGCTATGGTCCCATAGTTCTCAATGAAATTCCTGTAGTACCCAGTGAGGCCTAAGAAGGCTCTCACCTGGGTCTGAGTAGTAGGTGTTGTCCAATTTTGCACAGCTTCAATCTTGCTGAGCAAAGGCCTTATTTCTCCACCTCCTACCTCATGTCCAAGGTAGACCACTTTACTCTGACCAATTTGGCACTTGCTTGCCTTTATGGTCAGATTGGCCTGGTCAAGAGCCTGCAAAACATGTCCTAAGTGGGTCACATGTTCTTCCCAGGAGTGGCTGAAGACTGCAATGTCATCCAAGTATGCCATGCAGAAGTCCTCCATCCCAGCTAGAACTTGGTTCACCATCCTCTGGAAGGTTGCAGGTGCATTTTTCAGTCCAAAAGGCATAACCTTGAATTGGTATAGGCCAACTGGGGTAGAAAATGCAGTTTTCTTCTTGGCATGGTCTGTCAGGGCTATTTGCCAGTAGCCTGACGTAAGGTCCAGTGTGCTGAGGTACTTGGCTGCACCAAGTTTATCCACCAACTCATCTGTCCTTGGCAAAGGGTGGGCATCAGTCTTGGTGACTGCATTAAGAGCTCTATAGTCCACACAGAATCTCAACTCTTTGGATCCTGCCTTTGGTACTAACACTACTGGGCTAGACCATGGACTAGTAGAGGGCTCTATTACCCCGAGATCAAGCATCTTCTTGACCTCCCCTTTGATGTGGGTTCTGACATGTTCTGACATTCTATATCCCCTGCTTTTGACTGGCAGGCAGTCACCAGTGAGTATCTCATGCTGTCCCCAAGGGGTCAAGCCTGGTGAAAGTGAGAACAGGGGGGCAAACTGATTTAACATAGCTTTGCACTCCTCCTGTTGCTCAGGGGTCAGATCTGAAGAGAGATTAACTCCTTCAACCTTTTCGTCCAAAGGTAAGCCTCTCAGGAGGTCAGGTAGAGCTTCACTCTCCTCCTCCTCTTCTGATGAAGCTAGAAGCAATGCTCCTACTTCTGGTCTAGAGACATAGGCTTTGAGGCGGTTGGTGTGGAAGACTCTGGGAGCTTCCCTGGGTTTGCCCAGATCCACCAGATAGTTGACCTCTCCAAGTTTTCCCACAACCTTGAAGGGTCCCATCCATTTGTCTTGCAAGGCCCTCTGCCTTGTTGGAAGCATAACTAGAACTAGCTGGTCTTGAGTAAACTCAACCATGTTAGCCTTCTGATCATGCCAATGTTTGATCAGAGCTTGGCCAGCTTTCAAGTTGTCACTTGCTTCTGCCATCATGTGTGACATTCTCCTTCGGAGACCTATCACATAGTCAGTCACTCTGACTGGCTTGGGGGAAGGAGCACTCTCCAACCCCTCCTTAATCAGGGCCAAGGGGCCTCTGACGGGATGGCCATAGAGAAGTTCAAAGGGAGAATAACCCACTCCCTCCTGAGGGACTTCCCTATAAGCAAATAGAAGGCATGGCAGTAGAAGGTCCCACTTCTTCTTAAGGGGTTCTTCTAAGGCACCTATCATGCTCTTCATGGTTCTGTTAAATCTTTCTACCAATCCGTTTGTCTGAGGGTGGTAGGCGGTTGAGAACTTGTAGGTGACTCCGCAGGTTTTCCACATGGCTTTCATGTAGTTGGACATAAAATGTGTCTCCCTGTCAGAGATCACCTCCTTAGGAAACCCAACCCTGTTAAAGATACCAAGGAGGGCCTTAGCCACAGCCTGAGCTATAACAGTCCTCATAGGAATTGCCTCAGGGTACCTAGTAGCATGGTCTACTACAACAAGGATAAACCTGTTGCCTGAGGAGGTTGGGGGATCAAGGGGACCAACAATGTCAATCCCTGCCCTCTCAAATGGGACTCCCACAACTGGGAGAGGCACTAAAGGTGCCACATTCTTGGAACCAACCTTACCAGAAGTCTGGCAGGTATGGCAGCTCCTGCAATATCTATCTACTTCAGCCCCCATCTTTGGCCAATAAAAGTAGAGGGAGAGCCTTTCCTTGGTCTTCTTGAAACTCAAGTGACCAGCCAAAGGAATCTCGTGGGCTAGTTGCAAGAACTGTTGTCTGTTCTCTTGGGGCACTACCAGGCGTTGGTAGGCTCCAGGTTCAGATTCAGTTGGTTCACTGTAGAAGAGGCCATCTTCCCAGTGTAACCTATACTTCCCAGGCTCTTGCCCATCAGCCTGAGAAGCTGCCTGTTGGCGAAGGCCCTCCAGAGTTGGACATTCTCTTTGTCCCTTACGAAAAGCTGTCCTGCTGGGTCCACCTTCTGCCAATAAAGACTGCAGCTCAGGATGGTCAGCCGGGTCCAGGTCTCCAATAAGTTCTGGGCCTCCTACTAGCTCTTCTTCAGAGTCTAGTTCAACCAAACAGGGTTGTACCTCCCTCTCAGCCTCAGCTGGAGGTGGAGTTACAGGTGTAACTTTGGACAACCTCGGGGAAGTCCTTGTTGGAAGCACTGGAGTGCTTGCTGTAGGCTTTTTCCTAGGAGTCTTGGGTGGCCCCTTTGCTCCTGATCTGGTAGTTACTGCAGTAAGTTGTTCCAGTGGGAGAGGAGTGATTTCTGTCATTATCTCCTGAGATAAACCTCGCAGGGTTTTCTCTCTTGCAGATTTGGTGAGCTCCTGTAACCTTTTACTAGGAGGTCTGGGGGTATGTGACACAACTCCCAGAGCTTTCAGTTCATTTCCTAGCAGAACTCTTCCTGGCACTTCACATTGTATACTGACAGGTATCTTCACAGCCATATCATTACACTGGATGAGAACTGGTAACTGGGGACACATCTGCACAGGCCCTCCAGCTAACTTGGTGAGGCATTTGGGTGCCTTAGCAACATCCTCTGCCTTGAAAAATGATTCATCCACCACAGTTATGCTGGCCCCAGTGTCCCTGATGGCAGGAGTCTCCTGACCATTCACGTGGACACTATCCTTATAATACTCTTTAGTATTATCTGGGATAGAATTATACACATCTAAATTTTGTTGTTCCCACAACCCCAGAGAGACTAAAAAAACACTGGCTGAGACTCCAGTGGGTTCATCAGCCAGTAGTAGAAAGTTTCCACTTGCCATAGTGACTCCCTCCTCTGGAGCGAAGGCTAAGGAGACAAGTTGGACCCCTGAAGGTTTACCCTTACATCTGGGATCTCCTTTCACATGGTCAGTAGCCTTACAAACATAACAGGCCCCAAAGGTCCTTTGGAATGGATGCTTGTTCTGACCTCCTTCTGGTTTAGCACCAGAAGGTATACTACTCTGCTGTGGTTTCCCAGGTGGCTTACCCTTATGGTTTTGTTTGGGGCCCTCTTTGGAATTAGGATTATTAGAATTCTCTTTGGAGTCTTTCTTAGGCTGTCTTCCCTCATCCTTCTTCTGAGTTACCCCAGAATCCTTGTGAGTAGCCCTGTTGGCAACCCACAAGTCAGCAGCCTTAGATAGTTTCCTAGGATCGAATTCCTGTGAATCAGCCAAGTGCTGTCTGAGCTCAGGAGAGCAGGCATCATAAATTCACTCCATCATGACCAGATTTCTCATTCCTTCATAAGTGTTCACCTTGTAACCCTTAATCCATCCCTCTAAGTTTTTCAACCCTTCACACACCCAGGTAGCCCAAGGGGTACCATCATGCTTTTTGAGGCTCCTAAACCTCTTGAGATACTGGGAAGGGGTCTTCCCAAACCTAGCTATCAAAGCTAGTTTCACACATTCATACTCTTTCCTATCCTCCTCCCCCAACTCCATTACCACATCAGTTGCAACAGGGGGAAGCCTAGAGAACAACCAGGTGAGTAATTCATTACCTGTGATGTTCTGGAGCCCATGATTATACTCAAACATAGACAACCAATCCAACACATCCAACTTAGGCTCATACATACCAAGCAATTCCTTAGGCATCCGGGGTCTTTTAGGACTGGAACTTCTAGAGGAGCCAGAGAGAGAAGCATTCTCAACAGACAATTTCTTCATTTCTAGCTCATACCTGAGCTCCATTTCCCTTAGCCTTAGTTCTTTGTCAGTTTGAGCATTAAGTTTCTTGTACTCTAATTCAAGTTTAATTTTCTCTAGTTCAAAGTATTGAGGGCTAAATGTGGGACCTGGCAAAGGTCCAGTAGGTACAGCTGGTAGAGCAGACAGAGGCCTAGAGGGACTATCTACAACAGTTTCATCCTCCTCTTCTGGTTCTGACTCAAGATCATCAATACGTTGTGCCATATCAAGATCATTGCTGCTTTCTACATTTGCTGGAGTGATAGGTTCCTCTGGACCATCCTCCAGACTTTGGTTTTCTAACAACCTTTCTATTAGCTCTATTTTCTTTCCTTTAGTCATGAGATTCTTATGCTTACAGAGAAGTCTTAGACAATCAGCAGTTTTTGTAGCAAGGGACTCTTGACTATAACTTTCCATAGTAGACAGGTTAAAAATGACTTTTTCTTTCTTGTGCTTAAGCTTTGTGGTTAGTTGCACTAAGGTATCTCAAAAGTACTCTAAAGTGTATACTCAATACAGATCCCACCGCTGTACACCAGTGTTAGGCAGAAACCTGTGCAGTTCCCTCTGGGACCACTGCAAAAGATTTAAGTCCACAGGTGTTGGCAGTAAACCCACTTGGTAGCAGTCTGTACCACACAGATTCACTGTGGTAGCTGTGGCTGAGCAGTCAGACTTCCCTCAAGAAGAGTTAGGCAGTATACAGAGAATACACAATAGGTACAGAGGCACAGTAGCACAAGCAAACACTGACCAGAGCTAGGTGTAAAAGTATAAACTTATTTATTAAAGGTACACTCATAAATTACACTAGCACAATAGAAAAGATAAGAAAGTCAAACACAGTTACTATTACTCATATGTACATCCCTAATCATTTGTTGGACAATTCTAAGTTAACCCCACTTATTTCCAAACAGAGGTGAGCGCTTAACGTTAGATGACACTCCAACAAGTATTACCAAAAGGGAGGGAAAGGGCAGAAATAAAGCGAGCAGTAAGGTAAAACACTTTTCACATAAGGTTAGCAAAGACAGTCAATGGTGGAACAAGGAGAATTAGTTCGGGGCCCGCTTTAGAGGGTGCCAGGCGAAAAATGTGCCCAAGATCACACAATGTCATCAGTCTTTGCAGGTGAGAGAAAAAGGTTTTACTACGGTTCTGAAAAGTTTAGTTAGGGTGTCCCAGGCCTACCCAGGTTCGAGAGCCGAGGGCTAAATCTACCCCGTACAATCGGTGGCAAGGGAGGCCGGGCGGAACACAGTACCTTTAAAAGTGGAAAGGATCCTCCAGCGGTGGTAGTTGTTCCTGGTAGTGGGTGTAAGTCGCGGCGTCGTCCAGGGGAAGAGGTGATCCCGACGTGGAGGAAAGCTGCAGATCGTTGCACTACCAGGGGAGAGACCAGCCGTGGAGTTTTCCGGTCACAAAGGATTTTTACCCCTCTTTCGCGGTTGAGGTAAAAAGTGGTATCCCGGTTGCCAGGGTGCTTGGCACAGGCAAGGCAGCCATGAGATGCTTCGGGGCGGCGAAAAGAAGGCAGCAACTGGTTGTCCCCACCAGTTAAGGGAAGAAGACTCTCCGGCGGGAGATCTCCTCTGTCGTCGGGAAAAGTGGTGAGACGGTTCTGCAGGGCTTCACCGGTGGTGTCGTCTTGGCAGGTCGGCTCGGCTTCTCCCTCTTCGGCTTCTTAGGTCCTGTGGCGACTTCTGAAGAACCAGTCCCAAAAACCCTGCTTTTATGCAGCAAACCCCCATTCATACAGCCTAGCTGTCACTCAAACATGCTAAGTGGTGAGCGGGGTGGCTCACCACTTGGGCCAATCACACTAGAGTGCGACATGAGTTGGCAAGGCAACTCAGTCCAGGGTGCCTAAGCCCCCTCCCACACCCCCTGTGGTACCCAGACAGAATGGCACCACTTTGGAGGGCTTCTGTGCAGAAGCCCGCCAAAAGTGGAACAAAGGCTCGACTCGGGTTCAGGGTTACTGAAGTGAACCTAGACGCCATTTTGGCGGCGAGTTCTGGCAAAAAAACCCAACCGGTGAATTTATATTAAATAAATAACCCGGCGGTGTCTTTAACATTGCACCAAAAAGTGGTGCATTAAAAACAATGGGAAATCCCATTGGGAAATATTCTGGTGGAATATTTCCGTGGTATCCACTGCCACCAGCCAGAACTCGGCGAGGGGGGACGGGACAGTACCCCCTCGACAACAGACCCAGGGGCAATCTAATTGCCCCTACCAGTACTTCCACAGTAAGATGGTTTGTACTGGTTAAGTTCCTAAGTTAAGACTAGTAAAGTCAATGGTAACTTTACAGACCCAGGGAGACAGTAGTCAGTCCCAGGGTGTGGAGTCTATGTTTGGGGGTCTCTACGACACCCCTGTGCTACTGCACTGAGGGTGCTGTGTAACACACATTCAAAAACCAATGATGGCCTATGGGGAAAATTACCCCCTAGCCCATAAGCACATAGCAAGTCACAGAAACACTCTCAAGTCATGTCCAAGAGTGAGGGTAAAAGAGTCTCACTCTTGGCAGGAGAAAAAAATAAACCCCAAAAATCCAGCAAAGCTGCTGGGGGACTCACTAGGTTAGGAAATTCAGCCTAAACAGAGAATTCTTCCTAACACCCTGGTTCATGTTCAAGCGTTTAGACTATGCTGGGATTTGGTTGAAGGCGCCAGCGAGGAATTTCTTCATTCCCTTGTCCTAACAGACAAAAACAACAAACAGAGACTAAGTAGAGCTATAATTTCTCTAATGAATAGTCTAACTACTAGATTGAGTGTAACACCTCCAGAGGTAAATAAATCTAGCAATTGCTGAAAAGTAGGATTGCAATGTATCCTTCCTTAGAAAAGCTGAGGTTAGGTCTGTTTTTCATGTTTCTAAATGCAATGTGAGAGGGGTTGTCCCCACGTGCTATATAGAGAAAACTGATAAAATGCCCTGTAAATCCCATTCATACGACTCACCTCTAAGTGGAGGATTATTGGCCCTGCTTCAGCATTACGGGGCACTCAGATACTGTGGGTGTTTGTATTCAGAGCGATACCTCTAGTCTCATCTGGACCAACCCGTAAATTCGGGTTGTATCTAAGGAAAAGAGGAACTTGGGGGGGAAGGGGTGTAAATCTGCATGCCAGATTGTGCTGTTTAATAATTTGGAGTTTAGTGCGTTAATCTATACATGACCGCATTATCCACATACCTTTTTGCTGGATTGTGCACGGTCTGAGCCGGTTTTGAAGTACTGTTCCCACGTGCAGTTCACAACGATTGTAATAGCTTGCTGCAAAAAAAAAGGGGGAGAAGTTGTAATCCCTTACGTGCCCTTGAGCATTGAAAAAGGGGGAGAAATGAGGTCCAATTGTACCTTTTTAGGTTACGGGAACCGGAGCTCTGTCTCCTTCTTGTTCTCAATGCGCGGCTGGAGCTGCTGGTCTTTGGCGCCTGCTAGAATTTCATGGTAGACTTCGAATCACTTCCTTTACATGATTAGGAAAGTAGCTAATTTTGAAAAAAAAGGGTTGGTTTGCAACCAATATCCCAAAATATTCAACTAGGAGAGACATCCCTGATTTACTCAATGAACATTAGGTCAATGATTTTGGTGATAATTGTCAGAATTGCCACCAATTTTCATTTCAATAATTGTTCTCAATGTGCAGGTTTGTCTTGTTTGTATTGTAAGGGTGTAGAAGGAGGAGACTGATACACAGGTGGCATGGCTGTTGGCATAGACACAAAGAGAAACCCTACCTCTCCCTAGCTCTAAGAGGGGTTTCCCTACCTCAACAAAAATACTAAGGACAGTCAAGATGTCCATGTCAATCAGGAGTCCATTGTCCTGTGTTGAAAATCCTGCTTCTGTCCCTTACACTTAAACTAAACTAAAGAGGTAGTCGATCTTCTTGGTCCAGAAGAATGACTCCCTTACAGATCCAACTGTAGGTGGGACTTTACCTGAGGGAATGACTTCCTTCCCCAGGTTCCAATCCCTTTCCATGGTACAAAACAAAGTTCCAGGTTGAAATGTCAACAAGCACTTAAGTTCTCAGTTCAGTTCAATGGGTAAAGTTTCAGTTCAAACATCAAAATTCCTTATATCCATAGTTGCTTCTACGCCATTGGGTTCCCGGAGAATGCCTCCCTTCTCCAGGTATCGTGTAGACTCGATTACCAGGAGAATGACTCCCTTCTCCAGGTATTTGACTCTCACTGTTTCTTCTCCACACACAGCCAGGGGGAATTAGTACCTTCCCCTGGCCTTTCTTGACTTTGTTCTCGCCCTCTCTTGGCTTTTACTTTCACAGTTCACAATATATTGGGGATGACTCCCTTCCCATTGCCTCTCTCAGTCTTCTTGTCATAATTCAAAACAGCAGGGGAATGTCTCCCTTCCCCTGAACTTCTTATGCTTCTAGTTACAGTTCACAACACTAGGGGGAATGTCTCCCTTCCCCTGGGCTTCCTCAATCATGCACTACGACAAAGAATTTAATTTACAAACGTTCCTCTATGCTATGGCAGACCTACTTCACTCTCCTGCCAGGTACTGCCACAAAGAAGATGACTTGAATTACCCATCTCACTTCTTGGTTGCGGGTCCCAGACCTGTATATGTGTCTCTTTTCCAGGGTTTCCCTCCTCACCCTTGCTTGGTGTTCTTGGAGTTTCCCACAACTCTGTTATGCCCTCACCAACCATCCTAGCAACCCAGATACCTTTAGGGTTCTTAATGGCTTCCTCCGGTTGGTTTGGGGCTCTCCTGGTTTTTGGCTTCCGTCTTCCCCTGGGCTCTCTGCTCTTCTGGTAGGCTGCATTGACTTCACAATGTGGATCTTCGCTCCGCATATGCATCGGCCCTGTGGTGCACTGTGTAGGCTTCTCACACATCTAGACCTTCTGTCTGCCGGGTTTTCAATCATTTATGCTTCTTGTGGACTGAACAGGGACTTACAGTCTCTCTCTCTCTCTCTCTCTCTCTTGATCTAGTCACCGGCTTCTTCTCTGTACACCACAGAACAGCTTCTTTTCTGTAAATCTTCTTTGGAGGGCTTCTCCCTTTGGTAAGCCTTTCGTCTGTTTTTGTCTTCATACTAGTAAAATAACGAGAATGTGCATGTACATTCTCATGAATACTATTGCTCTGCATGTTCTCCTGATCTCAGTACCTTCCAGGGAAACCTTTCTAAAGTCATCCCTACTCTTCCTCTTCACAGTATATTCCAGTGAGATCTTTCTAAGGTCATCCCTACTCTTGTTTGTCCCAGTAGATCTTGGGTTTTCAATGCTACAGAGGCAAATGGTGAATAGTATGCAAGAGTGTAATGATCAAGCTACACGAGTCACATTACAGAACCATTGTACAGGTGCAAGTGCACTGCTGCTTGCTATTAGCGCTAGAGCAACACCTGACCTTGTCCAAACACTATTCTTACACTTTATTTTTGCACCAGGACTGGGCCTCATTACAGGTTTAGTGGTCCAGCAAAAATGATGCCGGTACGGTAATACCAGCATCGTTTATGGGACCGGCGTATTATGACTCACAATGCCGGTGTTACCGGCATCGTCAGGGACCAGGTGTGAGCGGGCACCACTGTACCGGAATGTGCGCGGACACGCGTCGGCCGTACCAGTAACACTGGCATCCCGCAATGTAGGGCACATTACGAGTAGCACAGACATGCACTTACCGGCATCCAGATGCTGCTAAGGGTCACCTTGATGCTGCTAACACCGGCATCATGGGGAAGCCGTTAATAGCAATCTAATGTGTCCAGACTTGCCACAGGTGCACACAATCAGCACCGGTGGAGGCAATGGATTCTGGCCCAGCACAAAAGGTGCGCACCCACATACCACACCCCTTCCAAGTTCAAAATGATACTACTAGCAGTTGCTATACTGGAGCTAGAGGACATGCCTACACTGCTACTCCTTCAGCAGGCAGTAAACCAGAGAATGCAGAGGAGGCGCAGGAGGAGAAGGAGGGTGAGACCGGGCCAGCACACACCACCAGTGCAGACAGTGGTACCACACAGGCAGCCACCAATCCCTTGCATAAGGGCCAATCCATTTCACTTAACCCCTGCACCAATCCACACCCTGTACCGCTTGGACAGGGACACAATCACCACCATAGTGGACCTCATTCATGATGACCTGGTCAGCCTGATCAACATCCGCACCACCATCCCCCTGCTGAAGGTAGTGTTTGTGCTCCACTTCCTGGCCACAGGCACCTACCAGCACACAGTGGGACATCTGCCTGGCATCTCACAACCATGTTTTTCCCATGTGCTAAACCAGGTGCTGGATGCACTCCTGAAGCATGCAATGGCCCACATATCCCTACCACAGACTGCGGAGGAGGTGAGTGCTACCAAAATTGCATTCTATGCATTGGCAGGCATGCCAAACGTCATTGGTGTCCTTGACTGCACCCATGTGGAGCTGGTAGTCCGGCATGCCGTGGAGGTGGTGTACCGCAACCGGAAGCTATACCAATCCCTCTATGTCCAGATGGGGTGTGATGCAAGCAAGATAACTGCGCATTGCTGTTCTAGATACCATGGATCCACACATGATGCAATGGTGCTGCAGAACTCTACGCTTCCCCGTTACATGGAACGACTCACTGCACAATGTGCCTGGCTGCTGGGTAAGTCTGACCACAGGGCCATCGGGGGTGTTTTTGGGGGGGGATCACAGGCATATGCAACCTGTCTGCTGTCTGGGCCATGGGGGTGTTGTTGGGGGAGGGGGCACATGCATATGCAACCTGTCTGCTGTCTGGGCCCTGGGGGGAGTTGTTCGGGGGGGGGGCAGAGGCATATGCAACCTGTCTTCTGTCTGGGCCATGGGGGGTGTCGTTGGGGGTTTGGACACCGTCCTTAGTGCCAAACACTGTGACCCAAATAACCTCAACAGAATGCATGAGACTGACAATGGATGCAGACGTGCCATGGCTGTACAGTAATGTGTAAATGGTAGCAACAAACACATCGCCCATCCCTGCACATGCACATGGTACATCATCAGACCGGAGCCACAGGTACAACAGTGCACCACCCTGCCGTCACAATACAGAATTCACATGAGCGCAGCAAAGCATATCACAGGCCATGCAGCCATGAATGTGCAAAAAATAAAAGCTACTCAGGGAATCCCGTCACTGCCCCTACCTGACAGGAATACCACAGACCACCATGCCATTCCGTGCAGCTGAAGGGACACTTAAAAATCCAAAGTCACATGGATGTAGAAAATAGATTTCATCAAGTAGTCAACATCAAAGGAACGTATCCCTGCACTGGTGGACCATACCATCAATTCTATTGTGCCATGGTCACATGGGTGAAGTTGTTGATGGACATGAGTTTGTCATCATCAAGTAGTCGAAAGCATGATGGGCAAACCTACATGTATCATGTCGGACATCAGGCAAATGCATCATACAGTGCTGTACATGCATTCTGATTCTTCCTCTGCCACACACCCATCACAAGTGACTACATCATGTACCTTCTGACATCATCTGTGTGAGTGCTGTATCGGATGTCAATGTTAGGAAGAATTCTCTGTTTAGGCTGAATTTCCTAACCTAGTGAGTCCCCCAGCAGCTTTGCTGGATTTCTGGAGATTGTTTTTTTCCATCCTGCCAAGAGTGAGACTCTTTCTCTCCCACTCTTGGACATGAATGTGTGTAATTCCTTTTAATGTCAATGTGTTCTATGATCTATGGGGTCTTTTACTCCATAGGGTCTCATATATTTTTCTATGTGTGTTACACCGCACCCTCCGTGCCGTAACACTGGGGCGTCCTCGCGGACCTCCATCATAGACTCCATACCCGGGGACTGACTACTGTCTCCCCGGGCATGTAAAGTCACCATTGGCTTTACTAGACCTAAATTTACTAACAGAACTAGTACAAACCATCCTATTGTGGACGTACTAGTAGGGGTAATTTGATTACTCCTGGGTCTGTTACTCGAGGGGGCACTGTCCCGTCCCCCCTTGTCGATTTTTGGCTGGTGGCAGTGGAAACTACTTGTTATATTCAACCCCGAATATAACCCTATGGGATTCTTCTCATTGTTGGAGATCAATACTTTTTCTCGTTAATCTCTGACATACCACCGATTTACTTATCTTAAATAAGTCTATCGGGTGGTATTTTCTGCCAGAACTCGGTTTTTAAAATGGCGTCTGTGTCGTCTCTGTGACTCCTAAACCAAAGGTTGAGCCCTTTGTTCTACTTTTGGCGGGCCTCTACACAGAGGCCCTCCAAAGTGGTGCCATTCTGTCTGGGTACCACAGGGGGTGTGGGAGGGGGTTTAGGCACCCTGGACTGAGTTGCCTTGCCAACTCCAGTCGCACTCTGGTGTGATTGGCCCAAGTGGTGAGCCACCCCGCTCACCACTTAGCGTGTTTTGATTGACAGCTAGGCTGAATGAATGGGGGTTTTCTGCATAAAAGCAGGGCTTTTGGGACTGGATCTTCAGAAGTCGCCACAGGACCTAAGAATCCGACGAGGGTAAAGCTGAGCCGACCTGCAACGACGACACCTCCGGTGGAGCCCTGCTGAACCGACTCACCACTTCCCGACGACAGAGGAGATCTCCCTGCCGGAGAGTCTCTTCCCCTGACTGGAGGGAACAACCAGTCCCCTTTGCTTTTTCTTCGCTCCAGGATGCAGTGGTCGAATTGCCCGTGCAGAGCACCCCGGCAACCGGATAGCCACTACCCCTGTACCGCGACCAACAGGTGGTGCGTTGTGACAGAGCACTCCGCGGCTGGTCTCTTCCCTGGTGGTGCAACGATCTTCAACTTTCCTTCGACGACGAGATCATCTCTTCTCTTGGCAAAGACCCAACGTGCATCCACCACCAGGAACAACTGCCCCCGCAGGAGCTGTCTCTCCACAAACAAGGTACCGTGTCCACCTGGCTTCCCTTTCTGCCGGATAGAGTGAGGTGTCTTAATCCTCGCCTCTCCATTGGGTCGCCTCCAAGCTTTCTTAACTTTCTGTTCTGAACTGGTCCAAACTTTTCATAACAATTTGCGATAAAGACTCGAAGCGCATTTCCACTGAGACACTTTTTGGGACATATCGCCTTGCCTCTCTCCGAGTGGGCCTGGCCTCTGAACTTTGTGATCTGCAGTAGACCCTGTCTTACTTGCCTTGCATTTGTTCATAAAAGTGTTGGTGCCGAGTGATTTCATAACCTGCCTTTTTCTCTCCCGTCCTAACGAATACTAGAGTGCCATCTAGGTTAAAGCATTCACCTCTGTCTGCAAATAAGTGGTGCCGTTGAACCTAGACTTGTCGAACTATTGTTAGGGGGATTGATCTTTTTCTTATAGTAATTGTGATGGAAGTTGTTTGCCATATTAGTGCCAGAAAGTTTTCCATAGATGCGTTGTTATAAATAAATACCTTTATATCTTTACACCAAATCCTTGTTCCGTGTTTGCTTGTTCTACTGTGTAGATTGCCCTATTTTGTATACTCCACATACTGCCTAACTCTTCTTGAGAGAAGTCTGACTGCTCAGCCACAGGTACCAAGTGAATCTGTGTGGTACAGGCTGCTACCAAGTAGGTTTACTGCCAAACACCTGTAGTCCTAAATCTTTTGCAGTGGTCCCAGAGGGAACTGCACAGGTTTCCGCCTAACAGTCAAGGCCCCTAAATTGTGAACGTTACACATGCTCCCCCACCATGGATCGACACCAAGTGCACCAACCTGATTTTTACTCTGATGAAATGGCAATAGCTGACAGTGAAAATCTCTTGCATTTGACCAAAAACAATGTACAGCTTGTGCACACAAGGAATGCTAAAAACACTCACAATCAAAATTTCTTTTGCTCCCATGCAGGTGATGCTGGGTATCCCCTGAAGCCGTGGCTCCTCACCCCTGTCAGGCATCCACTCAACAGGCATGAAGAGGACGACAATCGTGCACATGCATGCACTCGTGTGATGATTGAGCAGACTTTTGCCTGTTGAAGGCACAGTTTCGCTGCCTCAGCAGGTCAGGTGGGGCACTCATATACGGGCATGAGAAGGTGGGCAAGATTGTATTGTCATGTGCCATGCTGCACAACATCTGCATCCGGTGCAACGTACCCCTGCCCCCTGACATGGAACAAATTCCACCGGATGATGAGGAGGATGATGGAGAAGATGCTGCACATCAGCCACGTCATAATGTGCGTGAAGGACATGCTGTGTGCCAATCTTTGATTGTTATTGTTATTGTTATTTTGCATTTATATAGCGCCTTATATACCATTGGTATGGTCTGAAGGCGCTGGTAGGCTGAACGCCCTTGGGAACCGAAGTTCATATCAGTAGAGAGAGTAGAGAGAGTCAAAAAGGTGCGTGTGAGCACCGGGTATGTGTACAGCTCGTGCAGTATCAATGTAATAGCTGCTTTCTAGCGGTAGGTGTGGTGGTTGAGAGGTCAGGAGTATGTGTTCGTTCTGGCAGGATTAATCCAGATCGGATGTGGCTGCGTTAGGCCTGAGGAGAACGCCTCGCTGGGGGGTGTGTAACCAGCAGTGATTATTTAGAATGATGTGGAGAGAGCGGCGAATGTTGATATGAGAACAGTTATACCGAATGGTGTCATAGTATCTCTGTGTTCTAGTTGAGTGGTGATGTAAGGAGAGAGTAAGCGTGTTGGTGAGATATGATGGGTTTCATGCCCTTTCAGAGACTTCTACTTCACAGGGAGGCTATTGGGGACACTTCTAAATTCAACTTCATAGAGAGGCTATTGGGCACATTTCTAAAATCAACTTTCAGGGAGAGGCTATTGGGCACATTTCTAAATTTAACTTTCACAGAGAGGCTATTGAGCACAATTCTAAATGCAACATTTCACAGCTATTGGGTGCACTTCTGAATTCAACTTTCTAAATGTACTTCTAAATTCAACTTTTCACAGAGAAGCTATTGGCTACACTTCTAAATGCAACGTTCTAAATGCACAATACTTTTTATGGGCTGGGTTACACAAGGCGCTGGGAACAGGGGGCACTGTGCACTGCGATCGGGGGAAACTGGGCACTGGGAATGGGGGACACTGGGCAGTAGGCACTAATGAAAAATAAATTGACACACACTCAAGAAGCAATGTCCAGTCATGTGTTTTACATAAGCACACCAGGTGTATTAATGCAATGACAACTATGCACAGGAATCAACGTTGACCTCTACCCTCGACATACTACGAACTACCCCCACGCCCCCATGGCCCAACACCCCACACACCCATGCCCCCACCCCCCATGACCCAACACCCCCACACACCCACGCCCCCAACCCCCATGGCCCAACGCCCCCCACACCCCATGGCCCAACACCCCCACACACCCACACCCCACCCCCCATGGCCCAACACCCCACACACCCATGCCCCCACCCTCCATGGCCCAACACCTACACACACCCACACACAACACCCCCAACCCCCATGGCCCAACACCCCCACACACCTATGCTACCCCTGCACCCAATTCGAGTTCTACTGGACTCCCTCCTGACATGTCCAGGTGTCTCAGGCTACTGAAGCCCCCTTTTTGATGAAGGGGGTTGTTCCACTGGCCGGCGCATACTGCACATGGACTTGCACACAGGGCTTGTCTGTGACGAGCTTGCCGGGGTTCTGCTTGACGATGGTGGGGGTTGTGGGTCGGCTGGGGCAGGATGAGATTGGGCCATGGTGGCATCTAACTGGTTGACAGTCTGCTTCATGGCTGCCAGGCTCTCACACACCCGCCTGGCCACACGGTATACAGCACGGGTAACTGTGAGGTACTTCTTACTGGCTGAACTCAACTTCAGAAATCTCCTCTGCAGAACTGCATCCACCAGAGCCATATCCTATAGAGCACTGTGGGGTGTCCTGCATGGGCGGTGTGTGTTGCATGTCCTCAGACATGCAATGGCCTGCTGTGTCCTCATCTTTCTGCTCCTCATCCTCCTGTGCGCTATGCTGTACGGATTGTGCTGCCTTACCTATGTCACTTGTGGTCATTAACTGCGGCCCCTCAACATCACTGGCCGCTGGTGATGCATCCACCTGCATATGAGGTGTCTGTTGGGGGGCCAGAGTTTTTTTGGGTGTGACCTGTGTGGCCGTGTGTGTCTTTTGGCATGTGTGCCTCGATGGCACCAATGTGTCCGGCCTGGGGCTCCTAACTCTGTGTTGTGGCTAGCTGCTCCTCTTCCTCTCCGGCCTGTTTGCCCGGTTGGCTGGTGGGCTGTGGCTTTGGAGCAGTGGTTTTCCTTGGCACGGCAATGGAGGTCGATGTCCTGGTGATGTCATTGTTCCGTCTGCCCATGCATGCAGGTGTTTTACTGGAGGTTGCGGTGTGATCTCCATCGCTGCCTGAATCCGAGCCTTTGGGGAACGGAGAGGCAGGGCATCAGTTATGGGTGAACGTGCATCCTACATACATCGGTGTTGTACATTTTGGGTCATGTACATTGTCACATGCATGTTGGAGGGGCAGGCATGGTGCTTGCAGGGGTTAGGGAGGTGTATTGTTCTGACCTTCTTGTGGTGCAGCCATGATGTCCATGGTGTCTGTTGGGTGGCCTACAAGTGTGACATGGCTTGTGTGCTGTAGCCATGGCTCGGGCTGAGTGCCATGTGCTGTTTGGTTGTGTCTGAAGTGTGCGATCGTTGGTGAAGTTGTGTGCGCCATGCATTGAGATGGCACAGTGGTGAGGCCAGCATCTCGACAGTGATGTATATGTGTGTGTGTGCATGCATATGTTGCTTGTGTTTGCAATTGTGGTCTAATGTGGTGTGTGTCAGTGTGGTTTATTGTGTGTTTGCATGGCCGGGATGTAGCGTTTGTGTTTGGCCTGACTTTAGGTGGGAGATGATGGGCCATGTATTTGCTCTCATCTACTTGCCATTTGGACTCTAACTTTGTACTTGGGGTATTAGGTGTGTGTGGTGCCTTTTGTATTACGCTAAGGGTCACTCACCGTCATCGGCCGATAATGGGCTCCCATCTCCGTATGCCGGATTCCGTCTATGGACTCCATGTCGATCGCAGAGCTGCAGGTTTCCTCCCACCGTGCCAGCTTGATGGGTGATGTGGAACTACCACCTGTTCTCTCGGCCTGTATGCGGTTGGCGGACAAGATGTTGCGTACACGCAGCTGCAGATCGTCCCACCTTTTTCGGCAGTCTTTGACACTGCATGGAGTTGTCCCCACTGCAGAGACCTTCTGGGCGACCTCCTTCCAGATAGTTTTCTTCCTTAATTGCGCAGCACGGCGCAGGTCTTGGCAAAAAACGACATCTGCATGCTCGACAAGGCTGTCGGCAAGCATATTTAGCTCCTTGTCCGAAAAACGGGGCTTACGCAGAGGAGGTGGGCTTTTTCGTGTGGCCTTGGACATGTTCTTGCTGGCGGCGTACACAGTTCTGGAATCCAGGTCCCGTATGCAGAGGATTGCGATGGATTGTGTTTTTAAAGATGGCTTCCGGCACATTTCCCATTCCGGCACAATGACATTATTTCCGGTGCAGTTGGTAGCGGTGTCGGCATTAGTGGTACCGGTATCAACGGTGCCGTTCTTAGCGGGTTCTGCAATGCCGGTGGCGGTATCTGCGGATTTGATGAAGCCACTATTGGGAAGTTTGAAGACCTTACTGGCATGCCAGTATTGCCATTACTGGCATGCTGGAATGCACGTGCACGCCAACTCGGAATAAATCGTTTATTCCGGTAGCAGTGCAACACAGACACGGTAGCAGCGGCATGCCAGTAATGGCTATTTCTTACAGCCAAAATCGTAATGAGGCCCAATGTCTGCACTTGTGCTAATACCATTCATATTGCACTGATGCAGACATTGCCCAAGCTCAAGGATGAATAGGATGAGAAAGGGTAGAACGGGTATAAAGGCATGAAGCAGTTGCATGTTATGTTAGATGTTCCTATAGTCTCAAAATGTATCCCATTTTAATATGTGTATGTTTTATCTGTTTTATGAAAACATGTTTTAATTGGCATTTATCTTCATATTATTGGTCGTAAAAACTATTGGTGATTGAACAAACACAATGGGCCTCATTATAAGGCTGGCGCTCCCGTAATGAAGGGGGCCGGTACGGGACCGGCCCCCTTCATTCCGAGAGCGCCGATTACGAGCTTCCCATCACAGGACCCGGATCGTACGCCTGGTAAAACCAGGCGTGCTTTCCGGATCCCGCGAGGGGAAGAGGGATGCAATAACAGACCAGATGTAATCTGCCCGTTATTACCTCCCTCCCCATTCCCATTGAGCCCCATGGGGGCTCAAATGGGAATCGGGATGGGCTCCTGTAAGGAGAAATTACCGGGTCCTTCTATGTCAGAGTAACTCGGTAAGTCCCCATTGCAGGAACCCGGTAATGGAGCCCGGAACAGAGGCAGCCCCATGGCTAACTCCATTCTCGTAATGAGGCCGAATGTATTGATTGATTGATTAGAAATTGTCATTGTGATTTTCTTTTCCTTTTAACTTACAAATAGCACATTTATTTAAAATTGGAGAACACCTTTCATTTAGTACCAGCTATAGCACATGGATCTTAAAACAGTTTGTAAAGATATCTTTGGGAATTAGGAAGGAAGTGTTATCATACTGTAAATAAGCACGTGTTGTCTAGCCTGCTAATGCTCTTTTTGATTCTCTTCACTACTTGCATTTTTATAATTTAGTTATGTTTTCTAATATGATAAATATAATTTATGGGTCATTGTGATTTGTTTTAACGTTTTTATAAACAGCTACATTTATTTTCTTTGGAATGCTTGTTTTTTGGAGAACATTTTAACTGAACTGATGTGAACCAACCACTCATGAAATCCAATCCACTTTGGGACCCATTTTAATTTGGTTTACTTAAACTTCAATAATATTCCCTCCAGTGATCGATCCAGGATTTGTAGAGGAATTTGTGGTCTGTACATCTAAGTCAGAAGGGGCTGTGTTAAATGCAGATGTCAAACTTTACATGGGCATCAAGGGACATCAAGCCTTCATACCAACAATCATTTTTGCAAAGTGATTTTCACTGCCATCGCAGTCCCTTGAAGTAACAGTGGGGGAATGCAAATATTGGGAAATTGGAAATAAAACTTTGCAGATGCTGGAAGCCTTCTAGGTGGAGCATTTTATGCACCACACCAGTGATCGAAGTGAGCAGGAATGGGTGAGAGTGGTGTTCCATTACTTTTATTGTTTACTGTTAACTTCTCCACCACTTTTCTGCAACCATTTTCCCCATTTTGGAACTGTTCTTTATGAAGTTACCACCCGATATCAGTTACAGCTAAACGGAAATCTATTTCAACTCAATTGGCTGTCAACCAGCATGACTGCAACCCTTGAGAAATGTATTGCACGTTGCTCCTTTCCTTCCTGCTCTGTCCTCTGCCAGAGTCACAGTTCCACTACCTTTTTGGTACACTTCTATCGCTGCAACACATACCAGGACAGTGTTCCATGCGGAGTGAAAGAGGTACTCCATGAACCACTTACTCCTTGTAAATTGTATTGCTTGCTCTGGCATGTCTGAATCCATTTGGTGTTCTTTTGACTTGTTTTGGCAGCATGGGCAATCACACATGATTGAATAAAATAATACAAAATTAAAAGGGATTTGTCGGGTTTAATAATACAGATTGAATGGTTTAAAGCCACCAATCAAATGATCAAGGGTTTGAATCCAAACCTGGCCAGGGAGGACGTTGTACGGTATTACCTTAACAAATGTAATGCTATTCATTAAATAAAGCAAACTCGGAAGGGATTCACATTTAAATAATATGTAATCAGTGTTAAAAAGACAATAAAGAATATTCAGAAAACATGGTATTTTGCAAGCATTAATGAAAACAAAAAATATATAATAAAATGTGCAACAAGTCTTCTGATATTCTATAAGAAAATAATGGACAGAATGTCAGTTAAAACTGTTGATAGGCCTGCAGTTCCCTTTATTAGATTACCATTACTAGTAAAAATGAAACAAAGAGAACATTTACCTTTTACATATAACATTGAAACTGTCAACGTGGTTTGAACTCCAAACTATATGTTTGTGCAATTGTCAGCTTTTCTGAATCCAGGATCACCGATCCATTTTACATCAGTTTTATCAGAGTTAATGGACACATGAGTGTTTACCAGGACAAAAGCCTGTTTTCAAAATAAAAAAAAAAAACAAAATGAAGTTGTCATGGTCTAATATTTCAAAGCTAATATGGAAGGACACCCTGTTGAGAGATTAAAGAATGCATTGCAAGTCAGTAATGGTGACTTCAAATAAGCAGATGTCTACACAGAGCATACACTCTGACAACAATAAGGCTTCATTAAGAATGTATCTCTATCATTAAAGCAGCCTCTTGAAACTATTCTTTGCTTAAATACATTAGATGGTTCTAACCAGTTCAGAAAGAATGAAACAATGCCAGATTAAAATGTGTAGCAAGAGAAATACATATAATTTGACAATGGAAACCCCATTTTCAACTGTAGCTTCGGAAGCATTGGTCTGATTCAAGATGTATATTATGTTCAGAAATGTGAATCATATGCATATAAAAAATATATGTATTAAATTGTACTATGTAGTCATGCATATTCATTTTTTATTAACTCTGTTATGCATGCAGTCACAAAAATATACATAAAGACTCTCAAATCAGAATATATAAGTCATATTAACAACATTATGTTGTGGTAATCTTACCCTAGCGCTTGCGCGATCTGAATGACACCTGGCCTAGTAGGATCTTTGTCTGTCTTCCACTGTTTTCCCCTCCCTTGCCTCGTCGCGCCTTGAAACACTTTTGTATAGGCGTGTTATAAATGCCATATCATATCATATCATATCATGTAGAAAAAAGAAAGAAGAAGGTGAGGCACGCTAGAGTGCGCGCCTCACCCTCCCTCTTTTTTCTACATATTGGTTCAAAAGTCCAAGGCTTTAGAGGCAGCTGTCAGAGGCAGTGGCACATGGGTAACCCTGCCCTACCCAGGAGAGCCACATCATGGGTTATTCTCCCTCCCCCCACCATGGGAAAATTGATATTGTAGGGGAGTTGGTTTTTGGTTTCCATAATGGACTACAGCTACCAGAATTCCTAGAGACCAATTGAGACTAATCTGTAATAACTGAAAAGACTGCCTCCCTGAAGATTGTTAGAGACATGAAAGCACTTGGAGGAGAATAGCTACTGAAATGCAGAAGGTATTCAAAGCTGGGAACTAGAGTGCGCGCCTCACTCTCCCTCTTTTTTCTACATATTGGTTCAAAAGTCCCAGGCTTTAGAGGCAGCTGTCAGAGACAACGGCACCAGGGTCACCATGCCCTACCCAGGAGAGCCACATCATGGGTTTTCCCCCTCCCCCCACCATGGGGAAAAAATGGTGCTATTGGAGGGGAGTTGGTTCCTGGTTACCATAACAGACTACAGCTACCAGAATTGCTAGAGACTAATTGAGACTAATCTGTAACACCTGAAAAGACGAAAAGACTGCCTCCATAAAGATTGTTAGAGAAATAAAAGCTCTTGGAGGAGAGCAGCAACTGAAATGCAGCAGGGAGTCAAAGCTGGGAACTAGAGGGCACGCCTCACCCTCCCTCTTTTTTCTACATATTACCATCATGTATATATACAGGGAATTATGAAAAAAATAAATGGTTCAGTCCAATTTTCATTCACATTCTTCAGGGCAGGGCCACCTAACATATCACCTTATGATGCAAAGAATTCAATGGGCAAATCAAAGCAGACAGGAGATCCCCAGTGAGTGTGAGTAAGCAAAAGAAACCTATCACAGGGTCTTTCAAATTCAAAATGTCTTTGTCAAATGATACTGCATGGGTGGAGTTTTCTGGTTATGTATACTCAAGCATAGAGGAATAGATGAGCGTTTTGGGAAAGCAGAAAGGGAAGAGTGCCTTTTTGATAGGAGAAAGGTGGATTGGGGCACCAAATGGATAAAGCTGATGCCAATTCCCTTAAGAGGCCTTTTCCAAGACAGAAACAAATTACTTGAGAGGGAGCTTGTTGATAGCAGCACACAATGAAGGTGGTCATGCCTGAAGGATGTTGCCAAGCCAAAGCCAAAATTAAGCACACTAATCCCAGAGCATTTAGATAAATGTTTGATGAATTAATTAAATCCATGATTATGTTTTTTTGTGATTGATCATTTAAATTGAAACAATGACACTTTTAACATAACAATGCTTTTCTCCAGCAATTGGGATATCTGGAGGCCTTAGATATCCTGAATTGAAGTATGCTATATAATACGCCTTTGTGATTGGTGTCTGCTGTAGTCAATACAATAATTCAATTTTATTTCTTAATAAATACATTGAAATGGTGGCCTCCGAGGGTGAAGCAGATTACTCGAGAATAGTGAGGTATATAGGAGCTCATGTCCCAGCATTAGGAAAAATGAAACAATGGTACTTTTACCATAACAATGATTTTCTCCAGCAATTGGGATATCTGGAGGCCTTAGATATCCTGAATTGAAGTATGCTATATAATAAGCCCTTGTGATTGGTGTCTGCTATAGTCAATACAATAATTCAATTCTATTTCTTTTATAAACACATAGAAATTGCGGCTTCAGACGGTGAAGGAAATCACTCGAGAATAGTGAGGTATTTAGGATCTCATGTCCCAGAATTAAAAAAAGAGAACTCCTGGGCCCAAGCTTTTAAAATATTTTCAAGCATGTCAAACCTACAAACACATGTTTGCACCTGTGCTCTAGCCAGGCACAACATGTGTGTCACAGATAGTGTCAAACATTGTCATTTTGAATCAGTACTCGAATTAGAAAATCATATGTTGAGCCAAAATGTTTCTCCAACATCAACATGTGTCAATGGTTTTAGAGAAAACTAAGTGAATTGTTTTATTTCAAAATATATTCAAATACTTGCTTTATATTTTTGAATACAATAGCCAATCTCAAATTCTATGTTTACCCTATGGTGTATGTTATTGTATTGCCTAGAATAGATATTCATTTTTGGTTTTCTATGCATGGATGTTTGTACACATTGGAATGAAGACATTAGCGAAACCATGGCAGGCAGGTTTCTCTTCTGTAGTCAAGCTGACTGCATTCATGTCGAATGGTATGTGTGACTTCTTCAGCATTGAAAGTTAGGAGACCTCCTTTGATTTCGTGATGTGTTACTTTGAATGATACAGAAAATTCAGACTTAAAACGGCCTATTTCTTGTCTTAGAATTTTTGGGGGGAGTCCTGAAGTTGGGGGTAGTAGATCATATATGTTTCTCTGTCACAAATCATTTGCATGAATACATTCGGTAGATAGAAGTAATTGCAAACTCAAATAGAAAATATGTGTCTTTGACATTATGGGGGAATTTATTAGATTGTGATGCTGGAATATATGTTTACCAAAGCATGAGGACATGTATATAAATGTGCTGTGGATACAAAAAACAACACAACAGGAATCTGAACTTGAATTTAGAATGTAGCTATGGATTTACCCAAGTGTAAAGTTCTTCAAAGATATAAAATATGGTATATTTTCTGATCCCCCACCCTACATTTGAATCTCATTGCAGTATTTTGCTGGAATTAGAATTTGTGAGTCAGATTAAAAAGAAAGCCACAATACAGAGCATTACAAGAATTAAATTACTGATGTGGGTGCACACACACACCTCGTATGTTCTATCCAAATTCAGTATGCTCTATTCAAATTCAGTATGACTGAGAGGAACATAATTTGAAATTGAAGAGCTAGGAGGCAGTCAGGCCCTCAAAACAATTCACATCTTTTTTTGAGAAGGACAGCCCATTAGGGTCTCACGCATATTCTCCTTTTGATGGAATTGAAATTCTCCCAAAGGCCAATGCCTAGTTTATATTGACCAGGAATGATTGAAATAAACTATGTGCGAGATAGCTACCACTAAAACCATTTCATAAACATGCTATTGGGGTTCAAACGATAATGATATCAAAGGCCATCGACATATTCAACAAAAACAACATGCAAACTCTGCCTGTCTGTAATTAACAATATATGTTTGCAGATCTCTACCATGGCCAACTCATTCCAATGTCAAGAACTGAAGCCTGATTGTGCAGGATGGAGTAGTAGATATCACCAAATATCTGCAAAGCAAAATGGTCTCACACTTCCTTGGCTGTAGTGGGTATGTTTGGCAAGTGTAAGTGTAGGTGGATTATTTTGTCTGGAGCCTGTCCACGCAAACTTTGAGGGTTGTGGGTTTCATTGATATTATTGTTGACTAACAGGAATGGATTGGCAAAACAGACTTCAATGGCTCTGGTAGGGATAACATCAATTAGCAATTCATAATATTTGACTTTGATAATCAGCAAAGTAAACCAGCCGATTGTCAAAGTAATAAACCTAGAAAAATGTTTGTATGGGATGGTGAAAGGAACAAATATATCTGTAGGATGGTTGCAAGTGTGAAGAAAGGATCAATTGGTATGACCCACTTTTTAGCATTTGCAATAATACCATCCCTTATAGCCTGAAAGTTGTTATGAAAGAAATTACAGCGCACCATTGATACGTCAGAGACAGGTCAGAGTATGAGAGGGCCCAATTGAACACCATTTCTTGCCAATTGGATACGGTTTGAGGCCTGATATTTAGCTGAATCAATTGATGTATTTCAGTAATCATTTTTGGCCAGCTACATGCCCTTATGATGGACCCACCCTTAATATATTTTGCCTCCTTTAGGTAGTTCTACTTCCAATTTCATTCTACATGATGCCAACTTATATTGAGGCTTATGAAATCCAAAGATAACAAGGGATTTTGGTGAGAATAAACTTTACCCACTCATAGGCCCTCATTCCGAGTTTGGTGGTAGTCATGGCGCTATTTGCACCATGACTGCCACCAATAACAGTACCGTGTCCGGTTTGGTGCAATTGGGACTTACCGGTCTAGTCAGACCTTGGCGGGACCGGTAAGTCCCCATTCACCAAACCATTCCCCATTCCCATTGAGCCCCAAATGGCTCAATGGGAATGGGGAGGGCGCAAATAACGGGCTGGCATATGTCAAGCCTGTTATTTGCCCCCAGGTCCCTTAACGGGCCCCGTCCATAAAACCAGGTCAGACCAGGCGTTAAGGAAGGGACCCGCTAAGGGACCTCGTAGTAGGGCGGTAAGGGTCTTCCAGCACCTGTCTCCTTACCGGTGCCCAATATCCCTTACCGCCCTACTCTGAATGAGGGCCATAGTCTATAGTTGACCTTATGGTGTCTGCCATTAGAATTCACTGTTAGCCGCATCCTAACATTTGCTAAGAGACTTTCAGTCAATATTAGTAGTCTGAAAGGACACTTGGCGGACATGTATTTCTGTCCCGCATGATTGTAGATGACATGGACTGCAAGGGGTCTCTAGTTTGAATAGAGATTATTCAAAAAAGTACCTGGCCATACTTCTGGCATTATAATAGGGTTTGAAATACATTGCTTTTTAACAACAAAAGGATATCAAAGGAGTGACCTAGTAGGTGGGGACACACTTGGCCAGGTCACATGTTCTGTGTTGTTCCAGGAAATTGCCACTATATATTGACCTAGAGATGAAAGTCAATGTGACAAACAGTGCATGTCTATCCAAAGTGTTCATGGTGATAAAGCTGCACAGTGCATGTTGGTGCAGATCTCCCTGCTGGTTGCTAGATAAATACTATCATTACCAGGGTGACCAAAAATGATAGCTGTAGGGAGATGGCATGGCTGCATAGAAGGGGTGAGGAAGAAAATTGCTGATTATGACATATATACAGAAAGTTTACAATAGGGCAACTCACCCATGTGTCTCTTCACTCTACCGGATTTCAGTATGTGATAGCTAGGTGGCATCAGGCTGCAAAGGGGTCTGTCAAGAGTGTCTGAGAGATAGATCTGACAAAAGAAGAGGAAGTCACACTGATGTGTACAGATCAGCTGCCGAGGTCCCGGATAAGTTTAAAAACAAATCGTCTTTCAAAGAGCTGTTGTGCAGGAAGCTGCCCTCCTTCATTTTGTGTAATTTGCCTAATTAGGATACCCATTCCTTTCATGCTGAGTTTAGTGGGAAGGAATAGCACCAAGGGGCTGGCCTGCACTCAGAATGGCTGCCCTGCACTCGGAATTTCATTTGGAGCTGTAGAGTGAAGCAGCAACATAGACACATAAGATTAAATTGACATGCAAAGGAATACACTGGCAGGTGGGGTGACCTCAGCAAAAGATGCATGCTGCGCTGCAATGCAAGAAGAAAAACACAGGCTGGTACATTGGGCAGAATTACGAGTTGGGTGGTAATGGTTAACAGTCACCAGTAAGGAGACTGGCGCTGTTAAACCCTTATCGCCCAATTCCGAGGTCCATTAGCGGGACGCGCAAAGGCCGTGTGGTCCGACCACACGTCCTTTGCGGGTCCCGCTAAGGGACCAGGGTGCTAATAATGGTCCCATAATTTACAGGCCTGTAATTAGCACCTTCCCCATTCCCATTGAGCCCTATGGGGGCTCAAACGGGAATGGGGAATGGGTGGTTGAATGGGGACTGAACGGGTCCACACAGGTCGGAATGTCCCGGTAAGTCCCCATTCACCCAGACCGGACACGGACCCGGGTTTGGAGGCAGCCATGGCACAAATAGCGCCCTGGCTACCTCCAAACTTGGAATGTGGTCCATTGTCTTGAAATATGTTGTGAGAATGTCCATTGCAAGTGACCCACATGACGATGATTGTGTTGACCCCTCTCCAATAATGGCAGCATGTCTAAGTGTGGTAGGGTAGTAAAAGTCTAGGGTGAAGGTAGATGGGACTTGCATCCCTCTAATCAATAGACAGCTGTGACCATGAGGAGATGCAGGACGTCAGCCTTGCTGCAAAATATGCCTGAACTGGTCTGAGCTGTGCAGTGGACCCTGTTCCAGGTCATCTGTTCTCTCTATTGGAGCTGGCACGGAAATAAGTGTGCAGAGACTCCCTTTTATGTAAAATGATAACCTAGCCCCTCCACAGTGAGTGAAGTGCACCATGAATTGTTGGGGAATTACTGGTCTTATGATGGGGTGGATTGGACTTGTATTCTCTATAAGGTGCATTGAGCCTGAACCATGAGTAGCTATGTGTTGTGATTTTTGCTATGGCCATTGTCTGCAAATGGCACAGGGTCTAAACTTTAATTTTTCTGAGTACAGTCCAGCAGAAGTTGAACAATGTCCTTGAGAGTCAGAAGGAAGGGAGCAAATACCCACTTTCTGCTTCCTTCCTTTTGTGATTCACAAAAATTCAGAATATGGCCACCGCAATCTATGATTTTTTTTTAATTTGTATTACAGTTTATTACAAACTTTTTAAAACAAACAATTGAATCCTCCACAAGTTTTACTTCTCTAACTCTTTCAATTGTAGGTCCAGTTCCTCCAAAAAGAAGGTTAATGCAAAGGTAATTTTTCCATCCTCCCCCTCTTGCATTTTGTTCCACCATTTTTCCGCACTATAAGTTGAGAATTTTTTTAATTCCGTTCCCAGCAGTTTAGTTCACAGGTCTCTCAAATTCAGGCATGCATTCACAAGGTGTTTTAACTTCTCCATTTCGCTGTTACAGAATCTACAGTTGGTGTCCATCATTTCATCCTTCCTTTTTCTCATATTTTTGATCTCCATCGTGTGGAATAAATTCAATCTTAGTTTTAGGAAGATTTGTCTTCTTCTTGGACATGGACATTTTTTGAAATACTTTGGTATTTCGTTTAGCGCCTTGGTTCCGAATGAGTAATCTTTCATACATACGTAATTTGCATGTTGTTCGACTGTTTCGATTCCGTCCGTCTCCCAATGTTTTTTTTTTACTGCGTTGGAGTTTTTCTCCAACGTCTCGTTAATCGTTGACAGTTGTTTCAAGATCGTTTCGCAGTTCTTTTTCCAGATCTCAAAAACTTCATTTGGATTGTTCCATCGCTCCGATCTCAGTATTTCAAAATGCGGCGCACCTTCTGTTTAAATGATCTTCCTATAGATGGATAGAGTACTCTAGCATTTATTGACAGAAGGCCTAGCTCATACTCTATACATGCATTTGGTGTGCTTTGGGGCACTTGAAGAATCCTCTTCCAAAACATGTTTTCGCACTGTGACCAGAGGAGAAATGGACATCCGAGCATGGCTTCGGCTCCATGTATTAATGCCGGAATGACTTTGGCTTTAAAGAAGTTTACTATGGGCTAATAGGAGAAATTCCCATATTTCTTGTGTAACATGGCTTCTTGAACCGCCAGGGCTTTTTAATTTTATTTTCCTCATCATTGGTTTGTCCATAATGCTTGCACTTATTTGCACTCCCAAGTATGTCACTTGGGATGTACTCTTAAGTGTCTCATTCCCCAGGCTCCAGCACGGTTGGGCTTTCTTTGATCTTTTTTGCCTTTCATATCAAAAAACTGTACAATCTCGTTTTTTGTGTGTTTATTTCAAGCCCATTCTTTTTTATGTAGGTTGTCAGCACACTTAATTTTCGCTGAAGACCTACTGGGGTTAAGTCCAGCAAGACAGTATTATCTGCATATATTAACCAGCTTAGCTGGGAATTACCTGCAATGTTTCACCCACATCTGCGATTATTACTTTGAAAAGTGTAGAGCCCAACGGGCACCCCTCTTTTACACCCCTCATGGTATTGATTTGTTGCGTTAGGGTTTCACGTTGATCGAGACAAATTCTGACGTTTGTCTCTGAAAGTAACTCCTTTATGTCCAGCAACAGAGTCGGGGACATCTTAACTTAGCCATCTTCTCCCATAGGAGCTCTCGATCCACCTTGTCAAATGCGTGTGCTAAGTTCACGAATGCTGCAAAGATTTTTGTTCCTTTCCTCAAGGCTTCCATCTTTAGTAGGTTTACTATTAGTAGGTTCAGACTACAGCCAACCCCTCTTACGAAGCCAGTCTGTCACCGATCAAAGGCACCTGCTTGTATGATCCATGCTGTCAACCGTGATAGTATTTGAGTAGCAAACACTTTTCCTATCACATCAAGCAGGGCGATAGGTCGGTAGTTTTTTGGGTCAGATCTTTCACCTTTCTTGAAAATTGGGACAATTATAGTGGATTTCCAGGACATTGGTATGCTGGCTTCTCTCATTATTTTTTTTAATAGTATTTTACAGGGATCTGCCCATTCATTTGGATATTCGTTTAGCATTAAATTTGTAATGCCATCGGACCCCGGAGCTCTCGATGAACTATTGTTTTTTTAATTGTTTGCAGAATGTCTTCTTTAGATATTTAAATGTCCCAACTGGAGAGAGTAATCCCTAGTTCATATGTCTTTTCGTTTTGTTTTTCAAAGAGCTTTGATTAGTGTTCTATCCATTGTTGTTACGAGACCATATTTCTTATTGAGGCCCCTTGTGGCACCCTTTCATTGTTAATTAACACCCAGAATTATCTCAAGTTTTTGTTTTACAGTGTTGTCAACATTTCCTCTGTGTCTTGTTGCTGCATAATGTATTTGTGACTCCGCATCCAGTTGTTATAGGATGATTTAAATTTATTTTCTTCCTCCCTTACTGCTGTTGAATCCAATTCTCTGAGGGCTCTTATCTGTTGTCTCAATTCCCCTTTTTTCATCACTATCGCTGGGTCATAAGCGTGGAGTTTAAAGTAGTTCTTTCCGCCTCCACTACAGGTTTCAGAGTACTTCTAAAGTAATATATCATAGGTGAAGTATTCATTAACCTGATCATGTGTTTTCAGTGTGTTTGTGAGCTCCTCATTATTCACTTTGTTCAACCTTATTCTGTTTTGGCCTGATTCAATGTCTATGGCCTTGACCCACTTTTCACACTTTGCTTGCTCTTTTGTTTCCCTCGTTATTTTCACCAGATTATGGTCACTTTCACATGTGCTTTTCACTTTGTTTTTTTTCAAAACTAATTCGCAGACAACAAAGTAGTCTAGTATGGATTTTTGAGACCCTCTTTCCCAAGTCGCTTTTGGAGGGATGTCGCCTTGTAAGCTTCCGTTCAACCTGCTCATTTGTCTCACTTCCATTTCCTCCAAACATGTTTTGCCCAGATCAGATTTCTTTTTCGTTTGAGAGTTCTTAGCTAATTTCTTTTCACAATGAAGTGTCAAGTCCATATTTAGATCACCACAAACAATTTCATTGTCCTCTGGATTTGATATTCTTAGTTTGTCAAGGATATCACACATCTTGTCTATAAATACTTTTTCGACAGCTTGCTGGTGATGCCAGTATATGTTAAGTATATGAAGACAAGAATTCAGCCTTCCACTTACTTCCGCGTGAGTGATCAATGTAAGTTGGCTATAAGTGTCAATGTTCGTTGCTTTTTTTGATCCACATTCCACTTTTTCTTTTTACTAGTGTCATTAGGTCGAACATCGGATGTCCCTTTTTTTTAGTGATTGTGGGATGAAATGCCATCTGAAACCCTTCCACACAGGGAGCGTTTGCCAACCAGGTCTCTTCTAAGCATATTATATCCAGGTTCCAGAGTGTTTCTGAATTTTTCAAGAACCGGCGCACATGTCCCCTAGTGTTTCATGTCCCACACTCTATCCTCTGTCTTTCTACATTCCGACATTAAGTTTGATGTGAAGAGTACAAGGCTCTTGACATCCAGGACCATATTTCTTCTTCATCTCCTTCGTCTATCTGTGGTTTTGCTAAATTTTTCAGTCCTGAATCTTGGGTGTTCCCAGGAAATGTAATCCTTATCCGTTTTTTGGGGCTCCTGTCTTCATTTGCCACAAGTGTCTCCTCTTGGTTCTTTGTTTCTTCACCCTCGCTACTTTCTTTTCTTTCGGCATTTGTCCTCTTCTCACCACTCTTCATTTTCTCAAATTCCATAGTGTCTATTTCTTTTTTGGTATTAGATCTTTTCACTTCAACACTGTTTTCAGCCCCATTCTCATCTTTTATGTCGAAGCCTAGAGTATTCAACTCACTTCAGCTTTCAATTAGGATTTCCTTTATTATCTTTGAGTGAAGGTGAATTTGACCACTGCTCAATATGTCCTCTTCCACAAATTCAACTATTTTCACATCATTCGATGAGATAGTTTTTAAGTGAGGAATGTGATGCAGCGATTGCATCATGTTGTGTCTATTTAACACCAGCCCATCGTTCCTGGAGCTGCAGCGTTCTAACGCTAAGCTTGTTCCGCTTAGTTTAGGGCAGTCGCCCTTCTTCTTTGAGCTCCCCTATTTTTCTTGTGTCAATTTGCTCTCTCATTTACCTTTAACAGTTTTGCGGTCTTTATCACTCGTTTGCTTGTTATCATGAGGAGCAGGTCTAGATTTCTTCTGCCCTTGTGAATCCTTAATCCATCCCTGTTCCAGATTCTTTTTTTTCTCTTCTATCTTCAATTGTCATGAATACTTCTTTATATTCCCTTCTGCTTACTTTTGGATCAATGTTTTAGGCTCACTCTTTGGGGTTGATGCAAATGCACAAACTCTTTTTAAAGGGTGCTCTTTGGCCATTGGTTTTCTCCACCTTTTCTGGAGACCAATTTCCTTCAGACTCTGCTCAGAGTCATCACCTTCTTCGTTTTCATAGGTTGAGAAATTCAACAGATAATCAGCCGTTATTTCCTCCTCTTCATTAGCCTCAGTGCCACCGATATCTTCAATGTTCGAATTTGCCTTTATGATTCTCATTATGTTGCTTTTAGCATCTTGCATCACTGCTTCCTTATTTGCAAGTTTCTCTGTTACATTTAAGGCCTTCAAGTTCCTCAAGAACTTACAGGAGCCTCTGGTCATTTTGTTTTAATTTGAACCATGTTTTTTGTTTTCTTCTTACTCTTTCTGTTGTTTACTCCTCCGTTTGGATTTAGGGTTGGGTGAATCTTTTTGCCTTTTTTGAAAATTCCGTACAGTTCACTCGTCTTTTTCTTCTCTGGGTCGTCGACCTTATTTTCCTGGTTAGGGTCCACCACAACTCCAATCTGCCTTTTCTGAGGTTGTAGCAACTTAGTCTTTGTTCAGAGTGTCATCGCTCTGAGCACCTTTGTTGGGGCCCACAGCCCCCCTTCAGTGTCTTTGGAGGTTAGAGCTATTTGCTCTTTATGGGTGATTTGTTTGTCGCGGTCTATTGTTAGATCTACCACCCCCTTGTCTGACTTTTCTGGCGATTGGCGCCCATTCAGAACGGGTATCTTTGGGTCCTGATCCTTTGCTGTTTTGTTTTCTCATTCCATTAGGTTCGTTGGAATTTCTTCAGCTCGCTTTACGTGGTTTTCTCCTTGCACGCTTTTATTTCCTTTATCAGTAATTATATCAGTGATTGTGTTCTGTTTGTAATCTTCTCCTTGTGTTGCCTCGTCCCTGTGCTGGGCTTGTATCAATATTATCATTGCTTCGCTTGCGAGCTCAGCCAATATTCCTCTTATCCTCAGCATTATTTCTTAATTGCTCTTTGATCGTTTTATTTGCATCCTCATTTTTTTGCTTCACATTTTTCAGTTCCTGCTCCCTAATCATCATATCCATCTCTATCTTGGTCATTTCGGAGATCATTAGTGCCATCATGGTATATTGGTCCCTGTAAGTCTTGTGGAATTGCTCGTATAGCTTTGTTAATGTAGCCAGAGAGATTCCAATGACGGACATGATCTGGAGATTTAAGTCTTTAGAGATTCTTTCAGCCATTTTCTGTTCCTTACTCTCCCCACTATCACTTTGCACATCTTTTTGCGGAATAATTGATCTCTGTTTGGGCCTTTGTCTCAGCCTTCAAACATTCGGGAATTCTCTTTGAATGAAGGATGAATCGGGTGAGGTTTCCTCTGAGGATTCCACTGAGGAAAAAGAGAAAGAGACAGGTGTTCTCTTATCTGACAGCTTTTGGCTTCCCCTCAGGGTAGTTCTAGCCCTCTATTTCAAAGTGGTTCTTTTCTGAGAGCAGGCCACCATAACAAGAGGACTGAGTTCCACTCTCCTTCTTTGTTGGGGTTTTTCTCTTTCAGAGAAGCTTTTCCTTCTCCCTCTGGGCTCATTTTCATCTATGTTGCCAGTTAATTCCGTTCTTAATTTTTCAAGTCCTTGTTCATCCCATATTGGACTTCCATTGGAGACTGACACCTCCCCAGTTTTTCTTTTTTTTGGGAGTTTAGTTTCCTCGTTTATAGCAACAAAGTCCTTTAGGAGTTTATCCGCAACAGCTAGTGAGTCTCTACGGTTTCCTATCACTATTGACTCCTCTAGTTGCATTGGTATAATTGGCTGCAGTTCTCTCACTTTGTTCATTGCTGCGGACCATTCTGTATCTGAAAAAATGAACACCTTGGGCCTCATTACGAGGTGGGAGGTAAGGGATTACCGGCACTGGTAAGGGCACCGGTGCCGGTAATCCCTTACCTCCCTACTACGAGTTCCCTTTGCGGGTCCTTCCTTAACGCCTGGTTTTTGCAGGAGTTAAGGACGGGACCCGCAAAGGGACTCTAGAGCTAATAACGGTACCGCAATATGCGGTACCGTTATTAGCGCCTTCCCCTTTCCCATAGAGCCCTATGGGGGCTCCAATGGGAATGAGGAATGGCCCTGGTGAATGGGGAATTACTTGTCCCTCCGACCTCTGAATGGACCGGTAATTGCTCCATTCACCAGGCCGAAGTCGGAAGGGTTTTGGAGGCAGCCATGGAGCTAGCTCCATGGCTACCTCCAACCTCGTAATGAGGCCCCTTGTCTCTTAATTCACCACTTCCAGCATTGTTTTCCTAATTTTTTCCATCTGTTCTATCTGTTCCTGATATTTGCCTATGGTTTTCTTCATTATTCGCTTTTGTGGCTCTTTGTGTCAGGCTTTGTGTCAGGTTGTATATTGTTGCCTGTGCTTGCTTTTTGTAACTACTTTCTCTGTTGTCATCTCGCTCCCCAGTGCCCGTGCCAGTCTCCCCTTCCTCTCTCCGCCGCCTCCAGTGTGCAACACGCCACACTTGTGATGCCTTTCTGGCTTCGAGGCGTTGCGCCTCGGAGCACTGGGCGGGTTCTCACTACATGAGAAGAACCTCGCAGAGGGAGGACAGGATTGCGAGGTAGCAGTCCCATTTGTACTGGCATCTTTATTGAAGTCTTTATTATTGCAGTTCCATTTGTGGTTCCATTCATAATTCACGCCGGATTCCATCCTCAGTATTGTTTCCTTACACGGCACCTATTTGTTCAGCACAGCGGGCTGGGCCTTATCAACACACACGCTGGGGTTTTCTCCTATGGTGTGTAGCAGATTCAGTTCATTTCGCCGGGTCTGTACTGGTGCTGGGTCTGGAGGATCGCCATTCAGCTTCTTGCTCCTTATTTTTGCCTGGCAATGTCTGTGCGACTACTCCCCTCCACCCCTCCCCTTCTCACGCACTCACACTTGCCAATTGTACAGGCGGTCAATTCACGGGTCTGTGATACATTTTTACATTTTGTTTGTTGGGGTGACCAGTGAACTATAGATGGGGGGACTCACTTACTTGATTTAAACTGTGTTGTGCAGTGAGGTACTCCTCTTGTCTCGGTAAACTGGGGTCCGCCATCACTAATTTACATTGCCACATCTGTGCTCTTGTCACAGTGGCCATTTCAGGATCTTCTGACTCTTCTATTGTCAGCTCAACAAGATTTACAGAGTTAAGTGCTATCTGTTCCATTGGGCAGCAGACTGCCTTGGTGCTGGCAGCCAACCAGTCATGGCCACCACGAACACCAGGAACACTCCCTCACACTCCGCGACGCTCCGCATCCAGAAAGTAATTTAGTAGTGGTAGTGGTGGTGGTGTTCAGCCCAGTACAGGTAGACAGAGAAAAAACACTCCAAAATCGCCAACAAACTCCTTGGTACTCTACACCAGGAATACTCCCTCGCACTCTGCCATGATATTAATTTTGGGTTATGTTGTTGCTTTGTTACATTGTAAATGTTGGATTTTTTTGTCCCAGAATTAATATCTACAGCCTTTCAGATTACAGAGACCTGTTGTAAACAGAGAGCATACAACCATGCTTTACTATACAATCTTCTTGAAATAGCCAGATCATAATATTTGTTCATGTTGTCTGCTGACATGATTGATCATTGCAACTTATATGTTGCAGACATCTTTCCTGAATTGAAGCTTATTATTGATACATTGTAATAAACACAGAAGCACATCCAGAATATGAAAAGAGAAAGGGTTTGGGAAGATTCAGTTTAAAATCTCTCTCAACAAAGCCACAGGCGGGAAGTAATTATTGCGCTGAGTTCACCTATATACACAGGCATGTCACTGTTCTCTTGGTATCACTTCTATGTGTTCACGTTTAAAAGCCACATGCTCAGAAGTGCCCTTTTAATTGCATGGGCTGAATAACTGAAATTCCTGACTTTCTTTTACCATATAATCATCTGCCCACTTTCATCTGTTCTCTGCCAACAGCTTTCTGGGCGGTTTCATATGAGGTAAATGTCCTCTCCTAGAGCGTCATTATTAGTGAGTGACTTGCGTATAATGGGGTTTTTTCTTCCTTCAGATTCTCCTTCCAATTTTTCAGCTCCCCCTTTGTCAATCTTTTTTCACAGAGTCCTTGAAATCTTAGGGCTTCTAGCTCATGTCACATTGTCTGGTCTAATGGGAAGTGGGACAGGATCTTCAACTTTTCAGAGGGTCTTGTCATAGAAGGCTTTCTGAGAGGGTGTACTTGTCTGGGCATTTTTTTAACAAAGCAAAATTAGTTCTATGTACTGAAGTGGGCTATTCCAAACAACCACACTTTCCAGATATTCTGAATGGCTAATCAGCGTGTACATTCAAAGAACCTTGCTGGACATTCTTTGTATTCGGGTCGTTTCTGGGCAATAGTTGTTTGGAAGGATCTCCTGATTACTTACATCTATGAGGAGTGTTGTCTGCCCTTTGTCTATGCCACAATTGTAAAGGCACAGCTGTATAGTACTCAATTTGATGTTATACCTTTGTACTGATGCACACTCCTATTCAGATACTGTTATTCCTTCAAGAGATGGCAACTTCTTCTATGTTGACTCTTTCCTGGGCTGTTGGTTGTGATCATGCACATTTTTTATTTCATCATGTAGGTGTCATTAAATTCTCCTATACACTCATTTTGGGGTCCTGCTTTGCTGCCTCTCAACACGTTGAGGGTGTTACCTGAGGTTTCAGTGTTCTTTTTTTTAAGATGTAAGAATATCGCCACAGATAATCAATGTTGTTATCTTTTATATGTGTTGCTGAAGCACTGGAAACAGCAGATGGTGAAATGAATACAGAAAGAAGACAATTGTGGAAACCGAAAATATAATACTTTCTTGCATAATGCACATTGTTTAACAACTAAAAGCCGCCCAAAGATGGGTTTAAATGTGTGGTGGTGTGACTATCTTTTGAGTATGGCCACTGCTTTCCTTTTCGCTCACACCTGAGGGTCACCCTGATGTCTGCTGGCTGCCTGAGGATTTTAGGGATCCCACCCAACACAGGAGGGGGTGCAGAGCTACTCCATTGCCCCCTTTTGCCTAACAGTTTGATTTCCATCTGTAGTTACAGTGTAGTACTAGGTGAACATGCAATTACTGGAGTGTAAAAAGGCCCAACACCTTGCTATGTACTGAACACGGCATAAAGAGATGACTTCCTGTAATTCCATAGTGAAAGGGATTTCTGCTCTGGAGAAAATAAATAAACAACAACAGCCTGCATTTATTACATAATCTCGCCCAAACATTTTGAGTAATTGTCTTAGAGATTTGAATGGGCAGGCTTTTTCCAAGATATTGATATGTTGCCAGGGTATGATGTGATGCACATACACGCCAGTCCACCTTAGTGCATACATAATAATGCTGAACACTCAGTGGCGGGAAAAGAGACATTCTCGACAAACACAACGATCCCACCAAGAAGGTATTGATCAGTAAATGACCCCCACAGTGTTTGGACCAAAAGTTACAGGGTCTCATGATTTCTAGGGAGGAATTGCATGCAGTGAAAAGCAATCATCCGACCTGTATGTCTCTCTCTTCTGTAGAAGCACCTAGTCTCTGTGTAAGCAATGCAGTTTGGTTTGTCCTGGGACTGATGCACAGCCCCAGATGTATTTGCTCATAGTATAATGGGACGTTTCTAAAACTGAGAATTCATACAGGCTCTAGCTTGCAGTCTGATACAGATCCTCAGGTGATCCTCAGCAGATCGTCTACCATGCTGTGAGGACCAGAGAATGGCATTCGTATTCCATGGGGTAGGAATGAGTGCACTTTGTACACCTCTTAGGGAGAGGAAAGGAGATTTTCTCTCAACCCTTGTGAAGAAGAAAAATGCCATGGTCTTTCCCTGTCCCTAAAGGACCAGGGAGCTAATAACGGGCCCGTTATTAACGGGCCCGTCATTAGCTCCCTCCCCATTCCCATGGGAATGGGGATGGGTATTTTGAATGGGGACTTACCGGGTCCTCCAAGTTTGGAATGACCCAGTAAGTCCCCATTCAAGGAACGCGGACACAAGTTTGGAGGCAGCCACGGCGCTAATAGCACCATGGCTACCTCCAAACTCGTAATGACCCCCTATGTGACCAGGCTGGCCAGTTATAAGTGTATCTACATGTCTAACCTTCTTTCAGAACCACCAACCATAGCATGGCCGAAGTTATCATTGGGTCAATTTGCTTTTAATTTTCACTGTTGTGGATGCTCAGTTTAATGAAGGGCTACCTACTAACCTGAATACTACCAAGGTCCAGGACAGGAATATCAAGCATGCACTGAAAGGTGCTCAGCATTTACGGGCGAGCAAAGTTAGGACCATTTCTGTAGATATCACACAAGGTATGTGAGGGAGCAGCGGGAACTGGATGCTGGCAAGCATATCAGAATCCCTGCTGGTTCAGAAACTCTGGAACATAACATGCATGTCCTTGACAAGCCTGTTAACGGCAGAGGCCCAATTATCACCCCAAAAACCTGTGACGAATCAGAGCCCCCAGAGTTTTTGTAAATGAGTTCTCTGCTGGAGATCCTGTTCTTCGTTGTCAAGGCGGTCGATCTGTGTGTTCAGTGGTGTTAGCATTAGAAAAAGCTTTTTGTTTATCATTAGGCTGTCCACAAATGTGGCCAAAGTGCACAATTGTTACATTGTTTTTAATTAAATTTGTGAACATGCCTGAGATGGTAATAGATTGTGCCATGAAATCATAGAATCAAGCAGCAATCACCTGAATAACCCTGTCTCCAAAGTGGTCCTGCTGTATGACAAAAGAAGGAGTTCCCTTGTGGTTATGCTTGTGTTTCCTCAGCTAGTTGGCCCATTGCAGAGTACTTCAAATAGATCAGGAGGGACAAGCAGTTCATCTCTTAATGACAAAATATATTGTTTAAATAAAATAAGGTACTCAGGTAATTGCTTTACTTGAGCAAATCCCCTCTGCTGTTGGATGCCAAACACACCTGGCTGCGGACATGGGTATAATGTAGGAGAGGTTTACCACTACCAAGAAGAGATCCACCACATCTATTTGGGATTTCAATCTACCTGTTGATCACATTTGATCTTCCGATGCTACCACTGTACTGTTCCATGCCATGTCTGAGTCAGGCATTTACCCTGCTTTTGATCCCCCGATTCCATCTTATGTGTTATGGACCCAAATATTGTTTTAGCAGAGCTCTACGAGATGGCCCCAGGACTAAAATCACCTTTTACCATGTCATTGCCTTCCCAGGCATAGTTGAGTTGTCCGAGAAGAATAAGATTACTCTTGCCAAAGGCTATACGATTCAGCCATTCCTGTGCCAGTCGTTGCAGGCAGTCAGATGTTCATCAATCACTTTGGTACAGGAAACCATCAAGGGGTACAAGGACATTCCTTGAGGTGACTATGACCATTTAACAGAAGAGTTTGTTTACATGGTGGGTCCAATCTGAAAAGTTATAGAGAAGTGTGGGAAAATGGAAGCAAAGTATACTTGAAGACTTTCCCATTGGCCATATGCCTTCTCATCCTTGCTGCAGCCTACAGTGCAGTATCTTATCCAATTGGAGGTAATGTCTAAAAGGAGTTCCAAAGTCGTATTGTCTCTATTCATACTATTTACATTTTCAAATAAAATCATTATGTCTGAAAAGTAAAAAAAAAACAAACAAGGTAAATGCCCACATTCGTATCTAAATGTGATGATGATTGGATGATGGCAAGTGATTCTGGGGATCGATAGCTTAACACATATCAAAATATTTCTTCAACCCCAAGTTACTATAATGTGGTTACGTAAGAGAATAGCAAGAGTTAGGATCAATATCAAAACGCTAAGGGACTTCCAGCCCTCTTTTCTGTATGTGGCACGCATGCAAATTCTTGTGATCTGATGGATGGAGGCTCGATAGTATGTACTTAGACAAAAGGGGGAGCCACTTTTTTGTTTACAATGCATAGTGAGTCTTTTTCTTGCCGATTAGAATGCCCAATGACCCATTGGAAGTTTTTGTTATGTCAAATGTAATTAAACGTGTGAGTGAGTTAGTTAGCGAACACGTTCCTTAAGTGATTTCCGGAAATACGTCCAAACATGCCTAGCTGTGCCCAGCTGGATGTGGACACTTACATTTGGCATACTTGCCTTTATGTTATTTTTTATGACTTCTGAAAGATTTAGCAAAGATAATTCTTCCCTGGTAGTGTGTCAGTGTCCATTACTGGAAACCCCGTGAACTGTAAGTAAATGACATCTTTGGATGACCTCTGGACACTGAAGCTGAGCAAGGCAATAGCTGCCCTGCAGCAACCTGCTCTAACGAGAATCAGTTCTTGCTCCAGTTTCTTATTGGTGGGCCTTTTGTCACTACCCTTGGATATCCTCTGCTTCAGTAGGAAGAGCTTTTTTGATCATCAGTCGGACGGTGGGTCAGGTCTTCACCACTTTGGAACAAAACCTGTACATAAAGTTTTCTGCGACTGAAATTAGAGATAGCTTGGAAGCATAGGCCCTGTTTGGAAGGGGATCAGTGTGGGAACTCTGGATCTCATTTCTTTTGAAGGCACAGGCAATGAGGAGTGTGCTGCCATGTCTCGTCATCCGGCCTACACCCATAGCCACAGTATGTTAATGATCCATTCAGTGGTAAAGAGAGCAGCATGTTCTTGTGCTCCTGGATTTTATTAATTTTAAAACAAATGAATTCAAACATACCAGTTATCATATAATCAATTTACCAGGTAAGAGAAGAAAAAAAAACGTTCATAAAAACCAACATCTTGATTAACAATGAAGATGCCATGTTCTTGTTGGGTCTAGGACAACCATCTCTGAGTCTGCAGCGCTTGATAATTGGAGCGCCTGAGGTCTGCCCAGTTGAGTACAGAGCAAAGTGTGATCAATGTGTGAGTTGTTTCAAGAACTAAACTTGTTTGCAGAGAAGTCCATCCTTACGTGTGTAGAGAGAGATATGCTGCATGTCTCATTTGCATTAAGGATTGCAAACAGTGATGCAAAGTTTGATTTGGCATTCTTCCTTGAGTGTGCTGAGCAGTCAAGGCTGAAACTAAACCGAGAACCTCATTACGAGGTGCCATACCGAAAAGCAAATTCAGCACATGAGGATGACACCACAGTGTGCACACCCGGGCTTTTAGGCCGTGCGAGCACCATGAGACCATGGAACTAATCCGGGTGTGTACAGTTCAGTGAGATATATATCTAGGAATTTGCAAATCCAGAATGTTGAATGGATAAGAGGAAATTCTGAGTGTCATTTTGTTGAAAGTGTAAATTGCAGTGAGGGGATCACCAATGTGTCAACTTCTATGCACTTTGCTCCCCACTCAACGCTCCCCCCCTTCAATTTAAGGAGGTTCACTAGAAAGTGCAACGATTGTGGGTTTGATCTGGTGGATCCTTGTTAACACTTACTTTTGTTTTCATTTCATAGTTCAAAGAAGTGTATAAACACCTCCTGCAGGGAATGTTCAAAGTGGGCAGATTGCATAGGAACCCTCCGCTCTCATGTTCGCATGAACATGTGATGCTGGCGTTCGTGCATAGCTTTTTAGCAGGTGAAACAAATGAGGCAGGTGAAATGAGAAATGTGTTCAAGGCCCCCTGTTTGCCCTGCTAAAATATAACAAAAATTACCTGCGTTAGAACATGTGCAAAGCCATGTGTGCACCTTTTAAGTACGGTTTGCACATCTGTTTAACACTATGGGGACTCACTAAATGCCCCCCTATGTGGGAACAGCAAAGAGAAAAGCAAACAGTTCAGATTCTTGATGTTAAAGGTCTTCAGTACTGTATTGGCATTTTCTCTGCTGCTAAGAACCAATAAAGCAATTACGGTATGCAGTGGGCCCCAAGCAAGTCAAACATAAATACAGCATCATAGGAATGTAGATAGAAGGGTACATTCAATGTTATATCCGTCAAACAGGTCGTATTGGAACATCAACCATATACAAAATAAATAACACATTGCATGGGCTGCCTTGTCCCTTTGAAACATTCATTAAAGTGTTTCCTTTTTTGTGTTTTCAATCCTTGAAAAGTGCTAGAGGGTGCTTATTTGATATGCAAGCTGCAAATCACTAGGATACATCTTTACTCTTAACCTTTAAAAGGGCAGTCGAAAAACTCTCATTCTGAGCTCTTTCAAGTGAACATCTGAGGATTCTGCAGAGTTGTGGTGTATTTTACAAATGCGATAGACGTAGACATAGGCAAGATATAACTTCTTCATACACTGGAGGACAAAGTGAATGGGAACTAGTGGGAACAGATTGCCACAACTTTTTTCATGTCACTATTTCCGATACTTTTTGCAACCATTTTTTACAGGTTCAAGAAATGTTATTTTTGCAGTTGAAGCAACCCGGCGGGATGCCGTCAACCCCGTAACACTGAATCTGTCGCCATGACTTCACGGTGCCACCGGGCCATTACAAGTCCTGGTGGCACGGGAAGTCAGGTACTGGATTTTGTAACTCCCCATTCCCATAGAGTACCATAGGGAGTGGGGAGACGGAGGCACAGGCACTGTTGCTAAAGGTGCTTCTGTGAAAAGTCTGTTTACCCGGGCCACTGCGCCCTGCAGGTCAGACAGCCGGGCGCAATGGCCCCGACAGGCAACTAGTAGTGTGTTGATGCAGAAACAAGGGTGCCAGTAAGCTCACCGGCACCCTTGGTTCCGGCCCGCCACACTAGTGATGAGGCCCATTATTTTGGTTATAAGAACTTGGGCATGTCCCTGCAGGAGGAATATGTTTTAAAAGGTTGGTGTGTTGAGTACAATTGAGGATGAGAGTTGACTGGTCAGAGTCACAGAAGTTATACGTGTCTCCTACAGGAGGTTTTTTGTCTAGATTTCTGTCCCGATTGGGGGAGGCATTAGTCCGGACCCCACCTTTTTCAGGTCTGCTTATAGAGACACATTTTGTGAACTATGCTCTACAAGTGGAAAAGCACATATACATGGCATTATGCATGTACAATGTTCTTCTAGATAGCTATAGCAGAACCTCGACAGACAAAACAAATTATTTCTTGGATCTATGTGACATTTTGATGTTATTGTTTGCCAACATTTATTGTTCACATAAACATAACTTGTACTGAACCGCTTTGCTCATTGTCATCTACAACAGCACCTCCCACAGCATGGACAGAGGAAGACGGCAGGATGACATTATTGAGTGCCATAAACATTGAGAATGTTCTTCCTCCTCTTGAATTGAGTGTTTTGGAAAACATAGAGGCTTCTGCAACACTATGGGCCTCATTACACGGACGGCGGTAAGGGTTAACGGTCACCGTTAATGGTACCGGTGACCGTTAACCCCTACCGCCTTACTACGAGGTCCCTTTGCGGGTTGGAGACTTTAACGCCTGCTTTTTGCAGGCGTTAAAAACCAACCCGCAAAGGGACCAGGGAGCTAATTAGGGTACCGCAATTTGCGGTGCCGTAATTAGCACCTTCCCCATTCCCATTATGCCCTATGGGGCAAAAATGGGAATGGGGAAGGGCAATGGGGGAAGGGGGAATTACCGCCCCACCAACCTTGGAATAGGGCGGTAATTCCCCTTTCCACCAAGGCGGTGCCGGTATTTTACCGGCATGGACCAAGGTGCTAATAGCACCTTGGTCCACCACCGTCCGTGTAATGAGGCCCTATGTTCTTTCTCTTGCACTAATAGTTCAACGTTGAGGTGCAACACCTCTTAAAGTTCTCATAGCAATTACATGTAGATTGAAATTGGTTTTTGATCGAAGCAAATATATGAAAAACAATCCAGCAGGGCTCCCTCCTTTTGTCCACCCCCCCTTGTCTGACACCCGTCCCTCACCACACCATCTCCAAGTGTTGTTCAATGCCCTTGCCATATGTTGCCCTACTTTCGTTACACTACCTACCCTGACGTCCAACGTTCTAATTGTGGAACAGTGGGCCATATTCGAGAAGCAGCAATGTGGATACCAATGGAAGCTTTTTTTCTCCGACACCATCACGTGGCAACTCATCTAAGTCAATATCCTAGGAACATTGCGCTGGTGCAGGACAATTGTGCGCAGTATTTTCACCTAGACAAACATTACACTGGTGCAAAAATACATTGCAGTGGTGTATATTTGCACAGTGTAAGTTTGCCCCATTGGAAATATCAGTGCAAAACTGAACAGCACAAGTGCAAAGATCCTGTAACACAGGGATGGTTGTTTAAAACTGTGGGTTTTGAGTGTGTAATCAAGATTAGTACCCGACGAGGGACAATGAGCTTGTAAAAAGCAAGCTCATTGGCCCTCACCCGGGCTTTACCTTCCCGACAAGGTTACAAGCCCTGCCATGTACCAGAGTTTCGCCCCTTCCATGGCGGCCATTTTTTTGTTTACCTTTTTTATATGTTTATTTTAATGGTCGCCATGGAAAGGGAGAATGGACTATGTCGAACTGTCGGAGGTTGTGTGTGGGCCCCTTCTCCCATTACCCGGCGGCCATTTTTTCCCTTTTTTTTTCTCGACTTGAGAAACATCTGCAGCACCGTTTCTCAACTTCAGAAAAAGTGCAATTAGTACCATATGTGCCGGGGTATTTATGGCAATATGACGCTCAGATGGGGTGCATTACTCATCGGGTAATGCCTCTGGGGCTCCTTTAAAGCCCTTGTTTCACTTGGGCTTCTAATTATGGCCCCAGGGGCATTACCATTGCCTAAATAAAGCTTCCAATGTCGCAGTGACTCACTTTTTGACCTTGGGTCACTCACCGTGGTCACATGGATTCTAGGAGGTTGGGTCCTGCATGAAGTGTCTGGTGCATGTTTTGCCTGGTTTTGCATTTTTTTTGCATGGCTAATTTGTAGACACACACTGTGCAGCTCCTAATATATGTCCCATGATGGTTCAATGTCACTAAAAAGCACCGTTCATTCGTATTGGCCAACAGTTCTCATACCTGTAATAAGGTTGTCCACTAGTGTGGTGGGCACGCAGAAAATTCCAACCAGCAAGTCACTTATGGCAAGATTGAGGATGAAGAGATTGGTGACTGTGCGCATCCGCTTGTTCTTTAGGACGATCAAGCAGACCAGGGTGTTGCCGATCATGCACAAAGCAAAGATGAACAGGTAGGATATGATGTAACTGGCAGCGACTGGCGGGGAATGCTGGTAATATGGCGAGTAAGTAAAGTTTCCCCGGTGGAGGCCTGCTAGAGAAAAGTTCCTATTGGAGCCATCTTCTAGGTCAACTGTTGTGACTGACATGATGTTTTGCAAACCAGATCACCTGCAAATTTGAGGAAAAATGAAAACATTTAGTTAGCACTAAGGTTGACTTTGTTCCCACTACTATCAAAAAAGAGACGTAACATTATGCTGTAAGGTTGACTCTTAAAAGTAAAATTAATTTTCATGAAAAGGGCTGGGTCATTAGAATCTTTGGCATGTTAATACATTTGGTGGAATTCAATGATGCTGTTACAGCGTGGAGTCAGAGTAACACTGCTCATTCTCTAGGAAATGCTTATTAAAAAGTCAAGCATAGTACAACCTGAGTCAAGCGCATACATCGCGGTGTAAGTAGGATATGAGGAATCCGCAGAATCTGTCTCATTCATCCCCAATACTATGCAATAGAATGTTGTGCTGTATTCCTTTCATGTTCCATTGGCTGCTTGTGTAGCCCATGTGCCAATTTAACCATCCTTCAAAAAGTTGAGGAGGAGGTTTGAAGGGAGGAGAATTGCTGGTGGAGGGGCGGAATGAAGATACATGAGGCTGCATGGGAAGCAGCACAGTAGTAGTAGGATAGTCTATTGGATCTCAGGCAATACTCAGTAAAAAAGGTTCTATGTGATTTTAACGAATACAAAAAATAAAGAAAGCATTTTTACAGACACAAAAACGACGAAAAACATATAAAGTCAGTTTTTTTGGGGGGGTAGAGGCCCGCCATTTCCCCATGTTCAAAACCCCAACCCAAACCCCTCCCCTGCCCACCAGATGTATCCTCTTACCGCACCCCACGTATATTTTATTTTAAAATTCAGTATTTTTTAATTGTTTTTGTTGATTGCAAAATTCATTTTTTATTTTGTATTCGTTAAAATCACTGGATATCATCCAAAACGATGGGAGTTTCTGCTTAGGCTTCACTGCAATATTCTGTTTGGAGATATGTCAACACCAATTGCGGTCTATGTGACAGTCAATTGAAATCGGTGTGAGAAGCTTTTAGGAGCGAGTGGCTGTTTAAATCTTTGTGTGGGTCTACTGGGGATATCAGATTGTTTATTTGGGCCCCGTGTCCCTTTTATCCCATTATTCCACTCTTAACTGAAAATGAATGTTGCATCCACATGAGCAGAAGTGATGCCAAGAACAGGCTTCTGTGGACAATTGGAATGTCACAGACAGTATTCTTATCACTGGCATAAACAAAGAACCAGCAAAAAGACTCACAGTGCCCTTACAATACAGGAGTCAAACAGTCACCAAACGCTGCTCATGTCCTTGGCCTAATAGCGGCCAACTGTCTGTCATGCTACAACTCGTTAACAGTTGACCTGATCAGAACTGTATTTCTTGCCATGTTCGGGCCCTTTTCTTGAACCAACACCATGAAGACTACACACACCCTTGATTCACTACATCCAGATGCAGAACACCTGACTCCAATAATTGAGTAGTTGCTATGCACAGATTCCCAACTCAGTGTCCTGTAACTGGTTCCTAAACCACTGCAAAGCATATCTGAAAGGGACTTTCTATGCTACTGCTTACCCGGCATGCAGCCCTGCACATATCAATATTCTAATTTAATGGACAGGTGGTGCATGGATGACCTAGATCTCCTTCCTGATTCGTCTTCTAGAAAGTAGACACAACAAACTAAGCACAAAATGGCACAGATGCTGGAAACCACATTGCTGCTGTATACAACTATTATACATATCTCTTCGGACACTATCAAAATTGCTTTACTAATATGATCACTGAGGCCACTGATTTACATCAGGTCACCGTCAAGCTTGGCTAGCATGCCTACTTAAATTCCAAAACTCTTAACCTTTGCATGAAAACTGTGGTAACACAGACATACTGTTTCCATATAAACCAGACATCTACTTTGCAATTGTAGTTAGCAGTAAGCATTGCCAATGATCAGTGAAAACATATGGGGCTCTGCTAATACTACACATGTTGCAAATGTTCCCATGCATCTTAAAACACATGTAGGTGATGACAGTCTGTTGAACAACAGTGGCTCTGAATTCTATAGCAAATATAAATGCTTTCACATTTAGCACAATCTTTTCCTAGGGATGCCACGATGCATAGATAAATTAGATCCCCATCAAAACACCTTCCTGCTGATGCTGAGGCTTTTGAATGCATCACAAAATGTAGGAAAAAAGACACAAACACCTCTGTCTATTCAATGATAATGTGTATGTGTACTCTTGGCAATAGATCTACTGACCCATTCCAATGAAGAGCAACATTGCTTCAGAGGGCTCTGTGGTCTTGTTGATGCCCTCTGGTAAAACTGACTAGGGACTGCTTTGCATGAACTACAGTTCAGCACTTTCAAAACAATGTTATAGAAGTGGTGGGGAGGGCATTGAAACCTGGTAAGTGTGAGCCAGTAGATGCGTACCCACTTTAGGTACTCTTACGGGTGCTGGAAAAATGGCAGGGAAACTTCAGTCATGCACCACCAGCTATGCAACCAGCTAAACACCTCATGCACTTCCCATGCAACCAGCTAAACACCTCAGTGATCATTTGATCGAATTCTACCCTACATATGCTGGGACGTCTGCAAGAACAATTCAACACATTAACTGCCTATTGCAGTAGGCAGAGTCAGCAACTGGAGGGTAAACACTTACCCACTTAACAACTACATTGGGGCAAATGTTGGCCAACATGGGATATTTGCTGCAGCCTTTTGAAGTGGACAACAGCTGGTTAGCCTGTATGCCATGCCACTCGGTGAAATTATGTGACTGGTGCATCTCTTGGAACTTGAACTATCAAAAATAATACATTAACTGTCTGGTTAAGCAGAAACAAGGCAACTGGTAGTGAATCTGCTCTTGGTCTTCCATTAGGACTGAGGCATTTTTGAGTTAAAGGGGATAATTATGAATTTTCCAAGAGTATAAAAACATGTAAGAGGCTGTGGGACAGACCAGCTGGCTTATGACTATATTCTCGGTCCATGGCAACTGGGTAGTGGTGACGATCCACTGTAATTCTGTCTTGGCAAGGATTCAGTCTTGCCATCTTTATTTGCTCAAGTAGCTGAAAAAAAGTACACAGCTAGCCTGCTGTAAGAACAGGTTTTTAGCACTGCCAGACTATTGCCTCAAACCACAGTAGACACCAAAATGATACACATGTGAGAGAATTTATTTTCACAAAAGTAAAAGAGCTGCTTATCACGGAAGACTAGTTTAGAGGGAAGACCAAGCATCTTGCAACAACAGATTCTTCAGATGTGGGTTTGAGTGTGAGTCACCTACAACCTTGCAGATAGAGGGAGCATTTTGAAAGCTGGTGGATAATTTAACTTTGGCAGGAGTGGTTCAGTGGATCACAAAAGTAAATGTTTATTTTATCCTTGACTGTCAATTTATATGGCTCCACAATTAAACATAACAACTAGTCTCTGCATCTCAGTACTACGCTCTCAAAAAGTAGTCAAATGCGCCCCTCTGCGAGAACGAACACAGCTAAATTACCTGTTCTTTGGGAAGATACCCTGACGTGGACCACTTGTTCACTGTGCTCAGAGAGGCACAGCTCCCCCTCACTGATGAGGCCCAACAATGCTGAAACACGTGTCTGGGGTTGCTGTTGGTACTCTTGTTCACAAGTGAATTTCCATAGCATTTTGGTACTGGACTACTCATGTGAGTGGGACAGAGAATGATATGCAAATGGATATTTCCCTTCTGTGAAAGGTACAGTGAGCTGTGGACTCTCGAGTCGGTACCTTCCCTAAAGAACAGGTCATTTTGCTGTCATCGTTCTCGCAGAGGGGCACCTATGACTATTATTGATTGTTTAAGGGACTTAGGTTTAGTCACCTTAAGTTTCCCAGCGTCATTCAGATGTGGACCCCTTGCTCGTTGTGCTCAGAGAGGCACAGGCCCACCTCCCTGATGAGGCTCTACAAGGCACATATCTGGGGTTGCTCTTGGTACTCTTTTTAGAAAATAATTGCCATAGCATTTTATTGCCGGACTGCTCATGTGAGCGGGACAAAGACTGATATGCAAATGGTTATTTCCCTTCTGTTAAAGGTACAGTGAACTAAAGTGTGGCTGTAGACTCTCGAGTGAGTACCTTCTTAAAGAAGAGGTCATTTAGCCATGTTTGTTCTCGCAGAGGGGTTTCTATCACTATTTTCGGATTGTTTCAGTGATTTAGGCCTAAGTTTCCTAGGGTCATCCAGACGTGTACCCTTTGCTCACTGTGCTCAGTGAAGCACAGCTCCAACTCACAGATGAGTCCCAACAAGTATTATTCCTGCTTTCTTAATCACTCTTTCTCATCTGTACTGCCCAAATGACACCACACCTGAGCTTAAACTGCCACCAACAGGTTCATGGTGTCACTGTAGCGGTCTGTACTGGTCAAGGCGTGGGGGAGGGGGTCAGGAAGATGGCTGGGCTGACCAAGGGTCCACATTTAGGCGTTCTTGTGATCAGTGATGAATTGGAGTTTCATCTGATACTCCGTTGTGACCACCAGCACAGCTGGAGGAAGAGTGCTGCACTAGCTGGGTATGAAGCCTGTGTTGTGCACTCCTAGAATTCATAATTGTTGAACAGTATTCTGGCATACTCTGCATATTACACTGCCTGTCTCTTTACTGTTATTAATATCCGCCAGCAAGCTGAAGAAGTTCCACACCCTCGACCATATGAGTGGCAATGTCATTGGTGGGGATGTCTTTTCTCCAACTTCACATTTTTGAGGAAAGTCTAAGTCTGCCTTGCCCTCACTGCAAGGGCAGGCAATGCTTCTGTGACTTGAGCTGCCTCCTCTTGAATTATCTGATGGGGGACCATTTCTGGATTCTTCTGCTATTGCTCTATGGTTTTCTGCTGCACCAGTACTTTCTCTGATTCAACTCTGTTATGTTATGTTATCAACATTTATAGCGTGCATGGTCACCCGAGGACATCATGGCGCAAGGACAACCCATGGAAACACTAATGGGTACCTGCAGTCTAAAAGAGGTGAGTTTTCCGAAGTCGACGAAATTGGAGGTGATTTTCAACACGTGTAAGGTTAACAGGGAGCTCATTCCACAGTTTGGCAGCAGCAATAGAAAATGCCCACCCACCAATCCTAGAGAAGTGGAACTTTGGAGTAGTCACTAAGGAGAGTGTTTCCAGAGCGAAGAGTGCGGCCCGGAACATAGGGTAGACATATTTTAACTGAGGTAATCAGCTCCCTGACCATAGAATGCTCTGTGTACCAAACAGAGGGATTTAAAGTCAGTCCTCTTAGTGACAGGGAGCCAGTGCAGGCAGTGGAGTACTGGACTAATATGAGCATGGTAGGGAATGGATGTGGCCATCCTAAACGCAACGTTCTGGAGGAGCTACAACTTGTAAATCAGCCCCACAGCTTCTGCCAGAAACAAAGCATTACAATAGTCGATGTGACTAAGTACAGCAGAAGCTACCACCAACGAACGCAGACGGGCAGGGAGAAAAGGCAAAATCCCTCGAAGTACTCGTAGAAGGAAATTGACAGGTGTACAGACAGCACTGACTTGAGCAGACATAGGGCCTCATCACGAGTCTGGCGGTAACCCTCAAATGCAGCGTTAGCTCTATTACCGCAGCATTTAAGGGTCTGCCAGATCATGGCCTTGGCGGATTTACCCCCAGCTCTGAGCTGTGGGGAAATCTGCGCCAAAATTACCGATTTTTGGTGCTATTACCTCCGATGGGAAATCCGCCGGCGGTAATAGCTCACATTTTCCCCATTGGGCCCAATGGGGAATGAGGAATTCCTGAATGGTCCCAATGGGGAATGGGCACTAACCGTTCCGCCAAACCCGTGATCCAGCACTAATAGCACCAGGGGTTTGGCGGTAGGGTTAATGGCGCTGGCGGTAATACCGCCAGCGTTACCGCCCCAACTCGTGATGAGGCCCATAGACAGTGAAGCATACAGATAGACTCCTAGATTTTCTACCAGAGACCCAGGAGCAGGAACAACAGCCAAAACAGTGGGCCATAGAGAGATGACAAACAAAGTGCAGTGTCAGTCGAGGACCCTACCAGCAGGACCTCTGTCTCGTCCCCATTGAGCTTCAGCCAGTTTCTGCCCATACACTCGCCCACGGCCGCCAGGCAGTCACACAGCCGTCATGACACCTCTGCCCTTTGTCTCCGTGCACCTGTGTGACTACCTCTCGCTGCAGCACATGGATAACACCTTCTTGCCAATAGCTCTGATATATCAAGGTACCTGCTCACCTTGTGCAGGTACTCATTGAATGACTTTGCATCTACCACAAACCTTTCCAGATTAGTAGCCACATCCTTCTACTCCATCTCATACTCCATCTTCCCTCCTCAGGCTCCATCACCTGCTTCTTGCTAACAGCCTCAGCTTCAAACACAGAGTTTGAGGAGCCACCCATTTCCTCATGACCAACCTCGACATGCCCTCCAGAATAAAAGGACATCGTGCCTAATGTGTCAATGTGCAAAACATAAATGTGCCTAAGGTGCATAATGTGCTTAAGGTATCAACATCCACATTCCAAAGTGAGAAAGTCAACCAAAGGTATTTAATAAGAACCACATGATGCAAAGGCTTCTTGAAAAACAAAATTAGCAGGGAAGGTGACTAAGGAAAGCACACGAGGTCTTCTCAGGTTCACAGAAAAGGTTTATCTAAAAGCACGAAAAATGTTATGATCTAAAAACATATTTGATGTGCCACAAATGGAAAAAGGAACAGGGGGAGTACAAGAGGAACTTTGGAGTGTGTTTTGTTATTTCATTTTTACATTGGAGTACCAGTATAAAGGAGCAATTGGAGAGGGAGACTAAAACAAACACACTAACAAAATAAGTGGCTAAGACAGGGATCAAGGAATACTAAAATAACAACAAACAACTAACAGACTCATGCAACACTCTCCCAGACTTTATTGTATTGCACTCACCGAAAGCACTCCAACATCAGCCATCTTTTAACCTGTCCTGCTACAACTAACTGGACAGCCAAAGAAAGCCCACAAGGGAAGCAGGCTTTCTTTTAAAGTCACAGGCCTTGCGACAGAACATTGGGCCTCAAACTGCACCTTGAGACCCGTCATGGGATTCAACCCTTTCGTAAAATCCACAGGAATCCCATGGTGCTGGTTAAACCTGCCCAGAAAATGATGATCCTTAACCTTCACATCGTGCACATTTTGGGAATTTCAAGACCACTCATTTTGAAGCAGCAGTTGTTCTTTTGCACGAATTTGAATTTACATTCACTTCAGTATAGAATGCATCTTAATCAGATTAATGAATTTAGGTGAGTGCACGTTCATCTCCTCAGAGCAAGATATTAGATCAAGGTACTATCTAGGCGTTGTGCTGCACTATACTATAGCGTATTATTTATATATTTATCATTTGTGCAACGCAGCACAAGGCCTCAGGCATCAGGGCGCCTGATGATCTATTGTTTATTCAATTATGCTATCTTTCTATCAAGCATAAATAATACATCTCTTTTTCTTATTATCATGTGTTGTGACTTTTAAAACATTCCAATGAATAAATAAATGCTTGATTAGTTGAACCAGACCCTCGCCAAACTTTTCCTAGCATGTAATCTAACAGGGTGTTGTTGAGGCTGAAATTCGTTTAAATTGTAAACCACTGAATGCAAAAGGTTTTGCAAATCATAGGTATTTAGAATTGCTGGATCATTCCAACATCAGTGTTAGCTATATGAAGAGAAATGACTTAAGATGGCACTTCTCCCCTAAACACATCAGAAAAGGAAGCGATGTGAGCATGGTCAGAAAAGCGTTCCGTTCTCTGTTTTAAAGCCAAAAGTGTATTTTAATTGTAAAGATGCACCACGACATGACATTGAGTGTGGTTGCAAAGAAATTCTGTTTGATAAAAACTGGGTACACTCTCCAGGATATTGAATTAATTAATAATGATGTAATGCCATTTATCTCACCAGAAAGCCTCTTCTCTTAAATGCCCAACAAGGGTATTCACTAGAAGTGGACCTGCAAACTTTACAATTGCAAATTTGTCATTACACACCTTGCATTCAAATTTTCAACCTTGACATAGTTCTGAAATTGCACTGCAAACTTGGAAAATGAATTATGCTTCTCAGATGAGGGGAAACGTGAATGTTCTGATGTTACTAATGGTAACACTCACCATGGTCCACCAGAATACTCTAGTACATAATTTTGACCAAATACTTTGAAGGGAGCGCTACATTTCCTCCAAATGGATCTTTCCAGACAGTCAGGACCAAGTGCTTCATGTTTGTAAAAGGACTAGTGAATTGCTTGGTCACTTCTGAAGTACTTTAAGGCTCTTTTCTTTACCTGAGGTAACGTCAGGATTCCTGCTTTTGGATCGGCGATTAGCAACACTGGAAGGAGTGGAAACCGCTGTGCCTGATGTAAGATGTTTTCAGCTGTGGGAAACTTTTCTAAAATAGGTGACTGTCCTGACCTTACTCATGACTGGGGAGAATTCTCCACAGAATTTAACAAAACTGTGTTGACATTTATGTTCATGCCATATTCCTAATGCCTGGCACTCGACAATCCGTGCATGGACTAAGGCCTCTGGTGGGAGTTAAGTGAGGGCAAACACCAGAGTCTGAACAGCCAACATCCACTTTGAGCAAGAATTGCCCAATCTAGCGTTCTTACTATTTGTTGCTCTCTTAAATTCTCAAGACACTACACTCCTGGCGACGTAGTAGAGATGCATTAACTTCCAAAGCGTGGCTGGCATAGTACTTTGGGAGGTGTCTAATTTATCTGTTCTCAGGGATCAAAACAGAGGGCGATGGAGTTAGTTTAGGACTTTTCAGCGGGGTGAACTCTGTGACAAATTTGGCCATGGTGGTGTTCCACTTGGCTCCTTGCAGGAATTATTATGGCTCAAACCTTTACATCTTTTAATATAGTAGCCAAATAAGTGGACTCTTTGTGTACGTATGCATTTCACCTTCATCTAGTGTATCTTCTTTGTTTCTTCCAGCTTCTTCCTCTGATATTTTAATGCTAGTTGCCATTGTTTACTCTACAAGTACGAAAGTTAATCTATTGTAGTATTTTTTTTGTTATGAATTTAAGTCGGTATACCAACATGTTCAAGCGATATTGAATGATAGTGTTTTTATAAATGATCACCTTTACTCTGAGACATTCTCCGGGCATGCAGACACAAAATTAGCAGGTTGCAACATTTTAAGAAGTCCCTTTAATGTATCCCGCGAAACCTCATCTGAAAAAAAAAAATCTTTCCCAATGATGTCCACCCAATAAAATACTAAAAAAAGGAGAAAGGTACAGGTAAAACAATGTTTGCATCAGCATGTCACCAGGCTCGCACACAGTGATGTAATTTGGGGACAACAGAGGTCACAGCTGAGAACGGATGGTCTCAGGGCGACCTCTGTGGGCTCACCTGCAACCAATGGGAATTCAAAACAATCAAATTAATGTAAAAAAAAAGAAAACGGCCATTCTCGTGAACGCATTCGGAGTCTGTGGACGGAGGAGGCGGGGCATGGAAAGTGCAGTCTCTTAATGGCAGCTGCTAGAAGTTGGAAATGAAAGTGCAGAGTGGTGTTTATACTGGGGAAAGCCTGGCTTAAGGAGGACGTCTATCGCAGCAGGTAGGTTCTAGGGGAAAAGGCAAAGACACTATGACAATTCCAGTTTGTGTACCAGGACTGGGGGCAAGTTGTAAACAGCCACCGGTCTCGCCACCAGGCTCTTGGGTTTCTGGCTAATGATCACTTGCAATCGCTTTGGATGTTGGATTTTGCACAGACAGTAATTCCCTTTCACACAGTCAGTTATCCTATAATATGAGCCAGGACGCAAAGGAGATAAAGGGGATGCATGCCCACAGGAAGAAGAAAGGAAAAAAGGTAACACTGCACACATGTGATATAACGTATGTTAACAGTGCATGCGTTTTACTGTGATGTGGCAATAATGCAGCCTTATCATGCACACGTCTTTTTTACTATCAGTGACAGGATCTCTGTGTTCTAAGTAGTGAGAGTGTGCACACTCAGGCCAGCCCCATTGTTGTTCTATGCTGCAGCCTATTTCCTGTATTTTGCCATTGACACCAGGAGCCAGCAGAGAAACCCGCCAAGTCTGCATCTTTCATTGGCCAAATGAGAATTTGGATCTGTTCAATTCATCCCCATGTTGTTTGATGGTTTTCTGGCTGAAGGTCAATCAGCGTGTGAAGGCAGGGACAGGACGAGTCAGCTTGGCACAGAAGGGGTAATGAGGCCTTCAGGCTTTCCGTCGTGGTACTTCAGATAACGGATTGGCTGGACATTGAGAGCCAGTGACTCCAGTGTTCCTCGCGTGACGCTGACTTTGGCTAGTTACCTAAGCCAACTTGACATTGCCTTGACTGCCGTAATGTAATTAAACATTTTAATAAAGCCAATGTAGATTCAAAAATAAGGCAACAGAGATGTATGTCTTCCAACATATTCACAGTGCTGAGACCTTTATTTATGTCAGGGTGTGACAGCACAGTGCAAATATGACATATTTTGAGTAATATTTTGCAATGTTGAAAGGTTCGGGATTTATGACAGGTGTCAAAGCCATATCATTACCTATGACAGTCGTTAAAAAGACGTTAAAAATAATACAAGCATCTACATGTTTGGTTCATTTCCATGCCCAAAAGCCTTCTCTCATGCAATCCGTGTAGCTTTCAATGATATGCAGTGGGGTACAGTTGCAAGCTAATGCCACAGGCACACGCTATTTGGAGCTGGTTAAATCAGAGTAGGCTCTTGGTACAGTTGCAAGCTAATGCCACAGGCACATGCTATTTGGAGCTGTTTAAATCAGAGTAGGCTCTTGGTACAGTTGCAAGCTAATGCCACAGGCACATGCTATTTGGAGCTGGTTAAATCAGAGTAGGCTCTTGGTACAGTTGCAAGCTAATGCCACAGGCACATGCTATTTGGAGCTGCTTAAATCAGAGTAGGCTCTTGGTACAGTTGCAAGCTAATGCCACAGGCACATGCTATTTGGAGCTGTTTAAATCAGAGTAGGCTCTTGTGCGCAGCTCTCTTTGGACTGTGATCTGAAGGCGGTTCTGCTTGCTCCAGCAGAGCTGGCCCCATTTAAGAGCATGACTTTTCATTTGTGCCAAGCGTGGGTCTGCCTCTTTGGAGTTTTCGTTGAAGTTGGCCCTGTTTCATCTCCTAAGATCCAACACGAGTTAGTTTGGGGGCACTTTCGAGAGGTTTGCTGCCGTTACAGATACTCTAGAAAGGGTCAGTGGATGTATTTGTTGCTCGGCCTTGCGAACTGCGACCTTCATAGTTATATAGGCACGTGAACCGAAAAATAACAATAATAATACTAATAACTGGGGGCTTTGAAATAGTATTTGCTTCCTGCATAAGCGCCTAACAAGCGACCAATACATGCATTAACACATTAATAATAATAATAATAATAATTATTATTATTTTTTATTATTATTATTATTATTATTGTTGTATTAATGATTGTACCCACCATGCTTAAAACATGCTGATATTTTACTTTCCTGCTGGTGTTGACAGAAAATGAAGCGCAAAATACTCACCCCCATGCTGAAACCATCACATTGGGTATATAAGCCCCTCTAACATCTATCCAGAACCATGACCCCGCATCAGGGTCAGGATCTGCTGCTACCTCACCGCAGTCTGACTCCGAGAGCCCTTTCTTGGCTTCTCACGTGGAAGAACGCAGGTTGAGCTGCATCAGGGTGGACGCGGGCAATGATCAGGGTTTAGGAGCAGGTTTGCATTGAAGAATGCGGCTCAAACGCGAGAAGCTCAGGCGCCCCCAGATATTTTTCATTAGAGTGGCCACACTGGAGATCTTGGGGCGGCCCACCAAAACGAACACACACACCTGAATTGGTCAGTGGGGGAGGGCAGCGATTTTATAAGGGCGTCCATGGCTCCCCTGGGTCCCCCCCTGGTGGCGCCATTACTGCAGGCCAGCAAAAACCTCAAAGCACAGCAGCCATCATCAGGGAACGTGGACAACCCCTGCTGCTTTTTACACGCGATTTCTGCAGATATCTACTGCAGCTATTCCCTGCGGTGGTGATACATCCCTAGAGCCACACTCAGATCAAATCCACAACCCAAGGGTGCAAAAGATTAAAAGCTTCCCTTCAAAAAAGCTGGAACATGCTAATGAAGTGTCAAATCCATCAAAGTATTTCCATTTCTCTCCCTGCCTACATATTCATACGTAATGGCAGCAGTGTAGTTGAAGATAGATCGAATTGTACACAGACAAATGCAAATGTCTTCCTCTTTAACTTTAGATCTCATTTATGAAAGTTCACCAAATTTGGCAGGCAACAAATCTGCCCAAATCTGAACAGTGATGCTAAATCTGGCAACGCTTCATCAGTGTTTTAATGACTGGGGGAGAACATGTTTTGCATGTGGATATGTTCACTTACTGTGCATATATAATGGGTGGTGGCAGCTTTTGATTTTTGCTATGGGGCAGAGATTCCCACACTGAGTGAAGCAAGGGAGCTGTACCCATCCCCAGGTCAAAACAACACATTTTACAGCACATTTTTCAGAAGGAATAGAAAAAAGACTTATAATTTAAACTCTCTGAGCTATCCATTTGTGACAGCATATGCTGTATAGTCAATTGTGCAGTTAAAAAGAAGCATTTATGAGGAAGTCTACCCACCAACCTCTCAAGTCTTTTAAAAAAATATATAGCACTACAATGATCAGGTTTACTAGTGTGCCATGACATATCCCTGCTGCTTCTAAGCACTTTAATAATAAGCGTTATGTTATTACGGTATGTAACCACCAGAGACAAAACATTACCAAATGTTGTGGTATGCACATTTAAGGATTAATAGCTGGTAAAATAGCTCAGTTGGTTAAGTGCCCATTGCTGGGATTTATGTGTGTTCTGCCTGTCATCGTTTTGAATACTAGCAAGATCTACTCCATGCCACTGACCATAAAGCTCAGACATGTATGGTTAATAACATATAAGGTCAGCAGCATATAGGAGTACAATGTCATGGTGTCAGCTTCTTGGTCTGGCTGATGATGAAGCTTGTGTGTATTCCCTTTCAGTCTGTATATGAACTTATGATTTAAAAATTGATTGTGATGCCACTTCCTGTTTTGTAAAGGGGTGAAAGATTGTGTTCCATCATTTCATGTGCTGTCACTTGTGGTGAAGACAAATGACATCACTTCCTGTGGTGTCATCAGAGGCCAAGGATCGTGTGATGTCACTTCCACTACCCATGGTATTTTGTTGAAATAAAGTCCCTTCTCTTACAATCATATCTTGATGGCAAATCGAATCCACACACTCATGTTCCTTATAATACGTATACTCAAAAAGGCATTCCATCTTCGATTGTTTCTCAACTCATGGCCAAGTTAGACCCAACAATAATTCCAACTCACAAAAAGGGAGACAAACGTGAGTCCAAATCTGGATATAGGAATATGTTCAAGCATGCAAAATATCAGTGTGAGGCTTTCTCATAATTGGTCATTGGAAAAGGGGTTACAAAGGCACACATTTGTGACTACTTAGTAGCAACGTTTCAGCAAAGCTTTAAACGATGATTCAGAAAAGGTGGGAAAGTAAAAGAGGTCTGACAAGGTATGACATTGCACCATTTTAAAGACAAGAAAGTATATGTAAAAAGTATTGTTTCCAGCTAGGGCCAGAGTAACCTGCTCTATACACAAGTATTGTCTAAACAATGTAGCAAAGCACTCCTGGGCTTAGTAGTAACTAGCAGTGTCTTTAAGTAAACAAAGTCAAATCCACCTTCTTGGCAGGTAACTTTAACTTCAATCTTCTCATGTTACTCACAATATTCTTAGTATTCCATAGGTTCCACCACTCCACTGTGCTATATGATTCTGGCTCAAGCTTTCTTGAGGGAGAAGCTTTCTTGAGGGAGAGGTGCTTTTTAATGAGCAACATTATGGATTGACCACGAAGTAGCATCTGGGTTGGGTGTGGCTGCCAATCAAGTTGCTCTAAGACCAGAGCTGAATCTGTTAACCATAGCAACCTGAACAGTGCTCAAATCTGTCACGCCGTTGTGCCATCCACTACACACTACCCCCAGTAGCCTCTTGCAAGAGCCTCACATCTGCTCCCACTCCCCTCCTAGTGACCTGCAGATTTGTTGCACTATCACAAGGATGATCAGATGTTCCTGGGACACCATGGAAGTGAAGAGATGTTGTGCATGAAGCCTCACATTTCATTACCTTTGCTTGGTGGCCATGTTGGTGGATTATTTGTTGGAAAGAATGGGTCATGGCAAGCATGTGTCCCTCTCTTTCAAACAAACACATTGGTATCAGCACCCTGGTTTTTAAACCAGGGGTGCTAATTACATTAAATTACATTACACAATGTATACCGCAGACCCAGGACCCATGGGCGCAAAACAGACAGAACACATCCTATAAGATGCAGGGGAGAGAAACCAAAAAAAAAGCTGCAAAACTTTTAATCCTAATTAAAGAGCAGTATCTTCAGTTTCTTTTTACATGTTCTAAGTTTCTCAGGAAGGGCATTCCAAGTCATAGGGGTGGCGGCAAAGAAGGCACAATTTTTCACTTGGGAGAGTAGACATTTGGGCTCACAAAGTTGATGTGTATTATTAGATCTAAGCATTCACCAATTAACTTTAATGGACAATGTATCACTCAAATAAGTAGGACTGGGGCCCATAAAGCATGTATGTACTATGTCTAGAGGACACAAGTAATCCTTGCTTTGGTAGGTAGCCAGTGTAAGTCTCTTCTTGTTTTTGTTACAAGGTCGCTCCTCCTGAGTCCAGCAATCACTCTCACAGCACGATTTTGTACAACCGCGAATCTGGCATACTATATCTTCTTGATGCCCACAAGTAAGCTGCTGCAATAGTTAATATTCAACCCTATAATATCTCTTGCTACTGTCTCACTGTTAGCCTTTGAGACGTAGAGCCGGATTTGGGTCAACAACTTTATATATTATACTGAAATTGATAACAAACTACTCACTTGGGCCTTCATATTTAAGTGTTGGTCCAAATAAATTCCCACAGTTTTAACCTTCGTTCTTGTTTCCAGGTTAAAACCTGCCACTTGAAGCACTTTATAGTTGTCACCAAGCTTTTGAAATTTCTTCAGTGTCCCCACTACCATTAGTTCTGTCTTTTCTTTATTTAAAGTGAGACCATTCTCCAACATCCAAGTTTGAATAGTGTCATTCACCTCATTCGACCTTTTGGTGTCTTGAACCTAATGACTGGAGAGTGGGATGACACACTGAGTGTCATCTGCATAATTTGTAAACTCTATCCCTTTTGTGTCCAAGAGCTTAAAGAGAGGGACTGTGAAAACATTACACAGAGAAGGTGCTGAGCAAGCTCCCTGAGGGATAGCAATAATCACAATACCCACAGGTTTCGCAAGCCAGTAATGGCACCCGGGTCCTGGTATTAAGTACCTAGCTTTCAAAGGACATATGACTTGGGCCCAGGGCCATTACAATTCCATGAAGCACCCGGGGCGGTGATTATTCCTATAGTGAGAAAAGTAGAAAGGATTAGTCAATTGACAATGGGCTTCATTACGACCCTGGCTGTGGTTAACAGCACCGTAAAAGGCTGCAGCGCTGTTAACCACTTAGTGCCTTACTACGAGGTCCCTTTGCGGGACCCGACCTGAACGGCTGGTCTGGACCTGTAATTTGTGGTACCGTAATTGTCGCCTTCCCCATTCCCATTGAGCCCTATGGGGCAAAAATGGGAATGGGGAAGGGCCATGGGGAAATACCGCCCCGCCAACCTTGGAATGGGGCGGTATTTCCCCATGGCGGACTCGTTACAACACCGGCACCAACCATGGTGCTAATAGCGCCATAGTTTAGCGCTGGTGTTGTAATGAAGGCCTATGTTTTACTTAAACAGATTGCTAGCTACTGATAAGCACAGGGCAACTCGTCTACACTCTTTATGTTAAATATCGGATGCGGTTGAATGATTGGCATACATACAGATTAAAAAGTAGAAGATTGAAAAAGAAACCAAGACCGTCTTGATTTGTTAAGATGAACCTGAATTCCAAGGGAACTTGGATCTTTGATCTCGTTAGAATTCAATGAAGAAGTCATAATTTATGACAGGATATGCCAGTGTTCACCATTTGCCCATGTTAATGCATCAGCCAGTTCATACATTATGCTAGATTTTCATGTTTTCTTTTGTCGTCTTTATACCATAGCTGCTGGCTTCACAGCCAGTAGCATCAGGTAATTCTACCTTTTGATTGGCTCAGGACTCAAGAGCTGCAGTAGTTTCTTCAAAAAAGTCACAGCAGAGAGGGTCAAATACTGGAGGGATCTTCAATATAGAAAACAAAAAAGAGCTGGGATTGCCATGTATTCTCCCTGAGAATGGACCAGGGCATAGGCACCTGGTGAACGGGCCCTGTACCACACACATGCCACCACCCACCATTCACCTCATCATTGGATAGGAGTGAGCGAGTGAGATATTGTTATTCACCCACAGCAAGAAGGAGGAATGTGGGAAGGGAGGGGGATCTGCCAACCACGCTAAATATGAAACTCTTAAACTGTATCACACAATCTGTGGGATGCAGAATTAAAATAACAAAGAGGTATTTTTTATTGCAAACAGGATGCTGTGCTTACCAAATCTCTGCTACAGATACATTTTCCAGAGACTTAAAGAGTGAGGGTTTCAAAGAGCAATGGTCAGGGGCAGGACAGAACACCTCAACAATATAGATGGTACCAGTTATTTTAGTACAAGTGCATCATTTAACATTAGTATACACATTCTATCCATAAACAGTGAACCTAGAGGCCCACGTATACATGCCCAAGCTGAGAGGGCCAGTCTGCTCATATTTGCTTTTAAAAGTTAATTTAGCTATCTCTACAGGTAGAGAAGATTTGGGCAGAAAGTAATCATGGGCATTAACTTAATAAATTAGCAATATTGCCAGAATTGGAGATGCCCCATCCTTGCCTTGCTGGTTGTATGGAAGCAAAGTCTGCCTATTACAAAGTTAAGTTAAGCATTACACTATGTTATGTGGTGCCTTCCTTGGTGTGCTTTCTGGATCCTTGCAATCCAAACTTGCTCAATGCTCTCCTAAATTAACTGTCAAACTTCACCCAGCTACTGAACCCTTTTGTCAATTTAAGACTTATTACACTCCTCCGAAAGTTAACTGCGGTCACTGACTAATCGCTGTGCTACATGACATTTCTTTAACCCACAGGGTGCACCGTGCTCCCTCAACATTCTCCCTGTGACATCTGCCATGCTGGCAGGGCCCTCAGTGCAATGCTGCTCTCAATAATTGAGCAGCGGTGTGAGCCCCGCCACAGGCACTACACTCATGTTCATCTTGGGCCAATCCTGGAAGGCCGGGCTCATGACTTTATTAATGACCGGCTACCAACAGAAGCGACCTGAGACTTTCATCACCACTTGCACCACACCTGCCACTTCTTACCCCCGTCGTGGGTTGCAGTTGATGGATATGATATGAGGTCTTGCCCTCCAAAAACCCTCAAATTCTTGCTTAGGCCGCACTTGGCAGACTTGACCTGGCCCTTTAAATTTAACAGAGACACTTCTTCATCTGGCATACAAACATTGCCGGGTGGATGTGCTCCCTTGTCCCAGCAAATTCTTTCCAAGCACCCACCCCCGTACCAGGGGTGGGGGTGCCCCAGGCCTGCACTTGTTTTTTCTCCAAATTCATAATATGCAAGGTTTTTAGACATTACCCTGTGGCCTTACCTCGAGTTATGGGCCCATAAACCTCATTACACATCCTTGCTGTGCTCAGGCCTTTAACTCAAATCTCCAGGGCATATGACTACTGATCCAGTCCTCAGGCTAGCTCTTGAAAGCTTAATTATAGTCCATTGAAAGTTCATTGCAAGCTATACAAACTGGGATAGCCCACAGATTGTACAGAATGCCACATGGAGCATACCCACAGCCAAATCGCAGCAACAGCTCAACCAGATTGTCGTGCCCTCAACAGGCATATGCTAAAGTAACGGTAGAAAACTCCCCATTACTGCCCAGGCAGATTTAATATTATCAAAGGGCTGCAGAATACCCATGGTAATGTATATAACAAAAGCAGAGTGGGCATTACACCTATGAAGTAGAGAACATTAACCGACGTGTTATAGAGGCATATACCAGCATTACTTGCATCCAGCATGTTTATGCCCTTTTGATTCACCTCTTGATATGGAAAAGCATTGCAGGTTATAACAGCTCTACAGACCACCATGTGCTTAGGCTATACGGGAATTTACAGGCTCACAAACTTCCTTTAATTTTTGAACTGTGCTTGGGTCTTTAACTTGGTTAGTGGGCTTATAACACACAGACAGACTGGGTCTATACACCTTAATAAGCACATAGATGCCATTATAGACTCACGTCTAAAAAAAAAAAAAAATAGAATGCTCAGAATGCACTGTATACTCTCTGGTACAGACCTAAGTCCAACCATTGTGACCTGAGCAGCAGCATGACAAACAGAACCATTTATTCTGCTCTGTAGAAGCAAAGAGGAGCATCTGAAGATCAATTCCACAGATGAGCAAACAGCAATAAAACACAAATGCTGCTCCATTTTCATTACATTGACAATAAAAGTTATCTGTGAGTGCTCATGTTGTTTAGTACAATAAAACCACTTTCCCTTTTAGTTAGACAACTCCATGTGCTAGTAGCCTTAGAGCTGTATGGAGGGATCATTACCAATTGGCATAAAGACACTTCCACAGTCCCTTACACTGCAGTTTGCCATGAGAAAAAACCTGGGAAGGGGCCATTATCTCATGATACGTATCCCTCCCATAGTCTATAAGGCGTATTGTTTATAATGTTGTTCAGGTCACAATCTCTTACTGTCGTTTGTGCCAAGAAAGTGAGGGAACACTATTCCTTTGTCTTTTAGTAACGTGGCGTGTACTGTTTTATGCTCCTTTGCCCCCTCCTAATAGAAAACTAAATTAAACTAACCAAGTTGAGCAGGTGCTTAAATATAGGCACCCAATGATGGTCCTGCCTTTGCTGATTCCACGATCTCTTCTTACAATAACACCAGGATTCCTAACTGGGATATGCAATATAAGTCGTTCAAAGTTGAAATAATGTGATCAGTGCTCTTCAACAAGAATATATTCCCAGCTGGCCAATTCTACACTATCTGATGGCGATGCAGATATTCATGAGGTTGACAGGCATGCTATGTAATAATCTAGACAACATATAACCATCCCCAAGACTAACAATATTCTGTGATTGCGTGAAAGTAGCACCAGTACAGACATAGTACAGGTCCCTACTTTCAACCAAGTAATTATGAGTGAAGTAAACTAGAAACAAACACTGCAAGGCCGCTGATCGATTCGGGGGACCTGGGCTCTACCCCATTGCATCAGGATATAACGTTAACCTTTCTTTGAGGGGGCTTATATGCACCCCTGTGTCAGAGATTTTAATAGAGATATTATTGAAAACATTAGGAAATGCATGACATATGAACAGATCATATGGGAATTTGATGTGCCCTTATTCATGATGTAACAGTATGTATTGTAAGCAGTTCTGGCCTTAAAATTGGCATTTGGAGATTGTTCTATATCTATATCTCTTATTTAGTACGATTTAGGCATAGTCTATTCTGTTTCATGTAATGTTCTATATCAGGTAAAACATGTATCTCACAATTCCTAGAAATCCTTCCTTTCTTCAAGTGAAATGGGGCTGCGTGAAATCCACTGTGAATCTTGCAGGTGTGATGGATGATGGTCTTCGTGAGAACATTAACCACCAGGATGATACTATCAAAACAAACTTTTCTTTTGAAGAGTGTGACAAACACGTTCATTTAGAGAAATTGGGTACAGTCTTTACAAAAAGGATCTTTGCTGTTATAATGCAGATCCTGTCTGGTAATTTAGACTAACTAAATACATGTGTTGTCACAGTCATACGTACTGAGAAGATATATTTTATTTTTCAACAGCTGTCACGTTTATTCAGCTACCAAAATCATCCATGGGTAAATAGACTAGCTCCATCAGAACGTATCGTCATTTTCTTTTATTGTTATCCTTATATTATTGAAAAAATAATAAATATAATTCACCAGTCTCAACCATTTGTATAACTATTAAAACATCAAGCAATGTAGAGGCACAACACAATTCCTTCAGGTTTTCCCAGTTTGTCAAAACCCGATATGGTCTGATTCTTCGAACACCTCAATCAGGGTTAAGCCATTCTTCTGAGATAATCCAAGGAGCAGGATAACCCTGTGACTCAGGCTTGTCCTCAAAACATCCCGGTCAACAGCCTAAACATTGTTGGATCTACACACTGTGTTTGGCAATGTTACCTATAATGCTTTCTACATAAAAACATATAGATGTAGACACTTCCAAATGCAAAGGTGATTTGCTTCCTCTCAAGTGTGTCCATCCAATAGGAAGAAAGAAAGTGAAATATAATCAGTAACACCTGGTAAAATAACCTGTAGGCTAAACGTACACTCAGCAAATCTTACATGTTAACCAATTAAACAAAAAAAGAAAAGACAAAACGATTTAATTGCATTTTCCTGGCTGCAAAATGAATAGTTATTTAATACTACGATCACTATGATCCTACTTTATTATCATTAATAATCCTATTGCATTACTTAATACATGGGGTTTATTGGTTCTAATGTGGTTTCCTTGGCTAAACCTCAGCAGACAAAATTAATATTCATGTGTCACCTTAAAAAATTAAACCAAAAATGTAAAAGCAATTAGCCATTACTGGCCTATAATCCCTTCTACCTTCTACTTCAATGTACATACTCATCACTAGCACTACCTCTGCTGCTCGTAGTAACCTCAACATTCAGAACATGTATTCTTTTCTCATTGATCTGTCTATGAAATTTCTAATCTGTACCTTCAGGCACAGCAAACGTGGCTACTGTTCAAGCTTACTCCCTGGCCTCCCTCTCTACTTCATCCTCCCTCTAGACAAAGCCATCGACTTTGCTACACAGGCTTTCTGCAACATACCCAGATCCTCCCCCATGTCTACTTACCGACAGCATTTCGGTGACTCTCCATGCACAACCACTCCCATTTCCTTACCCTAGTCTAAAAAGTTGTCAGTGGTCTTGCTCCATGGGACCTGTCTAATTGCACCTCTGTTTACTCCCAATCACCTTTCCTCCTATCCAACACGAAACTCAACCTCACTTTCCCATGCCCTCCCTGTGCCGCATCTCACTCTTCCTCTCTACTGCCTCTGCTCCACTGGAACCCGCTGGCCATCACAATCAAAGCCAGACTAACTGTACATCTGTTCACAGCTTGGCTTAACTTCACTTAATTGCTAAAGAGGGAGCTCTGCCTACCCGCACCCCCATCTTCCATACCTAACCCCTCCACTGCCTCCAGGGATGCTTAATAATGTAATAATGTGTATTTAAATAGTACTCCTCTTTGAAACACTTGTTCCCTTAATAATAATAATAATAATAATAATTTGGCACTTATATAGTGCTACGAACCCTCAGGTATCTGAGCGCTGCTTATTATTACCCACAGTGTACGGTGCTCATTTATCAACCTTGGAAGGATGAAAGGCTGAGTTTGGCCCCGCCGGGATTTGAACCTGTGTTAGCACGCTCTGCACGGATGTTAAAGCAAGCGCTCTACTCGCTGTGCCACTTGACCGGCTCAATATAGCGAGCGCTCTACTCGCTGTGCCACTTGACCGGCTCAATATTAGATTAATATTACCTTTCTAAGTCACCCCCTTTTTTATGTACTTTTTTCTGTTTGTTTTGTCACTTCTGCATATCCCACTTTTGTACACCCTCAAAAACTGGGTCGCCACTTATTCTCATCTTTGTGCTATAGTACAGACACTCTTTACGGGAATGCCTCCACCTATCTCAATGCCTTATTGTAAGTAATCTCTGATCAACATTGTCATCCATGTTCTTCAAATAAATACAAATGCAAGTATACAACCTTTTTACATTATACTAGCTTGCTTTAAAGTAAAGAAATGTTAAATATCCTACTAATAGTTCATCAGATTCGGGTATCCTTGCATCAAATGTATGCAGTCCGCTATTGACAACAAATCAAACCCATCATCAATGTGTTGCATCACATATATTTTAGCCTATAATAGGCACGTTCTATTTGCAAATGTCCAGATTTCTACAGGTGGATTTCTGCAACAGAGAGAGAGTGTACTTGCTTGCCCACCTGCATTATGTAGTATGTTAGCATTCTGTCCATCCCTCGTTTTCAATCTATAAGTGCAAGGGGTAATATGTTACAAGCTAACATCAATATTATACATACTGTGTTTCACGTTAGGGAGCATAGATAAATGTAGCAATCATCCACATCAATCAAAATAATGCAGATATTTTTGACTTGCATTGTCCACCCATACTCATTTGCCTACAAGACCCTCCAAAATGCTGTGCCAGCTATTCCAACTGTTCAATTTGAGTGTGAGAATGCCATTGACATTGTGTTGAACTCTATTTTAAAATGGTTGACTTTGGTCACCTGTCAAATCTCTTCGCTACAATCTGCCACCTTGGAATGATGAAATACCTGTTCAAAATGGTCAGACAATGATGTAAACCTGACCTTCAGGAAACAACAAAAGCCTGGGTATTCGGCTAAAACCTAGCAGCATGTGAAGGACACTGACATCTACTCAAGTGGAACTTGCACATGACCAGAAGTCAAACCCCAAGAAAGCACATTCCTAGCCACAGCAATATCATCACTATGAATGACTTCCCCAAAATGCTATGGCCATACTAGTAACCCACAAACACTACACCAAATAAGACTATGGGGAAATCAAAACATTTTGGTCAGATGCCACGAAAGAGAAAGGTACTCAAATGAATAATATCACAACATTCCACCAACCACCCCACCATGCAGATCCCCAAATCTCACATTTCACTTCAATCCCAAACGATGCCCAACACCAACACCTCAACCCATCTACATGTACCACACATATGGTTATCTCCCTTCCATCTTACCAAGCCACCGCCTTCTAAAATCCCATCGGACCTTACACTGTATGCACACATCCCTCTAAGACGGACACTGCAGGACTTTCCTCTACCACATCGACATGGCTTTGACTAAGCTCCTTTTTGGCCTGATAACTCCAGGCTCAGATCTCTGATTTCCTCACAACCCTAAACCCCCACCCCCATTTCACTGCTGTGGTGTTGCTTATGTGCAACCGCTTCATGTATTCATTAGATGTGGAAGAAACCCCATTTGTGCCAGAATGTCCCAGATAATTAATCAGTCAACACTATTAAATGCAGAGCATAGGTCAGTAAAAGCAAAAAATATGGGTTCTTTATGTGGGTGAACAGACTGATAAAAGATCAAATATAGATTCCTTTTCTGAATCCTGTTTGAATGTTTTATAGGATATGATGTTTGTCAACCCGGGTTTCCAAAGCATTCGCCAGCACCATTCCATATATTTTTACCTCTCTGTAAGTAAGATTGATCTATAATTCTGCAGATCCAGACTGTCATTTTTTTTTTAATGTATGGAAATTATTAGTCAAAAAAATAGTTCATACGCGCCCCTCTTTGAGAACGAATACGGCTAAATGATATGTTCTTTGGGAAGGTACCCACTCAAGAGTCGGCAGCCACACTTTAGCTCACTGTACCTTTCAAAGAAGGGAAATAACCATTTGCATATCAGTCGTTGTCCCGCCCACATGGCCAGTCCGGCAGCAAAATGCTACGGCAATTCTCTTCTGAACAAGAGTACCAACAGCAATCCCATACATGTGTTTCAGCCTTGTTGTGCCTCATCAGTGAGGTGGAGCTGTGCCTCTCTGAAAACAGTTAGCAAGGGGTCAACGTCTGGATGACCCTAAGAAACCTAGGGTGACTAAACCTAAGTCCCTTTAACAATAAAGAAATTGTGCATAGGCGCCTGTTAGGCAGAATTATATGCAGTATCCTTTGGGAACACCACATACAAATAGGACTACAAGTGACAGTGCAAATTTACATTTGGTACAAGCATGTACTACACAGTAAAGTGGTAGCGATGGCTGAGCAGCCAGACTTACCTCAAGAGCAAGTGAGCAGTATCAATAGTTACACAAAGGACAGCAATTACTATGATTCAAACAAACGCTGACTCAAGGTTTCTTAGTTAAAGAATATACATTTATTTACACATCAGTTGTAAAACATTTCACCAAAGTAAAGCAATTGAAAAATCACACTCTTAATACACCACACCACTTCCAATAGATTCTGGACAAGTTAAACTCAAAACGAAGTGTGAGCAAAATGGCACTCGAGCAATTAAAAAGGGAGGGAAAAACAAAGTTAGACTAAAATTGAGCAGCACCAACAGTTAAGTAAGCAGGGCAATCTAGAAAGAGGAACTAAAGTGATGGAATCAAATAAAAAAGGCTTAGGGCCAAAGTCAATAGGGCAAAAATCTTTTGCTCAAGATCACACAGTTCAGGGTAGTTCGCGGTTAAGTCTTTGCCAAAAGTTCCGGACGAAGTTGGTCGGCAGAAAAGTTAGTTTAAGAGTAGAGAAGGACAAGCCGTCGGATTGGCGAAAGGTTTCACACACCTTCACCGTGGCTGGACGAAACGAACAACCGGATTTGCACAGCACCTTTCAATGAAGAAGAAGCTGTAGGTGTAGCTGAGGTGGATGTTCCTGGCAGTTCCTGCAATCTCACGGTTCCTGAAGCGACTGTCGGACTGACATGATGTAGGAAGGGGTTCACAAGATAGGCTGTCCCAATGGAAATGCAGGAATAATAGCATACTAAGCATGCACATAGCTCTGAAACTAGGTCGGTTAGGTCAGCATTAATGACATGCCTAAATTATAACGCAGACCCAGCTGTTAATGTGAATGCTTTCTCACACTTCACCAAGATCCATATGAATGAATGCAGAGCTATGGCTTCGGACAGGGAAGGGAGACATATTTTCTAAATCTTGGCTGTCTGCCAAATGTAGAGGTCAGAAATATAATCCCTCTAGGAGACTATGAATTTCTGGACAATGGATTTGTCAGCAATATAAGTTATCTCTGTCAGACAGGGGGACTGCAATAGCTATTAAGAACTCAGAAGTATTGTGTGAATCAGCAGCGAGTTCAGATTGAAAGGTTTTTTGGAATATTACAGCCAAAATTACCATTCATTTCGATACTGATTGTGTATTGACCCCTGAAGTTCACATTACAGAGAAGACCTGGGTGAAACATTATATGGAACTTTTTAGTACCAAAGCTATTGTTATGAACAAAATATGCAGTACCATCATGACTAGCGCAGGGAATGAGGGTTGTTGAGGGGATTGGTAATGGTCCTGCATAGATAGAAATAGATAGAAACCATTTAAATCATTGGGGATACATGGGGCCTCATTACAACCCTGGCGTTAACCAGTGGCTTGCTTGTGACGTACCAAATTGTAGCAGGGTAGTGAGGATCCATTCTAAATCTTTTGTGATCAGAATTAATTGTTAAAATGGTGTCTATTTTAGGATGCTGGCTGATAAGCTGTTTCACTGTCTATTTTAATGATTTCCGATTGCTTTGGATATTGATATTACATTTTATGAATGATATGAAATGTTTTTGTTGCAATGGTTTTATGGATTTCAAACAATCTGAAAAAAACTCTGACTCAAGTGTGTCTCCAATATCCTTGAGTGATTTGAGGGATTAGACGTTAAATGTCAGTGCTCATATTTTCCAGTTTATATTGCAATGTGAGGACATAAACATGGACAATCCCAAAATAGCTTGAATTCCAATGCATTAGCTAAATGGAAATACATGTGGGCATCATTACGAGTTTGGTGGTATCTGGGCCTTAAATACAGACAGACGCCACCAAACTGAATTACAGTTACCACTAACTGGTCTGGTGGTATTACCATTGGATTACAAGTGGTGGTGTAAGTCCCCATTTTTTTTTCTTCATGGGACTCAATGGGGCTTTTATTTGGCAGAATTACTGCAGCGGTAATTCTGCTGCGGTAATTCCACTCATATTGCTGACTTTTCGTTAGAGAGTTGGAGGATTTACCTCCAGCATGATGCTGGAGGTAAATACTCCACTCCTGGACCAGACACATAGTATTGCGAAGCTGTAACATTTGGAGTAATTCCATTACCGCCCATTTTTCTTTTCCTGCTCTGCCATACTTGTAATGAGGCCCACATTGTCTCCTGATGGGCATCATGACAATGAAGGGTAATTTCCATGGTTCAGGCTCTGATAGGGCCTGATGTGTGTGTGGGTCCATCTGCAGCTGATAGTTGTTGCCGTCCATTTATGATTGGTAGGAATCTTAGGTGCAGTTGAAAAGTGAATGCCTATCAAATTACCAGGTGAGCAACAATCAAGGTAAGCCGAACTAACAATGTTTGCTAACTTCAAAATCAATAGCCAGCAGTAAAAACAGGTGGGAGATCTGTAGAGGATTTAATCTCTAGCAAAAACAAAAGAGTTGAAAGCTGGAAGGTTTATAATCATTCTTAACCCCTGTCATTGATCTCTGCAACCCTCCAAATCACTGTTCCTCACCTGCCAAGCTATTCCCCTAAATACCTCGATGCTAAAGTTCTTCGGTCCTCTAACTCCAACTCTCTGCAATTCAGATGCTTCTCCCTCTGGGATGGTTTCCCTGCCCCCCTCAGACTTGAGCCAGACCTTCTCAAATCCTGGAAACTAATCAAGGCCATCCTTTTCTCCTCCTCCTTCCATCTTTCCTTCCCTGCTAATCTCCCTCTACCGCTGTGACTGGTGCTTGCTCCCTTATAATTCTTACTGGGACCTCGACCAGTCTCCACCAGAATCCCTTCCCAGCATTTGCCCTTGGGCTCTCCCCAACACTGCGACTGGTACCTGGTCCCCTATGAATCCTACAAGTGCCAGACCATCCTTGACCAGTCTCACCCAGCATCCCTGCCAGCACTTGCCCTCTGGCACCCTTCCCCAGACTAGCATTGAGCTAGTCCACCCTGCCCATCACACAGTTCTTTCCCTCCTCCTCCTTTCCCCTGGTGCTTGCCCTCGTGGCTCCCCTTAGCACTTGCTCTGACCTTTTAGTTCTCACAGCTGTACCTCTCCCCCTCTCCAGTCCTGTCCCCTCCCTCCACCTTCCCTGTCACTTTTTCGCTACACTTGCATGGTAAAATAGGCACAAGGACTGGTACAACAGTTACTGTTGTTTATTTCCCTATGCCCCCCACATCTTGTCTTGTGTCACCTGGAAACAAATGTGTTTAGGCAGCATGCAAATATCCAATAAATAATTAAATAAATACATTACAAAAGGTGAAAGACCATATGCAAAATAGGCTTTGTCCACCCCAAAAGGGGTAGTCCAGCTCAGTCTGCTTGGTCACATCCCTTCTGCACGAGACCACAAGCATCCGCAGATATGTTTCAGCCTCATTGAGCATCATCAATGAGGAGTTGCTTGGGTAGCTATACCCAACAGGCTCAGGACCCACATCTGGGCATACCCGTCCCACTCAGGGTGACAAAAGCAACACAAAAGAGATGATGGCTGGAATATTTATAATTAGTCTTAACCTCTGGCATTGCTCTGGGCAACCCTCCAGACCATAATTCTTCTCCGGGTACTATTCAAATTGCAGACCCACAAAACATACAGCACAATAGATACCAAGTGATAACTGGCTGAGAAAAAAGACTGCAACTGGAAATAGAACCATAGAAAAGATTTATCCACCCATGAACCAGACCAGGATTGGTGCATGCAAAAGCTACAATAGGGCAACTCACCAATTCTACAATGGAATAGACACATTTTACCTTGCCCAACTACTAAAGAACACCAAACATTACAAGAAACCCTCCAAAAGAGCACATCCTTAGTCAGGAAGTCTGGCAACATGACACATCCATAACTCAGATATCTTCATAAAACCACAAAGCATATGGACACACCGACCCAACACTTAACTTCTGGAACTCAGTGAAGATCCTGGGCCAGCAAAACATGTTCGGAGCCCTTAGTCACAATAAACTCACTAACATCAATAATAACAGAAACTCATATTGTAAGACTAAAGCCAGATAACAAGACTCATTGGAATGTGATTAAGTGGTGTAGAACTATATTGACTGCAATGCCAGTCAGCGTTTAACAACAGCACATAGATCCATGAGATCAAAAGCAAAGGAGGCATGAAATATTGTTTCTCGTAGTAACTTGGCTATCGAATGATTGCAAAGTAGTAGCACATGAAACACTGCCAATCGATTTTAAATTCTTACCAGCAAATTGTGAAGTAAGAGATGAGGAAGAATACCCACTGCAAACAAGGAGCATCTCAACATTCTAACAGCAGCGCATTTGCCATTTCAATCTGTCAAATCCTTCTCGTCCACTTAGACCACAACCACCAGACTAACCTATATGTCATGCTTATGTACTGGTCTTGCACTTATACTCCGAGCTTCAGAGAAACAACCTCAGCGTCTGTGGCTAAACTCAAGGTGAAATATGTCTACCTCATTTTAGTCTGATAATGTAATATTTAGTTTGAAGAAGAAAATTATACCTCATCCAAATCATTGAGCGTCCACATTTTCAGCCTACATCTTAAACAGATGGTCACAGGGGTAACACAGTTATCCGTAGACACTTTGGGTGAAATGTTCTGCCAGGAAGTCCTAATAATTTAAACCTATTTCATCCAAGTCATATGAAGCTACTATCTCATAGTACCTCTTGTGATCAATGCACTAAAACACACACACTACCAGCTCACAAATGATAAGGCCTCATCTCCAATATAAGCCTAAAAAAACAAACAACCAAAAGGGAACTTTAGCTTAATGGAAAAACTATTTAACCCATTAGTGAAAAAAGAGGCATCAATGTTGTTCAATCGTCAACTTCAATACCTGTTCAAACCCCAGATAGTAACTAGAAAAGCATGGAGTACAAACAGGATACAAAACAGCATACCATCAACACATCAGTGCCCAAATGAAGTAATCCAAAGCGTATAAGTCTGTGTGATATTTAACAATGCATTCCAGCCTTGAAGATGGAACATGGATAAAAGAAGAAATAAAAATGCAGAACATGCTTAAAAAGCAGTTACTTTATATTTGATGTTTTCAAGAGTTGTGAATGCTTATATCTATCAACCATTGAAGCCAAAGAAAACATAAAAATGTAAATGGTCTGCAGAAGGAACATTTCCAAAATTTGTTAATTATATAGTAATTCAACCATATTTGTACAAAACTTTTCTGTTCATCCTAAATACATTTAATATGCAGACCATAGAACAACCAGCCCATTTAGCAAAAGTCCAATTCTGTTAATGGTCAAAATGTCAAGTTTTTGCAAATTCCTGTTTTGTACCTTCATAACTTATTTTATAAAAATTGCCCACTCAGAAATTCCATTTTACGAAGAGGAAAGATTAATTGGAACATTTGACCTCTTTCCATGTAAATTTGAGAACTTGAGAATAATCCTCCCATCTCATATTTTTCTAACTCGACTATGAAATTAGAAGCTCAGAGCGCAGTTATTTGAAGTGCCATACAATCTGAGCAGTCAATTTAAGTAGAGAAAAAAGTAGCATATCATTTCAAAGAGAAGATCCTTTCAAGATAAAGTTAACCTGTGGTATTCTAAATTCAAAAGTGATTCAGACAGAATAATGTCCATATCAGCAATCTGAAAAAGTGTCATCTCTGATTAACCTTTAGGTAGCCTCAGGAAAAATAATCAAAGAGAAAACATGAAGGAAGAATACTGGAATTATTTTAAAAGAGTAATTACGAATAATTAGATCAAAGAATCTAAGTTTGAAATGTATTTTTTAATGATTATTATGAGTAGGGCAGAAAGTAGGATGTTCAGTAAAACCTGTTAATGCTCAATATTAAATAAAATGGTACAACGTGGGCCCTAGAATGGAGCCGACCTTGCTGAACTCTAGTATTGACAATCCATTGATTGGGGGTGGTATTTGTTGCAAGATCACAGGTTAGTGTTGAGGTGTAGCCCATACCTCATTTGTTTGGTAGAGAAAAGGAGGGTAACCTGGATATGTTGCATCTGTTAGTTTCAAGAAATTGAATTTCCACACAGTTTTTTACGTTCTTGTGCTGGATTGTGAAGGGGTTTGTTTATTTAATTTAAATTTTAAATGCCTTTTATAGGTAAAGCCGGGGCTCTTATGTCACCATGTGGTTAGCCTACACGTGTTTTGACACGTATGCCCTTATCAAGGCTATGAATTGCAGTCCGGTGCCCCCTGTGGGGTTCTGGTAAGATAGATTGGGGTTGTCCTGTGTTTACAGTGGCTCCTGTTGGCCCCTGGAGTTTCTGGTCCTCTGTGATTCATGTCCTGTTGTGTCAACGGGACACGAATTGCAGAGAACCAGAAACTCCAGGTCGAAACACGTGTCGATATTAAACAAGCCTCCCTATACCCCTGCCCCCATAATATTTGATTTAGATTCTTCTTCATTGGTGACCTAATCCTGGTTGATACCCACCACCACCACCACCACAAAGTTCATGACTTGACAGAAGGAAGACAGACCAAGGAAATTAAGAGAAGACCAAGAGAAAGAACTTGAACTTGGAGAAACTGTTGATATTGATCATGATTGTGTAACCAATCAAATGTAAAGACAAAACATGTCCTTTGTTATGTCTTCTAAATTGGCACATTATTTCAGAAAATAAAGATGATTGCTAAACCTAGTTCATTTGAGACTGTTAAAAAATTGAGATTGTATCTGATTCCCTCAGCTCTAAATTGTGATCTTCACAAACCTAGCCACAGAGGGGGGCCTTGGTTGAATAGTGTTATTTGGTTAAGGGCCTGATTGATGGAACGTTTTCCTATGGGATTGCGCCAGTTTAAAACAGTTCCATGAATCAGGCTCTAAATGTAATAATTCATGCTGAACTAGCCATTTGCCAAATTCAGGAATACAAACATGAAAGTCATCAGTGTCTCTTCTCAATGGAAATATGCTGTTTAAAGTGTCTTCAGCTGATGGTAATCAATGACTTTTATTACATTTATGTTCACAATATTTGGTTCTGCAAACATGCAATCCATAAAAAGAGGGTCTTTTCCAAACCCTGATCATAAGAGCAATGTGGAAATAAAGGTGTGAACTAGTTACAATTTGCTGTTATGGTCCAAGGAACTTTTGAGCTGTTTGGATGTGGTGCGTAAGCACAGAACTTAATATACATTTCTGTTATGCTTTCCGGCTCCCCCTTCAAATAGCACCTTGGATTTCCACCAGCGTATTTTATCATGCTGGTGAAACATCAATAAATTCCTATGGATTCCACCTAACTTTACAGCCAGGTAAAAGTAGGTAGAATCAACAGGAATCTCTGATAAATAAAGACTGCAAAGTATAGTTTGCCAGTTGCATTTACTATTTTTCTAAAATGGATGGGAAATGTGAAGAATAAAGGCAATTTTAATAAAAACGAGTCCCAACGTTCACACTAAACATCGATCATTTCCAAAACTACTTGGGAGACATATTTTACTGATAATACACTGATAGATATTAGCTCAGAAACCACCTCTGAGTGTAAAACATCATGGTCCTTAAATATAATAGAGGATTATATACTGAGCATATTCACGCACAGCAGGTTCGAATGGATTTACAAATGAGATTTTCCACGCTGAACCAACTATTTGGGCAGCTATGCTTAGTAAACTCTTTAGACAGATAATTAAGACCCACACATTCCCACTTTCTTGGAAACAAGCTATAGTCATCCCTATTTACAAGAAGGGTCTCACATCAGATCCTGCAAACTACAGGCCCATTGCATTAATGGAGGGTGACAGTAAGATCTTCGCCAGGTTAGTTTTGCAGGATCTTGAAGCATGGGTTCATAGTAAAGGCAAACTTTCCAAATTTCAAATTGGTTTTCGCAAGGGCTTTTCCACACTACTCAATGGCACCATATTTATCATCTTATAGGCTCAGTCCCAAATGAAAAATGCACGACTCACATATATTGCACTAATTGATCTATGCAAGGCTGTCAACAGGTACACATTTTAACAAATAATCATTGCCCTACATGAGAACACCACAATTAAGATTCAATTAAATCAAATGGCTGATTTATCTTCTTCCATCCAAATTGCAAAAGGTACAAGGCAAGGTTGCCTCTTGTCTACTCTTCTTTTCAACTTATATCTATGTGATCTGGCCTCCTTTCTACAAAACCTCGCCTTTGTCTCTCCAGTCATAGTCAAATCCAAACTTCATGTCTTGGCATATGCTGATGATATAGCCCTGATTGCTAATATCCCTGTAGGGATGCAACATGTTCTCAATGCCCTTGAGGTGTACATAACTGAAAACGTGATTGTTGTCAACCCGAACAAATCTACTATATTTTTGTTTGATAAAACTCATAGAAAGACGCCCAAGTCACATTGGTCATTGAATCACCAGGCAATCTCTATAGAGAAAAAAGTAAAGTATTTGGGGTTCAATATTTGAACCAATCATTCAGCGGTGGACCTCAAAGTGGAACTTGAGTGTAAGGTCTTACAATTAACCTGTCAAATGAAAAAATGGCCCATTTTCCATTTGCAGATTGTCTCTCAGGCCGCCTATAATATTTTATAAGTGCAAGATTCAGCCTTCAATTCTAATATGGCATGGAGTTCAATACTTGTGCCAGTAAAATCATCTGGGACTGCCTCGATGGCCATATATGGAAGAATTTTCTATCCCTACCGCTGTCCCTGCCAATTGCAAAATTAAGGTATGAGTTGGGCCTTTACTCGTTACAGTCATATTATCATTGGAAGATCCTTGCCCTTTATAGACTTATCCTAATCCCAAAAGATTGCACTCTGTATGTAGATATTCATGAGGATCTCTCGACACACCAGAATTTCTATTTGACAACTTTACATAATGATGCTGAAATGATTATCCAAAACTGCAACTGTACTAACATCACTCTCAAAGAAAACCGAGACAATGTGAAGCGTGTGTTGATGTGAGCTGATTGGATCCACACTAGAGCCTTGATCAGCAGCCTGAAGCACACTAAGAGTTATACAGCTTGCAAAAAACCCAGTCAATATGTTCTCCCATATCTAAAATGCTTTCCTAATCCAGCATGGTGGGCTGAACTGATGCGCTTTTATCTTAACCTGATTAAGACCAATGAAATGCAATGTTTGTGGCAAAAATTAAACCCTTCTGCTGCCAAATGTACTCTTTGCTGTGATGAGTTTATACATAATTCTCAACATTTGTTGATATCCTGTTCTGCCACCTACCCCCTAAGAGTAAAATACTTTGCATATTTTGTCCATGATCCCACCTGGCTTTTTACTCAAGCTTTTTGGCACAGGATCTCGTCTGGGAAAGAGATTCTGTTATCGATTGCTTTACTAAAACCCTTAAATGAGTTTAATGTTATTAAAATATCCTTGTGATTGTAAATATTGCTAAAATGATGATTTGAATTTGACTATGGACCACATTACAACTGAGGCGTTAAGGGGTTAACCAGGCGGGTAAAGGTGCTGGCGCCGTTAACCCCGTACCACCTCATTACGAGGTTGCCTCGCGGGACCTACTCTGGATGTCTGGTCAGACCAGACGTCCTTTGCGGGTCCCGCGAGGGGACCAGCATAATAACAACGGGCCCGTCATTAACAGGCCCGTTGTTAGCATGCTCCCCATTCCCATTGAGCTCTATGGGGGCTCAAATGGGAATGGGGATTGTCTGGGTCCGGGTTCCCTGAATGGGGAAATACCGGGCCCTCCAAAGTCGGAATAGCCCAGTATTTCCCCATTCATGGACCCCGACCCGAGTTTGGAGGCAGCCATGCCCTTATTAAGGGCATGGCTGCCTCCAAACTCGTAATGAGGCCCTATGTGTTTGTATTGTGTTGGATTTGGTTCTAAATTATATACTTTAATTGCAATTGTAAATGTTTTATTTTGTGGTTGCAAATTGATTGGTTTGATTCTAATACGAGGTCTGGCGGTCAGGCTCAGTTGGTGTTTTGTTATTTTTGTCTCCTTCTTTCTAATTGTTCTCTTTAATTCTTCTCTTAATTCTTTAGTATTGTCAATTTTTACTAAGCGATAAAATGTGTAAGAAGTCATTTTTGTGACTAAATGCACAATAAAAAATAAAGAAAGGCAATTTCACCTTCTTTTACACATTGCATTCTACTCCATTTTGGAAATAGCAAACGTTAGTGGAGGGACTCGTTTTCAAGTAAGTGCAAATTATCATAGTTGATCCCCTCTGTGCAATCTAGTGGTCATTTAAAATAACCAAGATGGCTTTCCACTCATTACTCTGTGCATTTTTCAACTAAATGATGGACGAGGTCTTCATTGCATGCAACAAAATAAAACAAAAAACGTTTAAGTGGTGCGCAAAGGGTATATAAAAATGCTAATCTTGTGAATGTGGGTTCTTGAGGCAATAGACCTGCCACTTAAATCAAGAACTGTTTTAACAGGGAACACAGCAGATGTTGTTAATCAGCGCAGATGTATTATGTTAAACCCTCAAAGAAATCCTGGTACCCACTTAAAGTTAGAGTTAAAAACCTAAAGGTCTTGGAGATTGGTTATATGTATACAGGTAAGGTGTTAAAAAGGGGTTAGTGTTAAAAAGAGATCAGTGCTCTGTATTGGCCAGTTGAAAAAGATATTCATGGACACATAATTGACAAAAATATAGGTCCTGACATCGCTAATGAATAATCATTCCCAAGTCACAATATGTACAGGCTGTCAGTCTCTGGGCAAAGAGATTATTGTACATTATCTCACATAAGATTACAAGAGCCCATATGGCTGGTGCATTTCTTCCTGCCATATTGTGAGAGGTGAAAATATGCAAATGCTTATTCTTCAAAAAGCATTGCATTAAAACCTTGACATTTGAGGAAGCCTTGCATTTGCACCGGATGATGTGATGCCTTGAGCTAGAGAAGCAGATTCGTTTGTATTTCAAAAGAATGATTTAGTCTTAATACTCTCAACATCAAAGACAAAATACCTTAACTTGTGTTTGTAAAAATTAATTTCCACTTCGAAAAGAAACATACATTTTAAACGATTTAAGTTGATGTTTTCAAGAGTTATGAATGTTCATCTTCTCAACTATTCTATCCAGTGAAAAAATAAGGTATGCCTACGATGTGCAGATGGTGGGTTATTAGATCTATGTTAGTTCTCTAGCACTTCATCCATATTTTAACATGTACACATTTTGATAATTCCAATTCTTTTTCTTCTAGCTGTATTTAGTTTGGCAGAAAACAGTCAATTTCGAAAGGTACACATGTCTGTTTTTTCTGAGTTTCATGATTTTACAAATACGTTTTTAAGAACTTCATATTTATTTCATACAATGTTCTTTGTAATTGCCATTGTACTGAGAGGAGGAATCTTCGGTAGATATGACGTAGAACTATGGGAATAATTACTGCAAGCAAAATCCAGCAATATTGAACTACTTCAAGGCTATCTCCAAAGTGAACTTCTCTAAACTTGCCAAATAGAGCAACACAACTGGCCCACCAACAGAATAATGACCCCCAGATATATACAAAGATACCTTCAGTAAGCAAACTTCATTTGATGTCTTCTGTGAACTCATGACTTCACCTCTGGGGAACTGCAACAGTTCCCTGAATTGTCAAGACTGCATACATTAAAATACTTCCCAAAAGCACTGGAAACACAGATGACTCCAAAACCTAATGACTAATCATTGAAAGTTACATGTGCAGTACAATCTTGGAATGTTTTGACGCCATTAACATAATAGGTTAGGTACAAGTAGGCTTTAAACAAATGAGATGAATGGAATGTGTACTTTTTTCCATCAGGGATTATTTGAAGGTCGATACATATGTCCGTTTCCCCTTCAGCCCTCATGCACCAAGACATCTGAGCATCCATTGTTACTGTTAACTACATAGCACCAATTAAGAGGTTTGAAGAAACTGGACTGAGCAACACTGCACTACAAAGGTTGATATCCTCTCTCACAGTGAGAACAGGAATTACCTGATTTCCCAATTTAGTACAAACTGAGCAGCAAAATACGTTGCTTACCATATGGTTCTTCTCTTTAACCTATACATGATATATATGGCCCCCTCATTACACACATCAGAATTCACAGACTCACCTGCTACAAGTACACAGATAACACAAAACTCAGTTTCAAAATGACCACAAACAAAGGCACTGGTACCTTACACATACACTGCTCCATCCAAATGAATTCCAGGGTGTCTATTAACAATCTTAAACCCTACCTGGACAGTGGAATTCATGATCCTTCATTACCACTGGACACTGCAAGCAGCAGCACCCGGCTCTACAGAAAGGGCTCTTGCATGGACACTTGAACAGTAATCAAGAACCTTGAGATTCTTATAAACAATGGGTGTGACTTTGGAAACACACATCAACTCAATGGTTAATAACTGTTTCTATCACCTGCACTTGAACAGGTAGAGCATGTTCTTCCTCAGCTTCCCACATTTGAAAACGTACCAACATATATATGCTACTGTCTAGAATTGACTACATAAGCAATATACGTCCTCTTTTCAGTTTAACTCATTAAGAAGCTTCAACACACCAGCAATGTAGCTGCAAGATTTCTTTGTTAACTCGATGTAGGGAACACATTTTGTTAGCTCCAGGATCACTTCATTGGCTACTGGTCAACTTCAAAGCACTCTGCGTCACCAAAGGAGTCTGCAGGGATATGGAGCTGAGTTCATACAAGGAAGATTAATTCATTAACAAGCACGGAGAGCACTGAGATCCAGCAATGACAAAATACTCGAAACAATGGAACTTCTAAAAAGAGGAATCACACTCCTATAACATTATTGTAAAACTGTGGAACTCTCTTCCATGAATCACTTGACTTTCAGTATACCAATAGGACCTTGCAATTAAACACGCCAATCTAGCCTTGGCATCATTCCAGCAATTTGCTGCCAATGCAGGCGAGACACACCCCAAACGGCTTGCGGGCCCCCTCTTCTAATTTCCCCACTAACACCTTTGATGTACTATGCTCTAATGCACTAGATGCATACTGCCTATCTGCCTGCACACATGACATATGATCCCTCCCCCATTACACATTTAAGAAGGAAATACTGCACCTGCACAACCAGTTTACATGCCACCCCCACCAGCCAATGCACCCATGCAACCCAGCATATGCATCTCGGGTCTTTAAACAAACACCAGTGTGTCTCAGACATTTAACAGCTAAAACTATACCTGCACGCAGAGCTCAGGTAATTTCCATTCTGCATTCATGATAGAAGAGCTATCTTTCAATGACTTTCTCCTTACTCTATTATGCCAGAGAACACATACATCACATACATGGCATACGTCTGCAGTATAATCCCAGTAAGTCATTATAATGTAACTTTCCTGTTTTTCCTGCAGGGATGCATTACAATCCTTAAATTTCTGCCTCACCGCCCACCCTCTTGACTATGGAACAATTGGGCCTCATTATGTGTTTGGTGGTACGTGGCCGGTAAATCCACCAAGATACCACCAAATGGTATTATCATTACTGCCACTGGTCAAGTGATATTATCGCCGAATTAGTGGCGGTGGCGGTGTAATTTCTCATTTTTCTTTAGTCCATAGGACTCAATGGGGCATTTTCAGGGTAATTACCATGGTGCTAATTCCACCACAGTAATTCCACTGAAATTTGGCAGAAAACTTTCAGATTTACCTCCAGCTCATAGCTGAAGGTGAATACTCCAATGTTACACGAAAGCTATAGTTAGGCAGTGCAGTAATGTGATGGTGTATTGTAATACTACTGCATTTGAACCACACTGTCAAACATGAACTGAGCCCATTGGGTAAAGCCCATCAGGGGAAAAGAAGAGTATATATGAGTTTCCAGCTGGTTGGTCCTTGCCATTATTTGTTCGCCAAAAGGGCAAGTGCTATGTCAGTGATAAAGAGCTTAGTCTGCACTGTTAGTGTGGCCGGTATGCTATCCCTCACTCCACTCCTCTATGCTGCAAGTAGTCTCAAAGTAACTGGTAGGCTGACTGGAAGCAAGCAGGGCTGAATGTTCCAGTTCAACAAGAGAGCAGACTGATGTAGGCATATGCTGGCTGTAAAGTGGAGAGGAAGCAAGTCTTCAGGCAGTTAGTGCCACCATCTCAACAATCTAGTCCTGCTAGCATTGCCTTCTGAAGTTAGGATTTTTAGCAATAGTAGTCCCTACAGTGTCAGTAGTTTGCTGTGGGGAATCTAAACAGTCAAACATGTTCCCTACATTCCATGCAATAATATACAAACATGCACTTGCAATTTGTTTAGCTATATCCAGGTCAATGTTCATGCTAATATCCTGTTTCCTCTTTTCCCATAACGGGGGTCCAGGCAAAGATGGAATCTGAGCATCAGGAGTTAAGGGAATTAAGGGTATCTGGGCTGAACCCCTGGGATGCTGCTGAGTCAATCATTATGACCTTTTTGTTTTTTCCTCAGGTCTGTTGCCCAACACTGTGTGTTACTGACAAATTAAGAACATATCAATGTACTTGTTTCATATGTTTTATTGACTGTACTTACTTTTGAAATGCATTAATACATATAATATATTATCACTGCTTTACACTAGTTATAAACAGAGGAGTGCTCATCTGGGTGAATGTTGTTTGTGGTACAGCAGTCATGTCATTAGGAACTGTTGGGGATTGGAGATCAGTGTGTAAATGGCAGTGGATGAAGCTGATCTTTGCTACACTTAGGTCAGGGTTGGGTGGTGAAGGTGACATGTGTGGGAGTGTGGATGCATTTCTATCATCAAGATTTATGTATGAACTTCTTGCACTGGTGGGTGTGTATTTATTGTAGATATAATTGTGCATAGGATTTCTGTAGCGTTATGTCACCTTGAAAAGGCATCATGGCATTCTCCTAGACACCAAGCGGCATGCAGAATGGCAAGACTCTGGTACAGACATGAATACATGTGTGAATAGAAATGTGTTGATGTTTATTTTCGGACTTCATGTAAGGCTATAATTTAGCAGTTGGACAAAATATTATCTTTCATCCGATTTTGCAAATTTGGATATTGGAATATCAAATATGACTATAGCATTAGATTTCAGATCAAAATATTTTCATCAAGAATCTAGGAGCTGACATAACCATTAAATTGAACCTCTTGGAGATGATGAATAGAACCTTTAGGCACCCCAAATAAACTCAATTACAGTTGTCTAAATGGCTAAACACAATAGATGCTTTTCGCCGCCGCCCAGGGAGTGAGTAAATGAAAAAGCCAAGATTGTGCATTTGTCTTTTAGGAGATTGGCACAGGCCTATTTGAGTAGGGAGTTGACTAGGAATCCAGAGGTAGTAAAAACGAAGGGCCTAATTCACAGAGCTCTTTCCAGTGGGATTGCACCATTATAAAACACTTCAGTGAATCAGGCGCTAATACTATAGATAGCTGGCGCTGTATGTAAGACATCTGTAGAGTAGATTTATTTAAGTCGGTTCTCAGACATCTAGTGGGTGTCCTAGTTCATACAATGTCCAAATGTGTGTAGCACATCCTCCAACATGTCAATCAGGTGGAGAATCATCTAAGTGCAGTTGGCATACATTAAAATGCAACACAGAGTGGGCCATTTGTTAAGAGGCAGAGTGCAACAATAAGGTGTGAAAGCAAAGGTAAGCTGTTATGCCTTCGATTTACACTCCGGAAAACTTCTGATGATTTTTAAAGGAAGAATAGGGGACACAATGGATTGAACTCCTCTGGAATGTATCTGCATTTAGCTGCTAAAAACAGACATTTTCCATTGGAAGCTACATGTACATACCAGTTTCATTTACATTTCCTACAAAGCATAGAGTAAAATTAAAGAGTAGATTTGACATTGCCTGATTTTAATCTTTCATTTTCCACTCTGTTTTATAAAAGTTGAAATCGCATGCAGGGGCCTCCCATTGTGTGAATAGAGAAGGCCAGTAAAGAGACACACATAAAGGTGAGGTCAAATGGGGCAAACAGAGTAGCCCTGCTGCACAGCACATGGCATTGAATAAGGAAAATATTTAAAAGGGATTTAATGCTACAATCTGAATTTCAATCTTAAAAAAAGATGCTGCCCATGACAAGGTCTAATGTAGAAAGGGTTGGTAAAATGAACATTATCTTGGCGTTATACTGCTGGGAGGGGTCGCAGAAAGGGAGAAATGGTAACGAAAGACATAACATACATGTTTCTGAGGATTCAATGAAAAATCTTGGGCAATCATCATCTAATAAATGTGTCTATATGAAAAGTAACTGCCAGTCGGCAAGCTTTTATATTAGTATTGTTCCTAGAATTCAGTATGATTGTTGAATGCTGGTGGGTAGAAAATGACTCCTGGATTTGACATCACATTATTTGCTCTGTATATCCCTGAATAATTATTTATATTGCATGAAGAATTATTAATAATTCTGGGTGGAAGAGAATTAATCAAATCATACTATACAATAAAAGGCCAGATGTAGGTTTGCCGAAGCCGTCCTGCCCGCTTTGCCTGTTATCATCGTTAGAGGGAGATGTTTCATACACATACAACAATAAGACTTCAAGTTCATCTTCCAGGCAAACAAAATCTGTATTTCAACAAGGAATCCCACTTTAACAGCATACTTCAAGTTTCATACACTAAGAAAATATATACATTAAAACAACATAGAAACACAAATTCATTTGATTAAGCACTATTTCTCTAACAACATAAATTACTTGTTTGTTAATGTACTTATCTATTGTATAATTATTCATTGTAATATGTCTTGGTATGTATTATATCATTAATATTCTTCAAGTACATTTTAAACGTTATCTGACTTCAATGTACTTTATTTTATCTCATGTCTACTTCGAATCAGACTGCACTTGAATTGCATTACTCTAACATCCCTCAGCATTATATATTTGAGTGCAAAACCCATAAATGGAATCCAAGATGTGGAGCAGATACAACAATTGGCTGTATGTCCTATGTTGAACTTTCAATGGATTCTGTGAGATTTGTTTTGAGGTTACTGCTCCTCCATGTAAAAGGAGCCAGATCTGTTTTTTCTATTAACATAAATTACGGTAAAATACGCCACATAATGGGCCTCATTTCAAGATTGCTGGTATCCTGACATTAGAACCACCAGGATACCAGCAAATGGAGATACCATTTCTGACACTCCAGTCTGGTGTCGTTGCTGGAATGACTGAGGGGATTTGCCGTCATTACAGGTGCCAGCAATGCCGGTGCTGGTGATGATAGCTTTTATTGCCGGTAGGGTGCCTTGCTTACCTCCAGCTTTTAGCTGGAGGTAACCCAGGTGCCCCACTGGTAAACCTGTTATTGGGCAGTCCGCTAAAGTGCTGGTATCCACAACTACCGCCATTTTTTATTAGACCGCCCAACTTGGAATGAGGCCCATTATATTTACACTCTGAAAATGTTTTCCTTTACGCACATTAGCCAGTGTACACAGGTTTTTTCCACCAGTTAATAATAATTGATGATGATAGGTGGTGAGAATGAAGCCCACATATCTTGTGGTTGCATGCTTCCTAGGTAAGTGTTCAAAATGATGGTCAATCAATGATCTGTCAATGAGGCATCCATGAGCACATATGAACCAATTTCCAAATAAAGAACTCTGCTGGAATTGTGGGTAGGTGTTGCATATGCTGTCATGATGACACCTGCTGAATGACAAGAAGACACTGACTGGTGAAACAATGCACAGTACCATTCACAGCTCTATTGTCCACATCTCAGGATATTTTAAAGCCTAAATGGTGTTGATATGTGTTGATGAAACACCATCACAGTGGAGAAAAGGAATGATATATGCAAATGTCGCTTTCAAGTACAGGACAATCTCACAATCACATTTTTAGATGGCACGCTATATAGACAACGTTTTATTTTTTATAGAATCATGAACCCTGATATAAATTCTTCAGCAATTGGAGTGATTACATTTGTATCCTTTTTCACATTTAATAGCCATCCTAACAAACTGTAATCCAATCTTAAAATTGAGACTCAACATATTTCAACACAAAGTCACCCGTGACTACCTACAGTCTACCATGTAGCCACTTACCGATGGAGTCTCCCACATACAAGAAGCACTCCTTTCCTTAATCGCCAAGAGTCAATTATTACTGAATGCAAATGTTGAGGCCTGCATCATGCAGCTACATTAGACGCCTTTGGGAGCTCTAGACAGTTAGGATTTCAAATGTATTAAGTCAATTATTACTGGGTGCTCATAATCTGTTAGAAGCCGTTTGTAACGTCAGTTGCATTTAACTGCTCTATGTCTTGGATGAATGACTTTCCTCATGAGGGGTTTTCAGCCCCCAAACTGTGCATAACATGCATTCCACAAAGTAGGCCCTCACGTAGCTTGCCCCACCGTGCCTGCATCCCCTCCTGCACTGGTCTCCTTGTCTGCAACCCTCATTAATGTTTTTTTTAATTTTTTATATGCCACTCCCAACTAAACCAACAAACCCTTTATTTTAAAGTTCTTGCTCTCCCGGCCTTCTGCCCCAACACACACCCTCTGTACTGCTTACTTTCTTACCCTGCTTAAGGTGTCCTTGTCTGTCTCGTGGACCTACTTGTGCTCCTGCATCCTGCTCTTCCATGTTGACAAGCTGCTGTGGACGGCATTTCCTGTGTGGATTCTTTTATGGGTTGCACAGGAGACAAAATGCACAGAGCCAAAACATATTTAACATTTATTGTCCATTAATTAATACATGGACAGTCATCAATTTGCCTAGTTTCATTAGTTGGAAGTAGAGAACTAGTAATCGTTGTTTCCAAGAACAGTCAAACAAAATGCACACTGGTCTTCTCAACTCAAACTCTAGACAGTCTTCATACCTAATTACAAACAAATGTCATACTAAAATTAATACTACTGAATTTTTTATATAAGTTAATTTTTAATATAAGTGTTTGGCTGAATGTGGGCCATTTACTGTGAACTGTGAAGCTGAAGCTACGTGCTGCCAGAGTCTCTGCACTCTGTTTACCCCTGTTTTTGAAGGATAGAGGAGGAGCCAATGGCACAAAACACCTGCCACAAGCGGAGCATGGCGGAGTGTTTGGCCGGAGTGGAACGCCAGTGGGGGAGTTGAGGTGAAGGTGAGGTGAACGTACAGTTCCTTTGCTGTGCTAGCAGTTGATGGGCAGATTTGCCACCTTATCTAGGTTCGCCCTTCCTCTCCACCCTGTGCCTGCACTTGCATTGTGTAAAACTGCCCATGCATCAGAGCCGACGGATCACCAGACTGGCTGAAATTAACCTGTATCCGCGTGTGTATCATACGTGTGTATCCCTCAAGAGGAGGGATCCAAATATGGAGAAGTCATCAAAGTGCGAGCAAATGGATGACCAGGAGATGGGAAGGGAGGTGAATGACCTTGGCAGTAGCCACTCATGCCCGGTCAACTCCATAAATGTGATCATTATTGCAAGTACTGTATTACCGCATATGGAGGTGGTGCAAGCATCAGAGCGAACTCCCGTTGATATTGCGCCAACACTAGCATCAATTATTGTGAGCCCTACAACTGTAATTGATATCAACGAGGGCCATCAAAAGGGCACATTAACGGTATCCAATGAAACTGGTCACGAGAGTCTGATGGCTCCCAGCCCTAGCCCTACCACTATCCTTGCCTTCCAACCCGAGTCCCAGGGAGAGCTGTTAAAGAGACTCAAAGCCCTTCTGGGGTCAGTGCCAGTTCCTGAGGATATGCTGGGGCCTAATTGTAATAAAACTGCCTTGTGTCATACCAGGGTAAACCCCCCGACATTATCAGTAGACAAGCTGATGGCATCATGGTTGGGGGTGCGACGAGCCCCCTGACCCTAATCCATCCGGGGGACACTTGAAAGATGGAATTGGAGTTTCAGCCTATGGTGGATGTGTGGAAGAAGTACGTCCACTGAAACAGTGGTTGACTGTTAGAGGCAAAGCTAAAGCATGTAGCATGCCCCCAAGAAAGCAGTTTGCTTCGCCGTACCGGCATCCCGATAGAAATATCTGGAAGCCAAGAGGGCTTTCTAGGTTTGACCCCATTCATGAAAACAAATTTTCTTACCTCTGCACAGCACCTTCTGACCATGGCATGGTAAGATTCAGGGGAAATCAAGGAGTGGAGATTTCAGACCAGCTTATGCTGGAAACCGCTTCTTCACTTGAAAAAGAAGGAGGACACCCAAATCCATCAATGAAGCTTCCTCCGTTGACAGAGAACCTGAGGACAATGGAAGAAGAAACTGGGGAAACCTCATATCCGTACAACCCGAACACCCAAGGCTGCAATCAGTGCATGCCAGCCAATGACCTAGATCGGCTGCCGCAAGGCTGGGAGAGACAGAGCTTCCTTGGAACAAAAAAATTGGCTCCCCCAAAAGCCACCACTACCTGGGAGTAAACCTCCACTCAAACAGAGCAGATGGAGAGCAACAGACCTAATGTCCAAAACGTGAGTCCTGCAATATCGGATAAAGATTTTACAACTATTACGACACTGACATCCATTTTGGTGCCTCTTATGAAATTGTACAAACAAGTAAGCGACCAGCTAAAGGACCAAACCACAATGATGGCCATGTTAACATAAAAAATTATCTTTGTGGAGGCCTTTGTTACTGTAATACAAAAAGACATGAACTTGAGTACGGCAAATGTCGCAGCCTTGCTCCATACAATTTTAGACCCCTTAATTAAAGGAAAAGATTTGCGTCGAATGTCAAGACTTTTCTATCCATCCGACACCAAGGAATAGAGTGAGAAACACAATGAATTAGCATGTAACCTTTTTTAGTGCACAGACCACAAAACGCCAGAGGCCTCGGAGGTAGAGGGGGAAGAGAATTGTTTTGTCAAACCAAAGGCCGTAAATACAACAGACCTCGAGGCGAAGATGGGCCTGCCTAAACAGGCCCCCAAGCTGAAATCAAATATGCCTATTGAAGATGGAACCACAGGACAACAACCCTGAGGAGAACTTAGAGAAGTTGGGCCAAAAGGTGGAGGAGTCGAGAGTGAAGCTAGACCAACCCCAACACCCCCAAAAACAACTGTGTGCAATCTCTACCTAAGGGAACTCAAGACCATGTTCAAAAACTGGCAAGGGAATGGATACATTCAAAAAAGATCAAAGGAACAAGGGATCAACGACTTCTGTAGATTATCGGAATACGCTCATGACACAAAAAACAAAAAAACTGAAATTACCTGCAAGGCAGAGAGGAATGGTTGTAAAGAAGTTTATCAATAACATCACGGTACCCCCTAAGAAATGTCCTAAGATCCAAGAAGAGAATCCAAAATGTACATCGCAAAGTCACCACACTGCAATATCATCACTGTCAGGGACTACAACCAGGCAGGACTCAGAAATGGATCAGAAAGAAGAAACTGGGAGTCCCTTGATAGATCTATTGGACCTATTGGCATATTCCATCATTGACCACACTATGGATGAAGAAAATGGTGAAGAAGAAGAAGAAGAAGAAGAGGAACTCATCGAAGACAAATTAAATGACATCATCAACATGAGTAACAAGCACGAATATGTCTAGAAATTGAAGATTGAACAAAGAAGATCAAGACCACAGGCACAAACAAAAATATTCCTGTGTCAACTGGCAGAAGGACAGGATTATAGCCTTGCCTAACAATCAAGCAGTGGCCGCTAAAATCAACTGAGGTATTAAAATGGTAGCTCCCAAAATAATGGAAAAGGAGAGTGAAATTCATACATAAAGATCTCAAAACACTGAGGAAACCAAGCAAATACCCGTACTTGATTCCCGGGAGAAACTTCTAATAGAATCTGATAAAAGCTATCGAATTTCACCACTAAAATTACCACAACTACCCGTGAGAAGAGAGGAGAAAATTAAACCAGATGAGCGTGAGGTGAGGGATAGAAAGTGAGGCACTGAGATGCCCAAAAACTTTGAGTACCAAGACAGCCTACTGTTAGAAAGGATGATTCCCGAAATGGATGGCCTGATTCTTAACAGAGCAAAGGTCATAAGACTATTTTACCATGTTCCCTCGTTAAGGCCTTTGACGTCAGACAACCTGGCCATAATAGAGTTCCTGGACGACTATTGATCAGACAGAATAATCATCTATCCTACTAAACCATTGATAACTCCTAAAACAGGTAGCCAGTTCACTCAGGCCACTTAGGTTCAACCTAACGCAGCAGTCAATCATAATGAGACCACCCAAACCATCACACGTCTTACAAAGAGATGATCATATACATCAACGATTAACAAGGGTAGATACACACCGTAGGTGGTCCTCCAGCAGACAAGTTGCTTGTAGATCTACGAGCAGAAGGAAAGATCAAGACAGGAGGAGTAGTCGAAAAGAAGATAGGGAGGGGCCACAACATAGACATTCCAGGCAAAGCCGCTACACTAAGAGGTGCGACCAAGACATAATAAGCTCTAGAAAGGAAGATCAAAGGTTGAAATCAAATGGAACGGAAGAAAATTGGAAATGGCTGATGAGCCTGGTCGCAGACAAAAATAAAATGCCATAGACCTTGCGACCAACCAACTCTAAGTCCCTCATGGTAGCAAGTTGGAATAACAGGGGCTTTACACATTTATTTACTAAAGGGGCAATAAGATAAAAGAACATGACATACTTTGCCTCCAAAAGACTTGGTTGCGAAGCCTGCCATTAATAGAATGGTACTCATACCATCTAAACCTGGCCGTCAAAGGGGCCAAAAGGCCAGCTCATGTCAGGCCCTCTAATACTAATAAAAAATCAAATATAATTTACTATAATGGAAGAAATATCCCAGACTCCGCTAATCCAAATATTGGTGGGGAAAATGGAGATGGAAAACTTCAACAAAACAAAAATTCTGATCATCTTCAACCTTTATTGGAATCCTGCAAGTATGGCTAGCCTCACTTTTCCAATGCAGGTAGCGAATTGGATTGACAGATGTAGATTGAAATGGACGGACGCTTAGTTTGTGGTGCATAGACAAACATAGAGAATTGATTAACTATGACTCTATCAGATCTACGGTTGCTGAAAGAAGAGGTTTTAAGTGGAAGGAAACCATCGACCTAAAAGATCGGATAATATTAAATGTAAATACCACCAGTGACATCCCCGCAAAGATAACAAGGAAAGGAAAGACGGGGAGCTAGGTGTTGGATTATATCTGTATTTCCAGAGTCATGATGGCTATAACAAACAGGATGACAGAGGAACATATGGAGGATAGCAACCATAACTTATTATCTGCTACCCTGATGCTAGTTCTGCAAAGCAACAACGGCATGTCTATGATGAGTTGGTGTTTAAACAAAAGATGATCAAGGGGCAAAAAATAGCTTCTTTAAATAATGACCAATTGCCAGCTGCAGCATTTTTAAGACAAAATAATTGACAACAACATCATAATTGGCTACGCCGGCATAAAAAAGTCCTTTGGGGGAAAGACGCAAAGAAGATGTTATACACTCTTAGATCTTCTAACACGGCCGAGATGTGGAGAATAATAAACCAGCTAGACACCCCTCAGGAGTCCTCAACCTTGAATCCAATACCGGCCACTACGTGGATCACTCACTTCAGGTCTTTCTGTGATCCGAACCTCGAGACAGTCTCGACATTTCTACCAATAAAAGCAAATTGGGATTTGATAGAAACTAACGCACTGGCAATTGCAGAGATTATCCATAAATCTTCCAGTTGTAGAGCTCCGGGGCCGGACGGTTTAAGGAATGTAACCTTAAAACAGGATAAAGCTCAATGGGCTAAGTTTCTATCAATTCTATTTTCCTACATTGTCAAGTCACAGAAGATACCTACTTCATGGAAAGAATCCATCATCATCCCTGTTTACAAAAGGGTTATCCAGTCAGACCCCATCAATTATCGCCCCATTGCCCTGTTAGATGTCCCTGGTAAAATGTTTGCTTCCCTATTACTAAAACCGTTACGAGAATCGGCCAGAACTTCGGGCCACAGGGACATTTGGCAACTGGGTTTTGTAAACGGAATAGGTACTAGTCTAAACCTCTTCTTTATAAATCTGCTAAAATCCTGCCCAGAGAGGAACAAAGAACAAAAATCTATATTGCGTTTATTGACTTACCGCAAACGTTTGACACTGTTACTCACCCGACATTATGGACTAAATCACACCACTGGGGATGTCCCAATTCCTTGCGGGCTCCAATTAAGGATCTGCATCATGATACTTCAGTAAAAGTAAGACTTAATGGATCAGGATTACTAACTAAAGCTGTTAATACAAACAAGGGACTGAAGCAGGGGTGCCCACTGGCACCAGAACTTTTTAATCTTTTCATTTCTGATGTCGACCTAGCATTTAATGACATTATATGCTTCCCACCAAGAATTGCAAACAAGAAAGTGGGGAGACTCTTATATGCGGACGATGTGGTGCTTATGGACCAAACCCCGGTGGGCTTGCAGAGGCAATTGGTTGCTCTTTAATCTTATATTGAAAAGAATGGGTTAACAATCAACCCCAAAAAATCGCTTATATTGCCTCTTGGTTTTCCTAAAGGCCATCTGGGATTAAAACAGCTTTATTGGACTCTAGTGGGTGTGAAGAGTCCAGTGGTAAATTCTCTGACCTACCTTGGGGTATGTTTGAATTACAGCTCGATTGATGCCCAAGATATGAAGCACTTGTTAAGAAAGCACAAAACCTGGAAGGACAAGGGAGGATTCTCCTGAAACGGTATTGCAGCTTTTCCTTGATTCTCCTGATCAAACTTTATCAATTAAAAGTGACTCCAATCCTAACATATGGGGCAGAAACCTCTCTCAACATTAAAACTGAGAATTGGACAAAATTAGAGTGTGTATTTTGGAAAAGGGTATTGAGAATTCCAAGAAGCACCCCTATACAAGCAGTGAGGATGGAACTAGGTCTCAACTACTTAGTCGCAGTAGCTGACTAGAAGTATTTGACATTCTACAGGAAGTGTATTGATGAGCCATTGAAGGGCGGTTTCACTTGCTTGAAAAAAAAACAATAATTGAACATAAGGAACCAGCCCTGATACAATGGGAAGCCAAGTGCCTAACCCTCTTACTGAGCCTGGGGGAATCATCACAATCTCTCATTGACAACCCGGATAAAATCAAAAAGAAACTACATACCCAGGTCTGGATCCGCACCCAAAATGAAAGACAGAAATACAGATCTCTGGGGAAGCCACTGGAAGAAAGTAATAAATTAAACTCACTTCTGAGATACCAGTCTTTCCCAAATTATTTTTTTAGGGATCAATTCTTTAAATTCCACCTAAACCTATTTAGTATCAGGGAGACTGCTAAGTGGGAGAAAGCTGGACATGTCCCACAGACATGTACTTTACGCCAAGGTGAAGATTCAATAGAAACTCTAAAACACTTGGTGAGGGAGTGTTCAGCCCTGGAACAGCAAAGAAAGAACTTAATGATTGACTTGATCACCAAGTATTGCCATAGATCAAAGAAGAATGATGTTATTGGGGGAAAACCTTTCTGTAACTTTGGCCCTGGTTACATTTTTAATTGTTATTCAAAAGTCTTTGGTGGTGGGCTATCTGAATGACTTGTTTAAGGACATGGTTTACTCTTATTTCTTTTTACCTTTGATTGGAAAATAATTGTGGTTAAAGGATGTCGATATGTATAATCATGTGAACCACAATAAAAATAAATACATTTTTTTTTTTAAAAAATCAAGAGTTTATAGACATTATTCGAAAGGACTTTGGAAAAACTACAAGTAACAAATAAATGAAAAACACATTGCACATTAGCAAGAGCAACTATAGGTGCTAATATTGAACATGGAAGCAACATACAATTCAGGCTTTCAAAAACAAGTAATTTAATTGCTATACAGGAATCAAAATATCCCAACGAAAGCCACAATGAGCAACTACCAATTCAGGGAGGCATTCCTAATCCTCAACAGAGTCGATCTGTTCAAAGTTTTTTCCGGAATAAAATTGTTTTTTGACACAAAGACAAAATATTTTATACACCCCCAACTACTTGTTAACAGTTCAATCTCACACCTTATAATGTAACTTTTTTTCTCCATCCATGAGGAAGCTGGAGGTGTCACGGTCTATGAAGATAGTAAGTCATGAGACACTGCAAATATACATTTGGAGAACTCTGAATATCCAAGATATCCGAATATTGAAGCAGCTGTAAATGATTTCTCAACAAACATAGCAGCAACTTCGAAAATATACCTAACAATGTCACTAGACCCGTCAGACCTCAGCATCAACCAAAAGGAGAAAATAAAATGAAGCACCCAGATACCTTCTGATTTGAGTTCTAGACTAGCAATAAATGTAAATACAAGTTTCTTTATTGGGGGGACGCTGTTGCGTGTGACTAAAGATGGCCGCCTGAGAGTGAAGCTCTGCAGCCCAGCATCTTCGCATGGCTAAATCCTGTGCTTTCAGGGTGCACAATAATAAATAATGGGGCCAGCCATCCTGCGGAACACCTACACAGCTGTCCTGGGAGGTTTGGTCCCAATTGGACCTTTTGGGCCACTTCCTGGGCCCCTGTTGTCCCCTGGAAGTGCGTTGGCATGGTTAACCCTGGTGGCGCTTCCTGCCTCTCTCCTGTAGTGCTCAATCACCAGGGGCTGGGGAACACCACGTACTTGCTGCCTCAGAGCTTCGGATCTCCGCTCTGCTGCCCCATGGGACGCCCACTCCACGGACATGTCGGCCCCACTATCTTCTCCTGAGGGCTAGCCCTGGATTGTCTTGCCGCTGTTCTGGCTCCAGTTGACCTGTTTCTGTGTTGGGCTCCACGGCTGCTGTGGTGGGAGCTGGTGGCCCATTGGTGGCTCTGCTCTTGTGCCGCTTGTACAATCAAATGATTGAGGCTAAATTTTAACAGGCCCCGAGATTCGTCCCCCCTAAAGGACTTGCGCATGCTCCTGAACTAAAGAACCTCGTTGCCTTTATGCTGTGCCCCACTGGCGGTAGAGAGAACACTATTAGGTAAGAGTACCTACACCTATTACTCAAATTACACTCAACCACTAGAAATATTTCATATTAAAAAAATATTTTAAGTAAGACAATATGTTTAAAATCTATTAAACAATCAATGATACAAAAATCAATGATAAAAAAATACACTATGCGGATTGATGGCTACCTAAAATTCATACCTCTCAACTCTAAACTCACAAAGTGCAATAGTGCTTCCTTTCAAACAACACACCTTGCATACATTTACTGATTCACACTCTATTCAGCATATATTGTTATTCAAACACCTGTCAAATACACAAGACAGAGAGCTTGCAAACTTTAAGTTGCTCCCTCCAGACCCTTTGTGTCCTAATTAGGCGAATCCTTGTTACAGAAGGTTCTAATTAATTTAATAATTAATTAATCAAGGTTGCCTACAAATATAGCAACAACAACACCCGCCATGTTTCGTTCTCTTTACAATGTTAGAACAATGATAGAACTTCTTCAGGGGAAATTCGACATGCAGGTGTTCTTTATCTTTTCAAACTTTGTGTGATAGTGTTCATCCATGACCCTAGGGGGGACAGCATAAAAAACAGCCATAAGTTGTGCTGTTATTAAATCAAATAAATCACCAACACCGGAGTTCCTAATCTCCTTTAGTATGCTTACCATGGTAGCTTTAATCAATAATGCTGTCCACGGGATCATAGGCACGCCTTGAGAGTAAAACAGCCCACCGTTGTAGTAGACACCATGTACAATAATGTCACCGTCTCTTAGCAGCTCTGGAAAAACAATCCACCTTCAGTACCAAATTTTGCCCATAAACATGTGCTCATGGTTAACTCCAAATTCTTAAAATCGGTGTTAGACACAACCTACATTTAGGCCGAATTAGTGATCGTACATAATTTGATGCCACACAGCACTAAGTGCAAAAAGACACATCCCGTACCCAACACAATGTGGGGACGTTTGGGGAAGAAACTAAGCCCCTCCCAGAAATACAACTGTATCCCTTCAAACTACTTTGTGATAAGCAACCCCCATTGGGTGCAAGTCTTCTAATCACACGTGGCACACACCAACATTGTATATGCATTCCCGTGCAGAGCCCAACAGGGAGAGTGTGTCCTCCCACCTAAGTGTAATAGCACATTAACTGATCACTTACTTTCACAGAAGACGATCCGTTCATCACCGTCACAAACTGGCTTCACTAGATATCGAAAACCGATTTTCACTAGGACCAGGCGCCACTAGCTTGGCTCTTCCCGTGCGTTCTATTGGCTGGATTTTCTGAAGGAAAACAGACTCCATTAGGGTCCACATTTGTCTGAGAGCAGAAGTGACAAATTCTGTCACGATCTCAAGACACTCGCCCTCCATAAGGTGTTAACCAAAACACACCCAAAGGAAGCAAAAACGATAGCCAATGCTACTAAGCTTGCACCCGTAGTGATTCGCCACCACTTACTTCCGGTATATTAAGCATCCTGCTTCACTTCCATAGTCCTCGTGTACGTTTGTCGTCACTCACCTGATGTTGAAAGTAACGCGCAGCACTCTTTCCTTAAATAAGGCGTTGGAGCAGCGCAGGTGTCGTAAATTAACCTAATTAGGCTCCACAGACCTAGTCACTAGAAACGAACAGACTATACGAGCTACAGTAACAAACAAAACGGCTTAAATACTGTCAGAATTATAAGGGCCCGAAAACACACGTACTACATGATGTTATCCCCATTCCGTTACTTGTGGCATACTCAAACAGACAAGAATGTTTTAGTATTAGTTAAAGTAAATGCCACCTCACCAATGCGGTGGGTGGCCCATCTGTTCTGTAACTGTAATTAATCATTACAAAAGTACTGCAAACACATAATTTTTACCTTCAAAAAGTATCTAGACAAATGGGCAAACACCATATTGACATTTTACACCACGCAGTATTAGTCCCCTGTGTCGTCATTTTACACCACGCAATTCCTCATTGAGTCCAGTGACCGCGGTGTTACATACAAATATAATCCATTGTTCTTTCGCCAGTAGCTTTTGATTATTGTTGCATCGTTGCCTGGTCGGATGTGGAGAAGTAGTGTCTATTTGAAATCATTCGGTCCATGGTCCATCATTAAAAAGTGATTGACCACTGGTGCTGTAGAGACCTTATTCTTAATACAGCTCCTATGCTCGTAAATACAAACTTTGATTTTCCGTTTAGTCATACCGATATAAAGTTTCCCACACTGGCACCATATAGCATACACCACATTACTGGTGTTACAATTGCTGCAAGTTACTTGAGATCAGGGTTTGTCCAAGCCTAGGTCAACCTGAGTCATCCTACTTGTCAAGTAACAGTTGACACATTGGCCACATGGAGCATGGCCTATTGCTTTTGGTAGACCCCATGTTTCTGTAATGCTCATCTGTTTTGCCGGTCCTTTTGTGATATTATTTTTGGTGAGTAGATCTTTTAGATTTTGGCCTCTCTTGAAAGCACATAACGGGAGACCAAGAGGACAATCACCTCCCATCAGGACCTGCGAATTTTTCTTAATGATCTTAATAACTTGATTCATTTCGGGGGTATTTGTGCTTACAAACACTAGGGGCCTCATTACGGGTTTGCTGCTAGCCATGCCGCTATTGGCGGCATGACTGCCACCAAAACCGGGTCCGGGTCTGGGTTCCCTGAATGGGAAATTACCGGGCCATTCCGAGTTCGGAGGGCCTGGTAATTTCCTCCCTCTGGGAACCCAGACCCGGACCTTCCCCATTCCCATTGAGCCCCTATAGGGCTCAATGGGAATGGGAGAGGGAGCTAACAACGGGCCGATTACGACCGGCCCATTGTTAGCTCCCTGGTCCCCTCGCGGGACCCGGTAATGATGCCTGGTTTTACCAGGCGTCCTTAATGAGTCCCGCGAGGGGACCTCGTAATCGTGCGGAATGGTGGGTGTTAACGGGTCCGCATCCAGAAGCGGAACCCGTTAACCCATTCCGCACGGGTCGTAATGAGGCCCTATAACTTCTTGATCTTTTACTCTGTCGTTGTATTCTAACAGACCTGCACGATTGTTATTTTTTGATCTTTGAAGTGCACAGCGCACTCTTTTGGTCGGGTATTTTCTTGAGACCAGTTTTGAGCTCAAAGAATGGGCTTCTGTCAGGAAAATGTCTTTCATGGAACTATTACGTTTAAGCCGTAAAAGCTGACCAACTGGGAGAGTCTCCCTTGTGTGTCAGGGGTGACAACTGCCAAACTCTAAAAGTGAGTTACGGTCAGTTGGTTTATGGTATGGTCTGACCTGTAAGATGTTGCGGCTGGTGTCAACCCAGATTGTGATATCCAGAACATTAATCTCTAAATTGTTCTGTGTGGAAGTAAACTTTAAATAGGGATTTTGGCAAATGATCCATAGCAGGAATTCTTTGAACAGTTCAACAGAACCATCCCACACTATCAAAATCTTGTCTATGTAACGGCACCACAAACCCAACTTCGAAAAGTACGGGTTAGTGGAGCTTTAGATGACCTTGCGTTTAAAACTTTGGACAAATAGATTTGCTGCCGAGGGGGCTACTGGAGAGCCCATTGCTGTACCGTGGGTTTGGTGAAAAAGTTGTCAGTTGAAGCTGAAATAATTCTTAGTAAGTGACATTTCTGCACACCACAGAATAAAACTATTTGGTGTGTTCCCCTCTGTTCTTTTAGTGAGGAGTACCTCTTCCAACACCTGTAAAGTTTCTTGTTGTGGGATACAGGTGTATAGTGACACTATATCTAAACTTACGAGCAGTTGTGTATTTGGGTCAAATTGCATCTCTTCCACTATATTAATCATTTCTGTGGTATGCTGGACGAAGGAATACATATTATGCACAAAGGGTTTCAGATACCTGTCAGCAAATTTTGATAATGGTTCAAGAAGGGCACCAGTTCCAGAAACAATAGGACGGCCCGGAGGTTTAACCAGAGTCTTGTCAATTTTTGGTAGTATGTAGAATTTTGGTATGGTGGGATTCTTAACCATAAGGTACTCACTTTCTTGTGGGAAAATCCAGCCTCTAGCACAAGCCTTCTCAACTTTGTGGTTGATCAAAATTGATAGTCTATTTGTGGCCCATTGGTGGCTCTGCTCTTGTGCCAGCTGGATGGACTGGCAATCTCCTGCAGTGACAGATACGCTGCCATCTCCACTGCTTCGGGGTGCATACTATGCTGCACTGCCTACATTCACCATGATCCTGTGCTGCGGTAAGCAACTGGGCAACAATGGGACACTCTGCACCCCCATTGCAGACCACACTGGGACATAGTGCCCCCCTTCATTAATGCCTATACTCTTGCAGCGTGTGTGTTCTGTGAGACTTGGCTATCTGCTCCTGTGACCTCTGGCTATGTCCCGCTACATAGCGAGCCCTAAACACTAAAGTCCCAGTACTGTACCCTAACTCCTGCTCCTGTGTGCCTCTCCAACACTCTGCAACACTGCTGCAGGGCTCGCTGGACACTGGAGTGGACAATGTTGGCAGTGTGCTACAACCTTCTCCTCTTCATTTCCCCACCACACTTCCTCAGGTACCCTGCAGGATTGAAATGAGTAAAGTAGCGAGGAAGAGACAGAGCTCAATAAACATGTTAGCCCAAGCTGCGCCCAAGACTGTGGATTAGGCGGACAGCGCAGCGGGTGGCGTGTTGGACCCGGGAGAACCCAATGAACTTCATTGCATGATGGAGTACATGAGGGAGGGTTTTACTATCATATACATTAAGTTAGACGACATGAGCGGTACAATTAATTCATAGAATCCCGGATGGAGAAAAACAATGCCCGCATTAATGAAGTGGAGACCAGAGTGGGAACGACCGAAGACAAAGTCACGGTCCTTAGAGCAGATGTCACCTCGCTCACAAAACAAGTGCTATCTATCAGCAGGAACAATGATGACCTGAAATCCCGATCGCAATGCAATAATCTGCAAATAGTAGGTATACCAGAGGTGTAGCAGAGGATAATATTGATGGATCAATGTAACATTTTGTGGAATGTACCCTAATGTCCTTACTGGATACCCTCAAACTATCACTGCAATTTCCAATAGAGCATGCCCATCGTGTGCTCGCCCCCAAACCCAAGCGTGGGCCTCCCCGTCATCTGATAATAGCCTGTGTGCTCAACTACCGGAACAGAGACATGCTGCTACGAGCCGCGAGGGCCAAGGGTGAATTACTACTAGGCTCAAGCAGAATCCATTTGTACCCAGATTCCTCGATTGCAGTGCAGCAGGAGCACAAATCCTTTATGGCCACAAAGAAGAGGCTCTGTGACCTTAATGTGTAATATGCCATGTGACAATTGAACATGGCGGCAAGGTGTACTTCTTCACTATACCCGAGGAGGTCATGAAGTTCCTAGATGACCACTTCCCTGGGTCAACCTAGACTGCATGGTTCCGTAGCCTAGAAGCCCTTGTCAATTGATCCTTGTTGTGCCACTGACAGTGGGTGGAATGTACCCATGACTTAATATTGCGACTTTTCCTATAAGACTGTTATTCCTTACCTTGGATATTGTAAACTTTGGAAATATGCACCAGTATTCTGTTTTGAAGATGTAATGTTATGGCTGTGTTGATGCCTGGGCTGGAGTAGGCAGACACACCAAGTGTATATTCTGAAAAACTGATTTCCCATGCTAGTTGCGGTTGGTGCAGTGTAGGTTTTTTTATTTGAGTGTGGACTCATAGTCCTAGAGGTGGTCAGCCAACACGTGTTTAGAACTTGTGGGTCTTTATCAAGGTTGATATTAAAATTACACACATATCCAGCATTCTAAGCCCATCCTTTATGGCACAGAAGAACATATCCCCCACGGATTGGCTCAGATAGAGGACACCTATCGGGTTCAAAAAATGTGGTTTGTGCACAATGTGCATATTTGCAAAACAACCTCAGACTGCAACCTTTAAAAACTGTCCAGATTTTAACATTACACAACACATAAACTGCAGAACAAAGTATGAAATTTATGCAATCATATGCGTGTGCTAAAAAATCTATATTGGCAGCACGATTAGGGAAGTATGCATAAGGATCAGAGAACACCTGAACAACATCCATTCCCAGGACCCTAAATTACTGTTGGCCAACCACTGGCAGCAGCATCACCAACTGGAAGACAAAAGACAGATTTGCTTTATTGGCCTTCGAACAGTAAAAAATCAACCAAGAGGAGGCAAGAGAGAACACAAAGTGCTCCAAGAAGAATCAAGACTTATCTGCCATTTTAGATGTGTTAAAAATGGTTTGAATTCGGATCATAATTTTAATGTGTTTCTGTGAAATACTAAATGTTATACATCTCCTTTTCAACCCAAAATACCAGCTCCTTATCACAATTGTGACAACAAGAACTGACCCCCTTCGCAACCACCCAAGAACTCTCCCACTTTGCTCTCTTTAACTGTGCATCACCAGACTGGGCCAGCTAACAAGTGGCCAAATACCCTGTCACCATGACCCAAGACCCACTCCATGAGAGATAGGAAAGTCAAACTGCTCAGTGCAGCATATAAAAAACAAAGTCCCTTCAGGACACACTTGGAACCTCCTACCAGATATCTCTGACAGTGCATCACCTGACTGGGCCAGCCAACAAGTGGCCAATACCCCATTTTCATGAGCCAAGACCCACTGCATGAGAAATAGGAGACCCAAAGTGCTTGATGCACCAAGTGCAAAATAAAGGCCATCCAGGACATACAAGCCCAGCTGGGACTGAACCGTTATGGATGATTAGTGTCACACTAGTAGGCCATTCCATGACACAACCCTGATAATGGACAAGGTTCCATCATAGGGCTATGAACTATTGCCCACGCTAAGAACTCCATTACTTCTACTAACGAGCTCACGCAGCAATTGCGTAGTACAACCCATCTCGGGATAGGAACCACCTGAGTATGCATGCGCATGCGTTAAACACTAACTAAGGGACGGGACACTCCACCACAGGACACAAATTACCCTATCATGAGAACCCATTGCATAAAAACAGATGGAGACACTAACTGGCCCACTGCTGCAGCTGCACACTACTGCCCTTTCATACTAGTCATGTCTCGAACACTCATGCGCACAGAATGGACCACACACAGATACACTGTGCATGCGGCCGCCACAACAGATTCCAGCCATTAATAGAGCTTACTCATTTGGCTGTGATCGGTATACATCGATGCAGCATTTGCTGAACTGGGACTTCTAAAATATAGGTAAGCGTTAAAAAACCAATGTAATTCTTTGCTTCTGTTAGCCTCCATGTGACGCAACACAGCACTTCTCTCTGACACTCGGCAGAATTCACCACACTATGGAGGGATGCTCATGTTCACCAGAACATAGATGGACACGCAAGGGATAGATCCCTTACATACATCCCACCCCACCGACACTTCCGCTCAACCCTGGATCACCTCACTAGCCATCGAGCTAGCAATCGTCTGTTGGGATGCCTGGGCTCACAAGTGGACTGTTAAACAACTTTAAAAAAACTCCCACAGAATCCATCTTTAACTCTGAGCACAAATATGCCTACTACTGGAATTGGGCGCACATGCCAATGGCCCTGATCCCCATACTCTGGCGCCACCCACAACACCCTCTGACACCAACCACAATGCACCATATAATGGTCTCCAAGCAAGAGACATTCAGATCCAAGCTACAGCAAGGATCTGCCACCGGTCGCACACACGTCCCCACACTGACGAGATCACTTCGGGCAACCACCACTCCAATCTCAAGAATATTGCACGTGCAGCAACACAAATAAAGATAAGGCACAAGATGTGTAGAAAACGTCCTGGGTGTGAATCACTGGGCACCAACACCAAAAATCAGCATTATATCCCGAAAACAAAATAGAAGGGGGGTGGGGGGCTAATTAAATAAATAAACACATGAATAGATTAACAAATAAAACAAAAAAATGCACTTTAGTTACAAACTCATACATAGGAAGAAAGAATTTAGAAAAGGAAACGTGAGCAGCAGGAACAGGTTTGTGATATATGAATGAGCACCAAGCCCATTATGCATAATGCATTTAGTTTTTGATGCAGGCAACCCGTTTCTCAGAGTTATATTTGTGAAGTATAAAGGTGCGTGGTAATTCTTGCATTCCCAAGATACTCTGTGCTGTTTGCTAAGTAGGCAGAAAGATTCATTGATGTGTTTTGTCAGCTTTCTGATAGAGCTATTTATATCAGTACAAAAATAATGCACCAGACTATCCATCTTGGAATGAAAAACATTTTATTTTAAATAATGGTTATTCTATGTTTTGACAAGGTGTCTTGCTCAGTAAGACAGTGCAACATCCCTTTTATGACTACGATGTATAGTGGTATGTGATCGTTAGAAGTACATAGCGTAGAAGGTTCAAACAAGCTGATATGAAATTATACTATAATTAATGTCTTTTTAATAGCTTATTGTGCAAAGGATACACTGCATTTTGTCTCTCATAAAGTTCTTCGTGTATGAAAAGGGTCATTCGCAGATTGAAACAAAATCACTTTCCTCTGTGATCACCAAGGCAATGTTTATTTTTGTGTACTTCCCACTGATTGTTTAGAATTTCTGCCGATTTACACTAATAATTGATAACCATAGAAAATTGCACCAAACACAGTTGTAGATCCTGAAACCTGGTCCTCTGGTTACTTTCAAGGTATGTCAAAACTACCGCACCTCCCACTGATCCTATCCGTGCATCCGATTCACCTCCCCACATAGGGACAATTCACCCTCTCCATGATGGCCACATTCCTACCAGACACACAAGGACAATGTATGTCTCAAAATGTTGTGCTGTTCCCCACCTCGCGGACTGGTCTCTATCCCTGCTATTTGTACCCATAAAGAAACACATAAACATGTTCAGAGAAAGAGAGATAGAGAGAGACATACATAGAGAACAAACACCTAATTTGTGCAGGATGAGCCAGTTATGGTGGGGGAAGTAATAATGTTTACTGTCACACATGTACACTAACACAATATAACTATGCAGTTGTAATTCTAAACATAAATTAAACATTCAACCATGGTCAACCTGAATCCAAAGCCAACATGTTTTTTGGTTAATCAGAGTATTTATTCTCTCCTCACAGACCTCTAAATACAATAGGACACAATAGGACCTCACACAAACCCACATCATTTGTACTGGACAATACACAAAATGATTGTTTACTATATCATTACATCATTACATACAAGGTGTTATGTCACTAGGGTTGACTTAACTAAATGACTTTCTTTAAAATAGATGAATTACATTATGTTTACATGACACCCATTGATACACTCAGGGTAGAGTATATCAACATTTCTAAAGCATGGTATTAATCATCAAAGAAGGTCAACTACGTATATGTCAGCACTATAACACATTATTAAATGACTAGCCTTTTTTCAGGACTGTATTTTTCCTGAGGTCAGAACTTCTATTTTCCCTCAAGTGGTTTTTCTAGTAATCAGGGAATTCACCCTGTCACTGATCATAGAGCAATCCAGTTATTTTGACAAGTTCCCGTTTCTGGCTCCCCATCTGCCTCTGATTCCAGTACAATGTTAATGGTTCCATCTTGAAAAAGAACAGGCGACTCTTCTAGCGGGAAAAAGCTGTGTTCTGTAGGAATAAGTATTGTGAATGTTGACCGTGCAATAATTGTAGTGGCACCTCTGAAGACCATCGAAAGTGTATGCCAGTGTACAAATGTTGATGGTGTTGCAGCCAGTGTGTGTGCCTTAGCACTGATATGAGACAATGATGAGAATCATACAAACCAAAGAATGGAGTGAGCATAGCATAGCATAGCATGACATTGTAGTGTGGCGCAGGGACAAACAATTAATTGTACTAACCTATGTATCATACTTACCTCACTAATTTTAATAAAACTAATGTTAGAGAATATTAGTAATTAGAATGGGTTTGCCTAGATCACAACCCAGCTGTTAGACTAGGGAAATAATGCAAATTAAAGGCTTGTGCTGAAAGGGAGGTTTAGAGAAAGGAGGCAGAAAAATGCAGTGGCAATTGTTCTGGAGGAGAGGAATTTGCTGACGGGCCCATTGGTCAGCACTCACCCTCTAGAACTTGTGAGACAAGATAGCTGCACCATGTGAGGACTGGGGGTGCAGGATTCACTTCCTCCGACACAACTCAATAACGAGGACTCAATAGGTTGGCAAAGGGAAGTCCGTTTAATGACAAGTACATCAAACAGGGAAACAAACGGGAATCAGCTGTAGTGCGTCTCGCTCCGACTTCCTCGAACTTCAGTCGGACAGCCTTTCTTATAGGCAGAAATCGTAGTTACTGACGTCTAACTTTACAAAAATCACAATGCAATATAATTGGTTAGAAAAGGTAACTTAAGTATAGGTGTTATATCTGTATATGATAGTAGGGCTTGCGGATTGGATAACTCTTATGGGGCGGGCGTCTACGCCCATCCCTCTACATCACGCGTGATAGACGTCACTACAATTACAACGTCCTATTGGTTACAATATCTATAGGACTTCAGATAACTTGGTCCATTGTGATTGGGCAGCTTACACCCCTAGACATACATTTCCACTTTTAATTAGCAGCATGCAGAATGGACACCCTGTGCCTGGTGTCCCAAGTTTCACCTTGCCTCTCTTCCATCAATCAGTGTTTTAGGGCGACGTGTCAATTAATTGGCTAAGGATGGCCTTGAAACTGTAGTCTCTTATCAGGAAAAGTTATGGCATCCTCGGGTCCTGGATGACATCAGGCGATGGTACTTCTTCGCGCCTGGCTGGTCACGTGTTAGTTCACCATGAATCTGCTTCAGTTTCCAGCTTTTAGTGCATTTAATTCTGTGTCGGCCTAGCCACATGCATGGGCCCCCCTTATCTTGACGTTCATGAGGCAGACTGGTATGCTCTGAAGTTGGAGTCTTGTGAGCTGACGCTCTCCTCCCCTTCTCTGATTGACCTCGATTTCCTAGGCATGAGCCACTCTTTGTTGAGTTTCGATTCCGCTCCTTTTCTTTCCTTTGGCTGGGTTTCAAAACTTGGCCTGTCAGACCTCTGGCCGACTGGGTACCTTTCTGCTTTTACAAAATGGAGTTGCACTTGTATAATGTGCCTTATTGAGGTAGATATATGGTTGGCGCTTGCCACTCTATCTTCTACTAAGCTTTGCAAGCAATATTGATTTCTTAGCATCTTGCGTTTCAAGCCTATTTACACACGTTTAACAGGACGGTTGCTTCCATCTTGTCTTGTAACACTGTTTCCTCATGTTGTATCATTGTCTCCTCTCTGTGCCTATTCCATTCAATTTCGTAGTTACGGATTTTGGGGTCTCTTTGTGGACTGTGTGTAGGTACTCCTCATTTCGTATCTGCGGCTGGTATGGCTGTCTGATAGGGTACCGTGTTGCCCAGGGTTGTCTGGTTATGGGTGCTTCAACCGGTATGGATCTTCTGATGTATACTTGGCAGAGTCCCAGTGCAGCTCTTTGTAGGTTCATTTCCTCTTCATACATCACATACCTTGGCGAGTACGCTCTCGGTACTTCGAAATGAGGGGAAGGGGTGCAGGCCATGTCTGGGACCTCCTCTACACAATAACAGCCTTTTGTTTGAACAGGAAACTGCAGATGAAGAATGTTGCATGTTCATCCAGGCCTGAAGAATCAACACAGTACAAAGGTGATTGTAAAGAAGCTGAAAGGCTTCTGGAAAATTACTGATGGGCTGGCCATACTAGGGCAGGTGTTTAATGGGTGACCTGACGGCCAGGGGTGGTGAAATAATATACTTTCTTTATGAAGGTATAACAAAGTGGGATGGAAGGAAAAAGATTTTTAAAGGAGAAGTAGAAGAAAACATGGGCAGCTGCCATCAGAAACAGGGAGAAGAGGGAATGCTGGTGTCAGACTATGTGTGTGCTGGGATCTGCAGTGTCACAGCTGAGCCCGGCTGCTGCCGAGAGAGTGAGCAGAAGGAGGGTGTTGGGTAGCTTTTGCTGAACTGCAGTAGCTGACGGTGGCAGAGAGCCTGTGTGCTTCATGAAAGGGGCCTCACTGTCAGGAATGCAGACAGAACACCCCTAAATTCTTGGTAAAGCATAAGTAACAACATTAGAAAAATATTTAAAAAGAAAGACTTCATGCTCTTTTCATGCAATTGTATATAAAAGTTTGTTTTCTGTGCACGGTTAGTCATTTACAGGCTTGCAAAAGGATCCAACATATTTCAAAGTTGCACAGATAACTTCATATTTACCTACCAAGTTTCTCTTGTGAGAGGTTTGGTGTTAAAAACGAATAACTTTAGAGTCTCGTCGCATTGCTGAGCTGTCCTGACAGAATGTAAAAATCTCTATTGTCTCTGCAGTACAAAAGAGACATCCACATTTGTGTTTTACTAATGTCTATTTTCTTGTATATCAGTGTTTCATGATGTACTAAGATTTTCCAACTGCATTTTGATAAGCCGTATTTGGACACTGTCCTATTTTTCACAAATTCAGGTAAAAGACAAAGAGTGCTATTGTAAATAAAAAGGAGTGTGGTCTGTCATTGTGTACTCTGTTTATTTTTGTGATGCAGAGTGTGAAGCATGGTGCATCTGATTCTGTCAGTGGCATAATTAGTGTGCCCGGCAATGCACTAGGTTTGGTAATTGTAGCCAAAGAGGACCCAAATACAAGGACATAACTGGAAGTAAATTTTCCTGGTTTTAGATAGTGCTTTTGCAAGTGGTGGAAGTGACCTAAAGATATATATTTTTTAAACTACAGTTCACAAGCATGCTTGCAACATGTTCCCAACATGGACAACAGCATCACTGAATTGCAAACCTGGGTGAACATATTCAAACAAATTCCAAATCATATGAACCCTGGAAGTTAGGGTACAATTGGGATTTATTTCCAAGCCTCATCCATGCTCCTATTGGGAGGTACTTTGGTAATTCATATGAAAAATGTATGCATTCGGAATGCAGGTTCAATCTCATGATTGATCTTAAAATCGGAGGTGAAGTCAGACGGTTGGAAGAGCAGGTGATGGAATATTATCAGTTTTATGCATTCCCCTCAACTAAAGCATACTTCTTCAATTGTGAATGAATTAATGAATGAATTAAAGGAATAGGCTTTAGCTGAAGGAGTGCATGTTTGGGCAATGTGGGACAATGATACAATGTGGAAACAAAGCATAGTTCCAACACTATTACATGGCCACACTAGTGGCCATGTAGTTATGGTTAAGTTGCTGTTTCCATAGGAAGAGCACTTTCTGGGTGGCTTATAACTTCGCTCTCCCTGGACGGATCCTCACCAAACTTTGCAAAAAAAGTATTTGGGTCACTCTGAATTCTTTTGCAAAGTTTGGTGAGGATTCGTCCAGGGGGGGCAAAGTTATAGGGGGTCCAAAAACTTTTTTTTCCCCATATACTGAATGGGAAAAATCTTTGCGCACGGCTACAGCCCGAACCGCTGGACGGATTTAAACCAAATTTGCGGCAGGAGCGGCGGCCTGGTCCCAAAAGCGTGCTTTTGCAAATTTGGTGTAAATCTCTCCAGTAGTTTTTTTAAAAATGACCAAAATGTAAGGCAAAAAAATTAGTGATATCTGTGTTCGCTTCGCGGACGGACTTCCCTGTTCGCTCCGCGGACAGCACCCCGATTGGCCCATGGCCTTGCGTCATGTCCGCGGACATGCAACGTGTTTGCTGATTGGACGGCGAGGGGCGTGAAGCGCGTCAGATTTTCTGTGGCGCCCGCCATCTTGTATTCGCAGTCGACCGCGTACAGCGCAGTGAAACGTGGATAAAAAATTGTATTTAGTGCCGTGTGTTGGTGGGTAGGAGTGTTTGGGGAGGGTGGGAGTGTATGAGATAGGATGAAAGTTGTGTTTTTTATGTGTTAGACGTTCTTTTTGTGTTTGATTTGTTTGCGGACATTACGGGTGTTCTGAAATGTTCTAAATAAACTGACAAGGGGGTGTTCTAAGAACTCAATATGTGTCCATTTTGTTCGCAAGCAAAGTTGAACTGTTCTAAGAACACTCGCGGTGTCCGGGGAGAGTTCTTAGGGGGTGTCCTGAGGACACTGTCCGTATTGTTCTCTGTCAAGTTGAATGTATTCTAAGAACACCTGCTGTGTCCTGAAATGTTTGCAAATAAACAAAATGGGGGTGTTCTGAAGACGTTTTTGAGAACACTCCCGGTGTCCTGAAATGTTCTTAGGGGGTGTCCTGAGGACGCTGTCCGTATTGTTCTCTGTCAAGTTTAATGTGTTCTAAGAACACCCGCGGTGTCCTGAAATGTTCGCAAATAAACAAAATGGGTGTGTTCTGAAGACGCTTCTAAGAACACTCGCGGTGTCCGGGGAGTGTTCGTAGGGGGTGTCCTGAGGACGCTGTCCGTATTGTTCTCTGTCAAGTTGAATGTGTTCTAAGAACACCTGCTGTGTCCTGAAATGTTTGCAAATAAACAAAATGGGGGTGTTCTGAAGATGTTTTTGAGAACACTCCCGGTGTCCTGAAATGTTCGTAGGGGGTGTCCTGAGGACGCTGTCCGTATTGTTCTCTGTCAAGTTTAATGTGTTCTAAGAACACCCGCGGAGTCCTGAAATGTTCGCAAATAAACAAAATGGGGGTGTTCTGAAGACGCTTCTAAGAACACTCGCGGTGTCCGGGGAGTGTTCGTAGGGGGTGTCCTGAGGACGCTGTCCGTATTGTTCTCTGTCAAGTTGAATGTGTCCTAAGAACACTCGCGGTGTCCTGAAATGTTTGCAAATAAACAAAATGGGGGTGTTCGGAAGACGCTTCTAAGAACACTCGCGGTGTCCGGGGAGTGTTCGTAGGGGGTGTCCTGAGGACGCTGTCCGTATTGTTCTCTGTCAAGTTGAATGTGTCCTAAGAACACTCGCGGTGTCCTGAAATGTTCGCAAATAAACAAGATGGTGGTGTTCTGAAGACGCTTCTAAGAACACTCGCTGTGTCCGGGGAGTGTTCGTAGGGGGTGTCCTGAGGACGCTGTCCATATTGTTCTCTGTCAAGTTGAATGTGTCCTAAGAACACTCGCGGTGTCCTGAAATGTTCGCAAATAAACAAGATGGTGGTGTTCTGAAGACGCTTCTAAGAACACTCACTGTGTCCGGGGAGTGTTCGTAGGGGGTGTCTTGAGGACGCTGTCCGTATTGTTCTCTGTCAAGTTGAATGTGTCCTAAGAACACTCGCGGTGTCCTGAAATGTTCGCAAATAAAAAAAAATGGGGGTGTTCTGAAGACGCTTCTAAGAACACTCGCGGTGTCCGGGGAGTGTTCGTAGGGGGTGTCCTGAGGACGCTGTCCGTATTGTTCTTTGTCAAGTTGAATGTGTCCTAAGAACACTCACGGTGTCCTGAAATGTTCGCAAATAAACAAAATGGGGGTGTTCTGAAGACGCTTCTAAGAACACTCGCGGTGTCCGGGGAGTGTTCGTAGGGGGTGTCCTGAGGACGCTGTCCGTATTGTTCTCTGTCAAGTTGAATGTGTCCTAAGAACACTCGCGGTGTCCTGAAATGTTTGCAAATAAACAAAATGGGGGTGTTCGGAAGACGCTTCTAAGAACACTCGCGGTGTCCGGGGAGTGTTCGTAGGGGGTGTCCTGAGGACGCTGTCCGTATTGTTCTCTGTCAAGTTGAATGTGTCCTAAGAACACTCGCGGTGTCCTGAAATGTTCGCAAATAAACAAGATGGTGGTGTTCTGAAGACGCTTCTAAGAACACTCGCTGTGTCCGGGGAGTGTTCGTAGGGGGTGTCCTGAGGACGCTGTCCATATTGTTCTCTGTCAAGTTGAATGTGTCCTAAGAACACTCGCGGTGTCCTGAAATGTTCGCAAATAAACAAGATGGTGGTGTTCTGAAGACGCTTCTAAGAACACTCACTGTGTCCGGGGAGTGTTCGTAGGGGGTGTCTTGAGGACGCTGTCCGTATTGTTCTCTGTCAAGTTGAATGTGTCCTAAGAACACTCGCGGTGTCCTGAAATGTTCGCAAATAAAAAAAAATGGGGGTGTTCTGAAGACGCTTCTAAGAACACTCGCGGTGTCCGGGGAGTGTTCGTAGGGGGTGTCCTGAGGACGCTGTCCGTATTGTTCTTTGTCAAGTTGAATGTGTCCTAAGAACACTCACGGTGTCCTGAAATGTTCGCAAATTAACAAGATGGTGGTGTTCTGAAGACGCTTCTAAGAACACTCCCAGTGTCCTGGAATGTTCGTAGGTGGTGTCCTGAGGATGCTGTCCGTATTGTTCTCTGTCAAGTTGAATGTGTTCTAAGAATACCCGTGGTGTCCTGAAATGTTCGCAAATAAACAAAATGGGGGTGTTCTGAAGACGCTTCTAAGAACACTTGCGGTGTCCGGGGAGTGTTCGTAGTGGATGTCCCGAGGACGCTGTCTGTATTTCTCTCTGTCAAGTTGAATGTGTCCTAAGAACACTCGCAGTGTCCTGAAATGTTTGCAAATAAACAAGATGGTGGTGTTCTGAAGATGCTTCTAAGAACACTCGCGGTGTCCGGGGAGTGTTCGTAGGGGGTGTCCTGAGGACGCTGTCCGTATTGTTCTCTGTCAAGTTGAATGTGTCCTAAGAACACTCGCGGTGTCCTGAAATGTTCACAAATAAACAAGATGGTGGTGTTCTGAAGAAGCTTCTAAGAACACTCCCGGTGTCCTGGAATGTTCGTAGGGGGTGTCCTGACGACGCTGTCCGTATTGTTCTCTGTCAAGTTGAATGTGTCCTAAGAACACTCGCGGTGTCCTGAAATGTTCGCAAATAAACAAGATGGTGGTGTTCTGAAGATGCTTCTAAGAACACTCGCGGTGTCCGGGGAGTGTTCGTAGGGGGTGTCCTGAGGACGCTGTCCGTATTGTTCTCTGTCAAGTTGAATGTGTTCTAAGAACACCCCCGGTGTCCTGAAATGTTCGCAAATAAACAAAATGGGGGTGTTCTGAAGACATTTTTGAGAACACTCCCGGTGTCCTGGAATGTTCGTAGGGGGTGTCCTTAGGACGCCCTCCGTATTGTTCATTGTTAAGTTGAAAGTGTTCTAAGAACTATCGCGTTGTTCTGAAATGTTCGTAGGGGGTGTCCTGAAAACGGTGTCCGTATTGTTCGCTGGCAAGTTCAAAGTGTTCTAAGAACACTCACATTGTTCGCGGACATTAAAAGTTTCCCATAGATCATAGTTGAAATGTTTGACTCTATGGATGTGATATGCTGCGGTGGTTGTTGCCAGGGCATAGAGTCTTGGGCGTATGGCCATTTGGCCATGCACCCAAGACTCTATGCCCTGGCAACAACCACCGCAACATATCACATTCATATTTGCTTATAACTTTGGGTGAAAAACAAATGTATAAGGAACAAAGGTATTAGATACTATGGATGTGATATGCTGCTATGGTTGTCCTTATTATTGTATACTTACTGTTTGGTCTAGTAATGGGAGTCCATGTTTTTCTTCTTCATTTCTGTGATAAAAGAAAATAGCATGTTAGTATTAGTATTTTGTAATGACTTATTACATTGTATAAGCAATATACTTTTATTTTTTTTCGACCCTCATATTTAGTAGAGTACAAATCAGAGTACTGTGCAATTTGCTCAGTGTCTGTATTTGTTGCTAAAATCATTGGGTCTGTGGGAGAAAAATAAATCCATGTTGGATAAAAAAAAAACCTTTTTCTGTTATGCTACAGTTTATTTGTTTGTTTGTTTTCAGTGTTCACTTGTTGTTTCTGGCTAAAGCTTTATACTTTGCTTTGTTGTATTTTTTTTTTGAGCAGTAACAGATTCTTCATTTGTTTTGATATTATAAAATTTTGGAGCAGTTAGATACCAATTGGCGTATTCTAACTGTCTATTTTTTTAATATATTTTAGTGGTTTTGATTCATCTATTTGGATATTGTTAAATTTTGGGACAGTTAGATACCAATTGGCGTATTCTAACTGTGTATTTTTTGGCCTAATTTAGTGGTATTCATTTATCTGATTAGTTGTTGTAGAATCTTTGAGCTGTTAGATAGCTTTTGGAGTATTCTAACAGTTTATATTATTTTAACACAAATTTATAATTTTGGGACAGTTAGATACCAATTGGCGTATTCTAACTGTGTATTTTTTGGTCTAATTTAGTGGTATTCATTTATCTGATTAGTTGTTGTAGAATCTATGAGCAGTTAGATAGCTTTTGGAGTATTCTTCTAACAGTTTATATTTTTTTAACACAAATTTACTTAAAGGTTTAAATACAGTTTATTTATCAAATTTTGGTTTTAAGAACATCAAATAAGCGTTTGTAAGATTTGCTGGTAATCTCTGCTTTAGAGTAATGGTACTATCATTACATTCAAACCATCCACATTTCTTTTTTATATATGCCGTGTAGTGCCCTGAATTGGTTGTGGCTCCTGCGTGGTAGATTATACCTATTGTTGTGAAGGTTTTCTTACCAAGTGATATTTGACTATGTGTGAATCCAGTCAGCTTGCAGTTGTTTTTGGTACCATCTGCATTGTAACGTAGAAGCATTAGTATTAGGTATTTACTATGTGTTTGTATTACTAACGTGGAGCGATTATCTGATTTGCGGGTAGAGCATAATCTACCATGGTTTGCATTTTGTACAAGTTGCTGAAATGGAATGGATTCACAATTTGGTATTGATATATATACAAAGCGTTCATTGGGGATTTCTTCTTGTGTCACATTGTTGCAGAGAGTGCATGTATGTTTCCACATGTATGAAATCTGAAAGATTTCATTTATAGATATGTTTTTGTTTTCCAGTACTTGTAGTAAGTACATTAGAAATTCTTGTGGATCTTCCTGTGAGTTTATAGTGAATTTCACCATTCCAGCACAGTAGTGCAATTGTCGTCTTATTCCAAAAACACTATATGTGTTGTCAGGATTGTTTGCTGCATTTCTGTGAAGTACTAACATTTGCAAACACAATGGGTCTGTACTGTGTAAGTAAATGTTGTCAAGAATTGGTGGTAATTGAAATAGAATATTAATTGCTACATTTGCATAGCAACTTACACCAACTATATTTGAGAATTTAAATGGTCCAGGTAGTTCTGTATCTAACTGCTTTTTTTGTAGTTTGTCTTCCTTCTTTAAAGAAGTACCTGGTTTACTTTCTCTAATTGATTCTTTTTTGTTTGTGGTACTTGATGAAGTATTCGTTTCTTTTACTCTCTTTGGAGGATTTGCAGTGACATCCTGTTGCATTTCTGTTTGATTTAGTTTTCTTTTACAACGTTTTAGTTTTTGTGGAACAGAATATGTGTTTAGATGGGGAGTGTATAGTGAGCGAAGTCTATTATATTCTAAAATGCAAGGAATATCAGCGTTTACTTTACTTGCATCAAAGTTGATTAGAAATAGACAGTCAAGTGTACGTAAGCGTGATAGTGCTACGTAGCTCATGCCTTCTTTAAAGACTGTGTTACCAATATCTATCATTGCTTTGTCTAGGGGAAGACCTTGTGATTTATGAATCGTGACTGCGTATGCAAGAGTTAGAGAAAATTGTTCTCTGCGTACATATATATCTTTGAAGAGAAGGAATCTAGCTGTTGAGCGTCCTATCCGTTTTACTTCTGAAAGTTTGTCAAAGAGTATATTGACAAACTGAATTTTGTTGGCACGTGGGTATGTTTGAAAGCCAACAACTGTACCCAGTGCTCCATTAACTAGTCCTTGGTCCACGTCAAGGTTACGTTTAAGCATTACTCTGCAATTTAAGGATAATTTTAACATCTTTTCTAAGCCTGCTGTGTTTGAGATTGATTTTTCTAAATTATTTAGTCTTGTTGTGGCTTGGTCACGCATGGGTAGTGTCATACCATGTACATCTAGTTTGTCTGTGGCGCTAATTTCCATTTTTGGTTGCATTTCTTTACTTAACATTATTTCATTGAATTTGAGACAGCTTGCAAGAGTTGGCATTAAGGCCATAAAATTGACATTTTTGTGGGCTAATTGTTCCATAACATCTGTAGCACATGCATTATCGCCATAAAGTGCATTAATGTGCCGGGTTTTCAATGTTGCTTCTGCTTCTTTAGAAAGTATACCAACTCTCAAACTTTTTAAAATGTTGGCATAAGTTAGATCTGCAGATTGGTGCATGTTTTCTGTTAAATCTCTATATTGGAAATGTTGCCAAAGGTTGACATTTCCAATGCTGCCAACAGTTTTACGGCAGAGTTTGTGCCCTAATGTTTTAAAAATAGGTTCACCTTTTACTGGTGAAATTGAAGCAGATCTCCAAAAACAATAATGTGTTTTCCTGCAAAGAGCTCTTCATAGTCTGTTTTGAGTACTTCTTGTAATCTGAGGTGAATCAAAGCTAACATCAGGTTGGAGACCATGCTCACTTCATCTATCAGTAGCATTTTCATTTGTTTCAATACTCTGCGTAATTCCATGGCAGCTTCTGCAGAAAGTTGGTAATAGTCTAATTTGTTCTGGTGTTCTACTGGTAATAGTAGTAATCGGTGTAATGTAACACCACCTATGTTGTAGGCAGCTAAACCTGTGGGGGCAGTGACAAAAGCTGACAGTTTGTTGTTTGTCAATTGTTGAAGGAACTTACTAATGATTTTGATTAGGAATGTTTTGCCAGAACCAGCTTCACCACTGACGTACAGTAGTATAGGTTTATAATTATGGCAGGAACATTCTTTATTTTCAAGTTTTACACCATGTGCAATTTGTTTTGTTACTTCTTGAAAAATGCTACTTTGCTCATTGTTTAGTTTTGATTGTAGTATAGTTAAGTCTTCCTTATCGTCATACTGACACATGGTGTTTTCTACTTCTATCATAGCTAATTCTGCCTCATTTGTTATTAGTGGTTCTCCCAGTGGTTCTTGGCTTCCTGTTACAGAAGGTTGACTACTGTCAGGAGTATCCTTATCTAGTTGGGCTTGGAGTTGTTCTTCATGTTGCTGTTCATTGTGCAACATTGTTTTTTACTGTGTAAAGTTTACATAAGTTATAGTGCTTTCATTTGCTTTGAAAGCATCCTCATATGAGTCATAGTTATCTAGTAATTGTTCTTCTTTTCTCCATGGTTTGAAGAGTTGTAGCAGGGACATGTAATATACTTCTTTATGTTGAGGAGTCTTCAATGACAATTTGATATGATTCATTAAATTTGGTTTAGTGAGTTTAACTCTGCTGCCTTCACAGTCTGTCACTCTATATTTACCTTTTTTTTCATCAGGTTTCATATTATTTTTTTTATGTGTAGTTTTGGGCTATTTGGTATAGACACATGTTTTCCAAAGTATTACTTCTGTTTGGGTAGTATGTGTCCAATAAATTGTTTTTTAAAATGTCTTGCCTGTTGGGATCATGTTTGGCTATTGTTTCTATATCTTCATATGATTTTAGAACTCTTTTTCTAGATTTAGCTGGACCAAGACTTAGCCATACTATATTTTCAGATTTACCATACAATGAAGTACCAGTTAAACGATCAGCTGCTTCATAAGATCTACATTCTCTATGGGTGAGCATTTTTATGCCCAAGCTGTATAATTTCTGAGATACTGTTTTATCTGATGACAGATCATTCCAGAGGTCTTGGAGCTCTGTCTTTTCTGCTTTAGTTAAGTATGCTGTGACATATCGTGCAACTGCAGTAGAATTGTCTGCAATGTACTGCACATCTATGTTTGCATTCCATAAGTGGGCAATGATTGCATTATAATCATGGATATATTTTTCTTCTTCTTTTCTTTTTATGTAATATGTATTTTTAGGTGACTTACCTTTAACACTATGTCTAACTGAAGACATGAGGTTGTTCACTTGACCTGTATTTGTAACTGGTCTAGGGAAACCAAATCGGCATTTGGTGTAGTATTTGCCTTTGTTTTTGTATTTGCAACGACAATATTTTCCATATTTGCGTCTTTGAAATTGTAAAATGTGTGCACGAAGATCACTATTTGTGGCTTCTGATGGAATTTCACAAGTGACATATTTTTCAATAAACTGTAAAACAGTGGCATCACTGTCTTGACCAAATTTAGGAGCATCTTTAATCCATAAAAGCATGTGGATATGTGGTGTCCTCTGGCTTGGTATTCTTTTCTTCAAAAGAAGTGTTGCACTTCTCCAAGGGGAGGAACAGTTTTATTACAAATAAAATGTAGCATAGCAGTGAAGCGATGGTGAAAATATCTTGAAACATTAACAGGATCCAAAGAACAAAGTTCTCCAGGTGTTAGAATATCTATGTTTGTTTTGTTTTTATTTGATATGCGTAGGAATTGACCAGCTTCTTGTGTTTCTTGAATTATTTCAGTTGTATCTTTCAAGTTTTCTTCAATATTAATTTCTTTGTAATATTCATTATTCTCTTTAAGATATTGGAAGGCTTGTCTAACTTTATATAAATCTACCAGCTGTTGCCATATTTTTTTGTCTTTTGTAGGTACTCCATTTACTAATATAATTAAAGATTGCTGCATTGGACGTTGCACTCCTAGAGTATGCACATTTTCTTTTAGATTTAATGGTAAATAAACTACTTTTCCACGAATGCCTTTTACCAATTCAGAGGGAGGTAATTTTGCTGGTTTTGGTTGAAGGCGTATTATTGCTTGAAATGGGTGTACTGTTTGAATTATGATGCTCTCATATAAATTAAGTTGTTGTAGAGGTTTTGGTACTGGGTGTAATTCCAAATTATTTGTGATAGAACGTGAAGGAGTTTGGTTGTTGTCAAGTTTTGTAGTGCAATAACTGCAAAGTATTAATGGCTCAGTTATTTCATATTTGTTTTCTGCTACAAGGTAGAGAGCTAATTCAAACCATTTAGAATCTTCATTGTCTTCTATTTTGTATGATAGGTCCACAGTTTTTGTGTTACTTTTATAAAAAATTCTACGGCAACATACACATACATGGTTTGGTACTTCAGCTAATGTCTTTTTAAATTTTAGTATTTCTTTTTTGTATGTGTTTAGCAAAAGGTTGCCATGTGTAGAATTGTTGCTTAATTGGTTTAAAGCTATTTAATTCTGTAAATGGCTTTCACTTCCAAAATATTTTTTCTGGATATAGTGAATTTCTTCAAGTAGGTATTTTGCTGTACCATGTAGAAGGATGTTATTTAACTTTGCTAGTGCTAAAGCAGGACTTTTAGCATAGTACAGTTTATAAACTAGATTTCTTATAGTTGAATGATGTGTTGATATCCTTTTGATATCATGGAAAGTGGTTTTACAAGTAGGTCCTGTTATGCAGGCCAATAAATGTCCTTGTAGTCCTGTGTACTTGCGCACAGGACAGGTATCTATATTTTGCAGTAATTTAATTTTGATTTTGTCTTTGTTTTTTACATATTTATTGAGGAATTGGCGTAAAGATTTGAAACATTGTTTGGGAATGTTACACATTGACGTGCATGGCCATTTGTACACTAGACATTCTGATTCAGTTGAATGGAGGGGTAATTCTAAGTTTTCAGGGCATATTTTTGGAAGGAGTACTTCTTGTTCCATTATGGTATTATTCACTTTTTCATAACCTCGACGACTGCTATTTATGGCAATTGTATTCGTTTGCTTTTGTTTGTATGCTTCTTCATTAAAATATGGTTCTGTGCTCGTAGTGTGATTCCATTCACCTCCGCAGATACTTAAGAAGTTCTTTCTGTTGACATTTCGCTTATTGAGAAGTCTTTTTTGTAATTTAGTCATTAGTTTTGTTATTGGTTTCATTTTCTTTAACAGTAAAATAAATACATTTCTTTTGAGAAGAATTGCACTGTCCATCAATGCTTCTAAGATTAATTTCCTACGATAGGTTTTAAGCTTTGAACCTGATTTCTCTCCTGTTTTTATAAGATTTTGAAGGACTTTGTGACGGTATATTTTGGCTAAAATACTTTTCTTGGTATGCTTACTTTGCACTATATTAAAATTTAAAGAAGTAGTTTTATATGTACTGATAGCTGATTTTCTGTTAATTGTTTTTTGGTTTGTTTTACATTTTGATAGAGGAAGCAAAGTTGTTGTACTTGAAACTTCTTGTGTTTCACTAAATGATTGTATTAGCTGTTTTGTTTCAACTTTTTTTACAAATTCTGCTAGAGATGGATGCTTATGTTGGACACCTTTATTTTCATTTGCTCTAATTTTGCGTTGTTTTCTACGGACTTGACTTTTGATAGGCATTCTTTAGGGTCTGTTGAAAAAAATAAAGAAGATATGGGTTGGGGTGTTCTGGAATGTATGTGTGCTGTGTGCATGAGTGTTTGAGTAAGATGATAAAGATGGATGTAATGGTGTGTGATTGTGCATTGGGAACTAAAACTAGTAGGGATAGGTATTCTTGAATTTATGTGTTACTAAACTGGGGTTCAGATGACAAAAAAAAAGTAAGCTAGTGGTGTGGAAAAGTACAAATAGTAGATCTATTGTATACAATTAAAACAGTTGTTTGTTCTATAATATGAAAATTGTAGTGGTTCAGTTGGCTAATTTGTGTGTCCAAAAATAGAAATTTGTGGGCCATTCTGGCAGTAAATCGCTGTTTAAGACATGGACATTTTTGGAAAAAATGGTACAAAATCTCTATTTTAAGAAACCAAAATAGCTCGTATTAATGTTATAGTATATTTGATTAATAATACAAATATTATGGTGATATTTTACTTACTTTTTTTTAAAATTAACAGGTAACTTCTTAGTTTTTCTTTCTTCTTCGAATTCGGCTGCTTCTTTTCAGGAAACTGGTCTTCACTGCAATTGTAAAAGCTTCAAATTAGTAACTTTGTTTGTATATAGCACTGTTTTTAATTTAGATATTGATTTTTTTAATTGAAATCCTCAGTGCCTTCTGTAAAACCATTAAACTAATTTATTTACATAAGATACATTGCATCAGTTCAGTACATATGATATGTTCTTAATGAACAAATTGTATTGAATGACTAACTGTAGCAAAAAAAAAAATATCTTTACTATGTCTTGTGAAATTTATAATATATTAGTGAATACCACTATTTCTGTAAGTAAACTGTTCTAGGTAATAGCGCCTCAATGTCATGTCTAATTTAAAGTAATTAAGAAAATAAATAAATAAAAACAAAAAATATGAAATTGTATAAGTATTTTTATCAAGGTTTAAACATAGATTGTGTTTGCATGCAATTTTGTTTGAATATAGGTAGTCTATATATTTCATTTAAAAAATGTTAGTTTAACATGATTTGAGTGTGTGTGTATAAAGAAAGTAAAAAGTATAAAGGTTTATAAGTGATAGTTGATTTTAGGAAATTGAAAAAAGTACAGTAAATTCATTTTTCAGATTTTACAAGGTAAAAGTCTGTTTGAAAATGTGTTCATCTACTATACAGAAAATATGCATACCTGAAGTTTGTGTTCATGCATATGGATATGCATTGAGCTGCAAGTAGAAATCTTGAAGACTTGTACAGTATTTCTGGTAGATGCTGCTTGCCAATGATATGACACTTGTACTCAGAGAGATTCAGAGTACATTTGCAGTGCTGATCTATGATGATGCAGTTAGATGTAGAGGTCTTGAATGTGATTGGTGCATGGTCATGTGATTTTTGAGGTACATCTAATGAGGGAATGGCAGAGAGAGTGTAGTGGAAATGGTAGAAGGGCTGTTCATTTTACGATATGTCCGCGGACATGGTGGGAGTTCGCGGACATCGGGAGTTACATCCGGGGATTTTTGGGTTCAGAAGTCATGCAAATGAGAATAAGCACTGAAAGGGATTGGTCAGGAAAGTTTGGTGGGTGTGTTGTGCCAGGAGAGATTTTCTCAGATACTCTTTTTGCTGAGAGAACAAAAGATAGCTATGGCTTTGTGTTTCAGAAAACAGATTGTTTGGATTTTAGGAGATTTGTGGATACATTGGTTGAAGGTGCATGCAGAAAGCTGTGGAGTAGCTGTAGATCTTGGATTCCCACATGTGGAAGTACACTGGCATGGAGTACGTGGAATGAAGTGGTTGGACTTGCTACCTCTCTGTGCTACTTTGGAGACAGAGCAACATCCAGACATAATTGTAATTCATTGTGGAGGGAACAGTTTAGGACATGTGACTGGAATTGTTTTGCAATTTGCTATGAAAGAAGGACTTAGGAAGGTTATGGACATGTTTCCTAATTCTCAAGTGATATTTTCACGGATTGCGCAGAGACAAATGTGGCTTCGTTCTTCTTCATTTGGTCCACAAATGGAAAAAGCAAGGCGCAATGTTAATAAGGCTGTTTGTGGCTTTCTAAGAGATTTTGGCATGTCTTCTTTTCACAATGAAAATATTATGTTTTGTAGTACATACATTTTTCGCAGAGATGGAGTCCATCTTACTTATGCTGGCAATCAGATTTTTCTGAGAAATGTACAAAATGCATTGCAACCTTTTTTGGAATTACAACAATGATTTTGAAGTAGATGTTAAGCATTTACAATTTTTGACTTACAAACACCACCCAAAAGCTCTTTTCAGAGCCACCACTTCTTTCCAGAGAAAATTACAATGTTTGTGATGGTGTAGCAACCCAATTTTTTTAATGTTCGCGAACTGTCCGCGGACTTCTAAAAAATACAAAGAGCCCTGCTTCATTTATTTTCACTTCTATTTTTTAACTGGGAAAGGCGGCTCTGAAAAGAGCCTTATTTTTTTTTTATTTTTGTAATTTTGTATTTCTTTTGGTTTTTCAGACACGACACACTAGGAGAGGAGGGTAAAGGAGGGTAAAGGGGGGGACACCAACCACAGGGATAAGAAAGGGCGAGCTGAGAGAGGAAGATGTAGAGTGGGTTTTATTTGGGTAGTGAGCAGGTCTTCTCGTGCTCTGAGACGATAGTCTCAAAAGCACTCCGAAGTCGCTCCCCCCTGCAGAGTACTTTGTCACAGTACATACATACAACTGTGACCCTCGAAAGGTAAGGGTCATCAGCATTCTGTATGGCCTGTGAGGCAGATTGAGAAAGACGCTGTCCCACAGAGGTGGTCCTTGTGGTGACAGGATCAGAAACAGAGGATGAAGTAGAGGAAATCAACCTGCTACGTTCTTCGCAAGGTACAACCCTGCGAATAGCCCCAGAGTGAAATGACCACAGGTGTTGCTTCATAGTAGTGGTCCCAAAGCTATACTTACCGTGCTTCCCGTGACTGAGTATCATTTTGCACTCATTACAGGTAACACGGTTCGCACGAGCCTTAGGACCATTCCCATGAATGGTAAATAACCGCCACACCCAAGACTCACGCCTAGTGCGGGTAGTAGGGATTTCCTCTACCTCATTCTCATCATCCTCTTCTTCCTCCTCCGCATCCTCACTCCTGTTCCCCTCGTCAGGCCCTTGGGGAGGTGGTGGTGGTGGAGGGGGTGGGGGTGGTGCTGAAGCAGGTGCAGCACCAAGTGGCAGTTCAGCAGCCAAGGATGCCATCTCGATGATGGTGTAGTCTGCAGGTGGCAGCAAAAATCACTGTGTTCTGAAGAATAGCCAGAAACACAATGGGAATAAGCTCTTGGGCGTGGTCTTTTGTAGGGGTGCTTGTGCGCAGTTCGCGGACATGCGCACTGTCCGCGGACAGATCGAACACAAAAAAAGGATCGGAAAGTTTCAAAAGGTATATAGAAACTCAAGATTGCTATGTGGGACTTGTGCCATGGTGAGATTTTATTGAAAAATATTATGGATTAACTGAAAATGTACTTTTAAATTGTTCCGGGACACAAACAGTGTCTGCATTTCAGGACACACGATGAGCGTGGGCGCGGTCATATGATCTGTTTGCGAACTAGTCCGCGAAGGAAGCGCCTGTCCGCAGGACACCAAGTGCACGGAGATTGGTTAGCGCATGCGCATTGATGTCCTACGGACACTGTTCGGGTTCTGAAGTAATTAAAAGTGCGTCACACGTGAAACGAACCTTTCAGGACACCGCGTGTGTTCTTAGAACAGTTTAAACTTGGTAGCGAACAGTAAGGACAGATATAGTGTTCTTCAGGACACGTGTAATTTAGTTTATGTACGAACATTTCAGGACACCAATTGTGTTCTTAGAACAGTTTCAATTGGGTAGCGAACACTACGAATAGGTATAGTGTTCTTCAGGACACCTCCATTTTTGTTTACGTACGAACATTTCAGGACACCAATAGCGTTCTTAGAACAGTTTGAACTTGCTAGCGAACAGTACCTGACAGGTATAGTGTTCTTTAGGACACTTTAATTTTTTTTTGTTTACGAACAATTCAGGACACCGCATGTGTTCTTAGTACAGTTTCATGTTGCTAGCGAACACTACGAACAGTTGTACTGTTGTTCAGGACACATCATTTTCGTTTATTTACGAACATTTCAGGACACCAATTGTGTTCTTAGGACAGTTTTAAGTTGATAGCGAACATTACGGACAGATATAGTGTTCTTTAGAACACTTTAATTTTTGTTTCTTTACGAACATTTCAGGACACCACGTGTGTTCTTAGAACAGTTTCAACTTGCTAGCGAATAGTAAGAACAGGTGTGGTGTTCTTCAGGACACCTCCATTTTCGTTTATGTACGAACATTTCAGAACACTCGCACTGTCCGCGGACACTTTTATTGTTTTTTAAAAAAAAAACGGAAACTATTCACAATACAAAATAAAAATTAAACTTTATTTAACATATATTAATAATTTATGACAGAGAAGGTGAGGCAGAAACAGAAACAAAAACAGGAGAATTTGGGGTTTCAACATGATTGGTATTAGGTGAAGAAGGGATGGAAATCTCATCAAAACGTTTTGGATTATGGAGAGGGTTTGGGGATAATTGACTGGGATATGGTGAGGAGGGACACGTACATGTGGGGCAATGGTACGAGGTTTTTGGTTTGAAATGATTTTCTAGAAAAATGTTTAAATTATTAAAATTAGCCAACAATACATCCATTTTTTCTTCTATATTGTGAAGACTGTTATCCATAACAGGGTTTTCTGAAGTTTCTTCTATTCTGGTATGCTCTGTACAAAAAAATAATATATATGTTAAATGTATATTAAAAAAATAATAAATAAATGGTTTATATTATAAAGTGTTTACCATTAGTTTCACTATCTTGTGATATTTGTTCATGTGGGAAATTGTCCTCTAGCCATTCCAGAGTACTAGACATTTCTGTGAGAAAAAAAAAAAGATAATATATTTTTTAATCTAATACAGAAAGTTTATAAATATATGAGTAAAATGAAGTACACTTACTATTTCTGGTAAGATAAGTCCTATGTATTCAGTGGGTCTGGTCTTGTTCTCAGTTCTGTTGTGTCTGTGAGGTAATTATGTTGGAAGCCAATTTATCTTCTTGTGGTATATTCCATTTCAGAACATATTGTATTTAAATGAATGGTTAGTGTGTTACATATATGGGTTACATTTCTTATGTATTACTATATATAATGTGTTTGTGTGCTGCTTTTTGAATTTGTTAAATGTTCCTATATTATGATATAACAATCAAACATACCCCACCACCCTCCCCACAGTTTTTAGGTAGTGGTACTGTTCTCCGAACATGTCCGCGAACATTAAATAAGTTTGCGGACATCAAGTTCATAAGAAGAGATCTAGTCAGTTCCATATGACATGTATATAAAGTCAAAGTCATTATTGTTAAGTTGTGCTACTAAAAAACTATGAAATTCAGTGAAAAAACTTTGTTAAAGGGACGTTATGGTTAAGTTGTGCTACTAAAAACCTATGAAATTCAGTGAAAAAACTTTGTTAAAGGGACGTTATGGTTCCAAGTAAAACCGAAAAACCCTTGAAATTCACCAGTTATGGTAAACTAAGCAACCATAACTCGCACCACCACCGTGCACTGCTAAGACTAACACCCAGGACATCAAAGATGACATCACAAATGTCATTGATGACATCACTGATGACATCACATGTGTATGTACTTCTCATGAAATATGTGTAGAAGGGATTCTTATTATGTTGCGAAAAAAGTGTCAAGAATCATTGCAAGAAATATACCCTAATAAGTGCATTGAACGATGCATTGATATAAATAGCATCCTATTATGGGGTTCTATCTAGTATACTAAGTTACTCATACAGAAACATAACATTGTGTGCAGCGTACAAGATGAAGGTATGATATTCGTAATGTTAATATGTTGAATAATTAAATGATAATTGTTTCTTAATAGATTTTTGTGTACTGTGAAATATGTAATAAGTAGCTAATAAAACCCATGTATTACATAATTGCATTACTATAGACAAAACACAAAGACACAAGAACACATACCAATATGGGTATATACAGGGAAAGTGAAGTTAGCAAAAAAGCACAAGTAGTAGCAGAAACAATTCATAACTTAACTGATTAGTTTTATGCAAATAAATGATTGCTCTGTTTCAAAGCTGCTATTTACCCTATGTATATGTATCACTTGATGTGATTGGACCCTAAGGAAAGTAGTGTGAGTACAATGTATACAAATATGACCATATAGAGGGAAAGTACAGCCATAAAAAAAACAACAGAACTATCAGAAAGTGCTCATAAGTCTAGTGATTATCTTTATGCACAAAAACGATTGCTGTCTTTCAAGCTTGTGTTTTCCCATATGTATATGTTTCATATGATGTGACTGTACTCTAAGGGAATTACTGTAAGAACCTACTAGAAGGATACGTCTACAAATAAAATAAAATGCTTCGTTTCTGACTGTTACTGAAGAAAACCATGTGGCCTAGATATGTCAGCAAAAGAAAAAATAGTGAGCCAGACATGTGATGTCATCAGTGATATCATCAATGACATTTGTGATGTCATCTTTGATGTCCTGGGTGTTAGTCTTAGCAGTGCACGGTGGTGGCGCGCGTTATGGTTGCTTAGCTTACCATAACTGGCAAATTTTAAGGGTTTTTCGGTTTTACTTGGAACCATAATGTCCCTTTAACAAAGTTTTTTCACTGAATTTCATAGGTTTTTAGTAGCGCAACTTAACCATAACGTCCCTTTAACAAAGTTTTTTTCACTGAATATTTATATAGGTCAAAATATAGAGGGTTTGGCAAATGCCTAAAGGTATATAGAGAAACTCTTCAACTAAATAAGGATTTTTAAATAAGACTGCGTCAGGACAGGTTAAACTAAATGGTGATCTCCTAGTGCCACTGATGTTCCCACTGCAGTAAATCATAAAGGGTGAAAACTTACTCTAATATGCCCTTGGCCCTCCATGACAATCTAGTTTACCAAATAAAGTCCAAGAGATACAACCAACAGAAAATGACAACCTAATATTCACAGGTCCGTCACCACTTGGCTCGGCATAGCTATTAACATAAACATTACAAGGATTTGGCCAAAGCAAGCAGCTCATACACCTTATCTTTAAAGTCAGTCTCTATTGTACTGCAACAAAAAATAATGGTCCTCTAGAAAGTTTATTGTACCTCTTACAACATGCCTCGCCGGGACATTGGTTCAGGCAGGATGTAGAAGAAGTTTCTCCCTGTGTTTTGCCTTGGGAATTTATCATTCACAGAAGGCCTCTTTCTAGGCCTTGGGTTTCAGGGTTCCCATGAAGTCTCTTCCTAGACCATGGCTTTTCAGGACTTTCAAAAGGTGTCTATGTGACCTGAGGGTTCAGGAGTCTCAGCAGATATCTTTCCAGAGCTAATGGATTTGCACCAGGTCCCCCCAAACCTTTGATGTTCAATATTCTCAACAGTCTCTTCCCTGAACCTGGCATCTCCTGTCCTGGGCCTGGATCCTTCAGTATCTTTGTCCAGGGGTTTCTAGTGGAAAGCCTCAGGCTTTGCCTCTCCAGTTCCCCAAAGGAGTTGAGAATTGTTCTGGTATTTCTCTGGTCATCCTTGCTTGCCATGGCGTCCAGGGATTACCCACTCTCCATCTCTCCTCCTGGCCTTTCCAAGCTTCTACTTATCTCTGTGCGGCAATACTTGAATGTACAATGGTTCCAGACCTCTGCCTTTGTGTAAAGGGTATAAACGGAAGGCTTCTTTAACTCCTCCAGGATCCTCTCCTTCCAAAGCTTAGAGCTTTTGGCTATTGTCTTGTAGGCCGCATGTTTTTGGCACTTACCTCTGGTGCTGTCTTCTTCCAGGCAGAAGGCTCCTATATAGCTCACCCCTGACGTAGTGAGTGAGTAAGGGGGTGAGTAAGTGAGTGAGTGAGTGAGTGTATGGTACCTCGTGTTCAGCACACACTGCATGTCTGCATCACCTCTTTGACTACTCTCTTCACTACTAATTACTGCTATAGCTAGAGAACCAGAACATCCCAATTGCCACCTTGTGTGAATACATGTATTTGTGTTGTTAGTGGGTCTATCTTGGGTGCCAACATGTCTCAAACACCTAAATGTTCAAGGGGGTGATGAGGGTTTAGGGCTGTTTACTTCAATCACGACAGCTGGTGTGTGCAACAGGGAGTGTAGAATTCAGTGTGGCATATTGCAGGCATTAGTTGTGTAGCCAGCAGCAGCTGCTGTGGATATAGTAGTTCATGATCAGGTATTGCAGTCAGAGGAGGAAGGGGAGATTATGTCCACTGTGTTTGGGGTACAAGGTTAAAATGTGCAGATTGCATCTACTCATTAGTCAGCAGAGACAACAGTGTCAAGGAGCATGATGAGCCAGGAGAGCACTATATACTGTAGAAGAACAGAATATGGGATGTTCATAATCTCCTGCACTATTCACATCCAGCCTCTGAATAATCATGAAAATGAACTAGGTAAATATTACTACTGTGTTGAATCTGATGGTGTCATCACTTGTTTTCCAGTGGTGACCTCTCCCCATGGGGCATGGGGATGGCAGCCACAACCTAATCCCAACCGGGTGGCTATATGAGGGATGAACACATGGGGGGAGGCAACCCTCAGGGGAGTGACACACCATCATTGGGTGAGAGGCAGTATCCCCTCCAATCATTGGACCCTAAACCCCATCTTACAACCATAAGAACCATCCATTCCATAATTAACAAATGGGTTGTACTTCTCCTACCATTCCCCTAAAAAGTACTGTGACAAGAAAGGTGTATCCTTTATGAAGATCACTTTCCCAGTACTCTGACTAGAAAGATCTCCAATGACACACAATGACTCATAAGATCAGTACTGTGATGAGGAAGAAGTGTGAAGGAATGATTATCACTCATAATGAGAGCCATTGTCAGCGGTCCAGTCTTTTCCCAACACATGAGAAAGAGGCGAGGAGCAAGGATTATTACACCTAATGAGAACCACTGACAGCAGTTTAGTTTTTCCCCAAATCCTACTGGCCAGAGCCATAACAAAGCAAGGAAATACTCAGGAAGTGTGGGAGAGGCCCTCCCTGGAGGATCTGGCTGCAGGAATTGTTTGGTGTAGTAGAAGGGGCATTGGAGTGCTATCCCAGAGAAGTGAAGGGGGACTCCTTACATCCCAACAGCTGGTGGAATACTTGGGACCACAGGGGCAACTCCAGGAACTGCTTGGGCTCCCAGAAAGCGGGTGAACACCTAGGCACCAGCAGTGTGCCAGAGGGAAGCTGGAGGCTCCCTCACTTGGGAAGTGCAGCTCAAAATAGGTGTAGGTCTACAGCCAATGGCAGAGCAAGGTACCTGCGATGGTGCAGGAGTCCAGACAGCTACAATGTGTGAAAGGACAGCCCAGTGAGCAATGTACTTTGGAGTTGCTTGTGGAAAAGCAGAGCAGAGCGTGAGGAAGCAAGTTATTTTTCCTGAAGGCGGCAGAGGCTGAAACGCTGTCCAGAGTACGGATGTTCACCGAAGAAGCTGAGAAGCCATAAAGAGAAAGCTGGTGAGCCCAGGGAAAGGGTTGTCACACCGAAGTACTGTCGGGTAGTGTAACAAATGCCCTAGACAATGGTTCTGAGACCCGCAGTACGGACCTGGGAAGACCAAGAAGTGTCTGGGACCCACAGTACTAACTTGGGATGACCAAGAAGGGCATGGACCAACATAATGGCCCTCATTACAAGTCAGGCGTTAAGGGTTTAACAGCACCGTCGGCGCCGTTAACCCTTAATGCCTGATTCACACTTTAACGCCTGCTTTTTGCAGGCGTTAAAGTCAAAGGCGCTAAGCGACCTTGGTGCTAATTACGGCACCGTAATTTACGGTGCCGTAATTAGCGCCTTCCCCATCCCCATTACGCCCTATGGGGCAAAAATGGGAATGGGGAAGGGCAAATGGTGAATGGGGAATTACCGCCCTACTCACCTTGGAATGGGGCAGTAATTCCGCCATCCACCATGCCGGACACCGGCATGGACCATGGTGCTAATAGCACCATGGTCCAGCGCCGGACTTGTAATGAGGGCCAATGAGTTTGGAAAAGCAAAGCCTGAGAGAGGTCAAGGGGAGAGAAGGAGAAACCCTTTCCTTGTGAGCTTTTCAAAATTGTAATAGAAACAAGTCTGTGACTCACATCCAAGGGAAGCAAAGCCTGAGAGAGGTCAAGGGAAGAGAAGGATAACCCCTCACCTCATGAACATTGTGAAGCTATTACAAGTGCGCAAAAAGCCCTGACAGGAGAGTAAACCAGGCAAATGTCAAGTGTGTGTAAAGCTACATAAGAGAATCCCAAGGAAAGCCATGCCCCTGGGATTTTGGTTTGCATGGGAGAGAGAGAGAGAGAGAGAGAGAGAGAGAGAGAGAGAGAGAGCGAGAGCGAGAGCTAGAGAGAGATTGCTTTATACACCCATCAGTAGTGGTACAAGAAAACCTGCAAGGGAACGTGGCAGGTGTTTTATGAGTTTGGGACTAAAGCCCAAATGGTGGTTCTATAAAAAGTGATTTGTCTGTAGTAGGTCATGACATTATCAGACAGTTAAACATTTGTGTGCAAACAAAACTCATTACTAGTAATAACTAGCCTGAGCCCTTTAACTGTAACTCTTAATTGCACATGGCTCGCATAAATATTTCAGCTGATACGTAGAAGGCTGAGTAAACAGGTTCTCTTTGAACTAGCAATAACTATTTCATCCCCCAGTACCCCATCCCCATTGGAACATTCTAATCCAAATAACTGCCATTTCATCGCACACGGCACATATTGAGAATACAATTGAAAATCCCTTGTTTCAATTACTTTAGCCTCGTGCATTGATTCACCCCATGTTTCAAAACCAAACACTGAAAACCCTATGTCAAGCGTCCATGCATTCAAGAGATTACATCTGCTCTCTGCAATACTTATCAGGCCATAAAAACCATAGTCAGCACCTTCAGCTGTTTTGACCATCGCTAAGGTCATAGTTACTTATTTACCCATCCTCTAGCCTCTGAAACTCTGCCGAGCTAGTTTCTAAAAGCCAACCCCTGGCGGCCATGTTTTAAACTGTTTATTAAAAGGCCATACATGTAGATTCTTTTTTTATTGTTTTATAGTCAAACCATAATGCAACTTTTCACAAAACAAAACATTTATCTCAGTAAAAAAAGAAAATTAACCTCTTGTAAAAATCAAATCTCATTCAAAAGCATTCAAAAAAGAAACTACATTTTAAAAAAATCTGAAAAATTTCCATCAAAACAGTTTTGCAATTAACAATTCTAAAAATAGAGAAAGTAAGACACAGAAAAAAAACAGAAAAGAAAAAAATATAATATCCTTCTTGATATGCTTCAAAACATAATTTCCCTTATTAAGAGACACCTAATCAACACTTACAGTGATCTCAGACTCAGCAGTTCCCATTCTTTTAAAATGTTAACCACTTCAAATGTTAAAAAGGCATAATTGATGCTAGCCTCTTCCCAAAGCAATCTGGTTCCAATGGCCAATTATGGCTAACAAATCTTGCTAGTCTTAATTCCCTCAGATCTAATGTTCTCGGACAGAATATCAGCAAATGTCTCAGAGACTGTGACTCTGTCCTATCGCATTTCTGGCAGATGTCGTTAGTTAATTCTGCGCCATGTCTAATGTATTGGATTTAGAGAGTTGGCAATAAATTTAGGCGAAATCCCAAAAATGGTGTACTACTAACTGGGTCTGGAAGATTCATACATCCCCTTTACATGTTTTCTCACTATGCATGCATGTTTAATAAATACTATCTTTAATTTACAGTGGATTCTTCAAGACAGGCCCCCATTCTCGCATGCACACTATAAAAACTCCTCATTGTCTGCTTTTGCACATTATGTCTAAATCACGTTTATATTTCATTTGGTGGTTTTAGCATTTGTTTTTTGTACGTGCATACAAAGCTAATATGTATCAACTTGAAACAAGAGATAACACTAAAGTAACATATCCCATACATAATATGAAATTGCAACATCACACTTAGTTTGCCTCACCCCCAGTCACAAATATAGAGCTCGTAACATAAACCCCTCTTGATTGTGTGGAGCTTTCCTGACCACCCCAACATTATCCTAATTTGGTTAGTTTTGAACTTTCACTTTGGATGAAAATACTCCTGGGGAAGGAATTCATCCCCTTTGTCACACTGACCATTTGGAACTATTGTTTTGGAGTTTGAACGTTTGTGTTGGATTTGAACATCTGTGCACTTCAAAAAGCAGAGACAGTTCCATTTGCACCTTAGAGTTATATTTCAGAGTGTGAGAGCGGGAATAGGATTTTGGACACATGACATAGATTTATTTTGGACATCTTGACACTGCACAGACCCTTAGATTTAGTTGAGGTAGGGAAATAACTCCTAGAGTAGGGACAGCAAGGCATTTTCCAACTCTTTTTACTCTGAATATACGTTTCTAACCACACACATGACTCCTATGTGTACCAGTCTCATTCCTGGTTCCTCACACTACCCATCCAAGTCCGGCCAGTGGCACATGAATCCACTCACATCAAGAAAAAAGAGACACTGACAGTTAAAGTGTTGTGAGACAAAGACAGATCTCTGCCCCCACTTCCACAGAGCGTTTTTCAGCACAAACTGTAGGATGTGGAAGTACAGAGATAGCCAGACAAATACCACCTTCAAAGTCAGCTGGGGGTAGTAGAGCACAAGTTAGCCCTACATGAAAATCCAAATAACAAAGATCAGCCCATGTCATCCCCTGTATTCTCTGGAAGGACATTCCGTGCGGTGTAAGCCTGGCACCAAGCTGTGTACAACATAGTGTAATTGCCAAATGATGTATCTACATGCAAAGATCTGAGATGAACATAGAAGACTTCAACTGCAGCACTGCCCACAACAGCGGATCATCATATCATCCCAGACCATACCGTCACCCAAATAAAAGTACTGCTGTGCTAACATTGCTTCAAGGGACAAGCCTCAGCTCCATTTCCAGATTGTTACTGTTCCTAAAAGAAAGGTTAGTGTGATGGAGTTGTTTGGAATAGACCCAAATGTCATTAGTTGTATGACATTGTGCACATTCTAACCAGTAACCTTGTGGTACTGGTGTCTTTGGACACCTTTATTTATTGTTAGTCAAAAAACCCTGTTTCTGTCGGTTCATGAGTAAAGTCAAACACACTTGGATATTCACAGACAATTTTTATTAATATTTTCTTTTTTTTGCAAAGGTGTACAAGAGTTTATTTGGCCAGAACTTCTCAGCACTAAATGAGTCTGATGGTCAGAAAGACGAATTCACTATGAGCATTTTGATGAGTGGATAGAACATTGACCACATGGCTGTGACCAGGCATTAGGGGACCCGCCCTTTCCCTGGCATCCTAGAGGGGTTTTGACACCTAAGTAATACTAGATGGCAGGAAGTGCATGCATTATGGCACCGGACCACGTGGGCATGCTCTAAGTTGGAGACAGTTGGACTCTGAGAGAAGGAGATATTTTGAAACAGTGGTTAATCACACAACACGTAGAGTGTTAATTTGTTGCTGCTGACAAAGTGTCTAATATCTATGGTTCCCCACAAATTGGCAGGAACATGCATTCTTCTTGTTTTGCATATATTCTTTACTGTGTTGTGATATGTTTTATCAGCCATCTAAACTAACTATAAACCATCAATATACATTTCCAGGTTCTCACTGCTACCTGGCTACCAGCAACATGAAAGATGTCTGCTTATCAACATGATCATTAAGTTTTACCACTGTCTAAGTGCCAACATGAACTTGTTTTCAGATTATTCCCGCAGCCTGAGTGTCAAAGAGGAGTATTTACAGTTGGATATCATCCTATATGCTTTGTTGGCTGGGGAGTGCGTATTAATAGTGGGGGCAAGAACATTCTTTGAAAGTGAGTAGGTGAGGCCCTTCCAAGTGTAGGATATGGAGTTTTAGGACTGACTTGAATTCATCTATTTTAACAGTTTTGTTCATGTCAGGGGTGACGAGTTTGAGAAAGAGAGTTAGAGATTGCTCAGGGTTGGCAAAGTTTAGAGATATCAAAGAGCGTGCCTTATCATATTGTGTTAGGAGAAAATAGGTGAGAGGTAGAATCAGTCAGATAGGGAGTAGCTAGTTCATAAAAATGTAAGGAACGCTTCACAAATGTTAGGCCACATGACAGATGTTTCCTTCCTAGATTATCGTAGAGCATCTGTCAGTCTTTTCCCCGTTGCCCAATTTTGAGGAAGATGTCTGTGTGATGTTACATCAGTGTGGCACGAGTTCCAATTAGAATTCTCCTTGAAATGTGAGTGGTCCAGCACTGAGTTAGCTATGTCCCTGTCATGATCTAGGATATGCCAGGATATGTCAGATTCAGCAAGGATATAATGTGCACATGCCCAGATCTGTGAATGAGTACGGTATTCCAGATCTCGTTTTCCTAATCCCATCACAAACTCAGGCAATGCCAAATGTAACATCATGTCAAACAATAAGAAGCAAGGGATTGGCACTATAAACTAAAAAGCATCTGTTCACTTTACACATTGCCACACATTACACCCACTTTACCGAATATGCGTGTAACTGGATTAACTAAAATGACATATCAGTCTACTTTCCTCTGCACTGACCTACAACATATGTAATCTTAAAAAACTATGGGCTTGATTCATGGAATGATGTGCCCCGTGCAAAGTGACTTTTCACTGGTGCAAAGTGACTTTGCGCTGCCAACGAACAAACAACCCGATTCATGGAGCAGTGCAAAGTTTGTTTGCTTTGCACAGTTCCATAATCAAGGTTTGGTGGGCAGGACTTTGCACCGTGCAAGAAATTCCATGATTCGGGTCCCAAGTCCCCATATATTAGTTTATTTTTAAAAATATTAATAACAATCATGTATGTATTTATCTGAGTCTCTACTGTAAAATCTACACGCAATATAACATTAACCAATTCTCCCCTCACAATATCATCCGTGAAACATGACAAAACAAAATGCTTAGTTCTAACTGTGAAGAATGCTTACCCGTATTGCAATCTCTTTTCTAGGGAAGCATTACAAATTTCCAAACGAATTCTGCTTCTGTAATGTGCCGATACTTTTTTTGGCCTCAGACTAACAATCATCGGCTTCTAAAAAACACGTTGCTCAAAATAACGTCAATATAAGTGCGTTCAACAACCTAAATGTTTTGGAAAGCATTTTACAATGTGTGCTGTTTCTGTTCTAAAAATGCTAGTTTAAATAGTGTTTCATTTCAAAACACATGACATGCTTTTTCTAGCTGCATCCGAATCCGTAATTAAAATTCAAAACATGTTGATTATAGCTAAAGCTTTTTTCCTGTCAATCTCACTTGCTGTCTGTGCAAGCTTAATCAATGCACACTATACCGATTACAGCTAATTCTTTAAATCAGTATCTCGAAATTCCTGTTTTCCCAAGTCACGTGTTCAAAATTCAGACACATATATGTAGCCTGTGTTTGGCTTAGAAAATGAACACATGAAACGTCCTGCTTTATGTTTAGCTTATGGTTCAGCTCACGCCGGTGTCTTAGATGGCCTCATCTCGTCTCATGGAAGGCCTCGCTCTCTTGGCTGCGTTCTGCTCCTTGCTCACTGAGCTCTCTGTAAGCTCCGAATAGACCTGCAGCAGTCTATCTCGTTCCAAAAATAAGTCTCTTCCATTCTTCACAGCCATATGTGTTTATTGTATTTGTACTCGTCTAACGTGCCGCCGCCCGCAGGCATCATGGCGCACACAAAACAGGTGACAACAAAACAAACAATTCAGCAAAATTCTGGACTTTGTCGCAAAGAATGTGGACCTTGAATATTCAATACAACTTGTTTTCACAACATAGTTGACAGTTCATGTATCTTTTTAAATGACACATAAGGTGCTATTCTGATGATGAATGGATGGATTTGATATTCATATGATGTATTTCTCGGGATACAAGTTCACATCTTTCACGGTGCTATAGAATTCATAAAAGGTGAGTATCCGTGGTTTAACAGAACTGTTCTCCTCTGCGGACTATCATGAAAAGCAGTCACTTTATGCCTGCATGCTAGAACGGGTGACCACACCATCTGTTCCTTCATGCCGGCACAGCCACCCTTTCCACCAGAGGGTGTGGGAGTCAACCACAGAGGCACAGGCATGATAGATGTGGTCAGTCCCATTAGTGGTGGATCTGCGTCTTTCCCATGCTGCTTTGCTCAATGTTGTGGTGGAGAATGACCTGCATCTCACATGTGTTAGTGTATCCTTCCTCCACACTAATGGAGGAGACGGTCCAGTGGTGAAGTGTATACAATCTTCATATATGGCAACGCCAAAATGGCTCAATGGAAAATGCTCAGACTTCTTCCCTCCCCCCAAAAAAATGTGTTTGCACACACATGTGCACTCACCTGCCTGTACATTCCAGTGAGGCACATCTAGGTGTGGCTGTTTGCACAAAAATGTTATTGGGCAGTGGCCTTTTGTTAGTCTCCTCCTCAGGTGGGCCTGATTCTTGGAATTTTCTGCACAGTGCAAAGTGACTTTACACTGGTGCAAATAGACGTTGCACTGCCAACAAACACCCTGAATCATGGAACCATGCAAAGCATCTTTTTGCCGTGCAAAGTCAGTTTGCACCGCAAAATGACACTCTGCACAGTTCCATGAATCAGTATGTTTGTTGGCAGTGCAATGTCAATTTCCATCAGTGAAAAGACACTTTGCACTGTGCAAAAAATTCCATGAATCAGACCCTTTGTGTTCCACCTCCAGCTGTTTTTCCTCTTCTTACTCTAGCTCACCACCTCATGGTCTTTCTACACTGAATCTGCTTCCTCATTTTCCACTTCCTCTGCTTGTTTGTCCTGCTTCCCTCCTTCCACTTTCTTTTGCTCTTTACTTGTGTCTATAGCCTGTCCGATGTCAATTTTCTTGGCCTGAACCTCAGGATTGTTGACAAATCCATTCATTGTACTCTGTTTGGCAAACCAACAGAGAGGAATACGGCTCTACATTATATGACCTTCCATCCAAGGAGTTTAAAGGAAAATGTGCCCTTTGGCGAATACTTATGTCTCTGCAGCAACTGCACGGATTCGCAGGATTTCCATCTCTATTTCAATATACTAGATGATGGGCTGCTTGAAAGGGGTTATCCAAGGAAACTGCTCAAATAGTCTTAAAAAAGCGCTAGGTTTACTCCACCCAAGAATCTTCACGTGAAACGTGATTGACCTACCAATCAGAATCGAACGAGGTGAGTTTTTACACATTCACCCATGCCATCCAAATTAAAGAACATCCTCAAAAAACATTGGCCAATAGTAAAACTTAATTTGCATGAGGAAGACATACCAATGGTCGCTTTGAAACGAGCCACCAATTTGACAGACAAACAGGTGCACGCCACTTTTGAGAAAACACACTGGAATCTACAACCCTTGTGGGACAACAACCGTGTGGCCAGTCTTCCGTATGCAAATTCACCCATCAATACAGCATCATTCATGATTGGTGCTAGACAGTGGTCCCTATCAGAATTTACGAACTGTAAAACATAGAGGGTAATCTATTGCATCGAATGCCCCTGCAAGTTGAGGTACTTAGGGCAAGCAATGAAGTCAGTGAATATTTGCATCTCAGAACACAGATCTCGATATATCTTATGGATCCTTAATGGTTATTAATTGTCTTGTACGTTTAAGTCCTTTAATAAAAATCTTTAAACACCAAAAGGACACAGATCTCGGATAAGATGCAATGTTACTAATGCCTGTATGGTCCAACATTTCTTACTGTGAGGACACTTCCCGGATGACATCAAGTAGTGGGTGGTAGATTCAGTCAAAGCAGCGATGAACACCATATAGATGAGAGTCTAGGTGGATACATAGAACGGGCAGACATCTGCAATGTCTGAATGAACAATGTGTTCTTTAATTGCAGTTACTGGATTGTAATACTGTTTTAAATGCACTTCTTGCCATTCAGTTTTTTAGACACAGATGCCGTGAAGCAGAACATCATAGACAGGTTTAATAAAAACTACAGTGCCTCTGTGATGTCATGACATCGGTGTTACTTTTTTGATTTTACATTCAGTTTAGTCAGCATCCATCCACCCTCTGCTGCTGCTGGTAAAAAAAAATTACAGAGATTGTAACATTATGAGCAAGTTAACATTTCTTGCATTTAGTGTGTATGCATACAGTTATTCATATGAATGTGTTTTAATTAGAATAATAGCATGTGTTAGTTAATGTGGTTGTAAGAATGTGTAGTCAACTCGCTATGATGTGATAACCCTCTAACAATGCCAGAATGTCATGGCATGCTGGTCAGGCAAGCCCGTCTGAGGCTTTTTTCCGTGACTGACTTTGTACACCTCATGATGGCGCCATGGCGTTGTGGTACCTTACGTCTCACACAGCCTGTGATGTTGTTTCAAGAAATGTTGTAAATGCAGGCACAATCGAGTACGGTCCTATCCCTTTCAAACTCAATTGTGACTCAGGGTCACCAGATGGGGCAGCATGAGACTCCTGTAGGGTGAGGAGCAGGCTATTAACTGCATACCTTCCCTTTAACTACTTGCCTTAAACAAAATGGACACATCTCATGTCTGTAATCAGCCACGAGCGTGCTGCATGATACCAGACTGCTTTTTTCTGTTTTGTTCTTTTTGGCAGACAAAACATGTGTGCTTGTTTTTTCCTGTATAGCCGGTGATTTTCACGTTTGCTATTCCGGATTCTCTGGTGGCTACCCCACACCATCTTTGAGGCAAACAGAGGTATGTCTTTGTGGATGACGTTTGCGGTCAGCTACTGAGTTTTTTACTACTCAATGTATAACCTTTCCTTTCAATATTGTACATTTAATTTCTTGAATGACCGTGCTTCATTGTCAGCACTGCTTCCTTTGTGTCTAGTGCGCAATAAATCATTGAATTGTTATGTGTTGGATTGAACATGCTGAGCATTATTTGTGGGGTCATGCCGTACGAGCTTAGAACCTTTCATTTTTGTGGGCTTAGGTACACTTGTGATTCTACCTCTTTAGTTTCCGCTTTTTCCTAATTAGGGCTCCCATTTTTTCTTCCAATAGTGCATCTTTTGGTCCTGATGAAGGCCATACATTTGTATCCGCCGAAACGATTTTCAAGCATAGAACCTGGATTCTGCTTATCGGAGGACATACCCTTTGCTATTATTTTTGATTTGTTTCATGTACTCATATGTTTATTTTTATTTCATTATGCGTGGTTTTGTCATAATTTGGTTGGTGTATTAATAGTGTACCGCGAAGTGCTTTTTATGGATACAATGGCATATCAATTTTTCTTCTAAAAATTCTACAAAATAATAATGGAATTGATATCCTTGTCGACTGAGTCATCTTCAGCTGCACAATGGCTTGTTATGCCTACATGCTTTAATTTAGTTTCACACATCTGTTCTTTCTTGAGTAATAGATTAAATTGCATTTTTTTTCTGGCAGACTCTGGGATGTCTTAACCCACTAATCCAAGCCCTGCAACATCACTGTGCATTCCTGGCAGCAGAAACATCATAATGGCAGCCAGAACGCATGCTGCACACCAGAAATCACCAGGAAGTGTGCAGTGAAAACCTGAAAAATAGGCCACCATCTACTTTTGCCTATGTCAGTGGTATCACAGGAGACCACTGCCAAAACCCATCATTTGGCTGCTCACAGAGCAAAATCATTGCAAAAGAAACAGAGCTGGTTTCAAAAATCCGTTTGTTATTTGGTGTCAAATTTTTAGAAATCATGGCTTACAAACCACCCAAAAAGATCCAACCTCCTTGTTGGGTGGTCAACATCATTCTCCTTCTGGAATCTACATAAATATAAGGTCCACATAAGTGTATCTATATCTGAACAAAGTATACTTTTGAGGATTGCTTGCTGGAAGAAATCTGTCAAAAATGGGTGTAATACCGTTACTCATTTGTACCAAAAGCCGGCGTTTTAAAACCATTTTGGGTAAAGTTGACATGGAACTCAAACTATGCCAAAGAAAGACTTGCTATCAGAAGCCTAAGAGGTGGATACAATTTAAAACCATATTCTGAAAAGGCTTGAAGCAAGAAATTGTTTAATGTATGTGTTAGAAAAGTGAGTTATATTATAAGAAAAGACAATTTGTAGACATTGTGTTAAGAGTTAAAGTTTCTCACATTGTGTTCAAACGAATTCCACACCTTCTCCCTGGACAAAGGAGACTTCCCCCTACCCTGGCCTGTTGCTCTCAGTGCAGACAAAGGAATCCTTGGGTTGAATAGAAAATGCTAATTCGGGTGTGACTTCCTGGCAGGAAGGAAGGAGAGACTTGTGACCTCTGAGTCAGCCCAGACCTTGGAGGCAGAGACAAACCATTGTGTGGATTCAGAATGCACAGCAAATGTATGTTTTAGAAAAATGCTTATAAAATATTGTACCGAACCGACACAAATGTGAAACTTTGAGATTGTTAAAATGAAAAATTCGCTCACAGTTGAAGACTAAGCTGGACTCTGTGCAATGTTCTGAGACCAAACCCTGGAATTATTCATATTGTAGCTACTGTGTTTATGTCAGGAACCGGAAAAATTACAATATTGTGCTCAGATGGGGTGTGCATGCATGTCTAAAATTGGTGCAGAAATAATATTGAGAAACCCACCAAAAGCGCAAAACGTGGTCATTTCTGAAACAAAGCTCTTAGGAAGATGAGAGTTGAACAGAAATGTACCTTAGTTAATCTGTCATGTGATTTATTTAGTATTAACAAGTTGTGTATATTGTAAATATGTGTTTTATGAAAAATAAGATATACCGTACAGAGACAAAGGGGAGTGTTTTCCCCCAAGCCATAAAGATGACACAGGATGACACGCTGATCCTTTCTCCAATCGGGGGACAGGGAATCCTCTAACCTATCAGATCCTTAGAGGGTTGGGCATTGTAGAATAAGCCTCCCCACCCACTTTGGAAATACATAAATAGGGACTGCTGAGGACAGATAGGGCACAGACTTTTCCACTACTCAACTGATTTCTTAGCGAAGCACCCTGCAAGAAGACCAGATCCAGACAATACCCAGACAGAGACTTTAGAACCAACTCTAGAACTTTGAAGCAGAGAGGCCTAACCCAAAAGCTGAACCCTTCTCAGCAGGCCTTCAGAATCTAGCAACCTGATTCTAACCCCTAAACTTCCAAGGGGCTCTCACATTTAACAGCCGGGCTGTGCGATTTTGCTATTCTAGCGATGAACCCTGTGCTAGAACCAAGATCCAGACCCAGAAAGCAGAGCTGTATCCAGAACCCGTCAGATCCAGTCCAAGAGGTGAGAGAATCCCAGCCAAACCCTTGACCAGATCTTTGACGGGGCCCACTCCATTCCCAAGCCATAGGAGTGAGTATTACAGAACATCTGTTGTCTAACCTAAATTCTTCTCTCCTCCACAAAATCTTTGATAATTGTAGTGATAATCATCTTGGCGCTAATATATATTTTCTGGAGAAAGGCAATCGTCTCGTTCAGACAGAAAGCATCCGGAGGTGCCTCTGGATAGGTGGCTGGGCTGTCGTGTAGTTTGCGGCTCCATAGACTCTTTAGTGTTAAGAAATCTTTGTTTCTAATCATTAAAGCGCATCTGTCATTTTTGAAATCTTGACTTTGTTTCTGAAAAATCTACCTTGATTAAAACCTCTGTAACATTTGAACCGCATGTCCTAGAAACCGAAATATAACTGTCATTTTAAAGCTGAGATCCTAGGCTTTCCAACCAACCCAGAAGAAACATTCTACTTCCTTATAGTTTTTCCGTAATCGCGTTTCCCGCACGCAGAAAAGTTGCCGCAAATTGCAATTTAGCTCCATTTCAACACATGTCAAAATAGCTGTTTCTTGTTTACAACTGCTGAAATTTGTTTTCAATCTGATAATCCTTCATGAATCATTGCTGGTGTTGACCTGAACCAATCCAAAGTAACTCTGACTTATCCTGAATCTTCTTTAGTGAATTAAAATCATTTTAGCATATTTTCCCTTTCATTGCAATCACATTCAAAAGTATTTTTGCCTGTTTTAAAAATCATACCTGTTTTCTCTAAGCTTGCTGGGGGAATTGGAATTGAACTGGATTATTGATTGTATTCTTGAAACCTGTGTGCCCTCATTTCCATCTCTTCATATTGCATAATGGGGAGAGTGAGTAATAACAGGGGAAAAAGGGATCATATTATCGCTTGATTGAAATCATATCAAGTTTATTTCTGTGTTGCATTCTTTCCTATCTTGCATTTCCTTGAACTCATACAAAGTATTCTCTGCTACATTATTCTCCATTCCTACTCCTAACTGATTAAAGAGATTGTTGATATTGTAATATTACCCATTGCTGATCATTGTTCATATTCATAAGTGTGCTATTCAGATATTATTCATATTCATAAAAGTGTAATCTATATCTTGTTCAATTCTTCAAATAAATCTTTTAATTTGCAAAACAAACCTACTTCTTGGCTCAGTGAGGTCGGGGAGATTCAAAGAGAGGGGCGTTATATAAGGGTTCATCATCCAGATTTATAGAACTTTGACATAAACATCTATATAAATAAGGGCTTCCATTGGGCATCCCATACTAAGCATTCACTTGGTTGGAGTGCTGGATTGAAGTCACTTACAAGGCCCCTTTTTGTGACTCCTTTTGCTCCTCCACCTGCCCGCGCCAATGTCTTCCAGTTACACAGATACATTCATGTGTTCCAACTCCTGTGTCTTTCCTGCACTATCTCCTTAAGTTCAACTTCCTGCAGTCCCTTTATTTCTGCTTCCTTATTGTCTACATCTGCTGACCCCCAACCACTGTCTTCACATGTTCCACCTCCTGCCCCTGCATCACACCTTTTGCTTGTCCACCACCTGTAGAATCACTCCTCGCCTCATTTCATATCATTTGATGGCACTCGCCAAGGATTGTATGCTACTGTTCTCGACCTCTGCTCTTTCCTCTGCTTCCTCTAGCTGTTCCCAAAACCCACGTGGCATCTCTCCGCCTTTATCGTCATCTAAAGCTTCCACATATATGCCTGTTTTGAGGTGTCAGCCTTAATCTCAACTAGCTACACATCTATGACAGTCCCATCTGAATATCCCTTGCTTCAATATAGATGACCTTACTTCACGATAACCAGTGGTGTGTGAACAGTGTGTAAGGAAAGGCAAGGCAAAACCTCTTCCCCCCTGGCCACGCCCTTCCACATTACATGCAGGGAACTCGATAAGTTTGAGGGCGACAGGTGCTGCCTTTCACAGGTGACTTGAATGCTGCCCACAGCGTAATGATGAGTGAAACATTTAAAGGATCAGGCACAATCTCACAGGGAACAGGAGGGAAATTAATCCACTGGAGCCCCATGCTTTCTTGGTTTTGCTATTTAAATAAAATACACATTTCCAATATTGCTCTTCCTTTGACGGATAGAAATAGCGCCTAGTTGGAGAATTAAACCAAAATCTTGTGAGGCAGTATTTCTGTTCCGTAAGTTACGGATTCAACAGTGTTCCCAATGGAGCTGCACATCCATATTAAAAGAGCTTGTGCACATCGAGCCCTGCACTGTAAAGTACAGCAATACAAGCTTTTCAACATGCCCTTCAAGGACTTGACTTCTCACAACAGCTTCGGTAGATGGTACTTCTCCCCATGTCATGAGGTGCATTTTTTGGGCAGCTGTCTTCTTAGCCTAGCTGCCATGGGTTTTTCACTAATAGCATACCGGCTGCTGATGAAGGGCCTTTACCTGCAGCCTTTCAGTCGCTTCTAGGGAATCTCTGGGAAAATAGCTCAGGGGCAACGCTCTTGCCTTGGAAGCAAGACGCGGCGGAACAACACTGGTTAGATTCCGGGGTCCGTGCTTAGAAACCTCTGGGTATTAAGCGCTTTATAAATTACCAATCATATTATTATTATATTATTATAGGGATGGGTCTAGAAATGTACACTGCCTAAATACTTTCCTCTGCCAAGAGTGTAAAGCATGGCAGGCATTTGTTCTGGAGGTACACAGCTTGTCCCAGGTAGTCTCCACGGTTCTCTAGTCTCTAGGTCTGCTTTCTATACTCCGTCAAGCCCTCCACTTTTATCAAGAGTGCATTGCTAGGTCTGTCTGCCTCCTCTGGGAGTCTCTCTGCTTCTTTGTTTGTATCTTCACTTGTTGCCTCTTCCTCAAAAGGCTTGGCCTCGACTTTCACTTCTGAGAGTTATGTTGCTATGGTGAAATGAATTATATGAGCCAATTGGATAGTTCGTTTATAGGCTACATCGCCCCTTGTTATAGTTGTATCAATGCGGCATCAGTACCAGAGGATAGATTTGATCTCATCAGGGTTTTTAGCATGTGCCTGTTGGGATGTAAAGGTATTTGTGGTGGGTGTCTTGACTATTTTCCTGATGCAGGGAATGGCTGTGTTGCTCCATACCCTTTCTGCTCCACTGCTGGCCTGTTTGTGATGGTGGTTTCCCTTTCTGCTCCACTGCTGGCCTGTTTGTGATGGTTGTCACCCTTTCTGCTCCACTGCTGGCCTGCTTGTGATGGCTGTTTCCCTTTCTGCCCCACTACTGGCCTGTTTGTGATGGTTGTTTCCCTTTCTGCTCCACTGCTGGCCTGTTTGTAATGGTTGTCACCCTTTCTGATCCACTGCTGTCCTGCTTGTGATTCTGTTTCCCTTTCTGCTCCACTGCTGGCCTGTTTTTGATGGCTGTTTCCCTTTCTGATCCACTGCTGGCCTGCTTGTGATGGCTGTTTGCCTTTCTGCTCCACTGCTGACCTGTTTGTGTTGGTTGATTCCCTTTCTGCTACACTGCTGGCCGGATTGTGATGGTGGTTTCCCTTTCTGCTCCACTGATGGCATGTTTGCGATGGTTGTTTCCCTTTCTGCTCGACTGCTAGGCTTGTTTGTGATGGTTGTTTCTCTTTCTGCTCCTCTTCTGGCCTGCTTGTGATGGTTGTTTCCCTTTCTACTCCACTGCTGGCCTGTTTGTGATGGTTGTTTTCCTTTCTGCTCCACTGCTGGCCTGCTGGCCTGTTTGTGATGGTGGTTTCAGTCGTCTTTATCTTTGAGGCAGCGTTCTAGCAATCACCTACCAGTGGGTTATCTCGGTGCGTGCAACTGGGACATGTAGCTCAGTGGGTTTGTATTCTGCAGAGGGACTCTGATCAGCTGTTCCCCACAGCTTCCTGTGGGGAACAGCAAGCCAGATGGATATCTCATCTTCCAGCATCTGTGAGGCACATTGGGAAAGGCTGTAAACATTAAAATGGAAACAATTAGTAGACAAACCTACCCCCAGTCATTACATTCGCTGCATGAATTCCTATTAATTCTGATGTAAATGGCCAAGGCCTGTGTGCCTTCTTATGAATATGTAAGCCTGTGGAGTTATCTTTGTGTTCTGCGACATTGGGAAATGAACAGCCCAGAGTCCAACACCTGTTGCTTCACTTCCCCAACATGAAAATATGGGGAGTTCTGTCAACCCACCACACATGGTAATGGGCCTCAATTCCACAGTTGATTAACCTGCACTGTTTGCCTTCAGAGGGAAATAACCACTGAGGGACGCTGGGGTCAGGGCAAATAAAAATAACATTATTTGCAGCTGCTTCTGAGCCCCTTCAATCCATGGTCTGTATGTTGCCAACTTGGGTCGAGGGCTCTGCCCTGACTACATGTTCGCAGGGGAATGCTGGAAACCTACAGCTCCCATGTCGTCAGTGACACTGGTTTTAAAATACTTCCATTTATAAAGCATGGTGTACAACCAGGTGAATATTGCACAGGCTTTTCTGGGCAGTGTGTAACTCTCAAAGACATTACGGACATATGGTCCTTTGCTGAGATCTCAAGGTTTGCCATGCCAGGTGTGATGCAATAAACCAATCTTGATTTGTATCATGTTTAGTTCCACAACATCATGATTTATTCTATTATTTGCATTTTTAAAGTGCTCACACAGCCCGGGGGCATCGAGGCGCTGTAACATTATTTGTTTTTGTTGTTGTCTTAATTGCATATTTATAATGTGCTTAAATACCCAGAGTTTTCTAAGTGCTGACCAGGGGATTGAACCTGCATTGCTTCCTGTCGTCTTGCTTCCAAGGCAAGCACTTTGCCACTGAGCTATCCTCCCGGGTTATAGAACGATTTTTTGAAAGCTCTGTTTCAGCGTATTTTTAGGAATCAGGAGTGTCCATTAAGTAGTGATGTTAGGTGAAAAAACGCAGCTAGGAGTTTTCTGCACTACTTTAGTAGGATTTAAAAGGTTTGTATTCAGCAGTTAATTTGCATACATTCTACTGTTCTGGCAGCGCTGAGTCTTTTCGCCTTTACACATTCAATACGATGTATACCATTTAGCTGTTTAATATGAACATGTATTTTTCAAAAATGTTGTATGTAAGGTATGAGTTGATGTCACTGGGAACAGCTTACTCTTATCCTTACCTTGTGTTTTTACTTTAGCTTACTTGAGTCTATGTTATTATGACTATGACTTTCCGACAATGGCTATGACATGCCTTCCTAGTAAATATGAATGTTTGAAGGATTTGCAGTGCAATGCAACAGACCCCCGTTAGAAATCTAATCGTTCAAGCGCCCAAACCGAATTCCATAGTGAAATCCTTTTCTTCTTGTACTTCTTAATTTACTTCCATAATGTCGACGTGTTAGACTTCCAGTTACATTTTTTTTGTAAAACGCTCAGTCTTTCGGCACACAAAGACCAAGCTGTGTGGCATGCAAAGGAATGACTACAACCAGGTTATTTTATCACTCAGTTTGTTTTGTTGTCTGCCTCGACAGTACGGTAGTAAAACCCAGGAGATTTTTGTTGTGCTCGCATCACTTTGTTTTTTATTACAAGGGACGAGGACATTTGGTTGCATTTTATATGTTATCTAATTAAAAGTATACAATAGCCTATAATATTTCAAACGTTAGCTTGCGGGAGCATGTCTCTGCTGGTGGCTCTTTTATGGGGCACTAGGAGAAAGGGCTTCATCATGGTTTCTACAAAGGGCTTAGAACAGGTTTTTTTTTTTCAGGAAGGAAAATAGGGACAAGTACTAAAAACCCCAACGATCACAGAGTTTCACAGTGAGTTTTTCTTTTAGGAGTTGAAGGAGGAAACTGAAGGGAAGGGAACACGATTAAAAAAACAGACAATGACAAATGTTTTGCCAAAGGGTGCATCTCAAAACAAGCACTATAAAAAATAAAATGTCACAAACAGGCAAGTAAATGTGAAAAAGAGACACGAAAGAAAATGATCTCAGTGGCTACAAAAAATGTTCCTTCTTCTAGAATGTATTATCACTTTTCCTCCCTCTATTAGCCCTCTAGCACCACCCACAGAAGAGAAGGACTAGAGCTGGGCCGTTTATCAGTCCATCAAACCTCTCCAGAGATGCAAAGGCTGTGATTGGCCCACCCGAGCTCTGCGGGATACTTGGTGGTTTCGAGTGACTCCCTGATGTCCAAGGAGTAGCTAACCAACGAATCTCTCACACACGTTTGAATGCAATGTTCACCTGTAAGCAGGTGTGCGATCTCACCAGATTGCAAAATTCCGAACATGAAGTGCACCTTGCACTGAATGCAAGGCAAGGGTAGGGTGAGCTCAGTCTTACTGAGTATAAAACAAAATTGAGGATCACCAAAGCACTTCGAGACAATGGAGATAATCGTATGAAACACAATAAGCCTCATTACACGGATGGCGGTAAGGGATTACCGGCACCGGTAAGGGCACCGGTGCTGGTAATCCCTTACTGCCCTACTACGAGGTCCCTCAGTGGGTCCCGTCCTTAACGTGTGGTCAAACCACACATTAAGGACGGGACCCGCTGAGGGACTTCAGAGCAAATAACGGTACCGCTAATCGCAGTACTGTTATTTGCCTCTTCCCCATTCCCATTGAGCCCTCTGGGGGCTCAAATGGGAATGGGGAAGGGCCATGGTGAATAGGGAATTACCGCCCCGCCAACCTTGGAATGGGGCGGTAATTCCGCCATTCACCATGCCGGACTCCGGCGGAAACCATGGTACTACTAGCGCCATGGTTACCGCCATCCGTGTAATGAGGCCCAATGACTTTAGTAGGCTACCTCGAAATTCAAATAGACGATGGCAACACATTTTTTCTTCTTTTAAAGTGGACACATTTGAAATGCACATCAGTGCCAGGGTCTTACTGTACGGAAAAGAGAAAGCTTTAGAAGTCATACAATTCCTTACACATTAAATACAATCAATACGAAATAAGCACAGGAGCAACGATGTCAAATCCCACTGATAAACCAGAATAAAGCCCTGTTTGACCCCACACTCACATCTGACTCAAAGAGAGAAAACGACTTCTTTCAGAACTAGTACAAGCCACTGCCATCAGAACTCTTTGACCATCGGCACATCCTGTCAGAACCCTCAGCTCTCCAACCAGAAGAGTTCCCTTAAAGCCTCAAGGTAAATCTAGACTAGCCCCTGCTGAAAACCATGTCCATAGACCCTGGATCCTCAGCAATTACCGACAAACATGCATTCCTCAATCCTTTCAAAAACATGAGAACACGTACTTCATCACAATTGCTTGACTTTGCTAAAATGTATGGGGAGTGCACATCTCTTACAAGAGATGATTTATGGGGATACAATCACTGTGAGAGACAGATTACACCGCAGGGCATTGATGACGGACTCAGTCGCATGGAATATGGGCATTCGACAACATGAACTATGGGATCCTCATTAGCAGTTAGAAGCCACACACGGAAAGCTAGCAAACCTCGATTTCTCTTACTGAAATGCGTCTCCCAGCTCGTCACCCCTCCGACCGAGGTGCAGAGAATAGTTCCTGGAGCCCATCCTTAGCTCGGCTCTCATATCCATATATCTTCCATACATGTGCCTCTTGCACACATGCATGTTAGCCTAGGCCAACACATAATAGACACGTGGCCATTCTAATACAAACAAATCATTCAAAACTCTCTGTTGACGTTCCAGGAAATAGTACAGAAAAGTTGCTGCATGTTGCATGCTTGATCCTTGCATTTTTCCAGTACTACGAGCTCCAGAAAGCATATGTCCGAAAACTGGGGACTGGCTGCCGCTGAAAATTGTGGTATTGAAAGGGCCTTATTCGGAATGACATGGGGTGGCAGCCATGAGCCCCAGCTACCACATAATCCCCAATTCTAGTTGATCCAGAACGCAATTCGAACAGAACATTACCTCCTCCCCCCTTTTAAGATTTCCGAGACCATGTCCAAGAAGCATGCACTGCTGGCTTGCCCCCCCCCAACAAAAAACAAAAAACACTTGCTGTTAAAGTGAACCACACAATACAGTGAAATTCCCCCTTAGCCCCCTGAATAAAACTTCTGTGGTTACTGTACGCTGGTTTCTGATAAAATGATGAAATAAAATCAGGGTAAAAAAATAAGTTGCTAACTATTCATAAACTCGGTTTTGGCTGGCTGCCTAGTGATTAGTATGCCTTCCACTGCAATGGTTTAAATGAACAAATAGACTGGGCGATTGGCTAATTATTGCCACCAGAATGTGAGAAGGTGAACACTTTCAAAAAAGACAGAGCAGAACTATAGATGTGTCCAGTATCACAGTATAGTCCAGTGGTGAACCCGGATATGGGCATTGACATTACGCTCTGTGTTAAGGTTGCTGGCTAGATTTTACAACCTTGCTTGAAGGGACCAGGCTGGTAGTATTTTAGTTTTAATGACTTGCATTTTCTGGTGTAAGTATGTTGTTTTGTAGCACAGCAGATGTTTCTACGACCATATTGTATTCACCCAAGTTTGTGAACCAAGAGAGATAAAAGTCTAGCAGGCTCATTTGGCCTTTGCCGATCCGGAAATACGGTGCCAGAAACAACGTGTACCAGTATCTTTCCAGGACAGCAAATACCAAGTCACACAAACCCCTACTGGCAGAGAATTGTCACATTCACGGCCACCAGTAATACTGGTGCCTGTGATGCAGTCATCCCCATCTCATGGTTCCTATGGGAATGGGGATTCACTTGCATCTGCACCTCCCATAATATCCCACCAACCCCAAAACACCAATCTCTGCAACACGTGCTTGAAACACTGAGCTTTCTTCTGATTCCTCATAAAACTCAAGCTTATCCATATGCATTTCAGCTTTGACATTTGTCCTTGATCTATATATTCCCCAAAGAAGAAGAAAATGCGGGGTTAATTGATCAGAGCAGACCTCATTGTCAGGGGCACTATGCATTATCACGATTTGCTTTTTATGTTTTTTAAAGGCAATGTGGGCTGGCTAGTCACTTTTCCAGCAGTACATGTAATTACAGTCACCATTGATGTACTAACCCACCTATATGCACAATCATTACATACTTTGTGTATAAAATGTTTTTCTGTGCCAAGGATGACATATTTCGCTTTTAAAAAAAATATATCTACTCTTGAAAATTTAATAAATCACAACTTTTTATGTTTGAAAAAGAATCTAACTTCTTTGTGTTCATGTTAAGAGCTAATCGATATGTGCTAATTTAGCTCCACTGCATCTCAAAAAAGAATCCTACCAAAGCGTCAATGACCAGGGTAGCTGTTGACTCCACCCTTTTCTCAAAACTTTCGCCTTACCCTCTGGAGTCAAGCCCCCTTAGATAAAAAAAGAGGGTTTCTTGCCTTATCTTATACAACACCTAGAGGTGGCAGCCACCGCAACCCAGGAGTGGCATACTAAAGGCTAGGAACCCTTGACAAGTATACTTGAGGACAGGTATGCCGCTCACATTAAGAGACACTCACAGTCACCTCATGTCTTCCAGAATTTCAGGGAGTCTCCCAGAGTAGTTGTATTTTCAATACTCTTAATGCAGATGCCTACATCTCCCTGGTCTAAGGTTCGAGAGAGAAGTAGTACCTTGTCCTGACCTGAACCTCCTGCAGAGTTGGATGAATTGGTGGACCTTGGCAGGTAGGGCACTTCTCTCCGTGACAGTGATGTGCCATGTGCCAGATCTCTGTAGGCTAGTGCACAGCCCGGTTAGGCTATCTCACGGTCCAGTGAAGCAGGCCAGAGCGCAAGGTGAGGATAATACCCTGGCAAAAGCTCCCAAATCCATGACCAAAGGACCAGAATTTGCAGGATTTTCCAGTGAATTCCTTTAAACCCCAAGCACATTGCTTTCATTAGTAATTCCTTTCCACTTTGCCCCGAAGTCTGTGAGTTCAGAGCAGTGACCATAAACTGTCCCTGCCAATTCACTGGTACGTGGATGCAGCAATGCATTGCTGCAAGCAGGGCTGAAGTCGAGGGTACACGCGGGGGGACGGAGTCCCCTCACTTTATTCAGAGGGTGGACACAGTCCCCCCACCTAAAATAAGAAACATTGAATAACCTCTTTGAATTTATTAATTGAAGATGACCTCGGGGTTCAAACCACAGTCGTTAGGTTTGTAGGCTGGAGACTTCACCACTGCACTATATCACCTGATGAAAAATAACAACCAACTAAAAGTATAATGTCGCATTTCAGTGCTGCAAGTCCCAAGGAAAATATTTGTATTGGTTCTTGGAGTTTAAAACATGCACACCTTTTAATGTTTTCAAAAACACTATTAGAGGAAAATATCCTCTTTTGGTTTTGTGTGTGTGTGTTGATTTGATGAAAGGCAAATTCCATTCATCCTGTGAAATTTGGGAGGTTAGTCTCTGTTGCACTACTCCAGCATTCATCCACGCCATCTCCGTGATAATATACCATATGGACAGTTTCTCTGCATTCGGAGAAACTGTTCTAATTTAAATGACTTCTATGAACAATCTGAAAATTTGAGCACCCATCTTATCGAAAGAGGTTACCCAAAAGGCTTGATCAATAAAGCCAAAAAGAGGGCAAGTTTCACTGACAGGGATATATTGCTCTCCCCAAAAACTGCCACTGACTCTTTATTTGGCACTGATAGTGCAAAAATGACGTGTGTCATAACCCATGGACCACAACCTTCCAGATCAAAAAAGTGATCTCAAAATACAGGCCTCTTGTAAAACTCAGTTTGCCTGACACACCATTACTGAGGTTTGCCTTGAAAAGGGCCAAAAACAGTTGTGACAAACTAGTACATTCCAATTTTAAGAAAGACCCTCCAAGAATGGGTCTCTAGGACCTTAGAACAACTGTTGGTCACTTACCGTGTGGATCTTGTTCAGTCTGTCAATTTACAAGAAAACTCAAGGAGTTTAAGATTGGGGCTAAAACTTGGACACTTTCGTCCAAGACAAACTGCAAAACTAAACAAGTAGTGTACTGCATCCAATGTCCTTGTGGACTTCGATACGTTGGACAAACTCCTCGACCTGTCCACATTAGGATTTCTGAACATCATTCTAGAATTCGTTGCAGAACGGAATCTGCACCTCTTGTAAATCATTATATTGAACTACAACACTCCGCCAATGACATTCTGTGGTGGATCCTAGATGTAGTCAAAAATACACCCACTGTGTCACGCTATCTTCTTCAGAAGGAAGCACGATGGATTCATCGTTTATCTACCCATATCAGTGGGTTAAATGAGGATTACTTCCCCATATCCTGAGTACATTTGCTAGTACATTTGCTGATTCTTCTTCTTCCCCAGCTTTTTCCCTTTGTTTCCGACATCTAGGCCTCTGTGCGGATGTGATCATCCACATACATCAACAATAGACTGCTGAGGCCACTCCCACTGCAGTCGCTTGCCATTTTGCAATTATTTGCCCTGTCTGCCTCTTTGCCTTTTTTATCCCTGCATTTATGCATCCCTGATTTATGCACTCCAGATGCATGCAATTTTCTTTCCCCATTTCTGACCCTCATCCTTCAAGTTTCAGTATTATTATCGTCTGATCAATGATCTATCTGCTCGCCTGATCTTCCTTATTATTTTTAATCTTTTTATCTGTTGCGCGCGACTTCTTGATTCGAATTGATTTCATTTTTATTTGTTTATATTTCTCACTGAGACACCTCAAACCGTTATGAGGCGGCTACATTACTACTTGTCCGCTTTCTCTCAGATCCCATTTGCATATGTCTCGTATCATACTGAAATTAGGAGCTTTCTCGATCCTTCTATAGCGTACAGTTGCGCCCTTGCAACAGTTATCCCCCTTTTTTCAGCATACCTTCAAGTAAAACCTCCTTGACGTTTAATCCACATATCGTTTGTTATTATCTGAAATAGGATCATTGTTTTTGTTTTTTTGTGTTAATGTCTAACTGTTGTACTACAATCTGCATGTCAGCTCTACAGGGGCCTGGCATTTCTAACCAATCAAAATCCCAACATAAGGAGGCACGTTGATTCCGAGCCTTTCCCGGCTCCCGAATGACGCTGTCAAATGAGAGGCAGCCTTGCAGCCAGCACCCTCCCTTCTTTTGTCCTTCAAGCTCTGTGTTCTAACCAGGCTGCACTCACGTCGGAGCTCTTTGCACAGTCGGATCGTCCTGGCTGCTTCCGAGTGGTCTGTGAATAACGGTAAGATGGCTCCCTTCCAGTCCATTCAATTTCAAGCTTTCCTTCAGGCTTGACCTGCATTTTATTTTACCTCGTACATTTTTCATTTTGATACCGATTCAAGACGCCCTTATTCATTCACGTCTCTCTATTTATTTTCTTCACCACAGAGAGAGTTTTCTCTGCGCACTTTTGAAGTTATGAGGCTCACCGCCCACCTCTCCAGGCATCACTATAAGCTTTAAGCAATTTTCAAAGTCATCTTGTCTCGAAGGTAGGCGGCTGTTACTTCACTGGTCCATGACCATTCATGTGCCTATAAGCAACTTCATTTCGTTTTTTGTCAACAAGTAGTTTTTTATGCATTCAATTTGTTTATAGGTTTACCAAACCGAATCCATCTGATGTTACCCCACGGTCTCTGGATTCATTCCATAGCATGCTGAGCAATGTTACACCGGCAATAAATTGTTTCAGTGCCAAGCTACACCCATTGACAGGTAGTTCTACAATTATATAGCACCCATTATGCACCTGGAACATTTCTGGGTCTCTGTTATGTAAAGGAATAATTCTTAAAAACTCTTTTTAGAAATTACATTCTTTATAGGGTGTTTTTCCGTCGCATCTGACTGTGATGATGTCACAGTCCCAATTATTGGTACATTTTGTCCTTTGGCTTTTTACTTTCACTGCAAGCAATCTTGGTAGAATTTAGTAACAAGATTATCTTTTTTCACATTATTTTTTATGTTCATGTCTGCTTCCCCACAGGGTCCAGTTATTGTGTCCTTTTTTCTCCTTGAGGAAGGCAACTAAATCACCTCTTGAAATCATTTGCCAGACAGGTGGCTCTTTTGCCGAAACGTGTGGAAGATGTCTATTTAGTTTGATGTTTTTGTCACTTTCTATGTAATGACACGCACACGTAGGCAGACCTTTCAACCAAAAGAATAAAAAAGAATAAGTAAATTCTGCCAACCCAAGATTTATATTACATTTATCCTGAATAATTTGAGTGCTGGCTGAATATAAGTCATCACTTAGAGTTGGCAGTTTATTTCTTTTCTTCTTTTTAGTCTATATCGTTTGTTATTATCTGAAATAGGATCATTGTTTTTGTTTTTTTGTGTTAATGTCTAACTGTTGTACTACAGACCAGTTTATTTATTTGTTTACAAGACTGTTTTATTTATTTATTATCCATGATGTTTTTTTGTAAAATAAATACTTTCACTTTTTCACTATGAGACTATCATGATTGCTTTCAGAGTCTGTTGCAGCCTAAATTTGTTGGTTCAGCGATACCCCTTTTGGTACACCCTTTAAATAAGTTGATATCCAAATTATTTCACCTTGATATGCTAATTTCTGGCAATGTCGCATCCAATTGCGTTTGTTGAGGAGTCCCCCCACTTTAATTTTTAGGACTTGACCCCTGGCTGCAAGGTCTCTCTCTCTCTCTCTCTCTCTCTCTCTCTCTCTCTCTCTCTCTCTCTCTCTCTCTCTCTCTCTCTCTCTCTCTCTCTCTCTCTCTCTCTCTCTCTCTCTCTCTCTCTCTCTCTCTCTCTCTCTCTCTCTCTCTCTCTCTCTCTCTCTCTCTCTCTCTCTCTCTCTCTCTCTCTCTCTCTCTCTCTCTCTCTCTCTCTCTCTCTCTCTCTCTCTCTCTCTCTCTCTCTCCAGAGAGAGTGAGCGCAGCAGAGCATGCATGTCTAGTTACACGTGAAACGCTAAAAGACACTCTCTAACTACACTAAAAAAGGATGGAAAGTACAAAATAAAAATAAAAGTCTTTTGTGACCACTTTGAAGCCTGCATATTTTTGACTCAGGGTGGATGGCCTCTCACACCAAGAAATCGGAAAGATGGCGAGTCGAAGTCCGAGCATGAAGACGATTGGCTGACTGAAGCTGTGTGTCAAGTTTGTGTGTGTGCTGTTACCTGATTGGTTGCTGTTTATCAAATGAAAGGCAACAGACCGTCATGGAGGGATATCCATCAATCGATATTGTTTCTCTCATGTCATGTTTGCCTGCTCCAGAGCACGTATCTAAAGTGAAACTACACAAACGTTTGGCTGATGTGTGATAAGGGCAAGGTGAACTCTATGCAGAGGCTTAATCCATCAATAATAAGCATTATTTTGTTTCTTACCAAACTACTTAACAGTACCTTTGTCGTCTTCCCTCCCCTTACCTCATCAACAACATATATGTTTAGCCATAGAGCCTTCAGCTATGTTGCATGTACACAGCACAGAACATTATAATGTTTATTTCAGCAAGCCAGGGCTGTGGCAGGCGCAGTGATTTCTCCTGCAGCAGCTGCACAGCACACCAAAAATAGAGCTGTTACTCAGTGCCTTTTCTGTGCTCTGCTAAACGGTGTAATGTCCTCACCGGAATAACAGGATGACTTGAAAGGCCTAATGATGTGCTGGTTGTAAACCCTGCCTCCAGAATAACTCCTTCGGTTAAACACTGTCAAAAACCAGCACAAAATAAGTACTGCTTTCATTTTCAAGAAGGCCAATGTGACCTCGACTGCTGCAAGATTCCCAGAGATGTTTAAAGCATAAATCAGCAATTGTTCTGTAATTCAGAGCCTATACGTCTAGACATTAGTCATTAGTGATAGATTATTGAGAGATTCCATATATATATAACTATAAATCAAATGTCTTTGTTATGCAACAATTCCATTTGTTAAAGTTTCAATTTGTTTGCATAATGGTTTATATTCCACAATACCATGTGGATAAAGTAGTACAGATACCATGTTTGATGATGAATAATCGTCAATGTGTGAGTTAAAAACACATCTCTTTGCCTTGGCCCGATATGACCAGTTAATGCACCCCATCACTAAAAGATATTTTTAAACTTAGGCCAACACGTGTTTCACTACTGAAAGGAGCTTCCTCAGGGCATATCACAATGCATAACATATTTTTAAATAAATAATCAACCCTACCTCACCTTCCGACATAACCCTACCTCACCTTCCGACATAACCTCATAACGTGGATCAAAAATGCAGACAAACAATAGTTCACCCATTGCCTGGACTTATTTAATCCATAGTAGTTTCTGATCAGGACTGTAAATACATGCATCCTCATTTTCGCCTATTATATATTTTTGTACATTTCTGTTGTATATTATTATATATTTCTTGTTCTTGTTTCTCTATTTTGCCATGTTCTCCTGTAACTAAGCTTTAAGTTGTCTTATAAAATGCGCCCAGTTACCACCGGGTTTGGTGCGCAATATAAGTAATAAAACAAACAAACAAACAAACATCTAAGATTCATTTGCATTTAGAAAATAGTTTCAAACAATAATGTTAAATGCAACAAAGCAATAGAACATTTCATTCATTACAGTTTGAATCCCCTTGTTAGCCGCGATTGAAAATTAAAATACAGACATGTAAGCATGATGCACCACATGCATGGGGACGTAAAAGGTAAAGGAAACAAAGTGAACAAGGATAGATATAGATTGTTTAGTTGTTAAAATTAGAATTATATTAGTATGTAATTGAGAAGGTTCACAAAGAACATCTGAAGTATCTTGTGGTATGGAAAATATCCATGATGTCCATGTATAGAACGAAAGTGATATGGATAATACAAAGGAATTACCAATATATCAATTGACGAGTACCGGTTTTATGAACATAGAATATATAATGTTAAGATGTGATGTGATCATATAGGTTTGTACCTTGCACACTGCCATGATGTGTGCCTGTTAGGTACGTTCAAACATTATTTCCCACTTGCTGTGTTTGATATTTGAATAACAGCAAACAATGTTGACGTATATCAAATTAAAGTGTTTTATATTATTTTAAACAATTATGAAGGTGCACTGAATGAGAACATTATTACTTACAAAAAGAATAGCATTACAGTTCCTGCTAGCAGGTAAGAAAACAACATACGTATGTTTATTTGAATCAAATTCTGTGCTAGTTTGCAATTTTACAAATTTGTCTGTAAATTCCATGAAGATTATTTTCATGATTATTATCAAAATCGTTTTTTTAGAATAGTTCTAGAATAGTTAGAGATAGAATAGTTCTAGAATAATTAGAAAAGTATGGAACGCCAGTTATGCAGTGTACAATATTTGCTAATTTGCAAATATAAAGGGCAACTATCCCAGTTTCTAAATTTGAGTTACCTTAAAGGGATGGAACATGTAATACTTTTCACTCACTTTCCGTGGCACACAAATGGAGTATTGATGCAAGTAAGCATCCATGTTTACTTCCTGCACTATTAATAGGGTTAGTGTGAGCCTGATAATATCATATTGTATATGTGACTGCAAAACCGGTCTCATTTGCCATACAGAGTCATCATGATGATGTAAAGCATATAAACACTCACATCCATGAACAAGACTGTCCAGATGGGAGGTCTCAAATATTTCAGCCTCAATGTGATGGTCACATACTCATCGCAATACAGCAACTATCTCACCAGTCAGTTCAGATATTGAAAGTGATGACAGTGGACATGAAAACCAGCCCACAACCAATGTTGCCAAGCATATTACTATTGTTAAAACATATTTATTTAGCATAGATACAAGAAGAAGGGGCAACATTATTCAAGTTACACAAATAATTAGTTTTGAGGAAACAAGTGAAGAAATACAGCATTGCAATCAGAGCCAGGGGTAGAAGAGGAACGGGTACCACAATAAAAGAGAGAAAGAACAGGGAATAATTGCAAGGTCCAAACTATGTTAGAGACAAGTTACAATGAAAGACTAGCTTCAAATCTAGTATGCATTCTCTGATAGTGTATTAACACAGACAAACATAGAAGTACTTAACAGGGGATGTACTTTTACTCCCAGCAAGATGCAAAACCCCATGAACCATTAGGTTTATCTATATAAATGTACAAGAAAACTGAACATCCAAACGTTTTTCCATGAAAAGGAAACTTTTAGACAAACTTCAAAATGCAATATTATACCCTCAGATTATAAAGGTCAGGACCTGAGAACTACTAGCATACTGACTAAAATAAAACTAGTTTTGTTGTTTCTATATCAGACATGACAAATCAACTAGACATACCATTAGATAAAACCTTTGGGCACAGACTTCAGACCAGAGTTACTGTTATACCATGCTATAACCACAAACCCACATGCATATATCTTTTGAGATGGTGACATGAGAAAGGCTATGGAAAGACATAACATATATAACAATAAAACAGTTGACCCATTCTGAAAGATTTGCCCCCGTCAATGTTATGTAAAGGTTAGTAAAGATGTGACTAACACAGTAAAAAAAAAACTGATTCAACTGGTTGAAAAATGACATCACATTGATATTGTTAATTATGATGAGAGAAGATTTCTTCAAGTGAAGTATTCAAAAATATCCATAATATACATATTCTACCTAACATTCACAAGCCATTTGAGAAACTACCAAAGATAAGAATTATTTTAAGTGGTATTGGACAGCTGTACGGAACATATGCCACAAATCATAGATCAGTTTTTTAAAACCAATGCTCAATATACTCTACAAACATATTTAAAAAAAACTAGAGACATTGATTTGGCATGGAAATTACTACCTGGTGACCTATGATGCCAATGCAGTTTACCCCTCAATAAAGAATCATAAGGGGATTTGGAGGGTACAAAACACTTTTTTGAAAAATGAAACATCCCTATGAACAGTAATCTTTCAATTTCTATAAGAAAGGAGTGACAATGAACATGAACTATGCCCACCATTAGCCAATTTGTTGATGGGAATTCTTTAAACACAACATGCTTGGACTTCAGGGAAACATACAAATGACACATTGTTTCTTTGAACTGACACATTGAAGATATTCTGCTTTTATGGCAAATAGATTAAGCAGAACTGGTTACATATATTGAATTACGGAATAACACTGGTTTTGAAATTACTTTAATCAACGTGATAGCAAAACAGAATCTGTCTGGTTTGGACTTAATGGTTTTCATACAAAGCAATACAGTTATGACAGAATTACAAAGACAGATCACTCAATATTATATGCTCAGAGCCTTTATCATTATTATATATTTGGAAAAATCCCCCCCTTTATCAGAGCAAGACGAATGTGCTGTCAAGTATCAGACTCTGACCTGAAGAAAAAATAAATCAGCAAAAGATGTATAGAAAGTCGTTACAGCAAAGACTTGAAAGATGCAGCAATGAAAAAGGTAGATGACAAAAAATGAAATACATCAATTCATAACCCAGTAGTAACCTAATAACTGATTCATTCAAACTATTCTCAGAAAACACTGGCATCTGCTTACAAATGGTCCAAATAGTTTACAATATCCTACCTAACGTATGATTTACAGAAACGCCCCAGCCATCAGAAATGTGCTACGCCCATGTCATTTTGAGGGAAGTAAAGAAAAGTCCAGACTTGTTTAAGACTTAATTTCAAGGTGTTTTGAAATGTGGAACATTTAGTGTTTGTTAATATGTGAAGGACAATACAATACAAATTAAACTGAATAACCTTATATTGAGCATTGCACAATTAACTGTACTAGCTGTTGTTTATGTTATCAACTTTGTATTTGGCAAGAGGCACCAAAGGACAACTCAGAACAAGAATTAGTGAATTAGTGAAGAATTTTCATCTACGAGAAAATGTGGCACAAAACAGCTTCTTTCAGAACACTGGTATTTGACAAATCCATGAGCCACTCTTGAACACATTAATTTGTTGGACTTAGAAAAACTGAGCTCCGATGCCAGTGGAGGGAATTTGGAGTCATATTTGCATGAGAAGGAAGCAAAGCTACTCTTCATTATTAATAAAATTAACAAAGGTCTGAATACCGACTATGAGCTCAATGTATTTTTGAAAATTCAACTATGTTGATTATAAAAAGCAATGTACAAAAACATGTGTGGTTCTCAACATTCTAAGGGTGCATGCTGTTAATGTGTCCTGAAGGTGACATTTATTATTTTGATCTAACTTCAATAAAAGATATCATCTATTTATTTCTGTGAAAGCAACCTAATTGCGATAAAAGAAGAATTTTTACTAACATGCACCATACTTTACACACACAATGTATTAATCCTGGTTCACTGTCATGTATTATTCATATTCCGAAAGATTCATTAACACACTCATATACTTTTTAGAAATCATAAACATTAAAGCGAACACAACGTCATTTTACATTTTAAAAGAACTACTCATGAAAACACAATTACTCACATATAACTTGCAACATTACAAGACGGCAACCTACATGTGACAGTCACATTCATTAACAGAGGGTGATTGCATTTTTACATCGTCATGAAATGCTGTCTGGCAAATTAGGCCTGATACACAATCACTTATATGTGATGACATCATCATGCTCACGCTAACCATATTAATGTCCCCCAGAAAAAAACATGGATGCTAACCTGCATTGATACACAATTCATGTACCATATAGAGAGCTTGAAAGGGTCATATGTGTTTCAATACCTTAAGTTTACCTTAAGGTTACCTTAGCGTAAGCCACATTTAGAGAAAGAGATACATGCCTTTAATGTGAGAATATCAACAATTATTGTGCAATTGTTTAATTGCCACTCTGGACTTCTTTCTTTGTACAGAAACTATTCTGGAACGTAATTTGGATAATAATCATGCACAATCATTTTCAAGGACCTTACAGACATATTTGTAAAATTACAAACTAGAACAAATAGAAGTCGATTATTGAAACGGATTTCCATATTTCTTTTTCATTACCTGTTAACAAGATCTGTAAAGCAACTGTTTTTGTAAGCGTGTATGTTCTTGTAGTTACATTTCCTCCATTTTGTTTATAAACAATATAAACCAATTTGATTTGATGTGCCTCAATTTTTTGGCAGACATTTACATACCCAACACAACAAGTGGAACATATTGGTTCAACTTACCTAACAAGTACAGGTCAAGACAGTCCACAAAGTAAGAACCTGAAACATTACAAATGGAAATGACTTTTTGTGCTAGCAAGAGTTGGTGGGAAGAAGACAAGCATGAAAAGGAGGTGTGGCTGGATGTGAGGCATTTATACTAACCTTTTACAAAAACGAATCATATGTGAGTTCCAGAGGTGAGGACCAAAAACGGAGAAGTTCATGTTTCCAAAACTCTTGCATCTCAAGGGTGGATTGGAATAGGAGGTTGGAGCCCAATAAGCTAATAGAAGTCTTCTTTGTAGGTAGCAGTGGAGTTATTTTGCAGGTTTTGAGTTCAAGTCAAGCTTAGCAGCATGCAGATCAGTGCTCTCTCTTAACCCTGCCAAAAGCCTGGAATCGGGTACTCAGAATGCAGTCAGAGCTTTAGAACAGCCCATCAATGAAATGTGGCATGGTCCTGCATTGTGGCAGTCAAAGCAAAGCAAGTATCAAAGTGGCATGAAAATGCTATGGTGGTAATGCATGCTATGCATCATTCTTCCACACACTTCTAACTATGTGTGCCTGTTCTGATAATTAGCACATTCACCAACCCTAAACTGTGCATCATGCGCTTTCCAGGTTGTGCCCAGTATTCACATTAAGGAAGACATTGGTGTACTGAAACTGTGAAAACTATTTGCTTGATGATAGTTGAACGTTTCTTTTCGTCATGACTATTTCTAGACGTCATTTTACAAGGTCTCTGGGTCAGAAAAGAAATGGGTAAAGATAGGGACTATGTTTAATGTCAGTCTTAACTTTTTCTGATCCGGGTGTTTTTCTTTTTTGGCTGTTTGATGCAGGATGGGGTCACTGAGAGCAGTCATAAGTGGTTAAGCCTGCATTTCGTGCCAGGGTGGGCCTAGATTATACAGGCAGGCCCACGCAGTGCCCTCTGTATCTTGAGGAAGATATATATATATATATATATATATATATATATATATATATATATATATATATATATATATAGTGCTCTTCCTATGGAAACAGCAACTTAACCATAACTACACAGCCACTACTGTGGCTGTGTAATATATATATATATATATATATATCAATGAAAAAACGTTGTTAAAAGGGACGTTATAGTTAAGTTGCGCTACTAAAAACCTATCAAATTCAGTAAAAAAACTTTGTTAAAGGGATGTTATGGTTCAAAGTAAAACCGAAAAACCCCTGAAATTTGGCAGTTATGGTAAGATAAGCAACCATAACTTGCGCCACTGTGCACTGCTAACACTAACACCCAGGACAATAAAGATGACATCACAAATGTCATTGATGACATCACTGATGACATCACATGTGCATTTACTTTTCATGAAAACTCTGTAGGAGGGATTCTTATAATGTTGACCAAAAAGTGTCAACGATCATTTGAATAAATATCATGAGCTAATTAGTGCATTAAGCAATGCATTGATATACATAGCATTCTATTATGAAGTTCTATCCAGTATACTAAGCAACTCATGCAGAAACTTAGGCAGTGTGTGCAGTATACATGATGAAGATGCAATATTCATAATCTTGCCATGTAGAATAATGAAATGATAACTGCTTTCTTATTAGAGTTTTGCGTACTGTGAAACATGTAATAAGTAGCTAATAAAACCCACTTAATACATAATTACATTATTACAGACAAAACACAAAGAGACAACAACACATACAAATATGAGTATATACAGGGACAGAGAAGTAAGCAAAAAGGCAGAAGTAGTAGCAGAAAGAGTTCATAACCTAACTGATTATCTTTATGCAGAGAAATGATTGCTCTGTTTCAAAGCTGCTACTTACTATATGTATGTGTATCAAATGATGTCAGTGAACCCTAAGGAAAGGAGTGTTAGTACAATGTATACAAATATGAGCATATACAGGGAAGGTATAGTAATAAAAATAAAACTATGAGAAAGTGCTGATAACTCTAATGATTATCTTCATGCACAGAAAGGATTGCTCTCTTTCAAGCCTGTGTCTTCCGCTATATATATGTTTCATATGATATGACTTGACCCTAAGTCTACAAATATAGTACCTTTTCAATTTTTACTTCCTGACTGTTACTGAAGAAAACTATGTGGCTTAGATATGTCAGTAAAGGAAAAAAAGGGAGAACCAGCCATTTGATGTCATCAGTGATGTCATCAATGACATTTGTGATGTCATCTTTGATGTCCTGGGTGTTAGTGTTAGCAGTGCACGGTGGCACGAGTTATGGTTGCTTATCTTACCATAACTGCTGAATTTCAGGGGTTTTCCGGTTTTACTTTGAACCATAACGTCCCTTTAACAAAGTTTTTTTACTGAATTTGATAGGTTTTTAGTAGCGCAACTTAACCATAACGTCCCTTTTAACAAAGTTTTTTTTTCATTGAATTTCATAGGTTTTATTAGCGCAACTTAACGATAACGTCCCTTTAACAAAGTTTTTTTACTGAATTTCATAGGTTTTTATTAGCGCAACTTAACCATAACGTCCCGTTAACAAAGTTTTTTTACTGAATTTCATAGGTTTTTAGTAGCGCAAGTTAACCATAAACTCCCTTTAACAAACTTTTTTCATTAGCACGCAGACAATATACAAAGATGGAGTGTAAAAAGGAATTTCTCAGGGATGGCTTTACACAGAATGTTGCAAAGTAAGAATTTATGCTCGTTCACAGTGAAGGTCAGCTGCTTCGATTTTTTGCTCGCGGGCCGGAGTGGCCCACGACTCGCACTATAAGGTTCTATTGTTTTTTGACCTTGACAGACAGGGATCGTGCCAAAAGACTTCTTTTGAAGGAGGGGTGCAAAAACATAAGAGACGATAAGGATGAAATTTCTGAAATGAAACCGCTTTTATATATTATATCACTATGAGAAAGATTGTTGGCACAGACAGAGTCGTATTTAGGGACTGCATTATGCGTAGACAATGGAAAATGCCAATATAATGTAAGTAACCCTTTAAATTATTTTATACCGGAATATAATAACAATAGCGTGGCGTTAAAGCCCGGTTAAGTTGTACTTGTTAGTTCAATGTGGCATATTGTTTTGTACCGCGCACTATCACCGCCGAAGTGGTCCGCTGGCGCTCAGACGGCTCTGAAAAAGGCACAGGAGAGAGGGTGGGTTAGTGGGAATAAGTTAACATACTCTGTTGCACTATCCTCGCTAGCAAATAGTTTCACACCCTAATAAATAAAATGAATATTTTTAATGAAGATCGGCTCGTGAGACTAATTTATGTTTTTAAAACAGGTACATCCTTCCCTACTGTCAATGCCACGATTTTCAGACCCCGGCCGACGCATTCTTTAACTGCCAGGTACAGCTTCTAGTAAACAACTTCATGACCCTCACCATTTTATGGGACAATCGCCAAGGACCAATATGCCCTTACGCGGTACTAGCGGCTAGAAGCAACATACCAACCGTTATGGTGGTCTAATGCCTCGTTGTTGGAACAGCCTTCCAATTATCAGTGTGACCACAGTCCTTCTTTTATCATAAACCAACACCCTGTGTAACGCAAAGGAACAGCACGTGACTCAAGATGAACTTTTGCAGATCGACAGCAAAGACAAATGCAAATCGCTGAATATTCTCTAAACATTTGATGTCAAATAAATGTCCTTTACGAAATGTACTATCTTGCTGTTTGCTTTTAAATCACAGTTTCATATTCCGAATTGTGGCGCGCTGTGTTGTGAGATGATCTGTGTTGTTTTCCGGATTCTGTATGAAGTCGCGTAGGAGCAGTGTTGGCAACTCCTTAGTAAGAAAAGTAGCTATTGGCCGTCATAAAAGTAGCTAGAAGTAGCTAAATGATGTCATAACCTAATTTGCATAATATACCAGGTGCATGATGGGTGATTGCCGAGGGCATGGTTGTTATAGACTCTCATTGAGCTCACCCCTTTTTTGTAATGAAAGTCGCGAATGCACAGATGCAAACTCATTACATCCATATGCATACATTCACATGCAAATGCACTAGTATTTAAAAAATCCCACAATGATTAGGTTGTTCTGTTGTTGCTTCTTAAACGTGAACTGCCATTTTTAATATGCTAGTATTTTATAATCCATAATGCCTCGTTGTTGGAACAGCCTTCCGATTATCAGTGCGACCATAGTGCTTCTTTTATCATAAAGCAACACCCTGTGTAGCGCAAAGGAACAGCGCCCCATTAGTCAAGATGAACTTTTGCAGATCGACAGCAAAGACAAATGCAAATCGCTGAATATTCTCTAAACATTTGATGTCAAATAAATGTACTTAACTAAATGTACAATCTTGCTGTTTGCTTTAAAATCACAGTTTCATTTTCCGAATTGTGGCGCACTGTGTTGTGAGATGATGTGTGTTGTTTTCCGGGTTCTGTGTAAAGTCGCGTAGGACTGGAGACGACTGGGCACGTTTGGCTATGCACCCTGTAACGTCACGGAGAAAGGCGGGGAATATGAATGCTTTGATAATGTCAGGCTTAGGGGCGGGAGATATGATTTAGTGTCGCAAAAACAGGTCAGCCAGGTCGATGGGGCAAGTGATGGGATTATCACATAAAGTCGGCGCACAGCTGCATAATTTATCGTTTGTTTAGTGGACAAAAAGTCGGGTAAGGCCCATAGAAAATTGTAATGTCAGCAGACATAAGGAGGGTTCTTAGAACACTTTGAACCTGACAATGAACAATACGAACAGCGTTCTCAGAACACCCCCATTTTGTTTAATTGCAAACATTTCAGCACCGCAAGTTTTATTAGAATACATTCAACTTGCCAGAGTAAAATACGGACAGTGTCCTCAGGACACCCCCATTTTGTTTATGTGCCAACATTTAAGGACACCACGAGTGTTCTTAGCTCAATTTTAGCTTGCTTACGAACAAAACGGACACATACTCCGTCCTCGGAACACCCCACCATTTAGTTTATATAGAAAATTTCAGAACAGCCGTGTTGTCTGCAGACAAATCGACACAACAAAAGCGTCTAGCACATAAAAAAAACAGAACATTGAACCTATCCCATACTCCCCCACCCTCCCCAAATGCTCGTACACACCAACACACTCCACTAAATACAATTTTTAATCCAAGTACCACCGCGCTGTCCGCGGTCGTCGGCGAATGCAAGATGGCGCACACCACAAAAAATCTGACGCGCTTCACGCACCACGCCGTCCAATCAGCGAACACGTTGCATGTCCGCAGACATCATGCAAGCCGCTTGGCCAATCGGGGCGCTGTCCGCGGAGCGAACAGGGAAGTCCGTCCGTGGAGATATCACTAATTTTTTTGCCTTACATTTTGGTCATTTTAAAAAAAACTACTGGACGGATTTACACCAAATTTGCAAAAGCACGCTTTCGGGACCAAGCCCCCGCTCCTGCCGCAAATTTGGTGTAAATCCGTCCAGCGGTTTGGGCTGTAGGTGTGCGCAAAGTTTTTTCCCATTATGTCTGTGGGACAAAACAAAAGTTTTGGGACCCCCCTATAACTTTGCCCCCCCCCTGGACCAAACCTCTCCAAACTTTGCAAAAAAAATCAGAGTGGGCCATATACTTTTTTTGCAAAGATTGGTAAGGATTCGTCCAGAGGGAGCGAAGTTATAAGCCACTCAAAAAATGCTCTTCCTATGGAAACACCAACTTAACCATAAATACATGGACGCTACCGCGTCCATGTGATATATATATATATATATATATAATACTAGCAGAAGTACCCGAACTGATTCTGTAGACTGACATGATAACACTCTCATCAATTGTTGAAAATGAATGATCCTGTAGGTGTCTGTTCCGCCTCACCCTGGCATGGTGCAGTTTGTTGCGGTGCACATTTCTCGGAAACCATGCATCATAGGACCTTCAAACATGGTTTACCTTGAGTTTTGTTCCTCGTGTTGGGACCGGTTGAGAAACAATTTTTTTTATTTCCATTTACGCTGAACATGGTTTAGGGCTTTGGCGGCAGACACCACATCGCAAAAATGATCTGAAAAAGTAATTTCACATGATGTGGCAAAAAGTTTTGTTTCCCTTCCCGGTGAACATCATTTACAACATTGTAAAGCTTGTTTAGAAACAGCATTTTTTTGTTTCCCTTCCCAGTGGACATGGTTTATGACTTTGTCGGCAGGCACCATCTTGCAAAAACCCTCTGGAAAAGTAATTTCACTTGATGCAGCAAACATGTGGAAACTCCTGGAATACTACCTGCCTTCACCTTCACCACTCAAGTCCATTTTCCTCTCATACATTGTGGGTTTCAATTCCCGGTGAACATGGTTTCCGGCTTTGTTTGCAGGCCACAAACCCACAAACAAATAGTTACTTTTGCTGACATCTGAGGAAAGGGGTGGGATGTCCAAATGTCATGTAGCCAATAATGTCTGAAGGGTCCTAACAGCTAACTATGCAAATTGTGGCGCAGAATGGCGAGACGGTGTGGAATTGTATAAGGAGCTTCGCCAAGCCACAAACCCACAAACACATGTTAACTTTAGGGGAAGTCTGGGGAAAGGGGGTGGGGTGTCCAAATGACATTCAGCCAGTAATGTCTGGAAGGTCCTAACACGTAAGTATGCAAAATCAGGTGCAGATTGGTGAAAAGCTCTGGAATTTTATAAGGAACAAATGCTTCACCAAGCCACAAACCCACAAATCTGACACAAGCCCACAGACACATTTTGACTTTTATATATAAAGATATATTATAGGGCGGAGGTCACCGCACTATAGTCAAGGTGAGTCGGACTTGAATAGGAACCTCGAAAAAATGAATTGCTAATGCATTTTAACCTGTGTGATGGATTTGGCTGATATTTTGAGGTCAATTAGGGATGTGTGGGTCTCTCCCAACCCCCAATCCCCAGACTGCAAAATTTGGTAAAGATTTGTTTTTAAATAAAATTGTTATTAAGAAAACCAAAGAAAAGGAAGTTGCAGCCTACTTCCCATTAATCCATTTTTGCTGGAGCGCACAACCCAAACAGCTGGACGGATTTGGGCCAGGTCCAAAACAACTTGGGCACCATGCGCTGACTTGAGGCCTTTTTGTGGTTTGGGCTTATTCAGTACAGTCGTTTATTAAATAAATGATGGAGAAGGGGTTCCCCCTTCTCCAAAGTAGACATCTATATCTCGGGTAAATTGGCAAAACCTGGTGTTGTTAGAAATTAAACAGCTGGCATCTTGTTTTTGCTCGATGCAAGAGATAGCTGCGGCAATAGCCGAGGGTTTCGGAATATGAGGGCAGGAAAAAAACTATTTTCAGGTAAAAAAACATGCAAATGCCATCAGTCTACAGGTGGCAAGAGGACACCTACTGACATTTGGGATTTCGAGGGGTCTATGGACTGAATTTGCAACACAAAGCTTTTTTGTAGCCTATGCTATGGACAGAATAGATGTGAATAGCTGACATTTGAAAGCAAACTGCATCACAGAAAAAGTGTGAGTTGTGGGGGGAATGGGAGAGGGCAGGGGAGGTGAGGAGGCCGTCATGGGTGGTTGTGGGGAGCAGGCACAGAGGATCGAGACACTTGGTAAGGGTATGCAGGGGAAGGAAAGCATTTTTCTTTGCATGTTTTTCTGATATTTCTGGCTTTAATATGTTTACATATAGCAGCAGGAATCTGTAGTTCTGTAACTGATTTTGAGCTCTTTTGACATTGGTACTGTTGAGTATAAACAACTGCATGCTTTGAGAACTCACAATGTTTTTAGGTAATGCACAGTGAGATTACATTTTTGCCATGGATCGCACACTTTGGTTAAGGCTTGAGCTACAAGCCCCTTGCTTTATGGCCAGTCTCTTGGTGACTTTGTGATAGATCGCACAAGCCCAACTAACGGCTTTTAAACAGCACAGAAAAAGGAAACAATATTGTTTCCCTTCGTCGGCAGGCACAATCTCGCAATAATCCTCTGGAAAAGTAATTTCACCTGATGCAGCACAAATGCAGAAACATCTGGAATACTACCTGCCTTCAACTTCACCTCTCAGGTCGATTTACCACTCATACTTGTGTTTCCCTTCCCGGTGAACATGGTTTATGGCTTTGTTTGCAGACCACAAACCCACAAACAAATTGTAACTTTTGCTGAAACTCCATGTAAAGGGGTGGGGTGTCGAAATATGATGTAGCCAGTTTGTGCAGAATGGTGAGACAGTGTGGAATTGTATAAGGAACTTTGCCAAGCCACAAACCCCACAAACAAATTGTAACTTTTAGTGAAATCTGGGGAAATGGGGTGAGGTGTCCAAATGTCATGTAGCCAGTAATGTCTGGAGGGTCCTAACAGCTAAGTATGTAAAACGTGGTGCAGATTGGTGAAACACTTTGGAATTGCATAAGGAACAATGCTTCACCAAGCTACAAACCCACAAACTCACAAATCTGGCACAAACCCATAGACTCATTTTGACTTTTATATATGTAGATACATTACAGGGTGGCAGCCGCTGCCCTATAGTCAAGGTGATTGGGACTCGTATAGGAACCTCAAAAAATGTATTGCTAATGGGCACAGAGGGGATACTTGCTGAAGGTCTGGGGGTGGGGGGGGAGCATTTTTCTTTGCCCATTTTTCCTTGCCCATTTTTCTGATATTCACGGTTTTAGTATGTTTACAGATACCCGGTGGTATCTGTAGTTCTGTGACTGATTTTGACCTTTTTTGACAGTGGAATTGTTGTTTATAAAAGATTGCAGGCTTTGAGAATTCAAATTTTTTTTAGGCAATGTGCAGTGAGATGACATTATTTGCCACAGATCACAAACTGGTTAAGCCTCAAGCTACAAGCCCCTTATTTTATGGCCAGTCTCTTAGTGACTGTTGTAATACATTGCACAACCCCAACTAACTGCAATTATGCAGCATGGAAAAGGGAAAGAAATAACTGGCTGCAAGAATAACATATGTCCAGGTACTTTTGCCCCCATAGCGAATATCAAAAGCTGGTACCCATGAGTATATGCTGCACAGTAATTGAACATATATCTTAAAGCGTACTACACAAATGTACTTCAATTGACTTTCTCCTTAGAAGAAAGTGTGCAACTAACCAGAGAGGAAATATGCCGGCACAGTATAAAAGGTGCTCAACTTTTCAACCCAGAAACCTGTCATGAAATATTCCCATGAAAACAAAATCTGAATACAAAACAAGTGCTTGTGTTCTTGTGGGTAAGCATCTGCACTGGGAACATGACAAGCTGCGTAAAATCCTGGTAGCCAGATACTTCAGCAAGCTTGCCACCTAAAAAAAAATCCAAGGGATTGTGTCCGTCCTCTGAAAAAAAGTTACACTGTCCAGCCACATGCGTCCTTTTCTTGTGCTCTGAAAAGCAGTCACAAAATCAGGGGCAAATACCTGCACCAGTGTCCAGGATTGTAAACTCTCTTGCCATATCATGGGCAAACACTCATGACTTAATTTCCCCCTCATCATTTCCCCTCCTCACCCTCATGTCTGGCTTTCAACAATACTCTGATTTATAAAGATAACTTGAAAAATGCACATACCATAGTGTCACTCAAATATATGAATCCTTATAGAATTATGTTTGGCAAAAAGTATACAATTGTGGCATTGTTCCCCCTATCTTGACTGTGAGATTACAAATACCAGAATGAAATTTAGCAAAAGGCAAAAATATTGTCTCTGAGTGCAAAACTTTCAAGGACTGACAGCAGCACGTTTTAAACAATAAATAATGATGATGATGTATGTTATGAGTTATTTAAAACTAAGAAAACACACAACATTCAGGACTGTGGACTGTCTCCCATTCATGCAGTAACTGGGACCGACCCTTCTTAGTTTCAAAGCAAGGAAGAATCCAGTGCCCTTAGCCCATGTTTCTCCAAGTGGTCTTGAAAAGAGGGATCATTTATTAGGCAATGTGGCCTTAGTGGCCTGACCCCTTCCTTTCTTTGAAGCTACTCAGTGTTTGTCCCAGTTACTGCAGGGATGTGAAACCCACTGTTGCTGAAAAAATATCTATTTGTGTAATATTTACTGGGAGACTATAAATACCAGAATGCAATTCAGCAAAAGACAACAGGCAAAAATTGGTCTCTGAGTGCAAAACCTTCAAGAACAGACAGTAGCAGGGTTTAAAAAAAGAATAGTAATTTGGATGCCCATTTGGTCGTATATCCATGCAGTGACCAGGACTCACCCAGCTTGGCTTCAAAGCAAGGAAAGGGCCGGCCCATTTCTCTAAGTTGTCTTGTAATTTTGGCTCATTTATTGGGTAACATGCCCTGAGGATGCTGGCCTCTTCCTCGCTTTGAAGCTAAGCAGGGTCTGTCCTGGTTGCTGCATGGGAGACCTGAATGGCAATCGAGTCACTGGGGGCTAGTGATTTTTCACCCCCAACTTCAATATAGCTGTAAAAATAACTTTAGAAAACAAACTGTCACCACAGGTACTGAACTACACATACCCTTGTCTATCCGTAGTCCATTATAGCCGCAAATATCGGAAAAAAGCTGAAAAAAGATGCTTTACGCCCCCCTCCGCAGCCTCACAAGTGCTGCCCCCAGCCCCCAGATGGCATCCTCACCTCACCTCCCCTGCCCTCTCCTTCCCCCCACAACACACGCTGTTTCTGTGATGCAGTTTGCTTTGAGATGTCAGCTATTTGCGAACATAGCCAACGCTACAGAAAGCTTTGTGTTGCAAATTCCGTCCCTTGACCCCCTCAAACTCCGAAATCTCACTTGGTGGCCTCTAGCCTGATGGCATTTGCATGTTTTTGGACCTGCAAATGGACTTTTTCCTGTGTTTCATTTTCCCATATCCTCAGCTATAACCTCGAATATCTTGCACATCGAGAGAAAAACAAGATGGCGGCTGTTTTATTTCTAAAAACACCCAGTTTTGGGTAAATCGCTGAGATATAACTATCTATTTTAAAGAAGGGGGCACACCCTTCTCTGTCAAATATTTAATTAACTGCTGCACGGAATAACCCCAAACTAAGCATGGATGGCAAGTTATAGCTTTGTGCCCAGGTTCTTTGGACCTGGTCCAAATCTGTAAAGTGGTTTGGGCTGCGCGATTTGGCAAAAGTTGACCTTCATTGTCTGTGGGAACATGAATGGGAAGTAGGCCACAACTTTGGAAAAAAAATGTTTTGTCTTCTTAATAACTTTCTTATTTTTTAACATATCTTTACAAAACCTTCCAGTCTGGGGCAGGGCATGAGTCCCTAAACGCTTTAAAAATTTCTGTCAAATCCATTACTCGAATCAAAAGTTATTAAAAATAGAATTTTAAGGGGTTCCTATCGCAGTCTGACTCACCTTAACTAAAGGGTAGCTATCGCCGCCCTATAATATATATATATATATATATACACAGTGCATTGAGATGAAGTGGCCACACCATTGTGGGGTTCTTCTCTCTCTCTGTGCATCACGCAGGCGTGCATTGTCGGATTTTGGCTCCAGTAACTTCATTTGTTTTGTGCTCTCATTCCCTCTTGCGGATTATTTGTCACACTGCGGAGAATTTTTTCTCACACGGTGAGGCAACAAATATTGTATTTGCGCACTGGCGCGAAATCTTGTAATTAAGTTGATACGCTTTATCCCCGCAGAGCCGTGGAGTGTTTAACTTCTCCTGTACCTGCTGGTTGCGCATACTAGCCTACTATTAAGTTGGCCCATTAATGTCCGATTTTTTTATATATATATATATATATATATATATATATATATATATATATATATATATATATAAATATATATATTTAAGTCCTTAGACAACATAGACATTCCAATATGGCGGATACACCACCATACCAAACCATAGAGTTCGTCTGCAGTAAATTTAGATTGGTTAACACATGACGCGCAGGCAGCAGGTGGGAGGGGCCCATCACACGGCTTGCGAGGTAATATAAACACGAGAACACATTAGTTGGGAACAACTACAAGCCTGAGGAAGCTCGCGAGTCGAGCGGAACGTGTGGTGTTTTTTCACCTGGTGGGGTGAGTGCTGCTTCACACCTGGTCTGACCAGTTACTGCTGTTGTATGCTTTTTAATATTGTTTTGCGATTGTGCTTAATAAAGTAATTTTAAACGTAGTAAATGGTTGTGAGTGCTTGGGCATTCCTTTGCTGAAGTTGGAGCTAATGTTTATCTGCTATCCTGCATCCTTACGGAGTATTTTCTTAAATATATATATATATTTTTAAATATATAACACAGTGTGGTGGTCACCATCCCTATAGTTAAGGTGCATACCCCTAGTTCCATAGGAAACCGGAAAATTGAATTGTTAATAACTTTTGACTTGTAAAATGGATTTGGCAGACTGTCCCCCAGACTGCAAATCTTGGGAAATAAACGTAAAAAATGAAATAAGGCTATTCAAAAAGTAAAGAAATGCTGCTTTCGGCCTTCTCCCTTTCATTTTTCCATAGAGAAAAAGTTCACATTTCTTGCACGGATCAAAAACAACTGGATGGAAATGGACTTGGGCATGAAGCGTTGACTCGATTTCTGGGAGTTGTCTTGGGTTATTCCGTCTAGTAGTTCTTCAAATATTACAGTAAGGGGGTGTTGCCTACTCCCAAAATTTTTGTTGCATTTTTCCCCATGATGCTTTGCAGCATATGCTTTTTTCAGAAATGGAAAAGCTGGCATTTCATTTTGCTCAATGCGAGAGACAACTGCTGTTACTGCGGTGTAAGCGGAAAACATGGAAAAAAAGCTGTTTGGAGGAGGTAAAAGGATGAAATGGCAGTGCGGAAGGAGATAGAGAATACCATATGAAATTGCAGTCTAGGATGCATCAAATAATGAGATTCACTTGAAGGAATTTACAATGGCCTTGGCTATAAACACGGCTACAAATGCAGCCTTATTAGCACAGTTATGATTTAACATTTTTGAAATGTAAGTGCGCCAGAGGAAAGATTGTGTGAATATGAACAGGCAGTGCTGGGGCATTATGAGGCAGGGAGGAGAGTGTGTTTGGGTGTAAGGATGGTAACTGGGTACATTTCAGGGTTCAAATGCTGACAACTGCACATGTGTGATTTCCATCAAATAACTGCGGTTATAAAATGGTGCATTATGTACATCTGCGGATATCGGAAATTTGGGTGCATCTATAGGTTTCTAGTGACACATATTGTATAAAAGGGATCATATAAGGTGTATTAATCCATTGATACAGTCGGTCTATTCTTTTTCTCTTTTTGATAACTTGAAGGATGGTTCTGAAAAAGAACCTTTGGGGTTAAAGGAGGAGGGCGGAACTTGGTTGGGAAGAACCTTGGGTTGGAACATGTAACTTCGGCTATATTAGCACAGTTATAATGTTAAATATGTGAAATGCAATTGCCACCGAGGAAAGCTCGAGTGAATATGAACAGCGAGTGCTGGGGCATTATGAAAATGGGAGCAGGGTGTGTTTGGGTGTTGGGAGTGTAGCTGGGTGCATTGGGGACCATTTCAGGTTTTCAAACGATGAAAAGTGAACATGTGCGTTTTTTGTCAAATAACCATGGTTATAAACTGGTGCTTTATGTATAACCGCGGTTATAGGAAACTGGGTCTATCCATAGCGTTCTAGTGACATATACTGTATCAAATTGATCATATAAGGTTTATTAATCCATCTCTAAAGTCTGTGTATTCTTTTTTGTATGTTTTATTACGTGAAGGGTGGTTTAGAAAAATACCTTTAGGGATGGTAGGAGTAGGGGAGTATTGGATGGGAAGAACATTAGGGTCAGTACAAGGGGTAAGAAATTGAACATATATATTTGCTTTTCTTGTTTTTTTATTTTTATTTTGGAGGATTTGTTTAAAAAAAGAGGGGAAAATTGGTACTTAAAATAAAAAAGCCTAGCAATGGCAGTTGTGTTGGTGGTTTGTGATTGCAAGTGCCCACTCTTCAAGGGTGGCACCTCCAGTAGGTATACTGTTGTGGTAAACGAGGCACAAAATCATGCACTCGCTAAGGTTCACAGCCGGCCGGATGACAGCAGGTTGGGTCACAGGTGGTATGGCTGTTGCCCCGCTTGTGGAAAGCGCTTCACTTGTGTCTCTGGATGTTGCTGGAGAAGATGTGGCTGGAGCTCCTGGTGGTGCAGGTGAGGCGGTGGATGCAGCAGCGAAGACCTTTTGTGCTGATTGGGATCCATTTGCCTTGACTGTATCCTTTTGGTGGGCCTGCCCTTACATCTTGTATACTTCATCCCAGTGGAACCTCACCAGACGTTGGATTAGGATTGAGGTGCCCATGCTCTGGGATGGTATGACAGATGGCTCTGTTGCAGCAACATTCTACAGAAGGTACAGAAGACCTCCACCACCTCCTTCAGGCTGTGGTGCTCATGCACCAGGAAATCATTCCTGCTGTCCGATGCAATCATGATGCTCAGTGACTCTTGCGGTGGATGATGTGGTGACAGCCCAGATTACCTGATCTTGTGGAGGTACGATGACCTCTTGTATGTCCTTGTCACTGCTTTCATTGAGTGCTGACATGATGGTAAATGGAGGCTCAGGGAGGAAAATGTATAAAGTAATAAAAGACTAGACAAAAGGACAATGTCACCTTAAAGAAAAGGTTTAAAAAACAGGTTTTTATAAATAAAATCTAACATAAAGAATGCATAATACAGAGAGATGACAAATCAAGGGAGAGAGGTTTAGAAATAAGGGAAGATAAAAAAGGGATAGGAACAATAGGATTTGGTAGCTGGAAATATGCTTTTCTTAGGAGGTGTGTTCACTGTCTCATCCAAAGACAAAAAAGCAATGAAAGAATCATACAAATTTCCTGTGGGTGTGGTGAAATAACCACACTTACAATGCAGACCAATCAGGAACCGCATTGCAGATCCGCGGAAGGCGTTATTGCACTTAGGCGGTGGGTGTGATTTTGTAGTCACGGAAACCGACAATAAAAACTAAGGCAAAAGCCTTAAAAAGCATGATTTCAGCTGTTCTCACAGTTTCAATGAACTAGAAACATTGTGGTATGGCCTATGGCTTTTGGATTATTAAATGCCATTTTAGGCTTTGTCACAAAATGGCCATGTAGTCGTGGGATAGCCGCGTTTATGAGCATATTTTTTTCCTGTAGCTGCTAGAATAGTATGTGCGGTCTGAGTGACACATAGCCATGGTTATCCCGCCGGCCAATGGAACCACACCTCTCATAGCTGTGGTTATGTTTTGTGTAAACTGGATAAAACACACTGGAAAAATTGGAAAATCTTCTTTTTTACGATTTCAATGAGTTGGTAATGTTTGAATGTGGTGTGGCAGTTTGTTTGGCAAGTGTTGTTTCAAAGTTTTTATCAGATTGGCAGAGTAACCACATTTATACCACGCCCAGCATAACAGTGTTTATGGGTTATCCAATTTACACTGTGTATTTTCAGTGAGCTTCAATTCCTATCGCTATAATGGTTCTGGTGTAGCCGCGGTTATCTCACTGGCCAATGGTGTGGTGTCTCTCATAGCTGTCATTTACGGGCTGTGGAAACTGAAAAAATCCACAGAAAATAAACAATCAATCTTCTTTTTAACTATTTCAATGTTTTGGGAATGTTTGATGGTGGTGTGGCAAGGGGTTGCTTGTTTGGCAAGTGTTATTTTGAAGTATGTTTCAGATTGGTAGAGTAGCTGTGGTTATTCTGCGACTGCCATAGCCATGGTTGTGGGTCGGACAATGGGACATCATGGATTCTGGTGGGCTTTGATTTATGCAGCTATATCGGCTGCACAGTTAGCCTCAGTTATAAGGTATATACCTGCATATATTTTACCCACGATTATACAGATAAAGGTGAAAAGTTTAGACCAATTAGATTCTGAGTGTAAAAAGAAAGTGTGATTGGTTTATACAAGGTGTGTTTTGCAAGTTGTTGTGGTATTTGAAGGTAGTGCTTCTTTTATATTCTCTTCAGGGACAGGTGTGTTATTAGCAGATGAGGAGTTGAAGACTGTATACGATCATACTGGTGGACATGTATGATATATTTTTTAGAGGTGGAAAAATTGAGACAATTTCAGAAACAAATTCTGACAACTCATTTACTGGGCTCAGAAGACTCTGGAGGAAAATCAAATGTTGAGAATGGAACTAACAGTGATGTGGAAGATATAGGTTGACTTTATGAAAAACATCGGCTACGTTTTTCTTGTTTTACAAAATCACTTTAGACAGAGTATTTGAAGAATACAGAATATTTTCTTTTTGGCAAAGGAAAACTTATGAACCATCCAAGGGAAGAGGACAGAGAAATGTTGCTTTTATTTTTTTCATTATTTGAAGGAATGCAGTAGTGGAAGTGGAGAAGGACAGTGGTTCACAGAATAATATACCATTTTTGGGGTACATTCTTGATATAAAGCACAACAGCTCTTTTAAGAGCCACCTATCAATGGTATTAATCATATTGAAAATGTAGTGTGAGTGTTGTGTTTTTTTAATAGCCGTGGAATAACCATGGCTATGCAATAATTGTAAAAAAAAAAATAGAAATAGGTAGTCCTCAACCTGACTGTTTTTGGGTGTGTTGATTGTCATTTATTAACAAAGTTGGATTGTTGATTTAATGTTCTCAAGGAAGAGTGTGTTTCCATCATCCGTTAGATGTACTCCATCGTGTCTATAAAGATTAGACACATAACACTGGATGTTGTTATTGGATAGCCACATATATTTGTGATCACTGATCGAAGCAGAAACTATGTTATTCACATTTCTCTGTGATTTCTCAATTATGGAATTCAAATGTGTGGTCCACTTCCATTTTTGCTAATAAGTTATGTTGGAAAAAATGAAGGTGGTGTGAGGGAAGATATGATTTTTTCCAATTCTTCTTTTATAATCAAAGACAGAGAGATGCCTTGAACATCCTCCAAACCTTATCTTTGCAATCAATGAGTATGACATCTGGCTGCTCTCTGCTACTCATACTAAACAATTTAGGAAATATCTGGGACCATCGCGTTCCGCAAATCCAAACCATTTGATTCTAAAATCGGGTTAATTCAGATCAATATCAATAAGTAGGCTTCTACAATAAATCATCAATCAAAACACTGAGGAGTCTGTGAGGATCACACAGTTTTAGCTCCAGCTATCATGTCTGCACTCTGTCACTGTTTTCTTGAAAATGCGTATTTGTATTGCTTTTATTCTCTGATTGGATTCAATGAATTGAATTATGATGTTAACGGTATGCTTTTATGGTATTTCGTTTTGAAAAAAAGCATTGGATTTAAATGAATTGAAAGTGGACACCACATATAACAGTTCAGATGCCTTACAATTCCAAGAGGCCTATTAGGATAGCTAGTTTTGTAAAATCTGTTCTGCTAATAAGGGGAAAGACATTAAATCAGCTCAACAAGAGACTGTATTAACAATCCACAGAGACCCGCATAACAGAATATGTATTTGCACAATCGGATAAACGTCTGAAAGTTGAAATCCATTTTTGAAAAGTGTTGTATTACAGGGCCTTGAAAGCTAAAATAGATTAAACCACTTGAGCTAAGTCACACACAGAACTGCCCCGCCCAGTAGCCCTCACCAGATTGTCATGCCAGTTCAGAGCCAGGTGGAAATAAACTCAATGTGTATCTTACATTTTGGAGACACATGACAAATGCAAAACATTACCACTGACTCCAATGTTAATATTAAACACACTGCATATGGTAACATGTAAACAGGTAACACTTTGAAGAGGCTGTGGGGGTGATGTTACACACCGCTACATTGTTTAGATAGGCTAGATTAATGTAATACATAGTTCTACCAATTTCTCATACTGTCATTGGTGGTCTGGAGCAGAAAGTGTGCTTTCTGAATGCACTGTTTAGATGTTTGAAATTTTGAAAAAGCACAGGATACAGTTAATGCCATCAAACATGCAATTGTGCCACAGAAAATAGTTGCTGTTGAAAATCAAAATGAGATACAGTTGCCTGAGATCGCAAGATTGGCTCATGTTGTGTGAACAAACTTGAAATCCTCTCCACCTAACCATCAGATGTGACTTTGTGTTAAACAAACTATGGTGGGTGCACAGGCTCATGCATTTCTGGCTGTCATGTTCATGTAGCAGTGATGAGTGTTCACAAATGCTCATGTTTGTAGCTCTTGTTTCACAGAAAGAACGGATTACATTCCGATGAGTACATTCTGCCCTGTTGGCATGTGAGTTGTGTTGCATTCAATTGGTTAGAAAATATCAGGAGCATGACTCAATAATAAAACAGTAGTAGAACACACTCTATGTCATCTCCTACTACTACAGTCAATCACTAGTGTCGTCTTTCACGTGAGCCATGGGACAGCAGCATTTTCCAGAGTGACAGTATGAACTAGTGGTGGTATGGTCAAACTTGCCACTGTAGCATTGTTCTGGGTTCATCCCGGTTCTGTGCATGGTTGATATCATATCGTACCAGAAAAGGGTGGTAACTAACTTCCTCCCAGCCGTTCACTGTCACACAGCTTTCCGGTACTTGTATTTATTTAGCGCTGTCAGTACTTGATGGGAATGCAGAGAAGTACATTTTGGTGAAAGGAAAGGAACATGACAGATGTCACCAGTGTTGCAGAAAATATCACATTTGATCACTTGCACAACGCAGTGTTTATTTATCATTAAATGTGCCTCTGATTAGAATAATGTGAGACTGGAAGGGACCCAAAATACCAGAAATATAGTAAAATGCCAATGAATGAAGTCCACAACATATAGAGGTCAACTTCTCAAATCTACATGCCAGAATCTCTAGTTTTTAAAAGAGCAGGCTTAAATAATTCATACAAACGTGTGAAACTATAAAAACTGGATCCAGGGATACAGCTGATTCTACAACTCATTGTGTGTAACATCCTAGCACACATGGAGCGTACCACAGTAGCCAAGCGCGTCAAGCACATTGGTAAAAAGTGTGAGGAATTTCCATCTGGCAAGGGTGTAAAACCCCTGTTTTTTTTTTATTTATATTAAGTGATAACTATCAGTTTTTCCTTTCATAAGGTCCATTCCAAAAGCTTAGTGTGCATCTGTGCCTTGCTGAATCAGTAGCCTGGTCTGCTGCACCTGTGTTCCAGTGGCACAGAGCAGGTTCAGAGGTCACAGGTGCCCTTTTGATATCCTCAGTGACAGCCAACACCACTACAGCGCAGGGGCTGCACTTAAAATATACACCTCCTTTCCAAAAAGAGAGACAGAAACTCCACATTAAGCCGTCCTGGGAACAGGAATCAAAGGGAACACCCATTCACAAAAGGAGTTGCCTGAGAGCAAGGCATTATATATCAAAAGGGCCTTTGATTCTATATTGAAGGGAAGGGGCAGGGTTAGTGTAGACAGAAGGTGGTCCTGATAGCTGGAGGAAGAGTCCACAATTTTCTCTCTGCCTCTATCTTTCCTTGCTGTCCCCTCTACTTAGTGTAGCACAATGCACTGTGGGAGTGATGTTGAAAGGCAAAGTCCACTTGTTCCAACAACCGAGATGGACCCCGTAGCAGGCTAGCTTTAGGCCAATCACCTGGGGTATTTTGGCTTTGAAAAAAGGGGTCAACCACCCCTTCTTTTAATCATCTCTATACTTCAAACCTTCAAAAAAGATATCACTGGACCCTGTTGGGAGAACTGTCATGTCCATAGTCCTCCAGTTGTGAGGTATGCTTTCATTTATTTGTATCTACTGATCCATTTGCCCATTGGTTGTGTGTCTATGTCCTAATTACTTAATTAATTATTTCATTCATTCATTAATGCATTAATTCATTTGTTTGTTACTTCACTCATTCGTGTGTTGAATCGATAATGTGTTTGCCTGATCAATTGCTCTCACTTTTGTATATATCTCAGTATTTTGCTGCCTAATCCATTCACTATATGGAGACACAGGCTAGACTTGGAAAGGCAGTGCATACATCAAAGATTAGTGTTAAAGTATAGCATCTGCCAGTCCAGAAATGTTACGTTATGGTATGTAATGTTACTGGGATTTATACTGCGCACCGCTGTCAATTGCATGGTCTCCAAGCGTTCTGGCATATCGGTAAGAAAGCCGTGGGTTTGATTAGTTGGGAGGAGATGGAGAGACAAGATTGCAGTAGTTTGTTATGTTAAGGCTGCAGGACAGGAGTACCCTGTGCTCTGTATTCTTGTAAGCTTTGGGGGTGGGAAGTATAAGGGGCATCAAGTTTTTGTGTCCAGAAGGCCGGCCCTGTGCCTGTAACGTGGGATTGTGTTCACCCAGGGCTGACATGTCAGTTCTTGTTAGAGGTGTACTTTTCTGGTGTTTGAAGTTTGAGGAACAGGTCTTATTTGTCTAAAGCTGTGTGCAAGTGACTGGTGTGCATTTGTGTCAGGTGAGTAAGGTTAAAATGGTAAGGCCATCATTCCTCATATGTCACTAGTCGTTCACTGTGCTGAACATGGTATCATAGTTCACCACCCATCATGGCATTGATGCTTAGCATATCTCCCCTCAAATCTTCATTCATTCACAGACCTGCTCAGATCATAGCTCTGCATAGTTTCAAAATGATTGAATGGCTACATTAGATTCAAGTACCACGATTCAGTCATTAATTAATGGACATAGCTATTCAATCAGTAGTCATGCTTAGACTACTGTATTTCTCTCCTGATCTCCCCACACTTCCATGTCACTATTGAATCTCTATCTCTCCCCACATCTCTCTCCTGTGCATGACTCAGCTCCCTTTGTATTTGTTCTGTCTTGCTGTTCTTCATCCGCAGTGTCTTCCTTTGATAAACAATTGTGACTGTGGCTGGCATTTCCTGATGTACCAACTCATGTTCATTATCTCAGATATGTGGGTCTCACTCCCTATCACTTTCTTGTCACATCACTTCCTTCTTAGACCTCCCCATCTGGTGTCTTGTTCCATTGTTTGTCTATGTTCTAGTTCTCTTTAGCTTAGCTCCTAACAAGAGTACCAATCCTCAACTCTGCTATCTGTACAAGATTGACATGATTCCTCTATCAGTCCTTAGCATTCATGCTACCACCTCCCTCCATCTGTCCATGCCGCCACTTCCTCCCTCTCTTCGTATCATACTACCTCTCATTCTCTTTTTCCTAGCACTCTCTATTTTTCTCATCCTTCCTCACTTACACTATGTCTTCTCCATGATCCCCTTTTACTCACTTTGATGGCAGTGCCATTTATTTCCTTCCCCTTGTTTTGCTTCATGCTGTTTCTCTCTAATTCCCTCATTCATCTGCATATCCATTCCAGTCTCTCTCTCTCTCTCTCACTCGCTTTCATAGTCTACAACTGTTCCTCTACCTTTTGTTCACTTTTTCCCCCATACTTCATGCTCCCATAAACCATTTGTCTTTATAGCACTGCTCACCCAACTTTCCCTTTACCTCACTCGTACAGTATTCCCCCTCATCTTCACTTCCCACCTTTTGTTTTAATACCAGGTTAGGTGTCAAACTGCCAAAAAGGTACACATGTTTGTTTTAAAGAATATTTCCACCGGTTGGAACGACGCCGGATATCATTGCCCCATGTCCTTCTGTATTCTCTAATTGTTGAGGGGGTTGGGCTCACTCACCCCCTCAACTCCATCATTCTGCATGATCATAGACTTGTATCCATAGTTTTCAGACACCATTTCAGCATGTTGCATATATGAACACGATAATGCGGGCTCTATGCCCATTGTTTGATCGAGATCCATGGCGTCTGCACCTCTAGCCATTTGCAAATTAGCCCTATCTTCACCAGAACTCATCTGAGCGGCTTGAATAACAGCTCTAACAGATCGCCTCTGACTGTGGCAATAAGAGGTGGCTGACTAGCCACACATAAAGTAGACACATTGTCACTGAGCTCCCGATCTTTATGGTCTGCCATCACAGCCTGTGAGTGGTCCATCACATCAAGCCTGTTGCAGCTTCTTCTAAGGCAATATGATATATAACTATCATTGAGATCCCTGGTGCTCCTGGGGGCTGTTTTCCCTCTGTCGTAACTGTAGCTGTTGGTAATTACACTTCCTCTGACACCACGCTTGATAGCCCAAAGAAGTCTGAAGAGCGCATGCGTTTTCAGACCTACAATAGCAGCTATATATCCGCATTGTGAGGTCACACCCCTATCCAGAATAGGACTGCAAGACATATCCTTGGCCTCAAGCCCAGGGATGACATCTCTCCAGTCCAAAATCTCTCCACTCTCCACTAGCTCCCAGTGACCGCAAGGATCAAATTAAAGACCCTTTGTATCATCCACAAGGCTCGCTGGGGCCTGGGACCTTTCTACATCCAGCTTTCCCTCCCTAGATAGTTCTCTGCTAGAGTCATTTAGTCATCTGGATCCAATTCTCTGCAGGTCAAACATTTCTCCAAGCAGAGAGTCTGAAGTAGATCGCTTTCCTAGCGGGTTCCTCCCTCTGGAATGCCTTCCTGCCCCCTCTCAGACTTGAGCTGGATCTTCTTAAGTTCCGGAAACTCCTCAAGACCTTCCTTTTCCCTCTACCTCCTGTGCTAACATTCCCTCTGCTGTTGAGACCTGCAGCTGAGACTTGGGCCTGGTCCCTTCAGAGTCAGACAGGGGCCGGACCAGCCCCCACCAGTCTCCCCAGCACTTGCCCTTAGGCACCCTTCCTCAGACTATCCCAAACCTTGTTCACTCTGTCCACTGCACTTATCCTCACTCCCTCTCTTTTTTCCCCTGACACTTGCCTTCCTGGTACCCCCAGCACTTGCTCACCCCTTCCATTGGGCACCCCACCCCTGCACTTCCCCCCATCCTGCCCTTACCACCTTTGTCTTGCATGGTAGGATTGTCACATGGCCACTATAATACTTCTGTTGTACTACTTCCTTTCTATGCCCCCCTCCCAACTTGTCTTGTGGCACCTGGAAACACTTGTGAATAAGTGCCATACAAATGTCCAATAAATACATAAAATAATACTATCATGGCCTTATCACCCCCCATAAACATATGAGTATTTAGCACATAGACCCAATTGAACTTCAGTGTTCTCTCAAAGTAGTATTTGTTATATCAAATTCATTGGAGTTCTTATCAAATGTACATTGAATTTATATAAACTTTATATAAAATGTATTAAGTCTATATCAAATGTTATATACACTACAGTGGTATTTGTACCAAATTCCTATTGAATTTATATAAAATGTTTATAAGGTTATTTGGGGGATAATTACATTTATAACCGTTCAATCAAATGTATGAGGGTTTACTTAAATCTATTTCAAATTCTATATACACTACTGCAGGGTTCTTAGCAAATTCATTTTATATTTAAATGTGTTTATTGGTATTTGCATAAAACAGCATAGGATACATTTGTTTACAACAATACAAAGAGTTCAGTATGCAGGTAAAAAATTGACCATCTGGTAATCAGGTAAGTGCGCAGTGTACCATAGACATGAACTTAACCAATAAGATAAAAGAGTAAAAGTCAAATTCTCCAAGTATAACAACTGGGCACTTGTGTAAATTATTATGAAAGGAACGGAATTGTAAGGGTGGGGTGGCATCATGGGCTTATTCAAATGGGCAACCAAGCAGTTAAGTAATCAATAGAACAGTGGTAGCACAGGAGAGGGAGAAGGGGAATGATTATCTTGCATGTTGATTACAGTAAGTCCTCGGGTGTACATTCATGGAGGTTTTTCGTCAGGAGGATGAAACATATCAAAAACAAGTATATTCCAGGATTCGTAGGATCCTGCCTGCATTTTCGTCCAGACTTTGTAGTGACCCAGCCCATGGCCTTGTCTCTGCTTTACACCAGGTTTGAAATTCACGATGGGCCTCATTACAAGTTTGCCAGTCTGGACTTAACGGTGCCGGTAAAACTGCACTGGCACCATTTTCCGGACCGGCAATCTACAAGTTCTGCGGGCGGGTGAACTATGAGGTCCACACGCAGAGATGCACGGAAACACCAGCACCATTACGACATGGTGACAGTGTTTCCGCTGTCTGGCAAATCCGGCACTGGTAATTCACTACGAGTCTGTCGGCAGCCTGCTGGTTTTACCGACATGCTACCGCCAGACTCGTAATGAATCTAGATACAACAACTTGTATTGTGTGCCCCCTGCTTCTTTCCAGGACATGGCAATGCAGCGTTTGACGATTATGCAAGCTAGGTCCATAAATCTGGTGACATGTTTACTTTTCCCCAGCCTGGTAAACACTCCAAGTAAGCATTCCAATGGACCACAGCCATATCTAGCAATACCTGCCGCCATGCAAGCTTGTTCAATGTGGGACCAAATACTTTGCACTTTAAAACATTTCCAGAATATATGAATTAGATCTGCATTGTCTTAGCTACACATGGGACAGGTCAAGGGTTTATTCTTGTTGAATTTAGCAACTCTGCTGGGAGTCATGTATGTGCGGTGAAGTACATCAATTTGGAGCAATTTAAATCTGGCATTCTGGGACATATTTTTATGGAAATTAAGAGCCCACATCCGATTCCCATTGGGCCTTCTGGTCTGGGTTTTGATTGTTTGACCGACACAATAAGCAGATATACAGCCTGATTACAGGCCTCCAGCCGTCTTCTAGCATGTACATCAGGGCCAAAAGTGCTGTCTCTTCCTGCACACCTTGCCACCTGGACCATCTACAGCTTTCCACCCCCATCACTTTCAAAAAATGCAATAATTGTCCCATAGGCAGGCCCGTCTGCTGGGTTAGGTTATCTAAGTCCCTTAACTTCCCACTCTCAAACATGTCACCCCAAGTAGAGATGCCCCATACCTGGATAGATGGTTCCAGGTGGCCCGTTTAACAAAGTTTTTTCTTAAAATTTCATAGGTTTTTATTAGTCCAACTTAACCATAACGTCCCTTTAACAAAGTTTTTTCATTGAATTTCATAGGTATTTATTAGTCCAACTTAACCATAACGTCCATTTAAACCAAGTTTTTTCAGTGAATTTCAAAGGTTTTTATTAGTGCAAGTTAACAATAACGTCCCTTTAACAAAGTTTTTTATTGAATTTCATAGGTTTTTATAAGTGCAACTTAACCATAATGTCCCTTTAACACAGTTTTTTCATTGAATTTCATAGGTTTTTAGCACTGTATGCTATTTTCCTACAACTTACTAATATCATACCCAATATAGCAATATTTGGGTCCAATTTCCAAATGTTCACCTTAAAACTCTGCCATTTCACACCATCTGGACTCATTTTTAACACTTCTATACACTTCTTGCAACTATTTCAACTAGTTTTGCATCCGTAGACGTCTACGAACATCTGACTTCATAGCGGAACTTCCGGACAGTGCCACATGACCATACGCTGGCGCGCGGCATGAAGACGTGTCTGACAACCCGTCCGCACTTCACGATAAGATCTCTGCTTGGCAGACAGTTCGGAACTCATTTTCTACTAATCTAGGAACTTCCAACTTCAAAATTCCCCCTGCACCGCTCCAACACCTATTCCTACTCATTATCCATTATCAATTTAGTACACAGTACATAATTTCAGCAAAACTGCCATTTATCTTAAAATGGCATCAGCTAATGCCATCCCTCTTCCCCAAGAGCCACCACTACTCCTGTAATCAAGCCGCATGAGAAACAGTGCCCCTTAACTTAGAAATAACACACGCGCAACATTTTCCCTTGTCCACCTACCCCTCCATATTAGTGTTTGGTTGCTCTTCCCTCATTTACCTCCCCACCTTTCGTTCTCAGCTCTCCTGCCAAAAATAATACATCCAAAAACAACAAACGACAAATTCCTTTAGGAGCCACCTTTCACAGTTAAAAAATAGAACTAAAAAAAATGTATAGACTCCATCTACTTTATATTTCTCAGTAAACTATATAGACTAAATAACATTTTCCAACATTTCCTTTTTATTTTTTTATTTTTTTACAGGTTTCACCATTTTTAATTAAACAACTTTGGAAAGAATTTACATTCCTGTGACAATACATCTCTTGGAGTTATACCTGCATTATTTAAATTCAACATTTTGTACACCACACTTCACATGGCGAACAGGATCAAGAATGCAACCATCAAACAAAACAGACCCATGGCTTCAGACAGGGCAAATCCCAGGATAGCGTAAGAGAAAAGCTGTTGCTTCAGAGAAGGGTTACTGGCATAGCCGATGATTAGACTTCCAAACACTGTTCCAAAGCCAGCCCCAGAACCAGCCACTCCAACTGTGGCTGTGCCAGCACCAATAAATCTGGCAGCAGTGTCAATATCTCGGCTCACTGCACTAGTCTGGAAATTCCTGAGTGCTATGGTGCTGCAAGGTAGTGCAGTGTTCCCCTCGCCAGTCCTGACCTCTGGCCGAGACAACAACGATGCTGAAATCGGTCTGCTCAGAGCTCGGGAGCCAGCACGGACCAGGGCGGGGGTGCAGACGAGCTTGGCACAGGTGTACATTGCGAGACTGTGTGATGGTCCACGGGTATAGTGCTGTCAGGAACTGGGTCCACTCGCTCGGCTGCAGAGGTCGAAGTCATTTAGTCATTTTCCAACATTTCCATTGCATTTTGTGTTATGCTAATGGGAATATTGTGGCGTTCATCCTCTGTTCCAGGGACTGGAACGGTGGATACCGGCCCAGCAGCCCAAGTTATCAGCCCAAGCGAAGCGAGGGTGGATAACGAGGTCTCTGGACCATTATCCCCCAATTCCAGCCCCTGAAATGGGGGATGAAGGCCATTAGCACCCTAGGTTCCCAAAGCGGGAACCCAGGGTGCTAAACAATAGGATTTCTTTTCCAACACTGCGACACCTGTGGCGTCCCGGTGTAGGAAGCAAAATCCTTTTCCAGGATGGCCACCAGGGAAAGGAAAGGTAAGGGTTCCATAGAGGGCCCCTCTTCACGTTCCATAGCAGCCTGCAGAAGGCAAAAAGAGAACCCTATGACCATATTACCACAAGCACATTTTTCTTCCCATTCAAATCTATCCTAATTTCAAATAACTTTACCACAAAGCCAGACCCAGGTGGACATGGCCACTTTAATCCTATGTTTTGTCGCTTGTGATCATGGCCAGTAGCCAGGTTGTCCGGATCATGACCTTATTCCATGACCCGGACAATCTGGCCACTGCCCATGGCCACAGGCTGCCCCTCAGTCACTAAAGGTATACCGCTATTTATTGTAGCTACATTATAACACTTGTCAAATAATAAAACACTGGCACATTTGCAAAAACATGCTTGTAGGTCCTTGCCAATACTCCTTAGTCAAGTTTGCTGGAAATCCACCCATGTTTTATTTTTTCTAAAGTGTCAAATATATGCACATACAATCGTCATATAACCTAGCCCCCACTTGACAAAATCCATTCAGACTTTATGAAAACATCTAAATCTAGATCTATAATTGTTTTGCAAACCTTTGTGTAGATTTGTCAAATGGCACCACATTTATAAGCCTTTACAATATTTTGGGACCCCCACTCTAATTTTGCTCCCTCTCGAAAGAATCCCACCAAACTTCGAAAAAACATGTATATCTTGATTTATTATCAGTTTGCCAAATGAAGTGTACATTCGTCAAATGGCACCTCATTTATAAGCCTTTACATTATTTTGGGACCCCCCCTCTAATTTTGCCCCCTCTACACAAAATCCTACCAAACTTCGGAAAAACATTAATATCAAAATGTATTATCAGTTTCCCAAATTAAGTGAGGATTTGTCAAATGGCACCTCATTTATAAGCCTTTACATTATTTTGGGACCCCCTTCTAATTTTGCCCCCTCATGACAGAATCCCACCAATCTTTGCATACCCACTCAGAATCAGCCCAGGAATATACATGCAAAATTGCATGCAGTTCTATTAAATGGTGCCAACGTTATAAGCCATCCAAGAACTGCATTTCACCAAACCTGTAATGCTAAGGTGTTTGCGAACATTCACAGCACTGTTCGCGAACATCCGAACTGTTCGCTGACTTTCGCAGCAAAAAACACCAGTTTTTTTTGCTTCTTGCAGCCATATCCCATCCCATCCTCATCACCCCTCACCTCCCCAGAGATTATTTGATAAGTTTGACAAGTGGAATGCTGTGTTTTTTCATATGTTTTTACTGCGATGTCCGCCGACATCGGCCGCTGTCTGCGAATCCAAGATGGAGGGCGTTTCCAAAAATCTGACGCACTTCACGCTCCTCATCATCCAATCAGCGAACATGTCACATGTCCGCGGACATGACGCAAGCCGATTAGCCAATCAGGACACTGTCCGTGGACCGGACAGGGAAGTGTGTCCACGGACCGGACATAGATATCACTCATTTTTTGTGACCTGCTTTTTGGTCATTTTTTTTAACACTACTGGACGGATTTTCACCAAATTTACAAAAGCACGCTTTCGGGACCAAGCCGCTGCTCCTGCCGCAAATTTGGTGAAAATCCGTCCAGCGGTTTGGGCTGTAGGCGTGAGCAAAGTTTTTTTCCCATTCAGTCTATGGGAAAAAAAGACATTTTGAGACCCCACTTACAACTTTGCCCCCCCCCTGGACCAAACTTCACCAGACTTTGAAAATTCAGAGTGGGCCATATACTTTTTTTGCAAAGTTTGGTGAGGATCCGTCCAGGGAGAGCGAAGTTATAAGCCACCCAAAAAAGTGCTCTTCCTATGGAAACAGCAACTTAACCATAACTACACGGCCACTGCCGTGGCCGTGTAATATATATATATATGAATATGTGTTTCAAGTTACTGCTAAAAACGTCAGGAATGAAAATGTGAGAAGTCAAGAAATGAATAATCCTCATTCTTTTTCTCAAAAAATAAGTTTCAATGTTTTTAAGAAATGTAAGTAATTTTAAAAAAAACATCAAAAACACTGTTTGGTATAAGAGATAGCGTGCATATTTCACTAACGGCAGAAACCATAAAGCTGAAAGGATGGACGGATAGACGGAAGCCGATCACAACATTGGGCCTCATTATGAGTCCGGTGGAAAACGTACCGGAAAAACTGGCAGGTAGCCGCCGGACCTGTATTGATTTAGCGGCACCTGACTTTCCAGAATAACGAGGGCAGTACAGTAAGTCAGGTGCCCATAAAATGTTGATTCCCATTCATAGGACACCACAGGAATGGGGACCATGAAGCACCAGCACCGTTAATAATGGTGCTGGTGGTATTGTGTAAGTCTGCTGGCGGGCGAAACGGCATCCGCCAGCAGACTCGTAGTTTGCCGGTCCGGAAACAACGGTGCCGGTAAGCTTACTCCCACCGTTGTTTCCGGAACGGCAAACTTGTAATGAGGCCCATTGTCTTCTACACAACTATGTGTCCACCAGAGGGCCTCTCTCAGACACGGACTTCACAATAGCTGTTATAGCCGAGGTGAAGCCTTTTGTGTGGCTGTCTAACCGGATGCACTTAATATTCTGGGTGATGCATCTCTCATTCATTTCATGCAGTGTCGAGAAATGAAGAGCACAATACTTTATAAATAAATCTGGCGTTTGCAGACTTCACATTCCTATTGACCCCACCATCAGTGTAACATAGTGCTGACAATACCCCTGTGTCTCTGTGTTCCGGACACAGTGCTTCACTTCTATGTCTCTGGGAATTCCATTGTCCCTTTTACATTCCTCTCACGTGCCCTGTCTAAATCCTCATTTGACCAGTCCTTTAGAGAATGGGAACAACAATGCCCGGCTCTGTTTGCATGTGCCAAAAGATCCTCTCGCAAACAGGGAGGCCAGCTTCACTCTCCACATAGGTTACCGGAGATCTCACTACCACTAAAGGGAGGAGGAAGGCTATCTCAGAGCTCATGTCAGCAGTGTTCTGGCCAGGAGAGCTCAGCAAACAAAATGTACTCTCCCGGGCATGGAGATGGGGTAGTCTGTGAAGCTTTTCTGAAAGAACCTTCCTTTTAGGTGCTTCTAAGGCAGGTACCCCAGCCTGGCATAGTATAGGTTATTCTTGAAATACGATTGATTGATTGACTTATTGATTGATTGGAAGAATTTGCACTGCTCAAAACACACGATATCGAGCAGTATCCAAGGCATCTGGATGCAGCTCAGATAACAACTCCAAAGGAGCAAGTAGTAACAAGAGAAGTTATGAGAAGTGCTAAATCGTCAAGCTTTCAAAAAGGCAAACAAAGAGGGAGATTGTTCCGCAGGTGAGAGAGACATGTCTTTTTCCTTGCACTTTACAGAGTGAAGGGGGGTAATCAGCACATGTTGATGTCATTGTTGATGTAATGATTGAAGAGATGCTGATGTTGAGATACTGAGAAGCTGTATCAGGGTCTCACTGAAAAAAGAATTATGGAAATATAAAAATCAGCCGGATAAATTCATTTTGAATATTTTTAAGACTCATACAAACATATTCTGGGATGTCAGCATACAGAGCATTAGCATAGTCGATGCGTAAATTTACCAAACCTCCAGCTACCCCATAATGATCTTAGTGAGGTAAGTAAGGACGTGTATGTCTATTTAGCCGAAGATGAAATCAAGTAGATTTCCCTTCTTTTTTAACATGATGGCCTAAACTTGGGTCAGAATTCCAGATGAAGTTACATTTCTTTGTCTTATTTGAAAGGATTGTGGGTAGAGCGAGAAGGAAAGTTTGAAGGAGACATGTATGTGTAATACTCAGCAGCTGGTTTGGCTGGGCCCATTAACATTATCTCACTCTTCGAAGTGTTTACTTAGAGTCCATAGTTGGGCATCGATTGTTTAACTTTCTCAAGCAAGAGTGGGAGATGGGAAACTATCTCAGAAGGACCCGAGGCATCATCGGCATAAGAAGGGCACCGCAAGCAGCCTTTCAGATGATGGTCATAAAAGGTTATTTAATTAAGCAATAAGCCCCGAACTGGGGGGCATTACCACTTCAGGTAATGCCCTGGGGCCCATATTTACAGGTCCCAGTGAAGCGGTAATGCCTGAAGCGGTAATTCCCCCCAGAGAGGGGCTAATTGGTATTAGTATGCTGGCCCGTTGAAACGTGGTACTAATAGATTCTTTGAGGAAGTTGTGAAACACAGTCAGCATTTCACAACTGAAATACATTGAAAAACAAAAATGGCCGCCATGGAACTGTAGGAAGGGACTACATTTTCTTGCCATGGCAGCCATTTCGGGTCAGAGACGCACCGGGAACACTGATGCTCCTGACGTAGAAGGACAGAGAAGCACAGGTAAGTGGAGAGCAGGGAGTGGATGGGGCAGGGGAGATGTGGAAAAGGGGGGTGGGGCTAGCAGCAAGGGGATGCGGGGGAGCACACACTTACTTGTGATTCGGCAGGGGAAAATGACAGTCTCAATCTCTGAGGAGGCTCAGAGCGGGGGCTATAACATGTGGCCTCTGCTGGGAACGAGGGAAGTGTTCTCCTTTGCCAAAATGATCATCCTCTATTTTAAGCCCAGTGGGCAACTGCAACCCTCTGGTAGTTTGCATTGTGCAGCACAAAACCGCCAATCCTTTCCCTGTCCATCCAATATATTGAGTATGAAGCTCGCATGGCATAATCTTTCTCTTGGGGTATTACTTGCAAGTGAATAGAATCAAATTATGTGGCACTGAAGTGTGATTGACTCTATTGGTGGGACTGTGCCGGGAGCCAGACACAATATCCAGATAAAATTTGCTATCATTAGGGAACTAACAAGAAACCCAAACCAAAATATAATGGATCATAATACTTCACCAAGACTAATAATCACCCTTTATTGAATGACAACAGGACAGTTGATTTCTACAATTCCCCGTAGTACTGTGGCTACTTCTTCCAGACAGCTCTATTACACATTCTACAAGAGGTACTGCAATAGATTGATGCAGTAGTTCACTCACATCTTGGTATTAGTCAGGTTGCAAAGCTCCAATGTATTCACTTGGCACTCTTATCTCAGACCTGGTATCAGTATAAGATGCTGTGTTCATGTTTGTGTGTTCACTTTTTATCATTGAAACAACTGAAAGGGCAATTTAAGCAGAGAAGACAGACATTGTGTCTCCCTCAATTCCATTATGGGGCTGAATTGAACAACTTTCTAGATCACAATAGTTTTTCTCTATGTATGAATCGTTTGTGTAAAGTTAAAATGTAACCGGGTAGTGTTTGCCTTTTAGCATTTTTCTGCTGAATGCCATTTGGAGCAAGGGTTCAAACACTTTGGATCTTCAGATGTTTTGGAGAGCAACTCCTATCAGTCATAGCCAGCATAGTCAAAGGTGACTAGTCATTGGAGGTGTAGTCCAAAACATCTGGAGAGCTACAGGTTGTGAAAACCTGACCTACAGATTTGCTCGTGTTAGATTGTTCCAGCACTAAAGTGCAAATAGTCATACTGTATCTTACCTTAAATTGAACCAGCTGCATGTAACATTTGCCTTGCAGTCTGCATAGGGCTTCAAGCCACCATAGATTAGTCAGCTCTAAAGCATGGCTATACCCAATGGAGTAAGCCAGGTAATGTACATTGGCATGCAACCTCTGACCTAAGATCACAGAGAGGTACAGTCCAGCAAGACAACAAGAGGTTCATCAGAAGCATGTGGTCACCTTAGGTCCACCACTGCCATAGCTCCACCTTTGGCAAGTAAAGCACCACAACCCAAGACTTGTCACACTGTACACTACAAGCACTAGCCGTACCACGAACAACATTCTTCAATAAAAGAGCGCTACCAACATCAGAAAATTAAAATCACCACAGATCTCTCATGAAACACTGTGGCCACTATCAGAGCTCTGCCAGTAGCAAGGTCACACTGCCACCATTGTCCACTGGCACCCGAGTCCTAATAACTTATGTCAAGGCACCAATGACTGCACAGTGTCACCATTGCTAGAACCCTGCAATCCACCAGCAGAGGCAAGCAGACGCTAAATACCGCTTTCAACGTGACCTGCCACCAGCAGAGACCAATCACTACCAGAGTTTTTCCTTCTACAGACCCACATCACCATCAGCACCCTCTCCACCGATACACTGTTTCCAACAGGGCCTTGCCAAAGATAGAAGCTACTGCCACCAGAGCCCCCTTACTCCCCTGGCTGTCGAGAATCACACTTGCCTTAGCCCTGCTGACACTGCTGCCCTGTCATCTTCCAGAGATACACTGACAAACATGTCCAATGCAATCAGTGGCCTGTACACAACAAATCCCACCACCACCTCAGCCCCTTTCCCATCGGAGCACCATTGTGCCCGTAGCTTCTTCAGCAGCAAACCCCTGCACATGCCAAATATTTGCCACAAGCAGGAACCTGTCACTATCAGGAACTTGCTGCCACCAGAACCACAGAGTTGCACTAGTGTTAGACCACCATCTCCTTGATGTTGTCACTTGATAATCATGCCTTAATCATACTCCTGACTAATCATTGGTGTAACTGCCCTGCCCTTCCTGTTTGTGCTTTTAGGCCATCAGAGCCCAACAGCTGATAAAATGTTGATGCTGCAAAGTGCCACTTCCTTCCTGATCCCAGGCCTGACAGAACCTTGCTGCTGTCAGATACCTACTGCTGTAGGAGAAATACCACTCTTGTGACCTTAAATCAACACAAGAGCTTCAGTCCTGTGATGTCAAAGCCCCACTACCTTCAGAGCTTACTCTCATCAGATCACTGACATTGCTAGAGATGCGCCTTTCTTTGGAGATGCTAGGCTGTCAGAGCCAAGCTAGTACCACTGATATACAGCCACTAGAGCACCAGCACACTCAGGGTGGAATAATCCTGAAAGCAGCTGTTCTGTCAGAGTTCTACATCCATCTGATTTACTCCACGTGTAAAGCCACACTCTCCTCAGAGCACATATGTTTTCAGAGCCTTGGGATTTTCGGAGCCTTGGAGACATCAGAGGTTAGCCATTCTAAAGAGCCACCTCAAATGAGCATTTGTGTTGCCTGAGTCCCATTATGTTCACTGCCCTGCAGCCCACCATCCATCAGTGGTGGCTGAACACTGAGAGAGCAGGCATGCAGGGGGTAGCCCCACTGAGAATATTTAAGCAAATAATGGGTTAAATGGTGAATTTTACAGCATACCTTTCGTGAAAAATTGGATAAAAAGCCTCACATTTTACAATTCGTTTTCTGTGTAACACATGAAAATATGTAAGAGAGGTAATTCGCCAACAGTGCACAGGAGCATTTGCACACAATAGATGTCAATATAAAAATAATGTTCATGATGGTTTTGCCCATACTGTACATGCTGGCTGCATAAATGTATGCCAGTATATACAAACATATTCATGTTTGCTTTGCCCATAACGTCAGTAATGACATTATAAGAAAAAAATTCCATGTAGGCTCAGCCAATATATGCCAGTATCCACACATAGCATACTCTTGTTGACTTGGAGTACAACTTTCAATGAAACAGTACAAAAACATGATGCCAGTAAAAAATGCCATGCTACAGTAAGAAAACATGCACAGGATGACTCTACCATTATAGACCAGCGTGGCACATAAGAACACCCAGTGTTGGTTGTACCCGTCATGCCAGCAAAAAAGTGTCATGACAGATTCAGAAAATATGTCCAGACTAAGTGCCCCACTATAGGCCAGTACGGCAAATTAGGAACATGCATTGTGATGGCATTGCCCTTAATGCCAGTAAAAAATGCCACAACACACTAATCATTGTATGCAAATATATCTCATGAACATTAATGAAGGGTATCCTGAAAAACCGACATGGATCCGGCCCTCGGGCCATGGAGTTGGACAACCCTGCAACTAACAACAATCTTCAGACTAGATGCACTGATGTAAGTCAGCACTGCCAAGTAACAATATGCATTATGTTGGCTTTACCCTTAAGCCCAGTAAAAAATGCTTTGCTGCAATAAGAAAATATATAGACTGGCTGCCGATGCAGAAATGGATTCCCCTCAAGCTAGAGACCCCCTCGCCAACCTTGCACATGCACTGTAATAGCATTACTTTGCTCTTTCTCACTCACCTGTGCACTCAAACAACAACATGCACTCTGTCATTGTCACGTGCACTCAAAAAGCATACGCTCCCTCATTTGCATGAACACTTACAGACACAAATCCGTGCATCCAGTAATACATGCATACACAAGTGGATATACCTACAGCCCCCGTCCGACTACAAAGGCGGTCTGCCATGATGGCTCTCTGGCTCCCGTGCAGTAGCAACAGGAATCACAAAGCAGGCAGAGCTTCCTTGCAGCTGCACATATGCCAGGGAGCCAGAGTGCTCCCATAATGCTACCCCATGGCCTCTGAATATGCAGAGAGGAACAAATGTGAACCCTGTGTTCATTCGGCCCTGCAGTACACCAGGATGCATCCCCAATGGTCATCGCAAGGTTGGCAAAGCCAAACACCTCGGGCCCTGGGCTGCTAGTATTGTGGAAGCCAGCCTAGAAGCACACCCGCACCTGCAACAAGCAGTGTCCCCATCCCCCTGCATCCAATGCAGGACTAACTTTACTCAAAGCACCTGTGCAGTCCGAAGCCAACTGCTCTCAGAGCACGGAAGCTGTCAGAGAACCACCACTGCATGTAATGCATCTCTTAGGTGCTTCTGAGCTTTCAGAGTCCATCTGTTTCCAGAGCTCAGCAACCTCTATCTAGATCACCACCAATTCTAAAGAGGCATCCGATTCAGGGCTCCCCGAATATCCAGCTGCGTTCCGTGTCCTGCAGCGTTCAGAGCGCCAATACTGACAGAGACCCACCTAGCTGACTTCATGTCACGTCATCGCCCAGCTGCTTCCGGACCCTTGAAGCCACCCAAACACCACCACTGCATGCGATAACCTCCCTCAAGTCACTTGTGCCATCAGAGCCCAGTTGCTTGTACCGCCCTGTTGCCTCAGAGAGCCACATAGATCTGCATCTCCTCTGTGCACCTGTGATGTGCGAGCCTAGCTGCTTTCTGAGCCCCGGAAGCATCCCGAGCAACGCCACTGGGGACATAGACCCTCCTCATACCAGGGTGTCGCGAAATAGATGTGCCCTACACACTCTCCAGAATGTATTTCAGAATAGAGTCTCCTGGGTGAGACCGTGTTAAGAGGGAGGGTTTCATTCATGGCACCGGCTAAGGTCAGGGCACCCGCTGAATCACACAGCAGCCTGAATTCTGAGAAGGGAGGATATTTCTTTACATTTTTCGAGACCACTTTCTTTCTCCAAAAGATGTTATCTTTTTCTCCCAATACCGCCGGACAGGGGAGTAAAAAGGACGTCGATTTAACGCATCTGCAGATTATTTATCTATTTTTGAGGACAAAACTTGGGTAATGCCCCAGAGCACTGATTTCCGGAGCGGGGGAAAGGTGTCAGTTGGTGGATCGTTCTCTCAGAAACGGACGCGCCTTTGTCTGTGATGAGCTCACAAGTCTGGGAAAGTGGCGGTCATACCACAGGTATCAGCTCAATCAGTGTCTCGTAATCACTCTCCCGAGGACAACCCAAACACCCCCCCCTCCCCAGGACCCTCTTACTCAACCCCAAACTCCCACCCTGACCCAGACCTGCCGCCTGCTGTTCTCGCCACCTCAAAATAAACGCGCCAGTGGCTGCGGGTTTACAACTGGCAACGAACGCTCCCAGAGCCGCCTGGTTTTTGGGACTTAAATCACACTGTGCTAAACCCACTCACTGCTCGTTAAGAGTCCGCAGGGATAGAGCCGCCCTGGAAGCAACAAGCGATGACGCCGGTCGACACAGATTCAGTGACTTATGGTGCGTTTAATGGAACAAATGGCCACACACGCCCCCCGCCAAGGCGCCAAACCCTCCATGAATGAAACATATGCGCCTGCGGGCTCTCGGAATAACTAACGCATGTGCGGTGCGGTGTGCTGCGTCTCCACTGGGGCACAGAACGCCCGAGCGCCCGCCCGCCACGTCTGCAACTCCCCAGCAGACTGTTTGCAAAAGCTGCACTCAGCAGATGAGCAAACCATGGAATCGGCGGGTGTAACTTTGCGTTAACGACACGCAGACGAAGCAAGCGAATGGTTGGATAGAGGACTGACCGACGGGTTAGCGATTGCATTGATAAATGGATGCACGGGTGGTATTGTTCCTATAGTGCCGATCAAGCTCTGGCCACAACGACTTTCTGCGCCGATACAGCGCTTGGATCTTTTCATTCACGTTTTGCAAAGGACAAAGTGCTATTTGGAAAGTGCGATTGGTTACTATTGGTATTGCGCATGCGTATGGCGCACATGTTGATATGTGCCGATAAACTTTAATAACTTAGTAGTACCCCCTTAATTGGTCTGAGAAGGTTGAAAGGCAGAGTAGACCTGGATCCAGCCAGGATTCGAACTTGCGGTCTACACATTAATAACGTGCAAATCATTGCACAAGCAACATTAACCCCCCAGTTACACAACGATCACACGCTGCTTTCTCAAAAAGAGCTTTGCAACGACATGCAGGAGGTTAACCTATTGAAATAGCGGTAGCGATCGATACGCTGCAAAAAAGTAAATTTCAAAGAGGAAAGAATGATCCATCATTAACTGTACCTGCATGGTATATAGCGCTGAGACACGACAGCCGTAGCGCTTTAAAGCGCAATAGAGAACTCAATAAAAGTAAAATAAAACACACGTCGTATTTTGGTTCTAAGCAACGAGAAGTGGCGTCTTACCTGCTTTTGGTCCCCGCTCTGAGATCAACAGTTATCAAGAACACCTGTGCCACAGGTGTCAGTCCTGGGAAGGTGTGGGGGAGGGGGGGCATATAGGGCTGTCACGGTGTCATGAAACTGGGGAAAGCCCAGCTGCCTGCTCTGCCCAGCGGTGTTCAGCAGTGCCGGAAGTCAGAGGCGGTGGTCCATGCCGAGCCTGTGTTCCACTGACTGCAGGAGTCACCCGAGCCTGTCATTATAAAGACAGCCACCGTGATGTCACTGGCAGAGCTCCGACTGCATGAACGCAGCTCCTGCATCGCCGCGCATCCCCGCGCTCGCATATCTCCCTCGCACTCTGCTCCCCATCAAGGCTCAATCTCCTGCCTTTCATCAATTCTTCCCCTCCTTCTGTTTCCTAATACCAAGCTCCTCCTTTCTCCTCTTCTCAGAACCACACTCTGCTCTGCCCCCCTTTTCACTCTAATCACGCTGTCCTCTATTCTATCACCCACCCTATGTCATTTATGCCTCCCTGTGTTTCCTTTTCTCTTGCTGTTTTTCTACATTTTCTTATAACTCCCTTACTCCCTTCCGCCCCCATCGCCACCCCTTCCCTCCCCTCCCTTTCACTCCTCTTCTCTTCTCTTCTCTTCTCTTCTCTTCTCTTCTCTTCTCTTCTCTTCTCTTCTCTTCTCTTCTCTTCTCTTCTCTTTCCTTTCATTAAACCACCCTCATTCAATGGGTTATTTCCCTCCCCCAATGCCCTACAGTGATGTTCAGTCCCTCGTCCTTTTCTCATAGGCACGTTCCTCTCTTTCCTCTTCTTCTCTGTGAATCACACCTCATCACCCCGTTCGCTTGCACTGCATGCACCACACTTTGCACTTCCATTCTTCCCCATCTGCCTTCGTCTTTCTAGTCCTGCCCCTTCTCCTTTTTTTAAAACCACCACACTCCACACCCCCCCCCCGTCTCCCCGTTCTTACCCCCACCCTACCTTCAATCTATTGCTTTCTTCTCCGTTTTCCTGTCGACGGTTGCCTCTTCCATGTCGTATAGCTACTCCTGCCTTACTCACGTTCTATCTAAACATATTCCCGTGCCCCCCCTTGCCTCCTACTTCCCACAAACCCACTCTTCCCTCTTTACATTTTTTCTTCCCGTTTCTCATTCACTATCTCTGACTCTTTGCGTTTTTAACCACCCTCGACCCTTTCCTGTTTTTCTCTTTAGCCATATTCTCAATTCTTGCCTCGCTTCCTCCCAGTCTTGTACCCACCCTTGTATTTCTTTCATAATTTCCCACTCACATGTACCCGCCCTTGTATGTCTCTAATCCTTTCCCTCCCTCTGTTGCCTTTACCTTTTCTCTGAATTTCGCCCCGTTCTTAAAACCATCCTGCCCCCCGTCCCTATTTGATCTCCTTTCTCTCCTCTTCTTGTCCTCCTTTTGAGTTTCTGTTTCTCCCTGAATCCCCCCATCAAGCCGTACTCTCTTCGTTTAATTAGAACACCCTCCCTGTTTCTCCCGTGGCTCTTTAACTATGATTACGCTTGTTTGCTGTCTTCCACATTTCTTGCTCGTGTCACTTTATTTTTTACCCATCTTTACTCTTCTCTATTCCTGACTTTCTTCGTTTATTGGGACAGCCCAGCCCCCTTCCGCCTTCCCTTACTTTCTAGCCCCCCTTCTTGACCTCTCGAGGTATCCACTTGTGCCTAGTCCTTTCTTGCCTCAGTGCCGCTCCCCCCTTAATCCACCACTTCTCCCTGTGGATACCTTTCAGCTGTGCTCTTTATGACACTTTCCTCCAACAGTGTCCTACCTTCAGCATCCCCTTTATTTTTCGTGGATGTTATTGGGCACCTGGAATTGCACTGCATCTGCCACAAGCATTTAAGCAAGCAACTGCTAAAAACAACATCCACCCACCTGACTTGTTAAGGGGCAACAGTAGAAAAGCATAAACACTGAGGGCAACACAACTTTAGTAAACTAAGACAAATACATAAACAATCACACAGAGTTGAGGGATGTAAAATGTGTTTTCCTTTTATTTGAGAAAGGTTGAGTTTGGCAAAGCTTTTGATCTATGTATAGTATTTTGCATGATATTACATCTCTATACTGGGCCCATCACCAGCATAGTGAACCTTGTCTGAGAGGTAACGTATTGAGATCTCATCAGGGTGTCACCAGCCCAGTGTAGAGGAGCAGCTGAATGCCTCTGCAGGAAGTCCCACCCCCCCCATCCTTCTTATATGCAGGAAGCCAGAAGTCGCGACATGCACGACACCAGTGATTGTGCCTATTCCACAGAGAGCCTTTGAGGAAAGGTATCCATTGAGAAAACCCTATATGATGTAACACCATAGAGATGACAATCTCTTGGAGGAGATCCCTGAAGAATATGAAGATGAAAGAAAGAGAAGTTGGTGACGTCACAAGAAGCAAGCGTGGCACACTGAGAAGAATGGCTCGAGAAGAAGATATATAGACTTTATGGAATCTGATGACGAAATAAAGAGTCGAGTAAACATTCATATGCAGAATAGAATGAAGATTGCATGTGTGAAGAGCACTGCAGAAAATGCAAGCCATTCAATAACTGTAGAGATTCAGCAACACAAATAGACTAAGTAATCATAAAGGCTGGCTACACGTAATGAATAGACTGCAGACGGTGCCGCCATTATATAGAAGCTGGACATCAGTGTTACTTGTTTAGTAAACTCGGACCCACGAAGGATTGGAAAAGCTGTGTCGCAGCAAAATGAAGCTAGAAGCATGGAAAGATGGCATGGCAAGAGCTGTCTGGCCTGGTTTCAAAGGATCAGGTAGCCATGAACTGGTTATCTATCTGAAGAACAGTAACCATCAGACGCTGAATCATCTCGTGTTAAGGTACAAAGAAAAAACACCATTGTAACGGTTTTATAACACGGCACACTCAAGCCAGGGACTCCTTCCACTGACAATGAATGTTGCACACAATAAAAAGGCTTTTCATCTTTAATCAACCACAGGTTCTTTATTTGAGTAGGCCCACAACCGTCTCGCACCCACCTTAAAAAACACCCTGTGTCGCAATGGACTAGCAACCAGGCCGGTGCGTATCAATATGATATTTAATAATTTTATGGTCAAATGAAAAATCAAGCAAAATCAAACAAACAATTGTGCAGCAGCCACCAAGGATGTGGCAATACAAATGCAAAAATCCCCACAATACAGTTAATCCAAAATCCTAAAACAATATACAGAAACCTTTCATAGCAAGCAAAAGAGAAATTGTTATTAAAGCAACAGATAACATTCAGGTTAAGCACTCCCTCTGCAACACTCACCCCCAAACATCTTCTAACTAAATTCTTTGTAGATGGAAGGCGGTGGTAAGGAGTCAGTATGAAGAGGGAAGATTTAGAATTCAGCCCACCACCCCAAAATGGGAGGTCAGAGAAGAAAATGAAAACCTTATTCACAAGGAAAATGGCATAATCAGATTTCACTTGTTACTCACACAGCAGTTTGCAACGCGGTGGGATAGCTAGGACACAAATTTATGTGTCTACACTTGTGAGATAAGGAAGCTTACAGACTACTAAGCAGGGCACCCAGGCACCTTAGATACAAGGTAAGAAAATTGATTTTTGGAAAGAAAAGCAAATGCAAAAGAAATCACACGCGGCAGAATGAAAATGTGTATCTACACAGGACTTCGGATGACAGGTAGCCACAGAAAGGGCTTGGCTGTCAAAATCGAATATTGCTTTTTAGGACAAGGAACAAAGGCACATAACAAATAGGATTCTGACAGAAAGGGGTTATTCTTATTGGGACTATGGTTTGGGTTTTTCCATGGGACACATGCAACTCAGAATTGGTAGGAAAGCACACAAAACACGAGCACATTTGTTTTCTGTTAGAAAAAGATTAATTCTGTTGAGGATATATTTTAATGACTATTGTTATTAATGAAAGACACTTGACATGAGGTGGTTGATTTTGAATGTCAACCAACTCACTGTGAATCTCTTTATGGGGGAATTAATTGATTTACTTGAAAATAATGCAAAGGATTTATACAGACTTTTGAAAGATTTATGAAAAGGAATGCACTAACATACTCAGGCTAATACTGATTACTCTATAGAAAGGTGAACAGATTATACTAGCAATTTGGGACTTGAATGGGATTTCAATGGGGTGCAAGGGTCAAAAGAGTGGGATATGTAGTTTGGGGAACTAGGGTTATGTGCTACTTACAATGCAAGCTTCAATTTGGGATTCTGGAAAGCCAGCAAGGTCACTGGACAGCTAGATCAAGGGATCTGGTCACAGGGACAGCCGGGCCAAGGAATCTCGTCACTGGCTCTCCTGGATGGGATGCTGGACAGCTAGACAAGGTCTGGTCACTGCACTCTCAGGGAAGGGATCTGCTGCCTCCTCTCCTTTCTCCCAGGATTCTTGGGTGTGCCTGGATCTGGATGAATGGATGGATCTCCTTGGATGGATGTATCTGGTTTCCTGGATCTTGAATGGATTTAGATTTTTTGTGTTTCTCTGTGTCCCCTTTATATAGCCAAAGTGATATCATCGAATTTACAACCTGGGGGTAAGTACTCTGGACTTATTCCTCTCCTTGCATAGGGCAGCCTACCGGTCCTCTCTCCTCCCCCTGGGCCAATTGGTTCAAGGGAAATTACATAATTTATGTGTTTGCATGTATGACCTTTTTTGTCTCTCCAGCCTACTTTTTACCAAAAATATGTTATAGATCAAAACTTCAAACTTATACTAGTCACCGCTATAAGAAGTAGATATGCAGATTCAATAGGTCACAGGGAATTGTACAATCCAATTGCCGACTCTGTGCGAGGTCGCATCACTATTTGGCACATTTTCGCCCTTTTTATGAAAAGCATAATATTTAAAATTCTGCCAATGACTACTTCTATTTCCAATAACAATTTGTATGTTCCCGCCTAGTTTTATATTTGTCCCATTTATAATTCACCCCGAAATGCATCTTTCATGGCCATTTCAGTTCACCAACTGCAAGAAACATGTACTCAGTCTCTTTTTATTTGCCTAAAAAGCACATGGAAAACTGGCATACTAATAAATGACTACTTTTTTCTGGGTTCTGGAAAAAAATGCCTTAAACTACAGCAGTCCTTCAATGTCAATGGGGTGGATTTGTCACATCTGTGGGTGGTGCTTCAGATCCCCACAGCAAACTGTCTCCGCCAGGCTCGGCTTGCAACAAAGACCCTTTGATTCCTTTTGAAGTTTGACAGTTCCCCCTTCAGAGTGGGTGCTGGAGGAAATCACACCTCTTGGTCATGCACAAGTCATACTGGCTTCCATTGTTCCTTCTTCCAGGGCTGCCTGCTACTCTAGCAGGGCAGTGAATCCTCACACTCTTGGCATTTCATATGTCATTGTGGTCCGGTTCACTTATGGATGTAACTTTGCAGTGGGAGGTAGGGATGGCCATTGACTTCAGTGCCTATGCCAAAACCCAGTTTTACTGGTTTCTGAGTCTTTTCTAAGTAACCAAGTCTTAGGGGACAAATATAATGTAAATTATATAGCCAAAACCCCAAACACACATTCAAACACATTTCTGTGTGAGCAAAAGCTGTCATTTGACATTAACTTTTAAACAGAATTTTCCTTATTTTCGAAAGAGCAGATACACATGTGTGCAGGCCTTTCATTTCAAGTTTACAATGCAGTTTCTGCAACACACTGGATTGACTTTCAATTAATCTTCTGGGTGGCTTTGCATGTACTGATCACTTTGATATTGTCATGGAAAAAGAAAAGCCATGTTATTTCTTTCATTTACTGCAATTTGAGCGTGATGGTTCACATCAAAAGGAAACAAAAGCTGTGTCGAGTGAAAAGCAGAGCTCTTTGCCCCTCATGTGATTTCTCAGTAAACAATGCCGTTCTTGGGAGGTATTGCCTAACTTTTTGGCAATCAGATGAAATAAAGCACGCAGGGGTGGGTTTCAATGGAGCACACCATTTGGTGGTGTTTTAGATGAAATGCAGGGCCGTCTTGAATGCTGTGCCAGCTTTAGTTTTCGGATGACAAAACAGCAAATGTAGAGCTGTTCTAAATGTAGGTCTTTTCCTTATGATTCAACAGAAGTAAAGCAAATGCAGAACCATTCTTTGGGTGGCACAGTTCAATGCTCGCCACACGTGCCAGGAAGACAAAAGCATGGCTGCTTTTGTGGCACTGTTTCAATGTGGTTTCTGGTTGAAGGGGATTTCTGCTTAGGGCCTTAAATGTACCCCACACCATGAGTGCCAAGTTTGATAATTAAAAAAAAATAAATGCTTCAAAACAGGCTGAAATACAGTCACGTGAGCGAAGGATGGAAATAGAAGCTTGGCATGCTGCTCTGAACTTGAGATAGCGTGTGCCTATACTCCCTTTTATTCCCAGGAGCAAGAATACTTTGAAAGACCCAGTTCAAAGACAATCTGAATGGTAGAAGGCTTGAGCGATGATAGATGTTGGGTTATTTGGGTCGGGATAAATGTTCAAAGTCTACCCACTGGCACCTTGGGTACCGGCTTACGTGCTGCTAGTGAGCCGAATATTCCAGATGAGTACAAGCATGCCAACCAATTATAGAGGACCTTATAACGAAAGGCTGTATATTTTGTGTACCTAATAACTGATGAGGATGACTTCCACTAGTTGTGGGCATAAGTTGTCCACCTGACTTTAGAGACCCAATCACAACCGGTCCCTATATAGAAAGTATACTTAGATGTTTCCTTTGAGGCTATCACAACCCTGTAGGTTTTTCTTATTTACCACGTAGTATGACATCACGTATGTCACATTTTTGTTATATTTATTTATTTATTTATTCATAGTATGCTTACAACTTCAAAAGTTTTGCACATCATTCATGTAAAATCATATAAAATCCAATGTTTATCATACTTAAAATGCGTATTAATTTTAAAACACCTAGATTCCATTTGATAGTTCAGTTAAAATATCTAACAGTCACATCAAATTTCATCATGTAAAATATCAGATTCGTATCATGTCCATGAAGTAATCTTTGCCATATATTTAAAATATTACAATTGTACATATTATTATTATATTTCATAAGATAAGTATTACGTAAACATGTCAAACTCTCACATTCACATAATATGTAGTAGGCAGTTTCTATTATGTTTATCCCACATAGTCTACAATATCTAAGTTCTTTAGGGATACCAAGCTTTGCTCCAGGTATAGTGTTTAGCCCACCGTTCAGGAGATTCCCTCAAAAGGGCATTACATGTATTATCTGGTCCTGCAGCTCTCGATTTAGGCAATGACTTAATTAATATTGTCAAGGAAGCAACAGTATATGTTCCATTCCAACTCTTCTCTAATTTTCTGTCACTTGGTATTTCGCCTATCAGACTCCCCAGGGATTTTTTAAATGAGTAATCCAGCTACTCTCTGGAATCCAGTTAACCGGAAGAGTTTTATCCTTCTTGTTATTAATGATAGCCCACATTGCTTGATCATTTTTATTTTTTGCTGCATTAGCCAAGGTGAGCCATGTCTCATCTTTTTTTCTTTTTCAGATGAGATTTTTTCCATCTTTTATACTGACTCTTTAGATTGCGGATCTTTTCAATTCCAGTGTTTTCATTCTCATTTATGCTATCACGGATGTTTATTCTTACCAATTTCTATTTTAAGTGGATGTCATTGTCAAATTTATTTTGGTATGCCATATTCCATTTATCATTAATGGAACGATATTTGCGCCTTATCATGACTGCTCCCGTAATTTTATCTGTTACATCTTTAAATTCTTCAAAGATTTCACTCTCTAAATTCATCTGAATATATTCATGCTTCTCAATAAAAGTATCTAGCAATGGAATCGCACTTTCATTACCTTTTTGAATATTAACAGGATTCCATTTGATACGATTACCAGCTGTATTGATACCAATTTCACCATTCAAATGGTATATACTGCTCAATTTTACTTTCTCTTTTAGCAAAAGATATAGAGGCAAGTGATCGCTTTCCTCTCTACATTCCACGGCCATGTCTCTTACTAACTCTTGGGCATTTCTATTTACAATCATGTTGTCAAGAGTGCTCATACTCTTACCACAGATCCGAGTCACATTTTTCATGAGATCTCCAGGAATATTACCATTCAAGACATTCAGATCATATTTATTAAATAATGATAACCACTCCTTACTTTCTCTAGAGTTATTTAGAGTAGCAAAGGGTTCAGAGTTACGTTGTTCTAATGTCACTTCAGACTCACTATTAAATTTAATATTTAAATCACCCACTATTATCAGTGGGATCTTGTCGTTAAATTCTTCTAAAATTTTTGCAGTTGTAAATATGTTCTCTTTATTATTTTTCCCTCCAGGTGGGTTATATATATTAATTAACACACATTTTTCCACATTAGACAAATTACAAGTGACAATGACTATAAGCAACATGTTCCAAGCCACGGTTGTTTGATGGAGATCATTAGTCCTCCTTTAGGTCGACCTCTAGGTCGTTGAGAGGCATTGCATGTGAAATTACTGCGTCCATCAATTTCGCACTTGTTTACTACCCAGGTTTCTTGTAATGCAATGACTCTAAACATGCTTATATAGTTTAGAAGTCCATCATCTTCTGTGTAATGTGCATTTCCTCTCATATTCCAAGATAGTATGATTTCATTTTCATTAGGGACTCGCTTCAAAATGGGATTTGAATGCGACCGGTAGCCATTGCCAATAGCCATCAGGAATTGTTTTATCGAACGGTCTAACAGCTGTTTCTTCTCGAATCATGTTCGGATTTCTAGTGTTTATATTACTTGTTTTGCTCTCAGGATTATTCATTTTGGGTTTCTGATTACAAGTTTCTATTGCATATTTTGTTTTAGGCATGAAGCTTTCTACACAGGTATATCCTAATTTCTCAAACAATTTGCTTTGGCTCAAGATAAATTCATATATAGACCATTCATTACACCATACATTTGTTGCAATTCTCGTAGTGCTCACCAGCTGATCAACTATTTTAAAATTGTCTGTCACAATCATTCGCAAGGGGACGATGGAAGAACATAGTGCCAGGATCTGCCGTCTGTTAAGCACAACACTCTCAGCTATATCAAGTTTTTCAATTTGCAATACCCGTCTCCTCACATCTGACTCATTCCATTCTAGGTCAGACATTTTCCCAGGCTTTTCATTAATTATTTTCACTTGTTGGGACTTACCCATATTTTCTACAACTTTCTTATCTACTTTAGTCTTTTTCGTTCTTCCATTTTCACCTTGTGCGTCTGTAGTATACTCATATAGCTTGTGTACATCAGTGAGTATTTCATCCATAGTATCTACACTTTTCTGCTTTTTACTTTTCTTCATCTCCACCTTCTTTGGCGGACCTGGTAGTTCTATATCAACTCTATTAGATAATTGCTTGGAAGGATTGGTGAAAAACTCTCTGTCGACATCACTAGCCTTTTTTATTTTTCTAGTTTTATCTTTGTTGCTTGTTTTTGCTAGATGAACATGTATTGTAGCTTTATGGATTCCAACGAAGTTGGGTTCATTATGTATGGATAGAGGTTTGGGTTGTATCTTTTTTAGATAACTGTTTATTCACAGTCTCATCTCTCACATAATCATTTATCTCACTGCTCTCATCGGCCTCAACTATACATCCATTGTTCACTTGTTAATACTTAGTGGCACTATGCATGGCCGCTTGCCCATATCTGTTTTTTTTACTGTTCTTTTTTGCTTTTACTTGTCTTTTAGAACTTTGGTATTCACATTTCCCTTTGTTGCCTCTTCTTTCTTTTATAGGTGCACAGTATTCTAGCACATTATATTCATTACTGGCTTGGTCTATCTTGTGTGGTGTTGTCAAATCAAGAATCTCTATCTCTAATTGTGCTTTATCTTTTTCACTTTCATACATAGTGTTTGTGCTTTTATCGCAGCATTTTTGTGTATTCTTAGTGCAAATCTCAAGTAATAACAGGGAATGTATTGCTAGTTTACTTTCAATTGCATCACATTTTTCAATTAAAGTTACTAAAATATTTTCAAGTGCTTGAAATAGCTCTTCTGAGTTCATGCTAATGAAGCTTGTCTCATCAAGAATCTCTATTTTATTAAAATTTACTTTCTTTCCTTGGGAACTTTCCAATTGTCGTTCCAGTGTTTTATTGTCAATGGCTAGTCGTGTTTGCCCAATAACAATTAAACCCGAGCTTGGGTCAATTTCGAACCGCTCACCAGAATTTAGGAAGTCAGTGATTTCTTCCTCATTATCGGCACTTATACGTTCTACTTGTGTTTCTGTGTTAGTATTTCCAAGTGTACTTAGTTTAGGAGAGCAGTGTTCAGAGCAGTGGGAATAATCACTTGCGCCAGTAGTTTACTACTGATGCATGGAAAAGCCATGGTTAATTCATTCATAATTTCTGAGATACAACATTCTGTTTCCTTGGCGGTCATAGGTGGAATTTCTGTATGGATCACTTTAGCATTAGGCTGTTCTATTTTACTAAAAAAAGTAGTCATCTTCGCAAATTTAAAATCAGTCAGGAGCCCGGGTTGTGATATTATCTTCCGATTACAGGCTTCATTTAAGTTACTCACATTACCAACATTGTCTTGCCTCATTTTGTAATCTCCTGGGGCATTCCCTTTCTCATGTAAGTTTTTTGTTGAACATAATTCCATGGCTTAGCTAGAACTCTTAAAATTAACTGTACACAATATGGATTAAATCTATATGTTCTAAAGTCAAAACAAGCTATCTAGCATAAAATAATAAACGAATAAGGCTAAAACATAATATAAGTTTAGTGACTGCTCACCGTTCACAGTTAACAGTCAACAGTATACTTGGAGTACTTGTAGTTGAGTGCGCGGTGTGCTGCACCCTGGGTATTTCAAGCTGTCCAGGGAACGTGAGTCGGCGGGACCATATGCACCAAGCCAGTCACAAAGGCTCTAAGATGTAAAAGAGAAAGGAAAAGTCAGCAGGGAGGCGTGACTGGGTTTAATCTCTCTAATTCAAACGTGCGCCTAAAGCGTCAGTGACTCCTTCTGTCAGTGGACTCTGCGTTGCAGGGACTAAACAGTGCTTATCACTTGTTCAAAGCAACAGACAAAAGTCAAACACAATCACCTAAGTCAGGCAACTTCAGTGTTGCCGCGTTGGACGTCCTCTCCTTTTGCAGAGCTTCACTGTGGCAGGCAGCTCGCACGATCGTCTGGTGAAAAAAAATGTATTTTTCCAGCGCTGATGTTTTCCACTCACAGCCCATCCAGTCAACAGTATACTTGGAGTACTTGCAGGTGCAATATTTTTGTTATATAAATGTTGTTTTTTATGACATGTTAGGAGAGAACTTAAGCAAACGTCCGTTGATGTCTGTTGTGACTCCTGTTTTAGACAATTGATAATAAAACAGTCAAATGTAGTTTTGCAAACTTCCTGAGTCGGTCTTTTTTGTTGTAAGAGTTATTCTGCATCCCATACATGCATGATGTGCTACTTATTTAAGGACCCCCGCGTTCATGTGGTAGCATTGTCGGATGGTTTAATAGCAGACACATCGACCTGTCAGATCTTGTTTTTTGGACTATCGGACATCCTCCGCCATCTAGCCAGAAGATCGCTGGGTTTCCTGTGGAGAGCGGCTGATTAGAAAACTTGCAAATAATATCGAGACGGTGGGCAGGATCCCTCTTTGAAGAAATCCCTATCTGGTTTCCACAGGCGCTTTGCGGACGGAAGGCGAATGTGGTCAAATGGAGTAGGAGATGTTACCGAAGCCTTGAGCCACAGCAATCAAATGGTGAGTATACTGAGGGGAATGGCAAAATAAGGGAACAGGGTTGTGATGATTTAGAAAGTAATGGGGGTAACAGGAAATATTTTGTAAAGATAGAGAAATATAATGTCCAAGCATCCTAACCCAAGGTGGTTGTAGAAGAGGTTGTCTCACACTCCAGTCGAAGTAAAACTAGGCTATGTGCAGGACAGGTACGCATAAAATGACAATCTAAACTCTGTGATCAGAGTATTAATTAGGGGCAAGAGAAGAAGTGAGCGCTATCACTGTTGTTGAATTAAGGTGTTAAAGAGCGACAACGAGGTGTAAAAAGAATTGAGAAAAAGTTTAAAGGTTATACTATCTATCTAGGGAAGTGGTTGCTACCAATCCATAGGTAGACAGAGAACAATTTGAGAAATAGAGGCTTTGAGTAGCGATTGTTGGCGTGCGCTCATATTTATTGTTTTTCAAGAATCGAAAAACAGTAAAACCATTGTATAAACTCTGGTAAGTATTGACATTCAATTGAGACTTTTCTCAATGGGAGATATGTGTGATATATTTACTGAAGAAGTTATGCCCAATCCTGTGATAGCTTATTATGTTGGTAAATAGTGGTAATTATTGTGATATACTATTATTGTAGTGATTCATTGGTGGCTTTCCAATTTATAGTGGTAACACCCCCTCAAAATAAATCCTAACACCTGTCCTTTTTCTTCAGGGCTTCTCAAAATACCAGTTACTGGCCTCATTAAACTTAACAAGTGACAATATTACATCTTCTCAGCAACATATCTGCTGTGCTGAGCTATGCTCAAACAACCAAAATGAAAAACATTTTATATCATACACAGTTATTGGACACACAAACACACTACATTTCTAAGCTCCCTTACTAAGAGAATCAACTGCTCACTTCAGATTTTACCAGCTGTGGTAAAATTAATTACCACCTATAGTAAAATATGGCTAGTTCCCCCTGTGAAATCCCAGTCTCTGTGCTAATGAGAGCATTCATTCAATAGAAATCCAGCTCAGTATATTCAGTTTCAGATTTTTTATATGCAATGGTATATAGGGTTATTTAGATAAAATATCTCATGCAGTATAAGCCACGTGTACAAAAGAAAACATAGAAAAGTATCTTATACACTACAAAGTTACACCCATCAAAAGATCCCCAAATGTTATCTTACCCAATGTCCTTGCATATGGAGAAATTGGCAGGAACACATCTTGAGAGAAAGAAAAAAACACAGCAGCCAAACAAGTTCTTTTTCATGAACAATTGAAGAGAGCTTGTTTTAAACATTAACCGCTAAATGCGAAGTTCGCTAACCCTGACTGGCTATCTGCCATGTATTCATTCAGAACTTACTCAATTACAACCCATAATTACCTAGAAATTGATGAGATTCTTAGCACAGCTGACTGTGGAATACCCCTCTCTCTTGGCTCGTCACTGATAAGAAGGGTCACAATCCTAACAGCTCCCAGCACTGGCTGAGTCCAATTCCCGGCAGAGGATCCCTGCATCCTGCATGTCTGCCCACAAGTATCTCAACCTCTGAACTGCACACCCTCTCTCTGCTTCTTTTAAAACCTCCCACTGCCACTCAAAAAGAATCCTCCCCCTCTGACTAGATCATGTCCCCCCATCCGTTCAGCCCAGCACTTTTCCCCTCGAAACGGCAGTTCTGCTAAAACTACAAATGTAACATTTTCCTTCCTGCTCAAACGCAATATTGGTTTTCAGCTGGGCAAATTCCATCTTTGCAGTTTGTGCCATGCTGAATGGTTCACACAGCCTCTAACTGCTTGTCCGTTTAACACCATTGCAGAAGAGCACTCATTTTCAGGTCATTCCATCGAAGCCCGTTTGCACTCATTTGTTAATGACAGGATGACAGGTTATAGGTTATTGGGAAGGGGTTGTTAGTTAGCTCATATTGGTATATATATATATATATATATATATATATATATATATATATATATATATATATATATATATCGTGCAACAAACCGGACAGATGACATGTTACCCTGAACTATAGCATTTTTAAAATATGTGCCCAGAACATGTGCATTGCATTTGTGATGTGTGCAGGCCATTTTAGATGTTTGTATTTCTACATGAACCCCCTACCACTACTTATGTATGAACCCCTGCACCTCACAGCCCCAGTTATCACTGCACATGTATCCCTACAGATATTACTCTCCTGATGCATTTATGTAAGACATTGCCAAAAATTCATGCCCAAGCTCAAACAGTATAGTGCGGAATGGGTGAAAGGCACGGCAGATAAGATGCTCAAGCCATGGCCACAAGGAGGTCGCTGTCAAAAGCGTTATTACAACACATGACCACATACTAGCATGTTGCGTACACAGGAAAGAAATTAGAGAAGAGGTTAGCTATTTTAGAGCTCTGGAAAATGTACCAGGAAGAGAGAGAGGATGCGCCACCTGAGGAGTGGATGCTTAATCAGTATAAGGAGGAAGGTGTTGAGCCGTCAGCTCCCCTTACCTCACCGAAAGTAAAAGGCGATAGTACAGAAGACATAGGATTGTATCCTTTAAAGGAACTGAAAGCGGCGACACGGTATAGTAACCCGATATACGAACCACCTGCTTATAGCAGTGACGATAGTCCAGAGGAGAGTAAAAGAAAAGAAGAGATCTTTTAGATCATATAAAGCAAACAAGAGAAAAATGAGCGATCGAACATATTTACAGAGATTGAACAGGAGATTAAGCGATGGAAAGGTGAAAAGGATGAAGCTGACGAGGTAACGCTTGTACAGAATAAATGGATGGGGGGACAGATATTGCTCAAGCTAAATGGCAAATGCATCACGGAAGTAAGGCAAAAGGAAGATCAGGACGAACAGGATAGAAAAGACAGAATGAGAAAAAAGATTAAAAGAAGACGAAAGTAAAAGAAAGAGCAGACAACAGCGATAACAGATGTATCAGGAGGAGAAACAAAAGAAAGAAGAAAGGGCAGAGGAGCAAAGAAAGCATGACAACAGACAGAAACAGACAGAGAGCAATAGAAGAACAGGATAGACAAGAAAGGAAGAGAGATGAGGAAGAAGCAAATAAATGAAGGGACAAAAGAATACAGAGGTGAAGAGAAGAGGAAGAAAGGAGAGCAGGGGTAAGAAGAGATAAGGCAGGAAGAGGAGCGAGTTAGATGCCAATCGAGAAAGCAAAGAGAATTATATGAAGAATTAGAATGAAAGAAGAGACAACGGAAGCTTGATATTAATCGTATTAAAAATGAGCTGATGGAACCAAGTCCTACAGTACAAATGGACAGAACAGAGGAGTTCCTTCCATTACATGGAGCGATGTCAGGGCCATCTAGAGCAGTGTCAGATGAGAAATTTGATATAGGAAGTATCAGGGATAGGATCGATAAGGCTTATCAGGAATTAGGGGAATGTAGGAAATCGGGAAGCCGAGGGAAGTGAGAGCAAATTCCCTGTATTTCAATTACGAGGCGAAAAGGAAAATCAATTCAGTCTTGAGCATAGAGCTTTATCCTTAAGCAGACTAACCTTAGATAAGGGTGAAGGGGATGAGAGTCATACTAGTTGGGGACTAGACATGCCAGATGAGGAAATAGAATCCTTCAGTGGAGAAGTGGGAGGAGGTGCATGTGCTCCAGCGGGAAGCCTGCACTCAGACAAGGAAGTAAGATGGTCTGATTTAGAGCGACCTAAGGATAGGACGCCAGAACTCATAGCATATGCAGAGTGTCCCCAAGTGAAAAGGGAGAGTCACTGCCATATGTGAGCAGATTAAGGTCATTGCCAGGCAGGAGAAGGTCAGCGACTATTGTCCCCACCATGGATAGGCAGATGATGGGAGCAAACTGCAGTTAGGATTTACGCAGTTTCCCTTATTGGAAAAAGGGGGAGCAAGACTACAGTACATTCCATGGCCACAGATGGACAAGGATAATTTAAGATGCAAACTCCAGAGTTTGACATTGGGTGCAGGAAAATTGATTCACAAAAAAGGGTCTCTTGGCAGCCATCATTGGAGAGAGATCTCATGACACATGGAGAGGAGCAGGCTATTCAAGTGTGACAGCACATAACACAGCGTGTGATGGAGCGCCATTTAATTATTGCAAAGCGGATGTTTGGAGGGCTCTTAGAGTACAGTATCCTGACGCATCAGACATGGGTGCAAGTATGACACGTAAGATCAAAGAAAATGAAGATCCTATTGCTTACATTCAGGATATTCAAGAGCGTTGGACTCTTGAAACAAAAGAGCTGTGGGAAAGAACAGTGGCATTATTTTACACATTTTATGGCAAGGGTTGCCAGAGCAAGTACAGAGATAGATGAAGAAATTTGTGGGTATAGAAACCAAGCCTTGGGCTGAGATACAGTTGACGATAGTGCATCGACATTGGCCCTTACAAGAGAGAAACAAGAAGAAGGATGAGGCTAGGAAACATGAGGAAGCTTTATTAACTCAGAAAAAAATGTCAAAGTATGCCATACAAGGGGCGGTATTGACAAGTGCAGAAGGGCTGGGAATACAGAAGGCAGTGGTGTATCGCAGACAAATAATCAGCGCCCGATGGACCAAGGAGGGAATGGGTTTTTGCCACGAGGAAGAGGTATGGGCTATAGAGGAAGGGGTGGATTCCAGAATAATCATGGTGGGTTTCAGAACACACAGAACGAGAAACATAATGCGCAAGGAGGATTTAACCAAGGGGGACTATTCAGACGGGCTCCTCCTGTATGTTGTACTTGTGGGATGACAGGCACATTGCATGTGTATGCGGGACCCAGGGCAATGTACAGAATGGCCATTCTTAAGAGGGGGGACAGCTTATCCTCCTACATATAGCTCACAAGTGATCAGACAGTGTATCAATAACTGGTGCCACAAATTCAATAGGTACAGCAACCACAGCAAGTGCTAATGAATCCACTGCAAGGGTAGTCGCAATACGCCCCTATACAAACACAGCAGTATGAAAATACGGCACAATTTTTGGCACCTTTGTTACTGTTGTGGGAGGGCATTCTTTCACACGTACAGGGGTATACATGTATCCACAATAGGACAGCTCACAGGGTGATTTGTTATGTTATGTTAATAGCATTTATTAAGCACACGGTCACCCAAAGGGTTTCCTGGCACTGTCAGGAGAAGGAGCAGCCAGGTCAGCACTGAGTTTACCTAAAATAGTTAAGTTGTAACAGCCTTTCTAAAGACTTGATGTGTTCAGTACAATCTGTGACACCAGACCCTCAAGAGGAACCAAGGGTCGATGTGACAATAGGAAGCAAATCTTTTTCTTTTTTAGTAGACAATGCGGCTACTAGTTAATGTATACGAGAGGGAAAATATCCAAAGTCGGGAAATGCCATGAGGGTTCTCTCGAGCTACGAGTCGAGTTACCAGTCTCTATAGGAGAATGTGACATGTCTGTTCCATTGTAATATTCTTGACATACACCAGTTAACAATTTGGGAAGAGATTTTATGACAAAATGTAACATGAGGAGTTCATTTACTGATGAAGGTATTGTGTGTTCCACTCCTGGAATACACTATATGAATGTGGGTGAATTTATATTGGCATTCGCAGGGCAAGTAGCTCTACAAGGTGCTCCAGTAGAGTCACAGGTTTTCCTTTATGGGGTGAGCATTCTATTAACATGGTTACCTGACTTAGTGGGGAACACTATGAGAATACCTGACAAATTCTTGTTCAGACCACAGATACCATGGACCAAGAGGGGGGACATACTATCCCTACAGAATTAGAAGCAGCCATAGTATGAAGGGAAATGTCAATGCTCGAAGAACACATGGCGAGGGTAGACCATGGAGAACAGTAATAGCTGTTGAAGAGGGGTGCAGATTGACTGACAGTACTGATGATGACATGTTTATGGAGGACCCAACAGACAATGAAGTAGTGTTCTTTATGAGGATTACGTATTGGATAACAATAGATAAAAGGGAGATCCCACAGTGAATGCTGATAATACAGGAGCATCCAGCATTTTTTGACGAAGACTTGGAGAAGGTGCAAGCGTCCAATGGACTGCAGGCCCTTATGATCTTAGTCTGTTAAAATGGGTAGGGGAAGTCAAAATAAAGTTGAAACCAGGAGCAAATTTTACCTCAAGCAAGACAGTACCCCATATCTCGAGAGGCTGATGAGGGTATTTTTAAGACTCTCAGCACTTATGGAACAAGGTATTCTGGTACCGTCAGAATTATTGTGTAATACCGCAGTGTATCCTGTGAAAAAATCAAAGGGAGGGTTGTGGAGATTCATACAGGACATGAGACTGATTAACCAGATTGTTGAAGCAGAGTTTCCTTTAGTTCCTAATACGGCGATGATACTATGCACTATTCCAGTAGAAGCACAATATTTCACTGTGATTGTTTTGAAAAATGTGTTTTTCTCAATTCCGTTGCACAAGGACTCACAAGACCCGACTTCATTTACATTCCGCCAGACTCGTCTGAAGCACATTGGGCTGCACCAAGAGTACTGTGAGTCTACATAGATTTTTAACAGAGTCCTCCAGATGGACTTAGGCAAAATTTAATTGAATAGTGCTGTGATACAGTATGTGGATTACATTTGAATCTGTAGCACTACAGAAGATTAGTACAGACAAGACTTCATTCAATAAATGACTATCCTAGCAGACAAGGCATACAAGGTAGACAAAGAGAAATTACAATATTGTCAAGAAGAGGTGTTATATACAGGACAACTGATCTCAAATGAAGGAAAGAAGGTGACACCTGAAAGGACTGAGGAGATTATGAAAACTACAAACCGCATACAGTAAAACAGATGCAACAATTTGTAGCGCTATGTAATTATGTAAGAGCCTGGGTGTTTGAATATAGTTTGTACACAAGACCCCTTTTGCAGGCTTTGAAGAAAGCACAGGTAGATAAAGTCACAATAGAATGGACTGAGGAAATGGAGGAGGGATTTGAAAAGTTGAAAAAAGCAACCTGTACATCTCATGTTTTAGGAGTTCCTAATTATACGTAAGAGTTTTTCTTATTTTCACACACAAATGGGATAGTTGCGGCAGCAGTGCTTACACAGAGGACTACCTTGGGGTACAAACCCTAAGCCTATACAGTGGGATTCTATACCCAGTTAAGAAGGGATACTTTCCTTGTGAACCGTCCTTGGCAGCAGCAGCATTTACAATTGACAAATCAGCAAGTATTGTAATGGTCTGCTCTATGACGCTTTTTGTGGAACATGCTCTGTTTGCCAATTTAAAGAAACCCTAGGGTACATTGACATCCCAAGAGCTTCTGCTTATGAAGTCATAATTTCAAACCCAGCAATTAAAATTGTCACATGTGAAATAGTGTATTCTGCCATGTTTATAGCTGAGCCAGTAACAGAATGTGACCAGATGCATGATTGTACAAATTATGTAGAATTCTATGATGATATACCACGCTGAAAGAAAATGCGTTGTCAGGAGGGGAAATTCTCTTTATTGATGGTTCTTTGAAAATTGATCAAATCAGTGGAGAAAGGCATTCTGTCGCAATTGTACTGAGGCATAGAGCAAATGGCAAATTTGAAGTTGTAGTAAGTGAAAGACTACCATCTCACTTTTCGGCACAAGCAGCAGAATTAGTAGCGCTTATTGTCGCACTTGAGAAACATGAAGGGCGGGAAGTGACAGTGTACAGTGACTCCTCCTATGTGATGTCAACCATGCACGCAGGGCTAGCACACTGGAAAAGAAGGGGCTACCTCCGAGCAGACGGCATTCCATTGCAGCACCCATCCTTATTGGACAGGCTTATTAAGGCACTACAGATTCCAGTAGCCATAGCGGTCATTAAATGCGCCACTTATACTAAGCAAACAGACTTTATTTCTCTTGGGAACGAAGCCACAGAAGCCAAGAGGGCTGCATATTCTTCAGGTATTTCACATTTTGATACTCCAGATGTTAATGAAAAGATACTCATGATTATGCTAGTGAAAGAAGGATTTAGTCATTTGCGAAGCACCTAATTAATATAGATTCTAGGAAGTGCACTACAGGAAGAGCAGGAATTATGGATGCAAAGGGGGTGTTCTTTATCCCCCACTGCAGCATTATGATGACAGGATAGCACTGGAAAGCCAGTGATGCCAGTAGCATTGTTAGAGGAGCGCTTGAACAGCTGCACTACCCTGCGTCTGTAACTAGGGAGAGTTTTGCTGCAAAAATGCGGAAGTCTGATTTGTTCCAAACCTGTTAGAATATGTTGGCATTTTATGTAGTGAACTCATTGTATGTCAAAAGTGTATGGCTGGGCATACACTGCAAACTATTAGAGGAGTTTTTTTACTCAAACAAATGGTCCGTTTCAGTATTTACATATTGACTATGTTGATATACTGCAGGTGTTTAGTGGATATAGGTATCTGATAGTGGTAGTGTGTCCCTTCTATAGGTGGATAGAAGCAGGTCAGTGTACACACCCTTATACCACTTGCGCAGCAATGTTTCTAGTACATTAAGACTTCCTTGATAGGGAGTGTGTGAAGTGCTGCAATCTGATACTGGGCCACATTTTGTTAATGAATCATTTGAACAAATAGCATTATTATTGAGTATAAAGCATACATTTTCTTCTGCTTTTCACTGCAAGCAAACGGGATATGTGAGAGACTCAAAGAAAGGATTGCCAAGCTCAAGCTTACGTTGAAAAAGGGATGGCTGTATTGCCTCTCCTTAGCTTAATATGCCCTAAGTAATCAGCCTGGTTCGGACCACCACCTCACACCCCACGAACTACTCACACAGAGGTGGATGAGAACACCTCCTATACCTCCATCGAGGAGTAGAAGTGATGCCCAGAGTACAGCAGAAAAGTTAGGAAATTAGTTACGTGTGTATTTGACATGTATGACTGCTAATACCTCTCTCATTTCAGATCAGCTCAAGTGTCAGGGGGGTCGGTCTCAGAACACAGATGAAAACCATCCAGCAACCGGATCAAGTGAACTTTTATCAGTACCAAGACTATTAGCTGGTGGTGCCGTGTTAATCATAAACTTCACTAGGAAGTGGCATGAACCGAGATTTAACAGGGCCTTTGTTATAGAGAGTGTAACTCCTTCAGCAGTCAAGGTCCAAGGCAGACGAGCATGGATACATCTAAATGACGTAAAGCTACATACCGGCGAGATCGCAGCACTCCCAGTCATCCTTCCAGAAGAAGGCAAGAAGAAGAATTTCAACGTGTGCAGACTCAATCGATGACAAAGAAGGATGATAAAACTGAAATACATTTGGACTGTGATTCCCCGTGGACACTCCTTATAGATATTATAGCAGGCATTCAGATCTTTGCCAGGAATCACAGGAATTCTGAAAAATGAACTTTAGAAAACCATTGATGTATCACGAATATACCTGATTTGTCTTTCGAGTTCAATAACTGGAAACATGAGCAGTAGCCCGATTTGTTTCTTACTGAGCATTTGTTTGGCTGAATTTATGGTCTATGTCAGACTGAGCTGTACATCGAATAATACTTGTTGTTTTTGTGTTTATCCTTCGAACATATCCTGCTCTTGTTAGGAGAAATGTGGACATCCACACCTTTATATAGGATCCTAAAAATGGCTCTACAAGGAGACGGCTGCTTGAAGCAATGGTAGAGGAATTACTGCAGCTACTGAATTCATTACAGTTGCCGTAGTGAAGTGTTTTTTCTTTCCTTAAATTGCAGTAACAATTAGGAATGTTGAAGGTAACACAATTTCAGAGAATAAGCAAACTTAAGAAGTTTCAGAGTGGCATGAGTGGTGGGGATTAATATGTTGGTTTGTAATATACATATGCATCATTATGCTTTTATTTCTGTGTCCTTTGATTCACATGTTCTGTCTCATTGATCCAAACAAGGCAGAAGTCTGATCCTCCCCACTCCAGGAACTCTTGTTGATCTGCCCATTACAAATGAGCCAAAACCCTTTGGGCCTCATTACGACCCAGGTGGTAAGTTACCGCCTGGGCCGTGACTTTACCACCATGGCGTAAACTACGTTTACGCCATGGTGGTTGGCGGACTTACCGCCCCATTCCGACCTTGGTGGGGCGGTAAGTCCCCAATCCCCATTTACCCTTCCCCATTCCCATTTTTGCCCCATAGGGCATAATGGGAGTGGGGAAGGCGTTAATTACGCCACCGTAAATTACGGTGGCGTAATTAATTCCATGGTCCCTTAGCGCCATGGATTTTAACACCTGCTAAAAGCAGGTGTTAAAAGCGCCATGGCGCTAAGGGCTCCTCGTACTCAGGCGGTAAGGGTCGGCGCTGTTAACGCTGCCGTAAACCCCTTACCGCCTGGGTCGTAATGAGGCCCTTTGTGTTCTCACCTCATCATAAAGCTGCTTTAGAGTTGTTTCCATGGACTGCTAACATTTAGAGAGGGAGATACAGGAGAAGTGCAGAAGACAACAATGAGATCAACACATATTTAGACGATTCAGTACAAGTGGTTAATAACATGATATCAGCACACAAGAAGGGTAGGAGAGAGAACATCTAAGGTGAGCTGCTTGTTCCCTGATACCATATTCTATGGGAACATCCAAGATATTCATAGCTACACAAGTACCCAGTGCAAAGAGCTCATTGTCTAAAGCATCTCACACTGTACCAGACAAGGGGACAGTTCCAAGGCAGAACCTCATCCTGTTATGGATAACTAAAGAGACATATCAAACTGAAGATAATTATGTGCAAGATCTAAAATCAAGAGAGAAACCAGAAACAAAGCATTGGGTAATGGGATATGAACAGCCTGGAACAAATGTAGCAGGAATCACGTTGGAAGAAAACAAGATGCTAAATTGTCAAGGCAAGAATAAAGAAGAAATAGGGAGATGCTGGGAAAGAGGTCAATTGCAAATTAAAGGAACAGTGCTAACTCCAGAAGGATGGACTGATGGCCTGATTGTGTGTAAAATAACAGCATTAACTGGGTATTATGAACCAGTTATAGACATTGCAGAGAATGAATGCAATATGAAATTGTTGACATGGGTTGACAACAAAGGCGTGCCATAACAGATATTACCTCTAAAGAGTGCATCCTTGTGTTTCAGAAATAATGGTACAAGTAAGGTTGGAGAGAATTACCAGTGTGGCCAAATTATTTGATGTACCATGAATGAAGAAAGGAACAGTCATCCTGATGGATCATTATTGGCCTTGTGGATCCAGAGCCTACATGAAGCTGCCCAGAGATTGTGGAGCAATGTGTTCCGTAGTGCTTATCCATGTTACAATATTAGTGATTCCTAAGAGTGGCTTGAACATTGGATAATTCCAAAAATGGATGCTCATTTGAGAAAAATAAGATTGCTTGAACTTCTCAATCGAACCAGAAGAGGGAATTACTTTTCAGCTAAATCAATAGAAGCACATGACTCAATTCCATATGAGAACAGGTTGTTCAGCAAGACTGCATCAGCATTTTTGACTATCTTTATGCTTGGGATCGAGGCAATGGCCGATGCGAAATGGTTACAAATCACTTGCCAGGAGCTCCTGCAGACAATCAACACTACCATAGATGGATTCCATGCGATCAGGGAAGAATTGAGGGCCATAAGAATAATGACCCTCCATAACAGATATGTCCTGGATATGGTCACAGCAATGGATGGAGGAGTTTGCGCCTAAATTGAGCCATCATTTTGCATGTTCATACCTTCACAGGATGACAAGAATGGGACTTTGACAGAGGCCATAATGTTGTTGATAAACCTGCACAACAAAATGGAAGACGAGACAGGTGACGTTAAACATGACAGTTGGTTTGCATCCACATTCTCATGGGTTCCACAGTGAATGGTTGGTGAACATCTTTAAGCTTCTTGGAGCCGTATTGGTGATGATAATGTTTCAATTCTGTGTGATCAGAATAATCATCACACAGTGCAAGAAGACAGCCAAGAAAGGAGTATGAATGAAGATAATGATCGATGTTAAATCAGAATTTGGGCCCAACGAGTTGGCTGATGAAGAAATCAGCAAATGCATAAAGGCCAACATTATCGCACGTGAGGGAACAAAGTTCCTACATCCAAAGAACCACAAGAAGTATATGGGATGATGGATCTATTGTAGCCTGAATGGACACTGCAGCTACATGACCTGGAGTGATGATGGACATGTTTAATCAGCAGGGTCCTTGAAGGGAGTAATGAAGATCTGGATTCCAAAGAAGCACTTCTTCAAGAGAGGATACCAAGATGTGAAAACTGATGAAGGAGGCAGTCCAGCCCCCATATTTCCTATATGCTGGAAGCCAGAAGTCGTGACATGCACTACACCAGTGATTGTGCCTATTCCACTGAGAGCCTTTGAGAAAAGGTATCAATTGAGAAAATCCTATATGATTTATCCAAGTAGAAATGGCAATCTCTTGGAGGAGATCCCTGAAGGAATCTGAAGATGAAATAAAGAGACGTTTGTGATGTCACAAGAAGCAAGCATGATGCACTGAGGAAAATGGCTAAAGAAGAAGATGTATAGACCTTATGGAATCTGATGATGAAATAAAGAATTGAGAAAACGTTCATATGTGGAATGAAGATTGCATGTGTGAAGAGCACTGCAGAAAATGCAAGCCATGCAATAACTGTACAGATGCAGCAACGCAAGTAGACTAAGCGATCATAACGGCTGGCTACACATAGTGAATAGACTGCAGGTGGTGCCACCATTATATAGAAGCTGTACATCAGTGTCACATGTTTAGTAAGCTCGGAGCCATGAAGAAGGAAGAATTGGATAAGCTGTGTTGCAGCAACATGAAGCTAAAAGCATGGAAAGGCCTCGAAGAGCTGACTGGCCTGGTGTCAAAGGATGAAGTAGCCACAAACTGGTTTTCTATCTGAAGAACAGTAACCGTTAAATGCTGAATCGTCTCGTGTTAAGGTACAAAGAGAGAACACCACGAGTGCCAAGTTTCTTAATTAAAGACAATTAAATGCTGCAAAACAGACTGAAATATGATCTCCTGTCATGTGAGCTAAGGATGGAAATAGAAGGTAGGCATGCTACTCTGTACTAGAGATAGCGTGTGCCTATACTCCCTTTTATTCCCAGGAGCTAGGATACTTTGCAAGGCCAAGTTCAAAGACAATCTGGATGGCAGAAGGCATGAGCGATGAGAGATGTTGGGCTAAATGGGTGGGGAGACATACATGGTCAAAGTCCACCCACTGGCACCTGGGGTACCAGCTTATATTCTGCTAGTGAGCCGAATATTCCAGATGGGTACAAGTGTGCCAATCAAATATAGAGGACCATATAATGAAATGCCGAATTTTTGGGAACCAATAGTATACTGTGTACCTAGAAACTGATGAGGATGACTTGCACTAGGGATGGGCATAAGTTGTCCACCTGACTGTCGAGACCCAATCATAACCCATCCTTATATGGAAACTATACTTAGATGTTCCCTTTGAGCGTATCACAACCCCCCATAGGTTTTTCTTATTTGCCACGTATTATGATGTCACGCATGATGAATTTTTGCTATATAAATGTTGTTTTTTATGAAATGTTAGGAGAGAACCTAAGCAAACGTCAGTTGATGTCCGTTATAACTCCCTGTTTTAGACAACTGATAAAACAGTCAAACACAGTTTTTCCAACTTGCTGATTCGGTTTTATTTGGTGTAAGAGTTATTCTGCATGCATCCAGGCATGACGTGTTATTGATTTAAGGACCCCCGGGTTCACCTTAGTCTGTGGAAAGTAAAAGAGAGGGTTGGGGCTTGCATGGAGATTAGGAAGGGAGGTAGCCAGGTGATAAACAAGTAACGTAGGGCAAAGATATATGGGTTTAGGGGAAAGTAATATATTTTGGTGTTCAGGCTTTAATCTATGGAATATAGCTTGGTTATGAAGACTATTTTTAAGGTGAAACTTCCCTTGATTGAACACCCGCAACCAAGACCATGCCACCCCTAAATCTGGGACCAGAAACAGGCTGTTTTTAAAATGACTATTCTATTTTATTTAAAATAATGAATCTAAATGAAAGGTGGTCCTAAATGGTCCTAAATGATAGAGACACCCACAACATTCCACAAAAATACAAGCAGCTTGTCTACTTAAAAGAAACACAACTTGCTGGATATCATATTACTAATGTTTACATTCCCAATGCACGCGTGAGCACACACACGGACACACACACACACACATGCACACATACAGACACACACACATCATCTGCAGCTGGGGAGCAGGTGTAAGTGGATCTAGATCAGCTGGCCTAAGCCCCGTCCACCTGGTGCCTTCCTGGTTGCCGCTCTTTTTCGCCACTTATCAAGCCCCGCCCTCCTGGTGCCTTCCTGCTTGCCGCTCTTTTCCCTACTTAAGGAGCCCCCCAGCCTCTTGCCTTTGCAGCTGGGGAGCAGGTGTAAGTGGATCTAGATCACCTTGCCTAAGCCCTGCCCACCTGGTGCCTTCCTGCTTGCTGCTCTTTTCCCTACTTAAGGAGCCCTCCAGCCTCTTTTGCTTTGCAGCTGAGGAGCAGGTATAGGTGTATCCGGGCCACCTGGCCTAAGCCCTGTCCACCTGGTGCCTTCCTGGTTGCCGCTCTTTCTCACCACTTAGCAAGCCCTGCCCATCTAGTGCCTTCTCACTTGCCGCACTTTTCCCTACTTAAGGAGCCCTCCAGCCTCTTTTCCTTTGCAGCTGAGGAGCAGGTCTCTGAGTACAAGTCTAATATCATTGGAAAGCACCTTCTACAAAAAGTACTCTACAAGTCTCCAAGATTTCTACTTGTAGCTGCATGCATATCCACATACATGAATACAAACTACAGGTATGCATATTATCTGCACAATACATGTACAACTCTTATAAATGCATATAAACAGAGTAACTGCCACTTAACCTGTATAACCTATAAAATGAACTTATTATCATTTTTCCTTCTGCTATAATCAACTGTCACTTCCAAACCTTTCTGCTATCTATTTTTTTTACACACACACCTATTTAAAACATTTTAATATTAGAAGATGGAAGAAATAACAATATAATTGTGGAAAAACACTTACTAGTGTATCATAAAATTACACACAGCCAGTAAAATGTCATGTATCTTCATACACTTACACACATATACACTATAATTGAAATACTCACAGCTGTAATAACACCACTACCTGTAAATCACATCCTTGTACTTTATTACCCACGCCTTCACAAATACATATATAACATGCTTTTCTGTACAGTTTCTGCCATTTACCTTATAAAAATTGCAAAATAAATATATCATTATTTCTTTTTTCTCCTAACATTCTACAACACAGCTTTAAAAACCAAGTGAATTTCATACACTTAATATTCTACGCATTTGCAAAGCATGTTGAACTAACATAATATAAATAAAATATAAAGGCTGCGCATAGTGAAATGAAACTGCAGCCATACACTATGTTCAGAAATCAAACAAGAATACTACTACAAAGACATACAAATGAACCTCTCAATTAACATCACTGCTATAAACACAAAAAATTATTAACTTCTTTCTTTTACAATTGCAGTGAAGACCACTCTCCTGGAAAACAGCAAGATCTGAACTACAAACACCAACTACAAAGAAAACTGCTCATTCCACAAAAAAAGAGTAAGTACAATACTCCCTTAGTTTCTCTGCCTTGTCTTTAAATCTCTCCACAATCTTGTTCCCCCTTAGCTCTCCTCTCTCCTCTCTTTCTACACTCCCTCCCACTTCCTTCGCTCTGCTGACCACTTTCTTTTCACTGTTCCTCCTTCCCTTTGTGCCACATCCTGTTTCCGCTCCTTCCATCTCCTTGCCCCCCTGCACTGGAGCTCCTTACCTCTCTCACTCCGCTCTATTTCTACCTTTTCCTCATTCTGCACTTTCCTCACATCTCTCCTTCCCTACCATGAAACCCCTCCCCACTTGGCTTATCTCCTTAATCATCTCCCTCCCCTCCCACTCCCCCATTCTCACCTTTCAGCGGATCCGTTTCCCTCCTCCTTCTCTTCCCCAACCCTCCCTCTCTCTCACTTCTACTGCACTACTCTCCTTCTCCCCTTCAGTTTAATTGCTCTACTTACTGTTTTCTTGGTCTGATTCTCAATTTTTAAATTGCTTCCACTGTTACTGTTATAATGTTAATTGTTATATGTATCCTGTTGTTGTTAAAATGTGTTACCCAAATACACTGTGCGGGTAATTCACGTAATTTGTGCACCAAAAAACGAAGATTTGTGCACCATTCTGCCCACAAATCACCATTTATTAAACAGGGATTAGCACGCAAAATGGCACACAAATCCCTGTTTATCAGAGAAAAAACAACATAACTCAGCCCCTAGAATATTAGTATTACGAAACAAAGAATTGTTTTAATTTTATACCATTTGATTTACTATTAGTGCTTATCCTCACCACTAGCTCACTTTCTACTGTCATCTAAACCGTCGTATAGTAACACACAAATAGAAGAATAGCCTTCCCAACTAATTGTAGCTGCCCAATGCACAATCACACACCACCAGATACATCTTTACCATCATACTCAGACACTCATGCATACAGCACACATACATTGCACAACATCCCAACCAATACCTTCTTTTTTTTGTTTCAACAGACCTCACAGAATTCCTACCAGAAAGCAGGTCCGTAGAAAGCAACGCAGAAATAGAGCAAATGAAAATAAAAATGTCCAAAATAAGCATCCATCTCTAGCAGAGTTTGTACAAAAATATCAAACAAAACAGCTAATACAGTCATTTAGCAAAACAAAACAATCTTCCAGTACAGAAACTTTTCCTCCTCTATCAAAATATAAAAGAAAACAGAAAATGATTAACAAGAATGCACAGCTACCACTACTGCTAAAACTGCTCCTATAAATCTTGATATAGTAGGAAGTAACCATACCAAAAAAACTATATTAGCAAAAATGTTCTGCCCCAGAGTCCTTCAGAATCTTATAAAAACAGGAGACAAATCATGCACAACCCTTAAGAACTACCGTAGAAAATTAATCTTAGAAGCTTTGATAGACCGTGCAATCCTTCTCAAAAGAAAGTTATTAATTTTAGTTATTAAATTTAGTGTCCTTCAGAATCTTATAAAGTTATTTAATTTTAGTTATTAAATTTAGTGTCCTTCAGAATCTTATAAAAACAGGAGACAAATCATGCACAACCCTTAAGAACTACCATAGAAAATTAATCTTAGAAGCTTTGATAGACAGTGCAATCCTACTCAAAAGAAAGTTATTAATTTTAGTGTTAAACAGAATGAAACCATTACCAAAACTAAGTACTAAATTACAAAAAAGACTTCTCAATACACTTAATGTCAACAAAAATAACTTCTTAAATATCTGTGGAGGTGAATGGAGTCACGCCAAAAGCACATAACCAGATTTCAATGAAGAAGCATACAAACAAAATCAAACAAACACAATTGCCATACATAGCAGTGGACGAGGTTATGAAAAACCTAACAATACCATAATGGAACAAGAAATACTGTTTACAAAAATATCCCCAGAAAACTCAGTATCAATTCTCCATTCGACTGAACCAGAACGTCCAGTATACAAATGGCCATGCACATCAATGTGTAACATTGCCAAAAAATCTTTCAAATCTTTACGCCAGTTCCTCAATCAATATGTGAAAGGCAAAGACAAAATCAAAATAAAACTGCTGCAAAATATGGATACCTGTCCAGTTGTGAAATACACAGGGCTGCAAGGACATTCATTGGCGTGCATTTCAGGACCTATTTGCAAAAGCACCTTCCATCATATCAAAATGATATGAACACATCATTCAACTATAAGAAATCTAGTTTATAAACTCTACTATGCTAAAAGTCCTGCTTTAGCACTGGCCAATTTAAATAACAATCTTCTACATGGTACAGCCAAAGACCTACTCGAAGAAATCAACCATATCCAGAGGAAATATTTTGGAAGTGAAAACCACTTACAAAATGCAATAGCTTTACAACAGACTAGCAACAATTCTGCACATGGCAACCTTCTACTACACACATACAAAAAGAAATACTAAAATTCAAAAGTACATTCGCTGAAGTACCAAACCCTGTGTGTGTGTGTTGCCACAGAACTTTTCATAAAAGTAACACAAAAACTATAGACGTAACATACAAAATAGAAGACAATGAAGATTCCAAATGGTTTGAATTAGCTCTCTACCTTATAGCAGAAAACAAATACAAAATAACTGACCCCTTAATACTTTGCAGTTACTGCACTACAAAACTTGACAACAATAAAACTCCTTCATGTGCTATCACAAATAATATGGAATTATTTCCACTACCAAAAAACCCCTGCTACAACTCAATTTATGTGAGAGCATCATATTTCAAACAGTGCCCCCATTTCAAGCAATAATACACCTTCAACCAAAAACAGACAAATTACCTCCCTCTGAATTGGTGAAAGGCATTTGGGTCAAAGTAGTGTATGTACCATTAGATCTAAAAGAAAATGTGCACACTCTGGGAGTGCAACGTCCAATAGAGCAATCTTTAATTGTCTTAGTAAATGGTGTACCTACAAAAGATTACAAAATTTGGCAACAACTCGTAGACTTATATAAAGTTAGACAAGACTTGCAATAACTAAAAAACAATAATGAATACTACCAAGAAATACATATTGAAGAAAACATAAGGTAAACAACTGAAATAATTCAAGTCACCATAAACTGATCAGTTTAAACTTCTAGATCCTGCTACAGTATCCAATATTTTAGACCATTATACAATTCATCCATTACACTCTAATGACACCATAGAAGATGTACTAGAAACGTACCAAATGCGACAAAAAAAAAGGATCACCAATCAGCATATGGGAAAAAGTATAGAAGAACATGCTTTTCCACCACTCTTTCCTACTGGCAAAGGAGGAAGGTACGATGATAGACCTATTCAAATAACAGCATCAGAATTCCGCTCATTACGGATGTATTCTGAAGATCCCACATTTAGACAAAATGTGGAATACATATTCCACCTACTCTTTGAAAGTGAACTAGCAACTCTATGTTACAGAGTTGCACACACATTAAAATCAGGAACCCACTTTCAAAACATGCCAGCTACACAATTACTGCAAAAAAAGCAAGAAAAAGATGAGGTTTTACAATCAAGCATTACAAATCTATTAGCAAACATGAGTGGTACTAAAGAGTACTGGTTCCGACGTCACGGAGATATACGTTGTATGAAAAGAAACCTTGGCATTCCACTTGGTCTGTTACATTAAGTTGTGCAGAATAAGCATGGGAAGATTTACATGATTTCCTAGGCATATCGAACAAAAATGAAACAAACATAGATATACTAACACCTGGAGAACTTTTGCTCTCTACATCCTGTTAATGTTTCAAGATATTTCCATCATCGCTTCATTGCTATGCTACACTTTATTTGTAATAAAACTGTTCCTCCCCTAGGAGAAGCGCAACACTTCTTTTGGAGAAAAGAATACCAAGCCAGAGGAGCACCACATATCCACATGCTTTTATGGATTAAAGATGCTCCTAAATTTGGTCAAGACAGTGATGCCACTGTGTTACAGTTTATCAAAAATATGTCACTTATAAAATTCCAGCAGTAGCAACAAATAGTGATCTGCATGCACAAATTGTACACTTTCAAAGTCACAAATGTGGCACATATTGTTGTCGCAAATACAAAAACAAAGGGAAATACTACACCAAATGCTGCTTTGGTTTCCCTAGACCGGTTACAGAAACAGGTGAAGTGAACAACTTCATGTCTTCAGTTAGACATAGGGCCTCATCACGAGTCTGGCGATAACCCTTAAATGAGGTGGTAGCGCTATTACCGCCGCATTTAAGCGTCCACCAGATCATGGCCTTGGCGGATTTCCCCCCAGCTCAGAGCTGGCGGGAAATCCGCCGGCGGTAATAGCGCAAATTTTCCCCATTGGGCCCAATGGGGAATGAGGAATTCCCGAATGGGCCCAATGTGGAATGGGCACTAACCGTTCCGCCAAACCCGTGATCCGGCGCTTATAGCGCCGGGGGGTTTGGTGGAAGGGCTATTAGCACCGGCGCTAATAGCGCCGGCGTTACCGCCCAACTCGTGATGAGGCCCATAGTGTTAAAGGTAAATCACCTAAAAATACATATTACATAAAAAGAACAGATGAAGCAAAATATATCAATGATTACAATGCAATTGTTGCCCTATTAAGGAATGCAAACATAGATGTGCAGTACATTGCACACAATTCCACTGCAGTTGCACGATATGTTACAGCCTACTTAACCAAAGCAGAAAAAACAGAGCTTCAGGACCTCTGGAATGACCTGTCATCAGACAAAACACTGTCTCAAAAATTGTACAGTTTGGGCATAAAAATGCTCTCCCATAGAGAATGTGGCTACTATGAGGCTGCAGATTGTTTAAACGGAACTGCTTTGTATGGAAAATCTGAAAATATAGTATGGCTAAGTCTTGGTCCTGCTAAATCTAGAAAAAGAGTTCTCAAATCATGCGATGACATAGAAAAAATAGCCAAAAATGATCCCAACAGCCAAGAGATTTTGAAAAACAATTTACTATAGACATACTACCTAAAGAGAAGTACCACTTTGGAAACCATGTGTCTATACCACATAGCCCAAAACTTTGCATACACAAATAGTATGAAACCCGATGAAAAAAAAGGTAGATACAGAGTGACAAATTGTGAAGGCAGCTTACTAAAACTTACCAAACCAAGTTTAATTAATCATATCAAATTGTCATTAAAATCTCCTCAACATAAATAACTATATTACATGTCCCTGCTACTACTTTAAACCATGGGGAAAAGAAGAAGAGATACTAGATAACTATGACTCCTATGAAGACGCTTTCAAAGTAAATGAAAGCACTATAACCGATGTAAACTTTACACAGTACAAAACAATGTTGCACAATGAACAGCAACACAAAGAAGAACTCCAGGCCCAACTAGATAAGGACACTCTTGACAGTAGTCAACCTTCTGTAACAGAAATCCAAGAACCACTGGGACAGCCACTAATAGCAAATGAGACAGAATTAGCTATGACAGAAGTAGAAAACACCTTGGGCCTCATTACACGGTAGGTGGTAGGGGTTTACCGGTACCGGTAAGGGCACCGGTACCGGTAAACCCCTACCGCCTTACTACGAGTTCCCTTTGCGGGACCCGACTTTAACGGCTGGTTTTACCAGCCGTTAAAGTAGGGTGCCGCAAAAGGACCTCGGAGCTAATTACGGTACCGCAATTTGCGGTACCGTAATTAACACCTTCCCCATTCCCATTATGCCCTATGGGGCCAAAAATGGGAATGAGGAAGGGCCTTGGTGAATAGGGAATTACCGCCCCCGCTCACCTTGGAGTAGGGCGGTAATTCCGCCATCCACCAAGGCGGACTCGGTACGGTACCGGCGGCAACCATGGCGCTAATAGCGCCATGGTTACCGCCTACCCTGTAATGAGGCCCCATGTGTTAGTATGAAGATACAGAAGACTTAACTGTACTACAATCAAAACTAAACAATGAGCAGCATAGCATTTTTCAAGAAGTAACAAAAGAAATTGCGCATGGTGTACAACATGAAAATAAAGAAGGTACCTGTCAAAATTACAAACCTATAGTACTATACGTAAGTGGTGAAGCTGGTTCAGGCAAAACAATCTTAATCAAAATCATCAGCAAGTTCCTTCAACTATTGACAAACAACAAACTGTCAGCTGTTGTAACTGCCCCCACAGGTTTAGCTGCCTACAACATAGGCAGTGTCACTTTACACTTTACTCCTGCCAGTAGAACACCAAAACAAATTAGAATATTACAAACTTTCTACAGAAGTTGCAATGTAACTATGCAGAGTGTTAAAACAAAAGAAAATGCTACTAATAGATGAAGTGAGCATGGTCTCCAACCTAATGTTGGCTTTGATTCACCTCAGATTACAAGAAGTACTTAAAACAAACTACGAAGAGCTCTTTGGAGGAAAACACATTATTGTTTTCGGAGATCTTCTCCAATTGACCCCAGTGAAAGGTGAACCTATTTTTAAAACCTTAGGACACAAACTCTGCCGTAAAACTGTTGGCAGCATAGGAAATGTTAACCTTTGGCAACATTTCCAATACAGAGAATTAACAGAAAACATGCGACAGTCTGCAGACCTCACCTACGCCAACATTTTAAAAAGTATTAGAGTTGCTGTACTATCTCAAGAAGCACAAGCAATATTAAAAACCCGGCACATCCATGCACTTTATGGCCATAACTCATGTGCTACTGATGTCATGGAACAATTAACACACAAAAATGTCAATTGTATGTCCTTGATGCCAACTCTTGCAAGCAGTTCCAAATTCAATGAAACAATGTTGAGAAAAGAAATGCAACCAATAATTGAAATTTCCGCAACAGACAAACTGGACGTACATGGTATGACACTACCCATGTGTCAATAAGCCACAACAAGACTAAATACCAACACAGCAGGTTTGGAGAAAATATTAAAATTATCTTTAAACTGTTGAGTAATGCTTAAACGTAACCTTGACGTGGAGCAAGGACTAGTTAATGGAGCACTGGGTACAGTTGTTGGCTTTCAAACATACCCACGTGACAATAACATTCAGTTTGTCAATATTCTCTTTGACAAACTTTCAGAAGAAAAAAGAATCGGGCGCTCTAAAGCTCAATTCCTTCTTTTCAAAGACATGTATGTACACAGAGAAAAATTTTTCTAACTCTAGCATACGCAGTCACCATTCACAAATCACAAGGTCTAACTTTAGACAAAGCATTTATAGATATTGGGAACACATTCTTTTAAGAAGGCATGAGCTACATAGCACTATCACGCTTACGTACACTTTACGGTCTATTTCTAATCAACTTTGATGCAAGTAAAGTAAACGCTGATATTCCCTGCATTTTAGAATACAATAGACTACGTTCTCTTTACACCCCCATCTAAAAACATATCCCGTTCCACAAAAAGCAAAATGTTGTAAAAGAAAAAAACAAAAAGAAATGCAACAGGATGTCAATACAAATCCTCCAAAGAGAGTAAAAGAAACTAATACTTCATTAATTAGTACAACCAAAGAAGAATCAGGTACTTCTTCGAAGAAGCAACACACACTCCAAAAAAATGACTTGGACACAGAACTATCTGGTCCATACAAATTTTCAAATATAACTGGTGTAAATTGCTACGCAAATGTAGCCATCAATATTCTATTTCAATTGCCATCAATAATTGACAACATGTACTTACACAGTACAGACCAATTGTGTTTGCAAATGTTAGTCCTTCATAGAAATGCAACCAACAATCCTGACAACACCTACAGGGGTCATGGAATAAGACAAGCATTGGACTACTGTGCTGTAATGGTGAAATTCACTATAGACTCACAAGAAGATCCACAAGAATTTCTAATGTACTTGCTACAAGTACTGGAAAACAAAAACATACCTATTTGGAAACATACATGCACTCTGTGCAACAATATGCAATATGAGCAAATCCCTAATGAACGTTTTGTGTATGTATCCATACCTAACTGTGAATCTGTTCCATTTCAGAAACTTGTACAAAATGCAAACCATGGCAGATTGTGTACTACCTGCAATTCAGATAATCGCTCCACCGTACTAATATAAACACATAGTAAACATGTAATATTAATGCTTCTACGTTACAATGCAGATGGCACCAAAAACAACTGCAAGCTGACTGGATTCACACATGGTCAAGTATCACTTGGTAAGAAAACATTCACAACAATAGGTATAATCTACCACGCACGAGCCACAACCAATGCAGGTCACTACACTGCATATATAAAAAAGAATTGTGGATGGTTCGAATGTAATGATAACACCATTACTCTAAAGCAGAGATTACCAGCAAATCTTATAAATGCGTATTTAATCTTCTTAAAACCAAAATTGAATAACTAATATGTACTTAAACATTAACAAAACTTCAATTGCAAAACTATTAACAGTTAGAATACGCCAACAGGTATTTAACTGCTCCAAGATTTTTCAACAACCAAACAAATAAATCAATACCACTAATAACTAATCTGTGCATAAACATTCATAAAACTTCAATTAAAGAACTATAAACAGTAGAATACGCCAACAGGTATCTAACTGCCCTAAGATTCTATAACAACCAAACAGATAAATCAATACCGCTAAATTATAACAAGAAATAAACAGTTAAAATACGCCAACAGGTATCTAACTGCCCCAAAATTTTGCAACAACCCAACAGATAGATTAACAATTTGAGAATATAAATAAAAATGATAATCTGTTACAATTAAACAACAACTATCTAACAATCTGCAACAAGTCAACATTAACCAGAAACAACAAATAAACACAGAAAACACAAAAATAAATGTACTAAACGAGAAGAAAAAAAAGGGTTGTTTTAATCCAACATGGATTTTTTTTTTCCACAGACCCAATGATTTAAGAGCAAACACAGAAGCTGAGCAAATTGCACAGTACACTGGTTTGTAATCTACTAAATATGAGGGTCGAAATGAATAAAAATGTCTATTATTCAATGTTATAAGTCCTTACAAACTACCGACACTAACATGATCTTTTCTTTTATCACAGAAATTGACAAAGAATATATGTACTCCAGTTATCAAACCAAACAGTAAGTATATTATAGTAAGTCAACTCATAAATACTGCTCCATAACACAACCATTGAAGCAAACATGTAACCGTACATCACAATGCAAAATGTTTACTTCCATGGATATGTTCTACTGCAGTGCTTGTTACCAATCTCTACAATCTTAATGGCATGATGTAGCCAAATCTTCACATACAAACTATACAATTCAAACAGTGCATAAACTGTAGATTTGCAAATATTTCACACATATTTGATTCTATGGGTGTGATCTATGGGTGTGATATGCTGCGGTGGTTGTGGCCAGGGCCTAGAGTCTTGGGTGCAGGGCCGAAGGCCGTAGGCTGTAGGCCATGCACCCAAGACTCTACGCCTAGAATCAAACCTTTTTAACCATGCAGTATGGGCATTTTTTATGTCCGCGGACACCCAAAGTGTTCTAAGAACAGTTTTATTTTGCTAGCGTACAGTACGGACAGGATCACTGTTCTTAGGACACCGCAAATTTCGGTAAGTGCGGACATCCCAGACACCAGGCCCGTTCTTAGAACAGTTTCAAATTGCCTGCGAACAGTACAGAAGGAACAGTGTCCTTAGGACACCCCCGTTTCCCAATTACGGACATCCCGGACAGCGTGGCTGTCCGTCGACATGAAGAACACAACAGGGGTGCCTGCCACCTAAATAAATACAGCATTTGATCCATCTCTTACTCCCCTATCCTCCCCAAATGCTCTTACACACCAACACACTTGCCAAAGTTGTATTTCTCCACCATTTGTCACCGCGCTGTCCGTGGATCCAAGATGGTGGGCGTTTCGAAAAATATGATGCACTTCACACTCTTCACCATCCAATCAGCGAACACATCACATGTCTGCGGACATGATGTAAGCCGATAGGCCAATTAGGACACTGTCTGCGGAGCGAGCAGGGAAGTGTGTCCGCGGAGCGGACATAGATATCCCACATTTTTTGTGACCTACTTTTTGGTCATTTAAAAAAAAAAACTACTGGACGGATGTTCACCAAATTTACAAAATCATGCTTTTGAGACCAATCCGCTGCTCCTGATGCAAATTTGGTGAAAATCCGTCCAGCGGTTTGGGCTGTAGGCGTGAGCAAATTTTTTTCCCCATTCACTCTATGGGAAAAAAGAAGTTTTGGGACCCCTCTATAACTTTGCCCCCCCCCGGACCAAACCTCACCAAACTTTGCACAAAATTTCAGAGTGGGCCATATACTTTTTTTGGGGTGGGAATAGCAACTTAACCATAACTACACAGCCACTACTGTGGCTGTGTAATATATATATATATTATATATATATATCAATGAAAAAACTTTGTTAAAGGGATGTTATGGTTAAGTTGCGCTACTAAAAACCTATGAAATTCAGTGAAAAAACTTTGTTAAAGGGACGTTATGGTAAAGTTGCGCTACTAAAAACCTATGAAATTCAGTGAAAAAACTTTGTCAAAGGAACGTTATGGTTCCAAGTAAAACCGAAAAACCCTTGAAATTTGCCAGTTATGGTAAGCTAAGCAACCATAACTCGCGCCACCACCGTGCACTGCTAAGACTAACACCCAGGACATCAAAGATGACATCACAAATGTCATTGATGACATCACTGATGACATCACATGTCTGGCTCACTCTTTTTTCTTTTGCTGACATATCTAGGCCACATGGTTTTCTTCAGTAACAGTCAGAAACTAAACATTTTATTTTATTTGTAGACGTATCCTTCAAGTAGGTTCTTACAGTAATTCTGTTAGAGACCAGTCACATCATATGAAACATATACATACGGGAAGACACAAGTTTGAAAGACAGCAATCCTTTTTGTGCATAAAGATAATCAATAGACTTATGAGCACTTTCTGATATTTCTGTTGTTTTTTTTTATGGCTGTACTTTCCCTGTGGGTCCAATCACATCAAGTGATACATATACATAGGGTGAATAGAAGCTTTGAAACAGAGCCATCATTTATTTGCATGAAAATAATCAGTTAAGTTATGAATTGTTTCTGCTACTACTTGTGCTTTTTTGCTAACTTCACTTTCCCTGTATATACCCATATTGGTATGTGTTCTTGTGTCTTTGTGTTTTGTCTATAGTAATGTTTTATTAGCTACGTATTACATATTTCACAGTACACAAAAATCTATTAAGAAAGCAATTATCATTTCATTATTCAACATATTAACATTACGAATATTATACCTTCATCTTGTACTCAGTAGCTTAGTATACTAGATAGAACCCCATAATAGAATGCTATTTATATGAATGCATTGTTCAATGCACTAATTAGGGTATGATATTTATTGCAATGATCCTTGACACTTGTTTCGCAACATTATAATAAGAATCCCTTGTACACATATTTCATGAAAAGTACATACACATGTGATGTCATCAGTGATGTCTTCAATGACATTTGTGATGTCATCTTTGATGTCCTGGGTGTTAGTCTTAGCAGTGCACGGTGGTGGCGCGAGTTATGGTTGCTTAGCTTACCATAACTGGCGAATTTCAAGGGTTTTTCGGTTTTACTTGGAACCATAACGTTCCTTTGACAAAGTTTTTTCACTGAATTTCATAGGTTTTTAGCAGCGCAACTTTACCATAACGTCCCTTTAACAAAGTTTTTTCACTGAATTTCATAGGTTTTTAGTAGCGCAACTTAACCATAACGTCCCTTTAACAAAGTTTTTTCATTGAATTTCATAGGTTTTTATTAGTGCAACTTAACCATAACGTCCCTGTAACATTTGTTTTTACTAAATTTTAAAGGTTTTTATTAGTACAACGTGACCATAACATCCTTTTCAATAGATGAAGACCACTAACATCTTATGTCCTCAAAGTGGGAATGCCGGGTGGTAAAAAAAACAAAAAGATTTTCCTTCCTACGCCGGGACGCCTGCGGCGTCTCGGTGTAGGAAGGAAAATCTTTTACCAAGATGGCCACCATGGAAAGGGAAGGCGGGGTGTATAAAGAACACAACGGCGCATGAGCGGGGTTGGGGGGGCACAGGGGAGACACATGGGCATGAGCGGGGGTGAGAGGGAACAGGGTACAAACGGGGCATGAGCAGGGGGTGGGGAAAAGGAAGGAAACACAGGGCATGAGCGGTGGTGGGGGGAACACGAGAGAGACACGGGGCATGAGCAGCGGGTGGGGAGGAACATGAGGGAGACACGGGGTATGAGCAGGGGGTGGGGAGGAACACGAGGGAGACACAGGTCATGAGCGGGGGGTACAGGGCACATACGGGACATGAACGGGGGTGGGGAGGAAAGGAGAGAGACAAGGGGCATGAGCGGGGGGTGGGGGGAACACGAGGGAGACACGGAGCATGAGCGAGGGGTAACACGAGGGAAACACGGGGCATGAGCGGGGGGTGGGGGGAACACGAGGGAGACACGGGGCATGAGCAGGGGGTGGGGGGCAACAGGAGACAGACACGGGGCATGAGCAGGGGGTGGGGCCAACAGGAGAGAGACACAGGGCATGAGCGGGGGGTGGGGAGAACAGGAGACAGACACGGGGCATGAGCGGGGGGGGTGGGGAGAACAGGAGACAGACACGGGGCATGAGCGGGGGTTTGGGAGAACAGGAGACAGACATGGGGAATGAGCGGGGTGTGGGGGGCAACAGGAGACAGACACGGGGCATGAGCGGGGGGTGTGGGGGGCAACAGGAGAGAGACACAGGGCATGAGCGTGGAGTGGGGGAATGCAGGAGACAGACACGGGGCATGGGTGGGGGCAACAGGAGACAGACACGGGGCATGAGCGGGGGTGGGGGAACAGGAGACAGACACGGGGCATGAGCGGGGGGTGGGGGGAACAGAAGACAGACACAGGGCATGAGCGGGGGAGTCGGGGGCAACAGGAAAGAGACACGGGGCATTAGCGTGGGGTGGGGGGTACAGGAGACAGACACTGGGCATGAGCGGGAGGTGGGGGGCAACAGGAGAGAGACACGGGACATGAGTGGGTGGGGGGAACAGGAGACAGACACAGGGCATGAGTGGGGGGGGCAACAGGAGACAGACATGGGGCATGAGCTGGGGGTGGGGGGTACAGGAGACAGACACGGGGCATGAGCGGGGGTGGGGGGTACAGGAGACAGACACGGGGCATGAGCGAGGGGTGGGGGGCAACAGGAGAGAGACACGAGGCATGAGCGGGGGTGGGGGGAACAGGAGACAGACACGGGGCATGAGCGGGGGTGGAGGAACAACAGAGACAGACACGGGGCATGAGCAGGGGGTGGGGGGCAACAGGAGACATACACAGGGCATGAGCGGGGGGTGGGGGCAACAGGAGACAGACACGGGCATGAGCGGGGGGCAACAGGAGACAGACACGGGGCATGAGCGGGGGGTGGGGGGCAACAGGAGACAGACACGGGGCATGAGCGGGGGGTGGGGGTGAAAAGGAGACAGACACGGAGCATGAGCGGGTGGTGGGGAGAACAGGAGACAGACACGGGGCATGAGCGGGGGGTGGGGGCAACAGGAGACAGACACAGGGCATGAGCGGGGGTGGGAGGAACAGGAGACAGACACGGGGCATGAGCGGGGGGTGGGGAGAACAGGAGACAGACACGGGGCATGAGCAAGGGGGTGGGGGGCAACAGGAGACAGACAAGGGGCATGAGCGGGGGTGTGGGGGGCAACAGGAGAGAGACACGGGCATGAGCGCGGAGTGGGGGGTACAGGAGACAGACACGGGGCATGGGTGGGAGCAAGAGGAGACAGACATGGGGCATGAGCGGGGGTGGGGGGAATAGGAGACAGACACGGGGCATGAGCGGGGGGTGGGGGGTACAGAAGACAGACACGGGGCATGAGCGGGGTAGTGGGGGGCAAAAGGAGAGAGACATGGGGCATGAGCCGGGTGGGGGTACAGGATACAGACACGGGCATGAGCGGGGGGTGGGGAGAACAGACACGGGGCATGAGCGGGGGGTGGGGGGCAACAGGAGAGAGACACGGGACATGAGCGGGTAGGGGAACAGGAGACAGACACAGGGTATGAGCAGGGGGGCAACAGGAGACAGACATGGGGCATGAGTGGGGTGGGTGGGGGGGTACAGGAGACAGACACGAGCATGAGCGGGGGTTGGGGGGGTACAGGAGACAGACACGGGGCATGAGCAGGGGGTGGGGGGCAACAGGAGAGAGACATGGGGCATGAGCGGGGGGTGGGGGGAACAGGAGTCAGACACAGGGCATGAGCGGGGGTGGGGGGAACAAAAGAGAAAGACACGGGGCATGAGCGGGGGGTGGGGGGAAACAGGAGAGAGACACAGGGCAGAAGCGGGGGTGGGGGGCAACAGGAGACAGACACGGGGCATGAGCGGGGGGTGAGGGCAACAGGAGACAGACACGGGGCATGAGCAGGGGGTGGGGAGAACAGGAGACAGACACGGAGCATGAACAGGGGGTGGGGAGAACAGGAGACAGACATGGGGCATGAGAGGGGGGTGGGGAGCAACAGGAGACAGACACGGGGCATGAGCGGGGGGTGGGGGGCAACACGAGAGAGACACGTGACATGAGCGGGTGGGGGGAACCGGAGACAGACACGGGGCATGAGCGGGGGGGCAACAGGAGAAAGACACGGGGCATGAGTGGGGGGACAACAGGAGAGAGACACGGGGCATGAGCGGGGGGTGGGGGGAACAGGAGACAGACACGGGGCATGAGCGGGGGGTGTGGGGAACAACAGAGACAGACACGGGGCATGAGAGGGGGGTGGAGGGCAACAGGAGACAGACACGGGGCATGAGCAGGGGGTGGGGGGCAACAAGAGACAGACACGGGGCATGAGCAGGGGGTGAGGGGCAACAGGAGACAGACACGGGGCATGAGCAAGGGGTGGGGGGCACAACAGGAGACAGACACGGGGCATGAGCGGGGGGTGAAGGGCAACAGGAGAGACACGGGGCATGAGCGGGGGTGGGGGGCAACAGGAGAGTCACGGGACATGAGAGGGGGTGTGGGGAACAGGAGACAGACATGGGGCATGAGCGAGGGGTGGGGGGAACAGGAGACAGACACGGGGCGGGCATGAGCGGGGGGTGGGGGAACAACAGACACGGGCATGAGCGGGGGGTGGAGAGAACAGACACGGGGCATGAGCGGGGGGTGGGGGTGAACAGGAGACAGACACGGAGCATGAGCGGGGGGTGGGGAGAAGAGGAGACAGACACGGGGCATGAGCGGGGGGTGGGGGCAACAGGAGACAGACACAGGGCATGAGCGGGGGGGTGGGGGGCAACAAGAGAGAGACACGGGGCATGAGCGTGTGGGGGGAACAGGAGACAGACACGGGGCATGAGCGGGTGGGGGGAACAGGAGACAGACACGGGGCATGAGCGGGAGGGGTGGGGGGCAACAGGAGATAGACATGGGGCATGAGCGGGTTGTGTAGAGAACAGGACACAGACATGGGGCATGAGCGGGGTGTGGAGAGAACAGGAGACAGACACGGGGCATGAGCGGGGGGGAACAGAAGACAGACACGGGGCATGAGCTGGGGGTGGGGGGGAAGGAGAGAGACGCACGCGGCATGAGCGGGGGGAGGGAGAGAGACACACAGGGCATGATCGGGGGTGGGCAGGAGGGGGAGAGATACTAGGGGCAAGAGCGGGGGTGGGCGGGAGGGTGAAAGACACGGGGCAAGAGCAGGGGTGGGAGCGGGGGTGGGCGGGAGGAAGAAAGACGCGGGGCAAGAGCGGGGGTGGGCAGGAGGGAGAAAGACACGGGGCAAGAGCGGGGGTGGGCGGCAGGGGAAAGACACGGGGCAAGAGCGGGGGTGGGCGGGAGGGGGAAAGACACGGGGCAAGAGCGAGGGTGGGCGGGAGGGTGAAAGACATGGGGCAAGAGCGGGGGTGGGTGGGAGGGAGAAAGACACGGGGCAAGAGCGGGGGTGGGCGGGAGGGAGAAAGACAAGGGCCAAGAGCAGGGGTGGGCGGGAGGGAGAAAGACATGGGGCAAGAGCGGGGGTGGGCGGGAGGGATAAAGACACGGGGCAAGAGCGGGGGTGGGCGGGAGAGAGAAAGACACGGGGCAAGAGCAGGGGTGGGCGGGAGGGAGAAAAACACGGGGCAAGAGCGGGGGTGGGCGGGAGGGGGAAAGACATGGGGCAAGAGCGGGGGTGGGCGGGAGGAGGAAAGACACAGGGCAAGAGCGGGGGTGGGCGGGAGGGGGAAAGACACGGGGCAAGAGCGGGGGTGGGCGGGAGGGGGAAAGACACGGGGCAAGTCGGGCATGGGCGGGAGGGGGAAAGACACAGGGCAAGAGAGGGGGTGGGCGGGAGGGGGAAAAACACGGGGCAAGAGCGGGGGTGGGCGGGAGGGGGAAGACACGGGGCAAGAGCGGGGGTGTGCGGGAGGGGGAAGACACGGGGCAAGAGCAGGGGTGGGCGGGAGGGGGAAGACACGGGGCAAGAGCGGGGGTGGGCGGGGGTGGGCGGGAGGGAGAAAGACACGGGGCAAGAGCGGGGGTGGGCGGGAGGGAGAAAGACACGGGGCAAGAGCGGGGTGGGCGGGAGGGAGAAAGACACGGGGCAAGAGCGGGGGTGGGCGGGAGGGGGAAAGACACGGGGCAAGAGCGGGGGTGGGCAGGAGGGGGAAAGACACGGGGCAAGAGCGGGGCTGGGCGGGAGGGGGAAAGACACGGGGCAAGAGCGGGGGTGGGTGGGAGGGGGAAAGACACGGGGCAAGAGCAGGGCTGGGCGGGAGGGGGAAAGACACGGGGCAAGAGTGGGGGTGGGCGGGAGGGGGAAAGACACGGGGCAAGAGCGGGGGTGGGCGGGAGGGGGAAAGACACGGGGCAAGAGCAGGGGTGGGCGGGCGGGGGAAGACAGGGCAAGAGCGTGGGTGTGCAGGAGGGGGAAAGAGACACAGGGCTATAGCGGGGGTGGGCGGGAGGGGGAAAGAGACATGGGGCAAGAGCGGGGTTGGGCAGGAGGGGGAAAGAGACACGGGGCAAGAGCGGGGGTGGGCGGGAGGGGGAAAGAGACACGGGGCAAGAGCGGGGGTGGGCAGGAGGGGGAAAGAGACACGGGGAAGAGCGGGGGTGGGCGGGAGGGGGAAAGAGACACGGGGCAAGAGTGGGGGTGGGCAGGAGGGGGAAAGAGACACGGGGCAAGAGTGGGGGTGGGCAGGAGGGGGAAAGAGACACGGGGCAAGAGCGGGGGTGGGCGGGAGGGGGAAAGAGACACGGGGCAAGAGCGGGGGTGGGCGGGAGGGGGAAAGAGACACGGGGCAAGAGCGGGGGTGGGCGGGAGGGGGAAAGAGACACGGGGCAAGAGCAGGGGTGGGCGGGAGGGGGAAAGAGCCGGGGTGGGCGGGAGGGGGAAAGAGACACACGGGGCAAGAGTGGGGGTGGGCGGGAGGGGGAAAGGGACACTGGGCAAGAGCGGGGGTGGGCGGGAGGGGGAAAGAGACACAGGGCAAGAGCGGGGGTGGGCGGGAGGGGGCAAGAGCGGGGGTGGGAGGGAGGGGGGAAAGAGACACAGGGCAAGAGCAGGGGTGGGCGGGAGGGGAAAGAGACACGGGGCAAGAGCGGGGGTGGGCGGGAGGGGGAAAGAGACATGGGGTGGGTGGGAGGGGGAAAGAGACATGGGGAAAGAGATACGGGGGTGGGCGGGAGGGGGAAAGAGACCCGGGGCAAGAGCGGGATTGGGCAGGAGGGGGCAAGAGCGGGGGTGGGTGGGAGGGGTAAAGAGACATGGGGCAAGAGCGGGGGTGGGCGGGATCGGGAAAGAGACACGGGGCAAGAGCGGGGGTGGGTGGGAGGGGGAAAGAGCGGGGGTGGGCGGGAGAGGCAAGAGACACATGGGCGGGAGGGGGAAAGAGACACGGGGTAAGAGCGGGGGTGGGCGGGAGGGGGAAAGAGACACGGGGCAAGAGCGGGGGTGGCAGGAGGGGGAAAGACACACGGGGCAAGAGCAGGGGTGGGCGGGAGGGGGAAAGACACATGGGGCAAGAGCGGGGGTGGGCGGGAGGGGGAAAGACACACGGGGCAAGAGCGGGGGTGGGCGGGAGGGGGAAAGACACACGGGGCAAGAGTGAGGGTGGGCGGGAGGGGAAAGACACACGGGGCAAGAGTGGGGGTGGGCAGGAAGCAGACAGACACACGGGGCAAGAGCGGGGGTGGGCGGGAGGGAGACAGACACACGGGGCAAGAGCGGGGGTGGGCGGGAGGGAGACAGACACACGGGGCAAGAGCGGGGGTGGGGGGGAGGGAGACAGACACACGGGGCAAGAGTGGGGGTGGGAGGGAGGGAGACAGACACACGGGGCAAGAGCGGGGGTGGGGGGAGGGAGACAGACACATGGGGCAAGAGCGGGGGTGGGGGGAGGGAGACAGACACACGGGGCAAGAGCGGGGGTGGGTGGGAGGGGGAAAGAGCGGGGGTGGGCGGGAGGGGCAAGAGACACATGGGCGGGAGGGGGAAAGAGACACGGGGCAAGAGCGGGGGTGGGCGGGAGGGGGAAAGAGACACGGGGCAAGAGCGGGGGTGGCGGGGAGGGGGAAAGACACACGGGGCAAGAGCAGGGGTGGGCGGGAGGGGGAAAGACACATGGGGCAAGAGCGGGGGTGGGCGGGAGGGGAAAGACACACGGGGCAAGAGCGGGGGTGGGCGGGAGGGGGAAAGACACACGCGGCAAAAAGTGGTGGTGGGCGGGAGGGGGAAAGACACACGGGCAAGAGTGGGGGTGGGCGGGAAGCAGACAGACACACGGGGCAAGAGCGGGGGTGTTCGGGAGGGAGACAGACACACGGGGCAAGAGCGGGGGTGGGCGGGAGGGAGACAGACACACGGGGCAAGAGTGGGGGTCGGAGGGAGGGAGACAGACACACGGGGCAAGAGCGGGGGTGGGGGGAGGGAGACAGACACACGGGGCAAGAGCGGGGGTGGGGGGAGGGAGACAGACACACGGGGCAAGAGCGGGGGTGGAGGGTAGGGAGACAGACACACGAGGCATGAGCGGGGGGTGGGGGGTAGGGAGACAGACACACGAGGCATGAGCGGGGTGGGCGGGAGGGGGAGAGACACACAGGGCATGGGTGGGGGGGAGAGAGACACACGGGGCAGGGGTGGGGGGAAGGAGAGAGAGAGACATGTGGGGCATGAGCGGGGGGTGGGCGGGAGGGGGAGAGACACACGGGGCATGAGCGGGGGTGGGGGGGAGGGAGAGAGACACACGGGACATGAGTGGGGGTGGGCGGCGGGTGGGGAGAGACACACGGACATGAGCGGTGGTGGGCGGGAGGGGGAGAGACACACGGGGCATGAGAAGGGGGTGGGTGGCGGGTGGGGAGAGACACACGGACATGAGCGGGGGGTGGGCGGCAGGTGTTGAGAGACATACGGACATGAGCGGGGGGTGGGCGGCGGATGGGGAGAAACACACAGACATGAGCAGCGGGTGGGAGAGACACACAGGGATGGGAGAGAAACACAGGGCAAGAGCGGGGGGTGGGTGGTTGGGAGAGACGAGCGGGGCACGAGCGGGGCATGAGCGGGGGGTGGGCGGGAGGGTGAAAGACACATGGACATGAGCGGGGGGTGGGCGGGAGGGGAAAGAGCGGGGGTGGGCGGGAGGGGGAAAGAGACATGGGGCAAGAGCGGGGGTGGGCAGGAGGGGGAAATAGACATGGGGCAAGAGCGGGGGTGGGTGGGAGGGGGAAAGAGACACGGGGCAAGAGCGGGGGTGGGCGGGAGGGGGAAAGAGACACGGGGCAAGAGTGGGGGTGGGCGGGAGGGAGAAAGAGACACGGGGCAAGAGCGGGGGTGGGTGGGAGGGGGCAAGAGCGGGGGTGGGCAGGAGGGGGAAAGAGCGGGGGTGGGCGGGAGGGGGAAAGAGACATGGGGCAAGAGCGGGGGTGGGCAGGAGGGGGAAATAGACATGGGGCAAGAGCGGGGGTGGGCGGGAGGGGGAAAGAGACACGGGGCAAGAGCGGGGGTGGGCGGGAGGGGGAAAGAGACACGGGGCAAGAGCGGGGGTGGGCGGGAGGGAGAAAGAGACACGGGGCAAGAGCAGGGATGGGCGGGAGGGGGAAAGAGACACGGGGCAAGAGCGGCGGTGGACGGGAGGGGGCAAGAGCGGGGGTGGGCAGGAGGGGACAAGAGCGGGGGTGGGCGGGAGGGGGAAAGAGACACGGGGCAAGAGCAGGGGTGGGCGGGAGGGGAAGAGACACGGGGCAAGAGCAGGGGTGGGCGGGAGGGGGAAAAAGACACGGGGCAAGAGCGGGGGTGGGCGGGAGGTGGAAAGAGACACGGGGAATGAGCGGGGGTGGGTGGGAGATGGAAAGAGGCATGGGGCAAAAGCAGGGGTGGGTGGGAGGGGAAAGAGACATGGGGCAAGAGCGGAGGTGGACGGGAGGGGGCACGAGCGGGGGTGGGCGGGAGGGGGAAAGAGACACAGGCCAAGATCGGGGGTGGGCGGGAGGGGGAAAGAGACACGGGGCAAGAGCGGGGGTGGGCGGGAGGGGGAAAGACACACGGGGCAAGAGCAGGGGCGGGGGGGAGGGAGACAGACACACAGGGCAAGAGCGGGGGTGGGGGGCAGGGAGACAGACACACGGGGCAAGAGCGGGGGTGGGGGGTAGGGAGACAGACACACGAGGCATGAGCGGAGGGTGGGGGAAGGGGAGAGACACGCGGGGCATGAGCGGGGGATGGGCGGGAGGGGAAGAGACACACAGGCATGGGTGGGGGGGAGGTTGAGAGACACACGGGGCATGAGTGGGGGGGAGGGAGAGAGACACACGGGGCATGAGTGGGGGGTGGGGGGAAGGAGAGAGAGAGACATGTGGGGCATGAGCGGGGGTGGGGGGGAGGGGGAGAGACACACGGGGCATGAGCGGGGGTGGGCAGGAGGGGGAGAGACACACGGACATGAGTGGGGGGTGGGCGGCGGGTGGGGAGAGACACGGACAAGAGCGGGGGTGGGGAGAGACACACGAGCATGAGCGGGGGGTGGGCGGCGGGTGGGGAGAGACACGGACATGAGCGGGGGTGGGCGGCGGGTGGGGAGACACACGGGACATGAGCAGGGGGTGTGCGGCAGGTGGTGAGAGACATACGGACATGAGCGGGGGTGGGCGGCGGGTGGGGAGAGACACACGGGGCATGAGCGGGGGGTGGGTGGCGGGTGGGGAGAGACTCACGGACATGAGCAGGGGGTGGGCGGCAGGTGGTGAGAGACATACGGACATGAGTGGGGGGTGGGCGGCGGGTGGGGAGAAACACACAGACATGAGCAGTGGGTGGGAGAGACACACGGGGGTGGGAGAGACACACGGGGCAAGAGCGGGGGGTGGGTGGTTGGGAGAGACGAGCGGGGCATGAGTGGTGGGTGGGGGGAGGGAGAAAGACACAAGGGGCAAGAGCAGGGGGTGGGAGGAACAGGAGACAGACACAGGCATTAGCGGGGGTGGGGGACTTACTGTGCAGGCGGGATAAAAAGCCTCTCATGCGAGGAACAAAGATGGCAGGCGTCTCTGAAGCCAGACGCACTGCACGCTTTCACCGCATCCAATGAGAGATCACGTCATATGTCCGCGGACATCACGCAAGCTGCTTGCCCAATCACCGTCCTGTCCGCGGAGCGAACAGGGAAGTGTGTCCGCGAAGCGAACACAGATATCACTAATTTTTTTCACTTACATTTTTGTCATTTTTTAAAAAAACTACTGGACAGATTTACACCAAATAAAGCAAAGCACGCTTTCGGGACCAAGCCGCCGCTCCTGCTGCTAATTTGGTGTAAATCCGTCCAGCGGTTTGGGCTGTAGGCGTGAGCAAAGTTTTTTCCCATTATGTCTATGGGAAAAAAAAAAGTTTTGGGACCCCCCCTATAACTTTTCCCCCCCTGGACGAATCCTCACCAAACTTTGCAAAAAAATTCAGAGTGACCCAAATACTTTTTTTTGCAAAGTTTGGTGAGGATCCGTCCAGGGAGAGCCAAGTTATAAGCCGCCCAAAAAGTGCTCTTCCTATGGAAACAGCAACTTAAACATAACTACATGGCCACTACCGTGGCCATGTAATATATGTATATATACATATATATATATATATATATATATATATATATATATATATATATATTGAAGAAACCAGAGGAGAGGGGGTGGACTGCACTCTCCGTGGACCCAGTGAGGTCCTACAATCCCAAAAGGGAAGAGAACCCAGAAATATAGAGCTCACACAGTAAAAGTAGGAAGTTATTTTAATAGTAAGAGACTGCACAATTGTGCAGAACAAAAGGTTGGGGAAACAGCAAGACAAACAGGGGCAGGACGCCTAGTGCACGGCCCACCTACAACGCGTTTCACGCTCAACTGAGCGCTTGATCACGTAGCACAACAAAGGACAAAGACACAGTTAAAAAAAGACATGTAGTCCATCATCTATGTCAGTTGGAATAGAGGTGCATCCAAGGACTGATTCTATGGCGGCCATGTTGGAATGAGAGTCAGAACTAAGCCAACAGTGTGACACTTACACCCACTTATAATATAAAGAGCAAAGTACCCCCAATAGGCAAAGGAAAAAATCCTTACGAAAAGCCATATGAGCCAAATCCCTTGCACCTCAATTTCCAACATGTGTTACTGGTTTTAAAAAACAAGATATTACAATACATATTTGATAATTAAATGAGAGCATAGTGCGCTTGCAAAGATGAGATTGCAGCTTATGAAAATCAATCAGTCAATTGTAAAACAGGCTAAAAGGCAACATAATACAATGCCCAATCTGGCTTTGTGCAAATACGCAAAATAGCAGCATAAGTATGTACAATTTGGCTTTGTGCAAATGGGCAAAATAGCAGCATAAACATGTGCAGGATAGCAAACATTGCATCACATTCCCATCATTGACGGTTCCAACGGCTCAGTGCCAATCAATTAATCATGGAGGGACCATCAATCTTGTAGAATGATCGGAATATGAAAATATGTATAAAATGATCAGAATTACAATTCTGATAATAAAATACAGAGCAACAATGATTTTTACAAATAAATCAAAGGACATTTCATACTCTAGTCAATATTGACATAAAGTGCAAGTGCAAGTCAATCAAAAGCAGCATGAAAAATGTGCAAATAGGCAAAATCACGTAAGCAACCATAATTAGCAGCAGTATGGCAGATTAATTGGCAGATGGTATTGTCACTTACATAGCTGTACACTTTTGTAAGCCTAACTGAATACCTAAACTGAAGCATGCAAATTTGAAATGATCTTGTATAAGACGCACGAAAAAATGTAATGTAATCAAAAACAACAACTGAAACAACCAAGTAACCAAGATGGAGAGGGTGACAAAAAGCACCAAGTGTTATTAAACTCCAAAGACTACAACAGAAAAGTAAATAAAATGTGCCAAGTGTCCTGCTAGGTCGTGGATATAGCATCTTAAAAAATAAGACTAAGAATAAAGCCAATCCCAATTATAAACCTTAGTGGTAATATAACCACCGTGGTGGTAATGAGAAAGGGTGAAACTTGAGCACAGGTCAGGGACTAATAAGTGAAATGGGAACAACATTTTTATCCCAAAAAACAAAAGAAAAACACTCGATAATGAGAAAGCACAATCCCATCAACTAAATGTAGTCAAAACGGATTAATAACAGAAGGAAAACCAATTCAAAACAAACAGTTAGGGGAAAATACTCTCTTATGTGCCTAGAAACGTATAAAGCTCCTCGTCGAGATTGTGACCATTAGGGAACTTGGTGTCGAAATCCAAAATGAATCTGGTCTCTAGCTGTCTTAACTTTAAAACACTATCCCCACCTCTAGGATGGATCGGGATGTGTGCCATATATATATATATCAATGAAAAAACTTTGTAAAGGGACGTTATGGTTAAGTTGCGCTACTAAAAACCTATGAAATTCAGTGAAAAAACGTTAAAGGGACGTTATGGTTAAGTTGCGCTACTAAAAACCTATGAAATTCAGTGAAAAAACTTTGTCAAAGGGACGTTATGGTTCTGTTGGGTATTTTGTATAGATTTGGGCCCTAGCGGTATTTTCTTACCGCCAAAATGAAAATAATTCAGTAATAATCACTCTTTGCATTCAGATTAGATTTGGTATATAGTACTATAGTATACATACATTATTTCAGCACACTGATACATTTAGTGGTATACATTATGTTGGTATGCGTTATTGGTATGCATGGTTGGTGGTATTTTTGGTGAGCATAATTCCTTTGTTTTATTTGTGGCCCCAATATCCAGAACCCCTTATTTTTGGTTAGATTGTTCGTGTGATCACTAGAGAGACCTCAGGCCTACATTTCAGAAATACCACATTTTCATTTTTAGTGTGCCACCATGGGAAATTTCTCACTGAATTATTTACAACAGCGAGCTAACATGTGGTACAACACTCACTATTTTATATACAACAGTGAACTATGTCCTGGGTCTCTATTTCTGCTGACTCATTTACCTTCAGCAGGCTATAACACACACAGTTATTTATAATTGCTCATACTGAATGAAATTGTGCACACAGCTGCAGCCAAGTCTTATTTTTAGCTACCTTAAAAATGACAATTGCACTGTCTAAACATCTCCCCACATAATCAGCACTGTAATGGTAAATGCACAAAGGAAAGAGAAAATAAAACACACTACCCATCTGCTTTCAGATATTTTTGTGTATTATAAAAACTGCATTTAACACGATCTTACTCTTTTTACAGAGATAAATGAAATAGCACAGTCAACATTATCTGTAACAAAATGAGAAGAGGGTGACAAGAACAGTCGCAACATTAAACCTGTCGATAAAACACTGGAATTCTTTCTTCTACACTGACTGAATAGTTTCACACTCATGCACACTGCCACCGCACTTTGCAATGTATAATTACCTAATCTGTTCAGCATGTGAAATTCTTCGGCTGGTCACCTTCTGGATGTGGTAATTCCCTCTTCAAGCACCCCCAGTGAGAACAGGCATCTGCCGTTACACAAACCGGGGATTATTATCTGGAATTCCCAGTCTCTGCAGCAGTGCAGCTGGGACCTGCTTTTTCAATCAGGAACTCCACAGCCACCAGTCAGGTCTTTCTCCGAGCTGTGTCCAATGTATTCTGCCTCTTTCCTTCCCCCAGATTCTACAGGAAAACCTGGTTACAGCATCTAATATGATGCTTGTCCAATAAGAATCCCCTAAGTCCTATCCTCCTCCTGCACACAATAGAAATCATTTACAGTAAGCAACTGTAACAAAACTGATTTCCTGCTTATTCAAATCTTTGCTTCCTGCAAATACTGTGGATAAAGCAGCACAGAGAGAAAAAAAAATCTGGATGCGCGTTTAAAATGACTTTCAGAGTCTGCCTCATTTTGCAGTGGAGAACACATTATATTATTAAGAAGTTAAGATCAGGTTAGTTTTGTTAATGAGGTTAGTTTATTAATTCTCAAATGTGTCTCTTGCAACAGAGGAATTTCAGGTGATAAAATGGTGTGCATTTTGAATGTGAAAAAATGTGTGCTTTTAAAATGAGAAAGTGGTTTGTTTTTTACCTGTGTAGCCTGTCTTCATTTACATGTCCATAGGTTGCACTGGCAACACATAGCTTGAAACAATTGCATCATAGCAATGCACCAAACCTATGCAGTGGTGCTGCATAAACAAAACATGCTATAAATTGGGCCTCATTACAAACTTGGTGCTAAGTGCACCAACTTTACCACCATGGTGTAAACTCTGTTTACACCATGGTGGATGGCGGATTTACCGCCCCATTCCAAGGTGAGTGGGGCGGTAAATCCCCATTTCCCATTTTCCCTTCCCCATTCCCATTTTTGCCCCATAGGGCATAATGGGAGTGGGGAAGGCGCTAATTACGCCGCCGTAAATTACGGCGGCGTAATTAGCACCATGGCAGGTTAGCGCCATGGATTTTAACGCCTGCTAAAAGCAGGCGTCAAAATCAGAATCAGGCGTTAAGGGTTAACGGTGGCGTTAACCCTTAACGCCTGAGTTGTAATGAGGCCCATTGATACTGTGCAGTGGTGCTGTGCTCTGTGCTCCCAAAACACGCCAATTAATCTTACATATCCCTCCTTTTTTTTTAGAACTTGGCTACGATCCAAGCCAATTTTAAAAAACAACTTGCTCCTTTCCTTCTTTTAAAAGGTAGCAATCCAACAAAATGAATATTCACATGCAAAACGAAAAAGTTGAAAAACCACTGTCCAATCAGCATAATATCAAAATTCATCTTTGGGTCCATATGTTCTTTCTCAATTGAAGTGTCCATAGTTCAGTGCTTCAATTGTATACTTGAAGTCAATCAAAAACAATAAGATAAAACAAATAACTAAAACAAAGAATTAACATAACAGATTAAAATAATTAATTAAAATAATAAATATGTGGAACTCCATACACCAGGACACTTGTCTGCCTCTGATATGTCCCAACCAGCGATGTCACATCATTTGGCTCATTCGGGTGTTCTTCCATCTTGGCACTCTTGGATCCTTTTCTATAGAAGTCATCTTTTCTTTGGCATTCCGGTTATTTTGTCTTCACCTCCACCCGGAGGCAGGCATCATTGGATCTTCATCCAGGGGACTCCAGGACTCCATCGTCTCCCGTGACCTCCGGTACAAATATGTTAATATTCTAAATCAAATAGAAAAGAAACAGATTAAGAATATAGCACAATACTAACTTCACCCTTTTGCCAAAAATAAAACATGCTTTGTAAAACATTTCGCCCTTTTTCTTTCGCCTTCTGAAATTAAGCACAGGTTAAAAAGAAAACAAGCATACATAAAACAACATTCAATATTTAATGCATTTTCATTCTGCACACCGACTCCATAAACTTCAGCTTCTTTTTTATATTATATATATATTTACATATATTACAGTGTTTATGTGCCATTATAATCAACCATCTTTATTTAACTTCTCTGTCACTGCCTCCTGACTGGACATATTTACTTCACCTTTTTATGTTCAAGGGACTTTATCTGTTTCTACATGCTCAAGCTGCCTGATCTCATGTCTTGGATGGCATGGCTTGATCTGATTTACATGGACGAACTGCTCTATTGCCGTTTCACCTTCATTTTTCAAAATTTTATAAACTACAGGAGAGACCTTATCTATAATTCGAAATAGCCCCTGCCAGGCTGCTAGAAATTTAGAATTTTTCTGTTTTTCCCAAAATTAAACTTATACACCTGATCCCCTACACCATATTCTCTCACTGATGTTCTTTTATCGTAGTATGACTTTGCACTGTCAGCAGCTCTTTCTAGATTTCTCTGCACAAAAGCAAATGCATGTTGCAAATGCTTCCTCAGTTCATCAATGTACTCATGAACTGTGGATGCACTCACAAGTGTCTGCTCATGTGTTCTGTATAGCAGGTGTTGTGGTAACACCATTTTCCTACCTGTCAAGACCTCATGGGGGCTAACACCTGTTGCTTTGGCAGGAGTTGATCTGATTGCCATTAAAACCAACGGTAAACGTAAATCCCAGCTGGAACCTGCTTCTGCCACACATTTCTTTAATATGTCCACAACAGACCTATTGCTACGTTCAACTCCACCTGAAGACGCTGCCCGATATGCGATATGTAGTTTCCTTTTCAAACCCAGTATTTGCCATACCTTACTCATTAGAGTACTTGTGAAATGACTTCCTCTGTCTGACTCAATTCTTTGTGGCAACCCAAACCTTGAGAACACATGGTTCACCAGCAATGTAGCTGCTGTTTGCGCACTACAATCTGGTGCAGGAATACATTCAATCCACTTCGACATCAAACATATCACACTTAAAATATAACGGTTTCCTCTGCTCGACCTTTTTAAAGGGCCTACATAGTCTATTTGCAAATCTGACCATGGAAGAGTTAGGCCTCTTTTCATCAATGGTGCTCTATGCATTGGTGAAGCAGGTTTAAATTGTGCGCACACTAGACATCCTCTAGTATATAATTCCACATCTTGGGACATATGTGGCCAGTAAGCATAATCTTTTAGTATTTCCAATGTCTTTTGTGAACCTCTGTGGCCTGCAGTTATGGCATCATGTGCATGGTGTAGCATTAGCCCTCTGAATGAAAGGGGTACCACCCACTGTATCTGTCCTGTTATGGACTCTCTAATCATGAGTCCATCCTGTAGTTTAATTCGTTTTTTATTCTTTAATATCACCCTCAACTCTTATTTTCCCATACAATCATTTTCTGTTAAAGGGTTTTGTTCAGGATCTATCAAATGATTATAATAGATTCCCAAAATTCAATCATTCTTTTGTGCCTCAATCAAATCTTGGTCTGGTGTATTATGACCCCCACTGTACCACTGGTTGATCTGTCTCCTTTGGTGCTTTAGAACGTGTTACTGCATAAATTTGTATTTCACCCAGTAGATCATCAATAAGTAGCAATTCTCCCATCAATTCTCCCATCACAGCCCCAATTTTAGCCAGGTGGTCTGCCTTATCATTTCCCTCCTTATCCTCTCCGGGTGTTTTTAAATGGCCACAAATTTTTCTCCAGTATATTGTTAAATCATTCTCTGACACCAATTTGTCTAGGGCTTGTATCATTTTCCCATGTTTAAGTGGCTTTTTGTTGTATGTAATCATGCCTCTCGCTTTCCAGCCAGGTAAACACTCCACAAAGCTATTTCGTGCATAGTCAGAATCAGTCACCAGGACAATTTCACTGAATTTATTATCAACTGCAGTAGATATTGCTTTATAAATGGCTGCCAATTCCGCCACTTGACTGCTCCTAGCTCCAATCCTCATCCCTATACTGGGGACACCTTCACATTTCAACCAGACATTTGCTATTCCTGACAATAATTGTTTATTACTGTCATTTGCAATGTGAAAAGCACAACCATCCACATATACAGTTGGCAAATCCTTGCATGTTTTTTCATCAAAAGCTTTGTGTGGTGATTGTTCAAATTCCTGCAAACTAGGTTCCACTTCCATTTCGTTTGATACTTGTTCAGCTGCATGCACAGTCATGTAAGTCAGCTAACCCTTGAGCAATTGGGCTCTTTTTATTTTGTCCATATCTCACTTCTACAGGAAAACCTTGTAATGCCAGCGTCCATGAAGTGATTCTGGACTGCGCTAGATTACCTGACCTAATTCTTTTACTCTCTAAGAATTGCAAAGGTTGATGATTTGTTTCAATCACCTTTTCTCCCTGAACAATAGGGCGGAAATGTTGTAGCTCCCACACAGTGGTTAATAGGGCCTTTTCACATTCATTGAATTTCATTTCAACTTGGGAAAATGCTTTACTTGCATAGGCAATGATTTTGTGATTCACATCATGTTTTTGTGATAACACTGCTGTTCAGAAAAACCTATTTCTATAAAGAAATCCGTACCCTTTATGGGATAAGCTAAACATGTTGCCTTTACAAGACATTCCTTCAATTTAGCCACTGCCTCAGACTGCTCTTTCTCCCATTTCCAGGACGTATTTAGTTTTAGCAGTTTAGTCAATGGTTGAGTGATCTCAGCATAATTTTCAATGAACTTTCTGTTATAGCCTGTCATTCCTAATAAACATTTCACCCCTTTCACATTTTTAGGGTCTTTTAGTTTTTGTATAGCCTCTATTTTCTTCTTTTGTGGATTTAGTCCATGTTCAGTTACTTCATGGCCTAGAAAATTCACTTTTTTCTTGCACCATTGTGCTTTTTGTAAAGACACTTTTGCGCCTGCTTTCTGCAATTGGCCAAGCACATGCCTTATTTCATCAAAATGGTTTTTTAAGCTTTCATTTTTTATCAGGTCATCATCCACATAAACTGTGGTTCCTCTTTCCGCTGCATCAGGCATGGCCTTTCTCAAAAATATGCCAAATTCACTCCCACTATTGATGTACCCGAATGGAGTTCTAAGCCAGGCGTATTGAGTCTTATCAAACGAAAACAAATTCTGTATCTCCTCTGCCAATGGCACACACCAATATCCAGAGGTGTGATCTAATGTGGTAAATACTTTTGAACCAAGTACCTGAGCTAGGCCCTGATCAATGAATGGCAGTGGCCATCTGGATACTGGTACTCTTTTATTTAACTCCCTCAAGCCTGCACAGAGCCACCATTGACCATTTGGCTTTAACACACCTAAAATAGGTGTATTGGATGTGCTATGAATGGGCCTGATGATTCCCTGAGCTTCCAAATTTTTTATAATCTCTGCTAATGATTCTAAACATTACACCAATGCAGGGCCGCAGTACTCGTGTGAGCTGGATCCCCTAACTGAATGCAGAGGCACCATGTAACGAAGGCTTCCTTTGGCGCCTGTTCAGGAGTCCTTAACTGCTCTCTGAGACATACGGACCCAGCCCAGCTCCAGTCCCACAACAACCCCTCTGAGCCTGGTACGCTATTTAGATCCCGGCCTATGGACACCACAGGGCACTACAGCTAATTTCCGGTATGCCCTAGCTGGGCAATCTACACACCCAGCCATGGACCTTATTGTACACGGCCCGGTACAAACTTGGTCCTCCTCCTTCCCCTCCCCAGCCCGGATATTTTCAAGGCCTCATCAATCCTTCTGGCCCAGAAGAAGGGCCTAAGCGTCACTGCAGCAGGCCTGAGCCTGCCTCCAGTCAAACATCAGGGATTGTTCATTTCCCGACGTAGACCAAGGATTGGCCATCACCCCATTAATGTGCAAGACTTCACTACAAAACAACAGAACTAGGCTTTTTCTAAATTAAATTGAAAAAAAGTCGAACTCTGGAAACAACACACTTGAGATGTGTACTTCCCCTTTTCTGTTTTCTCTTGACCGCATTGTTCAGTACACAGCTACTTAATGGCACCCACAGAACACAATGTACTTAATTTTCTGTGTGTATTTTCTGTTTGGGACAATTGTATTATATCTTGATGCCAGAAACATTGACTGCACTAGAGACTACCTTAGCTCTGCCAGCAGACCACAGTAGTAGCACATTTGTGTATATACATGCTTTTTATAAACAACATTTTTGGTTCAAACATTAAGAACCTACCATTTTTTTGGAGACAGGTTCATGTAAAGGGAATATCCTTCTAACTAAATAGAAATGTTGGTCATATTCCTTAACACAGAATCAATGTTTTGCTTTGAATGAGGACAATCCTAGTGTTCAACAATGTCTATTTTTCTTTGATCCATACACCATGGCAATAGGTTGTACAATGAGTTTGTCTTGCCTGAAGATGTTTATGTGATTTTCTTTTAACTACATGTAAATAAACACATGTCCCCTGATTTAAAAGGGTGCACAACAATGGACATGATTTGATCTGTTCTCTGTTCCTTAGAAAAATGCGAGTCCATGTTCAAGCTCTTGCAAGTTTGGAATAGTGTGACTACTTTGAAACACCACCCAAGTTCCCTTTAAATATAACATTCTATCATTTGAGAATTGTCCAAATTTGAACGGCGGTAACCACCCCCCCTTGTTATACAATGATTCTAAACATGCCAGCGGTAGTCTATACTGGCGTACAAATACTGGACTTCTGCTACACCCTTCTGGTAGTGTGGCCACATGTAAATCAGTTAAACCGCAATCATAAGCATCTTTTGCAAATAGATCCTTAAACTCCATAAATATCTCCCTCAGATTGTTTCAATCCTCATCGCTGTCACATGCATCCGTTGATAAAATCTGCTCTTCTACCATTTTGGAAAATTCTGGAAAATCTTCTGGTAAGGGAATCTCAGCGCTTTCCTCTAACTGTGTGGCTGTGTCTTTTTGTAATGCTGCCACTTTTAAATATTTTGGCATATCAGCTTGCACTTCAATGGGCTGATTTTCGGTTTCATTTTCATTTAAATCAAATGTTATACAACTCTCTTGATAACAGCACACTGTCTCACTTGAATCATAAGGGTACACAGAATGAATTTTAAATATTCCTTTGGGCTGAGAGTCCAGGTATTCTGGTAACTCACCCTTGGCATCTACATACTTTTCAGGAATATTTCCAATCACCATGTTATTTAGATCTGCAGTATAATGTGATTTTTGTATGGCCATTCCTAATGGGGAGTTTTCCTCTAAGTGAATATCTTGACAACCCTTATTATTTACCATAATTCTTACAGGATCTTCACCAATATCTACCAATGGAATGTATTCATAATCCAGGCCCTGCTGTTTCATGGATTCATTCAGGCACACAAATGCATCAGAGTCTTTCATCTGCTGTCCATTTTTGCATTTCAGTGTTATTGCAAACTGTTTTGTAAATGCAGGAATAATAGTATCTTTCCTCATTTGTAATTCGATTGCATGAGGAACCAGTTGTGCACAATGATAAGCCCTTCTTTTGTCTTCAAATTCAGGTGCCGGCCCACCTAGGCGTGACCATATTTCTTGTTTAAGTAAATCTAACACCATACACATTCTGTGCATGATGTCATTGCCCATGTAAAAATCATTTTGTGCTCCACTCCCTATCCATACATTATGGTAAATTGTTTTCTGTCCAATGCTAATTTTAAGCATGCATCTGCCTGCAATTCGGTTTTCAAAGTCTGGACTGTCCAACCCAGAAACATATTGGTTTTTAATCCTAAATTTCGGGATTTCCTCCCTCTCCATTATTTTTTGCAACAATTTCTCATTAATGAAGCTCCTCTCCTGTTCAAGCGCTAAAGTGGCTTTTATTGTTTTAAAACAGTCATTTATACCAACATGAACCCATGGTTGCTCATCTTCCATGTGTATTTCAGCAAGAGTGGTAATGTGTTTTTCTGAATCTGTTTTAGGACCAATATTCTGTTTGAATGTTTTCTCTTTTAAATAAAAACGTAATGTGTGCTCATCTATGGCAGTCTGCCAATTTTTCCTTGGGTCCAAGTATATTTGTACAGGTAGTCTTTCATTGTCGCTCTGCATTTTGTCTTGACACATCAATATAACAGTGACACTAGGTATGCAACTATTCTGGAGATATACCTCCACTGCATCATTTGTTTTGGCAACGGTGTGACATTCATTTATGTTGCTGTTTTGTGATTTTAGTTTCTTAGGTCTCAGCGGTTTTTTGGTTAAGGACCACAGTACTCCATTTACCCCATCTATGAGAGGAGACAATCTTTTCAGGCAATCTGTTCCCATCAGAAATGGAATTTCACAAATAGATGTGATCAATAGCTCTTGTTTCATTCTGTGCTTTCCTATTTTTATGTCAACCTCATTTACAACTATGATGGGCACCTCCTCCACATTAAAGTTATGCACTGGACCTTGATTTTCCTTCACTGTGATCTGATTCTGTGGGGATCTCCCTTCATTGATACTCTTTACCAGCTCCTTGGACATAATTGTGGCCTGTGCGCCAGTGTCAATCATTGCAAATGTTTGGCATTTTTCTTCTACAGTGATGGGAGCATAATACCTGTCCTCAACTTCCTCTAATACACATAAGAAGTGTGAATTCTTACTGATTTCAGGACTCACCTTTCTCAGGCCTTTTTCTCTTTTGGCTAAGCACATTGGTAAATTGAAAGACATTGTTCCCTCCTTTTTACCCATTTCTGCGTGAGAGACTTTATTCATTTCTCCATGTTCAGAGGTTTTTTGGAGTGTGGCCACTGTTCGCCCATCCATCTGGGTATCATCAGGGACCACATTACAACCTTCCAACTGAACATGTATAACAACATCATTTAGTAATTTGTCATTGTTTAGTTCTGTGCATTTTGATAATTTAGTGTGGTACCAGCCCTTTCAGCCTCTTCAAAAATATGTGGCTCAAAGAATTCTTCAGGTGATTGATTTGTACCCTCCTTTTGAGTATTTCTTTTTTCTGCCTGTGTTTTTTCACCGTTTTGACTGTCCAGGGAAGGAGCTATAGCATCCCCACTTACTCCCTGTTTACTGGTATTCCCCATGCATGAGTCATTTTTCTTAAATTTGTCCCTTTGTTCTTTTGGAATTTCAGGTGTTTCTTTTTCATTTGTACAAATCTTCAATGTTTGATTTAGCTCTAGGTTAAACCGTACCTCTTTTTAGAATTATTTGCACTTTCTGTTACATGTTCATTTATTGGTGCTTTTACTTTGAAATAATTAGGCAACTCAGAGTCTTTATGCAAAATTACATCAGAGCAATCTGTCTTTTTGGCACTGCAGGTATCATAAGTACTTAGTCACTTTTCAGAAGCCCCCCGGTCGTTGCTATGGCCATCAGCCCCCTCCTTTGATGACTGTTGTTGTGCTGTACAAAGCTTCCCTATTTGTTCAGCTAACATTTTCACTTGGGCCTCAAGGCACTGGAACCTTTCCATCTCTCTAGAATCCTCCCTCTGTGGCCTAGATCGATATTGGTTGCTTTCTCCCTGATTGGATCTATTCTGATACCTCTCAGGTGAGTGATTTCTATTGGGATAGTTTCTGAACTTTTGATTCATTTGTGGAGGGGAGCGGGGTGCACCCATTCTTTGGTTGTAGTCCCCTGGTGAGGAATCATTGTACTGAAGTAGAGTGTAATTCATGTTCTGTCTCATTTCCTGTCTCTCATGTTGTGGGTACTGACCCCTATGTTGATTCCCATTATCAGCAAATCGATCCACATATCGGGGTCTATCCTGATTACCATATATCATGGTGTTGGGATCAAATTTGCTCTGTGTCCCCAATGTCTGGTAGGGACAATCATTTCTTTGATCTTGATTTTGTCTCTGATTATAGTTCATACATGACATATCAGGCCGATAGCCTGCCCGGGGCCTATCTCCTAAATACCTAGGACTGATGTAGCTCTCCCTATTACTAGGATCATGTGATTGAAACATTGGTGCAGAGTGTGATGACCTTTGTTGATTAACCCTTTGTTCAGGTGCCAAATTATTTTTACCTGGACTTTGAGCAGACTCAAGGGACATTTTGGCTGACCTGATTTCCATCACTGTTGCTGAGGGTTCTTTAGATTTAGGTCTAGTATCTTTCATTTTGTCACTTTCTGTACCCTGACAATAGAGTACCTCATATAGTTTTGTGCTGTGATGCACAATCCACTCAAGGGACTTGTCACCATCAAATTCACGAACCAATTGGGATATGATGCCTTTCTGTAGCCCATAGAAGTAGGCGGTTTTAAATTCATTAGAATTGGGGTCAAAAGATACATCAAAGCGAGAAAATGCTCTTTTTAAGTCTTGTAAAAACTGGCAAGGGGATGTATTAGGCCCAGCACTAAGTGTGTAAACAACTTTCTTTGCCCCCTGTAATGACTGGAAAGGAGAAAAATGACACCTAATTTCTTTTTCAAACTCCACCCATGTCATATTCTGATGTTCATTTCATCCCCTTATGATGCTGGCCATCGGAGCATCTGAAGTTAAATGAAAATATTGTCTGTACTGTTCCTTAGGTATCTGGAGTGCTTTAAAAATGTCATGAACCGCTTCTAAGTGATCCTCAATGCAGCATTCCTCTCCTTTTTTAAATGGTTTGATCAGAGCTTTAATAGATTTCATTATTTTTATGGGGCTACTTGTTGCAATGCATGGAATTGCACTACTTGGTGACTAAATCCTGGTTCCAGGTGTATGGGATTGGTGGCTGCCCCCAATGGGAGTATCAAATCCCCCAAGGGCGCTGCAACCAAGTTCAGTCACCGGCCCAGTCACTGGAGCACTAGCTCTTTGGGCAGAATTAGAATTCACCTCCACTCCATTGAATGTAGTACCCTGCCGCCTCTCCTGGGACCTGTGAATGCACATTTGCTGTTCCAAGTCTTTGCACTTTTTAAGGAACCTGTGTGCTTCATTTTGCAGACAGTTGTTTTCATCACTCATTTTATTTATTACCTCCTGCATGTCACACATTTGCATTTGGCATTCATTGAATTCTTTGTTTCTCTTGTCTCTTTCTTGAACCATTTTAATCATTTCTTGTTCTACACTCTGGTGATCACTTTCTTTTTCACAATGTTCCCTTTGTAAAATCTGCATTTCAGAAACAATTTCATCTTTATCCTGTCTAATGTGGTCCACTAAGGCTTTTAAATGTACCAATTCTTGCTCACTGTCTTCAAACTGTTTCTTGCTTTTGGACAATTGAGTATCAAAATCCCGAATTTTAACTGCATGTCTTTCTGACATCCTTCTAATTCTGTTCTTAACATCTCCTCCTTTTTACTTGCCCCATCTAGGTCAGCTTTTAACCTGTTAATGAGCTTGGTATCATTTTCTTGCATTCGCAGGGACCTATTCAAAATAAACCATACTTTGGCGCATAGCCGTATTAAACAGTCTTTCTCTGCACTTTTTATCGGCTGCATTCAATAACCTTGTAAGGCAGACCTGAATTATGCTGCCTTCTGCAAAAATATTGTCTAGTTTTTCTTTCTGCACCTCACCCTGAATGCGATCATGCCATTCTGAGGTACTGTTCGATGACCACGTCCCATGTGCAAACAACTTTGCCTCTACATATTGCACTAAGTCTGAGAATGTGGTTTCCCTTTGTGACATTCTGAAATTCGTTTTTGGTGACACACTGTTATCATGAAATGGGTTCCCTTTAATGTACATATGGCAGTGTGAGACACACTTGCCACGCCCAGTAGGTGCTCTATGATCACTTTCCCGGCCTGCAACGCACCATAAATATGTTGGGTATTTTGTATAGATTTGGGCCCTAGCGGTATTTTCTTACCGCCAAAATGAAAATAATTCAGTAATAATCACTCTTTGCATTCAGATTAGATTTGGTATATAGTACTACAGTATACATACATTATTTCAGCACACTGATACATTTAGTGGTATACATTATGTTGGTATGCGTTATTGGTATGCATGGTTGGTGGTATTTTTGGTGAGCATAATTCCTTTGTTTTATTTGTGGCCCCAATATCCAGAACCCCTTATTTTTGGTTAGATTGTTCGTGTGATCACTAGAGAGACCTCAGGCCTACATTTTAGAAATACCACATTTTCATTTTTAGTGTGCCACCATGGGAAATTTTTCACTGAATTATTTACAACAGCGAGCTAGCATGTGGTACAACACTCACTATTTTATATACAACAGTGAACTATGTCCTGGGTCTCTATTTCTGCTGACTCATTTACCTTCAGCAGGCTATAACACACACAGTTATTTATAATTGCTCATACTGAATGAAATTGTGCACACAGCTGCAGCCAAGTCTTATTTTTAGCTACCTTAAAAATGACAATTGCGCTGTCTAAACATCTCCCCACATAATCAGCACTGTAATGGTAAATGCACAAAGGAAAGAGAAAATAAAACACACTACCCATCTGCTTTCAGATATTTTGTGTATTATAAAAATTGCATTTAACACGATCTTACTCTTTTTACAGCGATAAATGAAATAGCACAGTCAACATTATCTGAAACAAAATGAGAAGAGGGCGACGAGAACAGTCGCAACATTAAACCTGTTGATAAAACACTGGAATTCTTTCTTCTACACTGACTGAATAGTTTCCCACTCATGCACACTGCCCCCGCACTTTGCAATGTATAATTACCTAATCTGTTCAGCATGTGAAATTCTTCGGCTGGTCGCCTTCTGGATGTGGCAATTCCCTCTTCGAGCACCCCCAGTGAGAACAGACATCTGCCGTTACTCAAACCGGGGATTATTGTCTGGAATTCCCAGTCTCGGGAGCAGTGCAGCTGGGATCTGCTTTTTCAATCAGGAACTCGACAGCCACCAGTCAGGTCTTTCTCTGAGCTGTGTCCAATGTATTCTGCCTCTCTCCTTCCCCCAGATTCTACAGGAAAACTTGGTTACAGCTTCTAATATGATGCTTGTCCAATAAGAATCCCCTATGTCCTATCCTCCTCCTGCACGCAATAGAAATCTTTTACAGTAAGCAACTGTAACAAAACTGATTTCCTGCTTATTCGAATCTTTGCCTCCTGCAAATACTGTGGACAAAGCAGCACAGAGAGAAAACAAAAAATCTGGATGCGCGTTTAAAATGACTTTCAGAGTCTGCCTCATTTTGCAGTGGAGAACACATTATATTATTAAGAAGTTAAGATAAGGTTAGTTTTGTTAATGAGGTTAGTTTATTAATTCTCAAATGTGTCTCTTGCAACAGAGGAATTTCAGGTGATAAAATGGTGCGCATTTTGAATGTGAAAAAATGTGTGCTTTTAAAATGAGAAAATGGTTTGTTTTTTACCTGTGTACCCTGTCTTCATTTACATGTCCATAGGTTGCACTGGCAACACATAGCTTGAAACAATTGCATCATAGCAATGCACCAAACCCATGCAGTGGTGCTGCATAACAAAACATGCTATACATTGATCCTGTGCAGTGGTGCTGTGCTCTGTGCTCCGAAAACACACCAATTAATCTTACAGTTCCAAGTAAAACCGAAAAACCCTTGAAATTCGCCAGTTATGGTAAACTAAGCAACCATTACTCGCGCCACCACCGTGCACTGCTAAGACTAACACCCAGGACATCAAAGATGACATCACAAATGTCATTGATGACATCACTGATGACATCACATGTGTATGTACTTTTCATGAAATATGTGTACAAGGGATTATTATTATAATGTTGCGAAACAAGTGTCAAGGATCATTGCAATAAATATCATACCCTAATTAGTGCATTGAACGATGCATTGATATAAATAGCATTCTATTATGGGGCTCTATCTAGTATACTAAGCTACTCATACAGAAACATAACATTGTGTGCAGTGTACAAGATGAAGGTATAATATTCGTAATGTTAATATGTTGAAAAATGAAATGATAATTGTTTTCTTAATAGATTTTTGTGTACTGTGAAATATGTAATAAGTAGCTAATAAAACACATGTATTACATAATTGCATTACTATAGACAAAACACAAAGACACAAGAACACATACCAATATGGGTATATACAGGGAAAGTGAAGTTAGCAAAAAAGCACAAGTAGTAGCAGAAACAATTCATAATTTAACTGATTATTTTCATGCAAACAAATGATTGCTCTGTTTCAAAGCTGCTATTTACCCTAGGTATATGTATCACTTGATGTGATTGGACCCTAAGGAAAGTAGTGTGAGTACAATGTATACAAATATGAGCATATACAGGGAAAGTACAGCCATAAAAAAAACAACAGAACTATCAGAAAGTGCTCATAAGTCTATTGATTATCTTTATGCACAAAAAGGATTGCTTTCTTTCAAGCTTGTGTCTTCCCGTATGTATATGTTTCATATGATGTGACTGGACTCTAAGGGAATTACTGTAAGAACCTACGTGAAGGATACGTCTACAAATAAAATAAAATGTTTAGTTTCTGACTGTTACTGAAGAAAACCATGTGGCCTAGATATGTCAGCAAAAGAAAAAAGAGTGAGCCAGACATGTGATGTCATCAGTGATGTCATCAATGACATTTGTGATGTCATCTTTGATGTCCTGGGTGTTAGTCTTAGCAGTGCACGGTGGTGGCGCGAGTTATGGTTGCTTAGCTTGCCATAACTGGCGAATTTCAAGGGTTTTTCGGTTTTACTTGGAACCATAACGTCCCTTTGACAAAATGTTTTCACTGAATTTCATAGGTTTTTAGTAGCGCAACTTAACCATAACGTCCCTTTAACAAAGTTTTTTCATTGAATTTCATAGGTTTTGTATTAGTGCAACTTAACCATAACGTCCCTGTAACATTTTTTTTTTTACTAAATTTTAAAGGTTTTTATTAGTGCAACGTCACCATAACATACTTTTCAATAGATGAAGACCACTAACATCTTATGTCCTCAAAGTGGGTATGCCGGGTGGTAAAAAAAACGAGGTGGGGTGTATAAAGAACACAACAGGGCATGAGCGGGAGGTGGGGGGGAACAGGGGAGACACATAGGCATGAGCGTGGGGTGAGAGGGAACAGGGTACAAACGGGGCATGAGCAGGGGGTGGGGGGGAAAAGGAAGGAAACATGGGGCATGAGCGGTGGTAGGGGGAACATGAGAGAGACACGGGGCATGAGCAGCAGGTGGGGAGGAACATGAGGGAGACACGGGGTATGAGCGGGGGGTGGGGAGGAACACGAGGGAGATATGGGGCATGAGCGGGGGTTACAGGGCACACACGGGACATGAGCGGGGGTGGGGGGGAAAGGAGAGAGACAAGGGGCATGAGCGGGGGTGGGGGGAACATGAGGGAGACATGGGGCATGAGCGGGGGGGTGGGGAGTAACACGAGGGAAACACGGGGCATGAGCGGGGGTGGGGGGCAACAGGAGACAGACACGGGGCATGAGCGGGGGGTGGGGGGAACAGGAGACAGACACGGAGCATGAGCGGGGGGTGGGGAGAACAGGAGACAGACACGGGGCATGAGCGGGGGGTGGGGGGCAACAGAGACAGACACGGGGCATGAGCAGGGGGTGGGAGGCAACAGGAGAGACACGGGGCATGAGCGGGGGGTGGGGGGAACAGGAGACAGACATGGGGCATGAGCGGGGGCTGGGGGAACATCAGACACGGGGCATGAGTGGGGGGTGGGGAGAACAGACATGGGGCATGAGCGGGGGGTTGGGGGCAACAGGGGACAGACACGGGGCATGAGCGGGGGGTCAGAGGAACAGGAGACAGACACGGGGCATGAGCGGGGGGTAGGGAGAACAGGAGATAGACACGGGGCATGACCGGGGGTTGGGGGGCAACAAGAGGGAGACACAGGGCATGAGCGGGTGGGGGAAACAGGAGACAGATATGGGGCATGAGCGGGTGGGGGGAACAGGAGACAGACACGGGGCATGAGCGGGGGTTTGGGGGGCAACAGGAGATAGACACGGAGCATGAGCGGGGGGTGGGGAGAACAGGAGACAGACAGGGGACATGAGTGGGGGGTGTGGGGGGCAACAGGAGACAGACACGGCACATGAGGGGTACAGGAGACAGATACGGGGCATGAGCGGGGGGTGTGAAGAACAGGAGACAGACACGGGGCATGAGCGGGGGAACAGAAGACAGACACGAGGCATGAGCGGGGGTGGAGGGAAGGGGAGAGAGACACACGGGGCATGAGCGGGGGGTGGGGGGAGGGAGAGAGAAAAATGGGGCAAGAGCGGGGGTGTGCGGGAGGGGGAGAGACACACGGGGCATGAGCAGGGAGTGGGCGGGAGGGAGAGAGACACACGGGGCATGAGCGGGGGGGTAAGGCGAGAGAGACACATGGGGCATGAGCGGGGGGTGGGGGGAGGGAGAGAGACACACAAGGCATGAGCGGGGGGTGGGGGGAAGGGGAGAGAGACACGGGGCATGAGCGGGGGTGGAGGGGAGGGAGAGAGGCACACGGGGCATGAGCGGGGGTGGGGGAGAGGGAGAGAGACACACAGGGCATGAGCAGGGGGTGGGCGGGAGGGGGAGAGACACACAGGGCATGAGTGGGGGTGGGGGGAGGGAGAGAGACACACGGGGCATGAGCGGGGGGTGAGGGGAAGGGGAGAGAGACGCACAGGGCATGAGCGGGGGGTGGGCAGGAGGGGGAGAGACACACAGGGCATGAGCGGGGGTGGGAGGGAGATAGAGAGACACACAGGGCATGAGCAGGGGGTGGGGGGAAGGGGAGAGAGACACAGGGCATGAGCGGGGGTGGAGGGGAGGGAGAGAGACACACGGGGCATGAGCGGGAGTGGGGGGGAGGGAGAGAGACACACAGGACATGAGCAGGGGTGGGGGGGAGGGAGAGAGACACACGGGGCATGAGCAGGGGGTGGGCGGGAGTGGGAGAGACACACAGCATTCGTGTGCAGGCGGCAGATCCCACTCCTTGACCGTCCACTGGCCACCGTGTGCCGATGGCGTGAGCGGGGGGCTGGAGGAACAGGGGAGACACGGAGCATGAGTGGGGGTGGGGAGGACAAGAAGGACACACTGGGCATGAGCAGGGGTGGGAGGAACAGGAGACAGACACAAGACTTACTGTGCAGGCAGCGAGGAACAAAGATGGCGGGCGTCTCTGAAGCCAGACGCACTGCACGCTTTCACCGCATCCAATGAGAGAGCACGTCAGATGTCCACGGACATCACGCAAGCTGCTTGCCCAATCAAAAGGGGTCCATACCGTATACACGCTTTGGTTCTTCTTAAATAAAAAATAATTATTCATACATATCAATTAAAGGTGGTCAACATCAAATAACATATTCTCTTTTCATTGCCCTTTCTTATTTGAAAACCACCTAATCTCAAATTCCTTTAACTAATGTCAATCCAACCATCACCAAAAGTGACTTCCACTGACAAAAACAACATTATTGCTCATATATTTTGTAAAAACTTTGATAAAGGAAGTTGATTCAATGAGTCCTGGCTCAGAAGCAGTATTTAGAAACGGCTCGTGCTGGGACCTGGCTACACTTAAATTCCTGTTTTAGGGTGTTGACAACCAGTCACAAAGGCCTGCTTCTTGGTCGTCCCTATGCAGACAGGATCACTCTTCCTATGTGTCAAATATCCACACCAAATACAATCTCTAGTTGCAGTGTGTGTGGGTGCCTCAGTACTAAATGTGCCCACAACCTGCTTTCTGCTGGTTTCAAGAATCACACAAACGGGGTAAAGGTATGACACTGTCCCCTGAACCACAAAAGCCGAATAGATCGACCTCTCACCCCGTGGTTTGCACAGTCTCCTGATATTAGGATCACAAGGGGCAAGTGGCAGCCAATGGGGGAAGGAGGGATTATGGAGAGGTTGTGGATGGGGCAGGGATATTAGGGAAACTGGAAAACAGGGTAAGAGGATTTTTATTCAGATCAGAAGTACCCATTGATGAGGAAGAAGGACAAGTGATTATAAGTGAACTATAAACTGCAATAGTGAGGGAATACAAAGTGATTGTACATGGTGATAAAAAGGAGGGAATAAAGTGAAGGACAGTTATAGTTTTTAATGAGGGGCACAGGCTGACTCATTTGATAGATGGGGATGTGTTAAGTAAAGATGACTGAGTATTTATTATACGTTTTATTTATCAGCTTAAAATATAGACAAGGAGGATTAGGCACTAGTACCAATCACATTGTGATGTTGGTTTATTAGAAGGTGTAGGGGCAGTTGGGAAAATCATGGACAGGAGACATCAATAGACAATACTAATGGGAAATAATGCAAGGAGATGAGTAGAGGTATTATCCCAAATGGAGAGGGAACAATCAAAGAGGTAGGGGAGATGGATTTAAGTGGAGGTATATATATAATGTGGAAAGGGTGTGCATCATACACAAGATATGTAGACACAGAGGGATACTACATTGTGGTTTTGTCACTTTATGGCCACAGATGGAGGCAACACCCCCTGTACATAAGGATCCCCCCCCCCACAATATCAGACACTATTCCTGCAATTTAAGCATAGTACCAATTTAAGCAACAGTAAGCCAATGTCCTGCTAGAACAACATAAGGGCACATAGAGTGAATGCCACGTGTGTAGTCTATTTGGGGTATTTTGAAATTTCAGAAGAGTGGCTGTGAGGAAAAGCACAGAATGCAGGATGGAGACACATCTCCCAGCACAAGGAAGCAATGCATAAGAGTAAGTATGCAAATGTTTTCTATATTAACAGGTATATTGTTTTGTGTTATAAAATAAAGGGTACTATTTTCCTACATGGCCGACTAAGAGTACAAGTTATTGATATAGGTGGTAACAAATACATAAGACAAGGTAAGCACTTGTAGAGATGAAGGGTAAGTGAAAAGGGATAAAAGGTAGGTATTCATGGAAGCACAGGAAAAGGTAGTTTCTTTATGGATCTTTATTTAAGGAAAAGAGGCACAGGTGAGTAAGAGGAGCATAGGGGTTTTAGATTGATAGCATTTTTAGTTGAGTGTAGCAAAGCACAGGTATGAGTTTTATATGTAAGCTTGTCCATGTGAGCCTAAAAAGGAATCTTTTCCATGATAGTTAAATAATAAAGGAGGCCTCCGGAAGCGAAAATGTATAGTAATAGTGTTTGTGATTATGTTTATGCTGAAAGGTAAATGTTTATATGTTTAATAACATGGAAATGTGCACAGTTTGATGGGTGTGTCCTAGTAAAGGAACACACAAATATTGTATTATAAATATAAGTGATAGGCAAAAACTGTTCATACATGTGTCACACTTGCCTGCACGCATACATCACATGAGCTTATGTCAGCATCAGGGGTAAGTGTATTAGATTAGGAAGGTTAGGGAGATAACAGAATTTGGTAGTTGTATCTTGAGAGGACAAATACAGCCGGAAACAGAAAAGGTTGCGACCCGATGCCACATGAAGAAGGGCCACAAAGAAAACGACGGAGGAAATTGTCCACGCAGGCCTGCTATCACATCAAGAGAAAGACAGTACGGTTCATCATAGTGAGAAACAATGAACATAGCATCCAAACAGCCACTTTCAACAAATGGACAAGAGAGCACATTTTGCCAGCTCTGTCACATCAAGGAAATATACCGCGAACAGGCCAGCGTCCAGGGGTGTTGCTAGATTTGGAAAAGATCCGGGGCTACACAAAATTTGGGACTGTTGGGACTGGGGCTAGCTAGCTTTTTGGTTGTAACCCCTGAGCTTCTATCCGGAGCTACGACCAAAAGACCCAGGGCTTTAGCCCCCTCAGCCCCCCCCAGCAACACCTCTGCCAGCATTCCATGCAGAAGAGGAAAGAAAGGCCTACTAAAAGTACAGTTATGTTTGTTAGTTTACCATGCCTTTTTGACTCCATTTGGTCTCTACAGAAAAAATCGAATATTAATTCATGAACATACCAGGAAGGAAGAGCAGGAGTGACTCAAAGGGACATGTGTTTTTAGTGGTGTTTTCATTTTGTTCTTGTTTCTTTCCCCATTTGTTTAAAAAGGAAAGGGGGCAGTTTATATCCCCAGTAGGATTAATAGTGTAATATTGTGTTATGTTTTTGTGACAGAAAAAGAGGAGACATAAGGTTTTGAAGGATGGTTTTGCTCAGAGATGACACTTGAGGCCGGAAGGTGCTGAGTAGGAAAGGCATGGTGTGGATCTGTGAGGAGGGTGGGGCAGGAAAGGGCAGAAATGCACATGTGTTGTGTGCTGTCCCGTCTCACATTTTGCAGAAACACAAAAGTACAGTACATAGGAAAAAAGAATAATAAATAAATAAACATTAAAATAGGTAGCAGAAGGGCAGAGGAGGGAGCAATTATACGCCACATTGCACATAGAGTTGTGAATTATGTAGGAAGAGCATGTATTTCCACAAGGAATAAGGAGGCTGCAAAGGTGGAGCGGAAAAATAAGCGATTAGAGCACACATTAAATGAAAAGAAGAAATATTAGTAACAGTTGTTATGCAGGTAGAGTATGCATGAACAGTATTCTGTCCTCAGCAGAGAAAAATAATAAAATGTATTTACACTTCAAGAAACTCACCTGATTTTCTTTTTTTCTAGATGAAAGGGGAATGATAAAATGGGCAAGCAGTGCATACACAGGAATGACCTGGCAACCAAGCCTGTAAGAATGGACAGTGGCTCTAAAACATCAGCAGGCATGGTAGGGCTCAGAAAAGCAGTGGCCCAATCCTCACTCAACTGGGCAAGACTTATAACTACCTCTCTCACTCTCTTTGTACTCCATGTCCTCATACTGCACATTGTGACATTATTTCCTTGATTAGATGTCCTGTTTGCAAAGATCCAGATTTTCAAAGTGGGCCTGCACAAATACTCAGAGGCCCCTGCATGTGAAGAACATACCATAAAGCAACCTGGTGAAGCAGTGCACTAACAGATCATGTATAGACTTGCCGCCAAGAAGAATGAGAAGTGGAATGATGCTCCAACAAAATGTTGGATTGGCTACCAGGGTTATCTGTGTATAACCTGCATCCAGTGAACTGACAAATGGGATGTTTAAAGAGCAGAGAAAAAGTTATAGGGTTGAGTAGAGAAGGAAACCTATTTTATTACCGCTGAAATACATCATCATAACACCAGGGATGTAACCTGTCTGCTTAAAGAGGTTTTAAACCTTGGGTCCCACCTATTTTCATTTGGAAAAAAAGAAAAAGAAAAAGTCCTGATTATCACAGTATGCCAGGGCACTGCATGTGCATGCTAACTAGAGTTCTAATTATAATGAGGATTGATGGGAAAAGATACAATTATTCAAACATCATTTCTTTAATATAGAACACCAGAACACAAAAATGGTCAGACAATTGGTCACCTGGGAATATTATCAATACCTCCTGCAGAGTTGAAATAAATATTGCATACTGGGGTCCACATCAAACAAGGGTGCATGGGGCCAAGATTCAGGGTGTACCCTAGGTAGAGATTGTGACAGAAGGGTAGCTGGGTTTTAAGAAGTGCGTGGTCGATTCTCAAACAGAGGTGGAAAGTTCAAGGGCTAGATCAATAGCTACTGCCCCGCCCCCTGGTGATGAACAGATGAACATGTCACTTAGAGCTCTTGCCCCTCCCCGGTCCAATATTGTAAAGATGAAAGGCAGTAACCACTGAGAGAACCATGTCACCCATACTTCCAGCAGATGCACATTCTGTAACCAAAGTTGATAAAAGCAAAATGACAGCACTGCTAGACTGACGCACATAGATGCACGGGACACAAAGCAAATTTGCACTCACCATGAAGCCACGTAGCCAATGGTTAAACTGCATTTAGACATGACAAATGTTACCTGCATTCAAAAGCTACTAGAAATATATGATATACAATGCATAAGTGACAAGCAATGCAAACTATATGCAAATACAGCCCACAAACATGTAAATGTAGCAGTGATTAGATACAGTGAAACATGGTTTAAATTCCTCAATTGAGTGGAACATTCTGATATGATTGGTGTTTTATAGAACATCAATAAGAGGGTATAGCGCCACACTAGTAGAGGAAATACAACAATACAAGGCCTTTCCTTACAACCGTACAAATACCCCCTAAAAGTGTTTTAGATAAATAATGGGGTTCTTTTACCTCTACCAATAGATACATCTGGCAAACTGCCCTTCAAAATATCTGTGATGGTGCAATGTACCCATATGTTTAGAACCAGGTCCTGTATGTTTCAGAAACACGATCTAATAAGTAAGAACCACCTGGATCTCTCTGAATAAAAATAGCATCTGACCCCCATTGGGCCTTTATTATCCAATTGTCCGTGATACTGACACTGGATAAGCACATGATCTTGGTATACATGTAGCATCAAAAAGAACACAAACAAAAAGAATTGACTACAATATACCATGTCACGCTGCACCTTTATACAAGCAAAGATGCGGTGGACAAAAATAAAACCATTAATGGCCATTTAAAAATAACTCTTATGCCCATGGAGCTTATATTTGTAGACTCTACATCCTGAATGACATAAGAAACAATAGTTCAAAGCAGTAAGCTATAAGAAATCCTTTCCAGCTGAGAGAATGTTGTGGTACTTGGAGTGCTCTTAATAACTAGGAATCATATGTTCATACTTTTTGCATCAGCAAGTTGCTGAAGAAGGAAACAAGGTCTTTGTAAGGCGTTTTCATCTTAAACCGTGGAAAAGTAAGTGTGACCCTTAGTCCCACACCAAAATCGGTGGAATAGGGGGACATATATATTTAAACAAACAGAGCATGGGCAAAATAGATACATGATTGAATAGCCAGTTAAGAATTATCATGGGTAAAAATGATGTAAGGGATATAACAAAGATTACATCGAGAAAGATGGGGAACTACTTTCCCCCGGCACCTCTTTTCCCTCTGTTTTGAAAAAAGTTATTTTTGTAAATGTATCTAAGACATTTACATTAGATCCAAAGTGACTTCTTGCTGGTTTGTTCCATTCCCTTTCTTCCCACAGTTTACAGAACCACTGCGATGTGCCACAAGGAAATGTAATCCTTGCAAACAGGACTCTGCCAATAATTTTTCAGAATATTACAGAATTTCACAAGGTAAAACATGAATCTATACAGAAAATAAAGAACACTTTGAGAACCATGTCGAATATGTAAGTTTTGTGAAGAATTTGTCTCACTAAATTAAATAGTGATGATAACATAGATAACCGTTGGGAGCACTAAATGAGCACTGCTATAACCTTTTCAATAACACAAAGGTGCTCATGTCCATAGTTGTCCAGAAAGGTATAGACTGGTGAGAAATTGTTAAAAACATATGGAGCCGATTCGTGGAATAATTAGCACGGCGCAAGTGGCCAAAAACGTGCGAATCACAGTGGAATAGTGAAAATCGCAGTGCAAGTGCGAAAATCGCAGTGCAAGTGCGAAAATCGCACGAAAAGCAGCGCACATCGATTCATGGAAGGCCGTGCGCGAGAAAACCTTCGGATGTGCGATAAAAAAGTGCGCGGCGCACGTTGGCGCACAGGCCATCTAACTGCGTGCGCCAGGTCACAGCGAAAATCGCACAGGCCACAGCGAAAATCGCACATAGCGCGGCGCACGCAACAAAAGTAGGCGGAACACGGGGCGTAACACTCGGAATGGGGAACAACTTGCCAAAATGTGGGCGTCACGGTGGAAGTACAGGGCACAAGTGCGTGGAACGCCCACACGCTCGCCTACAACACGTATTCATGGAATAGAATAGGGCAAAAAAGCGCAAGCTCAAACCAACGCACAGGCACAAACACGACCGCCACAAGAAAGCAGGCGGTAGCGTCTCTGCGCCTGTAAGAAATGTGCGCCAAAAGGTGCGCCAACAAATAGCACCTATATACTGCCATGATGAATGTCCTATACTGTGGCCCTCCAGGACAAATGGCGTGCAAAGGGGTACCCACAAACACGGAAACCCGCTGACAAAAAATACGTGTGCGTGTATACCGGGGTGCGCGGGAAGTCTCACACGCGATTTGGCCGTGTACGTGGATTTCAGGGGTGCGCGGGAATTTCCACACGCGATTTGGCCAGGTACGTGGATTTCAGGGGTGCGCGGGAAGTTCCACACGCGATTTGGCCGGGTACGTGGATTTCAGGGGTGCGCGGGAAGTTCCACACGCGATTTGGCCGGGTACGTGGATTTCAGGGGTGCGCGGGAAGTTCCACACGCGATTTGTCAGGGTATGTGAATTCCAGGGGTTTGCGGGAAGTTCCACACGCGATTTGTCAGGGTACGCGGATTACAGGGGTGCGCGGGAAGTTCCACACACGATTTGGCCGTGTACGTGGAGTACAGGGGTGTGCGGGACGTTCCACACGCGATTTGGCCGTGTACGTGGATTACAGGGGTGCGCGGGAAGTTCCACACGCGATTTGTCAGGGTATGTGGATTTCAGGGGTGCGCGGGAAGTTCCACACGCGATTTGGCCGGGTACGCGGATTTCAGGGGTGCGCGGGAAGTTCCACACGCGATTTGGCCGTGTACGTGGATTACAGGGGTGCGCGTGAAGTTCCACACGCGATTTGGCCGGGTACGTGGATTTCAGGGGTGCGCGGGAAGTTCCACACGCGATTTGGCGGGGCACGTGAATGACAGGGGTACGCGGGAAAATCTACACGCGATTTGGCTGTGTGCTCCCAGGTATTCCCTGTACACCCTCCACGGCCCCTGCAGGCAGCACACACCACAGGGGACTACCCTGCACACCTGCTCATGTCACCCAGCACCCCCACCCCCCAGCCACCAGGGGCAGCCTCCACCAGGCCACCACTCATGTCTCCCACCACCCCCACCCCCCAGCAGTGCAGGGGCAGCCTCCACCAGGCCCCCACCCATGTCCCCTATCACCACCACCCCCCAGCAGTGCAGGGGCACCCTCCACCAGGCCCCCACTCATGTCTCCCACCACCCCCACCCCCCAGCCAGCAGGGGCACCCTCCACCAGGCCCCCACCCATGTCTCCCACCACCCCCACCCCCCAGCAGTGCAGGGGCAGCCTCCACCAGGCCCCCACCCATGTCCCCTATCACCACCACCCCCCAGCAGTGCAGGGGCAGCCTCCACCAGGCCCCCACTCATGTCTCCCACCACCCCCACCCCCCAGCAGTGCAGGGGCAGCCTCCACCAGGCCCCCACTCATGTCTCCCACCCCCCCACCCCCCAGCAGTGCAGGGCCAGCACCACCAGGCCCCCACTCATGTCTCCCACCCACCCCCACCCCCCAGCCACCATGGGCAGCCCCCACCAGGCCCCAACTCATGTCTCCCATCCCCCCCAGCCCCAGCATCCAGGGGCACCCTCCACCAGGCCCCCACTCATGTCTCCCACCACCCCCACCCCCCAGCAGTGCAGGGGCACCCTCCACCAGGCCCCCACTCATGTCTACCACCCACCCCCACCGCCCAGCCACCATGGGCACCCTCCACCAGGCCCCCACTCATGTCTCCCACCACCCCCACCCCCCAGCAGTGCAGGGGCACCCTCCACCAGGCCCCCACTCATGTCTCCCACCACCCCCACCCCCCAGCAGTGCAGGGGCACCCTCCACCAGGCCCCCACTCATGTCTCCCACCCACCCCCACCCCCCAGCCACCATGGGCACCCTCCACCAGGCCCCCACTCATGTCGACCACCACCCCCACCCCCCAGCAGTGCAGGGGCACCCTCCACCAGGCCCCCACTCATGTCTCCCACCCACCCCCAGCCACCAAGGGCACCCTCCACCAGGCCCCCACTCATGTCTCCCACCACCCCACCCCCCAGCAGTGCAGGGGCACCCTCCACCAGGCCCCCACTCATGTCTCCCACCCCCCCACCCACCAGCATCCAGGGGCAGCCTCCACCAGGCCCCCACTCATGTCTCCCACCCCCCCCCCACCCCCCAGCATCCAGGGGCAGCCTCCACCAGGCCCCTACTCATGTCTCCCACCACCCCCACCCCCCAGCCACCATGGGCAGCCTCCACGAGGCCTCCACTCATGTCTCCCACCCACCCCCACCCCCCAGCAGTGCAGGGCCAGCACAACCAGGCCCCCACTCATGTCCCCCTGCACCCCCACCCCCCAGCCACCATGGGCACCCTCCACCAGGCCCCCACTCATGTCTCCCACCACCCCCACCCCCCAGCAGTGCAGGGGCACCCTCCACCAGGCCCCCACTCATGTCTCCCACCCCCCACACCCCAGCAGTGCAGGGGCACCCTCCACCAGGCCACCACCCATGTCTCCCACCACCCCCACCCCCCAGCAATGCAGGGGCACCCTCCACCAGGCCCCCACCCATGTCTCCCACCACCCCCACCCCCCAGCAGTGCAGGGGCAGCCTCCACCAGGCCCCCACTCATGTCTAACACCACCCCCACCCCCCAGCCACCATGGGCAGCCTCCACCAGGCCTCCACTCATGTCTCCCACCCACCCCCACCCCCCAGCAGTGCAGGGGCAGCCTCCACCAGGCCCCCACCCATGTCTCCCACCACCCCACCCCCCAGCAGTGCAGGGGCAGCACCACCAGGCCCCCACTCATGTCTCCCACCCACCCCCACCCCCCAGCAGTGCAGGGGCAGCCTCCACCAGGCCCCCACTCATGTCTCCCACCCACCCCCACCCCCCCAGCCACCCTGGGCACCCTCCACCAGGCCCCCACTCATGTCTCCCACCCCCCAACCCCCCAGCATCCAGGGGCAGCCTCCACCAGGCCCCCACTCATGTCTCCCGCCACCCCCACCCCCCAGCCACCATGGGCAGCCTCCACCAGGCCTCCACTCATGTCTCCCACCCACCCCCACCCCCAGCAGTGCAGGGGCAGCACCACCAGGCCCCCACTCATGTCCCCCTGCACCCCCACCCCCCAGCCACCATGGGCACCCTCCACCAGGCCCCCACTCATGTCTCCCACCACCCCCACCCCCCAGCAGTGCAGGGGCACCCTCCACCAGGCCCCCACTCATGTCTCCCACCCCCCCACCCCCCAGCAGTGCAGGGGCACCCTCCACCAGGCCCCCACCCATGTCTCCCACCCCCCCACCCCCCAGCAGTGCATGGGCACCCTCCACCAGGCCACCACTCATGTCTCCCACCACCCCCACCCCCCAGCCACCAGGGGCACCCACCACCAGGCCCCCACCCATGTCTCCCACCCCCCCACCCCCCAGCAGTGCAGGGGCACCCTCCACCAGGCCACCACCCATGTCTCCCACCACCCCCCAGCAGTGCAGGGGCACCCTCCACCAGGCCCCCACCCATGTCTCCCACTCCCCCACCCCCCAGCAGTGCATGGGCACCCTCCACCAGGCCACCACTCATGTCTCCCACCACCCCCACCCCCCAGCCACCAGGGGCACCCACCACCAGGCCCCCACCCATGTCTCCCACCCCCCCACCCCCCAGCAGTGCAGGGGCACCCTCCACCAGGCCACCACCCATGTCTCCCACCACCCCCACCCCCCAGCAGTGCAGGGGCACCCTCCACCAGGCCCCCACACATGTCTCCCACCACCCCCACCGCCCAGCAGTGCAGGGGCAGCCTCCACCAGGCCCCCACTCATGTCTCCCACCGCCCCCACCCCCCAGCAGTGCAGGGGCACCCTCCACCAGGCCACCACCCATGTCTCCCACCACCCCCACCCCCCAGCAGTGCAGGGGCACCCTCCACCAGGCCCCCACACATGTCTCCCACCACCCCCACCCCCCAGCAGTGCAGGGGCACCCTCCACCAGGCCCCCACTCATGTCTCCCACCCCCCCACCCCCCAGCATCCAGGGGCAGCCTCCACCAGGCCCCCACTCATGTCTCCCACCACCCCCACTCCCCAGCCACCATGGGCAGCCTCCACCAGGCCTCCACTCATGTCTCCCACCCACCCCCACCCCCCAGCAGTGCAGGGGCAGCACCACCAGGCCCCCACTCATGTCCCCCTGCACCCCCACCCCCCAGCCACCATGGGCACCCTCCACCAGGCCCCCACTCATGTCTCCCACCACCCCCACCCCCCAGCAGTGCAGGGGCACCCTCCACCAGGCCCCCACTCATGTCTCCCACCACCCCCACCCCCGAGCAGTGCAGGGGCACCCTCCACCAGGCCCCCACCCATGTCTCCCACCCCCCCACCCCCCAGCAGTGCAGGGGCACCCTCCACCAGGCCACCACTCATGTCTGCCACCACCCCCACCCCCCAGCCACCAGAGGCACCCACCACCAGGCCCCCACCCATGTCTCCCACCCCCCCACCCCCCAGCAGTGCAGGGGCACCCTCCACCAGGCCACCACCCATGTCTCCCACCACCCCCACCCCCCAGCAGTGCAGGGACACCCTCCACCAGGCCCCCACCCATGTCTCCCACCACCCCCACCCCCCAGCAGTGCAGGGGCAGCCTCCACCAGGCCCCCACTCATGTCTCCCACCACCCCCACCCCCCAGCAGTGCAGGGGCACCCTCCACCAGGCCCCCACTCATGTCTCCCACCACCCCCACCCCTCAGCAGTGCAGGGGCAGCCTCCATCAGGCCCCCACCCATGTCTCCTATCACCACCACCCCCAGCAGTGCAGGGGCAGCCTCCACCAGGCCCCCACTCATGTCTCCCACCCCCCCCCACACCCCAGCAGTGCAGGGCCAGCACCACCAGGCCCCCACTCATGTCTCCCACCAGCCCCACCCCCCAGCAGTGCAGGGGCACCCTCCACCAGGCCCCCACTCATGTCTCCCACCCACCCCCACCCCCCAGCCACCATGGGCACCCTCCGCCAGGCCCCCACTCATGTCTCCCACCACCCCCACCCCCCAGCAGTGCAGGGGCACCCTCCACCAGGCCCCCACTCATGTCTCCCACCACCCCCACCCCCAAGCAGTGCAGGGGCAGCCTCCACCAGGCCCCCACCCATGTCCCCTATCACCACCACCCCCCAGCAGTGCAGGGGCAGCCTCCACCAGGCCCCCACTCATGTCTCCCACCCCCCCATCCCCCAGCAGTGCAGGGCCAGCACCACCAGGCCCCCACTCATGTCTCCCACCACCCCCACCCCCCAGCAGTGCAGGGGCACCCTCCACCAGGCCCCCACTCATGTCTCCCACCCACCCCCACCCCCCAGCCACCATGGGCGCCCTCCACCAGGCCCCCACTCATGTCTCCCACCACCCCCACCCCCCAGCAGTGCAGGGGCACCCTCCACCAGGCCCCCACTCATGTCTCCCACCACCCCCACCCCCCAGCAGTGCAGGGGCAGCCTCCACCAGGCCCCCACCCATGTCCCCTATCACCACCACCCCCCAGCAGTGCAGGGGCACCCTCCACCAGGCCCCCACTCATGTCTCCCACCACCCCCACCCCCCAGCCAGCAGGGGCACCCTCCACCAGGCCCCCACTCATGTCTCCCACCACCCCCACCCCCCAGCAGTGCAGGGCCAGCACCACCAGGCCCCCACTCATGTCTCCCACCACCCCCACCCCCCAGCAGTGCAGGGGCAGCCTCCACCAGGCCCCCACCCATGTCCCCTATCACCACCACCCCCCAGCAGTGCAGGGGCAGCCTCCACCAGGACCCCACTCATGTCTCCCACCCACCCCCACCCCCCAGCCACCATGGGCAGCCCCCACCAGGTCCTCACAATCCCCAATCATGTGCGTTATGGTCAGCCTCCACAGCCAAAAAGCCCTACCAAGTAACCCATTCACCCACATGGAAATGGAAATTACATGTTACACCCCCAATGTTCATAAAGCTAATGAACCCATGTCCGTCACACACAATGGTTGCAATTGAATGGGAAAACACCCAACATGACATGCATGAAACCAATGAGATGATACCACGCAGTGAAGTACGAAAACAAAAATGTATTTTAAAAAAAAGAATGCAAAAGAAATGAAACAAACTACAATGGGAATGAAAAAAAGATAAGCTGCATGTCCGTCTCAAAAAATAAAACCACCAAATCCTAATCCAAAAAATGTTGTCCAAAGTCAAATGAAAAATAAAATCAATCACATGAAGAACTATGTACAAAACATCCAAGGGTCCATGAGCCCAACTGAACAAAGGAAACCTACAAAAAACCCTAACTAAAATGCAACTATATACAAAAAGTGGAGCAGTGTCCGTCGACTCCAAATCATAAGAACAAACAAAAGGAAACCTAAAACTAAAGAACTATATACAAAGGCGGCGGGCAAGTCCAGCGGCTCACTCCGTGGTGTTCCGGGCCAGGGCATCATCGAACTCCTGTTCGATGTCCCGGAGGCGGTCCTGTTCCATGGCCCCGAGGGTCCGCAGGGACGACGCCGTGTCCTCCTCCAACCCCCTGCGGATTGCCTCGAGGCACTCGGCCCACCTCAGGGCCCTCCGCATGGAGTTCTCCGCCCTGACCATTGTGAGCCGCGCCTCTTCCGCCCGCCGCCGCTCCGCACCTATGGCGTGGCCCAACCGCTGCCACACGGAAGACACTCTCTGTCCTGGGTCCTCCTGCCCTCCGGCCGATGCCTGCCCCTCCGATGTCGAAGGCCCCGAGCCTTCATGGCTCCCACCATGTTGCTGCTGCTGCTCTGCCTCTGCCCGTGCACTGCCTCCTGCTGCCTGCACATCCTCCGCCGGCTGGGGTGCAGTCGTAGATGTGGCCACCCCTGCTGGACGTCCGACTCCCGACTGTGGCAGGGATGCCTCCTCCAACAGCCTGGCCGCACCATCAGAGGCAGCTCCACAGGGCACCCAGGTGACTGATGGGTGGGAAGATGGCACAGAGGACGACTGGCGCGTAGGGGGTCCAGTTGAGGAGGGGGTCGGAGCAAGCCCCATCAGACGGAGGAATCCGGCCTGGGTGACCTGTCCCAGCAGACTGACGTGGTCAATGAGCCATTCGAGATGACGTGCAGTCTCTCCATGAAAAGACTGCAGGTCACCTCGCATGGCCCGTTGACGCAACGCCACACCAGCCAGGACAGGGTCAACCCGGACCTGGATGGCCACGTCTGCAGGCAGAGGAAGGCCAGTTGACGTCAGCTCATCCCCTGCCTGAAAACGGGTCTGGACGTAGGCATCCCTGCTGGTGCAAGATGATGCAGGGACAGGATCGGGGACAGGATTGCACACAGGCACCTCCGCGGCGGCCTGTGCTGCCTCCTGTCCCTGGTCCTGCACTGCACCACTAGCACCAGTGGGATCCCCACCTCCAGACCCCGTCTCTGGTGCTTGCACGGCCTCCTCCTCCACCAAACCCCCCACCAACCTGGATGACTCCGTGCCATCTTCCCCTGTTGGGCCCTGTGGGGTCCCAACTGCCCCTTCTGCTGCCGAGGAGTCCAACTCCAACCTCCGCCTCTTGGACCTCCCCCCGGCAGCTGCGGCCTGGGATGCGGCACCGGACTCCTCACTCCCCGACGAGATGACAACACGGGAGGGGAGCCGGGCCTTGCGTCTCCGGCTGGCGGTGGGATCCCCGCTGCTGTGCTCCACAGCACCTTCTCCGCCCTCTTCATCAGTTGACGCTGCAGACAGGGAGAAACAAAACGCAGGCATCAGGGCACTGTACAATGGACACATACACACATGACAGTTGCACATGAGTGGCATTGGCAAACCTCAGACATGTCATCACAATCCCCAACACACATGTCATTACAACTCGCACACATGAGCCATACCACAGCCATATCGCAACTGCCACCACCATCCCTACACATACAACTGCATGAGCAGCCAAAGGGGAGCCAGACATCACATGCAACACAGGAAGTGCACCACACATGTACACACACCACCACACTTGCATGCATGTGTACACCTCTGCCAAGTGTCGCAGTGTTCAGACAGGCATCCATGTCACATCTGCCAATCAGGCTTCCACATACCGCTGTCACATGCATCCATGTTGCATCACTGTTGCACCCTTGTCAAATACACACACATGCACATGTACACAGTGCTCATACATGCAGCCGAAAACAACATACATGCGTGACATCACGGACATGTCTACTTACATACACATTCATCCAAACATGTGTGCACACACAACTGCATTTGGCATGCAAGCCTACACACACAAGCACCATCCATGTCTCACACATTACAGCCCTCGCATGTGTCAGCCCCACGGCCCAGTACACCCCCACCCATACTCGACCCCATACAAACAGATGTGCAACCTGCACACTACCGAATAATCACCACACGCACTGCTCACAATCAGGATGCATGTACACTCACCGCTCGACTCCAGACGGGTCTGCTTCTCTAGGACCTGGACGTGGAGCGCTGGGGATATGCGTTCCAGGACCCTCATCTGTTCTTCCGACAAGTGGCCCCGGCGCCCCTTGGCATCCGCTGCCTTCAAGAGGCGCCGGGCCTTGTTCAGGGTCCTGGACCTGAAGTCCTCCCAGCGCTTCCTGACATGTTGTAAGTCCCGGACTGCCACCCCCTCCGCGTTGATGGCAGTCACGATGTCAGTCCAGATCCGAGTCCGTCCTTCCTTGTCGGCGCGGGAACTTCCAAAGAGGGCATCATACTGCCCCAGGACTTGCTCCACCAGGACACCAACTTCGGTGGCACTGAAGCTGGTGCCCCTCTGCCTCTCTGGCCGGAGGTTGTCAGTGGTCACAGATGGTGTTTGCCCCGACATGACAACCCCAGAGGCAGGAGTGGGTGGGCAACTGGGTCCTGGGGCTGGGCTGTGGAGCGATGGAATCCCATCCGGGAGTCTTCAGTTCCAGCAGGGGTGGTCACAGCAACAGCACCCCTGGCTGATGTGCAGGCAGCAAATGGCAGTGCAAGTGGGCAGCAGGCAGTCAGGCAGCAGCAGATGGCAGGTGGGAGCGTGCTCGGGGCTCTGGGGGGCAGTAGTTCGGCCTTCTGGGCAGGAGCGTGGTCTTCCGTGTGCTTACGCGTGGCCAGCTTGATACGGAGTGATTTGGCACGTGAAAATCCTGCACGTCAGCGTGAAAATCGAGGAAAGGCCCCTAGCGCGTAAGCGCGTCAGCACGCATACGCGATTCTATTGGACCAAAGGCACTCAGCGCGTAAGCGCGTCAGCACGCATACGCGATTCTATTGGACCAAAGGCCCTCAGCGCGTAAGCGCGTCTGTGACGTGACCCGCACGGGTGTTTCCCACACAGCACGTGATGACAGAGCACACGTGGAAAGACTGCACGTCAGAGTGTCATCGCGTGTAATTGGACAGCACGTCAGAGTGTCATCGCTTGTAATTGGACAGCACGTCAGAGTGTCATCGCGTGTAATTGGACAAAAGTGCGCGTACACGCGATTGGCCTATGTACGTGTATATCAGGGGTGCGCGGGCACTTACACATGCAAGTACGTCAGCGCACCTGTATCCCGGGGTGCGCGGGAATTTCCACACGCTATTGGACTGGGTACTGGATTTCAGGGGTGCGCAGGTCACACGCTCGCCTACAACACGCGCAACGCATAAATTTGCGCGCTAACAAAATAACAAGCTCAGACCCAGGATGAACATACCGTTCCTAGCAGCAGTGGGCGTGGGCTACCAAAGGAGGAGGAGGAGGTTAGTCAGGGCCAGAATATTCACACCCAGAACCAGCCTTTTCAGGATGCCTGATGACCAGGTGTATGGGAGGTACAGGTTTCCACCACACATAATACTGGACCTGGTGAGTGAGTGGGAGGATGACCTCACATCACCCACCCTGTGCTCCCAAGCACTCAGCCCCCTGGAGAAGGTCCTCAATGTACTGCACTTCTTAGCCACTGGATCATTTCAGCGGACAAGTGCCATAGTGGGTGGGGTATCACAGGCCACCCAGTCACGCTGCCTACACCAGGTCTTGAACATCATCACTGCACGCCCATCAGTCCGCAGGCACATATACCTGCCCAGAACACCTGCAGAAAGGCATGCTGCCGCCCTGGATTTTTATGGTGTGGCACGATTCCCCAAAGTGCTAGGTGCCATCGACTGCACCCATGTGGCTCTACGTCCCCCCAGGGCATCAGAGCACATCTATAGGAACCGCAAGCACTGGCATTCCATCAACGTGCAGGTAGTATGTAATGCCAAGGGAATCATCACCTCAGTATATGCCAACTATCCCGGGTCCACCCACGACAGCTTCATTTACCGAATGTCCACCCTAAACCGGGACCTAGAAGCTGGGCGGCATGGCGATACATGGCTGCTTGGTGAGTATGAATGCCACTGCACATGCATGCATGTCAGGTACTGAGCAAGGTCACAACCCCACCAATGATACCAATCACCACCTCCACAGGGGACAGTGCCTACCCTCTCAGCCCCCACATGATGACGCCAATTCGGAACCCCACCACGCCACCCCAGGTAAGATATAACACAGCCCACATTACAACCCGGGGCATAATGGAGCGCACATTCGGAGTGCTAAAGTCACGCTTTCGCTCCCTTGACCGTTCTGGCGGGCAGCTGTTGTACGCTCCAGTAGTGTGCAGGATCATAGTGGCAGCATGTGTCCTGCACAACGTTGCAACACGCCGGGGCCTGGTCGTGGACATGGTGGTGGCCCCACATCCCCAATCACATACACAGCCGCTGCGCAAGGGAGGGGAAAGGGCACGGGGGGAGGCAGCCCGTACACAGCTAGTGGCTAATTACTTCACATAGTAATCACGCACCTGTGGAGTGCACACTGCCCTGGCACATTCCATCTGACAATCAATGATGACTCAACCTGACACTGATCCTGAATGTCTGGAGAATCAACCGTGAAAACCATATCAGCCTGAGATTGTTCACCTGGAAGTGTTACAATGTGTGCATCCCTACCCACACAGACACCACCAATGCAGTTTTGTGAAGAAACACATCCAAGCAGCTAAACTGAATACCCACTTGCAAAATGCAACAAGAGGACAGTGCCATGTCAGCCAACCCATCCCCAGCACCGCCACACGACACACCGTGCCATGTCATGCCATTTGCAGGTAAACAAAGTAATCCCCACAACATGACACTAGTGTCACAATGTACAGTGTCCGTAATTTAAACTTGCAACACCTGAAATGCTCACAGTAATGCAGGACCAACAACAAACTTGAGCAGGTACTACCATTAACATGACATCAGAAATGTAATAAATTAGTAGTCTCACCACCTGGAAATGCCTGCACTCCCACCACTACCAACTGTGCAGTGTTGGCGCCATGTAGAGTAGTAGGTGCACTGCTGCCAACATGGACCCCATCTCCAAACTAGAGGGCCTTGTGTAGACATGAGGAAGGGTCCTGCAAATTGGGAGGTAGACACAGATGATGAGTTACACATCAATGCAACATGCAGTGTACAACACAACAGCAATATGCACTAGGAATGTATACACAGTATTGACTAGACTACCCACACATGTAGTGGGAGTCCAATGTCACCATGTACGTCAATGTCACTTGGGCACACCCTTTGCAAGCCCATGGAAACGGGAAGCAGGAGGGGTGTGTGTGACTCAAACCCAAGCATCTGAACCAAATACATGACAAGCCTGCATGTGCCCAGCCACAATGCAGCGTATGCCCACAGGAACCACGGAAGGCAACAAATTGTCCCAAAAAAATTGGGAAAAATAATTTAAAAAATAAAAATAAAAATAAAAAACAAAAATAAAAATAAAAATAAAAATAAAAATAAAAATCAAAAATGGCCATTGATGGGCCCCGGGGGGTTTGGGAGGCCACCCAGGAGGTCCGAGGACAGGGTGCACACCAAAACCCACCTGTGTGGATCCTGGGGAAAAAAAACAACTCCATGGGCTCATGGCCCACACGGCTACCCTATTGTGGGAGTATCACTGCTGTCGCTATTATCACCCTGTGCAGCTGCATCCGGAGGTGGTTGCACTATGGGAGGCAGCCCACGCAAGGCCCTAGTCTGCTCCTCCATGGCTGCAAGCATGCGGGTGTGGTAGGTCTGGTTCTGGAGGATGAGTGTGCGGAGGTCCCCATGCAACATCTCCCGGGATGCCCGGACCTCCGTCCTCATTGCCTGCATCTCAGCTGAGAGCGTACGGGTGAGACGCTCCAGCTGCTGTTCTGTCCTTTGGTGTGTTGAAGCCTCAAGCTCAACAAGAGTCGTCCTGAGGTGAAGGAGCTCCTGCCTCAGGGCTTCCCTGTGGCCCTGGGACTCTATGGAGATGGCCTCCTGCAGAGTCGACAGTGCCGCCCGCCTGTCCCTGTTGGACGCCAACATGTCCTCCCTGTGTGACTGGCAGATGGAGTCGGTTGCCTGCTGTAGTCGCTCCATCAGCCTTTCAGGGGGGACAATGGAAGTGGCCACCCTATCCATGGCCTGAGCCATCATCTCGGATGATGCTGCCTGTTGGGTTGCCATACCGTAAATGGATTGCTCCCATGCGGTATTGCCAGGTGGCGTACGGCCACCATGTCGGCGGGCACCACACCTGTCTGGGGCAAGGCGAAGTGCGCCTTGCTGTGCCGGCACTGCCTGAGGCTGCAGGACTGCATTCCCCCTCTGATCTGCTGGCCCAGGAACAGGATCAGATGTCGCGGAGTGTGACCCTGCATCCGTAACCACCAAAGGCGTAGCTGCCAACACTGACATCCCCATTGAGGGTTCTGACCCTGGTGCAGGTGGGTGGGACAGAACAGAATCCCTCCCTGGAACACTCACCTGCGACGGCACGTAGGTCTCATCATCCGAATCAACACCTGAGTACAGCTCGGGGGAGGTGCAGCCAGAGACACCCCTTGAGAGCACGACCTGCAGCACTTGTGGGTTCTCACCCACCACCACACCACGTCCCTCACTGGTGGTTGGTCGGCCCTCGGACCCCTCCTGGGTCTGCACCATCTCCACAGCCCCTGCAGTATCAGGTGCGTCTTCCCCTGCAAAGACATAAAAACAAAGAAATGGAAACAGGCATTAGCACCATGGCACACAATGAGGGCTGAGAAGCAAGAGAACCAGTACTTGATTGACACATGTCCCACATGACTAAAACCCTCCCATGCATGCACCCTCACTGCATATGAAGGGCAGGCAAATGGCACACACTGATGACACCAAGATGGAAGATGAACACATTTTCTGCATGCTGCCTGGCAGTGGCATCACACATTGGCCTGTGATTGGCAGGTGAAACACACATGCCATCACACAGATGGCATGTACCATTGCTATTGAGTGAAGATGGAGAGGAGGGCAGCACCTATTCATTCAGTCCAGTTCCCGCATGTAATAGCTTTTCTAATTCAAACTGGTCAGATTTTTCACCTGGAGCTGCCAGTCCAAAATGGTCCAATTGCACAGGGACATGTGTGAACAAATGATATCCAGGTAACAAAGTCACTCCACTTTACCATAGCCATGTCAGACATGTGATTAGAGGACTGCGAAATGCCCAGTAAAAGTGGTGGAATGCAAACAATCTGCCTGAATGAACAGTGAAAAATAAGCAACAATGTTGTGGCAAGGTGACACTTCAAGGGCAACTGGCGTGCAGTTGGGCTAGATGTCTACTGTTGGCAGAAGGGATACTGCTATGGCCTAATGCAGCTGCGCAGGATGTATTGCATGAAGCACATGGCTGACCCATACGACTCAGGTGCACACACTCTCACCTGGCACACAAACAGAAGCCCTCACACACACACCATGCACATGGATGACACACACATGCATGTGCACTCACCGGACAATGCCTCGTAATCAGGCCGATCTCCCACGCCTTGGATCTGTTCCTCCGTGACGTAGGTCCCAGCGACTGACTCATGTGGAGTGAGTTCCATGTCTACTACTGGAGACCCACCTCCAGTCACTAGAGTTGCGGCATGACTTGAGGCCAGCTTACTCTTTGCCCTGCGCTTTAGGTCATTCCAGCGCTTATAGCAATCATTGGCTGTGCGCCTCACGATTCCAAGGGCAATTACGATGTCTGCAACGGTCTGCCAGTGTGCCTGGCGTTGTGCAGGTGTGATCTTGGATCCTGCAACAATGACCATCTCGTTATCATGTGCGGACACATACTCGACAAGTGCATTCAGTTCGTCATCCGTGAAGCTGGGCTTCCTGGACGGGCCGGACTGTGTATCCTGAGTGTCCTGCGCCGCTCTGGACACTAGGGACAGGAGCCCTGGTGGACTCTGTATCAGGAGTGTGGGATTGCACACTCAGCATGGGAGTTGGTGCAGGCATTGGCTCAAGTGTAATGGTGTCAGGGGGAATGTCAGCAGGATGGACTAGGACCGACACTGTCCTGGCTGGGTGTGTGAGAGCTGGGGTGGATGGAGCCGCAGCTGCCCCTGCAGCCTCTCCGCCCTGCCTACTTGGGGCAGCAGATGACCTTGCTGCCCCAGATGCACGTGGCATGATGACATCAACGTGCACCAGCGCACGTGTCATAGGCCTGCTGACCTGGAAGTCAGCCATGGAGTCAGCCAGGTCTGGTGCCACAATGGCCTGGTCCAACAAGGGCTGAGCATGGATGGTGTCAGCCACATCAGCCTCAACGGGAGGGGGGGTGATTATGGGTGCCCTTGACTGGTCCTCCACACATGGGGGGACAGGCTCACCCTGCAAGTAACGACCACGTCCCCTACCGGATCCACCACGGCCACCACTTGTGGCTCTTCCACCTTTGCCACCCTTACGGAATCCTCGCCTCCCAGCCATGGCACTGATGTTAATGTGCGTATGGGAGTGGCTGTAAACTATTGTCCTGGGCAATTGGGGGTCAAAGGGGTTGGGTACCAGATGGTAATTGTACCCTAGTGCTCTAGCAAGGCTGAATGTAACCCCTGGGGAAAGATGACGGGTCAAGCTACGCACAGGAGCCCCAAAAAAGGGAGATGACGTGCACGCAACCCCTCCTAGACCACGTGTGCAGAAAGAAAAACCTGCACTACGCTGTGGCACCCAGTAACACAAGAATTAACGTATGCGTATCACACGCAGCCTAGAATGACCTCTGAAGGGGTAGGCTACGCACGGGGCAAGCACAGATGTTAGATACGTGCGTGACTCACCGTCTGCCAGGTAAAAGAGCGTGAAAAAGGAGCGCGTTTGGTTGGCAACGCCCCCGCCAAAAGAAGATTTGTACGCTGTCTGAGGAGACAGGACAACAGTAGAAGGGAACACTGTTTGAGGGAACAGGCCCAGGTAAACCAGTAAAAGAGAAAAAAGAGAAAAAGCTGTCAGAGGTAACAGGGAATACGAACTTGAAACGCCGTGAAGTAAATCGCGTGTGAAACGACAAGAAGTACAGAATTCACCCACTCGCTCTCCACGAAAAGCACGTACAAGGAAATGGTGTTCTACACGTACCTTTTATACAGGCCCACACGTCCAGCGTCACTTACGCGGCGTGTACGCGCTAGGGCCATTTCCACCAATTACACGCTTTGTCACTTCTGCATGTAGGGCCATTTCCACCAATTACACGCTTTGTCACTTCTGCGTGTAGGGCCATTTCCACCAATTACACGCTTTGTCACTGCCGCGTTTAGGGCCATTTCCACCAATTACACGCTTTGTCACTTCTGCGTGTAGGGCCATTTCCACCAATTACACGCTTTGTCACTGCCGCGTGTACGCGCTAGGCCCATTCCCACCAATGACACGCTTTGACACTCGGACGTGTCTTTCATTTTTTTCACACGCAACATTTTCAAACGTGTGCCCAATTCAACGTGCACGTGACTTCATAGACGCGCATACGCTGCCGATGCGTTTACGCGCTGAGTGCCTTTTGTCCAATAGAATCGCGTATGCGTGCTGACGCGCTTACGCGCTAAGGGCCTTTCCTCGATTTTCACGCTGACGTGCAGGATTTTCACGTGCCAAATCACTCCGTATCAAGCTGGCCACGTGTAAGCACACGGAAGACCACGCTCCTGCCCAGAAGGCCGAACTACTGCCCCCCAGAGCCCCGAGCACACTCCCACCTGCCATCTGCTGCTGCCTGACTGCCTGCTGCCCACGTGCACTGCCATTTGCTGCCTGCACATCAGCCAGGGGTGCTGTTGCTGTGACCACCCCTGCTGGAACTGAAGACTCCCGACTGGGATTCCATCGCTCCACAGCCCAGCCCCAGGACCCAGTTGCCCACCCACTCCTGCCTCTGGGGTTGTCATGACGGGGCAAACACCATCTGTGACCACTGACAACCCCCGGCCAGAGAGGCAGAGGGGCACCAGCTTCAGTGCCACCGAAGTTGGTGTCCTGGTGGAGCAAGTCCTGGGGCAGTATGATGCCCTCTTTGGAAGTTCCCGCGCCGACAAGGAAGGACGGACTCGGATCTGGACTGACATCGTGACTGCCATCAACGCGGAGGGGGTGGCAGTCCGGGACTTACAACATGTCAGGAAGCGCTGGGAGGACTTCAGGTCCAGGACCCTGAACAAGGCCCGGCGCCTCTTGAAGGCAGCGGATGCGAAGGGGCGCCGGGGCCACTTGTCGGAAGAACAGATGAGGGTCCTGGAACGCATATCCCCAGCGCTCCACGTCCAGGTCCTAGAGAAGCAGACCCGTCTGGAGTGAGCAATGAGTGTACATGCATCCTGATTGTGAGCAGTGCGTGTGGTGATTATTCGGTAGTGTGCAGGTTGCACATCTGTTTGTATGGGGTCGAGTATGGGTGGGTGTGTACAGGGCCGTGGGGCTGACACATGCGAGGGCTGTAATGTGTGAGACATGGATGGTGCTTGTGTGTGTAGGCTTGCATGCCAAATGCAGTTGTGTGTGCACACATGTTTGGATGAATGTGTATGTAAGTAGACATGTCCGTGATGCCACGCATGTATGTTGTTTTCGGCTGCATGTATGAGCACTGTGTACATGTGCATGTGTGTGTATTTGACAAGGGTGCAAAAGTGATGCAACATGGATGCATGTGACAGCGGTATGTGGAAGCCTGATTGGCAGATGTGACATGGATGCCCGTCTGAACACTGCGACACTTGGCAGAGGTGTACACATGCATGCAAGTGTGGTGGTGTGTGTACATGTGTGGTGCACTTCCTGTGTTGCATGTGATGTCTGGCTCCCCTTTGGCTGCTCATGCAGTTGTATGTGTAGGGATGGTGGTGGCAGTTGCGATATGGCTGTGGTATGGCTCATGTGTGCGAGTTGTAATGACATGTGTGTTGGGGATTGTGATGACATGTCTGAGGTTTGCCAATGCCACTCATGTGCAACTGTCATGTGTGTATGTGTCCATTGTACAGTGCCCTGATGCCTGTGTTTTGTTTCTCCCTGTCTGCAGCGTCAACTGATGAAGAGGGCGGAGAAGGTGCTGTGGAGCACAGCGGCGGGGATCCCACCGCCAGCCGGAGACGCAAGGCCCGGCTCCCCTCCCGTGTTGTCATCTCGTCGGGGAGTGAGGAGTCCCGTGCCGCGTCCCAGGCCGCAGCTGCCGGGGGGAGGTCCAAGAGGCGGAGGTTGGAGTTGGACTCCTCGGCAGCAGAAGGGGCAGCTGGGACCCCACAGGGCCCAACAGGGGAAGATGGCACAGAGTCATCCAGGTTGGTGGGGGGTTTGGTGGAGGAGGAGGCCGTGCAAGCACCAGAGACGGGGTCTGGAGGTCGGGATCCCACTGGTGCTAGTGGTGCAGTGCAGGACCAGGGACAGGAGGCAGCACAGGCCGCCGCGGAGGTGCCTGTGTGCAATCCTGTCCCCGATCCTGTCCCTGCATCATCTTGCACCAGCAGGGATGCCTACGTCCAGACCCGTTTTCAGGCAGGGGATGAGCTGACGTCAACTGTCCTTCCTCTGCCTGCGGACCTGGCCATCCAGGTCCGGGTTGAGCCTGTCCTGGCTGGAGTGGCGTTGCGTCAACGGGCCATGCGAGGTGACCTGCAGTCTTTTCATGGAGAGACTGCACGTCATCTCGAATGGCTCGTTGACCACGTCAGCCTGCTGGGACAGGTCACCCAGGCCGGATTCCTCCGTCTGATGGGGCTTGCTCCGACCCCCTCCTCAACTGGACCCCCTACGCGCCAGTCGTCCTCTGTGCCATCTTCCCACCCATCAGTCACCTGGGTGCCCTGTGGAGCTGCCTCTGACGGTGCGGCCAGGCTGGTGGAGGAGGTATCCCTGCCACAGTCGGGACTCGGACGTCCAGCAGGGGTGGCCACATCTACGACTGCACCCCAGCCGGCGGAGGATGTGCAGGCAGCAGGAGGCAGTGCACGGGCAGAGGCAGAGCAGCAGCAGCAACATGGTGGGAGCCATGAAGGCTCGGGGCCTTCGACATCGGAGGGGCAGGCATCGGCCGGAGGGCAGGAGGACCCCGGACAGAGAGTGTCTTCTGTGTGGCAGCGGTTGGGCCACGCCATAGGTGCGGAGCGGCGGCGGGCGAAAGAGGCGCGGCTCACAATGGTCAGGGCGGAGAACTCCATGCGGAGGGCCCTGAGGTGGGCCGAGTGCCTCGAGGCAATCCGCAGGGGGTTGGAGGAGGACACAGCGTCGTCCCTGCGGACCCTCGGGCCATGGAACAGGACCGCCTCTGGGACATCGAACAGGAGTTCGATGATGCCCTGGCCCGGAACACCACGGAGTGAGCCGCTGGACTTGCCCGCCGCCTTTGTATATAGTTCTTTAGTTTTAGGTTTCCTTTGTTTGTTCTTATGATTTGGAGTCGACGGACACTGCTCCACTTTTTGTATATAGTTGCATTTTAGTTAGGGTTTTTTGTAGGTTTGCTTTGTTCAGTTGGGCTCATGGACCCTTGGATATTTTGTACATAGTTCTTCATGTGATTGATTTTATTTTTCATTTGACTTTGGACACAATTTTTTGGATTAGGATTTGGTGGTTTTATTTTTTGAGACGGACATGCAGCTTATCTTTTTTTCATTCCCATTGTAGTTTGTTTCATTTCTTTTGCATTCTTTTTTTTAAAATACATTTTTGTTTTCATACTTCACTGTGTGGTATCATCTCATTGGTTTCATGCATGTCATGTTGGGTGTTTTCCCATTCAATTGCAACCATTGTGTGTGACGGACATGGGTTCATTAGCTTTATGAACATTGGGGGTGTAACATGTAATTTCCATTTCCATGTGGGTGAATGGGTTACTTGGTAGGGCTTTTTGGCTGTGGAGGCTGACCATAACGCACATGATTGGGGATTGTGAGGACCTGGTGGGGGCTGCCCATGGTGGCTGGGGGGTGGGGGTGGGTGGGAGACATGAGTGGGGGCCTGGTGGAGGCTGCCCCTGCACTGCTGGGGGGTGGTGGTGATAGGGAACATGGGTGGGGGCCTGGTGGAGGCTGCCCCTGCACTGCTGGGGGGTGGGGGTGGTGGGAGACATGAGTGGGGGCCTGGTGGAGGGTGCCCCTGCTGGCTGGGGGGTGGGGGTGGTGGGAGACATTAGTGGGGGCCTGGTGGAGGGTGCCCCTGCACTGCTGGGGGGTGGTGGTGATAGGGGACATGGGTGGGGGCCTGGTGGAGGCTGCCCCTGCACTGCTGGGGGGTGGGGGTGGTGGGAGACATAAGTGGGGGCCTGGTGGAGGGTGCCCCTGCACTGCTGGGGGGTGGGGGTGGTGGGAGACATGAGTGGGGGCCTGGTTGAGGGTGCCCATGGTGGCTGGGGGGTGGGGGTGGGTGGGAGACATGAGTGGGGGCCTGGTGGAGGGTGCCCCTGCACTGCTGGGGGGTGGGGGTGGTGGGAGACATGAGTGGGGGCCTGGTGGTGCTGGCCCTGCACTGCTGCGGGGTGGGGGGTGGGAGACATGAGAGGGGGCCTGGTGGAAGCTGCCCCTGCACTGCTGGGGGGTGGTGGTGATAGGGGACATGGGTGGGGGGCCTGGTGGAGGCTGCCCCTGCACTGCTGGGGGGTGGGGGTGGTGGGAGACATGAGTGGGGCCTGGTGGAGGGTGCCCCTGCACTGCTGGGGGGTGGGGGTGGTGGGAGACATGAGTGGGGGCCTGGTGGAGGGTGCCCATGGTGGCTGGGGGGTGGTGGTGGGTGGGAGACATGAGTGGGGGCCTGGTGGAGGGTGCCCCTGCACTGCTGGGGGGTGGGGGTGGTGGGAGACATGAGTGGGGGCCTGGTGGTGCTGGCCCTGCACTGCTGGGGGGTGGGGGGGTGGGAGACATGAGTGGGGGCCTGGTGGAGGCTGCCCCTGCACTGCTGGGGGGTGGTGGTGATAGGGGACATGGGTGGGGGCCTGGTGGAGGCTGCCCCTGCACTGCTGGGGGGTGGGGGTGGTGGGAGACATGAGTGGAGGCCTGGTGGAGGGTGCCCCTGCACTGCTCGGGGGTGGGGGTGGTGGGAGACATGAGTGGGGGCCTGGTGGAGGCTGCCCCTGCACTGCTGGGGGGTGGGGGTGGTGGGAGACATGGGTGGGGGCCTGGTGGAGGGTGCCCCTGCATTGCTGGGGGGTGGGGGTGGTGGGAGACATGGGTGGTGGCCTGGTGGAGGGTGCCCCTGCACTGCTGGGGGGTGGGGGGGTGGGAGACATGGATGGGGGCCTGGTGGTGGGTGCCCCTGGTGGCTGGGGGGTGGGGGTGGTGGGAGACATGAGTGGTGGCCTGGTGGAGGGTGCCCCTGCACTGCTGGGGGGTGGGGGGGTGGGAGACATGGGTGGGGTCTGGTGGAGGGTGCCCCTGCACTGCTGGGGGATGGGGGTGGTGGGAGACATGAGTGGGGGCCTGGTGGAGGGTGCCCCTGCACGGCTGGGGGGTGGGGGTGGTGGGAGACATGAGTGGGGGCCTGGTGGAGGGTGCCCATGGTGGCTGGTGGGTGGGGGTGCAGGGGGACATGAGTGGGGGCCTGGTGGTGCTGCCCCTGCACTGCTGCGGGGTGGGGGTGGGTGGGAGACATGAGTGGAGGCCTGGTGGAGGCTGCCCATGGTGGCTGGGGGGTGGGGTGGTGGGAGACATGAGTGGGGGCCTGGTGGAGGCTGCCCCTGGATGCTGGGGGGTGGGGGGGTGGGAGACATGAGTGGGGGCCTGGTGGAGGGTGCCCATGGTGGCTGGGGGGTGGGGGTGGGTGGGAGACATGAGTGGGGGCCTGGTGGAGGCTGCCCCTGCACTGCTGGGGGGTGGGGTGGGTGGGAGACATGAGTGGGGGCCTGGTGGTGCTGCCCCTGCACTGCTGGGGGGTGGGGGTGGGTGGGAGACATGAGTGGAGGCCTGGTGGAGGCTGCCCCTGCACTGCTGGGGGGTGGGGGTGGTGGGACACATGGGTGGGGGCCTGGTGGAGGCTGCCCCTGCACTGCTGGGGGGTGGGGGTGGGTGGGAGACATGGGTGGAGGCCTGGTGGAGGCTGCCCATGGTGGCTGGGGGGTGGGGGTGGGTGGGAGACATGAGTGGGGGCCTGGTGGAGGCTGCCCCTGCACTGCTGGGCGGTGGGGGTGGTGGTAGACATGAGTGGGGGCCTGCTGGTGGAGGCTGCCCCTGCACTGCTGGGGGGTGGTGGTGATAGGAGACATGGGTGGGGGCCTGGTGGAGGGTGCCCCTGCACTGCTGGGGGGTGGGCGTGGTGGGAGACATGAGTGGGGGCCTGGTGGAGGGTGCCCCTGCACTGCTGGGGGGTGGGGGTGGTGGGAGACATGAGTGGAGGCCTGGTGGAGGGTGCCCATGGTGGCTGGGGGGTGGGGGTGGGTGGGAGACATGAGTGGGGGCCTGGTGGAGGCTGCCCCTGCACTGCTGGGGGGTGGGGTGGTGGGAGACATGGGTGGGGGCCTGGTGGAGGGTGCCCCTGCACTGCTGGGGGGTGGGGGTGGTGGGAGACATGGGTGGTGGCCTGGTGGAGGGTGCCCCTGCACTGCTGGGAGGTGGGGGGGTGGGAGACATGGGTGGGGGCCTGGTGGTGGGTGCCCCTGGTGGCTGGGGGGTGGGAGTGGTGGATGACATGAGTGGTGGCCTGGTGGAGGGTGCCCCTGGACTGCTGGGGGGTGGGGGGTGGGAGACATGGGTGGGGGCCTGGTGGAGGGTGCCCCTGCACTGCTGGGGGGTGGGGGTGGTGGGAGACATGAGTGGGGGCCTGGTGGAGGCTGCCCCTGCACTGCTGAGGGGTGGGGGTGGTGGGAGACATGAGTGGAGGCCTGGTGGAGGGTGCCCATGGTGGCTGGGGGGTGGGGGTGGGTGGGAGACATGAGTGGAGGCCTGGTGGAGGGTGCCCATGGTGGCTGGGGGGTGGGGGTGGGTGGGAGACATGAGTGGGGGCCTGGTGGAGGGTGCCCATGGTGGCTGGGGGGTGGGGGTGGGTGGGAGACATGGGTGGGGGCCTGGTGGAGGGTGCCCCTGCACTGCTGGGGGGTGGGGGTGGTGGGAGACATGAGTGGGGGCCTGGTGGAGGGTGCCCATGGTGGCTGGAGGGTGGGGGTGCAGGGGGACATGAGTGGGGGCCTGGTGGTGCTGCCCCTGCACTGCTGGGGGGTGGGGGTGCAGTGGGACATGAGTGGGGGCCTGGTGGAGGCTGCCCATGGTGGCTGGGGGGTGGGGGTGGTGGGAGACATGAGTGGGGGCCTGGTGGGGGCTGCCCATGGTGGCTGGGGGGTGGGGGTGGGTGGGAGACATGGGTGGGGGCCTGGTGGAGGGTGCCCCTGCACTGCTGGGGGGTGGGGTTGGTGGGAGACATGAGTGGGGGCCTGGTGGAGGGTGCCCATGGTGGCTGGGGGGTGGGGGTGCAGGGGGACATGAGTGGGGGCCTGGTGGTGCTGCCCCTGCACTGCTGGGGGGTGGGGGTGCAGTGGGACATGAGTGGGGGCCTGGTGGAGGCTGCCCCTGGATGCTGGGGGGTGGGGGGGGGGTGGGAGACATGAGTGGGGGCCTGGTGGGGGCTGCCCATGGTGGCTGGGGGGTGGGGTTGGGTGGGAGACATGAGTGGAGGCCTGGTGGAGGCTGCCCATGGTGGCTGGGGGGTGGGGGTGGTGGGAGACATGGGTGGGGGCCTGGTGGAGGGTGCCCCTGCACTGCTGGGGGGTGGGGGTGGTGGGAGACATGGGTGGTGGCCTGGTGGAAGGTGCCCCTGCACTGCTGGGGGGTGGGGGGGTGGGAGACATGGGTGGGGTCCTGGTGGTGGGTGCCCCTGGTGGCTGGGGGGTGGGGGTGGTGGGAGACATGAGTGGTGGCCTGGTGGAGGGTGCCCCTGCAATGCTGGTGGGTGGGGGGAGGTGGGAGACATGGGTGGGGGCCTTGTGGAGGGTGCCCCTGCACTGCTGGGGGGTGGGGTTGTGGGAGACATGAGTGGGGGCCTGGTGGAGGGTGCCCCTGCACTGCTGGGGGGTGGGGGTGTTGGGAGACATGAGTGGAGGCCTGGTGGAGGGTGCCCATGGTGGCTGGGGGGTGGGGGTGGGTGGGAGACATGAGTGGAGGCCTGGTGGAGGGTGCCCATGGTGGCTGGGGGCTGGGGGTGGGTGGGAGACATGAGTGGGGGCCTGGTGGAGGGTGCCCATGGTGGCTGGGGGGTGGGGGCGGGTGGGAGACATGAGTGGGGGCCTGGTGGAGGGTGCCCATGGTGGCTGGGGGGTGGGGGTGGGTGGGAGACATGAGTGGGGGCCTGGTGGAGGCTGCCCCTGGATGCTTGTGGGTGGGGGTGGGTGGGAGACATGGGTGGGGGCCTGGTGGAGGCTGCCCCTGCACTGCTGGGGGTTGGGGGTGGTGGGAGACATGAGTGGGGGCCTGGTGGAGGGTGCCCCTGCTGGCTGGGGGGTGGGGGTGGTGGGAGACATGAGTGGGGGCCTGGTGGAGGGTGCCCATGGTGGCTGGGGGGTGGGGGTGGGTGGGAGATATGAGTGGGGGCCTGGTGGAGGGTGCCCCTGCACTGCTGGGGGGTGGGGGTGGTGGGAGACATGAGTGGGGGCCTGGTGGAGGCTGCCCCTGCACTGCTGGGGGGTGGGGGTGGGTGGGAGACATGAGTGGGGGCCTGGTTGAGGCTGCCCCTGGATGCTGGGGGGTGGGGGGGTGGGAGACATGAGTGGGGGCCTGGTGGGGGCTGCCCATGGTGGCTGGGGTGTGGGGGTGGGTGGGAGACATGAGTGGAGGCCTGGTGGAGGCTGCCCATGGTGGCTGGGGGGTGGGGGTGATGGGAGACATGAGTGGGGGCCTGGTGGGGGCTGCCCATGGTGGCTGGGGGGTGGGGGTGGGTGGGAGACATGGGTGGGGGCCTGGTGGAGGGTGCCCCTGCACTGCTGGGGGGTGGGGGTGGTGGGAGACATGAGTGGGGGCCTGGTGGAGGGTGCCCATGGTGGCTGGGGGGTGGGGGTGCAGGGGGACATGAGTGGGGGCCTGGTGGTGCTGCCCCTGCCCTGCTGGGGGGTGGGGGTGCAGGGGGACATGAGTGGGGGCCTGGTGGAGGCTGCCCCTGGATGCTGAGGGGTGGGGGGGTGGGAGACATGAGTGGGGGCCTGGTGGGGGCTGCCCATGGTGGCTGAGGGGTGGGGGTGGGTGGGAGACATGTGTGGAGGCCTGGTGGAGGCTGCCCATTGTGGCTGGGGGGTGGGGGTGGTGGGAGACATGAGTGGGGGCCTGGTGGGGGCTGCCCATGGTGGCTGGGGGTTGGGGGTGGGTGGGAGACATGGGTGGGGGCCTGGTGGAGGGTGCCCCTGCACTGCTGAGGGGTGGGGGTGGTGGGAGACATGCATTGTTGATCAGTAGTGCAAGGTGACATGTGGGTTGGCTGGGGGGCATGCCCATGGTGGATGGGCTGCCTGCGGGACATGAGCAGGGGTGCAGTGTGGTCCCCCGTGGTGTGGGCTGCCTGCAGGGGCTGTGGAGGTTGTGGAGCGTACACCTGGGAGGACCCACACGGCCAATTCACGTGTAGTACTCCCCAGAACCCCTGAAATACACATACCCTGCTGAAATCGCGTGTGGAACTTCCCGCGCACCCCTGAAATACACGTACCCTGCTGAAATCGCGTGTGGAACTTCCCGCGCACCCCTGGAATACACGTACCCTGCTGAAATCGCGTGTAGAACTTCCCGCGCACCCCTGGAATACACGTACCCTGCTGAAATCGCGTGTAGAACTTCCCGCGCACCCCTGAAATACACGTACCCTGCTTGCACGGGGCCAATCGCGTGTGGAACTTACCACGCACCCCTGAAATACACGTACCCTGCTCGCACTGGCCCATTCGCGTGTGGAACTTCCCGCACACCCCTGAAATACACGTACCCTGCTGAAATCGCGTGTGGAACTTCCCGCGCACCCATGGAATACACGTACCCTGCTCGCACTGGCCCATTCGTGTGTGGAACTTCCCGCGCACCCCTGGAATACACGTACCCTGATGAAATTGCGTGTGGAACTTCCCGCGCACCCATGGAATACACGTACCCTGCTCGCACTGGCCCATTCGCGTGTGGAACTTCCCGCGCACCCCTGAAATACACGTACCCTGCTGAAATTGCGTGTGGAACTTCCCGCGCACCCATGGAATACACGTACCCTGCTCGCACTGGGACAATCGCGTGTGGAACTTCCCGCGCACCCCTGAAATACACGTACCCTGATGAAATCGCATGTGGAACTTCCCGCGCACCCCTGAAATACACGTACCCTGCTTGCACGGGGCCAATCGCGTGTGGAACTTCCCGCGCACCCCTGAAATACACGTTCCCCGCTTGGCGTTTGCTCTTTGCCAGCCCGGTGAACTGGTCCAGGGTTAGCGCAGCCCTTTGCGATGATTTAGCGATTTTGATGGCTTTTCCTTGCGCGAGGGCGTTCTTGGGTGCGTTACTGGCGCTGCTGCAGGGTCGCTGCGATTCTCTGCGCCACGGCTGGTTTGGGAGCCTAAAATCCATGAATACGCTGTGCGCGGAAATCGGTTTTAGCGCACGTGCCTGGCGCAGACAATCGCACGCGGACACTCTGCGCCAGCCGCTTGCGACACTTTTCTGCGAAATTCTATGAATTACCTAAGTATTTATGGTTGTAACAATGAATGTATTTTCACAACACAATACACTCAAGTTCTTGTAATATTGAGTAAATTAGTCCCACCATGAACCACAAAGTTGTGACACTGTGTTTTTATGTTATTTGTAGTGCTATCAACCTTATACCATGGGGGTATAGAAGACTAATGCAATTTTACAATCCGAAAAATACACTAGAGATAGTGTTTCATTAAGAATGTGGCCGAAACATGTCGACTATCTTATAAGACTGGAATAAAATAAGTCTTGCTTTTTTGTTGAAACCGGAAATTATGATTAGACCTTTAAAGAAAAATATCTAGAAAAGGGTGTTAGATCCAATTAATAGACACTGTTTTTTAAAACTGTGGCGACAGTAAAACATCACAAATATTTTCCTTATTATCCTGTTTTTGTACCCCATTTAATGGATTGTTTTATCCCTTGATTGCTTTTCTTAATTGTGACATATTTAATAATAAATAGAAAAATATTAATAATAATAATTTAGCATTTATATAGCACTACAAACCCTCAGGTATCTGAGCGTTGCTTATTATTACTCACGGTGTGTGGTGCTCATTTATCGACCGCGGAAGGATGAAAGGCTGAGTGTGGCCCTGCCGGGATTCGAACCTGCATTAGCAAGCTCTGCATAGATGTCAAAGCGAGTGCTCTACTCGCTGTGCCACTTGGCCGTGCTAACATTTGGTTGTTAGCACGTTTTTTTTAACCATTGTTAACTTACACCACACTTGTGTTGTTCAAAATAACAAAAATCTTTTTAATTGAAAAATAAAATTGAATTGTTTGAATATACAACATTGTTTCACTAATGCTTCATGGTGGAGAACTTTTGGAGAAATACTGTGTTTAACCAGTCACCACAATATGGGCAGAGAGGGGGGTAATCCGTTTTTCTGTTCTGCTTGATGCAGTGATTAGCAGCCATTTTGTCCAAAATGAAAGCTACAGGCAGTCTCGTAATGCAAAATATCCCCAAAGACTTTCAGATAGCACAACATGGGGAATTAATTAAATAAAAGATCCATGCAGAGCTCAAGCAGGAAAATGAAGGCTTCATCCAGTGTTGCTAATGAAATTTGGAAGCAGTTTGCAAAGAGCACACCAGGTGCAGAGTTTTGGCAGTGAAATATAATGGAAACATAAAATTAAATGGTAGGAAAATACAAGTTCAGCAGTACTCTTGCAGGTGTTTTTTTCTAACTAGACTTGGCACAAGCATAGAACAGATAAACAAGTTACTGCAACAAATCAGAGGGAAGTGAGAAAATAGTTTGCATTGAACTGGCCTTGGCACTGTGCACTGTCTCGATTTCATTTCTGGACTGGCACTATCTGATCAAAACCAATACTTCTCCCAGCAAAATTGCTGCCGGTCAGCAAGAAATGATGTTAGCGAGGTGAAAGGGGTTTTTGATGTGTGTGTAATGGTGTCTGCCCATTTAAGGCAGGGAAATATATTTTATTTATAATGATCTGACCAATGAATGTGATGCACATGTCTAAATTAATGTTGCTATATTCTGTTTTAACTAGCAGTTTGAGGCGTGACATACGCCATTCAGGCATATCTTAGAGGTGAATATTGGTCGGTAATTTATAAGGTCACTCTTGTACCTCTTCTTAAATATCAGATTTACCACTGATTGCTTCCACAAAGGGGGTGTAGATCCCTGTGGCTTATTAATGTTCATTAAAAAAGCTAAACATATAGGTAACTGTCTTCTTTTGAATTTAAAAAGACGTATTTCTATCAGATGGAATGAGAGGTATGTGTGGTATAAGAACAGCATCTAAGTTCCATCGATTACAAAGAGTCCCCATGATGGCATAAGGTTGTGTAGTAGCATAAATACTGCACCTATTTCAGTTTTAGCTTGTGAGGAGGCATTCATTTTAGATCGTTTTGCTTTTTTGAGAATGCAAAGTTGAGCCAGTAATTAACTGTTCATTGACACTGGATCCGCCTTGTCCTGTGTGAAGAGAGAGCTGGATGGAAATACGCAACTTAAAATTATTCTGGAGTGGAAGGGCACACAGAGGTGCACTTTGCCATTTGGACAGTTGAGGGCAACCAAACACTGATGAATTGCATCTGCTGAGTCCGGACACTTACCTACGTGTTTTATATAAATGTAGATAGTTGTTTGAAGTCACGACTATAAAAGGTTCTTGTTGTAAGGATCGGGCTGAGACCTTTTGGGGTTGGCTCCCAGCAGGGCTGCTTCCAAATCACTCTCCCAGCTAGCTTCCCTGCACAGTGTTGTATCTTTTTTAAAGCGTGCCTAGAATTAAAACTTTTATAACCCCTTAAGTGCCAAGGGCGAGGTATCTCGTCCTTGGGATTACCTCCCTGTTGCCAAGGACGAGATACCTCGACCTTGGCACTTAAGGGGTTAATGAAACAGAAACGTTAGAAGTCATTGAATGGCAAAATACCAAAATCACCAAAAAAGGCCTTGGCACTGGGGGGGGACCCCATGGCAGTTAGAATAATCACCAGTCAAACCGACCCTGGTCAATCCTTGAGCCCGGATCATCTAGCAGTTGCTACTGGACTGGTCATCCCGTCTACTTAATCTCTGCCATCAAATCAAACATTGAATGGACCCTGCTGCATGCAGTCACTCACATCTACACAGTTGAACTGATGATTGAACCGACCTAGGTGTCCCTCACAATCTGCCCTTCTTCAAGCATCGCCTATGAGCTGCACAACCTCTGGTCAACCGCTCCATACTGCTCCACCTCTAGAACAAATTCACTGCTGCACTCAAATCACTTTGTACTGCATGACCAGCAGCAAGAAGCCTGACATTGGCACTGTGGAACTTGCAAGAACTGCAGAAGGTATGATTGATTGCTGACTATGCCCTTAAATCATCTTTGGGCCCTGGAGACTGATTAGGTCACATTTAATCCCTTTTTGCACCAGAACATGTCATTTTTTCCTAATATTGTGTTTTTTACTTGTCTTTAACCCCTGATTCACTGCATCTTGTTTTATGTGCATATTGTGTGTTCTTTTCTGAGGAGTGGGTTTGTTTTGTGTTTTTCCATTTAGTTATTTTTGCAGGTGGTGTTTTTTTATTTAAAGTGTATCCATGTTTATATCAACTTTATGGACATTTCCTTTATTTTTGACTGCTTTACTATTGCTGTTTGGCTTGCTATTGAATCACATTCACAACCCTCTTGAGAGTATAGCCTTCCTTTGGTCCATGTTACCGCAAGAGGCGAAGGAGTGCCTGTTTTAACTTTCTGATTGGGTTTAGTCTTGTTTTTTAGCAGTTTGAGGGCTAAATATGTTCTTTAGCCCTTACTCACTCTTGTATTCTTGTGTGGCAGAAGTCTATTTTGTCACAGTCTCACAAGCAAGAGAGTATACATTTGAGATAAAAAAGGAGACAGGACATAATAATAATTGGCATTAGAGTCCACTTAAGGTTGAATCATTTCTTTTCCGTGAAATGTTCTTTAAATATGACATTGGTTATTTAGATTGATTTTATTTACTTGGGAATGACATGGAGGAATTCACCTCCTTCCTATTTCACATTAGGGAGTATTAAATTCTATTCAAGATTTTCCTTTTTATGTAGTATGGCCTTCACAGGTCAAGAAGTCTATCAACTCCTGAAAATCTGTGAGCCATGTTGTATTCTATGGTCTCAAACTTAGATATACATTTCCCCTGTCAAAAACCAGGGATTCATTATTGTTTGACTGCTGTCAGGAATAATCAATGTTTGGCTACTGTCAGAAAATAATACATCCTGCACAATTATACACTCTAGGGCATGCTATTTTAAATATACTTCCAGAAACTTTCAGTCACAGGCTTAATCCATGTTTATAGCATAGCTTGTCAAGAATTCCCCTGAAATATTTTTGGTTTCTGCTGAGGTTTAATTAATTCTTGGGACACACATCCAGATTAACAGGGGGATGTGTACTCACTTTTGAGTTGTATTTTTAATAACACATAGGAGGTAGAAATATCAACAGCTCCAATCAGCTCGGCCAGGTAGGCTCTGGTTCCAGTCTGTCCCTTGCTTCCAAAATCCTGCCGATGTTACGATCAAATGGAATTTGGAGAACCGTGGATGCATTACATTTTGTATAACTAAGGGTGAGCCACTTGTGGCCCATTCAGTGGGCAAGTATCTACAAAAGTGCATGGCTAAGGAGATTGAGGGTTTTAAATTAATAGATAAAGCAACCACCAGTGATACCTAGATGGTTCTTTTCGCTGTTTTTAGTCACTATTTTAAAGCATATTTATTTGATGCTTATTTGTTATAATTCTATAATGTTGTTTTTCATATGTATGATGTGTGCAATGATGGTACAAATACCAAAAAAAGCTTGTATGACATGAAATGAAAATCCTTCTCAGGCAATACAGTTCTGTCTTGAGAAAGGCTTCTCCATTTGGCTCCCTCTTCAAATGGCCTTCTTAACTATTTTCAACAGCTACATCAAGGTGGATCACATCCACATCAAACTGCGGAGGAAGGGAGCTTTCCCAGCACTTCCCTTGCTGGAAAAGCTCCCTTCCTCCGCAGTTTTCCCAAGAACTCTCCCACAATGTGTTTTACCTTAACTAATTGGCTTACCGCACCAATGCAATATTGTTTGATGCAGCAATTTCTGATTGGATGGATTCTGTGATAGGTTCCCATCACACATTGACAGTCCTAACAATCCCTGCATTTACTTTGATTGGCCTATTGTGTTTTGCATTGTGACAAGATAATGTATTTCTCTCTTCCCTTGTGAAATTATGATAAGATGTCCAAAAACATGTTTATCTCTTATTTTGTTCTTGTATGATCTGGGCCATTAGTCAGATCTCTACATTCGTAATCAAAAGACAATTCTGAATCCAAAGACATCCTTTAGGTTGTTGTGATTGTGAGCATATTAAAATGAATTAAATATATACATTCATTCATAATTCACAGATATTAATATATTGTGTTTATCAGAATGTGATGAAGACCACTTTGCTGAATTCATCTCTGTTGTCATTTTTTGAATTGAGTAGGTTAGAGACAATAATGTGCTTTCACTATTCAGTGTCTTTAAATGTAACGTTGTTTACTGCATGTCATTGGAGTTCTGTATTAGCAGAAATATGTGCTGAACAATTATTGTGAGACCACGGTCCATGAAGAAAACCCAAATAAGAGGATTGCTTAGTGATCTGATTAGGTTAAGGGTTCAGGGTTTATATGGGCATATGTTCCTTTGAAGCAGCCTTTTTAATAAAGAACCAGGTATATGAACTCTGACCCGGCTCAGTGATTGTAATGTAATGGGTTTATTCTTCTTTGCAAGTAATAACATTTGATGTGAATACCCACAGCAGTGCCTTTTCATCTCAATTAATATTTTAGTTACTGACTCATGTTGGGTCTGTTTTAAAAAAAAAAATCTGAACTCTGGGCCTTCTGCCTTGGGAACTGAGCTCTGGATAAACAGATAAAAAAAATACACAGGGCCTCATTACGAGTTTGGAGGCAGCCATGCCCTTAACAAGGGCATGGCTGCCTCCAAACTCGGGTCCGGGTTCCTTCAATGAGGAATTACCAGGCCATTCCAACCTTGGAGGACACGGTAATTCCTCATTCAATGTACCCATCCCCATTTGAGCCTCCTTAGGGCTCAATGGGAAAGGGGAGGGAGCTAACAATGGGCCCATTAATAACAGGCCCTTTGTTAGCACCCGGGTCCCCTCGCGGGACCCGCAAAGGATGTCTGGTCTGACCAGACGTCCTGAGCGGGTCCCACAAGGGGACCTCATAATAGGGCACAGAATGTGTTTAATGGCATCGCCACCTTTACCGTTAAACCCATTCCGCCAGGATTGTAATGAGGCCCACACTGTTCGCTTCATATATTTTTCAGGAAAAAATAACGTTTTGTTCTGTAACATATAAAATTATGCGATGAAAAGTCATACACAACAAGCTTTGTTTAGGAAATGCATGACATTTTACTTTAGTAAACATGACAGGTGATAGGGATACATGTTTCTTAAATGCTGATTCATATATGTATCTTGGACGATCCATTAGATCTTATCCTCTAACATTTTTCTATAAAGGCACCCTATAATCTAAAGTTATGAGAAATTGAGAGGTGATAGAAAATGTGGTGGGTCTATCGAGGGCTTGATTGAGGTATATAAAAAAGGTCTCATCCTTTTTATTATGTACGGAATGGAAACTCTGCCAACACAGCGCAGTATGTGGTTACACTGGTTAGAAGGACACATATTACAATCACTAATTGGACTCCCTAAATCAGTCCCCATAGAGGTATTATGCCTTGAACTAGGGCTACCATTATTGCTTACATTATGGAAGGTGGCATGTTGCAAATTATGTATTAAGATCGAATACAGTGAAGATGACAAGAATACATTATTGAATATGATTGCTAAAAATGTCCACCTTAAGCAGGACAATTCAACATACTTAGACCTAGCTGATACTGCACTGCAGCATATGACAGACATTGAAACACCTATGCCCAAAATGAATACGGTAGTATTATTTAATAAAATATTTAAAAAAAACAGAGTTTGAAATTGGGAAAGGTCACAGACAGTCTTGGCACACATAGGTAGTGATAAAGTGAATATGTGGTTCAAGGCCATCAACCTGGTGTACCTCATGGTTATCTATTGAAACACTGTATTATACTGTTGAGACATGTTATTACATACCTACAGTTCAACTTCCTACCAGTGTATGAGTACATGGGTTCTTGGTTAGGTATACCTCAGAATTATGGTGGTATCCAGCATTGAGACCTCAAGAAACAGATTGACAGATGTCATGATTTTAAGGAACTTTATGTGAGGGGCTATGGTGACTAGTGCTGTAAATGGAGTAGTATGCAATCGGAACAATTCTGCTCTGCTAATTTTTGGTGGGCTCCATTGTAATTACGGCTGCAGCATACCAAATATGGTTTCTGTGCTACAGAGATTGAGAATGTAAGGGTGCCATGAGGAGATGAAAAATTGATATTAGGTTATACTAAAGTAGTTAAAGATTGATTGTTAGGAATGCACTGACTGAATTAGAGTGCATAGATCAATGCTTTTATTATTATATGTTTCTGTAGGTTGTTTATTTTGTTTTAACTGCTGTTATATATAGTAGTGTATAGTTTACATTGTTTTTATGTTAATTTTATACAATTCTATTTTCTTGTATTAAAATGGTGCAGAAGGCTATTAGCCAAATGAACTTAATAAAAAAAAATTGTGAATCAAAAAGCAAACAAAATTTGAATGGTCACTGTTATTATTTATGGTTCAACAGAATAACAAGGTATTTCTTAGTTTCCAGAAATGATAATTTGTTCTAAGTTCATCTTCTAGATATAACATTATTAGTACAGCCCCTGATGAATGTCCCACACCACCTTGTGAGCCAATGGGACAGAAACATGTGCATGTAAGGCTTGGAAGAAACGTACAGAGCTGACTTAGATCAGGAGCATTAGCTTTGACATTTTTAGTGCTTTGGATTTTGAATTTAATATATTAAATGTGTAATTTTATGTATTTATGTATTTGTGTAAGTCATGTATTGATGTTTGTGTTTTAAATCATCTTAAGATTTTTTTATGATGGACTTCTTAATTGTTGATATGTTTGAATATATGAAAAAATGTGGTTGCGCTTATTCCTGCATGTGCCAACTTATAATGAAGAAAAGAAACTCCACTCAATTGGAATATAATGCTTGAGGTTTAATAGTTGATTAGTATGAGTGCCCTGTGTGATAACACGTGTTTCGACAGACTATGCCGTCTTTCTCAAATCAGGGCTAATGGTATTGTATACAAATGTGGAACGTTGCTTTTCAGCAAAAGAATGGAAATGAAAAGTCTCGGGTTAAATCCCATCCTCTGCAATGCAAAAAAGAGCTCTGTGCGATTCTGTCCACGTTTTCGCAAAACGGAGTGGAGGAATCATTGTCTCTGTTGTTACTCAACGCATGCGACAATTATAAAAAAAAACCTTCCTCCTTTCAGGGCGCTGAGGTCCACTTTTGCCAAGTGTCCACAAGGGTCCTCATCAAGTTGATTTTGATGTTTGAATATATATTGCTCTCGGGTAAGGTCAATTTTTTCAGGACTTTATAACCATCTATGTTTGCCTGGAACATTCATTTAAAAACCAACCTTCATTTATGATAATAATACTTTGTATATATCCGACTAAGTAGGAAGGAGAATGTAGCCTCTTGGGTGGGAGTATTGTGTTTAGTAAACTCAATAGAATGAGTGGCACATTTTGATTCTAGAGTACAATGCAGACATAATTACTTCTAAGCACTTTTTGACGGATAGGTCACAGTGAGATAACACTATTTCAATGAAATCACACTGTTCAGTTAAGGGATGATGCAGGGATGAGTCCTCAGTCTGAAACATAGAATTTTGACCACATATATCTGCCAGGTTCTAGTTGGTAGGACGATGCATTTTTGTCTTTCAAGACTACTCTATACACGGATCATAGTAAACCACCTCGACAATATATATATATATCCATGCAAAATTATGTTAAGCAAAAGGCTTTGTTTTCCTCATCTTTTACAGAAACCTGAATGTTTCAGAATGCAAAGCATCATGAGACTAAAAAATTAGTTTAGAGTTTTGTAAAATTTCTTTCAAGACTTAGATGCAACAAAATACATTGAGGGTGTCTCTTGGTTTAGTCATATTTTTACACAGGCATTCAAGTGGAGGATAGGGAGGGTGTCGGTGCCTTGATGAGCTGGAGTAGAAAGGGCCTTAAAAGTGCATCAATACTCTGAACAATGTACTTTATCACAGACTCCTCTGACATAAACCTCCCTCTCACCTGTTGCCTACCTTATCAGAGTGTGTGTACAGGAACAGACACAAAGAGCCTGCTAGCTTGAATGCAGACATTGCATTAACAATGTTAAATTGTTTTTATTTTTAAACAAAAAGTATTTGTCACTGGTCAGGCACAGTTTAGAAGAAGTATGGCAAAATTCAGGGCCCGTTTTATTTTGCGGACCAAGTAAATGCCTTGTCACAAAAAATAGCTAAAGGTTTGCTACAGTTTCCCAAAGTAGCCCCTGTCCACTGACAAACATTTCAATTTACAAAATAAAAGATGTAATAATGTAATAGATGTTGCAGACCCTGTGTGTGTCTTAGTCTAACATTACATATATTCGAATAGCCGCAGAGGCAGCCAGAGACCACAAATACGTATGCTGCAAAATCTATTTTACATCCTTGTTTAGTTGAAAAAGATTGTATTTGTCACTAGTCAGGCCTATTTTGTGGAATTGTGGTAAATGTTGAGATACGTTTATTGCTGGGGTTTTTAAATTCATGGTTAAATAAAAATACTCAAATTTGGCTACACTTTGTCAAAGTAGCATCTGTCCACTGACAAATCATTTATTTTATAAAATGCAATCTAACATCCATTTTCTGTGTGTTTATGCATGTCAAATTCAAACCCTACACTCGAAGGTGGGGAAGAAGTGGGACTGGGGGAATAAGTAGAGACACTGAAAAATACTTGTTAAACCATGTTTTGTAAACACAAATATTTATCAGTTGTCAAGGGCTATTTTGAGGAATTTCGACCAGTTTTGACCACAAAGATGGGTTCAATTTGTCTGCAATTCCTCAAAATAACCCCTGAACACTGCCAAATATTTGAATGTTATGTTTATTTTACAAAGAAAACGATGTAACATATAATGTGCAGTTTTTTTTAATAATGTCAGGGGACAGGAGATGAAGCAATGGGAGAAAGCATAAAGGTATATTGGCTGGGGGGTGGTCGGACTATTCTATTGTTTGCCAAACTCCCTCATTAGCCACCTCTTCACCCCCACCCCCAAACTTCCTCCTATCGTCACTAACCTCAAGGGACTAATGGGAGGAAAACACAAACAGTGTTTTTCGGTTTAAACTGGGGCAACACTTTTCTTTCCTGGTGTTTTATTTTCAGGGTTTATCGGATTCAAACTAACGCTGGGAAGAATAAATATGATTAAAGGATTCTTGTGGTGGTCAAGTAGATATGATTTGATATGATATTTTATTTATATTGCGCTCATACACTAATGTTTCAGAGCGCAACAAGGCAAGATGGGGAACAGGGGAGAAGAAAGCAACGATCTTACTAGGCCCAGTGACATGGAGAATGCGCAAGTGCATGGGGAAGGGGAGAGGTGAAAAGTGCATGGAAAAGGGGTAGAAGTGGAAAGTGTGGCGCAGAGGAACAACAGATAAATAATAATAAATAAATGAAATAAATAAATAATAAAGGCACTAAACAGAGGTAGTGCAGCCAGAAAGTGGCAAGTGCTTGGTTTAGTGGACAGGGTATGCCTGAAAGTGCAGAAAGGAAGGAAAGGGGGTGAGGGACTACATGGGTACATATACAGACCCCAGTGCATGGGTGGCCCAGTGGTAGTGCAGGAGGATGGCAAGGTGAGCAGGTACCTGGGCCCGAGGACAGAGGGTAGCAAGCTGAACAGTGCCTAGAGAGAAATACATCAGCAGGGATAAAAGGGGGCGAAGGCAGAATCAAAAAGGAAGTTCTTGAAGTGCTTCCAGAACTGGAGATAGTTCTCCTCAAGTTCCAGAGTGACAGGGAGGCTGTTCCAAGGGGAGGCCCCAGTCGAAGATAGAGATCTACCCCTGGCTTGTTTCTTTGAAAAACGACTGACCCTGAGGGAGTTAGAGGTAGAGGAGTGCAGAGCTTGAGTGGGAAGGTATGTATGGAGGGATAGTTGAAGGTATTTTGGACCCAGGCTCCAGAAAGCCTTGTGCACAATGTGAGAGTTTTGAATGTATTCCTTGCATCCATTGGGAGCCAGTGGAGAGATTTCAGAGCTGGAGAGATACGATACCAGGGCTTGAGGCCAAGGACAAGTCTTGCAGTGCTGTTCTGGATTAGTTGCAGAGGGCGTTGAGCAGAGGCAGGTAGATTTAGAAATAGGCTGTTACAATAGTCCAACCTAGAGAGATCCAGAGTTGGGAGACAGACCTTCTGGGGGAAGGAGAGGAAAGGCAGAGTACCTGTGAGGAGGTGCAGTAGGAAGTTAGACTTTTTAGAGACATCAGAGATGAGGGCAGAGAAGGAAAGTGTTGAGTCAAAGATGACCCTGAGGTTCTTTGCCTCACAGGTGGGGGTGGGAGGAGGAAAGGATGGTGAAGGTGTGCTGATGAGGAGGATCATCATCTTGCTGGAATTCAGACAAAGATCTTTGGCGGCACACCAACCTTGAATGGCAGTTAGCCAATCAGAGATGAGAGAGGTAGAGGAGGTTGCTGAGGGCAGCTTGAAAATTAGTCGAGTGTCATCAGCATAGCACTGGAAATTTGTGCAGAAGATGGCAATGCAGTGGGCAACAGTTTCCAGGTATTGGTTGAAAAGCCAGAGCGAGAGGTTAGACCCCTGGGGAACACCACAGTTGGAGAGGGAGATAGATGATAGGAAGGACCCAAGTTGGACCTGGGAGGGTCGATCACAGATGAAAGAGTTCAGCCAGGCCAGAGTCTGATCAGTGATACTCAGGTTTTCACGCAGACAGTTAAGAAGGATGGTATGCTTGACCGTGTCGAAGCCAGAAGAAAGATGGAGTAGGATGAGGATACAGGGAATGTTAGAGTCGAGGTTGGAGATCAGATCTTCACGGATATTCAGGAGAGCAGTTTCCATGCTTCTGGCACCTCTGAAGCCAGATTGGTTCTCATGGAGACAACCAACAGAATCAGAATGGAGGTTAAGCTGAGAGATGGCCAGCTTTTCCAGGAGTTTGCCCAGAAAGGGAGTAATGGAAATTGGGTGATAGTTAGCCAGTCAAGAAGGATCAGCTCTGGGTTTCTTGAGGATGAACAATGGAGTTCTTCAGAAGGGAGGGGAAGGATCCTGATGCAAAGGAGTGGTTGCAGAAATTGGCAAGGGCTGGGGCAAGGGTATCAATGTGGTCCTTGATGGTTTTAGAGGAATAGGGATGAACCTGTTTGGACAAGGGTTTCATAGATGAGACTTGTTTAGTTACCTCATCGGGGGAGAAAAGAGAAAAGGAGGAGAAGGAGGGTGGGGTGGCTGAAGGAGGATCTGCAAGCACAGACTGAGGGGGGAGAGGAAGAGGAGGGTAGGAGAGTGTGGACAGGATGTCGTTGTTTTTTTTTGATGAAGTGAGAGGCAAGGGCATTGAAAAGAGCCTTTGAGGCAACAGGAGGGTTGGAGACTGCAGCAGGGCTGTCCAGCTCCTTGGAGATTTTAAAGAGTTTAGCCGAGTTGGTAAATGCGGCAGAGACACAATCTTGAGACTCTCTTCTTGGTGAGAATAGAGAGTTGATATTGCCTTTGGAGCAGGCAACAGGCCAGTTTGTCAGAGGATGACAAAGAAGCCTTCAATTTCCTCTCAGCCGCCCTACACTTACTTTTAGGTTTTAGTGTAGGTAGGTCAGATTCGTACCAGGAATTGCAATTGGCTTTGGACTTCAAATGGATCCTCATGACAGGGGTGAGAGTATCAAGAGTATCAGAAATAGCAGAGTAGAGCAGGGACACGGCTGTGTCAGGATGTGAGTCAGCCAGAGGTGTAGGGGGGAGAGAAGGTGGCGGCAAAAGCCTCAATTGACACACGCTTCATGGGCCGGATGTCCCAGAAGGAAGGTGGCAATGTTGGGGTAGGCTTGGCTTGGGGGGAAGAGAGGGAGAGATTAGAGGATAGGAGGCAGTGACCGCTCCAGGAGAGAGGAGTGGTCTGGGGAATAGAGAGGGGAAGGCCAGAGGAGATCAAGACATCAAGTTTGTGTCCTGTAGAGTGAGTCGGACCAGAGAGGAGGATAGAAAGGAAGAGGGAGTCACAGAGGTCATGGAAAAGCACAGTTGAGGAACAGGGAGAATCAAGACGGATGTTGAGATCATTAAGGAGGAGGATTTGAGTGGTGGAGGCCAGGAGGGAGGGGGAGAGGTCAGCACACTCAGAGAGAAAAGAGGTGATTTGACCAGAGGGCCGGTAGAGAGTGGCAAGAGTAAGAGAGTGGCTAGTAGAGAGAGAGAGCCTGCAGACAAGACATTCTAATGAGGAGTAAATCTGAGTGAGAATGATAGAGGTAGGAATCCACTTAGGAAAGATCAGAGTGTCAAAGTTTGTGACAGAACTGGCCATAAAGCATGCCTCCGTAAGACTGAGGACATCAAGATTGGCCTGAGGGCCTTGGACCATGACAGTGCCATTTAGGTTGATATTAATGATGACTCTGGAGGAGTCAAACGAATTCATAAGCACTTCCCAGCGGGTGCCCCCATTAATGGGAGTAGAGGAGACGCCTGAGGGCCTTGGACCATGACAGTGCCATTTAGGTTGATATTAATGATGACTCTGGAGGAGTCAAACGAATTCATAAGCACTTCCCAGCGGGTGCCCCCATTAATGGGAGTAGAGGAGACAAGAGAGAGCACAAAGATCCTATCAGGGGTCCATATATCTGGCGAAGCAACGACAAAGAGGATGTCAGTGAGGGTCTATCGGAAGAGGCGCTGGAATAGGTATCAGCAATGGGGAGACCTGGGTTGGAGGCCAAGATATCCTTTTTAAGCTTCTTCTTATCAGACTTAGCGAGAAGGGATGGATAGTTGATAGAGAAGCAGATGGAGTAGATAGGAGAAACAGAAAGCACCATGGGTGCGTAGAGAGAGGAGGCAGTGGGAGGAATGTGCAAGTACAATGGTATGGAACAGTCACTGGGCTAGCAGATTACAATCAATGTACACCGTTAATTATAAAACACACCACAATCTGACATTCAGAGTTAAATGCAAAACAGACCCAAATATGACTTTCAAAGTTAAATGAAAGACACACCCCAATCTGACTTTCAAAGTTTAATGCAAAACACACCCAAATTTGACTTTCAAAGTTAAATGCAAAACACACCCCAACCTGACTATCCAAGTTAAATGCAAGACACACCCCAATCTGACTTTCAAAGTTAAATGCAAAACACACCCCTATCTGACTTTCAAAGTTGAATGCAAGACACACCCAAATTTGACTTTCAAAGTTAAATGCAAAACGCACCCAAATTTGACTTTCAAAGTTAAATGCAAAACGCACCCCTATCTGACTTTCAAAGTTAAATGCAGGACACACCCACATCAGACTTTGATATGTTATGATATGATAGTTTATTTATATAGCACCTATACACAATGTGTTTCAAAGCGCTTCAAGGCAAGGGAGGGAACAAGGGAAAATACAAAAATGTTAAATGCAAAACACACCCAAATTTGACTTTCAAAGTTTAATGCAAGACACACCCAAATTTGACTTTCAAAGTTAAATGCAAAACACACCCAAATTTGACTTTCAAAGTTAAATGCAAGACAGACCCCAATCTGACTTTCAAAGTTTAATGCAAAACACACCCAAATTTGACTTTCAAAGTTAAATGCAAAACACACCTCAACCTGACTATCCAAGTTAAATGCAAGACACACCCCAATCTGACTTTCAAAGTTAAATGCAAAACACACCCCTATCTGACTTTCAAAGTTAAATGCAAGACACACCCCAATCTGACTTTCAAAGTTTAATGCAAAACACACCCAAATTTGACTTTCAAAGTTAAATGCAAAACACACCTCAACCTGACTATCCAAGTTAAATGCAAGACACACCCCAATCTGACTTTCAAAGTTAAATGCAAAACACACCCCTATCTGACTTTCAAAGTTAAATGTAGGACACACCCACATCAGACTTTGATATGTTATGATATGATAGTTTATTTATATAGCACCTATACACAATGTGTTTCAAAGCGCTTCAAGGCAAGGGAGGGAACAAGGGAAATACAAAAAAGTTAAATGCAAAACACACCCAAATTTGACTTTCAAAATTTAATGCAAAAAACAACCCAATCTGACTATTAAAGTTAATGTAAGACACACCCAAATTTGAATTTCAAAGTTAAATGCAAAACACACCCCTATCTGACTTTCAAAGTTAAATGCAAAACACACCCCAATCTGACTTTCAAAGTGAAATGCAAGACACATCCAAATTTGACTTTCAAAGTTAAATGCAAAACACACCCATATTTGACTTTCAAAGTTACATGACAGGAAACATTAGGTATAGAATCACAGTATGAATCAGAAGTTAGAAGTGAGTAACAAACAAGTGAATTTAAAGAGCATAACAGAGAGAACTGTGAGAACAAGCAGAGAAGGGACTGAAGGACCCAAGAAGGGAAAAGGGACAATCATGATAAGGAAGCTAACCCATGTTGAGTGAAGAGTGAGTCTTGGTAGTCCAGTTTCATAGCTGAGTGAGGTATCAACCTCATGGAGGGTCCAGTTGTTGCAATGGTCTCACGTAGCATTCTGGTAGCAGACAGGGAAAAGACAGAGGCCTTAGAAGTGGGCATTTGAGTCAGTGGGCTGGCCCCCGCCTCCCGGACCCACTGATTGGCTGATAAGTGAAAGGTAGCCAATGGTGGGAGGAGCATGCATGACCTTGTAGGCAGCCTCATTAGCAGGTGGCCATCTTTGTACGGGATGAGGGTTTCCTCAGAGCAGTCACTTCAATTTGTCAACAATAAGGCTCAATATGCAGTGCTGTAGTAACTGAAACACGTGTTTCAGGACACTTGATTTAATAAGAGAATATGGCTATGCTAGAACAATAATTAAGCCCAATTGTGAGAGAACCACATAGGACACTTGCAAGCCTCATTTAGCATGATGTAAAATGCCTGTGGCAATGGTGGGACCAAGAGGCTTACCTCCAAAGATGAAACCCAGCTGCTGATGAATCCGCGTATTTGCCAAAAACAGCTGATGTTAAAGTGATGAAACGACCGGAGAGCGTGGAGGCACTGCACGCCTGTCAGGAAAACAGCTGATTCAAAATGGATGGTGCGTGTGGAGAGAGCGAGGTGCAGGCACTGCACGCCTGGTCAGGAAAACAGCTGATTTGAAGTGGATGGTACGTGCGGAGAGCGCAAGTTGCAGGCACTGTACGCCTGGTCAGGAAAACATCTAGGGATAGGGATTAAGCAATACTTAATGTGTGAGTGAGAGTTGTAGTTACAGGCAAAGACAGCTATCAAAACACATATTGCAAAAGCCATTTTTCTTGGCAGAGTAGCTTGACCACCAAATAAGACAACTAAATGAATGGGGATGGTCTACGTGACATGTGCAACCTTTAGAATATGTCTATGATGTGTAGAGATCAGCACCTTTAAGTCGTTACACTGACAAAACTACTACTGCTCTACAGGAGTAAAGAAATGAGTAGAAGCTAAGCAACCTACTCATTCAGAAACTACTACCACTTTGCCACTTGGCAAGAATTGGTGTCTACATTTATCATTGTTAGGGTTTCCTGTTTTAGGGGTTTATTCTTTTTCCCTTCCGGGGGCGTTTTTCTAGTGTTTTCAAAAATGGTCAGAGTCTGTGTTTATCAGTGTTTTCCCTCTTGCCCCCTTAAAAAAACTGCAGATAACTGCTTTTTCCAGTCCAATAACACACATATTCTTGTATTGTTTCATTACGTGTATAAGTACGGTAATGTCTCTCAGAGCACTTTCTGGAGAATAAAGATGAATGTGCTAATCCAGTAATATCTAACTCACTTTGGGGGAGATAAGGGATTATTTTGACTGTCAAAAGAAATAAACGCCAAGCAGATAATAACTGTTTATCAAGTGTTGCTCACTAAGAAATGAGAAGGGGGTCTTATTAAAGTACCCCCTGAGGCTTGACTGGAGGGGGTGAGCAGGCCAAAACAGTTTGTTGGGTGTGGGAATATCAGGGATCCTATAGCAGAATGTTGAAAAGGCAACTCAGCAGGTTAGGTGATTGTTGTTGGGAAGTTTTATGTTTATACCTTCCGGTAAATCATATGGTTTTTCTTCCTATTCTTGCTGCAACATGTGCTTTAAAATGAGTTGTTTTGACTGGAGATGAGCATGGCTCTCTTGCTTCACTCTGCTTGGGAACCTTTGTCCCCATGTCTAAAATCAAAAGCTGGCAGCCATGAATATACTCACAATAAGTGAACATACCTTAAAGTGAAATATAAAAATGTAGTTCTCCTTAGATGAAAGTGTGCAAGAGAAAAGAGCATTGGACTTTAAAAAAAAGTAATTAACACCAGAACAATAATTTCAGAGAGGAAATGTTCCAATAAATGAAAAGTACTTATACTATAGCAAGGTATTCACACACATATATAAATCCTTATAGAACTATGGTAGGGAAAAATAGTAAAATTGTGATACTATTCCCCCCACCCCCCATCTTGACTGGGAGACAATAAATACCAGAATGAAATTCAGCAAAAGGCAAAAAAATGGCCTTTGAGTTTTGAAAGGCTTATAACAAAATGTAATGTCTGACAGGGTTATCTGTTTGCGTTTGACACATGCAGGTTTCATCTACAATGTGATGGAAATATTACATTCTGACTATAATGTAGTTTGTTTTAAACTGTTCTGTGTTACATTTGCCTGCAGGATGGCATAGATTTAGGCAACTAAATTTTGCTTTCTGTGTGCTTTCAGAATGAAATGCCCATTTGCATTTCTTTACATGGAAAGGTTACGAGTGTCTTGTCCAAACAATGGTCCCTTAAATGAACCATCATTTATAGATCGCTCCTAATTTTAAAATTCTCCTTAAAGAAAGAAAGTGCTACGTAGCAATTAGGGGACCTGCAGCCTCTGGTTGGCTTCTGGGTGCCAGTGCTCAAGAGAGACAGAATAGGTTGGAATGTGATTGTGACACTGTGGCGTCCTGGAAGCCTCATACATGGAAGACTTGCACAGCTTTCCTTTTAAAGCTGGCAGGCAGCTGAAACTTTCCAGTGCTCCTCCAGACAGAAACACATACACAGATGATATGTTGCCACAAACAGTGAAAAATCCATGTTAAAACATTTTTACTAAATACACATATTTGCCTTTAGTCAAGGGCTACTCTGAGGAGTTTTGGCCAATTTTATGATGTGAGTCATCAACCACAAAAATGGCTCAAATTTGTCTACAATTCCTCAAAATAGTTCTGAGCAAATATGAACACAAATATTTTTTCTTTACAAAGAAAATGATGTAACATTGAATGTGCAGTGTTTTTGAATAAGGTCAGAGGACGGGTGGGGAAGCAATGGGAGAAAGCAAACAAGGATACATGGGGGAAGTAGGGCCCTTGTCCTACTGACTGTCAAGCCCCCTCTACAGCCACTCCTTCACCCCCAAACTTCCTCCATCCCTGCTCACATTAAAGCACCACTGGGATAGAGGAAACAGTGTTTTTCAGTTTAAACCTAGGTGTCACCTTTTAACTGAATACAGGAAAGCCTAATCATTGTTGATTGATGACAAGGGTTTATAACATGATGATATCATCTTAAATGGAATTGCATATAATAACCTCATTAGGGTTTTAGCTGGATTTGGTGTATCATGCAGTTCTGAAACTATAACAATATAGAGGATAGAGAGACTTGTTTGACAAATTCTTTTGTGACATTGTTTATATTAGGTCACCACCACATTCATTTTGTCACATCTGTGAGAAAGCTCTTGGTGGAGAGTGAAACATGTCAAGCTTACCTGCTTTTGGTATGCCCCAGTAAAGGATATTTTCATACATTCTGCTCGATTCAAGGCTCTTTGCTTTTTTGGAGCAGATATTTTCAAAGAAAAGGCAGTGTTTGACTTTGTGAACATTATATATATAAATATATATTAAAACATGTGTTTGCAAAAGAGTTAAGATTAAAAAAAACAAAAAATGTAAACTCTACAAACATTTGAAAAATTAAATTAATTTAACACCATAATAAACTGTATCAATACATTTAAATATATTATATTCAAATCACATATCATGTGATTAACTCACCCTTATTTTGATTTGCAATATTTTGTTTTTGCTATAAAAACATTTCTAGGGAAGGGATGTAATGTGTTGTGTGACCATTTGTTTGTGAATAATACAAATATAAAAGTGTTTTCATGCATGTATGTTTTTAATGTGTATCAAATTTGCGCTGCTTAGTTCTTAGTATTTACATTTTGTCTTATTTATAAATTTGCTCTAGCATACAAATTACATGTTTGCATTTTATGCATAGTATAATGACTATTGAAACTTAAATGTTACTAACTTTGTAAAATGTTATGTTCTTGTTTACTAAATTTTATATTTCCAAAGATTATATGTAGTTTGTTTGTTGATGGTATTTGTATATGTAAAGTATGATATTGAAAAATGTATGGATAGCTTACTTGTATTACTTGTCATAGGAGCATGTGCCATAGGAGCATGCATAGTAACAGTGTGTGTCACTGAAGCATGTGTCTTAGAAGCATGCGTGGTTACAATGTGTTCCGTATGAATTTATCATAGGAGCGCAAGTTGTAGGCGCCCATGTCATAGATGTGAGTGTCGTAGGTGTGCATGTCATAGCTGCACATGACATAGGTGCGTATGCCATAGGATCACGTGGTGCAGGAGCATGTGCCACAGGGGTACATGCCGTAGGAGCATGTGCCATAGAAGAATGTGTCGTGGTAACGTCTATCATGGGAACTTGCATAGTAACTGTGTGTGCCATTGGAACATGTGTTTTAGGAGCGTGTTTTTTAACAATGTGCACTATAAGGGTGTGCCATAGGAGTGCGAGTTGTAGGTGCCCATGTTGTAGGTCCCTGTGTCATAGGTGTGCATGTGGTAGATGTGTGTGTCATAAAAGTGTGTGTTGTAAGGGCATGTGTCGTAAGGATGTGTGTCAGAAGTGTGTGTGGTAGGAGCACAATTTGTAGAAATGCGGGTTGTAGGAGTGTGTGTCATATGATCGCATGTTGAAGCATGTGTCATGGGAGCGATTATCATAATATTGTTGTCATAGGATCATGTGTAATAAGACCATGTGTTATACATGCAGATGTGATAGTTCTTTGTGTCATAGGAGTGTGTGTCCTCGGACCGTGTCCTAGGATCTTGTGAAGTAATAGTGTGCATTATAAGAGTGTGATTCACGGGAACCTGTGATGGTGTGTCTTAGAAGCGTGTGTAGGTGTGTGTGCAGTAATTGTGTGTGTAAAAGGTGCACATGTCATTGGTGTTCAGGTTGTAGAAGTTTCTGTCCTAAGAGCTTGCATCATAAGAGATTGTGTCGTAAGAGTGTATGCTATAGGAGAACATTTTGTAGAAGTGTGTCATAAGAAGGGGTGTCATGTGAGCATATGTTTTAGGAATTCATGTTGTACAAGCACGTGTTGTAGGAGTGCATGTCTTAGGAGCACATGTGATTGGAGTACATATCCTAGGAGTGTGCATAGTAAGTGTGAGTGTTATTAATGTAGATATTCACTTACGTGTATGTTTTAATAGAACCTTTACATTTATTTTGCTCATGCATTATATGCCTCCTATACATGTGAAAGCTCGCATTAAAATAATATCTCACTTTTACGTGTGCTTTCAATATGTACAAATGCGCATACGACTATTACAGTTCATATTTGTATGCAATGAACATCTTCAGAAAACTCAAAACCAAAAGGTGACAGCTTGAAGGTTTAGAATTAATCTTACACCTCTGGCAATTGTTATGGGCAACCTTCGAGACCTTCACCTGCCAAACCATTACAGAAAGAGGAAGGGTCATATGCAAATCAGGCTTGGTCCTGCCCCCAAATGGGCAGTCCAGCCAAAACAGTTAGGTCACATCCCTTTTGCAGGAGACCACAAGCATCCCAAGACATATTTAGGCCTCATTGGCAATCATCAGTGAGGAGTAGATCGGGCCTCTAGGCCCAGCAGGCACATAACCCAGGTTTGGGCATCCCTGTCCCACTCGGGGTGAGAAAGCAAAAAAAAAGACGTGATGGCTGGAAGGTTTAGAATCAATCTTAAAGCTCTGGCAATTGTTTTGGGTAACACTCCAGACCATCATTCTTCATCTGCTAAGCCATTACAGAAAGGAGAATGACCATATGCAAATCAGACGGCAACGGGCAGTCCAGCCAAATCTGCTAGGTCACATACATTGTGCATGAGACCACAAGCATCCCCAGACAAGTTTCTGCCTCATTGGTCAGCCTTGACATTCATGTAAGTTTTTAGGAGATCTAGTAGTGTAATTTTTGAAATGTGAAACTCATACACCTCTTTGTACAGTTCATTTTGAAGATGTCCATTCATTACGTTTCCTGAAAACTGACATCAATGTCAGCCCTAACTTTGATGTGAGTTTTTAGCTGTAAACTGTGTAATGTATGAACTAAGAAACTCATAGTTCTCTGTGTACAGCTTGTATGAAAACTGAACATGTATTACATATCCCAAACACTCAAATCTAAATCTGCCCTGACTTTGATGTGAAGTGTGTAATGTACAAACTGTAAATCTCTTATGTCTCTTTGTAAAGTTTGTGCACATCAATAACATCTTCTGAAAACTGACAGTTAAATTAGCCCTGACCATCATGAGAGTTTTCAGGAGATGTAACGTTGTGATTAATAAACTGTGAAACTCGAATGCCTCATGGGTGCGTGCATCATAGGTGCGCATGTTGTAGGTGCATGTTTTGTATGGTGCACATGTCATGGGTGAGCAAGTCGGATGTTGTAATAGCATGTATCATATGAGTGTGTGAAGCACACTATCTAAACAATTAGAAACATATTGGGCTATTTGTTGTCCCTTTATAGTTACAAATTACGTTCATCTTCTGGATAATATCCTTGTTGAATACTCTACACATCATGAAAATTTGAAAGGTCAGTAGTAACTGCAATGTGTCCATCAGTGCACTACACATCAGGTCAAAAGTGTTTAAAGACATACCGAAAAGAGATCAATTGATACTGGTGTTATCTTTAGACCTACAAACACTAATATGTGTAGACGCCCCATAGAGAAGACCAATATATGGAGATAGATATTTAATGTATCTCACTTTTGTTACTAAAATCACAAAAGTAATTGAGCACAATTTCCACATTCTTTGTTCTCTTTTCACAAGTATTGCTATCGTCCTATACAGAATGTCTTGTTTTGATAACATTTCTTGTGTATGTGAGGCTTGATTTTATATATTTCAGCCTTTTGTTAAGACTTGTATATTGATTAAAATGTGTGGTTATTTAACTTGACCTGGTATGTGGCTGTATAAACAATTTACTACAGTACTTTAGTTGCACTGGTTGCTGGCTTTGACGACCTGTGTGTGTGAAAGTAGGGTATCTAGTTGTGCAACTCTTTTTTGACCATCATATGAGCGTGTGTAATAGGACCATGTGCTGAGGGGAATGTGCTGTAGGAGCATGTGTCATGGGAGTATGTGTCCTTGGGTGGACCTTTGTAACAATATATGCAGTAAAATTGTCATGGGACTGTAAGTTTTAGGTGCCTGTGTCACAGGAACACATGTCATAGATATGCGTGCCATAGGTGTACATGTCATAGGTGCACACATATCAACAGGATGTGTCATAAAATCATGTGTCATAAGAGGGTGTTTCACAGGGGCATATGTCGTAGGAGTGTGTGTCATAGGAACATGTGTTGTAGGAGCTTGTGTCATAAGAGCTTTTGTTGTACAAGTGTGGGTTTTAGGAGCAAGTGTCATAGGAGTGTGTCATAAAAGGGTTTGTGGTAAGAGCACATGTCATAGGTGCCCATCGTATGAGCACATGTGATAGGAACATGTGTCATGAGGAAGCGTGTCATAGAGACATGTGTTGTAGGAGTGCATGTCTCAGGAGGGCATATCATAGGAGTGTTTGTTGTAATAGTGTGTGTCATAGGACTGCTTGTCAAAGGAGCATGATGTTGGACTGTTTGTTTTAGAAGCCTGTGTCCCAGGACTATGCCTACTGAGATTGTGTTTTCTGAGTTCAGATTTACGAAATGTTCATCTCACACATGTACTTGTAAGTTTTAATAAAAAAATGACCTTTATTATCCCCATTCATTGTATGCATCCTATATGTATAAACATACATCAAGAACAATGAGAGGAAACCCACCAAAATAGTTTCAAATAGACAGCCTACAAGTGGGATCAACCACAAACTACAAGATGAACAGAACAGGACTCTTGATTTATGATCTTCAAAAATAAAATTGAAACCTGTTAGATTGGGAAAAGAAACCATTAGATACAATAGTTTTGAAAATTAATTATTCCTTAATTTAATGAATGTAAAACATGTAAAAACAAAACTTTTGAGCAGTATGATCACTGATCACATGTATCCACACATGAAAGAGATTTAAAGTGAATGAATGAATCAAAAATTCAATAAACTTACTGATCTGACACAAACTAAGCCATACCACATCAAAGTATACTATTGCCAAAACAGAGGTATGTCACCCTAGAAATAAAATAAAATCACCACCTGTGCATGCACACTATACAGGTGACAAAGAGAAAGTCTTGTTACATGTCGTAACTCAACTAAATGTATTTAAACAAAACAAAGTTAAAGATGTATCCTGACATTTATATACCACCTCGTGCTGCACTTGAGTGCCAGCCCAGGCACCAAATGGGATATTAAGTGTGCAATAGTTTAGTACAATATCATTGTTTCACTATCACCAAAGCACCTAATGTTAGAACTCTTTAAATAGCATTTGTTGTGTGGAGGTGTTATGTGTTCTAATGATGAATTGTAAGGAACACTTCCAACTCAAGTTTTGACTGTGGCCACCAATCCAGAACAAGTGGCCTAGCCATCTTCAGGGCATGTACAACAAACAGTTTAATGGGCTAGATTCAAGGGTAATACCTAAGCTCAAGTTTTGTAGGGTAAAGTTGAAGCATAGTTTCAAAATCTGAAGCTCTCCCTGCTGTGTCTGGTGTCCCCTTGCATAGGGCAACGTGGCCATGAACGGATGGAGTATGTGGTCGGATGGAGTGTATGGACCGGATGGACTGTATGAAAGGATGGAGTGTCTGGAACGGATGGGGTGTCTGGAATGGATGGAATGGATGGAACGGATGGAGTGGATGGAACGGAGGGAGTGGCTGGAACGAATCGAGTGGATGGAACGGATAGAATGGATAGAATGGATGGAGTGGATGGAACGGATGGAATGGATGGAACAGATGGAACGGATGGAACAGATGGAACGGATGGAACAGATGAAGTTGATAGAACAGATAGAGTGGATAGAACGGATGGAGTGTATGGAACGGATGGAGTGTATGGAACGAATGAAATGTAGGAACGGATGGAGTGGATGGAACAGATGGAATGGATAGAATGGATGAAATGGATGGAACGGATGAAGTGGATGGAACAGATGGAGTAGATGGAACAGATGGAACGGATGGAGTGGATGGAACAGATAGAATGGATGGAGTGGATGGAGTGGATGGAACGGATGGAATGGATGGAACAGATGGAATGGATGGAACAGATGGAACAAATAGAAAGGATGGAATGGATAGAACGGATGGAACGGTTAGAACGGATGAAGTGAATGGAATGGATGAAGTGATTAGAATCGATGAAGTGGATGGAACAGATGTAGTGGATGGGAAGGATGGAACGGATGATGGAATGGATGGATTGGATCGTGTGGATCATGTAGAGATCGTGTGGATCGTGTAGATGGTGGAGATGAGTCAATAGAATGGATGACTGGAAAAAGCGGATGATGGAACGGATGAAGTAGAATGAACGGATAAAGTGGAAGGAAAGGATGAAGTGCTTAGAATGGATGAAGTGGATAGAACGGATGGAGTGGATGGAACGGATGGAGTGGATGGAATGGATAGAGTGGATGGAACGGATAGAATGGATAGAACGGATGGAGTGGATGGAACGATGGAACAGATGGAACGGATGGAACAGATAGAACAGATGGAAAGGATAGAACGGATGGAATGGATAGAACGGATGGAGTGGATGGACCGGATGAAGTGGATAGAACAGACGGAGCAGATGGAACAGATGAAGCAGATGGAACAAATGAAGTGAATGGAACTGATGAAGTGGATGGAACAGATGAAAGGGATGGAATGTATTAAGTGGACAGAAGAGATGAAGAGGACAGAACGGATGCAGTGAATGGAATGGATGAAATGGATGGAACGGATGAAATGGATAGAACGGATGAAGTGGATGGAACGGATGAAGTGGATGGAACGGATGGAACGGATGAAGTGGATGGAACAGATGAAGTGGGTTGGAACGGATGAAGTGGATGGAAGGAATGGTGGATGGAACGGATGAAGTTTATGGAACGGATGAAGTGGATTGAATGGATGAAATAGATGAAACAGATGGAGTGGAAAGAACGGATGGAGTGGATGGAAAAAATGGAGTGAATGCAATGAATGGATAGATGGACTGGCTTGAACAGACGGAAATGATAAAGTCGACCTAGTGGATGGAGCAGATGGAGTAGATAGAGTGAATGAAGTGGATGGAACGGATGGAGTGGATAGAACAGATGGAGCGGATGGAAGGGATGGAGTGGATGGAACGGATGGAGTGGACGGTGTGAATGGAACAGATGAAGTGTACGGTACAGATGGAGTGGATTGAGTGGATAGAGTGGATAGAACCGATCGAACGGATGGAACAGATGGAGTTGATGAAACCGGATGGGATGGAATGGATGAAGTGATTAGAATCAATGAGGTGGATGGAACGGATTTAGTGGACAGGAAGGATGAAGCGGGTGATGAAATGGATGGAGTGGATCGTGTGGATCATGTAGATGGAGGAGTTGAGTGGTAGAATGGATGACTGGAAAAAGCAGATGATGGAACGGATGAAGTAGAATGAACGGATGAAGTGGAAGGAAAGGATGAAGTGGATAGAATGGATAAAGTGGATAGACGGATGAAGTGGATGGAACGAATTAACTGGATGGTATGGATAGAGTGGATGGTATGGATAGTGTGGATGGTACGGATAGAGTGGATGGTTCGGGTAGAGTATATGGTTCGGGTAGAGTAGATGGTTTGGGTAGAGTGGATGGTACGGGGAGAGTGGATGTGATGAAAAGTTTGGATGGTACAGATAGAGTGGATGGTATGGATAGAGTGGACAGTATGGATAAAGTGGATGGTACGGATAGAGTGGATAGTACACATAGGGCGGATGGAATGCATAAATCTTAAATGATGAAGCGGATGGAAGTGATGAAGTGGATGGAACTGATGAAGTGGATGCAAGTGATGAAGTGGACGGAAGTAATGAAATGGATCGAAGTGATGAAATGGATGGAAGTGATGAAATGGATGGAACGGATAAGGCGGATAACGTATGAAGTGGATAAGTGGATGGAACGGGTGGATAGATGCATGGTTGAAGTAGATAGATGGATGGATGGATGGAATGGTTAGATCGAGTGGATGGAGCTGATTGAATTGACAGAGTGGACAGAATGGATGATATGGATGGATCGGATGAAATGGATGGAACGGAGGAAGTGGATAAAACTGATGGATCAGATGAAGTGGACGGAACAAACAAATTTTATGGAATGGATGAAGTGGATGGAACGGACAGAGTGGATGAAACGGACGGAGTGGATGAAACGGACGGAGTGGATGAAACGGACGAAGTGGATGGAACGGAGAAAGTGGATGGAACGGGCGAAGTGGATGGAACAGATGGAAAATGATGAGTAAATGATGGAGTGGACGGAAGTGGATGGAATGGACGATGGAGTGGATTGAACGGACGACGGAGTACATATAGTAGATGGAACGGATGAAGTAGATGGAATGGTTTAAGGGAATAGAACGGATGAAGTGGTTTGGATTGATGAAATGGATGACAGGAATGAATTGGATAAAACGGATAAAAACGGATGAACTGGATGGAACGGATGTAAGTGGACGGAACAGATGAATCGGATAAACGGTTGAAGCGGATAGAACCGATGAAGCGGATGCAACAAATGAAGCAGACTGAATGACTGCCATGTACCTGTATCCCCATGTTACCCTATCCATCCTGTCGCTTTTTATACGTATCCTGCTATGTACACCCCCATCCCGGTCTTGTGCCTGACTGCTAGCGATCCACTGATAAACCACCATATCACACTTCTACGCTTACTCTTTCCTATACACCATCATTCAACTAGAACACAGCAATGCTATGACACATTCGGCCTAGCTGTTCTCATACTAACATGACCCCACAAACACCTCACCACCCTAATAAAACACAGCTAGCTGAGCACATTCCGGCTAGCTTTTAGGCATCTCCTCAGGCCCAACGCAGCCAGAACTCAGTCTGAGTGTCCACCCTCCAAAATGAACACATCCATCTGATTTCCTCAGCACCACACTTACCGCTATGAAGCAGCTATCATGCAACAACCACACCAGCTACACATATATCCGGTGCGCCCACGCACCATACCACATTCTCTCTCTCTACTGACTTGAATTACGGTTCCCGAGGGCGCTCAACCTACCAGCGCTTTGAGATCATACCAATGATACATAAGGCGCTATATAAATGCCAAGTAACATAACGTAACATAACATGAAGGTTCCTAGCATAGTCACTCAAGGATATGAGATGAAAAACAGATTGAGTCGCAAGGCGACACACCAGATCACTCTCAGGGCTTGTTAATGGTTTGGACACCAGCAGCCCGCGCCACTACCATTTTGGCAATGCAGACAGGACCACATAAATGAAAGCTCATATTAAAATGAAATCTAACTTTAATGCGTGTTTTCAATATGCACCAGAGGGTTATATGACATTTACAATTTGTACTTATATGCCAGGCACAGCTCCTCAAATCTGACATCAAAGTCAGCCCAGACTTTCATGTCAGTTTTATGAAGATGTAATGTTATATTACATGAACTGTGAAACTCAAATAACTCTTTGCATGAAAAATCAGTTGCATGAAAAATCCACATCCGTTCTGAAAATGTGCCAAATGTGGATACATCTTAAAATGTTAACATTTCAAAATTTGTCTAGTCAATTTTCAAAATAACGTTTCAGTGCATCAATTCCTGTGCCAAAAATCTAGAGAATTTAAGCAGCCAATTTAATATACTTGGTCTGAAAAAACATCATTTTTTTCATGGGAAAACAATCCTTCCACTTGAAATGTGAAATAGGAATAACTCATTTGAGCTAATTCAAACATGCCACAGCACCCGCCACTCAATAGCCATCGCTAGAAGTTTGCTGCCAGTTCACAGCCAGATGGGAATACTGCACTGATGACCCGTAATAAAGATGAAACCAGGTAATAAATTGTCTGCAGCTTTGTGAACTGAATGTCTTGGGATGATCAAGCTATGTATAAAATGTCTCTGTCCTGAAAAACAAAGTCATTTTTCTGGAGCAAATGTCTTGCACATGGGGTAATTTGCATACACACAATGCTTTGCTCATGTGGCTCTAAAAAGAGTTAAGCTTGTCATGACTTCCCACATCCACCAAATTTCAAGGGTTTTGTTGTGCTAAATCGTCTCAACTTAACTTAGTGAATACAGCTATAGTTATTTATTAATTTGTCATTTATTTATTTAGTGATCCGAATTGCAATCCACATTGCTTCCTAGTACAAGGGAGTCAGTGATGAGGAGGGAGAGTTAAAGTATACAATGACAAACGGAACCTGTGCAGTTCATCGCTGATACACATTAACTAATCATTTATTGAAAAACATTGATAGTATTTGCAATAGCATCTGCATAGTTGAATATCAGATTATTTAAAGTGAAGCTTTAATGTTTGCATACTGAGCTTAACTCAACACATAATAAACTGTTACATTTCCTCACCATGTGGTTGTCAACATCATCAGTTAGTCTGGATGGGCAATGGGGGGGCTGGTAGCAGAGAACACATGTAATGGAGAGGTTGGGGTTTTACGAAGATGAGCAGTACATGGGATCTATCTACTTGTTCTGGAAAGTACCACTTTGGGGCTGGGTTGGGGATGGTTTGGTACCAGAATCAAGGGTTGGTGTTGGTACTCTTATTCAGAGGATAATTGCCTAGCATGTTGGTGTTGGACTGCCCAGGTGGGTGGGATCAGACTGATATTCAAATAGATATTTCTCCTCTGTGAAAGGTAAAGTGAGCTAAAACATGGTTGTAGACCCTGCCGAGTGGGAATCTACCCAGAGAACAGGTTATTCGGCCATGTTCCTTCTTGGCAGAGCAGCTCCCACACCTTTTTGTATAAATCTTAGAGACTTGGGATTTACCCCTAGGTTACCCACTGTAATCCAGCCGTGGACCCCTTGCTCACTGTGCTTAGAGAGGTACAGCTTCAATTTAATGAGATGGCCCAACAAGGCAGAAACACATGTCTGCAGTTGCTGTTTATACCTTTGTTCAGAGCCGAATTGCCTAGCCTTTCGGTGCTGGACTGCCCAGGTGGGTGGGGCCAGACTGATATGCAAATGGGTATATTCTCCTCTGTGAAAAGTACAGTGAGCTAAAACATGTTTTTAGACCCTCCAGAGTGGCAGAGTGGGAACCTAACCAGAGAACAGATTATTTGGCCGCAGAAGAGGGGCTCCCAGACCTTTTTGAATATGTGTTTCTTTTGGTCCTCTGTTTCATCACATTGGTTACTGCACTGGGGAGTGGCTGGACTTCGTGGGACTGTACTGTTGTGTTTGTCACTATGCTGTCATGCACAATTGGGCATTGCTGTGACTAAGGCATGCAGATGGTTTCCCATGAGTGTCATGTTATGTAGGGCTCATGTGTGGTGGTGTGGTTGTACGTGTGGGCAGTCAATCTGGTTTAGGTGGTGCTAATGAGTACATGGTGGCTTGTGTGCTGTTGGGTGCTTTTGAGTTGCTGTTGATCCTGCTTAATCCCTAGCCTTGCCTTATGTGATATTGGGGGTCTGCTTTACTGGCACAGCGGTCTGGTTGTAGGTATGTGTCCATTACTCTTCTGTGCAGTGCATGAGTGTATGCATGAATGCACGAATGCACGTTCGATATGTGTTGACATGGACGGATGTCTTTTTCCATGGGTGTCTTTGGCAGTTGAGTGTGTGCGGCCATGCCTGGCACCTGCCATCCTTTCATCATGGACACCATCTCGTGTTCAGTCAGTGTTTCATTCTGGCAGCATGCATGCTCATGTGAAAAACCCATTAATCAGCCACTCCCTCACTCGTGCTGCTGCCACACTGGGCTTCCCCTGGGTCAGTGGCCTGGCCTGTGGCTGTGGTCTGAGGTCAGGTACTAGGTCTGCATGTACACTGTTGTGCACTCCAATGTTATACAGGATGCAACAAGCATGTCTGATGTCACACACAACCTGTGGCCTGTACAGGAGTAAACTCCACGAGTGATCTATGGAGCTGAATTGGGCCTTCAGGAGGCCTATGGACCATTCAATGATACCCCTTCTGGCCCTGTGTGCTATATTGTACCTTTCCTGTTTCAGTGGCAGCCCGCCTGTACAGTGTTATGAGGTAGGGTCTCAAAGTATATCTGTCATTACCTCCGTGAAGAAGAAAATTAATGGTGTCAGTGTGCCTTTGGTGTTCCTTCATGTGTGGTGTTGGATGCATGCTAGTTGGCTTTGTGTGGACCTAGTGATGCCATGCACGTTTTGCGATGGTCATGTACCTGTGCTCCTGTGTGTGTATGCGTGGATGCATGTGTGTGGTTGAAGGTGGTGGGAGTCGGAGTACTTACCTATCAGCCACATTTCCCTGTAATATATGTCATTCAACTGCACACAAATGCTGCAGACCTGGAATATGTGGCTGTCATGGACAGAGCCCGGGATGGGCATGATGGAGTGCCAGCACTGTTGGTTCCAGTACATGGTGCTTGGTCCTGGGGGGGCATAGAGAGACATGGGTGCAGCTGATGGCACAAATGAATCATTGCACTGTGAAAAATGTGTTGGCCACCTGCCTTTGTTCATCCTGGATCGAGGGCATGTGGACATGGTATCAGCTGCATGATATGATGCATTCCACGACTTGATGCAGGGTGCGTGACTTCGTTTTCTGGGAGTTGCCTGCAGTGATGCAACTCGTCCTCTGTGAGGAGCCAGTGGTGAAGAAGTGCAGGGCAGCCATGGGCTTCACATGTGCCCTGATGACATTTGACCATGCTTTGGTGGGGTGCAAACAACCCTTCCACTCCTGCAACATGTCCATGATGACATGCAAAGGGAAGCAATGCCTTATGTAGACCTCTATGTCGTTCATACTGAAGAGGGTGAACCTGGGACCTGAGACAAATCGCAGGGATATATTTCCTGGTATATGGTGTGGAGTGGCACTGTGTGCCTTTATATCAGACGATGTTCTGCAGCTCTATGTGTGTGGGGTTCAAGTGTCTATTGTTTGCTGGCATTGTGTGTGTGTTTTGCATGGGGCTGTTGTTATTTTTTGGGATTGTTGTATTGGTTGCATGTATGTGGGTGTGATGTGATCTGTGCTCAGTTGTGTTGTGGTACGTGTGTTGGATGTTGTGGCTTAGTGGTGATTGCGTGTGTCATGAGAAACCTGGGGGTATTCTCACTCCTAGACTCCTTGTATTCTCTGCATAGGTGGCCAGGGAAAAGCCATCACTATTGGATCCTGACCCTGGGAGCAGAGAAGTGTGGGAGGATCACCTGGGTAGAGCGTCGTGGGGACTGGGGGTGGGATGCCCATGGGTGAGACATGGTATCCCCCTTGCCTTAGTGATAACCAATCCAAACCTTCCCCTACCTGTATGGGCTTTTGTAAACGAGCTCCCCTCATTTCTCCACAATTGACAGTTGGCACTTCTGCAATGAAGAAGAGGCAACTAAGAGCAATGAAGACTATGCTCTTTTCCCACTTTAGTACTGGGACGAGGAAGATGCCTGCTAAGAGCAGTGAAGGTCAGGCATGTCCCTTTAATTGTGGTCAGGCAAGATGGCACATGTGTGACCTTGAACATTTCCTGAATACTTTGTATCTGAGTGGTTGCATGCTGCAGATTAGCATGGTCACTTGTAGCAACTAACAGGCTTTTGAAGGTCTCCAGACATTCTACTTTTAAATTAAAGTGAAACGAACAACTATTGCACTACAGAAAAAGGGAAAATTAACCCTAAGCAAGAGATATCATTATTGAATACTTAACTGGAACTAAAACCTTGTGGCTAAACAGAATTAAAACAGTTTGAATTCAAAAAGGGGAAAGGAAGTTTAAATTCAGGCAAACCATCATATATTGAAGTGCTAAAATAGATATATTTCTCACCAGACCCCATTTTCAACCAGTGAGAAAGCTACAAATAATCAGAAAACATATTTGAAAATAACATTGTCTAAACTGTGGAGACAAAGATATTTTGGGTATCCTCTTTTTTTTTTTACTGAGTCACTTGGAACTTGGGGAAGGGATCCCTGAGTCCTGAACCAAAGCCTTTCATTTCAAGGTTGTTTGAACTGTATAGTTAGAAACTTGCCGAAGGGCACCCTGAGTCCTAACCAGAAGCATTTCATTACAAGGATATTTTGATTGTGTGAATTGGGACTTGGGGAAGGGACCCCGAGTCCTGACTTGGGGAAGGAGACCCTGAGTCTTGAAAGAGACTATTGTACCAAAAATCCAAGAAAGGGGATTCAGATACTTTTTCTGTGCAGAGCTATGTTATACCGGGGGAAGGGACCCAAAAGAAAGCTGTGATCTGGAAGAAGTTTAGATCTTTATGTTGGACACTGTTTCTTTTGGTTGCTGACATCCTTAGACATTGTATATATTAGCTGTACGTGCAGGATAGGTTTTGGACACAGACAGATTCCTAAGTTGAACTCTTTGACTCATACTTTCCTTAGTTACATTTAGGTAGGAAAATCCCACCTTAGCATAGGGCAAGTTAGGCCTTTTTCCACCCTGACATTAAGGTTAATACAATTAGTTGTTTTTGAATTTGGAAGTTGTTGCCTCTGTCCTCCTTCATGATGCCTTCACATTGTTATTGTGCATTTTCTGCTAATTGATTGGCCGAGGTATTGATTTGTTTGTTTGACTCGGTTTATTTACACATTTTCTTCTTTGCGTAACTGTAGCCATTGATAGAAGTTCCGCTTTAACATCGACTCTTTTTCTTGACTTCCACCTTTCTGTTCTTTGGCCATAAGTCCTTTTTGTAAATAGGTGTAAGTTAATGCCATGTAAGTTGCGACTCATTTTGAGTATAATTTGGATTTACAGCTTGTATCTTCGTTAGTATATTGAGCCCATATATTGTTAACATTTATGTATTTATTTATTTGTTTGTTGCTATTAACACCTTTGCACAATGGCAAACTGTTAATCAAAGCTTCATTTAAAGAAGTAAAAATAGTAGAGGATCCTTAGTATAACAAATATGCAATTCAGTTAGACACTAAAACGTAAAACATATACCAATCACTTGCTGCATTATTATCCCTCAAAACTCTATGGGATTGATTTTATAATGGGCAGAGAAGAAAAGGATACCATAAAAGCAAGGAATCATGATGTTATTCCTTCATTTACCACTCCAGTCCATTTTCATTTCATCCACCGTGCTTTCCTCGTCTGTCTTGCAAATGGAATTAGGTTACGTCTGCATGAAGTTTTCATTCAGGTGCAAAATGAAGGAAGTACTATGGCATCTGCATCCATTAGCACCTGCTAACTGTAGGCGGATTCCATAGGAATCCATTAGTCAATTCTATTTGCAAAGAGTGATTTGCAGATGGTATTTACTTTTTTATAAATGGAGATTAAAACCGAAGAGTAAAGGGATTTTTGACTGGTACTAATCTTCACTTTTGCTCTGTGCCTTGAAAAGGTGAAAATAGCACGCCACAGACCTTATAGCACATACATGTTAACGTTTCTGTTCCCTGGCATGCAATTTGCAAGGAACCCCTAAGAGTGTATGATAAAGTGATACCTGACCTTCCTCATACATCCTTCTGAAAAGTAATATTTCCAAAGGAACTGTCGATCAGACACAAAACACAGAAAGTATTTCCAACACAGGTCACTCAAGGCTTCACCCCTGATAAATGTGTGTCTTAAGATTTTCTCCCTATAGATATTTGAGACATTTAACCATTGAACACCTGCCCCATCGTTAAACATGCAACTGAGGTGGCAGACCTATTGACTATACACAATTTAGACATGATCTGTCTCACAGAAACTTGGTTAAATGCAGCAATTAATCATGCTGCATTATTAGAAACACCTGCGGGATAGAAAATGATCAGATCTGAAAAAGGTGGCGGAGTTGCTTTTGTACTAAAAGCCTACTTTAAACATTGTGTTCTCGGCACAAATACTCTTGATAGCTGTGAACAACTCTCCATTAAAATCTGGATTGATAATAACACCATTATAAACATAATAATTATATATCAGCCACTGTCCAGTATGTCTTTTTTGAGGAGCAACTACTGACACTGCTTGGCACCCTTACCAAACCTAATTCCCACACCATACTTATGAGTGATTTCATTCTTTGGGACAATGACACTACTGACACTATTGCTGCCACTCTAATTGCATCTCATAATTGTATCTCTGCAGGTTATTGGCTTCAACCCTACTCATAGACAGGCACACTGTGGATTGGGTTCTTACCCACAATCTTCTAAACTCATCCTATAATATATTACTCATTGCTCATGGACTATCCACTTCCTCATCCTCTTTGACCTTAATCTCCCGGCTCCCTATAAAAAGGTCAGTGACAACCTTGCACTGATGTTAAAACTAGAAATCTTAACACAGTGGCCCTCATTACGACCCTTGCGGAAAGCGACTGACCGGAGCGCCACAGCGTAAATAGCGTTTCCGCCATTGCACGAAGGAGCAAAGTGCGGCCCATTCCGACCCATCGGGCATGAGCACCACGCCACGGCGGAAGTGCAAAGTCCCCGATGGCGGAAATGACCCCAAAACGGCCCACACCGCCGCCGTACGGCGCCCTAGGTGCAATACCGCCACCCCTCTTAGCGGTCACCGCAGTGTGCGCCTACCGGAAAGTACGGTGACCGGAAATATACGGAAACAGAAGTTAAAACATGGGCCCGGAACGGGAAACATCCCGGCGTACACCTATAAAAACACTAAAACCACACAACCACTAAAATCACTACCCTGAAACACACCCCAACCCGTCAACCACCCTAGCGAAACCAAGAAAAATGGGAAAAGTAGCGAAGAAAGCGTGCGACCGCAAGCGGCAGGTCCACTTCTCCCGTGAGGAACTCACCGTGCTAACAGAGACCCTCCAGGAGAATGCTGCCGTCGTCTTCTGCACGCAAATGACCAGGACGGCACTTGCAAACAAGAAGGCCATATGGGCTCTGGTGGCACAGCGGGTAAGTGCGGTGGGGACCGCACCCCGCACCCCACAGCAATGCCGCAAGCGATGGGACGACCTGCGGATACGCGTCCGCAGCATACTCTCTGCCAACCGCAACATTGCCACAGCCACCGGGGGAGGTCCTGAATCACCCATCAAGTTGACCCCCTGGGAAGAAATCTGTGCCTCCACCATCGGAATGGAGAGCATAGAGGGAGTCGGAGGGATGGAGAAAGGAGTGCAGACATCCGAAGATTCAGGTAGGTGGGCCAGATAAAACAATGCCAAATCCACACAGTCCATCCATGTGAAGTACCATGCGTCCACATAGTGCAACAGAAACACATGTCCAGGAGAACGTCCACACACATCGGCCTGATAGCGCACGTTAAAACCCACAATAAATACATAAATAATTAAAAACCCCTAATACACGCACTACACGTGCAGCAGGCACACCCTAACTGCAGGCTGCCAAACAACTGCACCCTCACTCCACACACAAATCAAAGCACCTCCAAGGCCCCGACCCAAATCACCCTCAGGTACCACCCCAAAGCATGTGATACAATGCCATTCCAATTCCCACAGACCCACCAATAACCCTCGCCCTCCTTTACTCCACCACAGGGTCCGATCCAAACGACGAGCTACAGGACACCCCTACCAGCACACCTGCAAAGAGGGCCAAGACCAACGGCCAGAGACCCTCCACCTCAGCTGCACGCATCAAGACACGGCAGCAGCACAAATCAGGTGGCAGCACAGAGGAGGGAACATCAACAGGCACCCCAGCAGCCAGCATGCCCACAACACCACCACCACAGGTCCCCCCAATGGATGCCACAGAAGGCACTGCCTCTGGTGGCAGCAGCACCATAGGGCACACCCCATTGATGGCAGCATGCTCGGACACAGAAAACGGGGATGCCGAAGTCAGATCCATCCATGACCTGTCCCAATCCCCCTGTCTGTCCCATCCCGTACAACATGAGGATACCACGCAGGGGCACCCACAAGACGACGACTGGCCATCCCCCACAAGCCCTGTGGCAAGGCAACATGAGGACAACAGCCCCTCTGTGACACCCCCGCAAATGGCCATGGCCCAGCAGAGGCAACAGTCCCTCGACCAGTTGATCGAACAACAGCAGCAACTGGCCACACTCCTCAAGGACCATGCCGATGAATGTGGGGGCACTAAGGCAGACATAGAAACATCAACTGAGACACTTAGGGCAGAAATGGAGAGAGGTACAGAGACGCTAAGGGCACAAATTGAGAGAAGCACCGAGAGCCTGAGGGGGGAACTGCATGCGACGTCCAAAGACGTATGTGCCGAACTTGCCGCAGTGCGCCGTGTGCTCACTGAGCTCTCGCAAACCCTTAGGGACATGCATGGACGTGAGCAGGCAGACACATCATCCGTTGCAAGTTCCGTCCAGGGCAGCCCCCAACGTAGATCTGGAAGAAACCTGCGCTCCACAGGCAGGGGTGCCCCTGATACCCGCAGAGGGGGCATGCAATAGCGACAGCCCACTGACAATGAGCATCTTTGGACACTGGTGTTCGGGGGGGAGGTAGGAGGGTGGAGGGGGTGTGTTGGGCTCACTTGGGTGGCGGGTCGATAGGGTGTTCAACATGATATCACATATGCCATAAAAAGTGCACGATCAACCAATGAGAAGTGTGGACATTGATCTTTGTGTACTAGGCCATCATAGGCGTACAGTCCATATTGTGCATGTCCCAGACACACGCAGTGCCACGAGTCCCGTGTCCATGTATCAGCCACCAGGCGTGAGTGCTAGAAGCATACATCAATGAGATGCTGACGAATGTCACGGGCCTCCGGTGCCTCGCAGACTCCATGAGGTGCTGCCACATCCCCACCCTCATCATGACCATCATCAGGTGCTTGCAGTTCTGCGTCAGGGGGCATGGGCACATTTCTACATACGCACATGTTGTGGAGCATGACACATGCCATCACCATCTTTGCAACCTTCTCATGGCGGTACAGGAGTGCCCCGCCAGACCTGCTGAGGCAGCGGAAACGAGTCTTCAGTAGGCCGAATGCCTGTTCAATGACTACACGGGTACGTGAGTGGGCATGGTTGTAGTCCTCCTCATGCTGGTCCCGTGGGTTCCGGACTGGTGTGAGGAGCCATCTCTTCAGTGGATATCCAGCATCACCTGTATGTGGACGAGAAACGTATGATGTGGAATGCCATTGATACGTACGCACCCCCCCCTCCCCTTCCTGGCAGGTCATTGCCAATTCACATACCCCACATCATCATGCATGTAATGAGACTCACCGAGTAGCCAGGATCTGTTCCCTGCGTGTCGCTCCATGTAGCGTGGTATTGTAGAGTTCCTCAAGACCATAGAATCATGGGTTGATCCAGGGAATCGGGCACAACAATGTGTAATGATCCTGTTGGAGTCACACACCATCTGTACATTCAGGGAATGAAATTGTTTTCGGTTGCGGTACTGGGCCTCCATGGCATGTGGGACGACCAATTCAACATGGGTGCAGTCGATGGCACCAATGCAACCCGGTATGCCGGCAAGTGCATGGAATCCCACTTTTGTGTTGGTTATTTCCTGCTCCGAGCGTGGTAGAGAGATGTAGTCGTCTGCGTGCTGCAGGAGGGCATCGAGCACTTGCAATAGTGTCCGTGAGAACAGTGGCTGAGAAATGCCATGCAACTGTCCGACTGTGTGCTGGTAGGTGCCTGTGGCCAGGAAGTGTAGTACAGACACCACCTTCAGTAGGGGTGGGATGGCGGTTGGGCTATCTATCATGCTGACAAGGTCAGCCTGTGTCATGTCCACAATGGCGGCTATGGTGTCCCGGTCCAGACGGTAGAGGGTGTGGATCTGCTCATCAGTGAGGTTGAACGGATGTGCTCGGAGGCGTGGTATTGCGGGCTGCCTGCGTGGTGGTAGTGGCTGTGCTGGTGGGCCTTGCTGGCCCTGCCTTGGCCTCCTCCTCCTCCTGCGTCTCCTCCGTGCGGCTGGTTGTAGTTGGTGTTCGTCTTCTTCTTGGAGTCGGAGCACTTGCAGTGCTATCAGGTCCCGCAGGGCCAACATCGCGAGTCCTGCCGGTAGCATTTCGGTGTGGTTGTGGGAGGAGACTGGCTGTGCAATTTATGTGTTTTCAGGCTGTATGGCCTCCACCTGTGGTGATTGATTCCACCTGTGCAAACTGCTCTCCCCTTTGGCCGAGCACGTCCCGCGCACAACGCTGCAATTCGGGGAATTGTATCTTGCTATTGCAATCATGTATTTGTACCCGATGGCCGTGTAAGATTGGTTGATATGTTCATTCTGCTGTGGTCCCATTGTTTCACATACTATCTGTGCAGTCGCGAACAGACTTGTGAGGGGTCAGTGGAACGTAGTACTCGAGTAACGGTGGGCCCTCATGCATCACTGTACCGAGTTGCAACGACGGGCGGGGCGTCCCATTCGTGGGTGAAGGCAGTTGCCATTTTCACACACAGCCGCACTCGATGGAATAATTAGTGATTTCAAACGGCCACAGATGCCTTTTCGACGTGATGTTGCAAATGAGGAATTCGAAGGGCGGCGCTTTCGGTTTCCAGCTAGCGGCGAGGAGATGCCCACAGGTCTGACTGCAAATATAACGTTCTATTGTTCAATGTCCTTGAGACAGGGCCCATGGCGAGGGAGCAATGATTGATATGAATAGTTTGGGATGCGCAATAGCTACGTGGCCGATGAGGCCGTCCGTTCCCAAATACATGTTACTTCACAACACTGGAATTACAGGCTGGGGCACTGTGGATTTAGCAGGATGCATAACGCACAGACTCAATGGATGTTTCTAATGTCATGTGAGTAATTATTCAGGCGTTTTGATCCCGGGATGAGGGAATGATGGATGGATGCATGGGCAGGTGATTAGATACAGAGTTTGCCATGTACAGGGCTTCTTGGGATCTATCCGCCTCCCCTACGCTATGTGATGCAGGGCTGCCATAGTGGGACCATCGTCCATCTGGCCTTGTTGAGCCCTCCCTGTCTCGAGGCGCCCTCAGACACTTGTGTCCATGCACGTTAACATTCCCATCTGATGGAATCTGTTTTGACAGACGCATGCACAGGTACACTCGTTTGTGATGGTGTTTGCACCTCGATATAGATGGTTATGAGTCGCAAGTGGTTTTGGGGTGGTGATGATCCTTTTGAGTGGGCTAGCATGCATATGGCTGTGGATTTCGTGTGATCATTGAAGTGAGTTGTTGGAATGTAGTTCTGATGGCCATTCTGTTCTTTTTCTTTTCTTTTGGTTGACAGGTATCTCCTCCCCTTTTGCCACTGCCATCTGTATGCCACTCCTGCAGATGGATTTTACTCCCGACACCTGCTGCTTCGTGTTAATCAGTGGAGCAGCATTACGATCTTATGGGACGATCGCCAATGGCCCACATGCCCTTACGCAGTACTGGTGGCTCGGAGCAACATTTCGGCCTTTCAGCTGGACTAGTGCCTCCCCATTGGGACGGCCCTGCGGTTCTGTGCGCTTCCATGTTGCCTTTTCGTACGTGAATGTGGCTCTGTGTACCATGGGGGAACAGGGCGACACACAGGTAGCGGCTGGTCATTTCTTGCGGAAGCAGCCCACAATGGTGATTAGTGTTTTGGAGTTCATGGCCTGATGGCTGTATGGGCTTGGTGATTTTGATGTGCATAAAATTTCTATTCTGATTTGGCCCGTGTAGCGTTTTTCTTTGCAAGTGATGTGGCATATGCCTATTTGGGGGGCGATGTATTGTGAGGAGATCTGCATTGGGTTCCAGCTTCGGGGTTTAGTTGCGTGGTACTGTGCTGGGCGCGTTTGCCTACGAAGCCCAGTGAGGTCAGGGATGGGGGCTGCCAATATGACTGTTTGAATGTTGTCATGCTCAGGGGCGGGGGATTGGGTTTTGTGTAACAGATGCCGGTCAGCCAGGTGGACTGGTGGAATGATGTGATTTTCGGAATATTGCTGGTCACAGGTGCCTGTGTTTGCGTGCGTTTCTTGGTGGGGGACTGTGGTCATGTCCATTGGGATGGCTTCTGTATTCGTGCCATCTGTGCCCTGCAGCTCCCATTGGCCCCTCTTGTGTTTCTTTTGTTCGTTGCCATGCATGGGTGACTTGTACATTTCAATGGTTGCATTGTGGCTTCATTGCACCTACGGGGGGTTGTACTTTGTGGGCAGGGAGCGGTGTACAGGCACTCAGTGGGGCCGTTTACGGTTGATTCGCGATGCCGTACTTCTCGCCATGGCGGAATGGTACATTACGCCATGCCTGATGGCGTTAGGTACATGTCCGCTAGGGTCGGAATTGGCGTACCGTTGCGCCATGGTGGTGTTTGCGGTTTGGCATGGCGCGCGCGCGCGTGCTTGGTGCAGTTAGCGTTGGCGTTCACTGCGGTGTCGCTAAAGGCTTCGTACTTTGCGGTGACGGGTCATAGTCGCACTGAGCGCTATTCGATGGCGGTATTGCATTTCCGCCATCGTTTTTCGATTTCCGCCAGGGTCGTAATGAGGGCCAGTGTCTAGTTCTGATTCCTCTGATCTTCTTCTCCCACTGTTGCCTCCCGTTTGAGCACTTTTGGACACTGATGCACTGGTACAGGAATACACCAATATGACAGTCTCGGCTATTAATATACTGGGACCCATTACTGTCAAGCAACTTAAAACAGAAGCCGGTGGTAGTTCATGGTTTTCCGTTGATATAATTAAACACAGAAAAGAACTGCAGAAAGACAATGGAGGAAGGATCCATGTTCTACCTCTCTTGCAACTTATAGATTGGCGGCTGCCAATTATTAAAAAAGCCATTGTAGCTGCAAAAAAGGTTAATTATGCACAAAGAATGAAGATTGTCAAAGCGCATAGTGCAAGAAGTCTTGATTCTATTAAAGACACGGAGGCAAGCATTATGCTTATTCTTCTTTAATTCTTATTTAATTATCAACAGCTTTTTAAATCTTCATATTTTTTATAATATTTTTTTTTAAAGTGCCCAACTGGCATGAAAAACAAAGGAAAAACAACCAAACACTGTGGCAAACAAACAGACTGCATTGACCACATCCCCCATAAGTCTCTGTCTCTCTGGTAGACCCAGCCTCACTCTTGTCCTCCAATGAGTTGTCTTCCTAGGGTATAAGAGCCCCTCAGTCTAGGTGCTTTCCTCTTCTTTTGCCTGATTTTGAACTTCTCAACTTGATCAATAGTCTATTAACAAATCCATAAATGAACTCGCTGTCTTCTCTATTCTGTGCGATCCTTAGATTCTCCCTGCAGATCTGTTAGGTGATTATTCTCGAGGATTCTTCTGTTCCTCTCCTATATGAAAAGAGACCATAAGTGTAAGGGGTGGGAATTTGCTGTATCACACATAATATATATACATTCGATATCAAAGTCATCTGATAAAATGCATAAAGAACCCTTCTTCTGTATATCTTCTTCCTGCTAGGAAGACAAATCCTTTGTTACTTATAACTGAATTCCTTATGGGAGGGATAATGCTCACCTCCTTGTCTTTAATAGAATCAAGACTTCCTGAGCTATGCGCTTTGGCAATCTTCATTCTATGAAAAGACCGGAGTCGAGCATTATGCTTGTTCAAAGCTTTGTATTACTGCTGCTGCAATATTCTGCACTGGCTTGAAATAGAAAGAGCTGAAAACAGAATCGCTGGACCAGTCGGCTTACTTCATGATCTCCTGCAGAGGAACTCCCGCTGCAAAAGCTCCTGAAGCCATAGCTCCTCTGGTCGAGTGAGCTCCGAATACAGAAATATCTATACCTGACATGGCCATTATCTCCTTAACCCACCGCGCAATAGTAGCTGACGCCACTGTTTTAAATGGTCTTCGTTACATTTCTAGGCCTTGTGCCCGCTGTCGCTGCTTTATATGCCTTTATGCATTGCGCTACGCAGAGTTTGCTATTGTCAAGGAAATATGGATAGGTAATAATTATGGAGTTGGTTTTAGTACGTTGCGCTAGGTTAAACGCTACTCCTTCCGGATAGAAAATCATCCTGTCAATCTCCAGGGCTTTGACATCTGACACCCTTCTACAAGAAACCAGGCATAGCAAAGTGGCTAGTTTTCTGGAGATCTGCTTATTCGATAATAGTGCATTCTCTGGCCACTGATCAAATAGGTGTAATATCTTATTAACATCCCAGAGAGATGAGTATCTCAGCTTTGGGGGTTTTCTCACCTTTTCCCCTTTAGTAGTCTGGTGACCGTAGGGTGCTCTCCCACTGGGACTCCGTCTACTAAGTCGTGCCCTGCAGAAATGGCTGACCTGTAAACTCCCACTGTTCTGAAGGCTTTCCCACTGGAGGTCAGTGATGCTAAAAAGTTTACTACTTGTACTATAGGGGCTGAAATGGGAGAAACACTCCTCTCCCTGCACCAAGCATCCCAGACTCGCCATGTGGAATTATAGCTCCGTATTGTGGACGGGGCCCATGAAACTCTGATAAGTTCAGTAGCTTCCTCTGAAAGTCCTGGCAAGCACCAGCTGCACCTGAAACTCTGCAGGCTAAGAGGGTCAATGTCTGATTCTGAATTAGAGGGTGAGGAATTCCTGCTGGATCTAAGAGAAGATCCTATCTGTGAGAAATCCTCTGGGGGAAATCTGTGGAAAGTTCCATCAGAACTGGAAACCAAGCTTGCGATCTCCATCCCGGTGTCACTATGACAATCTCTGCCTTGTCTCTGCGCACCTTTGCTAGTGCCCTCGCCAGCATTGCAAAGGGGGGAAAGGCATAATGTGTGTGACTCCCCCACTGGTGCAGAAAGGTGTCTGTACCCAGAGCATCTGGCTCCAGCCTCCAGCTGAGGTATCTGGGCAGTTGTGAATTCAGCCTGGAGGCAAAAAGATCTGTATGCAGAGGTCCCCATCTCCGGCTGATCTGTGTAACTTCCAGTCGCAGGAGTCTACCAAGTAACGGGAATTCCAGTCCGCCACTGTATTCCTTACTCCCGGAAAGGTATTCCGCTCTGACTTCTATCTCTCTCTCCAGACAGGAGTGCCAGAAGTCTTTGGCTAGCTCTGCCAACATCTTCGATCTCGTGCCTCCCAGCTTGTTGATATACCTGACAGCTGAAATGTTGTCCATCCGCAAGAGGATGCAGCATTTCGCTCTGTCCTTCGTAAATGCTCTGACTGGAAAGGAGCCTGCGAGGAGTTCCAGGCAGTTGATGTGCAGGTCGAGCTCCTCTTTAGACCATTTCCCTCCTGTCTCTGTGTGCCCGCACCTGGCTCCCCATCCTGATCTGCTGGCGTCTGACTCTATGGTAATCTCTGGAAGGTCTCCAAATATGGCTTGACCGATCCAAGCTTACATATTGTGGAGCCACCATCTGAGTTCTACTCTGCTGTCCTCGTCCAAGGGTATTAACCGATGATATCTCCAACCCTTCTGTAGGTACCTGATCTTGAGCCTCTGGAGGGCTTGATAATGTAGAGGATCTGGGAAGATCGCCTGAATGGAGGCTGCCAGGAGTCCCACTATCCTGGCTAGATTCCAAAGCGATATAAATGGATTCCTCAGGGCCTTCCTTAGGTCCTTCTTTATCGCTCTTATCTTTGCCACTGGGAGTTCTAACGTGGCTTTTTTGGTGTCTATTGTGAAGCCTAGAAATTCTATTCTTCTGGATGGCGTGAGTACTGATTTCTCCGTGCTGATAAGAAATCCCAACCCCGATATTAGAGATGTTGCCTCGTGAATCTGATTCTGTAATCTCTGCTTGTCCTCTGCCATGATAAGGATGTCGTCTAGGTAGATGATCATCCGAATTCCCTCATTCCTTAAGGCTGTTGCAAGGGGCCGTAGAAGCTTGGTAAATGCCCAGGGAAGAGTCTTGAATTGCCAAACTTCCCACTCCCACTCGAACTGCTAGTAGTGTCGGAATTGAGGTGCTATGGACATTGTGAGGTAGGCATCTTTCAAATCTAGGCGCGCCAACCAATCGTTTCTCCTGAGAAGGTCTAAGAGCAGATGGATTCCTTCCATCTTGAAATGTCTGTATGTCAGCCAGCTGTTTAGCTCTTTCAGGTTGATGACAGGGCGTACCTTGTCCTTTCGATGTACGAGAAACATGTTGCTGAGGAAGCCTATGCACTGCAGTTGAGCTCTCTCTATGGCCTGTGTGCCTTCTAGTTTCTGAATTTCTATATCTAATAGGTTATTTTCTGCTACTGAGATGTACATGTGCTGCGGGGCTGCTAACTGCTCTGGCTGCACAATAAAATCTAGGTGGAATCCCTGCGCTGTCTGAAGCACCCAAGCGTCTGATGAAAGCTTGCGCCAATTGTGCATGAAAAATAAGGTTCTCCCCCCTACTGGGGGTTGTGCGACTGACCCCTCTCTCACCTGTGGTGTTGTTCTGTCTGAAGTATCCTCTATCTTGGTGTCCCCTGAATCCTCTACTTCTATTGGGAAAGAAGGAGTCTTGCTGCCGAGATTCCCAGTACTGGGCTCTCGGGCCCTGAGGTCTCCGATTGGAGCAAAACCGGCCAGTCGATCGATCTCTAAAATGACCGGCCCCTGCAAAAACCCGACCGGGAAATACTTTTCTTATGGAAGACTGGGCTTTTTTGAGCGCCGTGTAGGTTCCCACAAACCTATTCATTTCCTTGACGGTCGCGCCAAACCGTAGGCCCTGCGCTCCCTCGCCAGCCTCGTATGATGCTATGTCTCCCAGTTTACCATCAATCTTCAATAACATTGATTTCCTTCTCTCTGCAGAGATTGCGCTATTTGCGTTGCTGAGCAGGTAGACAGCTCTTTGGGCCCAGCCTGCTAGAACCAAGGAGTCTACCGGCTCTCCCGTGTCTCTGGACCTCTCCGCCAGGTCCATGATTTTAGCAATGGGTCCGGTGAGGTCAAAAATCTTGTCTTGGCAAGACCTCCATGCTCTATCCTTGCCCCTCCAAGCATCCTTGTTAGCCTTTGTAACGAAAGTCAGCATTTTTGGATCCATCTCTGGGGTCTCTGCAATTTTGCCTGAAAGATCAGGCCTTGGGCATTCCACTCTAAGGCGAAATCTGGTTTCCTTCTCCAGTGGTTTCCTGAGCTTTTGTGACATGTAGATTGCCACTCTCGGAGACGGAGTCCACTCTGTGGATCTGGGGTGTCTGATTGTCTCCGGCTCAAACATGTCTGATGTATGATCCTCTGGGGTACACTCCACTAAGCTGGCTTTAGCTACTGGCTCTTTGCTGTCCTCCTCATCAAGGTTGTCTACCTCTTCCTGTCCTTCCTCCTGGTCAAATTCCTCCGAGGAAGAGAGAGCTCCCCTATATTATCAGCCCCTGGGGTAGGGGGTAGGAGGCTAGGCACAGCTGATGTTTTAGATAAAAATGCATCTTTGAGTCTCTTGAACGCATCAGCCGCCTCTTGGGGCTTCTCATTCATCCCCATATCAGAGCCTGGGGGGGTAGAAGAGTGCTTCCTCTTCCGGGCAGCTTTACTCCCCCTTGAATCATTTTCTAGAGGCTGTCCCGTGGAGGTACCCTCACCTGCATCATCCTGCTTGCCAGCTCTGGTGCCCAAAATCTCCTCCAGGACCTGTAGTCTGTACTGTATAGGCTGCACTCCCTGGGCCACAGCTTTTACTAGAGATTCTCCCAGCACTCTCTTAAGGCTTTGTGAGAGGTCAATCTCCTCCTCCAGGAACTCGGGCTCCTGATCACTACAATCACACCAGCAGTCCTCTGGTCTGTCAGAGGCCATCTCTTCAAATTCTGTAATTGAGATGCAGCTGCAGGCTTGTAACTCTGCTCTAAAGACCTGTGTATTTTTTCCAAATCAGGCCTAGCGTTTCCTCTTAATCACTGCCAAATGTATTATTATTATTATTTCTTTTTTTTAATGAAAAGACCCACTTCGGGTTCAGCCTCTGTGTTTCTGAGGAAACGCTGTCAAATCGTGAGGAGAATGCTGCTTTTATCCGCGTTTGTGGCTTCGATGCAGGTTTGTGCTTATAATTACGTTCACAAGTGGAACGCAACAGGGAGAAGCCTTCCTGCGCATGCAGGGATTCGCGGAAGGCGCAAAGACGTTCCTGTCAAGCCAAAGATTTCCCTCGGGCTGCAGGAACATCTGCGTATTTCTGTAAATACTCAACGGCCCTAAAGCAAGCGAGATCGCCTGCGAGCCTGACTCGCACTCTAACGAAACTCGGAATGACGAGTTGGAATATATTTACATATTTTATGATTTAAATGTATACACGTCCTACGCTGTTTGCTCTACAGCTCTAGTATGCTCGCCGTGCGTATCGCCTTGATTGCGCTGCGCGATAAGAACGCTTTCAATGAATATACAATAAAATCAGAAATAAGATCAAAGGGGGTACTTAGCTGTCGAAAGCAGCAAAAAAGAAGATAAAAACACCTAGTCTGAGGGGCTCTTATACCATAGGAGGACACCTCATTGAAGGACAGGAGTGAGGCTGGGACTACCAGAGACTTATGGGTAATGTGGTCAATGCAGTCTGTTTGTTTGCCATAGTGTTTGGTTGTTTTTCCTTTGTTTTCCGTGCCAGTTGGGCACTTTAAAGCAATATATATATATATATATATATATATATATATATATATATATATATATAATAAAAAAATATGAAGATTTAAAAAGCTGTTGATAGCAGAATTAAAGAAGAATAAGCATAATGCTCACCTCCAGTCTTGTCATAGAATTAGCAATGCCAGATCAGATTAAAAAGAACTGCTCTCCATTCTGCAAGAATTAGATGGCAGGAAAAATACCACAAACAATGCCCTTCTCAGTGACACCTGTTGTCAAAAAATTCAAGATAGATTCTCAACCAAAATAAAGAACCATCATTCTGCCATCACCAGCTCCAGGATGAGGATATCTGACAAATCCTGGAAGTATACCTAAGAATCCAATCTTAAAGACCATTTTGGGCAATTCCGTTCCAGAATTCTGCTTGAGTTGTATCACTTAAACTTTTTAATGACATTGTGAATGGGACTAAACCCAAAATATGTGTTGGTGATATATGCCTTGGAATACTCATCAATGACTCTATTCTATGTCTATCTCCCCTAATTGCTAGTATTGTTAATGTATCCATAACTAGTTTGTGTGTCCCTAGGAGCCACAAGGAGGTATGGATCACTCCTGCCCTGTTGATGGAAGCTACAGACCAACCACCAATGTTCCATACTTATTGAAAATATTAGATAAGGTCGCCTACTTGCAGCTTCAAGAGCATGTGGAAAAAAAACAACTCTCTTCGTATACTTCAATGTTGGTGGCACCTGTTTTCAGTGTAAGCTCCAACTTTATGGAACTCTCTTCCCCCTCAAATTGTGAATCTTCTTTGTCTCTCTGGCTTCAAGAGAGCATTAAAAACACACCTCTTTGATTCCAACTATTATGTTTTCTTCCCTTCTCTACCTGTTCCCTGTCTCAATCTCCCTTATTCTTGTTTGACCAGGTTTCTGTCTTCCTGCCGACTCAGGGCTTTGGGCGTGTTGTGCATTATAACAATTAAATAATAATACAATTATGAATAATAATAATAAAATTAATACTATTAAGGCATAGGTCATTTGTAGTTTTACAGTGTGGGAAACATGCTGGTAAATGTAGCGATAATTCCATTACCACCACTTTTCCCACATCCCCAAATTGCAGGTTTGCCAGTGGGGGTCCCTGATTTATCTCGAGCCAAGAACTAGAGGTAAATCAGGCCCCACTGGTAAAAAACTGCCAGTATTACTGGCATCAGGAATACCGGTGCTGGTAATACTGGTTATTCCCTCTGTGTTGTCCTATGGAAGTCCATGGAATGGGGAAAGTGCATTGTTGCCTGCACCTGGAATATCCTGGTAATATCCAGATATCAGTTGCTGGTAACGGTAGGTCAGTTTGCCATTATCCCGCTGGAATTACCGCTGTGACACCAGCAAACTCATAATGACCATCATAATCTACGTTTTCTGTTTATATCGGCTAATGCCAGTCAGGGCCAGTAACCTGCAATGTTTCCCCAATGTTGAACGGAAATTTCATGAACAACCAATGCTCTTTCGTATTGGTAAACTTGCACACATGGTTTAATATACTCTGAAAGTAACTTGTTCCCACTAGTAATAATGACCATTTGATTTGAGTCCCAGATTTTGTTTTTTTTCGTGTTTCTATACTAATTACTGACTTGATCAGGCGAATGCTAACATATTGAATAATTGATAGAAATTGTATGTTGCTGTAAGTAGATCAAAATAAACATACAATTGGCCCACCCTTAATTTCTTCCCAACAAAAGCTTTTATAGAAAATGTTGAGTTAAAGAGATGAACTCTTCAGTGGTAGACGGTGTCCGACCACTTTTTTCTGAGGGTGCAGGACATCCCCTTGGTTATTTTAAAAGCTGCAGGTAAAATGAGATACTTTGCGCTGTATGTTGGGAATTGTCTCATTTGAACCACATTGGGGGGTGGGGATTTGAACTGCGGTTGCCAGGTTGGGCACCTCACCCCTACACCATAAGGACCAGATGATAGAACTGAAACAACTGAAGATGAAATATCCCATGTGGGAACTGTGCGCTACAGGGAAAATACAGGCATTGATTCATGGTTTTCAAAGGGCACATCGTTTATAATTTTTCAACACTATTAGAAGAAACTATCCTCTCTTTGGTTATATGTTGTGTGTTGGTTTTCTGAAAAGCAAATGCCTATTCACTCTGTGCACTTTGTTTGGTTTTGCAAAACCAATTACATGCAATTTGCATATTTCACGGATACATTTCTGGTGACATCACCCCCATTTGGCATGTTAATGAGACCCCCTCTTTTTTAGGACTTCAGCACAGAGTTTCCAGAGATGTGCACCCCAATTCAAGCATTATTAGAGCCATAGCCAAACATTGAGTTAGCCTCAGAATTGTACACCAAAAACTCACCTTTACAGCCTTATAGCAAGTTAATCTTAGGAGGGTGAAGATAGAAAGCGGAAAAAACACTGTTGGTGCACGTCTTTGCTTAAAATCCTAAGAGAAGTTGCTACTGTTTTTCCCATCGAACGACCTAACAGCCGAAATTACCGCCCCCAATGTTGACATTACCGTGTCCTGCTTACGTTTTAGGATATGGTAATGTGCTGAAAAGGTAGCCCACATATAGGTATTCGATAACAACCTCAATGTGAGTTTTGTTTAAAAGCCATTTAAAACTATCCTTCTGGGCTTTAGTATGCATTAAGCGTATGATTTTGGTTTTGTTTGGATTGATTTCCAATTTATTGGTGAAATATGGGCACGAGGTTTAAGACATACAATCAATCTAACTGTCCTATTTCAAAAAGTTGGTAGTTGGCTAAATATTACATGATTTTACTCAACATGTGTAGTTTGAAATGGAATTTCCAGGTAATAGAAATACTCATTTCTTATTAATATAACACGTGTTTCTAACCGCTGTAGAACATTTACATACAATTATGATCAACCGACCAAAGTTGATATTTATTGACCGCAGACGGATGAAAGGCTGATTTTGCTTTGCTGGGATTCTAACTGGGGCCCTTCAGATCACACACAGAGCACAGCAGCAAGCGCTCAACCCTCTGAGCTCTCTTACCAGTAATCTCATTGATTTGGGCGTGTAAATATGGAGGTGGGTTTGAAGATAATGCTACGATGTTGGCTTATTCTGCAGGAGTAAGCTGGAACCCGTTGATTCTAGCCAATGGAAAGGAAGGCTGGAGAGGGTTGGCATTCGAAAAAATAGGTTGTCTGTTTTGACTGCATTGAGACAGAAGTTACTTCTGGGCATCCACTCCTGAATGCTTTGGAGGCATTTATGATGCCAGCATTGGATGAGAGGTCGCTGGTGGGTTTAAAGATGATCTTTACATCGTCAATGCTTAATTGGTAGATGGAAGAGAAAGCTACAATGAGGATGGCTAGAGGTGTGATGTATGTCTGAAAGAACATTCTACATGTATGCTTTATCATACCTCTCAACCTTGTTTGGGTCCAGGAAGGGCGAAGCTGCATGACTTTTTTAAATGTATGGGTGCTTTAGGGGTTTGGCAGCTGACTGGACTGATTCTGCTGCGGGTGACACCCACCAAAATGGTGTGAGTTGAAACCTCTAACACACCTGTAAATTTCAATGATCTCTTAACCGCCAAAAACTCAGTACCCCGTTTCACTGATGGTAATAGCTTCCCACAGCCACTCCGTTAGTCCCCCCAATCTGGCTCAGTTTTTAGTCTGAGCCATTGCACTACATGCCTCATATATCCCAAAACGGAATCTCCCAGTTGGCATATGACAGGCAATGGGTCTGTCCTGGTCGACAGGAGATCCTTCCTAATGATATGACCACAAGCTACTCAGGCCAGGAGTCTACTCAACCAGGAACCACACTGCACAGGGATTTTTGTATAGGGCCATTCAGCAGCCAGAAGGGCAGGGCTCAATTCGAGGGTACATGCAGGTGAATGGAGTCCCCCACTTTCTTCAGAGGACAAATTGCTATGCTCATTTCTGGTGACGCCACATTCAATTGCTAAGTTAGTGAGTCTCCTCACTTTTATTTGGAACTGGACCCCTGCAGAAGGGAGATCTCTTGTATGCAATAACCTCTGTTGGCTCTTGTCTCTGCCTCTCCCATGCAGCACTGGAAGTGGGAGATAGCTAGCCCGCACTGGAGTCAAGCTCACTCTGGGTGGGCACCTCACTGTAAAGTTTCCTCATTTATCCTGTGCTGCTCAGCAGCAGGCACAGAGCTTCTGAATGCCGACATGCTCCCCACTCTCCACTGCAGTTGTCAATGAGTAACTTAAGAGGATGGTTGTTTGGGCCATAAGGGGGTGACCTGCTTCAGCATGTGGCTCTTTTCCTTTGCAGATTGCGAACAGGGGCGAATGGATCTAGGTCCCCTGGCCTAAGCCCCGCCCACCTGGTGCCTTCCTGGTTGCTGCTCTTTTTCCCCATTTTGCAAGCCCCGCCCACCTGGTGCCTTCCTGGTTTTCCCTACTTAAGGAGCACTCATGCCTCTTTTCCTTTGCAGATCGGGAGCAGTGACGAGTGGATTTAGGTCACCTGGCCTAAGCCCCCCCCACCTGTTGCCTTCCTGGTTGCCACTCTTTTCCCTAATTAATTAGCCCTCCAGCCTCTTTTTCTTTGCAGATGGGGAGCAGGGGCGAGTGGATCTAGGTCACCTGGCCCAAGCCCCGCCAACCTTCTTAGCCCTGCCTCTTCCTTCCTGCTCTTAACGCTTAGATCAAGGGTATCTCTCACCTGGGCTTTCGAAGCGAAGGGCAGATAAAGAAAAGGGAAATTCCTGTTTGGGCCTTTTTTGGACCAGCAGGAAACTGGGCCCAAACCTCTGCTCAGACAGCAGGTATGCATGCACCAACATGTGTTTACTCCCTCTGTCTCCACAGGCCACCCCCACCCACTCTGGTCCCCCATGATGTTCTGTATGCCCCCCCCCTTTGCGCACATAGGTGTTGCCTGTTATGCTTGATTCTTCGGCCCTGCTCCTCCCCTCCTCCAGCCTACTTTTGCAGGAGTCTGTATGTCCTGTTACATTCTGGTTTCACCATCACCGTCTTGTGGCCAATGCTGGATTTGACTTTTATGGAATTCATTGATCCACGGTGCATCACCCTTTCTCAACTCTCATGCTGGACCTCCTTTGCATCTTGTACTCATGGTGGCCCTGAATCATGCTGTTCCCATCTTCCTCTTATATCCTGGCTTCTACAATTGTATTCACCCTACCCTCTTGCTTCTCCACTCTTTTTTACGGCTTACTCTCTGTTCTCTCCTCCTCTCCCATTCTCCCTTTTCTCATCTCCTCCCTTCCTCCCCTTACTTTCTTTTATGCACTTACTTTATCAGAATTGTTCCTGGACCTAGTATGATAGCAACCTCGTCTGTCTCCTCTCCCCTCCCCTTACTTGTTTTCCCCTTTCCGCCCCCTTCAGCTCTATGTCGTCAGGCCTAGTACGATAGTTGCTTGTTTTGTTCCTCCACTCCCTTTCTGCACCCCTCTCCCTCATCTTTTGTTTTTCTCCGGATCTACCAGAAATGTCATCAGGCCTAGTATGGTAGTCACCTCTCTGTTTCCATTTCCTTTCTACTATCCTCCTCCCTTCCTTATCCATGTCTTAGCTCTTGCACTGTCTGAAATGTTGTCAGGCAGAGTACGATAGTTCCATTCCCATCCTTGCTGTTCGTGGCCTCTAAGAATGTAATTCTATTTTCCTTTGTTCCGTCCCTTGAAGCGATTGTGTATAGGCGCTATGTAAATAAACTATCGTATCATATCAAACTGAAGGCTTCTTCTTCCTTGAGTCATTGCAGTAAAGTGGCCTGGGAAGCAATGCACAATGCCACCAATCCAGGGGGTTGGGGGGCTCTGCTCTTGAACAATCAGTCAACCCTGGGGGACACTTCCATTTAACACGAAAGGCATTCAATCATTTCTTCTCATTAGCGCTCTCATATTTGTGCATGCTTGGCAAATAAACATTTGTAACAGGTATAGTTGTCAAAGACACTGAGGAATATAACCCAGGGAGGGCCTCCTACGGCATGTTTTCAAATGATGTATTACATGTGTATTTGTAGTGGCGTCTTATGAAAAATCTTTGCACAAAGGAGGCTCTCCAGCATTTTACTTTCACATGTCTTTCTTTAATGCAGTCTTTTTCATTTGTTATACGCCTTTAATCCGACAGGCCACTTTCTGAGTTACTTTCCCTCCATAATTTGCTGTCTCTATTATTTTTATCTGTCTCCCCCTGGCTCCAGTCCCTGTCTTCGCTCGCTAACTCCTGTTTTTGTTTTCTCTCTCTCTCTCTCTCTCTCTCTCTCTCTCTCTCTCTCTCTCTCTCCCTCCTTTTTATTGCCAGTGTTCAGCCTCTTTCCTTCATCATACATTCCAGTCACGCTCCAAAATGCTTCTTTTACTACGACAGCCATTTCAGCAGATTAACTCTGGTTGACTGAGAGGAAACCTCTCCCTTCAAATGATGCCTGTCATCTCACTGACAATGGATCGCTGCCGTCATCCTGCTCGTGAAATATGGCTTGGCGCTTGGCGATAAACTCACACATTAATGCCTTCTCGATAGCGATCTAGTTAACGGGACCACTTCCAAAGAAATCAATTTAGGGACACATTAGCAAAATGATGTCTCTCGACGGAAGATTTACAAAGGCGCTCAAGGATGAGTACAAGGAAGTCATTGCCTAGCTGGGGTAGGAGCGCAAGAGGAAATACAGCATGCAATGTTTACTGTACATCTATTGCTTCATAAGGGAGCTCGGCATATTAGTAAGCAATCCTTGTTTTCAGATATGAAAACACGGCAACAGCAGATCAACTGATGTGCCTGTAGATCACACAAGTTTGTCAAGTGTGAACACAGTGTATTAATGAAACACTCCCACGTCCACCAGACTTTGCGACAGAAACATGCTTCAATCATCATCGTCACCATAGGTTTTTTTCTGAAATTACATAAGAGATTTCCATAAAAACAGCAACACATACACGTTCACAACCACAAGTTTTACAACCCAAATAAAACCATTAAAAGACAATAAAAAGTAGTCAATCAATATTTTAAAGATTTGAACAGATATTTTCTTGTATCCAGTGCATTCCTCAAAAATGACAATAGTGCCCAACCATCTCCAGGAGAGGCCGCCCAGAGCAAATAAAACAATTTGGGATTATACTGGAAAACCCCTAATTCACGCACAAGTGGTCTCAGTGTTTGTGCTCTCAGTTTAGAAAACAATAAAACAAAATAACAAAAAGTGAGCCAAGTCCTCCCTTGGAGCATTACACAAAAGGCACGACTGATTGTTACTATCATTTTTACAAGCTGCCACCACCACTCTCAAAGGAAGACTATAACAATGTGACCTTTTTAAGGGGATGCCCTGGGAGGGATTCTCATCCCTTAACAAATACATTTGTAGACCAGGAGCCATAATAATCCCATGCATCCTTTTCGAGGGTTTTGCTATCCCGCGAGAATATCTTTTCTCAAAGATATGGGAGTGGAAACTCACTTTCATAGCTCTAAGCACTCTAACCTACAAAATATCTGATGGATAAAAGAATTGAGCTGCGTTTAATTCCATAAACTTCACTTTTACATTCCTCCGCCAGAGAATCCTAAAATGTGCATCTTTAAGAACCAGATCCCTGATCAGCTCATGGGTCACTATGGCCTTGACAGTGCCCCAGAATCAGAGCCAATGAAATACAGGTTGTGCTGAAATAATGTCACTAATGAACTTGCAGCCTAGTTCTGAGTGAACCCCAAAATTAGGGGCCACACAAGCAAGTCCCAACACTCTTTTATAAAAATCATTCTTTACAATCTGAATTAAGGTAAGATTACTATAACCCCACAACTCCATGCCATACTTTGTGACCGAGGCAGCTTTTCAATGGTACATTTTTATAACAATGTCAACTGGTTCCGCTTTAAACATGACAATGGCTCTAGCCAGCCCACCAATGGCTTGCTTATATCTCGCAGTCTGTTTTGCTACATGGAGGTTGGGGGTAAAATTTGATGAAAACCTGACTCCGAGGTATTAAAAATCATTGACTCTAGGGATTAAAAGGTCCTTACTGAACATTGCTTGAAATTACAGTGGGTTACAACAAACCATGAGAGGCAATTTTTGAACATTGACCTTTCAATCTAGGGAGTCCATGAAGGAAGTGTAATCTTTGGAAGGAAGAGTAATCTTGGATGAGCTTCTGCAATTCTCGAGGCGTATGTGCCAGCAATACTGTGTCATCCACATACGCCAAGAGTGTCAAAAATCTATTTCCCAGCCTAGGAACAGCTGGGGTGGAGTTTAGCAAGCATCAGAATAAACCAATAATATACAGGCAGAAGAGCAGGGGTGACAAGACGCAGTCCTGGTGCACACACAGCTCTACTGGAAAAAAAAGCAGCACACCGCCCATTTGCTCCACTCCTCACTCAGGCCTGGGTCGAAGGATGCAATCTGATTAAAAGTTGAATTAACCCCCCTAGGACAGTTTATGGATCAGAGAACCCTCCACAATTTTTAACTTTTAACTTTGTTGAACGCTGTGCTCAGATCCATGATGGCAAGGAAAATTGGCTCCTTTTTCACAAACAGATAATGGGCCACAAAGATATAGATTCAATGACCGTTCAGAGGTGCCAAGGCCAGGTCTGAACCCTAGCTGAATGGGAGAAAGAATGTTTTTATCAACCACCCAGGTTTCCAACCTTGCTAAAATGGCTTGCCCCGAAATCTTTAAATGAGAGTCTAAAAGAGAAATAGGTCTGTATGAAGTGGGAGGTCCCTCTGGCCTTATCTTGGTTGTATGATGGCACGGGACCAAGAGGCAGGAACCGGACCCCCTGAGCATATTGCGTTGAACCCCAGAGTCAAAATTGGAGCCCATGGATCTGGCTGAAATAAAAAAAAAAGATCAGCTGGAACATTATCTGGGCCCGGTGCCCTATTTCTATTTGTACAGTTTTTAGCTAACATAATTTCACAAACAGTGAGCACAATCTTCTCTCCCACAACTTCCTGCATTGTCCGTGCAGGATCTACCTCCGAAATCCCTTCAGTGGCAGCTCCCCCGGGTCCTACAGTATAAAGGAAAGAACAATGGACTAGCAATGCATGGTTCGAGACAATAGAATCCATCCCCTAGGACTTATAATTATAAAAGGCTCAGTTCTTCACAACTTCCCAAAAGAGCTTTGAATCATTCCTTTCAGCTGCTCGCACCCGTCTTCCCAGGCTGCAGATCAAATCTCTCTTTTCCTGTCAGTGATGGTCTTCTTAATTGAAGCCCTCGCTTTGGCAATGCCAATTTGGAAGCATTGGGGTTGTTCAATGCAGTGAGCAACCTAGATTTTGTTGTAGAACAATCCGAGTCAAACCAGCCGACCTGGTCCAGCCATATCCTTTTCCGAGCGATGATGGTGAAAGTATCTGATATTTTAGACATTAGGGACAAAAATTCAGTTAGAATATCACTCTGATCACACAACCCCTGCAGCAGGGCATCTATCTCTCGCCGATTATTAGAAACAAATTCCATCATCAAACCTTCTTGCTCAATATACTGCCATTTCAACCTTTGCGTGGTGCAATGCATTGTCTCATCTGGGAGACATGACTGCAGCAGGGACGGTGTATTCCTCCCCCAAATAATTTGGCTCTAACATGATCACAAAATTGTCACTGGAGATCTCATCCACCAGATGGAAGCCCAAAAAGAGGTCCCAGAAATATACCGGTACACACACATAATCATTTGTGGAATGGCCTACGGCAGAGGAAACAGGTGGCCTTGCTTGGAATGTCATCGGGAAAACGGTCATTAACTGAACACAACACCCAGTCGTATAAATGCTGTCAAAGCCTCAGTCCTTCTGCACAGATTTTAGAGTCCCTCAGGGCACCTCATGGGATGTGAGAATCACTGCCAGATTGTCTTTGGATACATCAAATAACATTGTCAGATCCTTCTCCAAGCTTTGCATTGAAGTCCCCCCTCCTCTCAGGATAGGAATTATCTCTTGTAAGGCAGCCAAATGAACCAATCTCTCCACAACTGTCAACAAAAAAGAGAGACAGCCCCTCACATATTGGGCGTGGTTGCTGTTATAGAAATTTACCAAAACAAGGTCCTTTGCACAGACCCTAATGATTACAACCACTTTAATGAAAGGATACAAAGACTCCAAGGGGAGAGATTCAACAAAAATGTGCCTTAACACATATGGACATACCCCCAAAACAAAGGCCCATAGCATTCTTCTGGGCCAAAACACAATATGCAACAAATCCTTCCACAATCACTTCCTCCAATGAACAGGTCTCTTTGAGGAGATTTATGTCAGTCTGCTCTAAAAGAAACAATACCTCTAGGCTGGCTAGCCTCGATTTAATACCAGCCACATTCCATGACAGAACCACCAATGAATGAGCTGACAGTTACTGTGAGCTGTATAGGAGGCATCAGATGGAACATGACTCAGACTAGGGCCAGGCTGTGGTGGTCAGTCAATACAGTCCATCTTGGTTAAACATGTTAAACATTTGGTAAGTGAAGGATGGGGTTCCAACCAAACTCCCCCTCCTGAACCCAAACACTGCCGGCTCTACATTCTCGGTTATCCGACCCATGATGCATGTGTCATTTGAGGCTTTTGCCACCACCTTCTCACCCCTCCTTCCCCTTTTGCTGACCCACACCCTGACACAGCCCTCTCCATGCTCCACTCTGCTATATCTTATACTCACAATGTTCTTGCCCCCGTAAAAAGGATCTGTTGAAGCCAAAAGCCAAGTGCAACTCCTGGTACAACTCAGACCTCGCCACCCTTAAACGCAAGTACAGGGTGGCTGAGAGGAAATGGCGTGCTTCTGGTACATCCTCTGACAAACAGGCACGAAGAAGAGAGCCCACATCCAAGTCGGCGTATCTGTGGCATCCAACAACTCGGCTGAACTCTTTAAAATCAGCAAGGAGCTGGCCAATCCTGCTGCAGTCTCTACGTCCCCTGTCCCCTTCCAGGTCCTCTGCACGGCCCTGGTTTCTCATTTCATCTAAAAAACTCAGGAAATCATGTCCTCTCTCTCTTCCTCTCCCTCTGCCCCCTCTACTCCCTGCTTTTCCTCTGGCCCTTCTTCGGTCACGTCTCCTCTGTCCTTCGCTGCCTTTCCCCTGTTCACCCAGACAAGGTTTCTATACAAGTCTGATCTATGAAAGTCTCATCAAAACAGATCCACCCTGTTCCTCCAAAACCATCAAGGACCACATTGACACCTTGGCCCCTGCTCTGGCTGACTTCTGCAACCGCTCCTTCACCACTTGAACATTCCCTTTTCCCCTGAGGCAATCCCTTGTGCACCCTCTTCTTAAGAAACCTGCTGCCGACCCGTCCTGCCCAGCTAACTATCGCCCATCACTCCTTTCCAGGGCAAACTCCTGGAAAAGATGGCCAACTCCCAGCTTAATCTTCATACTGAATCTGTTGGTTTACTCCATGTCCATCAGTCTGGCTTCTGAGCTGCCAGAAGCACAGAAACTGCTGTCCTGGACAACCGTGAAGACCTGCTCTCCAACCTCGATTCCAACAACCCGTGTGTCCTCATCTTACTTGATCTCTCTTCTGCCTTTGACACCGTCAACCATGCCATCCTGCTCAACCGTCTCTGTGATAACCTGTGTATCACCATCAGGCCCTGGCTTGGCTGACCTCTTTCCTCTCCGATCGACCCTCCCAGATCCATCTTGGGTCCTTCCTCTCCTCTATTTCTATCTCTATCTCTCCCTGCGGTGTTCCTCAGGGGTCTAACCTCTCTCCCTGCATGTTCAACCAATACCTGGCACTTCTTGACCACCACATTGCCACTCTCTGCCCCAACTTTCAGTGCTATGAGGATGACACTCAACTCATTTTCAGGCTCCCTTTGTCACTTCTTCTTCTCTCATCTCTGACTGTCTGTCTGCTTTCCAGGAGTGGTGTGCCTCCAGTGATCTCTATTTTAATGCCAGTAAGACTGAGATTCTCCTCATCGGCACACCCACTCCCTCCTTTGCTGGCACTCTCTGGCCAGCCTCTTTTGGCCCTCTTCTTGCTTCCACCTGTGATGCTAAAAACCTTGAGGTCATCTTTGACTCCACACTCTCCTTCTCTCCTCACATCTCTGACGTCTCTAAGAAGTCACACTACTAGTTGCACCTCCTCAGAGATATTCTCCATTTCCTCTCCTCCCAGAAGCTCACCATCTCCAGATCTCTGGTTCTCTCTGGTTGGATACTGCAACAACCTCTTTCTAAATCTGCCTGCTTCTACCCTCCCCCCTTTGCAACTCATTCAGAACAGGACTGTGAGACTTGTCCTTGGCCTCAAGCCCAGGAATCGTATCTCTCCAGGACTGACATCTCTGCACTGGCTCCCAATGGCTGCGAGGATGAAGTTCAAAACCCTCTGCATTGTCCACAAGTCCTCTTGGGGCCTGGGGCCTCAATACCTTCAACTCTCTCTTCCTAAATATCTTCCTTCTTGAGCTCTTCGCTCATCCGCAGCCCAACTCCATCAGGGTCATTTGCTTGTCCAAGCAACAAGTTGGTAGAACTCTTTCTTCGGTTGGGGCCTCCCTCTGGAACAGCCTCTCTGAAACTTGAGGAGAACCATCTCCGGTTCCAGAAGCAACTCAAAACAGTCCTCTTTCCTTCTGTTTTCTCTCCTCCTCTCCCCTGCTGAATTCCTGGCTGAAACTGCACTGGTCACCTGTCTACCCTCTGATCTCGGGCTCAGGTTCCCTCCCCCGCCAGTTGCACACCTGCACTGCCTCCCTGTCAACCCCCGCACTTGGGGACTGTTTTCTGCATCCCCACAGTCCCCTACTAGCACTTGATACCTGATGCCTGCACTTACCCTTGCACTTGCCACCAGCTGGCCGCACCTTTTACTTATTGCTTTTATTCATTCTATTTATTTTTACTGTCGATCCCATGTACTGCACTGCCCCCTTCCCCTTGTCCCCCCCACTTTTCCCCTCCCCCCTTCCCCTGCACTTGCGCTATCTCAACGTCACCTGGCCTAGTAAAATAGTTGTCTCTGTCTTCCCTCTGTTCCCCCTCCGTGCCTCTTCGCTCCTTGAAACATTTGTGTATAGGCGCGTTATAAATGCCATTTCATAGCATATCATGTATGGCTCCCCCATTACCCGCAACCAAATGCATTATCTTACCTGGTTCGTTTCTCTGGACATACCATAGCTTGGCCTCTTCTGGACCACAGGCTCCCCCCCCCCAGCCCCGCCCCATGAACTTGGATTGCAGTCTGTGGCCTCTCACCAGCATTTAATGATGTCTTCACCTCTTAGCCACCTCCAGGCCTTTATTGGCTTCAGAGGACCACACCACCAAATTCCCAGATATAGGTGGGTCGCAAGTGAGACAATCCCAAAATGTCATTTTTGACGGCTCAGGGTTGATAACGTGCCAAAAAACAAAATGATGACATATCCACCAGAACATATAGCATTTTGGAATAGACAGCAGCCAAAAGGAGCAGACTGTGAGGCACTGTTTGCTTTGTTTTCTGTCCTTTTGGCACAACTACATCGTCTTAGCTATACTTACATTTTAGGAACCCGATTCTCAATGATGGGCCAGAACATTGTCCAGGAATCCCAAATGTTTACATGAACTGAAAACCTAAATAACATACCCTCTACGGACACCGACTGAAGCAGTGCTCAGCTGCAGGGCCATAGCATCGCTGGACCATTTAGAAAGGGCACGGCTAAAGACAGGTTGGTCTGTACATGATTAATTGGGCCTCTGTGGCTCCCATGTGATTGTGTATGGACAGTACAGTCTTCGAGTCGACACCTTAACAACTGTACTCTAGCAGTTATTTCTAACCCTAATGGTAGATGAATTGTGACTAACTACATATATGAAACATAGAACTTTCAGTGTGTTACACTGCTGTCTCATGTGCATATTGTTTGAATGTGCAGATAACCTACATGAAGTACTCAACACATACCTCATTTTGTACATTTGTTTTATTCCTTGCAGTAAAATCTTATTGTGTGTCTTTCATCGAACCTACTTGAGAACAATGCATGACCGCTTGGTCACTGTACCAGTAGGGAGAAGACGTGTGAGACACCCGCTTTACCTAGGTTTGGGAACAGTACTCAGCCTTTCCTTTGAGTCTGGATAACAGTCCTAATACAAAGCCAACAGCACAATGCCAAAGTCAATCACTGTGGAGCTGGTGCTTACACGCAGGGCTTCAACCAATTGCCCGTCTTTGGCTCAACCTAGTCAGTTGTCTTATATACAGGGGTTGTTTTGGTGAAGGGCTGCAGTTTATCGACCAGCCATGGGGGTGGTGAGTGTCCTCATAAATTAACAAAATTATGCCAGCCTTCAAGGTTTCAAATCTGTGTGCAGCAGTTTCACTGACCTAAAAAACACGTTTGTGGCCTGACAGTCAGTCTCATTGGTCTCAGATAGAGTTTGTCAGTGGGGTCATGCAACTAACCAGCAGCACCTGGCTGGACTGCCCCTGGGCAGGGCAAAGAGTGATATGATTGGAATATTTCTCCTCTGTGAAAGATAGTGAGCTAACGAATCTTGGTAAAGCTCTTCCACCCAAGACTACTGTCTGGCAAAGAGACTCCCAGGATACCCCTTGTTTTTTGCATATTTACGTAAGGTTGGGTCCTACCCTAAGTTACTAGGGGAATGCAGACATTACTATTACGTATTTACTATGTGTGTGTATTTGTATGGTGGCAAGACACCCCACCGTTCACCTCGCTAGTGACACAAAGTGGGGTAGTACAAACACACGTGTGCACATTATAGGACATTCTCACACATTTTGTCAGGGCTCCAGATTTGCATATGATACACATGGAAGCAAACATTTTGGATTGTGCTGTATGGTCATGTGTTTTCTTGAATGGGTGTGTTATGCTGTGGTGTTTGTGAGTCCAATTTTCCTCCGAAGAAGTGTACCAATAGCAATCCCAGGACATCCCTTGTTTTTTGCGTATTTCAGTCACTTTGTGTCTCACCTTAAGGGTTGACAGGGAGACAGTGCAGGTGTGCAACTGGCAGGGGAGGGAACCTGAGCCTGAGATGTTTGTACTATCCCACTTTGGGTCAATAGTGAGGTGAATGGTGGGGGGGGTCTCACCATAAGTTACTAGGGCAATCCAGACGTTGACCACTTTGTCACTATTTTTAGAGATGCACAGTTCCACCCTACTGCTGAGGTGCAACCAGACCGAAACATGTGTCTGGGGTTGCTGTTGGTACTCTTGTTCAGAGTAGAATTGCCTAGCTTTTCGGTGCTGGACTGCCCCTGGGCAGGGCAAAGAGTGATATGATTGTGATATGTCTCCTCTGTGAAAGATAGTGAGCTAAAGAATCTGGGTAAGGTTCTCGCACCCAAGACAACTGTCTGGCAAACAGACTCTCAGGATCCCCCTTGTTTTTTCCATATTTATGTAACTATGGGTCCTACGCTTAGTTACTAGGGGAATGCAGACATTACTATTATGTATTTACTATGTGTGTGTATTTGTACGGTGGCAAGACCCCCCCCCCACTGTTCACCTCGCTAGTGACACAAAGTGGGATAGTACAAACACACGTGTGCACATTATAGGACATTCTCATACAAGCAAATTTTGTCTGGGATCCAGATTTGCTGCTTGCAAAAGTGTTCATGTGATTTGTCGTGTGAAGAGCAGATGGGGTGAGGTGACAGGTGGTCTAGCCTGCCTGTGGGAGTTTCTGTGTGAGTGCGAATTTCTCCATAGAAACAAAGCAAATCCATAGAAATGTTGGCCGCATTGGTGAATGGTAGGAAAAAAATCATATATTTTTACAAAATATTTCTAATGCACTACTTTGTAAATGGCTATTTGCTGCCATTGTGAGTGAAGGTCAGCAGTGTTTAATTTTTTTCTTCCGAGCTGAGAAAACCCACGTATCGTACACAGTATAAGGTTCCATTGTTTTTTTACCTCGAACCAAAGCTAACATTCGAAAAGGAATGTATGAAGGGAGGGATGTAACACTGTCAAGTATGATAAGGTTCACCATTCCAAAACTAGACAAAGGAATATGTAATTTCACCTTATAAAAATGTGTTGCCCTGCACAAAGTGCCAGCTTTACGTGGAGAGAATGGAAATGCCAAATATTATGTAAGTTTTACTTTCAACGATTTTATAGACCAACAAATCAACTTATCATTCACAGCCCCTTATTGCTGCCTTGCATTGTACTCGGTTGTTGTTTGTGTCATATTGCAATGACACGCAAATACAGCGTGTGTGTGTAGTGGCCTTTGTCTCGCCCACACGGGCAATTCAGTATCGAGATGCATGTAGTCCACTAGTGGGTTCCCCCACGTTCCACAAAAGTGTAATTCAACGCTAATAATTAATTAAAATTTGTCTATGTGTTCTTCTTGCACTTACCTTGCTCCCTGATTGTAGCATTAGCCTTCACATCCCATTTCGCGCTACACATATTTCATATCACTAACCTCTGAAGAAATTGTTTGACGTGTGTGTTCATCCATGATAAATTGTAATAAAGATCGACTACTGAGACACATTTCTGTTATGTTTTTCTAATAGCTACATGTCTGCTGGAAGGACCTTTGTGAATATCTCACTAATTTGCTTTAAGTAAATGTTCAAAATTTTCCAAGAATTCTTCAAAAATAATAATAAGTTCAATTAGTTGTAACCAAAAAATCTTTTATTTAGAAATCTGCATTTGTCTGAGGCCTTTATCAAGCATTATATTGTCCAATGCATTTCGGTCTGTGCTAGACCTTCTTCAGGGACTGTATTAAACGATGCTTCTAATCTTAGGCCTGTTTGTATTCAATTCCTTATTGGAGAATTATCCAACTCTGCTTCACTCAAACATGCTTGTTTATATTTTGTTATATGCCCTTTGTGCAGCTTGCTTCTGTTCTTGATAATCTGTAGTAAACAGATGTAGAAGCAGCCGGGCACCTTGCTCGCGTGAAAAACACTTTTGACATTGTTTACGGTGGCCTGGCTCCAAGCTGATGCCCAAGTCTTGCGATTCACGGTGCGCCCAATGCGCTTCTTATGCTCAAAAGGAACACTTCGTGACTCACGATAAGCATTTGTGGATCACGAACAAATAAATATATTCCCCATTTGCTTGAATATGGCAATCACCGGATGTTCTTGTAGCGTTTATTGTGAAATAAAAGTAGTTTACAAATTGTACAGTTTTGCTATTTGTTTTAAAAGTATAGTTTTATATTCAAAACTGGGGCGCGCTGTGTTGTGAGATGATGTGTGTTGATATTCCGGGTTCTGCGTCAACTAACAGTAACACGTAAGTGATGAATGGGCACGTTTGGTAAGCTGCACAGTAACATCCTGGAGATAGGCGGAGAATATCACTAGGTTTGGAGGTGTTAGCCTCAGGGGCGTGGCATGAGAATTAGTGCCGCCAGGGCAGTCCACTTTGGGGATGCGGCAACGGATACGATTATCACAAGATGGCCGCACCATGCTGCCTGATTTTGCATGTGTTAAAAAGAGGAAAAGTACATTAAGGTGCGTAGGAAATGTTTGTACGATCGATCAACGTATGCTTAAAAACACATGCCCGACCCTTGTGACAACTATATTTCTGAGCATACTATTCTTTTAATAGATCTATTTTTTCCTCCATTCACTATAGATGATTTTCTAAGGTCTCTGTTTCTGTATTATTTTTAATATCTATGGGGTCTGTTAAAATAAAATTGTTAAGTACACATAAAGTAATGGTTATTAATTTGTTTATATAGAGAAGTGTAGTGTCTACCATTAGTATAACTGTTTTCACTCATTTCATCCCGAGGAAAATGTTCTTCCACTTATTCAAAAGTACTAGACATGTCTGTGTAAAAAATATATATATATTAATTTGACTGTATCTAATACAGAAAGTTTATAAATGTATAAAATAAATGTTGTGTACTCAGTAGTTTCTTGATAAGTTTTGCTGATACTGCTGCATAGGTGTGTTGTTATGGTTAATTTGCGCTACTAAAAACCTATGAAATTCAGTGAAAAAAACTTTGTTACAGGAACGTTATGGTTCCAAGTAAAACCGAAAACCCCCTGAAATTCGCCAGTAGTGGTAGGCTAAGAAACCATAATTCGCGCCACCACTGTGCACTGCTAAGACAAACACCCAAGACATCAAAGATGACCTCACAAATGAAGCATGTGTTTTCCTATTTGAATAGAACGTTACAGTGTTTGTGTGTTTTTCCTGAAGGAGCAACACATTTCAGTCACTGCTTTCAGAGTGAGGCACCTGATTTAAGCAGAAATCCACACTGACTGGGTTTTAGAGATACACATGTTTGTTACGGATGCAACATTGTCCCCCTAAATAGGCCTTCCATTAGGGACTGGCTATTTGAGAAAAAAGGAAGCTCAATGAAAATAATGTTGGGATTATGTAACATTTTTCATGACAGAGCATATAATTCAGAGTGATATTAGATATTTTCCAGAGGGAGCAGGGAGAGTGGTACAACTGTGATTTGCTCCTGGTTAGGTACGAGAAAAGGAGTTTAAGTGAAACATTTCAATGAATGAACACAAGATTTTCTTTTTTTGTGAAGGAATAGAAAATCAGTGCTGAGACTGGCACACTTGATTCATTTCTGATGGTATAGATGGAATAGAAATTCAGTGACTGGAATAGAGAGAGCAAAGGAAATGTGTCCATTATAAAAGGGGCCTTGTTGACATGAGAACAAGAGATTTATCAGGTCTCAACATTTCTTCAGTCCCCAAAAATATCCCTATTAAGGGTTGGTTGGTGTGGTTGTTTCATTCCATACAAGTCTGCTGCTACATGAACTGGACATGCATATTGTGTGCATAACACTGCCCCGCCAAGCCACGCAATAGGACGTTACATGTCTCTACTTCGTATACGATTAGAACTTTCTGTCATATTTCACTCTGGTTTGACACACAATGCCGGGCATGACCAGGTGTTTGTGGAGATCATACTCTTTTTGTCTGGAGAATAAGAAGAGGGACCAGATTGCATACAGTCAAAGACAGGTAAACAGCATATTGTTCAGGGGAGCACAATACCACAAGTTCCCCACATCCCATTTCCACTAAGTCAAACTCCACTAAGTCAAACTGTGTGAGGACGATGAAGGTAGAGTTTATGCTTCAACCTCTAGAGAAAGGAGAAAGGCCAGATCACATCTTGTTGATAAAGTTCAAGTTCATAGTTTATTCGATTGCATTTACAGGCAATCTTAAAAAAATAGAAAATCCACATCAAACGACATCAAAACCCACGTTAAGATCACATATAACATATATTCTGCCTATACAATAACATCGTAAATAAGAACATGATCGAATATCGTGGTATGATCCCTACATGGAAGCCCAATAAATCTTCATCCAAACACATACGCTTGCAATCAACAGCAAAAATGTTATTATATGTAAAACTAATCTTTATACAGATGTAGATAGTATCCTCCAGGGATCCGAGAGGAAGACTTTCCTAAGACATAGAGCCTTTTTAATACAAACATGCTGATGCCCATGTTATAATCTGGTCTTGCATCAAAAGGAAGTAGAGGACAGGAATTAATTCAGTTCAGTTTGTAAACAGTTTATTCCACTTAAGCCCTCAGCGTAAATACAAAAAAAAAACATACAAATATCCGTTTGCTAACGACCATAGAAACATCTAGGCAAGTGAAATAAAATAACACATACAATATACAAAATGAGTATGCAAGTGAAATAATAAGACCGTGATAAGTAGAACTTAAGTTAAAACGATTGAAGCTATAATTCATCCAGTACCAGGTTAACTAGAAGCATCACATTTAGTATGGTTCCTTAGGGAGCTGTCTGCAGTACGTGGAGCTTCCTCAGGAGCCTAGCACAATGAATACATTTGGCAGTAAAAACGAAGTATTAAGGTTGTTTGTTGCTCTACAAAAGGACATTGCTTCTCGAGTGTGATGAATGTTAGAAGTTCTGAGCATGGGGCAAAGTAGTTGACACTCAAAGCTCTATGACCATTGCAGAGCAATACAACATGTGTGACTCTATCGGAACCCATTCGTACCCACTGTGGAGTCAAACAAGGGTGTCCTTTAGCGGCAATAATATTCAATGCTTTCATCTCTGACATTGGTGATGCACTTGGAAAAGCAAAAGGATTTGACCCGAAAATAATCGACACTGCATTAAATGGGATACTATATGCTGATGACCTAGTCCTAATGGACCTTACACCCATTGGACTACAACGGAAACTATATGTGTTGGAAGAATACGTCCAAGCTAACGGTTTACAGATAAATCCAAGTAAATCTGTCATTTTAACATTACAAAATCTGACTAAAGGTACATCCAAGAAATCCAACTGGTGCCTTGACGGCGAAATACTCCAACAGGTAAAACAGGTAAAATACCTGGGTATGTGGTTAAATTCCAACATAAATGATTATACTTGGATTGAGAAAACAAAATCAAAATGTCATCAATTAAGTGCCCAAGCTATGGCCTTAGACATAAAATATGGCAAGTTCTCACTGGTTCCGACTTTAAAGTTTTACAAACAAAAAGCGGTGCCTGCGATAATCTATGGTGCCGAAACTGCGTTTGGATGCCCTGCAAGTTTGTGGGATAATCTTGTAAACATCTTTTGGGGCAGAATTCTGAAAGTTGGTAGAGGATTGCCAGCAGTTGTAGTAAGATACAAATTGGGGTTGATTTCAATAAATGCAAAAGTTACATGGAACACACTGTCAATCTTTCGCAAGATAATCCTGCCAAATGGTGCAGAATTCTGAAAGTTGGTAGAGGATTGCCAGCAGTTGTAGTAAGATACAAATTGGGGCTGATTTCAATAAATGCAAAAGTTACATGGAACACACTGTCAATCTTTCGCAAGATAATCCTGCCAAATGGTGCACCGCAAATGAAAATTCTACATAATCTGCCTGACAAACAATCAAATACAATTTTTTTCAGCCTGGATAAATCAATGTCATCAAATCATAACGGATATAAAAAGTGATGTAATGACTTTGATGGAAAACCCAGATGCTGTAAAAAAAAAGTTATGGGAAATCGATTGGATCAGCACCTGCACAGACAGAGCCAAATATTCGCTCATGAAAAACGTTCCCCCAGAAGGAAAAGCCTACAATTCAATCTATAAATATCTCGAAAAATGTCCGGACAAACAGAAGAGAATCCTGCTTATGAAATTTAGGCTAAATCAATTTAAGACAAAAGAGGTAATTAGACGATGGACCAAATATGAGAAGCTGAACCCGAACTGCAGATTCTGTGACCATTTTGAAGAGAATATCAAACATCTGGTTTTAACTTGTGAAGCTTTCTCCACGAGAAGAATGACACTGTTTAATACAATTGTGGCAAATAAACCTCTTCATACCATGGAAGAATGGTGGGTGGAATGTTTTAGAGAGGTTAATAATAAACTAACATACGCCTTGACATTTCTCCTTAAAAACATTGAAGATGACCTAGCCAAATCACATGAAAAAATGGACTTAAATATTGGCTAGTGATTTGTGATGTATTTTGCCTAATTCAGTGTTTATTTCTTTTATTACTTTTATTATTTTAATCGTTTATATTGTTTATATTCCTTACTTTGTGACATTCTCTGTCTCCTTTTGCCTATTGGTCAATTATGATATTTTGTTATATATGAATAATTAAATGTGATGTCATTTTCTTTAAAGGTTTTTTATAAACCAATAAAAAGAAATTAAAAAAAAAACATGTGTGACTTTTTCAGCACTAGAATTACAAACCAGGCAAACAACAAAGTATTGGTCAACCCAACTACGGGTACATTTCTGCGCCTTCAATGTGCCCTTGCAGAACTACAAATATAGCATGCAGGCAAATGGCAGTGTTAGCATGTCTAAATATGGTTCAAAGCCAAATGCCTGTTTGTTATGCAAATACAGCTGGCCTGTGCTCAATACATTACAGGAACTCTCTAGCTTCCACAGGGACCGTTCCTTTGCTGCTTTAGATAGCACGGTATTATAACCCTACTACCCATGGACTGCAGGTCCACCCACATGTTCTGCATACTTAAGGCTGATAACCATTATTTTGCGTAAGCGACTCACTGTAGCGAACAACCTACCTCAATTGAGAGGACATAAGAAAAAGCTTCTCTGTATTTCCCAAACGCAGGGGTACTCCAAAGCCTTACCCAATACCATATGGGTACAAATAATACAATGTCTGAGTTGGTGCGAAGACCACACTCAATATGTAGTGGGGCGCTTGGAGAACTATTTGGGAGCCTCAAAAGATACTTTAGAAATGTACTCTCCACAGTCACCAAAGATGAACTATTAGAGTAACCCCACATTTCTGAACCAAAGAGAGCTGACTGGATGGCCTGTAAATTGTCAATCTCTATGGCAGAAGATGTTGATCTGCAACCATGGTTTGCTGCAAATTTTTGAACCTCCTGCAATTAATTTCCAATGAAACACATGATTTGATAAGTTGATCTTGCCACAAGCCACTTTCGTTGAATCGAGGTCCCAGATAGTCGTATCTTGTGACCTGCTGAAGTCTAATTAATGGTACCTTATGAATCGATTTATAAACTGGGCAGAAAAGGAGAAAGAACAAACGCTAATGATTCCATATCCTTTGGGCAGAAAAGCCAGGACGGATTCGCAATCCCTAACCCCAATCAATTGCATGCTAGATAATTTAATTGGATATGTATAATCCTGTGGATAGTCATTCATGTATTGAGTAAGCACCTTTCAAGAAATTGTTCCAGCATCCCATGAGACAAAATCATTAAGTGGGTTCTATGAGAGGGTTTCTCAAGCTCAAAATGTTCAATATGTGCCGATAACACTTTATTTAGTAATGGCTTAGACTTTCCCTTACTAGCACTGTGTATCTGGTGGGGCTGCACAAATCAGTGACTAGCAGTGATTGAAGCAAGTGGTACTTTGTCATGGTTAATCCAACAGATTATCTTGGCACAGGCATGTAACATAGTATCCAAAATGATATCTCTAGATAGCGTGGCATTTGGATTCACACATGTTGCAAGCCACATCAGGGGTGAAGCTATAAAACACTTATCCTCAATAGAGCCCAATATAGCCCAATCTTAAGTCAGAATGGACGGAGAAAGTGAAACACTCTGTAGTAGCTTCTTCGATTACATTTAGCAATTGGCTCTATCCCCCAAATTTCAGCCCAATAGAGCCCTATATTTGTGCGTTTGCATTGTACATGATAATCATCAACGTCAGTGGGCTCTGACAGACTGTGAGAAGCAATATGTGCCTGCTACTCCCTGCGTCATTTTAATGGCTTGTTTATCAATATGAGTACTAACTTTCTCACAAGATGAAACGCTTACTTACAGGTAATCAAAGTATTTCACTGGATCTAGGGTTGATTCATTTTCTGTAAACTCTCCAGACTGGTGACAATCTTTACTCATTATCAGAACAGATGACTTTGTTACATGTATTTTTAAATTCCTGATGGATATGGACCCTCATTATCATCTGGTAGTTTTTGTAAGGCTCTCAGTGTCCGTGAGAGGATAACAATATTATCAATACAAGCCAATAAAAGCAACCTTCCTGTCCACACCCTTGGTACAACAGGGGTAGACTGCTCCAAAATGCTTTGCAAAGCAAGAGGAAACAAGACATACCATTCACATAGACCCCTACGTATCCCTAATGGTGCTGTACCCCGCCCCACAACTCAAATATCACTACACGTTTGGTGTGGGTATGTAATAAGATAGGTAATGAGCTTCACTGGTCCCCGTGGGATCCCCATATTTCGTAGGATAGTCCATAGCAGTTCTCTATCCACCAGATGAAAGCTGTGGGAAAATCCATAAATGCTAAATATATCCTTCCTTCTTTCACAGTTGTATACACTGTATATATATATATATACGTTTTTAGGATCTAATTTATTATACACCTTTGCCACAACATTATGCTAAAAATACGAAATGAAACAATTTTGTTAAAGAAAAAAGTTAAATAAAAAACACAAAACAACAAAATAGGAAAGACAATTAAAACAGGTAAAACTCATTAAAAAACAAACTTTATAACCTTCTAGAACCAGAAGGACCGCAATAGCCTACCCTCCTCAACCTATAAACTCCATGCCTTCTTCTATAGATCCATTTCAATTAGCCCGGTAGAACTATTTTGAATATTTGTTCCAGAAATTTGGTCAATGCAAATACCAGTCTAAAATCTTAACCACAACACAAACAGTCCCACCATTCTGCTGTGTTTCTGGAAGTAGCCGCACGTACAAATTTACCCAAATAAATTACGTTTTTCAAAAAAGGGCAACAAAAAGTATCAAGTGCTTAAAATTTTCCTTTGATCTGTTACATAGTCTGCACACTTCCATCCCACCTATCACTTGATTGCGAGTATAAAGAACCTCTTTATGATATTCAAGTTCAATCTATGTCATACTAAAGAGGGCTCGATGTAGGGTGCTTGGACATTTCACCAAGTGCTCAGGGACTGTATTCAGCGCTTTTGTTTCACCTCTAGAATACGCCAAAAGAGCAAATCATGCCATTTCTGTTTCAGTTGAAATCCAATCACCATACCATATTATTTTTTTATCTGCCTCAGGATTCAGTTTCAACAAGTCCTCCATTGCATCTACCCTTCGCAATTTCTCTACACAATGTTTGCACAATATTTCAAGGACTCAGTCCTGCCTCAATACCTCAACCTCGGGGCGAGGTCTCTGTGTAATGAGTTTGCAGTGCAATAGCAGAGACTTCCAAGCTACAAAATCATATAGGGAAAGAAGCCCTGATTCATGCCTTATAATTACTACGGGTACTGGAAATTCATCTGCAGAGCAACCCTTCCAGAGTAGACCACACCTCCCATGGTAAACACAGTGAGGCTTCCGCCCCATATGTCATGATCGGGATGACCTTCTGCTTATAAAATTTAAGCACCAGGAGAAGTGAATATTTTTCAAATTATTTGTGAATAATGCTGCCCTGGACAGCCAGGTTTTTTATCTTTTAGTTCTAGGATATGGGGAGTATTGCATGTACTTGAGTTTATTTTTGGGGATAGTAAACCAGTTCAGTTTTACCGGCATTTAGGTGTTTGTATACTGATATGATATGATATGCTATGGCATTTATAACGCGCCTATACACAAGTGTTTCAAGGCGCGACAAAGGAGGGCCATAATCAGGGAGAGGAGGTGCCAGGGGGAGTCCAATGCTGTCATTTCTGTCCATAATAAATTATGGTCTATACTGTCGGACGCTTGGGCAAAATCAACAAAGGCAATATGTTTCTTTTCGCTCCTTTAAGGCCTGGACTTTCAATATGATTATCAATAGCAGGTTTAGACTGCATCCTACTTCTTTCACAAACCCCGTTTGCCTCAAGCCATGAAGCGATGAGTCTATAACCCTCCTCTTCAATCTAGTCAAAAGGAGGGATGCCAAAATCTTTCCCACTACATCAAGTAGGGCAAAGGGGAGGTCGTTTTTTGGATCCGCTCTATGCCCTTCCTGAAGATTGGGATCACCACCACCCTTTTCCAGATTCATGGACCTTGCATCGCTGCATTATCACAGAAAAGAGGCTCATGCAAAAATCATCCCACTCTTCTGAGGCACCCTTCAACGTGAAATTTGATAGATCTTCAAGGCCAAGAGCCCTGGCGTTACTGGCCTTTTTTAATCAAGTCTACAACCTCTTTTAATATGCTCAGGTCCCATAATCTCTTTCCCAGCAAAGATGGGGCCAAGGTTCCCAATATCAAGCATTTCTTATATAAAGCACAGAAGAAGGAGACCCACGCTTCCTCGTTCACTGCACTACCTTGGAGAGCCCTTTGCGAGCCCCCAGCTTCGTTCAACAGGAGCTATAGACTTCTAGAATCCCTATTGAAAAGGGGTTTTAACATCAACTCTGTGTCTGTTTCCAGGGTGATATATTTGTGCGATATTAACTAGTTTTTTATCAATTCCATACCGTTTGAACCCTGAAGGTGCCGTAGTTTTCTAACGTCCCTGTTAAATTCCCATTTTGTGAGGCTATGGGCCTCATTACGAGTTTGGCGGTAGCCATGGAGCTATTAGCTCCATGGCTGCTGCCAAACCGGGCTCCATTACCATGTTCCCTGAATGGGGAATTACCAGGCTATTCCGAGTTCGGAGGGCCCGGTAATTCCTCCCTCAGGGAACCCAGGCCCGGACCTTCCCCATTCCCATTTGAGCCCCCATAGGGCTCAATGGGAATGGGAGAGGGAGCTAACAACGGGCCGATAACGACCGGCCCGTTGTTAGCTCCCTGGTCCCCTCGCAGGACCCGGTAACGACGCCTGGTTTTGCCAGGCGTCCTTACCAGGTCCCGCAAGGGGACATCGTAATCGTGCGGAATGGTGTTAACGGGTCCGCATCCATTAGCAGAACCCGTTAACATATTCCGCACAGGTCGTAATGAGGCCCTATGTCTTTATCATGCCAGTGCTTTGGTTTGGACTGAGGGTTTAACCCATCCGCTTTGATCTCTCTGTAACCACTCAGCAAAGATATATAGTCACACCCTATAATCCCATGAGTCAGGGCCGCAGTGTATCGATTGCTCAGCGAAACCACGTCGGTGCGTTTTAGCCAGAGACTATTTCTTCCCTGGCCAACAGCTACTTTGTTGGTCCATAGCTCAACTTCTGTATTGGTCAGTAACTCCAACACCAATTTCATCAGATCATGGTCACGAAATGTTAAAAGCATCACACAGTATTATAATGGGGTCAGTAATATAAAATCATTAAACAGACCCATGACCGTATTTCCATGAAACCCGCACCTTTCTGAACCAGTGGGTTCCAATACAAATGTAGAATTACAAAAAAAAGGGTTGTCCCCGCCATCGGCCTTCTCAATTCTAGGGTTAATGTTTGCATGTATGCATTAGGGATGCAGAACTTCATAACTTTATTTCCCAGGTCTTTTTTTTATCAATGTCAAGAGGCCGCACCCTTCTTATCGGGGTGAAAAAACAGATTGAAAGCCTCAACCATGGGTGTGGATGAAAGCCAAATCTCCTGGAAGCACAGAATACTGAATCCTTCTAGAGTTGTTGTCCTGTTGTTAAACAGGTGTCTGAAGTCCCTTGTATTCCAGGAGCCTAATACAATGTGGTCTCGGAAGAGAGTCCCCAGGTTTCTATTTGCATTCAAGGTACTGGCAAGCCACCCCTAGCTCTTTCCCTCCGGTAAGCTGCTCTTGGAACTAGACTGGACTGCTATCACCCTCTAGGACTGTGGCTGTGAATTGATCGTGATCTTCCTCAGAATTTTGGAATCAAAATAATCACCCTCTAAAGAGAGTGCCCCACTTCCTCCCCAGGCCTAACCACTCGGATGATCAACAAATAAATTAGAGGAAGGGTCTCTGTTGTCACTGACCGCAGAGCCCTGGGGTTTACCATTCCTATATTTGTCACGTCTATCACATAGAGGGTACATTCTGTCACTAATATCAAAGCCCAATGGCTACAAAAACTACTCAGCTGATTCCAATAACAAATAACAGGTTATTTTCAATCTTACAAGCAGACAAACATAGTCGTGTTTCAGGGGTATTGGAAACTCAACTGTTACGATATTGCCTGAGTCTATGGCACACAGACTCAGTATATGATGGTGTAGCCTCAATATACTTTTACAGTTCATCCTCAACCCGTCATCCACTGACAACAGCCTGTCCAAATATATCCTATGTATCTCACAAGTGCTTCCAGACCTAGACAGACATTTTTCTATGGCAGCTTTAGCGGCTTCCTGATTTTAATGAGCCAAAGGGGAGGTCCCCATTTTTACTTTTGCCAGCCTCTTGGGAATTCATCAAAATACTTTTTGGGATTGTTCTCCATCAGTCTTTCCATCCGGTGTACAGCTCCCCCCATTCCATGTTCAAGGTCTGAGCCCATCCGACTGGAGTTATTCAATGGCAAGCCGCTTGTCTCTTTCAAGTTTCCCATTTTAGACAAGGTTGAGGATCCCTTGTTTTTTGCTGGCTTGACTACCGGAAGTCATTTGTCCTCTAATGTCAGGAATCACGCTGAGCATAACTCTGTTGTTGAAGTATCTCTGATCGTTCTCACATCATGATCATTTAGTAGAACCTGGAAGGCTAAATCGTCCACCCGCACAGCCGAGGGTGAATATATGGGTGACCCCTGGCCACATTCAGCGATTTCATATAACAAAAGATCCAAAAGCTCTTGGTCCTCCAGTTCAACGCTAACACAGGCCCTGAGGTTTCTGAAACTAGAATCTAAAGTTCCCAGTGCTGCTTCCCTCCCCTTTTGGGATTTTTATAATTTTCATAGATCTGGGGTTCAATTTCCGAGTCTGGAGAAGGGCTCTTTAAGTTCCAGATAAAACCTCAAGCTCCATTAGATTTTGATAGTTTTTTCGAGGGAATGTTTTTTTTTTTGTTTTGTTGTTGTTGCTTTGTTTGTGGAGGAGGTATATTCGTTCTAGCCATATGATTCTTCTTTCTTCTTGTGTAAAACAGTTCATATCTATTTTCCGGCACCAGGTTGTCTCTTTCAGCCTGGGGTCTGGGACCAACCCCTCCCCATCCTTGGTTTTTACGGCCATGTTAGTGGCACAGTCCCCCAATGGGTATGCAGAGGATACTATCATTGCGACAAAAGATTTGGAGGCCTTGTTGCAGATTTCATGGCTCTCATTCAAGTATGGCGATGTTAATTGCAATTGAGATCCAAGATTGTGCGGCACTGTCACCACCTCCTCTGTAGACCCTAATTGTGGGCCCGGCACAGTTTCACTTGAGTCATGATAGTCTGTTTGTGTTTCTCTTGAGGGGCATCTGGGGGTTTTCTTAGGTGGGTACTTTCCCCACTTCAAGATCTCTCTTGCTGCCTCCAAATGAAGTTTTTTGCGAGCACCCTCTTGAGTCATATAGTCGCAAAGCAGTTTTTGCAGTAGGTAGTCAGATGTGCTTTCTTTATCCAATCAATTTTGAAGCGAATTTACAAAAGCCTCAATGTGAATTAACTTAGAGAGAGTCATGGCCAGCAGGGTGGCTTGATCTTTGTAGTTGTCATTGATGGCCTCATACAGTTTCATGAAGGACGAGGGTGATATCGTCCATGCAGACATCATACTGTTCAATTTCTCGCGCCCTGAAACACTCGTGTATGGGCGTGTTATAAATGCCTTATCATATCATACTACATTGAGTCTGTAAATTTGATGGATTCCCTCTAGGGACCTCTCCATTTCTCTTTTTTTGAGTATATTTACAGGGTCTTATATTATACCCTGAATTACCTGTTTGCTCTGAGAAAGAGGAAGAATCTGAATCTTAAGATGATGCATGTTTGCACCATTTTGTCCTCACCGATGAGGCAACGGGACGCTTCAGTTTAGTGGATTCTGCCGGCTTGTCCAGCTTTCTTGAGACCTTCTGGAGTGACCCAGGGCAGCGCCCTGGCCGTGGGTAGCCTCTTTGAAGTTTATCCATTTGTAAGGAAATGGGCACAATATCCCTTGACAGCCTAGCAGTCAGTGGAATAGGTTCAGTCCCAACTGGTGCTAAATCATTAGCAGACAAGGAGTCCAACATCAACCATGGTCGACTGACATCACGGATATCAGCCACACACCTCCTTTTTTGAACCAGGGGAAGGTCTATTTTCGTAGAATGTCTCTCTGCAGCCAAGGTTTACCCACCAATGGAACAGGACTTAACCCCCAAACCAGAGTTAAAGGGGGTAAAGGGGGGGTGAATAAGTTGCTCAGCACCCTCCCCTCCACTCATGTCCAAAGCATTTAATCCATTTACATCAGCCTTCAAGACCAACATAACCCGCTGTGAACCAGTGGTTGTCTGGCTCACCTTGTTGCCCAACTGACGCATTGTGCTGTTTTCTTTATAGAGGAGCTGAACTTGCCTTCTAGTCTGCTGGCCACCTCCCGCTGTACCACTGGTATCCATGACTGCTGTAGGAGCTCAGGGATCAGAACCATTGTGAGTCTTCAGTGAACTTCCTCGGACAGCCTCAGACAGCCACTCTCTGCCACTCTGCACCACTCCATGGTAAGCTGGGGTTTTTTAATAGAAGCTCCACCTCCAGCAGTAGTAAGGATAGCAATAGGAAAAAGACTGTCCACTTTTGACAGCCTCAGATAGCCACTCTCCACCACTCCCCAAAAATATTGCACAAAATCACCCGGTCAACGAAGTGGTTTCACACAACACTCCCCATGATCTTTGAGGAGGCAGGAGGCATTCAAAAAGGAGATTGGACGATAGGATTTGGGTATGAATGCATCCCCCCATTTTGTATATGGTATAATTTTGACACAATGCAAGTTTTAGGGATTACAAGGCTCCGTGAAGCTGTGTTTGAAAGGTCACAAAGAATAACGGTCCAAAGGTAAACACCAGAACTATATAGATCAGGTGGTGTACAATCTTTGCCTGGGAACTAATTAGGTTTCTGCATTTTAATTGCCTTGATGATATCTGGATAAAACATGTGAACAAAAAATCCCTGGTCTTCTTGCACAATTCTGATACTTCAAATTCCCAACCTTACCCTCATGATCTTTTGAAAACGTATTAATAAAATGTGACAACAACATTGATGCTTGTACAATAATTTCAATAGAATAACTGACAGTAGAATTGGCTGCCTTAGCCACCAACACAAAGAAGCCTTTTATTTATTTTTACATTTATAAAGTTAAGCGCTCAAGCAGGCCGTGAGCATCGAGGCACTGTTACAGAGGAAGGCGGCTTAGTTACATGACATACTGTACAGCATATATTGCAGGGAAAATCAACAGTTTGGTGGTTAGACAAATAGCCACATTTTTTTAGTCTTTCTTCTTCACCACCGCTGCATTCAAGCCACCGAGCAGAGTCCTGCTTACTTAGCAACACGGTTTATATTTCCGATTTTTCTCTAAAATTAACTGACTATTTCTTGGTTGAGTTATTAGAGAATGCCAGAGCTGTGTGCTTGCTTCTTTGCAGCTGTTGTTATACTATCCTTATCCAGGTTTCACCCCCTAATGAGGCCCTTTTTAGTCAGCCTTAGTAAGATAAGTATTATTATTATTATTATTATTATTATTATTATTATTATTATTATTATTATTATTATTATTATTAATTGTTCAAAGGCAGGATTAAGCACAGTTCCATCCTTTAAGCATTCACAAACAAAGGGTAAATCTCTTCAGGCCCTGTTCATAAGGGGATACAAGATTAATCTTATCCCAGAAACATTCTGTGTTATTTGATGTCAACCTTAAAGGGTTATGATAACTCTCATTTCTGTCCATAACCTGCATGTCCACTATCCTATCCCAATAATGGGCAATAATTAAACGGAGATCTATTCTGGAACTGCCCTTATAAAACGCTACCCTCCCATTTATGATCAGAAGCCCATGTTCCAAGAGGAAAAGATTAAATATGACTCCCACATGGCAGTTAAATGGCCTTGTTGTAATTAGGGTTGGGATACGGCCCCCTATGCTTTGTCTTCTTCTGAACCTATAACCCCAGTTCTATTCCTTTACTTATTTACATTTAAATCCGCTGAAATAAGCATACAGCTTTATGACTGAGGTCTAAAATGCCAGCTACATGATTTAAACAAAAAATCATCATTACGGGCAGGGTGTCGACGTCTTTTGGTGCATTATAGAAGTTTATAAGTACCAGTTGACCTATAGCTTCACAGGTAAAGTATACAGAGACAAATGGGCCTCATTACAAGTTTGATGGCATCCCACCAGTAAATCGGCAGGATACCACCAAACGGTAATACCGTTACCGGCAATCAGTCTTGAGTTATTACTGCCAAAGGCAGTAAATCCCCATTCTATGGAGTCCCATAGGTTTTGCCAATATTACAGGCACTGGTAATACTGGTGCCGGTAATGCCGGCTATTTTTGCTGATGGGGTGGCGGAATTATCTCTAGCTTTTGACTGGCGATAGGTAATTCCAGCCACCCCACCGGCAAACTTGTAGTTTCCTGGTGTGGAAACATGCTGGTAAACATTAGCAGCACCTTATTTCTGCACAGGAATCCTTGTAATGAGTCCCTAATGTCCTTAATTTGATGTAAAACTGTCTCTGGGACCATCTTAATTGCTGCAGATACATAGGTTGTAAGATCTCCAGATGGGCATCCTTGCAGATTGACCGTAGCTGTATTTTCATAAACAGTAAAGCAATTAATCGAGATTGGTTGTAGGACCCAGGTTTCCTGAAACAGCAGAATATCATATTGCAACACAAATTTGAGCCAGCTGGAATCGTTAGCATTTCAGAGGGTTGCCGCCAAATTTCATGAGTTGATTTTCAGCCCTCCCAGTGGGTGCTCTAATAAAGCACCCTCTCTGCAACAAACAGTCCCTCCATGAACTTAATTATAGCCATTAAAACTGATCATTTCCATGGCCTTAGGCCATCATGAAAATACCAGGATGCCCCCAGAAACCATACGAACATCATCAAATCGACCACTACATATTAGATCGTTATGCAATCGGTTAAAAGTCTTAACCGTTTTTCCTTTCTGACTTAGCTTATCTACAGAGGTAGATGGTCACAGTTCCATTGATTTCATTCTTCAGAAATTTCTTCTCTGTAATTCTGCCCTACCTTAATTACCTGCACAGGGTGATGCAATCGAGCAGAGTGTCTGAATGTATGGCAAGATAATGAAGCCGATTCATGGAACAAATGTGCGCTGAAATCCGTGGCGCAAGCCCTGCGTGTGTTTTCCCCAGGATGTGTGCCAAATCCGCGGTGGCGCACACAGGCGCACACCTCACTGCAATATCCCGAACGCCGTGTGCGACACGCACAGCAAAAGCGCACAACGTGTAGCGCACACACCAAAAAGGGGCCAGAACACGCGGAATGGGGAACAACGTGTGAAAATGAAGGCGTAACTGGGGAAGTACTGCTGGGAAATACATGGAACGCCCACACGCGTGCGAACAACACATATTCATGGAATCGAATACAGGAAACCCGTGCACGCCAAAAGATACGCACATGCATAAACACGTCCGCCACACGAAGGCAGGCGGAAGCCTGCCTGTGCAGTATACAAGTGCGTGCAAACAACAAACACGTATATACAGCTACGATTAATGTCCCATTTCTCGCAGCACTGATTGTGGGACACAGCAGGAGGAGGAGAATAACCAGGCCCTGCATTTTTTTGCCCAGGACCAGCCTTTTTGGGATGCCTGATGACGAGGTCTATGGCAGGTATAGGGTTCCACCTCGTATCATCCTAGACCTGGTCACTGAGTGGGTGGATGACCTCACATCACCCACCTTGTGCTCCCAAGCACTGAGCCCTTTGGTAAAGGTGCTCAATGTCCTGCATTTTTTGGCCACTGGGTCATTTCAGCAGACAATTGCCATAGTTGGGTGTGTCTCTCAGGCCACACAGTCACGCTGTCTACACCAGATGTTGGCAATCATGACTGCGCGCCCCTCAGTCCGCAGGCACATATACATGCCCAGAACACCTGCAGAAAGGCAGGCCATGGTCCAGAACTTTTACAGGGTGTTAGGCAGAATCCAGTGCAGTTCCCTTAGGGAGCACTACACCAGATTAGGACTACAGGTGAGAGCAATAAATCCCCTTTGGTATCAGTCTGGCCTACTGTACTAAGGTACAAGGAAACACTGACCAAAGCTTTGTAGTTAAAAAGTAGATATATATTTATTTTATACACTTCTAAGTAAACACATGTATCACAAGTATCACAAGTATCAAGCAAGTTAAATTAAGTCAATAGAAAAATATACAAACTCCCTATATAAATTGTAGACCCAGTGAGCCAAAGTGAAAACTGAGCAAAACAGCACAGTAATAACTACACACAAGGGAACCTCTAGCAATTTCTCACAAGGGAGGGAAAACACAAGTTATCTAGAAATAGGCTCTTATACACCCTAGCAACATTTCCCATCAGTTGTGAACCGGGTTCAGCAAGACAGTGCATCAATATAAGCAATACTTAGAATGAAAACTGAGCAAAATGGCATATCACAATGATTATGCAGTGGGAAGGAAAGGGTAGTTATAAGACAGGGTTGTACCACACAGTTCGAATGGAGAATCAATCTCGAGAAAGCAGGTCTAACAAATGTGACCAGAGTCAATAGGCCTGTGCCAGAGTTAGTGGTACAGGGCAAGGGCCCAGAAGCAAAATGTTCTTGTAGCTGCAGTCAAGTCTTTGGTTAACGATGTTGAAAAGGTGGTTGCAGAAAGTGGAAGACAATGTTCAGAGAGAAGGGCGGCCAACCCTACAGGTAGGAAAAGGATTTAAAACACCTTTAGCACTACCGCAAAGAAAGGGCGGCCTGGCGGAACAATGTACCTTAAAAGTGGAGAAGTGGCTCCTGCAGTTGTTCCTGGTAGTTCCTGCAGTTCGGGGGATCCAGCAGAGGAAGAGAGGCTCTCGTCATGGAGGAAGGTTCCAGGTACTGCACTACTCAGGGAAGAAGCCAACCGTGGTGCTGCCAAACGAAGTTTAAAAGGTACGCTCCTTTTAATTGTGGTCCGGGTCGATAGCTGCCTAGCTATCCGGTCTCCAAGTGCTGGGCACTGTCGATTCGACCAAGGCAGGTCCGGAGAAGTGAAGGGAAAACTGGTTGTTCCCACCAGCTCAAGGGAAGGAGGCTCTTTCGAAGAAGATCTCCTCTCATTGTGTGGAAGAAAAGTGGTCAGACGATCCGGCAGGGCTTCACCGGTGGTTTAGATGCTGAAGATGTCTGTGGCTTCTTCCAGTAGCGACGTCTTGCTTTTACAGTCCTCAGGACCCTGCTTTTATGCAGAAAGAGACCCATTCATACAGCCTAGCTGTCACTAACACAGTGGAGTGGTCATCATGGCGGGAGACCCTCCAGCCTATCCGGATAGATTGCGACATGGGCTGCTGAGGCAACCCTGTCCAGGGGTCCTACTCCCCCTCCCACAATGTGGACCCTCCCCAGACTCAGTGGTGCCGAAAGGAGGGCTTCTTGGTGGAAGCCCGCCAAAAGGACGAACAAAGGATCCCCAACCTGGGTTAGGATTGTAGAGAAAGACACGAAAAAGTAGTTATATCAAAGTTCTGGCAAATAAAACCTACCGGAGCAAAGTTAATTTTAAAATGTACTGGCGGTATGTTAGAGGCTGTCAGAAAAAGTGGTAGCCTCGAACAATGGGAAAATCCCATAGAGAAATATTTGCGGTTGAATATTTTTGGTAGTAACCAATGCCACCAGCCAGAAACATTTTAGAGGGGTACTGTAGGGTACACTCTTGAAAATGAACCTGAGGGAAAAACTATTAACCCCTTCCAGTACCTCCATACTAAGATGGTTTGTACTGGTTAAGTTCGTAGAAATTGACTAGTAAAGTCAATGGGGACTTTACAAGCCCTGGGAGACAGTAGTCAGTTCCAGGGTATGGAGTCTTTCTTTGGGGGTCGCTACGACACCCCTGTGGTACAGCACGGAGGGTGCTGTGTAACACATGTGCATAAAGATGGTTCCTATCGGGGAGAGAAATTCCCATAGGCATTAAACACAAAAATAGCCTAGAACACACACATAGAAAAAATGCCTAAGAGTGGGAAAAAGAGTCTGACTCTTAGCAGGTAAAAAAGAAACAACCCCTTCAAATCCAGCAAAGCTGCTGGGGGACTCTATAGGTAAGTGAAATTAGCCATGAAATGAGAATTCTCCCTAACACAGGGTAGCACACTTCCCCAAAGTGCTTGGTGCCATAGTTTGCACCCATGTGGCTCTACGTCCACCTAGGACCACTGAGCATATCTGTCGAAACCGCAAGCACTGGCATTCCATCAACGTACAGGTTATATGCGATGCCCATGGAATCATCACCTCTGTCTATGCAAACTATCCTGGGTCTACCCATGACAGTTTCATATACAGAATGTTTACCCTGAGCCGGGACCTGGAAGCTGGGAAGCATGGCGACACATGGGTCATTGGTTAGTACAAATGTCTGTGCACATGCATGCATGTCACACACACAAATACACAAACTCAACTAATGACAACCATCCTCACCTCCCAAGGGGACAGTGCCTACCCTCTGAGCAACCACATGATGACACCAATACGGAACTCCACCACACCACCCCAGGTAAGATACAACGCTGCCCATATTGCAACCAGAGCATTGTGGAGCACACATTCAGAATGCTCAAGTCACGCTTCCGCTCCCTTGACCGCTCTGGCTGGCAGCTCAGTAGTGTGCAGGATCATTGTGGCAGCATGTGTCCTGCACAATGTTGCAACACAGCTGGGCATACCGGTGGACATGGTGGTGCCCCCACATCCCCAAACACAGGTACAGGCACTGCTCATGGGAGGGGAAGGGCACGTGGAGAGGCAGCCCAGACCCAGCTTGTGGCCACATTTTTCACCTAAACTCCCACCCCTGCGGAGTGCACACAGGCCTGACACATACCAGGTGACAATCGATGATGACAAAGAGACAGTCAACTGTCACAACCTTACCACCCTGAGAATGTTGCCACGTAAGTGCTACATTGTTTGCATCCCTAGCTACTTAAACATAAGCAATCCTGTGTGACCAAAAGGAACACATGCAAGGTGTATATCACACCACCCCCCTGCAAAACAGGGCATGACAATCAGTGGTATGTCACCCAAAGTCTCGCAAACCACATCACCCTCGTCAGCCACACAATGTCATGGCATGCAACAGCAAAAGAGCAAACCAAAAGCACAACAAATGACCAATTAGATACAAAGCGAAACATGATAAATGGAAAGAGGCCTGAGCCAATCACACCTGACATGGAATCTGATGAAATGACTGGCAACAACCTCCCACACATACAAAATCATATACAAATGCATGCCACCAGCGGTACAATCAACAAAAGACAGAATGCCTGTTGGCAAGCACATTGTCCAATCCATATCCGCAAATCCCAAACCCGTGTGCTGTGTCTCCTGCAACACACCACTCAGCACACAGCACAGTGAGCAGCCATTGTGTTGGTGATACACCTTGAGCATCATATAAAAAGGACAAGCAACACAAATAACCTACTGACGCATGTACACGATCCCCAAATGGTAAGTGATCATGCGCTGCAGGGACACAGCATGCCAGAGAAGCCAATCTGTGTGCACGTGTGGGCATGGAAGGGTGCTCGTATGTGTGGAGGAGCATTTTGTAAGTGTGTGTGTCAGTAGGGACATGCACTCAATAAATGCATGTGAAATCAAGTGACCCTCAGTGTCCTGTACACATCACATGTGAACATTCGCCAAATGTACACCCCAGTAAGTCAAAGCACAACAATCCCCTGACACATGAAAAGTAAACATAACACAGGAACAACCATTGACCAGCAGAACACATCATGTACATAGTACCCCACAATGACAATGTCAGAAAGTGGCCAAACACTGTAGCCCAAGCGTACTGTCCGACAACAAAAGCCCCTCATTTACTCATCACCATGACCTTCAGAAGAACTGTGTCTGGGGTCCGTTGGCTTCTTCCTTCTAGTCTACCTGGCTTCAGGGTCCCCCTACCCCTTGGTTTCCTTGTTCTACCTTTCGTGTAAATAGGGTCCAGCCCCCTCAGAGGCCACCCTGACTGGTAAAAGTACCAAATCGCAGAGAACTCCAAGGAGCAAAACCCCCAAACCGGGGAAAAATCCTGTAGCCACCAAAAAATCCTGGAAGAGTCTCCAGTAGATGACTTGAAGTCGCTGAATATGGCCAAGCCCATGTCCAAGCAGAATGCTAGAATAACTACCGAGGCAGCACAGTTGATCAATGGTTCAACAGGATCGGTAGGAATTTCAGTACACAATAATCACGGAGGTTGCAAAAACTGATGGTTAGTGTCACAGCTTTGGTCTCCAGGCACAGGAGTGGCACAAACCAACCACCCCCTCCGCGATCTGGGCGCCTGCAAAGTAAAACTTACACAGGCCTCTGAGACCCCGGTGGGGAAAGAGGGTTAGGGATCTGTTGGTTTGACAGGCATCGGTATTCAGGATAACTGGAAAGAGGGTCAGGAGAGGGGAGGTGAATGGGCAAGGAAAAGTAGTGAAAATGCAAAATACAACTATTGACAATTACACATACTCAATCAGAGAAACCATGTACTTCATGCACATTGTACAAAATGGCTCAAAGGCGAGCAAAAGAGAGACTTATCTCTGGGGTGAGTGCTGGCCTCCTACCTGCGCACTCTCAGGTCCGGTAACAGGAGCACTTCAATGCTGCAAAGAGAGCGTGAGTTACTTTTCTGTGTGTGTTTTCCCCATGCACATAACACCATTCATGCCTCGAACTTAGTGACTCCTCCCCAAACAAGCACTCTTGTCTGCTGCTTCGTTCATATAGTTTTGCTTGCCCCGTGATGGTTTATACACTGTTAATGCGGTAAGGAAGCCGCACGTGGCCCCATGTTAAACGAAAGACCATGTGTTAAGAATCACACATGATAGAATGTGCCTTGGATGTGCTGTTAGACGTGTGTGGCGAGGTGCGACTTCAGTACAAGTTGCGTTCTGCCAGCTGCGGCTTTCTATAGGCAGAGCACGTGGCTAATTGCATATGCTAATGATATGCACTGCACTCGAGTTTATGCATCGCTGGGTGCCCCCCCTTGCGCTCTATTACTTTGTGGCTAGGAATGCTACTGCGCTAATAACTTAGCTTCTAAGGAGCATGGGGGACACGAGGATATGGGCGACACCCCGTGCATGTGTCCCTGACAACTTGGAAAGCTTCTTGGCATTTTTTCCACAGCGAGGCTTAGCTGTACTGTGCGCATCTTCCCCAACGCTTGGCTAAGCTCCCCAGCACTGGCACTACTTAGCTTGCACGTGCGAGGGGCCTGGAGGAAAGTCGGCTGGGGCGTGGGCCCTCATGCTGCTAACCTTGCTCAGAGCTACTGGAAACACGTCTGCTTCTGTCGGACGTCTGAGCACAAGCCCCGTGCTTCTGCTCGCGCATGCATGCGCACGTGTGCCCCACCCAACGTGGCCAGAGTTTTGTAATTCTTGGCCCAGTGTCTGCTGGGAAAGGTAGTCTGGGGCTCCTTTTCCTGTAGAAAGGGCAGTCAAGCATTTTAAAAGGCTGGGATCTTTTCTGTGTGTGTTTCTTTATGCTGCTTGTTACTGGGCCATGTCTGAGACCTACATCTGACCTCCTCCCACATAACCCCAGGGTCTGTCCCCTGACAGGTAGAGCTGGAACTTGAGTATAAAATAACCAAGGAGGCTGGCACAACTGGATGGTTGAGCTGAAACCCAATCAATCCTTTAAAGTGTGAACGAAGAAAGGCAGAGACAGCACAAGTCTGGAAAGGCACAGTGAATGGAAGATAGCCGGAAACAGCTGACAGCAAGTTAAGAGCCACAACAGTTGAATATCATTGGTAAAAGCCAACAGTCAACATAAATGAATGGATGTAATAGATGAAAGAATTGAGGAGCGACAGAGAGATGCTGTTGAACAGAAGTGTACTGAGGCAAACCGAGGCAGTCAGTGTAAGAGTACGTGAAAATAACTGCCCGAGAGACAGGCGGACAGATCTGCAACAAGGACAGTAGCAGGAAGAAGAACTAAAGGCACCAGAGTGTGAAAAACAAGTAAAAGAGCTGTAATACAGTAGGAAAACTCCAAGAGGGAAGACAGACACAACGTGCCGTCCAAACGGAACAGAGCGTAGTAGTAGTATAGGCTGACATCGCAGGTGAGGACTGGACCGTGAGTTGTGCCTCTTGGGTCACATTCCTAATGCATCCTCCTGGATGGAAAGCAGAAGGTGGACGTGGCACAGTGCCCTGACCATGCCTATGGGCAGCTTGCCCCTTGTCGACAGCAAGTCTGCGGGACTGGTAAGCCTGGTCCTGTGCGGCAATGACACATAGGTCAGCATGCAGCACCTCACATGATATGTGTGCTTCCTCTGAGACATGTTGAGCACACCCAGAGTAGATCTGAGGGATTGATGGTCAACCCTCAGGGCCTCCCTGCGTGCCTCTGCGTGAGCAGCAAGTGCTTGATTCAGAGACACCATTTCAGCCCGGCGCCCTGTCTGAGGCCGCCATGCCCAGCCTGAGCGAGCGGGCCGTGGACTGTGCTGCCCGCTGCTGGAGATCCACCTGCCTGGCAGGGGAGCATGGATTGGGCCACATGTTCCATGTTCTGAGCAATCTTATCAATAGCTGCTCCATGTTGTTCGGAATTGGCATACATGGATTGCTCCCACTCAGTACACCCCGGTGGTGCATGGCCACTGTGTTGCCGGACTCGACCCTCGTGGAGCTCAAGGAGCCGTGATCCTCGCTGGATTGGCACTGCCCACGGCTGCAGGACTACATCCCTCCGTTGACGTGATGCCCCAGGCACATCAGTAACTAGTGTGGAGTGTGACAGTGCATCCCGATCCACCACAGGCGGAGGTTCCAACACCGTCTGACCCCTCAGTGCAGGTGTTGTGGGCAGAAGATCGTCCACATCAGAACCACTCACCGTCGACGAATGGACATGACCCGCATCCAACTCAACATCGTTGTCAGAATGATCATCCGAGCTAGACTGATTGCCAGCCCTGGACATGATGGTCTGGAGCACAAGTGGGTTCTCGTGGCCTACCACGCAACGACCCCCACTTGTGCTGGGTTGCTGATGTGATGGCAACCCTGTGTCATGACTGACATCACCATCCCCTGGCTCCATTGCATCGTCATCTGTAATGTGGAAAAAACAAACATGAGTACACATGTCAGAAGCACATAACCCACACATACATAGACATCACATTGACAGCCAAAACATGAAGCCGACATGTCACACACAAATGAAATTCCGGCATGCATCCAGTGGCATTGATATGCAAACACATCCCAAATGCAGAAATGGATGTGTGTAAATAACCAAGCCAACACATGTATTGAATGTAGTAAATCACCTCCATCACACACCACCTCTGGCAGGCACATATCACAGGCAGAAATGACAGATGGCAACAAAGAAATGACACATACCATAAGCATGTCTGAACTCCCAAATGGCCACAGCTGCTAGTGAATACAAACACACCCGGACACACGTAATATGCATGTACACATGCATCACTAAATCATCATCACCAATATAGCTACACCCATCTGCAGCTCGGCCCGTACCAGGCGTCATGAGCCATGTAGACATAGTGAATGTCCCGAGCAAAGCGAGGGCCTGCAACCAGGCATGAGGGACCATTATGCACAATACGGTCTGAGCTGCCGGCCACGAACCCTACAGGACACCCCTCAGTGCCCTAAACCATTATTCAGTGTGTCAAATCATCACGGACAGGCCCCACCAGAATAGCTTAGTGGGCCTGGCCGTACACATACTGCATGACAGTGCACCTTCAGGATTGTGCCAGTTGAAGATAACGGGTGCAATGCCGAAATCTCAGCAGCATTAATGTTAATCAACTAAATATGAGTCATTCAACAAAAAGTTGTGAGGACACATGTGTAAATGAACACTGTCACACACACATAAGTGAGTAGCCGCAATGTTGCACTACACAACGTTGAAGCTGCTTGCATATGTACATGTGAAAGTGTTCATAAACACCCGTGTCCATATACACCCATATGGTGATTATGAACAGCATCCTATACAGCAAAGCAAGCAGCTACAATGCTACTTGCCTTGATGTATGTGAAAGTGTACACATACACACATGCAGGCAGCTCCACAGTCATTACAAACCGATTGGCAGGCTATACTCAATCTGCAGCGTATACCAGTTAGTATAGGCTGCAGAATGACCAATCAAATTTGCTAAACACCCGCTAGAGTGTTCCTATACTGAGTACATGTGTCACAGGATGCACCTGTGCCCGTGCCTTTCATGACAGTGAAGGGATGACAATCTGACCATACATACCAGGTCACTTTGACATTGCAGCAGTGAGTCGGCATGTAGAACGGTGTAACATGGCTCAGAAGTGGGTTGGTGCAGTGCAGAACATGTGTCAGGGGGCCTGAAACAGGGGGAGGCCTGTGCCCCACACAGACTATGACACCCTAAACATGTGTGTGATGCAGGACTGAGCCAGAGTGAGCATGGAATGGGTGATCAAATTCCATTAAATTTATGTCATCCTGGACACGTACTACAATGATCATCCTGCCAACGACACATAGGGGCATGCATGGGATGCACATGGAGCATGAATGGGCACTCATGTCCCTGCGGAGCATCTGCCATATTCACAATCCGATTGAGACACCATGCATCAAGGACAAAGGATGTACCCCACAGTAAGTGTCTGGCAGGTTGGCAGGGGGAAGTGTGCATGTACACAGGAGCGTTGAACAGGCCATTGCAGTAGTGCAACATGTTACCCACAAGTGCAATGGTGTAATAGTGGTGCAGAGGGGTGGAGGGGCAAAGGAGCATGCCTATGTGGAGTACCCGGATGCAGGCAGAACACACGTGCACGTCAGTCATGCGATGACATAGTCCGAGTGCTGAGCGGAAAGGCACCCCAGGCTACATGCAGAAGGGCCAGTGAGCTGGAACATGGACCGGAGGGGCAGCCGGGTGACTAGCATGTGAGTAGGGTGCAAGTGTGGTGATGAGGACAGACCCTGTCTGCACTGCATGTCCAGCATGCTGCATAGCAGGCACGCATTAGTGAAGCACTGCATGACTCGCACATGAGAACCATGTACACATAGCATGTATTGGCAGTCAAGCACAACACATCACACAAGCAATCTACACATGGCCTGGACAAACACACAAAAACACTCACTGTACAGGGCGTCAAAATCCAGCATCTCTCCCACTCCTTCAATAAATTCTGCCGGGTTGAACTCGGGGTGGTGTCGGCTGCATCTGCCCATGCAGTTGCCAACACTCAGGGCAGCAGATGACAACACTTCCCCAGGGACATGTGCCTCGGTCAGAGCATCCCTGTGTGCACCTACCACGTGCCTCCTGAACACCTGGAAATCATCCTGAGACTCTTCAGGTGCCAATGCAGCATGCGCTGGCAGACCCTGGGCCTGGGTGGTGGTGGCCACAGCTGCACCTGCAGCTACCACTAACTTTGGGCCTTGGGCCCGTGACAGTCGATGAAATGGACTGCCGGGTCACATGGGTGTCCAGTGCCAGATGCAACAGCTGCATATCCCGGAACCACAGGGGGTGGTGGGATGACTGCACCAACACGTGGCGGAACATCCTGCCGAAGTGGCACACCCCTGCCTCTTCCCCCTCTGCAGCCACCCAGGACACCCTGGACACCCCGGCCACGTCCCTGACTATGCCCGCCACGTGGAGGATGCCCAGCTGAGGCGCCCCTCACCTTTCGTGGCCTCCCAACCATGGCACAGATGTAGTAGTGCCAGCACAGATGTAGTAGTGCCAATGGGAGGTGTACATGACAACTGTCCTGGATGTTAACAGCACCCCTGTGCGCCTGCAAGGCTGTATGTGACTCCTGTGATAAAGTGACGGGTCATGCACTGCTCAGGCACCCCAAAACTGCAGTAAAACCGTGCACACAGCCCCCAGTAGCCCACGTGTGTGGAATTAACCTCCTGCCGTACATGATGGCACCCAGGGACACAAAAAACATGTATGCATGGGACATGCAGGCTACTATGGCCTCGAAAACGGGTACGCGATACACAGGGGGACCCGCAGTGGGAAAAATAGCATGCGCGACTCACCATCTGACTAGCGTGGTAATGAAAAACATGCGTAGCCTATACCCCCACCAAAAGAAGAGATCCTCTGTGAAGTAGTAATGGCACGTGAAACAACCAGAAGTAGCAACACACATGTCAGTCTCCACGAAAATCACATACAGCAAACTGCTGGCCCCGCTCACCTTTAACCCGTGCTGAGGGTAATGCCCACGTGTGTTAGGTCAAATACATGCTAATGTGCTAAGGCCCTTTCCTCAAATTACATGCTGACATGCTGTTTTTACAAGTGCCTAATCAATCTGTATCAAGCTGGCCACGCGAAAACACACGGAAGACCACGCTCCTGCCCAGCAGGCCATTTACCTGCCCCCCAGAGCCCCAGAGTGCCTTGTACAAGCCATCTGCTGCTGCCTGCGTGCCTGGTGCCAACAGTGCCTTGTTATTTCGTACCTACACATCAGCAGTCCAGTTGCTGTGACCACCCTTGCTGGAACATAAGACTCCCAACTGGTATGCCATCGCTCCACAGCCCAGCCCCAGGACCCAGTTGCCCACCCACACCTGCCTCAGGGGTTGCCATGTCCGAACCAACACCATCTGGCACCAGTGGCAACCCCCCAGCCAGAGAGGCAGAGGGCTGCCAGCTTCACAGCCAATGAAGTTGGCATCCTGGTGGAGCAAGTCCTGGGGCATTATAATGCCCTCTTCTCATCATCGCACGCGGACAAGGAGGACGGAGGAGGATCTGGACAGAGCCATTTGCTGCTGCCTGCCTGCCTGGTGCCAACAGTGCCTTGCTATTTCGTACCTGCACATCAGCAGTCCAGTTGCTGTGACAACCCTTGCTGGAACATAAGACTCCCAACTGGTATGCCATCACTCCACAGCCCAGCCCCAGGACCAGAGTTGCCCACCCACACCTGCCTCAGGGGTTGCCATGTCCGAACCAACACCATCTGGCACCAGTGACAACCCCCCAGCCAGAGAGGCAGAGGGCTGCCAGCTTCACAGCCAATGAAGTTGGCATCCTGGTGGAGCAAGTCCTGGGGCATTATGATGCCGTCTTCTCACCATTGCACGTGGACAAGGAGGACGGAGGAGGATCTGGACAGACATAGTGGGTGCATCAACGCGGAGGGGGTGGCACCCCACGAAATTAAACATGTCCAGAAGCACTGGGAGGACTACAAGTCCAGGACCCTCAAGAAGGCCCAGAGCCTCTTAGACGCAGCGGATGCAGTGTGGTGCTGGGGCCAGTTTACCAACCAGCAGATGAGGGTCCTGGAGCGCATTCACCCAGTGCTTCACCACCAGATCTTCAGGATGCAGGCCCGTCTGGAGTCGAGCGGTAAGTGCCCATGCATTGCCGTGTAAAACAGTTCATGTTGCAGTGTGGTGGTAGTTAGTTACTTGGCTGTATTTGTGACATGGGTCATGTATGGATGTGTGTGTTCAGGGACATGATGGTGCTGCATGTGAGTCCAGTCAGGCGTGAACCACATGGATGGTGTATGTGTTACAATGCAACATGCGGAGCAGCATGCAGAATGCACACATGTATGCATGCCTGTCTCTGTACTTGGACATGTTTGGGGTGTGAGAGATGGGTGCTGCTGTCATGGACATGCATGGTGTACATGTTCGTGTTTCTGAGTAGTGTGTGTGTGTGACTGTTAAACGCCATGGATGCATGACACATGTCTGTGATGATGTGTTGATTCACGGATACAGCCTAGTCATCCTTGTATCCACTGTGTCTGGGGGTATAAGAGGCCAGATGCATGACCCTCCGGTGATGTGTGTGCATGTGATCAGCATGTCCCATGATGCATGTGAGTTTCAACCCACCATTGGATGTTTCTACAGTGCCTTGGACATGGATGCAAATGGATGCCTGCGGGGCATGCTCTGCAGGCCATGCCCCGCAGGCAGCCCATCACCCCTGGGCATGCTCCGCAGGGCAGCCTATCACCCCTGGGCATGCCCTGCAGGCAGCCCATAACCCCTGGGCATGCCCCGCAGGCAGCCCATCACCCCTGGGCATGCCCCACAGGCAGCCCATCACCACTAGGCCCCGCATGCAGCCCATCACCCGTGGGCATGCACTGCAGGCAGCCTTTCACCCCTGGGCATGCCCCGCAGGCAGCCCATGACCCCTGGGAATGCCCCACAGACAGCCCATCACCCCTGGGCATGCTCCGCAGGCAGCCTTTCACACCTGAGCATGCCCCACAGGTAGCCCATCACCCCTGGGCATGCCTCGCAGGCAGCCCTTCACCCCAGTCCATGCCTCGCAGGCAGCCCACACCACAGGGGGGACTTTTTCCACGTGGTTTCACTAGAGCAAGCGGGCTACGTATATTCTGGGGGTGCGCAGGGAGTTTTACACACGATTTTGCTGGCGCGAGCGGGGTACACATATTCTGGGGGTGCGCAGGGAGTTTTACACGCGGTTTCGCTGGCGCGAGGGTGTGTGCGTATTCCGAGGGGTGCGTGGGGAGTTTTCAGGTGATTTCGCTGGTGCGAGCAAGGTACAAATATTCCGAAGGGTGCGTGGGGAGTTTTCCATGCAATTTCACTGGCGCCAGCGGGGTACATGTATTCTGGGGGTGCACAGGGAGTTTTACACACGATTTCGCTGGCGCGAGCGGGGTACGCGTAATCCGAGGGGTGCGCAGGGAGTTTTACACGTGATTTTGCTGGTGCGAGCGGGGTACGCGTATTCCGAGGGGTGCGCAGGGAGTTTTACACGTGATTTCGGTGGCGCGAGCGGGGTACGCATATTCCAAGGGGTGCGTGGGGAGTTTTACACGCGATTTTGCTGGCGCGAGCGGGGTACGTGTATTCTGAGGGTGGCACAGGGAGTTTTCAATGCGATTTTGCTGGCGCGAGTGGGGTACGCGTATTCCGAGAGATGCGCGGGGAGTTTTACATGCAATTTAGCTTGCGCATGAGGGCTGTTTGGCATTTTTAGCGCATTTTTCGTGGTTGGGGGCTGTATGCTGGTCCACTGGCCTTTGCACCATGTATGGGATTTGTACAATGTTTTTGGTGTACGGGGCAGGGTTGGGGGGCGTAACTGGCACTGCTGCAGGGTCGCTGCGCCACTCTGTGCCACGGCTGGTTATGGATGTTAGTATCCATGAATACGCTGTGCATCAAAATGGGTTTTGGCGGATGCGGCTGGCGCAGACTGGCGCACGCTCCCTCTGTGCGCCAGCCGTGTGCACCACTTCTCCGCTAAATTCTATGAATTACCCTCAATGTGTCTTAGAACAAGGTCTTTTAATGTCCGACTAATCAGGGAAATCAGAAGATGGTTGTTTTATTTATTCATCTCTTCCAGTCGCTTAATGGTTGACATCTGTTCTCATGCTCCAGGGGTATCGAATTTGGATTTGGAACATCAGGTGCCCACCCTAGAGTCCTCTTTTGATTGTATAATGACTCCAACGTATTTGGATAACATTAATTCTGTCCATGTGTGTAATCATTATTTTGATGCCCGTATAAAAGAAACCCACAGGCAATCCAACAATTCTTGAGGGTGGCAATTTATGATAATCCCCTGTGCCATGCTCCAATCATTGCAATATCTTCTCAGGTTGACAAGCAAGAACTGCAAACTCTTCATTCATGGTTTATTTTCACCTCCCCATCCACTTCACTCTCCTTGACCTCAGTATACGGCTTCTGGGTTAAAAGATAAGACCAGTCCTGCTATTAAGGTAGTGTGTAGAGTTTTCTATAAGGGATGTTGTTTTATTCTTCAGATCCATTTTGAGAGGGGTCCTCCAGATAGTACCACCACAAGAGGACTAGCCTGAGTTTTGGAAAACCCCTTTCATTGTAGCGTATTGTGAGACAGATGCTCTTAAACACCCAGGTGTCTCTTCATTCAGCTCAGTGTCAGTTGTCAAGGCATACTATACATCTTGGAAATTCCTGTGTCAATGATTAGGCTCACCAATAGATCAGTAATTGTGGCATATGATGAGTGTGCCCTAAACTCTAGGTATGTGGCCTGACACCTAGGTGGTGTAAATAAATGAGTACTTGAAGTATAACTCTTGTGTTGGCTTCAGACTGCCAGAGCATCTTCATGCTTTTTATGCTAAGCCCCCTATATATCAAACAAGATTAGGTACACTTCAATTGGAAGCTTTTACTTCATCGTGGACTGTGGCAGCTAGTGAGAGCTGTCAGTACTGTAGAGTCATGAGAGAGGATCTGCAAACCTTTTATTTTCTCTCTCAATTGTATGCTTCATTCGGGAATGTTTCTTCCAGGCCTTTATTGTAAGTTTTCCATATTAGATTCTTAGTTGCAGCGGTTACAGCTTGCAAGTCGGTTTGTTATTCAACAATCACGCATACGGATGCCAAGTACTTGTCTAGGGATTTTAATTAAGAATGAGATTTATGAATCCTAACAACCATAATGTTTAGTTTATTGCCTAGGGAGACTTGTGGGTACTTAGTGCAATAAACTAAGGCAATGCAATTATGGTATATATGATTTAAGGATGAAAGCCTTTATTTTTGTATCGTGTCCCTTTGCCCCACAACCTACTTGCGGCTGCGTTGGTCCGAGCATCATACAAGGGTATAGTGTTCCAAGAATAATACATTTTACCTAATGCCAGTATTGTAAGTTGTATTAAGGCCTGTCAAAGGCTTATACATTTGAACATCTGGAATGCTCCTCTATCAGTTCTTCCCTCCCCAACTGAGGCTCTGCTATTACAGTAAAGGGGGAGTGTCTGTTCTCAGCACCTTGCAACTACTAGGACCGGAATTCCCTCCTCTGATAGGAGATTAATTAATTAATTACCCCTGGGACTGCCTTCCTGAAGAGAGCAGGAGGCTTTGAAGCGCTTGAAGGAGAACACCAGCTGAGTTATGATATGATATATGATAAGTCATTTATAATGCTCCTGTACACAAGTGTTTCTAGGCGTGATAAGACATGGGGGAAAACAGAGGGAGGACAAGACAAACAATCGTACTAGGCTTGTTTCATTTAGATCATGCAAGTGCGACAATGATAAGTGCAACGGGGAAAAGGAGGGGAGAAGTGCAAGATCGAGATGTATAAAGGGACGGGGTATAAGTGACAGGGAGAGGGACAGGAACAGGGCAGTGATGCTCAGAATAAGTGCAGCACAGCGGAAGTGCATCTGTGGGTAAGTGCAAGGAGGAAAGGGACTGTAGAGGTTACAGCTACAACCCCTAAGTGTTTTGAAACCCAGAGGCAGTGCAGGGGTGACTGATCAATGGAGAGGCTGGTACCCAGTCAGACTCTGAAAGTGGCCAAGCAACCAGTCGGTGAGGCAGACAGGTATGTCAGCAGGGGAGGGAGAGAGAGAAAGCAGATGAGAAGAGGAAAGTTTTGAGCTGCTTCCGAAACTTCTGGTGGTCTGGCTCAAGTTTGAGAGGGGCATTTCAGAGGGAGACACCTGCAGAGGACAGATATCTACCTCCCACTCTATGCCTGGAGAAGCACCTGACCCATAGAGACTGGGAGGTAGCTGAGCGAAGGGCTCAAGAACGAGGGTACTTTGAAAGAGAGCATTCGATGTGGCTGAGGCCCCAGCCCCAGAACATCTGGTGGACAATGCAAAGGGTTTTGAACTTGATCCTTGCAGGCCCCGGGAGCCAGTTTAGGGATTTCAGGGCTGGGGAGATATGGTCCCTGGGCTTGAGGTCAAGGATGAGTCTTGCAATCCTGTTCTGGTGAGCAATTTTTACATCTTTTGACCATGTCCACTGTATATTTTTAAATAATATAATACAATAAATTATGGCCTTTGGTTGTGCTCACTGTGTATTTTTACAACAATAACCAGCCACTATCTATGGCCTTTGGCTGTGCCCACTGTATATTATATACACTAACCAGCCACTAGCAATGGTCTTCAACACAATACTAGCCACTGGCCATGGCATTTGGCTGTGCTGACTATATATTCTAACATATTAATGGGCACTAGCTATGGCCTTTAGCCATGGCCACAGACAACAGCTTTCAATGTTGCCCGCTGTATATTTTAAAACAATGATGGGCTACTAGACATGGCTTTTAACCATGGACATTGTTATTTTTGAACACCAACTGACCACTAGCTATGGCCTTTGGTGCAGGCCAGTGACCCCAGCCTTTGTCATGGCTAAGTCCACGTCCTAAATAGTTATTAATGTAATCAAAGTTTTCATGAGCTAACTTATAAATGATGTTATGTCTAATTTCATTAGAGATGCAATCGGTTAAATACAATGTAATTAGTGTTGTCACCAATGATGGCATCAGTGATGTCATCAGTGATGTCATCATTTTGGTCATATGCTGTGCAACATGGGTGACAAAGTTAAAGTAGCTTTATCAAAATATCAGGGGTTTTGTTGTGTTAAGTTCTCACCTTAACGTCTCACCTTAAAGATTTTTCCTTGAATTTCAAAGGTTTTGTTATTCCATGAATTTTTAGAATTCTTCCAGGCCACTACGATGGTCTTCGGCCATGGCTAGTTGGCTGGAACCACTGTCCATTTTAAAATGCTACCAGACCACTAGCCATGGCTTTTGGCCATGGCCGGTGGGCACGGCTACTATATATTTTAAAACACTTGCCTATCACATGCACACACTTCACCCTAGTTTCATCCATCTGGCCTCGTACACCACAGACACAGTGGATACAAGGATGACTAGGCTGCATCAGTGAACCTGAATATTGCGACAGACATGTGTCATGCATCCCTGGCATTCACAAGTCACAGACACACAGGTCAGACAAACAGACATGAACAGCATACATGTACATGGCATCAGCACCCATCCCTCACCCCCACCCATGTCCAGGAACAGAGACTGGCATGCTTTCATGTGGCCATTCCGCATAGGGAAACCCATGTTGCATTTGAACACATGCACCAACCGTGTGGTTCACACATTACTGGTCTCACATGCATGACGTCCCTGCACACACACATGCATACATGGCCTATGTCACACATACAGGCAAGTATAAGACAACCAGCACACTGCGACATGCCCTGTCTCACACAGCAATTCTTGGCCACTTACCGCTCAACTCCAGACGGGTCTGCCTCTCAAGGATCTGGGCGTGGAGCGCTGGGCCTACGCGTTCTAGGACCCTCATCTGGATTGGACTCATGCGGCCCCGGCCCCCCTCCACGCCGGGCCTTCAAGAGGGTCCTGGACCTGCAGTCATCCCAGAGCTTCTTGACATGTTGGTAGTCGCGGACTGCCACCCCCTCCGCATTGATGGCAGGACGATGTCCGTCCAGATCCGAGCCCGTCCTTCCTTTTTGGCGCGCTTACTTCCGAAGAGGGCATCATACTGCCCCAGGACTTGCTCCACCAGGACACCAACTTCGGTGGCAGTGAAGCATGTGCCCCTCTGCCTCTCTGGCCGGGGGTTGCCAGTGGTGCCAGATGTTTCAGTGCCCGACATGGCAACCCCAGAGGCAGGAGTGGGTGGGCAACTGGGTCCTGGGGCTGGGCTGTGGAGCGATGGTATCCCCGTCGGGAGTCTTCTGTTCCAGCAGGGGTGGACACAGCAAATGGACCCCTGCAGATGGCTGATGTGCAGGCACCAAATGGCAGGGCACGGTGGCAGCAGGCAGGCAGCAGCAGATGGCTCGTGGGAGGCTGCTCGGGGCTCTGGGGGGCAGTAATTCGGCCTTTTGGGCAGGAGCTTGGTCTTCCATGTGCTTACGCGTGGCCAGCTTGATACGGAGTGAATTGGCACGTGAAAATCCTGCACGTCTGCATGTAATTCGAGGAAAGGCCCTTAGCGCGTATGCACATCAGCACGCATATGCGATTTCATTGGACCAAAGGCCCTTAGCGCGTGAGCGCGTCTGTGACGTGACGCGCGCGGGTGTTTCCCTCATTGTACGTGATGACAGAACACACGTGGATTTCCACCAATCGCGTGTGAAAGTTCCCGAGCACCCCGGAACACACGTACCCAGGCTAATCGCGTGTGGAACTTCCCGCGCACCCCAAGATACACGTAGCCTGGAGATTTGCGTGTGTAACTTCCCGCGCACCCCGAAATACACGTAGCCAGGAGATTCGCGTGTGGAACTTCGTGCACACCCCGAAATACACGTAGCCAGGACATTCGCGTGTGGAACTTCCTGCGCACCCCGAAATACACGTAGCCAGGACATTCGCGTGTGGAACTTCCCGCGCACCCCTGGAATACACGTACCCTGCTGATATCACATGTGAAACTTCCCGCGCACCCCGAAATACACGTAGCCAGGACATTCACGTGTGGAACTTCCCGCGCACCCCTGTAATACACATACCCTGATGGAATCGCGTGTGATACTTTCCGCGCACCCCTGATATGCACGTACCCCTCTCAATCACGTGTGTAACTTCCCGCGCAACCCCGAAATACACGTACCCCGCTCAATCGCGTGTGTAACTTCCCGCGCACCCCCGAAATACACGTACCCCACTCAATCGCGTGTGTAACTTCCCGCACACCCCCGAAATACACGTACCCCGCTCAATCGCGTGTGTAACTTCCCACGCACCCCCGAAATACACGTACCCCGCTCAATCGCGTGTGTAACTTCCCGCGCAACCCCGAAATACACGTACCCTGCTCAATCGCGTGTGTAACTTCCTGCGCACCCCCGAAATACACGTACCCCGCTCAATCGTGTGTGTAACTTCCTGCGCACCCCCGAAATACACGTGCCCCGCTCGCACAGGCCCAATTGCTGTATTTTGCCACTTTTGGAATGCGCAGGGACGCTACCGCCTGCCTTCGTGTGGCGGACGTGTTTCGGCTTGTGCGTGTCTTTGGCTGTGCGTGGCTTTGCCCTATTCGATTCCATGAATACGTGTGGTTCGAGTGCGTGTGGGCGTTCCGTCTGCTTCCCTGCAGCACATCCCCAGTTACGCCCTTATTTTCGCGCGTTGTTCCCCATTCCGCGCGTTACGCCCCGTGTTCCGCCCACTTTCTGGTGTATGCGCCGAGGTTGTGCGCTTTCACTGTGCGCGTTGCGCACGCCTTTCGGGATGTTACAGTGACGTGTGCGCCATGCACGGGTTTGGCGCACATCCCGAGGAAAACACGCGCAGGGACTTCCATGAATCGCACGCGTGTGCGTGCGCCTGTTTTTTTGCGCTTGTGCCTGCTTGCACCTGCTTGCACAAAGATTTTCGGCGCACGTTTGTTCCATGAATCGGCCCCTGAGTGTTTTGGGGGATTGTAAGAGAGGCTAGGTGAGAGGAGGACATCCATGAGAAGTGAAGGGGGGACTGCTAGGAATGTTGGGGAAACTTGTTTGGAATTTGGTGGGGTGCAAATACAATTTTAAATCTGTCATTTTTGCAAATAGTGGTGGCCACCAGCAAACAGACATGAAGAGCTGTTACATAATCGCGTCTATTAATAGCACGTGCATAGGCGCGTTAACTCTTTTTTTCAGATAGAAGGATATTTGTATTATTATTTTGTTTAAATAGATGAATAACCGTGGCTACGCTGCAGTGGCCTGTTGAATTTCAGAGGCTCGGGTACCCGCACCAATGACTCGGAGGTCTCCTAGACACAGTTGCAATGAATTATACAATTTTCTCCAGTTTTATCCTTTTGATTCCAGAACTGTTATTGTGCACATGGCAGGAGTGTGGCTGATGTGTAAGTGTTAATACAATTTCTAAACTTCTGAAGGTTCAGTTGCAGTTTTGTGTGTTAATTATATTTAACACTGGTATCAGTTGGTGATTATGATTTATTTCCGCTGGTTTGATTGGGTGGCACATATGTAATATGTTTTTAACTTTTCGAAATGTGGACTTATAAAATTAGATTTGTGATTTAATGACATTTACATGCAGGGATTTCGTTTTTTTTTGTTAGTGAGGTTGAAGGTTTATGTTATTGTATTTATTGTAATTTTAATCCACTTTCAGGTATGCAGGACTCTTAGGTCTTTGGAGTGTTTTGTAAGGTAGTTGAACTCATGGTTGTCTTTTTTGTTTTATTTTATTGTAGCTTTATCAATCTCATCATCCCATCGGAGTCTCACTAGATGACGTAGAGTTAACTCCTGGGAAAGGTCAACCTATGTTAAAAAAAATGGTGGTACTGTTGGAGATGGGAGCAGCACATCAGTACAGTGTTCATGAAAAGCCTTTCGGATGATTCTTTAAATGCAGTGGTTCAGGTGATTTAAAACTCTGGCTGTTGGTGGCACCACCTTCAATGTATGGTGGTTGATTTTGTACAACCACCGCTCACAGCTCCAGAGATGAGGGAAGATGACATGTAACCCAAAGATGGTGATGTTGTTGCAGTGGTGGATGGAGGTGCTGCAGACGGAATATTGGAAGGCACATGGTGTAGAGTTGTATTGCAGAATGTGCAAGTAACTCATCTGCTGATTTCTGGTACAGTGTTCTTTAACTTTAAAGAAGTGCCAACTGTCAGCGCTGGTTTTCATCCTAGATGTCTTTTTCCTTGGTGGTAATGGATACGGAACCGAAATGATAATGTCATCACTGCTGTTACTATCATAGTTACAGTACTAGTGTTTCCACCTGTGTGATTGTTTTCTATCTCTTCTTCTCCAAGTTTACTTTTCCTTCCTTATTCTCTTTTGTTCTCCAAGTTTACTTAACCTACCCATCCTTTGTCCCGCACCCTCCCAGTTTAATGTTGTTTCTATATTTTTACCCAGTTTATATATACTATGTTGGTTTCTTGTGGAATTTTCTTATAATTTTTATATTGCTGTATGGGTTTTTTTTAATCCAAGTTGGATTTTTATTTTCCTATTTACTCAATGATTACTGTGTGCAAAGAGAACAACAGTGTTTGTGATTCATTGCATACAAAATATGAGGATTATACAATGTGTGTATTAAATTATGTTTATTAAAGTGTGTGTGTGTGTGTGTGTGTGTGTGCCCTTGAAATGCTTGTTTTCTTTTTTTCAGATAGAAGGATATTTGTATTATTATTTTGTTTAAATAGATGAATAACCGTGGCTACGGTGTAGTGGCCTGCTGAATTTCAGAGGCTCGGGTACCCGCAGCAATGACTGGGAGGTTTTCTAGACACAGTTTCAATGAACTATACCTGCGGCTATTGCTATAATGTGCATAAAGTCCACTCTTTATGTACTCTTTTTTTACTGTTTGTTTTGCAATTCATAATTTACATTAGGTTTATGAAAAGAAACACACACATTCTTACAGCCGGAGCTAGAAGACTTGGGGCATCATTGGATTGTTCTGTAACCGTGTCTATACACATTTTTGAGATAAAAATCAATGTGGAACTTTATTTAAGGTTAATTGAGTGTAGTGTTTGTAAACAGTTATTGTAAAAAACGTTGTATACATTAATAATACACATAGGTGTACATATTTGAAAAAGGTAAATACATGTGCAAACAAAAACTGTTGAAAACAGATTTATTTGGTGGGTTTTCTTTTTCTTTTAGTTGGAACTCATGATATATCTTCGTCTTTACCCTAATTATCTGGATTTTTAATGTCCATAATTTGTCCTAAATTTTCAATGTCCTTATTCATTGATTGTACTTCATTTTCAATATTAATTAATAGTTGTTTTAATTATGTTAATCAATCTATGAATAGTCCTGTGGGTATTGCTTGTGGTGCATATTGCTTGATTCTTCTTGATACCTGGATGTCTTCTTGATCTGTTTGAAAATATTTGAAATATGTTTAAACAACTGAAGATATAATATAGTTTACAAATGTCTGTGTTAGTTATATTCACTTTTGATATTAGGTAGATAATGTATATCTGTTTGGTGACTGATATTTGTTCCTTATAATGTCATTTTTATTCTCATTATAAATAAATATATAGAATGGACTTACAACAACCTGCATGTTGTTTATTTTGCTCTGGTTCATTTTCTTCAGCATCAACATTTTTAATGTCTTCTCTGTAGGATAATTGTCATCCAGCCATTGCATATAGATTACTATTTTAATGTAGTAGAAAGGAATACTGCTGTCACTTCAGATATTAGAATTAGCAATGGAGAAGGAGAACATGAGGAGAGAAGGTGAAATGTGTGTATGTACTTTCAGATTGGTTGTTGATTGTCTGTATGGTGGGTGGCACCCGATAGGATTTGAAGTACCTCAGATGCTGTTGAATTGTTGAACCTATCAGAGAATGTATTTTTGAGTGATATTTTTATATGTCAATAAAACTAGATGATATTGTATCATTGTTTTAAGAGTTTTTCTGCATAGTACATGTGTATTGCTTGAGAGTGAGTTGAAACTGTAGGAGATTGTGATATGTTGGGGGTCTATTTATTGTTTTTTGATTAGATATTTGAAACATCTATTCAATTTTAGAAGGAGAGGATATTCAGTGTTCAGAAGACTGTAGAGAGAATTTTGAGACTGCGGTTCATAGTGATGTTGAGGACATAGGTGATCCGTTTACTTATAATGTTTTTTTATTTCTATAATATTATTTTAGATTGAGTGTTTGAAATGAGAGGTTTATGCTGCAATTGTGGAGAAATATTTTTGACAGGGCATACATGTTTTTTTTTCTTTTCAGGAAAGGAAAAATAATGGATCCTCTAAAGAAAGAGAATAGAGAAATGTTCCAAGATTTTCTTTTAATAGAGGTAAATAGTATTTCTCTGATTGAAAGTATATTTTTGGGTTATATATTGGTAAAAGAACACAAAGGCTCTTTTAAGAGACACCCAGAGAACGTTTTAAGAATATTGGAAATGGAAAATACCTTTGAGGCCTTTATAAAAAAAAAATAGTCACGGTTACGACAGCAGCCAAAAAAATGTTGTGCCCTTTCAGGCAGATTATAGTCACTGGTAGCAGTAAGCCAATTAAATGTAGTGTTTCTGTGGCAGATTTAGCCATGTTTATGACTATCGCTTTAGCCGTGGGCATAGCGATTACAATTTCTGTGCATTGAGCATTTTGTTGCATTGATTTCACACTGCACAATTTCACATATGTTTCTGATTCTATGACCTCATGTTTACCTTTATGTTGTTTCAATTGATACACCTTGTCTATATGTCTTTTTGAATCTGTAAAAATGTTACTTGTAGCCACGACTACTGGCGGTTGACTTGATCCGTTTATATGAATGCTCCAATCGTACATCGTACTTTGTGGCGGGCTTTGGTAGCTGTGGGTATGAAGCTGTTGGTTGTACCCACTGTTATATCTGTCTGTATTTTGGTGCAGTGATTATATTATATTATGGATGCTTCAAGACAGAGGTGTACATGTGTTTATGTTTGAATGTTTTTACCTGAAGGCTAGTGTGAGTTAATTTTATAACCTTTGTAATATCTATTTTTCAGTGAATTTGAAAGAAGTACGAGTAACCATGTCTATAGGTGGGTTTTAGTTGTGTAACTGGGGTAATAGCTGCAGATATGTAATTTGGCAAATTTGGGATTTTTTTTTTATATCGTGTGTACATGTTTTATATAGTATTCTTTGGAAGGCTTGTGTTGGGGTTTATTGGTTGATATGGGTTGTAATAAAAAATGTGTTGGGCATTTTACTTGTTTGTTTTCTACGGTCCACTTTTTGTTATATTGATTTATGAAATATATGAAAGTGACCTTTCGGTGAACTTGTCACATTCTGGTTCCAGAATTGAGAGTTTGCACTTTCTGTTTTTGGCTATTGTGAAGATCTGTTTATTAATTGGAGCAGCTGAATGTAAGTGATAGTGTCTTTTTTATATATTTTATGTACATTTTGAATTGTTATATTTTGAATTGTTTGGCAAGTATGGTTTCCATTTTTTACTTCAGTGTCTTTAGGAGAGTGATGGAGCTGTATATGATATGCTATGCTTATGTCTGACAAAAATATATTTCCTAATAAAGGTTTTTTCCTATTGACATTGAAGGATCTGATGTGAATGTGGGTGAATATGAAACCCTAGTGTGAACCACAGACTGTAACTCTACCCTCGACCAATATTGTGGCTGTGTGTGTGCTTTATAGTTGGATTTTAAGCTTTTTTTCTGTGACACTATATTGATGATTGTGTACTTCAAATAGTGTAAGTGTTTGAATGTTGAAGTTTTATAAGGCAGTGCACCTGGAGAATGCGAACTTGCTAGTCTTTTAGAAATAATATTCAAAAACGATATATTAGGCAGTTTCACCATTTGCATGGAAATGGCGTGCTTTGGAAGTGCAGGATTCTGTTTAGGTTTCATGCTATATTATGAAATATGTTGTTATGTAATGCATTGACATAGGGAGGTATAAGATGAATGGGGGTGCATAGTGGGATAAGGGAAACAGTTTTATTGCTGAGGTTTGGTAAGATAGGTTTCTGGGGCTGGCTAGGGCATTTGGATATTAAATCCGTAGTGGAGTGTGGATGGGCAGTGAAGTGAGGAGCTACAGCCAATATCTTTTGTTGAGTATTAGTGATTAGTTTGTAGGTGAAATGTAGAATATTGGGTCAGGCTGTTGGACCTATGATGGTTGAATCCATGACAACTGGTGAGGTGCTTGAATTTAAATGTTATTTGATGAGGATTACTAAGAAGAACTGATTGAATGAGTAGTAGTAGGAAGATGAGTGTGACAGGGCACAGTTATGTGACTAGCTGTAGAGTTAATGCTGTCTGTCTGCAGTTGGTGTTCAGTTCTTAAGGAGATTCTTGTAAGGTGTGAAAACTGAAGCTGGGTGAACCAAGTAAGTAAGTGGCAGTGCATTATCCTGTAGCTCTTTTTTGTTATTACCTTTCTCATGAATTGAGGGCACACCAGAGTTGTATGGATGGCTGGTTGGTATATCATAGCAAAGATGTGTTAGAAATGATCTTGCAACACCTTTATGAATGTGAATGAAGACATGTTGCAAATGTATATCATATTTTTTTAAGTGAACATTTATTCTCTTAAGAAGTTGTTTGGGAATTGTAGTCTGAAGTTATGGTTAGAGTAAATGAGGTGTTACTGAAAAAATGTATACTGGTATGGGGAAATTATATTATTGATGAGCTTTGCTAGTGTATATTTGGTGGGCTGCCTGAAGCACTTGGCCTTGAAAACCTTAGCCACAGTGGGGACGGGCAGTGGAGGGTGGATATACGTGCTGATATGTTTTGAGTAGCAGTAGTAGTAATTAGTTTGTAGATGAAAGGCCACTAGTGGGTCAGTCCATTGGCTTAGGATGCTTAAATAAGTGGAAACAGGTAAGGTGGTTAATTTTGTATTTTCTTTGATGAGGATGGGCAAGGAGGACTAATTAATTGGGTGTTTGGAGAAGCAAGGGTGTGGTAAGACCTTTATGAATGTGAATGAAGACATGTTGGTAATTTTTATCATGTTGTTTACAGTGAACAGTTCTTCTATTTAGAAGTTGTTTGGGAATTGTACTCTGAAGTTATGTGTTGGATATTTGAGGTATTATTGAAGAGCTGTATAGTGGTATGGGATAACATTATTGATATTGATATTGATATTTTATTTCTATCGCGCTCGTACAGAAGTGTTTCAGAGCCTGACAAGGCAAGGGAGGGGAGCAGGGGAGAACAAAACAGCAATCTTACTAGGCCCAGTGACATTGAGAACGTGCAAGTGCATGGGAGAGGGGGAGGGGAAAAGTGCATGGAAGGGGGGAAAAGTGGAAAGTGCGAAGCAGAGTTGAAACAGATAACTAACAATAAATAAATAATAAAGGCAACAAACAGTGGTAGTGCAGCTAGCAATTTGCAAGTGCTAGGTTTAAGGCAGCAGACAGTGTAGGTCTGATAAGTGCAGAAAGAAAAAGGGGGGATATATGGGTACAGATACAGACCCCAGTGCAAGGGATGGCTTGGAGGCAGTGCGGGAGGGTGACAGGGTGAGCAGGTACCTGGGCCCGGAGGACAGAGGTTGGCCAGGTGCACAGTGCCAAGAGAGAAGACATCAGCAGGGGAGAGCAGAAGCAAAAGCAGATGAAAAGAGGAAGGTCTTGAGGTGCTTCCAGAACCGGAGATGATTCTCCTCAAGTTTTAGAGTGGCAGGGAGGCTTTTCCAGAGGGAGGTCCTAGCCGAAGACAGAGATCTACCCCAGCTCGTTCCTTTGAAAAACGACTAACCCTGAGGAAGTTGGAGGTAGAGGAGTGACGAGCTCAAGAGGGGAGGTATTTGCGGAGGGATAGATGAAGGTATTTTGGACCCAGGCCCCAGAAAGCCTCGTGGACAATGCAGAGGGTTTTGAATTTAATCCTGGCATATACTGGGAGTCAATGGAGAGATTTCAGAGCTGGAGAGATACGATCCCAGGGCTTGAGGCCAAGGACAAGTCTCGCCATCCTGTTCTGGATTAGTTGTAGAGGGTGGAGAGTAGAGGCAGGTAGATTTAGAAAAAGGCTATTACAATAGTCCAAGCTAGAGAGAACCAGAGCTTGGGATACCATGAGCTTTTGGGGGAAGGAGAGGAAAGGCAGAGTACCTCTGAGGAGGTGCAGTAGGAAATTTGACATTTTAGAGACCTCAAAGATGTGGGCGGAGAAGGAAAGGGTGGAGTCAAAGATGACCCCGAGGTTCTTAGCCTCGCAGGTGGGGGTAGTAGGAGGGCCAAGAGAGGCCAGCCAGAGAATGAGGGGAGAGGAGGGTGAAGGTGTGCCAATGAGGAGGATCTCCATCTTGCTGGCATTCAGACAAAGATCATTGGCGGCACACCAATCTTGAATGGCAGTTAGGCAATCAGAGATGAGAGATGGAGTGGAGGTGGCAGAGGGCAGCCTGAAAATGAGTTGAGTGTCGTCAGCGTAGCACTGGAAATTTGAGCAGAAAGTGGCAATGCAGTGGGCGAGAGTTGCCAGGTATTGGTTGAAAATTATTATTGATTAGGTTTGATTAGGTCATTTTAGAGGGCTGTCTAGCTGATTTGGCCAGTCAAACTCTAGTGAGAGTGGGGATGTGTACTACAGGGCGGGAGTGATATGTTTTGTTGAGTAGCAGTAGAAGTGATTTGTTTGTAGGTGAAAGGCAGCAAGTGGGTCAGTGTGTTCACTTATTATTGTGAAATATGTGGCAACAGGTGTGGTGGTTCATTTTGCATGTTTTTGATAATGGTGATGGCTAAGGAAGACTGATTAAATGGGTGGTGGGAGAAACAAATGTGTGGCAGTGCTCAGTTATGTGATTAGCAGTATACTGATTGATATGTGCCTGGACTTGGCCTACATTGGTTAAGTAGAGCCTTCTATGGTGTGAAAACCAGAGCTGAGTGGAGCAACTAAGTGGCAAAGCATTATCTTGGGGCTATGTTCCCTGTAAATTTAGGGCACAGCAGAAATTAATGGATAGTTAGTTGGTATACGAAAGTAAAGATTTTTTACATATTATTTTGCAAAACCTTTATGAATGTGAATGAAGAAATGCTGGTAATGTTTGTCATGTTGTTACCTGTAAACATTTGTTCTATTTAGAAGTTGTTTGGGAATTGTACTCTGAAGTTATGTGCATAGTATAAAAAGTATTATGAAAGTCTTTTTGTGTTTTAGCGAAAATATTCCAGCTAAACGGTTTTTAAGAAATGATGAAGTAAAGTGAAGAAGGTGACTTTATAGTGACTAACTGGGTAGGGTTTGATCATTTGTATTTCAGCTTTTGTGAAGTAATATGTAAAATGTGTTTGAAACTTTGGATATAGGTATGAAGTTGAATATGGCATGATTTATACATTTATTTCTTTCAAAATGTGTATGCCTCATTATGAATTGCTATGTTATTTGAGAAATGGGTACTGCAGTGTATATGATTAGTTCATTTTTTTAGGCCTATCATTCTAAAATGTACTGTTCCCAGCACAGATATATTACAACTTGGCAAACTTAATTCTTAGAAATGGTGTGGTTTGGGTGGGCAGGAATACGTTTGGGTTTCATGCTATGTAATGTGGCATGTTTTTACGCAATACACTGACATAGGGAGATGCAAAATGAATGGGGGTGCATAGTGGTTTGGGGAAACAGTATTATTGATGATGTTTGCTAAGATAGTTTTCTGGAGCTGCCCAGGGCACTTGGTCATTGAAACCCTAATGGAGTGGGGATAGCTAGTGAAAGGGGGCATACATGCTGATATCTTTTGTGAAGTAGTAATAGCAGCGATTAGTTTGTAGGTGAAATGAAGGAGAGTGGGACAGGCTGTTGACCCTATGATGGTTGAATAGGTAGAAATAGGTGAGGCACTTTACTTAACATGTTATTTTGTGACGATGAGTAAGAAGGACAGGTTAAATGGGTGGTAGGAAGAGTAAGGTTGTGACAGGACACAGTTATTTGACTAATAGTAGATTGAATGTTGTTTGTGTGGAGTTGGCCTACAGTTTGCAAGGAAAGGCTTGTGATGTGTGAACACGGGAGCTGGGTGGAGTAACTAAGTGCCAGTGCATTATTTTGCAGCTCTCTCTGTTGTTACCTTTCTCATAAATTGAGGACACACTAGATATTAATGAATAGTTCGTTCATATATGAAAGCAAACATTTGTTACATATTATTTTGAAATACCTTTATGAATATGAATGAAGAAATGACAGCAATGTTTGTCATGTTATGTTCAGTAAACCTTTCTTCTATTTAGAAGTTGATTAGGAATTGTACTCTGAAGTTATGTGTAGAATGTGTGAGGTATTAATTAAGAAATGCATAGTGATATGGCATTACAGTATTATTGATTAGGTTTAGTAGGTAGCTTTATGGGCCTGTCCAGGGGACTTGGCCATTCAAACTCTAGTGATAGTGGGGATGGGTAGTGGAGGGAGGATGTACATGCTGATAAGTTGCGTTCATTTGCAGTAGCAATGATTAGTTTGAAGGTCCCTTTTTCAATCACAGCACCCAATTGGGAACAATAGTGAAAAAACTGGACTTCTGGGTCACTCTCTAGCTTGTCTTAAAAAAGTAGATGCAAGAGTCAGTTTCATGATATATAGATGCTGGCTGCTCATCATACTAAAATGAGACACCTTCTAGTTAAAGTTTATGACCGCAAAACATCAAGTATGTATCTTGCAATTTTAAATAAAACACTTTTGACGAGAACTCTAGAAAATTTTGTTTCTATAGTGGAAATAATAAATATCATGCAATTAAAAGTGTATGTGCATGTGGATGAAACACTTACTGGAAGTGGAAATGATCCTATGCTTACAAAGGATCTGATTTTTCAACAGTATAAAAGAAGAATTGCAGTGTTTAAGTTGTCTTCTACTGAAGGAGCTGACATTGTTCACATATCTTGGTGACACATTTTTTATAAGTCTCAAGTGCAACTAGTGCACATTGAGGAGAAAATTAAACACACTGTAGGAGATGTTTGGAAAGAAATATATCTGTGTTTGTTTGCAGATGAGCGATTTGACACAAGAGAGGCACAGTATGTTTGTAGACACTGGGCCTCATTACGAGGTTGGCGGTAGACATGCCGTCATTACTGGCAAGGCTACCTCCAAACTCGTGTACAAGTCCAGGTCCCGAAAAGAGGGAATTACCAGGCCATTCGGACTTTTGCAGGCCCAGTAATTCCCATTTTTGGGACCCGGACCTGGTACGTCCACATTACCATTTTTAGCCCCCATACAGCTCAATAGGAATGGGGAGGATGCTAACAATGGACCCGTTACTGACAAGCCCGTTGTTAGCATCCTGGTCTGTCTGCTCGCAGGTGCCGGTATGCATGTCTGGCCAGACCAGACGTGCATAACGTCACCCACGAGCAAACTCGTAATGAGTCACCTTTCATACCGCGGCCGCCAGGGTTGTAATGAGGCCCACTGTGTTGGGTTTTATAATCAAAGAAGTAATTCTCAAAGAACTGTTTTGAATGACATTGTAGTGCTTGATAGCCCTTCCGTGCTTCAAAAATGTAACATGTTTGAAGTGATTGCATTGCAAACTGTTCATCCTTTTAGTTATTGTTAGATTGCAAACAAAGATGTAAACACTCTAGGAGTGAAGCGTGACATTGTAGATTCTTTGTTTAAGTGAATGGTGGTGCCACTAAAGATAAGAGCATTTGACAACAGCTTATACATACTGGAACATTGAAAAATGCATTGGTGTTTCTATTGAAGCACAATCTGTAAAAAAATGTAAAAATGTATATGTTTGTTTGTTCAAAATCTTAACTCTCTGAAAGTTCTTCACCAATTGCTTTGAAATTTTGACACAACGTTGCATTCAAATAGGCGCGTGTTTTTATAAACCTACTATACATAGATGTCACACCTGTGACAGGTAAAAACATGCTTTTTCTGAAAAAAAGTGCCATCTGTTGAACGTAAAAGCAACACACGCTAGAATGGCTCAAATACGTGCCGAAGAAGCAGCAGAGCGACGTGCAGCCAGACTTCAGGATACACGGTTGCGAGCACAGCGATCGCATTCTGCAGCTTCAGATCTGCTTCGTTCTCAACAGAATGAACGCGACAGGCTAAGAGTGGCTGGAAGACGTCAAGGACAAACAGCAGATTAGCGTCAAACACGACTCTGTGCTCAGCAATCATGCAATTACAATCACCTTGCATTCCGGTACAAACCAGCTGACAATTATAGTTTGAGCCGGCATGCTCTCATCTGCACCATGACTGAAGTGTGTCCTTTTTGCAAGGCTCTGAAATTTAATGGAAAAACGAAAGGAATGTGTTTTGCGCCACCGGGAAAATTAAACTGCCTCAACTTGGAGTACCACCAGAGCCATTAAAAACTACCCATAAGCATTGTGAACTGAAACATATTAGAAACGTGCGCTTTCTCTTTTCTTTCTTTTCCATTTTAACAGACTGAGCCACAGCAATGCGTGGCCGGGGACAGCTAGTGATGTATACAAAGACAGTCTGACTGTTCCAGACTTGTCTATGCTTGATGTTGAGTCAACAAACAAAAGGAGTGAAGGTCAGTCTCAGCATCTATCTGTTGCAGAAGGGAATAGTTTGCATGAACATTACACTATTCATCCTCTATACTCACTCGTCATGGGCGCCAGTTTAAAATTGTATCATATGAAAGCAAAGAAAGGTGCATTAATCAGTATCTGGGAAAAGACATTAGAAGACTGTTGTTTCCCAATGCTTTTTCCAACTGGTACAGGAGGGACATTGGATGATCAGAAGTTGCAAATCTCTGCTTCAGAATATCGTTCTACAAGAATGTATTCTGAAGATTCTTGATTCCACACCAATATTGAATATATTGTTCACTTATTGTATGAAAGTGAGTTTTAAACATTATGTTATGCTGTTGCTCATACACTTCAGACAGGGACTATATTATAAAATCTTTCTACGTGTGAGATGCTGAAATAGGTCAAAGAAAAAAATGTAGTTTTAGAGGCTAAACTTACCAATGTTCTTGCTACAATGAGAGGAACCAAGGGATATTGGTATGGGAGACACTCTGAGATTAAATGCATGATCAGAAACTTGGGATCTCCAATTTCGTTTGTGACTTTGAGTTGCGATGAGTATGGTTGGAATGATCTTGCAGAGTGGATTTGTGAAATTAATCCATAGAATGAAAACTAAGAACACATGACACCAGGTGAATTGTGTGCTATGGATCCTGTAAGTGTATCGCTTTTTTTCCATCACAACATTTTAGCCATGTTACACTTTATATGTAATAAAGAAAATGGTCCATTATGTACTGTGGAACATTTCTTTTGGAGGAAAGAGTACCAGGGACACGGGGCTCCATCTATACATATGTTGCTGTAGATTAAAGATGCTCCTCAGTTTGGTAAAGGAAGTGATGGCTGTGTGATGGAGTTCATTGAAAAATATGTTACTTGTTCCATTCCAGCTCTGCATGTGAATGCTAATCTATGGAACAAGGTGTACAGATTTCAAAGGCACTCATGTGGAAAGTACTGTCAGAGAAAATACAAAAGTAAAGACAAGCACTACACTCAGTGTAGATTTGGCTTTCCAAGGCAGTGACACCAGTTGGTCGAGTGAATAGTTTAATGTCATCTGATCGACAGCATGTTACAGGTAAGTCACCAAAAAATATAAAATATTCAAAAAGAAGTAAGGAATGCCAATTCATTATTTATTACAATCCTGTAACTGCTCAGCTATGAAATGCAAATACTGATATACAGTTTATTGCTGATGATTCAACAGCTGTTGCTCGTTATGTTACAGCAGACATAAAAAAAGCTGAAAAGAGCAATGCAGCAGAAGTATGGGCAGATTTATCAGATAAAAGTCTTAGTCAAAAACTTCTAAGCCTTGGTTTTAAGACACTTTCACATAGAGTGTGGTAGCTATGAAGCTGCAGATCGGCTCACTAGTTTGCCTCTGTATGGATGTAGCACTAATGTAGTTTGGCTAAGTCTTAGACCAGGTAGTACTATAAATTGGGTATTGACGCCTTTGAGTGAAATTGAGAATTTAGCTGAAGTAGTACCTGACAGTACAGAGATTTTGAAATCAAAATTGATTGATACATATGTATTTATTTATCTATTGTTCACTTGTTATGCGCTTATACAGGAAGCAAATACTGTATCAAAGCACCCACAGGGCAACAGGGAGGAGACAGGGTATATTAGAAAAAGTCATTACAACAAGGTTAAATAATTAAATACAAGAAAGAAGAAGAGACAATTGGGAGGGGAAGACAAAACTACTATGGCATGTGAATATTCAGAACGGGCAAGTGCAGGGGGGCAGCGGGGTATGGGATAGGTCCTCTGGTGCTCATGGCGAACAGCAGGAGAAGTGCTATGAAGAAAGGTAAGTGCAACCTCCAATGGTGGAGGGTGAGCCTAGCCAAGTGCAGGGGATAGAAAGCAGCTGGGATGAAAGATGTGGGAGGTCAGGGCCCCACCATTCTTTTGTTTGTTCAGGAAGGAAACACCTTCCAAAAAAGCCACTACAGCCAATAGCACAGGAGTACTACCTTCATTTGGCTTGCTGCTGCTTTGAATGGCCAGCGCTTCACACAAAGCTGACCAATCCAGGAGCCGGCAGGCAAACACCGGCCCCCCCACCTAAGGCCCATGCTCAAGGACCCTGTCCCAAGCCTGTCAGTGCCGGCAGCAGCCATGCCCGCTGCTTCACATATAAACCAGCCGGGTAAGAGACTTATTGATATTCCGGAAAGCAAATGCTGCCTTTCGAATTGCCATAGTCCCCTCATGTCTCACCACTAGCTCTGAGTAAGCTTTATTCATTTCCTCAGTTGTTAGAGGCCTCCCTCCAATGCACTCATATCACGCCCTGACCTTAATCCACATTGTTTGCAACCCATTACCAATCGGGTTCCTGCGATCCACTGTTCAACGCTGACACTATAGCTCTGACTATCCTTTGCTAACATCTGATTCCCTGATTGGAAATACAAATCTTGCTGTTTTTGCTTTTTGCTAAAGAGTCAGATCTTGCATTTTTTGCTTTTTGCTAAAAAGTAAAATCTTACTGTTTTTGCATTTTGCTAAACAGTCTAATCTTGCTGTTTTTGCTTTTTTCTAAAAAATCAGACCTTGCTGTTTTTGCTTTTTGCTAAAAAGTCAAATCTTGCCATTTTTGCTTTTTTGGTAAAAAGTCAAATCTTGCTGTTTTTACTTTTTGCTAAAGAGTCAAATCTTGCTGTTTTTGATTTTTGCTTAAGAGTCAGACCTTGCTGTCTTTGCTTTTTGCTAAAGAGTCAAATCTTGCAGTTTTTGCTTTTTGCTAAAAAGTCAAATCTTGCCGTTTTTGCTTTTTGCTAAAGAGTCAGATCTTGCTGTTTTTGCTTTTTGCTAAAGAGTCAGACCTTGCTGTGTTTGTTTTTTGCTAAAGAGTCAAATCTTGCCATTTTTGCTTTTTGCTAAAAAGCCAAATCTTGCCATTTTTTCTTTCTGCTAAAGAGTCAGATCTTGCTGTTTTTGTGTTTTTGCTAGAAAGTTAAATTGTGCTGCCCATTGCAAAATTCTCTGTATTTTGCTTGTCTACTGATGCTTCTCTGTAACTTGCCAACCCAGTAACCTCACCACTCTCTTTTGTCCCACACCTACCTGCCTTAGCCCCCCCACCCCCAGTTTCTCAAACCTCTCCTCACTTCCACCACCATGGCGCTTTCTGTTTCTTCTGTCTTTTCCAACTGCTTCTCCATTGACTATCCTTCCCTTCTCGCTAAGCCTGGTAGGAAGAAGTTCAAAAAAGCCATTGTGGCCTCTAACCCTGGTCTTCCTATCGCCGACACCTACTCCAATACTTCCTCCAGACAGACCCTCAATGACATCCTCTTTGTTGTTTCTTCGCCAGATCTATGGACTCCTCATATGATCTCTGTGCTCTGTCCTATCTCCTCCTCTCCCATTAATGGTGGCACTCGCTGGGAAGTTTTCATGGCTTCCTTCCACTCCTCTAAAGTCATCATTAATGTCTACCTAAATGGCACTGTCATGGTCCAATGCCCTCTGGCCAATCTTCTCCTCTTTGATAGGTGCTTCCGTCACCTCATCAATTTCCTCTCATCTCCTGCTGTCTCCTCATCTCCCCCCTTGGCTACCTTGCCCTCTCTCTCCTCCTCCGCTGCCCCTACTAGGGTTCTTTCTCATCCGCAGGGCATACCTCTGATCTGTACCTCCCCAGTAGGTCTTTAAGGCTGGCAACCTTCTTCATATTGCCACTCTCAACTCTCGCTCTGCTGTCAAACACTCCTCTGACAACTGCCACCTCCTTGAAGAACTAGACCTTGATGTCCTTGGTCTTAATGAGACATGGTTCATGGCCAGCTCTGTCACAAACTTTGACACATCTCCTCCCTGATGGCTACAATATCCTTTCCGCACCCAGATCCTCCCGGTCCGGTGGGGGGAGCCCTGATCTTTCCTGAGTGGATTTGTGCCTCTATCATTCCCACTCAGACCTACTCCTCTTTTGAATGACGTGCTGTAGGCTCTCTCTCTCGCCTACCCTTTCTCTTACTGTGGCTACCATCTACCGGCCTCCTGGTCAAATCACCTCATTTCTCTCTGAGCTTGCAGACATCCCCTCCTCCCTCCTGGCCTCTACCTCTCAACTCCTCCTCGGTGACCTCGACATACATTTAGACTCTCCTTGTTCCACCTCTGTACTCTTCCATAACCTTTGCGATACTCTTCCATAACCTCTGCGACTCCCTCTTCCTGTCCATCCTCCCCTCTGACTCACTCTGCACGGCACACACTCAATGGCTTGATCTCCTCTGACCTCCCCCTCTCCATTCCTCTGATGACTCCTCTCTCCGGGAGTGATCACTCCCTCCTCTCCTCATCTCTCCCTCTCTTCCCCTCAAGCCAAGCCTACCCCAACACTGCCACCTACCTTCTCGGACATCCGGCTTATGAAGCATGTGTCAGTTGAGGCTTTTGCTGCCACTTTCTCTCCCCCACCCTCCACCTCTGACTGTCTCACATCCTGACACAGCCCTGTCTCTGCTCTACTCTTCAATTTCTGACACTCTTGACGCTCTTGACCCTGTCATGAGGATCCATTTGAAATCCAAAGCCAAGTGCAATTCCTGGTACAATTACGACCTAGCTACACTTAAAAGTAAGTGTAGGGAAGCTGAGAGGAAATGGAGGGCTTCTTGTTCATCCTCTGAAAAACTGCCCTGTCGCCTGCTACAAAGGCAATACTGATTCTCTGTCTTCACCAAGAATAGAGTCCATATTGATACGATATGATAGGATAAAGCATTTATAACGCACCTATACACAAGTGTTTCAAGGCGTGACGAAGCAAGGGAGGGGGAACAAAGGGAAAACAGAAACAACAATCCTACTAGGCCCGGTATCATTCAGATCGCACAAGTGCATGAGGATGGGGAAAGGGAAAAGTGCGAGGGGAAGGGAGAGGGGAAAGTGCAGTACATGGGATAGTAGAATAAAATAAGATAAATAAAATGGCCACTGGTGGCAAGTGCAAGGTAAGTGCAGACATAAGTGCTGGTAAGGGGACTGTAGGGATACAGAAAACAGTCCACAGTTGCAGGGGTTGCCAGGGAGGCAGTGCAGGTGGGTGGGCAATTGGCGGGGCCTGGGCCCGAGAATCAGAAAGGGTAGCCAAGTAACCAGTGCCGTTTCTGCCAGGAATTTAGCAGGGGAGAGGGGGAGAGAAAGCAGAGGCAAAGATTAACGTTTTGAGGTGCTTCCGGAACCGGAGATGGTTCTCCTCAAGTTTGAGGGAGGCAGGAAGGCTGTTCCAGATGGAGGCCCCTGCCGAAGCGAGAGATCTGCCACCAACTCGTTGCTTGGAGAAGCGACTGACCCTGAGGGAGTTGGATGCGGATGAGCTAAGAGCTCGAGAAGGAATATATTTAGGAAGAGAGAGTTGAAGGTATTGTGGCCCCAGGCCCCAGAAGGCCTTGTGGACAAAGCAGAGGGTTTTAAACTTAATCCTCGTAGCCAGTGGGAACCAGTGAAGAGATTTCAGTCCTGGAGAGATACGATCCCTGGACTTGAGGCCAAGGACAAGTCTCGCAGTCCTGTTCTGGATCAGTTGCAGAGGGCGGAGAGTAGAGGCAGGCAGATTTAGATAGAGGCTGTTACAATAGTCCAGCTTAGAGAGAAACAGGGCTCTGGAGAGAGTGAGCCTCTGGGGGAAGGAGAGGAAAGTAAGTATACCTCTGAGGAGGTGAAGCTGGTAGTGTGACTTCTTAGAGACATCGGAGATGTGCGGAGAGAAGGAGAGTGTGGAGTCGAAGAGGACTCCGAGGATTTTTGCCTTGCAGGTGGGAGCAGGAAGGGGGCCAAGTGAGGCCAGCCAGAGAGCTGCAGGGAAGGAGGGAGTGGGTTTGCTGATGAGTAGAATCTCAGTCTTACTGGCATTAAGACAGAGGTCGTTGGCGGCACACCACACATGGATGGAAGACAGGCAATCAGAGATGAGGGAAGGAGACGAGGAGGCCGAGGGTAGCCTGAAAATGAGCTGGGTATCATCCACATAGCACTGAGAGTTGGGGCAGAGAACGGCGATGCAGTGGGCAAGGAGTGCCAGGTATTGGTTTAAAAGCCAGGGAGAGAGGTTAGACCCCTGGGGGACACCAGAGGTAGAGACAAAGATATTGGAGAGGAAGGACCCAAGTTGGACCTGGGAGTGTCAGTCGGAGAGGAAGGAAGTCAGCCATGCCAGAGCCTGACCAGTGATACACAGGTTATCACAGAGAGGGTTTAGCAGGATGGCATGATTGACAGTGTCAAAGGCAAAAGAGAGATGAAGCAAGATGAGGACGCAAGGGGTGTTGGACTCAAGGTTGGAGAGCAGGTCTTCACAGATGTTCAGGAGAGCATTTTCCGTGCTTCTGGCAGCTCTGAAGCCAGGCTGATGGTCATGAAGACAACCAACAGATTCAGTGTGGAGATTAAGCTGGGAGATGGCCAGTTTCTCCAGGAGCTTGCCCAGAAAGGGGATGATGGAGATTGGCGATAGTTAGCTGGGCAGGAGGGGTCGGCCAAGGGTTTCTTAAGAAAAGGGTGCACAAGATAGTGCTTCAGGGGGGATGGGAAGATTCCAGTGGCAAAGGAGTGATTGCAGAAGTCAGCCAGGGCAGGAGCCAGTGAGTCGATGTGGTCCTTGATAGTTTTGGAGGAGCAGGGGTGAACCTGTTTCAACAAGACTTTCATAGATCAGACTTGTCTAGAAACCTTGTCTGCAGAGAAAAGGGGAAAAACAGAGAAGGAGGGAGGGGGGTGGCTGCAGAAGGGCCAGTGGGAGAGCAGGGAATAGAGGGAGGGAGGCGATAGGACGAGAGTGAGGACAAGCTCGTGTCTCTGCAGCATACAACAACTTGGCCGAACTCTTTAAAATTTGCAAGGAGCTGGCCAACCCTGCTGCAATCTCTACACCTCCTGTTGCCTCCCATGCTCTTTGCAAAGCCCGTGCCTCTCACTTTATCTCAAAAACCCAGGACATCCTGTCCAGCCTCTCTGCCGCCACCCCTCCTCTCCCCTCTCCACCTGTGCTTTAGACCCTCCTTTAGCCACCCCCACCATCCTTCTCGTCCTTTCCTCTTTTCTCCCCTGACGAGGTCGCTAGACAAGTCCGATCTATGAAGGTCTCATCAAAACAGATTCATCCCTGTTCCTCTAAAACCATCAAGGACCACATTGACACCCTCGCTTCGGCACTTGCTGATTTTTGCAACCACTCCTTTGCCTCAGGATCCTTCCCCTCCCCTCTAAAGCACTCCCTTGTGCACCCTCTTCTCAAGAAACCCACAGCTGATCCTTCTTGACCAGCTAACTATCGCCTTATTTCCATTACTCCCTTTCTGGCAAACTCCTGGAAAAGTTGGCCATCTCTCAGCTTAACCTTCATTTCAGTTCTGTTGGCTGTCTTCATGACCACCAATCTGGCTTCAGAGCTGCCAGAAGCATGGAAACTGTTCTCCTGAACATCTGTGAAGATCTGCTCTCCAACTTTGACATTCCTTCTGTCCTCATCCTCCTCAATCTCTCTTCTGCCTTCGACACGGTCAACCATACCATCCTGCTCAACCGTCTCAGTGATAACCTGGGTATTACTGATCAGGCTATGGCCTGGTTGACCTCTTTCCTCTCTGATCGACCCTCCCAGGTCCAACTTGGGTCCTTCCTATCATCTATCTTCCTCTCTACCTGTGGTGTTCCTCAGGGGGTCTAACCTTGCAACTTTCTCCAACTGCATTGCCATTTTCTGCTCAAATTTCCAGTGCTGCGCTGATGAAACTGAACTCATTTTCAGGTTGCCCTCGGCCACCTCCTCTCCCTCTCTCATCTCTGATTGCCTAAATGCCATTCAAGATTGGTGTGCCGCCAATGATCTTTGTCTGAATGCCAGCAAGACGGAGATCCTCCTCATCGGCGCACCTTCAAAATCCTTTCCCCTCTCCGGCCGGCTTCCCTTGGGTCTCCTCCTAGCCCCACCTGCGAGGCTAAGAACCTCGGGGTCATCTTTGACCCCACACTTTCCTTCTCCGCCCACATCTCTGATGTCTCTAAAAAGTGAAAATTCCTACCACACCTCCTCAGAGGTACTCTGCCTTTCCTCTCCTTCCCCCAGAAGCTCATGGTCTCCCAAGCTCTGGTTCTCTCTAGGTTGGACTATTGTAACAGCCTCTTTCTAAATCTACCTGCCTCTACTATCCGTGTCTGCAACAAATCCAGAACAGGACTGCAAGACTTGTCCATGGCCTCAAGCCCTGGGATCGTATCTCTGCAGCTACGAAATCCCTGCATTGGCTCCCAGTGGATGCAAGGATTACATTCAAAACCCTCTGCATTGTCCACAAGGCTTTCTGGGGCCTGGGTTCAAAATACATTCAGCTATCCCTCTGCAAATACCCTTCCCTCTCGAGCTCTTCGCTCCTCTACCTCTAACTCCATCAGGGTCAGTCATTTTTCAAAAAAACAAGCTGAGGGTAGATCTCTGTCTTCGGCTGGGGGCTCCCTCTAGAACAGCCTCCCTGCCACTCTAAAACTTGAGGAGAACCATCTCTGGTTCCGGAAGCACCTCAAGACCTTCCTCTTATCTTCTGCCTTTGCTCCCTATTTCTCCTACTGATCTGTTCTCTCTTGGCACTGTGCACCTGGGCACCCTGTGGGTCCAGTTACCTGCTCACCCTGCCACCCTCCCGCACTGCCTCCGGTCCACCCCCTGCACTGGGGTCTGTATCTGTACCCATACAGCCCCCCCTTTCTTCCTGCACTTATCAGACCTATTCTGTCTGTTGTCTTAAACCTAGCAATTGCCAATTGCTGGCTGCACTACCGCTGTTGCCTTTATTATTTATTTATTATTATTTATCTGTTTCTTTTTTGCTTCCCACTTTCCACTTCTCCCCCTTCCATGCACTTTTCCCCTCCCCCTCTCCCGTTCGTTGCACGTTCTCATTGTCACTGGGCCTAGTAAGATTGTTGTTTTGTTAAAAAGGTATACACAGTAAAAACGAACGAAGCAGCAACGTTTTCATAGATTAAATATCTTTTTTATATTAAAGATTTTTTTATGATTAAATCCCAATCAATCTGAAAAGGTGGAGGATCTTTGTTTATATGAAGTAGCAGAACACTACTCATATCGAAATGTTGAAGCAAACAATGACAGAGGATGGTTTAAAGTACATGGATGTAGTGGTTGTCTAGTGAGACAAGAGTCAAGTCTCATTAACCACATGAAACTGTCTTGCCAAACTGTAGAGAAAAAATAATTATTTAATTTTTGTCTTTTGCAGTCGTTCTTCACATGGTGTGCCGAGCGTGATTTACTTGGAAGCTTTGAAACATTTAAAAATTCATTTTTTGCTTAAAAATGCTTAATTAAATATCCAGAATTTGACCAGCCCTTGGAGTTACTGGAGAAAGAACTACATCAAGAAGAACTTTTGGGAGCTGAATTGGCTAAAGAGAGTCCTGAGAGAGCTCATAATTCTGCATTAGAAAGCCAAAATGTGCTTAGTGAGCCAATTATTCAAAGTGAGGTTGAGCTTGCCATCGAGGAAGTATAAAGTGCAATGAAACAAAGTAAAGTTGCAGATGCAAATTGTGATGAAATTGTTAGTAAACTTAATGTAGAGCAAAAAGAAGTTTATTATAAAATTAAAAATCGGTTCTTACATGGTTTACTGCATGACAAGTGTGAAAGTTCTTGTGTGCAATACAAACCTGTATTGTTGTATGTTAGTGAAGAAGCAGGAACAGGTACATCTTGTTTAATTAATGCAAAAAGAGTTATGATCCAAAATGAAACAGAATCCTATTCCACAAGCATTGTAACTGCTCCAACAGGGTTAGCAGCATTTAATGTAGGAGGTGTTACTTTACATTGCCTGTTGATGCTACCAGTGGAGCATGACAGCAAACTAGAGCATGTAAGATGTGTATCAAGTGCAGCACAAGAAGTAGGAAACGTTCTTAGAAATGTAAATACCTTGATTGTAGATGAAGTAAGTATGGTGTCTGACTTGATGCTAGCTTTCATTCACTTGTGAATGCAAGAGGTTTTGAAGACTGACTGCTTGTTTGGAGGAAAGCATGTACTTGTTTTTGGAGACTTGTTACAATTACCTCCTGTGAAAGTTCAACCAGTTTTCACAATGCTGCAATCTAAGGATACTCAAAAAAGAATAGGAAGTATTGGTCCTTTTAACCTTTGGAATTGTTTTGATTTCCAGGAACTTACAATTAATATGAGGCAATCTGCAGACTTAGAGAACGCAGATATGTTTAATAAGATTTGTATAGGTGTTCTTGAGGACAATGTGAAAACAGTCTTAAAGGGAAGATGGATTACTAACATGTTTCATGCAGATTGCAGTCTCTCTGATGTCATGTTGGCTCTTAAGGAAATACATATTTCTTGTGTTGCTTTGATGTGCACACTTGCAGAGTGTAACATGTTTAAAAAAATGTGTGATATTTTAGATGGTCATGTTATGCCTTTAGAGTTAGATAAGAGAGCAAAAGCTTGTTTAGGTCAACTAGTGAATTCAATTTCTAAAACAACAGGTCTGGAAGGAGTTTTAAAACTGTGCATCAATGTTGAAGAGAAACTTGTGGGAATTGGTCTAGGCAATGGAGTCATAGAAAGAATGATTGCATTTCACACTTTTCATCACAGTACAACTATTGAACATGTTGAAGTTAAGTTTGATCGTGTAGAAGGAACTCATTTGATTTCTCAGACCACTGCATGTTTCATGCTTTTTAAGGATAACTTTGTGAAAAGACCACTGTTTCAATTGTGCTGCGCTTATGCAATAACTATTCATAAATCACAAGAGTTGACTTTAGAAGAAGTACTTATTGACATTGGTCAAACAGTATTTAAAAAAGGAATGCCATATGTAGCTTTGCACGTGTGAAAATTATAGGTTTATTTTGACAGCTGACATGTCTTGCATTGAAGAATATAATAGGTTGCGTGTACTGTATGCTCGTCACCGAAACCTTATACCTGTACCTGGAAGCACTCATCCATGAAACATAAGGAGTCAGTGAAAGCACATTCAAATGACATCAGTCCTTGTAACACTAACAAACAACAGAATTTAACAGAGTTGAAGAGTTGTACAACAATACTATACTCTCATTGCAGATTTAGTAATGAAACCGGAGTTGAATACTATTCTATTGCCGCTTTGTATATGTTGTTTCAAATGATTCAATTGATACAAGAAATAGCTATGACAGCAGAGAATTTTCTCAAAATACACAAGTATATATAGTCAAGACTTTTTAATGACTGTCTTTGATTTATTATTGAAGGAAACTGTTAGTGTAGATAGGTATATAGGAATTAGTTACGAGTGGAATCATATGTTTCCAAAATGTAAGAAAGCTTACTCTACTCCAGATCTCTATGAAAGAATTGTGTATGTGCATATCCCTGATCAGAAAAGTTGAAATGTTTCTGATCTTGTAACTAAAGCATTGCATGACATGCAATGCAGAGACTGTGGCTGTAATTTAAAATCAACACTGCAAGATCTAGTTTTTAATAAGTATGTTTTGATTATGTTTCAAAGATACAGGGCCTCATTAGATGGTAGGCGGTAAGGGTTTACCGGTACTGGTATTTTACCGGTACCGGTAAACGCTTGCCGCCTTACTACAAGGTCCCTTTGCAGGTTGGAGAATTTAACGCCTGCTTTTTGCAGGCGTTAAAAACCAACCCACAAAGGGACCAGGGAGCTAATTACGGTACCGCAATTTGCAGTGCCGTAATTAGCACCTTCCCCATTCCCATTATGCCCTATGGGGCAAAAATGGGAATGGGGAAGGGCAATGGGGGAACGGGGGAATTACCACCCCACCAACCTTGGAATAGGGCGGTAATTCCCCTTTCCATCAAGGCGGTGCCGGTATTTTACCGGCATGGACCAAGGTGCTAATAGCACCTTGGTCCACCGCCGTCCGTGTAATGAGGCCCACAGTGTAGATGGTAGATGGTAGAACAATTAACACGTCAATAATGCATTTGAAATGTGGTCAAATTTCTGTCAGTAAGAACACTTTTAAAATATGTGCAATTATTTTTCATGAATGTGGACATTTCACAGCATGGCTGCGTACAGAAGTAGTTTGGCTTGTTTGTAATGACTGTATAGTCACACATCAAGCTAGATTGCCAAAGGGTTTAAAGAATGCTTACTTAATGTTGTTAGAAACAAAGATTTGAAATATATGTGTAATATGCTTTGTGAATATAACCATGCTAAATAGAGGATGAAATGGAAGAATAGGGTAATGAGTGTTTTATATAAAGTTGCAGATGGATTGTTACAAGGAAGTACAAAAATACTGTATCTAAACGGTCGCATGAACAAAAAGTTCAAAAAATGCTACAACCAAAGGTTTGAACATCAAAAGTTTGGTGCAGCACCTGTAAAAAAAAAATAAAAAAAAAAGGACCCTGCAGCGCCAGTTCCCCATCACAGAAATGAAAGGGAACTGGTGCCGGAGGGACTCAGCGTGAAGAAAAAGGAAGTGGTGTTTGTTTATGTTGGGGGTGTTTTGAGGGTGTGTTGTGGGTGTGGGTGGGAGTTTGGGTATGTACGTGTGTTCTCATGAGAAAGGTGCACACTTTTGGTGGATCGCACATTTATCATACAAACTTTCCAGCCGTGGCAAAATCAGCCGCAGTCGGATCACGTAGATCCTCTGCAATCAATTACTTCTGTTTTATTGTGTAACACAATGTATATTTTAATATGTACAAGTGAGTGTTCCCTATAAGTGCTAGGTTACATACATGGTTCCATGCACATTATTTGGAGTGTGAGGGAGTGGAGAAAGGCATAAGTGTTTACATATGAAACAAGTAAACAGTAGGTTGTAGATACAAAAACCATATAGTACAATGTTTGAAAAATAAATAATATGTAACTACTGACAAGAGATTTAGGGAACAATTTACGGAATGCTGTGTTTACTTATTATGTGTATAGGCGGTGAGTGTGCACATAATGTTTTTAAAAGGTATTCTAAATGAAATAAAGAATAAAAATACCTTACTGAAAGGGTTAGTTTGTTAAATGTATAAATAACTTAAGTATGCAGTGTAAAGTTTTCAGAAAAGTTGTACAATCTATCCAGTCATTAAACTGTGCATGTTTTCAATTTTTATTGTAGGTTTAATAAAATCATCTTTAGCTTCTAAGTTGTGCAGGTGGCCAAAAGAAGGATGCACACCAAATTATGAAAGAAGTTATCAAATGGCAATGCTGATATAATTTTTAAAATTTTGAATGCATATTCATATAGTTAAAAAAAAGTAATTCACACTGCATAAAACTATCAGTGCCAATTGAAGTTTAAATAACAATTCTTAGTTTTTAAGAAATTTAAATATGATGTGTACATTATAAAATGTCATTATCTACTTCTCATATGTGTAAGTGGCCAAACAAATAACACACATCGATTTGATATGAAGTATGAAAATTACATTTGTTAGGGTATTAGTGTAGATTTTGCTAAGTGTTAATATGTTTACACACAAATGTTTTTATTGTCTAACTATTATCTATATAAATAAAAATGTAAGTTTGTTCAAAATCTTAAATCTCTGAAAGTTCTTCACCGATTGCTTTGAAATTTTGACACAACGTTGCATGTGAATAGGTGCGTGTTTTTATATACACACTATGCATATATGTCACACCTGTGACAGGTAAAAACATATGTTTTCTGAAAAACAGCACCATCTGTTGGACCTAAAAGCAACACACGCTATACTAAATATTTTACGATTCCATTTCAATGTTTCTGATTTAGAATGGCTCGAATATGTGCCGAGGAAGCAGCAGAGCAACGTGCAGCCAGACTTCAGGATGCACGGTTGCGAGCATGGCAATCGCATTCTAAGCTTCACGTCTGCTTCTTTCTCAACAGAATTAACGCGACAGGCTGAGAGTGGCTGAAAGATGTCAACAAGAAACAGCAGATCAGCGTCAAACATGACTCCATGCTCAACATTCCTGTGATTACAATCGCCTTGCATTCCGGTACAACCCAGCTGATGATTATAGTTTGAGCCAGCATGTTCTCATTGGCACCATGACTGAAGTGTGTCCTTATTACAAGGCTCTGAAATTTAATGGAGAAACAAAAGAAATGTGTTGCGCCACCGGGAATATTAAACTGCCTCAACTTGGAGAACCGCCAGAGCCATTAAAAACTACCCACAAGCATTGTGAAATTAAACATATTAGAAACGTGCACTTTGTCTTTTCTTTCTTTTCCATTTAACCAGACTGAGCCACAGCAATGCGTAGCCGGGAGTAGCTAGTGTGAAATATAGGTATGACTAAACTTTAAAAATAATACTGAAAATAATCTTTCACTGTTGGCATGTCTTCATTTATTTATTTGTAAAACGAAAGACATAGTTAGGTTGTATGTCTTGGTTTCCTGGTGAAGGTTGCATAAGTTAATTTGTGAATTTGTCATCATTTAATATTAAATATTGTTTGCACCGTATTTTAACATATTTTCATTAAAACAAAATGGATTTATTGCTGTATGAACTGTTGATGGTGCAGACACATCCTTTTACAATTTGCTGATGCAAAACCCAGTTCCTAGTTACCTAAATGGTTAGTATAGTTGAAGTGATAATACTGCATTTTTTCCTATAGTGCACTGTAGCAGCTCTTAGTTCTTGAAAGTGTTTTTTTTCTGAAAGGTGTTTTTTTGTTACTACAACCGGGTAATGGCTGTGTACTGGGAATACAATCAGTATTCACTTGGTACTATTATGAAAAGAAAACATAAATAATTTTGTTTTTATTTTGTTATAAACTATATTCCATTTTGTTTCAGAGTTTCTAATATGGAAGAAAGAAGAGAACATGAATAAAGGTATTTGGTACATTATTTGATCAATATGATATATCAATCTATAATGCAGATATGTGCAGACACAGCGTTGTATATTTTGTTATATTATTTTTGAAGCATTGGCTACAGCATCAGCCAATGAATTGCAGGATTTTGCTTTCACAGCTAAAACAAGCAACGACTCGGGTACTTTTATTCATGGCTAAACTGCTTCGGTTTGGGGTGTAACCGTGGCTACAAACAAACATTTGGGAGATTTTGATTTCTGCAACTGCATAAAATAAATTACAATAGATATTGTAATGTATTTGTAAAGTTTATTTTACATTTTATCTATATTTATAACTTAAATGGTGGCCCTTAAAAGGACCTTTTTAGGAGATGGAAACTGCTGGGTAGCATAGGGTAGGAAAACACATAAGGATAAACCTATAACAAAGGGAATTCAAATTCCCCTCATGATGCAGTGACCTACACTACTAACCCCAATGGTATGCACAGTACTGTGAAGTGTACATTATGTAATATATATTGCTATATGTACACCAAACACATTTTCTTTTCTGTGAGAGAACATATTGGAAAGTAAAGCAAGGCAGCACAATCGGCAAACCTTCCACAACAGCATACAACCATAGCAAAGAAAACAATCTCTATGCATAGCAAAAAGGTCAGGCTGGAAGCCAAAGTGGAAAAATTGGTGAACAATTGTGCCGCCTGAAAGGTTGCGTACAAGGGTGTATTATTGACAAAATGAAACAGCACTAGCAGACCTGCACGTGTACCCCTTCCCCAGTGCAGTGTACAACATCCCCTCAAAATCTGTGTGATGGGAGACGTTAAGGTGATATCTCAATATCTTTCTACCCTGAAATCCCCAATTCCCCACAATGAGTATCCACTTATGCTACCCCTTCTCTTTCCTAATGGTTGGTATGAATGTGTACAAGTAAACATTAAAAACTAAAAGGTTGTTGAGTGTATATGTGATATAGTTTTTTTGTTGAAATGCCGTTCTTACTCGCATGTGTGTCTTTTCCTCTGTGCCCTGGTACACTGCCACTGTGCAACATATGCGAACAAATGTTAGTTAGGTTGCGGCGGCCAGCCACGGCCCACAGGTACCTATACAGATAAACATCCCACCTGCTATACCCTATAAACAGCCAGCGTCTCCCAAAATGCTCGGCACATGTATGGTGTCTTATTATTCAGTACAGAAGTGGCCATGGTTACACATACGTACAACGTATACCACCCAAAACGCAATTCGAAAGGGGAGCAGTGGCGACATCACCATGCGACCTCACCCAGGCTGCACGTGGGCCCTTATTTTGGTGCCACAATCTGGACCCAATGACAGCGGCAAAGGACAGGGTTGAGGAACGTAAGGAGTGTTCTTCGGAAAGTATACGCTTACAAACACACAACAATGGGCTGTTGTACATGTATGTAGGTTTTTGAACAATGTAGGCCTGTTTTCCAGGTGCAAGTTTTCCACAGGAGTCCTACAAAAGGCCACACCCCAGAGCAGCTCCACAATCTGTTTGCAGATTTTCAGAACACAGTAGCAGGCCACATAGGTTTGGCGTGTAAGTGATATTGGACCAAATGGGCTGTGCTACATTGCATTTGCAAGTAATTGCAACCATGTCAGTCCGGCTCATTGTGCACAGTGATGTAGAAAATTAAGAATAGCCCTTCCTGTGACCCACACCCGCAGGTGTGATAGTCCCCACTGTCCCAATGTCATGGGTAGCAAGCTGAAAACAGGAGTATATACATTTGTCTTTCCCTAAGGACTTCGCGGGCCATGCCTCAATAAAGCAGAATCATTCCTTCTTCCCTTTCTACTGTCTTCTTTCCAGCATGCCGTCATTGCGTACTGTTAAAAGGTTCCACACGCATCCACCAATAACATTGAAGAGTGCCCCATGTAACAGTATCAGTTCTGTACAAAAGTCTTCTGTGTACACACCATGCATAGAAACGTTATTGTGCAATCCATCTGCCTCCACAGTCCCATTTCCATTACCGCCACCCTGAAAATCCCCAGATGTGGCTTTCGTGCTGTGTGCGGGCCTGGGGGAATAACTTGCAACCAGGGTAGGGGGAGTTCATTGTAAGGGGTGGCTCTTCAAAGAGGCTTTTTTTAGATGCTTTTAGAGAAAAACCTTTTTTTTGGTTTTTATTTCCTTTTGTGTTTTCTTGTGCTCACATTATTACAGTAAACTCTTCACTGCATCTTGTAGACGGGCAAACACAACTGCATTGCCAATGGGTGACAACAAAATGCCATTTTCTTGGAAAAACTCTGCATTTCCACAACTAATGTGGTCATTGTTGCAGAAGAACATTCCACGAGCGGACAAAAAAGTATACATGCTTCTGTTGATGAGACAACTTCCTGTGTGTGGCTCAGTAACAACATCCAGTGGCCCATACTCTTCATGGTATTATGGATGAGAAAAGCACCTTGGCAGTGGTAAAAGGCATCTTCACGACATCCAGCAATCTCCTCAGTCAACGGAACAAATCTAAGCAAGCCATGTAACTCAAATGCATGCTGCCGTAGTGGATGACGATAACATCGACAGTAGCAAAAGTGGTAATTTCTCTGAAAGTGCAAACACAACGTTGAAACTGCAAACATCGACAGCGCACCACAATGCCTCCACTCCTTCCAAACCTAAATTACCATCAAAGTGTCTTTCCAGGGCATACTTGTGCAGATCTACCACAAAAGCATCACCCAAAGTCAACACAATGGGCCTCATTACGAAACTGGCGTTAAGGGTTTAACGGTGCCGTAAAAGGTGTCAGCGCCGTTAAACCCTTAACGCCTGATTACGAGGTCCCTTTGCCGGACCCGACCTTAACGGCTGGTTTTACCAGCCGTTAAAGTAGGGTGCCGCAAAGGGACTTTGGTGCTAATTGCGGTACCGTTATTAGCGCCTTCCCCATTCCCATTGAGCTCTATGGGGCAAAAATGGGAATGGGGAAGGGCCATGGCGGGATGGGGAATTACCGCCCCACCAACCTCGGAATGGGGTGGTAATACCCATTCCGCCATGGCGGACACCGGCATGGACCATGGTGCTAATAGCACCATGGTCCTCCGCCTGGGTCATAATGAGGCCCAATGTGTTTTGCCATGTCAGCCAGCCTCAGTATGCAGAGTATAAAGTAAAACAGTTTGACCTCCGCTTCCTGTGAACCACACCCACAGTACCTGATTGGATATTCCCCACACTGCCATGTCAATTGGGCAACATGGTGAGAAGGGCAGGTTGTGGCACGTGCACTTCCCAATGTACCGCGAGGGCCACACCCCTGTAAAACTGGAGCAGTCCTTCTTACCTTTGCACTATCTTCTCTGCAGCACTACCTCTTTGGGTTACGCGTAAATAGGCACACACGCATCCATCAATCCCATCCAAGCCGCCATCATCCAACGCTGTCACTCCTGTACAACACTTCAAAGGTACTGTTACACATTCACAGTACAAGTGTTGTGCCATTCCAAAGCATGACCATACAAAGTTCAGTAAAAGTATGTGCGATTTATCCATCCACATACATACATATACATCCACATGGCCACCTAGGATGTGGCACGTGTAATCCTGAAAGTACAGCGGAACCCGCTACCTTTTCGTGATAGTGAAGGGGTGAGGGGGTGGCAGGGGAAGCAATATCAAGCTTTTTTCTACGTGTCTACAAGCAACTTTTTTTTTGTTTTTTCTGTTTATATGCGTTTCTGTTTGCCTCTCCTCACATTTTCACCACATTCTTCTCAAAACTTCTTGCACAGTGTAAAAGAAAACCGCATTGCCAATGGCGCTCAAATAAATGCAATTTCTACGGAACCACTACATATTTTGCAACCTCATGATCTCATAGTGGGTGATGCCAGCAGTCTGCATGAATTCACACATGCTTCTGTCTATAACACACCTTCCGATCTCTGGCTGGGGACAAATAACACCGGCATGGGCCCATACTCCTCTTGGTGTTATGCATGAGAAAATCCTCTTGGCAGTAGGAAAAATCCACATCATTGCATTCAGCAACCTCTACAGGTGACGGATTAAACATCCACATGACGTGTAACCGAAATGTAGACTTCCATAGTGCAGGTAAAAAAGTGTTGTGAGCAAAAAGGTTTTCCTCAATTTTTTATAAGGGGGCTGTGGTCTTTGAGGAGGGATACATCAAAAACAAGGTGCCCTGACCACTAGCTAGCCACCTCTAACACACCAAAGGGGCTACTCATCAGCAATTTTCCTCATACTAGGAATTTCATCAAGATCAAGGTGATATATTTGACATATTTTAATAGTTAGTTACTCAAAAACATAACAATAAAAAGGCATAAAAAACCATTTCCAGCGTTCATCATTTTTTTCGAACCACAGTAGAGAGAGAGAAAATACCACTTTGCATGTATGGCTGTTGTTCAAACCAATGTATTTTACAGTGGCTAAGCATTCATTGGCAAATGTGATGTTAGTAATAGCGTGACTTAATCACATTACAATTATACATAAAGTAGTATAGTAGCGTCTACAATCTAAGTGTGTTTCTGTGGCCAAAGACAGCACCGTTGCAATCTAAAGCTTATCAATGGTGTCATTGGACCCGTCTTCAGGACGCATTTGGTTGGGAACCAGGTTACACTATCAACATGGCGCCTATATGTCGGTGTGGTAACCTAATGGATAAGTAAAAATAAAATAAATGTAAAAGTTGCTCAATGTGTCTAAAAACCTTGTATCAATGTTGTGATGATTAAAAAGCAAAAAAGTAGCCAAATTGCTGACCTTATGGTTATTTCTTATGATGTGATGGGTGAGGCGATTGCAAAAGTCAATCTAATTTTGGCGGCAGACAAGTCCGTCTCAATGGTTCAAGCTGTAGATCAATACATATTTTTAATTAATAGATGTATAGCTTAGAAGCGGTTATTATCAAAGTGATGAGTAATCAATATTTACCATTCTGCATAAACCTCAGTGTGGTTGACAGATCCCACGTTACGTCTTAGTCGCAGACGTCGGTCATGTCCATGCTAGGGCACTACGTTTCCTACACGGCATAATAGAATCCATAGTGGGTAAGAATATATATCTATTCCCCGCTGATTCTTCTTAGTTGTTAGTAAGTTAAATTCAAGTCTGCATCACTTACTTATACAGTGGTGGTCCACAGGGATGCCTTAGTTAACGAGTGTCTCCTATTTCACTGTGAGATATCGACCACAGAATGCTTGCTCCAGAGGATTATTCTATGTAAGGACAGGAAAGGACAAGTCATGCTCATTGTTCATTGGTCAAATGACCGTATGTGCCCTCCAGATTTTTAATGGAGGGATCATAGCGGGCTTACCTCTCAAGTCGCTCCCAACGATCACAGGGTGCTGGTGTAAGACGCGGCTGCATTCACGCCATGTTCATAGATGAAAAAAGCACACGTGAACATCGAGGAAGGACTCTCTACGATCTTATATCAGCATCTTCCTGTTTAGAAATCAAGAAGGGGGAAGGACTAAGGACTCCCACAGTGTTATCAAGGGGGCAGCCATTTTGGAATGGGTGAATGATTACAAACACTGGCCGGCTGTTGGAAGACCCTGGGATAGCATGGAGCTCGTGTCCTTACATGACTGCATCCATAAACATTGAGCTATGTTGTTTGTAAATGCTAATCTATAAAGATGATTATTCTGTGGCAAGTTATTTAACATCAGCCACTAACTTTGTAAATGATTTAAATGTGCTACGGGCTCATTCCTTGTACTCGACATTGAGAAAATAGGCACTTTAGGGTCTCACGCAATGCTAGATAAATTATACAGGTGGTCATTAGCATACCAAAATATAGGACCCACCATTATGGTAAGCAATAGTTTTGTACACCAATGCTTTACACCCAATAGAATGTTTATATAGTTAGTGGATAAAAAGATTCCATTCCACAGACATATTTAGTCCGGATTGTGCTGTTTTTAGAGTATAGATCCATTTCTGTTCCAGTTTTTTAAGGGACATATCCCTATTACCACCACGTGGGTGAGCTTTAGTTGGTTGAATGACAAACCAAAACATATCCTCACATGTATGTTTGGCCTTTGTATAGTGGGCTACAAGTGGTTTGTCCGGAGTGCCATTACGAATGGCTGAACGATGGTCGCCAATTCACACTTTTATGGACCTGATAGTTTTACCTACATATATTAGGCCGCACGGGCATTTTATTCCGTGAATCACCCATTTGGTTAAACAATTTGAAAAGGATCTATGTTTCCAAATCCGGCCATTAAGGTCAATTTGTTTCAGATTTTTTGTCAGATGGCAGACTGCGCATTGTCCACATGCGTAATGACCATTCACTGGCGGTAAAACCCACAGTGTAGATTGTGTTGGTATCTCATTATTCATTATTGGGTAGGTGTGTACTAGTTTGTCTCAGAGATTTGGCATCCGTTTGAAAGTGAATCTCGGGCAATTAGGTCTAAAATCTTCAGTGTGAATTATTTTCCAGTTCTTTAAGTTGACCCTCCTTAGGTCATTACTCAGGGGTGAGAAAGATGAAACATATGTAATTCTCTCATCCTGAGGTTTCTTGCGTTTTTGTAGACTAACTCACGGTTAGCATTGCGTTCTCTTTTCATAGATCTTTTAATGATTTTACGGGGATATTGTCTGTATTTTAATTTCTTACTGAGTTCCTGGCTATTTGTTTTAAAATCAGCAGTTTCGCTACAATTGCGTCAAATTCTCAGGAATTGTCCGTAAGGCTAATTTTCCCGTAAACTAGATGGATGGAAACTACTAAAATGTAGTAGGGTGTTTTTGTCTGTAGGCTTTTTAAATAAAGTGGTGCCCAGATGGTCTGCCTTTTTGAAGATTTTTAAGTCAAGGAAGGTTATACTGTCCTTACTATGGGTAATCAAATTTAATGGTTGGAGTTTGTTCATTGAGCCACAGAAGGAAATGTTCCAACTGTTCCTGATTGCCATGCCATAACATAAAGACATCATCAATATAGCGATGCCATGAACTAATGTGTTCGCGAAATGGATTGGTCATTGCATAGATGAAGTTGGTCTCATAATGGTCCATATACAAATTGGCCAGATCTGGTGCGAAGGTAGCCCCCATTGACGTACCCTGTCTTTGTTGGTAAAAAGTTTGTTTGCACAAGAAAAAGTTCTTAGTCAACGCTAACCTTACACATTTGATAATAAAATTAGATGGAACTGTGAGGTCTACCCTTTTCTCAAGATATTGATGCAGTACTTCAATACAGTGGTCCTGTGGAATGTTATTATATAATGATTCTACATCGAGAGTTACCAAGATATCATTTGTCCCAGGATGTAAACTGGCGATGGTATGAATCATTGCTGCCGTATCTTGTACGTACGATTTCATCTTGGCCACAAACGGTCTTAGAAATAAGTCTGCATAGATGGACAAGGGCTCTAACAAGGAGCCAATTGCTGACCCAATTGGGCGACCTGGAGGATTTGTCGCATTCTTGTGCATTTTGGGTAGTAGATAGAAGCCCGGAATGGTAGGATTAGGTCTGGTCAAAAACAAAAATTCATCTTTGCAAATCCATTTTTGGTCATGTGCATGGTTCATAAGGCTAATGATTTCCTCTGTTAGTCCCATAGTAGGGTTCCCACCCAATCTGCGGTAGCATAACCGTCTAGTTTACGGGAAAATGTGCCTTACAGACAATTCCTGAGAATTCAACGTAATTGTAGCAAAATTGCTGATTTTAAAACAAATAGCCAGGAACTCAGTGAGAAATTAAAATACAGACAATATCCCCATAAAATCATTAAAAGATCTATGAAAAGAGAACGCAATGCTAACCGTGAGGTCATTCTACAAAAACACAAGAAACCTCAGGATGAGAGAATTACATGTGTTTCATCTTTCTCACCCCTGAGTAATGACCTAAGAAGGGTCATCTCAAAGAACTGGAAAATCATTCACACTGAAGATTTTAAACCTAATTGCCCGAGATTCGCTTTCAAACGGATGCCAAATCTCCGAGACAAACTAGTACACACCTACCCAATAATGAATAATGAGATACCAACACAATCTACACTGTGGGGTTTACCGCCAGTGAATGGTCATTACGCATGTGGACAATGCGCAGTCTGCCATCTGACAAAAAATCTGAAACAAATTGACCTTAATGGCCGGATTTTGAAATAAAGATCCTTTTCAAATTGTTTAACCAAATGGGTGATTTACGGAATAAAATGCCCGTGCGGCCTAATATATGTAGGTAAAACTATCAGGTCCGTAAAAGTGCGAATTGGCGAACATCGTTCAGCCATTCGTAATGGCACTCCGGACAAACCACTTGTAGCCCACTATACAAAGGCCAAACATACATGTGAGGATATGTTTTGGTTTGTCGTTCAAACAACTAAAGCTCACCCACGTGGTGGTAATAGGGATATGTCCCTTAAAAAACTGGAACAGAAATGGATCTATACTCTAAAAACAGCACAATCCGGACTAAATATTTCTGTGGAATGGAATCTTTTTATCCACTAACTATATAAACATTCTATTGGGTGTGAAGCATTGGTGTACACAACTATTGCTTACCATGATGGTGGGTCCTATATGATGGTATGCTAATGACCACCTGTATAATTTATCTACCATTGCGTGAGCACCTAAAGTGCCTATTTTCTCAATGTCGAGTACAAGGAATGAGCCCGTAGCACATTTAAATCATTTACAAAGTTAGTGGCTGATGTTAAATAACTTGCCACAGAATAATCATCTTTATAGATTAGTATATACAAACAACATAGCGCGATGTTTATGGATGCAGTCAGGTAAGGACACAAGCTCCATGCTATCCCAGGGTCTTCCAACAGCCGGCCAGTGTTTGTAATCATTCCCCCATTCCAAAATGGCTGCCCTGTGATAACACTGTGGGAGTCCTTAGTCCTTCCCCCTTTTTGATTTCTAAACAGGAAGACGCTGATATAAGATCGTAGAGAGTCCCTCCTCGATGTTCACGTGTGCTTTTTTCATCTATGAACACGGCGTGAATGCAGCCGCATCTTACACCGGCACCCTGTGATCATTGGGAGCGACTTGAGAGGTAAGCCCGCTATGATCCCTCCATTTAAAATCTGGAGACACATACGGTCATTTGACCAATGAACAAGAGTATGACTTGTCCTTTCCTGTCCTTACATAGACTAATCCTCTGGAGCAAGCTTCTCGCAGTGAAATAGGAGACACTCGTTAACTAAGCCATCCCTGTGGACCACCACTGTATAAGTAAGGGATGCAGACTTGAATTTAACTTACTAACAACTAAGAAGAATCAGCGGGGAATGGATATATATTCTTACCCCTATAGATTATATGATGCCGTGTAGGAAACGTAGTGCCCTAGCATGGACATTACCGACGTCTGCGACTAAGACGTAACGTGGGATCTGTAAACCACACTGAGGTTTATACGGAATGGTAAATATTGATTACCCATCACTATGATAATAACCGCTTCTAAGCTATACATCTATTAATTAAAAATATGTATTGATCTACAGCTTGAGCCATTGAGACGAACTTGTCTGCCGCCAAAATTAGATTGGCTTTTGCAATCGCCTCGCCCATCACATCATAAGAAATAACCATAAGGTCAGCAATTTGGCTACTTTTTTGCTTTTTAATCATCACAACATTGATACAAGGTTTTTAGACACATTGAGCAACTTTTACATTTATTTTATTTTTACTTATCCTTTAGGTTACCACACGGACATATAGGCGCCATGTTGATAGTGTAACCTGGTTCCCAACCAACTTCGTCCTGAAGACGGGTCCAATGACACCCTTGATAAGCTTTAGATTGCAACGGTGCTGTCTTTAGCCCCAGAAACACACTTAGATTGTAGAAGCTACTATACTACTTTAGGTATAATTGTAATGTGATTAAGTCACGCTATTACTAACATCACATTTGCCAATGAATGCTTACCCACTGTAAAATACATTGGTTTGAACAACAGCCATACATGCAAAGTGGTATTTTCTCTCTCTCTACTGTGGTTCGAAAAAAATGATGAACGCTGGAAATGGTTTTTTATGCCTTTTTATTGTTATGTTTTTGAGTAACTAACTATTAAAATATGTCAAATATATCACCTTGATCTTGATGAAATTTCTAGTATGAGGAAAATTGTTGATGAGTAGCCCCTTTGGTGTGTTAGAGGTGGGTAGCTAGTGGTCAGTGCACCTTGTTTTTGATGACTTCCATAGTGCACCACAACAAAGTCAAGGTGAACCATCCCGCCGACACGGTAGTCATACTGACAGCCCCAGAAAGCTTCCACTCCTTCCAACCCAAAATTACCAGCAATGCCTCTTTGCACACAACACCTGTGCAGATGGCGAACAAAGGTATCACCGACAATAAGCACTGTTTGTCTCTCCATCTCTACCAACCTCACAACATAGTAGTGGGAAAAAATTGTACCACCTCTTCCTGTTAACTGAACCCTAAACACCTAATTGCCTATTTCCCACAATTCCATTTCCATGGCTACCATTTTCATAATGGCATTATAATGGCAGGATGTGTCACGTGCGCTTTCCCAACTACAGTGAGGGCCACGGCTCAGTGAAGCAGACACAATACTTCTTCCCTTTTCACCGGCATTTTTGCCGCACTCCCTCATTGGGTGCTGTGACATTTTCAAACACGCATGCAGCAATCACATAGAAAACCTCAGCATTGCACACTATCATTGATGTACACCATTCCCTATTTACCTTCGGCCATGCACCGAATAGTCTAGACCTCGAACACACCCATCGCAATGTAATGCCACCATGCACTTCACTGTGTCACCAATTACAACAATCCACATGCACACCACCGCCACCAGCACTCCTACACAACCTGAACAATGCCATGGAGGTATGTTACCATAATGTAGAAAGAAAACACTCCTGCACCCCTGTGCACTTTCTTTCACATACTATGGGCGTACCCACTTCCTTTAACAAAATATTGTGTTACTGCCAACCTACCCACATACGGTTTGCAACATTTGCCCTACTCCTACTAATCTGCACACACCACAATATGCAGGTACCACCCTCTACCGGATGCAGAGTCATACATGCATTGCTGGCTGCGGTGGGTGTGCTGAAGCCATAGGCTCCTGAGTGCATTCCCTACAGCCTACGGCCTTCAACCATTCAACCATTCACCCAATAGTCTAATCCTTCAACAGACCCACCAGAACTTCATGCACCCATGCATGCCACCATGTGTCCAACTACCGCAATCCATCCGCACAGAACAGCCACCCTCGCTCCCACCCAACCTATGTTATGTGTAATTCACTCCCCTTCTGAAATTCACCTGCCACCAATCACCACAGAAAGAGGTCACCGCATACACGTTCCGGCAGAAGCTATCTGGCTGTTTCGACAGCTGCCTCCAATCACCACCCAAAGTAGTCGCCTGTCTAGGTACCCACAAATTGGCGCAATACGCACAAATACTGCAGGCACTCCTCCATCTTCTTCCACTTATTTACATATGTCACATGAACCCCTCCCTTCTTGCTGCCAACACATGGCGCATGGTATATTTTCCAGACCATTGCACTGGCGCCCTGTCCTCCGATACACCATGGTGGCATTAGCCAAATAATTTTGATGCACAGAACACTTCTCTCCAGCCAACCACCAGCTGCGTCCAAAGTTCTCCGACAGCACGCCGTACCACAAGCCAATGACACTTCTGTCTGCGGAGCAAACAGGGAAATGGGTCTGCGGCCAGATATCACACATTTTTAGAGACGTACATTTCAGCTGTTTGCAACAAAAGTACTGATTGGATTCCCATCAAACACACAAAAGCACACTTTCTGACCCAAGCCCCCGCTCCTGCCGCAAATTTGGTGCAAATCCATCCAGCCATTCAGGCTGTAGCCTTGACTAAAATGTTTGCCCATTCAGTCTATTTAGAAATAAATGTTGGGATCCCCCCTATAACTTTCCCCCCTTACACGAAACCTCACCAAACGTGCTGAAAAGATTCAGAGCGGGCCATATACTTTTTAATCAAAGTTTGGTGAGGATTCCTCCAGTGGGAGCAAAGTTATAAGCCGCAGAAAAGTGGTCTTCCTATGGGTTTAGCAACTTAACCATAACTACACCGCCACTACCGCGGACATCAAACACAAAACGGATTTCCACTCCCGTGGTGCACTTCCTTCTAATAGTGGTTGCTCGGAACCCGGTTGAAGGAAACTGCTTCATTATTACAAAAACAACACTCTAAGTTACTAGTTGCTCGTGTTGCAAACCGGTTAACTGAGAACAGAACAGACATCCAAGCACTCGATCTGCTTAAGTACAAAAAACGTTCATTTTATTTCTTCATAATATCACATTACAGTTCAGAAAAAACAACATTGACTTACACAGCAGTGCATGTTTTCCTTGATGTGAAACCTTTACGCCACACGTTCCATCACATTAGCAGGGACTTCTTCAGGTAGAAATTACATTGTATCTACGTGGGCATTCTTTTATTTCTAGACACTCTTCTCTCAGCTGATCATCTCAGTCATGTGACTTTGTGTACTTAACCACAGACATGTCCACTCTCCTGGCACTATTTTTAAATGTTATGTTTGCAATGTATATCATCATTTCCTCTTATATAACCCTATCTTCTATCTGAAATAGAGAGATGTATCTAGTTACATCTTTAGCTTATTAGTGTGTCTTAAAAGATTACATTTCGTTTCAATATTTATTAATGTATTTATTTATTTATTTGGAGTGCACCAAATCGCCTGCAGGCATCAGGGCGCAACAAAAATACTATGAGATGAAGGTTCAGACTGAGTTAAGGGCGTGAGTGTCTTCATGATAGTTGTCTTAGATCGGGATGAGGATTTTAGTGTAATAGGCGTACTTGGTATAGAAAGTTCTTACTCAAACAAGGGCTTGGTGAAAATATTGTAATGAGTGGGGGAGATGCAAGAGCCTTGGGGCACCCCACTGAGGATGTGAGTCAACCTGGCACTGGAATTATCAGCAAAGTCAAGACTGAGCTTTCATCCAGAAAGGCGGCAAACCAGGCAGTGGCCTCCGGCGAGAAGTTGGCTGCCGTAGAGAGGTGGGAGGAGAGGATCTTGAGGTCAACAAGATCGAAGGTAGCATACAGGTTAAAGAGGAGGAGGAGAGCTGCCTTACCCTCGTCCCTGATGTCATCAAGCTGAATATTCAGCTCTAGAAGGCACATAGCCAGGCCAGAATCCAGATTGGGGCAGACCCAGAATATGGTGCGTTTCAAGGTAATGCTGGATTTGTAGGTATGCTGCTTTATCTAGAATTTATAGGAGGAAAGGGACACTTTTTATGGGGTGGTAGTTGTTTGGTGATGCCAGTTCCAGGGTTGTTTTTTTTTAGAAGCAGGGTTATCCAGGCTTCATTGAGGTGGGTGGGAACCAGGCTGGTTGAGAAGGTTGCATTGATTAGGGACATTATGACAGGGTTTAGGATTCTGAGCAGTCCTTTACAATGGAGGCTGGGCAGATGTTGCCTTTGCATTTTGATGGTTTCAGTCCATTAAGTATGGCTGACACTTCTGCTACAGTGACATTTTTGAAGTGGAGCTTTGGAGTGTTTCGGAAGGATGATGGGGGTGGGTGTGCAATATATGGTGTTGGCTGGGTTTGAGGGAGGCCTGTTTGAGGCGGATTATGTTGTGTAGGGTGTCAACCTTATCCAGGAGGGCTTTCTGTAAGCTGGAGCACCAGGCTTCATCTTTGGTGATGTTAGAAAAAGGGGGTTGGAGGGAGCCTCTAACTCTCTGAGGATGGAGAAGAACTCTCGTGTTTGAGAAGCATTCTTGATTCTGAAATTGTAAGTAGATACTTTGGCTGATATAATAGCCTGCTTATAGCTTCCGGATGCCATGTTGAAACTGGCTTCTTTAAGCGACTCAGAAGGTGAATTTATCAAGCAGATTCTGCATTGTGCTTTCTGGCTCGAAGCAGTTGGAGGCCCTGTGTGAACCATGCGTTGACATGCACTGATGGTTTCACTTTCCTCAGTGCCAGGGCAGCGATAGTGTCAATGGCTGAGCCCAAGGTCTTGGTGTACACGAGGGCTAGCCGGTTGGGTCAGTAATCTCAAGCAGATTTTCTGCCTGAAGTGCGCCCAGAGGGGACGGATTTTCTCCTTAGTAATTTTTTTTTCTGAGCGAGTTAGCAACTGAGATAGCATGTTGGTCATTTGGGTCATTGAGGCCAAGGTTGAGGTCATCTAGGAGTAGGGATTTGGAGGGGGCTTTGATGTTAGAGCTTGTGGGAAGTGTGTTGCCAATAATGATTCCACTGCACTGTGTGGCTCGTCAAGGAGTACACACACTTACGCCCTAGGTGCAGTGACTCTACTTCTATCCTTTATCCTTTTTCCAGCCCCTGTGGGCTCCTTTCTCTGGAAAGGGCCACATGCTTAGTTATTTCATTAAAATACATCAAATACCACAAGTTATATACCTTGACATACTTTCTATATTAAAGAGTTTACAAAAATATATAGTTTTTTATGATACTGTTTACAAATTTTACAATGTTTACAATGTTGAATATATTGAATTGGCTTTTAATGTAAGAAAAGAACGGATGGATTATAATCGAATAAGAGGAGATGTGTTTTCAATTTTCTAATTTTAATTTTTGTAAACAGTATTATGAAAAAGTATATATTTATGTTGAAATATGTCTTTCTTTCTATCACATACTTGTCTGCTAATGCCAGGGACAAAATCAATGATTTCACAGTGTGCTCAACTACCTTGGGATATATTTCATGAGAAAGTATAGCAGAGGACTAGCTCTTTAAATAATAGTGAATATGTGTATTGCCAAGCCATCCCACCACATACTCGGCTGCCTGAAGGCACTCTAGGATGCAGCAAAAATTAAACCTAATTCAAGATGGCAGAGACAATCAAATACATTTGCAGAACACTCAGAGGCCTACATCTTGAAACAATGGTCAATATTTGTGCTGATAGCTCAGACTGCCTTGCACTTGGCAGTCCGTGAACTCTCTAGAGTGAGGAAGAAAAGGCAACCCAATTTAATAAAATAGTGGAGGCACTCATGTTAATAGCCGTCCCAAAGCTTATATTTTACGTTTAGAGCATTGCACCCTCATATTAACACCACTGTACATATTTCCCCAATATGATTCTTTTGGACCAACTAGGTGGCTTTCAGCCACTATTCACACCATTCTTAAAAGCTTTTTCATTTTTTGATGAATTTTTCCCAAAATGTCCAATTTGGCAGCGGCAGGGGGCCTTGACAATCCCTGGCTTTAAAAAATGGCATCCAAATACATCCAGCAAGACAAATGTTTTTAGCCTCTCGCAGCCTCTGTGCTGCAAAGCACGAATACTGATGAGAAGGTTTTAAGGCGCAGGGAGCACTCCATTCTCTGTCGAATATTTTAAAACCTACTAAATGGATTTACCCCAAACCAATCAAGGAAATTAATTCAATGCTTTGTGCTGAAATTCTTTCTTATTTGTTCCAAATTTTCCATGTGGTTTTCATGCTATTGGTGCTCAGAAACCACACCTTTTCTCTATGGGAAAATGAATGCGAGCAAGCTGAAATAAGCTATTTTATGCTTTCTTAATAACTTTTATATTTTCGAATGAATTGTTTCCAAAATGATCAGTTTAGTTGGCCTCTTGATAAACTGCTGGTTGGCAAATTCCATCCAAATCCATTGAGCAAGTCAAAAGTTATTAGCTTGCCTCAGCCTTTTTTGCTGTAAAAAGCAACAAGGCTGATATGAAGGTTTCAAGGAGCTGGGGAACCCCCTTGTCTGTCAAATATTCATAGCCATCTAATGTCAAAGCTTTGTGCACAAGTTTTTTCTTATTTGGTCCAAATATGACCAGCGTTTTTCCATGCTACAGCTGTTCATAAATTGCACTCTTTCTCAATGGGAAAATGAACGTAATAAGAACTGTGAAACAATGGTGTTTTTTTTTCTTAATAACATCCTCAATTTATTAGCATATTGTTCCCAAAATGTGTGGTTTGCAGGGCCCTTGACAAATGCTCTGTTTTGAACATTTCATCAAAACCCATCCAGTAGGTGAAAAGCTATTAGTAATAGAATTTGGGGGGAAAATGGCTGCTATTAATTTCTGAAAATCCTGGAAGTCTCTATACATGTCCAATAAATACATTTATGTATTTATTGGACATTTGTATGCTGCCATTGCACGGGTGTTTCCAGGCACCAGAAGACAAGCTGAAGGGGGACATGGGAATCAAAGAAGAACAACAAAAATGGTTATATTGGCCTTGTGATAATCCTACCATGCTAGTGCATGACAAGGTGGTAAGTGCAAGGAGTAGGGGTAGAGGGAGAAGTGTGGGCATGGGGTACTCCCAAGGGAGGGGGTGGTCTGGGTGGGCCAAGGAAGAAAGTGCCAGGGGAAAGGGGGGGGCAGGGAGGATGACTCCGGTAGACAGGATTGCTAAGTAGGGCTGGGGGCAAGTGCTGGCAAAGTATGCTAGGTGGACTGGTAGGGGGTGGTCTCGTCTCTGTATGACTTTGAAGGGGCCAGGCAGATGTAGTTAGCAAGGGAGCAGGAGAGGGAAGGAAAGGAGTAAAAGGTACGTTTTGAGAAGTTTCCTGAACTTAAGAAGATCGGGCTCAAGACTGAGGGGGAAGGGATTCGGTTCCAGAGGGAGAATCCAGCCAAGGAAAGCGATCTACCTTCCATTCTCTGCTTTGAGAAGCGTTTAATCTGTAGAGGGTTGGAGCCAGAAGGCCGAAGGACACTGGCTGGGAGGTATTTAGGGAGGAAAAGCTGTATGTAAAATGGTCCCAGGCACCAGACAGCCTTGTGGATGATGCAAAAGGTCTTGAATATGATCCTTGTGGTCACTGGGAGCAACTGGAGAGATTTTAGGTCTGGAGAGATGCTGCCCCAGGGTTTGAGGCCAAGGATGCTTCTCACAGTCCTATTCTGCTTTAGCTGAAGGGGGAAATGGGAGAAAGAGGCAGTTGAGGAAGAGGCTGCTGCAGTAGTCTGCCTAGAAAAAACCAGTGATCTGGTGATGTTGAACATCTGATGGAAGGTGAGTAAAGGTAGAATGCCCCTGAGGAGTTACCGCTGAAAATTGGACTTCTTGGCAAGATGTGTGTTGAGAAAGAAACAGAGGAGTCAAAGATGATCCCAAGGTTTTTTGCCTCACAAGTGGGTGAGGGGAGAGGACACAGGAATCAGGTCAGAGAGTGGGGGCAACAAGAAGCAGGTGTCCCGATGAGAAGGATCTCTGTCTTACTGGAATTAAGGCAGAGATCATTGGCAGAGCACCATGCCTAAATAGCAGTCAGGAATGAGGCAGGAGGAGGAGGAGGAAGAGGAAGACAGCTTGAAAGAGAGCCTAGTGTCATTTGCGTGACACTGGAAATGGGGGAAAAAGTGGAGGTTTGGTGGGCCAGAGGTGCTCTCTGCTGCAAAGTACCATGGGAGATATCAGTATAAGTTTGGGAGAAGGGGGCAAATATTTTAAAAATTACTGGATGCAATAATTCCAGACCCCCCCGGAAATAGAGTGAACACAGAGTGCCCAAGTTGTCTCGTATCTCATCCAATTCGTCCAGCGTGTTTCGCTGTGTGATTGAGCAAAAATGTTACTTTAATGGGGACTAGGCCTAAACTATTTTTTATTGTTTTAATAACAACTTCTTTATTTTTAATGGATCATTCCCAAAATGTCCAGTTGGGGGGAGAGGGGTATGTACAATTTTGTTTGCAAAATGTCAGCTAAGTCTGTTGTATGAGTTAAATGTTATTAGCAATTCATTTTTGGGGTTTCCAATAGTACCTGATACTCAACTTAACTATAATGCGGCGACCCAGACATTATAATGTTCTTGTATATATTATAGTGTGGCATTCGCCGCACTATAGTTAAGGTGATTGCCATGATCCATAATTTGAAAATTCTATTGCTAATAACTCTTGACATCCATGACAGATTTGGTTGATATTTTCCAAACAAAAGTTTGTCATTGCGCCACCCCCACCCCCTTGACTGGATATTTTGGGAAATATTCATTAAGAAATTAAACATTTATTAAAAAAGCAATAAAATGTTGAAAAAGTGGAAAAAGCTATTTGCCGGAGGAAAAGGATGAAATTACAGAAGGCTGGAAGTGGGTAGGGGATAAGAGTATATCATGTGAAATTAGGGAGTGGAGGCTGATCTAGGGACCGATTTACCGATTTACTGTGCAAACATGTTCACATTATCATGGTAATACAATAGGCATCCAGCGAGATAACTGTGGTTAAATCAGAAGACGTGATCGGGAATGAAAGTGCATCACACAAAATGAAGAGCCATAGGGGGTAACGGGATAAGGCTAGGGAGGGATAAAGCACCTTAGATGAGTGGGGGGATCCATGGAAAGAGAACAGGGGCCCTTTGTGAGTGCCTGAGAGGGCAGGAAAGATTTTTTGGATAACTGCGGGGATACCGGGGGAATACTCCAGGCATGGGTAGTTCATTGCTGCCTCACATGTAGTTCTTTGACCTTATCAAGGTAATATCGGAGAAATCTGCATGAATCGTAAAAGTGTTAAGAAAATGAAATATTACATCTACTGTGATCACATCTACTAGGCAATGGGAAATTAGTCTCCATGATACTTGCCATGGCCAAAGGGCATGGGTAGTGGGTTCCCAAAGAGAGGTCCATGGCCCCTAGTGGGCCCCAAAGAAACCTATTGGTGCAACATGGAGGTCATTGCAAGTGGCTCCAAAGAAACCTATTGGTGCAATAAGTACAGTGGGCATGGCCAAAGTTCATAGCCACTGGCCATTGCTTAAGGCCATGGTGAGTAGGACCCAAAGAAACGTATTGATACACCATGTACAGTGGGCAGGGCTGGAAGCTGTGGCTACTGGCCATGGCAGGAGGCCATGCATAGTGGGCCCTAAAGAAACCTATTGGTGCAACATGTACAGTGGGCATGGCTGAAGGCCTTGGCCAATGGCCATGGCAAGTGTTCCCAAATAAACCTATTGGTGCAACCTGTACATTTGGCACAGCCGAAGGTCCTGACTACTGGCCATGGCTGGAAGTCATGGCTAGTGGGCCCAAAAGAAAACTTTGGTGCAACATGAACAGTGGGCATAGCCATTGCTGGAGGTCAGGGTGTGTGTGCTCCAAAGAAACCTATTAGTGTAACATGTACAGTGGGCATGACGATTGCAAAAGGCCCCGGTGAGTGGGCCTCAAAGAAATCTATTGGTGCAGCATGTCCAGCAGATGCAGCTGAAGACCGTGACCATGGCCATGGCTCGCGGGTCCCAGTGAAACCTATAGGAGGAATATGTACAGTGACAATGGCCGAAGGCCATGGCTAGTGGACTGTAAAGACGCATATTGGTGCAACATGTACAGAGGCCACGGACAAAGGATATGGCAAATGGCCCTTGAATAAGCTATGGCATAACAAAACTGTTGAAATTCACTAAAAATCATTAATTAAGGTACAGTTAAGGTGAGCAGAATTAATGCAACAAACCCTGGAAATTCAGAGTACAGTGGCTACGGCCAAAGTCCATGGTTAGTGGCCCTTGAATAAGCTATGGTATAACAAAACCCTTGAAATTCAATGAAAACACTTAAGTTAAGGGACAGTTTAGGTGATTAGATTTAACACAACAAAACCCTTGAAATTCAGGGATGTGGGAAGTGATGATCATTTTAGCTCGGCTTCGTTTTTTTAAACATTAGCTCAGCCTCCCCCTGTTGCAAAGCCCATTAGCACATACACACATACATAATAGGTGGGATTTACAATGATAGCTAAAATTAGAGGCCGGAAAGATAGCTCAGTGGGTTGAGCGTTTGCTGCTGCGATCCGTGTCTGATGTGAAGGTCGCCAGTTTGAATCCCAGTGAGGCAAACTCAGCCTTTTATCCTTCCAGGTCGATGAGTGAGTACCAACTCCAGTTGGGTGATAGTGTATGAATACGTGTTTTATGTAAAGCACTTAGGCTTAAGCGGTATAAAAATACCACAACATTGGATCCTAGGGGTCATCCATGGGGAGGAGGGACGAGTTAAGATGACCACCACTTCCCACATCTGCTAAATTTCAAGGGTTTTGTTGTAGTAAATCTGATTACCTTAACTGTCCCTTAAATTAAGTGTGTTCAATGAATATATATATTACACGGCCACTTTAGTGGCCTTGTAGTTATGGTTAAGTTGCTAATCCCATAGGAAGAGAACTTTTTGGGTGGCTTATAAGCCCCCCTATAACTTTGCCCCCCCGGACGAATCCTCACCAAACTTTGAAAATAAAGTATATGGCCCAGATTTTTTTTCCAAAGTTTGGTGAGGTTTGCTTCAAGGGGGGAAAAGTTATAGGGGGGGTCCCAAAATTTCTTTTTTTCCCATAGACTGAATGGGGAAAAAACTTTGCTCATGCCTACAGCCCAAACTGCTGGACAGATTTTCGCCAAAATTGCGGGAGGAGCAGTGGCTTGTTCCCGAAAGCGTGCTTTTGTAAATTTGGTGAAAATCCGTCCAGTAGTTTTTTTTTTTAAAAAAGACCAAAATGTAGGTCACAAAAAAATAGTGATATCTATGTCCGCTCTGCGGACACATTTCCCTGTTCGCTCCGCGGACAGGGCACCGATTGGTTAATCGGCTTGCGTCATGTCCGCGGACACACGACGTGTTTGCTGATTGGCTCGAATGAAACGTGAGGTGTGTCGTATTGTTTCGATGCGCCCGCCACCTTGGATCCGGGGACATCTGCGGACAGCGTGGCGGCGAAGGGGGGAGAAATACAACTTTGGCAAGTGTGTTGGTGTGTAACAGTGCTTGGGGAGGGTGAGGGAGTAAGAGATGGGTCAAATGCTGTATTTGATTAGGTGGCAGGCACCCCTGATGTGTTTGTCATGTCAGCCGTCACCGTGACTGTCCGCGGACATAGAAAAATGCGCTTCTGGCTATTTTACTTTAGTATGATATTGGTTTTGGGTTGTTAGTACAGCGTTGATTGTAATTAATATCCTGTATATGTAGCCCATATAGCACAGTTAAAATGTTTGATTCTATATAAGTAGCCCATATAGCACAGTTAAAATGTTTGATTCTATGGGTGTGATCTATGGATGTGATATGCTGTGTTGGTTGTGGCCATAGGCCATGCACCCAAGACGCTAGGCCCTGGCCACAACCACTGCAGCATATCACACCCATAGATCACACCCATAAAATCAAACATCTATCAAATATTTGGAAATCTACAGTTTGTGTTGTATTTGATTTGTACAGTTTGTATGTGAAGATTTGGCTACGTCATGTCGTTAAGATTGTAGAGTTTGGTAACAAGTACTGCAGTATAACATATCCATGAAAGTAAACATTTTGTATTGTGGTGTATGGCTAGATGTTTGCTTCAATGGTTGTGTTATGGAGCTGTATTTATGAGTTGTATTTATTATAATATACTTACTGTTTGATTTTTTGTGATTGGATATATTTTTTTCATGATGACGTGGGTAACTGGAGCAGATATTCTTTGTCAATTTCTGTGATAAAAGAAAAGATCATGTTACTGTACGTACTTTATAAAGACTTATTGCATTGCATAATAGACATTTCTGCTTTATTCAGATGCTCAAATTTAGCACTTTACAAACCAGTGTACTGTGCAATTTGCTCAGTTTCTGTGTTTGTTACTTAAATCATTGGGTCTGTGGGGAAAAAAAATCCATGTTGGATTAAGAAAAACCTTTTTTTGTTATGGTACAGTACATTTCTTTCTTTGTTTTTAGTGTTTACTTGTTGTTTCTGGCTAATGGTCTATTTGTGGGTTATTGCAGATTGTTAGATATTGTGTGGGAGTGGCGGGCCATTCGGGCCCCCCCTCACCCATTCAGTTTAAAACCCAACGGGAGCAACGTCATCAAAGATATATGTAGCCGAATGTTTTACCCAATCCTGTGCCCATGTAGTCTCTTATATGATGATGTCAATTGTGATGATTTTTACCTTCTTAAGCTGCCACACTTGTAATGTTTGCCAGAGCGCTCTCGGGCAGCAGAGTTCTCTGGATGCCAATTTCATATAAATGACTAAACTCTTGCAACCTGTTCTCCTATTTTCATTCCCCACTGGGGTGTGCCTTATTCCTTGTATTTTGGAAGTGTAAGTCAGGGAGTGGGCCTACAATACCTGTTGTCGAATTGTAACTGATTATAGTTTTTTATTTATATTATTAACTTGCTAATTTACCTGTTGGGTTGTTGCAGATTCTTGGGGCAGTTAGATACCTGTTGGCGTATTCTAACTGTTTATTTTTTGTTATATTTTAGTGTTATTGATTTATCTGCTTGTTTGTTGCAAAATCTTGGGGCAGTTAGATACCTATTGGCATATTCTAACTATTTATTTCTTCTTATAATTTAGTGGTGTTGATTTATCTGTTTGGTTGTTGCAGAATTTTGGGGCAGTTAGATACCTGTTGGATTATTGTAACTGTGTATAGTTTTCTAATTTCAGTTTTATTAATGTTTATGCACAGATTAGTTATAAAATTTTGGTTTTAAGAATATTAAAAAAGTGTTTATACGATTTGCTGGTAATTTTTGCTTTAGAGTAATGGTATTATAATTACATTCAAACCATCCACATTTTTTTTATATATATGCAGTATAGTGACCTGCATTGGTTGTGGCTCCTGCATGGTAGATTATACCTATTGTTGTGAAGGTTTTCTTGCCAAGTGATACTTAACCATGTGTGAATCCAGTCAGCTTGCAGTTGTTTTTGGTACCATCTGCATTGTAACGTAATAGCATTAGTATTACGTATTTACTATGTGTTTGTATTTGTAAGGTGGAGCGATTATCTGAATTGCAGGTAATACATAATCTGCCATGGTTTGCATTTTGTACAAGTTGCTGAAATGGAAAGGTATCACAGTGAGGTATGGATACATACAAAAAACGTTCATTAGGGATTTGTTCCTGTGCCATACTGTTGCACAGAGTGCATGTATGTTTCCATATGTATGAAATCTGGAAGATTTCATTTATAGGTATATTTTTGTTTTCTAGTACTTGTAGTAAGTACATTAGAAATTCTTTTGGATCTTCTTGTGAGTTTATAGTGAATTTCACCATTCCAGCACAGTAGTCCAATTCTTGTCATATTCCATGAACACTATATGTGTTGTCAGGATTGTTGGTTGCATTTCTATGAAGGACTAACATTTGCAAACACAATTTGTCTGTATTGTGTAAGTAAATGTTGCCAATAATTGGTGGCAATAGAATATGTATTGCTACATTTGCGTAGCAATTTACACCAGTTAAATTTGAAAATTTGAATTGACCAGATAGTTCTGTGTGCAAGTCATTTCTTCGAAGTGTGTGTTGCTTCTTTGAAGAAGTACCTGAGTTACTTCGAGTACTACATTCTTCTTTGGTTGCAGTAATTGATGAAGTATTAGCTTATTTTATTCTTTTTGGAGGATTTTCAGTGAGATCATGTTGCATTTCTGTTTGAAGTAGTTTTCATTTAAAACTTTTTGCTTTTTGTGGAACAGGATAGGTTTTTAGATGGGGTGTACAGTGAACGTAGTCTATTGTATTCTACAATGCAAGGAATATTAGCGTTTACTTTACTTGCATCAAAGTTGATTAGAAATAGACCGTCAAGTGTACTGAAGCGTGATACTGCTACGTAGCTCATGCCTTCTTTAAAGACTGTGTTCCCAATATCTTTCAATGCTTTATCTGGGTAAGACCTTGTGATTTGTGAATGGTGACTGTGTATGGTAGAGTTAGAGAAAATTGCTCTCTGTGTACATACATGTCTTTGAAAAGAAAGAATCGAGCTGTTGAGCGTCCTATTCTTTTTACTTCTAATAGTTTGTCAAAGAGAATATTGACAAACTGAATGTTGTTGTCACGTGGGTATGTTTGAAAGCCAACAACTGTGCCAAGCTCTCCATTAACTAGTCCTTGCTCCACGTCAAGGTCACGTTTTAGCATTACTCTACAGTTTAAATATAATTTTAATATTTTCTCCAAACCAGCTGTGTTGGAGATAGACAGGGTAATTCATAGAAATTCGCACAAAAGTGGCGCACGCGGCTGGCGCACAGCGTGCCCGTGCGAATGTCTGCGCCAGACGCGTGCGCTAAAATCGATTTCCGCGCACAGCGTATTCATGGATTTTCGCATCCAAAACCAGCCGTGGCGCAGCGTGGCGCAGCGACCCTGCAGCAGCGCCAGTTATGCCCCCAAGAACGCCCTCGCGCAAGAAAAAGCCTTCAAAATCCCCAAATAATCGCAAAGGGCTGCGCTAACCCTGGACCAGTTCACAGGGCTGGCAAACAGCAAACGCCAAACGAGAAACGTGTATTTCAGTGGTTCGCGGGAAGTTCCACACGTGATTGTCCTGTGTACGTGTGCATCAGGGGTGCGTGGGAAGTAACACACGCAAAAGCAGCAGGGTACGTGTATTTCAGGGGTGCGCGGGAAGTATCACACGCAAAAGCAGCAGGGTACGTGTATTTCAGGGGTGCGCGGGAAGTATCACACGCAAAAGCAGCAGGGTACGTGTATCTCAGGGGTTCGCGGGAAGTATCACACGCGATTCCATCAGGGTACGTGTATTCCAGGGGTGCGCGGGAAGTATCACACGCAAAAGCAGCAGGGTACGTGTATCTCAGGGGTGCGCGGGAAGTATCACACGCGATTCCATCAGGGTACGTGTATTCCAGGGGTGCACGGAAAGTATCACACGCAAAAACAGCAGGGTACGTGTATTCCAGGGGTGCACGGGAAGTATCACACGCAAAAGCAGCAGGGTACGTGTATTTCAGGGGTGCGCGGGAAGTATCACACGCAAAATCAGCAGGGTACGTGTATTTCAGGGGTGTGCGGGAAGTATCACACGCGATTCCATCAGGGTACGTGTATTACAGGGGTGCGCGGGGAGCACCACACGTGAATTGCACGTGTGGGTCCTCCCAGGTGTTCCCTCTACACCCTCAACGGCCCCTGCAGGTGGCCCACACCACAGGGGCCTACCCTGCACATGTCCTGCAGGCACGCCATCCACCATGGCCATGCCCCCCAGCCAACCCACATGTCACCTTGCACTACTGCCCACCAACGCATGTCCCCCTGCACCCCCAGCCACCAGGGGAAGCCTCCACCAGGCCCCCACCCATGTCTCCCATCACCCCCACCGCCCAGCCACCAGGGGTAGCCTCCACCAGGCCCCCACTCATGTCTCCCATCACCCCCACCGCCCAGCCACCAGGGGCAGCCTCCACCAGCCCCCCACCCATGTCTACCACCACCCCCACCCCCCAGCAGTGCAGGGGCAGCCTCCACCAGGCCCCCACTCATGTCTCCCACCACCCCCACCCCCCAGCCACCAGGGGCAGCCTCCACCAGGCCCCCACCCATGTCTACCACCACCCCCACCCCCCAGCAGTGCAGGGGAGCCTCCACCAGGCCCCCACTCATGTCTCCCACCACCCCCACCCCACAGCAGTGCAGGGGCAGCCTCCACCAGGCCCCCACTCATGTCTCCCTGCACCCCCACCCCCAGCCACCAGGGGCAGCCTCCACCAGGCCCCCACCCATGTCTACCACCACCCCCACCCCCCAGCAGTGCAGGGGCAGCCTCCACCAGGCCCCCACTCATGTCCCCTATCACCCCCACCCCCCAGCAGTGCAGGGGCAGCCTCCACCAGGCCCCCACTCATGTCTCCCACCACCGCCACCCCCCAGCAGTGCAGGGGCAGCCTTCACAAGGCCCCCACTCATGTCTCCCACCACCCCACCCCCCAGCCACCAGGGGCAGCCTCCACCAGGCCCCCACTCATGTCCCCTATCACCCCCACCCCCCAGCCACCAGGGGCAGCCTCCGCCAGGCCCCCACTCATGTCCCCTATCACCCCCACCCCCCAGCAGTGCAGGGGCAGCCTCCAACAGGCCCCCACTCATGTCTCCCACCACCCCCACCCCCCAGCAGTGCAGGGGCAGCCTCCACCAGGCCCCCACTCATGTCTCCCACCACCCCCACCCCCCAGCCACCAGGGGCAGCCTCCACCAGGCCCCCACTCATGTCCCCTATCACCCTCACCCCCCAGCCACCAGGGGCAGCCTCCACCAGGCCCCCACTCATGTCCCCTATCACCCCCACCCCCCAGCAGTGCAGGGGCAGCCTCCACCAGGCCCCCACTCATGTCTCCCTGCACCCCCACCCCCAGCCACCAGGGGCAGCCTCCACCAGGCCCCCACCCATGTCTACCACCACCCCCACCCCCCAGCAGTGCAGAGGCAGCCTCCACCAGGCCCCCACTCATGTCCCCTATCACCCCCACCCCCCAGCAGTGCAGGGGCAGCCTCCACCAGGCCCCCACTCATGTCTCCCACCACCGCCACCCCCCAGCAGTGCAGGGGCAGCCTTCACAAGGCCCCCACTCATGTCTCCCACCACCCCACCCCCCAGCCACCAGGGGCAGCCTCCACCAGGCCCCCACTCATGTCCCCTATCACCCCCACCCCCCAGCCACCAGGGGCAGCCTCCGCCAGGCCCCCACTCATGTCCCCTATCACCCCCACCCCCCAGCAGTGCAGGGGCAGCCTCCAACAGGCCCCCACTCATGTCTCCCACCACCCCCACCCCCCAGCAGTGCAGGGGCAGCCTCCACCAGGCCCCCACTCATGTCTCCCACCACCCCCACCCCCCAGCCACCAGGGGCAGCCTCCACCAGGCCCCCACTCATGTCCCCTATCACCCTCACCCCCCAGCCACCAGGGGCAGCCTCCACCAGGCCCCCACTCATGTCCCCTATCACCCCCACCCCCCAGCAGTGCAGGGGCAGCCTCCACCAGGCCCCCACTCATGTCTCCCACCACCCCCCAGGGGCAGCCTCCACCAGGCCCCCACTCATGTCCCCTATCACCCCCACCCCAGCAGTGCAGGGGCAGCCTCCACCAGGCCCCCTCACATGTCTCCCACCACCCCCACCCCCCAGCAGTGCAGGGGCAGCCTCCACCAGGACCCCACTCATGTCTGCCTGCACCCCCACCCCCAGCCACGAGGGGCAGCCTCCACCAGGCCCCCACTCATGTCTCCCTGCACCCCCACCCCTCAGCCACCAGGGGCAGCCTCCACCAGGCCCCCACCTATGTCTACCACCACCCCCACCCCCCAGCAGTGCAGGGGCAGCCTCCACCAGGCCCCCACCCATGTCTACCACCACCCCCACCCCCCAGCAGTGCAGGGGCAGCCTCCACCAGGCCCCCACTCATGTCTCCCACCACCCCCCAGCAGTGCAGGGGCAGCCTCCACCAGGCCCCCACCCATGTCTACCACCACCCCCACCCCCCAGCAGTGCAGGGGCAGCCTCCACCAGGCCCCCACTCATGTCCCCTATCACCCCCACCCCCCAGCCAACAGGGGCAGCCTCCACCAGGCCCCCACTCATGTCCTCTATCACCCCCACCCCCAAGCCACCAGGGGCAGCCTCCACCATGCCCCCACCCATGTCTACCACCACCCCCACCCCCCAGCAGTGCAGGGGCAGCCTCCACCAGGCCCCCACTCATGTCTCCCACCACCCCCACCCCCAGCAGTGCAGGGGCTGCCTCCACCAGTCCCCCACTCATGTCTCCCACCACCCCCACCCCCAGCCACCAGGGGCAGCCTCCACCAGGCCCCCACCCATGTCTACCACCACCCCCACCCCCCAGCAGTGCAGGGGCAGCCTCCACCAGGCCCCCACTCATGTCTCCCACCACCCCCACCCCCCAGCAGTACAGGGGCAGCCTCCACCAGGCCCCCACTCATGTCTCCCTGCACCCCCACCCCCTAGCCACCAGGGGCAGCCTCCACCAGGCCCCCACCCATTTCTACCACCACCCCCACCCCCCAGCAGTGCAGGGGCAGCCTCCACCAGGCCCCCACTCATGTCCCCTATCACCCCCACCCCCCAGCCACCAGGGGCAGCCTCCACCAGGCCCCCACTCATGTCTCCCACCACCCCACCCCCCAGCAGTGCTGGGGCAGCCTCCACCAGGCCCCCACCTATGTCTACCACCACCCCACCCCCCAGCAGTGCAGGGGCAGCCTCCACCAGGCCCCCACTCATGTCCCCTATCACCCCCACCCCCCAGCAGTGCAGGGGCAGCCTCCACAGGCCCCCACTCATGTCTCCCACCACCCCCACCCCCCAGCAGTGCAGGGGCAGCCTCCACCAGGCCCCCACCCATGTCTACCACCACCCCACCCCCCAGCAGTGCAGGGGCAGCCTCCACCAGGCCCCCACTCATGTCCCCTATCACCCCCACCCCCCAGCTACCAGGGGCAGCCTCCACCAGGCCCCCACTCATGTCCTCTATCACCCCCACCCCCCAGCCACCAGGGGCAGCCTCCACCATGCCCCCACCCATGTCTACCACCACCCCCACCCCCCAGCAGTGCAGGGGCAGCCTCCACCAGGGCCCCCACTCATGTCTCCCACCACCCCCACCCCCCCAGCAGTGCAGGGGCAGCCTCCACCAGGCCCCCACTCATGTCTCCCACCACCCCCGCCCACCAGCCACCAGGGGCAGCCTCCACCAGACCGCCACCCATGTCTACCACCACCCCCACCCCCCAGCAGTGCAGGGGCAGCCTCCACCAGGCCCCCACTCATGTCTCCCACCACCCCCACCCCCCAGCAGTGCAGGGGCAGCCTCCACCAGGCCCCCACTCATGTCTCCCTGCATCCCCACCCCTCAGCCACCAGGGGCAACCTCCACCAGGCCCCCACCCATGTCTACCACCACCCCCACCCCCCAGCAGTGCAGGGGCAGCCTCCACCAGGCCCCCACTCATGTCCCCTATCACCCCCACCTTCCAGCCACCAGGTGCAGCCTCCACCCGGCCCCCACTCATGTCCCCTATCACCCCCACCCCCCACCCACCAGGGGCATCCTCCACCATGCCCCCACTCATGTGTCCCACCACCCCCACCCCCCACCCACCAGGGGCAGCCTCCACCAGGCCCCCACTCATGTCCCCTATCACCCCCACCCCCCAGCAGTGCAGGGGCAGCCTCCACCAGGCCCCCACTCATGTCTCCCACCACCCCCACCCCCCAGCAGTGCAGGGGCAGCCTCCACCAGGCCCCCACTCATGTCTCCCTGCACCCCCACCCCCCAGCCACCAGGGACAGCCTCCACCAGGCCCCCACCCATGTCTACCACCACCCCCACCCCCCAGCAGTGCAGGGGCAGCCTCCACCAGGCCCCCACTCATGTCTCCCACCACCCCCACCCCCCAGCAGTGCAGGGGCAGCCTCCACCAGGCCCCCACTCATGTCTCCCTGCACCCCCACCCCCCAGCCACCAGGGGCAACCTCCACCAGGCCCCCACCCATGTCTACCAACACCCCCACCCCCCAGCAGGGCAGGGGCAGCCTCCACCAGGCCCCCACTCATTTCCCCTATCACCCCCACCCCCCAGCAGTGCAGGGGCAGCCTCCACCAGGCCCCCACTCATGTCTCCCACCACCCCCACCCCCCAGCAGTGCAGGGGCAGCCTCCACCAGGCCCCCACTCATGTCTCCCACCACCCCCACCCCCCAGCCACCAGGGGCAGCCTCCACCAGGCCCCCACTCATGTCCCCTATCACCCCCACCCCCCAGGCACCAGGGGCAGCCTCCACCAGGCCCCCACTCATGTCCCCTATCACCCCCACCCCCAGCAGTGCAGGGGCAGCCTCCACCAGGCCCCCACTCATGTCTCCCTGCACCCCCACCCCCAGCCACCAGGGGCAGCCTCCACCAGGCCCCCACCCATGTCTCCCATCACCCCCACCCCCCAGCCATCAGGGGCAGCCTCCACCAGGCCCCCACTCCTGTCCCCTATCACCCCCACCCCCCAGCAGTGCAGGGGCAGCCTCCACCAGGCCCCCACTCATGTCTACCACCACCCCCACCCCCCAGCCACCAGGGGCAACCTCCACCAGGCCCCCACCCATGTCTACCAACACCCCCACCCCCCAGCAGGGCAGGGGCAGCCTCCACCAGGCCCCCACTCATTTCCCCTATCACCCCCACCCCCCAGCAGTGCAGGGGCAGCCTCCACCAGGCCCCCACTCATGTCTCCCACCACCCCCACCCCCCAGCAGTGCAGGGGCAGCCTCCACCAGGCCCCCACTCATGTCTCCCACCACCCCCACCCCCCCAGCCACCAGGGGCAGCCTCCACCAGGCCCCCACTCATGTCCCCTATCACCCCCACCCCCCAGGCACCAGGGGCAGCCTCCACCAGGCCCCCACTCATGTCCCCTATCACCCCCACCCCCAGCAGTGCAGGGGCAGCCTCCACCAGGCCCCCACTCATGTCTCCCTGCACCCCCACCCCCAGCCACCAGGGGCAGCCTCCACCAGGCCCCCACCCATGTCTCCCATCACCCCCACCCCCCAGCCATCAGGGGCAGCCTCCACCAGGCCCCCACTCCTGTCCCCTATCACCCCCACCCCCCAGCAGTGCAGGGGCAGCCTTCACCAGGCCCCCACTCATGTCTACCACCACCCCCACCCCCCAGCCACCAGGGGCAGCCTCCACCAGGCCCCCACCCATGTCTACCACCACCCCCACCCCCCAGCAGTGCAGGGGCAGCCTCCACCAGGCCCCCAATCATGTCTCCCACCACCCCCACCCCCCACCCACCAGGGGCAGCCTCCGCCAGGCCCCCACTCATGTCCCCTATCACCCCCACCCCCCAGCAGTGCAGGGGCAGCCTCCACCAAGCCCCCACTCATGTCCCCTATCACCCCCACCCCCAGCCACCAGGGCAGCCTCCACCAGGCCCCCACTCATGTCCCCTATCACCCCACCCAAGCCACCAGGGGCAGCCTCCACCAGGCCCCCACCCATGTCTCCCATCACCCCCACCCCCCAGCCACCAGGGGCAGCCTCCACCAGGCCCCCACTCATGTCCCCTATCACACCCACCCCCCAGCAGTACAGGGGCAGCCTCCACCAGGCCCCCACTCATGTCCCCCAGCCAACATGTCACCACAATGTAGATCCCTGGCCCTTATGGTCAGCCTCCAAATGCCAAACACCCACCCGAGTATTGCATCCACCCACTTAGAAATGGCAAAAACATGATAGAAGCCCAATTGCAAGTTTGGAAATGAACACATGTCCCTCACATACACCCAATGGGTGTCAGTGAATGTCAAAACCCATATCATGATATGCATGAAACCAATGCGATGATACTACACATTGAACTTTGAAGAAAAAATGTGTATTGAAAGCAACATAAATTGAATCAAAAATAAAGAAACAATAATAGAAATTTTAAAAAAAAAAACAGCAGGTCCGTGAAATAATGCAAAACCACAAATCATAATGCAAAGGAAAGGTGTCCAAAGTCACAGTCCACAAAAGTAAATCCAATGGAAAATTAAAATCGAAAACCATTGCTCCATGGCGAAATCATAATTAAAATTGAAAATCCAAAAGTCAACTATGTACAGATAAACAATCCAGGGTCCATGATCCCAACCGAAGAAATGAAACCTATCTAATAACTCTACCTAAAAAAAATAACTATATACAAAAATGTGGCCCATTGTCCAAAAGGTCCAAAAAAAATGCTAAACCAAAGGAAACCTAACATTAACTATAGAACTATTTACAAGGGCAGTGGGCTAGTCCGACGGCTCACTTCAGGATGTTCCGGGCCAGGGCATCATCGAACTCCTGCTCAATGTCCCAGAGGCGCTCCTACTCCATGGCCCGAGGGTCCGCAGGGCCGTCCACATGTTCCCCCCAAACTCCCTGCTGATTGCCTCGAGGCACTCGGCATGCCTCAGGGCCCTCTGCATGGAGTTCTCCACCCTGACCATCGTGAGCCGTGCCTCTTCCGCCCGCTGCCGCTCCACATCTATGGCGTGGCCCAACCGCTGCCACACGGAAGACACTTCCCATCCTGGGTCCTCCTGCCCTCCGGCCGATGCCTGCCCCTCCGATGTGGAAGGCCCCGAGCCATCATGGCTCCCACCACGTTGCTGCTGCTGTGCCTCTGCCCGTGCACTGCCTCCTGCTGCCTGCACATCCTCCGCTGGCTGGGGTGCAGTCGTTGATGTGGCCACCCCTGCTGGACGTCCGACTCCTGACTGTGGCAGGGATGCCTCCTCCTCCACCAGCCTGGCCGCACCGTCAGAGGCAGCTCCATAGGGCACCCAGGTGACTAATGGGTGGGAAGATGACACGGAGGATGACTGGCGCATAGGGGGTTCAGTTGAGGAGGGGGTCGTAGCAAGCCCCATCAAACGGAGGAATCCGGCCTGGGTGACCTGTCCCAGGAGGCAGACGCGGTCAACGAGCCATTCGAGATGACGTGCAGTCTCCTCATGAAAAGACTGCAGGTCACCTCGCATGGCCCGTTGACGCAACGCCACACCAGTCAGGACAGGCTCAACCCGGACCCGGATAGCCACGTCCTCAGGCAGAGGAAGGCCAGTTGTTGTGAGCTCATCCCCTGCCTGAAAACGGGTCTGGACGTAGGCATCCCTGCTGGTGCAAGATGATGCAGTGACAGGATCAGGGACAGGACTGCACGCAGGCACCTTCGCGGCGACCTGTGCTGCCTCCTTTCCCTGGTCCTGCACTGCACCACTAGCACCAGTGGAATCCCCACCTCCAGACCCCGTCTCTGTTGCTTGCACGGCCCCCTCCTCCACCAAACCCCCCACCAACCTGGATGACTCCGTGCCATCTTTCCCCGTTGGGCCCTCTGGGGTTCCAGCTGCCCCTTCTGCTGCCGAGGAGTCCAACTCCGACCTCCGCCTCTTGGACCTCCCCCTGGCAGCTGCGGCCTGGGACGCGGCACCGGACTCCTCACTCCCCGACGAGATCACAACCTGGGAGGGGAGCCGGGCCTTGCGTCTCCGGCTGGCGGTGAGATCCCCGCCGCTGTGCTCCACAGCACCTTCTCCGCCCTCTTCATCAGTTGACGCTGCAGACAGGGAGAAATAAAACACAGGCATCAGGGCACTGTACAATGGACACATACACACATGACAGTTGCACATGAGTGGCATTGGCAAACCTCAGACATGGCATCACAATCGGCAACACACATGTCATTTCAACTTGCACACATGAGCCATACCACAGCCACATCGCAACTGCCAGCACCATCCATACACATACAACAGCATGAGCAGGCAAAGGTGAGCCAGACATCACATGCAACACAGGGAGTGCACTACACATGCACGCACACCACCACACTTGCATGCATGTGTACACCTCAGCCAACTGTCGCAGTGTTCCGATGGGCATCCATGTCACATCTGCCAATCAGGCTTCCACATCCCGCTGTCACATGCATCCATGTTGCATCACTGTTGCACCCTTGTCAAATACACACACATGCACATGTACACAGTGCTGATACATGCAGCTGAAAACAACATACATGCGTGACATCATGAACATGCCCACTTACATACACATTCATCCAAACATGTGTGCCCACACAACTGCATTTGGCATGCAAGCCTACACACACAAGCACCATCCATGTCTCACACATGACAGCATGACAGCCCTCGCATGTGTTAGCCTCACGGTCCTGTACACCCCCACCCATATTCGGCCCCATACAAACAGATGTGCAACCGGCACACTACTGGCACATCACCACACGCACAGCTTACAATCATGATGCATGTACACTTACCACTCGACTCCAGACGGGTCTGCCTCTCAAGGACCTGGACGTGGAGCGCTGGGGATATGCGTTCCAGGATCCTCATCTAATCTTCCGACAAGTGGCCCTGGCGCCCCTTAGCATCCGCTGCCTTCAAAAGGCACCGGGCCTTGTTCACGGTCCTGGACGTGAAGTCCTCCCAGCGCTTCTTGACATGTTGGAAGCCGCGGACTGCCACCCCCTGCGCGTTGATGGCAGTCACAATGTCCGTCCAGATCCGAGTCCGTCCTTCCTTGTCGGCGCGCACACTTCCGTAGAGGGCATCATACTGCCCCAGGACTTGCTCCACCAGGACACCAACTTCCCTGGCACTGAAGCTGGTGCCCCTCTGCCTCTCTGGCCGGGGGTTGTCAGTGGTGCCAGATGTTGCAGTGCCCGACATGACAACCCCAGAGGCAGGAGTGGGTGGGCAACTGGGTCCAGGGGCTGGGCTGTGGAGCGATGGAATCCCAGTCGGGATTCTTCGGTTCCAGCAGGGGTGGTCACAGCAACAGCACCCCTGGCTGATGTGCAGGCAGCAAATGGCAGGGCATGTGGGCAGCAGGCAGTCAGGCAGCAGCAGATGGCAGGTGGGAGCGTGCTTGGGGCTCTGGGGGGCAGTAATTCAGCCTTGTGGGCAGGAGCGTGGTCTTTCGTGTGCTTACGCATGGCCAGCTTGATACGGAGTGATTTGGCACGTGAAAATCCTGCACGTCTGCGTGTAAATCAAGAAAAGGCCCTTAGCGCGTATGCACGTCAGCACGCATATGCGATTTCATTGGACCAAAGGCCCTTAGCGCGTAAGCGCGTCTGTGACGTGACGCGTGCAGGTGTTTCCCTCATTACACGTGATGACAGAGCACATGTGGATTTCCACCAATCGCATGTGAAACTTCCTGCGCACCCCAGAAATACACATACCCAGGCCAATCGCGTGTACGCTCACTTCCCTCCGATTACACGCGATGACACTCGGACGTGCAGTTTTACCACGTGTGCTCGCATATGCGATTTCATTGGCCCAAAGGCCACCATGCGCAGCTGTGACGTCACGCGCATGGCCGTAGAGAATGGCGCGTGTAAAAAAAAAGAGATACACGTCCGAGTGTCAAAACGCGTAATTGGTGGAAATGGCCTCATCGCGTATGCGCGTCTGTGACATTTGTATAAAAGGTACGTGTAGAACGCCATTTCCTTGTATGTGCTTTTCGTGGAGTGCGAGTGGGTGAAATCTGTACTTCTTGTCGGTTCACTTCACAGCGTTTCCAGTTCGTACTGCCTGTTACCTCTGACAGCTTTTTCTCTTTTCCTCTTTTACCTGGGCCTGTTTCCTCAAACAGCGTTCCCTTCTACTGGTGTCCTGTCTCCTCAGACAGCGTACAATTCTTCTTTTGGCGGGGGTGTTGCCAACGCGCACACGCGCATATTTTTCACGCTTTTGTTCCTGGCAGACGGTGAGTCGCGCACGTATTTAACATCAGAGGTCATTCTAGGCTGCGTCTGACACGCATACATTCATTCTTGTGTTTCTGGGTGCCACAGCGTAGTGCAGGTTTATTTTTCCACGCACGTGGTCTAGGAGGGGTTGCGTGCACCTTACTTCCCTTTTTTGGGGTGCCTGTGCGTTGCGTGACCCGTCATCTTTCCCCAGGGGTGACATACAGCCTTGCTAGAGCACTAGGGTACGATTACCATCTGGTACCCAACCCCTTTGACCCCCAATTGCCCAGGACAATAGTTCACATCGACTCCCATACGCACAATAACATCAGTGCCATGGCTGGGAAGCGACCAAGCCGTAAGGGTGGCAAAGGTGGCCGAGCCCTAAGTGGTGGCCGTGGTGGATCCGGTAGGGGACATGGCCGTGACTTGCAGGGTGCCCCTAGCCCCCCATGTGTGGAGGAGAAGTCAGGGACACCCATGCCCCCCCCCGGTTGAGGTTAACGTGGCTGACACCATCCATGCTCAGCCCTTGTTGGACCAGCCCACTGTGGAACCAGACCTGGCACAGGGTGACTCCATGGCTGACTTCCAGGTCAGCAGGTCTAGGCCACGTGCGCCGGTGAACGTTGGTGTCATCAGGCCACGTGGATCAGGGGCAGCTAGGTCATCTGCTGCCCCGCGTAGGCAGGCTGGGGAGGCTGCAGGGGCAGCTGCGGCTCCATCCACCCCACCTCTCACACACCCAGCCAGGACAGTGTTGGTCTAAGTCCATCATGCTGACATTCCCCCTGACACCATCACACTTGAGCTAATGCCTGCACCAACTCCCATGCTGAGTGTGCAATCCCACGCTCCTGCCCCTAGTGTCCAGAGCGGTGTAGGACACTCAGGATCCCCACCACCTTCCAAGCGGAAGAGGAAGAGTGCTCGTCCAGTAGAGGCTGATGCCCCAGACACGGCTACACAGTCTTGTCCGTCAAGGAAGCCCAGCTTCAATGAGGCCGAACTGAATGCACTTGTAGAGTATGTGTCCGCACATGACTGCAAAATGGTGATTGTTGCAGGATCCAAGACCACACCTGCACAACGTCAGGCACACTGGCAGACCATTGCAGACATCATAAGTGCCCTTGGAATCGTGAGGCGCACAGCTAATGAATGCTACAAGCGCTGGAATGACCTGAAGCGCAGGGCAAAGAATAAGCTGGCCTCAAGTCATGCCGAAACTCTAGTGACTGGAGGTGGGTCTCCAGCAGACGACATAGAAATAGAACTCACTCCGCATGAGCAGGTTGCTGGGACCTAGGTCACGGAGGAACAGAACCAAGGCGTGGGAGAACTGGCAGATTACGAGGCATTGTCCGGTGAGTGCACATGCATATGTGTGTCATCCATGTGCATGGTGTGTGTGGGAGGGCTTCTGTTTGGGTGCCAGGTGAGGGTGTGTGTGCCTGAGTGGTTTGGGTCACCCATGTGCCTCTTCCTATACATTCTTGGCACCAGCATTTGGGTATAGCAGCATCCCTTCTGCCAACATTAGACATCCAGCCCAACACCACGCCAGTTGCCCTTGGAGTGTCATCTTGCTACAACATTGTTGCTTATTTACCTCTGTTTATTCAGGCAGATTGTTTGCATACCACCACTTTTACTCGGGATTTCTCAGTCCTATTGTCACATGTCTGACATGGCTATGGTACAGTGGACTGGCTTAGTTTCCTGGACATGATTAGTTTAGACATGTCCCTGTGCTATAGGACCATTTTGGACTGGCAGCTGCAGGTTAAACATTTGAACCATTTCAATGAAAAAATCAATTACATGAGCAAACTGGACTGAATGGACAATTGGTGACCTCCTCTCCCTCTTCACTTCATGGCTAGGGTACATGCCATCTGTGTGATGGCATGTGTATTTGACCTGCCAATCACTGGTCAATGTGTGATGCCACTGCTAGGCAGCATGCAGCAAATGTGTTCATCTTCCATCTTGGTGTCATCAATGTATGCCATCTGCCTCCCCTTCACACGCAGTGACGGTGCATGCATGGGAGGGTTTTAGTCATGTTGAACATGTGTCAATCAAGTACTGTTTCTGTAGCCTCTCAGCCCTAATTGTGTGCCATAGTGCTAATGCCTGTTTCCATTTGTTTTCTTTTATGTCTTTGCAGGGGATGACGCACTTGATACTGCTGGGGTTGTGGAGATGGTGCAGACCCAGGAGGGGTCTGAGGGCCGACCGACCATCAGTGAGGGACGTGGTGGGGTGGTGGGTGAGAACCCACAACTGCTGCAGGTCGTTCTCTCAAGGGGTGTCTCTGGCTGCACCTCCACCGAGCTGTATTCAGGTGTTGATTCGGATGATGAGACCTATGTGCCATCGCAGGTGAGTGTTCCTGGGAGGGATTCTGTTCTGTCTGACCCACCTGCACCAGGGTTAGAACCCTCAATGGGGATGTCAGTGTTGGCAGGTACGCCTTTGGTGGTTACAGATGCAGGGTCACACTCCGTGACATCTGATCCTGTTCCTGCGCCAGCAGATCAGAGGGGGAATGCAGTCCTGCAGCCTCAGGCAGTGCCGGCACAGCAAGGCGCAGTTCGCCTTGCCCCAGACAGGTGTGGTGCCCGCCGACGTGGTGGCCGTCAGCCACCTGGCAATACCGCATGGGAGCAATCGATATACGGTATGGCAACCCAACAGGCAGCATCATCAGAGATGATGGCTCAGGCCGTGGATAGGGTGGCCACTTCCATTGTCCCCCCGAAAGGCTGATGGAGCGACTACAGCAGGCAACCGACTCCATCTGTCAGTCAAACAGGGAGGACATGTTGGCGTCCGACAGGGACAGGCGGGCGGCACTGGTGACTCTGCAGGAAGCCATTTCCATAGAGTCCCAGGGCCTCAGGGAAGCCCTGAGGGTGGAACTCCTTCACCTCAGGACGACTCTTGTTGAGCTTGAGGCTTCAACAAACAGAAGGACAGAACAGCAGCTGGAGCGTCTCACATGTACGCTCTCAGCTGAGATGCAGGCAACTAGGGCGGAGGTCCGGGCATCCTGTGAGTTGTTGCATGGGGACCTCCACACACTTATCCTCCAGAACGAGACCTACCACACCTGCATGCTTGCAGCCATGGAGGAACAGACTAGGGCTTTGCGTGGGCTGCCTCCCATAGTGCCACCACCTCCTGATGCAGCTGCAGAGGGTGATGAGAGTGACAGCAGTGATACTCCCACAATAGGGTAGCTGTGTAGGCCATGAGCCCATGGAGGTGTTTTTTTTTTCGCAAGATCCACACAGGTGGGTTTTGGTGAGCACCCTGTCCTCGGACCTCCTGGGTGGCCTCCCCCACCCCCCCGGGCCCATTAATGGCCATTTTTTTTTATTGATTTTTTTTTTTTTTTGGGACAGTGTGTTGCCTTGTGTGGCTCGCGTGGTCATACGCTGCATTGTGGCTGGGCACATGCAGGCTTGTCATGAATTTGGTTCAGATGCTTGGGTTTTTGTGACACACACCCCTCCTGCTTCCCGTTTCCATGGGCTTGCAAAGCGTGTGCCCAAGTGACATTGACGTACATGGTGACATTGGACTCCCATGAGCTGTGTGGGCAGTCTGTAGTCAATACTGTGTATCCATTCATAGTGCATATTGTTGTTGTATTGTACACTGCATGGTGTATTGATATGTGCCTCTGTATCCATCTCATCCTCCTAATTTGCAGGTCCATTCCTCATGTCTTCACAATGCGGTCCACCTTGGAACTGGAGTCCATGTTGTAAGCAGTGCACCTACACTCTTGCGTGGTGCTAACACTGTATACTTGGAAGTGTTCGGAGGGCTGGCATCATCAGGTAGTGAGGCTAGCAAATTTTTAAGTCTGTAATGTCATGTTTAAGGTAGGTTGGAGGTTGTGTAGGTGATTGGTATTCTTGGTACGTATTTGGTAATGTGTGTTGTAGGTCCTGCATTACTGTGAGCATTTCATGTGTGGACATGTTTCCATTAGGGACACTGTAGCTGTTGACACTTGGGGCATGTTGTGGGGATTAATTTCTTTCCTCTCACATTGCATGACATGCCATGGTGTGTTGTGTGGCCGTGCCGGGGAGGGGTTGGGTGACATGGCCCTGTTTTCATGTAGTATTTTGCGAGTGGGTATTCATTTCTGCAGCATGGAAGTGTCTTTTGATGACACTGCATTGGTGGTGTTTGTGTAGGTAGGGATGCACACATTGTGACACTTCCACATGAACAATCTCAGGCTACTATGGTTCTGACAGTTGACTGTCCCTTTGTTCGTCTTAATTGTCAGGTCGAGTCATCATTGCTTATCAGATGGTATGTGCCAGGGCTGTGTGCACTCCACTGGGGTGTGATTTCTATGTGAAGCTGCCTCACCCCGTGCCCTCTCCCCTCCCATGCGCAGCTGGCGTGCATGTGGTTGGGGATGTGGGGGCACCACCATGTCCACAGCCAGGCCCCGGCGTGTTGCAACATTGTGCAGGACACATGCTGCCACTATGATCCTGCTCACTACTGGGGGCGCATATAACAGCTGCCCGCCAGAACGGTCAAGGGAGCGAAAGCGTGACTTGAGCACTCCGAATGTGCGCTCCACTATGCCCCGGGTTGCAATATGGGCTGTGTTGTATCTTACCTCTGGAGGCGTGATGGGGTTCCGAATTGGCGTCATCATGTGGGTGCTCAGAGGGTAGGCACTGTCCCCTGGTGAGGAGGTGATGGGTGTCATTAGTGGGGTAGTGACATAACTCTGCATCTAACATGCATGCATGTGCAGTGGCATTCATACTCACCAAGCAGCCATGTATCACCATTCCGCCCAGCTTCTAGGTCCCGGCTTAGGGTAGACATTCGGTAAAAAAAGTTGTCGTGGGTGGACCCATGATAGTTGGCATATACTGAGGTGATGATTCCCTTAGCATTACATACTACCTGCACGTTGATGGAATGCCAGTGCTTGCGGTTCCTATAGATGTGCTCAGATGCCCTGGGGGGACGTAGTGCCACATGGGTGCAGTCAATGGCACCTAGCACTTTTGGGAATTGTGCCACACTGTAGAAATCGAGGGTGGCAGCCTGCCTTTCTGCAGGTGTCCTGGGCAGGTATATGTGCCTACGGACTGATGGGCGTGCAGTGATGAAGTTCAAGACCTGGTGTAGGCAGCGTGACTGCGTGGCCTGTGACACCCCACCCACTATGGCACTTGTCCGCTGAAATGATCCTGTGGCCAAGAAGTGCAGTACATTGAGGACCTTCTCCAGGGGGCTGAGTGCTTGGGAGTACAGGGTGGGTGATGTGAGGTCATCCTCCCACTCACTGACCAGGTCCAGTATTATGTGTGGTGGAAACCTGTACCTCCCATACAGCTGGTCATCAGGCATCCCAAAAAGGCTGGTTCTGGGAGTGAAAATTCTAGCCCTCACTATCCTCCTCCTCCTCCTTTGGTAACCCACGGCCACTGTTGCTAGGAACGGTATATTCATCCTGGCGTATGAGCTTGTTTGTTGTTTGCGCGCAATTTTATGCTGCGCGGGTCGACATACGCCTGCTTCATGCTGGCGTACGTGTTTCAGGATTGGACCATTTATTTTTCGGCACGTCGTAGGCGAACGTGTGAATCTTCCCGCCCACCCCAGGAATACACGTAGCACGCTCTCCCAGGCCCAGTCGGGAGTAAATATTCCCGCCCACCCCTGGAATACACGTACCCCGCTCTCACAGGCCCAGTCGCGTGTGGAAGTTCACGCGCACCCCGAAGTACACGTACCCAGGCCAATCGCGTGTGGAACTTCCCGCGCACCCCGAAGTACACGTACCCAGGCCAATCGCGTGTGGAACCTCCCGCGCACCCCGTAGTAAACGTACCCAGGTCAATCGCGTTTGGAACTTCCCACGCACCCCGAAGTACACGTACCCAGGCCAATCGCGTGTGGAACTTCCCGCGCACCCCGTAGTACAAGTACCCAGGACAATCGCGTGTGGAACTTCCCGCGCACCCCGAAGTACACGTACCCAGGCCAATCGCGTGCGGAACCTCCCGCGCACCCCGTAGTACACGTACCCAGGCCAATCGCGTGTGGAACTTCCCGCGCACCCCGAAGTACACGTACCCAGGCAAATCACACGGCTGGGGGGTGGGGGTGATGGAAGACATGAGTGGGGGCCTGGTGGAGGCTGCCCCTGGTGGCTGGGGGGTGGGGGTGGTGGTAGACATGGGTGGGGGCCTGGTGGAGGCTGCCCCTCCACTGCTGGGGGGTGGGGGTGATCGGAGACATGAATGGGGGCCTGGTGGAGGCTGCCCCTGCACTGCAGGGGGGTGGGGGTGATGGGAGACATGAGTGGGGGCCTGGTGGAGGCTGCCCCTGGTGGTTGGGGGGTGCGGGTGGTGGTAGACATGGGTGGGGGCCTGGTGGAGGCTGCCCCTGCACTGCTGGGGGGTGGGGGTGATGGGAGACATGAGTGGGGGCCTGGTGGAGGCTGCCCCTGGTGGTTGGGGGGTGCGGGTGGTGGTAGACATGAGTGGGGGCCTGGTGGAGGCTGCCCCTGGTGGCTGGGGGGTGGGGGTGCAGGGAGACATGTGTGGGAGCCTGGTGGAGGCTGCCCCTGCACTGCTGGGGGGTGGGGGTGCAGGGAGACATGAGTTGGACATGAGTGGGGGCCTGGTGGAGGCTGCCCCTGCACTGCTGGGGGGTGGGGGTGATGGGAGACATGAGTGGGGGCCTGGTGGAGGCTGCCCCTGGCTGGGTATATGCAGGCTTGTCATGAATTTGGTTCAGATGCTTGGGTTTTTGTGACACACACCCCTCCTGCTTCCCGTTTCCATGGGCTTGCAAAGGGTGTGCCAAGTGACATTGACGTACATGGTGACATTGGACTCCCATGAGCTGTGTGGGCAGTCTGTCGTCAATACTGTGTATACATTCATAGTGCATATTGCTGTTATATTGTACACTGCATGGTGTATTGATATGTGCCTCTGCATCCATCTCATCCTCCTAATTTGCAGGTCCATTACTCATGTGTTCACAATGCGGTCCACCTTGGAACTGGAGTCCATGTTGTAAGCAGTGCACCTACACTCTTGCGTGGTGCTAACACTGTATACTTGGAAGTGTTCGGAGGGCTGGCATCATCAGGTAGTGAGTCTAGCAAATTTTTAAGTCTGTAATGTCATGTTTAAGGTAGGTTGGAGGTTGTGTAGGTGTTTGGTATTCTTGGTAAGTATTTGGTAATGTGTGTTGTAGGTCCTGCATTACTGTGAGCATTTCATGTGTGGACATGTTTCCATTACGGACACTGTAGCTGGTGACACTTGGGGCATGTTGTGGGGATTAATTTCTTTCCTCTCACATTGCATGACATGCCATGGTGTGTTGTGTGGCCGTGCCGGGGAGGGGTTGGGTGACATGGCACTGTTTTCATGTAGTATTTTGCGAGTGGGTATTCATTTCTGCAGCATGGCAGTGTCTTTTGATGACACTGCATTGGTGGTGTTTGTGTAGGTAGGGATGCACACATTGTGACACTTCCACATGAACAATCTCAGGCTGCTATGGTTCTGACAGTTGACTGTCCCTTTATTCGTCTTAATTGTCAGGTCGAGTCATCATTGCTTATCAGATGGTATGTGCCAGGGCTGTGTGCACTCCACTGGGGTGTGATTTCTATGTGAAGTAATTAGCCACCAGCTGCGTACGGGCTGCCTCACCCCGTGCCCTCTCCCCTCCCATGCGCAGCGGTCGTGCATGTGGTTGGGGATGTGGGGGCACCACCATGTCCACAGACAGGCCCCGCCGTGTTGCAACATTGCGCAGGACACATGCTGCCACTATGATCCTGCACACTACTGGGGCGCATATAACAGCTGCCCGCCAGAACGGTCAATGGAGCGAAAGCGTGACTTGAGCACTCCGAATGTGCGCTCCACTATGCCCCGGGTTGCAATATGGGCTGTGTTGTATCTTACCTCTGGAGGCGTGATGGGGTTCCGAATTGGCGTCATCATGTGGGTGCTCAGAGGGTAGGCACTGTCCCCTGGTGAGGAGGTGATGGGTATCATTAGTGGGGTAGTGACATAACTCTGCATCTGACATGCATGCATGTGCAGTGGCATTCATACTCACCAAGCAGCCATGTATCGCCATTCCGCCCAGCTTCTAGGTCCCGGCTTAGGGTAGACATTCGGTAAATGAAGCTGTCGTGGGTGGACCCTGGATAGTTGGCATATACTGAGGTGATGATTCCCTTAGCATTACATACTACCTGCATGTTGATGGAATGCCAGTGCTTGCGGTTCCTCTAGATGTGCTCAGATGCAATGGGGGGACGTAGTGCCACATGGGTGCAGTCTATGGCACCTAGCACTTTTGGGAATTGTGCCACACCGTAGAAATCCAGGGTGGCAGCCTGCCTTTCTGCAGGTGTCCTGGGCAGGTATATGTGCCTACGGACTGATGGGCGTGCAGTGATGAAGTTCAATACCTGGTGTAGGCAGCGTGACTGTGTGGCCTGTGACACCCCACCCACTATGGCACTTGTCCGCTGAAATGATCCTGTGGCCAAGAAGTTCAGTACATTGAGGACCTTCTCCAGGGGGCTGAGTGCTTGGGAGCACAGGGTGGGTGATGTGAGGTCATCCTCCCACTCACTGACCAGGTCCAGTATTATGTGTGGTGGAAACCTGTACCTCCCATACACCTGGTCATCAGGCATCCCAAAAAGGCTGGTTCTGGGAGTGAAAATTCTGGCCCTCACTATCCTCCTCCTCCTCCATTGGTAACCCACGGCCACTGCTACTAGGAACGGTATATTCATCCTGGCGTATGAGCTTGTTTGTTGTTTGCGCGCACTTTTATGCTGCGCGGGTCGACGTACGCCTCCTTCATGCTGGCGTACGTGTTTCAGGATTGGACCATTTATTTTTCGGCACGTCGTAGGCGAACGTGTGAATCTTCCCGCCCACCCCAGGAATAAACGTAGCACTCTCTCCCAGGCCCAGTCGCAAGTAAATATTCCCGCCCACCCCTGGAATACACGTACCCCACTCTCACAGGCCCAGTCGCGTGTGGAAGTTCACGCGCACCCCAAAGTACACGTGCCCAGGCCAATCGCGTGTGGAACTTCCCGCGCACCCTGAAGTACACGTACCCAGGCCAATCGCGTGTGGAACCTCCCGCGCACCCCGTAGTACACGTACCCAGGTCAATCGCGTGTGGAACTTCCCGCGCACCCCGAAGTACACGAACCCAGGCCAATCGCGTGTGGAACTTCCCGCGCACCCCGTAGTACAAGTACCCAGGACAATCGCGTGTGGAACTTCCCGCGCACCCCGAAGTACACGTACCCAGGCCAATCGCGTGTGGAACCTCCCGCGCACCCCTTAGTACACGTACCCAGGCCAATCGCGTGTGGAACTTCCCGCGCACTCCGAAGTACACGTACCAAGGCAAATCGCACAGCTGGGGGGTGGGGGTGATGGGAGACATGGGTGGGGGGCTGGTGGAGGCTGCCCCTGGTGGCTGGGGGGTGGGGGTGGTGGTAGACATGGGTGGGGGCCTGGTGGAGGCTGCCCCTGCACTGCTGGGGGGTGGGGGTGATCAGAGACATGAGTGGGGGCCTGGTGGAGGCTGCCCCTGCACTGCTGGGGGGTGGGGGTGATGGGAGACATGAGTGGGGGCCTGGTGGAGGCTGCCCCTGGTGGCTGGGGGGTGGGGGTGGTGGTAGACATGGGTGGGGGCCTGGTGGAGGCTGCCCCTGCACTGCTGGGGGGTGGGGGTGATCGGAGACATGAGTGGGGGCCTGGTGGAGGCTGCCCCTGCACTGCTGGGGTGTGGGGGTGATGGGAGACATGAGTGGGGGCCTGGTGGAGGCTGCCCCTGGTGGCTGGGGGGTGGGGGTGCAGGGGGACATGTGTGGGAGCCTGGTGGAGGCTGCCCCTGCACTGCTGGGGGGTGGGGGTGCAGGGAGACATGAGTTGGACATGAGTGGGGGCCTGGTGGAGGCTGCCCCTGCACTGCTGGGGGGTGGGGGTGATGGGAGACATGAGTGGGGGCCTGGTGGAGGCTGCCCCTGGTGGCTGGGCGGTGGGGGTGGTGGTAGACATGGGTGGGGGCCTGGTGGAGGCTGCCCCTGGTGGCTGGGGGGTGGAGGTGATGGGAGACATGAGTGGGGGCCTGGTAGAGGCTGCCCCTGCACTGCAGGGGGGTGGGGGTGATGGGAGACATGAGTGGGGGCCCGGTGGAGGCTGCCCCTGGTGGCTGGGGGTTGGGGGTGCAGGGGGACATGTGTGGGAGCCTGGTGGAGGCTGCCCCTGCACTGCTGGGGGGTGGGGGTGATGGGAGACATGAGTGGGGGCCTGGTGGAGGCTGCCCCTGGTGGCTGGAGGGTGGGGGTGGTGGTAGACATGGGTGGGGGCCTGGTGGAGGCTGCCCCTGCACTGCTGGGGGGTGGGGGAGATAGGAGACATGAGTGGGGGCCTGGTGGAGGCTGCCCCTGGTGGCTGGGGGGTGGTGGTAGACATGGGTGGGGGCCTGGTGGAGGCTGCCCCTGGTGGCTGGGGGGTGGGGGTGATGGGAGACATGATTGGGGGCCTGGTGGAGGCTGCCCCTGCACTGCTGGGGGGTGGGGGTGATGGGAGACATGAGTGGGGGCCTGGTGGAGGCTGCCCCTGGTGGCTGGGGGGTGGGGGTGCAGGGGGACATGTGTGGGAGCCTGGTGGAGGCTGCCCCTGCACTGCTGGGGGGTGGGGGTGATGGGAGACATGAGTGGGGGCCTGGTGGAGGCTGCCCCTGGTGGCTAGGGGGTGGGGGTGGTGGTAGACATGGGTGGGGGCCTGGTGGAGGCTGCCCCTGCACTGCTGGGGGGTGGGGGTGATGGGAGACATGAGTGGGGGCCTGGTGGAGGCTGCCCCTGGTGGCTGGGGGGTGGGGGTGCAGGGGGACATGTGTGGGAGCCTGGTGGAGACTGCCCCTGCACTGCTGGGGGGTGGGGGTGATGGGAGACATGAGTGGGGGCCTGGTGGAGGCTGCCCCTGCACTGCTGGGGGGTGGGGGTGCAGGGGGACATGGGTCGGAGCCTGGTGGAGGCTGCCCCTGCACTGCTGGGGGGTGGGGGTGATGGGAGACATGAGTGGGGGCCTGGTGGAGGCTACCCCTGCACTGCTGGGGTGTGGGGGTGATGGGAGACATGTGTTGGTGATCAGTAGTGCAAGGTGACATGTGGGATGGCTGGTGGGCATGGCCATGGTGGATGGGTTGCCTGTGGGAGATGAGCAGGGGTGCAGGGTAGTACCCTGTCGTGTGGGCTGCCTGCAGGGGCCATGGAGGGTGAGGAGGGAACACCAGGGAGGACCCACATGGCCAGATCACGTGTAGCATTCCCCGGCACCACCGAAATACACGTACCCTGCTGAAATCGCGTGTGAATCTTCCTGCGCACCTCGGAATACACATACCCAGGCCAATCGCGTGTGGAACTTCCTGCGCACCCCGAAGTACAACTACCCAGGCCAATCGCGTGTGGAACTTCCCGCGCACCCCAAAGTACACCTACCCAGGCCAATCGCGTGTGGAACTTCCCGCGCACCCCAAAGTACACCTACCCAGGCTAATCGCGTGTGGAACTTCCTGCGCACCCCGAAGTACACGTACCCAGGCCAATCGCGTGTGGAACTTCCCGCGCACCCAGGAACACGCACACACGCTATTTTTCACACAGCGGGTGTCCGTGTTTGTCGGTGCCCCTTTGCACCTCATTTGTCCTAGAGGGCCACTGTATGGGCCATTCATCATGGCTGTATATGGGTGCTTTTTGTTAGCGCACATTTTGGCGCACATTTTTTTCAGTCGCAGGGGCGCTACCGCCTGCTTTCTTGTGGCATACTTGTTTGGCCCTGTGCGCGTCTTTGAACGTGCGCTGGTTTGCCCTATTCGATTCCATGAATACGGGTTGCAGATGAGCGTGTGGGCGTTCCGCGCACTTGCCTCCTGTACTTCCCCCGTGACGCCCATATTTTCACGCGTTGTTCCCCATTCCGAGTGTTACGTCCCGTGTTCCGCCTACTTTTGTGATGTGCGGCGCGCTATGTGCGATTTCGCAGTGGCCGTGGCGCACGCTGTTGGATGACCTGTGCGCCGGCGTACATTTTTAGCGCACATCCAATGTTTTTCTCGCACACAGACTTCCATGAATCGATGTGCGCTGGTTTCCCTGCGATTTTCGCACTTGCACTGCGATTTTCGCACTTTTACTGCGATTTGCACGTTCTGGCACCTCTGCGCGGGAATTTTCGGTGCACATTATTTCCATGAATCGACTCCAGAGTTTTCTAAGTTATTTAGGCCCTCATTCCGACTCAGGCGTTGCGACCCTTAACGCCTGATTACAAGGTTCCCTTTGCGGGATGGCTTTTAACGGCTGCTTTTTGCAGCCGTTAAAATCCATGCCGCAAAGGGACCTTGGCGATAATTACGGCACCGTAATTTACGGTGCCGTAATTATCGCCTTTCCCCATTCCCATTATGCCCTATGGGGCAAAAATGGAAATGGGGAAGGGTCAAATGGGAAATGGGGATTTACCGTCCCACTCACCTTGGAATGGGGCGGTAAATCCGCCAACCACCATGGCGTAAACGTAGTTTACGCCATGGTGGTAAGGGTACGACCCAGGCGGTAACTTACCGCCTGGGTCGTAATGAGGCCCTTAGTCTTGTTGTGGCTTGGTGACACATGGGTATTGTCATACCATGTACGTCCAGTTTGTCTGTGGAGCAAATTTCAATTATTAGTTGCATTTTCTTTTCAACATTGTTTCATTGAACTTGGAACAGCTTAAAAGATGATGTACAAGTGACATTTTTGTGTGCTAATTGTTCCATGACATCAGTAGCACATGCGTTATGGCCATAAAGGGCATGGATGTGCCAGGTTTTTAATATTGCTTGTGCTTCTTGAGATAGTTCACCAACTCTAATACTTTTAAAAATGTTGGCGTAGGTGAGGTCTGCAGACTGGTGCATATTTTCTGTTAATTCTCTGTATTGGAAATGTTGCCAAAGGTTAACATTTCCTATGCTGCCAACAGTTTTACGGCAGAGTTTGTGTCCTAGGGTTTTAAAAATAGGTTCACCTTTCACTGGTGTCAATTGAAGAAGATCTCCAAAAACAATAATGTGTTTTCCTCCAAAGAGCTCTTCATAGTTTTTTTTTGAGTACTTCTTGTAATCTGAGGTGAATCAAAGCCAACATTAGATTGGAGACCATGCTCACCTCATCTATTAGCAGCATTTTCAGTTGTTTTAACACTCTGTGTAATTCCATTGCAGCTTCTGTAGAAAGTTTGTAATATTCTAATTTGTTGTGATGTTCTACTGGAAGGAGTAGTAATCGGTGAAAGGTGACACTGCCATGTTGTAGGCAGCTAAACCTGTGGGGGCAGTTACAACAGCTGACAGTTTGTTGTTTGTCAATTGTTGAAGGAATTTGCTGATGATTTTGATTAAGAATGTTTTGCCTGAACCAGCTTCACCACTGACATGTAGTAGTATAGGTTTATAATTTTGGCAGGTACATTCTTTATTTTCATGTTTTACACCATGTGCAATTTCTTTTGTTACTTCTTGAAAAATGGTATGCTGCTCTTAGTTTAGTTTTGATTGCAGTACGGTTAAGTCTTCTGTATTTTCTTTATAGTGACACATGGTGTTTTCTACTTCCGTCATAGCTAATTCTGCCTCATTTACTAATTGTGCTGTCCCAGTGGTTCTTGACTTCCTGTTACAGAAGGTTGACTACTATCGGGAGTGTCCTTATCTAGTTGGGCCTGGAGTTCTTCTTTGTGTTGCTGTTCATTGTACAACATTGTTTTGTACTGTGTAAAGTTTACAGTGGTTATACTGCTTTCATTTGCTTTGAAAGCGTGTCCATAAGATACCTAGTATCTCTTCTTCTTTGCTCCATGGTTTAAAAAGTTGTAGCAGGGACATGTAATATAGTTCTTTAGGTTGAGGAGTTTTTAATGACAATTTCATATGATTAATTAAGCTTCTTTTGGTAAATTTCACTAAGCTGCCTTCACAATTTGTCACTCTGTATCTACCTTTATTTCATCGGGTTTTATATTATTTTTGTATGTGAAGTTTTGGGCTATGTGGTATAGACACATGGTTTCCAAAGTGGTACTTCTGTTTGGGTAGTATGTGTCTAGTAAATTGTTTTTCAAAATGAATTGGCTGTTGGGATCATTTTTGGCTATTGTTTCTATGGTGTCGTATGATTTGAGAACTCGTTTTATAGATTTAGCAGGACCAAGACTTAGCCATACTATGGGCCTCATTCCGAGTATGGCGGTAAGGGATAGCGGCCACCGCTAACGAGAGCGGTGGCGGTAATCCCTTACCGCCATACTCCGAGTTCCCTTAGCGCCATGGTGCTTTTAACACCTGCTTTTAGCAGGCGTTAAATACCATGGCGCTAAGGGACCTTGATGTTAATTACGCCACCGTAATTTACGGTGGCGTAATTGACGCCTTCCCCACTCCCATTATGCCCTATGGGGCAAGAATGGGAATGGGGAAGGGTAAATGGGGATTGGGGAATTACCGCCCCGCCAACCTTGGAATGGGGCGGTAATTCCGCCAACCACCAAGGCGCTGCCGGTCCGGGTACGGCGTCAACCAAGGCGTTAATAGCGCCATTGGTTAGCGCCGTACTCGGAATGAGGCCCTATATTTTCAGATTTTCCATATAAAGCAGTACCGGTTAAAAGATCTGTGCTTCATAGCAGCCACAATCTCTATGGGAGAGCATTTTTATGCCTAAGCTGTACAATTTCTGAGACAGTGTTTTGTCTGATTATAGGTAATTCCAGAGGTCTTGCAGCTCTGTTTTTTCTGCTTTGGGTAAGTAAGCAGTAACATACCTAACAAATGCAGTGGAATTGTCTGCAATGTACTGCACATCTATGTTTGCATTCCATAAGAGGGCAATGATTGCATTGTAATCATTGATATATTTTGCTTCTTCTGTTCTTTTTATGTAATATGTGTTCTTAGGTGATTTAACTTTAACACTATGGGCCTCATTACGAGTTTTTACCAGGCGTGCTTACCGTGTCCTGCGAGGGGACCTTGGAATGTGGCGGAACGGGTTTAACGGGTCTGCATCCTTTACCAGCACCCGTTAACCCGTTCTGCCAGGGTCGTATTGAGGCCCTATGTGTATGAAACTCACTTGGTTTCTTAAGGCTGTGTTATTGAATGTTAGGAGATAGAAGAAACAATGATATACTTATTTTACAATTTTTATAAGGTAAATGGCTGAAACTGTATAGAAAAGCATGGAATGTATGCATTTATGAAGGTATGGGTAATAAAGCAGAAGAATGTGAGTTATAGGCAGTGGTGATATTTCAGTTGGGAGCTTTCAATGATACTGTCTATTTGTGTGAGCGTATGAAGATGCATCATTTTATCCTGGCTGTGTGTAATTTTATCATACACTACTAAGTGTTTTTTCTACATGTATACTGTTATTTCGCCCATCTTTTAATATTGTAATTTTTTAGATAGCTGTGTGTGTAAAAATAAATTAGATAGCAGACAGGTTTGTAAGTGACAGTTGATTATAGCAGATGGGGAAAATGACAGTAAGTTCTTTTTATAGGTTATACAGGTTAAGTGGTAGTTAGTCTGTTTATATGCATTCATAAGAGTTGTTAATGTACTGTGCAGAAAATATGCATACCTGTAGTTTGTATTCTTGCATGTGGATATGCATGCAGTTGCAAGTAGAAATCTTGGAGACCTGTACAGTAGTTTTTGTAGTAGGTGCTTTCCAATGATATGAGACTTGTACTCAGAATGATCAACAGTTCATTTGAAGTGCTGAACTCTGATGATGGAGTTCGGTGTAGAGGTCTTGGATGTGATTGGTGGATGGTTGTGTGACTGCTTAGCTGTATCCAATGAGGGAATGGCAGAGAGAGTGAGGTGGAAAGGGTAGAAGGGCTGTCCAAGAGTTACGCTGTCCGCGAACACCGCGGCTGTCCACGGACAGGGCGTGCCACCTCCGGGGTTTTCCTGTAAATCCAGCTTGGAAAGGGGACTGTAGGGATCAGCCAATCAGATGTTGAGGTTGTGGATTTGTGTTGAAAGAGAGTGTAGTGAAGTTGGCAGAGGTGGAAAAAATCAGGGTGTTGGTGCTTGGAGATATGTGTGTGCATGGTTTGCAGCAGTATGCTCAATGCAGGCATGTGGCAAACAATTTTGATGTTAAAGGAGTGGAGGTGGTGTGGCTCACTGTGCCTGATTGCAATGTACATGGAATTGTACAAGTTTGTGAAGATATGCGCAGGATGAACAGTCCCCATGTGGTAGTTTTGCACTATGGTGCTTTCCATTTGGGCAGTTAGTGCCCCTACCTTGTTGGCAGATTTGGAACACTAAGTTCAAGCAGTAATGAACATCCTTCCGAATGCCAAAGTATTTTTTCATGGATTAGTACCTAGGGCAATATGGGACAATAGTTCTGTTTTTTGTCCCAGCAAAACATTGCTAGGTGTGCAATCAACCGAGGCATGTGTGCTTTCATGCTTAGAGCTGGTATGTTCTTCTGTAATAATAAGAATATTGATTCCAGTAATGCTGTTTATTTTAAAGAAGATGGCATTTCGTTATCTTTTATGGGAAATGCCATGCTGTTCTGGAATATAAGGGTTGCTTTGGAGACGGTTATGTGAACATTTTAGGAGTAAACTAAGAAAAAAAAAGAATAAAGTAGAAAATAACAAGTGTCTGTCAAGCATCTGCAAAATAAATTAAAAAAATGGCTCTTTTCAGAGCCAACCTCAAAGGGGAAATGGGGCACCCTATTTAAATTTACATTCACCATGCTCAGATTTTCTATATGTCCGTGGACATTGCATATTGCATACAGGGATTTTGTGGTGGAGAGGCATGCAAATGAGTAAAGCAAAGGATTGGTCAGTAAATTTTAGTGGGTGTGTTGTGTAAGGAGAGAGTTTGTCAGAAAGTCTTTTTCCTGAGAGAAGAACAAATAGCTATGGCTGTGTGTTTCAGAAAACAGATTATCTGGATTTTGGGAGACTCATGGATACATTGGTTGGAGGTGCATGCAGAGCGCTGTGGAGTATCTGCAGATCTTGGATTCCGTCATGTGGAAGTGCACTGGCATGGAGTGCGTGGAATGAAGTGGCTGGATTTGGTACCTCTCTATGGTAGTTTGGAGACAGAGCATCATCCAAACATAATTATAATTCATTGTGGAGGGAACAGTTTAGGACATGTGTCTGGGATTTCATTGCAATTTGCAATGAAAGAAGGATTTGGGAAGGTTATGGATATGTTTCCAAATTCCTGAGTAATTTTTTCTCGTATTGTGAAGAGACAAATGTGGCTGCGTTCTTCTTCATTTGGTCCACAAATGGAGAAAGCGAGGCGCAATGTCAATAAGGCTGTTTGTGCCATTCTAAGAGATGTTGGCATATCCTCTTTTCACAATGAAAATATTATGTTATGTAGCACATACATTTTTCGCAGAGATGGAGTCCATCTTACGTATGCTGGCAATCAGATTTTTCTAAGAAATGTACAAAATGCATTGTAACATTTTTTGGAATTACAGCCATCCATTTTGCAGTAGGTGTTCACCATTTGAAGTTTTTCAAACACAAAAAAACACCACCAAAAGGCTCTTTTCAGAGCCACCACTTCCTCCCAGAGAAAAGTGCAATGGTTTTGATAGGGCAGCACCCCAAAGTTTAAGATGTCCGCAAACTGTCCGTAGACTTCTAAAAAATGCACAGGGCTCTGCTCCATTTATTTGCCACTTCTATTTTTAGACTGTGAAAGGCCTTTTTTTATTTTATTCTTTAATATATTTTTGGGCTATTTACACACAACACACTAGGAGAGGAGGGGAAAGGAGGGTAAGGAAGGGACACCAACCAAGGGGATAAGAAAGGGCAGATGGAGAGAGGAAGATGTAGCGTGGGCCTTATTTGGGTAGTGGAGAGACCTTTTCATGCTCCTTGACCGTAGTCTCGAAAGCACTCCGAAGACTCTCCCCCCTGCAGAGTACTGTGTCGCAGTACATGCACAAAACTGTGACCCTCAAAAGGTAAGGCTCAACAGCATCATGGATGGCCTGTGAGGCAGCTGGAGGGATGTGCTGCCCCACAGGAGTGTCTCTTGTGGTGACAGGAGCAGAAACGGAGGATGTGGTAGAGGAACTCAACCTACTACGTTGATCACAAGGTGCAACCTTGCGAACGGCCCCACCATGGAACAACCTTAGATGTTGCTTCATAGATGTTGTACCAAAGCTGTACGAACCAGGCCTCCCACAACTCAGAACCTTTGTGCACTGGTTGCAGGTGACCTTGTTCGCACATGCTTTTGTACATCACCATGAATGGAAAACAACCGCCACACCCAAGACTCACGGCGTGTGCTGGTAGTAGGGAGTTTCACTACCTCATCCTCTTCATCCTCTTCCTCCTCCTCTACATCCTCATGCCAGTTCCCCTCTGCAGGCCCTTGGGGACGTTGTGATGGTGGAGGGGGTGGGGATGGTGCTGAGGCAGATGTAGCACCAGCTGGAAGAACAGCAGCCATGGATGCCATCAGGTTTCAGCAAAGGCAGCAAAAGCAAGTAATCTTCAATAGTAGGAAGACAGAATAAAGATGAGCTCTGGGGTGTGGCCTCTTACAGGGGTGCAGGTGCACGCTCCACGGACACCCACACTGTCCGCGGACAGAACAAACACCCCAAAAAGGCTCAAAAAGTTCCAAAACGTATGTAGAAATCAGGGTCATTGTCTGGGACATGTGCAATGGTGAATATTTACTTTAAATACTTGGGATTGCCCAAGAAAAGTACATGAACGGTCATACGCATGTGCCCGGGTGTTCTCGGACATTGTTCGGGTCCTCAAACCAATTAAAAGTGAGAAGGACAGTTACGGACAGGCGCGGTGTTCGTAGGACTTATGAGTGTGGTGCGCATGTGTGTAGATGTTCTACAGACAGTACGGACGGGTATAGTGTTCTTAGGACACCTCCATTTTGGTTAATTTATGGACATTCCGGACACCGAGAGTGTTCTAAGAACAGTTCTATCTTGCTTGCGGAGAGTGCAGACAGGTATAGTGTACTTAATACACCTCCATTTTGGTTAATTGCAGACATTCCGGACCCCGCGCTGTCCGTGGACACATTAACTGCCTTTTAAAAAAAAATAAGACACAAAGGACTAAATTAAAACGCACATATTATTTTTTTTTATTATATACAGATATAAAATGTATGAAAGGGACGGGGAAGCAGAAACTGACACAAACACAGGGAGTTAGGGGTTTGAGAGGATGGATGGGAGGGGATGAAGGGTGGATGTCTCATCAAAACATTATTCTTGGTGTTGAGGGTTTGGGGATAGTTGACTGGGACAGGGAGAGGGGGAACAGGTGCATGTGGGGCAATGATATTTATTTTTTTCTTTTATGTGGTCCTCCACAAAATGTTTCAAAAGATTGACATTTTCCATAAGCATGTCAATTTTTTGTTCCAAGTGCTGCAGAGTTTTTTCTAATGTCTCTTTTGGTGTATTATTTTCAATGTTTGTATGGTCAGTTAAAAATATATATATATATGTTAAGTATACACATAAAGTAATGGTTATTAATTTGCTTGTATATAGAAGTGTGTACAATTAGTATCAATGTCTTCAGACATTTCCTCACGTGGGAAATTTTCCTCAAGCCATTCCAAAGTACTGGACATTTCTGTGTAAACAAATATATTACTTTTAGTGTACCAAATACAGAAAGTTTGGAAATATATAAGAAAAAATAAGTTTACTTACTACTTTCTGTTAAGTTGTGTTCTTACTGTTTTTTAGGTCTGCTGTTGCTCCTAGCTGTGCAGTTTTTGTCAGGTAATTATGTTGGAGGCATATCTTTTTTGTTGTGGTATATTCCATTTTAGTACAAATGGTATTTATATGGATGGTTGATGTGTTACATATATAGGTTCCATTTCTTATTTATTATTGCATATAATGTGTTTATGTGCTGCATTTCAGTGTTTATATAGCATGATAGAACAATCTAAGCTACCCCCTGAGTTTTTGGGTAGTGTTGATGTTGTCCGCGTCCGTCCGCGGACATTCGCACAGTCCGCAGACATCAAAATCACTTACAGGGGGTTCAGCATGATCTATGTTATATGTATATGAAGTAAGGGAATCCTAGTAAACATCTATCTAATTCACACTATGTATATATGTATTCAGTAAAAAAAACTTTGTTAAAGGGACGTTATGGTTAAGTTGCGCTACTGAAAACCTATGAAATTCAGTAAAAAAACATTGTTAAAGGGACGTTATGGTTCCAAGTAAAACCGAAAACCCCCTGAAATTCATCAGTTATGGTAAGCTAAGCAACCATAACTCGCGCCACGAGCGTGCATTGCTAAGACTAACACCCAGGACATCAAAGATGACATCACAAATGTCATTGATGACATCACGTGTCTAACTCGCTGTTTTTTCCTTTAGTGATATATCTTAGACAGTAATAGTTAGGAACAAAGAAATCAAAAAGTACTATATTTATAGACTTATATTTCAAATGTGTTCTTACAATAATTCACTTAGTGTCCACTCACAGCATATGAAATATATACATAAGAAAAACACACACTTAAAAGATAGCAATGCTTTCTGTGTATGAAGATAATCAGTAAGGTTATCAACACTTTCTAATTGTTCTGTTGTTTTGTTATTACTGTACTTTCTCTGGATGTGTTCATATTTGTATTTGCATTACTTTTTTAAGGTGCAGTCACATCAAGTGATATTTGTAGATAGGGAAGTACTAGGGAAGTACTAGGTTTGAAGCAGAGCAATCTTTTCTGTGCATAAAGATAATCAGTTAGGTTGTGAACACTTTCTGTTTCTACTGCTGCTTTTTTGCATACTTCACTTTCTCTATACATATTTATATTTGTATGTGTTCTTGTGTCATTGTGTTTTGTATGTAGTAATGACATTATGTAGTCAGTGGTTTTATTAGCTACTTATACATGTTGCACAGTAGAGAAAACTCTAATAAGAAAGCCTTTATTATTTCACTATTCAACACATAAAGATTATGAATATTGCACTTCCATCATGTACGCTGCATACAATCCTCATATTTATACATGAGTAGTTTACTATATTGTTAAGAACTTCATAATAGAATGCTATTTATATCAATGCATTGTCTAATGCACTACATAGCTCAAGATATATATTCCAATGATCCTTAACACTTTTTCTCTCAACATTATAATAAGCATCCTTTGTACAGAGTTTTTATAATAAGTAAATACACATGTGATGTCATCAGTGATGTCATCAATGACATTTGTGATGTCATCTTTGATGTCCTGGGTGTTAGTCTTAGCAGTGCACGGTGGTGGCGCGAGTTATGGTTGCTTAGCTTACCATAACTGGCGAATTTTTGCGGTTTTTCCGTTTTACTTGGAACCATATCGGCCCTTCAACAAAGTTTTTTTTACTGAATTTCATAGGTTTTTAGTAGCGCAACTTAACCATAACGTCCCTTTAACAAAGGTTTTTTACTGAATATATACATACATATATTTATTTATACTTATGCAGTTATGCATTATAAGCTGCAAATTTCTCAAGAAAAGCTAATTTGCTTTTCTTGAGAAAAAGCTAATGTGCTTACATGCATAACATAATTATGTATGGCATTTTGTATGTGTGTATAAATGTTCATAAAGAGTTGTCCACTGGACACAGACTATCTTGATCCAAGCTGATCCAAGCTCAAGGGTGAAAATAAAAAAAAAATGACTGCCCATTGATAATACTGGACAATACTCTGCTTGCAATGTTCTAATTAGGAAAATCATAGAAGAACATCCCTATCCAATAATGACTCTGCTATTGATGAATCCAATAAGGATTCTTTCTTGGAACCTCAGGCATAGGGAGTACTGAATAAGATGTAGAATGGCATACATTTATTTCTGGTACCCAAATTATTTGTCTCCTGGAGACATGAAAGATAAAACCTGTCCATAAATATGGCTATCAAACCTTCTTCCAAGCTGCATCCAAAGGCCCCAGAAGTTGGCCAAAGGAGGGAGGGGGGGGGTGATAACTTGGATCCATTCAAGTTTTGATACCAATTGTGAGCAGATCCATGTATTAAGCGCAGATATGTTAGGTTTTACTATTAAGATGAGGCAGTCAAGTCATTTTATACTTCCTGGGGAACCATTGCAGAGAGTAGGAATTCTAAAAATGATGAACAAGTAATGATTGCAGGAAACTTTAATTTCTAATTTGAACCTAATGTCTTGTGCTCATCAGATCAGGTATCTGAAGATGAATATTGTGGTATTCCTGGGCTACATTCCCTGGTCCCTCACTGTTCTTATCTACATGTCAAATAAAATAGCTAATATTGTCAACTCCATTGACCTTAGGACCTGCAATGCACCTGTGAGGGGTGATTGCCTGTGTCAGCCCACATACAGAACCCTTATTGGTTATATCTTGGTTGCCCATGGAATCATGGTTAAGAGTTATTTTAATGGTAGAACCGTGGGACCAGAGAGTGGCCATATAGTTCTCACTTTTGCCCTTCTAGTGAACACCCAAGTAATTGTTACAAGCTCAATTTGCTCTAATAAACAGCATCCAGTTTCTAATTTAAAATCCCTGAAGTGGTATACGCTTTATAAGGACACCATCCTGCCAGATCACTATGATGAACTATTGCTGATCATGCAGATTATGTTTGTGTGGATCCTTTAAGTGATCATGTGGTTTTAATAAGGAGTTATCTGACACTGGTGAGTGGTTTGCAACCTGAGCCAAAAGCGTTCATTCAAGGAAATGCTATTAATCAGAAGTGGCTTGATAAAGTGTTTAGATTAGTGAAGGCACAGTTGCTGTTAACATTGAAGAATCCGGGGGGTAGAGATCATGACAGAGTTGTACAAAAAAGACTGGATTTATAGAAACATAGTAGCTAGGAAGAAAGAAATTGCCATCTTGAAACAATGGAAAGCATGAAAAATAGTGCCATTATCACACAACCAGAGAGATATTTGAAGGATAATCTCACATGTGATTGTCAAAATCACAGTTGAAATGTCAATACCTGGCTCTGAATGGCTTTCACATTTTAGTAGCCTATATTCAGTTATTCACAGCATGTGGGAGGCAGAACTTGAATGGAGCCAACGATGTGGGGGAGTGTAATAGCCTAGTAATCCCAAGAACCCAAAGTTCTTTAGAAATATTGGAGTTTACAGTAAAAGAAGTCCAGACTGCCATATGTCAAAAAGATGTTATGTTATGTTATGTCATTCATATTTATAATGAGCACGTTCACCTGAAGGCATCTTGGCGTAAGGAAATTCACAGTAACACAACAGCACAAAAGAGCAGTTTTAAGTAAACTGTGAAAATGCAGATGGTTCGTAGGCTGTCTCAGAGTTAGAGGGAGACGATTCCAGAGCTTACTGGCAGCCACCAAAAAGGCTTGACCGGCAATTCTTTGGATGCAGATAATGGGAAGCATGAACAGACAGTCACTGCTAGACCGAAGAGGCCAGCTGGGAACATAAGGTGTGAATTAGCCCCACAGAAAATCAGCTCCAGCCAGGTAGTATGACCGGTGGACAAGACATATTGATTTAAATATTATTCTTTGTTTCTCAAGCAGCCAGTGCAAAGAACAAAGCCCTGGGCTGATGTGAGAACCATAAGGAGTGGCTGTGGCCATCTGGGCAGCCAAATTCTGAATTGGTTGAAGACGGTGAATTACGCCAGAAGGGTGAACCAAATAAACAGCATTACAATAGTCCAGACTGCTAGAAATAAGGGAGGCCATGACTGGAGGGCGAATGGGGTACTGGAAGAAAAGGCAGAACCCACCGAAGAACCCTCTGTAAAAAGTGACCGGTCTTACACACAGCACTGACCTGAGGTGCCATTGGTAAAGAAGTGGATAGATAGACACCAGGATTTTTCACCACCGTCCCCGGTATAGGAAACTCACCCAGTGAAGATGGCTAGAAGGCTGAAGACCAGGAACAGGATTCAGAAGAGGTGGCCACCACCAGGACATCTGTCTTGTCCCCATTGAGTTTAAGCCAATTGGTGCTCATCCAGTTTCCCACGGCCGCCAGGCAGTCACAGAGGTGAGACAACACCTGCCTTCATCAACCGATCTATTGTGAAATGAGCCTGAGATTTGGATCTCTTCCTGACTAAGTTCTTTAATGATCTCAATACAACCAAATAAATTCCATATGGGTCACAGGGATCAAATATTATTCCCATCTATAAAAGGTAGTTCCTTATTTTCACGCCAACGTCAGGCCAGCATCCCATCTGGACTTCCTTTAGAAAATGTATGTAAAGATTCTAATCTCAAGACTCGAAAAGTGGTGTGAGCAGAATAGTATATTATCCACTGTACCAGCAGGGTTTAGGAAGTGTATATCGATAATTGACCAGCCTTTTAAAGTGGTATTATTGATAGGCAAATATGTCAAGCTAGAAAAGGTTTCCACTTTATGCTGCATATATCGACCTCCAGACAGCTTTTGACTCAGTACAAAGATATAAAATTTGGTCATTATTAGTAAATCTGTCTCTTCCTACTTCACTGACATGAGCATCTGTATAGTCACAACTTTATAATAGTTTGGGTCCAGATAGAGCCTGACCCATCCTTTTAATATCAACAGAGGGGCAAGCAAGGCTGTGCGATGGCCCCTCTGTTACTTTATTTATTTATTAAATCACATTGCTGTCAGCACAAATAGTATGGAAGAAGATGCACCAGCATTGGAAGGGAAATAGGAAATAATTGGGGTTCTTCTTTTTGCCAATGATGTAGTATTGGTTCCCAAAACTCCAAAGGCACTCCAGCGCCAATTGAATGTCTTTGCTTAAAGGTTCCATGAAAAAGAACTTGTGATCAATATATCTAAGTCTGAAGCCATGATTCTTACCACAAACAAAATACCTGCATGTTGAATCTATTTATTTACTATTGTTGATAATGAGTTGAAAGAGGTGGTAGGCTATGATTATTTGGGCTCACGAGTACACAACACTCCGAAATGAAAGGATCACATTGAAAAATGTGTGGCTACTTTGGCTAAGACACCAGGGCAGTCACAAACTTTAGTAATAATTACAGAGGTCAGACACTATCACATGCAATGGAGGTCTATAAATTGCAGGCTATTCCTGCGGCTACTTTTGGCATGGAAAAGGAGAATTCTGATATTAAATATTAAACGTTTAGTAAAGGAAGAATACAGGACCCTGAAATGGCTTGTGAGCTTACCAAAAAGTTTTCCAAATGTTTCAATGAAAATGGGGCTGTGTTGGTATGGATTGAATATTTTGTCAAATTGAAACCCTTGCTTTACTGGTTGGAACTATGGAGTGTCCCAGAATTCCATGTTTATCATGAGGTTTTGAGGGATGTCTTACACCAGCAGTGGTGTTGAGACTCTCATGGTTTTTCTTTATTAGAAAATGGCTAAGAAATTGAACTTACCATTGTTCTGGAGCAACCCAAAAGTGCTTGGTCCTCACTTCAAAATTGACCTGAGGCATGCATTTAAACAATTATGTCTCAAAGAGGTTTATTACTGTACTGTAAATAAGAAACCTGTAGTACAGTATCTTGAAGTAAAGTGTAAAACTGACTTTGAGAATTATTTGGATATTCCCATGCCTCATATCAGTGAAAACCCTAATGACTAATGTGTGATTCCGAATTCTACCCATGCAGTTTAGAGCTCACTGGAACGGAGGGCACTCAAAGAACTGCAATTATTGGGAACATTTGAAGGAAGATGACTATCATTTTATTTGTATTTTCCTGTTGCATAACTTCCCTAGAAAACAGTTCTTAACACCACCGTAATCTATTAATATTTGTGAAAGTGTATTTGTATGTTTGGGGCTGGCTCCAGCCCCATAATAGTTGGTGGGCTGAAATTTTGGCCCACGGTCGGCATACCAGTCTGGGGTGTATTGGTGATAGTGGAATTTGACCAACCCCACCTATTTGCCCTACACAGGGCGGGGTCTGGCTCTCTGCTATCAGATTCATGAAAATGTGTTTTGTATGCGGGGGGTTGGCTCCAGCCCCATAACAGTTGGTCGGCTGAAATTTTGCCCCACGGTCGGCATACCAGTCTGGGGTGATCTGGTGATACTGAAATCTGACCAACCCCACCTATGCGCCCTGCATACAGCGGTGTCCGGCTCTGTGCCATCATTGTAGATTGCTGATTTTGCGACTTATTCAAAAATAGGAAGTTAGGACACAAGGTTGCATACCAGTCTTGGGTGTACTGGCAATGGTGAAATTTGACCAACTCCATCCATGCTCCTTGCACAGGGGTGGAGCGGGGTCTGGACCTGTGCTATCAGAATAGGCCATTTCTGGAGATTGACGATTTTGTGATTTTTCAAAAATAGGAAGTTTGGATACAATAAAACATACACAAGGCCATAGAAGACCCACACGTGCATGTCAGCTACAGACCTGTGCAACGATGGGTGGTACTGCTTGTATCATTATAAATAAATTACGACTAAAGAAGACCATGGCGCGTTAAAACCACCTCTGATGAAATTATTTAAATGCAATATTGAGATTTCTGGGAATAGCCTGGTCAACATGTATGACCTTTTTAAATCAGAGCACCTTTTAAGTACATATTGATTGTGAAGATTTTGTATGTTCCACATTTTTTATATTGAATTATTATTATTGGATTTTAGTAAATGTGTATTTGGAAGTTTATATTGATCAATGTGAAATGTGATAAAATTGCTGTTGTTTTAACTGATGTCGCAACATGTTGATGCTACTGCTGAAATAAAGCATAACAATAATAATAATAATAAAGTTGCTACGTGCAAACTATGCACGTAGCAATACTTTTCTACAGAACTTTACAACTTTAAAAATCTTTGTGAGTTTACAAAGTTTTTCAGTAAACTATGGTGAAGCTTTGCAACTTCACATAGACCTATCCAAACACATAGCTGAAGACAGCAGTGCAGACATAATGAACATTGCCTTTGTGCATTCTGGAACAGTTCTCTATGTTTTTACAGAAAATTCTTTATAACTAAAAACATATTAACACAATAGAAAAAATCAAAAATATTATTTGGTGTGTTTCTCAAAAATCAAGATTATTAGGCAAGGTGGCATACATCTAAATATATACGTAATAAAGCATCACTGTTTATTGTAATGATTGGATGGAACATACATAGAAAAGTGAAAAGCTGCTTTAACCCACATGCTTTCATTAGTACAGAATGGGGTGCAACCTCACCTTACAAAACCTGCAGTCTTTTAGATGTAGTGCAGAGTTCCCATGCTTCTCGTAGTCACCATTTACCCTGACCCCACTCTGACCACCGTCAAAATTTGAATAAATGTTCATAACAACTAGTCTCTCCTCACTATGCAAATCCTACAGCTTTGCTATGAGAACGATGCTTACATGACCTGTCACCACTACACCAGCACACCTAACTTAATTAACTTTTTCAAACTAGAAACTATCTCACTGTGGACACCAACAGTTCTGTCAAGTGGTATCCTTCTGTCAGGCAACATAGAGCACACAAATGTGTTTTTCTTTTTAAATAACACTTTCGTGGGTTGTGATTCTGGTAGAGACAATATACATCACAAAAACATAATTATTCCATGTGTGGTATTTATTCTTTGCATTAATTGTCATGCAACGTTAGTTTTTCATTCACTGATTCACATATTCATATTTGTTTCCTCTCTGTACCCATATATTTCTCCCAACACATGTTTTCCCTCGGATAGTACCCGTGGTTCTTCAGGAGAGATACTAGGAAAAGAATATATAAAAAAAGAAGAAGACATTGAAATGATATTTAGAAATTTAAGATCATAACTAAATGTTAGGTATTGTGGTGGTGAATGAATGTTATGTATCGTGGTGATGAGGTGAGCAACTTTAGTCACATAGCCTGTTAAGTGTACTCACCTAAATTGTAGGTTCTTTTATTTTTACAAATAATGATCTCTCTGATTTCTTAATATTCCCTTTTCATTTTTATATCTCTCATTTTTACTTTCATGGAGATATTTTTCAAATTCTCAAAATAGTGAAATTAAGTAAAAAATGTAGACCATATACTTTACCAATTCATTTCGTTTACATGTAGTCAAAGACAAAAAAGACAAAAACATTTTTTTGACCATCCATTTAATGAGTCTCTAGTTCAAAAACGATCACTCGTTTTTACCATATAGATGCCAGAGTTTCTAGTAACTCTATTTTTATCAGAGAAGCTGCACGCATCTGTTTACTGCGCCGCAATAAGATTTAAAAGACTTGAACTTGTTCCCAAATTGAAAAAATGATTTATTGATAGCCCTTTGTTTGATGACACGTGTTTCGGCACAATCCCTGTGCCTTCCTCAGATCAGGGCAATGTCTATTTTGGTGAGTAAAGATGATGCCACAAAATTGTATAATTAAAGATTAGCAAAATATCATAACGTAACAATACAGCAAAAACCCCAAATTGGGGCCACACAAAAAATATATTATAAAATCATATGTTTTACACAGTTAACATAAACACAAAAGACACAAATGGGACATCCATTGTATAATAAATTAGATCACATCCCGTAACATTACATGAAGGCCATATAGAATTCAAAGGCAGCAAATCAAATAAATTAAAACAGTTGTGTGAGTAGAAGACAATTGTGATTAAAACATACCATTCGGTCGTCGAGATTTCATTGGAAGAGGGTGGAAGTGGGGGTAAAGAATAATTGAAAATATAAAGAGGAGAAGAAGATAGGAGAAAAAAGAGAGAAAAGACACCCAAATTAGACGATATATACTAAGTAAAACTGCGGGGTTATGTTGAGTATATAATTGGAGAAACCCAAGTGGGTACAAAAAGCTTACCCATCAACTAATTTGTCAGCTACACATTAACGTGGTTATCAAATGAGTCCCATCAGGCTCTGTACGTCTTCTAAAAAGTAGAGGTAAGACATAAAGGTCTGTTTTGTGCATGAATAAATCTGTGTGTACTATTACATTTCAGCCAATTGGTTTAGACAGATGTATTATAACCAATCCGCGAGTACGGTTACATGCTAGTACAGGTTAGTTGTAGTGTCGCATTGTTTACCCCTAACGGCCTATGCGTTTGTTTTCGCGGTGCTCCGACACAATTATTTAGGGGTGTATTAAGTTACCTCAAGTGTGTGCATGTTCTTTAAATTGTTGTGACCATACTCTGTCTTAGGTGTTCATGTTGGCGTGTGTACAACAATAAGGGTACGAAAAGAGTAGTGCGGTTTCACCCGTGTGGGGGAGGGGGGGGAAATTATTTCCGTCTGCAGTGCGGACCCTTAGCTGATTGATGTGCTGATAAGTGGGCTAGATAGCCCCCTAAGGCTTACCTGAAAATTTCAAGATTCACGCATTACGAATCGGATTACCAAGATGGGAGTCGCCATACAGTTTCCTTTGTATATAGGATGTTACTATAGTAATACCAGTGGTCCTACCTCTATTTCCATCTTGTCAAAGCTGTCGGCCATGTTAAGAGCAAAAAACATTATTGTTGCCAATAGGTACATACGTTGTAGCGAGAATACTTGGGTCCTGCAAGAGTGCGTTCCTATGATACATTAAGAGATCATTTGTCTCGTTACATGACTTAATTACAGTGTCTCAATTATTTTTCCTGCAACTAAGGTAGTCAATATACACCTTATCCAGATCAGCTCCCAGAGGAGTGTTCACTCTTCCAGAGGCATTCTGGGAGATGTAGTCTTATACGGCTCTGGAGTCAGGGCAGTCATGCAAATGCCATGCAAACTATTTCATAGCACTGAGTCTGGTGTTCCTCATACATAATGTGAGTGTTGCTGGCTTTTGGAGAGGCATTTATGTTTCTACGTGAGACGTAAACGAAACAGTGGTTTTAGTGTGTCATAAAGATTTTATCTAGATCATCTTTGAAAACATATTATTTCCAGTTACCAGTTTACATTATTTGACGCTTACAATCATAAGCATAAATATTATTCCCAATTTACATTGTTGCATCATTATTCTTAGTGCAAAAATGTTCCCTTGGTGGTCTGTTCAATGCAAATTGCAGTCTGCAGAAGTCATAGAAAGTATGACATTTCATTGTCTGTGTTGAGGCCAGTTTCCACACATCTGAAGAAATTGATGAGTTTGGCCTCCTCCTGGCGTAACAGCAGTTCCTGGTTGCCTCATCTGCACCCCAGAGTCACTTTTTTTAAACCAATAAATTTGATATGTTGCTTATTGTCCATCTGGTGTGCGCGCTGCCAGTGATCAGCGAGAGGCAGATTCTTGTCCTGGCTTCCGATCACTGCCAGGTGTTCTCTAATCCTGAAGCGAAGTTCACGAATCGTACTCCCTATGTAGATTTCCCTGCAAGTGCAGATGATTGCGTATATGACATGTTTACTTTTACAATTTATCTGTTCTCGTATCCTGATTTGAAGTCCGTTGTCTGCTTTAAAGACATCTGTCGTCGGTGTAGCATGTTTGCACATCGTGCAGGTGCCACACTTTCTAAAACCTGGACTCAATTCTTGTAGCCAGGTCACAGTTGCCTCTTTCCTTTCTTCTGGTAGTAGTGACGGGCTGAGACTCTGTTTCAGGGTTTTTGCTCTTCTGTAGATCATTGACGGGTGCTCATGTATAAGTGCCCCAATATGGGGATCCAACTTGAGTAGATGCAAATATTTTCTAAGAGATTTCTTGATAATATGCTTGTCTGCACAGTATGTGGTTATAAATTGTACCTTGTCAGATGGAATAGGTTTAGTTTGTTGTGTCAAAGTCTGTATTCTCGGTATTTTTTGTGCTTTATTATGTGCAATTTCAATGCTCTTAGTCGAATAGCCCCTGGCTTGAAATCTTCTTGACAATATTTCACATTCTTTGTTGAAATTAAATAATTCTTTACAGTTTCTCCTTGCCCTAATGTATTCCCCTTTTGGTATATTCCTGATTACCGGTTCATGGTGGCATATAGTGTAGAATTTACTTCCGTCTCTTTCCGGTATGTTCTTGTTTTAAGATGTTCTCCTGAAACATAGACATTCAGATCCAAGAAATTGATCTCTGTCTTACTGCAAATTCCTGTGAATTTAATGCCTAGTTTGTTATTGTTGATTTGAAGTCTGAAGGTTTCCATTTCTTGTGGTGTCCCATTCCATACGAAGAAAACGGCATCGATGTATCGAATCCATTTGACGACGTGTCTATTGTAAGTCTCTGTAGTATAAATTAGCAGGTCCTCAAACATGCCCATTACTAGATTTGCTAGTGCTGGTGCACATTTAACCCCCATGGCTACCCCCCTTTTCTGTTTGAAAAAGATGTTGTTGAAGGTGAAGATGCTATTATCTAGGGTCGCCATGAGCATTTCTTTTAGCATGCAAACGAACGGGAAATGTGATGCTGATTCCTCTTTAAAAATGTAGTCAACGGTGTCAAGGGCAAGATCATGTCCAATGGACGTATAGAGGGCCTTGACATCCCATGTGGCGAGATAGTATGTAGACTGCCAGTGAATACTTTCGATGATATGTATTGCAGCAGTTGTATCTTTTAGGTAGGCTTTTACCAGTTTGACCTTGGTTCTTAATATGTTATCAATGTATTCTGATAGTGGTTCCGTGGCCCAACCTATTCCACTCAGAATTGGTCTTCCTTCTGGGATGGTGGAGAAGGCCTTGTGCACCTTAGGAAGGAAGTAAATAGTTGGTAATATCGGTTTGGGAATGAACAGAAATCTTTTTTCCTCATCTGTGATGAGGCCCTGTCGGTACCATCCGTCAATTGAATCCTTAAGGTCTTGGACAATCTTATTCTTCGGGTCACTTGTCAAAGCTTCATAACAGGTTGGAGAATCGAGATGATTTTGAGCCATCTTAATATAGTCCATACGATTCATAACAACTATATTTCCACCTTTGTCGGCTTCTTTAATGACCAGGTGTCGATTGGTTTTCAGTTTGTGGAGTGCGCTCTTCTCTTGTAGTGTAAGGTTCTCCCGTTCTGTCTGTCTGCAGTTATTTCTCAGTTTGTCTTGAGTTTTCTACAGGTCTTTCGTGACTGATTTATAGAAAGCGTCTATCATATTGTCCAGAGGTAGTTGTGGTAAGAATTTAGATGTAGGTTTGAGTTCTTTACTGATTAGACCAATAGGTAAGATTGTTAGTTCTTGCATGGTCTGATGGATGGGGAAATTTTCTGGTTCCTGTAATGATCTCAAAAGGTGAATGTTACCTAGTTCCACTATCGTGACTTCACTTGTTCTCACCGGATCTGAAGTTGGTTTCACTTTTTCTACTTGAGTCGTGAAGAATTTCTTAAGTTTTAATTTTCTCACAAATTTAAACAAATCAATATGCACTTGCATGGGTTCCATATAGGCAGTTGGTGCGAATGATAATCCTTTGTTAAGGAGAGAGATTTCATCCTGTGTCAGTTCTGTGTCTGATAGGTTCATCACAAGAGTATTCATTGGCTCTTCTTGGCCGCTGCCCTGGTTCCTGCTCTCGTTAATCTTCGAGATTCTTCTAAGGCATCTGGGTTGCCTGTGTCTACCTGACCCCCTCCTTCCTCTTCTCCGAGTAAAGGTTGTTTCTTGTTTGGGAGGTTCATTAACTGAAAACGGACTTGCTTTAGTGTTTGGGTCCTATTGCCTTTTTTATATCTCCTTATCTGGTTGAGGAAACCTTTCCCTGCTCTTTTGTCGTCCTCTGATGCGAGTGGTTCTCCTTCCGATAATTCCTCTGCATCCGAACTTGCCGGTGATGTATTTGGTGTGCTTTCTTTAGATGAGGGTGTGGTCAGTTTGTTATATTTATCTTGAAATGTATACACTCTGTCTTCTTTATAGTCTCTCTCATCTCTGTAAAATTTCCGTAGTTTCCGTAATTTGATATCATCTTGATATTCTTTTAGTACCTCATACATCTTCAAATAGTTTTTCTCCTTGGTTGCTTCCAATGCTTTTGCATCTGTAATCTCTTTCTTGATTGTTTCTATTTGTTCAATGGCTCTCTTTTGTTCCCGTGTAGCATGTTCCACCAACATCTCCAACATTCGTGTGGAACACGATTCCAAATTCTTTTCCCAATCTTCCGCCAGGTCCTTGTCTTCATCTTTGTTGAAGTCTGGGAAGATCAGGATTCTTAAACCACGAGGAACTTGTTTCTTGCTTAGATAGTTCTTCAGTGAAATGACTTCCCAGTGTTTGTCAATCTCTTTCCGTGACACTCTTTCCAACTTAATAAATTTGTATCTCAAATCCTCCCGTTTTGGTGTACTCATCCCAAATGAATGGGCATTGTTCCCTTTCGGTGTGAACAGGTTGCTAGCTTCCTCATCTCGATTTTCTAAATATTCTGCCATTATGTTTTTTCTTTTTTTTCTTTTTTCTCTCTGACTTTTCCGTAGTCTGCGTGGTGAGTGATAACTGAAAATATAAGAACACAGGGAACATTTTGGAAGAATCACTCTTAGACCTCCGCGACTTGAGCTCTGATCACCATTTAGGTGGTGTCGCAATGGTGCGTGCAGGAAGACCGGAGACACTGAGTTCCCCCACTACGATTGTAACAATAATCAAAGAAGCTGCACGCATCTGTTTACTGCGCCACAATAAGATTTAAAAGACTTGAACTTGTTCCCAAATTGAAAAAAATGATTTATTGATAGCCCTTTGTTTGATAACAAGTGTTTCGGCACAATCCCTGTGCCTTCCTCAGATCAGGGCAATGTCTATTTTGGTGAGTAAAGATGATGCCACTAAATTGTATAATTAAAGATGAGCAAAATATCATAACGTAACAATACAGCAAAAACCCCAAATTGGGGCCACACAAAAAATATATTATAAAATCATATGTTTTACACAGTCAACATAAACACAAAAGACACAAATGGGACATCCATTGTATAATAAATTAGATCACATCCCGTAACATTACATGAAGGCCATATAGAATTCAAAGGCAGCAAATCAAATACATTAAAACAGTTGTGTGAGTAGAAGACAATTGTGATTAAAACATACCATTCGGTTGTCGAGATTTCATTGGAAGAGGGTGGAAGGGGGGTAAAGAATAATTGAAAATATAAAGAGGAGAAGAAGATAGGAGAAAAAAGAGAGAAAAGACACCCAAATTAGACGATATATACTAAGTAAAACTGCGGGGTTATGTTGAGTATATAATCGGAGAAACCCAAGTGGGTACAAAAAGCTTACCCATCAACAGATTTGTTAGCTACACATTAACGTGGTTATCAAATGAGTCCCATCAGACTCTGTACGTCTTCTAAAAAGTAGAGGTAAGACATAAAGGTCTGTTTTGTGTATAAATAAATCTGTGTGTACTATTACATTTCAAGTCACCAACATTGCACAGGAGCATTTCCTAACAAATGTTCATGATGGATTCACTCACAATATAAGCCAATATAAAACATGTTTTATGCTGGTTGCATAAATATATGCTAGAATTGCTTTATAAGAACCTATATGTTTTTGATTTGCACATAATGTAAATAATCATAGTTTATGAAAACATGTCCACACTGGCTCTGCCCATATATGACAGTATCTCAACATAGGAACAAACACCTCTTGGCCTTTAAAAATGCCATGCCACAATGAGAAAACATTATCCATGCTGGATGCACAATGTAGTCCTGTTTACAACATTTTCCATGATTTTATTTTTATCCTTGATACCAAGCAAAACATGCCATTCTACAGTAAAAATAGCTGGACTGACTGCACCAAAATGCAATTCTAGCAACATAATGCCCCTTATCATGCTTATGTTATCATAGATGCCCAGAATAACATGCCATACCACAGTACGATATAGCTACACTTGCTGCACCAAAATGCCAGTCTATCAATGTAATTCAACTTATTATGCTTACTTTATCATAGATGCACAGAAGAAAAAGGTTTGCTACAGTTTGAAAAAGCTAGATTGGCTGCCCCCAAATGGCAGTTTATCTATGTAATACTACTGAGTGTGCTTACTTTATTATAGTTGCCCAGAATAAAAGTCCATGCCACAGTAAGAAATAGCACTTACACTAGTAGAAATGGCTCTGGACTAGTATACTAGTACATTTTGTTAGATCATTCATAAACTTCAAGGCATAAGAATGACTACCATTTTCCCGTGTTCCCTTCCCGCCTTGAAGTGCTTTGAAGCACTTCACCTGTGTATAAGTGCTCTACAAATAAACAATTACAATTACAAATAACATTTAACATACTTGGTTTATGACAATTGCCCAGTAAACAAATCATGCCACAGCAAGAAAAAGGTAGAGTAGCTGCCCCAAAATGCCAGTGTAGCTAAGTAATAACACATACCATGCTTGGTTTATCACAGATGCCCAGAAATAAAAGTTATGTAACAGTAAGGAAGAGATAGACTGGCTGCCCAAAACTTCATATCTAGAAAATGAATTACACTTAGCATTCTTACTTTATCATCCTTCCCTCTCTCTCTCTCTCCCTCATCCACACCACATCATACACCAACACCTCTGGAGCCTCCCTTGGCCCTTCCACCACTTCTCCTCTCTTCTCTCCCTCCCATCACACCTGATGAGGTCGCCAGACAAGTCTGGTCAATTAAGGTTCATCCAAACAGGGGAACCCCTGCCCCTCCAAAACCATTAAGGACAACACTGAGTCTCTTGCTCCAGCCTAGGATGAACTCTGCAATCTTTCTTTTGCCACTGGCATCTTCCCAACTTCTCTTAAGCACTCCCTTGTGCACCCTCTACTTAAGAAACCCTCTGCGGACCCCTCCAGTCTGGCAAACTACTGCCCTATCTCTATCACTCCTTTCCTGGGCAAACTCCTGGAGAAGCTGGTTGCTTCCATGACCATCAGTGTGGCTTTAGAGCACCAAGAGGCACAGAAAATGCTCTTCTGAACACCCTTGAAGACCTGCTCTCAAATCTCTACACTAACACTCCCTCGGTCCTCTTTCCTCTTGACCTCTCCTCTGCCTTTGAAATGGTAAACCACAACATCCCGATCGCATGCCTCCATGACACCCTGGGATTCACAGGTCAGGCTCTGGCATGGTCAATCTCCTTCCTTTCCGACCACCCATCCCAGGTGGAACTTGGGCCCTTTCTCACTACTATCACACTTTCAACCTGTGGCATATGCCAGGGTTCTAACCTATCCCCCTGGTTATTCAATGTCTACATGGCTGCCCTGGCATGTTTGATTGCCACTTTCATCTCTAACTTCCAGAGTTATGCAGATGACACACAACTCTCCTTCAGTCTGCCCTCAGCCACCTCCTCTACCTCCCTTATATCTGTCTGTCTGTCCACAATTTCGTCATGGTGTGCTGCAAATGACATCTCACTCAATGCCAGTAAGACTGAGATTGTTCACATTGGAACTCCTGCTCCCACCTTCCCACTCTCACTCTGGCCGTCCTCCCTTGGCCCTGTGCCTGCACCCACCTACGTGGAAAAACCTTGGGATTATGTTCGACACCACTCTCTCCTCCACTCACATCTCGGACATCTCTAAAGTGGCTGCAAGGATCAAGTTCAAGACCCTCTGCATTGTCCACAAGGCTTTCCTGGGTCCTGGGACCTGCCTATCTACAACAATACCTACCTAAATATTGTCCTTCCCAAGCCCTCCTCAGAAATCCAATGGCTCTGAATGACAATTGTTTTTTCCTCTTGTTCCCTCCCTCCTTGAGTGCTTTGAAACACTTGCTTTGTGTATAGGCGCTTTACAAATAAGCCATACCATACCATCATAAAAATACAGTACTAAATGTGATGTCACAGTAAAAAATGGCTAGACTGGCTGCCAAAAATTCCAGTCTAACAACGTAATAGCACATCATCCTTTCTTTTATCAACTGCTGATTGATAAAGGAAAGGATGATGATTTTTTTTCTGGTCGTCTTGGACAGATGTCTAGTAAAATATGCATTGATGGGTTTCCTTTTGACACTTTAAGCTGCTCAGCAGTGATCTCTTAGCTGCAGCAAACAGGGAGGCTTCTCCATGATGGCAAAGGGTTCTGATGTGTCACCTCCCCACACCCATTATGGACGAGTCACCCCTAATCGGTAGAAAAATATATCTCTGAGTACATATTTTTGTCCACATTCAGCATTATACAGGTCACCAGTACTGAATGGTCCCTTCTGAAATACCTGTGTGAACAAAGCAATGCATAAGGGACAACTATTACAGTTACATAAGAGCACATTATGGGGCATTTTGGCCTGAAAGTCAATAGCAGTTGTTGCCTAGTTTCATTTGTGTGCTACAGACATTTTCGAAGGGCACTAAATACATTAGCCTGCATTATTGTGTAACAGAATTGCTGCCACTGGTGTACCTGATGAAAAATGACCTGTCCAAAATAGTTAGAGATCAAGAGTTGGCTGCAGAGGCAGATATTGAACTGCTGAAAAACAGAACTGATCGTGGAATGAACACATAGTTGCAGTGAATAGCACCACGGAATGCCTCTTGACGCCAATCCTTGTCATACTCTTCAAAGTGAATTCGGCGTCTTTCTTTTCTGCAGCCTGTTGGTGTGCAGGACTCAGAGGGCCCCTACTCCAATTAAGACACGCTCCAATATGCAAGGAGGCACCATATATTTTTTGATAACTGTGCATTTTATTCACCTAAAATTCATGAATAAACAATGATAAAGGCAGTGACTTTCTCTCCATTATAAAACCGAGGCGGCTATAAGCATTCTAAACTGTCCAATTTCCTAAACCGCACATCTATCGCCGATCCTTTTATTTCATGTTAGAGTCAGAACAGTATATGCCAAGTGACAGTGCTGTTATCCAACAGCAATTCGAATTTGATGATGTGTGGGTCCAAACATGTGTGAATAACAAAACTACCAGTCACTGAATGCAAATTGCTGTTGCCTCTACAGGACAGGACCATACAAAGTTGTCATGGCACCACTTACCAAGGAGTGTCGAAATATCGTCACCATTCTGTAGATCTCTAAAATGTCCCATGTCGGGTGTCAGCGACGCCACCAGTTCTCAGATCCACGATCACATCAGTCTGCAAAGTCACGCCTTGTAGCCCTGCATGTATAATAGGGAAAAGCCATGAGCCAGAAACCAGGACCCTCAGAGCATCCCAGACCCTAAACAGGGCAACAGATGAGCTCTGTTTCTGCATACAGTTGAGACATTACTTTTGATGAGACAGTTATGTTAGATTTTAAAAAGTGGGCAGTCAATTATCATCTTTATTCGCTTTATTGACGCTCACAAATGTTCTTGCTTTGCGTGCAGATTGTTACAGGAAACTAAATAATCTGATGTTTACTGCTGCCCCACATTGTTAGTTAATAAGCATAATTTATTTACAAAGTCTTTTCACAAATTTGTTATGTTATAAAGATTTTTTTTGCACCATATAACCAACGTAGTGACGTTATCTTGTCCAAGAAATTGGCATATTGTGCCTGTAAAGCCTGTAGTCTCTGGAGCAAGAAGGATGGGAAAAGGGCAGAAGTGGGCAGTCCGGAGAAGTAAGACTAGTAAAGGGGCACACTTAGCAATGTGTGGAGATATGATGTGGTTGAAGTCAAGGAATGTGGTTGTATAATTAGGGGTAGTGGGTGCTTGAGTAATGATATCCAGTGGCTCAAATGGAAAGCTAATCCCGACAGGGGGACGGAAAGAAATCTCGTGTTAACAGGGAGTTTTCAAATGATGGCAGTGCATAGTAAATTGGAAGGAATTATTAGAATAGTGAAAGCATGTGCTCGGGAAGCACCTGAACTGTGGAGGATACAATTTGCAGCTACCATTTCTAAGCACCCCCTGCGACCCTCAGGGAAATAGTACTGGACTCCGGGGCCAATTGTCAGATAAGACAGACACACAGATTTACTGTGTAAAGACGTGGAAAGTGGGGAAACCACATTTGGAGAGTGGGGCAGGGATGAGTCATTGAAAACAAATGAATTCATGCATGGACTCTCTACGAGGGTGAATTCAGTATTATGAGTTGTGACCGCCGTGCATTCTCAGTGCATGTTTGCACGCATACCATGTACAATTCTTGTACCGTCCACTGCTATTCTAGCGAATGTAAAAATTCATAGCCATTTTAATTATACCCCTTGAGGAATGCAGAGAAATTCACTGGGAGAGATGTTAATTCAGAGATATGGTTGTACAGTTAAGGCTGTCAGGCCAGTTAAGCCAAAGGAACTATTGACTGAAGGGAAACTCTCTACAAGAGCAACAGTCCATTATAAGACCTTTATGGGGTGAACAATCTGGCGCCATTTTGCTTGAAATGATCCATTGATGCCGGAATGCCTTTGACTCAGGGGTGGTCAGGCTTTAGTCCTTCCTGGACTGCTTCAATGTTGACTAAACCTTGCGCACATTAACAGGGGAGCAAAAACGCTTCTTGATCCCTCCCCCCTGAACGGCTATATTCAGCCAGGTTCTATAGATAAGACTGCTGGGCAGAATCTGGGGCACTCTTAAATGATGGGTGGGTTTGAACTATCAATTCTCTGGCAACAATGTCCTGGACCAGACTACATGGAAGTTTTATAAACCTGCTAGGGGCTATTGTGATGTTGGAGACTTGTTTCATCTTAGGCTGAGGCTGGCCTCTTCTGGGAGTTAGTCCGCCTAATCCCACCATGACTAGCTTTCTCATCCTTGGATGCAGTTACCTTGTTCTGTTAAAAGAGGGGAGTGGAGACAGAATTGGTTCAACAAATTTGTAAATTCTGTTTACCAGTTTACCTTTGCGGGTTTACTATAGGCATTGCCGCCCTTTAATGAACTGAGTGGTGCTACCATGTATTATTTATTTATTTGGAGTGCTACATGTCACCTGCTTGGCTGATTCACAGTACGTATTGGCCATGTAAAAGCGATGTGAATTTTAAAGTAAAACAACATTGCATTTCATGACATAATATTCCACGATTAATGATTTATTTTATCTCTTAACTTTTGTAAAGGTTTGTTTACAAGCCAAAACAATAATTAAAAAAAATAATAATATTCCATGACCTACCACGGCATATCATACATAACATGCTACTATAACAAAGCGTGGATTCTGTCCCAAAAGAAATGGCTGAGGAGTGAATAAATCAACAAATACATAACAAGTAAAAACGTTCAAAACTACATTAAAACCACAGAAGGCTTTTCGGTTGCAAAATTGAAATTGCCAAGGTGATACAAACACAAGGGCTGATCAGGCACAGCTACATGGAATATTATTTAAATGCAATTATCATCACTCAACCAAAACTGATACTCATTTTATCTACCTAAGAAGGATAGAGTTCTGAGTCAGCCTGGCACGATTTAAACCTGTTGTCGGCATTTCAAACACAGTCCTCAGTAGTTATCTAACCCACTTCTTATTTAATTACATCTCTGGCCAACCTGTGCCCCCAAAAGTAGTTCATAACTCATTCAGTTAGAATCTGCCTTTCATATGTTTTCCCAGGGTCTTTCTGTCTCAAGAACCGTGTGAATAAAACACAGTTTGAGAATTTTATAAAAACAAGAGACCTAGGGGGTAATTCATGGAATAAATGTGCGCCGAAATCAGTGGCGCAAGCGTGAAAAAGCCAGCGCACACGTGTGAATCGCACGCATGCGATTCATGGAAGGCCCTGCGCATGTATTTTCCAGGGTGTGCGCCAAATCCGCACGTGGCATACACCAGCGCACGCGTCACTTCCACATCCCGAACGCCGTGCGCAACACGCAAAGCGAAAGCGCACAACGTCAGCGCACACATCAAAAAGGGGGCGGAACAAGGGGCGGAACACGTGGAATGGGGAACAATGCGAGACAATAAGGGCGTAACTGGGGAAGTACTGCTGGGATGTACACAGAACGCCCACACGCACGTGAACTACACGTATTCATGGAATAGAATAGGGAAAACCTGCGTCAAAACACATGCACATGCACAATTACATCCGCAGCATAAAAGTGCACACAAAAAACAAAACAAGCATATACAGCTACGATGAATGTCCCGTTCCTCGCAGCAGTGATCGTGGGACACCGCAGGAGGAGGATAAGAGCCAGGCCCCGCATTTTTTTGCCCAGGACCAGCCTTTTGGGGATGCTTGATGACCAGGTCTATGATAGGTATAGGTTTCCACCTCATATCATCCTAGAGCTGGTCTCTGAGTGGGAGGATGAACTCACATCACCCACCCTGTGCTCCCAAGCATTGAGCCCCTTGGAGAAGGTGCTCAATGTACTGCATTTTTTGGCCACTGGGTCATTTCAGCAGACAACTGCCATAGTGGGGGGTGTCTCACAGGCCACGCAGTCACGCTGCCTACACCAGGTGTTGGCAATCATCACTGCGCTCCCCTCAGTCCGCAAGCACATATACATGCCCAGAACACCTGCAGAAAGGTAGGCCGTGGTCCTGGATTTCTACAGGGTGGCACACTTCCCCAAAGTCCTTGGTGCCATAGATTGCACCCATGTGGCCCTACGTCCACCTAGGGCCACTGAGCACATCTATCGAAACCGCAAGCACTGGCATTCCATCAATGTGCAGGTGGTATGCGATGCCAAGGGAATCATCACCCCTGTCTGTGCAAACTATCGCGGGTCCACCCATGATAGTTTCATATTCAGAATGTCCGCCCTGAGCCGGGGCCTGGAAGCTGGGAAGCATGGCGACACATGGCTCCTAAGTGAGTACAAATGCCTGTGCACATGCATACATGTCACACACAGACAAATACAAAAGTCCAACTAATGACAACTATTATCACTTTACCAGGGGACAGTGCCTACCCTCTGAGCACCTACATGATGATGCTCAAATGGAACCCCACCCCAGGTAACATACAACTCAGCCCATATTGCAACCAGGGCCATAGTGCAGTGCACTTTCGGAGTGCTCAAGTCACGCTTCCGCTCCCTTGACCGCTCTGATGGACAGCTACTATATGCACCCCCAGTAGTGTGCAGGATCATTGTGGCAGCATGTGTCCTGCACAACATTGCAACACGGCATGGCATACCGGTGGACATGGTGGTGCCCCCACATCCTCAACCACATGCACGGCTGCTGCGCATGGGAGGGGAAAGGGCATGTGGCAAGGCAGCCCGTACCCAGCTTGTGGCCACATTTTCCACCTAAACTCCAACCCCTGCGGAGTGCACACAGGCCTGGCACATACCAGGTCACAACTGATGATGAGAAAGAGACAGTTAACTGTCACTACCTTACCACCCTGAGAATGTGTCCACGGAAGTGCCTCATTGTGTGCATCCCTAGCTACTTACCACAACCAATCCCATGTGACCAAAGGTACACATGCAAGGCATTCCCCCCCCTTGCTAAACAGGGCATGAAAGGACTGGTATGCCACCCAAACCCTCCCAACACTCCTGAACCCTGACTGTCACACCATACCATGGCATGCAATGGCAAAACATCCAACCATATGCACAACACATAACACAATAGTCATGAAGTGCCACGTGAGAAATGTAAGTAGGCACCAGACAATTATACCTGACATGGAATCGGAAGAAAGGAGTGACCAAAACCTCACACCCTGAATACGGTGGCACAAATGCATGCCACCAGCGGTGCAACCAACAAAAGTCAGAAAAACCATTGCCATGCACATTGGACAATTGTAAATTGCCATATCAAACACTGCACACTGCACAGCACAGTGAGCGTGCATTGCATTGGTGAAAACCCTTCTGCATCATTTAAAAAAATGGCATTCAACCAAATATTACCCTGTCATGCATGTACACGATCAATGACTCGGAAGTGAACATGGATTGTCGTGACACAGCATGCATGAGAAGGCAATCTGGGTGCACGCGTTTGCATGGTGTCAATGTAGTTGGGGTGGTGTTGTCTAAGTGTATTTGTCCATATGGACATGCCTAGAATACATGCATGTGAAATGAAGTGAATGCCAGTGTCCCGTACACAGCATATATGAACATAGCACCAAGGACCCCCCTGTGTGTCAAACCACACCCATCTCCTGACACCTCAAAAGAAAGCACTACATTGCATTAGCCAATGACCAGCAGAACATTTCATGTACAGAGTACACCACATCAGCAATGGCAGACAGTGACCCATTACTGATTCATAGAAATCCATAACATGACCAACAAACAAACTTCATCAAAGCGCATCAATGAGGGAGTGAATAAGGGATAAGAACAGTACATTCCTACATGTCCTGCAAACAGTCCACAGTGTGAAAATGAACTGGAAAAGCAAAGTACATATTACAATTGCCTGGACCAATAAGGGAGAGTCTAGGGAGGGAATGTTGGATGACATAACTAGCATCAACATTCCTGTGCCTGACGGGAATAGTCGCAGTGCAGGAGTCACATAAGGAGGGGAGTGATGGAAGAGGAGGGAGGAGGTGAGGAGAGTAACAACACAATTGACAAACTGTGGCATGTCTACAAAGAATCAACATAGTGCTGGGGAGGTGGAGAAGAAAGACAGAAGGGAAAGGGGGAAGAGATGACCTGTAATCAGTGAAGGAGGGACTAATGATCAAATTAACTGTCAAAACTATACTTAAACTATTGAAGGTGGGGTGTGGAAGCACGGAGACAGAAGGGAAAATGTCTGCAAAGAACAAGCGCCTACGGATCACCATGGCCAATGGCAATTGGGGTAGTGGTAGAAAATGACAGCCAGAGTACAAGGAGTAGGCCAAAGGGTGGTGGAGAGGGAAAGGGAGGAGAGAAGGGAGGAGTGGGCCAAGCTCAAAATGATTCATGGGGAAGATGGTGAAAGAAAGCACACACAGGGGTAGAGGGAAACCTGATAGTGCAGGAGTGTAGGGGATCTGATGATGAAGGGGGCGAGACAGGGGGACACTGACAGGGGCAGGGGAAACAGGGGGGTATTCAAGTGACTAAGAAGGCATGCGGACAGGTCTAGACAGGGCCACCTTTGTGGCCTTTTGATAGTGGTAGCAGGCTCAAGCATCCTGGTTGTCTGGATTGTCACAAGGGCCAAGTGCAAGCCGTGGGAGGGGGGAGCAGGTCCAGGACACAAACAGGAAATTTAAATTATGAACAATGTAGTCATAACTCAGACATCACATCCAAACACCATCCAGGGCTGGGAAATGTCCAAAGTGGTGCTAGCAAGGAATGGGTGGTCGTTGAAATGCGTGGTGACAGGGGTAACTCAACATGCAGCCTTCATGTGGCATATCAAAATCACTGTGGGAAAACTGTCCCAATTCAACATTCTCAGCACATAGTCCCCTCCCACCATCAGTGTGTTGTATGCAGCCAAAGGGTGCATGGTACCAGCTACTGCAAGAAGTGCATAAACATAGACAGTCAATACATAACAAACATCTCAAGCAACATGATATATGATATGATATGATATGATATGATAATGATATGATATGATATGATAAGGCATTTGTAACGCGCCTATACACAAGTGTTTCAACATATTGAAATGTACAGTCAGCTTAATACTCACCAAAGTGAAGTGCAGACATGCATTGGAGAACCCATCTGGAATACCCACTAGGGGTGTACACACAGGTATAACTGAAGTCTGGCCACAGATATGCCGGAAGCCCAGTGCCCATGTGTGATATGCTGTTACACCGAGCCATCCTTGCGAGCCCATGGAATAGGGAAGCAGGAGTAGCATATGTGTCAGGACCACAAGCAAAACACATACACAACACAAGCCTGAATGGGCCAAGCTGGAACACACAGTGGATGCCTTCCGATGCCACAAAGCACCACACTGTCACATGTATGCACAATAGACAACATAAAATTGAACAAAAAAATTCAAAAGAAAATAGAAATTAAATCAAATAATCAATTGAAATAAAAAAAATGAAAAGAGTAATGAAAGAAACAAAAGCTAAGTCAATAAAATGGAAGAAAACCAGAAAAAAAACATAACAAATAAAAAGCAAAGTGAAATCATTGAAAAAGAACAAAATAACGGAAAAAATAAATAAAATGAAAATAAAAAGATAACATACTTACCAAAAACCACACAATTTGGATGAACAATCAAAACTATTATTAGAAAAAAAATCAAAAATATGCAGAAAAAAAAATCAAAAATGCCCATATATGACCCAGGGCGTGGGGGGCACCCTGGAGGGGGGAGGCACAGGGTGCACCGCAACACCTACATGTGTAGATGTCGAGGTAAAAAAAAAAACCTCACTGGGTTCAGCGCCTGCACAGCCCGACCTATGTGGGCGATAGGTTGTCATCATCACCCTCTGGATCTAAATCAGAAGGTGGACATGGTGCAGTTGACTCACCACACCTAGCCATGCCTTGCCCCTCAATGGTAGCAAGTATGCAGGTCTGGTAAGCCAGGTCCTGGCAGGCAATGAGACTGAGATCAGCATGCATTACCTCATGTGTCACACGTGCTTCCTCCTGCAGGGACTGACGTGTGAGACAGAGTTCTGCTTGCATGACCTCACAAGACAAACAGAGTGACTCCCGGCTTGCATGGAGTTCAGCTGAGCTGGTTCTTTCAAGCTGTACCATCCTGTCTTTTGTCCGCCTACTCTCATCCATCATGAGGTCAGCTAGATTAGATCAGAGGGCTTGTTGTTCCACCCTCAGGGCCTCACGGTGTGCCTCTGCTTGAGCATTAAGTGTTTCACGCAGAGCCACCATTTCAGCCCCGCATGCCCTGTCATACGCTGTCATGCCCAACCTGAGTGAGTGGCACGTGGACTGCATAGCCCGCTGATGGTGCACCATTTGCCTTACACAGGGGAGGATGGAATGGGCCACACTTTCCATACCTTGAGCAATCATCTCAACTGCTCCCCCCTGTTGCTGTGCTATGGCAATCATAGAACGCTCCCACTCAGTTGACCCCGGTGGCACACGGCCACCGCGTTGCTGGACACCACACCTGCTGGGCCCAAGCAGTCGTGGTCCTTGCTGGGTTGGTGCCACCCGCGGCTGCAGGACTGCTTCCCTCCGCCGACCTGATGCCCCAGGAACATGGCCAATTGGTGTTGAGTGTGACCGTGCACCCATAACCACCACAGGCAGACATTCCAACCCTGCCTGGCCCCCTACTGCAGGTGTTGCAGACAGAAGACCATCCGACACAGGATCACCTACCGGCGATGACACGTCATGATGCAGATCCGGCTCAACATATAATGGTCAGAGGATACATCAGAGCCTGACTCAGAGTCCGCTCTGGACACGATGGCCTGGAGCACCTGTGGGTTCTCGTGGGCTGCCACCCCACAGCACCACTGGTGCTTGGTTGGACATCTTCATCCTCTGCCGCCAGTGCGTCATCACCTGCAACATAAACAAAAGAAACAAGAACACGCATGTCAGTAGCACATACCACACACATACAGTTCACAACATTGACAGCCAAATAATGAAACAGCCATGTCACAGGCAACTCAAACCCCAACAAGCATCCAGTGGCATTGCAATGCAGGGCCATCCCAAAATCAGAAAAGGATGTGTACAAAATGTGAATGCAACACATGTATTGCATGTTGCACATCACCTGCATCACACAACCTCTAGAAGGCATATGTCCAATGCCAAAATGAGTGATGGGAACAAATAGTCAGCACCTAGCATAAGCATGTGTTAACACACAAATAGACACAGCTAGAAATGTAACCGAACACACCATGATACTTGTAACATGCATGTTCATGTGCAGCACCCAACTACAATCAACTATGCACAGTACATGTGTCGTAGGAGGCACTAGTGCATTTCCATACTGTGAGAGGAGGGACATGGGTACATACATGTCTGGTCAACATCACACAGCACCATAATGATTGCACGTTGAAGGGCTTAACTTGGCACAGGAGTGGGTGTGTGTGTTGCAGTGAATGTGTAGCCCCTCCACTTACAACATCAAGACGTATGTTGTGGTGACAATTTTCAAACATTATGGCAGTGTAACGGCAATTCCAGCCATCATGTGCAAATGGCATGCATCAGGTAGCATGGTTTCTGTGAAACACCCACCCTCTGGCCAATAGCAGGGAGGCACTGCATGGCAATGATATGTTCCACGCTAAACTGTGCATTGCCAGACAGTGTAGGCGTGCGTGTTTTGCATTTCGTCAGTCAAATATCACTACAGCCAATGAGAAGTGGACATGATGGAGGAGAGGTGAGGAACCATCCATAGTACATCCCTGCATGTAGAAGACAACACCAGTTGAAAAGTGGTCATGGGCCTGTAACTGGGGGAGCCATGCTCATGATACAGATGTGCACAGCCTAAAGTTGTGCGTAATGACACACAGACCTACAGTGAGCATGACATGGCTGTCCAAATGAGATGACACTTGTATCATCCTGGACAAATACAACAATGAGCAGGTTGTCAAGGACACCTAGGGGCATACATGGAATGCACATGTAACATGATCCTGCACATAAGTGCATGGGGAGCCACTGCCATCAGCACATTCAGAGTGAGCCACACTGCACCAAGGATAAAGGATGCATATGACATGATGTGACATCTCATCAAGATTGCACTCGTACACAAGTGGCTCAGAGCGCAAAAAAGCTAAGGGAGGGGAACAGGGGAGAAAAGGAATTAAAAAAACTATCATACTGGGCACAGTGACATACAGAACACGCTACTGCATGGAGAAGGGATAAAGGGTTGAAGACCCAGGAAGGGGGAGAAGGGGAACGTGCCAAACAGAGGAGACCATAGAAGGAAAATGAAGTCCAATGATAGAATGCCCATTCAAAAAGTGGGAGTGCAGCCAGCAAGTGGCAAGTGCAGGATGTTTTAGACAGGGAACATCTGATGAGTGCAGACAAAGAGTGCTGGACTGTATATGGACATGCACTGTACCCATTGATGTGGGAGGCCTGTAGGCAGTGCAGCAAGGAGGCAGGGTGAGCAGGTACCTGATTCAATGGACAGAGTGTGTGCAGGGGCACAGTGCCAACATGGGAAACTGTTCAGCTGGGTAGAAGAGGAGCTAAGGCAGGAGCAAGTAGGAAGGTGTGGAGGTGCTTCCAGAAGCAGATATTTCTCTCCTCAAGATTCAACGTGGCCAGTTGGCTGTTCAAAAGTGATCTCCCAGCTGTACACATAGATCTGCTCCTACCTTATTTATTCAATTAATGACTGACCTTGAGGGAGTGTGGGTAGAGGAGCAAAGGACTCAAGAGCGGAGGAATTGGTAGAGGGATTGTTGAAAGTATTTTCTACCCAGTCCCAAAAAAACCTTGTGCAAAGTGCAGAGGGTCTGAAGTAAGATCCTTGCATCCACTGGTAGCCAATAAAGGGGTCACGGAGCTGGAAAGATAGGATCCCATGGCTTGAGGCCAAGGACAAGTCTTGCAGTCCTGTACTGGATTAGTGGTGGAGGGTGGAGGCAGGTCAAATATTGAAAGAGACTGTCAGAGTACCCCAACCTTGAGTAAACCAGAGTTTGACAGACTGTGAGCATGTAGGAGAATGTTAGGAAAGGCACAGTACCCTTGAGGAGACGGAGCAAGAAGTTAATCCATTCCAAGATACGTCACAAATGTATCTGTAAAAGGGATGTGTTGAGTCAAAGGTGACCCTGAGGTTCTTGGCCTTGCAGGTGGAGGCAGGAGGAGGGCCAAGTGGGGATGGTCAGAGATTGATGGCAAAGGATGGCAAAGGTGCATCGATGAGGAGGATGCCAGTCTTGCTGGCATTCACACAGAGACCGTTGGTAGTACACCAAAAGCAAATGGCAATGAGGCTGTCAGAAATAAGGGAGGGACAAGAGGTGGCCAACGTCAGCCAGGAAATGAGTTGGTTGTCATCAGCATAGCACCAGAACTTGTGCAAAAAAATTATAATGCAGTAGTCAAGAACTGCCACTTGCTCTCCATGAATTGGGGCCGAGAGGGCAGACCCCTGGTGAACAACACAGGTGGTGAGGGAGATTGAAGATAGGAAAGAGCCTACTTGAAGCTGGGTGGGTCACACATGCCAAACACACATGTCATTGAGTTACACGCATCAATACTCACCAGATGATGCATCATAATCCATCCTCTCTCCCACTCCATGGATTTGTTCTTCCGGGATGAAATCTGAAGCGATCGGCTCATGCTGAGTGAGTTCATCCTCCTCTGGTGGTGGCCCACCACCAGTCACCAGAGACATGGTGTAATTGGAGGCACGCTTTTGCTTAGCACTGCGTCTGAGGTCATTCCAGCGCTTGTAGCAGTCCTGAGCTGTGCGCACCTGGAATCCCATGGATGTCACACCATCCGCAACATGCTGGCAGTGGACCCAACGCTGGTGATGCATTGTATGGCAATGTGGGCCCACAAGCATATCACGTTGGTGTTCCGACACGCAGTCCACAAGGAAGTCCAGTTTGTGATTGCAGAAAGGCTTCTTCCTTGACGTGCCGGAGGCCGGAGCCATGTCTGAGGTCCAAGCCTCTTGTGCAGGAGCACGCTTCCTCCTTTTGGACGGTGGTACTGACCCTGAGGGGGCAATGTGGCCCTCATCAGTGGGGGGAGTGGCGCTGGTGGACTGGACCAAGGCAGTGGGTGTTGGTATGAGGACAGACGGTCTGGCGTGGGTCTGAGTCACTGGCGGGGTAGTGCTGGCTGCATCTGCACATGCAGTTACCACCACCCGGCTGCTTAGGGTAGCAGATGTCATAACTGCCCCAGATATGTGTGCCACAGTCACAGCCACAGTGGACGCAAATGGGCCCACCCTCTGGACAAGATGGGAATCGTCTTGGGAGTCCTCGTCACACAACGCAACATGCGCTGCCTAACCCAGAGCCCGGGTGGAGGTGTCCACAGCTGCATCCGCAGCTACCTCCACCGGTGGGCCCGTGACAACAGATGTAAATCGCTGTTGGGTGATATGAGCACCAGGTTGTGATGCAACAGCTGCATCACCAGGAACCACAGGGGGTGGTGGCATGTCTGCACCAGCATGTGGCTGGGCATCCCATCCCAGAGGGGCACCCCTGCCTCTTCCACCCCTGTAGCTACCCTGGCCACCCTGGACTCCCCGTCCTCCCTGGTCTCCACGCCCACATGCCCGACCACGTCCAGCCCTGGGAGGATGCCCAGCTTTGCCGCCCTTAGCCTTTGGTGCCCTCCCAACCATGGCACCAATGGAAAATGGCCTATGGGAGGTTCACTCAACAATTGTCCTGGGAAATTGGCTGGAAGGGGGCAGGGTACTTTATGGAATAGGTACCCCAGTGCCCCTGCAAGGCTGTCTGTGACCCCTGGGGAGAAATGACAGGTCACGCAACGCTCAGGCACCCCCAAAAAGAAGAAAATAAAAAATTGAAAAATTGAAAAAAAATTAATAATTTAAGCACAGGAAATTGAAGAAAAAAAAACGTGCACGCGACCCCGGTAGCCCACGTGCGTGAATATTACCTCCAGCAGTACGGTGTGGCACCCAGGAACACAAGAAACACATACGCGTGGAACACGCGGGCTACTATGACCTCTAAACGGTATGCATGCATAGGGGGAACCACAGTGGGGAAAAAGCATATGCGACTCACCGTCTGCCTTGCGCGTAGGCAACACCCCACCAAAAGAAGAGTTATGGACTTCAGATGCTGTGAAGTAATCGCGTGTGTTTCCAGCAGAGTAAACACACGCGTCGGTCTCCACGAACAGCACATACCGTGTTTTGCTGACCCACGCTCACCTTTAACCCGTGCTGAAAGCAACACCCGCATGCGTAACCTCACATACGCGCTTACACGCTAAGGCCCTTTCCTCGAATTACACGCATTCACACGCAGACATGATTTTTTTGCACGTGCGGATGCACCCGTGCTGAGGGAAATGGCCGCGCGTATCACGTCACATACACGCTTACGTGCTAAGGGCCTTTCCCCGAATTACACGCTGACGTGCTGTTTTTTTCATGTGCCAAATCACTCCGTATCAAGCTGGCCACGTGACAACACACGGAAGACCATGCTCCTGCCCAGAAGGCCATTTTCCTGCCCGCCAGCCCCCCAAGCAGACTCCTACATGCCATCTGCTGCTGCCTGACTGCCTGCTGGCCACGTGCCCTGCCATTTGGTGCCTGCACGTCAGCCATCTGCAGGGGTCCAGTTGCTGTGACCAACCCTGCTGGAACAGAAGACTCCCGACTGAAGTTCCATCGCTAACAAAGCCCAGCACCAGTACCCAGTTGCCCACCCGCACCTGCCTCGGGGGTTGCCATGTTGGGGTAAACAACATCAGACACCACTGGCCACCCCCAGCCAGAGAGGCAGAGGGCTACCAGCTTCAGTGCCGCAGAAGTTGGTATTCTGGTGGAGCAAGTCCTGGTGCATTATGATGCCCTCTTCAGAAGACCACACACCAACAATGAAGGACGGAAGAGGTTCTGGAAGGACATTGTGGCTGCCATCAACGTGGAGGGGGTGGCAGCCCACGACATAGCACATATCCGGAAGCGCTGGGAGCACTTCAGGTCCAGGACCCTCAACCACCCAGCAGTGACGGGCACCTGCCAGCAGGCCCTGACACATGGCCCACCAAACAACATATCCTAACAAAACAGACCCATGTCCCTAATGCCAACCCTTATCCCCCTTGCCCACCAGTACAAGCATGCAACCATCCACAGAACACACTCCCAAATTACCCATGCCATGACAGTCTTAAATGAACCACCATGCCCATGCAGGAATGCACAACAGAGCCACACAGTGGCAACACATGACTGAGGCAATGTTCATTGAGACATGCACAAAACCAATGATAGAACACAACACCAATCTTGAAGTAAGAAAAAATGTATTAAACACATAATGAACTGACATAGTGGAAATGAAACTTGAAAATCAATGTACAATGACAAATATTAACAAAAAGAAATGTTATGCCAATGAAAAAAAATAATATGTCATGTTGAATAAAAAAGTGGTCCATTGCCAATATCAATAAGAAAAAAGTAATCCAAATAAAAGAAAACCATTGATCCATGGGAATTTTGAAAAAGAAAGTATGTACAATTATGCAACTATATACAATGGAAGTCCAAATGGTCGATGATCCACATACAAAAGGAAACCTACAAAAAAGTCCTTTGAAGAAATAACTATATACACGAAGTGGAGCAATGTCCATGAACTCCAAAATAAAAGAAAAAACAAAGGAAACCTAACACTAATGAACTACTGAACTACTGAAGTGGGAGAATGGGATAACACCCTTCCCCTCATCCAGACCATGGAAAACGGTCCAGGAACCCTCCACGAGAGGAGTTCACTTATTTACCAGATGACAAAGTATCCTGCTTCAAAAAAATGCATATACGAAGAGTATGCCCACTAGTATGCTCGGGTCAAGCCGACGCCTATGACGTGGATCAGCTCGACTAGAACAACAGCCGCAAGTATTCACATCGTTAGAGATGCCATGACAACATAGCCAACAGACAAGAAGACACGTGCCATCATGCACACTGGTCACTCACACACCAACCAACACGAAGAATATACTCAGTGCTATGACGTAGAAGACTGACATACCCACGGACATGCATCATTGTTATTTTTCACATAGGCCTTCTACAGCACCGCAGAAACGCAAGACACCTGAAGAGCTCGTGTTTATGCTTGCCGATGCTTTCTTGCTACCTATCACTATGAAGATGCCACCATGTATATCTATAGCTGCGTATGACACTCTGTCACCCTGCGACCCCCATAGTATGGATTATGTACCGCCACCCACGAACTAGGCCCAAATAGGCCACAAGCAAGAGTCCCCAGGCAAGAGCCTCGCAAACAAAAATCCTCCCAGAATGAAATGCAAGTGCTGACCATGCAGAACGAGCCCCAACGAGAGCCCACAGCCAAGGCCACGATGTTGCAACCCGCATGCCGCGCGCCCAGCGCCGAGGTTATAGCTACAGGTGCCAAGCCCTCAGAGACAAAATACAAAATCTAATGCTCATAATTCTACTCCAGCTACAGTCTCCCCACACATGACTAAGCCAAACTGACAAGGTGCCATGCATACGAGACAGAGAACCGCCAGGGTCCCACGTCTGGGACACAATCTGCAAGAACGAAGCGACAAGTTTGACACCTATAGCGATGGGAAAGACCTGCTCACCAGCCCATAAGCAGACCTGTCCATTGTCCGCACAAACACATAGTTGCACATTGTTGCTAATGTCAGGTACACCGTAAGCTGGGAATGACAATGGTCCCAGGCTTGGGGGCTCGTGGGAGAACCAATCAGAATACAGAGGGGCTCATCACTGGCGCTATTACTCTTAGCCAATCACCAAAGGTCCCCTTGTAACAATTCCAATGTAACAACTGTTAGGGACAGCCCAAGTGTACCACCTGACCCGTCCTCATCCACTAACATTTCTTCCTATAGGGTTTTCATACTAACCCTACCACTTGGGGAACCGACCCGAAGTGGCGATAGGTTTTGTGATGATTTTCCCAGGTGACGCAACTAGCATGTCATACTGCTGTAAAAAGGGCCTGCAACCCCCGCTAACGACAGAGCCTCTCCGGATGCATACGGTCTGAGCGTATGCCTGCCGTTAATCTAATAAACAGCATTAGTTACCTTGCTCCTTGTGTGTGTGTCTCATACTCCTTTTGGGACACAGGAGGAGTTGGGGCCTCCCCAGTCCCAGAGGTCCGCGGACGGCTCTACCGGCCCCTGGGAGATCACCCCGAAAAGTTGCTGAGATCTGTTTGAGGTCTATTACCCTGAGAGCACCATTTCAAGTCCTCTTGCAACAGGGAGAACCGGCAGCGCGGCCCCCTCTGCCGTTGCCCCCTTTTGAGGACTACAGGACCATCGCCGAACTGCGAGAAAACTAGACAGCGCAAACCGGATATTGGCCCTCGGGAGCTGACTTGAGAAGTATCCTGCCTGCAGTTGACTAGTGTCCAGGTGTGGTCCAGATGAGGGGAGGTGGCGAGCTGCTTTGGAGGGGTGCACGCAGTCGAGCGGCCCCGCCTCAAGAGGACTTGGTGAGTATGACACACCCAACAAGCAACGTAATGATGTGCGGGAGGAGGGAGGAATTCTGAAAAGGGAGGCGGGAGGTGTTTACAGTGTGCTGCAAAAGATTTGATAAATAAGTGGACAGACACGAGGGCCGTTTTCTACCGCGTCACGGAGCAAATTGGTTGGAGCCGAAAGGTACCAAGTGTGGTTGTCAGAAGGCACTGATTTGTTCAGATCGCGGGCACCTATAGGGAAGGGGTGTGGCTTTCCTATGAATTGGCGTTATAGATCAATGAGTAGATGAGGATCCCTACTAATTGAGTTTCGAAGCTCGTTAGGTAGATGAAGTTTCCCTGCAGGAGGTAGCTAGTTTGTTCCCAAGTGCGGAAGACGATTGGCTGGTTAAGCTCCTCGAGAGAGGGGGCGTATCACACGCGAGACGACACAGCGTGTGTGGTCCGATTGTAAGAAGTTATTGTGGGTTACCCTGCTCCAGTTGAAGCGGGAGGACATCTGTGGAGTTTACGGGGGACAAAAGGGTTAAAACATATTGCACGCTCTTTTCATTTTATAAAGGTTTCTTACCGGTAATAGTTTGCAGAAGGTGGTGACGTCACCCGCAGGGCTTGTATAGGACACCGCAACCATCTCGGGTTGATCAAGGGGTGGCCGGGGGATAGGAAGTGGGAAAGGGCGGGATAGAAGAGGTGAGGGGGGCTGCGCACGGAGAACGCCGGCAACTCTCGATAAGGAGGGGCGAAAAGGGAAGAGCTGGCTGCGCACGGAGAACGCCGGTCACGCTCAGCAAGGGGTTGGAAAAGGCGAAGGAGAGGTTTGAAGAAGAAGGGAAGGTGGGGCGGCTGTAAAAGCATGCAACACAGGGCACGCAGCCGCAGGCAGCTTCGTTCGCCACGGCCGTAGGGGCCATACTGGTGACATCAAGGGGGACAAATAATAAAGGAAAAAAAAACTGTATATTTGCAATTGTATTACTTTTCAGTGGACGGTCGGAAGTCCCCAGTTTATGGGGCCAGGTAAGGAAGGTTGATATTGGGAAAAACAAAACTGTAACATGGCCACATACTACGGGTTGGGGTCTGGAGTGAGGGGAAATGCTTTACCTACAGCCCTCCAACACATTTGCACGTCACTATCACCATACAAGGAGAAAATTATCAAGTACAGTATCGACTGGACACAAGGAACAGACAACGAAATACTGACACCATGGCCACCTAATGGCAGCTTTGACTCATAAACCCAACACTCGCTATTGACATACATACCAAACACGTACAAGGGAAAGAAATTAGCTCACCATATAGAGATCTTTAACTTATGGAAGATGTTTCAGGGAGCCAGCGCCAGACAACAACTGACAGCCGCTGAGGGGTACTGAAACCCTGCATACAGCCCTCTACCATATGCCCCTACAGATAGGTACCAGAGGGGGGAGGAGGTGACAAACATGATAGACTTAAACTCCACACAGGCAGACACGAAGAGAGGGAAGAAAAGTGGGGAACACATCACAACCATAGGACCAGACGAATGGCTAGCAGCACAGGTGCTCCTAAAGCTCTGGGGGACACTAACAGGGGAAGAAGAGGATGCAGTGAGGAGGATGGCAAAGGATGAAATGGTTATCACACAGACAGGGACCGAGGTGAGTAAGACAAGAGAAGGTCAACTGTCACAGGTAGATGAAGAAATGCTGGAGGAGAGGTTGGCTGAATTAAGAAACGCACGAACTGCACTGATCAGACAGTTCGAGCAAGAAACATGAGGAAGGAGAGAAAGGAGAATAGGGACGAGCAGGAGAGGATGAAGGAACGAATGGAAGAGAGGAAGAAGGAAGCAGAGCGGATGAAGGCAATAGCAGAGAGGGTGTCACGAGCAGAGCAACGAGAAATGAAACGGAGGGAGGAAGACAAAGAAAGAGAAATGGAACTGTGGAAAAAGAAAATACTATCTGAAAGCACCTGGAAATATGAAGAAGATAAAGTAATAGAGAGCATATTAAAAAGGGAAAGGGCCAAATGGGAAAGGAAGGAAGAGGAAGAGAGGATATTAGCGAAGGTAAGTGCGGAGGTGTTGGAAGAACTAAAAAGGAAGAGAGCGGAATAGGTGGTGAAATAATAGGGAAAAAGGATGAGGAGAGTGGAGATAGGAGGGTGGAGCACGGAGTAAGAGCATACAAATGCCAGGATTCGGAGGTGGCTACAACGTCAACACAAGGAGCAGCTGTTAAAGGAGGAGAGCACAAGGAAGTTGACTTAATAGATTTAAGGACGGTGACAATGGGTGGAAAACGCACAGAGTGGGGATTGTCTTGTCCTGATGGATTTTGCAGCGAGGAGGAAGAATGTTTATGAAAAAATGGAGGAGATGGCAATGGGGAAAGTTTAGACAAACTGTACATTACACGCACCAACTGCGAGTCACCATGGTCGTGCGGAAGGAGGGAAGAAGATAAGAAAGGTGAAGAGCAGGTAGAGGAGGTAGCAAGGAGAACGTCACAACCATTAACACCGACACCAGTACAAACACCACGCCCTCTAACAACACGACCTCTAGCACCACGCCCACTGACACCAACACTTGCGCACACCCCATATGTCGACAGACATAGGGACCTCCCAGGATGCAGACAGGAAGAACGGGCAAGCATGCCCACAGTGAGAGAAGAGGGTAAAAGGAGAGGGAGGAAGAATGAAGGGGACGATAGAGCAATTAACTGTAATATTGATATGATTGAAGAATTACCCGATGCAGATGAAGAGGATGAATACACCGACATAACCCCACGGGCACGGGGGGAAATGAGGGGGTACAATTTAATGCTGCTTCTGGAAAGGGGAGGGGCCAGACCACAATATGTCCCCTGGAAGCATGCTGATAAAGTGTAACGCTCACCTGATTCCCGTAGAGGCGCCGGTCTTGACTGGGCGTATACCGTATCTTCAAAGGTGATGTGTAACACACGGCTGGCTCTTTGGGCTGGACCTCTGTGCACTGTATGTCTGACTCGAAGGGTAAAATGTCTGCAGATAGAAAATATGGGATTAATGAACTGGGTTATTGAATGTCTCTCTCTTCTTCCCTTTCTCTTCTCCTGTAGAACCCCAAGGTTAACGCTCTCACGTTAGGTAAGTGAACGCCGTGCTCTCCATCTGCCTCGGGGCACGGTGCTGTAACCAGTTTCTTCACTGGATAAGGGGAGCAGGCCTCTTGACTTCAGAGGACTGCTGTCCGTCGTTCACTGCACGAACGGTAAGTTTCGAGTAATTCTAATGTCTTTAAAAATCTTTAGTAATGATGTCTCTTGTTTTGCAGGGTTCCGGCGATGGCGGATGACGGGCTGAAGTGAGTTGAAGATGGAGCCCGTGTGATGAATAGAAGCGCCTGGAAGCACGTAAGTAAGCGCTTGTTGCCTGCTTCACAATGCGCTCTAACTGTCTTTTTATTTTGCAGGTACAAGTTCGGAGCGGCTGCAGGGTGCCGGAATACCCACTGGGTTAGATGTGGAAAGGAGTAATGGCACGTGAGTATTAAAGTTCCCCAATGTCTTTAGACGCACCTTGTTTTGTCTTTCAGATGCGGGATGCAGCGCCGAAGGCCTCCGGAGCGTGCGAAGAGTTGGTAAGCTTTTGTCTTTCAGATGCCGGAATGCAGTGCGAAGACCTCCGGAGCGCACGAAGAGTAGGTAAGCCTTTGTCTTTCAGATGCCGGAATGCAGCGCGAGGCGTTGGTGACAGCCGATGGACCAGGTAAGTGAAGCGCTGTCACTGAAGACCGTAATGCTAACCTGTTCTTTCTTGTCTTTATAGGTGTTGCTGAAGACTGGATTCAGGATGGTAAGCCTTTTTCCTTAGGCCCAGGATCAGATGCAGAAGACACGATGAGCGTTCTGCTGCAGAGGATGCAGAATAACGCAAAGCAAGATTCATCCATCGGATGTGGTTTAAATAGCCTCCTGTAGTGCTTAGGTGTCTCCTTCCACAGCCACGCCTAGGTAAGAAAAGAGTTCCTGCTTTCCAGAAGAGTTCCAGTGTTCTCAACCTAGGGTATGGCTCCTGCCCCACCCAACAGGAAAAGTAGTTCCAAACAGAAGAGGATCAGAGGCTCAACTGGCAGGCAAGTAAGCAGCATGGTCTACTGCAGGTAAGTCCACCCAAGCATTATGAGCCCGGCGCTTCCAGCGCTGGGACTGGGCATATTTATGAGCCTGGTGCCACTGGCGCCAGGACTGGGTCCAAAAGGTCCCAATTGGGACTGGTTGGCACTCAGAACCTGGGTTATGGATCTGCTTCCAAGGGAGTTGGGAAAACCCTGACCTTTTGGAAGCAGAGATCATGACAGTACCCCCCCTCAAGACTCCTCCCAAACCGAGCTTCTCCGGGGGTTTTGGCTTGTCAGGAAATGTTCGGTGAAATCTTTTGATTAGGCGAGGAGCGTGGACATATTCAGCAGGATCCCAGGATCTCTCTTGGGGGCCGTAGCCTTTCCAGTCAATTAGGTAAAATAGTTTAGATTTGGAGATCTTGGAGTCCAGAATGCTTTTGACTTCAAACTCGAGTTCTCCATAAACTAGGATGGGTTTTGGAGATTTAGTTAGTCGGGTTTGAGGTTGCACGGGTTTTAATAGAGAGACGTGGAAGACCGGATGTATCTTCATGTGCGGGGGCAAGTCCAACTTGACCGCTACTGGGTTTACTATGGTAGTGATGGAATAGGGACCAAGGTATCTTGGGTTGAATGTGCGTGGCCCTTTTAGAGGTAGATATTTGGTGGATAACCAACTTGATCCCCTACTTGATATTGAGGGGCTTCCTTCCGATGTTGATCTGCTCCTTTCTTGTATTGTTCTTTAGCCCTTTGAAGGTGAGAAACAGCTTCCTTAAAGGCTTGGGTGATTGTAGAATGCAGGTAGTCTACTGCTGGTGTTTCAAGATCTTGGAGGGGATCCAACTCCCAGGTTCGAGGGTGACTGCCGTATAAAAGAAAAAACAGGGTTTTCCCAGTTCCCGAATGGACAGAATTATTGTAGGCATATTCGGCTATCCAAAGGATGTCTTTCCAAGTTTTTTCAGTTTGTTGCAGCATGCAGCGTAAATACTGTTCCAGAGTTTGATTGGTCCTCTCGGTTTGTCCGTCGGTCTGAGGGTGGTGACTGGTCGATAGTCTCACATCAATTTGAGCCGACCGACAGCAACTTCGCCAAAAATGAGAAATAAATTGACTACCTCGATCCGAAATTAGAACCGAAGGAAAACCGTGCAGTCGGACGATGTTTTCGAGAAATTCTCGGGCCAGAGTTGCTGCTGTTGGCAAGCCTTTGAGCGGAATAAAATGCGCCATCTTGGAGAATAAGTCCACGATTACTAGAATCGTATTGTATCCGGAGCATGGAGGTAGATCGGTGATGAAGTCCATAGAAAGCGTATGCCAAGGGTGAGGTGGGATGTCAATAGGGCGTAAGAGGCCTGCTGGTCTTTCCTTTTGACTCTTGTTTTGGGCGCATACTCCACAGGACATTATAAAGTCTCTGATATCTTTTTTCCAAGACGGCCACCAGAAGTAGCGCTTGATCTTTTCTGAGGTCTTGGCCATACCGGGATGTCCTTCCATTAAAGAATCGTGATAACAAGAGATTACTTTTTTCTGTAAATCCGTGCTGGGCAGGTATAATCGTTCTTGGAAATACAATAAGTTGTCCTTTACTGCAAAGTCCTTTCCCTGCAGATGCCAATTCTGTATGTCTGCTGGAGTTACAAGTTGCCTGGCTTTATCCTTAACTTCCTCTATGGATTGTGTGGCGATTACACCCAGAATTCTTTGTTCGGGAATGATTGGTACAGGTTTAGGGTTGATCAAGTGTTCTTCCACTCCCATCCGAGAAAGGGCATCAGCTTTACCGTTTTTTGTACCAGGTCGATAGGTAATTATGAAGTCAAACTCGGCAAAGAATAATGCCCAACGGAGTTGTCTAGAGGATTGGGCTTTTGCGGTTTTCAAATATTGCAGGTTTCGGTGATCCGTAATCACAGTAACGGTGTGTCGGGCCCCAAGCAGATAATGCCGCCAAGCCTTAAAGGCAGACTTGATAGCCAGAAGTTCCTTGTCAGTAATCGTGTAATTGATTTCAGGAGGCGAGAATTTGCGGGACCAAAATGCCACGGGATGCAACTGATTGGTTACCGGGTCCTTTTGTGATAGAACTGCCCCCATGGCAAGGCTTGAAGCATCAGTTTCCACGATGTAGGGGAGTTCGGGGCGAGGGTGTTTTAAGATTGGTGCAGAGATAAATTTAGTCTTCAAATCCTGGAAAGCTTGTTCCGCCTCAGTAGACCATTCAAAACGTTTGTTTTTCTTTAACAAGGCAGTGATGGGCTGGACTATTCGAGAAAATTCGGGGATAAACCTGCGGTAAAAGTTAACGAAGCCTAACATGCTTTGCACACCTTTTACGGAGGATGGTGATGGCCATTTGAGAACTGCATCGACCTTCTTTGAATCCATACGCACTCCGCTAGGTGATAATATGAATCCCAAGAATTCAACTTCAGTCACGTTGAAAACACATTTTTCCAACTTAGCGAAAAGTTTGTGTTGACGCAATCTTTCGAGGACCATTTTCACGTGTTTCCGATGTTCAGATTCCGATGAAGAATAAACGAGGATGTCGTCAATGTAAACAACAACACACACATCTATGAGCTCTCTGAGGACATCGTTCATAAAATATTGAAAGGCAGCCGGGGCATTGCAAAGTCCGAAGGGCATGACCTGATATTCAAATAGCCCATATTTGGTGCGGAAGGCCGTCTTCCATTCATCGCCCTCTTTTACTCGTACCAAGTGGTAGGCTCCTCTAAGATCCAGCTTTGTATATATGCATGCTTTTCTGACTTGGTCCAGGAGTTCAGGGATCAAAGGTAACGGATATCTATTCTTGACGGTGATCTGGTTCAGGGAGCGATAATCTATACAAGTTCTAAGGTCTCCTTCCTTTTTTGGAACGAAGAACAAAGCTGAAGAAGCAGGGGACTTGGAAGGACGAATAAACCCATTTGCCAGGTATTGATCCAGGTATTGTCGAAGGTGAAGGTTCTCAGGCTCGGTGAGGGCATAAATTCTACTACAAGGAGGAGTAGATCCAGGTATCAGGTCTATCTGGCAGTCATAAGACCTATGAGGAGGTAGAGAGTTAGCCTGATCCTTCCGGAAAACATCTTGGTATTCTAGGTATTCGGGAGGTAACTGGGGAGTCTCTGAAGAAATTGCTGCCAGTGCAACACCAGGTGGAGGGTGACAAGTAGAGACACATTCTGGAAACTGGACCGTTCTTGCTCGCCAATCGATCAGAGGATTGTGTTTCTCTAACCAAGGTATTCCTAGAATAATCTGAAACTGAGGAGCCTTGATCACATCGAACACGATCTTCTCATGGTGTCCATCTTGACTTACTAGCGTCACTTCTTGAGTGGTATGCGTTACTGGTCCGGAGGCTATCTCTGTTCCATCCACCGTAGTAATGACGTCCTTTACAGCCTTGGGACAAAGAGTTAGATTCATCCTCAAAACCGTTTCATGATCCACATAATTGCCGATGGCACCGCTGTCGACGTAAGCCTCAATTGCATGTAATCGATCCGGATTATCAGGGCTAATGAGGACCATAGGTATCACGAAATGCGAGGTCACGGAACTGGTTTTCACGCTCGGCAAGAGGACCTCTATTCTTGTCGGGCGAGGTCGTTTCCCTGCTCAGAGTTTGTAACTTTGGTAACTGCAGCTCCTACTGCCTTCTTGGCAGGTTTCACCGGACAGTCTCGAAGAAAGTGCCCTGAGTTTCCGCAATAGAGGCATAACTGCAACTGTTTTCTCCTTTCCCGCTCCTTTTGTGTTAGAGGACCTTTCAGGCCCCCTATTTGCATGGGTTCCCCGGAGTCTACTCCTTTGGAAGGAGTTGGCGGTTTGGAAAATATTCGAGCATCAAACTTGGAACGATCGGCCTTCCTGTTCTGCAGTCTGTGATCTATTTGAACGACCAAGTCTATATAGTCCGAGCAATCTTGTGGGGGATTCACTACTTGGGCTAACACATCTTTGAGCTCTCCACGTAGACCTCTATAAAACAGCGTAATCCTTTTGTCCTCAGGCCATTGAGTTTCCACTATCAGTCTGTTGAAAGACGCAATATAAGCCAAAAGGTCTTGATTACCTTGTCGCAACGAAAGAAGCTCATTGTCCAAGGCCTGCCCCTGTGAATGTCTTGCGAACAGTTTTTCCATACTGAGCTGAAAAGCTTGAAAATCATGGAGGACCGGATCATCTTGATTTACTAGAGGGATCGACCAGTCTGCCGCATTGCCACTAAGGTACGAAAGCACGAAAGCTACTTTAGCTTGATCAGTTGGAAAGGCTGCTGGCCGGCATAAGAAATGCAACCGGCACTGATTGATAAATACTGCCAACCTCTTTGGGTCACCAGAAAATCGTTCGGGCGGAGCCAGAGGTACATTCCCAGGTAGGTTGATCTGCACTGGATTCATAGAGGATGTAGAAGGAAGATTTCCCCCAGATGCGGGTAACGGGGTCTGTCCGGCTTGTGACTGTAGCAATTGTCTAGCGAGATCATCTGTTCGCTCCTTGGAAATAATCAGTTCCCTTCTTAGAGCGTTCGTTTCCTGACGGGCTGCATGCACTTCTGCCCTTAGTTCCCCAAGTAACTGGGCTAGCTGGTCGGTATCCGAGGTTTCCATAGCACCTGGACGGGAGTTTTGCGGTAGGCTTTGCGTTCTGTAACGCTCACCTGATTCCCGTAGAGGCGCCGGTCTTGACTGGGCGTATACCGTATCTTCAAAGGTGATGTGTAACACACGGCTGGCTCTTTGGGCTGGACCTCTGTGCACTGTATGTCTGACTCGAAGGGTAAGATGTCTGCAGATAGAAAATATGGGATTAATGAACTGGGTTATTGAATGTCTCTCTCTTCTTCCCTTTCTCTTCTCCTGTAGAACCCCAAGGTTAACGCTCTCACCTTAGGTAAGTGAACGCCGTGCTCTCCATCTGCCTCGGGGCACGGTGCAGGCCTCTTGACTTCAGAGGACTGCTGTCCGTCGTTTACTGCACGAACGGTAAGTTTCGAGTAATTCTAATGTCTTTAAAAGTCTTTAGTAATGATGTCTCTTGTTTTGCAGGGTTCCGGCGATGGCGGATGACGGGCTGAAGTGAGTTGAAGATGGAGCCCGTGTGATGAATAGAAGCGCCTGGAAGCACGTAAGTAAGCGCTTGTTGCCTGCTTCACGATGCGCTCTAACTGTCTTTTTATTTTGCAGGTACAAGTTCGGAGCGGCTGCAGGGTGCCGGAATACCCACTGGGTTAGATGTGGAAAGGAGTAATGGCACGTGAGTATTAAAGTTCCCCAATGTCTTTAAACGCACCTTGTTTTGTCTTTCAGATGCGGGATGCAGCGCCGAAGGCATCCGGAGCGTGCGAAGAGTTGGTAAGCTTTTGTCTTTCAGATGCCGGAATGCAGTGCGAAGACCTCCGGAGCGCACGAAGAGTAGGTAAGCCTTTGTCTTTCAGATGCCGGAATGCAGCGCGAGGCGTTGGTGACAGCCGATGGACCAGGTAAGTGAAGCGCTGTCACTGAAGACCGTAATGCTAACCTGTTCTTTCTTGTCTTTATAGGTGTTGCTGAAGACTGGATTCAGGATGGTAAGCCTTTTTCCTTAGGCCCAGGATCAGATGCAGAAGACACGATGAGCGTTCTGCTGCAGAGGATGCAGAATAACGCAAAGCAAGATTCATCCATCGGGTGTGGTTTAAATAGCCTCCTGTAGTGCTTAGGGTTCTCCTTCCACAGCCACGCCTAGGTAAGAAAAGAGTTCCTGCTTTCCAGAAGAGTTCCAGTGTTCTGAACCTAGGGAGTGGCTCCTGCCCCACCCAACAGGAAAAGTAGTTCCAAACAGAAGAGGATCAGAGGCTCAACTGGCAGGCAAGTAAGCAGCATGGTCTACTGCAGGTAAGTCCACCCAAGCATTATGAGCCCGGCGCTTCCAGCGCTGGGACTGGGCATATTTATGAGCCTGGTGCCACTGGTGCCAGGACTGGGTCCAAAAGGTCCCAATTGGGACTGGTTGGCACTCGGAACCTGGGTTATGGATCTGCTTCCAAGGGAGTTGGGAAAACCCTGACCTTTTGGAAGCAGAGATGACATAAAGAGAATATTAAATGCAGACTCCCATCACTAAGTGAAGGAGCAGGAAAGTGGATATATGAGATGGAAAAACACACTGCGGGGCAAAAATTAGCCGTGGGGGACATGAAGGGACTCCTAATATCAATATTGGGGGATGCTGCAGATGACATTTGAAAAAGGTTGGGCTTCCCAGGGGTCACTATAACTGACACATCACATGATGGAGCGCCATTTGCCAACTGCAGACATGCGCTGTGGCAGGCTCTAAGGGTCCAGTACCAAGACACGTCAGACCTAGGAGCTATAACAACATGCAAGATGCATGAGAATGAAGATCCTGTTGATTACATCTTGGAGATTCAGGAGAAGTGGCGCCTGGAAACTCGGGAGCAGTGGGAAAAAACACTAGCAATTTTCTACCATATATTAGTGCAAGGGCTCCCGGAGCAAGTACAAAGACAGCTGAAGAAAACAGTGGGGATGGAAGCTAAGGCCTGGCCAGAAATACAACTAACTATAGTACACCACTGCAGGATGTGGCAGGAAAAGATGAAGCAAAAGGAGGAAGATAGAAAGGCAGAGGAGGCAAATTGGTGCACAAAAATCTATCTAAATATGCCATTGAAGGAGCACTAATAACGCCCGTGGTAGCAACACCAACCCCCACACAAGTAACGGTTGCACAAGACACAACACAACAACAGGTAGCACAATTACGGCAGCCAGCGCAAATTATAACACTGCAGATTCCCCCCGCCCTCACCATACACGGCACACGCAGGAGGAGGATATATGCCAATGGGAAATGGATATTATAACAACTACAGGGGGAGGGCTGGCATGATAAGAGGGAGGGGCTATGGCCAACCTGCACAACAGCAAGGGGGAGGGTTCCGGGGCTACTACCTAAACGGACAGCAAGGGTACCAGGACAACACAGGGAGTTTCCCATGGCAAGCCAGAGAACCACCAATATGTTGGGTTTGCGGGATGGTGGGACACATGTCACGCGCTTGCAGGATGAGGCCCACCCAAACAGCCTGGGGGGAACAAGGGCAGCAAGGGACTATGGGAGAACAACAAGCTAACCTTCGACAACAAGGAATACAACAATGCCTACCACAACAACAAGCGCCACCGCAACAACCACAGCAGCAGGTACAAACATACACACCACCACAGCAACAGGCGATAACAACGCAACAACATCAAGTACAACCAGTACAGCAGTTTATACAAATACAGGACAATGCAGTATCAACAGCTGATAAACCGCTACAGCAGACATAGCTGAGGACGGTGACAATATTGGGTCACAACCCTTACACAGGAAGCGGTCAGTCACTATATGCACAATAGGACAGCCCACAGATGTCTTTGATGTGTCCCATCCTATCAGTAACACCTAATACTGCGGAGGAACCATGCATACAGGTAGCGATAGGTGACAAAAAATGTTCCTTCCTAGTTGACACCGGGGCCACTAGGTCCTGTATAAGGGAGGGTAAATTTAAAATGTCAGGCAAAGCCATGCACACTCAAGGATTTTCTAGGGCTCAAGGGTTGGTTCCCTTCACTGATAACATCTCTTTATCTATAGGAGATCAGGACATGTCTCTCCCACTTCTGTACTCGAAGCAGTCACCAGTAAACATAGTTGGTAAGGACATAATGAACAGATTGAATATGACCATCTCCTTCACGGAGAAGGGCATAATTTGCTCTACACCAGGAATTAACATGCTCACAGCACGACAAATACTGCAGGCTTATTGTGGCCAAACAGTGGCCCAGGCTGAGCCTGTAGATGCAGAGATCTTCCAATATGGGACATACATGGCAATTGCATGGTTGCCTGGAAATGAGGGCAAAATTTGGAGGAGGCCAGCAGCATACTTATTCAGACCAGAGACACCAGCAAGTGAAATTGAGGGGAAAATGATTTGAGTGAGCATCGAGAGCATTGTGGCAAATGCAGACTACATCGCAGTACATGCCCAAGACAGGGAGGGGAGAGCCTGGAGAGCTATAATAGCACTGGCAGATGGATGCAGGCTTACACAGGTGTCTGATGAGGAGCTCTTCTCAGACGACAATGGAGAGGGAGAGATGGTGTTTGGGATGAGCATTAACATTTGGTTAAAGGTAACATGCAAGCAGGTAGCACATAAAATGGCAATGGCACTAGAAGCACCTGCTCCTACACAAGTGCCATTTTACGAGGAATACATGGCAGCTGTACCAACATCACTGTGGACCACTAGTCCATATGACGTTGGCTGCATCAAGAGCATTGCTGGCGTAAAAATAAAATTGAAAAAAGGAGCAATGCTACCAAGAGTGAAACAGTACCCACTATCAAAAGAAGCAGATGAGGGCTTATATGAAACAATAACCGCCCTAATAAACAATGGTATACTAGTACCATCAGAATCTCCTTGCAACACTGCTGTGTACCCTGTACGCAAAGCGAAAGGAGGGTCTTGGCGTTTTATCCAGGACCTAAGGCCCTTGAACCACATTGTAGAGGCAGAGTACCCCATAGCAGCTAACCCAGCTACCATACTATGTGGGATACCAGCAGAGGCATCACGGTTTACCGTGATTGACCTCAAAAATGCTTTTTTCTCAATACCGCTGCACCCAGACTCACAGGACCTGACAAGCTTCACATACCGCAACACAAAATGGAAACACACAAGGTTGCCGCAAGGGTACTGTGAGTCACCATCCATCTTCAAAAGAGTGATACAAATAGATTTGGGAAACATCGAGATGGAGAGCACGGTGCTGCAATACGTAGATGACATCATCATTTGCAGCACCACAGAAGAAAGGTGTAGGAAGGACTCAATTAAGATGCTCAAAGTTTTAGCTGAGAAGGGGTACAAGGTAGACAAGGAAAAGCTACAGTACTGCCAAGAACATGTACTGTACATTGGTCAGCTCTCTCACAGAATGGAAGGAACATTGCACCACAAAGGGCACAAGCGATAACAAACACACCACAACCACAGACAGTGAGAGAACTGCAGCAGTTTCTGGGCCTATGCAACTACTGCAGGGCGTGGGTTTTTGACTACAGTTCATACATAGGACCCCTGCTCGAGGCCGTCAGAGAAGCACAGAAGGGGGACAAAAGGTTGGGGTGGACAAGAGAAATGGAAGAAGCATTTGACAAATTAAAACATGCCATCTCAACAGCACCAGTACTGGCCACTCCAAACTATGACCACCAATTTTTTATCTTCTCACATTGTGACTCAGCAGTAATGAAGGCAGTACTGACAGAAAAAACAAGCATGGGACACAAGCCTGTAGCATTTTTACAGTGGACACCTGGATCCTATAATGTTAGGTCACTTCCCTTGCGAACAGAGTTTGGCCGCCGCAACCTTTGCGGTGGAAAAATCATCATCAATAACAATGGGGTGCCCCACCACACTATTCGTGGAACACGCCCTCTTTGCAATATTGAACAAGCCCAAATCAACATTGACCACGCAGAGAGCATCAGGCTATGAAATAATTTTATCCAGACCAGAATTAACAATTGTAAGGTGCAGCAATTTAAACCCAGCGAGATTTATAGCAGAGGTAGTTGAAGATGGTGACTACGCTCATGATTGCACACAGGCCATCGGAATTTACTCCAGCATAAGAAAGGTTGAGGAAAATGCCCTATAGGGGGGGGGATAATGGACATTGATTGGTCCTCAACAATTGACCAGAGTGATGGGGTAAGAAGGACAGGAGCAGCAGTGGTTAGGCTGACAGAGGATTGGATTTATGTACCAGTAAAATGTGTACAGCTGCCACATTACTCAGCCCAAGCGGCAGGACTAGTGGCCCTGATTTTGGCACTAAAAGAGAGCTATGATAAAAGGGAAACAATATATTCAGACAGTGCATATGTCACATTAACGGTACACTCAGGATTAATAAAATGGCAAAGAAGGGGGTTCAGAAGAGCTGATGGTACCCCAGTACAACTTGCCCTACTACTTGCTGAACTGATTGAAGTAATTAATGGCCCTAGAGAAATAGCCCTGGTGAAGTGTCAAGCACACACTAACGGGGATGACCCTATCTCAAAAGGAAATGAAACAGCAGATGCACATGCCAAACATGCTGCATATTTTGGTGAGATGTGAACCCTCTCAGAAAAACAAGAAGATAAAGGGAGGCCAGGAGCAAAACAGATGCTAATGAAGGAGGGATACACTCACATCCCTGAAACACAGATACTGGAATTACAGGCAGCAGCACCCATGGCGGAAAAGGAGCTATGGGTCAAAATAGGGTGCACAATGTCCCCCACAGATGCATGATGGTGTCAGAATAATACAGGAAGGTAGTAATGCCCCTAGCCCTATTGAAAACAGCCCTGGCTCAGCTACACCATGCAACACACACAGGAAAGGAAGTGATTGCAGCACTTATAAAGGAGGCCTGGTTCTGTCCTGAGTTAAATTCACATGTTGCAAACTTTATCTGCAAATGCCTGACATGTCTACAGTGCACAGCTGGTCACATGCTGCAAGTGATAAAAGTTACTATACCCGGCCAGAAGGACCCTTCCTGCACCTGCACATTGACTACGTTGACATGATCAACGTATGTCAAGGACACAGATACATGATTGTAGTGGTATGCCCATTTTCAAGGTGGATAGAGGCTGGGCCCTGCTCTCATGCAGATGCCTTCAGAGCAGCAAGATTTCTAGTGAGGGAAGTTTTCCCTAGGTGGGGAGTTTGCGAAATGCTACGTTCAGACAATGGCCTGCACTTTGCAAACAAAATGTTTGAACACATAACTGCACTACTTGGCATCAAACACAGGTTTGCATGCACATATCACCCGCAGGCTAATGGAATTTGTGAACACCTGAAGGGCCTCCTGAAAGAATTAATTGCAAAGATCCAACAGACAACTAAGAAAAGCTGGTTGTACTGCCTCCCCTTGTCTCTATTTAAGTTAAGGAATAGGCCAGGGTCAGATCACCACCTCACACCCCATGAGGTGGTGACTGGACGTCAGATGTGCCTTCCACTAATGCCACCATCAAGGGCCTTGACCGACTATGACAGCTCTGCAAATGTTTTTGGTGATGAAATGTATCAATATGTGTCTTCTTTGATTACTAGTGTTGCCTTTATCTCTCAACAGCTCGAGCGCATGCGGGGCGGGTCGGAAACCACTAGACAAGAAGAAACAAATGAGGAGCAAGGACAACAAGCTAACTGGACTATTGTGGAAGGAGAACACGTTCTCCTCCGCAACTTCAACCACCAGTGGAACAGCCCCAGATTCACTGGGCCCCACCAGATGGAAGAAGTAGCTCCTGGAGATATAAAGCTCCGTGATAAGAAAGTGTGGAACCACTTACATGATGTCAAACCCTACAAAGACCAGACCCGCCCTTGCGTTGATGACAGGGCCAACACAGCAACAACAATAACAAAGGACAACACAGCAGCAGCTGCAACAAAAGATAATTGTGACACTGCCCCTGACCCCTCCCCAACCACAGACTATAACAACTTTGGACATTCGCCCACAGCCCACCCCATGGTCACGAGATCCTAGGTCAAACAAAACCCTGCCCCAGCCAGCCCGCCCCTGCCACTACCCAAATAAAGGACATTGCCTAACAAATTGTTACGTTGTACCACACTTGTAGACATGTGCATATTCTCTTTCTCTTTTTTGTTTCGCACATGCAGGTACTGCACACAACTGTTTCTGTATAAGGAAAAGTGAAGAAACTAACAGTGGGCCTCATTACGAGTCCAGCGGTAACTGAGGCAGTAAAACTGCCTGGTTACCGCCGGACTCATATTACCATTCCGCCTCCGTGATTCCTGGAATTACCGGGGCATTTCCACCCCGGTTTTCCGGGAATCACGGAGGCGGAATGGTGTTAATCCCCATTCCCATTGAGTCCTACGGGACTCAATGGGAATGGGGATCATGGAAACACCGGCAGCATCTCATAATGCTGCCGGTGTTTCCTCGTCCACCTGCAGGCGGGTGGTGTTAAACCCGCCAGGTCAAACCTGGCCAGAACATCACCTCCCGCCTGCAGGAGTCGGGATCAGGCGGTCCAGAAACAACGGTGGCGGCGGGTTTACCGCCACCGTTATTTCCGGACCGCCTGATTTGTAATGAGGCCCGTTGTGTTTTGCCCAGGGGTAAATGCTACCCACAGACGATAACACCCCTGAAGCTTTGTCACACCAATTTGTATACGCTATAAAAATACCAAAATATCTAAAGAAGAGAAGGATACGTGAATGTTACAACAAGCTCATTTTGGCCATAGAACAATCATTCCCACTTCTCCACTAGCACTTACCAGCTCTGAGAGGTAGGTCACTGAGATTAGCGTGGGAACAGCTTTTCGCCTGGGCATTAAAGGACTACCTAGGGAGAGCTTGACAACTAACACCTTAACGCATATTTTTTAGAAATTTTTAGGCGGGCATCTTTAACATCACAAAGAATAAGCTGCAGGACTGAAGCAAAGGTGAGAGCAAAATGCTCGTGATATTAGCTATTGTAATAAAAATTGTAGGAGTGTTAGTAATCACTGGTCTACTTGCTACCTCTGTCTGGCAGACACACTATGCTTCTCGATTTGTGGCTGCACCTAAAACTAATGTACCCCCTCCCACAACTGCAACAGGTATGGTGTCAAGTGGTACAAATAGCACAAGAGGTAATGTGAATAGGGCTAAACGTAGCACATATGGAGATAATAATGGGATTGACACATAGCTCACAGATTCAGCACACGTCACGAACAACATGTGGTATCAGCACATGTCCAAAATTGGAAAGCAGACAACTAAAGACAACTGCTATGTGTGCTCGTTGATCCCACATGCGATGAGCGCATCAAGGAGGTTTGTAGCTACTGAAGTACCAGCAAGGACAGTAGAATGTCTGATATATATGGCACTGTTCCAAACAAAAGTACGATTTAAAGGGAAAGTGGTATCATTGCAATGGAAGACAAGAGACTCGTACCCATATGAAAATAACTTCATCAAAACACTTAAGATTTACAACAGCTACCGCCTACACACTCATGGGTTCAGATACGTAACGGATGGCCCTGAAAAAGGAGAGACGAAGAAAGTAACATTACAATACCTGCCGTGTGATTGGTACGCAAGTGAAATTGCTGGTGAACAGGGATGTTGGGAAAGAGCTCTCTTTGTAATATATGGGAAGATATACACAAATGAAGGATGGACAGAGGGAGTGGTGGTGAGCAATATGGTAACAAACGAAAATGCAAACTTAATAAACGAAACAAACCACAAGTGTTGGATGGAGTGGGTAAAAAGTGTGCCACTGTTAACATGGCTGGAGAAAGACGAATACCCAATAACTATAGTACCGCTAACTGCACCCACATTGTGCTATCAACACAACAGTGATGTTGATGATGGAAATAACAACAACTGTAAAAGTACAATATTGATAACAGAGGGGGGTGCTGGCACAGCAGTTCTAATGGACCACTATTGGGCCTGCGGGGATAGGGCATACCACACATTAACTCCATCATGGAATGAAATATGCACTATGGTACACATCAACGTACCATCTTTGGTTGTGCCTCAGAAACATGGAAACATGGCCAACTTCCCCAAGATGGACGAAGGAGACAAAAGGAGGAAAAGATCTGTGATGTTTAAAGAAGGTGACGAGAACAACGACACAAACATTCTGTCAAGAGTGAAAAGACAAGGAGAACCACTGATGGGAAACTACCTGTGGGGAAGATCGGAAACAGCTCTCACTGCCATTCCACAAGAACACAGACTATTTAGCAGAGCAGCAATGTTCTTCGCATCAATAATACACCAGGACTGCAGGCATATGCAAATGCAAAATGGCTCCAGATAAGCCGATGGGAGCTAATGATGACCATTAATTCCACCGTCAATGGATTTAATGCAATAACAGAAGAACTGAGGGTGGTACATATGGTAGCACTACAAAACAGATATGTGCTGGACCTCCTCACGATAATGGAAGGAGGAGCCTGTGCAAAAATTGGACAATCATGTTGCACATTTACCCCTGCTAATGACGCAGACAATGGAACACTTACTGAAGCAGTATCACAACTTGCCCTGATGCACTCGAAAATGGTTGAAGAAAGTAAAGGAGTAAAGAAAGATGGCAGCTGGTTCTCCTTTTTATGGTCATGGATGCCCTCATGGCTGTCAAATGGACTAAAATTGATAGTTGGCTGTTTATTTGTGGGAATGGCCGTGTTAATTGGAATGAGGGTTTGGAAAGCAAGAAAAGCAGGTACAATGGATGAGATGATGGAAATGGTCGGCATGCACGCCCTGCTACCAGCTGAAGACGACAAGCACACAGGCATGATTATACAAGAAAGAGAAAGATTGCGCAAACAGATACTCGAAAATCACTTAGACCCACCATCTGTGAAGGTGGAGAACCCAAGAAACCAGAGGAGCTATGTTGGAAGATGGGTATACTGTAAACCCGGCGGCCGATGCGTTTATATGTACTGGTCATTTGAAGATCCTGTCAACCACTATAGACACCTGGCCGGAATAACAAAAGTATGGAGAGTAAAAGGAGATAAGGAAAAGGATAATTTTGTGGTCGACAAGTTGACCAGAGGGGAGACTGAAGTGGGAGAATGGAATAACACCCTCCCCCCAATCTCATCCAGACCATGGCATAGGGGATCACAGCCCAGGCACCCCCACAAGAGGAGTTTGCTTATTTACCAGATGACAAAGTATCCTGCTTCAAAAACATGCATATACAAAGAGTATGCCCACTAGTACGCCCGGGTCAAGCCGACGCCTGCGACGTGGATCAGCTCGACTAGAACAACAGCCACAAGTATTTACATTGTTAGAGATGCCATGACGACATAGCCAGAGACAAGAACACACGTGCCACCATGCACACTGGTCACTCACACACCAACCAACACAAAGAATATACTAAGTGCTATGACGTAGCGGACTGACATACCCACGGACATGCATCATTGTTATTTTTTACATAGGCCTTCTACAGCACCGCAGAAACGCAAGACGCCTGAAGAGCTTGTGTATATGCTTTCCGATGCTTTCTTGCTACCTATCACTATGAAGATGCCACCATGTATATCTAATGCTGCGTATGACACTCTGTCACCCTGCAACCCCCATAGTATGGATTATGTACCGCCACCCACGAACTAGGCCCAAGTAGGCCGCAAGCAAGAGTCCCGAGGCAGGAGCCTCGCAAACAAAAATCCTCCCAGAATGAAATGCAAGTGCTGACCATGCATAACGAGCCCCAACGAGAGCCCACAGCCAAGGCCACGATGTTGCAACCTGCATGCCGCGCGTCCAGCGCCAAGGTTATACCTACAGGTGCCAAGCCCTCAGAGACAAAATACAAAATGCTCATAATTCTACTCTAGCTAAGGTCTCCCCACACATGACTAAGCTGAACTGACAAGGTGCCAAGCACATGAGACAGAGAACTGCCAGGGTCCCACATCTGTGACACAATCTGCAACAACGAAGCGACAAGTTGGACACCTACAGCGATGGGAAAGACCTGCTCACCAGCCCATAAGCAGACCTGTCCATTGTCCGCACAAACACATAGATGCACATTGTTGCCAATGTCAGGTACACCGCGAGCTGGGAACGACGATGGTCCCAGGCTTGGGGGCTCGCGGGAGAACCAATCAGAATACAGGGGGGCTCATCACTGACACTATTACTCTTAGCCAATCACCAAATGTCCCCTTGTAACAATTCCAATGTAACAACTGTTAGGGACAGCCCTAGTGTACCACCTGACCTGTCCTCATCCACTAACATTTCTTCCCATAGGGTATCCATACTAACCCTACCACTCAGGGAACCAACCCGAAGTGGCGATAGGTTTTGTGATGATTTTCCCAGGTGACGCAAGTAGCGCATCATACTGCTGTAAAAAGGGCCTCCCTAGCTCCGGAGGTCCGCGGACGGCTCTGTCGGCCCCCAGGAGATCACCCCGACAAGTTGGAGGCACTGCTGAGATTCAAACTCACAACACTATGTACAATGGCGTAGGGCAAGTCCAACAGCTCACTTGTTGATGTTCCGGGCCAGGGCATCATCAAACTCCATGTAAATGTCCCGGAGGCAGGCCTCTACCCTGGCCTCAAGGTCTCGCAGGGATGCAGTCATGGCCTGTTCCAACTCCCTGCGAGTTGTCTCGAGGCATTCAACCCGCCTCAATGCCCTGCACATGGAGTTCTCCGCCCTGACCATAGTGAGCCGTGCCTCCTCCGCCTGCCGCCACTCTGCATCTATCTTCTGACCCAACCGCTTCCACACGGAAGACACTCCCAATCCAGGGTCCTCCTGCCCTCCGGCCGATGCCTGTACCTCTGATGTTGATGGCCCCGAGCCATGATGCCTCCCACGCTGAGCCTGCTGCTGCCTCTAATGCAACTGCCTCTGCCACCACAATGGCATCCGGGATGATGGAATCCACCAGCGCTGTCATGCACGTGCCCTGCCCGATGATGCCGGCACATCATCCATACGCTGGGGTCTAGTTGGTGGGGTGTCCACCCCTGCTGGACCTCCGACTCCCGACTGTGGCAGGGATGGGATCTCCACCAGGCTATATGCATTGCTTGGGGCAGATCCACATGGGGCCAGGTGGCATCTGGGCCGGAAGACGGCACGGAGAACAACTGGCGTATGGTGTGCACAGAGGAGGAGAGGGCCGCAAGAGTGGCCCCCACATGGAGGAAACCCCCAACCATGGACCCTCCCAACTGGGCCACATGGGCACACAGCTCTTCGTGATAATGTGCGTGGTCCCCCCAGGAAGCACGAACATCATCACGAATGTCATGTGTGCGCAACGTGACACCAATCAGGATGGACTCCATCCGGTCACGGGTCCCCTCATCTGCAGGTAGAGGAGTGCCAGATGACGTGGACCTCCCCCCTACCTGCAGACAGGCCCGGGCGGGGCATCCCTGCTGGTGCATGGTGATGCAGTCACAGTGTCAGGGACAGAGACATGCACAGGCAACTCCGCGGTGACTTGTGCTGTCCCCTGCCCCTGCCCCTGGATTGCACCACTTGCACCAGTGGTACCACCCCCACCAGGCCCCATGTGCGGCTCTGTAGCGGCCTCCTCCTCCTTTATACCCACGACCAACCTGGATGGCTCTTCACCGTCTTCCACTGTTGCAAGCCCCTGTGGGGGCTCATTCGCCCCTTCCGCTGCAGCTGTAGTGGCAGACGCGGCACCAGTTCCCTCTCTCCCGGATGATGGTATTTCCTGGGAGGGTGACTGGGCCTTGCGTCGCCGGCCTTGCGTTGATGAACACAATCATCAGGGTACTGAACTATAGTCCCCTAAACACAAAGCAGTGGCATATGAGTGGCACTGTCAAACGTCACTTCCATCATGTCCCTCAACAACACATGTGTCAGTGCAGGCAACACACATGCAGGAACAGGCATGACACATGCACTATACATTGGCATCCATGTCCAATGCACCCTAGTTGCATCCAATGGTGAGCTGATTCTCACATGCACCATGGGACATGCTGGTCACATGAACAAACATCACCGGAGGGTCATGCATTTGGCCCGTTATACCCCCAGACACAGTGGATACTGGGATGACTAGGCTGTATCAGTGAATCAACACATTGTCACGGACATGTGTCATGCATCCATAGCGCACACACCACTCAGACACATGGACATGTACATCATGCATGTCCATGACAGCAGCACACATTTCTCACACCCCAAACGTGTCAAATTACAGACACAGGTATGCATACATGTGTGCGTTCCGCATGCTGCTCCACATGATGCATTGTAACACATACACCATCCATGTGGGTCACGCCTGACTGGACTCACATGCGGCACCATCATGTCCCTGCACACACAAATCCAAACATGACCCATGTCACACATGCAGCCAAGTAGCTAACTACCAGCACACTGCATTCTGGTGCACTGGCCTTTTCACCATGTAGGGGATTTGTGCAAAGTTTTTGGCACATAGGGCGGGGTTGGGGGCATTACTGGCGCTGCTGCAGGGTTGCTGCACCTCTCTGCACCACAGCTGGTAATGGATGTTGAAACCCATGAATACGCTGTGCATTGAAATGGGTTTTGGTGCACGCAGCTGGCGTAGACTGCCGCACGCGCAATCTGTGCGACAGCTGCGTGCTCCACTTGTGTGCCGAATTCTATGAATTACCCCCCTAGTTTCTACTTTTTTGATGAAATTGAAGGACATTTATATAAAGAAGATTGGTATTTTTTTTTAAAGGAGGCTGGGATAACCGCTGCTTGTACATTCTATACAGCATTCCTCCTTGAACAATTAATGAACGACTAGGCTCACAGTGTGAGCTATGTGTGGGCACCAGACATAATTAGGTGTTTTCCACCTAATTTTTTCTGCTTCTTGTTATTCTTTCACTACCTTGCACCAGAGCAGCTCCATTGTCAGGGACTCTGTTCATCCAGGTTGCTTGATCTATTATTTGATGTCTCACCTCTGGGGGGTAATAACACTTCCAGGAGCTGATTCGTTTCTGCCCAAAAGGGGTTATGACACTGTATAACTTTGATTAGTTGTTCTATAATCCGTTGTAGTTCTTCTCTGATATTTGAGAAAACTGTAGCCATATTTCAGAGGTCACCTGGAGTCTATGTGACGTCTACAGTGACAAGCTGGACTGTTGATGCCCTCCCTCATCTACCTTGTTCCCTGCTGTCATTTATTTAGTTTAAAGAGCACTTGTGGCATCTGTGAATAAGAGGAAGATGAGTCAAATAATGGAGGCCCCTTTCACCTGGTACAAGTATCACGGGTGCCGAGGGTTTGATCGGCTGGAGTTGCAGCCCCACAGTGGGCTACTTTGCTCTGTCTGTCTGTGCCCCCTACCCCGCCTGTGTTTGGGCCGGTCTTGCTGCAATGCATATGTGTGTAATGTATTCAACAACATCCTCAGCTGTCGCATTTTCCTGACAATCTGGTTCAGTCTCCGTTTTCCCCTCCACGAGCTGGGTGCACAGGTGTGAGGATTTATTGGACGCCACCCCGTGCTCTCGCATATTGTATCTGTCCCCAAAATATGTCATTCACCTCTCTATTTTTCCTTACTTTCCAGTCATTATGCCTAGCCATGGCATCCTCTAGCCAAGTTGCGAATGCCCCCCCCATTGTTTCAGGCTTATCCTCCCTTTTGTTCCTCTAAAGCCCGTAGAGTGTATTCAATATGTCAAAATTAAAGAAACTGGGTATAATTGTTAAGTTTATTCAGAAATTCACAGGAGTTGAAGAGGTCTCAAGTTGTGTTGTTAATGTTTGTGAGCATATAGTGTGCACACGGGCCCTTAAGAGGCAACACTGCCTGTATGGCTTTTCCCTTGCCCATCGTCTTTCCACAGTTAAGTAGTCAAGTGCTCTCTCACCTATGCACCATTCTCTTGTTGACTCCACCCTTTTGCCATCCTAAGCGAAGGGTACTGTTCCAGAGACTCCACAGTCCTTCTACAGACACTAGTCTTTCCCTATTTACACACGGGGCAAATCTCCCTGTTAATCAAGCCCTGTTGTTCTGATCCCATTTTCGTTTCCTATCCAAACCGAAAATACAGATAGATGATCTTTTTCAAGGATCTCATCCTGCCAGAGTGCGTTCAAATTCTGACAATACTCAGATGAATGCTGTAGAACTCCTTGTTCCCCACAGATGACCATGACCTCAGGTGAAGTTCCAGTAACTTCTTTATTTAGTTCCAGTACATTATGATAGTCATATAATGTCAGGTACATCTGGGTTCAGGGCAACATACACCTGCATCCTCCCAGGTAGGCTTACATCTCCCAACTGACTCACATAGAACCCCAGTCACACATAAACATTCTAATCCTTAACACTCCATTGTCAATCAAGACACTGATTAGGATGCAGGATAATACCAAATCCCTACATATCTCCCTTCCTTAGGGACATAAAAAACAAGACGATAACTTAACCATAACGGCTAAAAACAACACACACACAAACAACCCCACGTCCAATGCACTTGCATCATCACTCCTAACTGAGAACATTCTGCTAGTCTCATTCTATTTTCCAAAATCGTCCTCACAGCCGTGGGACACAATTATAATCAATGCCCCTTCCTCTTTCTACCAAGTGAAGAAAAGGCACCCAACTGCTCAAACATCCTTACTAATACTTTTACACATAGAGGCACCCATACCTCTCTTCCTAAACTTGACTTCATCATCCCACAAAAGAACACACACACATCTCCCTCACCCCCAACAATGCAAACCGGTATGTGCCTAAACACACACCACCTCCAACTAGACTGAGTATCCCAGATACTCGGGTAACTACTTCACAACTAGTGACACCATTACCCCTAAATTGCCCATGTTGAAAGTATTCCTCAATACAATACAGCTCCTATTAGGGAAAACCACACTTCATTCACACCAGCATCACACAAACATCAATTACTCTACTAAAGTCTTTACTGTATCATCATGAAACACTGCATGGTTTCTAAACAAAACAACCAAACAAAAAACTCGTTTAACACTCAGCACTCTAAACTTTAGCATTAAATAAGGTCTCAATACATCTGGATTACAAAAGTCCCACCTGTGGAAATAAAACATTAGTGCACATAACTCTACTTCAGTTTCCACATACCAAACTCTAGCAATGCTGAATGTGCAACTTATACAGCAATTAAAAGTCCATCTGTGGAAGGAAAAGTGTGTTAGTTGAACATCCACCATATTTCACTACTAAACATTTTTTAACAGAGGCCACGACCTTAACATTCCCCCCGTGCACACCTATAGTTCATAATTCATGCACCACCACTTGCGAAAGACCTCTCAAAACAATTGTTCCTACCACATGAATACTAAGAAACATTTTAGAATATTTCTAAATTACCATGTTACTATCTCTCACATCAAGAATGTCACCTTAAAATCTCACTTATCTATGCTCCTCAGCGTACGACCACTTAAAAATTGGGGCATTTCAATTTCATGTCACCACGTTCAACAAGAGACCAAATCCGTCATCTTCATATTTACACTCACACTCATTCATGCTTTTACATGTCAATAGCAGGCTTTAATCGACAATAAATATTTGTAAAGACTTAAATATAACCGTTAAACTAATCCATAAAAGCAACCCCTTTTCTACAATCACTTTTCTTCGTGGCAGCGTCATCCTTTATACCCAAAAGTACCTCTGACATCTCCATTGCAGCAAAATACTTTCTTGTTTGCCACCGGTCTCCTCACAAATTGTATGTTCATAATGCTGCTTTTTGTTGCTGCCAGCCGCTTGTTTTAAAAAAATTGAAATTATATTGCCGCCTACTGCCACTGTCAGCATCCCCAAAATTGTTTCCCACTTTGCTGCCATTGCCGCAAGATGCTTCTAGAAATTGAATTCTACTTACTCGCCGCACTGTCCATTTCGCAGAACGTTTCCCAAAACGTTTATCTTTTCATATATAATCAGGAAGTGTTCCTTTACCGTGACGTCGGGCGACGTTGCTAGGCCCTTTTCTTTAATGACTCCGAACTTCCCTTGCAGTAACGACCATTCTCGTAGTACGAACGTACTACTCCAAATGTTCCACCTGATCGCCAACTCCCCCGGTCAGCCGCGTGACCTCATCATTTTCACTCAGCATTTACGGAGCACAGACCTCCAGGCCCCCCAACCGTCGCCGCCACGACCACCGCAACATGTCACAAATCCAGTACATAACGCTGCTCCTGCAACCCTGCGCCCTCGACACAGATCTCGGAGCTTCCACTGCGCCGCGCCTCACAGCACAGCCGGCACTCCACCCGCAGTGTTATACTGCGCTCCTTGACAACGGGACATGCCAATCTACACCAAGGTCAGTACCATGTCTGCTGACTTCACCATTATAGCTGTCATACTACTTTTAATCAGTAGTTGATCTCTCAGTCCTTTAGTAGGCTCCAAGCCCCTCAGGAACTACTGACAACAGCCCTCAAAGTTCCTCATCACCTCATATGAGTGATAGCTCCTCCAGGCACCTCCTTAGCGATGCTGCAAATGGGCTCCTAGCCCCTCCAGGCACTACACATGTTGTCTTGGGCACTATTCCCTTCATCGCTGCACATGGGCTCTAAGCCCCTAAGGTGCAGCCACAGGCTACAATTCTCTTAGGTACAGGTATGGGCTCCAAGCCCCCTCAAACGCTGGAATGGCCCCCCAGGACCCTCCTCTGCTCCAGGTGCTTTTCACATTCGCCACCAATCTTCTATTTAACATCTAGGCACTGAGTAGGTTCCCAACTTCTTATGAAGCCACTGCCCTGGGCTCCAAGCCTGCTGCTGCCTAACATGACTTCCTATTCTTTACAGTACAGGTGCAGTTTAGGCCCTCAGCCTCTCCTGTTGCTACTGCCTTGGCTTACAGCCCTCAGCTGCACAGCATGGCTTCCTCACAATTTCCAGGCGTAACTAGACCCCAGGCCTCTTCAAATTGCTACTGCCATGGGCACCAAGCCCTCCATGCTGCAGCTAGTGGTCCCAGGCCCCTTAAGCCATCAGTCTCTGGGCCCTCAGCCCCTCCTCAGTCTCTTGCTTTCCTCTTTGCCTGACCTGTCCTGCTAGTGACAGGCCAGCTGGCCCCTGGCTCTGGCGCAGCCCCTTACTTTCTGCGCCTGATCTCCATGCGCTGGGCCCTTCTGCGCCTACAGTTTTAAGCGCTCGCCCTACCTGGGAGGTCTTCTTCTTGGGTTGGGGGGAGGTGTATGTGCCATCTTCAACGCTGTCCCCCCAGCACAGCTAGCATCCTCGTCGCCAATGTAGAACTCCTTGTTCCCCACAGATGACCATGACCTCAGGTGAAATTCCAGTAACTTCTTTATTTAGTTCCAGTACATTATGATAGTCATATAATGTCAGGTACATCTGGGTTCAGGGCAACATACACCTGCATCCGCCCAGGTAGGCTTACATCTCCCAACTGACTCACATAGAACCCCAGTCACACATAAACATTCTAATCCTTAACACTCCATTGTCAATCAAGACACTGACTAAAGTTCCATTAGGATGCAGGATAATACCAAATCCCTACAAATGCATCTAGGACCTGCACGATTTAAACACAAAACCCGCCTTTCTAGCTTTCCACTCCCAATATTTTGCCAAGTCTATTTCCCAGTGTAAATATAGATGATCACCACAACTGCAACAATAAAGAAGGCATAAACAGTTATTAGAACAACATTCCAATCCAGAATTTCCAATCGATATATGCATAATTGCTGAATAAATCCCTCTTACGCTCACCCATGTCAGAAGACCTATCGGCTTCGTGCGGCCAGCCCTTCACAGCAATGACCGGCTCTCTTCACCTCCTTCATACCGCGTTGCGTGGAAATTCTGAGTCGGGGCACCAATCTGTGAACACCAGAAAAGAACAATCTTTATTTCCATTATTAGAATGAGCATACAAAGATTATTACAGTTTTGATCTTACAAGACAAAACATACAGCATCATAGCATTAGCCCATTCCCTCCCAGCCAACTCACTGTACCCCCCTGAAAAAATAGTTTAATGTCATTCAGACGATTGACACCTCAACATCGAAAGGTAAATTCCAGGACATCTGGTCAATTATTCCCTCCTCGCCTAAAATAATTATTACATTGTCACCTGGGAGTACATCATTATTCATATCTATGCCCCTAATGGACAACATGACTGATCAGTACCAAGTAATCATTGCATTGATGGTGCATTTCCAGTGGCATCTTCCTCGGGGTAGAAGGGTGCTGGCCTCCATCCCTCTGACAGTATCTGTTGTCAGAAAACGGCCTCCTTGTGTAGACCAGTCCAGTATAGCTGGGTCAATTTGTACTGGCCTGGGAGAGGCAGAATGCCCACAATCAGAATGTCTTAATGCTGCTGCACCGATCATTATGGTGGCTACCAGGATTGACTGGTGGCAATACAAATGTCCACTCGGATTTAAGGGAAAATAATAAACACTAGTATCAGGGTCTGGTTCCTATAACAAGGCATAAGGAAACATAACAAAAAAATGCTGTCCCAATGCTGCTTCTTCTTTTCTTTTTTCAAAAAATGTCATCCCAGACCCGCCGCCTCCTGTCTCTTGATCGCTCTCATTTCAAATTTTCTTCATACCTTCATTATTTCCAATAGTTAACTTATAACACTACTTTAAATAATAATAATTGATCTTTTATAAGGCACTTACTACCAACAAGTGGTTTCTAAGGGCGGGATTGGGAATGAATCCTGTTTGGTGCCGCCTTGTTTTGCTTCCAAGACCAAAGCGGTGCCCCTCAGCTATCCTTCCTCTCATCAAATTTGCTGGAATTGTGTGACCATACATAGATGTATGATTTTAAATTGGCAAATCTGAATGCTATCGAATACTGCTGTCACACTGCACTGTCGACATACAATTTCAACCAACAAAATTGACCTGGGTGCACAAAAATTGGTGCCAATGTCCTCTCTTGGAGGCCTCATGCTCCGCTAGATAATACTGCTGGATCCACAAAATGGAAGGAGTTTTCTTTAGCAGCAATCACAGCTTTCTGCCAGACTGTGATTCTGCAGGTGCCAGACAGGGCATGGACCATGCAGGTTCATGGACAGCTTTAGTTGTTCCAAACGTCTACTACAACATTACCAACCTCAAAGTATCTGAGCTACCACATCCAGCCTGAGAAACAATATGAATGTCATAACTAGTGGTTCCCTGCATTGCCAATTTCCTTCAAGTCCAAAACATAAGAGCGCATGTTTCAAAACTGTCACTGGAGATCATAATTTGACTACATTCCCATTTTACATTATTGCCCTCATTTGCATTTGTCAAGTCAAGTCAAAGTTGCCTTATTTGTCATTTTTGCCATCAGCACACAGAAAATAAAACCGCCCTATCCCATAAATTCATACAAGGATCCAATACTCAAAACAAATTCCAGAATACATACGGTCGCACCAATAAGATCAATAAAATAACAATCATCATGGGTTTGAACAAATAACACATACAAGTTTTCTACAAAGCCATGCACAGTAAATGTATTTGGCAACAAATTAAATATCATTCACCGTCACTGTAGATTGACATAAAACTTCTAGAACGGTTTTAACACACATGTTTTGAAACAGTGGGATAAAATATATTTTCCTCATTATCGCTAAAGCATTCGCAAAATAGAAGAAAATACACAACCAATTCAGGGGCTAGACCACAAGGTATGCAAAGTGTCGAATTTCCACTTCTCCGGCCACTGGTTAAGCTTGTAACCTATAGAGTACGGACTGCAATAAACTGAGTGCGCACATAAGCCCGAGTGATTAGGTCTAGGTAACCCTTCCCACCTCGTGTAACTCTAGAAGATAGATAGTCCAACCCAAATTTCAATCTTAAACATGCCCTCCCTAAACATTCTGGTTTGCGCGTTTAACTGCCTCTCTTTTTGAACTATTAGACATATTCAATGGGTTCTCCCAAAGCTCTCTTAAACCCACCAACCCAAGTTGGTACTTCACATTGCTTAGCCACTGTAATGAACGACCACCAGGATGGTTCAGAAGATCTAAAAGAGCTTCTCAATATTTTTCAAGCTATGGGGATCCCCACAATCTGATCCAATAGGAAACTGGTTTTCAAGGCAGTTGAAATATAATTGGTTTGAGTTCAGATTCCATGTTTAATGGTGCACTCGGGAAACCACATGGTAGCTCTTTAAGAATGTGTTCTCCGCCACCCCCAAATTTGAACAGTTTGAGTAGCCCTAGATCTCAGTTCAATATAATACTGCAAATGTTACCTGGATTGTGTAGATGTTAATAGCAGGCAAGACTGCCTGTTCACCATGTGAAACAAATAATTTTGTTATGCCTCCACCATTCTTTTCCAGAATAGTCTGAGACCTGCTACTCTGGCTCTCCCATGATCTTGTATCAGAGAACTCTACCCCCAGGTAGTCATAATGGGTCACTTGTTCCAAAGCTGTCCCTTCAACATAAAGGCCAAGTAATGTCGCCCTTGACCTCCTAGGTCTACCATCACTTTAGGCTTGCTTAGATTGAAGGTCAGGCCTTGTTTGGAACACTTAAAAAGTAAAGCGCTTCAATCCCCACCTGATCCCCATCGGGGACATGGCCAGCAGGACTGAATCATCAGCACAGAGAAGTGCCGGATAGACATCAGCTTCTAATTTTGGTGGATCAAGATTCCCGCTTTGGCATTCTGCCAACAAGTCCAAAATAATATCATTAATATAGAGGCTAAATAGAAGCGGGGCAAGGACATAGCCTTACTGCACACCTCTATCTACGGGAAATTGATTAGTAGTCACTCCAGCTGTACCCCACATTACTGTTGCCATTTTATTTGAATAAAGCTGGGCTATCACTGACACCAAATGGCCTGGGACTCCCCATCTCAACAGAACCTACCATAGTTGGGCCCTGGGTATGCTGTCAAATGCAATCTGAAGTTCAATAAAGACTCTATAAATATGCATTTTCTTTAACACACTGTATTTCTGAAGAATGGTAAATAAGTGAAATACTGATCTACTGTACTCAACCCACATTGGAACCCATCCTGAAGGTGCAAAATAAGGCACTTAACCAAGGAACATTACTGCAAATGCTGTAAAGCCACCTTAACTAATTATTTCTGTGACGTGTCAAGTAATGAGATCGGCCTAGAGTTGCATGGTTTATCTCTCCCGCCCTTTTTATAAATTGGAACGATCTCTGCGAGTTGCCATGAATCTGGGACTTTATTGAGATTAACCACCACATGGAATAACCTCATAAGAATAGGCACCCATATGTCAGGCTTGTCTTTCCAGGTATCAACTGTAATTTGATCTGGGCAAGGAGCCTTCTGGCCCTTTGTACTCAATCGGGCATTCTTCACAGCTGCCAGCATAATATTAAAGTGTGAACCACTCTGATTCAATAGCGCCCAGTCAATTGGAACAGGGCCCTCACTAAAGTGGACTTCAGGAATAACCTCTTCCTCATATAAGTCACAGAAATGGACATAGTATTCCTCTATTGTTATCATACAGTTAAGGTTATTATCATAAGTGTCCTTCCGTTCAGAAACCAGACACCAAAAAGTCGTACTATCCTTATTAATAGTGGCCCCCTAGTTCGACCTATTTGGATTTGAGGAATTCAAACTTTGTCAACTTCACAATATTCTTATAGTTGCTCCTCTTATGGTGCAACACCTCTTTATCCACTTTCCCTTCTTTCCTAAGATGTAGCATTAAGTCTGCCTTAGTCGAGCTACAATCAGAATCGTGCCAAGTAGGCGTCCGCTGGTTCCTCCCTTTTTGCACAGGAACTAATCTAGTGAATCAGGTACCAGGTTCTAAGGTCAAAAGGTCATATTGGACCAAGATTTCACCATCCCCTAAAGAATGGTCACAAAAAAGTTCAATAGGTGGAAGGACGTACTGTTAGATGGAAGGTTTAAGGCCAGCTGACATAACGTTATCCCACTTAATGCAACTTCTTCCATTCCCGGTCATCCTAATTGGTACTGAGGAAATAGTGGTTTCTGGCTTCCAAACCAGCCATCTAATTTTCTACAAGAGGGGTTTATGATCGTTATCCTGGCACTCCAGGATGGAAAATTCCTTCACTACCTCCCAATCGCCCATCCCTATCAGGATATAAGCAATCCTGGACGAGCATCCTGGGCCAAAAAAGGAGTCTTTTCCCGGTCTATCCTCTTGGCACCTACCGTTACATAACGGTTCAAACTGTAAGTTGAAGTCTCTTCCAACAACAGTATGTAATTGACCAAGAGTCGCAGGCTCCTGATTAGTCACTAGATCACATCATTGAGTCAGTGTATCCAGTGGATTAGAACCATAGGGTCTATTGTATACATTAAAAATGTCTAAGATAAGGACTGCGCATGCGCGAACCGCGCATGAAGAGCTAATCGCCTCGGGCTCCCGGCGGCCACGGAATATATCCTGCAAATATTCCGCATATCGGAACCACCCGACCTCAAGACACTGCACCCCGGTGGCGGACGTCCCCAGGCAACAATAGCTGCGATCTGGGGCGAAATCGTTCCCGGGAAGGTGAAGAACGCGACCCCGGATTCGCTGGTGTGAGACTTGCCGCCATTGCCGTGCGGCTGCAGAGCGGCCGCTCCGCCCCTCCCCCCCTGAGACATCGAGGTGCGGGCACTTCATAGAAGGCAGGAAGCGGCCCCGAACCGACATCTACAGGCTGCGGCCCGGAGCCCCTCTCCCCCCGTGCCACGCCAGACAGCCGGACGCCTGTCCACGCTGCTGGGCCTTACCGAACGGCATATGAGAGGAAGAGGACGGGGGACGAGGCACGGAGCCGAGACCTCTCCGCCCCTCCCCCCCGCCACTGGTGAGACAGCAGCATCCGGGGTTGAGCCGCGACACAGACACGAACAACACAGTGTCGCGCTCCCCCCAACAATACCGATAAGGTATGTGGAGCCTCTTCTCCCCCCCACTCAACAAATTGAGAGACAACACCCCGCACGAAGGAAGGGGCACACCCCCCCATGACAACAATGGAGCTGGGAGCTGGGTGAAGGGGACTGAGGGTGCTCTCTACCCCCATCTCTAAGAGCACCCTGTACTGGTGCGCATAACCTCACCCTCACACTGCGAAAGGGCTTAAAAGGCCCGGAGGACCAGCCACTAAGCGGCAACTCTGGAACACGATTGCTGTAGGACCCGTTGCCCCACTGGCGAAAAGTTCTAGACACACACACCCCACAAAAGGGGAACGGTTCCCGGCGAGGGCGAGCATTGGAGCAACCCCCCCCACAGCTCCACCGGACCGCTGCAGATCGAGGGCCTTGGACACCATTACCGCCGGGGGACCGGGCCGTCACCCTACAACCCGGACCCTGGGAAGATAAAACTCCTACAGAAGTGCACGTGGTGGGGTGTGCGTGGCAGCACCCCTCTGCGCCTCAATCCACTCAGGAACAGTACACATTCGAGATGGTGGGCACGGTCCTCACGTGTACGCAACTACAAGAAGCCCCCCCCAAGTGGACCACAGACTCTCCAACAAGTGTATCAGACCACCCAGAACTGGGGATTGGCGCTTATGCAACCCACGCAGCCCCTGTCCCTGCCGGTGCCTCGAAACAGAGACAGAGTGGCAGAAGATAGACGACCGGCGAGCCCACCCCGACTTGGTCCCCTCGGTGACCCCCGTGGGGCATCCAGACGACCCACCCAGGCCTAAACCCTCACATAAACCACAGATTCGGCCATTGGCAAAGACAAGGTCAAGCGGCAAACCCTGCAGAGTAAAATGGACCTTTACACAGTGGAGGCCCCCCCGCCAGGAGACACAAAACCCGGCGGAAGCAGGCAACATGGAAGGAACTCAGGACCCCCAACTCTCCCTGAATGACTTAATGAAGGCAATTGGGGACTCAAGAACTTCGCTGGAACTTAAAATAGGAGGTGTCTCCGCGGAAGTATCTCTTCTACGCCAGGATCTCCGCAACCTGTCATCCAGGGTCGGAGAAGCGGAACAAAGGCTGTCGGACACAGAAGATAACGTCCGCCAGTTGGAACAACAACTAGCCATAATCGCCCAGAAAGTCAACCAACTTGAATACCGGGCCGAAGACAGTGAGGGCAAGGCACGCCGCAACAACCTCAGGATTCTCGTGATCCCGGAGAGAGAAGAAGGCCCTAGTGTCGAACTTTTCCTAGAGGACTGGCTACCTCATGTCTTCGCCCCCAAGAAATTGTCGAAATTCTTCTCTATCAAGAGAGCACATAGGTTACCCACCGGGAGACCCCCCCCCAGGAACCCCGCCAAGAACAATAATAGCTCGCCTCCTCAACTACCGAGATCGAGACGCTATCCTGCAGATGGCACGGGCCTCCGGCCCAATCACATACAACGGCAATAGAGTGGGGTTTTTCCCGGACTATACCAAAGAGGTCCAGAAGGCCCGCCAGTCATACGACTCTGTCAAGAAGAAACTTCACTCCTTGTCAATTAAGTTTGCTCTCTTCTTCCCGGCGATACTCAAGGTCCACCACGAGGGCACGACCCATTTATTCCACAATCCCAAAGAAGCATGGGATTGGCTCGAAACACAGATCCTCAATGGGCCCATGGCCCGACGCTCCCCCTCCGAACCGCCTGCGCGCAAACCCGGGCCCGGGCAGCGCTCACCACCCTCCACCCAGATAGACCCGGAAACTGCATCGCCACAGCGTCCCACCCAAAATACCACAGAGAACGGATGAGGTCTGGGCACCACAGAACCGAACTTGCCACGTGACCACACGGAAACTACATCATTGCGGCCACCACCGTTCAGGTACCGCAGTCTCCACAAGGGCTACCACCCTAGGTCGGGTCATCACGACGCAGTTTAAGTTCACCAAGTTATAAGTTCAATGTTTGGGCGACAGGTGCTCCCAGTTGGGGGGGAAGTACAGGTTGGGGGGAGTTCTGAGGGATCGAGGAAACGGAATCACGAGAGAAGAAAGATAGAAACCGACGAGAGCAGACAAGGCAAACAAATACTGTTTTGGGCCATGAACAGAGACACAAGTACCTGCCAGCCTTCAGGCGTTCCAGTGCGAAGCGGCCCCCGGATGTCCCCCCCGAGAGGAAAACGACATACGTCCCCGGGGGGAAAAACGCAACGGCCACTAATCCTCCTGGCAACCCCACCAAATAGACTCACGCAGACAAGACGAACTCCAACAAGGTGACAATACTGTCCTGGAACGTCAATGGCCTCGGCTCTAGCATAAAGCGGAGACTGGTACTCCAGTACCTAAACCGACACTCGCCGGACATTGCCCTCTTAAATGAAACGCACTTGATAGGCACAAACACCAACTTTTTCAAAAGGTCTAACTACCCGAATGTCTACCATGCCGGATTCACGTCAGGTGCCAGGGGCACAATGATTCTCGTTCACAAGAGAGTCCCTCTCCAGGTTAGGAAGATCAGGGCGGACCCCCGGGGCCACTATGTACTGATGCTAGCGGACATCTGGGGAGAGAAATGGGGCCTGGCAGCAATTTATGCCCCCCCCACGCTGACTAAAGAACTGCTCGCCGAGCTTCAGAGCTTGCTCCTGGAGGAGGAGGCTGACGTGTGGGTGCTCGGAGGGGACTTTAACGAAGTAATGGACATCACAGTCGACAGGACCTACAGGCGAGCTGGAACATGCCCCACCTCCACGCCGCTCGCCACATTCGCCGAGGCCTCGGGAATGGTGGACGCATGGCGCATACTTCATGGAGACGAGGCAGGGTTCTCCTTCTACTCAGGTGTCCACAAATCATTTCCAGGATCGACTACGCCTTCGTCCCCCGCAATAGGACCCACAGGCTTCTCAACGCTGCATTCCTCGCGAGAGGAATTTCGGACCACTCCCCGCTTCTTTTAACTCTCAAAAACTCCTCCTGTCGCCCGGACCGAAATTGGCGCCTAAATGCATATCATCTTCGACTCCCTGAAATTGCGGAGGAGCTAGAAAAGAGGACAACGGAATATTTCGAAATTAATGAGGGCTCGGTGAACTGCCCGATTTCAATCTGGGAGGCATACAAAACAGTCCTACGAGGGGAGGTTATTTCGACGGTCTCCGCCTACCAACAACGCCAAGTCCAGAAGATCAGGGAAGCAGAAACACGCGTCCTGGAGTGTGAGCGACAAGTCCTTATACAAAACACCCAAGAAGCAAAGGAAGCGATGATCACGCCGCAAGACGCCCTCAGTAACCTGTCCCTAGACAACGCACGAACTGCCCACCAATTAGTCCGGAGCCAAATATACGAGAGGGGCGACAAAGCTAACAAGACTCTGGCCTGGTTGGAGAGACGCGTGCAAAGCAGGGGACACGTAAGGGCAATCAGGTCTCTGGATGGGACATTGTTGACAGAAGACTCGGATATCGTCGAGGCATTCGCCACCTATTACAAAAATCTTTATACCCCGCCCATTGGGAATCCATCAGTTGAGCCCTCTCGATACCTCGATCACATCGAGATTCCGATACTCCCGCAACACCAATCTGATCTCCTGAATGCTGACATCACTGACACCGAGGTACAAGATGCACTGGCGTAACTCCAACCTGGGAAAACTCCGGGCCCCAATGGGTTCCCAAATGAAACGTGGAAGTGCTGCAGGGGCATGCTTCCTGCCCACATGCACCGCATGTTTATACGCAGCAAGGAACTAGGAGCACTTCCCCCAGACCTCAGGAAGGCATGCATAGTTGTCATACATAAGCCTGGGAAACCCCCGGAGGAATGCGCCTCGTATCGTCCGATATCCTTGATCAATGGAGAAGCGAAGGTCCTCGCCAAAACACTCGCTAACAGACTGCTGCAAGTGATGGAGACCCTCGTCCACCCAGACCAATGTGGATTCATGGACAATAAATCAACTCGGATGAACTTACGCAGAGTCCAATTGGCGCTGTCCAGGGCAAACGAAATACCAGCCCCACTCGCCCTCCTGGCGGTGGACTTCGAAAAAGCCTTTGACTCTGTGGGGTGGGATGCTTTCTGGGAGATCATGGCTAGGATGAACCTGGGGCAGACATTTATATCCTGGGTAAAACTTTTATATGCATCCCCGGAGGCCACGGTGAGGGTGAACGGCAGGTCCTCCAAACCTTTCCCCCTGGGTCGGGGCACGAGACAGGGATGCCCGCTGTCTCCACTCCTCTTCCTCCTTGCCATCGAGCCGCTAGCGATTGAGCTTAGAGCTAACACCAACTGGACTGGTTTCGTCTGGCCGGGAGGGGGAGAAGGCCGCCTCTCACTCTATGCGGATGACCTGCTCATATACCTCAGTAACCCGAGTATCTCATGCCCGGTGATCTCCCGCATAATCAGGGAATATCAATACTTTGCAGGCTTGAAGGTTAATGAGGCCAAAACCGTCTTCTTCCCGATTCAGGGTGGCGAGTCGGCGATCCCGGAGACCTGCCCATATCACGTCTCTATCAGGGAACTCAAATACCTGGGTATACGACTCGACCCGACGCTTGACGGGTTCCCCCGGCTCAATATACAACCAGTCATAGAGCGGTTCAACAGAGACACCCCCCATTGGCAATCTCTTCCCCTACCACTAATGGGCCGGGCCGCATTATTCAAAATGATGACCCTTCCAAGACTATTGTATGTCCTCCAAAATGCCCCATTCCCCATCCCCCGAGAAACATTCACACTCATTGACAAGACCCTGCGCACACTACTATGGGGCGGGAAACAATCCAGGATTGCCCTTGATACGCTCCAGAGATCAGTGTGGGAGGGTGGCATCGGTTTACCCTGCATACGCACCTATTACCTGGCCACACAGATAGGGGTGGTGAATGACTGGATCCACGCAGATCCCACACTCCCGCACACCGTATAGAGCTGGAGACCATGTCCCCGCTAACACCGCTCCAAACCCTCTATGCCACCCACGATCAACTCCCGGTGCTGCCCAAAATGACCCACCACATCCGGCGCGCATGGCGGGCCGCACACAAGCTAATCGGCTGGGAAGAGCAGCCAACACTGTTGCAACCCATATGGCACTATGCGCTCCTCCCGGAACTAGTGAAAATGGGCTCCTTCGGTCACTGGCTGGCAAAAGGAATACAAACATTAGCACACGTTATACAAGAGGGTCGCCTCCTGAGCTTCGAGACCATGCGCGAACAATTTGACCTGGCACCCATGGACCGGTTTCGGCATGCGCAACTATCCCACGCCATCCGTACCCAATTCCCCGACACTACGTCGTACCTCCCTGCTCTCCCATCGAGACCAATATCCTTCCACAGCGCATCTCCTCTAGGGTCACTTCCACTCTCTATCAGGCCCTTAACTCATTCGGGGCTACACAAATCGACGGGCTAAAGGCAAAATGGGAAAGGGACCTGGGCCCCCTGGAACCTGAAGATTGGGTGGAGGCGTTAATGTCCCCCAGAGAAATTGGAATAAAATCCAAGCTCAGACTAATACAATTGAGGATTCTCCATCGTTCAAACCACTCACGCACTGCGATGGCCAGATGGGGTGGAATAGAAGACGGGACATGTGTCCGATGCAGAACTGAACCAGCCACCTTCTACCATATCATATGGGACTGTCAGGCGATACAGGCCTTCTGGGTGGGCTGTGTCAACACAATCTCAGCCGCTCTGGCGACACCAATCCCTAGGGACCCCAAGATGATACTCTTGGGCATTGGGGGCGAAGTAGACCTGTCCAAATATGAGAAAATGTTTTTGGCAATAGCATTGGGGGCAGGCAAAAGACTCATTGCGGCCAACTGGGGATCTGCCGAACCACTGAGCCTGAACCGTTGGACTAATGAGTTGGACAGGCGCGCAACCTCAGAGCGCCGGATCTATAATGCAAGGGGCTGTCCCCGCAAATTTGAAAAAAATATGGGGTAAATGGCTAGACGCTCAATGAGCCCCGCGGGGGGGGTACACCGGTAACGCTGCTAGCATTGTTTGCCTGCCTTGTCCTATTGATGTCTTACGGTCCTCGGCCCTACGGGCCCAGTTGCTATGGATAATTGCCTTCAACGTGTATACCGCTGATTCATGTCCCATCCTGATTGTACTGCCACTTATGTCAACACCCCCCACCTCCTATACACACACACACACACACTCTCTCTCTCTCTCTCTCTCTCTCTCTCTCTCTCCCCCCTGGCTCCTTTCTTTGCAGATATGTTAAATGCCTTGAACCCTGGGATCTCAATAGGGTCCAAAGCTCGCGTTTCCTGAATGCATATGATTTCATTCACCAATATAAAAGTTACTAAATCAGGATCAATGATATGCCTGGCAATCCTGTCTACATTCCAAAAAACAATCTTTGGTGCCTCCTGGCCAAGGGAGATTGAATGGGGAGGGTGAATGGTGTCAGTCTACCTCATCCACCCCTTCATCCCCATTTGCTAAACCCTGAACTCCCCCGGCCATGCGGTCACCACGAGAATATCCAATAGGTAATGAATGTTGAAGAGAAATTGATGAGCCACACAGGGGATAGGTTCTTGCCTCTACTGACAGAAGGCCCTCCACTAGCCTTGTATCCCCAAAGACTAGTTCGACATAGTCCCTCTGGCCAGCAGCCATATTACCCCTACAGCCCTTAAAATGTCCCCTCGAATTATAGATGTGCAACCTCTCACACGACAAATCCAATGGACACCTTTATTAATTAAAGATTCATAATTTTCAAAGGCACCAAGTCCTAATTTAGGGACATTACCCATACAAATGGATTTACCATAGTGGTTGTTAGCTGAATTATGGCCCATTGAGGTACCATTCATCTGAGGAGCAATGGGATGGAAGGTAGGGCTATCGGTACTTAGCATTCGAGGCAGGTGAGTTGCTGCATGGTTATTAATAATATCGGTAATAGGCTTAGCCCATTCTAAATCCTTCTCCTTTCCCGGGATTGAAAATGTCGGTAGCACCTCCCTACCTTTACTGCTACTTAGCCTATCCTGACATCATGGTACCAAACCACCTCGCCCTTTTTCCAAAACAAGGTGAGTACCCAGGTTAACCTGGTGTTTGAGGACGATGGAGATCGATCTTTCTGGGCTCCCAAAAGCTGTTTCCCCTGAGCCAAAACAATTTTAATTAGGCTGACAACCTTTTCTTTAAGATCCCCAACCGCTTTTGTTAGTGCTATGAAGTTACCTTTCCAATCACACTTACATTCTGAGCAAAGATGGACATTGCCCAGATTTAGAACATCTTACTTCCAGAGGATTTTTGTAGATCCTCATACTGGGATAGTTGGACATTCATTGGGGGCAGACTCCCCTTCCCCTTAGCCACTGTTGTTATAGTCAAACAATCCCCATTCTCAGAAAGGGACAAAAATCTATTATGCAAAAGAATTTCTGGGGCAACAACAAAGGCTCCACCATTATCGGTATCTATACCGACCCCCGTTACACCCAAATCAATAACATTCTCTCCAAATAAGCCAATAGGAACATTTTTGTAAACAATTGGGACCAATGTGGGATTTGAGTCAAGGATTAGTTCAACCTCAGGTACTAGATCCACTAAATCAGTAAAATGGTTTGGGAGAGAGTGAAGTTCAATAACATTTCCCTTGTGCAAAGCCCTTGCACCCGTGAGATTTGGGCGGTGAATTGGCAACAAGTAATTGGTCCCTCCTTCCTGCCAGTTGCCTTCTCAACAAGCCAGCGGGTCCGCATTTGTGTTCCTCCTTAAACCAATAGTAGGGTATTGTGACCTATCCTTGTCGCTGCTATGAGCAGTTTCACCATCCCACTCCTCAGTTATTTCTGTGACCTTACAACCCTCATCTAGTATGACACAATTGGTATTAACATTTACTGCTACCCTTTTATTCAACCTCACACCCATCCAAATCCTAAAGCAATCCCTTGATTTCATTTGTTAGAACATTAGCCTCTTTAATGGGATCAAACAGTTTGTAAACCCTCTTTGGACCCACCCCTGATGAAATACTACAATTAGGCTTCTGTTTGACCATTTCCACCCTCAAATCTATAAGGATATAGAGGGGAGGGAAAACCCAGTTAAAGTACAGACTCACAGTTATAAAACAATGTACAATGATTATAAAATGTTCGACCATAGGTCTAAAATCTAGGAATAAAAATTACTAATACAGCTGTGTGTGCAGTCATAAGCAACCATATGACTGACCATAAAAACCATGCAGAGTGATATCACGGGACGCGATGGAACACGACCTTTCACCGCTTGACAAAACAGGAAGTTGCATCACATAGCATTGTTCTTAAGTACACTATGAAAAATATGGTTACAATATCACTATAACGTGATATACAATTCACACAAATATGGATCACCATATGTATCGTTAAGATCAGTGTCTATAGACCCATATAACCAAATTATTGTGAATGCAAGCAGACGTCCATGGCCAAATGATAATGATGTGTTATTATATAGCACTTACGCTTAAGCGCTTTATATAGAACAAATATACATACAATATTACCCATGCTGTGTTGGTACTCATTTATCAACTTCAGGAGAATGAAAGGCTGACTTGAGGTCTTTAAAACAGACTAAATCAGTGAATCACCCCCTTAAGTGTACCTGAAATAAACCATTAATGAGATTAGCAATTGTTGTATGGAATTCCATAAAGACAAATTATTTGTTTTTTCTATAATTTCTTATTTAAGGTCACTGCTGAAAGTGTTAACCTTGTGGAACCCCTGTTCATTTTTTTTTTATTTTTTTTTAAGAGGCATGAACAAGAAAGCAAGCCACTCCAGAAGCAAAGAGCCACATAGAGCTGGCCACAGCCCAAGAGGTTGCAGTTATGGAAATTAACAAGAATTTTAAAAAAATATATCATTTTGAATTCTTTTTTTTAGGGGTAGCAAGAGAGACCACATGGGTAGCAAGGGAAACCTCAGGGGTCGCAGTTGCGACCACTGGCAACCCATAAATGATATCCCTGCCTGCCCCACCAGTCTGCTTCGTTTACTCGGCTTTAGGTTTGGCTTTGAAATTCTGACGATCATTAATTTAGCGATTCTGGAGCCCCTGAGCGTTCCAAGGCCAATGCTGGCACTTACCACAGAACTCTCACAATAGGGTCCAACATATGCAGACAGCACACTTATAAGGTAGGCAATGCCTAGTTCAGCGTACTTAGGGTGTGTTCCCAAGGACTTCTTATATGGGAACATGGTCAACAGCAAGGTCCGACAATTGCAACTCTTTCTCCCAGCCTCAGTCACATTACAGGCTCGACACAGCTCCTCCCCCATGCCTTACTGAAAAGGAGCGGAACACTCTGGGCAATGCTGCAGGGCCTCCCGAAGCGAGGCAGGGTAACTGCTGGTACCATCCAGCAGGCCCAGGAGAAGGGCAGCTCCTTCCTCCAAGCCTGACCCCTCTCCTCATCACAGACAGAGACGCAGTCTCTCCCACTACAAAGCCAGGGAAGGGTGAGGTGTGAGAAATCACCTCACCCTTCCACAAAACAACAGGGTGCTAAGCACCCAGAGGAAACCAGCAGTCAGCAGGGAGAACACAATGCCTGCCCCCGCCCCGGGGGGCCAGACCGTCGGCTACTGCCGGCCTGGGGGTTGGGCTTCAGACCCCACAACCACACTTCAAAGATGCAGGGCTACCCCTGGGTCTTATAAAAGAGCTGCACAGCTCTCCCAAAATACAAACTGTTTGTCGACCCTGAACGGGTAACCAAAAAGTCAGGAAATATATCAAGTATAGGTATGGTGAAATGACGATGTTGATAAAGTTTTCTTTACATCTCTCCCTTATTTCCTCCACTGATTCGAATCCACCTGGGGTATGTGCATTTCAAATTATTTCTAAATAATGGTCTACATTGATGTATTGTATTGATACTGCACAGTAGATTTAAGATTCACTTAAGTACAGCCCTGAAGATGGTCAAGGACTGAAATGCATTGGAATGTGTACTTTTATGAATGAACGACCTAGATTTTTTTGAGTTGCCTCATGATACAAGAACTAATCAACCAAAGGACATGGGTCCTAGAAATGTGAATTAAACATTTCTTTTTGAAAATCAAGTACCATCTTTTTCATCATTTGTTTTATAATATGATCACTTTATGAAAAGATTGGACCGAATTGTGCAACCCTGTTTAGGGTCAACTGAGAGCACCAGTCTTAGGTGGGGCATACACACCTTACTTTTTCTTTATTTCAAACAGCCAAACAACCTACAGCAAAACAGCCCGCTTCCAGCCCAGCTCCGCCTTTGCGCTTACTTGCATTTGGCTATTTATTCTTTGTTAAGGCCGTGGCTTCTTTTTCCCTCATATCTTTGTCAGTATTTCTGTAGTGATCAGAATCTTCCTTTTTTAAATCCTGTCCTTTAAAAAGTGGCCTTTTGGTGGGTATGTCAACTGCTGGTCCCTCTCAGAATACTAGCCATCCATTCATACTTCTGTCTTCGACTCTAGTAACTTAATCTACCTCCTTTCTCTGATTTTTCTTCTTTCAATAGAAACCTGAGTTAACTAGTCTAAACCTTTAACTCCTGCTGCCCTTTCTAATTTTTTTACTTCCTTTGATCATAGCTCCTGCCTCTCTGTACTCCGGGAAGGCATACTGCTTCTTCTATCACTCCACCTATCTTTTAACTCCTGCTCCGTCTAATTTCACTGTATATGCCGGTCAAGTGGCACAGCGAGTAGAGCGCTTGCTTTGACATCCATGCAGAGCCTGCTAACACAGGTTCAAATCCCGGCGGGGCCAAACTCAGCCTTCATCCTTCTGAGGTTGATAAATAAGCACCACACACCGTGGGTAATAATAAGCAGCGCTCAAATACCTGAGGGTTCATAGCACTATATAAGTGCCAAGTTATTATTTATATTTATCCTTTGATTGATTGATTGATTTATTGATTGTTTATTTGTATAGCGCCTATACATAAAGTGTTTCAAAGCACTTCAAGGAGGGAGGGAACATGAGAGAATACAGGTACATTCATACATTTCCTTGAAACAGTACAGAATGTGAAAAATAACTATCAAATCATAATAGATACTACAAGTGCATGTAACGATAAGGGACAGTAGAGGGAAGAAGGAGGGAAAACAAAACAAGCCGTAACATTACTAGGCCTGATGACAATTGTTGCAGTGAAAGAGTGACAAGAGGAGGGGGAGGAGGGGGGAGAGGGGAGAGGAAAGTAGAGGTGGGAGAGGAACAAAACAAATGACTAACAGTTGAAGGTCGAAGACTTATTCAAGATAGTGCTGGGGAGGGAGGGGGAGGAGAATAACAGAAGGGACAGGGGTTACAGACAAGCTGTTATCAGTGGTCGAGGGACCAATAATAAAAGTAAGTGCTAAAAAAAAGTTAGAGGAGAAGAGGGGGTGCTGGGAGGGTGGGAGGAAGGGAGTCAACTAAGACAGGCGGCTACAAATTACTATGCCTGGCGGCAATTTGGGTAGTGCCTGAAGAAGAAAAGACAGAGGAAATGGAGGGGAGGAGGGGAGGGAAGGGTAGTGGAGAGGGAGAAGGAGGAAAGAAGGGAGGAGGGGGCTGAGGTATAGAGGCAGGAAGGGGAGAGGGGGGAAAAGAAATCAAAACACGGGACAGTGGGAAAAGAGGGTGAAGAAGAGGGGTTGCGAAGGTAAAATGGGGGATGCAGGGAAGACATGGGGACACTGGCGGGGAAGAGGAGACATGGGGACACTGGCGGGTGGCAGGGGAGACATGGGGACACTGGCGGGGGATAGGGGAGACATGGGGACACTGGCAGGGGCAGGGGAGACATGGGGACACTACACAGGACCTAAAAGGGGTGGCTAGAGGCGTACTGTGATGGCCAGGGGTAGACAGGGACTTACAAGTGGGCCTTGTGAGGAGGGCTGGCCAAGCCTGCCGGCCTCCTCATTGGCCCCGATGTAGTGAGCCAGGGTTAATCCTAGGCCAAAACAGAAGTTAGAAGGCACATCGGTGCAGAACACAGGAAGGGGCCATCTTGCAATGGCCGAGCCTCGTGGCTTGTGCTGATTTAAATATCAGTATTCACATTTCTCTAAACCATCTTGCCTCGATTTTCTGATTATCTTTCACTTCCTGGCCCTGGAAAAAATTTTTGTGATGATCTTGTTCTTAACCTAATTTTCCAATTAGCATTGGTCTCTCCTCTGATTCTCTTATGCAAATCCAGTCTTCAACTTGCTACTACTCCTGCTTCTGTCCCCACTTTGCTATTCTTGACTCACACAACCTTAAGAATGTCTCTACTCTGCCTTCTCAAGTCTCTTGTTCATTGCTATTTAATATTTTCAAATGTACTGGTCACTTCTACTGTCTGCCTCTCCAATATATTCACCTGATCAATTTCTTCTTTCCTGTACCCTTTGTTTCCTCCTTCTTATTCCCATTCTCCATCTCCTGTCTTTCTACATCAAGATCTTCAGTGCATCCATGTCCCAAACCTTATTTCATTGCGTACGTATTCCCTTCTCCCACTAGATGCTTTCTCCACTCAGTCCACTGAGTCTGCTACTTTTCCTTCTACTTCTGAATTGCTAGATTTGCTTACTTCTCTGTATCCTGCTTCACCTTCCTCTCCATCACACAAACCATCCAAGCCATGAATGACCCCTTGACTTAAGTCATTTCTCTGCATTTGTTATCATGTGTAGCCTCCAGGGAGGAACACCAATCCATTTTGTATCTCACTTCATACATCCAATGGCTCTATGTTAATACTAGCCAAACAACATTGTTATAGTGACCTCCTTGATTCTTTTTCCTCTAATCATCAATGTCATATCCATGTCTTGATCCTTATTGTTTGGTCCCCTATCTCTGATCTTGATGCATCTTATCTCTCTGCTTCTGGCTTTGCAAGCTATTTCTCTTCTAAGGTAACACTTCTTTGCTTCTCCATCACTTCTTCTTCATTTTAACTGTGCCCTACCTCTCTTTCTCCCATCTTTCCTTTTCCATGACAACCTGTATTTCTCACTTTGATGCTGAGGTCTCTCTCCTTCTTTCTAAGGCCTGTCCTACAACTACACCTTCTGATCCTCTACTTTCTTCCCTGATTCCTCAAGTCTATCCCCCTTATGCCATACCTTCCGGCAATTTGTAATTCTTCTCTGTGTACCTCAACCTTTCCTCCCATCGTTAAGCATACTTCTATTATTCCTATTCTAAAGAAACCCTCATTTGAGCCCTCCGTACCTTCAAACTACCATCCTATTTCACTACTTCCCTTAATGGTTATGCCCATCTAAATAACTTTGATATTCTCCTACTCTATCATTCTTGCATCTGCCCTTTCTATTAAACAGAAACTGCTATCCTCTCTCCCTGCAATTCTCTTTTTTCTTCTCAGCATTCCAAGCAATCCTCCCTACTTGTTCTTCCTGATTTGACAGATGCATTCAATACTTTTTTTATTTTTTATATTTTTATTTGTTTTAACCTGTATGGTTTTTACAAAAGTCAAGTTCCTGCATTAATTCAAGTATTCTTTTACTGTTTATAAGCTACATTTGCGACACCATTTCTAGTGGAGTTGCTTCGTTGGGTTTAAGAAATTCCCTGGTTTTCTAAGGACCCAGATAAGAGGACAGCGGAGAGTGCACTGACTTCTGGCGCATTTGCTTTGTTCAAGGCCACCGTCAAGAATTTGGCTGCTGTCCTGGACCATCTGGCGGAGTCCCCTGCTATCAACCTGAGCCAGCATGTTTCTTCCTCCAGTATTGACGGCTGCATGATGAGTGGTGTCATGTAAGCTTGTCTTTCAAGCGCTAAAGCTGGGCATGACATGAGGAGGTGGAGGAGTGTTTCTACTTGATCCTGGACTCCACACAACCGACAGTTTGATGTAGGCGACAGCGCTCTGGTAGCCAAAATCTCCCTCGTGTGGAGCAAGTTCAGACGAGCATGCATGTAAGTCTTTCTTAAGTCTTTCTCTGGGATTTTTTCGCAGTACTTTAAGGGCTCCTTTAACTGCTTGTGAGAAGCAGGGAGGTGCTTTAAGGATTTGTACAGTTGAATTTTAGCGTTTGTGTTGATCCAGTCTTGTTGTTCTAGTTTAGTTTTTACTCGGCTCAGATTTGAGATAAGGGTTTCTTAGTTGCAAGCTACTTCTTCTAATTTGGCTTGGATTTTCTTGACCCAGTTAGTTAGAGGTTTGCAGGACCCTTTGTTGATTTCAAAGACTACGATCTGGAAAATAGGGATTGAATTTGGCATCAGAATTTTTCTGTAAAGTTGGGAGGCACTATGCATCAGCACAGGGGCTAGGGATGCTAAGCCAAGATCACACTTAATCGCTGGAATTGGAGCTGATTTAGGCAAGCCCACAACCGATTTCCATAGAAATCCTTCCAACTGGGTCCAGAACTCAGCTGTCAGAGTTAAGTTTGCCGCCATCTCATAAGTAATTGCTGGAACTACTTTCTATTTATAGAACTGCAGAGCTGGGCTCCATGAAAATGTCCCAAATCTTTTGTCGACTGCTCGTGTTTTTGCTGTCAGATTTCTCATTTTTGCCCAAAGAGAATTTTGGAGAGAATTTTCTTTCAATGTGTTGTCTAACATCACTCCCAGGTATTTATATTCAATGACCACTTCAATTTTCGTTTTTTCAAGGAACCAGGAGATGTTTGGCTGGTGTTTGTTTGTTGTTTTAGATAGGACCAGAATTTTGGTTTTTGTTTTGTTGATTTGTAGGTTGTTATCTCCCATGTATACGGATAGGTTAGTTAGTTGCCGTTGTAGACCTATTGCCGTCTGGTCCATCAAAATCAGGTCATCAGCGTACCATAGTCTTGACACTTTACTTGTTCCCACTTTCGGCGGAAATGCACTCACTGTTTTTTCGGATTCCTGAAAGTCGCCGATAAAGGCTATGAACAGGGCGGGGGCCAAAGGACAGCCCTGTTTTACTCCTCGCTCTGTATAAATCTGTTCTGAGAGGATCCCTTGTTGACTTAGGTGCACCCGTAAAGATGTTGATGTGTGGAGGCGCCATAATTGGGCCAAGTAGAGGGCCCGGGCAGTTCCAAGATGCAAGTTTTGACCATAGTTTGGTTCGGTCCACCGAATCAAATGCTTGTGACAGGTCTACCATCGCCATATAGACCTTCGGAGCGCCTCTTTTCACTTTTGCTTTAATGACGTTGAGAATTAGGAGGTTTATCGTTGTACCTGCACCTTTTAGAATGCCTGTTTGAAAGATGTCTGCTGCTGGCGAATTAGTGGCCCATTTTTTGAAGTGTCGCAGCAAGAGGGATGCAAATATTTTGCCAATAATATCTAGTAGCGCTATAGGCCTGTAGTTTGCTGGGCAACTTTTGTCCCCTTTTTTGAAAATCGGGACCAGGACTGCTTCTGTCCAAGTTTTCGGAACTTGCCTCTGCTTGTGGCAGTATCTGAAGAGCTCACCAATTGCGTGTGCCCAGGCGATCGGGTGCCTCTTAAGATCCAGATTAGTCAGCCCATCAGGTCCCGGGGCCCTCGAAGATTTTAAGTTGCCAATTACTCTAAAGATGTCTTCTACGTTTTCCAAATTTATCCATGGTTCAATGGACGCAAATTGCATCTGCGAGACTAAAGTTGAAGGTGGCCGATAAAGGTCCGTAAAGTATGAGATACAATTTTGTACGGATTTCGCAAGCATAGGTGTACTTTGGCCGTTTATGCTCTTGAGAAGCGTCCAAAAATCTTTAGTGTTCCTTGATACCCAGGTGTTTAGCATAGCTTCAGCGTCGTTCTGGTATAGAATTTGTCGCTGATGCTTGACCCATGTTTTGTAGAGCCTCTCGCCTGTATGGTATGCAATCCACGATTCGGTGGTTCCGGCCTTTGCTGCTAGTCTTTTTAACTTTCTCACCTCTTGTTGCTTGGAAACCACTTCATGATTGAACGTGTGGGTGTGGTTTGACTGATTTTGTGTCTTGCCGCTGAAACTCACTTTGTAAGTGACTAATAGGGACGTATACTCGGGTCTTGCTTCTGCTGAGCCACTACTTGAACAGACATGTTTATTATTATTTGTTTATTTGTTTTGGTTTAGAAAAACCTTTACAAAAATATTCATTTACATTACAGAGAATACAAAATAAGAGCAGAGTTGAGAAACAAAAAACATATTCACATTTTCACAGTTAATTTCCTATATCAAACAATTTAACACTATCACCCAGTTCATATCATCTTACTTAACCAGAGTCACCTAATAATGATCCCAAAAAAAAAAAAAAAGAATTCATTCTCATTACTCTTACATAGTAAGAAATCCAAAGCCAGATTAAAAAACACGGTAAATAACGAAAGAAAAGAGGATTTAAAACAGAGCACAGACATTTCTCAGAAATGTTGCTACCCTGATATTCAGATTGCCGTTAGTGTTGTGTAGCATTTTGTACCAAATAAATTCTCTATTTACTTCTGCAGTATTGTGAACATATTGCGCAAAATATAGGAGTCTTTTTTCCCTCAGTGCCGGACATACCAGCAATATGTGTTTCAGGCCTTCAATACCACAGAACCCACACCACGGCCATATAAGTTGAGCATTGGATCTAATTGAGAGTATTTAGTTAGTGGGCAATACGTTGAATCTAAAACGCATAAAATCGTTACGGATTATTTTATTTGGATACTTTGTTAGGTAACTTTCCATCCTTGGTAACCATTTATTTATAGCACACACTTGTTGATAGAGTTTGGAGCTCAATATTGCATTTTTGGTATGAATCCAATCGAAACCCAGCACACTTTCCTTCACCCTTACAGGGTTGTTCTTAAGAGAAATCGTGGAAATACCCATTAGCATCAGGTTTTTATTTATTTCTTCGTTTAGTTCCACTATGAAAGGATTGCACATATCCCGACCTGCATGATAATATAAAGTGTTGGACTCTGCGGAGTTGCATTTTCTCCATAGCGTCATTTGTTTCCATGTCACTAGGGCCTGAAGGGAATTTAAACCCATTTCATACTTGATTAAGTTATACGGGATACATTTAGGTAAGTAATACATAACTGATTTCCAGATGTAGCTTTCAATCGAGGCCCACTCACCTTCGAATGTTGCGGAAGGAAATTCAGCCCCATATATTAGCCTAGGAATTACTTTTTTCGTATAAAATTCTGGTGGGACATAGAAAATGTTCCGAATTTTGCATCTAATGCCCTCATTTGAGAGATAGCAATATCAGCCATGAGTTTCAAATGAGTCCTAAGTAGGGATCTTGACTGTGCCCCTGCTATATAGAAGCCCAAATATTTAAACTCCGCTTTTGCTTTGAGACTTGTGTTCCCAGATACCCAAGATAGCGCCTTTGATTTCTTGTTCTTCCTCCCCAAGCGCACAATTACTGTTTTGTCCGGGTTAACCTTAAGAGCAATTGAGGTAATAAAGCCCTCGAAAGCTCTAAGCATGCGTTGGACTCCCACCTTGGTGGTGTCAATTAGGAGGAAATCGTCCGCATATGCCAACCTGGACATACAAGTATTCCCAATTCTTGGTGGTACTAATCCCCTATTTAATAACGCCTGGTTTGCGCCGCTAACATAAAGGTTGAAGATTGTGGAAGCCAGTCTACATCCTTGGCGCAATCCATTGTGGATAGTAAATTGCTCCGAAAGTGTACCTGCCGAGTCCAGTCTTACTTTCACGTCAGTCTGAGAATATATTGCTCTCACTATATCTAGTAAAATTGCCGGCATGTTTAGTATTCTTAATCTTGACCATAGTGTGTTCCTATCCACCAAGTCAAAAGCGGAACTCAGGTCCATAGATGCTATAAAGACCGAGGTATCCGCCTTTTTCATTGCTTCAGCTCTCAGGCAATACAAAATAAGCCCCCCACATTCCGTCCCCATATTCTTCCTAAAGCCGAAATGTCTCATATCCAAAATTTTGTTATCATCAATCCATTTCTGGATGTCTCTTAATACAAGCGAAGAAAATATCTTGGATTCCGGATCGGCAATGGCTATAGGGCGGTAACTCTTGGGACATAATCGGGAACCTTTTTTGAACACAGGTATAATAATGGATACCCTCCAGGACGGGGGAAGGACTTGGTCAATAGTATATTCGAAAACAAGGTAGACAATATTTTTGCCCATAATTCGGGAGCGGTCTTGAGAATTTTATTCGACAAGTTATTAGGACCCGGCGCTCCCGAATTTTTTGATTTTACCATGATGTTTTTTATGTCCCACACAGTAAAATTCAGGAGCCAATTTGTTTCATGCTTCACAAGAACCCGGGCCCCCTCCTTATTAAGAGCAAACGTGTTTGAGAAATGACCCTGCCATGTAGCTTCGTTAATTGGGTTCACTAAGAGCTCTTTCTGAGGTTTGTCCCAGTTGTTAATTAAATACCAAACATTTCTTGAATTTGTGCCTCTTAATGCACTTAACATTTTTCACCCTCACGCTGACCTTTATTTATTATATGATGTATGGACCAATTTTTGTAGCTTTGTTTGACTTTTTTTATCCTTTCAGCTATATTTTCTAGAGTAAGTCCCGATTTCTTAATTAATCTAATTTCTTTTCTCATATCCCTCTTTTTTTCCCTGATTTCTATGTCAAAGTTAAGGGATTTGTCATTCTTCCATCGGTTGTCCCTTAAGTTGGTGTTGCCCAATTTTTCCACAGCACTGGCAATGTAATCTGTACAGTTATTAGCCGCATAGGTCATTTTTTTTTTCTAGTTCTGAAAAATTCTCAAAATCTGCTACCATAGAAACAGTGAATTGTCTACTTTCTTTCCCAGTCCATGAGATTCTAATCCCTGTTTGATTAACGTTAAGATTATAATTGTATACAGTTTTATGTTCAGTTAGTACCATAATACCTAATTCCAGTGACACAATACAATGATCACTAAGGGAAGTCTCAATGCACTCAAGTTTACCCGAACTATAGAACAAGTCCCCTGAACAGATGATGTAGTCAATTATTGAATGGCAGCCTCTAGCTTTCCAGGTTGGAAGATGATTTACCAGGATTTCCAAGCCCCACCTCTCTGCAAAGTGGGACCACAACCTCCCCCTGCAGATTGAATTGTCAAGACTTATAGAAGCATCCCCCAGCCTGCTAATACAAACATCCCCCATGAGAGAATCCCCATGAATGACTGCATTGAGATCACCTGCGATCGCTATCTGGCCACCTATATTAATTAGCAGCCAGTTCTGCAGAAGGGACCCTAAATTGCAAAGTTCCGCCCATAATTGCCTTAACCAACAAAAAAGGTGTGTCCCTGTTATTGTACAACAATAAGAGTCCCACTGCCATGAAATGATGTGCAAAAGCCCATTCTCCCATAACTTTCGGTTTCAATGGTGTTTTGCAGCTATGAGGAGGCCACCTTTAGGATGACCTCTTCCTCCCCATTGTGCGCATAGAGAGTATACCGTATAGCCCTCCCAACATAAAGGAACCCTTGACCATGTTTCTTGGATAAAGAGCAGGTGATATTGTGCCAAGTCCCACATTAAGTTCACATTATTTAGAAGATTAACCAAACCTCTCGAGTTCCATGTTGACACTTTCCACTTACCATTTACCTTAACTAAAGTGGCTTCCCTAGTTTCTTGAGGCTATCAATTGACTCTCTCAGCGTCAATGCGAGCCATCTCCAGTCCTGACTCACATCTTTTTCCCTCTCCTCACCCATCACTCCATCCACTTTTTTTGAAGAGTCCTCCTTCTGTAGTCGACCTGTGTTACATGTTTGCTCCGTCTGATGAGAGTGAGTCTGAGCATACTCAAATATATCGAAACCCCTACGATGAAATTCTTCAGCTTCTTTCATCATTAGGTTTCTAACCAAAGGAGAAGGTATGACTAAGCGGACATAATCCAGCCTCTGCCTATGTATATAGTCCACCAGGTAAATGTCCATTGATTCAATCAGTCTTAAATGAGTAATCTGACCCAGTAAGGACAAAATGTACGGTCGATTAAGAGAAGTATTGTTCTGATCTAAAAATAGTGTAGTCAGCACCAGGCCTGGTAGGTCTGGTCTCACGGGATCCTTCAGATCAAGAGGCCAATATGAATGAAGCTGTTCCTTCTCCTTCATCTAATTTCCCCTCTCTAAGTGATCCTCCTTCCTTCCCATGCAATATTCTTCATATGAGTCAGCCCTACTAAGGTTCTGTCGCAGTTCCAACCCACTTTTAGGAGCTTCCTGCTGCTGTTTATCCCTTAACACTCCCGGTATCTGATTGTCCTGCTTTTCCTGGTTTCCCCTTGGGACCCCTTCATTATCCCCAGAAGTCTGTTGACGAGAGTTGTATACACCCCAATCCGATCCCTGATCTAGGGCACCGAGATTTATAATGCCCCTGGTCAATTCCGGGATGATTTCACTTTCATTACTCTGGGGAATTTTCCAATCCCAGCTGCTCTCGCCCCTAATATCCGCTATGGGTATCAGGTTCCTTACAAGTCCATTGTTGATAGGAGTTTCATTTCTCCACTTCGGCATGCTTTTAGTCATAAGTCCCTCTCTTTGTATTACATGGTTTATCTCATTAACTTTTAAAGGCATCCCTATGGTAGACATCATTTCCTGCTGGGGCGCTGCATTAAAAATTTCATATACCTCGTCCTTTTTTATTTTTCATTACTTCACGTAGTTGCTGATTTCCCTGTATATAATCACTTTGAGTAGCTTGATCCTTCGCCTTATTGGAGATCCCAGCGTTCTCCATTAAAGAGATTTTGTACTGCAGTTGTAAATTTACTCTGGGTGGAGATTCATCATTCACAGACCCCTGAATTACATTTCTCAGAAATTTTCTAGAAGTTGTGGCCTTTCCACCCTTTTTGTTCGTATTTTTTTTATTTTGTTTAGCAATTTTTTTTCCCTGTCTTTTAGACAGTTTAAATTCTGTCATTTGACCCCCTGACCCAGTTGCCCCGGAACTTTCATTTGGACAATTTGGGTCAGTGTCCTCAAGCAGAATATGACCCCCCACCCCCAAAGAATCAAGTGCATGTTCTTGTGATGTGTCTACCAAAATAATCTCTTCACAAAGTGGAGCCTTGGAAGGATCCACCGACCAGTCCTCCCCTTCCTTTTCTTTTAATCTCCTCTGAGACTTCAGCAATACATCAGATAAGGTGTCAGGTAACGCTCTACAGTCCGAGGTTAGATTAGTCAAAGCCTTAGTAAAATCCACCAACCTGTCTTCCCCTTCTATTTCCTTTAATCTCTTCTGTGATTTGAGCAATGCCTCTGTTAATATATCAGGTAGAGCTCTGAAATCAGAGGTTAAATTAGTCAGACACTCCGTTTGCTTACGCAATTCCGATAAGATAAGTCTATTAAAGATTGTCATCATTACCGTGAATTCAGAGTCCCTACTAGTTTTTGTGGAGTTCTCCCTGGCAAAAGTAGTACCATTGGAAAAGTCTAGCAGTTTATCATAATTTGGGTTGTCATGCACCTCATTATCATCAGGTTTGTGAGAATTCTTATGCCCTATAGGTAGATCAATATTCGCTATATCTTCATCAGCAAACAACAATTGCAAGGGATCAATAATGTCCTCACTCAGTTTCTCAAGGAGGGAACGTTCTTGGGCAATTTTTAAAAATTCAGCCTCTTGGGAGGGGTCAATATTATCCTCTAGCTTTTTTCCCACTGCGGAAGCTGGTTGAGCGCACTGGAGAGAATCTGCCTCCTCCTCGTTGGGCTCAGGCAACGGTAAAGCAGCTGCATAGGCCAAACTCGTCCTTCGAGTGCTTACCACAATAAAGAAGTCTGCCCGAGCATCTTTGCGGAGCGGGAGTTTAACTTTCCCAATTTTTCAATCGTTTCGAACAACAAGTAGAAACCCACCAAAGTTCAACAAAATTGAACCCCACCCAAGTTCAGCAGAATTGAACCCCAGCAACAGATGAATTAATTGAAACCCACAAAAGTTCAGCAAAATTGAAACCCTCAAAGTAAAGCAAAATGCACCCCACAACAGTTCCACAAATTGAACCCCACAAAAGTTCAGCAAATTAAAACCCTCAAAGTAAGGCAAAATACACCCCACAACAGTTCCACAAATTGAACCCCACAAAAGTTCAGCAAAATTAACCCCACCAAAGTTCAACAAATTGCACCCCACCGCAGTTCAGCGATTTGAACCCCACCGAAATTCCACCATTTGAAATCGATGGACAAAACACAAGTGCTAACGATTTGTATGACTGTGCTTTAGATGCGTTTTAGCATACTTTCCTAAAACGCTCTTTTATTTAGGAAAGGCAACTCCAGTATATCATTCAATCCACACGATTTATAAAGGCTTAATGCTTAAGTGAAGTCACACTAGCACATTCATCACATTGTCCGTGCATGAGAAACGATGGAGAAAAAACATGTGTGCTAACAATTTATATGAAAGTGCTTTAAATGCTTTAAATGCATTCAATCTACACGATTTATAAAGGCTTAATGCTTAAGTGAAGTCACACTAGCACGTTCATCACATTATCCGTGCGTGATAAACGATGGAAACAACACGTGTGCTAGCAGTTTATATGGATGTGCTTTAAATGCGTTTTAGCTTACCTTCCTAAAACGCTCTTTTCATTAGGAAAGGCAACGCCCGCATGGCCTTCATGTCCAAATGATTTATGGGAGCTTAATGGTTAAATAAGGTCACACAAACACAACGCTTGTACTAGAAAATCCCACAAGACAAATTGCATGCGGCGAGTACAACGCGGGTCTTCTTCTCTTTAAATTAATGAAAAAAAGAAAGAGATGTGAGTCTCCAAGGCAAGTTGCATTCTGTACATACCAAGCCTTCGTACGAAGAAGTAAGGCGTTACGTGAGTGCTGCTGTGCTGCGAGCAGCCGACAGCAGACAGCCCACTTCAGGCCCACTTCCTCGGAGCGCGCGCGCAGGAGCGCACAGACAGCTCTTCTTATGGAATTTGCATACAAGGGGGCGTGGCCCAATTAATGTCCAACGTTGCACGTAGCAGGAGCAGGAGTCTTTCCCACAGCAGACAGCCCACTTCAGGCCCTCTTCAGGCCCACTTTCTAGTTCTGAAGAACTCGTATATATTTCAAATACATCTGTCTCTCTTGATTCCACTGGTCCTGATGTTCAGGGACCACCCAGGGATTCTTCCAGAGTAGGATGGTGGAAAGGTGCAGGAAAGGGCAGATGCAAAATGGTTACACAAGACGCAGGCAAAGGGTCACAACTCCTCTCCAACCTCGCAAATGCTGTGGCCAAAGTCATTAACAGGAATTATCCTTGCGGGACTACCACTGATGTTAATTACTTGAGAGAGGCTACTTGCAATGTTTATTCATTAGGGTGTCCTTGAAGGATTTTACATTTTCGGATGTTAGTCGGAGTCGGTTTTGTTGTTTATTAGACTCCATATTGGAAAGATAATAGTGTCTTTTCTGCGTCACTCCACCCCATGACAGCTGAAGGAGGTTATGGTCACTTTCAATAGTTTTCCGCACTGTGAATTCTACAAAGTGGTGGATCAGGCCTTCCGTGATGTAGATGTAGTCCAAGGTGGCTGAGGCACCCGACCTTTCCCAAGTTGGAATTTGACTTCTCTGATCTTGAAGTGACGCTACATTAAAGAGCTTTCTAGACTTCATAAACTCAGACCATGCTTTACCTCTTTCGTCCATCTGAGGTCCTGACATCTGGTCTCGTCCACTTGATGTTGCAACTCCACATTTAGCGTTCAGGTCTCCACATATTATCATGTTTGGAACCTTCCGGTCAACTGTGATTTCATCAATAGTATTGGCTATGGAGTTGCAAAAGTCTTTGATTGTTGTTCTCTCAGGGTTCCAGTACAAGTTGATTATCGCCAATTCTGTCTGCGCCCAACAGTCTAGGTTATGGTCATGGTGACACCATGTGGTTTGTGTAGCAAGCATGCCGTATCCCTCTGGGATTTTTCCCTTTGGGGAAATTCCAGATCTCAGGCGAACGGCAGTCAGCAGACCCGCAGAGGGTCGTCCCACGCTGGACCTTGATGCCGGAGAGACTTCGATTGCAAAACCGTCTAACGACGGCTTGTCCAGAAGCCAAGTTTCTTGTAGACAAATGAGGTCAAAAGAGTCCAAATTTACCTCACTGGGTCTAGTTAGGTGGCGATAGCCTCTAGTGTTCCATGATGCCATTTGGAGAGGACTTTCTTTGGGCTGATTCGATGGATTCTCAGTCTGTCTTCTAGTGGCAGAGGAACACAGGGGTCGCTGCTATTTCTTTTGAGTACGTGAAAAGGTATCCGAAATCCACTTCCATGGTTTGGATGCAGGTATTTCTTTCGGGCACCTCATTGCTGGCGATACTTTTGTTTCCATGCGCTGTCTTTCTTGAATGCTCTCCATGATTCTTTGTACTGAGTCCAATGATATGTGGGTTTCACCGGTCCGAGTTTTAGGGTAGTCACCATAACGTCTCGACCGTTCCTCTTCCCGTCTTTTCCTAAGAACTAGCCATCTCGGTTCATAAGATTGATCCAACGCAAAGGATTTTGGATGGCGATGCCTCGAGGAGTCCCTTTTTTCCCTTCCATCAGGCACCTGGACTGACTTGGGCTTCTGTAACTGTTGAATCTTTAGACCTAGGTGTTGGAGGTCTTTAGTTACTTCAGCGGAAATTTCACTTATCGCCCTATTTCTTATGTAGAGGTATGCTTTGGCACTGTGCTCTCGGTGGTAGGGCTCGACAAGTATGAAGTCGTTGGATGTTAAATGTCAGAGTTTTTCGACTTTCCCCAGTAGTTTTAGCACTGTCCTACGATTAAGTACTAGGTAACTGTCTTTTCCTGAAATCTGCTCCACTTTGAAGAGTGACGATTCGTCCAGTTTATGAATGTTCTTGGCTACCGCCTCATTTGCTCTCGAGGCCACCTTAGGGGGTGAGACTCTATGCCTGCCATGTCGATATAGTTGTTCGGATCTTCCATTGGTTTCCCTTTCAGATCTCTGTGTGGGTGACCTTCCCCTTTTCTTTAGTTCTTTGAGTGCTTCTAGATCGGCACTTGGAGAATTTGATTGGCGTCTGTGGGTGTGGGCTGGAGGGTCCTCCTCCGTCCAATTCATCCCATCCTGAGCGACACCCATCGTTTGTGAGTTGGAAGTTGTTTGGAAAGACTCAGAAGAGGCCCTTAAGTGGTCCGCTGATGAAGGAGTCCCTACTTCGACGTCAAGATGTTGTGAGATGTCCAGCAGCTCCTTAGAGGGATCCAAATCGCCACTCGGTTTCAGTACCAAGACTTTTCTTGGGTTTTTGTCATTTCTAGACTACTATTGGTCCCTTGCTTAGGTGTGCTGAATAGCCTGTAGGGCCTGCTAGGGAGTTAGCTTCACTCAACGTTTCTTGCGTGCGGGTATTGGCCGGATTTTATTCCTTTGTCCCCTTTGCATTTCCAGAGGGCCGGACTGCAGTGTCCTGGGTTGAAGTTGGTAAGGAATTTTCTTTTTGATGGTTTTGTAAAGATTGGGGCCAAGTCCTTGAGCTTCTCAATTTCTGAGGTCTGAATAGATTTTGATAGAGATGAATTAGAGGATTGGTCCAGTTTGGTTCAGTTTTTTCAGCAAGACGGCTCCTAATTTTTCAATATCTTCTTCTAAATTCATTTCAATCTTGTTTGAGTTGCGTTCGACGGCAGTTAGATATTCTTCAATGAAAGTGAGTTTTTCACTCATGGAGCTTATTATTGAGGTATTGTCTTTGAGGGCCTCATGGATTGACTCATTGAGCTTGCCAAATGGATTTAAGGCTATCGTGAGGGCCGACATGATGACATCAAATCTGCTTTTTTTTCGATGGAGTTTCTTTTTCTGCCATACTTAAAATTTCACTCAACTGCCTAGTTTTAGGCGGGGTGTTGAGGCCTCTTTCGTTTTGTGACTGTATTGATCTTTCCAGGGACCTTCTCTCTGAAGACGTCAGTTTTTCTTGGGTGGCTGACGAGGTTTCCCCCGACAGTCTGCTGAAATTTCCTTGGATATGTGGACGTGTCCATGCGTGGTGGTCTGCAGATTGAGTTGTCTTAGAGTCCCGTCTTGATCTGTCTCTTATTGGGACCCCCGGGATTTGGACGATCACTCCTTCGGGCGTAAGTTCGATGTCTACGATCTCTTTTAATGGTTCGCTGGATTTGTGGCCATTGCTCATTTCGATCTGGCGGCTCTCTATTTCCGTGTGCTTGCTGCTACGCCAGGGTACAAGGCTCTCTATGTCTAGACTTTGGTCTGTACTTTTAGCTGGGTGCACATAGGGTTTTTGAGTTGGAAGTGATCCATGAGGGTTTGCATCGATATTTCGAGCTTTTGACCTTGGGGAAGGATCTTTAATGACATCCAATATTTGCGCATCCGAAGGGTCACAATCCTGAACTAATTTTCTTTTGTGTTGTTTTATGAAATATTCTTTCAAAGATGTAGAAATCAACGGGTTACCCAAACATTTGGCACCCCCATGCGTTTTACCAGGTACTTTTCGCAATTTCTATGACAGTGTTTTTCCGACATGGATTTCAGTTTGATGTTGCCCTTTGTAGGCAGAGTCTTTGGGGCACAGTTAGAATTTGCTGGAGCTGTGGTTTGTGACCCCATGGGTCTCGGCAGGGCTTCGCCTAATGCTAAGGCAAAGGCATCCGCCGAATTTTTGTAAGGCCTTTGAGTTGAAATGCCCTGCATTGGGTCTGTGCCTGTCATGATCTTATCATTGGTTGAGGTTTGATTCAGTAGTTCAGTCTGTTCTGTTGCTGATACTTTGTGAGGGGAAATCTCCCCGTGCAACACTTCAAACACCGAATCTGCATCTGATCGCCCAGTTGGAGAGGACAGCTGGTCATCGATGTCCGTGACCCAAGAGTCGTTGGAGCTATTTCTGATAGACGTGATCTTTTGCTTCTGCTGCTTTTGCTGCTTTAGAAGATCTGCTTGTAGAGTTTTGCTTTGATGGATTTGGGCTGTGATAACTTTCCCTTGCATAGACGGCGCCGTCATCTGTATGTTGGAGTCACCCACACCGGACTTCCGAATTACGGCATGGAAGCGCACTCCTGTTTCAAATATTCGATTCGGCGTAGCCTCCTCAGTCGATCGCAACGAGAGCTTTGCTCCCGGCTGTTTAGACTCCTGTTGCGACTGTCCTCCGACAGTCTCTGGCAAGGAGTCACTCGTCAAGATGGTAGAACGGCCGGGAGCTATGCTCGTTGCAAGTTTCGGTGGACCCGCTGGTCTTGTAGAAGAGAAGCGCTTCTTGGGGGGAGGCGCTTCTGCCTTCTCACCGCCGTCCCGGCACCACCGACAAACTTGGAGATAAAAGATCATTTGTGCGGGGGACCACGTCATCTTTGCCCACCGAGATGCGTGGGTTCGAGCCCACAAGCGGATTCCCCAAAAGCGGGGGAGTCAAGGTGGGTGGGCGAGCGGAGGATATGTTGGTGTTTTCCGAAATTAACTGCACAGGTATTGTGGTGACGCCTTTCCCTGTTTTGCAATTTTTCCCCTCCCTACCATTCTGTTGGTCTTCTAGTTGTTCTAGAGGGAGTTTGCTACTGCGTAGAAGTCAGCTTATGTCATCTTCTATTGGGGAAAGAGGCGCCATGAAGATTCGAGGCTTGAGTTTAATTAGGTGTGTTCAGACTGAGTTCAAGTATGTACAAGTAGGGAGACACTCACTTCAAGCGAAGAACCGCTTACCGTCATCCGTCTCCTGGCACCTGACACCGGACACACTGCTTCGGAAACCGCCCTGTGCTCTGCGCCTGCGCGGTGTTTAAGTAGGAAGTCCTTGCAATTTCAGTAGAAATGAAAAGAGGACTGCAGAAAAGCACCATCCACTGTCCACATAGCTGAAGTGAAGCATGAAAAGCAGCAGTGATCCTTCCTCACGACACACACCGGACACACTGCTTCGCACACTGCGCCGCGCTCCGCGCCTGCGCGGCGTTTAAGTAGTAGGTCCTTGCAATTTCAGTAGAAATGATAAGAAGACTGCAGAAAAGCACCATATACTGTCCACGTAGCTGAAGTGAAGCATGAAAAGCAGCAGTGATCCTTCCTCATGACACATACCGGACACACTGCTATGCACACCGCAATAATTCAATTGTTGTGTCTTCTCTTTCTCATCTTGGCTTTAGGGGCCTCTGTATTTGATGGGTTCCATTCTTATCTTTGTATGCTCAACTATTTTGTCTCTTGGTTGGGACAATCCTCCAATGTCCTTCCCCTTCAATATAGTTTTCCTCAGGGTGCAATGTTCACTTTAAACTTTTCCTCTTGCTTCTTTTATCTATTCTTTTGGTCTTTCTCACCACTTCTATGCAGACATACATCTGCTTTTTCTGATATTATTCGCTTGACCTGTTCTGCCTGCTTGCTTGCTATCCAATCTTGGATGTCTGGTCTCCAATTACATCTTAATTTATCCAAGACTGAGGTCCTATATTTCCCAGCCTCAACCACACCCTCACTCTGTACCTCCCTATTTTCCCTTTTCTTCTCTTCCAGTCTCCTTGTCTGACCATAATCTCGGAGTCATTTTTTACAAACTCTTTCATTTTTCTTTCCCATCTCCACCATACTCTACTCCTAACACTTTGGTTTTTTTAACATTTGAAAGCCTTAAAAGTACATCAAAGTTGCAAAATACAGACATAGGTAAAAAAGATAAAATTAGATAAAAATTGGAAAGATACAATACATTATGTAATAATTAAAAAGGTAATTGAAAGTGATTATTACAAAGTCAGTATCGCAGCTACATAGCGGTTTCTCCACCTTAATGCAACATAGATATACCTTTGTAGTGCTGCTGAAACAGCTGAGTCTAGGACTACTAGTAAATAATGCAAAGGCAAACTATTGTTTCTAATACCCAGGGCCTAAATAGCGGTAAAGAGTTTTCTGCCTAATCTTCACATTCAGCATGCAAAACAACATAAAATGCGTAATGTCTTCCTTTATGTAACGACAGTATGGACAGGTAGACATTTGGAGAAGGGGAGAGTGAAATCTCCAGGTGTATACCTGACCAATTGGCAAAAAGACACACCTGAAGCGCGCTGCCGGAGACCTGACACTGTGTAAAGTAATCCTTTTGAAATAATTCATTCTTTTGCCTCGGAAGGAAATACTAGCATGATTCTTATTGGAGCGTTTGAGCAGTTCTTTTTCACACATCTCTATATAGCACATGTGTTTTAATTTCCCACTAATCAACCTGCCATCATTTTTGGTGATAATGCCTGGTTCCTAAAAAGGTCCTCTAAACTAGTTTTCAATAGGGACTAAAACACATAGTTAAGCCAAGGGATCCTAAGTACATTTTCTCTTGCAATAATGTCCATATGAATTTAATGGGGGAAGGACGCTTACGGATTAGTCCATAGGGTTAGACACATGCAAATAGGTCTTGATCTGAGCTTGTCATTAATGAAAGGATGGTTCAGTTCGCATTGCATGACAAAAAGCGGGGCTGAGCACAGGAGGCTGAGAAGATATCTAATAAAGGCATCATCAAAGAATATTGACTATAAACTGATTCAATGTATTAGTTCATGTATCACAAAAAATGTAAAACCCATAGAATCACAAATCGAGTTGTAACTCATTAGAGTATCACATAAACAAGATAAAATATGCATCAACATTAAACAATAAAATAGACACAGATGATAACAATGTAAACTAAAACACTCATAAAGTTTCTCTACAATAGAATTCCAACATGTTCCTGTTCCTAACACTTATAGCACACCCCATTGTGTTCCACATGAAGTACCTGCAACTAATGCTTCTTCCATGGCATACACAATTCATTTCAACCACGTCCCAAATTAATAGGGACTGTTCAATCTAAATTGCTCTTGCACAGCACGTCAGCTCTTCTGTCACTACAAGACATCAGAAAGCAAATGGAACACCCATCAAACTCATGGTAGGGTCCACAACTATACAAAACACCACAAAATACTAAAGTTGTGCAACCTCTTTTTTGCACCTAATTCATACCTTATGCTGCCATTGCTGCAGGTATGGACAGAATGCACTTGATTATAGTAGTGACAATAGCCGGATGAGATTATCCTATCTGTGAAGGAAAAAGGAGGGGGAGCTCAACATCCACCACTATCATAATCAATGCTTCTCACTGTCACATCATAATAAATGTGTTGGGTCGACCCATATCTTACCTTGAATTCTCTGTGTCGCAGCCATCTGGTTCACTCGATATATAAACCGTGTCTGTACACGAATCACGCTTCTTAGTTTGTCATGTTCACCGAAATGAGTCTAAACCAACCCTAAATGCAACAAACGGCCATTAAACCCACATTGACAAACCTCTGGTGTGGCACAACTAATTAGCAACTGAAAACGATATGACTTTTAGAGCTTTACATCGCCCCAGACTCGGGCGCAACGTCGGACAAAATGCTACATCTTCATCCGTCGCCAGTTCTACATAACATATCCGTGCATCTTGTACAATCACCTGCATGCGCGGGCACTCGGCTCACTGAGTGAACAAATCCTTTATCAACCGCAGTAAATTACTTTAATCCCATTACATAGTAATGGCACAACTAATTACCTTAACAGTCGTGCTACTCAGCATCCAGGAAACCTATTCTCAACTGCAGAAGTTGGTTGCTACATTCACAACGTGAAGTTTTTTTTTTTTTTTTTATCACCAACCAACACTAAAAGCAGACTCAAACCACAATGTTTACAAGACTGAGCCCTGATGGAAACCTCGAATTGTAAATCAGCCCACAGAAGGAAGCGGAGGGAAAAACAAACATTCTAACAAAGTTGCAATATGCAAACATAATGCCAATCACATTCCTAATGCGTCTCTAACAGACAATTAGAAATCCACAGCTGGAAGTTCGCCGGGATGTGCATTCCTATGCATCATAAGTATGCAGTGACAAAATGCACTGGACACCAAAAACAGACTGCACAGTACTACGAGAAAAACAACCCAGTTTTATACGGGACTGTGATTCCTCAAGATGAATAAGGACGCAGAGCAAGAGAACCCCCTCTAGTATAGGACATTGCATGTCATCTAAGTATTGAAGAAATCAATAATCTTGTACATTTTAAACATATTTTAAATATCTTGGTCCAACCTGTGTCAACATATGCAGTGCAATACATGTACTCATATCTGGCTTGCACATCATTTCAACACATCTCATAAAGTATACATACACTAGTCCAGCACATAGGCTTGCTATTTAGCCACCTAAGTTAACATGAGCATGCTCCACTCACATGTCATACGGATGATTCATACAATTATGACATACCTCTTAACCAGCTGAAATATGAACACAGCAGCTGTATCCAAAATGGGATATAATAGTGGAAGACGCTTATCCCAGGGAAACATGATGCTAATCAATCCCTTTGTTAAGTCTGGTTATATGGCTTTGCAATTTAAAAATATTTTTTTGGTTAAAAATTCACATGCTTACAACTGGTATCCTCTTTTTGGATTCCATGTATCTTCTTGAGTATCACCCAATTCAAATTCTCATAGGCATGACCCTTTTCCAAGAAATGTTAAACCAAAGGTCCCAACAATACTTTGTTATTGACACAGCCGTGATGTTCTATCATCCTGATTTTACACTTCATATTTGTTTTTCAAACATAATGTAACCCACATGGGCAAGTGATCATGTAGACTACAATGTCACTATTAAAGTTCGTCATTTCTTTTAACACCCAATTTATATCAAGACCAATATCTACTTCTGATATTTGCTTAGTATATTTGCATATAAAGCATTGGCCACAAGGAAAGTCTCCTTTAACAGGGGACATACCCCATAATGTAGTTTGGCGTATCTGGGTTTTGTGCTTCTCGGAGATGCCATTCCTCACAAAGATATTCTTTAGATTTTGACTTCCTTTGTATGCCACTAGCGGAGGAGGTTTCTCTTTGTCGTTACACAATTTTTTCCCCATCCTGTTAACCACAGATTTAATCTTGTATGACAAATTAGAGAACGTATTAACAAACACTGGGCCTGCTCTTTTCTTTACCTCCTGGTCCTTTTTTTCTAAGAGAGCTTCACGGATATTATTGTAGGCTCGTTTTGACGAGTCCTTCAATAATTTAGCCGGATAGCCTCTCACCAGTACTTTGTCTATTCATCTATTGGCACTGTTCTCATAATCTGTTTGTTTTAAGGCTGCTATTTCTCTTTAGCCTTAAAAATTGGCCAAACGGAAGATTGGACATGATATGATTGGCGTGATGGCTTGAGAAATGGAGCAAAGCATTCTTATATGTACCATTACTAAAAGGTTTAATTCTCAGACTGCCTTGATATTGAAACACAGTAATGTCCAGAAAATGTATTTCAAGTTCCCCAAATTCTTTCGTGAACTTCAAAACTCTATTCTGTAGATTAAGCCAGTTGACAAAATGTATTGCTTCCTCCTTCGTTCCATCCCAGACTATGAATACATCATTGATGTACATTAGCACCCTTTGAAGATTATGTTTGAAAGGGTTATTGTCTCCATAAATGACAGATTTTTCAAAATACTCAACATATAGTTTTGCCAGATTAGGGGCCATGGCTGCACCCATGGCAGTGCCCTCAATTAGTTGATAAAAAAGCCCTTGGAACTGGAAAAAAATTATTAGTGTGCCCAAACTCCATACACCACATTATAAACCCATTACTTACTAGATGACCACCATTTCTGTTGTGTAGAACTTCCACAATCACCTCTAGAGTGGCCCTCTGATGTATCATGGTGTGTAATGATTGTAATAGCTAGTCTGCTGTCTGCTGAAAAGGACAACACCTTAATTTCTTCAGATTTAGCTCAAAATCAGAATCAGTACCAAATTGATCTCTTGGAACAGTTCCCTGATGTTTATAGAACAGAACCTGGAAGGGTAAAATGAGTATAACTTTATAATTGTACTACTTCTGGAAATGTTATTCATTTAAATGCTATTGAATACTTGAAAGTAGGAAGAATATCATTCAAGAGGAGTTGGAAACCATGTTAAAAGCCAACATTATATAACCCTGTCAAAGCCACCAGTCTTCTCCTATTGTGTTAGTTTCTATACCAGATCAATCGTGGATATTTTGCATTTACTTTAGGAAAGTCAATGAGGTATCACAATTTGACAGTTATTTTATGCCTAGAATTGACAATCTTATTGATAGGTGAGAAGATGCAGTATGACCTCCATGATTGATTAAACAAAAGGGTAATGGCAGGTTCCAGTTAATTCCCCAGATAAGCCGAAATAAGGTTTTTCCACTCCGCTGGGTCTTTTCCAATTTAAAGCTTTGCCTTTTGGTTTGCATGGAGCTACAGCTACCTTCCAAAGGTTAATGGTTCAAATTATTCGACCCCATGCTTCCTTTTGTGGAGCTTACATTGATGACATCATCATACATAGTAAATCTTGGAAAGAACATATGTGCCATCTATATTTAGTCACCAGAACCTTAAGAAAAGATGGACTCACAGCAAATCCAAAGAAACTTAATTTGTCACGGTCAGCAGTCAAATATCTTGGATTCTTTTATAGGTATCAGACTCAGTTGGTACAAACTGGGGATCCTTAAATTTAAAAAACTTAGTAAGAGAGCCTCTAATCCTACAATTGCTTCTGCTACTGAACATTCTAAATGGTTTGACTTGTATAGAAGTACGGGAAAATGCATTCAACCTGGGAAACAAGTTTTGATACCTACTGATTTGGTCTTTATTCCCCTTCCTGGAACTTATATTAGACTGACCTCTAAGTCAGGGTTGGCCTGCTGATAAGGTTTAGACAAATGAGCTGGTGTCATAGACCCTGATTATAGAGGAAATGTAAAAGTAATGATAGAAAATAATGGAAAGAAATCAAGGGAGCCCGGAGAACGATCTATTTCCTAAACAAATCTAAGTAGAAGACAGAGCTAGCAATACAGCTGCTGGTCTCAACACATATAAAGGGGAGGAGGGGTACCAAATGCATCTAAAAAACTATAACATCAATTTTAATAGTCGGTCAGATAATTAAAATGCATGATTAAATTCAATGGTCCACAAATACAAAACTATCCAGAAAACATAGGAAAACGTATTTGGCAATAAATGCTAATTAATACAATATCAGGAAATAGCAAGGTACATCTAAGACAACCTGTTGTGTACCAGATTCCATTTGGATTATTATATCATATTCTCACTTACCTGTTTTCAATCCAGAGAGCTGCCTCAACATGTTTCTGTTAACAAACATAATTAACGAACATTCATCAGGAGAAAACAATAATTTAACATGAAAGACCTAGTTCCTCTAGAGTCACAGGGCCTCATTACACGGTAGGCGGTAACCATGGTGCTAATTGCGCCATGGTTGCCGCCGGTATTTTACTGTGTCCGCTTTGGTGGGTGGCGGAATTACCGCCCAACTCCAAGGTGAGCGGGGGGGTTATTCCCCATTCACCAAGGCTCTTCCCCATTCCCATTTTTGCCCCCGTAGGGCATAATGGGAATGGGGAAGGTGGTAATTACAGTACCGCAAATTGCGGTACCGTAATTAGCTCCGAGGTCCCTTTGCAGCACCCTACTTTATCAACTGGTAAAACCAGCCGTTAAAGTCGAGTCCCGCAAAGGGAACTCGTAGTAAGGCGGTAGGGGTTTACCGGTACCGGTGCCCTTACCGGTACCGGTAAACCCCTACCGCCTACCGTGTAATGAGGCCCACAGACTTGATCTGGGTCAGTCTCATAGCACCTGTAGGGTTAAAAAATATAAAAACAAAGGATCAGCTGGTGACTAGCTAGAATACTTTGAAAAGTTCTCAATAGGTGAACTAGAGTACCAAGAAGGAAACAAATGACCTAGTGTGGTGCTCGTGGGGGCTCTCAACTTCTATGGGTAAGTTGGAATAGGAGGATGGATCAGTCCTATATAGTATATAATACTGTCATACCGCCGAGTTCCTGGCGTCTATGGAGCCGCTGGCGACGCGGAACCTAGCTTCGTTCGCTTCGGCCACGCCCCCTGTTTCCTGGTTCCCTTTTTCTGATTCTGATTGGCTAGACGCTCCGCGGCCCGGTGTTTTAACCAGCCACTTCCGGGTCACGGACGCGTTGCAATGCTTCCGGTTTCGTCCGTAGGCTGAGTTGCTTGCTACCTGTGGCTTTCGTGCTGCTCTCTCGCTTGCTGCTGGTCGGGTCCTCGTACCCTGTCTATACCTTTCTGTTATTCTTTCCGCTGGACCTGTCTACCTTTCCCTTTCTCTTTTGGTTCGCAGTAATTCTCCCTTGCCCTCCTTCCATCTTGCTTCCCCTCCCACCTTCCCATCTTCACTTACCGCTTTTTTCCTTTTCCTGTCTGTTACTCACTCCGCTCTTCCTTCGCCTACCTTCAGTATTGCTTCTGTGACCTCCCGTGTACCAGACTCCGGCCTGTTCCCCTGGACTGCCTTTGCTTGCTGCATTAGTACTTCCTCACTTAGCCTGTGTACCAGTTCCTCGGACCTCTTAATGGACTGCCTGTGTTTCTGAGTCTTCACTCCACGTGTTGTCTCCAGCCACTTCTACCAGATCATACCTTATAAGTACTCCTGGTTCCACGTCTACAAGACACCCAACGATACTACAGGGGTTTTTTGTGCCTAAGGCTTTTTCCCCTCTTGGTCGATCCCGGGGGTGGGCCCCCTGGTCTCCCTTCTTGGGGAGCACGGTGGCTTCCTTCCGGGGTCGTCCCTATCTTCATAAAAAAAAGGTGTCTACTCGAAGAAAAGAAAAGAAGGGTTCTTGGAAGGAAGAAGAAGGTGAGGAGTCGGGGGAGGGGGAGATTTCAGAAGCTACACTTTCGGACGAAGATATCACCGACCCCGGTGACAAATACAAACATGTGCTTAAAACACGTAGCAAAATCAGTGCTCACAACACAACAAATGAAATTTGCTAGCCCTATTTTTTGCGGGTGTACCCCAAGTCTCATGAAGCTAAGTTTGACATTTTTCATTAGACTACCCGGTATACTTATTTGATATTTATATTGATATTGATATTGATATCTATCTTGTATGGATTTTCTCACCCTTGCAAGTTGATGCAGGTGTGTGTATGTTTGTTGCCTTTGGTAGCAGAATCTCTTGTTCCGAAGCCCTCCAAGCACTTATTGTCTCATCGAGAGGACCTACTGGTTCATATTGCAGAGAGCCTTCCCACACCACCTTAGTGACTTTGGTGTGACCCCCCTACTATCCACCCTGGCAGGTGAGCCCCCCCTTTTTTCACCACCTGTGGAATATTTCCACTAATGGGACTTGAGGTATTTTCCGATTTATTTGTTGTGTTGTGAGCACTGATTTTGCTACGTGTTTATAAGCACAAGTTTGTATTATACACTATATAGGACTGATCCATCCTCCTATTCCAACATACTCATAGAAGTTGAGACGCCCCACGAGCACCAAGCAAGGTAATTTGTTTCCTTCTTGGTACTCTAGTTCACCTATTGAGAACTTTTCAAAGTATTGTAGCTATTCACCAGCTGATCCTTTGTTTTTATATGTTTTAACCCTACAGGTGCTATGAGACTGACCCAGATCAAGTCAGTGACTCTAGAGGAACTAGGTTTTTCCTGTTAAATTATTGTTTTCTCCTGATGAATGTTTGTTAATTATGTTTGGGAACAGAAACATGTTGAGACAGCTCTCTGGATTGAAAACAGGGAAGTGAGAATATGATATAATAATCCAAATGGAATCTGGTACACAACAGGTTGTCTTAGATGTACCTTGCTATTTCCTGATATTGTGTTAACTAGCATTCATTGCCAATTACGTTATCCTATGTTTTCTGCATAGTTTTGTATTTGTGGACCATTGAATTTAATCATGTATTTTAATTATCTGACCTACTATTAAATTTGATGTTATAGTTTTTTAGATGTGTTTGGTCCCCCCACCTCTCTTTATATAATTTGAGACCAGCACCTGTATTGCTAGCTCTGTCTTCTACTTAGATTTGTTATTGATCCGCCCGAATACAGACAGAGTAGACACTAACAATGGATTTGTACAGTGGTCTACCGGGTTTCCTCTTTTGATATTCTATTTCCTAAAACCCAAGAAAACAAGGGATTTGTTGAGACAGGAAGAGGAACAAAAGTGTTTGGAGAGGCAGATATAGAGTCTCCTCTGGGACTAACAGTAAAGGTTATCCCCCTATCTGAAGAAGAACCTGAGGTTATTCCGGACCTAGCTTTTCCCCAAAGGAATGATCCCTTATTAGTTGAACCCTTTCTGCAGGTATTACATGAAGAGGAAGGTAGGAAAATGGGGGACCGTTTTTTCTTCTAAAATGTGGATTGTTTTATAGGGGAGATGTTGGACCTGATGATATTCCAAACCCACAAATGGTGGTACCCAAAAATCATAAAACAATTGTTCTAGACATTTCTCATTCTTATCTGACATGATGCATTTTGGAACAGCTAAAACTCAAGCACAAATTGTGAAACGATTCTATTGGCCAGGAATATATGCTGATGTAAAGAATGTTGACAGTACCTTTGCCCTTTGACAGAAAACAAGTAACTAAATACCTCCAGTATGTTTACAACCCCTTCCCATTATTGAATGGCATTTTTCATGTACAGGTATGGACATAGTTGAACCTCTAGAACCATCAAAGTTGGGAAATGGATACATATCAGTGATAGTGGACTGTGAAACATGTTACCCTGATGTGTTTCCCTCATAGAATAACACAGTGCAACACATTTTAAAATATCTAATACCTTTCTTTTCAAGAGTTGGTTTCCCAAAAGAGATCTTACCTGATCAAGGATCTACTTTTATGAGAATATTCATGTTGGAGGTAGAAGAAATTCTTCAGATTAAATCCTTACGTATATCCATTTATCATAACCAAACTGATGGTTTAGTGGAACGGTTCAATTAAACCTGAAAACACATTTTAAAGGAACTAATGGAAGTGAATGGGACGAATTGGGATATTACACAATGATTGCATGCAAAAAATCTAAAAAGACCCACTCAATTTGCACCCAAACATGAATCTGCAATGGCTAGTCCAATTATTATGCACAATTCTGAGCGAGCAGTGCTGAGAGCTCTACAAACTCAAAGTACCCAAGCCCAGGAAAACATGTCAGACACTGAATATTGGATGCCAGTGTGTCCTCAAACTGGTGCAAAGTGACCATTTGAACCAATTACTTTTTGATGCTGTCTATGTTGGAACACAAGGGGATATTAATCCTTCTTGATTCACACAGAGGGTCAAAAACTGTTGGAGGACACTGAAGTATTTATAATGCAAGAAACATGATGACTTTATCAATTGCTATTGACGGCTTTGAAATTTTGAGTAACTGTATTACTCCCTCAAAGAAGGAGTATGCCAGTGGTGTCCTATCTGTAAGTGCCAAGGCAAATATAAAATTGATCCCCTTTCCAAATGCGAAGAAATCTCCCTACGTATTAATGGCAATTTTGCAACTTTCCTTTGTCCAACCAGAGGAAATCTTGATCATTAATATTTATTACCCACAGGTGGTGCTCAAACTAATAGCACCCAGAATATTATGAATAATGTTATTTCTTACTGGCTTGAGAGATCACAAACTGGTTATGTTATGCTCGGGGGCAACCTCAATAAAAGGGACATGCATTTGGTCAACAGTTCTTTATTTAGGGGTCAAAATTCTTGGTTTTAAACTATCGATTTTTTTATCTAAAATGTTTAGATCTGCCATCTATCCAAGAGCATAATCCTCATTACACTTGGTCTAATGGTATTGTGAAATCATTCATCGATTATGTGATAACCAATCCAGAGGTGAGCGCCCTTTGTAGTTACATAGCTATTATTCATAACAGGTTGAGTGACCATGGGGCACTCTGTTGGAATATGAAATTAAAAAATCCCCTTCCATCTGTCAGGAACATTTTCCATGATGACGACAAACTATTTGGGAAATCGACCCTGATGGTCAACTAATGACGGCAAATTCACTAATAGGGCCATAAATCAAGACCTATCTGGTTTGACAGATGCCTTGACTGCAGCCGAGTAGCATTTGGGAAAAATAGTTGTTGCCATGATTTAACCACTCTTAAATGAGAAGTGGAGGACCAGAATTAACAACATTACAAAGAACTCCAGCCCCTTCAAATACATTATTGCAGAAAGAAAAAAAAATACATCGCAGGGAAGTGCTGCTGTTAGGACCAATTTCAAATTAGATTTTCAGCAAAGACAAACATGTTTACAAGTTTATCTACTAAATATAGAAACTGGCAAACACAGCACAAGTTATCTATTAGAGGATCAAATTGGCAGAGATTATTTTTCTGATTAAAAACTCATATTATAAGTACATTTTGACAATATTATAACAACTTCTGAAAATCTTTTTCTCCGCAAGAACTGAATCCCATATCTCAGTATGCTTGGTTATCATATGTTTGACAATTGTATCAGACTCCATCTAACATCTCCAAGGAACCTAGGTTACATAGGTAATGTGAGTCCAGGAATGTTGTGGCAGAGAATTGGGGTTTGTCTAGATTTGATGTAAATGAGGAACATTTAGTCTGACTAATTTGTAAATCCAAATCTTCAAGGGCCCCGGCCCTGATGGAAACCCCAATATAGTTTTCACGGAAAAACTGTCCCTGTGGGTGAACGATCTAGAGGTATTCTTCTCTCATATAATTCAGACTGGCAAAATACCTGATAGCTGTCAAAGATCCATATTGGTTTCTGTTTTCAAAAAAGGAAATAGATTTGAGCCATTGAACTATCACCTTCTGGCAATGATGGACTCCAGCCAGAAACTTTTCATGAATATACTTCTAGAACAGTTTTACAAAGGTAGCGGGCGCCCCTCTCTCGCAAGAACAGACATGATAACCTGTTCAGTGGTTATTAACCACTTGAGAGTTCGCAGCCACTGCTTTTACTCACTGTGCCTTTCACAGATGGGAAATATCCATTTGCATATCAGTCTTTGTCCTGCCCAGGGGCAGTCCAGCACCGAAATACAATGGCAATTCCAATCTGAACGAGAGTACCACCAGCAACCCCATACACGTGTTTCACCCTTGTTGGGGATCATCAGTGAGGTGAAGCTGATGCCTCTCTAAGCACAGTGAGAGGGAGACCACGTCTGGTTGCCCCCAGGAGACCTAGGGTTACCAATCCCAGGTTCCTTAACAAATAGTTTTACAAAGGTAGCGGGCGCCCCTCTCTCGCAAGAACAGACATGATAACCTGTTCAGTGGTTATTAACCACTTGAGAGTTCGCAGCCACTGCTTTTACTCACTGTGCCTTTCACAGATGGGAAATATCCATTTGCATATCAGTCTTTGTCCTGCCCAGGGGCAGTCCAGCACCGAAATACAATGGCAATTCCAATCTGAACGAGAGTACCACCAGCAACCCCATACACGTGTTTCACCCTTGTTGGGGATCATCAGTGAGGTGAAGCTGATGCCTCTCTAAGCACAGTGAGAGGGAGACCACGTCTGGTTGCCCCCAGGAGACCTAGGGTTACCAATCCCAGGTTCCTTAACAAATAGTTTTACAAAGGTAGCGGGCGCCCCTCTCTCGCAAGAACAGACATGATAACCTGTTCAGTGGTTATTAACCACTTGAGAGTTCGCAGCCACTGCTTTTACTCACTGTGCCTTTCACAGATGGGAAATATCCATTTGCATATCAGTCTTTGTCCTGCCCAGGGGCAGTCCAGCACCGAAATACAATGGCAATTCCAATCTGAACGAGAGTACCACCAGCAACCCCATACACGTGTTTCACCCTTGTTGGGGATCATCAGTGAGGTGAAGCTGATGCCTCTCTAAGCACAGTGAGAGGGAGACCACGTCTGGTTGCCCCCAGGAGACCTAGGGTTACCAATCCCAGGTTCCTTAACAAATAGTTTTACAAAGGTAGCGGGCGCCCCTCTCTCGCAAGAACAGACATGATAACCTGTTCAGTGGTTATTAACCACTTGAGAGTTCGCAGCCACTGCTTTTACTCACTGTGCCTTTCACAGATGGGAAATATCCATTTGCATATCAGTCTTTGTCCTGCCCAGGGGCAGTCCAGCACCGAAATACAATGGCAATTCCAATCTGAACGAGAGTACCACCAGCAACCCCATACACGTGTTTCACCCTTGTTGGGGATCATCAGTGAGGTGAAGCTGATGCCTCTCTAAGCACAGTGAGAGGGAGACCACGTCTGGTTGCCCCCAGGAGACCTAGGGTTACCAATCCCAGGTTCCTTAACAAATAGTTTTACAAAGGTAGCGGGCGCCCCTCTCTCGCAAGAACAGACATGATAACCTGTTCAGTGGTTATTAACCACTTGAGAGTTCGCAGCCACTGCTTTTACTCACTGTGCCTTTCACAGATGGGAAATATCCATTTGCATATCAGTCTTTGTCCTGCCCAGGGGCAGTCCAGCACCGAAATACAATGGCAATTCCAATCTGAACGAGAGTACCACCAGCAACCCCATACACGTGTTTCACCCTTGTTGGGGATCATCAGTGAGGTGAAGCTGATGCCTCTCTAAGCACAGTGAGAGGGAGACCACGTCTGGTTGCCCCCAGGAGACCTAGGGTTACCAATCCCAGGTTCCTTAACAAATAGTTTTACAAAGGTAGCGGGCGCCCCTCTCTCGCAAGAACAGACATGATAACCTGTTCAGTGGTTATTAACCACTTGAGAGTTCGCAGCCACTGCTTTTACTCACTGTGCCTTTCACAGATGGGAAATATCCATTTGCATATCAGTCTTTGTCCTGCCCAGGGGCAGTCCAGCACCGAAATACAATGGCAATTCCAATCTGAACGAGAGTACCACCAGCAACCCCATACACGTGTTTCACCCTTGTTGGGGATCATCAGTGAGGTGAAGCTGATGCCTCTCTAAGCACAGTGAGAGGGAGACCACGTCTGGTTGCCCCCAGGAGACCTAGGGTTACCAATCCCAGGTTCCTTAACAAATAGTTTTACAAAGGTAGCGGGCGCCCCTCTCTCGCAAGAACAGACATGATAACCTGTTCAGTGGTTATTAACCACTTGAGAGTTCGCAGCCACTGCTTTTACTCACTGTGCCTTTCACAGATGGGAAATATCCATTTGCATATCAGTCTTTGTCCTGCCCAGGGGCAGTCCAGCACCGAAATACAATGGCAATTCCAATCTGAACGAGAGTACCACCAGCAACCCCATACACGTGTTTCACCCTTGTTGGGGATCATCAGTGAGGTGAAGCTGATGCCTCTCTAAGCACAGTGAGAGGGAGACCACGTCTGGTTGCCCCCAGGAGACCTAGGGTTACCAATCCCAGGTTCCTTAACAAATAGTTTTACAAAGGTAGCGGGCGCCCCTCTCTCGCAAGAACAGACATGATAACCTGTTCAGTGGTTATTAACCACTTGAGAGTTCGCAGCCACTGCTTTTACTCACTGTGCCTTTCACAGATGGGAAATATCCATTTGCATATCAGTCTTTGTCCTGCCCAGGGGCAGTCCAGCACCGAAATACAATGGCAATTCCAATCTGAACGAGAGTACCACCAGCAACCCCATACACGTGTTTCACCCTTGTTGGGGATCATCAGTGAGGTGAAGCTGATGCCTCTCTAAGCACAGTGAGAGGGAGACCACGTCTGGTTGCCCCCAGGAGACCTAGGGTTACCAATCCCAGGTTCCTTAACAAATAGTTTTACAAAGGTAGCGGGCGCCCCTCTCTCGCAAGAACAGACATGATAACCTGTTCAGTGGTTATTAACCACTTGAGAGTTCGCAGCCACTGCTTTTACTCACTGTGCCTTTCACAGATGGGAAATATCCATTTGCATATCAGTCTTTGTCCTGCCCAGGGGCAGTCCAGCACCGAAATACAATGGCAATTCCAATCTGAACGAGAGTACCACCAGCAACCCCATACACGTGTTTCACCCTTGTTGGGGATCATCAGTGAGGTGAAGCTGATGCCTCTCTAAGCACAGTGAGAGGGAGACCACGTCTGGTTGCCCCCAGGAGACCTAGGGTTACCAATCCCAGGTTCCTTAACAAATAGTTTTACAAAGGTAGCGGGCGCCCCTCTCTCGCAAGAACAGACATGATAACCTGTTCAGTGGTTATTAACCACTTGAGAGTTCGCAGCCACTGCTTTTACTCACTGTGCCTTTCACAGATGGGAAATATCCATTTGCATATCAGTCTTTGTCCTGCCCAGGGGCAGTCCAGCACCGAAATACAATGGCAATTCCAATCTGAACGAGAGTACCACCAGCAACCCCATACACGTGTTTCACCCTTGTTGGGGATCATCAGTGAGGTGAAGCTGATGCCTCTCTAAGCACAGTGAGAGGGAGACCACGTCTGGTTGCCCCCAGGAGACCTAGGGTTACCAATCCCAGGTTCCTTAACAAATAGTTTTACAAAGGTAGCAGGCGCCCCTCTCTCGCAAGAACAGACATGATAACCTGTTCAGTGGTTATTAACCACTTGAGAGTTCGCAGCCACTGCTTTTACTCACTGTGCCTTTCACAGATGGGAAATATCCATTTGCATATCAGTCTTTGTCCTGCCCAGGGGCAGTCCAGCACCGAAATACAATGGCAATTCCAATCTGAACGAGAGTACCACCAGCAACCCCATACACGTGTTTCACCCTTGTTGGGGATCATCAGTGAGGTGAAGCTGATGCCTCTCTAAGCACAGTGAGAGGGAGACCACGTCTGGTTGCCCCCAGGAGACCTAGGGTTACCAATCCCAGGTTCCTTAACAAATAGTTTTACAAAGGTAGCGGGCGCCCCTCTCTCGCAAGAACAGACATGATAACCTGTTCAGTGGTTATTAACCACTTGAGAGTTCGCAGCCACTGCTTTTACTCACTGTGCCTTTCACAGATGGGAAATATCCATTTGCATATCAGTCTTTGTCCTGCCCAGGGGCAGTCCAGCACCGAAATACAATGGCAATTCCAATCTGAACGAGAGTACCACCAGCAACCCCATACACGTGTTTCACCCTTGTTGGGGATCATCAGTGAGGTGAAGCTGATGCCTCTCTAAGCACAGTGAGAGGGAGACCACGTCTGGTTGCCCCCAGGAGACCTAGGGTTACCAATCCCAGGTTCCTTAACAAATAGTTTTACAAAGGTAGCGGGCGCCCCTCTCTCGCAAGAACAGACATGATAACCTGTTCAGTGGTTATTAACCACTTGAGAGTTCGCAGCCACTGCTTTTACTCACTGTGCCTTTCACAGATGGGAAATATCCATTTGCATATCAGTCTTTGTCCTGCCCAGGGGCAGTCCAGCACCGAAATACAATGGCAATTCCAATCTGAACGAGAGTACCACCAGCAACCCCATACACGTGTTTCACCCTTGTTGGGGATCATCAGTGAGGTGAAGCTGATGCCTCTCTAAGCACAGTGAGAGGGAGACCACGTCTGGTTGCCCCCAGGAGACCTAGGGTTACCAATCCCAGGTTCCTTAACAAATAGTTTTACAAAGGTAGCGGGCGCCCCTCTCTCGCAAGAACAGACATGATAACCTGTTCAGTGGTTATTAACCACTTGAGAGTTCGCAGCCACTGCTTTTACTCACTGTGCCTTTCACAGATGGGAAATATCCATTTGCATATCAGTCTTTGTCCTGCCCAGGGGCAGTCCAGCACCGAAATACAATGGCAATTCCAATCTGAACGAGAGTACCACCAGCAACCCCATACACGTGTTTCACCCTTGTTGGGGATCATCAGTGAGGTGAAGCTGATGCCTCTCTAAGCACAGTGAGAGGGAGACCACGTCTGGTTGCCCCCAGGAGACCTAGGGTTACCAATCCCAGGTTCCTTAACAAATAGTTTTACAAAGGTAGCGGGCGCCCCTCTCTCGCAAGAACAGACATGATAACCTGTTCAGTGGTTATTAACCACTTGAGAGTTCGCAGCCACTGCTTTTACTCACTGTGCCTTTCACAGATGGGAAATATCCATTTGCATATCAGTCTTTGTCCTGCCCAGGGGCAGTCCAGCACCGAAATACAATGGCAATTCCAATCTGAACGAGAGTACCACCAGCAACCCCATACACGTGTTTCACCCTTGTTGGGGATCATCAGTGAGGTGAAGCTGATGCCTCTCTAAGCACAGTGAGAGGGAGACCACGTCTGGTTGCCCCCAGGAGACCTAGGGTTACCAATCCCAGGTTCCTTAACAAATAGTTTTACAAAGGTAGCGGGCGCCCCTCTCTCGCAAGAACAGACATGATAACCTGTTCAGTGGTTATTAACCACTTGAGAGTTCGCAGCCACTGCTTTTACTCACTGTGCCTTTCACAGATGGGAAATATCCATTTGCATATCAGTCTTTGTCCTGCCCAGGGGCAGTCCAGCACCGAAATACAATGGCAATTCCAATCTGAACGAGAGTACCACCAGCAACCCCATACACGTGTTTCACCCTTGTTGGGGATCATCAGTGAGGTGAAGCTGATGCCTCTCTAAGCACAGTGAGAGGGAGACCACGTCTGGTTGCCCCCAGGAGACCTAGGGTTACCAATCCCAGGTTCCTTAACAAATAGTTTTACAAAGGTAGCGGGCGCCCCTCTCTCGCAAGAACAGACATGATAACCTGTTCAGTGGTTATTAACCACTTGAGAGTTCGCAGCCACTGCTTTTACTCACTGTGCCTTTCACAGATGGGAAATATCCATTTGCATATCAGTCTTTGTCCTGCCCAGGGGCAGTCCAGCACCGAAATACAATGGCAATTCCAATCTGAACGAGAGTACCACCAGCAACCCCATACACGTGTTTCACCCTTGTTGGGGATCATCAGTGAGGTGAAGCTGATGCCTCTCTAAGCACAGTGAGAGGGAGACCACGTCTGGTTGCCCCCAGGAGACCTAGGGTTACCAATCCCAGGTTCCTTAACAAATAGTTTTACAAAGGTAGCGGGCGCCCCTCTCTCGCAAGAACAGACATGATAACCTGTTCAGTGGTTATTAACCACTTGAGAGTTCGCAGCCACTGCTTTTACTCACTGTGCCTTTCACAGATGGGAAATATCCATTTGCATATCAGTCTTTGTCCTGCCCAGGGGCAGTCCAGCACCGAAATACAATGGCAATTCCAATCTGAACGAGAGTACCACCAGCAACCCCATACACGTGTTTCACCCTTGTTGGGGATCATCAGTGAGGTGAAGCTGATGCCTCTCTAAGCACAGTGAGAGGGAGACCACGTCTGGTTGCCCCCAGGAGACCTAGGGTTACCAATCCCAGGTTCCTTAACAAATAGTTTTACAAAGGTAGCGGGCGCCCCTCTCTCGCAAGAACAGACATGATAACCTGTTCAGTGGTTATTAACCACTTGAGAGTTCGCAGCCACTGCTTTTACTCACTGTGCCTTTCACAGATGGGAAATATCCATTTGCATATCAGTCTTTGTCCTGCCCAGGGGCAGTCCAGCACCGAAATACAATGGCAATTCCAATCTGAACGAGAGTACCACCAGCAACCCCATACACGTGTTTCACCCTTGTTGGGGATCATCAGTGAGGTGAAGCTGATGCCTCTCTAAGCACAGTGAGAGGGAGACCACGTCTGGTTGCCCCCAGGAGACCTAGGGTTACCAATCCCAGGTTCCTTAACAAATAGTTTTACAAAGGTAGCGGGCGCCCCTCTCTCGCAAGAACAGACATGATAACCTGTTCAGTGGTTATTAACCACTTGAGAGTTCGCAGCCACTGCTTTTACTCACTGTGCCTTTCACAGATGGGAAATATCCATTTGCATATCAGTCTTTGTCCTGCCCAGGGGCAGTCCAGCACCGAAATACAATGGCAATTCCAATCTGAACGAGAGTACCACCAGCAACCCCATACACGTGTTTCACCCTTGTTGGGGATCATCAGTGAGGTGAAGCTGATGCCTCTCTAAGCACAGTGAGAGGGAGACCACGTCTGGTTGCCCCCAGGAGACCTAGGGTTACCAATCCCAGGTTCCTTAACAAATAGTTTTACAAAGGTAGCGGGCGCCCCTCTCTCGCAAGAACAGACATGATAACCTGTTCAGTGGTTATTAACCACTTGAGAGTTCGCAGCCACTGCTTTTACTCACTGTGCCTTTCACAGATGGGAAATATCCATTTGCATATCAGTCTTTGTCGCAGCCACTGCTTCACCTCACTGATGATCCCCAACAAGGGTGAAACACGTGTATGGGGTTGCTGGTGGTACTCTCGTTCAGGTTGGAATTGCCATTGCATTTCGGTGCTGGACTGCCCCTGGGCAGGACAAAGACTGATATGCAAATGGATATATCCCATCTGTGAAAGGCACAGTGAGTAAAAGCAGTGGCTGCGAACTCTCAAGTGGTTGATAACCACTGAACAGGTTATCAGGCCTTGTTCTGTCGAGAGAGGGGCGCCCGCTACCTTTGCAAACTAAATTTCAAGGAACCTGGGATTGGTAACCCTAGGTCTCCTGGGGGCAACCAGACGTGGTCTCCCTCTCACTGTGCTTAGAGAGGCATCAGCTTCACCTCACTGATGATCCCCAACAAGGGTGAAACACGTGTATGGGGTTGCTGGTGGTACTCTCGTTCAGGTTGGAATTGCCATTGCATTTCGGTGCTGGACTGCCCCTGGGCAGGACAAAGACTGATATGCAAATGGATATATCCCATCTGTGAAAGGCACAGTGAGTAAAAGCAGTGGCTGCGAACTCTCAAGTGGTTGATAACCACTGAACAGGTTATCAGGCCTTGTTCTGTCGAGAGAGGGGCGCCCGCTACCTTTGCAAACTAAATTTCAAGGAACCTGGGATTGGTAACCCTAGGTCTCCTGGGGGCAACCAGACGTGGTCTCCCTCTCACTGTGCTTAGAGAGGCATCAGCTTCACCTCACTGATGATCCCCAACAAGGGTGAAACACGTGTATGGGGTTGCTGGTGGTACTCTCGTTCAGGTTGGAATTGCCATTGCATTTCGGTGCTGGACTGCCCCTGGGCAGGACAAAGACTGATATGCAAATGGATATATCCCATCTGTGAAAGGCACAGTGAGTAAAAGCAGTGGCTGCGAACTCTCAAGTGGTTGATAACCACTGAACAGGTTATCAGGCCTTGTTCTGTCGAGAGAGGGGCGCCCGCTACCTTTGCAAACTAAATTTCAAGGAACCTGGGATTGGTAACCCTAGGTCTCCTGGGGGCAACCAGACGTGGTCTCCCTCTCACTGTGCTTAGAGAGGCATCAGCTTCACCTCACTGATGATCCCCAACAAGGGTGAAACACGTGTATGGGGTTGCTGGTGGTACTCTCGTTCAGGTTGGAATTGCCATTGCATTTCGGTGCTGGACTGCCCCTGGGCAGGACAAAGACTGATATGCAAATGGATATATCCCATCTGTGAAAGGCACAGTGAGTAAAAGCAGTGGCTGCGAACTCTCAAGTGGTTGATAACCACTGAACAGGTTATCAGGCCTTGTTCTGTCGAGAGAGGGGCGCCCGCTACCTTTGCAAACTAAATTTCAAGGAACCTGGGATTGGTAACCCTAGGTCTCCTGGGGGCAACCAGACGTGGTCTCCCTCTCACTGTGCTTAGAGAGGCATCAGCTTCACCTCACTGATGATCCCCAACAAGGGTGAAACACGTGTATGGGGTTGCTGGTGGTACTCTCGTTCAGGTTGGAATTGCCATTGCATTTCGGTGCTGGACTGCCCCTGGGCAGGACAAAGACTGATATGCAAATGGATATATCCCATCTGTGAAAGGCACAGTGAGTAAAAGCAGTGGCTGCGAACTCTCAAGTGGTTGATAACCACTGAACAGGTTATCAGGCCTTGTTCTGTCGAGAGAGGGGCGCCCGCTACCTTTGCAAACTAAATTTCAAGGAACCTGGGATTGGTAACCCTAGGTCTCCTGGGGGCAACCAGACGTGGTCTCCCTCTCACTGTGCTTAGAGAGGCATCAGCTTCACCTCACTGATGATCCCCAACAAGGGTGAAACACGTGTATGGGGTTGCTGGTGGTACTCTCGTTCAGGTTGGAATTGCCATTGCATTTCGGTGCTGGACTGCCCCTGGGCAGGACAAAGACTGATATGCAAATGGATATATCCCATCTGTGAAAGGCACAGTGAGTAAAAGCAGTGGCTGCGAACTCTCAAGTGGTTGATAACCACTGAACAGGTTATCAGGCCTTGTTCTGTCGAGAGAGGGGCGCCCGCTACCTTTGCAAACTAAATTTCAAGGAACCTGGGATTGGTAACCCTAGGTCTCCTGGGGGCAACCAGACGTGGTCTCCCTCTCACTGTGCTTAGAGAGGCATCAGCTTCACCTCACTGATGATCCCCAACAAGGGTGAAACACGTGTATGGGGTTGCTGGTGGTACTCTCGTTCAGGTTGGAATTGCCATTGCATTTCGGTGCTGGACTGCCCCTGGGCAGGACAAAGACTGATATGCAAATGGATATATCCCATCTGTGAAAGGCACAGTGAGTAAAAGCAGTGGCTGCGAACTCTCAAGTGGTTGATAACCACTGAACAGGTTATCAGGCCTTGTTCTGTCGAGAGAGGGGCGCCCGCTACCTTTGCAAACTAAATTTCAAGGAACCTGGGATTGGTAACCCTAGGTCTCCTGGGGGCAACCAGACGTGGTCTCCCTCTCACTGTGCTTAGAGAGGCATCAGCTTCACCTCACTGATGATCCCCAACAAGGGTGAAACACGTGTATGGGGTTGCTGGTGGTACTCTCGTTCAGGTTGGAATTGCCATTGCATTTCGGTGCTGGACTGCCCCTGGGCAGGACAAAGACTGATATGCAAATGGATATATCCCATCTGTGAAAGGCACAGTGAGTAAAAGCAGTGGCTGCGAACTCTCAAGTGGTTGATAACCACTGAACAGGTTATCAGGCCTTGTTCTGTCGAGAGAGGGGCGCCCGCTACCTTTGCAAACTAAATTTCAAGGAACCTGGGATTGGTAACCCTAGGTCTCCTGGGGGCAACCAGACGTGGTCTCCCTCTCACTGTGCTTAGAGAGGCATCAGCTTCACCTCACTGATGATCCCCAACAAGGGTGAAACACGTGTATGGGGTTGCTGGTGGTACTCTCGTTCAGGTTGGAATTGCCATTGCATTTCGGTGCTGGACTGCCCCTGGGCAGGACAAAGACTGATATGCAAATGGATATATCCCATCTGTGAAAGGCACAGTGAGTAAAAGCAGTGGCTGCGAACTCTCAAGTGGTTGATAACCACTGAACAGGTTATCAGGCCTTGTTCTGTCGAGAGAGGGGCGCCCGCTACCTTTGCAAACTAAATTTCAAGGAACCTGGGATTGGTAACCCTAGGTCTCCTGGGGGCAACCAGACGTGGTCTCCCTCTCACTGTGCTTAGAGAGGCATCAGCTTCACCTCACTGATGATCCCCAACAAGGGTGAAACACGTGTATGGGGTTGCTGGTGGTACTCTCGTTCAGGTTGGAATTGCCATTGCATTTCGGTGCTGGACTGCCCCTGGGCAGGACAAAGACTGATATGCAAATGGATATATCCCATCTGTGAAAGGCACAGTGAGTAAAAGCAGTGGCTGCGAACTCTCAAGTGGTTGATAACCACTGAACAGGTTATCAGGCCTTGTTCTGTCGAGAGAGGGGCGCCCGCTACCTTTGCAAACTAAATTTCAAGGAACCTGGGATTGGTAACCCTAGGTCTCCTGGGGGCAACCAGACGTGGTCTCCCTCTCACTGTGCTTAGAGAGGCATCAGCTTCACCTCACTGATGATCCCCAACAAGGGTGAAACACGTGTATGGGGTTGCTGGTGGTACTCTCGTTCAGGTTGGAATTGCCATTGCATTTCGGTGCTGGACTGCCCCTGGGCAGGACAAAGACTGATATGCAAATGGATATATCCCATCTGTGAAAGGCACAGTGAGTAAAAGCAGTGGCTGCGAACTCTCAAGTGGTTGATAACCACTGAACAGGTTATCAGGCCTTGTTCTGTCGAGAGAGGGGCGCCCGCTACCTTTGCAAACTAAATTTCAAGGAACCTGGGATTGGTAACCCTAGGTCTCCTGGGGGCAACCAGACGTGGTCTCCCTCTCACTGTGCTTAGAGAGGCATCAGCTTCACCTCACTGATGATCCCCAACAAGGGTGAAACACGTGTATGGGGTTGCTGGTGGTACTCTCGTTCAGGTTGGAATTGCCATTGCATTTCGGTGCTGGACTGCCCCTGGGCAGGACAAAGACTGATATGCAAATGGATATATCCCATCTGTGAAAGGCACAGTGAGTAAAAGCAGTGGCTGCGAACTCTCAAGTGGTTGATAACCACTGAACAGGTTATCAGGCCTTGTTCTGTCGAGAGAGGGGCGCCCGCTACCTTTGCAAACTAAATTTCAAGGAACCTGGGATTGGTAACCCTAGGTCTCCTGGGGGCAACCAGACGTGGTCTCCCTCTCACTGTGCTTAGAGAGGCATCAGCTTCACCTCACTGATGATCCCCAACAAGGGTGAAACACGTGTATGGGGTTGCTGGTGGTACTCTCGTTCAGGTTGGAATTGCCATTGCATTTCGGTGCTGGACTGCCCCTGGGCAGGACAAAGACTGATATGCAAATGGATATATCCCATCTGTGAAAGGCACAGTGAGTAAAAGCAGTGGCTGCGAACTCTCAAGTGGTTGATAACCACTGAACAGGTTATCAGGCCTTGTTCTGTCGAGAGAGGGGCGCCCGCTACCTTTGCAAACTAAATTTCAAGGAACCTGGGATTGGTAACCCTAGGTCTCCTGGGGGCAACCAGACGTGGTCTCCCTCTCACTGTGCTTAGAGAGGCATCAGCTTCACCTCACTGATGATCCCCAACAAGGGTGAAACACGTGTATGGGGTTGCTGGTGGTACTCTCGTTCAGGTTGGAATTGCCATTGCATTTCGGTGCTGGACTGCCCCTGGGCAGGACAAAGACTGATATGCAAATGGATATATCCCATCTGTGAAAGGCACAGTGAGTAAAAGCAGTGGCTGCGAACTCTCAAGTGGTTGATAACCACTGAACAGGTTATCAGGCCTTGTTCTGTCGAGAGAGGGGCGCCCGCTACCTTTGCAAACTAAATTTCAAGGAACCTGGGATTGGTAACCCTAGGTCTCCTGGGGGCAACCAGACGTGGTCTCCCTCTCACTGTGCTTAGAGAGGCATCAGCTTCACCTCACTGATGATCCCCAACAAGGGTGAAACACGTGTATGGGGTTGCTGGTGGTACTCTCGTTCAGGTTGGAATTGCCATTGCATTTCGGTGCTGGACTGCCCCTGGGCAGGACAAAGACTGATATGCAAATGGATATATCCCATCTGTGAAAGGCACAGTGAGTAAAAGCAGTGGCTGCGAACTCTCAAGTGGTTGATAACCACTGAACAGGTTATCAGGCCTTGTTCTGTCGAGAGAGGGGCGCCCGCTACCTTTGCAAACTAAATTTCAAGGAACCTGGGATTGGTAACCCTAGGTCTCCTGGGGGCAACCAGACGTGGTCTCCCTCTCACTGTGCTTAGAGAGGCATCAGCTTCACCTCACTGATGATCCCCAACAAGGGTGAAACACGTGTATGGGGTTGCTGGTGGTACTCTCGTTCAGGTTGGAATTGCCATTGCATTTCGGTGCTGGACTGCCCCTGGGCAGGACAAAGACTGATATGCAAATGGATATATCCCATCTGTGAAAGGCACAGTGAGTAAAAGCAGTGGCTGCGAACTCTCAAGTGGTTGATAACCACTGAACAGGTTATCAGGCCTTGTTCTGTCGAGAGAGGGGCGCCCGCTACCTTTGCAAACTAAATTTCAAGGAACCTGGGATTGGTAACCCTAGGTCTCCTGGGGGCAACCAGACGTGGTCTCCCTCTCACTGTGCTTAGAGAGGCATCAGCTTCACCTCACTGATGATCCCCAACAAGGGTGAAACACGTGTATGGGGTTGCTGGTGGTACTCTCGTTCAGGTTGGAATTGCCATTGCATTTCGGTGCTGGACTGCCCCTGGGCAGGACAAAGACTGATATGCAAATGGATATATCCCATCTGTGAAAGGCACAGTGAGTAAAAGCAGTGGCTGCGAACTCTCAAGTGGTTGATAACCACTGAACAGGTTATCAGGCCTTGTTCTGTCGAGAGAGGGGCGCCCGCTACCTTTGCAAACTAAATTTCAAGGAACCTGGGATTGGTAACCCTAGGTCTCCTGGGGGCAACCAGACGTGGTCTCCCTCTCACTGTGCTTAGAGAGGCATCAGCTTCACCTCACTGATGATCCCCAACAAGGGTGAAACACGTGTATGGGGTTGCTGGTGGTACTCTCGTTCAGGTTGGAATTGCCATTGCATTTCGGTGCTGGACTGCCCCTGGGCAGGACAAAGACTGATATGCAAATGGATATATCCCATCTGTGAAAGGCACAGTGAGTAAAAGCAGTGGCTGCGAACTCTCAAGTGGTTGATAACCACTGAACAGGTTATCAGGCCTTGTTCTGTCGAGAGAGGGGCGCCCGCTACCTTTGCAAACTAAATTTCAAGGAACCTGGGATTGGTAACCCTAGGTCTCCTGGGGGCAACCAGACGTGGTCTCCCTCTCACTGTGCTTAGAGAGGCATCAGCTTCACCTCACTGATGATCCCCAACAAGGGTGAAACACGTGTATGGGGTTGCTGGTGGTACTCTCGTTCAGGTTGGAATTGCCATTGCATTTCGGTGCTGGACTGCCCCTGGGCAGGACAAAGACTGATATGCAAATGGATATATCCCATCTGTGAAAGGCACAGTGAGTAAAAGCAGTGGCTGCGAACTCTCAAGTGGTTGATAACCACTGAACAGGTTATCAGGCCTTGTTCTGTCGAGAGAGGGGCGCCCGCTACCTTTGCAAACTAAATTTCAAGGAACCTGGGATTGGTAACCCTAGGTCTCCTGGGGGCAACCAGACGTGGTCTCCCTCTCACTGTGCTTAGAGAGGCATCAGCTTCACCTCACTGATGATCCCCAACAAGGGTGAAACACGTGTATGGGGTTGCTGGTGGTACTCTCGTTCAGGTTGGAATTGCCATTGCATTTCGGTGCTGGACTGCCCCTGGGCAGGACAAAGACTGATATGCAAATGGATATATCCCATCTGTGAAAGGCACAGTGAGTAAAAGCAGTGGCTGCGAACTCTCAAGTGGTTGATAACCACTGAACAGGTTATCAGGCCTTGTTCTGTCGAGAGAGGGGCGCCCGCTACCTTTGCAAACTAAATTTCAAGGAACCTGGGATTGGTAACCCTAGGTCTCCTGGGGGCAACCAGACGTGGTCTCCCTCTCACTGTGCTTAGAGAGGCATCAGCTTCACCTCACTGATGATCCCCAACAAGGGTGAAACACGTGTATGGGGTTGCTGGTGGTACTCTCGTTCAGGTTGGAATTGCCATTGCATTTCGGTGCTGGACTGCCCCTGGGCAGGACAAAGACTGATATGCAAATGGATATATCCCATCTGTGAAAGGCACAGTGAGTAAAAGCAGTGGCTGCGAACTCTCAAGTGGTTGATAACCACTGAACAGGTTATCAGGCCTTGTTCTGTCGAGAGAGGGGCGCCCGCTACCTTTGCAAACTATACTTCTAGAACAACTCACTTACTTGTTGAAAAAAAAGAATATCTTGGGTATTTTCCAAACAGGATTTATAAAAATGTATAACACCATCACTAACATCGCCACTCTTCAGTTTCTCTCAGACCCTAGTGTTAAAGGGAAGAATAGCAGATTATTCTGTTGTTTTGTCGATTTCACCAAGGCATTCGACCTGGTCTCTAGGACCCAAGTTATGGGCTAAATTGAAAAAATGGGGTGTAGACCCACAAATGTTATACTACATACACACCATATATTCAAATACTTCAATTGTAGCTCCAAGGGCCACTACTCCGAATTTACATCTATAAATGGGGCCTGAAGCAGGGTTGCTTATTGGGCCTCATTTTATATAATTACTATACAGCGTATCTGGAACCCGCTCTTAAGTCCATTATTAATATTCCACCAAGAATGAATGGCATCAAGCTTGTCAGCATGTCCTACGCTGACAATATTATCCTTTTTAATCTGACCCAAATTGGTTTGCAGAGATCACTGCTTGCACTCTCCAATATGCTAGGGTAACTGAAATGGTTATAAATAAACTAAAGACCAGAATGATGCGCCTTGGTGGGACTCAAATAGCCGTTGCGAAATTTAAATGACAGGTGGAAAAACTGTATTGGTTAAAGCAGAAGAAGTCCTATATTTGGTCTTTCCTGTAACGATTCGACCAACATCGTCCTATTATGAGGCTTTTATCCATGAGAAAATCTGGAAAAGATGGTTGGTTATTAAAACTATATAGAGCATCGAGGCGGGTTGTAATATTGAAGGCCTTGTAGAGATCTACAAAGTAAGCATTATTCCCTCAATATTATATGCTATGAAGGTTTTACCTTCAGTAAATGTCGAATGGATGGAGAAACTAGAGGCAAAAATACTGCATTCAATTATTAACTTCCCTAAAGCAGTGTCAGTGGAAGCTCTGAGGCTCTAACATGTCTTCAATCCCTATATTCATTGTCGGCTGTTAGAAAAGGTTTTATTTTACACCAAATTCCGTAAAACACTTCGTAGTTCTAACACTCTGTTGCAATTGTTGGGTCAAGAGATGTATGTAGATTGTCATAGTTCTTTCATTATGGGATTTTAAGACTTCACAGTAAAATACTTGTCTGAGTTGGGGCTCCAATTGGACATTTTTGAAAGTCATCCAGATTATGAAAGAATAATCAGCCAGCTCAAAACCAGTCAACGGGATTTGGCTTCTTACATTAATAAACTTCTCAACCATAAAAGGTAGATAGAATACTCATACCAGAGCTTTAAGGGTGGATCTCCTCATACTTACTTAACCAAATGGTCTAGTCCAGAGTTAATGCACTTTACTATACAACTTTGCTTTAACATCTAGCGGACTAAAGAGTATACTAGTCATTTGAAAAATTCTTCAGCACAAGATGATGTTGTTGCCTTGAAGGCGAGCCTTGCTGTCATATGTCAACTTCTTGTACAGTATTGGAGAATCACTAAAGGAGGAGATAAGGGAACTTTGTCAGCTCCTTAAATAATTTAAGTGGGGACCAATGTTGCTCTACATTGGTAGGGGCTCAATAAGGCATGATAAGTGCAGCTGCTCTTGCTATTTGGAAGCTTATCATTAATGAGACATAGGTGGGTTAAAGCACACACAGAATTATTAGGCCTGTAAAATGAAGAAATGTTAAAGCAGATTGTAAGCTTTAAATGTTATGTGACTAAGTAGTATTATTTTGATTGTTTGTTTTTATTTTGTATTTTAAGATGATGATGTAGGTTTTCATGGAGATTTACAAGATAAATATTCTTTGTTATATTTCATATTTTTGATAAATACGTGTGTGCTTAAAGTTGTGCAATTAAACTAATGTACAGTAAAAAAAATGTTTTTTAATATCTAACACCTTTTTTTTCAAGAGTTGGTTTCCCAAAATAGATCTTATCTGATCATGGATCTGCTTTTATCAGAATGTTTATGTTGGAGGTAAAACAAATTCTTCATATTAAATCCTTCAATACTTCAATTTATCATACCCAAACTGATGGTTTAGTGGAACTCTTCAATTAAACCTGAAAACACATTTAAAAGAATCTAGTGGGAAGTGAATGAGAAGCATTGGGATAATATGGCTCCATGGGCCCTTTTTGCTGTTAGGAAAATATATCCATTTTCCATGGGATGTACCCCATTTGATTTGTTGAATGGGAGGGAACCAAAAGATGTGTTAGAGATGTTGAAAGAAACATGGGAGGACCGAGAAAAAGCACCCAACCATTCTCCCAAAAACTCAGCCATTGAAAAATCATATGGCAGAAGTTCGCTGTATAGTGCAGACTTACATGATTATATCTCAGGAACATCAGAAGAGCAACCATGATACAAAACATTGTTTTAACGTATTCTTCTGTTGGTCAGAAATTATTAGTCCTTCTTCCCTCCTCAGAAAATAAAATGCCTTCTGGGGGCATGAGCCTTACAACTATAAATTTAACAGGACCCTATAATTCCCTTGTCTAACAGCCAGATAGAAACATTAAAACACATTTTTGTAATAAATATCTTTTTAAGGAATGGTAAGAAACCCTACTGAGTATATTTCAGTGATTTATATTTTTAGGAAGAGGCCCCGCCCCTTTCTCAGAAGCCTCTTATTCAGCTTGGTGCATGCATCAGCGCACACATTGCAAAGCTGAACGCGAAGTTGATTGCCAAGGTGATTGCTGTTCGCTGTTCGATGTGCAGAGTGCAGCGGTAGCAGTAGCAAGGATCTCCTGCACCCTTAGCACCCATTGGTTTGTTCAGGTACACCTGTGTGTGGAACTCATACCTATTATTCTATTGCCACCATAAGTCTGTTGATGTATCGCCTTTTTAAAACACAGCAACAAATAGTAAGTAAACGTAATGACACCATAAGGTGGGAAATGTGAACAACTAGTAGAACATCATAGCGTTAAGTTGCGTGATCAATAAGTAAACACGTAGTTCTCTGGCTGTTGAATTAAAGTGTAGCTGATTGACACTGGGGGACATCTTTTCCGATGTATGAAATGTGTCACTCTGAATGGTAAAAATCCCCAGAAGTCAGTAAATGTGGAATCTTAGAGGCAGCGAGATTATGGTTGGTTGAGAAGTGAGATAGTTAACCACATTAGTGAAATTCAGTCTTGAGGGCTGAGAGCTTTGTGAATATAGCTATTTAGACACTGGTTTTCCAACCAAACGTCTGGTAGTAATTGAGCAGTGTAAATGGTCATTATCAATGACATGTGCAATCTGAGAAATGAAGAAGAGCCGCAAAAGATTCTGTTGGCATTGCAAAGATGCCATAGGATGTGCACGCCAAAGATAATATGTAAAAATGATATGACATCAAAATCAACAAAGCTGACTACCTTCTTTCCTAAGAGCTCTAATAAGACCTCTAAATTAGATTGCATAGCAGAGAGGGTGGCGGCTAAACAAATTGCGAATGAATAGAGTAACTCTTTAAGTTGATTGGGTACAAAGTTGCTTGACACTATTATTACTAGACCATTTTACTCAATCAATTGTGAGAAATGATATTAATAGTTGTTCCTCCAATCTACAAGATGTGATAGCTGAGTATATACCTCAGATGCTCCCTAAAGTGCTGTCACGTATATCCTGCATTGCCAATAATAGAAGGGCAGTTGGTAATGTCATGTCAATTTTGCTCAAACTAATGTAATAGTTCATAAAAACGTACAATTACATGATTTGATAGAATTGAATTCATCCAAAAATATAGATCTGGAAATGGATACCTCTGACATCTGGAAAAGTCCAATAATATAACTCCAGTGGCTGTATCACAAACTCTGGATGCGATTAATGAGCCTACCCAAGCCCCCAATGAGTTTGGTGAAACGGATTTGCCTTTGAACAAGTCTGCTCCAACTTGTCAGAGGGTAGCATGTGTAGCAAGACTTCTAATTATATGTTCTCGACCCTCAACAATGTGTTAATCATGCTGGTGGCAAAGTGCGAAAGCTCGGAAAAGAAAATATAGTTATAGTCTGTTTTATTAATGAAAAGTATAAATCGGGCACAAAAAACAGTAAAAGATGTAAGTACAGCAACTGAGATGTGTGTTCAAAATGAATTTGTGGCTAAAGCTCCCAACTTAACTAACCCCATTACTATGTCACCATAAAAGTTAGAAAATCGTAGAAATGGAGGTACAAGCATACAACAATATGGTGAAAAAGTGAAACCTGGAGTTGTGTCAAAGGCCTTTATGTACTCTAAAAAAAGTATACTCATAAAGTTATTTGTGGAATAGGAAATAAAATATGCTGCTACTTTAAAGTGAATTTGGCACCGATACCGGAAATGGAGTCTATGCCTGTGCGCACTAGTCTTAGTACTATAATGGCGAATCAAAGTGGTATTGATGGAGTAAGTTTGAGTGCTCCATCTACATCTAGTGACCCGAATCTTGATACACTTGGAAAAAATAATATGTTTGCAATGGCGAGTGACAGTAATGGAAATACTATGGAGACCTGTAGTTCATCTATCACAAGTCACTGTTTCATAATAATATCCAGATGAACCTGATTGAGATGTGGGCACCCAACACAGTGAAGTTGTCTGCCCCCACCTCAAGTTTGGGAGATATATTGGTGAACCCATAGGACTTGCATGCAGCTTTACAATTGCAATATGTTTCTAATAACCATGGCTCACCCTCTCTGAACCGTGATGCAGCACTGCATATTTTTAAAATGATTGCTCCTCTTCAGGGAATATTATCAGATGATATTCGGATTGTTGATCAGGAAGAAAATACCATAGAATATATTACCAATATTTGGTTTACTGTTCCTTCCACTCTTGACTTCATGTTGGGCTATGAAGATGATTTATTCTGACTGGGCTATCTATCCAAAGTTATAATGTTGCCTCAAATTAAAGCTCGGGCACTAATATCTAAGCCAAAATGTGTGCCTATTGAGCTTGATAGTTCAAATAGTTTAAATAGGCAACAAACTCATCATGTAAAACGTCCTAGCACACAGGTCTTGGGTACTAATAAGACACCAGGTATGAGATCTGAAGCCGTAAATATAGCAACATGAGGATTGGCAAATGGGGATGTATAGATGGCTATTGGCAGTGGTAGCCATCAGCTAAAATTCATTTCACTTCACAGCCATGATGATGAACACTTGATGCTCACATATATTCAGAGAATATAGTCTAGCAGTTTATATGGATATCTTTATGCTAGTAGCCCTGCAAGAAACATGTCTCCTGGAAAAAATTCATTTTGATGGTCGTTCAACTATACATCAGGCTGCAACTAAGGGATTGCATGGGCCTCCCAAGGGTCGGCTTCTTATATCAGTAAAAGCATCATGGAAATTGTCAGTGCTAAAAGAATGCACTCCAACTATACGGGCAGTTTTTCCAATACAGGGCAAATGGAATATCTTCGTTGTTAACATCTACGACCTGCCAAACTGCTTAGACACTAAAGCAATTATAAAAGTGTTAGAGCACCTGATTAAGCGTTATGCCCACTTTTATCCTGTATGGTTGATGGGTGACCTAAATGCAAAAATGAACACCAACAATTGTGACTGTCTCACAGTCAACTCTTCCTCACCAGTGAATACAAAGAAAATAAATGGACAGGGGGAACTTTGGGCTACTCTCTTCAAAGAGCATGAATTTACGATGGCAAACTGGTACTGTCCTGGTGATGCCTATATGGCATATACCTGATCTGCGGGTAAAAGTGTGACAACTATTGATTATGTAGTTGTTAACTCGGTTGCCTTATCACAGACTGTTGATATGGGAATATGTTGTTGCGAAGAGAGTGACTACTTTCCCTTGTGTATCCTCACAAAGTCCTTTGTGGACTCAGATCTAACTCATATCAGAATGGTAACATCTTTCTTGATGGAAACTCAAATCGTATTCAATGGAATGAGAACAATGTGGTCAAGGGTGATTCTATAACACAAACAGGCCGATTCATGGAATAATTAGCGCGGCGCAAGTGGGCAAAAACGTGCGAATCGCAGTGGAATAGCGAAAATCGCAGTGCAAGTGCGAAAATCGCACGAAAAGCAGTGCACGTCGATTCATGGAAGTCCGTGCGCGAGAAAACCAGCGGATGTGCGATAAAAAAGTGCGCGGCGCACGTTGGCGCACAGGCCATCTAACAGCGTGCGCTAGGTCACAGCGAAAATCGCACAGGCCACAGCGAAATTCGCACATAGCGCGGCGCACGCAACAAAAGTAGGCGGAACACGGGCGTAACACTCGGAATGGGGAACAACTTGCCAAAACGTGGGCGTCACGGGGGAAGTACAGGGCACAAGTGCGCGGAACGCCCACACGCTCGCCTACAACAAGTATTCATGGAATAGAATAGGGCAAAAAAGCGCACGCTCAAACCAGCGCACAGGCACAAACACGACTGCCACAAGAAAGCAGGCGGTAGCGTCTCTGCGGCTGTAAGAAATGTGCGCCAAAAGGTGTGCCAACAAATAGCACCTATATACTGCCATGATGAATGTCCTATACTGTGGCCCTCCAGGACAAATGACGTGCAAAGGGGTACCCACAAACACGGACACCCGCTGACAAAAAATACGTGTGCGTGTATACCGGGGTGTGCGGGAAGTCTCACACGCGATTTGGCCGGGTACGTGGATTTCAGGGGTGCGCGGGAAGTTCCACACGCGATTTCAGCAGGGTACGTGTATTTCAGGGGTGCGCGGGAAGTTTTACACGCGATTCCAGCAGGGTACGTGTATTTCAGGGGTGCGCGGGAAGTTTTACACGCGATTTCAGCAGGGTACGTGTATTTCAGGGGTGCGCGGGAAGTTCCACACGCGAATAGCCTGGGCGCGTGTATTTCAGGGGTGCGCGGGAAGTTTTACACGCGATTTCAGCAGGGTACGTGTATTTCAGGGGTGCGCGGGAAGTTCCACACGCAAATAGCCTGGGCGCGTGTATTTCAGGGGTGCGCGGGAAGTTCCACACGCATAGCCTGGGCGCGTGTATTTCAGGGGTGCGCGGGAAGTTTTACACGCGATTTCAGTAGGGTACGTGTATTTCAGGGGTGCGCGAGAAGTTCCACACGCGAATAGCCTGGGCGCGTGTATTTCAGGGGTGCGCGGGAAGTTCCACACGCGATTTCAGCAGGGTACGTGTATTTCAGGGGTGCGCGGGAAGTTCCACATGCGATTTCAGCAGGGTACGTGTATTTCAGGGGTGCGCGGGAAGTTCCACACGCGATTTCAGCAGGGTACGTGTATTTCAGGGGTGCGCGGGAAGTTCCACACGCGATTTCATCAGGGTACGTGTATTTCAGGGGTGCGCGGGAAGTTCCACACGCGATTTCAGCAGGGTACGTGTGTTTCAGGGGTGCGCGGGAAGTTCCACACGCGAATAGCCTGGGCGCGTGTATTTCAGGGGTGCGCGGGAAGTTTTACACGCGATTTCAGCAGGGTACGTGTATTTCAGGGGTGCGCGGGAAGTTCCACACGCGAATACCCTGGGCGCGTGTATTTCAGGGGTGCGCGGGAAGTTTTACACGCGATTTCAGCAGGGTACGTGTATTTCAGGGGTGCGCGGGAAGTTCCACACGCGAATAGCCTGGCCGCGTGTATTTCAGGGGTGCGCGGGAAGTTCCACACGCGAATAGCCTGGGCGCGTGTATTTCAAGGGTGCGCGGGAAGTTCCACACGCATAGCCTGGGCGCGTGTATTTCAGGGGTGCGCGGGAAGTTTTACACGGGATTTCAGTAGGGTACGTGTATTTCAGGGGTGCGCGGGAAGTTCCACACGCGATTTCATCAGGGTACGTGTATTTCAGGGGTGCGCGGGAAGTTCCACACGCGATTGGCCCAGTGCGAGCAGGGTACGTGTATTTCAGGAGTGCGCGGGAATTTCCACACGCGATTTCAGCAGGGTACGTGTATATCAGGGGTGCGCGGGAAGTTCCACACGCGATTTCAGCAGGGTACGTGTATTTCAGGGGTGCGCGGGAAGTTCCACACGCGATTTCAGCAGGGTACGTGTATTTCAGGGGTGCGCGGGAAGTTCCACACGCAATTTCAGCAGGGTACGTGTATTTCAGGGGTTCTGGGGAGTACCACACGTGAATTGGCCGTGTGGGCCCTCCCAGGTGTACGCTCCACAACCTCCACGGACCCTGCAGGCAGCCCACACCACGGGGGACTAACCTGCACCCATGCTCATGTCCCGCAGGCAGCCCATCCACCATGGGCATGCCCCCCAGCCAACCCACATGTCACCTTGCACCACTGATCAACAATGCATGTCTCCCACCACCCCCACCCCCCTGCCACCATGGGCAGCCTCCACCAGGCCCCCACTCATGTCTCCCACCACCCCCACCCCCCAGCATCCAGGGTCACCCTCCACCAGGCCCCCACTCATGTCTACCACCACCCCCACCCCCCTGCCACCATGGGCAGCCTCCACCAGGCCCCCACTCATGTCTCCCACCACCCCCACACCCCAGCAGTGCAGGGGCACCCTCCACCAGGCCCCCACTCATGTCTACCACCACCCCCACCCCCTGCCACCATGGGCAGCCTCCACCAGGCCCCCACTCATGTCTCCCACCACCCCCACCCCCAGCATCCAGGGTCACCCTCCCCCAGGCCCCCACTCATGTCTACCACCACCCCCACCCCCCTGCCACCATGGGCAGCCTCCACCAGGCCCCCACTCATGTCTCCCACCACCCCCACCCCCCAGCATCCAGGGTCACCCTCCACCAGGCCCCCACTCATGTCTCCCACCACCCCCACCCCCCAGCATCCAGGGTCACCCTCCACCAGGCCCCCACTCATGTCTCCCACCACCCCCACCCCCCAGCAGTGCAGGGGCAGCCTCCACCAGGCCCCCACTCATGTCTCCCACCACCCCCACCCCCCAGCATCCAGGGTCACCCTCCCCCAGGCCCCCACTCATGTCTACCACCACCCCCACCCCCCTGCCACCATGGGCAGCCTCCACCAGGCCCCCACTCATGTCTCCCACCACCCCCACCCCCCAGCATCCAGGGTCACCCTCCACCAGGCCCCCACTCATGTCTCCCACCACCCCCACCCCCCAGCAGTGCAGGGGCAGCCTCCACCAGGCCCCCACTCATGTCTCCCACCACCCCCACCCCCCAGCAGTGCAGGGTCACCCTCCACCAGGCCCCCACTCATGTCTCCCACCACCCCCACCCCCCAGCAGTGCAGGGGCAGCCTCCACCAGGCCCCCACTCATGTCTCCCACCACCCCCACCCCCCAGCATCCAGGGTCACCCTCCCCCAGGCCCCCACTCATGTCTACCACCACCCCCACCCCCTGCCACCATGGGCAGCCTCCACCAGGCCCCCACTCATGTCTCCCACCACCCCCACCCCCCAGCATCCAGGGTCACCCTCCACCAGGTCCTCACAATCCCCAATCATGTGCGTAATGGACAGCCTCCACAGCCAAAAAGCCCTACCAAGTAACCCATTCACCCACATGGAAATGGAAATCACATGTTACACCCCCAATGTTCATTAAGCTAATGAACCCATGTCCGTCACACACAATGGTTGCAATTGAATAGGAAAACACACAACATGACATGCATGAAACCAATGAGATGATACCACACAGTGAAGTATGGAAACAAAATTGTATTGAAAAAAATAAAGAATGCTAAAGAAAGAAAACAAACTACAATGTGAATGAGAAAAAAAAGCTGCATGTCCGTATAAAAACACAAAACTGCAAATCAGAATCCAAAAAATATTTGCCCAAAGTGAAAAGTTAAAAAATCTCCATGCAATAAAGAACTATGTAAAAAACTACCAAGGGTCCATGAGCCCAACTGAACAAAGGAAACCTACTAAAAAACCTACCTAAAAATCAACTATATACAAAAAGTGGAGCAGTGTCCGTCGACTCCAAATCATAATAAGAAAGAAAGGAAAACTAAAGAACTATATACAAAGGCGGCGGGCAAGTCCAGCGGCTCACTCCATGGTGTCCCGGGCCAGGGCATCATCGAACTCCTGTTCGATGTCCCGGAGGCGGTTCAGTTCCATGGCCCCGAGGGTCCGCAGGGACGACGCCGTGTCCTCCTCCAACCCCCTGCGGATTGCCTCGAGGCACTCGGCCCGCCTCAGGGCCCTCCGCATGGAGTTCTCCGCCCTGACCATTGTGAGCTGCGCCTCTTCTGCCCGCCGCCGCTCCGCACCTAAGGCGTGGCCCAACCGCTGCCACACGGAAGACACTCTCTGTCCTGGGTCCCCCTGCCCTCCGGCCGATGCCTGCCCCTCCGATGTCGAAAGCCCCGAGCCTTCATGTCTCCCACCATGTTGCTGCTGCTGCTGCTCTGCCTCTGCCCGTGCACTGCCTCCTGCTGCCTGCACATCCTCCGCCGGCTGGGGTGCAGTTGTTGATGTGGCCACGCCTGCTGGACCTCCGACTCCCGACTGTGGCAGGGATGCCTCCTCCACCAGCCTGGCCGCACCGTCAGAGGCAGCTCCACAGGGCACCCAGGTGACTGATGGGTGGGAAGATGGCACAGAGGACGACTGGCACGTAGGGGGTCCAGTTGAGGAGGGGGTCGGAGCAAGCCCCATCAGACGGAGGAATCCGGCCTGGGTGACCTGTCCCAGCAGGCTGACGTGGTCAATGAGCCATTCGAGATGACGTGCAGTCTCTCCATGAAAAGACTGCAGGTCACCTCGCATGGCCCGTTGACGCAACGCCACACCAGCCAGGACAGGCTCAACCCGACCTGGATGGCCACGTCCGCAGGCAGAGGAAGGCCAGTTGACGTCAGCTCATCCCCTGCCTGAAAACGGGTCTGGACGTAGGCATCCCTGCTGGTGCAAGATGATGCAGGGACAGGATCGGGGACAGGATTGCACACAGGCACCTCCGCGGCCGCCTGTGCTGCCTCCTGTCCCTGGTCCTGCACTGCACCACTAGCACCAGTGGGATCCCCACCTCCAGACCCCGTCTCTGGTGCTTGCACGGCCCCCTCCTCCACCAAACCCCCCACCAACCTGGATGACTCCGTGCCATCTTCCCCTGTTGGGCCCTGTGGGGTCCCAGCTGCCCCTTCTGCTGCCGAGGAGTCCAACTGCAACCTCCGCCTCTTGGACCTCCTCCCGGCAGCTGCGGCCTGGGACGCGGCACCGGACTCCTCACTCCCCGACAAGATGACAACACGGGAGGGGAGCCGGGCCTTGCGTCTCCGGCTGGCGGTCGGATCCCCGCCGCTGTGCTCCACAGCACCTTCTCCGCCCTCTTCATCAGTTGACGCTGCAGACAGGGAGAAACAAAACACAGGCATCAGGGCACTGTACAATGGACACATACACGCATGACAGTTGCACATGAGTGGCATTGGCAAACCTCAGACATGTCATCACAATCCCCAACACACATGTCATTGCAACTCACACACATGAGCCATACCACAGCCATATCGCAACTGCCACCACCATCCCTACACATACAACAGCATCAGCAGCCAAAGGGGAGCCAGACATCACATGCAACACAGGAAGTGCACCACACATGTACACACAGCACCACACTTGCATGCATGTCTACACCTCTGCCAAGTGTTGCACTGTTCAGACGGGCATCCATGTCACATCTTCCAATCAGGCTTCCACATACCGCTGTCACATGCATCCATGTTGCATCACTGTTGCACCCTTGACAAATACACACACATGCACATGTACACAGTGCTCATACATGCAGCCGAAAAAAACATACATGCCTGACATCACGGACATGTCTACTTACATACACATTCATCCAAAAATGTGTGCACGCACAACTGCATTTGCCATGCAAGCCCACACACACAAGCACCATCCATGTCTCACACATTACAGCCCTCGCATGTGTCAGACCCACGGCCCTGTACATCCCCACCCATACTCGACCCCATACAAACAGATGTGCAACCGGCACAATGCCGAATAATCACCACACACACTGCTCACAATCAGGATGCATGTACACTCACCGCTCGACTCCAGACGGGTCTGCTTCTCTAGGACCTGGACGTGGAGCGCTGGGGATATGCGTTCCAGGACCCCCATCTGTTCTTCCAACAAGTGGCCCCAGCGCCCCTTGGCATCCGCTGCCTTCAAGAGGCGCCGGGCCTTGTTCAGGGTCCTGGACCTGAAGTCCTCCCAGCGCTTCCTGACATGTTGTAAGTCCCGGACTGGCACCCCCTCCGCGTTGATGGCAGTCACGATGTCAGTCCAGATCCGAGACCGTCCTTCCTTGTCGGCGCGGGAACTTCCGAAGATGGCATCATACTGCCCCAGGACTTGCTCCACCAGGACACCAACTTCGGTGGCACTGAAGCTGGTGCCCCTCTGCCTCTCTGGCCGGGGGTTGTCAGTGGTCACAGATGGTGTTTGCCCCGACATGACAACCCCGGAGGCAGGAGTGGGTGGGCAACTGGGTCCTGGGGCTGGGCTGTGGAGCGATGGAATTCCAGTCGGGAGTCTTCGGTTCCAGCAGGGGTGGTCACAGCAACAGCACCCCTGGCTGATGTGCAGGCAGCAAATGGCAGTGCACGTGGGCAGCAGGCAGTCAGGCAGCGGCAGATGGCAGTTGGGAGCGTGCTCGGGGCTCTGGGGGGCAGTAGTTCGGCCTTCTGGGCAGGAGCGTGGTCTTCCGTGTGCTTACACGTGGCCAGCTTGGTACGGAGTGATTTGGCACGTGAAAATCCTGCACGTCAGCGTGAAAACTGAGGAAAGGCCCTTAGCGCGTAAGCGCGTCAGCACGCATACGCGAATCTATTGGACCAAAGGCCCTCAGCGCGTAAGCGCGTCTGTGACGTGACCCGCACGGGTGTTTCCCACACAGCACGTGATGACAGAGCACACGTGGAAAGACTGCACGTCAGAGTGTCATCGCGTGTGATTGGACAAAAGTGCGCGTACACGCGATTAGCCTATGTACGTGTATATCAGGTGTGCGCGGACACTTACACACGCAAGTACGTCAGCGCACCTGTATCCCGGTGTGCGCAGGAATTTCCACACTCTATTGGACTGGGTACTGGATTTCAGGTGTGCGCGGGTCACACGCTCACCTACAACACGCGCAACACATTAATTTGCGCGCTAAAAAATAACAAGCTCAGACCCAGGATGAACATACCGTTCCTAGCAGCAGTGGGCGTGGCCTACCAAAGGAGGAGGAGGAGGATAGTCAGGGCCAGAATATTCACACCCAGAACCAGCCTTTTCGGGATGCCTGATGACCAGGTGCATGGGAGGTACAGGTTTCCACCACACATCATACTGGACCTGGTGAGTGAGTGGGAGGATGACCTCACATCACCCACCCTGTGCTACCAAGCACTCAGCCCCCTGGAGAAGGTCCTCAATGTACTGCACTTCTTAGCCACTGGATCATTTCAGCGGACAAGTGCCATTGTGGGTGGTGTATCACAGGCCACCCAGTCACGCTGCCTACACCAGGTCTTGAACATCATCACTGCACGCCCATCAGTCCGCAGGCACATATACCTGCCCAGAACCCCTGCAGAAAGGCATGCTGCCGCCCTGGATTTCTACGCTGTGGGACGATTCCCCAAAGTGCTAGGTGCCATCGACTGCACCCATGTGGCTCTACGTCCCCCCAGGGCATCTGAGCACATCTATAGGAACCGCAAGCACTGGCATTCCATCAACGTGCAGGTAGTATGTAATGCCAAGGGAATCATCACCTCAGTATATGCCAACTATCCCGGGTCAACCCACGACAGCTTCATTTACCGAATGTCCACCCTAAGCCGGGACCTAGAAGCTGGGCGGCATGGCGATACATGGCTGCTTGGTGAGTATGAATGCCACTGCACATGCATGGATGTCAGATACTGAGCAAGGTCACAACCCCACCAATGATACCAATCACCACCTCCACAGGGGACAGTGCCTACCCTCTCAGCCCCCACATGATGACGCCAATTCGGAACCCCACCACGCCACCCCAGATAAGATATAACGCAGCCCACATTACAACCCGGGGCATAGTGGAGCGCACATTCGGAATGCTGAAGTCACGCTTTCGCTCCCTTGACCGTTCTGGCGGGCAGCTGTTGTACGCTCCCCCAGTAGTGTGCAGGATCATAGTGGCAGCATGTGTCCTGCACAACGTTGCAACACGCCGGGGCCTGGCCGTGGACATGGTGGTGCCCCCCCATCCCCAACCACATGCACAGCCGCTGCGCATGGGAGGGGAAAGGGCACGGGGGGAGGCAGCCCGTACACAGCTAGTGGCTAATTACTTCACATAGAAATCACACCCCTGTGGAGTGCACACTGCCCTGGCACATTCCATCTGACAATCAATGATGACTCAACCTGACACTGCTCCTGAATGTCTGGAGAAAGAACCGTGAAAACCATATCAGCCTGAGATTGTTCACCTGGAAGTGTCACAATGTGTGCATCCCTACCCACACAGACACCACCAATGCAGTTTTGTGAAGTTACACATTCAAGCAGCTAAAATGAATACCCACTTGCAAAATGCAACAAGAGGACAGTGCCAGGTCAGCCAACCCAACCCCAGCACCGCCACACCACACACCGTGCCATGTCATGCTATTTGCAGGTAAACAAAGTAATCCCCACAACATGACACTAGTGTCACAATGTACAGTGTCCCTATTAGAAACTTGCAACACCTGAAATGCTCACAGTAATGCCGGACCAACAACAAACTTGAGCACGTACTACCATTAACAAGACATCACTAATGTTAAATATTAGTAGTCTCACCACCTGGAAATGCCTGCACTCCCACCACTACCAACTGTGCAGTGTTGGCGCCATGTAGAGTTGTAGGTGCACTGCTGCCAACATGGGCCACATCTCCAGACTAGAGGTCCTTGTGTAGACATGAGGAAGGGACCTGCAAATTGGGAGGTAGACACAGAAGATGAGTTACACATCAATGCAACATGCAGTGTACAACACAACAGCAATATGCACTAGGAATGTATACACAGTATTGACTACAGACTGCCCACACAGCTCATGGGAGTCCAACGTCACTGTGTAATTCACTGTCACTTGGGCACACCCTTTGCAAGCCCATGGAAACGGGAAGCAGAAGGGGTGTGTGTGACTCAAACCCAAGCATCTGAACCAAATACATTACAAGCCTGCATGTGCCCAGCCACAATGCAGCGTATGCCCACAGGAACCACGGAAGCCAACAAATCGTCCCAAAAAAATTGGGAATAAAATAAATAAAAAAATAAATAAAAATAAAAATAAAATCAAAAATGGCCATTGAAGGGTCCGGGGGGGTTGGGGAGGCCACCCAGGAGGTCCGAGGACAGGATGCACACCAGAACCCACCTGCGTGGATCCTGGGAAAATAAAACACCTCCATGGGCTCATGGCCCACACGGCTACCCTATTGTGGCAGTATCACTGCTGTCGCTATTATCACCCTGTGCAGCTGCATCCGGAGGTGGTTGCACTATGGGAGGCAGCCCACGCAAGGCCCTGGTCTGCTCCTCCATGGCTGCAAGCATGCAGGTGTGGTAGGTCTGGTTCTGGAGGATGAGTGTGCGGAGGTCCCCATGCAACAACTCACGGGATGCCCGGACCTCCGCCCTCGTTGCCTGCATCTCAGCTAAGAGCGTACGGGTGAGACACTCCAGCTGCTGTTCTGTCCTTTGGTGTGTTGAAGCCTCAAGCTCAACACGAGTCGTCCTGAGGTGAAGGAGCTCCTGCCTCAGGGCTTCCCTGTGGCCCTGGGACTCAATGGAGATGGCCTCCTGCAGAGTCGCCAGTGCCGCCCGCCTGTCCCTGTTGGACCCCAACATGTCCTCCCTGTGTGACTGGCAGATGGAGTCGGTTGCCTGCTCTAGTCGCTCCATCAGCCTTTCAGGGGGGACAATGGAAGTTGCCACCCTATCCATGGCCTGAGCCATCATCTCGGATGATGCTGCCTGTTGGGTTGCCATACCGTAAATGGATTGCTCCCATGCGGTATTGCCAGGTGGCATACGGCCACCATGTCGGCGGGCACCACACCTGTCTGGGGCAAGGCGAACTGCGCCTTGCTGTGCCGGCACTGCCTGAGGCTGCAGGACTGCATTCCCCCTCTGATCTGCTGGCCCAGGAACAGGATCAGATGTCGCGGAGTGTGACCCTGCATCCGTAACCACCAAAGGCGTAGCTGCCAACACTGACATCCCCATTGAGGGTTCTGACCCTGGTGCAGGTGGGTGAGACAGAACAGAATCCCTCCCTGGAACACTCACCTGCGACGGCACGTAGGTCTCATCCAAATCAACACCTGAGTACAGCTCGGGGGAGGTGCAGCCAGAGACACCCCTTGAGAGCAGGACCTGCAGCACTTGTGGGTTCTCACCCACCACCACACCACGTCCCTCCCTGGTGGTTGGTCGGCCCTCGGACCCCTCCTGGGTCTGCACCATCTCCACAACCCCAGCAGTATCAGGTGCGTCTTCCCCTGCAAAGACATAAAAACAAAGAAATGGAAACAGGCATTAGCACCATGGCACACAATGAGGGCTGAGAAGCAAGAGAACCAGTACTTGTTTGACACATGTCCCACATGACTAAAACCCTCCCATGCATGCACCCTCACTGCGTATGAAGGGCAGGCAAATGGCACACACTGATGACACCAAGATGGAAGATGAACACATTTTGTGCATGCTGCCTGGCAGTGGCATCACACATTGGCCTGTGATTGGCAGGTGAAACACACATGCCATCACACAGATGGCATGTACCATTGCTATTGAGTGAAGATGGAGAGGAGGGCAGCACCTATTCATTCAGTCCAGTTCCCGCATGTAATAGCTTTTCTAATTCAAACAGGTCAGATTCTTCACCTGGAGCTGCCAGTCCGAAATGGTGCAATTGCACAGGGACATGTTTGAACAAATGATATCCAGGTAACAAAGTCACTCCACTTTACCATAGCCATGTCAGACATGTGCCTAGAGGACTGCGACATGCCTAGTAAAAGTGGTGGAATGCAAACAATCTGACTAAATGAACAGTGAAAAATCAAGCAACAATGTTGTGGCAAGGTGACACTTCAAGGGCAACTGGCGTGCAGTTGGGCTAGATGTCTACTGTTGGCAGAAGGGATACTGCTATGGCCAAATGCAGCTGCGCAGGACGTATTGCATGAAGCACATGGCTGACCCATACGACTCAGGCGCACACACTCTCACCTGTCACACAAACAGAAGCCCTCACACACACCATGCACATGGATGACACACACATGCATGTGCACTCACCGGACAATGCCTCATAATCAGCCAAATCTCCCACGCCTTGGATCTGTTCCTCCGTGACGTAGGTCCCAGCGACTGACTCATGTGGAGTGAGTTCCATGTCTACTACTGGAGACCCACCTCCAGTCACTAGAGTTGCGGCATGACTTGAGGCCAGCTTACTCTTTGCCCTGCGCTTTAGGTCATTCCAGCGCTTATAGCAATCATTGGCTGTGCGCCTCACGATTCCAAGGGCACTTACGATGTCCGCAACGGTCTGCCAGTGTGCCTGGCGTTGTGCAGGTGTGGTCTTGGATCCTGCAACAATGACCATCTCGTTGTCATGTGCGGACACATACTCGACAAGTGCATTCAGTTTGTCATCCGTGAAGCTGGGCTTCCTGGATGGGCCGTACTGTGTAGCTGTGTCTGGGGCATCAGCCTGTGCCGGACGAGCACTCTTCCTCTTCCGCTTGGAAGGTGGTGGTGATCCTGAGTGTCCTGCGTCGCTCTGGACACTAGGGGCAGGAGCCCTGGTGGACTCTGTATCAGGAGTGTGGGATTGCACACTCAGCATGGGAGTTGGTGCAGGCATTGGCTCTAGTGTGATGGTGTCAGGGGGAATGTCAGCAGCATGGACTAGGACCGACACTGTCCGGGCTGGGTGTGTGAGGGCTGGGGTGGATGGAGCCGCAGCTGCCCCTGCAGCCTCTCCGCCCTGCCTACTTGGTGCAGCAGATGACCTTGCTGCCCCAGATGCACGTGGCATGGTGACATCAACGTGCACCAGCGCACGTGTCATAGGCCTGCTGACCTGGAAGTCAGCCATGGAGTCAGCCAGGTCTGGTGCCACAAAGGGCTGGTCCAACAAGGGCTGAGCATGGATGGTGTCAGCCACATCAGCCTCAACGGGTGGGGTGGGGGGGGGATTATGGGTGCCCTTGACTGGTCCTCCACACATGGGGGGACAGGCTCACCCTGCAAGTAACGACCACGTCCCCTACCGGATCCACCACGGCCACCACTTGTGGCTCTTCCACCTTTGCCACCCTTACGGAATCCTCGCCTCCCAGCCATGGCACTGATGTTAATGTGCGTATGGGAGTGGCTGTAAACTATTGTCCTGGGCAATTGGGGGTCAAAGGGGTTGGGTACCAGATGGTAATTGTACCCTAGTGCTCTTGCAAGGCTGATTGTAACCCCTGGGGAAAGATGACGGGTCACGCTACGCACAGGAGCCCCAAAAAAGGGAGATGACGTGCACGCAACCCCTCCTAGAACACGTGTGCAGAAAGAAAAACCTGCACTACGCTGTGGCACCCAGTAACACAAGAATGAACGTATGCGTGTCACACGCAGCCTAGAATGACCTCTGAAGGGGTAGGCTACACACGGGGCAAGCACAGATGTTAGATACGTGCGTGACTCACCGTCTGCCAGGTAAAAGAGCGTGAAAAAGGAGCGCGTTTGGTTGGCAACACCCCTGCCAAAAGAAGATTTGTACGCTGTCTGAGGAGACAGGACAACAGTAGAAGGGAACACTGTTTGAGGGAACAGGCCCAGGTAAACCAGTAAAAGAGAAAAAAGAGAAAAAGCTGTCAGAGGTAACAGGGAATAAGAACTTGAAACGCCGTGAAGTAAATCGCGTGTGTAACGACAAGAAGTACAGAATTCACCCACTCGCTCTCCACGAAAAGCACGTACAAGGAAATGGTGTTCTACGCGTACCTTTTATACAGGCCCACACGTCCAGCGTCACTTACGCGGCGTGTACGCGCTAGGGCCATTTCCACCAATTACACGCTTTGTCACTTCTGCGTGTAGGGCCATTTCCACCAATCACACGCGATGACACTCTGACGTGCAGTCTTTCCACGTGTGCTCTGTCATCAGCTTACGCGCTGAGGGCCTTTGGTCCAATAGAATCGCGTATGCGTGCTGACGCGCTTACGCGCTAAGGGCCTTTCCTCGGTTTTCACGCTGACGTGCAGGATTTTCACGTGCCAAATCACTCCGTACCAAGCTGGCCACGCGTAAGCACACGGAAGACCACGCTCCTGCCCAGAAGGCCGAACTACTGCCCCCCAGAGCCCCGAGCACGCTCCCACCTGCCATCTGCTGCTGCCTGACTGCCTGCTGCCCCTGCACTGCTGGGGGGTGGGGGTGGTGGGAGACATGAGTGGGGGCCTGGTGGAGGCTGCCCCTGCACTGCTGGGGGGTGGGGGTGGTGGGAGACATGGGTGGGGGCCTGGTGGAGGTTGCCCCTGCACTGCTGGGCAGTGGGGGTGGCGGGAGACATGCATTGTTGATCAGTAGTGCAAGGTGACATGCGGGTTGGCTGGGGGGCATGCCCATGGTGGATGTGCTGCCTGCGGGACATGAGCAGGGGTGCAGAATAGTCCCCCGTGGTGTGGGCTGCCTGCAGGGGCCGTGGAGGTTGTGGAGCGTACACCTGGGAGGACCCACACGGCCAATTCACGTGTAGTACTCCCCAGAACCCCTGAAATACACATTCCCTGCTGGTATCGCGTGTGGAACTTCCCGCGCACCCCTGAAATACACGTACCCTACTGAAATCGCGTGTAAAACTTCCCGCGCACCCCTGAAATACACGTACCCTACTGAAATCGCGTGTAAAACTTCCCGCGCACCCCTGAAATACACGTGCCCAGGCTATGCGTGTGGAACTTCCCGCGCACCCCTGAAATACACGCGCCCAGGCTATTCGCGTGTGGAACTTCCCACGAACCCCTGAAATACACGCGCCCAGGCTATTCGCGTGTGGAACTTCCCGCGCACCCCTGAAATACACGTACCCTACTGAAATCGCGTGTAAAACTTCCCACGCACCCCTGAAATACACGCGCCCAGGCTATGCGTGTGGAACTTCCCACGCACCCCTGAAATACACGCGCCCAGGCTATTCGCGTGTGGAACTTCCCGCGCACCCCTGAAATACACGTACCCTGCTGAAATCGCGTGTAAAACTTCCCGCGCACCCCTGAAATACACGCGCCCAGGCTATTCGCGTGTGGAACTTCCCGCGCACCCCTGAAATACACGTACCCTGCTGAAATCGCGTGTAAAACTTCCCGCGCACCCCTGAAATACACGCGCCCAGGCTATTCGCGTGTGGAACTTCCCGTGCACCCCTGAAATACACGCGCCCAGGCTATTCGCGTGTGGAACTTCCCGCGCACCCCTGAAATACACATACCCTGCTGAAATCGCGCGTAAAACTTCCCACGCACCCCTGAAATACACGCGCCCAGGCTATTCGAGTGTGGAACTTCCCGCGCACCCCTGAAATACACGTACCCTGCTGAAATCGCGTGTAAAACTTCCCGCGCACCCCTGAAAAACACGCGCCCAGGCTATTCGCGTGTGGAACTTCCCGCGCACCCCTGAAATACACGTGCCCTGCTGAAATCACGTGTAAAACTTCCCGTGTACCCCTGTAATACACGTACCCAGCCAAATCGCGTGTGATAATTCCCGCGTACCACTGTGATACACGTGCCCTGGCTAATCGCGTGTAAACTTCACGCGTACCCCTGTAATACACGTACCCTGGCCAATCGCGTGTTCAACTTCCCGCGTACCCCTGTAATACACATACCCTGGCTAATCGCCTGTATAACTTCCCACGCACCCCTGAAATACACGTACCCTACTGAAATCGCGTGTAAAACTTCCCGCGCACCCCTGAAATACACGCGCCCAGGCTATGCGTGTGGAACTTCCCGCGCACCCCTGAAATACACGCGCCCAGGCTATTCGCGTGTGGAACTTCCCGCGCACCCCTGAAATACACACGCCCAGGCTATTCGCGTGTGGAACTTCCCGCGCATCCCTGAAATACACGTACCCTGCTGAAATCGGGTGTAAAACTTCCCGCGCACCCCTGAAATACACGCGCCCAGGCTATTCGCGTGTGGAACTTCCCGCGCACCCCTGAAATACACGCGCCCAGGCTATTCGCGTGTGGAACTTCCTGCGCACCCCTGAAATACACGTACCCTGCTGAAATCGCGTGTAAAACTTCCCGCGCACCCCCGAAATACACGCACCCACGCTATTCGCGTGTGGAACTTCCCGCGCACCCTGAAATACACGTACCCTGCTGAAATCGCGTGTAAAACTTCCCGCGCACCCCTGAAATACACGCGCCCAGGCTATTCTCGTGTGGAACTTCCCGCGCACCCCTGAAATACACGTGCCCTGCTGAAATCGCGTGTAAAACTTCCCGTGTACCCCTGTAATACACGTACCCAGCCAAATCACGCGTGATAATTCCCGTGTACCCCTGTGATACACGTGCCCTGGCTAATCGCGTGTAAACTTCACGCGTACCCCTGTAATACACGTACCCTGGCCAATCGCGTGTTCAACTTCCCGCGTACCCCTGTAATACACGTACCCTGGCTAATCGCCTGTATAACTTCACGCGTACCCCTGATATGCACGTTACCCGCTTTGCGTTCCTTGTTTGGCAGCCCTGTGAACTGGTCCAGGGTTAGCGCAGCCCTTTGCAATGATTTTGCGATTTTGATGGCTTTTCCTTGTGTGAGGGCGTTCTTGGGGCGTTACTGACGCTGCTGCAGGGTCGCTGCGATACTCTGCGCTACGGCTGGTTTGGGAGCCTAAAATCCATGAATACGCTGTGCGCGGAAATCAGTTTTAGCGCACGTGCCTGGCGCAGACAATCGCACGCGGACACTCTGCGCCAGCCGCTTGCGACACTTTTCTGCAAAATTCTATGAATTACCCTGAAAGTCTCCTGAGCGATTACATAAAAAAAGAAACTAAAATTGAGGGTGTCCACTTGTGAGGGGATCAATGAAGAATTTTTCACTATGATGATTAAAATCAGTGAACGATGCAGATCTAAGTGAATGTACAAAACACATTACAAACAGTCATATATTGTGACCAATAAAAGGGCATTCTATGATACAACAATGGCAGAGGTGAAAAAAGTATGCTATCAAAGATTGCTACAATACTATGTCCACTGTTATGTGTAATTAACAATAGTCAGGTGAATATATACATTAAATCAGTTAAGCACTCACATCGTACCTGGCTCAAGGCTTACAAATATTCTTGTGAAATTGAGCATTGGAAAAAAAATAGCCATGCTAGCACCTCAAAGAAATTCAACTGAAATTTGGTGAGTTATCTGCGGTTTTTAAAAATGGGATCTCCCCATTAATTGTGTGACAGAAGCTGATTGGAAATACATATTCAGCCACATTGGGATCTATAGATACTACTGTCGATGTGGTGAAGATACCTGACAGTACTTGGGCATGTTGAGCAACAATACATGACATTTAAAAAATCATAGATGGAACAATTCTTGAGCAGCAGGCTCAGATGGAGTATGTAATAATCCATGTAAAACATCGTCTGGAAGTTGGGCACAAGCATTATATATTCTATTTAATGAAATTGGTACGAGTGGTGTAATACTTCCCACTTGGAAGATGAACAATATTTTGCCGGTTTATAAAAAAGGAGCATGGAATAATCCAGTGAACTATCGTCTATTAGCCATGGTCAATATACCAGCAAAATGTTTTGCAAGGGTCCTCTTAGCTGAACTTAATAATTGGATTCAGGTTTATAACATCTTACGTCCCAATCAAACTGGATTTAGGGACAAAATCCAATACTGCACACGATATAATCATTTTAACTTCTATAGTTGAATATTCCTGGAAGCAACGTCACTACAATAACTATTGTGCATGCATTGATTTTAGTTCTGCCTTTGACTCGGTGCATAGGAACAAGCTTTGGGCTAAACTGGTGAAATGGAACATCCCTACAGGTTTTTTAAAAATCTTGATGTCCTTGTACTCAGACACCTTGCTACAAGTACGACTAGATAGTATAGGGAAACTTTCAAAATCATTCCCTACTTATCAAGGTGTTTAATAAGGATGCATAGTGGCGGCTACACTTTTTACAATTTGACAAGCCCCCACAAATGCTCAGCAAAATGAGGATCTATGTCCTTAAATTGGCTAACCTAAGCAGATGATCTGTGACTTCTTGATCACACCCCCTATGGCCTACAGATCACGCTTTATGCGCTAAGTGATTATGTAATAAGTAATCACCTCAAGGTAAATATAGAGAAAAGTAAAATCATGGTCTTTGCGAAAAATTGAGCTAGCAAAAAAAAAAATACACATGGACCTTAGAAGGTACTCCACTAGAAGAAGTGGAGACATGTAAGTATCTTGGCCTATATGTTGATAACAAGCTCAACTGGAAGCACCATTGGCTAGAATTGAAATGTAAATGCCTAAAAGTTGTACATAGGCTGTTTTATTGGGAAAATAGGGGGTTCTTTGTTAAAACAATTCTTCTTATTTACACAGCAAGAGTTAAATCCATGTTATTATACAGTGTTAACATCTGGGGACATGACTTCACACACGAACTAGAACAATTTGAGACTTATGTCTTGTGCAAATTGTTGCTCCTTCCTCAATGTGTTTCCGTTGAGTACATTTTGTTAGAGTTTGACTTGCAAAGTATTGTCACTGATGTCAACCACAGAATCACGATGTGCTATGAAAAATGTACAAGATTCAATAATAATACGATAGCTGTTCAATTTATTTTTGCTTTCAAGAGTATTGAAAAATGCATGAAGATGGGATTTCTTGGCAAAATTATGTTAGTACATAAGAACTGGAAAGATAAATACGAGTGCACCAATGCAACCGAGTATTGAAAGGCTCAAATCTTGGTTGAAAATGAAATCCAAAGAAGCGCTGAAGTAAATACTGTGAAACTGGCTACTCTTAGCAATAGTGGAAAGTACCTACAGTATCGTATGCACCGTAAACCTATTCCAGCTTACATCCAGGCATATCCCTGTCCAAAGATAATACGCCAGTATATCCCACTGAAATTTAATTGCTGCAAGACCCTGGAGATTAGAGGGGCAACATTAGGTATACCGTGAGCAGTTAGGTGGTGTTGCTTATGTGGCTATTTCAAATTTGAAATTCTTAAGCACTTGTTAGTCCATTAATTCGTCAACTCTTTGGAGTCACCTCATGGATGGAAATGATATGTATTTTATATATTTTATTATCAAATTTAATTGGAAGTGTACTGAAATTTTACATCAGCTTTCAGAAGATGTATTCTAACTCTTAAACCTCTTAGCAAGAATAAGATGACATACGGCCAATTTTGTAAGAAAAATGTAAATTGTTTTAACTAGGTTGTATCGCTTTTTAAAATGTATAAATGTAGTGTTTTTTTAATTGTTTTCTCTTTTACCATTGTTATGTTTTATATGGTATATACAAAGCCATGTGGTTATATTTATATAATATCAAATAAATAAATACATATTTCAGTGATGTTAACTAGTCTGCTATCTGCTGAAAAGGACAACACCTTAATTTCTTCAAATTTTGCTCATAATCAGAATCAGTACCGAATTGATCTTTTGGTACATTTCCCTGGTGTTTATAGAGCAGAACCTGGAAGAGTAAAAGGAGTATAACATTATAATTGTACTCCTTCTGGAAATGTTATTAATTTAAACGCTATTGAATACTTGAAAGCAGGAAGAATATCATTCAAGAGGAGTTGGAACCCATGTTAAAAGCCAACATATATAACCCTCTCAAAGCCCCCTGTCTTCTCCTATTGTGTTAGTTTCTAAATCAGATCAACCATGGAGATTTTGCATTTACTTTAGGAAAGTCAATGAGGTATCACAATTTGATAGTTATCTTATGCCTATAATTGACAATGTTATTGATAGGTGAGGAGATGCAGAATGCGTGTCCATGATTGATTTAATAAAAGGCTACTGGCAGGTTCCTGTTAATCCCCCAGAAAAGCCAAAATAAGGTTTTTCCACTCCGCTGGGACTTCTCCTATTTAAAGCTTTACCTTTTGGTTTGCATTGAGCTCCAATTACCTTCCAAAGGTTAATGGTTCAAGTTATTCGACCCCATGCTTCCTTTTGTGGAGCTTACATTGATGACATCATCATACATAGTAAATCTTGGAAAGAACATATGTGCCATCTATATTTAGTCACCAGAACCTTAAGGAAAGCTGGACTCACAGCAAATCCAAAGAAACGTCATTTGGCATGGTCAGCAGTCAAATATCTTGGTTTATTTTATAGGTAATGGACTAGTACAACCCCAAACTGAAACTGTTAAGGCTAGCAAAGAAACTCTGAGACCCAAGACAGACAAAGAAATATCTCAGAGCCTTTTTGGGTTTCGTAGGATATTATAGATGTTTTATCCCCCATTTTTCCTCTATCACATCTCGTCTTATGGATAAACTCAAAAATGCTAAACCACAGATAATAAAATGCAAAGAAGAAGATCAATTGTGCTTTGATAAGCATACATATATTCTATGTTGTGAACCTTTATTGAAAGTGGCAGATTTCAATTGGGAAATGTATCCTACAAACTGTTGTCTCACAAACCGGGTAAGGTGCAGTTCTTGAAGCCTTAGCCATTAAGTGGGCTATAACTTACCTTAAGTATTATCTAACTGGTAGACAATTCTCTGACTTGTTGCAGAACATGCCCTTCTAAAATGGTTAATCCTTTGCAAAAATACTAATGCCATGCTCTGTTTTCTTGATCTTCAGCCCTATTGTTTTGCAGTGGAACAGGGGAATGTAGATTTCCTTTCTAGATTTCCAATAGAAGCTGTAAAAAATAGTGACATTAGGGGAAGGGTTTATGATGAGTGGTCCCTTCCTAAATGGCAGAGAAAGCAAGCCACTACCTGATCCTGACCATGGGGGTGGTGTTAGGAGGGACGATCAAGTGGGGGAAGAAAACTGTTGCGAGGCAGTGATGGCTCTGAAAGGGGAGATGAAGTATTGTTCCCTTGATTGTGAAAAAGAAACTCAAATCTCAGATACTCTAAACCTAATTCTGTTAAACATCTTAAGTAGAACTGTATTCATTCTTCACATGTACATAACTTCTCAAAACCTGCTTTGACATCTAATGTTCATAATGATTGTTATGTAGATAAAGTAGGCAATAACAGACCTTAAAACACTATGGTAATCCTTTGGACTTCAATTCCCAGACAGCTTTACATGCCTGGATGAAGAAGAGGAGTAAAGAGTCAATGATAATCAATAATACTGCCAATTGTAACGTGCAGTCTAGTTGTCCATTTATTCAACTGTGCGTGACATTTAAATTAGAGAAACACCTGCAAGCGGGAGAAAAATAAGGGGAAGGAGAACCCAGGTCAGGCTGCAGAGTACACAGAGCTGGAAGTAGAGCCTTGGAGCAAAGCAAGGCTGACATGCAGAAGTGAACCAGGCTGAAGGAGCAAGTTGCTCCTGACCTGCCACTTGTCATTCTGATTAACAACACTAGCGGGAGACCCAAGTGGGTCTGACGGTCTCCAGAGAAGTGCAGCAAGGGAACCAGCAGTAGCAGAAAGTTTGTCCACAGTGCTGTCCAACCGGGAAGAAGCGCCAGTATTGGCAAGGAACTACAAATCCAGCAGAGGACCAGCAAACGGGTTTGACAAGTTTTAGAAGTCCTACTTGAAGTGAATCTCTGCTGCTACAAGGAACCACGAGTCAGAGATACCAGGAGATACTGGTGTGTTGGCCCTTCAATAGTGGTAACCCCTGGGTGTTCCAAAAGGTACATGGGCAATTTAGTGAGAGTTTTTAATACCGGCAAAATTGAATTAAAGAGAGAACTAGAAGGCAAACCTGGTGCTATTCTCCTGATAATAGATGTCAGTTGGGGGAAACCTGCAACCAGTATTGCCATAAGCCAAAATACATTATAAGACAAATAGAGAGTCAGGAGTTGTACAATTCTCCTGGCATGAGATGTAAGTGGGAGAAACCTGGAAAAGCATTGCCAAGAGACATTGGCCCTCATTACAACCCAGGCGGTAAATTCCCTACTTTACCACCATGGTGTAAACTCTGTTTACACCATAGTGGATGGCGGATTTACCGCCCCATTCCAAGGTGAGTGGGGCGGTAAATCCCCATTCCCCATTTACCCTTCCCCATTCCCATTTTTGCCCCATAGGGCGTAATGGGAGTGGGGAAGGCGCTAATTACGGCACCGTAAATTACGGTGCCGTAATTAGCACCAAGGCGGGTTAGCGCCTTGCATTTTAACGCCTGCTAAAAGCAGGCGTTAAAATGGTAATCAGGCGTTAAGGGTTAACGGCGCCGATGGAGCCGTTAAACCCTTAACGCCTGGGTTGTAATGAGGGCCCTTGTAAGAGAGGTTGACAGAAAGAGCTTGAACAAACCCTCACATAGGGGATGCCAGTATGAGCGAAATTGGTGCAACTGCTAACTGAAGTCAACAAGGTTGTGCCACTTAGGACATCGCAATTGTGAGAACATTTATGAGAAATTTGAATATTGCAGAGAAACTTGATAAAAGCATCGGGTAGTGAAACCTATTTGAAAGAGATACCTGGAAGCAGAGTGTACCAGGGGATCTGTGTGAGTCAAAAGGGGGATTTTTATGGCAGGAGAGTAAACCATAATAATCTGATTTTTCAGTTGAACCGTCTTTGGTTTTTTGAAAAATATGCCTGGCCTCATGCCAGGCATATTTTGGCAAATGGCATATGCCATGCTTTGGGGATCACACACTTCTCACCACATGGATAAAATATACGATATTCAAAAAGAAGGTGTATTAAACAGGTGTCTAAACCACAAAACAGGACGAAAAGAACCAATGATATATCAAATTATCACGTTAAAAGGTATTTTTCTTTATTAAATGTGTAGAGTAAAAACTCCTAAAATGATCAAATTACATAAAACTCAATATCAAACAAGATGTATAAAACATGTAAAACATACACTTTACAAGACACAAGGAAAACACATACTGTGGGTTAATTGTTGTAATAATTGCAACGTTTCTCCGTATGTAAATTCACACTGGAGTAGTTTGTCAAATTCTAAGGTGCAATTGGTATATTTCGCAAACCCAACTTGTACAAGTTGCTGTCCTTAAAACACAGGGCCTCATTACACGGATGGCGGAGAACCATGGTGCTATTAGCGCCATGGATCATGCCGGTAAAATAACGACACCGCCTTGGCGGAAAGGGGAATTACCGCCCCATTCCAAGGTTGGCGGGGCGGTAATTCCCCCTTCCACCATTGCCCTTCCCCATTCCCATTTTTGGCCCATAGGGCTCAATGGGAAGGGGGAAGGCGCTAATTACGGTACCGCAAATTGCGGTACCGTAATTAGCTCCCTGGGTCCCTTTGCGGGTTGGTTTTTAACGCCTGCAAAAAGCAGGCGGTAAATCCCCCAACCCGCAAAGGGACCTCGTAGTAAGGCGGTAAGGATTTACCGGTACCGGTATTTTACCGGTACCGGTAAATCCTTACCGCCATCCGTGTAATGAGGCCCCTAGACAAATGTAGGACATTCATCCTGGGGAAAACTGCTTGTGTATTTCTAGTGATAATTCTTCTTTCCTATCGCTTTCTTTCTGTCAGTTCCTCAACAATGATGAATCCTTCTAGAGTGTGGTAAAAGAATCCACAGTCTATGAACACCAAAAAATTGGTGACACGATGGGCGATTTCCTTTTAAATGGGGAAGCTCACTCAGAACCTCCTCTTCCTCTACGAGTGTTGCAGGTAAATTCTATTGCTGTTGAAGCAGCGTATTCCACAAAGGCTGTAGATATTTTCAGGCCGATTCATGGAATAATTAGCGCGGCGCAAGTGGGCAAAAACGTGCGAATCGCAGTGGAATAGCGAAAATCGCAGTGCAAGTGCGAAAATCGCACGAAAAGCAGCGCACGTCGATTCATGGAAGGCCGTGCGCGAGAAAACCAGCGGATGTGCGATAAAAAAGTGCGCGGCGCACGTTGGCCCACAGGCCATCTAACAGCGTGCGCCAGGTCACAGCGAAAATCGCACAGGCCACAGCGAAATTCGCACATAGCGCGGCGCACGCAACAAAAGTAGGCGGAACACGGGCGTAACACTCGGAATGGGGAACAACTTGCCAAAACGTGGGCGTCACGGGGGAAGTACAGGGCACAAGTGCGCGGAACGCCCACACGCTCGCCTACAACACGTATTCATGGAATAGAATAGGGGAAAAAAGCGCACGCTCAAACCAGCGCACAGGCACAAACACGACCGCCACAAGAAAGCAGGCGGTAGCGTCTCTGCGGCTGTAAGAAATGTGCGCCAAAAGGTGCGCCAACAAATAGCACCTATATACTGCCATGATGAATGTCCCATACTGTGGCCCTCCAGGAAAAATGACGTGCAAAGGGGTACCCACAAACACGGACACCCGCTGACAAAAAATACGTGTGCGTGTATACCGGGGTGCGCGGGAAGTCTCACACGCGATTTCAGCAGGGTACGTGCATCACAGGGGTTCGCGTGAAGTTATTCACGCGATCGGGCCTGGGGGAGCGGGTTACGTGTATTTCAGGGGTTCGCATGAAGTTTCTCACGCGATCGGGCCTGGGGGAGCGTACTACTTTTTTTTTTTTTTTATTATTTTGGATGGCTAATTAAATCAACCTTTCAAAACAAAGTTAAAACATAATACACATATCATAAAACGAAATTTTGTCCAATAGAGTAAAATTAAATAGATTTGCTTAACTAATGATTAAGACAAATGAGTAAAACCCTCTGCACAACTACTTTCAGTTAGCATGTCTAATTCTATGAGTCGGCCAGTAATAACATGTTAAAATCAGATGCAAACACATCACATTCAAGTTGACGATGTATATGGAGAGCCAAGTACTCCCCCATTTCTTCTATTGAGCAAGCAGCTTACTTACTTGGATATATTGGACATAATATCTTATTTAGAAATTGGATAGTGGCTATTCTTACTGTTATCTTTGGGGTTGCAAACAGCTCATGCCATAGCTCATCATTAGAGCGTCTTATGTAATGGTACCTTGTTAGTTTGTCAGCAATGTCTTTTCTCTGCAATTGTAGTGCAACACATTCTATCAGTAAATGTTTCAAAGTTTCTTCAGATTTTTCGTCATTACAGAATCGACAAAATGAGGAATCTCTCTTAATAGTTCCCCTCCTTGACAGAACTTGTTTAGTTGGCCATAAATTCAGGCGAAATCTCAATATTTGGTTTCTCAATTTGTGAGAAGGGCATTTTAATAGATAATCAGCAGTTTCCCTGAATTTTTTATGCCCAAACAGAGCTCTATCAAAGTCTTTTAGTTTCATACAATTCTGTTGAGTTATGTGCCAATCTAAATGATACAGTTTGGTTTTGGCTTTAGCAGGATTAGATAGTAAGAGATCTAATGAGATGTTGGCTTCTGTTAGGTCCGACAAGACGGCCGCTCTCCAGTTTGATGGAAATAAATGTTCTGATCGCAACAAATAGTCTGCCAGAATTCTTAACACACTATTGCTGGATAAACCCAACACACATTTCCGAAATAAGCAGCATCTCTTCCAGGATGCTTGAATGTTCACTGAGAGAATTCCCAACTCAAAACGAAGCAGTGCCGTTGGGCTAGAGTTTGGAAGATTCAGAACTTTCTTCCAAAACCTAGCCTCAATTTTGTTCCAATAACCGGCCTGTAAAGGTGACCAGGCTTCAGAACCAGAGGTAACAATAGGGATTACTTTCTGCTGATAAAAAATGAGAATGTGTTTGCACGAGAACTTACCATACTTGTATTGTAAGATTCTCGCTTGCGATATTAAGGTGGATAATTTAGCCTTTATACTATCTCTTTGGGGTATGTTAATAGGAGAGTTGCTAAATGTGACTCCTAAGTATTTATATTCATTGACTATTTTCAACTTTTGATTGTTCAAGAGCCAACCATACTGTTTCTTTGCTCTGAGTCCATGCCTCCCCAATTCCATCACTTGTGTTTTCTCCAGGTTTAAGGTTAAATTATTCTTGGCAACGTACTGATCGAGTTTGTCAAGCATGTTTTGCAGGCCTCTCGGTGTTTGCGAGATGAGAACTAAATCGTCTGCATACAAAAGCCATGCAATGACCTGCTTGCCAAGGGAGCATCATTCACAACGTTGTTAAATTCGTTACCGAGATCAAATATAAACAAATTAAACAATGTAGAGGCTAAAATGCAGCCTTGTTTCAGGCCGCGTTTGATAGGTATTTCATCCGATAGCAGCCCTTCTAAATTCAGTTTAACTTTCATTGAGGTGTTTGAGTGGAGTAAATATATTAATTGCACAAGTGAGGATGGACAGCCAAATTTTAGTAATTTCTCAAATAGTAGGTTCCGATCAACCGAGTCAAAAGCTACTCGAAAATCAACATACGCCAAATATATTGGTTGATTTCTTATGGCGTATAACTCTTTAATTGCATTGAGGGTCGTTATTTTAATACTGGTGCCAAGACCTCCCACAAAACCAGTTTGAAATGGATCTCGCCGGTTCTCTTCTGACGCCCAATTATTGAGATCTCTTAAGACAATTCTGCTAAAGATCTTGCCAGGGGCGTCAAGAAGGGAAATCGGACGGTAACTGGCCGGATTCACTCGATCGCCTTTCTTATAAATTGGCACTGTAATAGCCTTACAACACGACGGAGGAATTGCCTGTTTTATTTGCAGGGCCTGGAAGATAGCATAAAGAATAGATGCCCATAATTCCGGATTCTGTTTTAAGGCATAATTTGATAAGCCGTCAGGCCCTGGAGCTCTTGAAGAGCTAGCTTTGTTGATGTAAAACAAAACATCTTCGCGATCAAAATTGATCTGAAAAGATGAGTTCATTGCTTCTAGGTTCAGCTTTGAGATATTATTGGACGGAAGATCATAAATGCTGGTGAAATAAGCGACCCAACTTTTCTCCGACACACCATTAAGTTGTGCTGTTAGCTGCGGAGCACCTGCTCCATTATTTATCATTTTCCAGATTTGTGATGTATTTTTAGTTTGAACCATCTGTAGCCACTTTTCTCCATCATGTTGGTACATTTCAGCTTTATGACCTCGAGTCCAATTTCTATATTTGGTCTTCAAATTGCGTAGGGCCAGTTCTCGATAATGTACCGGTAGATGAGAAATCTGCCTTTTCTGTTTTCGATACTGCGTCTTTCTATTCCTAATGGCCAGATCAAATACATGAGTGTGCCACTGTCTACTCTTCTTAGTGTCTGGGGTTGAAACAGGGGCAAAAAGATGCATTTTATCATGATAATCAGTAGTATCCATACCTCTTAGCAGTCGCTGTTGGTCATCTGTTACACTGCATGCAAATGTTTGCAGTGCATCACTTGACCAATGTAGTCTGTTTCGTTGGGGATTTATAATTAGACCACTCAATTGATTTTGACTAGAGCGAAGTTCTTCCTTGGTTTGATTCAAAAACTCAGCTCTCAGAATCCAATGATCACTCGCTGTGGTGGGAACTACCCTAAACTCGGAGATTTTCTCAAACAGCCCTCTATCAACATACATATAGTCAATTATAGCATTTTGAGCACCACAAGTCCAAGTATATGATGGAGGATTATCAGTTTCCACTGCCCCATTTAGCATAATTAGGTCCCAAGTATTAATAAAGGCCCTCCACGGCGAGACCCGATCCATACTTCTTTTCTTAGATGGTGCCATCAAATGTATGTTCAAATCTCCGGCTAATATTACGTGCGCAATGTCCGGGATAGTTATATTATCTTCCATTAATGCATTCAGATCATTAAGGAAAGTAAAAGTTGAAATTGCAATTGGGTTCCAATATATGTTTATAACTAAGAATTTCAGTTTTTGGAACATTATTACTGAGCATTGCAAATAAGAGTTTGGATTGGGCCCCTCAGAGATAATGGCTATCTTGGACATATTAGAGATAGTTGCCAACCCAGACATAGGTCTACCTTTTTGTCCCTTAATTGCTGGAACTAGGTGGACATAATGATTGTCCCACGATAGGGGGACGGTCAGCCAGGTTTCTTGCATAAGAACTAGATCACACTCTTTCAAATCACACTTAGCGTTATTTAACAGATGTTTGTGTCCCCTAGTGTTCCAGCTCATGACTACCATTTTCTGACCTCGGGCATCGGAATCACCGGTTCCTAGTTACGCTTTCCCGCAACTGCATCCCCTACCTGAGGTGTGCTCACCACTAGTTACCTGACTAGCAGGTTTAATGGCAGCCTCCACCGGACGGGATTCTATTGTGGTTGGAATTAAATCAAAGCCCAAATCAAAAAATTTGGATCTAGCGGACCAGATGATATTATAAATGATGCGAGAGCTTAGCCATATGCAGGACACCGTTGGATCATTATCATTGGGGAACTCCACTTGTACCACATCACCTGAGGAGATATCCTCCAAGTTTGGGATATCTGCAAATATTTGCATGATACTTCCTCTGTTCATTATGTATGTTGGAAAGGAACCCCCCCGACAACTAAGGAACAAAGACAGCAATTGGGTAGGCTTTTTACTCTTGGGTGGTGCCTTGAAGTCAGGGTAACTCCGCTTACTAGATGTATCTCTATTCTTACAACATTTTGTCTCCTCCAAAGGAGATTTAAACGTTACATTCTTAGAGGTGTTTTCTCCATGAGATGGATTTACCACATCAGAATGGCCACTCCTCATTGCCTTCAAGGATGATTTGACAATTTGCTGTTCTGAAGTCAAAGCGACTAGACAGTCTTTAATTGTGCATAGAATATTATTTTGCAGATTGTCTTGGGCATCCGAGGTTGTTTTGGTTGTTGATAGGTCATTCTTAGAGGATTTCGCTTCCTGTTTAGAGAAGGCCCTCTCGCCATTAGTATTCTCATCATCCCCTGACTCAGGTTCCTCCACTGATGGATTGAAAATCTGAGATAGTGGATGAGTCACATGCGGCTTAGGATGGTATTGACTCATGTACTCATCCACGGCCTTTCTAAGATCCTGCGTATTAACTGTGGCATTAGGCACTGGGTCAAGTTTCACTCGATTATTCTTCAATGCAGTTGGCACTTGAGTCGGCGCCGTTATATTACTGGATCCACTCCCTAGTTCCTGCGCAATATGCACCAACTCGTCTAGGGGAGCATAAGGGAGAGTCACATGGTTGGGGTCCGTACCCTTATTCCTCATTCTTTGTCTTTCCTGAGATAGAGTCTGATATTTTTTTGTGATCGCATTGGAAGCTAACATTGAGCATCTATCTGGTTTAGATAGAGATTTAAAGAATTGTTTCGCAGACCCACTCGCAGCCATTATTTTAGACTTCTGATTTTTTGATTTCTTTGGATTTATAATTAATTGATTGGAGGGGCCCTTAGACTTTTTCGCAAATATCGTATGAGCTCCTTTTGACTGCTGTGTTTCTCTTATTTTTGGATCATCAGCTATAGGAGCCCCTATCTCCTCTTCACTCAATATCACCTGGTCAGATGAGGGCTCCATTACTGTCATCTTCACGAGATTTCCTCCTCTCACACCGTTAACAGATTTGGCTATTTCTATTCTTGATCCTGACTGTTGCACCAAAGGTGCATTCATTGTCTCCTTAGCTGTTACTTCTCTTATGATGCCCTCAACAAAGGGCACATCAGTGTTAACGCATCGTATGTTTCCCCCAGCTATAACTGGGCTCAATTTGCCATTTAGTTGGTCATCAGTATTTTTGCAGATTAATAACAACATACCCAATTGTTTTGACAAATGAGCTGCCTGTTCGACGTCAGACTCTTGTTTTTGGGCCAAGGACAAACCAAATGCCTTCTGAGATCTTTGCAAAATGTTAACATTATCTTGTATTACATTAATTTTGGAGTCTAAAGTATCAAACAATCTAGCTAGGGACATCAATGCCATATTCATATTTTCCAATGTTACGGGAGCTTCTTTTTTTGTCACAGGGTCCGGACTTGTAATCAAGCTGTTTCCATTTAGTCTCCTGGGAGTCGGCGGAATAAATGAAATCGAACTTTCGGAATCTGAGATATCTCCGGTATTAAATAGTGCTGGAGATTTAGAAAGATCAGATTCGTCGTCCTTGGCCACAAGGCAAGAGTCCGATGACTCCAGCTCTATAATTGCAACATCTTTAGCAACAACAACATCCTGGCTTTCTTTCGGGAGGGGAGCTACACTAGCAACCCCTGAATGAGCATTCTGTAGTATCATTGAGTCAGACAGTGAGATATTACATAACTGTTCTTCCACCTCATTGCCATCATTTGTAACCTGCATCACCTGTGGGTTCGCAACAGATTGCTGAGCAGAGCTCGCCCCTAGGTCGTTACAGAGGGGCTGCGCCTCTATGTTTGATACACTTAGATTGTTAAGTTCAGGCATTCTAGCTACAGAGCGTGGTGTCCGACAGCTGTTAAACCCAAAGTTTCTTAAATCGCCCATGACGGAATCAAGTCGTGATCTTCTCTTCTTTATTCGCTTGTCCCACGGTGCGCTTTTAACAGAGGGTCGTGCCGTTTTTAGAGACGACGCTGGACTGTCTCTTGAAGTGGACTCCAGTAGGGCATGCACTCGTTCCGTGCTAGGCATGCCAGTGCGAAGTGTGTACATCTTAACACTGCGGTGCCTCTTTTTAGACACCACAAGGTTTTTATGGCACTTGATTACAATGCACCTTCCTAATATCTGACTGCAAGACAAAACACCTGCTAAAATAACCGGCACTAGCCGCGTTGCCGCGGCGAAGCGGCAAAGCGGGACTTAACGGGGCTTTACACGGGTGCGCGCGCGCGGTGCGCGCGCCCCTGATCTTATATAGCTCCTCCCAGCCCTTGGTGCAGTAAAGCCTAAACAAGAGAAAGGTGTGTTATAGTTTGTTTTTATAGTTATTATTTCTTCATACAGTGCACAGTTCGCTCTTTCTTTCACCTGCTGGGTCTTGTAGTTGATGTAGCAACAAATCCTCAATCCACAGAAAAAGCGCTGGAAAAGCGTCCGCGGCAAAGCGGGACTTAACGGGGCTTTACACGGGTGAGCGCGCGCGGTGCGCGCGCCCCTGAACTTATATAGCTCCTCCCAACCCTTGGTGCAGTAAAGCCTGCTGGGTCTTGTAGTTGATGTAGCAACAAATCCTCAATCCACAGAAAAAGCGCTGGAAAAGCGTCCGCGGCAAAGCGGGACTTAACGGGGCTTTACACGGGTGCGCGCGCTGCGCGCGCCCCTGAGCTTATATAGCTCCTCCCAGCCCTTGGTGCAGTAAAGCCTGCTGGGTCTTGTAGTTGATGTAGCAACAAATCCTCAATCCACAGAAAAAGCGCTGGAAAAGCGTCCGCAGCAAAGCGGGACTTAACGGGGCTTTACACGGGTGCGAGCGTGCTACGTGTATTTCAGGGGTTCGCGTGAAGTTTCACACGCGATCGGGCCTGGGTGAGCGGGCTACGTGTATTACAGGGGTTTGCGTGAAGTTCCTCACGCGATCGGGCCTGGGGGAGCGTGCTACGTGTATTTCAGGGGTTCGCGAGAAGTTTCACATGCGATCGGGCCTGGGGGAGCGGGCTACGTGTATTACAGGGGTGCACGTGAAGTTCCTCACGCGATCGGGCCTGGGGGAGCGGGCTACGTGTATTACAGGGGTGCGTGAGAAGTTCCACACGCGAATAGCCTGGGCGCGTGTATTTCAGGGGTGCGCGGGAAGTTCCACACGCGAATAGCCTGGGCGCGTGTATTTCAGGGTTGCGCGGGAAGTTCCACACGCGAATAGCCTGGGCGCGTGTATTTCAGGGGTGCGCAGGAAGTTCCACACGCGAATAGCCTGGGCGCGTGTATTCCAGGGGTGCGCGGGACGTTCCACACGCGAATAGCCTGGGCGCGTGTATTTCAGGGGTGCGCGGGAAGTTCCACACGCGAATAGCCTGGGCGCGTGTATTTCAGGGGTGCGCGGGAAGTTCCACACGCGAATAGCCTGGGAGCGTGTATTTCAGGGGTGCGCGGGAAGTTTTACACGCGATTTCTGCACGGTACGTGTATTTCAGGGGTGCCGGGGAGTCCCACATGTGATTTGACAGTGTGGGTCCTCCCAGGTGTACCCTGTACACCCTCCACGGCCCCTGCAGGCAGCCCACACCACAGGGGCCTACCCTGCATCCCTGGTCATGTCCCGCAGGCAGCCCACCCAACATGGGCATGCTCCCCAGCAAAGGCACATGTCTCCTTGAACTAATGAACACCAACTCATGTCCCCTTGCACCCCCACCCCCCAGCACTGTGGGGCACCTGCCAGCAGGCCCCCACCCATGTCCAACTCATGTCCCCCACCACCCCCACCCCCCAGCACTGTGGGGCACCTGCCAGCAGGCCCCCACCCATGTCTCCCACCACCCCCACACCCCAGCCACCAGGGGCACCCTCCACCAGGCCCCCACTCATGTCTCCCACCACCCCCACACCCCAGCAGTGCAGGGGCACATTCCACCAGGCCCCCACTCATGTCTCCCACCACCCCCACCCCCCAGCCACCAGGGTCACCCTCCACCAGGCCCCCACTCATGTCGCCCACCACCCCCACCCCCCAGCCACCAGGGTCACCCTCCACCAGGCCCCCACCCATGTCTCCCACCACCCCCACCCCCCAGCCACCAGGGTCACCCTCCACCAGGCCCCCACTCATGTCACCCACCACCCCCACCCCCCAGCCACCAGGGTCACCCTCCACCAGGCCCCCACTCATGTCTCCCACCACCCCCACCCCCCAGCCACCAGGGTCACCCTCCACTAGGCCCCCACTCATGTCACCCACCACCCCCAGCCACCATGGTCACCCTCCACCAGGCCCCCACTCATGTCTCCCACCACCCCCACACCCCAGCAGTGCAGGGGCACCCTCCACCAGGCCCCCACTCATGTCTCCCACCACCCCCACACCCCAGCAGTGCAGGGGCACCCTCCACCAGGCCCCCACTCATGTCTCCCACCACCCCCACCCCCCAGCCACCAGGGTCACCCTCCACCAGGCCCCCACTCATGTCACCCACCACCCCCACCCCCCAGCCACCAGGGGCACCCTCCACCAGGCCCCCACCCATGTCTCCCACCACCCCCACACCCCAGCCACCAGGGGCACCCTCCACCAGGCCCCCACTCATGTCTCCCACCTCCCCCACCCCCCAGCAGTGCAGGGTCACCCTCCACCAGGCCCCCACTCATGTCTCCCACCACCCCCACACCCCAGCAGTGCAGGGGCAGCCTCCACCAGGCCCCCACCCATGTCCCCTATCACCCCCACCCCCCCGCCACCAGGGGCACCCTCCACCAGGCCCCCACCCATGTCCCCTATCACACCCACCCCCCCGCCACCAGGGGCACCCTCCACCAGGCCCCCACCCATGTCCCCTATCACACCCACCCCCCGCCACCAGGGGCACCCTCCACCAGGCCCCCACTCATGTCTCCCACCACCCCCACACCCCAGCAGTGCAGGGGCAGCCTCCACCAGGCCCCCACTCATGTCACCCACCACCCCCACCCCCCAGCCACCAGGGGCACCCTCCACCAGGCCCCCACTCATGTCTCCCACCACTCCCACCCCCCAGCAGTGCAGGGTCACCCTCCACCAGGCCCCCACTCATGTCTCCCACCACCCCCACACCCCAGCAGTGCAGGGGCAGCCTCCACCAGGCCCCCACTCATGTCACCCACCACCCCCACCCCCCAGCCACCAGGGTCACCCTCCACCAGGCCCCCACTCATGTCACCCACCACCCCCACCCCCCAGCCACCAGGGTCACCCTCCACCAGGCCCCCACTCATGTCTCCCACCACCCCCACACCCCAGCAGTGCAGGGGCACCCTCCACCAGGCCCCCACTGATGTCTACTACCACCCCCACCCCCCAGCCACCAGGGGCACCCTCCACCAGGCCCCCACTCATGTCTACCACCACCCCCACCCCCCCAGCCACCAGGGGCACCCTCCACCAGGCCCCCACCCATGTCTCCCACCACCCCCACCCCCCAGCCACCAGGGTCACCCTCCACCAGGCCCCCACTCATGTCACCCACCACCCCCACCCCCCAGCCACCAGGGGCACCCTCCACCAGGCCCCCACCCATGTCTCCCACCACCCCCACACCCCTGCCACCAGGGGCACCCTCCACCAGGCCCCCACTCATGTCTCCCACCACCCCCACATCCCAGCAGTGCAGGGGCAGCCTCCACCAGGCCCCCACTCATGTCACCCACCACCCCCACCCCCCAGCCACCAGGGTCACCCTCCACCAGGCCCCCACTCATGTCTCCCACCACCCCCACCCCCCAGCCACCAGGGGCACCCTCCACCCGGCCCCCACTCATGTCTTCCAACACCCCCACCCCCCAGCATCCAGGGGCACCCTCCACCAGGCCCCCACTCATGTCTACCACTGCCCCCACCCCCCCAGCCACCAGGGGCACCCTCCACCAGGCCCCCACTCATGTCTCCCACCACCCCCACACCCCAGCAGTGCAGGGGCACCCTCCACCAGGCCGCCACTCATATCTACCACCACCCCCACCCCCCCCAGCCACCAGGGGCACCCTCCACCAGGCCCCCACCCATGTCTCCCACCACCCCCACCCCCCAGCCACCAGGGTCACCCTCCACCAGGCCCCCACTCATGTCTCCCACCACCCCCACACCCCAGCAGTGCAGGGGAAGCCTCCACCAGGCCCCCACTCATGTCACCCACCACCCCCACCCCCCAGCCACCAGGGTCACCCTCCACCAGGCCCCCACTCATGTCACCCACCACCCCCACCCCCCAGCCACCAGGGTCACCCTCCACCAGGCCCCCACTCATGTCTCCCACCACCCCCACACCCCAGCAGTGCAGGGGCACCCTCCACCAGGCCCCCACTCATGTCTACCACCACCCCCACCCCCCCAGCCACCAGGGGCACCCTCCACCAGGCCCCCACCCATGTCTCCCACCACCCCCACCCCCAGCCACCAGGGTCACCCTCCACCAGGCCCCCACTCATGTCACCCACCACCCCCACCCCCCAGCCACCAGGGTCACCCTCCACCAGGGCCCCACTCATGTCTCCCACCACCCCCACACCCCAGCAGTGCAGGGGCACCCTCCACCAGACACCCACACATGTCCCCCTGCCCCCAGGTCCTGACGATACTCAATCATGGCAGTAATGGGCAGCATACCCAGCACAAACACCCAGGCAAGGATTGCATCCACCCACATAGTGAATGCAATTACATGATACAACCCCAATGGCAAGTCTGTAAATGAACACATGTCCGTCACACACACATACACAATGGGTGCAAGTGAATGTCAAAACCCATATCATGACATGTATGAAACCAATGAGAAAATACCACAAGTGAAAGTTAAAAAAACATGTATTAAAGATGAAAAATAAGTAAAAAAATCAAACATACAACAATGGGGATAACAAAATAAATGGTCCATGTCCGAGAACAAATGTAAAAATAAAAAAAGCAAAGTAATCCAAAAACAAATGTTGTCCAAAGCAAAATCATGTGGAAGTAAAATAATGAAAAACCATTTCCTCATGGTGAACACAATAATTAATAAAAAAAATTTCTCTTCAAAAAGCAAACTATATACACGAAAATTCCAGGGTCCATGAGCCCAACACCATAAATGAAACCTACTACTACCTAATGAAAATAATATATACAAAAAAGTGGCCATTGTCCGAGCGGTCCAAAAAAACAAAAATTAATAAAGGAAACCTAACACTAACTAACTAAATAACTATATACAAAGGCAGCGGGCAAGTCCTGCGGCTCACTCGGTGATGTTGCTGGCCAGGGCATCATCGAACTCCATGTCGATGTCCTGGAGGCTGGACTCTGTCCTGGCCCCGAGGTCTCGCAGGGATAACCACATGTCCAGCTCAAACTCCCTGCGAGCTTCCTCGAGGCACTCAGCCCGCCTCAACGCCCGACGCATGGAGAACTCCGCCCTGACCATGGTGAGCCGCTCCTCTTCCACCTGCTGCCGCTCTGCACCTATGCGCTGGACCAACTGCTCCCACACGAAGACACCACCATCCCAGGGTTGCCCTGCCCTCCGGCCGATGCCTGCCCCTCTGATCTTGAAGGCCCCGAGCCATGATGCCTCCCACGTCGAGCCTGCTGCTGCCTCCGACGCCACTGCCTCTGCCAGCACGACGGCATCCAGGCTGATGGAAACCACCGACACCGTCGTGCACGTGCCCTGCCTGATGATGCTGTCACATCTTCCATCTGCTGGGGTCCAGTTGCTGTGTTGTCCACCCCTGCTGGACCTCCGACTCCCAACTGTGGCAGGGATGGGATCCCCACCGAGCTGGCTGCATTGGTCGGGGCAGGTCCACAGGGGGCCCTGGTGGCATCTGGGCCGGAAGACGGCAAGGAGAACGACTGGTGTATAGCCTGCACAGAGGAGGAGAGGGCCGCCAGATTGGACAACACATGCAGAAAACCCCCGAACATGGCCGATCCCAATTGGGCCACGTCGGCACGGTGCACTTCGTGATGACGTGCGTCCTCCTCCCGGGAAGCACGCAGGGCATCACGAATCACAGCCGTGCGCATCGTGACCCCAATCAGGACCTTCTCCACACGGCCAGGGGTTCCCACGTCCGCAGGTGGAGGGGAGTCATGTGACATGGACATCCCCTCTACCTGCGGACGGGCCTGGGACGGGGCATCCCTGCTGGTGCATGGTGGTGCACTCACGGGGTCAGGGACAGCGACATGCACAGGCCCCTCCACGGTGACCTGTGCTGCCTCCTGCCCCTGGCCCTGGACTGCACCACTTGCACCAGCAGGGATGCCCCCACCAGGCCCCATGTGTGCCCCAGTGGCGGCCTCCTCCTCCTCTGTGCAAACCACCAACCTGGATGGCTCCTCACCGTCTCCCACCGTAGCAGGCCCCTGTGGGGGCTCACCCACCCCTTCCGCTGCAGCCGTGGGGGCATCCCCGCCGCCTTGCTCCACAGCGCCGTCTCCGCCCTCTTCTTCACTAGCCGCTGCATAGAGGGAGACAAAGAACACAAGCATCAGGGCACTGTACAATGGTCCCCTAGACAGGAAGCAATAGCAGATGAGCACCACTGTCAAAGTACACTTCCATCATGTCCCTCCACAACACATGGGTCAGTCCAGGCAAAACACACACAGTAACAGGCATGGTGCATGCCATGGACATTTCCATGCATGTCCAATGGACTCTTGAAACATTCAATGATATGTAACTCACATGCATCATGGCTCATGCCTATCACATGCACACACTTCACCTCAGTCACATCCATCTGGCCCCAAACACACCAAACACAGCGGATACAAGGGTAATTTGGCTGCTTCACTGAATCTGTGCATTGTCACACACATGTGTCATGCATCCATGGCATGCACAAGTCACAGACACGCAGGTCAGGCACACAGACATGGCTACCATATATGTACCTGGCATCAGCACCCATCCCTCACCCCCACCCATGTCCAGGTACAGAGACTGGCATGCTCTCATGTTCAAAATCTGCATAGGGCTCCCCATGCGGCATTTGAACACATGCAACAACCATGTGGGTCACACATCACTGGTCGCACATGCATTACCATGATGTCCCTGCACACATACATGCATACATGGCCTATGGCACACATACAGGCAAGTATCATAGAACCAGCACACCGCAACATGCCCTGTCTCACACAGTAATGCTTGGACACTTACCGCTCAACTCCAGACGGGCCTGACTCTCAAGGATCTGGGCGTGGAGCGCTGGGCGTACGCGTTCCAGGACCCTCATCTGGATGGAACTCATGCGGCCCCGGCCCCCCTCCACGAGGCGCCGGGCCTTCACAAGGGTCCTGGACCTCAAGTCCTCCCAGCGCTTCTTGATCTTCAGGACGTTGCGGGGTGCCACCCCCTCCGCGTTGATGGCAACCACACAGTTGGCCCAGATCCTCTCCCGTCCTTCCTTGCTGGAGCGGGACGATCCAAAGAGGGCATCATACTGTAATTGGACAAAAGTGCGCGTACACGCGATTGGCCTATGTACGTGTATTTCATGGGTGCGCGGGCACTTACACACGCAAGTACGTCAGCGAACCTGTATCCCGTGGTGCGTGTGAATTTCCACACGCTATTGGACTGGGAACTGGATTCCAGGGGTGCGCGGGTCACACGCTCGCCTAGAACACGCGCAAAGCATAAATTTGCGCACTTTAACAATAACAAGCTCAGACGCCAGGATGAACATACCGTTCCTAGCAGCAGTGGCAGTGGGCTACCAAAGGAGGAGGAGGAGGATAGTCAGGGCCAGAATATTCACTCCCAGAACCAGCCTTTTCGGGATGCCTGATGACCAGGTGTATGGGAGGTACAGGTTTCCACCACACATTATACTGGACCTGGTGAGTGAGTGGGAGGATGACCTCACATCACCCACCCTGTGCTCCCAAGCACTCAGCCCCCTGGAGAAGGTCCTCAATGTACTGCACTTCTTAGCCACTGGATCATTTCAGCGGACAAGTGCCATAGTGGGTGGGGTATCACAGGCCACCCAGTCACGCTGCCTACACCAGGTCTTGAACATCATCACTGCACGCCCATCAGTCCGCAGGCACATATACCTGCCCAGAACACCTGCAGAAAGGCATGCTGCCGCCCTGGATTTTTACGGTGTGGCACGATTCCCCAAAGTGCTAGGTGCCATCGACTGCACCCATGTGGCTCTACGTCCCCCCAGGGCATCTGAGCACATCTATAGGAACCGCAAGCACTGGCATTCCATCAACGTGCAGGTAGCATGTAATGCCAAGGGAATCATTACCTCAGTATATGCCAACTATCCCGGCTCCACCCACGACAGCTTCATTTACCGAATGTCCACCCTAAGCCGGGACCTAGAAGCTGGGCGGCATGGCGATACATGGCTGCTTGGTGAGTATGTATGCCACTGCACATGCATGTATGTTGGATACTGAGCAAGGTCACAACCCCACCAATGATACCAATCACCACCTCCACAGGGGACAGTGCCTACCCTCTCAGCCCCCACATGATGACGCCAATTCGGAACCCCACCACGCCACCCGAGGTAAGATATAACACAGCCCACATTACGACCCGGGGCATAGTGGAGCGCACATTCGGAGTGCTAAAGTCACGCTTCCGCTCCCTTGACCGTTCTGGCGGCCAGCTGTTATACGCTCCCCCAGTAGTGTGCAGGATCATAGTGGCAGCATGTGTCCTGCACAACGTTGCAACACGCCAGGGCCTGGCCGTGGACATGGTGGTGGCCCCACATCCCCAACCACATGCACAGCCGCTGCGCATGGGAGGGGAAAGGGCACGGGGGAGGCAGCCCGTACACAGCTAGTGGCTAATTACTTCACATAGAAATCACACCCCTGTGGAGTGCACACTGCCCTGGCACATTCCATCTGACAATCAATGATGACTCAACCTGACACTGATCCTGAATGTCTGGAGAATGAACCGTGAATACCATATCAGCCTGAGATTGTTCACCTGGAAGTGTCACAATGTGTGCATCCCTACCCACACAGACACCACCAATGCAGTTTTGTGAAGTTACACATTCAAGCAGCTAAAATGAATACCCACTTGCAAAATGCAACAAGAGGACAGTGCCATGTCAGCCAACCCAACCCCAGCACCGCCACACGACACACCGTGCCATGTCATGCTAATTGCAGGTAAACAAAGTAATCCCCACAACATGACACTAGTCTCACTATGTACAGTGTCCCTATTAGAAACCTGCAACACCTGAAATGCTCACAGCAATGCCGGACCAACAACATACTTGAGCACGTACTACCATTAACATGACATCACAAATGTTACATATTAGTAGTCTCACCACCTGGAAATGCCTGCACTCCCACCACTACCAACTGTGCACTGTTGGCGCCATGTAGAGTTGTAGGTGCACTGCTGCCAACATGGACCCCATCTCCAGACTAGAGGTCCTTGTGTAGACATGAGGAAGGGACCTGCAAATTGGGAGGTAGACACAGAAGAAGAGTTACACATCAATGCAACATGCAGTGTACAACACAACAGCAATATGCACTAGGAATGTATACACAGTATTGACTACAGACTGGCCACACAGCTCATGGGAGTCCAACGTCACTGTGTAATTCACTGTCACTTGGGCACACCCTTTGCAAGCCCATGGAAACGAGAAGCAGGAGGGGTGTGTGTGACTCAAACCCAAGCATCTGAACCAAATACATTACAAGCCTGCATGTGCCCAGCCACAATGCAGCGTATGCCCACAGGAACCACGGAAGCCAACAAATCGTCCCAAAAAAATTGGGAATAAAAGAAATCAAAATAAAAATAAAAATAAGAAACAATCAAAAATGGCCATTGATGGGCCCGGGGGGGTTGGGGAGGCCACCCAGGAGGTCCGAGGACAGGATGCACACCAGAACCCACCTGCATGGATCTTGGGAAGATAAAACACCTCCATGGGCTCATGGCCCACACGGCTACCCTATTGTGGGAGTATCACTGCTGTCGCTATTATCACCCTGTGCAGCTGCATCCGGAGGTGGTTGCACTATGGGAGGCAGCCCACGCAAGGCCCTAGTCTGCTCCTCCATGGCTGCAAGCATGCGGGTGTGGTAGGTCTGGTTCTGGAGGATGAGTGTGCGGAGGTCCCCATGCAACAACTCACGGGATGCCCGGACCTCCGCCCTCGTTGCCTGCATCTCAGCTGAGAGCGTACGGGTGAGACGCTCCAGCTGCTGTTCTGTCCTTTGGTGTGTTGAAGCCTCAAGCTCAACAAGAGTCGTCCTGAGGTGAAGGAGCTCCTGCCTCAGGGCTTCCCTGTGGCCCTGGGATTCAATGGAGATGGCCTCCTGCAGAGTCGCCAGTGCCGCCTGCCTGTCCCTGTTGGACCCCAACATGTCCTCCCTGTGTGACTGGCAGATGGAGTCGGTTGCCTGCTCTAGTCGCTCCATCAGCCTTTCTGGGGGGACAATGGAAGTGGCCACCCTATCCATGGCCTGAGCCATCATCTCGGATGATGCAGCCTGTTGGGTTGCCATACCGTAAATGGATTGCTCCCATGCGGTATTGCCGGGTGGCGTACGGCCACCACGTCGGCGGGCACCACACCTGTCTGGGGCAAGGCGAACTGCGCCTTGCTGTGCCGGCACTGCCTGAGGCTGCAGGACTGCATTCCCCCTCTGATCTGCTGGCCCAGGAACAGGATCAGATGTCGCGGAGTGTGACCCTGCATCCGTAACCACCGAAGGCGTAGCTGCCAACACTGACATCCCCATGGAGGGTTCTGACCCTGGTGCAGGTGGGTGAGACAGAACAGAATCCCTCCCTGGAACACTCACCTGCGACGGCACGTAGGTCTCATCCGAATCAACACCTGAGTACAGCTCGGGGGAGGTGCAGCCAGAGACACCCCTTGAGAGCACGACCTGCAGCACTTGTGGGTTCTCCCCCACCACCACACCACGTCCCTCACTGGTGGTTGGTCGGCCCTCGGACACCTCCTGGGTCTGCACCATCTCCACAACCCCAGCAGTATCAGGTGCGTCTTCCCCTGCAAAGACATGAAAACAAAGAAATGGAAACAGGCATTAGCACCATGGCACACAATGAGGGCTGAGAAGCAAGAGAACCAGTACTTGATTGCCACATGTCCCACATGATTGAAACCCTCCCATGCATGCACCCTCACTGCGTATGAAGTGCAGGCAAATGGCACACACTGATGACACCAAGATGCAAGATGAACACATTTTCTGCATGCTGCCTGGCAGTGGCATCACACATTGGCCTGTGATTGCCAGGTGATACACACATGCCATCACACAGATGGCATGTACCATTGCTATTGAGTGAAGATGGAGAGGAGGGCAGCACCTATTCATTCAGTCCAGTTCCCGCATGTAATCGCTTTCCTAATTCTAACAGGTCAGATTTTTCACCTGGAGCTGCCAGTCTGAAATGGTCCAATTGCACAGGGACATGTGTGTACAAATGATATCCAGGTAACAAAGTCACTCCACTTTACCATAGCCATGTCAGACATGTGACTAGTGGACAGCGACATGCCTGGTGAAAGTGGTGGAATGCAAACAAACTGACTGAATGAACAGTGAAAAATAAGCTACTATGTTGTGGCAAGGTGACACTTCAAGGGCAACTGGCGTGCAGTTGGGCTAGATGTCTACTGTTGGCAGAAGGGATACTGCTATGGCCAAATGCAGCTGCGCAGGAAGTATTGCATGAAGCACATGGCTGACCTATACGACTCAGGCGCACACACTCTCACCTGGCACACAAACAGAAGCCCTCACACACACACCATGCACATGGATGACACACACATGCATGTGCACTCACCGGACAAAGCCTCGTAATCAGCCAGATCTCCCACGCCTTGGATCTGTTCCTCCGTGACGTAGGTCCCAGCGACTGACTCATGTGGAGTGAGTTCCATGTCTACTACTGGAGACCCACCTCCAGTCACTAGAGTTGCGGCATGACTTGAGGCCAGCTTATCTTTGCCCTGCGCTTTAGGTCATTCCAGCGCTTATAGCAATCATTGGCTGTGCGCCTCACGATTCCAAGGGCACTTACGATGTCCGCAACGGTCTGCCAGTGTGCCTGGCGTTGTGCAGGTGTGGTCTTGGATCCTGCAACAATGACCATCTCGTTGTCATGTCCGGACACATACTCGACAAGTGCATTCAGTTCGTCATCCGTGAAGCTGGGCTTCCTGGATGGGCCGGACTGTGTAGCCGTGTCTGGGGCATCAGCCTGTGCCGGACGAGCACTCTTCCTCTTCCGCTTGGAAGGTGGTGGTGATCCTGAGTGTCCTGCGCCGCTCTGGACACTAGGGGCAGGAGCCCTGGTGGACTCTGTATCAGGAGTGTGGGATTGCACACTCAGCATGGGAGTTGGTGTAGGCATTGGCTCTAGTGTGATGGTGTCAGGGGGAATGTCAGCAGCATGGACTAGGACCGACACTGTCCTGGCTGGGTGTGTGAGGGCTGGGGTGGATGGAGCCGCAGCTGCCCCTGCAGCCTCTCCGCCCTGCCTCCTTGGTGCAGCAGATGACCTTGCTGGCCCAGATGCACGTGGCATGGTGACATACACGTGCACCAGCGCACGTGTCATAGGCCTGCTGACCTGGAAGTCAGCCATGGAGTCAGCCAGATCTGGTGCCACAATGGGCTGGTCCAACAAGGGCTGAGCATGGATGGTGTCAGCCACATCAGCCTCAACGGGAGGGGGGGGGATTATGGGTGCCCTTGACTGGTCCTCCACACATGGGGGGACAGGCTCACCCTGCAAGTAACGACCACGTCCCCTACCGGATCCACCACGGCCACCACTTGTGGCTCTTCCACCTTTGCCACCCTTACGGAATCCTTGCCTCCCAGCCATGGCACTGATGTAAATGTGTGTATGGGAGTGGCTGGAAACTATTGTACTGGGCAATAGGGGGTCAAAGGGGTTGGGTACCAGATGGTAATTGTACCCTAGTGCTCTTGTAAGGCTGATTGTAACCCCTGGGGAAAGATGACGGGTCACGCTACGCACAGGAGCCCCAAAAAAGGGAGATGACGTGCACGCAACCCCTCCTAGACCACGTGTGCAGAAAGAAAAACCTGCACTACGCTGTGGCACCCAGTAACACAAGAATGAACGTATGCGTGTCACACGCAGCCTAGAATGACCTCTGAAGGGGTAGGCTACACACGGGGCAAGCACAGATGTTAGATACGTGCGTGACTCACCGTCTGCCTGGTAAACGAGCGTGTAAAAGGAGCACGTTTGGTTGCCAACACCCCCGCCAAAAGAAGATTTGTACGCTGTCTGAGGAGACAGGACAACAGTAGAAGGGAACACTGTTTGAGGGAACAGGCCCAGGTAAACCAGTAAAAGCGAAAAAAGAGAAAAAGCTGTCAGAGGTAACAGGGAATACGAACTTGAAACGCCGTGAAGTAAATCGCGTGTGAAACGACAAGAAGTACAGAATTCACCCACTCGCTCTCCACGAAAAGCACGTACAAGGAAAACGTGTTCTACACGTACCTTTTATACAGGGCCACACGTCCAGCGTCACTTACGCGGCGTGTACGCGCTAGGACCATTTCCACCAATTACACGCTTTGTCACTTCTGCGTGTAGGGACATTTCCACCAATTACACGCTTTGTCACTTCTGTGTGTAGGGCCATTTCCACCAATTACACGCTTTGTCACTTCTGCGTGTAGGGCCATTTCCACCAATCACACGCGATGAGACTCTGACGTGCAGTCTTTCCACGTGTGCTCTGTCATCACGTGCTGTGTGGGAAACACCCGTGCGGGTCACGTCACAGACGCGCTTACGCGCTGAGGGCCTTTGGTCCAATAGAATCGCGTATGCGTGCTGACGCGCTTACGCGCTAAGGGCCTTTCCTCGATTTTCACGCTGACGTGCAGGATTTTCACGTGCCAAATCACTCTGTACCAAGCTGGCCACGCGTAAGCACACGGAAGACCACGCTCCTGCCCAGAAGGCCGAACTACTGCCCCCCAGAGCCCCGAGCACGCTCCCACCTACCATCTGCTGCTGCCTGACTGCCTTCTGCCCACGTGCACTGCCATTTGCTGCCTGCACAACAGCCAGGGGTGCTGTTGCTGTGACCACCCCTGCTGGAACCGAAGACTCCCGACTGGAATTCCATCGCTCCACAGCCCAGCCCCAGGACCCAGTTGCCCACCCACTCCTGCCTCTGGGGTTGTCATGTCGGGGCAAACACCATCTGTGACCACTGACAACCCCCGGCCAGAGAGGCAGAGGGGCACCAGCTTCAGTGCCACCGAAGTTGGTGTCCTGGTGGAGCAAGTCCTGGGGCAGTATGATGCCCTCTTCGGAAGTTCCCGCGCCGACAAGGAAGGACGGACTCGGATCTGGACTAACATCGTGACTGCCATCAACGCGGAGGGGGTGGCAGTCCGGGACTTACAACATGTCAGGAAGCGCTGGGAGGACTTCAGGTCCAGGACCCTGAACAAGGCCCGGCGCCTCTTGAAGGCAGCGGATGCCAAGGGGCGCCGGGGCCACTTGTCGGAAGAACAGATGGGGGTCCTGGAACCCATATCCCCAGCGCTCCACGTCCAGGTCCTGGAGAAGCAGACCCGTCTGGAGTCGAGCAGTGAGTGTACATGCATCCTGATTGTGAGCAGTGCGTGTGGTGATTATTCGGTATTGTGCAGGTTGCACATCTGTTTGTATGGGGTCGAGTATGGGTGGGGGTGTACATGGCCGTGGGGCTGACACATGCGAGGGCTGCAATGTGTGAGACATGGATGGTGCTTGTGTGTGTAGGCTTGCATGGCAAATGCAGTTGTGCGTGCACACATGTTTGTATGTATGTGTATGTAAGTAGACATGTCCGTGATGTCACGCATGTATGTTGTTTTGGGCTGCATGTATGAGCACTGTGTACATGTGCATGTGTGTGTATTTGACAAGGGTGCAACAGTGATGCAACATGGATGCATGTGACTGCGGTATGTGTAAGCCTGATTGGCAGATGTGACATGGATGCCCGTCTGAACAGTGCGACACTTGGCAGAGGTGTACACATGCATGCAAGTGTGGTGGTGTGTGTACATGTGTGGTGCACTTCCTGTGTTGCATGTGATGTCTGGGTCACCTTTGGCTGCTCATGCTGTTGTATGTGTATGGATGGTGGTGGCAGTTGCGATATGGCTGTGGTATGGCTCATGTGTGCGAGTTGCAATGACATGTGTGTTGGGGATTGTGATGACATGTCTGAGGTTTGCCAATGCCACTCATGTGCAACTGTCATGTGTGTATGTGTCCATTGTACAGTGCCCTGATGCCTGTGTTTTGTTTCTCCCTGTCTGCAGCGTCAACTGATGAAGAGGGCGGAGAAGGTGCTGTGGAGCACAGCGGCGGGGATCCGACCGCCAGCCGGAGACGCAAGGCCCGGCTCCCCTCCCGTGTTGTCATCTCGTCGTGGAGTGAGGAGTCCGGTGCCGCGTCCCAGGCCGCAGCTGCCGGGGGGAGGTCCAAGAGGCGGAGGTTGGAGTTGGACTCCTCGGCAGCAGAAGGGGCAGCTGCGACCCCACAGGGCCCAACAGGGGAAGATGGCACGGAGTCATCCAGGTTGGTGGGGGGTCTGGTGGAGGAGGAGGCCGTGCAAGCACCAGAGACGGGGTCTGGAGGTGGGGATCCCACTGGTGATAGTGGTGCAGTCCAGGACCAGGGACAGGAGGCAGCACAGGCCGCCGCGGAGGTGCCTGTGTGCAATCCTGTCCCCGATCCTGTCCCTGCATCATCTTGCACCAGCAGGGATGCCTACGTCCAGACCCGTTTCCAGGCAGGGGATGAGCTGACGTCAACTGGCCTTCCTCTGCCTGCGGACGTGGCTATCCAGGTCCGGGTTGAGCCTGTCCTGGCTGGTGTGGCGTTGCGTCAACGGGCCATGCGAGGTGACCTGCAGTCTTTTCATGGAGAGACTGCACGTCATCTCGAATGGCTCGTTGACCACGTCAGCCTGCTGGGACAGGTCACCCAGACCGGATTCCTCCGTCTGATGGGGCTTGTTCCGACCCCCTCCTCAACTGGACCCCCTACGCGCCAGTCGTCCTCCCTGCCATCTTCCCCCCCATCAGTCACCTGGGTGCCCTGTGGAGCTGCCTCTGACAGTGCGGCCAGGATGATGGAGGAGGCATCCCTGCCACAGTCGGGAGTCGGACGTCCAGCAGGGGTGCCCACATCAACAACTGCACCCCAGCCGGCGGAGGATGTGCAGGCAGCAGGAGGCAGTGCACGGGCAGAGGCAGAGCAGCAGCAGCAACATGGTGGGAGCCATGAAGGCTCGGGGCCTTTGACATCGGAGGGGCAGGCATCGGCCGGAGGGCAGGAGGACCCAGGACAGAGAGTGTCTTCCGTGTGGCAGCGGTTGGGCCACGCCATAGGTGCAGAGCGGCGGCGGGCGGAAGAGGCGCGGCTCACAATGGTCAGGGCGGAGAACTCCATGCGGAGGGCCCTGAGGCGGGCCGAGTGCCTCGAGGCAATCCGCAGGGGGTTGGAGGAGGACACGGCGTCGTCCCTGCGGACCCTCGGGGCCATGGAACTGGACCGCCTCCGGGACATCGAACAGGAGTTCGATGATGCCCTGGCCCGGAACACCACGGAGTGAGCCGCTGGACTTGCCCGCCGCCTTTGTATATAGTTCTTTAGTTTTAGGTTTCCTTTGTTTTTTCTTATGATTTGGAGTCGACGGACACTGCTCCACTTTTTGTATATAGTTGATATTTAGGTAGGTTTTTTAGGAGGTTTCCTTAGTTCAGTTGTGATGATGGACCCTTGTTATTTTTGTACATAGTTCTTTGTTGCATGGAGAGTTTTTGCATTTCACTTTGGACAAAATTTTTTGGATTTGATTTTCTACTTTTGTGTTTTTATGCGGACATGCAGCTTATTTTTTCACATTTACATTGTAGTTATTTTTCTTTCTTTAGCATTCGTATTTTTGTCCAATACATTTTTTTTTCCATTGTTCACTGTGTGGTTTCATCTCATTGGTTTCATGCATGTCATGTTGTGTGTTTTCCCATTCAATTGGAAAATATGTGTGTGACGGACATGGGTTCATTTGCTTCATGAACATTGGGGGTGTAACATGTGTTTTCATTTCCATGTGGGTGAATGGGTTACTTGGTAGGGCTTTTTGGCTGTGGAGGCTGACCATTACGCACATGATTGGGGATTGTGAGGACCTGGTGGGGGCTGCCCATGGTGGCAGGGGGGTGGGGGTGGTGGGAGACATGAGTGGGGGCCTGGTGGAGGCTGCCCCTGCACTGCCGGGGGGTGGGGGTGCAGGGGGACATGAGTGGGGGCCTGGTGGAGGTTGACCCTGCACTGCTGGGGGGTGGGGGTGGTGGGAGACATGAGTGGGGGCCTGGTGGGGGCTGCCCATGGTGTCAGGGGGGTGGGGGTGGTGGGAGACATGAGTGGGGGCCTGGTGGAGGCTGCCCCTGCACTGCCAGGGGGTGGGGGTGGTGGGAGACATGAGTGGGGGCCTGGTGGAGGGTGACCCTGGATGCTGGGGTGTGGGGGTGCAGGGGGACATGAGTGGGGGCCTGGTGGAGGTTGACCCTGCACTGCTGGGGGGTGGTGGTGGTGGGAGACATGAGTGGGGGCCTGGTGGAGGGTGACCCTGGATGCTGGGGTGTGGGGGTGCAGGGGGACATGAGCAGGTGTGCAGGGTAGTCCCCTGTTTTGTGGGCTGCCTGCAGGGGCCGTGGAGGGTGTACAGGGAACACCTGTGAGGACCCACCCAGCCTAATTGCGTGTGATAATTCCCGCACACCCCTGTAATACACGTACCTGGCCAAATCGCATGTGAGAATTCCCGCGCACCCCTTTAATACATGTACCCAGCCGAATCGCGTGTAGAACTTCCCGTGTACCCCTGTAATACACGTACCCAGCCAAATCGCGTGTGATAATTCCCACGTACCCCTGTAATACACGTACCCTGGCCAATCGCGTGTAGAACTTCCCACGCACCCCTGTAATACACGTACCAAGCCAAATCGCGTCTGATAATTCCCACGCACCCCTGTAATACACGTACCTGGCCAAATCGCATGTGAGAATTCCCGCGCACCCCTGTAATACATGTACCCAGCCGAATCGCGTGTAGAACTTCCCGTGTACCCCTGTAATACACGTACGCAGCCAAATCGCGTGTGATAATTCCCACGTACCCCTGTAATACACGTACCCTGGCCAATCGCGTGTAGAACTTCCCACGCACCCCTGTAATACACGTACCAAGCCAAATCGCGTCTGATAATTCCCGCGCACCCCTGTAATACACGTACCTGGCCAAATCGCATGTGAGAATTCCCGCGCACCCCTGTAATACATGTACCCAGCCGAATCGCGTGTAGAACTTCCCGTGTACCCCTGTAATACACCTACCCAGCCAAATCGCGTCTGATAATTCCCGCGCACCCCTGTAATACACGTACCCAGCCAAATCGCGTGTATAACTTCACTAGTACCCCTGATATGCACGTTACACGCTTTGCGTTCCTTGTTTGGCAGCCCTGTGGACTGGTCCAGGGTTAGCGCTGCCCTTTGCGATGATTTAGCGATTTTGATGGCTTTTCCTTGCGCGAGGGCGTTCTTGGGGGCGTTACTGGCGCTGCTGCAGGGTCGCTGCGATACTCTGCGCCACGGCTGGTTTGGGAGCCTAAAATCCATGAATACGCTGTGCGCGGAAATCGGTTTTAGCGCACGTGCCTGGCGCAGACAATCGCACGCGGACACTCTGCGCCAGCCGCTTGCGACACTTTTCTGCGAAATTCTATGAATTACCCTGTTTGTGTTGCGATTTGTTTTCCTCAATTTCAAAAAATATCTCCTTCCTGATTCCCGTGTTGTTTTTGGATTGTTTTTGAAACAACACGGGAATCAGGAAGGAGATCTTTTTTGAAATATTATATGACGCCTTTGTTAAAACTGAACATTTTGACTTTGGCCATCCTAAAGGCTATAAAAGACTGTCTTTCAATATATTTCAGCCTGTATTGTAAAAATAACATGTGCTTGTCATCTTAAGGAGAATACCCAGGAAAGAGACATTTTCATTACCCATAATGCAACTTTGGTGAAGCTGGGTATTTCAAATTTAATTTCCTGAAACAGTACAGGGGAAAGGAAACTAAATCCTGGAGACAAGGGTTAGTTTTATTGAAACTGTATATATATGGTTCTTGAGGGTCAGATGCATTTGTTGACACAAGGTCAACTTATTTTAGTTTTGTTTTCATAGGTAGGGACTTTCTCTTTTGGTCACACAGAGTATTACAAATTCCTTTTCCTGAAACAGTGCCGGGGAAGGGAAACTAAATCCTGGAGACAAGGGTTTGTTTTGTGGAACCTGTATGTATATGGTGCCTGCACAACCTGGTTGAAGATACAATAGAAATTATATTGGGGGTCATTACGACCCAGGCGCTAATTGCGCCAACTTTACCACCATGGTGTAAACTATGTTTACACCATGGTGGATGGCGGATTTACCGCCCCATTCCAAGGTGGGTGGGGCGGTAAATCCCCATTTCCCATTTTCCCTTCCCCATTCCCATTTTTGCCCCATAGGGCATAATGGGAGTGGGGAAGGCGCTAATTACGCCACCGTAAATTACGGTGGCGTAATTAGCATCATGGCAGGTTAGCGCCATGGATTTTAACGGCTGCTAACAGCAGCCGTTAAAATCAGAATAGGCGTTAAGGGTTAACGACGGCGTTAACCCTTAACGCCTGGGTCGTAATGAGGCCCATTGTACCTTTTGATTGTGTATGTTAGTGTGAGGGTCAGATGCATTGGTGGACACACGGTCAACTTATTTTAGTTTTATTTTCATAGGTAGGGACTTTCTCTTTTGGTTCAGGGCAGGATAGGCCTTTTTCCAAACACATTTCCTTTCAATAAGTATGGCGAATATTGACAACATTGCAACATTGTATCCACCACTCTCATTGATGACCCCTCACAATCCTGATTAATGAAACTGCTGTTTTGTTGGAGGACAATAATGAACAGGAAGAGGATGTCCCCAATGCAGGGCAAGTAAATGATTAATTCAAATTTCATTTTTCTAAATCATTAAAGAGCACCCCAACGGTGGAAAAACACATTTTTAAAATGATTGACTGTAACCCTATAGCTAGCTCATGCTTAGAACACCAAACTGGGAGATGTAATTATGCTTTTCCTGTTGAATTACAAAGTAGTACAGAAGGTAGTGCTTCCTCTTCACAACAGCTACTTATTGACAATAATGAATCACCTCCTCGACAGATCCAGTATTGAAAGACATTGTTTTCTTCTTTTACTGGATGTGGTGGATGCAGGTGCAGTTAATAACGAGAGGAAGGCTGTTGCCTCTAATCCGATGGAAAGACTAGGTGGTGCTGAGACAATGAGGAATGACAGGGGAATAAGCACGGCCACTAATACACTCACAAAACTGTCTAGTTCCATTGATGGTGACCTACGCTTATCTTGAAATTGTTTGAAGATGTGGCAAGAAGTGATGTTACTGTGAACATATTAGAAATGGGAATTATGAATCCGAAAATCACTAATCTAAACAGGAGGCGCATATCAAATAGTTCTAGTACACTATCAAAGGGAAAAGGGCCTCAATCATCTAATATGCACCTTGCTTCCATAAACCAGCCAATTGGGAAGCATGTTAAAGATCATTGTTGCCAACAAAGGGCACCAGACAGGATAATAAATATAGCCTATCCACTGCAGCAGGGAATTTCCTCCCATCAAATGATATCACAGGATGAAGCCACAAAACAAATCAAAGCTCTAGCACGGTCAACATTTCTACACCCAAAGATGATGAAAGAATAATATATATGATTAATGTGCCAAGGCTGAAAAAAGGGACTTTTGAGGGCAAAGAGGTTAACAACTACATGTATCCATTGGATATGACACAAAAACAATTTGGGCCTCATTATAACTCCGGCGGTAGCCGTGCTGGTAAAAATGGCAGGCTGCCGCCGGAGTTGTGCTTTTTTTCCGACGCGTGGCTTTAGGGAATAACCGGAGCATTACAGCCCCGGCGGCCTGAAGCCAGGCGCCAGAAAATGTTACTCCCCATTCCCATTGAGTCCCATAGGACTCAATGGGAATGGGGAGGACGGTAGCACCAGCACCATTAATATCGGTGCCGGTGCTGCAATGAAAGTCTGTGGGTGGGTGCCGTTCCTCCCGCCAGGTCAGACCTGGCGGGCGCGAGAGCATCCCACCTGCAAACTTGTACTTTGCCATTCTGGTAACAGCGGTGCTGGTAAGCCTACCAGCACCGTTGTTACCGGACTGGCAATGTTATAACGAGGCCCTTTGTCTCAGTCGTAAGACAAGATATTATTGGTGTATCTCAGATCCATGATCCTAGTGTAGATGACCCAGATTATATTAAGATCCTCCTAAGCAAGGACCACTTCAAATCTGGCCTCCTATTTATAGACTTTTGAACATTCCAACCACCAGGACCACAGATTGAATTTAGGAGTAGAGCACTGGGTGATAGTAGTGACAGGAAAGCACAGTATAGGAATGTAAACCATGCAGCAGATCTTATAGATGGGCCTATGACACCTACATTGGCTAATTGACAACCGCTGCGCCGCTCCCCAAACCCTATATCTGTAGAAATAAACCTCGACATCTGGAAACCAAGTTGTGTGACCTCAAAATACAAACATGGAATAAAACTGGCTTGGCCAAACAACTAGAAGAAGATTGGATGAACTTTATCCGAACCCTAGATATAATCTCCCTTCAAGAAACAAGGCCTATAATATACATGCACTGGAGCAGTAGTACAATTATATGGCATCCACCACTTGCCCTGACCATAAAATGAGGCATCCTGGGAGGGGGGGTATGCACACACACCGGTAAATACAAACCTTAATTCTCAGATAAAACTATTGACTACTAATTTCCACGATCTCCAAGGACTCCTCATAAAAATGACAGATTATTATTCTGCAATATTTACAATAGGCCTAATGGCACAGGTGGTATGGAAACACTCATCAAGATGGAAGGGTTGATGAAGGAATGGATACATCAGTGTAACATTAAACCTATTGTGTTAATTGTGAGGGACTTGAATCTACAAATTGAACCAATAAATGAAATTAAAGAACAAATGAAGTAAGAGGATAATATATGGGATATTTTGTTCCTTATGGTCCCACCCCAGAAAAAATATCATAATTGTCCCTCCCAACAGCAGAGCTCCTTCTTGATTGGATGTTTGGCATGCAACAGCTGATTACATCTTGACACTCCCCCACCCTCAACGTTCCATAGTGGGGTCCAAGACTAGTCATATTGACTACATACTTATTGATTTGCCTTGTTGGAAAAGTGCAAAATCCCTAGAGGTCATCATGAGAAGTGAAAGTGACCACATGGTTGCATATCTGAGAGGTCCTGCCAAATGTAAGAGCAGAATCAATGATAGGGACACTCAGGGCTTACGCTGCACAAATAATAGGAGGAGGGCAAAATGGGAAGATCACAACCTAATAGAAAACTTACCTAGGTCATATCAAGAAATCCTCCCAGTCTTGGGAACGGTTCTGAACCCAATTAGTCCCAGTGATAAAACTATACTATCCTCGGCCACCTCAGTTCCGTTGGTACTGGCCTCTTACTTCTCTAAACAAATGACAGCAGTGGCTGGCCTGTAGGCAGTGAGAGAAAACTGGTATAATGGGGAATGTAGGTTTGCAAAGATGAAATTATTGACGTCTCTTAAATCTGGCAGGCGGAAGTAAAATGAGGAGGCGCATAGATATAGGAAGGAGAACAAGCTATTGCTAAAAATGAAATAGAAATCTGAATCACTTGAAACCCAGGAAGCCCTCAATAAAGAGCACAGGAGAAAAACTCCAGGGAATTCTGGAGGATTTTCTCAGAAACCACTTAACTAAAATATAACCCCATATAAGCAGCAATCGGTGAGAAGACCTGGTTGTGGCAATTAACTGTCCTTTATTAAAAAAAAACATCTAATCTAGAGTGAATAAATATTGAACTGAGCAGGCATTAATACACTTATAGTTCCATTAGAACTGAAAATTGAGGATGTCTCTGCAGCTACAGGCATGCTTTCTTAAGGAAAGAACCCTGGTCCTGATTCATTAACAGTATTGAAACGAGTGAACCCGAAATATGAGCACCATACCTCCTTTTGTAATTTAATGTCATACCTAAGACAACAACCTCCTTCTTGGCAAGTAGCAGAAATAGTACCAATTTTTAAAAAGGACAATCCGTAGGTATCCTAAGCAACTACAGACTGGTCAAATTTTGCAAACCAAACTGGAAAATTGGGTAATCGGAACTGAAGCCCTAAGCCATCTACAGGCTGTTTTTTTACAAAAGGGGTAGTACTGTAGACCAGATATTCAGATTTACACTTATATTGAACACATCTGTGATGATCAAGGGCAGCAATATGCACTTACTTTTTGTGGCCGCTTTTAACAGCATTCCAGATCTGAGATATCGGGAGCATTGTCTAATAAAAATGTTATAGAGGATACGCTGGCAAGAGTAAGGTGGGACTGGTGGGGGAGTACTAAAACCTTCCCGGTCAGTACAGATGTAAGGGAGAGCTGTACCTTACTCCAAGCCTGTTGAACTTGTTCTTTGATGGGGTCGATGAGTGGTTTCCCAAGTAGTACATTGGATGCCCCATGGCTCAGGTGACAAAATTGGTATCCTGATTTTCGCCAATGCTGTAGTAATGTTGTCTCAAACCCTAGCTGGACTCCTGAGACTGACAGCCCATTTTACCCAATGCTATTTCCATCTCTGCCTCACTGTATGTGTCTGTCTTTTTCTAAGTGATTGAGAGTTGTGTTGTCAGTTCAACCTTGGATAGAGCCACTCTAGCCATTTCTGAAAGTTACACAACCAAAGAAAATATACATGTGCAAGGGTTGAGAAGGCTGTATTTTTGCAAACTCTGATTTAGTTTGTAATTGTACTTATATTGTAAACTGTCCCTTTTTAAAATTGTACAGTGTTCATTTCTAATGAACCATCCCAGTATATATTTAGTCATAGTAAGAATGTTACACATGTCTTACTGAGCAAAGCACACAATGAAAACCAAGAACAACCCTATACATTGTTTTCTGATGAAAGATATCATTCCAAGATGGACACACTCCTATTGTCACTTCTCTGGAATGACCATCCCCTCTTAGATTCCCCCATTCCAATCCTCCTACAATGCCTCCAGGAAACATCTCAAAACCCAACTTTTTTAACTGGCACTCTTTCCCTCCTTCTGCCATTCTCCCACCTCTTTTCCTGCTTTTTGTCTACGTTGTAACCAGCCCCTAGATGCCCACCGGCTTGGCGTGCTTCCTAGATGTACAAATAAAATACATAAATAAATTGCACTCTTTTGAAATATTCCATTTAGAATTGGGATGGGGACAAATTGCACCAGCTAGCATTCTTGTCTGATTTGCATAAAATCAAAGAGCATTTGGGAAACGTAAGAATAACCATATATCTTTATATATGGTACAAATGTCTGTGAGGAAATGGCTGCATGCTAATCACTGAGTACATAATACACACTGGGTTTGGTGCTAGTTTCATTAATAACATCTCTCACTGTTACATTTACCCTGAACAATGTGACCACTAGCCATGGCACAGTTATATTTACTCTGAACATTACTACTATACTCACTCTCCAAAAGTCATGTTACAAAATTATTGAAGCCAAAGTAAGCATGTCTGTGTCCATTATTTCCCATATGGCTGTCCTGCGGTGAGTTGAGCAAACCTCCTCCCCATGTGCACAGACTCTGCAGAGCTTTTAATCCACCTACTTTGCTAGTTCACACCCGGTGCAGGAAGTGTCTTCGTCCCGCTCTGTTCTCCTGGTCTTCCCCTGTCATCCTTCCTCCTGCCTCCCTGGCTTCCTCTGACCCTAATTGGCCACCTGATTCGACCCACGGAACATCGAGGGTCTAGCCATGCCCACAGCCTTCCATCTGCATTTCCCATCTGGCTGTCTTGGGGTGAGTTGAGCGACCTCCTCCCCTGGGTGCACAGCCTCTGCAGAGCTTTTACTCCACCTACTCTGCTGGCTCCGATCCAGCGCAGGCCACATATTCTTCCTGCTCCGTTCTCCTGTTCTTCTACTGCTGGCCTTTCCTCCTGCCCTCCCTCTGACCCTGATTGGCCACCTGATCCAATCCAGGAACAACGAGGGTCTAGCGCTGCAAACTGACATCTATCTACATTTCCCATCGGGCTCTCCTGGTGTGATTTGAGCAACCTCCTCCCCTGTGCGCACATCCTCTGCAGAGCTTTTAATACACCTACTCTGCTGGCTGAGACCCATCACAGGCCACATCCTCTGCCCACTCTGTTCTCCTGTTCTTCCCCTGAAACCCTTCCTCCCATCTCCCTACCTTCCCTCTGACCCAGATTCGCCACCTGATCCGACCCAGGAACAACAAGGGTCTAGCCCTGTACACGGACATCCGTCTGCATTTGCCATCTAACTGTCCAGACACCGGACGATGAGATGCGGTATCCCCTTCCTTGTAACACATTTTCCGCATCCTGACAGGTAAGAACGCAACCCCCGACACTTTCCTGACACAAACACTTACTCACAGACAGTTCACAGACAGTTCACTGTAAGTGACAATGGAGTGACAATGGACTAACAACAGAGCCATGCACCCGACATGTCCCAACACCATGGTCAGTCAAGGTCAAGCAATTATGGATCATTACACACACCTGACTTCCATCACACTTCGCCACATGGATAAAAGGCGGAGCATGAAAACGCACTCTGAGCGAGGCAAAACACACGTGGAAACAGCAGTTCCAATATGGCCACATAATACAAGGAGAAAAACAGTGAGACCGTAGAGGGTTGCAAGAAGGGAAGAACTTTTGACCTATACTTTCATGAACCTTTGAAATTAAGAAACCAAAGACCAGGAACTAAGGCTGATCAAACCTGAAACGTGTGTCGGAGGTACCCGGGGCTCTCCCGCGTCAGTAACCAAAGCGGGGAGGAGCGATTGCCGTTGTTCTACTGTCCTTGGCTCCTACAACAAAGCAGAGTCTGAAAAGAAAGCACAGTCCATGAGTCGGAGAGAATGATGACAAACCAGCTTGTGTTTTGAACAAAGGTTGCAAGCGGCAACATTGTATAAAGAGAACAGTGTGTGAAGTGTCAAGGATAAGTGAAGCAAATGCACCAAAATAAATAGTTCAAATTTGTAACTGAACTTTGGGAAACCAAGAAAAGATACCCTGCACAGAATGGTCTGGTACCACGCGGGTACTCATTTGAAAGTCTATGTTTGTTATCCAAGTGATGCTGAGTGGGAAAGGGAACATAGTGGTCCTGCAACTGGTCAAGTGCACATTCAAAAGTCTTTGATAGTTTAAAGTAAATCCAAATTGGTCCAAGCCCGGCTGAGGGAGACTAATTGAACATTGTATGAAAGGGATCTGAGCCCAGCAGAGGGGTATCCAACGTTGAACCTTTTCTTGTTCATGAAAAGGGTCTGAGCCTGGCAGAGAGGGATCCAATGTTGAACCTTTTCTTGTTTATGAAAAAAATCTGGGCCTGGCGGGGGGGGATCCAATGTTGAGCCTTTTCTTGTTCATGAAAAGGGTCTGAGCCTGGCAGAGGGGGATCCAACGTTGAACTTATTCTTGTTTATGAAAAGGGTCTGAGCCTGGCAGAGGGGGATCCAATGTTGAAGTTTTTCATGTTTATGAAAAGGACCTGAGTCTGGCATAGTGGGATCCAGGAGGAACACCAAGCTGAATATTAAAGAGAACATGTATGTGTTTCTGGTACAGTAGGCGCACTGCATCACGTGACTTGTGAGAAGTAAAGAGACTTGGACACAGAAAGTCCTGAATGGGAAATAGGGACTGTATCCTTGTGCAACAGAAGCCAAAGTGTATGCTTTGCTTGAATGACCCATCTTGTCCCATGCTGAAAACATGGGGAAGGGAGGTCAACGGACCAAAGAACCCTCACATATTATTTTGTTAACACTACTTTCTTTTTCATAAACATGACCTCACATTATTTTGTAACTAAGTAGTAAGGTTTTTTTTCAGTATAGGCCCTTTTAATTTGACAAGACTCCAGTAGGACTGCATTATTATTATTTAATGCTCATAGCTTTCTTGTATCTGTAGAGTTAGGTTTTCACACCCTTACAAATGTTCCATAAAAATCCTTTAACTGTGATCACTTGTGTCTGTCTTACTATTGCCACCATGCATTCCTTACACCTCCCTCCAAGTCTGATTGGCCACCTGATCTGACTCAGGAATAACAAGGGTCTAGCCTGCACATGGACATCCATCCTCATTTCCCTTCTGGCTGTCCTGGGGTGAGTTGAGCGACCTCCTCCCCCATGTGCATAGGCTCTGCAGAGCTTTTAATCCGCCCACTCTGCTGGCTTAGACCTGGCACAGGACATGTATTCTTCCCACACCATTCTCTTGTTCTTCCCCTGCCGGCCCTCCCACCTCCTTCCGATCATGATTGGCCATCTGATTCTCTTAGTCTAGAATTATAGGGCAGTCCCCTGCCTATTGCTGCCCCCTGTGGCTAAGGGCCCTAAGGCAAAGGCCAGCTCCTGCAAAAGAAGCTTCAGATGGTATCTGCCAGTGTCCACCAGAGAAGCAAGAAGCCTGCAGCAGTCAACCTGCTATGACTGACAAAGGTAGGTGCAGTGCAATCACTGCCCCCACTAAACTGGCCCACCTCCTCTAATTACTTCATTGTTAAAAATTGGTCTTTTTCCCTGCTTTTAGGAACACCAATTCTGGGTGTATTTATTACATTGCTGTTTGTGTTGAAACTAGCCCTTTTTTTCTCCTTTTAGGAAAGTCGATTCTGGGTGTGTTTTTTTACATTGCTGTTTGTGTTGAAACCAGCAATTTATTTCCCCTTTAGGAACTAAAAGTGCTCACTCCCCACATTACCAATATAAACTCAAAATAAAAGACACATCCCAGTAGGGAATGAGACCAGGAGAACAGATTGCGAGGTTGCCAAAGATTTATATAAGTTTCGGCATCCAGAGAACTCTGCTGCCCTGTGAGCGCTCTGGCAAACATTACACTTGCAATGGATTGTAAGGCAAAAAGGCATCATCAGTGATGTCAGCTATAAGGGTTACAAAGTACAATGTTATTGGTTGCGAGTCAACGATGTAGAGGTGCCTGTAGGTGCTGCTTCATCAGGATTGGCTGCTCCTTTGGCGGGAGGGTTAGCCTCACGCGGTTCCGCTGGACTTGTCCGGGTGGTGTGAGTGTCGGGTCAAGCTGGAGATGCGGTTGAAACTAGCTAAACTGGCATGAACACTTATTCTAGACATGTAATGAACAATGTGCATCAATATACCTTTGAATACATCTTAGAGGCTTATAAGTTGTACATAAATAACTACATTGTTTCACATTGGGCCATTCATAAGGTGAAGGGTGCTGAGGTCTTTCTTTCTGTGATAACCTGGCAAATGGGCTGGTCTGGCACATCAGGGCGAGACGCGGAGTGGAGTGACACATGTTAGTTTAGGACAGGATATACTGTGACAGGGGTCTGGGTTTATTGGGGGCACTCTGGGGTGGTCAGCACAGTGGGGGCACACTTCTGTTACATCAAGAGAATACCATAGGAAGGCTCAGGGTTACACAAGCAGTCATTTTTCAACAGTGAGGATGAGGGGTGCAGGAGCAGGTTTGTGGAGATGGATAGGTGTACAAGTCATGGTTTGGGCCAGTTCACAAACAAGACAGTGATCTCAGAGGAATAATGATACAATACATAGTGTTAATTGATGTGTACAGTGCAGACAGAGGGAGAAAAGGTGTGGGCCAGGAGTGCTCACTGTGTGCGGTGATGCAGAGGGGAGAGGAGGCTTTCGTAGTTTCGGAGTGCGGCCTAATCTCAAAGGATGAATCGAGGGCACACAAAATGGAAGCCGAGCCCGTCTCGCAATAGCCCCACCTACGCTTCTGGCAAGGTCTTTTCCCTCATGGCAGCACAAGGCCGATGGAGGCGTCCCCCACTATTGCGAGAGCAAGCCGGCCATTTCACATAGAATGTATGCGGGGCAAATGGTCGCCCACTTAATTACATTCCCCCCTTTCGTTACTTCTAAAGTAACAAACTAACTTTTATTATTATTTGCATTCCGATAGTACTCCGCCTCCAGTACTGCTTCGTCCCAGGCCAGTGTCCCCTTTATTGGTATCCATGCTCTGCATACCCCTCGTAAACTCTGGCCCCTTTGTTACGCTCACCTGGCTCCCACAGGGGCGTCGGTCAGACCCGGACGGCTGCGGTCTCCACCAATGTGATGCGTAGTGCAGAGATGACTGACTGGACTGGCCCTCCGAATCTTGTCTGCTTGACCCGTAGAAGTATTCTCCCGCAAGTGGAGAGATGGATTTAGCCACCTGTGGATTCAAGTGATGGCACCCCCCACAGTCCTCCCCACTGATCACTCCGAAGTGCCCTTTCAGCAATCTCAATTTATACTCTTGAAAGATGAGCTCTCCATCCTGCATGGATTGCAGGGGCGTGTTGATGCCAGTTACTTCACTGGTTTGAAGGTGTGGGAGAGTTCCGGAGAGTATTGACTCTGAGGTTCCTGGCTAGGACCAGTAAGTATCAAGTTCATAGAGTTCAGTATGTCCGATGTTCACTCTTGTTCCCCCCTTCCTTCCTTGTCTTGCAGCTGAGTTTGTGAGAAGATGCTCTCGTGGTAGCTGGTGGCGCTCTGGTAAGAGTCTGTATTACCCGACGCTGTCCGGTAAATGTTGCACGTGTTTAACGTGTTGTTTTCTCTCTCTTTGCAGGTGCGGCACATGAAGATGTGGAGAGTTATAGAATAATGCCTCCGGTGGTAAATCAGGTAAGTCTATGGTGATAAGAGTTATATTTGTTGGTTTTCTCGGCTCACCTTGTTGTTTTCTTTTGTCCCCCAGGTGCCGGATTTTGGCGAAGAAATGATGGAGGCAGCGCTGAATCGGAAGATGCTGCGAGGACTGGTGAGTAGGGCGCAGCGCTGCAGCTGGAGATGCGACGCGTACTGAAATGATGTTCTTTCCAGGTCCGGAGGCGAGTTGGACCCAGAATCAGGTGAGGAATTTGAAAATAGTTTGTTTTCTAACCTTGTCCTTTTCTTTCCTCTTGTTTTTAGGAGCTCCAGAGTCGAGGCGGGCGTGGCAGAAGACTGGATGCTGGCTGCAGGCACGGTGAGCGTTACGCTGCTGGATGCAGAATAATGCGAAGCGTGTGCTGCTGTTCGGGCATGGTTTAAATAGCCTCAAAGTAGTTCCAGGAAAGAAGTTCCTCAGAACCACGCCGAGTAAAAAATAGTCCCTGTAATAAAATAGTCCGACCCAGGCCTCACGTTGGCTTGGACTCACTTGCAGCATGGTCTGCATCAGGTAAGTAAAGTCTATGAGCCTGGCGCCTAAGGCGCCAGGACTGATTCTTATGATGAGTCTGGCACCTAAGGCGCCAGGACTGAACCTAAACAGCCCCCAGCCGGGGCTGTTGGGGTTTTAATAAGTGTCTGGATGCCTGCTCCCGGAGCTGATGGGCTTGGTCCTGATGCCCGTGGTAGGCATCATGACACCCTTCTAGCATACTCATCATGGGTAGAGGTCATATATATTCCCCCATCCAGATATACCCACACCTCCTTGTACCATTGTAACTCCCTTGGTTCCTTTATTGTAGTGTGATACAGATTGTCCACTCTGTCCCCGAAATAACGATACACTGCTGTCATACAGTATTTGTGGGGATTAGACTCACCTGTCCGTATTTGTGCATCTTTCATTGTTGGCAGCCTTGTCGGTTGCCCCATCGTTACCATCATCATAGCAGAGCTAGGCATTGATTTTGCACAACATCGAACCCCTACTTGACACACACAAAAAATTAATAACAGAAAAATGATGAGTGGGACAAAAATGTTCATAATCATGTTGAGCCTAGACGTTATCCAGTTGAAAATGTTATCGAACCAGTTGCTGGGGGTGATCCCTCCTTCTTTTTTCATTCTTTCACCCAGTTTATGTACTGCCGAGATCACATGGGACAGGATCCCATTGTCCACATCCACAGAAGGTATGAATGTACAGCATGGGCCCCCGATTTTTTTGGCAAACACCGCCGTCCATTGCTGTGAGTAGGTCTAGGATGTACCGGTTTTGCATTGTCATCAACCGCAGGGCGCAAAGTTCCACTTAAATCACATTGAAGCCGTCTTCTGTGTCATTGGCCAGCTGGATCAACTCCCAGCATACGATATGCAGCCATTTTGCGTTTGTTCGCGCCTGATATCCTGGCATATGAGTGAAGCAAAAAACTTTTCTGCTGAATTAAAGAGTTTGTACTGATTGGGAATCTCCGCCAGGAGGTTTGAGGATTCGCTGGAAATGTAATTTGATGACCTTCGCTTGCGGGAAACTCTGTCCTGTAACTCATCTTCAGACAGGATGTTGTATGTGGAGAGCTACCTAGTTGCTGGCTGGGGTGCCGGTGAGGTTTTGATTAGCACTTTCCCTCCTTGGGCATGGCTCTCCGGGATCACGATTAAGGCTGAGTGTAGCATTGCCATGGCACAGGTACCTCTCCAGGATGGCGGAACGTGTAGGTACGCTTGTCTGCCACACACCCAGTAAGTGTCCATTACGGCTGCTGTTCTGTTTTGCATGTCTGGAAGGATGATTGTCTTGTTGCAGTGTTTGTTGGAGCCCATTTGTACCTTCCCCTCACCGTGAAAACAAAGTTTGTGTTCAATCTCTTTTTGTATCTTGATTGGTTTTTCAAGGGCCGTCACCCACGTTAGTTTGGCGATGTGTTGAGACCATGTTGCAATGCATGTTCACTTGACCAATTGAAAGTTCTCTTCTGTCAGTCCTCGCAATGCCTCAGCTTTACATGTGATTGTTTCGTCTTGCCATTTATTTTCCGTGAACATTGTCCCTTTGATGACAAAACATGGTTCTTTCAAACATATCACTGTTTGAGGCTTGCTTGTGCAAGTTTTTTTTCATTTTGCAACATTTGTACTGTTACCCTGTGTGCCTGGAAGGTTCTTTGTATTCTACATAAAACTAAATGAATTAGCCACCTGGCATCCGACATGGGTTTCTCTTGGGGTATAAGAACTTTGGTTGTGCCTGAGGCATGAGGAATAAGAGAGCAAACGTAACAGTTCTCATTTGATGCTTGTTTGGCTGTGGCACTCACATCTGAATACCATGTATTAGATTGATCCGGGTGGCGGGGGTCTTCAATTTCATCTAATCCCAGACCATGGTATGCGTCATAACCATTTCTTTCCACCCCCTCGTTTCCGCCTCTTATTCCCCCTGGGCTATTGTGTAACTTTTTCACCTTTTTATGTCTTATAGGAAACATTTTGTCCATGTTTCATCATTTTGTTCACTCCCACTCTGCAATGATTGTGACACAGGGTATATTTGGGTAGTTGGGACATAGGGTGTAAAGTGCATTTTATCACCATCTGAGGTAGGTTCTTCAGTTGTGTCTATATTTACATATGGCGATTCCAAAATACCGAACATCGAATAATCAACATCATACTCATTTGATACATTATCAACATCATAACCCATAGCAGCATATGAAAAAATTGGGTTTTTTACAGTTCGGTTTTTGTGCAGAGTGGTTAAATTAGCATTCAGAGAGGCATTGTGTGCTCAAGTAGTTTTAACCCCAGTCCATATGACGCTTGACCCTTCTTGTATTAAATGTACGCCATTATCCCCCTCTTTTATATCACCCAATATAAATGAAACACTCCAGTACAATCCAAGGTAAAAATAACATGACAGAAAAAACAATTTCTACAAAATAATTACCACAGTCATAATTGTAATTTCTGTTACTACTAACATCTACCCTATCACTATCTAAATTTGAGTCGTTGTTAGTGAGGGCCCTCCTTTCCATCATATTTCCACCTGAAGGGACGATATAAATGTGTAAAGTACACAGAAAAACATATTTATATTATTTGTTTTATTTCTATTTCGTATCATGTGTTGTCACACTCCTTTGTATTTCTATCACAATCACTATTGATGCATCATATACAATGAATACACAGAAGGACCAGGGGAGTGCTATTCTGCAGAGAGAAAGTACTTATACTAGGGCATCAAGATACCATATCAGAGGTAGAGGATGGTGGGCACTGGGAGACATAGTGGGCTGGGCAATGTTATTTGGGATGAAAGAACCAAATTAAGGTAAGACAGAAAAGCAAGTATACATTTGTATATTAACATTTACTTATAATCATTTTTCATCACATAATATTTGGTACTTTCATGTGCCTTTCTTACATCTGAAACATGCACCCAGTACTTTAATCCCCGTACTTTTATGCGGAAGGCATGCAATAAATTACCTCATAAGGGCCATGAAAACGTGGGGAGTTCCATCTCCGCAGGAAGCTGTGAAAATATACATTTTCACCAGGCATTAACTGCCCTATGGGGCTGACTTGTGCGGATGTGTTTGTATCGGTTCCATTGTTTTGAGTAAAAGGAGGTGCTATTTGTTTGGTTATGCTTCTTACAGCCCATGTCAGTTGGGTGAGATGTTCCTCAAATTCATCACCTAGCACTGTGGCAGCTCTATGAGTGTCTGATGCTCTTCTTACTGGATATAGAGGCGTATGGATGCGCCTTCCCGTCACTATTTCGTGTGGACTCAAATGGTGGTCCTTGCTTGGTTGGGTCATGAGTTGGAACAGTGCTAGATGCAAGCAATACACCCAGTTTTTCTTAAGTGTGTGGCACAATTTGGACAATTTACTCTTGAGCAGACCGTTGATTTTTTTCTACCATTGTGTTAGCTTGCGGTTTATAAATCGAACATAGCTTATGTTTAACTCCTAACAATGTTGTCACTTCCTTAAAAAGGTAATTTACAAAGTGTGTGCCGTTATCCGAGCGGATCACGTCACATATTCCGCACCTGGAGAATGCCTCCCTCACCAAAAACCTGCCCACGCATTTGGCATCTGGGTGTGCACAGGGTCCCGCTTTCACCCATCATGAGACGGGACACACTATCACTATGAGGTATCTCGCCCCATTACATCTTTCTCCCATGTCAGCATAGTCTATCATTATGAGGACGGCAGTAGGGGGTTAACGGCCCGGTAGAGCTGCCGGCCCTGTTAACCCCCTACGCCTCATTACGAGGTCTCCTCGTGGGACCCGCTAAGGATGCCTGGTAAAACCAGGCTTCCTTACTGGGTCCCGCAAGCAGACCAGGATGCAAACAATGGGCCCGTCATTAACAGGTCCGTTGTTTGCATCCTCCCTATTCCCATTGAGCCCTATGGGGGCTGAAATGGGAATGGGGATGTACCGGGTCCGGGTTCCCTGAATGGGGAAATAACAGGCATTTCAAGGTCGGAATGGTCCGGTATTTCCCCATTCATGGAACCCGGACCCAGTACCCAGAATGGGGGCAGCTATGCCGCAAAAAGCGGCATGGTTACCTCAATTTTCGTAATGAAGCCCTATGTGTAGTTCTCGAAATGGCCCTGATGGGCGTGGCAGTGTTCCTCACAGTGTTCTTAGTGTCATACCCGAACTGTATGTCTGACATGTTGTGCATTCTATTGTTAATTTTGTTAAGTCTTCCTGCAAATTGGGGACAAACCACTCCTTCTGGATGTCTGCTGCAATGCCTTGTTTTGTAACGTGTGTTGGAAAATGCAGTTGTTGAAATGCTGTTTGTAACAACTCTATGGGCATCACAAATTTGCCAGTGATCTCTTGCCGCCATATGAAATCTGTGGGGATTGTTTGCACACTCTTCTCTCCCTTAGCTCCTGCTCTTCAGGGGGTGTGCACCTTTGCAACTCTATTATTTGAAATACGGGCGTAGAGTTATACCCTTCCTCTTTGTCGTCTGGTGTTGGTGTTTATACTATACATTCCATTGCTGGAGGGATGTTAAAATATGCTGCTTCTTTCGCAGCGGCGTCTGCTGACTCATTCCCAAGCGAGATTGCGTCTGTGTTGTTGGTATGTGCCTGGCATTTTACCAAAGCTACTACTGACGATTCTGCTAGTGTCTCAATTAGGTCATTCAATAGTGCTGCATGTTGTACGGGGATCTGTCTGCTCTCCTGAATCCTCTGCGTCGCCATCGTGACAAGCCCGAATGTACGGTCATTGTCACGTATGCCGAGTAAGAGTAAATTGGTACTGCGCATCCTTTAGCCGTATGTAATGCTTCAATCAACGCAATGAGTTCTGCTGCTTGTGCTGAAATATGCAAAGGGAGGCGTTTCTGTACTATCACTTTGTATTCTCCCCCCTCTATCCTTACCACAGCTGCCCCTACATGCTTTTCTCCTGTTTCACAGTCAATAGAGGCTGACCCATCTACAAAGTATATTTCTCCCCCCTCTAGGGCATTTTCACTTGCTTTTGGAATGTCGTCCTCTTCCCCCTCATGTGTAGTTTGTGTGCTTGCATATACTCTACTGTGCAGGGCTCTGTGATGAATGTGGCAGGGTTTACAGTTTTACATCTGACAACATGCACGTTTGGGCTTGATATTATTATTTCGTATACAGTTGCTCTTTGTGTGGTAAGTGTGAATGTTGACCTTTCTAGTACGGCAAACAGTGAGTGTTCAGCGTACAGTGTTACAGAGCAGCCCATTACTATGGTGGTGCTTTCCTCTATTGTGAAGGCCGCAGCTGCAAGAGCTTGTTCGCATGCGAAGTGACCTTGCATCACTGAATCTAAGGTGCTACTGTAGTAGGTCAATGGCTTGTGGCCTAGTGATGTTTTCAGTGTGAGTACTGCTGTCATTAGTGTTCTGTTGCAATGTGAAAAGAGATAGAATTCCCAATCATAATCTGGGTTTGCTAAAACAGGTGCATGTGTGATGAGGTCCTGCAATTTGAAATATCCTGTCATCATTTTGTGTGTCCATTTAATAAGGGTGCTGTTCTTTGTGCTTCTTTTAGTCCTTGGAGGAGGGGACATGTATATGCGGCATAATCTAATATCCATGCAGGGCAGTAATTACATATGCCAAGACATTTCTGCATGTCCTTCACTGTTTTGGGTATCACTGTGTGGCGTATTGCTGCTGCCCTATCTGGTATAATCCTTTTACCATCTTTTGAAATCAACAGTCCAAGATATAATATGTCTGCTAGGCAGTATTGGAGTTTGCCTTCATCCACCTTGTACCCTTTTGAAGCTAATAAGTTTGGCAACGTTATTGAGTCTGTTCTGCATTGCTCTTCGCTCTTACTGCAAATAAGGAGATTGTCCACGTACTGAATTATGGTGCTCTCTACATCAATATTACCAATGTCTTCATGTAAAATTCTGTTGAATATGCTGGGGCTCTCACAATACGCTTGAGGCAGCCTACAGTGCTCATATCTCTATCCCTCCAAGGTAAATGTTGTTAGATACTGGCAGCTCTGGCCTAGTGGCACTGAGAAAAAGTTGTTTTTCAAATCTACAACTGTAAAACACATGACTTCTTTTGGAATGCTGCACAAGATGGATGCAAGATTTGGCACTAAAAGAAACTCCTTTTGCATGACATCATTGAGTGGGTGGAGATCCTGGATCATCCTCCACGCCCCGCCCCTTGCCTTTTCTATAGGATATATCGCCGTATTGCATGGTGAATTTCAGGGCACAATTATACCTTGTTGTAATAATGCACCTATTGTTTCTTTTATTCCTTCTTCTGCTTCTCTGGATAGTGGGTATTGTTTTATTCTAGGCGGCACTGCCCTCGGTTTTAGTTTTATCTTTAATGGCGTAACCCCTTGTAAGAGCCCCACATCATGGGGCCCTGTAGTCCATATCTGTTTGCGGCACCTTCTCCATGTCTTCATCGAATATAGAAGGCGGTGCACTGAAACTGGCCATGAGGGGGTTGTGTATTTCTCTGTGCTGGATCATTATGTCACATGGTACACTTATTTCCATAATTATTTCCCCATCAGTGTCACTGTCAGTGAACAACTCTTCATCTGTCAAATCTTGCAGAGCTATGTTTGGATCTATACATAACACTGTTCTCCACTCGCATCGTGCGTGTTCACAGTCTTATTGCCACAATACGTCTACTTGACACCTGTACTCCTTCTAAGTCAATCGAGAGGATAGTGTCAGGTACAATGTCTGGGTTTGCAACAGGGCGGAATACAAAATCTGATGGTACTCTCCATTCCTTTCGTGTTATCTCTGGTATTACTCTAGCGAGAACCTGTATCCCATAAATGAACATGTCAACGTCTATGGGTTCCCCCCTCACTGCTACTTCGTTTATAATGGTACTGATCATTAGCATTTCTCTTACTGGACATACCCCCGGAGGTGGAGCACGCAATTCCCCTTTCTGTAAAGAAGATGGTCATATTCAACTTACTTAGGTGATCCGTTCCCAATAAATGTATAGGCGAGTCCTCATGATACAGCAGGAGCGCTCAAATAGTTTCCTCCCCGACTGTTATATCCAAACCTTTGGTGTAAGGAACTTTCAAAATAGCCCCAGAAAACCCCTGCATTTCGAATTTTTCCCTGAGAGAGGAAACTGGCCTTCCATGAGGCACGATTTTTCCGCTCCCCAGTCCACCATGAAGATGAAATGTTTGTTGCCTATCTCCGTCCCCACCAGTGGTTCCTCTTCTGCATGTAGGGTAGTTGATAGGACTGGACACACAACTGCTTTCTGTGAGCTGTCCTAATCTGGGTACGTGTTTGTTCCAAATGTGCGCTGGTGCGCCGTTCGCTGTTGTTGCGAACATTTTAGTGTGTGTGTTTCCTGACATGTTCTGGCGGGCTACTTGTGGTTGCATACCTTGCTGTTGTGTTTGTTGTCTGAGCTGCATTGGTTATGTACCTTGCGGGCAATCAATGAACTGTGCAGCTTCTTCCGCCTCTCCCACAGTACATTGCATTACTAAGTGTAAGTCTGGAGTTTCTGGAAATGTTCCCCGCAGTGCATCCCACACTTGTGCCCTTACATTGTTAAACGATGACCCATCATGGCGGTCAAAAATTATTGTTACTCCCGAAAAACCTGTCTTCACCCACACCCCCTCTGCTTGATTTCCTACTGCAGATGCTAGAAAAACTGTTTACTTCTCCTATGGTCATGGGCACTCCTGCTGTAATGTTCTGGCCATATTTGGGATGATCCCTCTCCTTTTATTTCCATAACCCATTGTTCATAGTATGTTTGTATTTTTTTTCTGTATAGGGGGAGGTGCCGACAAATATGACCTAATGGTGTCTCTCCTCCCATGGCTCCCCTTCCTGCCTTCGTGTTTACTCGGGTTCTTAGTGTAACACACAGTGCAGTTGAAAAGACACTTCTAATTGCTCTATTACCACCTTCTGCCCAACACTGGGGTAAACCACAAAAACCTTTTTACTTACACCTCTTCAGGAGCAACAAATATATACTTTCAATCAATATTCTTTACATGAACGACATGATTACATACATACTTTTGGATGGACCAACACGTTTTACTTTTAAAACCATTAACATATAACATGTACTATTTGTCTAATACCCCTTACACCTCTACCCTACTTTATTTAAATTTGTCCTTAGCCTATTCTGTCATTCACTCCCCTTACCCCCCTTACCCAAGCCCCCTTGGGCTGTCTCCTAAAAAAGTTCTGCTCACGTGGAAAAAGATTATTCTAAATTACCACGCCGAGTCTACTCAAAATATGAGACTCCTACGTTTTTATCTCCACTTATTTCCAGCACTGGTCAAGACAATGCTACACGGCGCCGCCTTCTACCCCCCTTCAGAGCTAGGATCCCGTATTCCTTTATCTCTGTATCGACAACCTAATGGCCATATAAAGGAAAGAATAGAAAAAGCCTATCAGTTACATTCACACAGTCCCTAGGCCAAAAATCTGACTCCCTCTTATTATTTTATCTCTACCCTTACACCAGCCACTGCATACATTTCCCTTCTTTAAGAATCTCGCAACTGGAACACATGTGTCCGGGGTGATCCGAGAGCCTCTTTTCACGATCTATCCACAATCGGGGCCTAACCCCGCCAAGCCATGACCCGCCTTGGCGAGCAGTCAGGTATTTGCAAAGATGATGGGGACCCTTGGAACCTTTAGTTTTGTATGCACATTGATCAACCGCGGAGGCGATGGTTTTGCTGGGGGTGTCCCGGATCTCGCTGCACGTCACGGGGGCCTCTCTCGGCACACCTTCTCAATCATGTCGTGGGGGTCACCAAATAAAAGTGCTCACTCCTCACATTACCAATATACATTCAAAATAAAAGACACATCCCAGTAGGGAATGAGACCAGGAAAACAGATCGTGAGGTTGCCAAAGATTTATATAAGACTGGGCATCCAGAGAACTCTGCTGCCTTGTGAGTGCTCCTGCAAACATTACACTTACAATGGATTATAAGGCAAAAAGGCATCATCAGTGATGTCAGCTATAAGGGTTACAAAGTACAATGTTATTGGTTGCGAGGCGATGATGCATAGGTGCTTGTAGGTGATGCTTCATCAGGATTGGCTGCTCCTTTGGTGGGAGGGTGAGCCTCACGTGGTTCAGCTGGATGTGTCCGGGTGGGGTGAGTGTCGGTTCAAGCTGGCGATGCGGCTGAAACTAGCTAAGCTTGCATGAACACTTATTCTAGACATGTAATAAACAACTACTATCAATATACCTTTGAATAAATCTTAGAGGCATATAAGTTGTACATACATAACTACATCATTTCCCATTGAGTCATTCATAAGGTGAAGGGTGTGGTAGTCTTGCTTTCTGCGATAACCTGGGAACTGGGCTGGTCTGGCACATCAGGGCGAGACAGGGAGTGGAGTGACACATGTTAGTCTAGGACAGGATATACGGTGAAAGGGTTCTGTGTTTTTTGGGGGCACTCTGGGGTGGTCAGCACCGTGGGGGCACACTTCTGTTACATGAATAGAATACCAGAGTTTTCTTTCATCTGCTTTTCACTGAGAGTGAGGTCCTGTTTCCACCCTCTCTGTTGTTTTCCTGCACATGTGGAGTTTGTGCCTGGCTGCTGACCATTCCATTAGGTAGGTGCACTTCCTCTGCATTACTGCACCTCCAGGGGAATTATCGAACCTGAAAAATCGACATTTAAAAAAAAGAAGAAAAAAAAAGACATTTGCATAAAATTGTTGGAAAAGACTGTTTTATTTGGCATTTTCATCATGCTGCCATTTTCTGAGCTTTTTAATACCTGGAGCTGCCTTGCTATTTTGAAAGCACACGTTTTTCACACTATTGCCTGCTTATTTGACTGTTTTTTGGCCCTTCCAAGATGGCCACTGTGATTTTCTTTGTTGTATAGGCAGGCTGTGATGAACCACCTCTCCGTGTGAAGCACTCCCATTGATTGCTGATTGTTTTCTTGCATCCAATCAGGGACTGACAGGTTTTAGCCGGCCCTCTCAGCAAAGGCCCACCCCTAAGGTCCCTGTCTGCTCCCTGTCCACTTCCGGAGCACTAATTGGGATCCTCCCTGCACCTTAACCACAATGATGCTGCCACCTCACTCCTTTAAGAAATCCGGACTGCCTTGACTTGGCCTCCTCCAGAACTATGGGTTAGTTCCCTTCTTATGGACTCACTCCTACCACCGTTGACTATCACTGTTCTTTCTGCTTGTTACTCCCATGTTATCATCCTGATGTGCAGTGCTTCCTAAAACCCTGTGCTAACATCTGATTGCAAGATTGAAAAGTCAAATCTTGCTGTTTTTGCTTTGTGCTAAAAAGTTAAATCTTGTTGTTTTTACTTCGTGCTAAAAAGTCAAATCTTGCTGCCCATTTTGAAATTATATGTATTTTGCTTGTATACTGATGCTTCTCTTTAACTTGCCAGCCAGTGACCTCACCACTTTCTTTTGTCCCACACCTACTTGCCTTAGCCACCCCAGTTTCTCCATCCTCTCCTCACTTCCACCCCCATGGCACTTTCTGTTTCTCCTATCTTTCCCAACTGCTTCTCCATTGACTATCCTTCCCTTCTCACTAAGTCTGGTAGGAAGAAGTTCAAAAAGGATATCTTGGCCTCTAACCCTGGTTTTCCTTTCGCTGATACCTACTCCAATGCTTCCTACAGACAGACCCTCACTGACATTCTCTTTGTCGTTCCTTAGCCAGATCTATGGACTCCTCATATGATCTCTGTGCTCTGCCCTATCTCCTCCTCTCCCATTAATGGTGGCACTCGCTGGGAAGTTCTCATGATACCGCTTCAGATAACATACCGTTGTCCTCGTCGTTTGCAGGAATTAACGTGCAACATGAGCTTCCTATTTTTGTACAGATGCCTCCTTCCATTGCTGTCAGAAGGTCCAGCACATATCTGTTCTGTAGGGCCACCATTCTGATCCCTCTTAATTATTCATTTATTGCGTTGAATCCGTTAACTGTGGAGTTAATCGTCATCAATAGCTCCCATCTTGTTATTTGTAGCCATTTTGCATTTGCATACGCCTGCACACCTGGATGTATGATGGATGAAAAGAACATTGCTGCTATGCTAAATAGTCTGTGTGCTGGTGGAATGTCGCTCAGGACTGTTTCTGACTTTCCCCACAGGTAATTTCCTGTCAGTGGTTCTCCTTGTCTTTTTACTCTGGATAAGTGTGCAGTGCCGCTCTGTGACATGCTTTCTATCATCTTCAGTGATCTTTTCTTCCTTTTGTTCCCTTCGTCCATCTTAGGGAAGTTCTCCATGTTGACGTGCTTTTGTGGTACTACTAGTGATGGTACATTGATGTGTACCATAGTGCACACTCCATTCCATAATGTGACAAGCTGTTGTATGCTTTGGCTCTGCAGGCCCAATAGTGGTCCATCACTACTGCTGTTGCTGCACCCTCCTCAGGAATCTTGACCGTTCTCTTGCATCCTTCATTCGTCCCAATATCAATGTCTCCATCATGTTGGTAACACAGTGTGGGTGCTGTAAGGGGGATTATTGTAATGGGTTCTTCGTCTTTATCTAGCCAGGTTACCAATGCTGCACTCCTTGTCCATTCCTTGTAGCATTTGTCGTTTTCTTCTTGCACTGCCATCACTGATGATTTTGCCAACGTCAAGGGTTTACTTCCTACAACTCCATCCACCCATCCATTCTTCGTGTATACTTTGCCATATATTAGTATTAGTGGTCTCTCCCATCACCCTGGTTCACCTTCAATCTCTCTTGTACTCCATTTGCATGGCAGGTAGTTCAATGTCACTTCTTTTGTTTCTCCCTTGTCGGGTCCGTCGGTTATGTACTGAAGTCCTTCAGTCAGCTGCCAGCAATTGTAATACATCGGTAGTGTCTTGATGAAGTTGTCTTCGTAGGGCTATGTGGAACTTGATTTCCATCTTAGTGTTGCCTGTTTGCCTTGGAATTGCCCTTGTGTTTGAAATAATGCTAAATATCACAGGCATTCTGCAGTTGTTGCAGGTGCTCCATTGCCACAAATGTTCTGGAGGCACCCATGGCGTATGGGATCAACGAGCACAGATAGCAGTTGTCCTTTGTCGTGTCCTTACCAATTTTGAACATGTGCTTGTACCACATGTTGTTGGAGACGTGTGCGGATTCTGTGAGATATATGTCCACCCCATGTACATCAATAGAAACACTAAGTTTATCCCTCCTTATGTTGGACATTGTGCTACTTGTACCACCTGACACCATGCTCCTTGCAGCCATGTTAGGGGAAGTGTTAGTAGTGGGAGATGCCGTCACATAAAAAGCATAGTAGGCCTGCCAGACGGTGGCAGTAATCACACCAGTGGTGAAAAATATCCCTAACATATTTATTACAGTTGCTATTAGCACTGGCATTTTCCTCTTACCTTTGCCATTGTCCTGCAGATTCCTTCCTTTAGGTGATATAGGTGCCCACCTGAAAATCTCTCAAAAATGCGCGTTATTACTGTTAGTACCTTTTCTTCAAGCCCTGCGTATAAAGTGGTCGTTCAATGCCCCGGCTAAAAGCTCTTCCCACACTTTCCTTACTGTCCTATCTCTTAAAGCCGGTAATGCTGTGTGGAGGTGGGGAAAGGAGAGTAGTATTAGCATGAGAAACGTGTTACAAGAGATGCGTATTCTCTGTGGTCTTATGTATTTGGGCCTTTTATAATATATACAAATTGGTGAGACAGGGATTCTGGGATATCATCTGTGGGCAGCATTTGCCCCTAGGCAGTGACGTATGTTCCTTGTCATTCACTTACTTATACAATAACAATGCGCAATACCTGCATGTGCGAGACAAAAAGAGAAGAGAGCATGCATGTGTTTACAGTGTTGTGTATATTGCAGATTCCTTTGACAATGTTCTCCTTTAACTGGTGGCTGGGAGTGTTCATTTAGCTAAACCTATTTATTATGTCTGGGATCTCGTGATCATGGGGTGGGCTATTGGTGGCTGATTGTGTCCTTTGGAGACTCTGGCATCTGTGCTGTGTCGTTGTTATCAGTTGTCGCTGCTGAAGCGTTGGGCCCTTCACTGAGGTGATGGCAGGTCTGTGCTTTGTAGGGCTTGATGTCGTGAATTTGTGCCCACACATCCTTGTCATGGAGTTTAACGGCTCTAGGGGCCACTTTCTGCACTATATGGGGCCCTGTGAAACTAGGGGCATTCAACCTTCTCCAATAGTTCTTTAGGAGAACTTCATCTCCTTCTTTCTCTGTCCACTGTGCAGTCAGTTCCTGTTCCTCGTTGGTTGCTTCTCCTTGTTGGTTGTTCTTTGACCCGCCCTGTGTCCGTTGGATCTGGTGAGAGATGAAAGCAGCACTAGTAACCAAGGAAGAGGCATACTCGTGCAGTTCTTCACCAAAAACAGTACTTGTAATATTACAATCACTCATTGCCCTTGATGGTGGTGTGAGTGGGAGGTGCATCTGTTGTCCGGTCTCCACCTCATGGGGTGTGAGGTGGTGGTCTGAACCTGGTCTATTATTTAACTCAAATAGAGCCAGGTGGAGGCAGTAGCGCCAACTCTTTTTGGATGTTTTTCTGGTCTTTGCTATTTCCTCTTTTAGGAGACCATTGAGGCGTTCACAGACACCATTAGCTTGTGGGTGATACGCGCATGCAAATTTATGCTTTATTCTTAGGAGGGCGGTTACGTGCTGGAATAACTCATTGGCAAAATGAGGACCATTGTCTGACCTCAGTACTTCGCAAACTCCCCACCTCGGGAACCCCTCCCTTACGAAGAATTTAGGTGCTGTGAATGCATCTGCATGAGAGCATGGACCGGCCTTGATCCACCTTGAAAATGGGCACACTACTACAGTCATGTATCTGTATCCTTGACATACGTTGATCATGTCGACGTAGTCAATGTGTAGGTTCAAAAAGGGTCCTTCAGGCTGGCATATTGTCCCTTTGATCACTTGCAGGGTGTGACCGGCCGTATATTGCTGACTTGTAAGGCAATTTCTAATGAAATTTACAATGTGTGAGTTTAGCTCGGACAGAACCATGACTCTTTTATTCATGCTGCAATTACTTCTTTCCCTGTGTGTGTGGGATGGTGTAGTTGGGTCAGAGCTGCTTTCAGTAGGGCCGGGGGCATCACAACGTTCCCTCATTGTTCTGTTGCCATAGTGCATCTGTGAGGGATATGATGCATCCTCTTTTGACCCACAGTTCCTTTTCTGCCATTGGTGCTGCAGCGTGCAGCTCCATAAGCTGTGTCTCTGGGATGTGTGTGTACCCATCCTTCATCAACATCTGTCCTACCCCCCCTTATCTTTTTGTTTTTCTTGGAGGTTCCATGGCTCTCCAAAGTACGCAGCATATTTTTAATGTGCGTCTGCTGTTTCGTTACCTCTTGATATTGGATCATCACCTTTAGTGTGTGCCTGACACTTCACCAAGGCTTCCTCTGCTGGGTAATTTATCACTTCTATTAGTTCACCCAGTAGGAGAGCATGTTGTACAGGAGTACCATTTGCTCTTCTGAATCCTCTTCTTTGCTACTTTATTAATCCTGAATGTACTGTTGATGTAACATATGCACTGTCAGAGTATATAGTTACTCATTTCTCTTTGCTTTATTCTAAGGCCAGAATGAGCGCTACTAGTTTTGCTGCTTGCGCTAAATAGTGCTGGGGTAATTTGACACATTTTACTGGTACGTAAGTCCAGTCTTCCCTCAATCGCACTACTGCTGCTCCTGTCCTTCTTATTCCATCACTTTGATCAATAGTTGATGACCCATGGATGTACATGATCTCACCCTCCTCTATGGCATTCTCTTCTACTTTTCTGGTACATGAGTAGAATTCAATCGCATGTGCACAGTCATGTGCATACTCCCCATTTTCCACTTCCTCTGCTATAAATCGTGCTGGATTGACATTGCACCTTAAAATTTTCAGCTCAGGTCTAGACAGGATAATCTCGTACCCTGTTGCTCTTTGGGTAGTTAGTGTGGATTTTGGGTTGTTCAAAATTGCAAAGAGGGCGTGTTCCACATACAGTGTGGTGGAGCATCCCATGGTGATTGAGGAGGATTTTTCTACTGCAAAAGCTGCTGCAGCCAGGCTCTGTTCGCCTGGGAAGTGTCCCATCATTACAGGATCCAAATGGCCACTGTAAAATGCCACTGGTTTGTGTCCCATGCTTGTCTTTTGTGTTAATGCTGCTTTCATTACTGCACTATCACAATGTGAGAAAATATGGAATTCCTCTTCATAATTGGGTGTACCTAGAACTGGAGCCGTTGAAATGGCGTGTTTGAGCTCATTGAATGCATCTGTGATTTCTCTTGTCCACCCCAACTTCCTTGCCCAACTCTGTCTCTCTGAGGGCCTCTAGCATTGGTCCTATGTATGAGCTGTAATCAAAGACCCATGCTCTACAGTAGTTGCAGAGACCAAGAAATTGCTGCAATTCCCTTACTGTCTGCGGCTGTGGGGTATTCTTTATTGCTTGTGCTCTTTGTGGTGCAATGTTTCTTCCCTTTTGTGAGATGATCTGCCTGATATAGAGTACTTGTTCTTGACAGTACTGCAGTTTCCCGTTGTCAACCGTGTATCCTTTCTCAGCCAGCACTGTGAGCATCTTTATAGAGTCCCTCCTGCACTTTTCCTCTGTGGTGCTGCAGATGATGATATCAGCACCGTGCTTTACATCTCGATGTTTCCTAGGTCAATTTTTATCACTCTGTTAAAGATGCATGGTGACTCACAGTACCCCTGGGGTAGTCTAGTGTGTTTCCACTTTGTGTTGCGGTATGAGAAGCTTGTTAAATCTTGTGAGTCAGAGTGCAGTGGTATTGAGAAAAATGCATTTTTTAGATTGATCACTGTGAATCGTGATGCCTATGCTGGTATTCCGCACAGTATGGTGGCTGGGTTAGCTGCTATCGGGTACTCTGCCTCCACAATGTGGTTGAGAGGCCTCAAATCTTGTATGAAACGCCAAGACCCTCCCTGTGACTTGCGCACAGGATACACTGCAGTGATGCACGGTTATTCTGATGGTACCAATATTCCTCTATCCACTAGGGCAGTTATTGTCTCGTAGATTCCCTCATCAGCTTCTTTAGATAGTGGGTACTGGTTCACCCTGGGTAGCATTGCACCTTTCTTAAGTTTTATGTGTACTCTTCCAGTGCTTTTTATGCAACCCACATCTTAGGGACTAGTAGTCCATGGAGAGGTGGGTACAGCTTCTAAGTCTTCCTTGTAGAAAGGTGTTTGGGTAGGGATGGGTGCTTCTAGTGCAATTGCCGTTTTCTGCGCTACCACCTTGTATGTCACTTTCAACCAAACATAGACGTTCATCTGGAACACCATATCCCCATCTCCTGCTACGTCTGAGAACAGCTCCTCATCTGACACTTGCGTCAGCCTGTATCCTTCAGCTAACGCTATTACTGCTCTCCATGCTTTCCCTTCCCCATCCTGGACGTGAACTGCAATGTAGTCTGTGGTTGCTAAAATACTCTCAATGTCCACTGATATTATTGCCCCTTCCTCCTCACTAGTGGGTGTTTCTGGCCTGAAAAGGTACACTGCAGGTCTCTTCCACACCTTGCCCTCAATTCCTGGCAGCCATGCTATTGCCATGTCTGTTCCATATTGGAAGAGGTCCCCGTCCACTGGTTCTACCCTTGCCACTGTTTTGCCACAGTAAGCCTGGAGTATGTGTCGTGCTGTGAGCATGTGTATGCCTGGTGTAGAGGATACTATTCCCTTGTCAGTGATGGATATAGTCATGTTCAGTCTGCTCAAGATGTCTCTCCCAAGTATATTTACTGGTGATTGTTTGGAGTATAACAATGGTAGAGATAAGTCATGATCTCCAACAGATAAGGAGATGTTATCAGTTAAAGGAACCAGCCCTCGAGCCCCAGAGAATCCTTGAGTGTGCATGGCCTTCCTGACAAGTTGAACTTCCCTTCCCTGATACGGGACCTAGTGGTCCCTGTAGCAATGAAGAAAGAAAATGTTTTGCCACCTATCGCCACCTTTATGCATGGTTCCTCCGCAGGGTTAGGTTTTACCGACAGGATGGGACACAACAAGGACGTCTGTGGGCTGTCCTATCAGGGGTATACTGATTGTCCGTTTCCTGTGTACGGGTTGTGACTCAGTATCGTCACCTTTCCCAGTTGTGTCTGTTTTATTGGCGTGTCTGTGGGTAGTTGTTTATTGTCCTGTATTTGTGTGAGCTGTTGTACTGTCTGGATGTGTTGTTGTTATGCCATTACCATTTACTGTTATGCTTGTTGCTGTGCTGGTCGAAACTGCATTAGTTGTGTAGGGGGCGTCATGTGTGTTTGCTGCTGCTGTTGTGGCGGCACTTCTTGTTGCGCTTGTGTTTCTGTCAACTGTTGTTGCTGTAGCTGTTGATAGTAGTGTTGTCCCCCATTGTAACCCTGTTGCCCTTGCTCTCCCCATCCTGCTTGTACCGGTCTTGCCATGCATGAGCGTGATACATGTCCTACTATTCCACATGTCCAGCACGTTGGCGGCTCTCGTGCTTGCCGTGCGTATCCTCCAGTGTTGTCTGACTACCCCTGCTGTCCATATTGGTTGTACCCTCTGAACCTTCCCCCTTGCTGTGGTGCTGCTGGTCCAAATCCCCTCCCTCTTGCTAATCCACCCCTCCCTCTGTAGTTGTTTGTGTAGCTGTTTCCTACTTGTGTGTATCCGCCCCCCATCAGAGGAGCGTATGTGTGTTAGGCTGTGTATGAAGGCGGTGGTGGCAGTTACTGTGTCGTAATCTGTGCTGGCTGTGGTGGTGCTCCTAGTTGTTGCTGTTGCTGTGTAGTGGCTGATAGTTGTTTGGCTGGTACTGCTGTCACCTGGGCGGGGCTTGTTATTAGAGAACCTTCCATGGCATATTTTGACAGTTTCTTCTGGACCAGTTTTGCCTGCTCTGCCTTTCTGTCTTCCTCTTTCTGTTTCATCTTTTCTTTCCATTGCCTACAATGGTGTACTATTGTTAGCTGTCTCTCTGGCCATGATTTTGCTTCCATTCCTACCAATTTTTTTAACTGCCTTTGTACTGGTTCTGGGAGTCCCTGTATCAGTACATGGTAAAAAAATTGCTAGTTGTTGTGATGTGCGTGATGTTATTGCCCCTGTGTCCGAAGTGTCTGGATATTGTACCCTCAGCGCTTGCCCCATCATGCGATGTGTGATTGATTGTTACCCCTGGGAATCCCGCCCTCTTCCAAATGTCATCTGCTGCGTCACCCAATATGGAAATTAGTAACCCCTTAACATCACCCACTGCTAGCTTTTGTCTCACAGTTTGCTTTTCCATTTCATATATCCATTTCCCCGCCCCTCCGCTCAAGGACGGTAATCTACATTTAATGTTTTCCTTGTCTGAATGTTTCCATAGGGCATATTGTGGCCTTGCCCCTCCTCTCTCTAGTAATGGCATTTGTGTGTATCCTTTTATCACCCCTGATGTGCGTCTGTGTGGTGATGTGTGCGTGTATTCTCTCTCCTCTTCCATGTCACAAAATTTGTCAAGAAAGTCAGGAATGTGTTGTGTAGGCTGAGTATCTCCTATGCCTTTATGTCCTCTCCGCTGACCCATCTGACCCTTGTTGTGTGAGGTGGCTGATCCCTCCATTCTGCATCCTGGGAGGTCTCTAAGTCTATTAACATACGGCGTGTGTTGTGCTGGTGGGGTCAGTGGTCTTTGTGTCGCTTCTCTTTGTTGTCTTTTGCCCTCCCTTCCTGTCTTTCCTTCTTCTTGTGTCTTACACTCCCATGACAACCCGCAGTCTGTACGTGTTATGCATAATTTACTTAGCCCCTCCCCACTCCATCCTCCGCAAGATCCCTCTTCCTCCTCACTGCAAAACCCATCTGAGAATGTCAATTTTGTACTTGGGCATTTTCCCCCACTGTTACAATTTCTAAGTCTATGTGAGTGTACTCACCTGCCTTCTCTGTGTCTCCCTATACTTGTGTTATCATTACCCCCTTATTGCCACACGCATGTGTCTTAGCCTCATGTGCTTGGCTTGTTCCTCTTAGCCCTGTATTACTTCCCTTGTTTCCTTCATCCTCTAACCCTGTTCTTTCCCTGTAAAGTTTGTTCATTATCACATCACTTACCTGTCATTATCACATCACTTACCTATTCTAGTGCCCTTGCGTCTCTGTCCTTGTCGCTCCATATCCCGACCTCCTTTGCCAATATAATCTCTATTAGTTTCCCTTCCTCGTACATCTGTGTGCTCTCTGCTATAATCTTCGTCTTCCATAGCGTAATTTCCCTGTTGTTCTCTTCTCGTTTCTCTTCTTTCCTCCTGATCTCCCGCTGCTCCATGCGTGCTACACTTTCTGCAATCCCTCTTATGCGGTACTCTTCCCGTTGCCTTCTTGTTTATCCCTGTTCGCTCCACCTTACCTTCGTTCCTCTTCACCTTTTTCTCCCACTCCTCCTGCTCACGCTGTCTAATCAACATGCTCCGCACCTCCCTTAGTTCTGCTAATTTTGTCTCCAACACTGTCTCTTCTTCCCTTGTCATGCTTCCCTCTTTTCTCGTACTTACCTCGCATTCTCCCTGCGTGTGTCCCATTTCCTACTTACCTACCCTGTTTACTGATTCTTTCTCTTCTCCCGTTAGTGTCCCCCGAAGTTTCAGCAACACCTACGCTGCTATCCATTGGTCTGGCCCTATAGTTGCCAAGTCTATTTGTGCCTTTTTTATGCTCCCCAAGCTCACCTGTGGCAGTTTTGTGTCTGCTGCACTCCTCGCATCCCGTCCCTTTTGGTAGTGGTCGGCTGGTGCATATGGCAGTTGGCTGTATGTAGGGTGCGAATATACTTCAGCTGCCGTCAACTGTGATTGTGTCGCTTGTCTTAATTCCCTTATTGGATACAGCCCTTCTGTTCTTCCTTCACTTCTTTAACTGTGGATTCTCTCCTTCGCTTTCCTTTTTTACTTCTGCAACTGGGTATGATCCTTCTGCCTCTTCCTCACTCTCTTCAGCGCTGGGAGGACTTTGGGGTGCGCTGCACCCGGCCTCCTTGCTCAACTTCTCCTCCTTTACCCGCTGCATGCTGAACATCCCTGGTACACCTGGCACAAATCCCTGAAACATTTTTCAGATGTCGAAAACTTCTAGGCGGCTCACTAACTTCTTCCCCTGGCAGCCATGGTATCCTAATTCTGTTATCTGTCCCTTGAATCCATTCAACACTGTACTTTGCTGTTTTATCTCTGTGCAGTATTAGTGTTGCACAGATATTCTTGAGTGGTGTGGTTAAGGTGCTGGCTCTGTATCCTGCCCCTGCCCCGAAATACATAGACATTTTGAAATTTTCAATTTTTAAATACCGCCGTTACCCGGCCCCGTAGTTTGGGGACTTCCGACTTGCGCTGCAAGGAAAAAGCCAGATTATTATTACAATACTTTCGTGCTGGGCGCCACCGCCCTCTTGTTCTTTACAACACTATCATCTCCCTTTACACTCCTCCTTTCGGAGCTAGGGCCCCCTTCCACCCGTAGCGCGTGAAGCCCCCTGCGGCTTTACGCCCCGTGCAGCATGCTTTTGAGCTGCCCCGCCTTTCCAGTGCTGCCGCTACTCGGCGCACCTGCAACGTACTTCTAACTCCTCCTCCTTCATATCCGACCTCACTGCCTGTGCAGTGTATGTCCTTCTCTTCCCCCTCCCACAGGTCGCACCGCCTCTCTGTACAACCCCTTTGACTGAGGACGAGCCGGCGTTCTCCGTGCCTGGCCGCCTCTCCCCCCCTTCGCACTTGAAGAAGACCACGGTATCCTATGCAAGCCCTTTGGGTGACATCACCAACTACTACAATGGGTCCCCGGTACATAAAATTATAGCTGAAAAGGAAATGTGCGCTAGTTTTGATGATGTTATTCCCCACAATCCCCACAGCTGTCTTCCCACCACGCCTGGAGTCGAGTATTCATTAATCACTTCGTTATTACAACTAGACTGCACACGCTGCATCACCTCGCATGTGATACGCTCCCTCACTAGGGCAACTTAACCAGCCAACTATCTTCCGCACTGAGAAACAATCTAGCTACCTCCTGCAGGAATACGTCATCTATTCACCGAGATAAAACACTCAATCTATAGGAATCCTCATCTATTCATTGATCTATAATGCCAACTCATAGGAAAGCCACAACCCCTTATACAGGTGTCTGCGATCTAGACCAATCACTGTGATCGCCAGTCACATGTGGGTGCTCGAAGCCCCACCCAGCGTGCCCCGTAACACTAGAGGGGACGGCCTTAGTTCTGGTCCCGCTACACCTTAAACATCTATCGCCGCTCAAGGACCAAAATCTTTTCGTAACACAATTGCATAAATCACCTGCTGCCCTAGTTACAATTCCTCACGCCACCTGCACAACATTACGCTGCTGGTTGTGTGTGCCTTACTCACATCTGGCTCTCGCCTGCCGGTGCCGCTCGACTGCGGGCACCTCTCCCAATCAGCTTGCCGCCTGCCCTTGTCTGGACCACATCTGGACACACGGCAACCGCGGATGGGATACTTCTGAAGTCAGCTCCCGACGGCCAATCTCTGGATTGCTCTGATTGGTCATCTCGCAGTTCCGCGAGGGTCCTGCAGTCCTCCAAAGGGGGCAACGGCAGAGGGGGCCGCATTGCCGGGCCACCTTGATGCAAGCGACCACGCTGTGGTCTATCTCACCAATCTCAGCAGTGCCTCCAACTTGTCGGGGTAATTTCCCAGGGTTTGGCAGGGCCATCCGTGGACCTCCGGCGTTGGGGAGGCCCCCACTCCTCCCGCTACCAAAGGACCATGAGGCACACACAATAGCAAAGAGTCACTGCTGTTTATTGCACAAAACAGACAGGGACAGGTTCTCGGATCACAGGTACCCAGGAAACTCATTTGTGGTGGGTTTGCAGGCCCTTTTTCTAGCCGGATAACGCGACTACATGCATCACCTGGGAAAACAAGCCCCTAATCCTAACGCTAACTCGGGTTGGCTCCCCGAGTGGTAAGGTCAGTATAGACCCGTGTACAAGAAAAGGTTATTGGTGGAGAAGGGGTCAGGTGGTACGCCTGAGTTGTCCCTTGCTACATGAGAATTGTTACAAGGGGACAATTAGTGATTGGCTAAATTATAGTGGTGTCAGTGGTAAACCCTTTGTATTCTGATTGGTTCACCCGTGAGCCCCCAAGCCTGGGACCTTCGCTGTTCCCAGCTTGCGGTGTACCTGGTGCTGGCAACAATGTGTGACTATGTGTCAGTGGTGGACAATCGACAGGTCTGACTATTGGCTGTTGGGTGTCCCTTTCTCATCGCTGTCAGTGTTCAACTTGTCACTTCGTTGTTGGAGTCTGAGTCCCAGACGTGAGACCTCATAGCTTATCTGGTCCTTGGGGCTTGGCATCGTATCAGGTTGGCCTGGTCACATGTTGGGAAACCGTGGCTGGAGCAGAATTACGGGTATTTGATTTGTATTTCAGCTCTGAGGAGAAGTTAGCAGTAGCAGGTGTAACCTTGGTGCAGGGAGCGCGGTGTGTAAATTGCAACTTATTGGCCTTGGCCGTGGGGCTCTCGTCAGGGTTCGTTCTGCATGATCACTGTCTCTGAGCTGCTCCGACCTGGGGACTCTGGTTTGTGGCCTACTTTGGCCTAGCTCATGGGTGGCGGTATACAGTTCATAATACGGGGGTGGCGAGGGGCAACAAGGGTTCTTATGCACTGGTCCACATAAGGGCTACATCTTCATGGTTTTAGTAGCAAGGAAGCGTCTGCAAGCAGATACACAAGCTCTTCTGGCATCTTGCATTTCTCTGGTGCTGTAGTTGACCTATGTGAAAAATAACAACGATGCATATGTGAGTGTGAGTGGTCCTCTACGTCTTAACACTGAGTATGTTCTTCGTGTGGTTGGTGTGTGTCTGATCCATGTGCTTGGTGGCACATGTGTTCTTGTTCGCTGGCTATGTCGTCATGGCATCTCTAACGATGGCGATATTTGTGGGTGATGTCTAATTGAGTTGGTCCATATGGTCGGTGTCAGCTCCACCTGAGGTCCCAGCCCGAGGTTGGGATGACGCGCAGCTTGCCTGGGTGTGCAGGCATGGCCATGGTGGATCTTGACGTCTGGGGCAGCAGTGAGCAGGTCAAACTCCTCCCGTGGTGGGTGCTTGGGTCATGACCTCATAGGCCATGGTCTGGACGAGAATCGGGGGAAGGGGTCATCCCATTTTCCCTCTTCAGTACCCATTTGGGATGGACCACAGACACTATCTACACCCTTAGGTGACTTCAATAGTTAGGGTGCTGGGGACATTAATATATCACTGTTGCATTTAGAATCATATTTAGGACTATGTCAAAAGGAAAAAGGTTATAAGAACAAAACAAGAGATCACAAAAATATTCTGAAGAAGGTAAGTACTTTTGGTAACCCCCAATGCAAAATGTGTTAACTCTGTCCTGGAAGGAAGACACAACACCTAAGCAGAGGAGAGAAGAGTCATTTAGTGCGCCAGGCTAGCCAATGTTAAGTTAACAAAAGTCAAGGTGAACTGAAGCACTTCTTGCAGGTAAGTGAAAGTCTTGCACAATATTTTAGAATTCTTTGTAGAATAAGAAGAAATTCAAAGGTGATTAGGCTTATGAGGTAAAGAAGCAACTCTACAGATGCAACCAAGACAAGTCTCCAATGAGGACAAGCAAGGTGGAACAACAAGAGGTAAGTTCTCTCAGATTTTACAGTAGCTTTAGGTTGAAGTTAAGTGCAGCAGATGACTTTTGTTCCTGTGCAGATCTGCAGATACTGGTGTTCCTGGGCCTAAGTTGTGGGGACAAGAGGGAGAACTTCTGGGGACTCTTGCAATGCAATGGGACAGTCACTGCTTGCAACCTGCAATCTTCAAACAAATGGCACTTCAGTGTTTCAGCTCCTCGCATCTACCGCAAATAGCAACACTGTAGTTTCTGGCTGTCGAGATGGGCTTTCCTTGCATCTGGGGTCTCGCACTCTGTTGAGGGGGCTCAAGCTCAGTCAGTCCATCTTTCTGGGAGTCCGGAGGATCTTCCCGGAGCTCTTGACCAGCTTAAAAGCAACGCACACAATCTGGTGTTCCTCTCCCTGGCTGTTCGGTTCCAGCAGCAACTGCAGTGGAAATTCAACCAGCTCTGAGAGGATGTCCGGGTGGCTTACTTTGGAATTGATTGGTCCCACCAACTCAAAGGGAGAAGTCGTCCTTGCAGGGGCTTCTCTGTCGATATTAATTTGGATTTTCAGCACAGCAGCAGGGCTTCATCAGGCAAGCCAACGGTTCAGGAGTTGCAGCAGGAGTCCTATTTAAGTTCTTCTTCGGATTCCTCCGTCCAGTGGTCGACTCTGCATTCCAAGCCAAAAAGCCTCGCCTTTTATGCAGGTTTCTCCCATTCATTCCAGCCCAGCTGTCAGTCACCCAGCAGGGTGGCTGTCCTTGCCGGACCGACAGCCGACCAATCACCTAAGAGTACATTGCTGTCTCCGAGGAGATTACACACAGGGAGTTTCGGGGACCTCCCTTGCTTCCTGCCCCTGCCAGACACCCTGGAAGATGAGGTGGGCTTCACTCGTGAATCCTGCCAAAGGCAAAATGATCAAAAGGACCAAACCTGGTTTGGCACGCAAAGTAAATCTCAAGAAGGACCTTTCCACAAAGAAAAGGCGAACAAAGAAGACTAGGGCCATTTTGACAAAAATGGCACCCTTGGGTGCTTTACTGCAGCTGTGAATGCTGACCGTGATAAATGCACACCACGGTAGTTAAACATAAACCACTGCCACCAGCCATTCATTGAGGAAAGGGTAACATAAAATTGTTACATGAGAAGCTAGACAAAGTAACCCTTCCAGCACCCTATTGTAAGATAGTATGTGCTGGTTCTAGAAAGTTACACACGTAGGTAAAGTCAATTTCAATTTACTGCTCTTGGAAACAGTAGTTTATACAAGCGAAGGTATTTAAACCTTTGGGAAATCTGAAAGACTTCCCTGTGCCACTGCACTGAAGGTGCTGTGTGACACATTGTAAAAGATTATGCCTATGGAGTTTGTCAGACTCCACAACCAAAAGAAACACAGAGTTCAAAATCACATTAAAATACATGAGGCAGTGGGAAAATAGTGGTCTCACTCTCTCCAGGTTAAACATTCAAGTCCTCAAAATCGAGCAAAGTTGCTGGTGGTCTTTAAAGTAAAGGGGAATAAACACATTTCTGAGAATTCTCCCTAACAGTCCCCTTCTCCATGAAATGGAATTGGCTGCGTTTTTGCAGAAAACATTCTTCCCCTTTTAGCTCTCTTTGCCCCACCATGTTTTATGATAACTGCATTTATGAGCTCTTAAAGGAACAGTGTGCTCAAAAATATTATTGTCCCATAAGATGGGCTATAATGAAAAAATGCATTAAACATAATTTTTATGAAAGTTCCTATGTAACATTTGAGCAAACGAGGCTCAAAGCATTTACATGGGTGCATCCATTTTGCCATTTCAGGCAGCCTCCTCAGCTCATGTTAAGCTCTGCCCTGGCGGCACTAAACAAGCAGCAAAAGCCTCCTTCTGGAAGCATTTGCTTACTGCAGCCAGAGCGGAGGAATATATGAGGGTGGGAGGCTGCCTTCACTTTCATTTTACATTTACGGTGCTCCCCAAGCCCTGGGAAGCACAGAAAATGTAACATGAAAGGCAACAAGCAAAGGCGTGGCAATTACAAATACAAAGTTGTTGTATTTGTGATTGCTGTGGTTGGAAAACCACGGCAATCACAAATACAACAATGTTGTTTTTCTGACTGCAGCAACTTTCGCTTTGAGTCTCCTGGGCTCCCCCGGGTTGGGGGAGTCCAGGATACTGAAAATGAAAGCCTCCGCAGTCAGAAACACAACGTTGTTGTATTTCTAAGTGTTGCGGTTTTCTTTCTATGAATACCACAGCATTTAGAAATACAACAACATTGTATTTCTGACTGTGGCGGCTTTCACTTTGAGTCTCCTGGGCTCCCCCATTGTATTTCTAAATGCTGCCATTTTCTTTCTACGTTTCTCTGGCTCCAGAAAACGTAGAAAGAAAACCACAGCATTTTTAAATACAACAACGTTGTATTTTGGTTTGCAGTGGCTTCAACTTGGAGTCTCATGGGCTCCCCCGACCCTATATTTTTGATGATGGCCCATCTTTTGAGCCAATAAAATGTTTGATGGCACTATTCCTTTAATGCTCACACTAGGAACTGGAGAGAGGGACCTAGGCTCTTATTTGATCACCACCCCCATCTCCTAGACCCACCCCCACACTTATGGCAGGAGACATATGTACCATTCCACGTGCTGTTTACATTTTGCTCTTACACTTCACTATAACTCGATAGTGAGGTAAGGCATTGCTGTCACTGTCCTCCATATTATCCCTGTTTATGTTTAATTAGAGTATGCAGTGCAAGAATATATGCAAATTACTAGACTGTGGAGATGGGTGGAGTGTCTACATTGGCCCACAGAGACATTTATCCAGGAAATGTACCAATTCGGCCCTCAATGTTTGTATTACAAGGTCTCCGGTAGTGACACTGAAGTCATGGTTAAGTTATTCATGTCATAAAATGAACAGTTTTTGGGTGGGTTACAAGTTTGGTGCCGTTTGACGACTGTACACGCAACTTAACAAAAAAGTATACAGCCATTTCTGAATTATTTTGCAGTTTTGTGCAATTTTGTCAAATGGGGAAAGGTTATAAGGGGAGTCCCAGAACTTTTAAAAAGTGGATAGACATGCATGGATACATGATTTGCTTGCTCCTATAGCTCATACCGCTTAACAGATTTGCAATAATTTGTGTGAGTAGTGGCGGCCTGGTCCGTATAGCATGCTTTTACAAATTTGATGTTAATGTGTTCAGTACAACTTTTTAAAATGTCAAAAAAATTAGGTGTCAAAAAATGTGTGATATCTCCCTCCGGTCCACAGACTCACTTCCTGATTCAGAGTCTGTGGATGCCTCTGAACCAACCAGAGGGTGGTGTAATGTTTGTGGACAACATGCACAGCTGCTGATTGGTTGATTAAAAAACGAGAATAGCGTCAAGACATTTGAAAAACAGCTGCCATGTTTTATGCTTGACCCATGTCCAGCGTGGCAGAAAATTCCTCAGGAAAACACATTTCTGGCTATTTTGAGTATGAAAGAGTGTCTGGTGAGGATGGGGCAGACGAAATGGAAAGATCGAAGCATTGTTGTGGGTGAAAATGGCCATGGGGTTGTTGCTGAGGTTGCAGTCATTTTTACAGTCTGTGGCCAATACGGACATCACTATTGGTCCATGGACATTTCTGGGACATAATGGTGTTATGTGGTATGTTACAACAATGCTTAGTTTGCATGTTATAGTTATTTAATAAAACTATTGAGTGTGATCGATATGTATGTGTAGTTGTAATAACAATACATATTTTTGTGGTATGGAAGAGGCTAGATTGTTTGCGACATGGTCTAAGTATATTGTTGTATGCATTGCCAGTGGCATTTAAGGAAACTAATGAGTGTGACTGATATTTAGGTGTAGTTCTAATAACAATACATATTTGTGTGGGTATGGAAGTGACTAGATTGTTTGTGACATGGTTGAAGCATATTCAGCCATGCTCCCTGCAATCTGGACACTGGCCATGGCCACAGCAATATGTTTACTTTGAAGAATATGGAGGTGATCACTGTCACAGCAATAAAATGTGGCTAGATTGCGACATGGCCAAAGGATACTGTTCTAAGCATGGCCGGCATCCACAGCTACTTGTTTACTTTGAACACTATGGCTGTGGCCATTGTTACAACAATATGTTCACTCTGCGTTCAATGCTTTGGAGAGCACTGGCCATGGCGAGGACTGTATGTTTACTTTGAATAATACTGATCTGGACATTGTAAAACTAATAATATGTTTGCTTTGGGTTTAATGGGAGCAACAATGTGGCTGCTGGCAATAGATAAATCAATATTCTAAGTTGGGCATGCTAAGAAGGGTGTATCTTTGTTTCTTTGTCTGTAAAGAAAAGAAAATATAGTTCGTTGTAGAACATAGCGTGGAAGATATAAATAATTATGGCTTTACACATACATTTACTTGTTTGGACCCTCGGGTAGTACATTGTATGTACTATGTTGCATACTGCATTTGTGTGGGATACACTGTTGTTGTATTAAGATGTTATAATCATTGGGTCATTGGAAAAAATCCAAGGTGGATTGAAAAAAAAACATTTCTACATTTACTGTTAATGAAATTTGCATTTTCTTCAACTTTTTCTTGATTTCGTTTCAGACTTACATTTATGAAAGGGAAACACATTTTGTATGTGGAGAAAGTAGTACAGTGGTCACATGGATGTATTAAGTAATTAAATAGGTGATAGAGAGTTGTCAGGGTTATATAATTAAGAAATAGTCGTTTTGTGTTTTTGCTTATGTTTGAAGTAGTTAGATATATGTAAAAAGCGAGATAGATTTACCAACTTAAAAAAATAACCATCTCATAGGAGATAAACGAGCTCTAGCTCTCTCAATAGTAGTTGTCCTGAAAAATTTGTCCTAGTACCTACAACAAAGTCTGTAGATTGTATAACAATTCAATTTATTAATTCATATATCAAATAAATTCATTAAAACCCATAGAATCACACAGCGAGTTGTCACTCGATACAGACTCACTTCAACAAGATACGCATGTATCAACATTTACACAATACAATAGACACAATAATATAAACTCCAACACTCATAAAGTGTCTCTACACAAGATTCCCAACATGTTTCTATTCTTTAATACCATGCTGGTTGAACATTCATCAGGGGATGTTCATTATATTTCAATTTCTTCAACACTTTGTGTTCAGGGTAGTATGCATCATACATGCAACGCAAAATAAAACCTAAAAAGAGAGAGACAAAAACAACCTAAATCACCCACTTGAGATTAAAGCACCAAATGCAGATAATATCCCTCCACTCATAGCATGCCCTCTTGCTGTTCCATAAAGAGTACCTGCAATTGATACTCTTTTCACGGCGACAACCAATTTGTTTTCTTTGCCCAATTCTGAATTATTAGGAACTGTTCACTCTATAAGTTGCTCAATCGTAGCACATAAGCACTTTAAACACTACAATGACATCAGAAGATAAATCAAACCATCACTCATGGTATGATTCACAGTAGCACTATTCATAATGAATGTGTCTTGCTCACATCAACTCTATAGCAAGTACAACCACAACATACCTTGTATGGCATTCTTGAAGGACAGAAGCATCTTAAACTTCAATCAACATTTTATTTTTCAGGATGACTACTATTGAGAGACCTAGCGCTCGTTCACCTCCTATGAGATAGTTGTTTTTTTTAATTGGTTTATCAATCTCGTTTTTTACATATGTAAATTGGTCTACCCCAGCCCCTGGAGATAGCTTGACTCTAGTTAGGAATCAATTTTTGGGGCTATAAATCTACATGTTTTAGGTGCTGAAGTAGTTAGATACCCATTGGCCTTTTCTAACTGTGTAGTATTGTAAATTAGTATAGTGTTAGCATGGATGTACTAACTAATTACAAAGGTGGCAGTGTGTTTTAAGTGTATTGAGATTAAGGAATATTTGTTTTGTGTGTATGTTTATGTTTAAAGTAGTTAAATGCCCTTTGGTCTATTTGAACCTCATATTATTGTAATTCTCAATTTCAAGTGTAATTTAATCGCTGCATTTGGGTTTAATGAAAATTAAGTAGACATTTGTTAGATTTACTGGTAACCTATGTCTTGACTAACAGAAGTGTTGTTACATTCAAACAAACCACTGCTTTTTTCATATATGCAGTATAGTGGCATGGAGTGGTTGATGCACCAGTGTGCTATATTATGCCCAATGTTGTAAAGGTTTCCGTACCAAGAGATACTTGGGCAATGGAAAGTTACAGAAGTTAGTGTGTTTACAGTTATTTTTAGCGCCATCTGCATTGTATCTTAAAAGCATTAATATTACATATTGGGCATTTTAATCCATTTGTATGTGGGATAGATTTTCTGAATTGCAAAATGAACATAATATGAGATGATTTCCGTTTTGGAGAAGCTGTTGACATGGAATTGAATTACAATTTGGTATAGATACATACACATTTCATTAGGAATGTGCTCATGTAAAACATGGTTGAAGAGACTGCATGTATTTTTCCATGTGTATGAAGTTTGTAAAATCTCATTTATAGGGATGTGTTTTGTCTCTAGTACTTTTAGTAGGTACATTAGGAATTCTCGTGGATCCTCCTGTGTGTTTGTGGTGAATTTAACTATTCCTGCGCAGTGGTCCAATTCCTGTCTTATTTCTGAGACGCTGTAGATAGTGTCATGGTGCCATTTCTGTGCAGAGTGAGCATTTGTTAACACAATTGGTCTGAGCCATTTAAGTAAATATTGCCCACAATTGGTAGAAATTGGAAGAGAAGATTGACTCCAGATGTGTTGCTGAATTGAAAAGGACCAGAGAATTTCGTCTCTGCGTGATTTGAAGGTCCTGCGTTTGTTTCATCTTTTTTTTAATTTTTTTACTGGGATTGTGGGGAGATCTGCTATGGTTTGTGTTTGTAATAGTCTTTTTGAAGGTTTACTTTTTTGAGGTTCAGGTTACATATCCAGATGTGGCGTGTACAGTGCACATAGTCTGTTGTATTTTAGGATGCAAAGAATGTCAGCCGTGACTTTGTTTGCATCAAAGTTAACTAAGAATAGACCAGTGAGTGGATGAAAGTATAAAATAGTGCTACATAACTCATACCTTCTTTGAAGACTGTGTTGCCAACATGTGTGTGGTCAAGGGTTAGACCTTGTGAATGATAACAGTATAAGCAAGAGACAGAGAGAATGTTTCTCTGCGTACATGCATATCTTTGAAAAGAAGGAAACATGCAGTGGTACTGGGGATTTTTGTTTGTTTGTTCAAGTTTGTCAAAACTGATCATGTCAAAATGGATATTCTATGTATGTGCATATGTTCGGAAGACAACAACTGTTCCAATTGATCCACTGACTAAATCTTGTTCTATGTTAGGGTTACCATTTAGATCACTCTGCAGTTTAGGGATCTAGTTAATAGTTTTTCCAAACCAGCTGTGTTTAAGATACATTGTTCCTGGTTATTTAGTCGTGCTGTTGCTTGTTGGCATGTAGGTAGTGTCATGCAATTCACTTCTAGTTTGTCTGTGCAGCTGATATGGAGTATGAGTTGCCTCTCTTTTTTGAGCATTGTGGCATTGAATTGGTTACAGTTTGCAAGGGTTGGTATTAAGCACATGCATTTTGTTCTTTTGTTGAGTTATTGTTCAATTACATCATGGACCAATGTGTTTTGGCCATACAGCTTGTGTATTAGTATACTTTTCATGGATGACTTTACATCTTCAGTAAGCTCACCAGCAGGGACGTCATGTCACCAAAATGCCAGGATTAGCGGGAGTGACATCACATGACCCTTGACCTATGATGACATCACAGGAAGTGATGTAAGTTGACCCCATCCCAAAGTGACATCACGGGAAGCGATGGAACACAACTGTTGACCCCGTGACAAAACAGGAAGTGGCATCACATAGCATTGTTTATAAGTACACTATGAAAAATATGGTTACAATATCACTGTAACGTGATATACATTTCATACAAGAATGGATCACCAATGTATCAGCAGAAAAAACATTCTATTCCTGCAACTTGCGAAAAGCAAAATACATAGTCTGAAATGGATACTTATTCTACTCTATATGCTTTTTGGAGGATTTTGTCTGCATTGTGAGTTTGAGCTGTTTAAGAACAGACTAAATCAGTGACTCACTCCGTGAAGTGTGCCTGAAATAAACCTTTAATGAGTCTAGCAATTATTGTATAGAATTACAGAAACATAAAATATTTGTTATTCCTATTCTTTCTTATTTAGGGTCACTGCTCAAAGTGTTACACTTGTGGAACCCCCTATTTATTAACGAACCCTGAACAAGAATGTCAGCCACTTTAGAAACAAAGAGGCACATGGCATTTGCCACAGCCCGCGAGCTTCAATTAAAAAAAAAAGCAAGCAAGGGAGACCTCAGGGGTCGCAAGTGCGACCCCTGGAAACTCCTAAATGATATCCCTGCTCACCTGTTCTAATGCTTTTTAAAATGTGAGCATATATTAGAACTTTTAACTGACACATATTCTCTGTAGCAAAGCTGATGCCACAAATTGACATTGCCTATGCTGCTGGGTGTATTATGGCATTCTTTGTAGCCAAATGTTAGGAAACTGGGTTGCCCCTTAACTGCTGTAAACTGCAGGAGGTCCCAAAAACAATAACTTTTTTTTCCCAAAGAGTTCTTCGTATGCAGTTTTTAGGACTTGCTACATTCTTAGATGAATGAAATCAATCATTATGTTGGAAACCATGCTTGCTTCATCTACTAGTAAGATTTTCATGTGTCATAGAAGTCTGCATACATCAGTCGCAGCTTCTGCTGCCACTTTGTAATGCTTCAATTTGTTTTGGTGTTCTACTGGGAGGAGGAGTAGTCGGCTAACAGCTAAAAGTTTGTTATGGGTTTTGTCTACTACACATTTTCTGATTGTTTTAATTAGGAGGGTCTTGACAGAACCAGCTTCACCGCTTACATCCAACAACAGAGGTTTGTAATGTGTGCAACTGCAATTCATTTTCAGGTTTTGTCCATGCTTAATTTCTCCCATTACTTCTAGGTGAATAGTGAGTTGTTCATCATTTAACTGTGATTTAAGTTTGAGCAGTGACAAATCTGCTTTAGATTGTTTGGATTGATGCATGGCATTTTCTACCTTAGACATTGCTATTTCTACTTAATTTTGAATGAGTTGTTCTCCAAGTTGTTCTTTTCTTTCTGTAAGAGATGGTTGACTCCGGGTCTGTGGCTCAGGGGACTAATGCATCCACTACAGGGACCTGTGTTTGACCTCATGGTCACAGGTTCGAGTCCCAGCAGGTCCACTTAGCCCTTCATGCTTCTGAGGTCGATAAAATGAGTACCATTTTGTAAAAATAAACATCTGTTATTAGCACCAGAATACCCCTTTGCGAGTGAACATGCGCTTTACAAATACACCTGTTATGTTATGTTTATGTTATGACTCCCTTCAGAAGTGTCTTTATCCAGTTTTATTTCTATGTTTTATTGCCGTTTATTGTCCAACATTTCTTTGTATTGTTTAAAATGTTCATTTGTTATACTGGTTTAATTTACCTTAAATGGTGTTTCAAATGTATCTCATGGTCACCTAGCAATTCTTCCTCTTTTCTCCAAGGTTTGAATAGTTGCAATAGGGCCATGCAATAAGGGGTTTCTATGCTCTGTAGATTTAAATGGTAGCTTTACATGGTTAATTAGAGTAGAGTATTTGCCAGTTTTCTCATTTGGCATCAATTTATTTTTTAGGTATAGTTCTGGGCTGTATCATAGAGGTGCATATTTTCCGAAACAGTACTTCTGTTTGAATAGCATGTGTCAATCAAATTCCTTTTTTTAATTGTCTCGGCTGTTGGAATTGTCTGTGGCTGTAGATTTGATTTCTTGATAGGATTTAAGTACCCTTTTTCACAATGAAGCAGGGCCAAGGTTAATCCAGAGACTATTCTCAGATTTCCCATATAAGGTGTTACCTGCAAAATTATCTGCAGCTTCGTAGGACCCTCATTATTTATGTGACAGCATTTTGATACCAAAGCTGTACAATTTTTATGGAAGGGATTTGTCACCCTGAAGTTCTTTTAGATCAGTTTTCTCAGCTTTGGTGAGATAGGCTGTGACATATCTTGCAACGGCAGTTGGATTATCTGAAATGTTTTGAATGGCTATGTTGGCATTTACAAGAGGACAATAGGATTGTAATAATGTATGTACATATATGCTTCATCTATTTTTATATTGTATCAACGTCAGAAGTATTTGCCACACTTATGTCATTGGAAACATACGATTTGTGTCCAGAGGTCATTATGTAGGTCTTATGAATGGATGCCACAGGCAATGTAGTTTTCACTGGATTGTAAACCATTGTCATCACTGTCATGACCACATTTGGGAGCCGTTGTAAACCTCAAAAGCATGTGGATGTGTGGTGCTCCTCTATATTGTTCTTCTTTTTGCCAAAATATGTGTGGAGGACCATTTTTATTAAGGTTGAAGTGTACTATGTCAATGAAAGGATGGTGAAAGTATCTAGACACATTGACAGGATCTAAAGAACAAAGTTCTCCTGAACTTTGTTTGTCTATAGCTTCTTTATTTTGGTTTGTAGTGTGCAGAAATTAATGAACGCCATCCCATGCATATTATGCACAACTCAACGTAACAAACTATGTGGTGGGTAGGTTAGGTTCCTTAACATACATTGTACATCAGCATGACATCAGAACCAATATTCCTTTGTACCACACATATTTGCCAAGAGATTTGTAATACTTGACTGCAACACTTAATCGTTTTCATATATTTATTATTTATTTAGGTGTTTATTTATAACGTGCCAAAATCCTTTGCACATCAGGGTGCACACTAACACTGAGATATATCAATGCAGGACAGAGTATCAGAAAGAAGACCACTTAATCAAACAAGGAGGTCTTTAGGCATTTCTGAAAGGTTTATCTTTTCAAGGAGTTGAGTAGCTGACATGTTCAGAAAAGTGGTGTCTGTTTTTAGTTTGTGTGCAACTATATAACATAGAGATTCTAGTCTGCTTTCAAACAAGAGATGGACAATGTATTCAACATTTTGCTGGTATCTTGGATCTTCATAATACATTTGTAGAGAAAGAATTTCTAATGCACTGATTTATTGTATGTAACTGCTGCTTGATGCTCTACTATTTTGCTCATTTGTTTGATATATGCCAGCACTGTTTTTAATATTTTGTATTGCAATGCACAGCAATGTAACCTAAGCTGAACATTGCTCTTTTCCTTCATCTGTGCCCTAATACCCTTGGGTCTGGTGCACATTATAAATAAAATAAACAAACAAACAAACAAACAAACTGATTTGTATGGATTTTTCATAATACCTTTATCTTTTTCCAGTAGGAAAGAGCAGTTGAAAACAACATACTTCTAAACTTTTTTCCTGTATGCTCATTGGAGAACCTTTCACTTGACAAATTTGATATGTTCTAATGCATCTTCCACGGTGTCTCTGGAAGGTAGTGGGTGAATTGTGTACTGGTCAACAATGTAGTCTGTAGTGATAGGATCAACACATTCAAATTGACCAGTTTGCCGGGAATCTTCACATATGTGGGTTGTTTCTTTTAAGTTTTCTTCTATGTTTATATCTTTGTAGTATTGATTATTGTTGGGCTTCTTTAACTTGCTTTAAGTCAACTAGTTGTTGCCAAATGTGTTTGTCTTTTGTTGGCAAACTGTCAACTATTACTATCAAAGATTGTTGTACTAGTCATCCATCTCATAGTGTTTCTTCATTTTCATTTTGGTCTAAAATTGTTCTACTTTGCCAAAAATGCCTTGAGTAAGTCTGATAGACGCAAATTGGCAGTTTTGGGTTGCAGATGTATTATAGCTTGGAATGGGTGCACTGTTTGAATTATGATAGTCTCATATAGATTAAATAGTTGGAGAGCTTTTGGAAGTGAAATATTTGCAAGTTATTATTTATAGCATGAGTTGGCATTTGGCTATTATCATGCTTAATATTGCAGCGTGTGCAAAGTATTAAGGGTTCAGCTATTTTGAATTTATTTTCTGCTGTTAGATGTAAACTTATTGAAACCATTGCGATTCCTCATTGTCTTCTATTTAATAGGATATATCTGGAATTTTTGTACTTTTCTTATAGAAAGTTTTGCAACAACAAGCAAATACTTTGTCTGGAATTTCAGCAGACGTGTTTTCAAACTTTGCTATTTCTTTTTTGGATGTATTTGTAAGGAGGTTAGCGTTAGAAAGTTGTTGGTTTATGTTTTTTAAGTTAACTGTGTTTTTATAATTCTAGTTCAGTTCCAAAATATTTACTTTGTAATTGTTTGGTCTGAGAAGTTGTTTGGCTGTTCCATTTAGGAAATAGTTATTCAGTTTGTATATGTCTATAGCACGACTTTTTGCATTGTACAATCTATGCAGCTTTCACATTGTAGAATGGTGCATTGCTAGCATATTAATATGATGGACGATGCCTTTACAAGCAGCTCCTGCAATACAGGATAATTAATGTCTTCAAATTCAAGTGCGGATGTGAACTGGGCAGTAGTACATGGTTTCTAAAATGTTGATTCTACTTTTGGCTTTTATTTTAGCATAGTGATTGAGGAATTGTTTTAAACATTTCAAGGACGTTTGGTGCACATTCCGTACTGAGCTCCACATCCATTTGTACACTCGATGAAGATTTTTCTACTAAGGTTTCTTTTGCCATAATAGTGCCTGCTAGCATTTTATAGCCTCTTCCATTATTGTCTATGGGAATTTGGTTTGTTAGTTGTTGTTCATATGCTTCTTAATTGAAATATGGTTCTGTGCTGCTAGTGGGAAACCATTCACCTGCACAGAATTTAGACACATTATCTTTGTTCACATTGTGCATGTTCAAAAGTTGTTTATGTAAATCTTAATTAATTTATTTAATTATTTCATTCCGTTTAAAACTTATTTTAAGCTTGAATGTACTGTCAAAGATTGAAGTACAACTTTCCTCTGGTAATGTTTCAGTAAAGACCGTGACTTTACAGATCTTTTTATGAGATTGCTGAGAACTCTGCAACAAAATATTAATTTGTAAAATGTATTTTTTGGAAATTTTACTGTGGCTAAATCAACATTTCTAAATATAGTTTGAAATTCATTGTGAGTTGTATTTTTTAACTACATATTTACTTGCTTTTCTTTTTTGAAGAAGGTGCAATCGTTTTGTTATTGGGTATGTTATGTTATGTTACTTGCCATTTATATAGTGCCTTATATATCATTGGTATGACCTCAAAGCACTGGTAGGTTGAACACCTTCAGGAACCGCAGTTCAAGTCAGTAGAGAGAGAGAGTGTCATAGGGTGCGTGGGCACACCGGATATGTGTGCAGCTGGTGTGGTTGTTGCATGATAGCTGCTTCTTAGCGGTAGGTGTGGTGCTGAGGAAATCAGTTGGATGTGTTCGGTCTGGAGGGTGGACACTGTAAGGATATTTGGCGTGTTACAGCACAGAGTACAGCACTACTGCACAGGTAGCATTTTTTTTGTTGATGCAGCACCACCACATGGGTGTGATGCATTGCTATATGTGTTGTCAGAGTAACATGGACATATAAGTAAAGACAGGCTATTCAGTCAAAAACGATTTTTACATATAAGATGCAAATCTATTTTTACAGTTAAAAGCACACATGTGCACATTCAAAATGCACACTATTTTTCACCTGAAATGCCTATGTTGCAAGAGACACATTTGAAAATTAATAACTAACCTTATTAATAACTAACCTGACTAATAAAACTTCATTTAACATAACCCACTAATAAAAATGTGTCTCCACTGCAGAATTAGGCCTACTCTGAAAGTGAACTTTTAAACGCACATTCATTTTTTTTCTCTGCTGCTCTGTCCACATAACTACAGGAAGCAAAGAGCTTGAAGGAACAGGAAATCAGTTTGTTACAATTGCCACTGTAAAAGTGAGCCATTGTGTAGTGAGGGAGGAGATGACATGATTGATTCTGATTGGAGCAGCGTCATAGCTAGTATCATGCTAGAGGCTGTTATTAGTTTTGCTGGAGAAGCTTGAGGGGAGGGGCAGAACAATCGAGATCTTGCAGAGCTGGGAGAAAGAGCTGTTTTACTGGCTGAGGCATTCCTGCTGCAAAAGCTGAGAGTTCCAGGCAATAACCCCGGTTGAGAACGGCAGGCGCTTGTTCTCACTGGGGTTGATTTTCAAGGGAGCCAAATTCAGAAAGAGAATAGCCGAAGAAAACTCATGCTGAACAGATAAGGTAATTATAGAAGCGAGTGGGAGCTGTGCGAAAGTGTGCGAAACTGTTCAGTCAGTTAAAGGGAGTCTCAGTCTCTTATCAGCATATTTAATGTTACCAATTGAATATATTCTCGCAGCTCTCTGTTCATTTTATCACAAATAATGTTGTACCATTTCATTTATTTCTGTAAAAAAGTTAAACTATGTTTAATAGAAATTTCTATAATACAAAAACATTTGAAAACAGATAGCTAGTGTGTATTATTTCTCTCTTTCATTTTGCATGGGGAAAGGTTTAAACGTGGGGAGATTTTTAAACAGTGTAATTGTCATTTTAAAGCAGATGTGTGCATGATTCTATTCAGTATGGACAGTTGTGAGTGACTGTTTGTAGCATAGCCTGTTGGAGGTACATGAGTCAACGGGAAGAGAGACTCTCTGGACATAGTTCCCTACCATATATAAGGTAGTGGAAATTACCACAAAAATACCACAATAGCCCATGGTGGCACACAACACTAACACTGAAAATGTGGTATCCCTAAAATGTAGGCCTGAGGTCTCTCTAGTGATCAAGAACAATCTAGATAAAAAAACAAGGGATGTTGGATATTGGGGCCACAAATAAACCAACCACTATACCAACCAACCACGCAAACTACCGCGCATACCATCTAAATAGGTCTGAATTCTGAAATAATGCAATGTATTATTGTCATGTGTGACCCAATATGAATACAGAGAGTGATTATTGCTAAAGGTATTTTGGCGGTAAGAAAATACTGCAAAGCCCCAAATATCCACAAAATACCCAACAACACCCAGACTGAGTTCTGGCTGTGCTAGGCCTGAGGAACGCCTACGCTAGCCGGAATGTGCTCAGCTAACTGTGTTTTATTAGGGTGATGAGGTGTTTGTGGGGTCATGGTCATATATGAACAGCTAGGCCGAATTATCATGGTATAGCTGAGTTCTAGTTGAATGATGGTGTATAGGAGAGAGTAAGCGAAGTAGTGTGATATGGTAGTTATCAGTAAAGCACCTGAGAACAGGCACGTGAGCAGGACAGGGTGGATAGGGGTAAACATGGGATACAGATAAGTATGGGGATACAGGTATATAGCATATTTCGGAGATACAGATATGTACCTTCCACTGCAGCATCGGCATCGTCCGCATCATCTGTTTGTCCGCAGCATCGGCATCGTCTGCAGCATTCGCATTGTCCGCACCAGCCGCAGCATCCGCACCATCCGTAGTATCCGCAGCATCCGCACCGTCCGCACCATCCGCACCGTCCACACAGTCTGCACGATCTGCAGCATCCACACCATCCGCACCCTCTGCAGGGTCCGCACCGTCCGTAGCGTCCGCACCATCCGTAGCATCAGCATCGTCCATAGAGTCCGCAGTATCCACACCATCCGCAGCATCTGCACCATCCGTGGCATCCACATGATCCGCATTATCCGGATTGTCGGTAGTATTCGCCCCAATCCGCAACAATCATATCATTCGTACCATCTGCAACGTCTGCACCAACCATAGCATCCGCCAGATCTGCAACATCCACACCCTCTGTAACATCCGCAGCATCTGCACCATCCATAACACCTGTGTCGTCCGCACCATCCACGCAATCCAAGACATTCGCTTGGTCCATTCAATTCACTCCAACCATTACATCCACTCCATCCGTTCCATCTACTCCATCCGTTCCATTCACTCCATCCGTTCCATGCACTGCATCCATTCCATGCACTCCCCATCAATCCATCCATTCCATGCATTCCATCCGTTCGATCCATTCCATCCGTTCCATCCTCTCCATCCACTCCACCCATTCTATCCGCTCCAACCATTCTATCCGCTCCACCCATTCTATCCGCTCCACCCATTTCATCCGCTTCATCCACTCCAACGCTACATCCGTTACATGCGTTCCATTCTCTCCATCCGTTCCATGCGTTCCATCTGTTCCATCCACTTCATCCGTTCCATCCATCTCATCCGTTCCATCCCTCTCATCTGTTCCATCCCTCTCATCCGTTCTATCCCTCTCATCCGTTCCATCACTCAGTCTGTTCCACCCACTCTGTCTGTTCCATCCATTCCATCCGTTCCATCTATTCCATCCGTTCCATCCACTCCATCCGTTCCATCCACTTCATCCGTTCCATCCATTTAATCTGTTTCATCCATTTTATCCACTCCATCCATTCCATCCATTTGATCCGTTCCATCCCTCTCATCCGTTCCATCCATTCCTTCCATTCACCACTCCATCCGTTCCATCCACTCCATACGTTCCATCCTCTACATCCACTCCATCCACTCCATCTGCTCCATCCACTCCATCCGGTCCATCCGGTCCATCCGGTCTATCTACTACGTCCGTTCCATCTCTTCCATCTACTCCATATGTTCCATCCATTCCATCTACTCCATCTGTTCCATCCGTTCCATCCGTTCCATCCACTCCATCCGTTCCATCCATTGCATCTGTTCCATCCACTCATCCGTTCCATCCACTCCATCCGTTCCATCCACTCCATCCATTCCATCCATTACATCCGTTCCATCCATTACATCCACCCTATCCCTCTCATCCGTTCCATCGCTCTCATCCGTTCTATCTCTCTCATCCGTTTCATCCCTCTCATCCGTTCCATCCCTCTCATCTGTTCCATTCCTCTCATCTGGTCCATCCCTCTCATGCGTTCCATCTCTTTCATCTGTTCCATCCACTCCATCCATTCCATCAATTCCAGCACTCTGTCCATTCCATCCACTCTATCTGTTCCATCCACTCTATCTGTTCCATCCACTCAGTCCGTTCCATTTGCTCCTTGCAATCCATTATTTCCATCCACTCCATATGTTCCATCCACTCCATCCGTTCCTTCCATTCCATGCATTCCATCCGTTCCATGCGTTCCATCCATTACATCTAACCCATCTGTTCAATCCGTTCCATCCACTCCATCCACCCCATCTGTTCCATCCACTCCATCGTTCCATCCACTCCATCTGTTCCATCCACACCATCCGTTCCATCCACTCCGTCCGTTCCATCCACTCCATCCGTAACATCCACTCCATCTGTTCCATCCACTCCATCCATTCCATTCACTTCATCTGTTCCATCCCTCTCATCCGTTCTATCCCTCTCTGTTACATCCATGCTATTCGTTCAATTCACTCTATCCGTTCCATCCACTCTATCCGTTCCATCCACTCAGCCCGTTCCATCTGCTCCATGTGTTCCATCATTTTGATCCATTTCACTCATTCTGTCTGTTTCACTCACTCTATCCATTTTTGTCATTCTGTCTGTTCCATCAACTAAAATTGCTCTTTTATTTACTTTGGTCGAACAACTATGGATTTCTGTTTACTGTGACTATACATTCCATTTGCTCTAAGCGTTGATTCCTTATGGGAAGAGCCACGTTTTCAGTAATTTGCGGAATGACAGCTAGTCTTCGGTGTGTCGGATGTGGGGTGGAAGCGAGTTCCATAGAGTGGGGGCCAAGGTTGAGAACGAGGATCCTCCTAATCTGACTGAGTTGGTGTTTGGTATCACTAAAAGGAGGGCAGAGCTTGATCTTAGAGTGTGCGGTGGGTGGTAGGCTTAAACTTTTCCTCTAGGCATAAAGGGCAGTTTTGTGCACTGCTCGGTGGGTGATGCATAGCGTTTTGAAATTCGCCCTTTGTCGAACCGGGAGCCAGTGGCTATTTCTGAGAGCTGAAGAGGTGTGGTCTCTTGGGCCAAGTGCCAGAAGCATTTTGGCAGCAGAGTTATGTGCTCTTTGTAATTTAATGAGCTGGTATGCTTGGACCCTGAGGTAGAGGGAGTAGGCATAGTCCAGTCTCAAGATTACAATTGATTGGACAGTGGCAAGTCTGTTGGGAAAGCAGAGGTATTGAAAAATGCATCTAAGAATTTTGAGGTGGTAATGGCAGGATTTAAGAGATGTCATTGATTTGGCGAGAGAGGGTTGGGTCAGAGTCGAGAGTGCATCCAATGTTTTTTACTGTGGTTGAAGTGGTGGGTTGTACTTTGCAAGAGCACAGTTACTTATTATTTTGTTTGTACACTTTTTATAAATGTTTTATGTGGAGGGTGGGTATATGACTTTCCTTTGTTTTTTGTTTTGGAAGGCATCATTTTCTATCTGTTTGAAAAAAGAAAGTTTGTATTTTAATGTTTTATATGGGTCCTGTGGGTGTTATTGTACAGGGATGAGGAAGAGTGGTTCATGGATAATGATGTGGATTAATATTGGGTACTGGTAAGAGGAAGAGATGTGATGAACTAATAACATAGAGTTGAGTTGTATAGCAGGCTGTGGAAGAGGAATGTACAGATTGAGGGCAGTATGTAGTGAAATACTTGTAAAGGTAGTAGACCTCTGTTGTAGTGGTATGAGGAAGACAGATGGGAGGATAATGCAAACTAATGGGATTTGGGTTATGGTATGAGGAAGGGGGATATAGAGCAAGGAATGCATTGGTGCTAGTTAAGTAATATGAGGGAGAGTGTTGTACATATAAAGATATTGGTACCTGTTAGCTACTGTGATGAGAAAGAGTGGTGTTGGAGTTATAATATAGATTATAGTTGGGTAGTATGGTGTGGAAGAGTAATGTATAGATAATGGGAGGTATGGTGTAAAACATTTGTAGAGGAAGAGGTTGTAGACATTTGGTGGAGTGCTAGACATGTGGGGAGAATAGTAAATCATGTGATATAAGTAATGGCATAAGTAAGGGGGAAATATGTGAATGAATGGACTGGTAGTGAAGTCACATGACGGAGAGGGGTTTACGCATACAAATATAAGTTAATGATGGGTACTTGGGTGAGGAAGAGGGGTATTGGAGTAATTATATTGATTAGAATTGCACAGTAGGATGTGGAAAAGGAATGTATAGCTAATGAGAGGTATGGAGTGAATCATTTGTAGAGGAAGAGGTTGTAGATGTCTACTGTATTGGTATGAGGTAGAGGGATGTAGAGATAATGGAAAACAATGTCATTTGAGCAACGGTATGAAGATAGGGAAATACAGCAATGAATTTATTTATTAAGAATTTTGGTACCATCGCGCCACATGACTACATGCCTCCAGGGGCTCAAACAACAAATAAAGACTAACAACCAAGACAAAAAAGATCAAAACAATGCGCGGGAGAGAGCCAAAAGATGGAACTCAGAGATTAAAAGAGGGGAATCTTAAATGGATAAGGGACTTAGGTGAAAAGTTAAAAAGGAACATTTTTAGATCCTTCTGGAAATGTGTGTGTCAACCACTCTAATACTGAGAGGTAGCGCATTCCATGCACTGGGGCCTTGGGCATTGAAACTGTGCCCTCCGGCCTTCATTAGCTTAAACCTTGATTAGACCAGTCTAAGATGGTGTTCTGATCTGAGTGGGCGAGTCGGAAAATATGGTTTAAGGCTCGCTTTCAGATATTCAGGAGCAGCATTCACCCACATTTATGTGTTAAGGTAAGAATTTTGTGTGTAATGCAAAGTTTCACTGGTAGCCAGTGTAGGCCACTCCTAGAACATCTGGACAAACCCGCAATGGCCCGTACTGCCCCATTCTGGGTAACCTGTAGAGAAGCTATGATTGAATTCGCACAACCACTAAGCAAGCTATTACAGTAGTAGGGTCGAGTGTTTATAAGGACTGAAGCTAACATGGCCAGGTTCTCTTGTGTGAGAAGAGGTTGGATGTTACATAATAGCTTGTAAATCAGACCGCAGGTGGAGCTGACAGAGGCCACATGCTTACTCAAAGAGAGTTCTGCGTCCAAGAACACACCAAGAGTTTTTACTTTTTTTTTTTTTACTGCAATACACGTGTCCACGATTTAAAAGTTTGCAAACTCGGCTGAGAGTGATTTCACCTTTTGACTGGAGGCAACGATGAGCAGCTCAATGTCGCTTGCAGTTTGAGCAAGAGAATTAGCAGGCATCCAAAAATGGATGGCCTTATAGATGGTATTCACTTTTGACAAATCAGTAAGATATACACTTGAGAGTTAAATGATGACTTGCGTATCATCGGCACAATCAGACAATAATACACCCAGACTAATCAGCAGATGCAGAAAAGGGATCATGTAGATATTAAACAACATAAGTGTGATGCATGATCCCTGTGGGACACCGCAAGATACAGGGGATGGGTCAGAAGAAATGTCACCTACATTTACTCTTGAATTCCTTTGGCCCAAAAAGGAAGATATCCAGTGAACAGCTTTGAGCGAACAGACGGCGACTAACTGAAGTCTGTTGGCTAGTAATACATGGTCAACAAGATCAAATGCAGAGGATAGATCTAATAGCATCAAAACTGATAAAATCCCTTTGTCGATATTCTGTTGCAAATTGGCCTTAAGATCCAGCATAGCTGTCTCAGTGCTAAACCCTTTCCTGAAACCAGATTGCTAAGGGTGCAGAATGTTATTAACTCCAACATAGCTCTGAAGTTGCAGGTGTGCTACTTTGTCCAACACTTTCAGCAGAAACAGCACATTAGTAATGGGCCAATAATTATCTGGGTTAAAACGGTTCAAGGGACTCCTTTTCTTAAAAGGGGGGGGTTACCCGGGCCTTTTTGAGGAGGAGGGGGACATTGCCTTCTAAAAACGATTGGTTAATTAACTTTGTAACCCACGGGCAGAAGATATCCTTACACTTTATGAACAAGCTGGATGGGCAGGCATCACCCTGACAGGAAGTTGGCTTCATGGTTCCATTGGTTTCTTTGATGAATGGTTCCGTACAGGAGGTAAAATCAAAAACAAGGTATTCAGGCCGGGTAGGGGCATCTATATTGTGAGCTGCCAATTGCATCTCCTGTGGCAGACACAAGTCCCTAACCTGTTGAATATTAGTTTGATGCAGAGTGACCTTCTTGATGAACATATCATGGATTGACTGACACTAGTGCTTATCTTTTACTGGAATAGATGAAGGAGGGGGTTTACTGTTAAACTCGCTCAAAATAGAGAATAATTCCTTAGAGCTAGACTTGGTCGTCTGAATCCTATTATTGTAGACCTCAGACTTTGCTTTTGTAATCACCTCCTTATATTGTTTAACAAAGTCCATATAAGTAGCCAGGGTAGTGCCAGGTGTTTTTTTTTTTTGCTAGTCACGTTCCGCAACACGTTTCTATTGTCTGATGAGGATAATCTCCTCATTAAACCAGGGCTTCTTTTTGGCTTCAGATTTTACGGATCGAGTCCTGAGAGCGCAAACAGATTGGTCACATCAGTGAGAGATTTAGTTATATCACATGCTAGGTCATCCGCACTCTCAGAATCCTCGATGGAGCCCAATTTCTCAGATAATAGAGGCGCACGCAAAGGTTTACAGAGTTAGAGTATTTAGATTACGCATACACATTTCTGTCCTAGGATTAGAATCAAGTTTGGCAGGTGGAACCGGAAGAATGATATCAAAGGTCAATGGGGAATAATCAGACCAAATACAAGGCAGGATGAGTAAATTGGCCAGCAAGAGCTGATGAGCTAATAGCCAATCCAAGATATGCTGTGCACTATGTGTGTGTCAGTCAACCAGTTGTGCCCAGCCAATAGAGTTGATGCCATCCACTAGAGACCTGGCAACGGTGTCTGTTGGGGTGTCATACCAGTGGTTAAAGTCGGCCATGACCAAAACCGGGGATTTTGGCTTTGTAAGAAAGTTAAGATTTCAAAATCGCTCTTCAAATAAAGGCAACAGCCTTGGAGGTCTATAGAGAACAGTTATAGTGAACGAGGCATTGTCAGACATTTTAATTTTAACAATCAGGCTTTCACAGTCCACCAAGGGTTCATAAGGCAAAATGTGAAACTGTACAGATGCTTTTATGTATAGAGGAACCCTTGCAGAGGTGCCATCTGCCCGGATAAGGTAATACCACTGGGGGTGGCCCAAAGCACTTCAAAATGCATTACTTGGTCTAGCTAGGACTCTGTTAAAGCAAGCATATTGAAATGTGATGATCCTGGGAGATTTAAAATATCAATGCCATGCTGGCACAGGGAACGAGTATTCAGAAGTCTGGCTCCTAAAATCTGTGAATTTTGCTTACACATCCCAGATAGTGCTGGGACGGTAGAAAATGAAGGAGAGATGGCCTCCTTAGGAGGAAGGCTAGATTCCTGCTTAACAGAGGATGTTGAGTTGTGTGAGTTGGGTATGATAGAATGAATGGGGGAGACACCACTATAGAAAGAGAAGGAGCGGGTACTGCCATAGCTAAAGCAGAACGCTCGACAGAAATATTAGAAGAGATGAACAATTGGTCAGGGAGGCCATAGTACGGAACTAAGGAAGCTTACCATATATAATAACATGCAATGAGTATTCAGCGCCCCTCAACTCACTGGCAACAAACCGGATCTAACCAGTAAGTTGTGCCCGCGCAGTCGTGCCTGGAGACGGGCTTTAACCGGCGAACTGTACTATAAGGCTGCTGGTAAGTGTGGTCCCTCAAGAGTGCAGAGTTACAACGCTGATCCTAATCACTCAGAGGGATTACACACTTCAAGAATCACAGAACGGGGCTAAGGCTAAGAAAGCAGGAAAGCAACAAATACAAACAATCTAATAAAACGCAACTAAGAGTATTTATCAAATAAGTTTTTTAAAAGGCACCTGATTCTAAAATTGTTAAAATCTTGAGGTGACAACAGTAAAATAGCAGAGATCAATGGAATGATGTTAGTGAAGTTGCATGAGAGAGAGTGGTGTAGGAATTGATGGGTACTGGGATGAGGAAGAAGGTTCTTGTGGAAGTAACATTAGGGAGAGAGATGTAGAGATGTATATGTGATAGGTGTGGTAGAAAAGGTTGGTAGAGTGAGAGGTTGAAGAGTTGTGGAATGGGAGGTTAATTTTAGATTGCAATTGGGAAGTGGTTTGTGGAAGAAGTAGGTGATGGGGATTGTGTGAAAAGTTATTTGTAGTCAAATGGGCTGCAGATGATTGTGTTAATGAGTAAGGGAGCGTGGTGTTATTCAATAAGGAGCAATGTTGTGCTGTAATGGAAAAGAGTGTGATTGCTGGAATGGAATAAGTAAGTGTGTAATAGAATAGAGTATATTATGAAAGGATAGTTTAGTATTATACACAGAATAGTTATGTTATTACAAATGTTGCCTAGAAAACAACAGGGAAAGCTTATACAGCTAAGGTGCTTGGTGCACCGTATTCATCCTTTAACCGTTAACAAGGTAACGTCTGGTAACACAAAAAAAGCGGTTTTGTAGGAAGGTAGGTATTCAAGGTGCATCAAAGGATTGCAAAACAAATGAATCAATTAGAGTGCTCACACTCAACACACATGAAAAGGGGGGAGGACCACCCGTCTCGGCGTACCTGACCCTAAGGAAGAACACCCTGAACCTGGCGGGGGTGCCTATCCCTGGGTGGCGTGTGGTGTATCGCCTACTAAAAAGATATAGAGGAGAGTACTGTCCCTCAGCCTTCTATACTAATGGCAATGTCTGGAAACAGACACGGGTCGTCCAACAAAAGCATTTAAAACAGTGGTAGACTCCAGAGGGTTAAGCAGCATGCAACAAGGCAATGAATTGGGTCTTGAGGCTGATTGATCTTGAGCGTGGATCCAACCTGTGAATCAGGTCAACTGCTTATATTCCATCCAGAGTGTGCAACTTTATTGATACCCGTAGGTCACTGTGGTTGGGGTATGTAAGAGTACTGGTGGAGTGACCACTGGTGGATAAGTAAAATGACCAGCCAGGGGGCTGGGGGGCTAGAAAAGGCTCTTGTAAAAATGTGTGGCTCACTCAGTGGTAATGAGTGTGCTACAGTAGATAGTTTTTAGAGGATTGTGTCTCTTTAGTAGGTGTATAAGAGATCAAGCGTGGGTCATGAGAGCCCTCATGACCGAAAGGGGTCGTCCGGTTTCAATGGCGTAGGAGATTCAGGCCATCTTCTTCAGGACCGTGATTTGGAATGCAAACGAGTTTGCCAAGTGTTCAGTGAGGTGCTGAACAGGAATGAAGATACTGGTGTCTCCTCTAAACCAGCATGCTAGCTGGAATGTAAACGGTGAATCTGGGTTACTCAAATCTCCGAGCTGCAGGTAAAAAGTATACCTGTGAAGGGGGCAGCTGCTCTCCTCCGTGTTGTCTGGGAGCTGTATCGGGCTTGTACAGCGTTGAGCATTTGCATTACAAATGTTGCAACATCCACGGCACATTAATAAACTTACTTTGTAGAAATGAGAGCATTTTCTTTCTTCTGTAGGTTTCTTTGGTAATTTTGTTTTTTTCAGTAAATCTAAAAGAGAGGTAGTTTGTACATGTGATCATTGTACACTGGTATACGTAGTAGGGCATGGCATTTGTTTTGGAAGACACATTCATTATGCAAACATTAAATAAAGCAACATGATTGCTCCTGCAGTGAAGTATAATAAATGGATGGATGTATTAAATAGTGGCATAGGAAGTGGTGCTATAGTTGTAACGGAAGGGAGGTTATTTTTTAGTTTGGGCCGAATCACCTATAAACCAAAACTATTGCAATAGAGTACACATAGAGAGAAATTTTACATGAGGAGGGGCACCCAGCTTCTAAGTATTGTTGGTTTATTTGTCCATCCATTGACTGTCTATCGCCATACTAATCCCTATAGCCGTTGCCACACAGTTCTTCTCCTCCCTGCACAAAAATACACCTTCTCATGGGAACTCTTTCAGGTTGCTTTAATAAACCATTGCAATCACATTTTCCAGTCAAGTGGCTGCTAGTGTTTTTTTCAGAGCAATTTCCTGCGAGTTATTGACTTAATTGATGCTGTAAAGCAGGTCTGCCTTTAGATACTCAATTTATAATATCTATGTGTATCACTCACTGAAGTGCTGTTAAAAATATGCATTGGCAAAGGCAAACGTTTTGGCTTATGTACAAGTATTTGCCATTTGCTAAGGACTGCTATCAGATGGCCAAGTACTTGGACCATTTTTCACCTGCTACCCTCAAGTGCCAGTTTATACTTCTATGGCAGTTTTTTACAAGTGTGTTTTCCATGCCTACACCAAAGTCCCAAACATTTGGCATTGCTAATGCTTGATTCAAAGAAAGTGGTAATATGTGATGACTGTAGGTTTTTAAGTAAGGTATTTTTAATTATGGCACAGAAATACTTTAAAAATTAGTGGTGAGTTATTGGGGTGGGTGCAGCAGTGGGGCATGTTTTGTAGCATAGAAAACTCCTTGCAGTTGAAGTGAAGTTAAAGGCAAGGTTGTGTAATATAAAGGTCTGCTACAGTTTCCACATATGGCAGGTCCGTTTTTCAAAGAAGGTGCATATATTTGTTGTGCTGTAGTTTCATAATGGAGGTACTTTTCATTATTGAATTACATAGTTGCTAATATACAGAAGAACATGTGGTAGAATGGAGAGAGAAAAACTGTTTTGGATAAGGATTTACAGATTGAAATGGGTCATGTTGGCAACTTTAGAATTGTGGAGTGCTATACATAGTAGCACATGTGAGTCATTAAATATGGCGAAATAGTTTTTAAAGCACTAATTAGGTCTCTGTAGAGGTGCTACAGTGAAGTATGTGTTGCAGTGCAGGATATCCGTTTTTGTTCAAGTTATAAGTTATTACAAAAGGTGGCACACAGATGTACTTTAGAAAATGAACTAATACCTATAGTATGTCTTCTTAGATGTAGATTGCAGAATGTAGATCCTGTTGAATCTGGAAATAGAAATCAGTAAATGTTTGCACAGTAGTTGTGATGAGAAGGCTCTGAATCACAGAACAAATGCACTCTCAGGATTGACAGATACATCTGAACTGTTTAACTAAGGTGGCAGGTTTGTAAATAGTTTCTTAAGTTTTGATTGTGTTTGTTAAATGGGTGTGCGACTTTCTGAATCTAGCCAATCAGGGAGCATTACAGAGATAAAAGTTAAAAGGGGAGAAGGGCTGCCCTGTGCCCTGACAACCAAGGACATTGTGACTGTTTGCGGATGGATCGCACGTGCCATGTGAGCACTTTCACCATGCCCTTCATGAAAGAGGACTGCAGAGGACATCGGAAGGCTCAACCAATCAGGCTTTCTCTTTGTAGAGGAGTAGTTCAGCTGCCGAGAAGTACAGTGTAACAAGTGTTTCATTTTTTGTTTGAATTGCTGAAAGCATGGACCTCAACAAGAAGACTGTTTGCATTATAGGAGATGTGTGGATTCCTTGGGTGCAGATATGTGCAGAGCAGCATGGCATCTCTCATAATCTTGGAATAAAAAATGTGTAGGTGGTATGACATGGAATTTGTAGAATTAAATGGAGTCAACTATCACCCATGTTTGAAGATATGGGTCATTTAAAAAACATCCAGAAATTATTGTATTACATTGTGGAGGTAATGGTTTAGGGGAGGTAACTGGTGTATCTTTGCAGTTTGCCATGAAATCTACATTTACAAGGCTAATGGAACTTTTTTGCATTGTATTATATTGTGCATGTCATTTATATAGCTCCTTTTAGCATTATTATTTTCTCAATGCGCTGTTAGTGGGTACAACCTCAGAGGACCAAAGTTCAGAGAGTTGGAAGTCATGGAGTGTGTGCATTTGGCCAAATAAGGCTTAGCAGGGCAGGCCAGGCTCCAGTAGAGAGCAACTATTGTGGTCAGCCATGTGGTTGGGTGCTGAGAGAAGTACGAAAATGGCATGATTTCTATGGACTCGCTATGTGTCCAGCATGCCTGAAAGAGTCATACATCTGTTTTGCATTCTGATGTCAGAGGTGTTGAGGTATAGTCTGGTGTGAGTAGGCGAAGAGTTATATGAACAGCACACCCACATTTTGCCATAGACATTGCTTTATTATGATGAGTGCATGTAGCCTTGCTTGCAGCAGGTGTCTACCAGAAGTGGTGCATTATACATATCTGGCGGAATTAATTGGTTATTTGTTGGTTGTGTTCCCACTAAGGTAATTGGCTTCTTCTGTTGATTCTTGTGGCTGTGAAAAAATGATTAGTGACAGTCGATGTTCCAACTAAATGCAACAAGAGGAGCTCATGTTGTACTCCCAAGTTCTCTTAGGTGGATAATGCAGCAAATCTTCCCAGCTATTGAGTGCTTACTGAACCTTTTCAGTTGTTATCTTTACCATGGGTGGCCCACCCTACTGTTCCTTCATGTGTAATACCTGCTTATCCCCCTTGCTTCCAGAGCTATTTCAGGCCCGGTCCTTGATTGCCCTCCTGATTGATTGATTTTGCAGGACATGGCCATGGCACAAATCCTCCCCTGACATTTCTCTGCAGCGAATCCCAAACTGTCCATTTGCTATGGTGGTGATTCTCTTACAACCAGTTTGAGTGCCATTTGAGTGTTTTCCCATACATGTCTGGTGCAGTGATTCATCAATCCTGTGACATTCCCTTGTTCCCCTCCCTTTGCTCTATGGGTGCATTGAAACACAATTTCTTGGTGTATAAGTGCCTTACAAATGACCAATACAATAAATAAAATATATAAATAGATATATGAAGGGCTGTGATTCAGGTAGTCATACTTGAGGGAAGACAATGTCATGATTGGTGTATTCTGGTGTCTGTGGTACAGGCCACGGCAAAAGCAGCCGGCACCGCCAGCTGCTGAGAGGTCGAGGTCACAGCGAATGCAGCCGGTGCTGCCTGGTGTAGAGTGTTTCTAGTTTGGATTGAGAATTGGAAATATTTTTAAGGATGGGCTCCAGGATAATGCAGCAAATAACAAGGTTTTGAGAACTTTTATGAAGGAAAGGTAATTTTTGGTGCAGCGGATGTGCAGGCGAAGAATGTTCCATATGGTGGGAGATAGGCTAGAGAAAGCCAAGCCACCAATTCTGGTGGTGTGGTATGGTGGAATAGCGAGGAGTAGAGCTGATTCTGATCTGAGGTTTTTGGGGGGTTGGGAGTGGATGATTGTGCTCTGAAGGAACTCAGGTCCTGTTTTATGGAGGGCTTGTGTGTGATGCACATGGCTTTAAATTTGGTCTTACACTAACTGGGTGCCAGTGAAATAGTCTCAGTGCACGGGTGATGTGTTCTCTGGGTGAGAGGGCAAGGAGCAGTATTTCTGCTACCTTTTGGATTAGTTGAAGTTTCCTCAGCTGGCGTGCCAGGATGCCGAGGTAGAGGGAGTTGGCATAGTCTAGGCGGGAGAGGATGATGGCCAGTATTGCAGAGACTCTTTGGGAATAGGAGAGGTAGCAAAATATTTGTTTTAGGATGTGTAAGTGGGAGTGGCAGTTTCTGGATATGGAGTTGATGTGTTTGGAGAGAGATAGGTCTGCATCCTTGGTGCATCCAAGATTTTTAATGGTGGCTGGTGGGGCTAGCAGGGCAATTGGCCATGATAGAGATTGAGTGGTAAGAGCAGTTTTGCCACATATTATATAGATTTGCCCGGGTTGAGGATTAGGTGGTTGGTCATCACCAATAGGTCAATATCTGAGAGGCAAGAGGTGAGGTCGGGAAGTTGGGAGGCTGGCCCTGGCCAGTGAGCATAACCTTTTGCCCTGCCCACTGTATATTTTAAACACTAGGTTTCTTTCAAGCCCACTAGTCATGGTCTATAGCTGTGCCCACTACACATGTAGCACCAATAGGTTTCTTTGTGGCCCACTGGCCAGAGCCAATAGCACAAACTTCCATTTATTCAAGGGCCACTAGCCATTGCCTTCGGCCGTGGTCACTGCACATTTTCCACCAGTAGGTTTCTTTAGGGCCCACTAGCAATGGCCGTCAGCCACTGTGCATGTTTCACCTACAGGTTTTGTTTGGGGCCCACAAGCAAGGGCCTTTGGCCCTGGCCAGTGAGCATGGCCTTCGGCCGTGCCAACAGTATATTTTAAACACTAGGCTTCTTTCAAGCCCACTAGTCATGGCCTACGGCTGTGGCCACTACACTTGTAACACCAATATGTTTCTTTGTGGCCCACTGCCCTGGGATAATGGCATAAACTCCATTTCCCCCTACCTAGTAGATGTGATCACAGCAGATGTCCCCCCTTTTAATTTTTCCCCACAGTTTCTATTCCGACATTAATCCCCCGATATAACCTAGATAACACACACACATTTAAAAGACGTATCTGTTTTCACAGGTGTACTTCATGTGCCTTCCTCCTTTTCCCCTGGTGCCCCCACAGACCTCATTTGATTTTTACCTCCCTGGCCCCCTCCCATTACTCCCTTTCTCTCTGCTTCGTATGATGCATTTTCATTTCCGAGCATGTCTTACATTGTTGCTGCAGTAATCTTGCAAGATTTCCTGAAAAATCATTTTTCTGTTACTTGGTTCCCAGACCACCCTTAACTCCCCAAATTCACATGGTGTCCTCTCCCTCCCTCCCCACCCGTAGCCTTACACCTTTGTATTTTTTTTTACTTCTTATTGCTTTTTCAGCATGTTTCGTTTTCAGCTTCCCTGGTGTTGCCCCAGTAATCTCTTGCATCAAGCAAACATGTAATGGTGGCTTCTCATTTCTGAAAAGCCTATCTGCTGCAAAACAACAGGGGACATATAGCTATTTTTGGGGGGCACAGGGGACACCTCCTTTCCCATTGAATATTTAAAGAACTACTGGATGGAATAACCCGAAACTTGTACCGGACATTAATTCAACGCTTCATGCCCAAGTTGTTTTCTATTTGGTCCAAATCTGGCCAGCAATGTGGACCTTTTCTCTATGGGAAAATGAATAGGAGTCAGCCAGAACAATGTTTATTTGCTTTCTTAATAACATCTTTATTTGTTAGCAAAGATTTCCTGTAGTTTCCTGTCTAAAGGGGGCCAGTGACAAACCTTTTCTTTAGAAAATATCAGCCATACCCGTCCTGGAAGTCATAGGTTATTGGCAATACAATTGTAGAATTTTCTATGACTTAAGGTATCACCTTAACTATCATATATATAAATTAAGGTGAGTCAGACTCCCAAAGGAACCCCTCAAAATGTTATCGTTAATATCTTTTGATTCGAGTAACAGATTTGACAAACATTTCGAAAGTGATTAAGGGCTCATGTGCCCCAGCCCCAGATTGCAAAGTTTCATGAAGATTTGTGAAAAAATGTAAAAGTTATTAAGAAGACAAAACATTTTTTTCACCAAAATTGTAGCCTACTTCCCATTCCTTTTCCCATCGACAAACATGGTACATTTATGCCAAAGCGCACAGCCCAAATAGCTGGATGGATTTAACCAGGTAAAAAATCAATTTGGGCATTTGGGTACAAAGCTTTGACTCGTGATCCGTGCATGCTTTGGGGTTATTCTGTGCAGTAGTTATTTGAATATTTGACAGAGAGTGCCCCTTCTCAAAAATGGATAGCTATAGCTCAGAGATTTACCCCAAACCGGGGGATTTTAGAAATGAAACCACTGCCATCTTGTTTTACTCTCGAAGTGAGAGATAACCACAGCCATAGCCAAGTACAACAGGAAATGAAAAGTAGTTTAAAAGATATTTTCAGGTTAAAATAATTGCAGATGAGTTTAGTCTAGAGATGGGGAGGTTGCTGGAGGAAACCAAGCAAAATTTGGGAGTTTTAGGCAGTCCAGGGACTGGATTTGCACACAAAGCTTTCTGTAGTCAAGCCTATGGCCTAAAATAGCTGACATCACAAAGCAAACTGCGCCAGTGAATCAGTGTGTGTTGTGGTGGGGGGGGAATGAGAGGGCAGGGGAGGTGAGGAGGCCATCTAGGGATTGGGGGAAGCTGGTACAGATGAAGGGGGCACTTGGTGAAGGCCTAGGGGGCAGGAAAGCATTTTTTCTGTCCATATTTCTGATATTCGTGGCTATATTTGAGGCTACACAAGACTACAGATAGCCGCACGTGTGAGTAGTTCTGTGCCCACGGCTATAGATTTTGGAGTGTTTCTGTTTTATTTCTTTTTAAGAGTTATTTTTATAGGTATAGTGGCATTGGGGGTGAAATATCACTGGCCGTGGCAAAAGGCCATGGTCAGTGGCAAGGTAGGTATTAGGGAGTCTTATCTATTTTGGCTGTGTGTTTTCAGACTTTCTTACTTGTGAGCCTGTGGAGAAATAAAGAAGACAATAGTTTTAAAAGATCAATAGAAAGAGGAAAACTCTTCTCTAGTTTTAGATGGCCATCCATTGTATTTAAGTCTGTGTATTCCCATCCATGCTATTATATCTTGTGTAATCTTGTACATATGTATATATGTATAAAACCCTTTGTTTGCCACCCCTTTAACTAGCAATGTATAACTGTGTTTATGAAAAAAGTCAATGAACTCTAGCTGTGGTTACACTGAAAAAACATGTTGGGGTGTTATTCCATTGTATTTGTGTATTTATATGTGTCAAGTAGTCCTTAAAAGGAGTGTTTTGGGGTACATTGAGTGTATAATTTTCGCAAATTTGGAGTACTGTTTTTGATGTTATGAAGGAACACTGCATTTCCTTCATCTGTTAGGTGTACTCCATCAGGTCTGTAGAACTCTATGTTGTTGTTTGAAATCTATAATTGGTTGTGGTCTCTCATGAATGCTAGAACTACTTTATCATCATCCACTTTAAATACTTCATGAGCAGTCATGTATTGTATTGGCACCTTTTAAGTACCATTGAATCACTACTGTGTCTTTTGTCATTTATATTCCATACTCAGGTTTATAAAAAAAATAATAATGCTCATACCTGCAGCTATACTAAAGGGGCATAATTGTTGTATTGAGTATTGTTCCTAGCAATAGCAATGACTGGGGTGTTTTCCTGTGGCTTTTTAGCACACACCTCTCACCCGGTGTTGCTGCCCATGGGTAAATATGGCACCCTGTGCAGCCATAGCTATATTCCAGCAAATGCTAAGTTGTGTGTTTGTGGATGTGTGGTAGCCACGGCTACGAGAGATGCAGGCCAGGGATCTTTTTTTTCACTCACTTCTTTCTACTCCCTCTCCCTCACCTCTTGTTGATCTCCGGCTCTACCAGAAATGTTGTTAGGCCTAGTACGGTAGTCGCCTGTCTGTTTCCCTTTCCTTCCTATCTGTGTTTTAGCACTTGCACTATCTGAAATGTTGTCAGGCTGAGTACAATAGTTAATTTCACATCCTTACTGTTCATTCCCTGTAAGAATGTCATTGTATTTTCCCTTGTTCCCTCCCTTGTCGTGAAGCGCTTTGAAACACATTATTTATAGGCGCTATATAAATAAACTATCATATCATATCATAAAAAGGAGTTTAGTGAGTTTGATGGTTTGTGATTGGCTGATGTTATTTGTTTAGCTGTCTGCGGTAGGTTGTGGTGAATATGTGTCATCCATTTTAATATATTTTTTTAGTATATAGTCCTCTTTTTGTGGTATTCCTTTTTGAAAGTATAAAAGCCAACATTTTCAGCAATTTTAATATTTTGATTCCATCCAGAAATGACGGTCTACACAACACAAGAGTGTGGCTATTGTGAACGTAAGTGTTAATAAATGTTTACATACTTGAATGCTTATTTGCAGTGGTGTGTGTCTTAATTATATTAACCACTGCTATCAGATTGTGTTCATTATCATTTTGTTCATCTGCTTTGATTATGTGGCAAGTCATCTTTTATGTATTTTTAACTTTCACTAATATGGACATACCCAATTAGATTTGTCAATCAGTGGCATTTATATGCAGGCATTTAGTTTTTGTATTCATGGTAGTGTGCTTGAACATTTATCTGATTGCATTTCTTGTAATTTTAATGCAGTTTCAGCTATGCAGTACTCTTAGTTGTTTTGACCTTTCGGTAAGCTAATAGAATTGATGGTGTTTTGCAATTTAATTTTAGTAATTTTTCTATGTTTGTATTTTCTAGTGGCTGTTTTTTTTAAATGTCTATTGAAAGAAAGTAGAAATATTTGAATTTATTTTCTGTTTTGGTCTTTATTGTTTTTAAGGTGACCAGGTGCTGATCGGATTCAAGTACCTGAGGTGCTCTGTCTACTAAAGAAGTTGTTTAGTTGACTCCAGTGACAGGTCAACCTATATTCAAAGTGTTTCCATGGTCTTCAAGTTTACTTAACCTACTTCATCCTTTCTTGTTCTGCATGTTTACTTAACCAACCCATTCTCTCTTGTTTTCCATGTGTACTTAACGTATCCCATTGGCTCTATTATAATTCCTTAGTATAATGGTCCTTGTTTAATCTCACCCGGTTTATATATGTATGTTCATTGATTATAGTAACAGTTTTTATCCTTTTATTGTAACTCTATTGTGTTAGTGAATTAGTGATGGCAATGTATATTATGTTTGGAGAGAGTGATTTCTCAATGGCTTAGTGTGGCATCTTCCGGAAGAAGCCAATTGTGGCATATGCAACACATTGCTCTCATGACTGAAACATTGGGAACAGTAGAATTTTTTTAAAAAAATTAAAAGTTGTTTATAGTTTACATACATTTTAAACTTTTGCAACATAGCAAACATTACATTCCAAAAAATAATTTCTTCAATCAAATATACAAACATATACATACAAAATTCATACAAAATGCAATTTCCATCATAATTATAAAAATGTTTACAAAACACCATTTTCAACTAAACACCATAAGAAGTGTAGCTAATTGAACTAACATCACTACCCAATCTCCCCACAGTAAAACAGTCATTCTGTGTCTATCTCTGTATCTGAATTTAGACTCATATTGATGTTTGTCAAAGCATCATCAATGTTACATAATAACCTAAACAGGGCCAAAATTAGACGCATACTCATGCATTGCTCCCAAAAAACAGTTCTTGCAACAACTGTGTCACCTGGACAAAATTCGCCCAAAAGAGTTAGCCAATCATCCTCAAAATCAGGACAATAGACCACTAGATGTTTTTTTAATTCTATCTGTTCATTACATAAACAGAAAGACAGCTTGTATTACTTTTCAGAGATTTAACCAGATCCAACTTTTGCATGCGTTCCAAAGTGGCAAACTGTTTGAGCTTAAATCTCAGATAGATGTTTCTAACCTTGTTACACGGACACTTGGAGATGTATATAGGATGAGACACCCACTTTCTGGGTCTCAATGCATATTCCGAATATAATGAATATTCTTTTTTCGATTCTAAGGTCTTAATCCAGTCCCAATCATAAAATTTGAGTTTGTTTTTGGGAAGCTGATTTTTTAGATCTTCAATGGATACATCAATTGATTCTAGGATTTATCCATTTTCTCTTTAAACTATACCAAGGAGAGTACTGAACCATCCATTAAAATTGCATTTAGATCCTGGAAGAGTGAATCTCTTGGAGGCGATAGCATTTTAGTATATCTGGAAAGTTGATGCCACTTCCATCTTGCTGCTAATGAAGATAGACCCACCTCATGGCGTACAATAGAATTGGATTTGAAACAGCCGAGCCCAATGTACGTTTTCACAGAGTCCCTTGAATCCTGTTCAGAATTAAGTCTACATTCAATAGACACATGTCCAAACTGAAAGAATAATGGGTTCAACCTTTAGTAGGTAAAAATCAATAAGGGGCAACATTGAACATAACATTTACAGTATTTCCCATATATGATCTTCATCATTGATAACATTGTACGTGTTTTACCTTTCAAGTACTCCTCCCAGGATTTGTAAGAATTAACCTCAGCTAAAGGATTCCCAAGATACCTGATGGTTTTAGTTTGTTCAAGTCTAACTCCAGCAATAGTCCAAAAATAAGATTTAATCTTTTTGTTATAGCGAAAGATAATAATTTGGGACTTTTTTGGGTTAGTAACAAGATTATGTTTAGATGCATATTTGTGGAAGCAATTTAATGTATTCTGTAGTCCCGACTGTGTCCTATCAAATAAAACAATGTCATCTGCGAAGCATAACCAGTCCATTATAAGATTTCCTAGTCTGACAGGAGACATTTTGGTCCAGACCATAACATGACCATGTCACAAAGATACAGATTAAACAAGGTGGCTGCAATATTGCAACCCTGTTTAACACCCAACTTGGTGACAATCGGTGGAGAAAGAGTCCCTTGTCTATTTACTCTTACTTGATAAGAGGTGTTATTATGGAGCATAGCAATCAATTGCACAAGCCTTTTGGGAAAACCAAGATGGAGAAGTTTACTCCATAACACTTCCTTAATTACGCAATCAAAAGCACTCATTAAATCAAGAGATGCAATAAAAATTGGTCCTGTTCCAGGTATCTTAGATTTGGCAAATATATAAGATATTAAGATTGCATTAAGTGATGTTCCGATATTCTTCCTGAAACCAGTCTGAAATCTTCTTGAGTAAATGTTATTTGTATCAATAAAGTTATGCAACTTATTTCATAACAATATCGCAAATACTTTGGCTGAGGCATCCATTAGGGCGATTGACCTATAATTAGAAGGATCTTTTGGATCACCCTTTTTGTAAATGGGAATGATAATCGCATTAAGTCACGATTTTGGAATAAAATTTGATTGCATAATATTTAGGAATTTTAGTATATAAAATTGACGCCCAGAAGATCAGGTCATCCTTAAATATACAGACAGGAAGACCGTCTGGTCCAGCATATTTGGATGCCTTCAGATTTTTAATAGCATCAACTATATCTTCTTTAGTGAAATAAGACTCATCTATGTGATGTTGATTCAAGATTTCAGAGTGGATGTTAAGGAATTCAGAAGGCAATTTGAATTTATCACCAATGAAACTATTTCATAATTCAACTGGAATTGATGAGCTTAAGTCATGATCGTCATGTTTAGTGTTATCAATAATGATGAACCATAAACTGAGTGAATCCTTCTTAATCAGTATTCCCATTATCCCTTGATTGTCAACTAAATGGATCCTATGCTTGATACGTTTGATCATGTTTCTATACTTCTGACGTATTTCCTGTCTAAGACGTGTATAAGAGCACAAGTTCAGGTTTGATTTCATCAATCACTTCAAACAACAGCTCTTCTCACGCTTAAGCACAGCAATTTTGGTGTTATATGGTGATTGGTGATGATTTAAGGAATGCTCCATAGTTTCCAATATGGAGAATTGATGGTTTTTAATTACCAGAGCATTCCATGCCTCTCTTAGAGGTGCATTGTATCTCATATCAGCACCTTCAGAGACCCTCCATACGTCTCTATGTACGAGATAATTTAATTGTTTGCAAATATATGAATTCCACCCCACTGAAGCTTGAGCATGTTTGATCTTTACTAATGCCAGCATAGGTTTTTTTTTCCAGCAATATAGATTGGTGTCTTACCGTCATAAGTATAGGAGCATGATCACTAAAAGGAGTTTCAATTAAAACAACTCTTTCCACATGCCCCATTAACCCAACAGAGACGAAAAAGTAGTCTAGATATGAAGCAACTCCACCTCTACTCCAGGTTCCCACATGTGATCCAGGTACAAAATCCACACTCACAATTCCCCAGACTTTAAAGTATTGAATCCATTGCTTCCCCCGAGTCCCTAGGATGTCCTTACACATAGAGGTTTTCATATTAACCTCATGTGGACCCAAACTAAGACAAATGGAGTTGAGGTCCCCGCCAATCACTATCATATAGTTTAGATTTCGCTCAGAAGAAATCTCAAAAATAACATCTAATTCACTGAAAGACTTTTCAAGAGTGTAAACTGCTGGATTAAAATATACACATATTAATAAGTATACAGAACTGGGGCAGCCAATCAGACTAAATTCAAGTCCCAATATATCATGACTTGAATATAAAATTATTGATTTATGGTTAACTTCATTACTAATCAATAACGCTACTCCATCAGATGGGCGGACAACCGTTCCTTGTTGTGCAGGTACACTAAAGGTTGCATAACTATCAAACACAAACAAGTTCAGACTCATTGTTTCTTGCAGAAATAAAACCATGGGAAAAGAGGGGCACTCAGGGGAATTTAACCAATTACCCAGGTTTTTCCTACTGCAACAATTCCATGAAATGAACAAGAGTTCAATTGCACTAGGATTGCTTTTGTTTTGCCGCCATGTCTATAATGGAAGTCATCAATGGAGCTAACCAGGTCAGATTAGATGCTGCTTCTACCAAAGTGGAAATCTGAGTAATAATAGCCACCATAATAGCCACCGTTTGGTCTGGGTTCGACACGTTTTTTTTGTCACCGAGCAATGTTTGATCAGTGGAGAGTGGTTCGTACAAAAAGACATATGCTCCTTCTATAGACCGAAATATATAAAGATCTAGTCCACATATTTCAAAATCCTTCCTATGTTCCCATAACAGCCTTGATTGGGGAGCATGAATCATACGCAGGTTATTATGATTTGCTAATCTAACCCATTCAATGTCGTCCGAATGTAGTGTCCTCAGTTGGAGACTACCTTAAAGGACATTAAATAGAAATGTTCTGTTCAGCCTTTGCTGACCATTTATTTTCGGGTCACTTACCCACCCCAAGATATACCGAGAATCCCTTGAAAAGGATACTTCATCCATGTCAATTTCAGAATTTTTCTGGGGATGGATTTATATTAACATTTTTCAGTGTGTTGTCAATTTCATCCTGTGCTGCCACCAAATCTTTATTCTCTAATAAATTGTTGTTTGTAGTGGCCTCTGCTATATCGATTTAATCATGCCACCCCCTACAATCAACACTCAGACCATTTCCCTGATAAGTAACTTGTATATGCTCTTGGAGTCCTGCACTTTCATGTTGAGTCCTAGCATTTAAAGGATGGACAAATTTCACTACATTATGGGAATTAAGTTTATCTTTGTTTGGGCTTTCATTTCTGCTTGTTTTGATTTTAACAGTTGGATAGTATGTCGACAATCACCCTTGTTTCTGATGGGTTAATACTTGAGAATCCACCGTGATCTGACCAACACCATGCTTTACAATAGCCTTCCCTCCAGGACATTTTAATTTTTGTTCCAGAGGGAGCGTTAAATGAAGCAGTGCTTTTGATTCCTCATTTAGTTGTGTCAAGTCTATGATCAGCTCATTTACTGAGTCAGTTAGTTGTCCATTTGACTGATGCCCTTTCCCTTCATTAGCCGTGCTTACGTATGCTTTATTTTTGTTGTTTTTACCAGTGGGTAATTCATGTGTAAATTAATTAATTTTTTTATTTTTTTTGTTAACTTTTTTTAGCGCCTTTGCCTGGGCGTGTTTCATTTTGCGAGAATAGAACACAGTGTCAGAATCATCATTGTCATGTCCCACCGTATCAGCATCAAATGTTGCGCTACACCTTACCCCAGCTGCTCCTGCAAGCAAACTCCCGTTCTCCTGCCCAACTGAAATGAATTTGCTATTTTCGATCAATTTTACAAGAGGTGTGGGGCTATTCAGATGCTCACCCACACCTCCAGGAATTGTCGTGCCAGAATCTATTGCACAAATACCACTCTCATTTCCGTTGTGACAAGATCGTTGCTGTGACATCAAGTGAAGCAGCACATTTTCAATTTTTAATGAGTTTGCCTGAATGGCATTTAGCAATGGAGGAAGTAGTACATCCACTGCTATGTTCTCAGTTTCAGTTCCTACCATTAATGCTTTTGCATATGACAGTTCCTCGGTTTGAGTGCATGAATCAAGCCTTCCTGTTACTTTAACTTGTGTACTTCTTAAAATACGGGAGCCTAATAAGTTCATTCTCTCAGACTGACAAGTTGCAAATGCTAGCATAAATCCCTCTATCTTACATACTTTCCCTGACAGGTCCGACATGCTGTACTTAATGGAATTCAAATAAACGTGGGTGAGATCATCCCCTTTGTCCAATAGATTTAGGATTGAGGTGATAACTGGGAATGAAGCATTTCCTTCACCTCCATCCGTTGGATTGTTACCAATGTTAGCATTAGATTCAATTTTATAGTTCGTGCCATCTTTACTAAGATATTGATTATCCTCTTCATCGGCAATGGCATTATCGTGTAGATCCATGTCTGAATCTAACCTATATAGATCCCCCATAGGGTGGTTTGTGGGAGAACTAGTAGAGGGTTTCAGGTGTGAAGGAACTGGTACAATATCATGTTATAACAATGGTACCCCATCTGTGCCCTCATCAAGATTATGTAAACAAATACTTTCCATTTCTGAGGGAAGAATCACAGCAGGTGAACTTGGTCCCAGGGAAATGCAGTAAAGTTTTTCCCATTCATTTCCTAAAGCTGGTGCCATAATAGATACATCTGAAATTTCATTATGTGTTTTCTTTTTCGATGAGTGGATAGTTAGTTTTTGTGTATAAATTTCCCCTTAAAGGGAGTCATATAAGAAAGATTAGCCTGACTATATGTCCAACCCATGTTTATATCCACATAAGTACGTGTACTGGTGGCTGCATCATCATTGGGTTCAAATAATAGGGACTGGAGACTATACACAATGTTATTGCCATCCATTTCGCGTTCCCTTGTCAAGGATGCAAATGACGTTGGATAATTAGCCTCCGTACTTGAGTCATGTGTTTGTATAGGCACTGAACCATCTAACATTGTTTCCAATTTTGCTGAGGAAACACTTTTCCCGCTACACAAACTCTCGACAAACAGTACAATTGGAACAGGTAGAATTGACAATGTTGCAGAGGTAGAGGGTTCATTACACTGAAACTGGGTGTTTCCAAACTTTGAAATGGAACATTTGAAGGTCCCTGTCTTAGTGTCTTTTTGCAAAGGTTACATACGATTTTCTCCTTTTTTAAAACCGTTTTTTCTTGAGATATTTCAAACTATCTGCAGTGGTCTTCCTGGGGGTTGTTTTTTGTGGGGTGAAAAAGACTGCTAAAAAATAATGGTACTAGTCTTTCTACCTGTGTGATTGTTTTCTATCCCTTGTTATCCAAGTTTACTTATCTGACCCTATTCTCTCTTGTTCTTGAATTTTATTTAACCTTCCCCATCCTTTGTCCTTCAACCACCCAGTATAATGTAATTTGTTTTTTCTCACCTAGTTTATGTATCCCTGTTTGTTTATTGTAATGGTAGTTTTTATACTTTTTTTAATTTTTCTGTGTTTTTTCTCCAAGTTTGATTTTTTTTTTCTCCCAATGACCAAAGGGATAGTATGTACAAAGAGAACACATGTGTTGTATGCACAAATGTTTTATCTTATATAGTGCATGTGCTGCACTGCATACAAAATATGAGGGTCATAAAAACTTCAATATTACATTGTGTTTCTTAAAGTGTGTGGGTTTTTTATTTTTTTAATTGCATTTATTTAATTTTATTCAGTTCCAGAAGAACTTTTTCAAAATTATGATTCACAATATTACAGATTAAATCACAATAACCTAAAATCCTGGTATCTAAAACATTCAAACAATTCACATTTCCACTGTACAATGATAACCTAATACCTTGCATCTTGTTTTATTCTGCTTTTAGTTAGCCATGCCTAATCAATGATAGCCTAGCTAATAAAATCATGTAAAATCAGCTGAAATTGATTGATCATCAAGATATAATAAATATTACATACCATGACTCTCACTGCACTTGAATTGCATATATGAAACCCATTAAAACCATAAAACATGAAATATAAAACATTAAAAAAACATTGCAACCCATACATTATTATGGTTACCAAGAAGTGGCTCAAAGATGTCCCAAAAGGACCACCCCATGGGCTCATATCAAATTCAATTAGGCAAGTGCTTTTTGATAATACTCCACAGCCGATAAAGAACACTGTGTATACTTTCAGTCTCAGTGTTTAGGAAGTAGTTCCAAAATGCATCTTCCTCGTTAAACTCGGAGTTATGATCCATACTGGCCAAAATGGTTATGTAAGCATTGCCCAGGTCTTCACATTCCATAAAGAGATGCTTTGCCATCTCCAGTTTTCCCAGCAGTTTACATATGCCCTTAACATCTGTCCTTAAGTGTAATTCCAAGTTGCACCCCCAAGACGACATAGAATGCTAACTGATTTATACGTAGCCTCAGCTGAAAGCTCGGCACTGCTGGGTTTGGGCACTGTCTCAGACATCTCTGGGGTTGGAGAAATCTATGTACCATCCCAGAGACATACGTATGGGTATGTAGTGAAGCCAAATAGGCATAGTCCTCAGTCCAATCCCACTGCCCCTCTTTATGCTGAAAGATTTGTTTTAAAACTATGTGCCTAGTACTTCTATTAAAGTCTATTAACTAATTATGTTTTCTTTTTTTATAGATAGAAGGATATTATTTTTTTTAAACATAGATAAATAACTGTGACTGTGGTATCGCCCAATGGGGTGTTGAATTTCGGAGGTACGGTTACTATCAACAACGACTGGGAAGGGTCATAGCCGCAGGTTCGTTGCAAGCTACCTGCTGCTACAGGCCTCAATTTGCAAAAAAGTACAGTGTTTGTAACCGAAAGAGTCCTTTCTAAGAATGATCTATTATGTATATATGTATGAAAATCAATCTGGTCTCATCCCCAAAGTTTCACATTGTAACCGCGGCTACGGAAAAGTCAGTGAACTCCAACCATGGCTTTGATTGATGATTTTAGAAAACATTTTCTATGTAAATGTGTTATATTTGTGTATTTACATGTGATGGATGTTATTTAATTGAATGTGTATATTCATATGTGATAGGTAGTCTTTAAAAGGACTGTTTTGGAGTACACTGAGTGTAGTAATCTAGCACATTTGAAGTTCTCTCTTTATTATCATGGATCTTACATAATACATTTTAAATACCATTGTATTACTACTGTCTCTTTTGTTATTCATACTCCATACTCTACTTTAACAAAAATCTAATAACCACAGCTACTCAGCATCTACCTGTTGTGTTGCATTACTACCCGCTATTTTTTTTTTTATTTGCATTTGGTTCAATTACAAAAAATAAATTCATGTAGAACCTTTACAAAATATGAAAATCACCATACAAACATTCATTACATCCAAAATATTATGAAGCCCTTACAAAATTTGAGTTTTAAAATACAGAGTATAAAATATAAGATATGAAGATCATCATTTACATATTTCATTACAATCACATATTAATCATAACTCTCAATTTCATTCACTACACAATAAAATCCAATTAAAATAGAAGATGCTATACAGAAAATTGTGTTTCACTTCCTATCAATTTAGGGCTGAGTTTCACCACTTGTTTGTTTTCTCTGATGGTCTAAACAAATCAACTATCAAATAGTATCAACTCCTTTTCAATGTGCTTACAAATACTTGCCAACTCATAAATTAAAGGTTTGTGCACTCCTTGCATTATTCTAGACCATAGAAACTCAAGACAATCCTCATATTCAAAATTAACAAATTGTCATCAATCTTGCTGTCCTTATGTTCTTAAAGTGAGGACAGTAGAGTATAAGGTGCTACAGTGTTTCATATGCTTCACTACATTCATCAAAACAACATCCCACAGAATGTTTTGTTTCATTCAGTTTCCAATTCTTAGTTCTTTCCCTTGTATGATAAAGATTAAATCTGTATTGACTATATGCTTTTCTAGTAAATTCACAAGGGAATAAAGTGATGTGCTCATATCGTGGGATACGCTTCTTGATGAATGCACCATATTCTTTATATAGTTTATAGGTCATGATTCGCTCAATCGTTGAAGACCAATCTAATTCAAAAAGCTTTTTTTGGCATAGCAGGGACGATGATATACATCATCCACAGTTTTATTCGCTTCACTCAGTGTTTGTTGCATTTTCAGATGGGAGTTTTGAAAGGAGGAAATTTAGGCATCAGTGCCCAGCATATTATTCATATCCATATACAACGAATTTGTGGGTGGTAATGGACCTTTACATAATTGGACAACTGCCTCCATTTCCATCGGGCGGATAGCGCCACCAACCCCAATTCATGTCGGATGATAGCGTTTGGGACAGACATTGGTAGGAACATTGCGGATTTCAAAAGTGATCCCTGTAGACAATCAAGCATAATAGTAATGTCACACAAACATATATCAAGTGCTTATAGAATAACACTTTCGGTTTTTAGTGTCATAAATTCTATTGAAGGTATTAATGAAAATGTGCAATACCGGGAATAAATCTTTTTCATTTGAGATAGGAGTGGTCTACTCTTGAGTTTAATGATTTCAGTCCATTAATTGATATAGTAAATAGCATTGTTAATACAAGATATTTGTGTGTCCATAATTTGCCATCTGAAATGACCTTTTTTTGTTTCACTCCAAATTTCATGATGGCAGTTTTTGCTGGGTTAGGAGTCAGGTTATGAGCTTTGGCAAATTCCTCAAAGAGTGACAATTTTGTTTGCAACCCAGCCAGAGTAGGGTCAAATCGAATGATATCGTCTGCAAAAGCGATCCATTTCAAACGAGTACTCCCAACTTTAACAGAGAACAAGTACTTATTTTCCCAATTCTTGTCAAGATCCGACAGATATAGGTTGATTAGGGTAGCCGCAAGGTTACAACCCTGTTTCAAACCTATCACTGTTCCAATTGGAGCGGTATTGCCCCCTTCCGTTGATATTTGTATTCTATACAAAGTATTCGTATGCAATTTGATAATCCAATACAACAAAACACTTGGAATTCCCAGCTTCAACATTTTCATCCACAACAAGTTACGAACAACATTGTCAAAAGCTGAGCTCATATCAATCATTGCAATGTAAACTGGATTAGCATTCTGTTCCTTTACCCCTGCAATGACATGTGCCAGGATAACCGCAATTAAAGATGTACTCATGGTCTTCCTGAAACCAGTTTGAAATTTTGAGTATAGGCCCTTCATCTCAATAAATTTCTCAAGATCATGTATAAGTAGGATCGCAAAGATGTTTGCCTCAGTATCAATTAAAGAAATCAGTCGATAATTCTCGGGTATAGATGGATCGCCCCTTTTAAATATAGGCACTATGTTCGCCGTTAAACATGATACTGGAATATCCCCAGAATTAATAATAATTTCAAATTTAGTTTTTATGATGTCAGCCCACATTACAGGATCCGCCTTGTACAGACATGGGGGAAGCCCATCTGGCCCTGCAGCCTTAGAATATGATAACCGAGAGATTGCCCAAATAATGTCACTGTGATTCCACTTCAGCCGGGGCATATTACTATGACCCAGATATACACTTGGAGCAAGCTGAAATTTATGAGGCAGTTGATATTTAGCCGTTATGTAAGCTTGCCATGTCTGATCGGAAATACAGTTTGGCATGGGTAGCGCAACACATTTATTATCCGCTTTCAAGGTATACCAAATTACACGGGTATCATGTGACGTAATAGCGTGTATTAACGCACAATTCTCCTCGTTGTATCTTGAAATACGGGCGTACCTTAGATTTTGTTTATAGACAGACAAAATTTGGTTCCGCCTTACCCTACAACCCTCACTACCTAAATTGCTTTGCTTCAAATGTCTCAATGGGCCTCATTCCGAGTATGGCGGTAAGGGATAGCGGCCACCGGTAACGAGACCGGTGGCGGTATTCCCTTACCGCCATACTCCGAGTTCCCTCTGCGCCCTCGCCTTTAACGCCTGCTTTGAGCAGGTGTTAAAGTCGAGGGCGCAAAGGGGCCTCCAAGCCAATAACGGTGACCGCAATGAACGGTCACCGTTATTTGCATCTTCCCCATTCCCATTGAGCCCTATGGGGGCTCATTTGGGAATGGGGAAGAGCCTTGGTGAATGGGGATGTACCGCCCCGCCAACCTTGGAATGGGGCGGTGATTCCGCCATCCACCAAGGCGCTGCCGGTCCGGGTACGGCGTCAACCAAGGCGTTAATAGCGCCACTGGTTAGCGCCGTACTCGGAATGAGGCCCAATGACTTATTTTTTTCCCTTTTCAGTAGTTTGCATGTGTGGTCGTATAAATTAATATGTTTCACACTGCTTTGTTTTTTACAAAACTTCGCCAATACTGCATTGACTAGTTCAGAATACTGGGTTCCAGGTATTTTTTGAATGTTGTCCCCTTCTTGACCAATCCTGCCCATTTCTAGCGAGATATGTTTTACAACCTGATTACACAACCCTTGGTTCCACCTAATAGAGTGCTGAGGGTGATTCATTTCCACCACTGCCAGTACTATGTTTGCTCTAAGCTGTTGACATTTCAATTTCAAAAATGTGGAAATTTGCGCATGATCACCAATCAATATCTGGCCTATTTCTAATGGAGCCATATGCATTAGAAGGTTGCGAGAGACATACATAAAATCTATCATCGAATTCTTCATTCCTCTTTCCCATGTTACTTTAGATTACATATTGTTAGTCACCAATAAATCCATATCCCAATCAGTTAGAAGTTCTCTAAGCTTAGCTCCTCTAATGCGTGATAAAGTTGAAGATTTCGGTAAGCCAATCTCATTCGCATTTGTGCAATCACAATTGAAGTCTCCACCAAAAATGATTTCACATGCCTGATACCTGCCAGAGATAGTTTCTAAGCACGCATCAAGTTCATCTAGCATCTCATCAATTGTTGAGTTGGCGGGATTCCAATATAAGGAAATAATGATTAATGAGGAGTATCTAATTGATGGTATGTTGAGATGAATCCTCAATAAACTTGCAGATTCCCAAACCAAATTTGATTGAGCTTTAAGTGAGGTATTAACTGCAATCGCTAAACCCCCAGATGGCCGACCTTGAGAGGGCCTCTTTGCAGGCAAGCTAAAGGTAGAATAACCAGCAATCAAAAGTGGTTCAGTTTTCATAGATTCCTGCGGTGTCCAGTCAACTGGTCGACAACAAACTGGTCGACTGCAATTTGGTCGACACCATTTGGTCGAATGCCAAATGGTCGCATTTTTTTTTTTTATATATATATATATGTGTTTTGTGGGTTTTCGTGTGGGGAAAAAAAAAAAAAGAAAAAAAGGGGGTTGGGGGGGACCCCCCCCAAAAAAAAAAAAAATGGGTAAAAAAAAAAAAAAATATTCGACCATTTGGCATTCGACCAAATGGTGTCGACCAATTGTCCTATCGACCAAATGTTTTCGACCATTTGACTGGTAACCGATTCCTGCACTATAATTATCATTGGTTGATCGTTAAAGGTTAGTGCAGAATGCCATTTCATTAAATTCACATAACCACAGGAATTCCAAGAGATAATTTTTAGTTCTGTGTTGTTAGATGGCTATGTTAAAGGAAGAGGTGTTTTAGAGCACAGAATAGCCGAAAGCATTGGTTCCAACCAAGGAAACCTTTTGCATTTGCTACTAATTTCAATAACTCCATTGTTTCACAATCAGAACCCGCTTCAGATTTCATACCAGGTCTACTCAATTCAAGAAGCTTTTCGGCAACCACTCTAGGGGGTTCTAAGAATTCAGCAGCATCGACCTCAGATTCAAAAGTAAATAATGCCAATCCCTCATTTTTTATTTCCTCATGGCTAAACCAGATGAATTTCATAACGGCCTCAGAGCTAAGGTACAACAGCCCTAAAATTATTTGATCTTGCCATGGAGACCCTAATGATGTCAGCAGATTTTACGATTCTCAGTTGGGGAATTCTTGAGAATAAAGAAAACGTAAATGATCGATTAATACGTCTATCCTCCAAAGCAGCCGCGTCACCCTCAAATCCAATAATATACTGTTATTACCCGGCACGTCGGCTGTTCGTGTAGGTGTGATATGAATGCTGCATCCAGCAAGGTGAGAGCCCCGAGGGGCATTTTCTGTGATTTCTCTTGTGTTCAACTGTACTTTTATGCTTCTCCTCATGCTCGTAGAGGCCTCCCCACTTCTTGGTCCTAGAGCCCGCCTCCCAGCCTCCCATCTGTGCTCTGATTGGTGCAGAGGCCCGGGACCTGAAGAGGGTCATATTCCTCGGTTTTTCCTTCACGCAGCCACTTAAACGATGCATCCAGCAGGGTGAGAGCACCCAGGGGCATTTTCTGTAATTTCTCTTGTGTTGAACTGTATTTTTGTGCTTCCCCACTTCCTGGTACTAGAACCCACCTCCAAGCCTCCTATCTGCGCTCTGATTGGTCGTGGCACCACTTTTATTCAGCCTTCCTTGGGCAGCCTTCTGCCCGGCAGCCCACTTGGCTAAGGGCCCCTACGCAAAGGGCAGCTCGCATCTAAGCTACTCCTGGTTGTGTCTGCAGGTGTCCCTGCTACCCCCTTCCACCTACAGGTGGTTTTTCCCCTTTGTGTTTATAATTTGCACTGTATCAATACCTAAAATTGCATTGTGAAACCTAGCCCTGTCTCCCTCTATTTAGGATTCTCAAATTTAGGTGCTCTCTGTCTCTCCTATCTTTTCTAACTGATTTTCTATTGACTATCCTGCTCTCCTCACTAAATATGGTCAGAAGAAGTTTAAAAAGGATATCCTGGTCTCCAACCCAGGCCTCCCTATCGCTGACACCTATACCAGTGACTCCTCAAAGGAAACTCTCACCGACATCCTCTTTGTTGTTCCCTCTCCAGACCTATGGACCCTACATATGGTCTCTGTGCTCTCTCCTTTCTCTTCTTCTCCCATTAATGGTGGCACCCGGTGGGATGTCCTCTTGGCCTCCTTCCATTCCTCTAAGGTCATCATTAATGTTTGTTCAAATGGGACCGTCCTGGTCCAAGGCCCTCAGGCCAACCTTCACCTCTTTGATAGATGCTTCCCACGCCTCATCAATTTCCTCTCTTCTCCTGCTGTCCCCTCACCCCCCTCCACAGCCTCCTTGCCTCCCCTGCTCCCTCCTCCTCAGCTACCTTGCCCCCTCATTCCTTCTCTGCCCCCCTTGGGCTCCTTCTACACCTCCGCAGGGTGTACCTCTGATCTGTAGCCTTCCTCGGAAGTCCTTCAGGGATGGCAACTTTCTCCACATTACCACTCTTAACTCTCGCTCAGCTGTCAAACACTCCTCCAACATCTGCCACCTTCTGGAAGAACTTGACCTAGATATCCTCAGCCTCACCAAGACATGGTTCATGGCCAGCTCTGTCACAAGCTTTGACATGCTCCTCCCCGATGGCTACAAGATCCTCTCTGCACCCAGGTACAACTGCTCTGGAGGGGGTGTAGCACTGATCTTCCCTAAGTGGATTCCTGCCTCTGTCATTCCTGTGCAGGCCTACTCCTCTTTTGAATACCTCATCTGCAGGCTCTCTCTCTCCCCTATCCATTACTGTGGCTAGTATCTATCTGCCACCTGGTCAGATCTTCCCCTTCCTCTCTGAATGGGCTGACCTCTCCTCTTCCCTCCTGGTCTCCACCACTCAACTCCTCCTTCTTGGAGCCTTCAACATCCACCTGGGTGCCTCCTGTCCTCTCTCTGGATGCTTTTGCGACCTTTGTCACTCTCTCTCACTCACTAGTCTCCCCTCTGGCCTGACTCACTCTGCAGGGCACACTGTGGATGTTCTGATTTCCTCAGACTTTCCCCTTTCTGTACCTCTCACCACTCCTCTCTCCTGGAGTGATCACTTTCTCTTTCCTCCCAGCTCACCCTCTCTACCCCTCTGGCCAAGCCACCTCCATCACTGCCTCCCACCTTCTCGGTCATCCGACCCATGAAGCGCGTATCAGTTGGGGCTTTTGCCGCTGCTTTCCCCCACCTCCCTTCCCCCCCTGGCTGACTCTCACCCTGACAGATCCCTCACCATGCTCCACTCTACTTTATCTGATACTCTTGATATCGTTGGCCCTCTCATGAGGATCCACCTGAAGCCCAAAGCCAAGTGCAACTCCTGGTACGACTCAGACTTGTCACCCTAAAACACAAGTGCAGGGTAGCCGAGAGGAAATGGTGTCCTTGTTCATCCTCTGACAAACCGGCCTGCCACCTGCTCCAAAGGCAATACAGAGTTTATGCCCTTACCAAGAAGAGAGCTCATATCTAAGCCCACGTCTCAGCGGCATCTAACAACTTGGCTGAACTCTTTAAAATCTGCAAGGAATTGGCTAATCCTGCCGCAGTCTCCACCTCTCCTGTCCCTTCCCAGGCCCTCTGCAAGGCACTGGCTTCTCACTTCATCTCTAAAACTCAGGACATCCTGTCCTCACTATTCCACCTCTCCCCTCCTTCCCTCTACTCCCTGCTCTTCCTCTGGCTCTTCTGCAGCCACCTTCCCTGCCTCCTTCTCTGCCTTTCCCCTGTTCTCGGCTGACAAGTTTTCTAGACAAGTCCGATCTATGAAGGTCTTGTCAAAACAGGTTCACGCCTGTTCCTCCAAAACCATCAAGGACCACATTGACACCCTGGCTCCTGCCCTGGCTGACTTCTGCAACCACTCCTTTGCCCCTGGAGTCTTCCCACCCCCCCTGAAGCACTCCCTTGTGCACGCTCTTCTTAAGAAACCCTCTGCCGATCCCTCCTGCCCTACTATCACCCAATCTCCATCACTCCCTTCCTGGGCAAGCTCCTGGAGAAACTGGCCATCTCCCAGCTTAATCTCCATACTGAATCTGTTGGTTGTCTTCATGACCATCAGTCTGGCTTCAGAGCTGCCAGAAGCAGGGAAAATTCTCTCCTTAACATCCGTGAAAACCTGCCCTCCAACCTTGACTCTAACACCCCCTGTGTCCTCATCTTGCCTGATCTCTCTTCTGCCTTTGACAATGTCAACCATGCCATCCTGCTAAACTGTCTCTTTGATAACCTAGGTATCACTGGTCAGGCCCTGGCATGGCTGACTTCCTTCCTCTCTGACCGACCCTCCCAAGTCCAACTTGGGTCCTTCCTCTCTGCTATCTTCTTCTCCACCTGTGGTGTCCCCCAGGGGTCTAACCTCTATCCCTGGCATTTCAACCAATACCTGGAACTCCTTGCCCACCACATTGCTGCTCTCTGCCCCAACTTCAAGTGCTATGTGGATGACACTCAGCTCGTTTTCAGGCTACCTTCGGCCACCTCTTCTCCGTCCCTCATCTCTGACTGTCTGTCTTCTATCCAGGAGTGGTGTGCCGCCAATGACCTCTGCCTTAATGCCACTAAGACTGAGATACTCTTCATCGGCTCACCCACTCCCTCCTTGCCTGCAGCTCTCTGGCTGGCCTCTCTTGGCCCTCTTCCTGCTCCCACCTGCAAGGCTAGAAACCTTGGTGTCATCTTCGACTCCAAACTCTCTTTCTCTCCTCACATCTCTGATGTCTCCAGGAAGTCACACTGCCAACTGCACCTCCTCAGAGGCATTCTTCCCTTCCTCTCCTTCCCCCAGAAGCTCACTGTCTCCAGAGCTCTGGTTCTCTCTAGGCTGGACTATTGCAACAGCCTCTTTCTAAATCATCCCGCTTCCACTCTCCACCCTTTGCAACTTAACCAGAACAGGACTGCGAGACTTGTCCATGGCCTCAAACCCAGGGAGCGTATCTCTCGAGGACTGAAATCTCTGCACCGGCTCCCAGTGGCTGCGAGGATTAAGTTCAAAACCCTCTGCATTGTCCACAAGGCCTTCTGGGGCCTCAATACCTTCAACTCTCTCTTCCTAAATATCTTCCCTCTCAAGCTCTTCACTCACCCGTCTCTAACTCCATCAGGGTCAGTCGCTTCTCCAAGCAACAAGTTGGTAGTAGATCTCTCTCTTCGACCGGGGCTCCCCTCTGGAACAGCCTACCTGCCTCCCTGAAACTTGAGGAGAACCATCTTTGGTTCCGCAAGCACCTTAAAACCTTCCTCTTTGCTTCTGCTTTCTCTCCCCCTCTGCCCTGCTGAAGCCTTGTCTGATACTTTACTGCACTGGTTACGTGGCCACCAATCTGATCTCGGGCCCAGCCCTGCCAGTTGCACACCTGCACTACCTCCCCGGAAACCCCAGCTCCTGGGAACTGTTTTTCTGCATCCCTACAGTCCCCCCACGAGCACTTATGTCTGCACTCACCCTGCACTTGCCACCAGCTGGCCGCCCTCTATTTATCTTGTTATTTATTATCTCATGTACTGCACTTTCCCCTCCCCCTCATCCTGCACTTTCCTTTTTCCCCCTTACCTTGCACTTGCGCAATCTGAATGACCCTGGCCTAGTAGGATTGTTGTCTGTCTTCAATCTGTTCTCCCTCCCTTGCCTCTTCACGCCTTGAAACACGTGTGTATAGGTGCGTTATAAATGCCATATCATATCATATCATATCCATGGCTATAAGATCTTTAATGTAAGAGAATGGTGGCTATACTAAAAAGGAAGTTGTTGGTCTTTTGAGGATTATGCTTAGCCACAGCAACTGGGTGGCATGTTTAACTGAATATCCTGCACGCATCCCATGCATGGCATTGCTAACCGCGGTTAAAAGTAGAACCATGTGCAGACGCAGCTATATACCAGCAAATGGTATGCCACACGGTCGTGGATGTGTCTTAGCCGTGGGTAGTAACAGTCGCACTGGCAAGGCTTGTCTATAACCATAGCAATAACCATGGCTATAAAAAGCATGTGCGTGGGCTGCTCAAAGCTTTTTCGCATTTTCGTTGGTTGTTCTGATAGACACGGCTATTGTTATAGCCGTGTCCATCGGACCCTACATTTTCTGTGCAACAATCATATTTTTATTAGGATGATACAGGTCAGAATTGTATCTGTGTGTGTTATTTAGTGTGCTTTTGTGTTCCCTTGTCTTATTTAAAGTTTTGAAGGTTGGCTTAGTTTGGTTTTCAGTTTGTGGAGAGTGTTTGTGTAGCCGCAGGTACACAAAAGATTTGTAGTCATGTTGAAAAACTGTGGCTACTAGAGATGCTGGGCAGGGTTTTGTATGTGTTTCGTTGTTTTTAATTGGTTGGTGTTAATGTTGTAAATGTGTACATCTTAGTGGTAGGTTGCACTGAATATGTGTCACCCATTTGATTAGATTCCTTACAATATAGCCTCTTTTTCTGCTTTTGATTTTGTCAAAGAATAACACCCACCATTTTGTCTACTTTTCTCATTTTGACTGCAGAACTCACACTGTACTCATGGTGCAGTTCTTGTTTCCGGTGACAAAATATTTTTGGCATTGGTCAGTTGTTTGTCACTGTTTTGTCTTATTTAATAATATGTTGATGATGGGTGTTTGTGATTTTCTTTTGTATATTTTACTGTATTTGTTAACAAAGAAGTGGTCCTGCTGTATATGTAGAAAATGGGTGGGAACAATTGTTGGACGTTGTTTATTAGGAAAATAAAATAGTGATCACAGAGCAATTGAAATGTGATTTTATTTAGAATGCTTTTATAATAACCTATGGTGTTTATTATTATTATTAAAAACTCTCTTTATTGACATTTTACAAAACCGCATCAACAAACACAAAAACAAGAACAAAACATACAAAACGAGGAGCATCACAAATTCAGCATGAACTTCATGGCTCCAGTTCCCGTTATCGTGTCCTCGAGCGGAGCTTTACATTAGTTACCCTCTATTTCCTCTCTGGGTCGGTTATTCTAGTATCATGTGGTTACGTTATCTCCTTCTCAGTCATATTGGGTGGCATGGCAGCATTTTACTTTTTGCTGGGGCTCTAAGCCTGTGTGTCCCATCTCTTCTTGCCACAGCGAGTGGCACAGTGGTTGTCACTTGTGATTACTCTGCCCTACGGTTCTGGACTCTCCTCTTCCCCTTGATTTAGCAGATAGTGTATGTATGTATCCCATATACATGATGAGCTAGAGTGGTATGACGATAAGTCTCTGTATCCTGCTTCTATGTTATTGCACTACACCACATCTGAAAGCCAGTCCTTTTTAGGATACGCCGGCCCTCTCCAGAGCATTGCCACCCTCCTCTTAGCCAACAGTAGAAGCAGCCCTGCTAAACGCCTTCTACTCATGGGGATGGGTTTAGCGTATCCCAGGAGTGCCGTCATGGGGTTTGGGTCTAGCCCCATGCCAATGATTTCTCCAATTACTTTGCACGCCACTTCCCAGAAAGTTTGTACGGCAGGACACCACCATGCCATGTGTATAAAGTCTGCTATTTGTTCATTGCATCTGGTGAAATTGGTGGTTGCTTTGGTAAAATAGTTGTGAATTTGAGTTGCGGTGTAGTAAAACTGATGTAGAAATTTCCAGTGGATTAGTTTAGATCTGGCATTTATTGCTGCTTTCCTAGTTCCCTCACAGCAGTATCTCCATTCCATCTCCATCTCCGACAGAATATTTATTTTGGTGCAAATTGCCTTAGTAAATGCAGGCACACTATGGGTTCAGCAATGCAATTTCAGTACACAAATAATATATGAATTATGCAGTGCCTGCCCTTATCAAGAGTTTTCTTTCTGTTTTTATTTTTGTAAAATGAGGGATACAAAAAATTGCCACTAAATTTTTTACAATTTATTTGTACTGGCAGCCATTGCTTTGGAGTTGTAAAATAGGTATTCTATGACTATGTAGGGTGTGATTTTAAACAATGATTGAGTTTTCATATTTCAAACACATTACTTTGCAGTTGTGCAATTTGGGTATTGGTAGGATTGGAGGAGGTTGGGCGGAGGTGGCTGGAACAGAGGAAACAAGAGAAGTGAAAGAGGGTGACACTGATGTACTTTTCTACAGCATATTCCTGTGTGAAGATTATAGGCCATGGGTTTGTACATTTTGATGGAAATTAGCCTTCCTATAGGGTTCCTCCTCATTGTTTTAACGGAAATGAATGAGGTGCTGAATCAATTTAGAGGTTGCAAACGTTTGGGACTGCTTTATTTGAAGCTTCCATCTGCAACAGTTTAAAATAGAAACACACTGAACCTCTTTAATGTCCTTTTTACTCGATTGCTACTTGACACAGAAATACTGCCAGCTGTCAGTGACAGTTTTCAGGGCACAATGATTCTTCCATGTAGTTAAGGCAAATATTTAGCATACCCATGCACAACTTCATAACTATCTTTCATTTGTTTTCCCTCTCTAAGCTAGGCAGGTTTCCTGTGAAGTGTGTGAGGGAGGCATGATATCACAAGTATGACACTGGCACAATGGGTACATTTTGTAAAACATCTATTCAAATGGATGGAGAAGCTCCTAGTCTGATCTATAACTAAGATGGGAGTGGTCTCACCGATCAAATAATAAGTAACGCAGTCCTAGTGGAGTCTGTCAAATCAAAATGGCCTATGCTAACAAAACCTAATGCCTGCCCTATCTCTTGTACAAAAAAGTGAATAAAGGAGAAATGTATGCAAAAGGAAAGATCAGTGTTCAAATGAATACATTTGGCTGAACCAGCTCTCCTCCCCACGTTAGACCTCATGGAATAAGGTTGTCCCTGTAGGCATGAACCGTCTGCACATTTCCAATAGTAGTGAAAAATCGCCACACCCAGGACTCAAACCATGTACTGTAGATTTGTACTTCCTCCATCTCATCTTCATCTTCCTCTTGATCCTCATTATCTGTATCACCAAGCCAGTTCCCTTGTCTAGGCCCTGCAGATGGTGGTGGTGGTGGTTGGGAAGGAGGAATGACCATAACAGATGTCACGGATGCAGTATTGCAGGTAATCTCCAAAGCAGGTGCTGCAAGATGCTCTCTCCTGGATAGCCAGATTGAGAGTGACTGAAAATAATGGGTGGATCCCTTCAAGGGAACCATCAGCAGACAGTCGTGCTGTTCACAGACAACAAAGTCACAAGTAGGCCTTCAAAAGTTGTAAAAAGTTGCCAGATGAACCAAGAATGGGAGCTGTGGATAGGTAAAGTTTCAGCTTAAAACACTCTAGATTGATAGAAAAAGGACTTTTATACTGTCTGTGGTCGTGGCCACCTTTCACGAACAGGCCATCATGCTGCACAGGTGCAGTCACATGATGACATTTGGGAATGTCTGCGGCCCTGGCGGCCATCCGCAGACACCCGTCAGGTAGGAATATCAGTGCGCATGTGCGTGGGTGTCCGTAGAACAGGTGCAGTGTTCGCTGACTAAATAAAAGTGCATCATGTGAAACCATACATGTCTGGAAATTGCACCCACCGGGGTCACCTCCATTTTGAGTTCAGACACCCTGGACAGTTGTAGTGTCAGCCCTCTCATAATGGGACTTTTAAAATGTCTCACAACAATATACACCACATTTAAAGTATACAAATGCATGTATTTATGAAAGGGACAGGGTATCAGAATAGGAAACTTAAATGGGAGAGTTAGGAATTTCTGTACAATAATGATCAGGCGAGGAAGGGAGTGAGGTTTCATCAAAGCATCTTTGATTTAAATGCTGGGAATTTGATGGGGGTGATTGCTGGGGACAAGGCAGACAAGTGCAAGAATGATAGAGATAGGAAACATTTTAATGACATGATTTTTGACATATTAAAATCATTACTTAGTTCATCTAATTTTGTAGACAAGTTCATGATTTGATTATGTGCAGTTGGGGATACGGCTTCTCTTTGTGATTCTTTGTATTGTGTATAAATAAAATGGAGCGTGATTTCTTCATGAAAAATATCTACAGTAAGAAAAGAAATATTATTTTAGTGAGGGTCGTACAAATGACATTATTTGTTTATACTAAAATATGTATTGTATACCATTAGAGATGTTATCGTCACACGTGTCCTCTTTTGGGAATTTCTCCTCTCAGCGCTCAAGCGTGTTTGCCATTTCTGTAAAATGAAACAATAGTGTTTTTTTTTCTTATAATACATGTTTACATAATTAATGCTAATAATAAAGCAAGAAATACAGTGTACTTACTGTTTGGTGAGAGATTGATTTAGAGTAAGCACTTAGTGTATGTTAGTCTCTATGAACAGTTGCATTGAATTGATAGTATGTGTGTACACTTATGGTTTATGCTTGGTGCATTCAATTATATTGGGTGTTATGAATAAAACATAATGCGTACATTTTAAAGTAATCAGTTGTACATTAAGGTATATTTGTGTCCAGTAAATATAAATAACGTTGCTTTATGGATATGTGTTTGTTGCTTGATGGGTAGAACATTTTCAGTTCTCCCCTGTGCTTCTGGGCTTTGTGAATGCTAGCTTCTGTCCGCAGACTACTGAACTGACCGTGGGCTCTAAAGCTGCTACATTGGGGGTGAGTATAATATAAGGAACTTGTAACACTTTAAGGGTGCACTGGGAAAAACCTATGAAATTCAATGAAAAAACTTTGTTAAAGGGACATTATGATTAAGTTGCACCAGTAAAACCTTATGAAATTCAGTGAAAAAACATTGTTAAAGGGACATTATGGTTAAATTGTAGTAATACAAACCTATCAAATTCAGTGACAAAATGTTGTTAAAGGGCCGTTAAGGTTACAAGTAAAACCGAAAAAAACATTGAAAATCGCCAGTCATGGTAAGCTAAGCAACTATAACTCGCGCCACCACCATGCACTGCTAAAAAGAACACAGTGATGACATCACATAACAAATGAATTCTGATGAAACATCAGTAGAATCGGTTGAGTGTAGAGTGTTGTTAACATATTATGGATGATCGGGGGACCTCTTATGAACTGTTTAATGTATTAAAAAATGTACACATTTAAATAAAATGTTACATTGGAGTGTTCTTGTAATTAAAATAACCTAATAATACCTACACATAGAAAACGGGTGCAGCATGCACCACAGAAGTACAATACTTTTAATCTGGCCACATCACTCAGTAAAATAATGATTGCATGGCTATCAGAATAGTGTCTATTGTTAAAACTGAAATGAGTAGCTAACAATACAAGACTTACTAAACACTCGTGTTAGTACAAAGAATACATATAAAGATACACAATGCATTGGAATGTGAGGCATTTACAGTGAAGCTCCAGTAGGAAGGAGAGAAAGAGTATCACTAGAAAATGGGAATAATATTATAGTTTATTATCATCTATACAAATGAATAGTGCGTTTGAGATGTGCTTATTTCCCCATGTATATGAACCATGAGCTCAGGCCAAACCCTAAGGAAAGTAGCTTAACAATATAGGACAAGGTTAACACCTAGATATAAAGTATCTTTTTAATTTTTAATTTTTTACTGTCAGTAAAGAAAATCGCCAGGCCTAGATTTCTCATTGTACAAAAACAAGTGGACTACATGATGTCATAATTGATGTCATCAATGACATTTGACATGTCATATTTGATGTCTTGGGTGTTCGTTTTAGCAGTGCAGAGTGGTGGCACAAGGTTGCTTAGCTTACCATAACTGGCCAATTTAATTTCAATGGTTTTTCGGTTTTACTTGTAAACATAAAATCCCTTTAACTAAGTTTTTTTCACTGAATATATATACGCACCAAGTTGCCTTTTTTACTTGAGTGTGGAAAGTTTGGAATTGCGCATGTTTTGTATGCATTTTTAGAAGTGTGTACATTTATTGTGCAAACTAGTGTGCAAAAGCCACCCTGTCTAGGAACACAAGATAAGGTGTTAATTGTACTGTTAGACTCCTATGTAGAAATGCATTGTCTTTTCTGTGCTGACACAAATGTAGATGTACAATTCCACAGTCAAACTGCAGTATTTCTTGTTTTACTAATGTGTCCTTAAATTGATTCTTTTAAAGCAGTTCCTCCACCAGATTGTTACAAAGAACAAAAGAGACATTTCCAAGTGCCATGCTACATTTTACGAAGAAACGAAAGAAAATGGTACTGATCATTTGTCAGTGAGATGAAAGGCATATTTGTGAGGATGACATTCCCATCACCAGAGACTATCTGCAGAATTCAGACTTTATTTCACTCATCCATCTCCATCTTTTGTATAGTCTAATGAACACATCCTGCATATGGAGCTCAGGCTACATTGTCTCACTGTGACTAATGTGTACTGCTGTACTTTGATATTCTATTTCCAAGAAAGGCACCACCTTGTATCCTGTACATTAAATAAAGACTAGCATTAAATGGCATGACACAAACCCTTAATAATAACCTTTCTTTTCTTCTATGAGCCAGGCGTTTTCAATTTCAATGTACTAGTTTCATCAATAATTTTCCTAATCTTCAAATACCAACAATTTCACCTTTATACGTCGTCTATTCTTGGTTATGCCACTCTTGGCTCAGTATTGCAGTCAAGGAATTAATATTCAGGAGGTTGCTCTGGGGTGCAACATATAACCGGGCAAATAAGCAACAAAAACTTCCAGGATTGCCCAAGCACACTCTTGAGCACCTTATGCATCCAACATAACATGCTGTACTAATATATAATTCTTCAAAAATGCCTTTGAAACACAACATAATTATCACAACAATAAAGGACATATCCAACTCCTCCCTTTTGCAGAACCATTGTCTACCTAACAGGACACAAATGCACCATTGGCATCATAAAACATTACATTTCCGCTGCATTCTTCTCTTCCTGGGTTTGTAGAATCAATTTCTCACTTTCCCATCAAACTATCTCCCTCTAAAACATTGGGCCCTGTTACGGGTCTGGTGGGAACCATGCCGGCACTACCGGCAGGTTGCCGTCAAACCCGCAGATTGCCGCCAAACCCATAACATTTACTGGTGCATGACTCGCCTGTGCCACCGGGAGATTACAATCCCGGCGGCCCGGAAAATCAGGCGCTGGTAAATTGTAAATCCCCTTTCCCACAGAGTCCAATCGGACTCTATGGGAGTGGGGAACACGGAAGCACCAGCGCCGTTGCTAACGGTGCCAGTGTTTCTGTGATGGTCAGTCTACTGTGGCTGCTGTGCCCAGCAGACAGACCTGTATTATGTTGGCACGGAAACAACAGTGATGGTAAGCTAACCGGCACCATTATTTCCAGACCGGCAAACTTGTAATGAGGACCATTGTCTTGTTTTTCAAGCATACTATTGTTGGATGCTCTAGGAAGGCACAGAGTTCTCTACTCCAAGTGGAATCCTAGGTGCTCTGATACGACTATGGTGTCCTTCTTAGAAAGACAATTGTGGTGAGAGGAAGGTATAAAAGAGAGTGCCAATCAACAGGTTAAAAAAGAGAACTGGTTTGGAAAATAAGAGGCATAGCAATGCAAATCAGGAATAGAGGGAGGTTGAGATTAACAAAAGTGAGAAGAGGAAGTATCAAAGAGAAAGAGAAACAGGGAGCACAGAGGCGAATGGGTGAAGGCAGAAAAGCCAGATAAGGCAGGAATTGTGGTTAGACAGGCTAAGCAAGCAGTGAGAAAGATCAAAATGGAATAATGAATGGAAAAAACAAAAGGCACAGAGAATCTTACAGTTAGTGAGAGAAGAGCGGACAGTTGGAAAAACCAAAACTACAAAGAAAGAAGGGATTTAAAATAATCATACATTCAGACAAAAATGGCATGAATGTATCAAAGAGATGCATTGTGGGATGTCGTTTTATAGCTTGAAGCAAGAGAGGAAGTGGGTACAATTAGACAAAGATACAGATTCAGGGCCTGCTCTGAAGAGGAAGGGACAGTTATAGCAGAAACAAACACAGGCAAAGTCAATCGATCTGGTTTTGTAAAGATGGGTATTCGTTTTTCAAGACTCATCATCCCTGCAACACAAAACATGTTATCTGCCTTTATAAAGAACGACTTATTGGTTTTGGTAATATTTTAGGTTTTGGCTGCTGGGTGTTGTTTGTACCACCCATTGAGACACAAACTAACGCTATTAGTGTGACGCTAGAAGGATGGAATTCTCACATGTATACACTTATTAGAGACAGAGATAACCACTCTTTAGTTAAGGTTACGTTGTTGTTCTCAATGAAAGACTGATTTTGAGATGCTTAAAATGTTTGCATTGTTCAATGGGTCTACAAAAAAATGTGGCAACAAAATAAATATGCCACTCCGAAGGTTTTATGAATTTCCATCCAGAGGGCAAAGTTATGTATGGGTGGAACGAAAGGTTTCATTTCCCATTCAAAATTTGGTAGGGAATATTTGTTCTTACCTACAGATAAAAAAAAAGCGTAGTCGATTTAACATTGGATATATTTGTAACAAACGTTTGAAATGATCTGGTCTATGGGCTAAGTTTAGTGCTTTGCTTGGTTTGATGGAAATCCAAAATAAACCCAGTAATCCCAAAAATGTCAAACATTTTTATCTATGTATATTTTCACCAGATACATTTGTGGACCCATCATTTTGGACTATAATGCTTCGATTGGATTGACTGAAGAGAAATCGTTCAATGTGATTAGCTGGGTCCAGATCCACTGGTGCTCAGACCATCCATAGATGGATTCACCATTGAGAAAAGTGGACTTGCCCACAACGTACCACTGCATTACTCTACTGCCTAGACTCTCAAACAGAGCCAAGTCCACTAATCAGAGGCTGAGCTCGGCTAGGCGGCTCTATTTTAAATTGTATTGAATGTTTTTTTTTGTTATATAATCTTTTGATTAGACACATGTTTATTTTTCCTGCAGAATTCACAGAATGTCCATAGTGAGACAACCTACATGCTAATTGTGTTCACCCTTCAAAACCACGTATATCAATGTAATGTTGAGACTATGAGAGTGCAGCATTGTAATTGGGACTAGTGTGACTTTGGCATGTAGTAGCGGTGGGTAAGGCCCAGTAGATAGGGGCAGACTATGTGTGTGATTGCAGGATTGAAGAGACATTTATGTGTGGGAGATGTGTGGTTATTGCAGAATAGGTACTAGGCAACGGTCCTGCAGATTTACTGTGATGGAGTTCTCCTTTTGTACCATGTTTGGCTTCTTTGACACGCTTGTGAACCTAACTTCAGTGCAGTTCTTAACAGGCCCACTCTGGTGGGGTGGCTATTTGTTCATTTTGTTGCATCATTACAATTACAGTATTCCAATTTTATTGTTGTTGTCGATTTTAATTAAAATTGTAAGGATCCTTCTGACAAAATTGCTGCCAAATTGATTGCTGCCATGGATGATCTTTTTCTGTGGTAGTTTGTTACTGAACTCACCCACAAGTTGGGTAATCAGTTAGACCTGGTATTTGCAAAGTATGCTTTTCTAATGGTATCCTCCCCTTTTCAGGTTACGTGGTCTGATCACCTTGTTATACCGTTTGTAGTTGACTATTCTGACCCCCTCCCAGCCCCTTTTAAACAGAGGATTAAGAAGAGTCAGAGCGGTTGACACTTCAGAGTTGGCTGCACACATTGTTACTGGCTGTAGTACAGCACCCCCGCTGATTTTGGTGGTCTATCAGAAATCTTTTGCACCACTGCTAATTTGGTTGTGCCACTGGCTGAGATTCTGGTCCACAGGCGGCCGTCAGAGCCTTGGTTCAATGAGGACCTTAAGTCCTTTCAACTCAAACGTAGGCAAGCAGAACACAAATGGCATTCATCCTATACGGTGGAGGACCGGACATACTTTTGTGTTGCTACTTCTCCATTTCATCCATCTATTAAGATTGCTAAGCGAAACTACTACACTTCTCAAATTGAAAACTCCCATCTCCCAGACTCAAGAGCTCTTTCGTGTAGTTCACTCCCTCTCTACTAGGGACTCATTTGACAACTCTTTGCCCTCTTCCAAGGGCATTGTGTCTCCTTGGCTATGTTTTTCATGCATAAGATTGAGAATATTCATGAGCGCATTTTGCTGGATTATGATCCTCTCGGGGTCAAGTCTGGTTCCCCATCTTCCTTAGCTTCAGGGATTATGCCATCTTGTTGGGATTCTTTTCCACTGTTTACATTGGCTGTCCTTACTCTAGCAGCTGCAGGTATTAAGTCGGCCTCTCCCACTGATGCTATCTCGCTGTCTGTGGTGAAAGATATTTTTCTGCTGTTCCTGCCACAGATTACTGCTACAGTTAATCTCTCGTGTTCCTCCGGGACTATTCTTTCTGTGCTAGAGTGTCCCACAGTGATTCCCTTTTTGAAAAGCCAACTCTTGGCCCACTCCTTCCTGCTAATTTCCATCCTATCTCTATTTTATATTTCTTTATGAAGTAGTTTGAGTCTCTGGTGTCTCCTCTATTGGTATTGAAGTTTTCCATTCAGGCTTTAGACCAGGATGTGGCTTTGAGACAGTTCTGGTCTCGGTGCTGGATGATCTGCTGCTTATTGCTGATCAGGGTGGAGTGGCGGCCTTCATCCTCTTGGTTCGCTCGGCCGCTTTTGATACCATCTATCAAGCCTTCCTGATCAGTCGGTTGTCAGCTGCTGGTATGTCTGGTTCTGTTCTTTCATGGTTTTGCTCCTTTTTATGTGGCCAGTCTCAACAAGTCCTACTTTGACCTTTCCTTTCTGCAGTTTCAGCTCTGCTGTGTGGGGTTTCACAGGGCTCTGCCCTCTCCCACACACTGATCAATATTTACATTCAGCCTCAGATCTCCCTGATTTGCTCTCATAGCTTTAGATGCTACGCGTACGCTGATGATACTCAGATCTTGGTTCTGCTTGACTTTCTCCGTTCTTCCAATGCCACTCAGCTGCGAGACTGCTTTCAGCCGTGGGATACTGGATGAGCGAAAATTGGCTAAACCTTAATGGAGATAAGACCGAGGTCATGATTGTGGGTGTCAACACTGTTCTTTCTCTCTGGACAATGTCCTTCTGGCCATTTGCGTTGTGTACTTTTCCTGTGGCGGTTCGAACTGTCAAAACTCTGGGTGTTAAACTATCAGCCTCCCTCTCTATGGCCTCTCAGATTGGTTTGGTTTGCCATGCTGCCCATTTCCAATTGAAAATACTCAGTAAGGTCCTGCCCTATATTCAGCTTCACTTGCACACCACAGCAGTGTCTGCCTTGGTTCTCAGGAGTATTAACTATTGTAACTAATTATATCTGGCTCAGCCAGACTACTTAGTCCATCGTTTACAGGTGCTACAAAACTCTGCTGCCACCACACCACTGGCACTCCGTACCGGGAGCATATCTCACCTGTTCTCAGGTCTCTCCATTGGCTCTCAGTTGCTAAGTGTGTGTCTTTTAAATCCCTCTTTTTAGTGCATAGGGCTTTCTATGCTACTTGTCCGGAATACCTGCAGTTGAAATTCCAACCGTATGTTTGTGCACTGCGCTCTGCCGACCGCTCCCTCTTGGCTGTCGCTAGAGTCAATTGTGGAAGAATAGGAGGCCGCTCTTTTTCAGTTAGAGCTGCGATGTTGTAGAATGCCCTTCCGATTTCCCTCAGGGTCTGTCCGATTCATTTACACTTTAGGAAAGCTCTGAAAACTACTCTTCTAGTCCCTCACTTCTGCTCTATGTCTGTTTCAGTCATAGCGCCAGGTTGCCCTTTCGGGGTTGGTTTCACTGTACCTCGGTACGAAAACTTTAACATAACAAGCTCCAGACAAATGTTAGATTACTTAACCTCTCCAGGAGTATTCAGAATATACTTTACTTCACAGCGACATTTGTGCATATCCGATTTTATCGCCCACAATGGCCATCTCCTCAACACATCCTAAGTTGGCCCAAATTATCTTTGATACACAGACATATTGCCTGTGAGATTCTGTTTATCATTTCATCAACAGGTGTCTCCTTGTCATTCAACATTGTTTGATACGACTGCACTTGCATCTAACGTGTTTAATTTTCCATAGCGTTGGGGAACAAATATAGGCCCTAATTCATGGATCGATTTGCACAGAAAATAGGGGACGTGCGCGCGAAATCGCGCTCAAGCGCCAGTTTGCGTATTAATGGAACACAATGTGCGGGCCCTACCAGGGACTTGCAATGATTCCGCGCCAGTCCAACACGTCACTGCGACACCACAAACGCCTTGCGTGAGACTCATAGCGAAGGGACGTTGTGTTATGCGCAGTCATCTAAAAAGGAAGTGGAACATGTGGAATGGGGAACAACATGCAACAATATGGGCGTCATGAGGGATGTACCAAAGTAAATCCTTGCAATGCCCATACGATCGCTAAAAACACACATTCATAGAATGGAACAGGGCTCTCCATCATGCAGAAAAAGACGTGCAAAGCCTGAAACATGTATGCCACGCGAAAGCTGGTGTAAGCGTCACCCCACACTAAAACAAATGCATAAAAAGGGAATGCGAACAACAAGCGCGCGTATACAGCTATGATGAATGTACCATTTGTCGCAGCAGTGATCGTGGGACACCGCAAGAGGCGGAGGATGGCCAGGGCACATATTTTCCTACCTAGGACAAGCCTTATTGGGATGCCTGATGAGCAGGTCTATGGCAGGTAAAGATTTCCACCTCATATCATATTAGACCTGGTCACGGAGTGGAAGGATGACCTTGCATCACCCACCCTGCACTCCTAAGCACTGAGCCCCTTGCAAACGCTGCTCAATGTTCTGCATTTTTTGGCTATTGTGTAATTTCAGCCAACAACTGCTATAGTTGGAGGCATTTCAGGGCCCACACAATCACTCTGCCTACACCAGGTGTTGGCAATCATCACTGCACGCCCCTCAGTCCACAGCCACATCTACATGCCCAGAACACCTGCAGAATGACAGGCCGTGGTCGAGGATTTTTAGGGGGGGCACACTTCCCTAAAGTGCTTGGTAAGATTGATTGCACCCATGTGGCTTTACATCCACCTAGGCCCACAGAGCAAACCTATTGCAATCGCAAGCACTGGTATTCCATCAATGTGCAGGTTGTATGTGATGCCAAGGGTCCCATTACTTCTGTATTTGAAAACTATCCAGGGTCCACCCATTATAGCTTCATATTCAGAATGTCACCCCTACAACGGGCAATAGAAGCTGGGAGGCGTGGCAACACATGGCTCATTGGTGAGTATAAATGCCTTGCATACGATGCACACCATTGTGACACGCTCCACCTACATGGAATGAAATGCAGAGTAACAGCACAAAATACATGCAAAGATATTATCACAGTTGACACCAGAAAGAAAATATGCATACAACACAGCGTGCAGGAGCAACACAGGGTGAATGTCCATTGACGTTGATATGTACAGGAGTACAGTGTACCACACCAGAGAGAAAGAGAGGGAGAGAGAGAGAGTGGCATAGAGAATGAATAACAAGGAAATGACAGATCAAGGACTCCATGGCCTGGTTCACCAATGTAGACATGCTGCACAGCATAGTCAGTGAGCCCTTTCAGGTTTCCACATAGGTAGGTAAGAATACCCTTGTGGCTGGGTGCACACCTTTACGGTAAAAGTATTTAATGCTAAGGTTTAGGAACATTAATGTGGTGCAAGGGAGAAAAACCAACCCTAAAAATAGGAGGTGTGCAACAGTAGACAACAACAGATGTTCACAGTCTTGTGGAACTCTCCGTCCATCACACACCCTGTTTATGTTGAAAAGACAACCAAAGAAATTTCAAAGATACTCGTATCAAGTTATTTCTGTACTATTAGTTCTCTATGTTTATCCAAAGAAAACATTTTTTTTATTATCACCAGTGTTAATATAATAATTCTTTAAAAGAAAATATTTCACTGTTGCCAACTTTGTTTGAAATCATGTCATAAGTTACATAGAATTATCTTCATTATTTAAACCGTAATAGACTTACAATATTTTTGTGACATATGCTTATTCTGCGCGATGCGTTTCGGGAATATTTCCCTTCTTCAGGAGCTGATTATTTCTTTTTTTGTGCTTCTCAATATTCTACAATCAAATAAAAGATGATGTTTTCATTAATGTACTCTTATATATTTCAACAGATTAATGTATCTGTCATGTAGGATTCTGAGGTTAAGTAATCACCTGAATGAGGCTCCAAATATTCAAATTTCAATCAAGATTTAGTTGCTGATCCTTGCTAAATGCTTTGGCAATGTGTTCCCATATGTTCTGTGCCAACCTGTAAGTATAACAATATACAGTGTGTTCTTAAAAAAGGAAAGATAGGCTATATCTTAAAAGACTGTGGCCCTCATTACAAGTCAGGCGTTAAGGGTTTAACGGCGCCGACGGCGCCGTTAACCTATAACGCCTGATTCACACTTTAACGCCTGCTTTTTGCAGGCGTTAAAGTCCAAGGCGCTAAGCGACCTTGGTGCTAATTACGGCACCGTAATTTACGGTGCCGTAATTAGCGCCTTCCCCATCCCCATTATGCCCTATGGGGCAAAAATGGGAATGGGGAAGGGCAAATGGTGAATGGGGATTTACCGCCCCACTCACCTTGAAATGGGGTGGTAATTCCGCCATCCACCATGGCGGAATCCGGCATGGACCATGGTGCTAATAGCACCATGGTCCACCGCCTGACTTGTAATGAGGGCCTGTATGCATTAAAAGAGGGGTTCAAAAAAAGGCAAATGGAGTGTACCTCTCTCAGACTGGTCCAAAAGAGATTAATATGGTATATGGGCACAGGGATAGTTCCAAAGTTTCCTCCGGTTGCTACCCTCTGGTTTCACCAATTCCACTTTGTTCTGTCAAGAGTGGGTCTATGACTTTATTTGTTTCCAAATGGTCATACTCTTTCTATAAATATATTAGTTGAAACTGTGTCACTCAGATATCTGCACTAAGAATGCATTTAAATCAAGCTAGAACTTGTACACCCTCTCTTACCTCATATGGAGGCGCGAAAAGGGGTTTAGATTATCCCGTGAAGTAGTGTTTCCAATGGTCATGCCGCCATCAATTACTCTATGGTGCCTCGGTGCATGTCCTAAAACATAAGGTATATTTCAGCCAATAGTCTAATGTATATAATCATATCCTCTATTTGCAAGCTTCCTATTGCTGCTTACCTCCTGATTTCTTATCCGTTGTGTCGGGGAGCTGCTGCTGGGCCACGCACCATGTTTGATCTCTTCAAAATGGTTGCTATTTATGTGTGCGTCATCACGCCAATTGTGTGATGACATCACGTTTCTTTATAAATGTCACATTGTGACGTAGGTGCCCCTTAGTAGTTCAGAAATCGCCCAAACTGAGTTCTTTAATGTTGCCTATAATTATTCTGGCCTTCAAATTCAGGTTTCAATGGATACATTTAAGAACCATTATCAGTTCAGATGTATGTGTGATGTAAGTCTTGTCCATCTAAATGTTATGAGGATATCAATAGATTCAAGATGGCCGATGTCAAAAAGATTCCTATGTGTATCATATCACCGTTATTATCAATGAGCATCACCCTGGCTTATACCCCTCTCCTGGCATGCTCACATTCTTGTTCATGTTAACAGATTCTATTGAATGTACACGTGTAGGTAAACGTTTACTTGATTAAAAACCTTAATGTATTGATAGTTTATACATATACCAATGATTCCATTGCGGGGAAACCCCTTCTTCTCTTATCCCTTTAGGCACAATTCCAATTTAGACCTATCTGAATATTAAGACAATGGGCCTCATTACACGGTAGGTTCTAAACCATGGTGCTATTAGCACCATAGTTCATGCCGGTAATTTACCGATTCCGCCATGGCGGAATGGGGAATTACCACCCCATTCCGAGGTTGGCGGGCGGTAATTCCCCATGCCGCCATGGCCTTCCCCATTCACATTTTTGCCCCATGGCGCATAATGGGAATGGGGAAGGCGCTAATTATGGTACCGCAAATTGCGGTACCATAATTAGCACCAAGGTCCCTTTGCGGGTCCCTACTTTAACGGCTGGTCTACACCAGCCGTTAAGGTCGGGTCCCGCAAAGGGACCTCGTAGTAAGGCGATAAGGGTTAATGGTCACCGGTAGCATTACCGGTGACCGTTAACCCTTACCGCCTTCCGTGTAATGAGGCCCAATATGTTCTTAACAATCTATACATGCCCTTCCGTATTTCCGTAGATCTAAAAATCGTTCTTGTACATTGTTTGTCAACAGATTCCGAAGTTAACTTGCTGGGAAACATTTTAAAGAAAAGGGCTAAGGCTGAACTCCTCATTCATCCCATATGGTGTTAGACTGTTTAGTAACTCGATCCAATAGATCTCCCTTTGATCCATCCATTTTGCATGATTTCCTTCTCTGTGTGCTTTTTTCACCACCTCCAGTACAATCACTTTGAGCTGCGCAATCGTGTGTATATTTTCTTTGAAGTGTCATGCCACTGGGGATTTTTTATTGTAAGTTCTGATGGCACTCTTTTGTTCATTCCACCCTTCTTTTACTTTCCTGGTGGTTTGGCCTAAATAAAAGATACCACACAGGCAGCTCAGGCCGTAAATTGCCGATTTCTTGTTGCACGTTGTAAAACCTGTCTGTTTAATTTTGTTTCCTCTCTTGTGATGTCTCACATATCCACCTTTCAATATATTATTGCAGTTATTGCAACTGAGGCATCGAAATGTCCCCGTTTTGGTCTTCTTCAATGTTGTTTGTTTCTCCTTTGGTGGTCTTTCGGCCTTCGCTAGCTGGTCGTTTATGTTCCTTTCTCTTTTATAGGCTATTAGTGGTGGTTTGGGGAGCAGTTTGTGTAACTGTGGGTCCATTTCTATGTACGCCAGTTCTTTTTAATTAGCCTTGTCACATGGTGGCTTTGTCCTGAATATTTTAAGGTAAATAGGAATGGTATTTCCTTTTGTCTGGTTTTAGGTACCAGTAAGTCAGACCTCAGGTCGGCCCGTCAGCTCCTGTTGCTGGCTACCATGCACAGTCTGTGTGAGCAGCATGTGGACCGCAATGCCTGCAGCTGGCGCGCTTCCTGTGTTTCTCATGAGAACGTGGAATTGGACACCCTATCCATGCCCTGAGCCAACACCTCATAGGAAGCGGCCTGTTGCTGTGCAACACGCAACATTGACTGCTCCCACACATTATCCCCAGCCACAACACATCCGCCACGTGTGCATGCCCAATGGCTGCTGGACCCAAGGGAGCGTGGCCCTTGATGTGAAGCCGCTGTCTGTGGCTGCAGGACTGCATCCCTCCCTTGGTCATCCATCCCAGGACCGTATGCCAATATTGTGGAGTGTGGCCTTGCAGCCATAACCACCACAGACAGATGTGGTGGTAACACTGACTGGCCCTATGAGGGGACATTACCCCCTGCAGACGCATGGGCTGCATCAGCACCATCACTCGATGCACTCACCTCCGACAGCATACGGGAATGGATGCCCAGTTCACCACCAGAGCCACTGGTATTATTGGAGGTGGACTCATATTGAGTCGTGCCACGGATGGACTGTAGAACCAGTGGATTCTCATGGACTGCCACAACATGTCCTCCACTGGTGCACTGTTGGGGCTTAGCCTCCCATTCTTCCTCTACCTCCTCCCCTGAATGTGGTGGCTCATCACCTGCACATGGACACATAAAGACATGAAGAATCATGTTAATTGCTTCTACTACATGCATTGTCGTCGCAATTCTGTCCTGCAACACATTTACATGCATGTCAACATGCCACAATTTGCATTCATACACTTTGGGCCTCATTCCGAGTAGGGCGGTAAGGGTTAATGGTCACTGGTAATGAGACCATTGCCGTTAAACCCTTACCGCCCTAGTACGAGGACCCGCAAAGGCACTCCGGGGTCAATAACGGTACTGTAATTTATGGTAACGTTATTGCCCCCTTCCCCTACCCATTGAGCCCTATGGGGGCTCAAATGGGAATGGGGAATGGCCCTGGTGAATGGGGAATTACCAGTCCCTCCGGCCTCGGAATGGACCGGTAATTACTCCATTCACCAGGCCGGAGTTTGGACGAGTCCGGAGGCAGCCATGGCGCAAATAGCAGCGTGGTTACCTCCGAACTCGGAATGAGGTCCAATGTCCAAAAATCCCTGAAATCATGGTGTTGGCACACTCGCTACTGCATCCCATGTCAGTAAGCACTGCAGACATTCCCAACAGACATGTGTTGTGTCCCAGGTGTGTGATGTGGAAAGAGTGAGGACATGTGCTTGGAGATAAGAAGAGGTGACAGTGAAACACAAGAAGGACAGGGCATGCACCCATGGGTGGGCTGGTGTCCAGTGTGGCAGGTCAACATGGATAATGTAAAGGCCCATCCCCATTTTAGCACGTGCAATACAAATAAAATAGACACACCCCAACGGGGAATGAGACTAAGAGAACAGGCTGTGAGATTTATTCTTTCTTTATAAAGAATTGGCATCCAGAGAACTCTGCTGCCCAAGAGCGCTCTGGCAAACAATACACTTACAATTGATTATAAGGGCAGAAAGCATCATAAATGATGTCAGACATGAATGTTGCAAAGTTCATTATGATTGGACACAAGCTTGCATTGTATAGGCGCATATAGGTGCTTCTCCTCCGTGGTTGGCTGCTGGGTTGGCGGGAGGGTGAGCGTCATGAGATCCATCTGTCTGTGTCCAGGCGGGGTAAGGGTCAGGTCACTGTGAGGCAGAGTGGCCCCTAACTAAGCTAACATAATACACTACCATAAAACATGCATTAAACAATAGTCATTACGACTCCTTTGAGCAAATCATCATAAACCTATAAATTGTATTTGTGTAATCACACCATTACTTATTGGGACTTATATGGGGCACCAGGTTAAGGGTCTTGACCAGTATGATAACATCAACTGCGGGGTGGGTCTGGACTTATCAAAGAGGCTGAGGGAAAGTTGACGTTTTTTAGTTACAGGAAGCAATATACTGTGAGAGAGGTCTGATTTTAGCTAGGGGCACGCTGGGGAGGGCTTCATGGCAGGGTCACATAACTGGTACATCAAGAGAATACCCTGCAGGGACACAGGGTTACGCTGGCAGTAATTTTCCAACAGCGAGGGTGAGGGGGCACAGGCAGGTTTGTGGAGATGGATGAGCTACAAGGCATGGCTCAGGCCGGTTCACATATGGGACAGTGATCTCAGAGGAAGAGCGAGATGTTACATTTGATGTTGTTGCAATTAGCTCCAACTCGAGCGTGAGAATGGAGCTGCAAATCTTCCAGATACAGTGAGAAAGGGTGTGGGCCCTGTGCGCGGTGTGTGCGGCGCTGCTAAGGGGAGAAAAGCCTTTTCGTATAATCGTAGTGAGGCCTAGTCCAAAAAGATGGAGTCGAGGGTGTACAAAATGGATGCCAGGTGTCTCGCGCTACAGCCCCATCTATGCCAATGACAGCATAAGGCTGATGTTAACATAAGGGCAATTGAGGCGTCCCCCACCACTGGAAGAGCAAGTGGTCTAGGCTGTACTGAATGTATGGTGGGGGGCATAAACGACCCCTCACTCCCACACATTCCCCCCTTTCATTACATCTAAAGTACCAAACTATTTATTATTCTTATTCTCATTTTGATAATAGTCTGCCTCCGCAACCTCTTCATCCCAAGCAGGTGTTCCTTTTATTGGCATCCAGCCCTACATATGCTTCTTAAGCTATGGCCCTTTCTTGCATATTCATCTGGGGTGCATGTCATGTACATCCCCATACAGGACCACCCACTTTTTCCTGTACTATTGCAGCTCCCTTGGTTCTTTTATGGTGGTGTGATATAGATGATCTACCCTGTCCCAATTCTGGCGATATACAGGTGTCATGCAATTCTTTGGTGGGTTTGGTTCTCCAGTTTTCATCTGTGCATCTATCATAGTAGCCACCGTTGTCTCTCGACCCATTGTTACCATCATCATTGTTGAGTTAGGCATAGACTTTGCACAGCATCAGATACCTAGTTGGCACACACAGAAAAATAGTAAAATAAAAACGATGACAGGAACAAACATTTTCATCACGGTGTTGAACCAGGATGGTATCCAGTCGAACATATTGTCAAACCAGTTGCTTGGCTCTATTTCTCCTTCTTTTGATATCCTCTCCCCCAGACTGTTTACTGCTGAGATTATGTGGGAAAGAGTCCCATTATCTGCATCTTCAGAGGGTATGCATGTACAGCATGATATGCTCCTGATTTTTCGGCAAACACCGCCGTCCATCGTTGTGAGAAGGTCTAGGACGTACCGGTTCTGCATTGTCATTAGGCGCAAGGCGCGAAGTTCTACCTGATCACATTGAATCCCTCTTCAGTGTCGTTGGCCAGTTGGATCAGCTCCCAGCGGATGATCTGTAACCATTTGGCATTTGTTTGCGCCTGGAGTCTTGGCGTTAGGAGGGAAGCAAAGAATCGCTCTGCAGAATTGAAGAGTTTGTATTTTGTTGGGATCTCAGCGAGAAGAGCGGATGATTCATTGGAAATGTAGTTTAATGAACGCTTTTTGCGGGAGAGTCTGTCTTTTAGGTCACTTTCCGACAACAGTTCGTATGAAGGAGGTTCTGTTATTGGGAGTTGGGGCGCTGCCGATGTGTCAGCCGATTGCCCTGCTGCCGATATGCCAGCCGATTGCCCTGCTGCCGATATGCCAGCCAAACCTTTTCCTCCTTGGATATGGCTTTCTGCAATTACCATCAGAGCTGAATGCAGGGTCGCCAGGGCGCAAGTACCTCTCCAGGATGCTGGTAGATGCAGGTAGGCTTGTTTGCCACAGACATTCCTTTTATGACGAAGATTGGTTCTTTAATGAAGATCACTCCTTGGCGCCTGCTTGTGCATGTTTTCTCATTCTGCAGTAGTTCTATTGTAACCGTGTATGCCTGGAAGGTGCTCCGAATTCTACATAATACGAGATGAATTAAACATTGGGAGTCTGATAAGGGTACTTCTTGTGGTACAAGTATTTTGGGTGTGCCTGATGCATGCAGTATGAGAGAGCAGACATAGCAGCTCTCGTTCGTGGCTTGTTTTGTTGTAGCACTCTTGTCTGAGTACCATTTATTTGACTGGTCTGGGCGGCGGGGTTCTTCTATTTCATCTAATCCCAGGCCATGGTAGATATCATATATTTTACCTCCCGCCCCCCCTTTTCCGTCTCCTCTGCCCCCCTTCCTGGTCATTCATTGTTTTTACTTTTTGATAATTTATGGGAAAAACTCCTGCCCATGTTGTCTCATTGAATTCATTCACAGTGCACCCTGCCTGTAGGTCTGGCGTATCTTGGGTAGCAGCAACATAAGAGTGTATTATAGTTCCTTGTGAGGTAAGTTCTGTGGTTGTCCGAACATCAATATTTATCAGTTTAGATTCATTCTCCCAAAAGTAATCACCATCATACTTGGTGGTCTCATTGTCATTGTTCGGGCTCATAGCAGCAAGTGGAAGGAGGGGGGCTGTTGCTGTGTGATTTATGTACAACGTAGTGAGGTTTGTATTAGCAGAATACATTATTAATAGAATAGTTATGTTTCCACATGGTTTTCACACCTGCCCATATAAGTATTGATCCTTCTCGTATTAGCTTTGCCCCGCTCCCCCTTTTTTAATGTCACCAACAATGAAAACACAGTATAGTACCATGCCATGAAAAATAGCATAATCGAAAACAATATTGCAGAATATTTCACGCTGCATTCTAAATTATAATATTTATTAACTCTATTAACTACCCTATCACTAACTAAAACTGTGTTGTCATCTGTGAGTGTACTCCTTTCGGCCATTTTGTCACCTGGAGGGGCGATATTAAATTGTTAAGTGACAGGCATACATTATTTATTTCATTACATTGTCATTCTGTTGTTGACATATCTACTATTGCTACATGATACTTTCTATGGTGTGCACACATAAAGGCTATTTTTCAGTTTTTCTCGTGCATTTCATTTATATTATATCATTTCATAATTAATATAATTTTCTTTCAATAATAAGCATCATTTTTCTATACAAGCTGTGAATTGCAGTTCATGAAATTGATAAAGAGAGAAAGAGAGAGAGAGAAATAGAGGGAGAGAGAGAGAGAGAAAGAAAGAGAGAGAGAGAGAGAGAGAGAGAGAGAGAGAGAGAGAGAAAGAGTTATAACTAATTTCTTACTCAATGCTTTCAATTTTTCCTTTTCGGCATTTTGTGCTTTTTCATAGTTCCTCTCTTACCGACTAGTAACTTTGTTGCTGTTAGTTTGCTTGCATTGAGGGATTGCACTATCACATGCTCTTCTCACATCTGACAGATGCACACAATGGGCCTCATTACAACTCAGGCGTTAAGGGTTAACGCCACCGTTAACCCTTAACGCCTGATTCTGATTTTAACGCCTGCTTTTAGCAGGCGTTAAAATCCATGGCGCTAACCTGCCATGGTGCTGATTACGCCGCCGTAATTTACGGCGGCGTAATTAGCGCCTTCCCCACTCCCATTATGCCCTATGGGGCAAAAATGGGAATGGGGAAGGGAAAATGGGAAATGGAGATTTACCGCCCCACTCACCTTGGAATGGGGCGGTAAATCCGCCAACCACCATGGTGTAAACGGAGTTTACACCATGGTGGTAAAGTTGGTGCACTTAGCACCAAGGTTGTAATGAGGCTCAATATATCAATCCCTTAACCTTTACAGCGGTAGGTGTGCAGTATAGTACTTCGTAAGGGCCATGAAATCCTGGGGAGTTCCAACTCCGAACAAAATTTCGTACATGCACATTTTCTTCTGGCATTAACTGACCCTTTGGACTGTCTTGGGCTGACATTGCAGTGTCTGTCGCAGCATTTTCAGTAAATCGTGGTGCAACTTGTCGTGCTATGCTATGCACTGCGCGTGGTATTCCTTGAATTATTCCCTCAGCACTGTGGCAGCTCTGTGAGCATCTGAAGCTTTTCTTACTGGGGAGAGTGGCGTAAGATTGTGCCTGCCCATCACTATTTTGTACGGGCTCAAATGGTGGTCTTTACTCGGCTGTGTTCTGAGTTGAAACAGTGCTAGGGGCATGCAATACACCCAATTATTTTTAAGCATGTTGCACAATGTTGACAGCTTAATTTTGAGCAGGTCGTTGATTTTTTCCACCACGCCGTTAGCCATTGGGTGATAAATTGAACACAGTTTGTGCTTGACCCCCAGTAATGACGTTACTTCCTTGAAGAGGTAATTCACAAAGTGTGTGCCATTATCTGATCTTATCACATCACATATGCCCCACCTTGAGAAGACCTCTCGTACCAGGAATTTTTCACAATTAAGTATCTTGCTCCATTACATCTTTCTCCCATGTCCGCTTAGTCAATGTGGAGCTCTCTGAATGGGCCCACAGGACACGGTAATGTTCCTCGCAATGTCCTCAGTGTCATCCCTGAACTGTATGTTTGGCATGTGGTGCACTCTGTAGTCAATTTTGACAGATGTTCCTATAAATTCAGAACAAACCAATGTTCCTGTATTATATCTGCTGCTATATGTTGCTTAGTTACATGCGTCAGAAAGTGTAGCTGTTGGGACGCTATTTCCAGCAACTCCACTGGCATCACCACTTTCCCTGTTAATTCCTGTCTCCACATTATATCTGTTGATGACTTGTTGCACCCTCTCTTGGCGCATAGTTCTTGCTCTTCTACCGACGCGCATCTTTGAAGCTCTATTATTTGGGATATTGGTGTATGGTTGTATCCCTCTTCTAATGTGTCTGTACTCAGCGTTTTGATAATACATTCAATTGCTGGTGGAACATTGAAATACACAGCGTCTTTCGCTGCTGTGTCTGCTGCCGCGTTCCCCAATGAGATTGTGTCCGTGTTATTGGTATGGGCTTGGCATTTCACCAGTGCTACTACTGATGGTTCTGCTAGTGCTTATATCAGCTCATTTAGTAATGCAGCATGTTGCACTGGTGACCCATCTGCCCTCCGGATCCTTCTCCATTGCCATCGTGACAGCCCTGAGTGTACTGTTGTTGTGGCGTACACTGAATCTGAATATATCATTACTGCAAATCCTTTAGCAGTGTGCAACACCTCAATTAGTGCAGTCAATTCAGCCGCTTGTGCAGAGTAATGAGAGGGGAGGCGTTTTTGTACAATGATCTCATATCCCTCTTCCTCCATTCTTACAACCGCCACTCCCAGGTGTTTTCTCCTGTTTCACTGTCTATTGATGCTGATCCATCTATGAAGTATATCTCTCCTTACTGTAGTGCATTTTCACTCGCTTTGGGAATATCATCCTCTTCTCCCTCATAGGTAGCACAATCGTGTTCCTGCATGTCTCCTACAGTGAATGTTTCAGTAATTCATGTGGCTGGGTTTACTGTCTTACACCTTACCACATGGACATTTGGACTGGAAATGATTATTTCGTTGGATGTTACCCTTTGTGTCGTTAATGTTGATTTTGATCTTTCTAGGATAGCAAAGAGTGAGTGTTCTGCGTATAAGGTCACTGAGCATCCCATCACGATCGTGGCACTTTTTTTCGATTGCGAAGGCCGCTGCAGCGAGAGCTTGTTCGCATGCAAAGTGCCCTTGCATAACTGAGTCTAATGTTCCACTGTAATAGGCCAATGGCTTGTGACCTAGCAATGTTTACTGTGTCAACACTGCAGCCAGTAGAGTACCATTGCAGTGTGAAAATAAGTATAATTCCCTGTCGTAATCTGGGTTTGCCAGAACTGGTGCGTGTGCAATGAGATCTTGCAGTTTGAAATACTGTGTCATCATCTCATTTGTCCATTTTATTGGGACATTATTCTTTTGTGCTTCCTTCAGTGCTTGTAGCAGTGGGCGTGTGTATGCTGCGTAATCAAGTAGTGGCAGTAAGTACAGATGCCGAGAAACATTTGCATGTCCTTTATTGTTTTTGGTATTATCATATGGCGAATGGCTGCCGCCGTATCGGGCAATATCCTCTTGCCATCTTTTGAAATTAGCTGTCCTAGGTAGAGCACCTCTTCTAGGCAATATTGCAGTTTGCCTTTGTCTACCTTGTACCCTGTTGTGGCCAACAAATTCAACAATGTTATTGAATCGGCCCTGCACTGTTCTTCACTCCTGCAGCAGACAAGTAAATCATCTACGTATTGTATTATCGTGATTTCTACATCAATGTTTCCAAGATCTTCATGAAAAATCCTATTAAAAATGCTGGGGCTTTCACAATATCCCAGCGGTAGTTTGCAATGTTGATATCTGCTCCCCCCTAGTGTGAACGCCGTGAGGTACTGAGAGCTTGGGTCAATTGGAATTGAGATGAAAGCATTCTTCAGATCCACTACTGTGAAACATGTGGCATCTTTAGGTATGCTACACAATATTGAAGCTGGATTAGGAACTAATGGGAATTCTTTCTGGATGACATCATTAAGATGGCGCAAGTCCTGGATCATCCTCCAAGCCCCACCCTTCGCTTTTTTGATTGGAAAAATCGCTGTGTTACATGGTGAATTAGATGGCACTATTTTCTCTTGTTGTAACAGGGCGCTTATTGTTTCTTGTATTACTTCCTCCGCCTCCTTGGAAAGTGGGTACTGTTTTAATTTTATTTTGATTGGTGTAACTTCGTGTAATAACGCTTCATCATGGGGGCCTGTGGTCCATATTTCTGGCAGTACCTTCTCCATGTCATTCTCAAATATGGTGGATGGCACGTTAACAATACCCATAAGAGGATTGTGTATTTCCCTGTGCTGGATCATGATATCACAAGGTATACTTATCTCCATTATTATTTCCCCATCACTCTCACTGTCAGTAAACAACTATTCATCGGTTAAATTTTGCAACATTATGTTTTGGTATATGCACAGTACTGTTCTCCACTCGCACCCATATCTGTCCAGTCCTATTACTGCAATACGTTTGCTCGAGACCTGTACCCCCTCGAGGCCAACAGACAAAATTGTTCCTGGCACAATATCTGTATTCACAATTGGGCGGAAGACAAAACCTGAGGGTACCTTCCACTCTTTTCTTGTTATCTCTGACACCACCCTTGCTAACACCTTGATACCATAAATGAACATATCCATGTCAATCGGCAACCCTCTTACCGCAACTTCGTTTGTCATTGTGCTGATCATCAGCATCACCCATATAGGGCACACTCCTGGGGTGGAACAAACTATCCCCCGTTCAGTGAAGGCGATCGTCATGTTTAATTTACTCAGAAGGTCTCTTCCCAGCAAATTTACTGGCCCGTCTTCGTGGTACAGTAGAGGTGCGCACACTGTTTTTTCCCCCACTGTTATATCAAGATCTTTTGTGTAAGGAACTTTTAAGATAGCCCCAGAGAACCCTTGCGTTTCCAAATTTCTTCCCGAGAGCGGGAACCGGCCTTCCATGAGGCATGATTTTTCTGCTCACGAGTCTACCATAAAGATGATCTGTTTGTTGCCTATCTCTGCTCCCAATAGTGGTTCCTCTTCTGCACGTAGGGTAGTGGATAGGACTGGACACAAAAGTGCTTTCTGTGGGCTGTCCTAATCGGCATATGTCTCAGTTCCTGGAACTGAGAAGACGTTATCTCCCACCACTGCTGCACCGCGAAAAGGTGCAGGTGCGCCATTAGCGGATGTTGCAAAAATATTATTCTTCACATTTCCTACAGTATTTTGTCTTGCCATTTGCTGTTGCATACCCCTCTGCTGTGGTTGTTGCTGGTGCTGCTGTCTTTGTTGCATTTGGGGCACATTATAATATTGCTGATTTTGTCCAGTCCCTCCCATTGGTAACCCATAGGGACTGCCTGGGTGTGGGTGACCATACTGTTGTTCATTTCCCATAGGGGGCTGTCCTTGGTAATAACCCATGGGTCGTATTCTACATTCCCTTCAATAATGCCCCCACCTCCCACAGTTCCAACATGACGCTTGTGGTCCTCCCCTTGTCCCAGGCCCTTCAAATCCTCTATTTCCCATTCCTCCGAATCCCCCTCTTGGTCCTCTGTACCCACCTCATCCTCTTGCTTGCTTTCCTTGCCATTGGGCCCTCCGTACTGTTCCTCTCCCTCCCACTGCTCCTGTCCGCTTGCAGCCCATGTTGCAGCCATTCTGGCTGGTGTGTTTCCCACTCCCTCAAATCCTTCGCCGTTCCTGTCATTTGATGTTGCTGCATTCAGTGCTGCAACCTTCACTAATTTATTTTGTACAAGTTTTGCTTTGTCTGCCAACCTTCGCTGTGCTATCTCTTTTTCTCTTTCTTTGATCCTCCTATAATCGTGCACAATTATGCTCTGCATCTCGGGCCAGCCCTTGGCTTCTATCCCAGCTATTTTATCCAAGGCCTTCTGTACCTCCTTTGGGAGTCCTTTTTTGATTATAAAGTAGAACAAGGCGATAGATTGGTCCCACGCCATACCCGTTTCACTTCTCCACAGGTCTTGCACCCGGAGGATGAATTGCGTAGGCTCCTCCACTCCCAAGAGTGGAGGGAGAATTTTCAACAAGTTATTCTTATCCATCTGTGCCCACGGTATGTAATGGGGCCAACCCGCTCCTTTGTGTATTAGGGGCATTTGCAGCTTTGTTTCCCCCCTTTCTTACTTACCCTTCCCTTCCTTGTTTTATTTACCAGCATGTTTCCTACTCTTTGCCTTAACCTCCCTTGCCATCTTGGTGCAGCCCTTTCATCTTCTTGGTCGAATGGGAATGGCAGCGGAGATCCCGCTGTGGCCACTCCCTCTTCATATTCATCTAAATCACTCCATACCTCTTCTACTTTCTCCTCTTGTTCCCTTCCTTCTTGGGTGTCCCCTCTCTGGCTATCCGGTGTTGCTGGCCGTATTATTCTCACAGATTTACCATTTAAATGGAACAGAAACTCACCTGATTGCCACTCTTGTTCTTGCCCTTTTGGAATTGGCACCGACGGTGGTCACGGGAATGGTGTGGATCCCCCGGCGCCACTTGGCGGAGGTGTGAGGTTGCCCAATGTTAATGATGGTACTTCCCCTCCCCCTGGCAACATCTGGCCCCTGTCGCACAAGGCTCGTAACCGCGTTATCTCCAATTGTGCATGCGCGAGCTGTCTGTCTAAATTCTCCTGTTAACCGCGCCAGATTCACTGGTGGGGCACTGGTTGGGCCGTACAGCCCTCCTCTTTCATACAGGGGTAGTGCGGTGGCTGATGCCGTTGCCGGGGTCGTTGGTGTGGTGCATGCTGGTACATATAGGGGCTCAATGTATCCCACTGCAGGCCTTGTCATCAATGGGTATATTTTGGTCTGGTCATTCTCTATTGTGGTTCTTGTGCATTCTCCACCTGTAGCCCCATCTCCTCCCTCCAGCAACTTCTCTTTTTCAACTATTGCGTTCTTACTTACCTCACCAGTAGGTGCTACTTTTTCGAACATTTGCCACAAATCTAGCACTTCCCTTCTGTTCTGCAAATGCTTTCCCCTACATTTCCAAGCAAGTGTGTGGATACTAGATCCAATACCCTCTTGTCAAAGGACCCTCCCTCCAGCCATATAGGCGTCACTCTGTCTCGTTGTATTTCCACCACCCATTGATCATGATACTTTTGTATTTTCTCACTATACAAAGGGAGATGCTGACAAATGTGTGCTAATGGTGTTTTCCCTCCCATGATAGCGTATTTGTACTCTTATTTTTGGTCACTTCACTTTCTGGGGCTAAATACACAATCAATCAGCCAACAATCTCTATTTTGTGACACTTCTATTCAACCTTGTTTAACCTTTGGCGCCAACAATATTTCAACAACCTTTTTACTTACATCCCCTTGCTGGAACCATAAAGTATTTCAAAAAGTAATTTCATTAATTGCCAATATTCAACATGTTTATCATATTACTCACACCTTTCATTGCCAATTTTCCTAATCAACCCTAATTTTTTTCGATTCACAGATACATAGGCACTTACTAACAGAACAACATGTAACACTGTCGAACATGAACATAAAACACATAAACATATAACATGAACTACCTTTGCTTTGCTCCCCTTCTTCATTATTTCAGTTTTTACCCCTCAACCTTGCTTTCTCATGCACTCCCCGCCTCTAAGCCCCCTCAATATACCTCACCAAGAGTTCTGCTCACACGGAAAAAGAATATTCTAAATTACTACTCTGAGTCTACTACATATATGAGACTCCTACTGTTTTCTCTTTATCTTCACTTATTTACCTGCACTGGACGAGACAATGCTACGCGGCGCCGCCTTCTGCCCCCTTCGGGCTAGGATCCCATGTACCTCTTTACCTCTTTTTCATTTTCTCCACAAAACCTAAGGGCCATATAAAGGATAGATAAGTAAAAGCATCTATAACATTCACACAGACCCTAACTTCGCCCTCTTTTATTTTACCCACTCTGTTATATGTACCCCTTCTCCCAAACCCTCTTTTCTCCCCTTGAAGTCTGGCAACCGGTACTCACGTGTTCAGTCGGGTGGTCTGAGAGACACCATTAACAGTCTATCGACAATCTGGTCCACACCCCAACCAAGCCATGGCCCGCCTCGGTGAGCAGTTTTTAGTTGGGTATTCGGAAAACGGGAACCCTTGGATCCTCCTGTTCTGCGCACGGGCTGGTCAACCGCAGAGGCAATGGTTTTGCTGGGGGTGTCCCGGATCTCGCCCCATGGCACGGGGCCTCAGGGCACCTGTCCCAAATCACGTCGTGGGGGTCACCAAATGTAAAGGCCCATCACCGTCTTAGCACTTGCAATACAAATAAAATAGACACACCCCAATGGGGAATGAGACTCAGAGAACAGGCTGCAAGATTTCGTTTGTTTGTTTGTTTATTTATTTCTATAGCGCTCCGGACCCGGGAGTAAAAGGGCGCTTAGAACAAGTTACAAGGCATAATACATGGTAATAAGCAGTAATAGTAGAGCAGCAGAAATATACAGAATATACAGACAGTGGAGTCTTTCTTTATGAAGAATTGGCATCCAGAGAACTCTGCTGTCCGAGAGCGCTCTGGCAAACAATACACTTACAATTGATTATAAGGGCAGAAAGCATCATAAATGATGTCAGACATGAATGTTGCAAAGTTCATTATGATTGGACACAAGTTTGCGTTGTATAGGCGCATATAGTGCTGCTCCTCCGTGGTTGGCTGCTGGGTTGTCGGGAGGGTGAGCGTCACGAGATCCATCTGTCTGTGTCCAGGCGGGGTGAGGGTCAGGTCGCTGTGAGGCAGGGTGGCCGCTAACTAAGCTAACATAATACGCTACCATAAAACATGCACTAAACAATAGTGATTACGCTCCTTTGAGCAAATCATCATAAACCTATAAATTGTATTCATGTAATCGCACCATTACTTATTGGGACTTATATGGGGTACCAGGTTAAGGGTCTTGACCAGTATGATAACATCAATTGCGGGGTGGGTCTGGACTTATCAAAGAGGCTGGGGAAAAGTTGATGTTTGTTAGTTACAGGAAGCAATATACTGTGACAGAGGTCTGATTTTAGCTAGGGACACGCTGGCGATTGCTTCATGGCAGGGTCACATATCTGGTACATCAAGAGAATACCTCGCAGGGACACAGGGTTACGCTTGCAGTAATTTTCCAACAGCGAGGGTGAGGGGACACGGGCAGGTTTGTGGAGATGGATGAGCTACAAGGCCTGGCTCAGGCCGATCCACACACGGGACAGTGACCTCAGAGGAAGAGCGAGATGTTACATTTGTTGTTGTTGCAATTGCCTCCGGCTCGAGCGTGAGAATGGAGCAGCGAAACTTCCAGTCACAGTGAGAAAGGGTGGTGGCCCTGTGCGCGGTGTGCGCGGCGCTGCTAAGGGGAGAAAAGCCTTTTTGTATTATCGTAGTGAGGCCTAGTCCCAAAAGATGGAGTCGAGGGTGTATAAAATGGATGCCACGTGTCTAGCCCAAAAGCCCCATCTATGCCAACGCCAGCATAAGGCTGATGTTAACATAAGGGCAATGGAGGCGTCCCCCACCATTGGAAGAGCAAGTGATCCAGGCTGTACTGAATGTATGGTGGGGGGCCTAAACGACCCTCACTCCCACACAATGACTCCAGACTGATTTCTTACAAGGGACTTAGTGCCATAGCTGTGGCAGGGATTTGCATAGAGTATTAAAATTCTAGGACACTCATGGCACAATGTCCCGCACGCTGACAGTGTGCATGGAAGGTATTTGTACCATGAACCCACCCATGGACATGTGTGGATAGAACATCTACTACATGCAGTGCATGATGAATATCACGTGCTTCAGACACAAGCACTTGACTGGGAAAGCTGAGTCACTAACATCACTGATGCACATAGCCAAATATCTTGTTGTGTTGGCATACTGAAAATGTGTATTAGTATCTGACGGTTGTGAATGACTACTGCCACAAAGACATGTTCAACCGATGTGCAGCATATGTGTTGTATGCACTCTGCAGTACACTAAGCACAAGTCAGTGGACCATGACATGGTTCACCCATGGCTGTCATATAAATGCATGCAGACGCGCCACACAATCATACCAATTCATTCAATCTACATACATATTCTGGATGCACATGCTTCTTCACTCACCGGACATTTGCTTGTATTCTGGCAGGCCTCCCACGCCTCGGATCTGATCCACATGAATCAACTCGCTCATGGACTCTTCATGTGGAGTGAGCTCCTCCTCCTGTGGTGACCCACCTCCAGTCACCATAGCAGAAGGTGGAGGTCATACCACTGCTTCATGACTTCACGAGCATTGCACCTCTCATTGCCCAAGTTGTTGATGCCATCTGTGACTCTCTGCAAGTGGACCATATACTGACCAGGCGTATGTGTGCTCCCTGCCGGCATGAGCATGTCACAGTGGTTTGCACGCACGTAGTCCACAAGGTGATGTGTTTGTTCATTATTGAAGCTCCACTTCCTCAACGTTACGGTCTCTTTTGCCGTGCTTTGGGATTGAGTCATTACCTGTTCTGCATGCTTCTGCCTCTTTGAAGGTGGTGTTGACCTTGTGTGGCTGGGACAACTCAGGGCATTAGGGGCTGGACCAGTAGTGGCCTGGGCCATGCCATCACCCACTGATGATGGGACAGCGGTTGCCCCTGCATGTCCATGTACCTTTGGGGGGGCACAGATAATGATGTAGCTCCCGACTCTGGTTGTTTGGGACATCAGCAGCTGCTGCAGCCTCCTGACCCTGTTGGGGGGGTGCACAACTTTTTCTTCACATCCCAGACCCTGGCCATCTCGACCACCTTGGCCACCCCTGCCACCTTTTCCTCTTGTGGCCTTCCCATGCATGGTACTGATGGATTAGTACAATGGGAGGCAAACCAAGCAATTGCCATGTGCAATTGTAGTGAGGGGGCAGGGTACATGATGTTAAACATACTAGGATGGTCCTGTCAGGCTCAATATTACACCTGTCGGAAAAATAAATGGGACGCGTAATGCACAGGTACTCCAAATATCCAAAATGCATGTACGCGACCCTTCGGTGGCTGACGGGAAAAGTAAAAGCATTATGTGGAACGTCTTGGCACTTATCGACACCAAAAATGGGTGCGCAAAGCAGACATAAGCAACTGTAATGATAAGAATGGGTGTACGCAATACACAGGGGCACCCAGAGTATGAATGATGCGTACGCGACTCACCGGTAGCGTCTGGAAAAATAAAAATACATGCGAGTTTGAGCGGATGCAAATCCCCCACAAAAGTTAATGGGTACACCATACAATGAGTGTCACATGAGTTCCATGGATACATCAATGATACGAATGCGTACGAGTTCCGCCTAGGTGCGCAGAGTATTCGCTCACAGTAAGTAAAGTACGTTAAATCCCATTGCAAGACAAGGTCCTTCACTGTGCTGGCAGAAACTGCGGTTGCGGGGTGCACACCACGGTACCTCCTGGCCACATTGCTGCTTGTCTTGCATCTTCTGGCCCCGCTTTGCCCCATTCACGACTCCAGTGCTGCTGCATGCTCTGGTTTGAGTGCCTGCCTGCAAACTGTACTGTCTTCTTGTGCTAGCTGCCACACTTTTGCCTGCAATCCTGTGTTGGACATGCAACCACTTTCACTGTACTTCCAGGGACTCCCACCTCTGCAAAGCCCATACCTGCCCCAAGGGTGCCTTGTCTGCCCCATCTGCGTAATCTGGTCAGGGCAGCACCCCCACATTGAAGCAGAGGGCACCCAACTTCACCAACATCGAATTTGGGGTCATAGTGGATCGGATCCTGGAAGCCTATGATGACCTCTACAACCCAGGGATGCAGCTTGGCTGCGACGGAAGGCTGAGGATCTGGGATGACATCACAACTGCCATCAACGCAAAGGGGCGGGCAGTCCACACCATGGACCGGCAAACTCAAGACCCAAAGCCATATGAAGGTAGGTGTTGGCAGCCCTCAGGACGGAACCCACTGTGGAGGTGAACTGTTCAGGCTGACAACGCTTTCACCAGACACAGCTGTGGGTAATAGAGAGGTTCTACCCGGAACCCCACTCTCAGTACTTGGCCTCGAAGAGACATCTGGATGACGCTGGATGACGCCGGCGATGACGCTGGCGAGTACCCATGAGGGATTATGCCATATGGCGTATGTGTGGCATGCAAGTTTGCAAGTGCCAGGTCTTCATTGTGTCTTGTGAGTGTTGTGAGTTGCAGCTGATTGGCGTCCCATGGCAATGGTCGACATTTGTTGTGTTTGACATTATATTTCAGCAATAGCGTGTCGACTGGTGGATTGTGCAGCTATGGCTTGTTGTTGGTCACATGCAGGGTGTGTGTGTGGTGTAGTTGCTTGGATATGGCAGCTGCAGACTGGTTGGGTTTTTGCCAAGTGAGTTACATGCATGATGTGCAAGTCTTTGTGTGGTAGGTGGTAGGTTCATGGATGTGACATGATGACTAACTTCCTTTGACAAAAGAGGGGCGAGAGTGCACAGCTTCTTTTCTTAATAGTATATTTCTTTTCCAATAGATTGTTATTTTGTGAATAGATATGTTAATGGGGTGTATCCCACTATCATGTGCCACCGTGTTGGGCACAGAAAATGAACATGGAGAAAAAGAGACCGAGGCACTTGTGCCTTCCGTGTGGGCCGCACACCCTTAATTCCCACTAAGGGTTAATCAATTTCTTTTGTGCTCGTTATTCAGTGAATAAAGTCCAACTTCAATCGTAGTTTAAAAATATGTACATTTTTTAATTTTTTCAATTATTGTGTTTACAAAGTTCGTAAAAGATTATGCTTAATTGGTTAAACTTCACCAAAAAAGCTAATTATCTCAATTGAGGCAAAACAGAAAAACCCATCAGGCTAATGCATTTCGGATTTGTATCCTTCATCAGAGCCAGGTTAGTACTACACACGTTATAATGTATTATAGATGGATTTAGAAGGTTTACAATGTTTAAGTTCATAATTAATCCGTACATCATGTACAACAACCAGATATTCAAGAATTAACAACCAAAATAATCATAATTAACGAACAGGGCGCCCACAGGGACAGACAAATATCTAACATAAAAGTGAAATGGGAAAAAAGAGAGAAAAACAAACAAGCAGGCATACATCATTACAAATCGTAAAATGCAACATTATATAGTTCAAATGGTTAATGGAACTGGTCAACTACATACTAAGATGGCAACGTGATCCCTTGTGGTGACTATGGTGCTTAAAGATCAAACTAGCGGCGTGTGCTTACTGTGCCAAGGTGTTAATTGTCGTACTATATTGTGTGAGAATGCCTGTGGTTAATTTAGCCTGTCACTAACCTGTGTGCCAGTTTGCAACTCACGCGTACTGTCCGCGTGTGGTGTTTCTCTATGAAGCACTGCCTGGTATGGAGAGAGCAAACGTGTTATCTCCTCCATGTTATTTACTACTGTCAGTCTATACGCGATCTAACTTCGCGTTGCATTCTGCAAAGATATTGCTTACCTGGAGCGTTGTGAGCAGCGTCTTGCTCAATCAACTCCGAACAGCGTCTGGGACTCGCGGTTCGTGTCGTTGCCCTGGGCAACATTATGTAAACAAAATGGCCGTTCGTGTAATGCCAAGTCGGCCATATTGGTAGAGGCAATACTAGGACATTGATGGCATAGAGTGTGAAATTTAGTTAGTAAATGTAAAAAATGTAAATATAAAGATGTTGATTGCACATGTAAATGATTGTCAGTCTCATATATCTGCGTGTCGTATGTTGTGCAGCTAGCACGTGTATGTTCTAATAGTTTATGTAAATCCATTGTGTGCCTCATGATTTGGAATGTCTAATTGGCCATTAATGTAAATTCATGTTGCATCAAGATGTACTATCTAACATACATAAACAAAAATGAATAAATCATAAATAATAAATAATAAATAATAAAAATTACAAAAACGATCTGAAGACAGTTTAGCTAGAGAAAACAATGTTTTCAAATCGGATGGTGATTTATACTTTTTACATGAGCATGTAACAATTTGGCATGTTCATTATTGACATTGCACGGTGAACAAATGGTGACATTATTACAAGAAGCAATTGAGATCAAATTCCTCGTTGAGTCCTCGTGGTGCCAAAGAATCGAGCCGATCTATCCAATAGGCTTCTCTTTGTTGCCTTCTTTTTTTCAAATCAGCATATACGTTTGTCATTTCTAGGGTTTCCAAAATTTGGAATTTGACTTGAGAAATGTTGTGTTGCTTTGCATTAAAGTGTCTTGCTACCACTGAATAAGTGATTTTATTACGTATGCATGACTTATGTTCATTCATCCGAATTCTCAGTTTACGACCTGTTTCACCTACATAGTAAAGTCCACATGGGCAACGTATACAGTAAATGCAATTTTCAGTATTGCAAGTACCATAGCTTTTTATCATGATTTTTTCTCCCGTGTATGGATGCGGAACCAGTCCTCCTTTGATAATGTTATTGCAATTACTGCAATTTAAACATGGAAATGTTCCTGTCTTTTTTGGTTTGATCCTTTTGGTTCTGGTGTCTCTAGTGTTGACTAGATAATCCCTAAGGTTACTGGATCTTTGATAAGCAAACGTTGGGGTCTCTAAGAAGAGATTCTTAGTTCTTTCGTCATTTTTAAGTATTGTCCAATGTTTATTTATACATCTTTTGATCTGCATACTTTGGGATGAATATTTAGACACATATACAAGTGATTGAGATTGTTTTTTGTCCTTTGGTACTGGAGTGCTGGTTCTTGTTATTGTTTGTACCTTTTCTTTTGCTGACTGTAGATCTTCGTTCGGGTATCCCCTATCTTTAAGTTTTTTGCTTAGTTTTTCTAGTTCTAGTTCGTACTCTCTATCATCACTGATAATTCTTTTTAATCGCAACATTTGTCCATAAGGTAAATTCTTCAGAGTATTTTGTGGATGGAAACTCATACGGTGTAATAGATTGTTCCTATCTGTAGGTTTTGTGAATAAAGAAGTAGTGATTTGTTGATTGTTTACATTCACCAGGATATCCAGATAATGGATTTCAGGATTGCCAATTTCAGAGGTAAACTGAATCCACGGGTCTATATTGTTGATGTAACTTATAAACTCATTGAGTTCTTCTCTTGTGCCTTGCCAGATGCCGAATATATCATCTATATAACGCACCCATGTTTTCAATTTATTCTGCCATTCAGGTTTTTGCAAGATATGAATCGTCTCAAATTGGTACATAAACGCATTTGCGTAAACTGGTGCCATTGTTGCTCCCATGGCTGTTCCGGAGGTTTGAATGTAAAATTCACTCTTATGTTCAAAATATGAATTAATTGCAATGAAAGAGAGTAGTGATAAGATGAATTCTTTCACTGCTCCTATATCGTTTTCCTGTAACAGGAGCCACTCTACGGCTTCTTGTCCCAAGTCATGTGGAATGCTTGTGTAGAGGTTTACCACATCTATAGTGAAAAGTATGTCATTCTCTGTAAGTTGGACTCCTTCTATGATGTTCAGAAAGTGTGTGCTGTCTTTCACATACGTAGATGTCTTCTGTATTAAAGGGTTCAAGAAAAAATCTATGTATGTTCCTAGTGGTTGTAAAATCCCTCCTGTGGCTGCTACTATCAGTCTTCCAGGTGGATTGTTGAGACTTTTGTGGATTTTAGGCAGCAAGTAAAAGTGAGGAATGTTTGGTTTTAAGTTCAATAGAAAAGCCTTTGTCTTATGTGTTATCATTTCTCTTTCTTCTGCTTTTGTAAGAAGTTCCTCTAGATCTTTTAATATTTCCATGGTCGGGTCGTGATCTATTTTGGCGTAAACATTATGATTGTCCAGTTGTCTTTTGCATTCATTTTCGTAATCTGAGGTGTTTAATAATACCAATGCACCCCCTTTATCTGCTGGTCTAATAGTTATTTTTTCATCAGAGTATAGGTTCTGGACAATTGACATTTCCCCTCTGCTGAGGTTTCTGTTCTTTGTTGTTCCATATTTGATCTTTTTAAGATCTGTTATAACCATTTTTTCAAAAATGTCAATTGCTGGTACATTAATTGGAGGAGAAAAGGTGCTTTTTGGTTTGAATTCTACTAATTCTGGTGGTTCTGGTGAAGAGTTAGTATTTTCCATTTCCGCAAAGAAAACTTTAAGTTTGAGCTTTCTAGTCAATTTATGCAGCTCTACCTTAGTGTTGAATAAATTGGTATTATAAGTCGGTACGAATTTCAGACCTTTCTGCAACACCTCTTCTTCTTGTTTAGTTAGTGTTCTGTTTGAAATATTAACCACTAAGTTGCTCGTGCTTGAAATCTTGTTTGAACTCCGGTGCCCCTTCCTTTTGCCCCTCCTCATTCGTTTCTTCCTTGTCGGTTGTCTAAAAAAGACGTTTGTCGTAATGTTGATGCACTGGTACCTGGGGTGGCTCTGTTATGACCACTATCTCCTTCCGCTCTTTGTTGTTGAGGTTGTGCAGTCTGTTCGTCTCTGTTAGAATCTGTATCTGAACTGCTGTTTTCTGAGTTCCGGTTGGGATTGTGTGGCCTCTGAGGTTGATTTTGGAATGTGTCCGCCCACGTGTAAACTTCGTCTCTCAAATAATCAAACGTGTCACGCCTGAACTTCCTTATTTTTCTTGCTTCCAAATCAGTTTTGTATCCCTCTAATCTTGTGTTGATATCTGCAAGTATTTCATCCAATGAATCTTTACTTGTAAGATCAGTAATTTCTGCAGATAAGATCTGTATCTCTTGTTCTAGATTCTGAATGTTCGTAGAGAGCTCCTTAATCGTAAGTAGAATTAAGTCCAAAGAGCATTTATTAAGGATCTGCTCCCATTTATACACAAATTCCTTGCTTTCTTTACACAAAGTCGGTCTTAGTCCAATTCGTAAGCCTCTTGGGATCCTTTGTGCCTTGTAATTCGGCCTAGTGTCACTGCATGCAATTTCCGGTTAATTGTTTTTCGGATGGTGTACTCAAGTTGTTTTATCCTTCTATTGGGATCTTCATCTTTTAGTGTGCTGCTGGTTTCCTTGATTAGGCCTAGGATTGCGTTTGCCTCTTCTGTTGAGAAACCTAAAGTTGTCGCTCTCGTGTCCGTTAGTTTTTCAATTTCTTCATAGGACATTATCGCGTGCTTCCTCTCAAAAAATTACACGGAAGTGAAAATAATGAAAAAAGAGGGGAGAGAGTGCACAGCTTCTTTTCTTAATAGTATATTTATTTTCCAATAGATAGTTATTTTGTGAATAGATATGTTAATGGGGTGCAGCCCACTATCATGTGCCACTGTGTTGGGCACAGAAAATGAACATGGAGAAAAAGAGACCGAGGCACTTGTGCCTTCGGTGTGGGCCGCACACCCTTAATTCTCACTAAGGGTTCATCAATTTCTTTTTTGCTCGTTATTCATTGAATAAAGTCCAACTTCAATCGTAGTTTAAAAATATGTAGATTTTTTAATTTTTTCAATTATTGTGTTTATAAAGTTCGTAAAAGATTATGCTTAATTGGTTAAACTTCACCAAAAAAGCTAATTATCTCAATTGAGGCAAAACAGAAAAACCCATCAGGCTAATGCATTTCGGATTTGTATCCTTCATCAGAGCCAGGTTAGTGCTACACACGTTATAATGTATTATAGATGGATTTAGAAGGTTTACAATGTTTAAGTTCATAATTAATCCGTACATCATGTACAACAACCAGATATTCAAGAATTAACAACCAAAATAATCATAATTAACGAACAGGGCGCCCACAGGGACAGACAAATATTTAACATAAAAGTGAAATGGGAAAAAAGAGAGAAAAACAAACAAGCAGGCATACATCATTACAAATCGTAAAATGCAACATTTACAAAGATAATGATTTTACTCTATAGTTCAAATGGTTAATGGAACTGGTCAACTACATACTAAGATGGCAACGTGATCCCTTATGGTGACTATGGTGCTTAAAGATCAAACTAGCGGCGTGTGCTTACTGTGCCAAGGTGTTAATTGTCGTACTATATTGTGTGAGAATGCCTGTGGTTAATTTAGCCTGTCACTACCCTGTGTGCCAGTTTGCAACTCACGCGTACTGTCCGCGTGTGGTGTTTCTCTATGAAGCACTGCCTGGTATGGAGAGAGCAAACATGTTATCTCCTCCATGTTATTTACTACTGTCAGTCTATACGCGATCTAACTTCGCGTTGCATTCTGCAAAGATATTGCTTACCTGGAGCGTTGTGAGCAGCGTCTTGCTCAATCAACTCCGAACAGCGTCTGGGACTCGCGGTTCGTGTCGTTGCCCTGGGCAACATTATGTAAACAAAATGGCCGTTCGTGTAATGCCAAGTCGGCCATATTGGTAGAGGCAATACTAGGACATTGATGGCATAGAGTGTGAAATTTAGTTAGTAAATGTAAAAAATGTAAATATAAAGATGTTGATTGCACATGTAAATGATTGTCAGTCTCATATATCTGCGTGACGTATGTTGTGCAGCTAGCACGTGTATGTTCTAATAGTTTATGTAAATCCATTGTGTGCCTCATGGTTTGGAATGTCTAATTGGCCATTAATGTAAATTCATGTTGCATCAAGATGTACTATCTAACATACATAAACAAAAATGAATAAATCATAAATAATAAATAATAAATAATAAAAATTACAAAAATGATCTGAAGACAGTTTAGCTAGAGAAAACAATGTTTTCAAATCGGATGGTGATTTATACTTTTTACATGAGCATGTAACAATTTGGCATGTTCATTATTGACATTGCACGGTGAACAAATGGTGACATTATTACAAGAAGCAGTTGAGATCAAATTCCTCGTTGAGTCCTCGTGGTGCCAAAGAATCGAGCCGATCTATCCAATAGGCTTCTCTTTGTTGCCTTCTTTTTTTCAAATCAGCATATACGTTTGTCATTTCTAGGGTTTCCAAAATTTGGAATTTGACTTGAGAAATGTTGTGTTGCTTTGCATTAAAGTGTCTTGCTACCACTGAATAAGTGATTTTATTACGTATGCATGACTTATGTTCATTCATCCGAATTCTCAGTTTACGACCTGTTTCACCTACATAGTAAAGTCCACATGGGCAACGTATACAGTAAATGCAATTTTCAGTATTGCAAGTACCATAGCTTTTTATCATGATTTTTTCTCCCGTGTATGGATGCGGAACCAGTCCTCCTTTGATAATGTTATTGCAATTACTGCAATTTAAACATGGAAATGTTCCTGTCTTTTTTGGTTTGATCCTTTTGGTTCTGGTGTCTCTAGTGTTGACTAGATAATCCCTAAGGTTACTGGATCTTTGATAAGCAAACGTTGGGGTCTCTAAGAAGAGATTCTTAGTTCTTTCGTCATTTTTAAGTATTGTCCAATGTTTATTTATACATCTTTTGATCTGCATACTTTGGGATGAATATTTAGACACATATACAAGTGATGGAGATTGTTTTTTGTCCTTTGGTACTGGAGTGCTGGTTCTTGTTAATGTTTGTACCTTTTCTTTTGCTGACTGTAGATCTTCGTTCGGGTATCCCCTATCTTTAAGTTTTTTGCTTAGTTTTTCTAGTTCTAGTTCGTACTCTCTATCATCACTGATAATTCTTTTTAATCGCAACATTTGTCCATAAGGTAAATTCTTCAGAGTATTTTGTGGATGGAAACTCATACGGTGTAATAGATTGTTCCTATCTGTAGGTTTTGTGAATAAAGAAGTAGTGATTTGTTGATTGTTTACATTCACCAGGATATCCAGATAATGGATTCCAGGATTGCCAATTTCAGAGGTAAACTGAATCCACGGGTCTATATTGTTGATGTAACTTATAAACTCATTGACTTCTTCTCTTGTGCCTTGCCAGATGCCGAATATATCATCTATATAACGCACCCATGTTTTCAATTTATTCTGCCATTCAGGTTTTTGCAAGATATGAGTCGTCTCAAATTGGTACATAAACGCATTTGCGTAAACTGGTGCCATTGTTGCTCCCATGGCTGTTCCGGAGGTTTGAATGTAAAATTCACTCTTATGTTCAAAATATGAATTAATTGCAATGAAAGAGAGTAGTGATAAGATGAATTCTTTCACTGCTCCTATATCGTTTTCCTGTAACAGGAGCCACTCTACGGCTTCTTGTCCCAAGTCATGTGGAATGCTTGTGTAGAGGTTTACCACATCTATAGTGAAAAGTATGTCATTCTCTGTAAGTTGGACTCCTTCTATGATGTTCAGAAAGTGTGTGCTGTCTTTCACATACGTAGATGTCTTCTGTATTAAAGGGTTCAAGAAAAAATCTATGTATGTTCCTAGTGGTTGTAAAATCCCTCCTGTGGCTGCTACTATCAGTCTTCCAGGTGGATTGTTGAGACTTTTGTGGATTTTAGGCAGCAAGTAAAAGTGAGGAATGTTTGGTTTTAAGTTCAATAGAAAAGCCTTTGTCTTATGTGTTATCATTTCTCTTTCTTCTGCTTTTGTAAGAAGTTCCTCTAGATCTTTTAATATTTCCATGGTCGGGTCGTGATCTATTTTGGCGTAAACATTATGATTGTCCAGTTGTCTTTTGCATTCATTTTCGTAATCTGAGGTGTTTAATAATACCAATGCACCCCCTTTATCTGCTGGTCTAATAGTTATTTTTTCATCAGAGTATAGGTTCTGGACAATTGACATTTCCCCTCTGCTGAGGTTTCTGTTCTTTGTTGTTCCATATTTGATCTTTTTAAGATCTGTTATAACCATTTTTTCAAAAATGTCAATTGCTGGTACATTAATTGGAGGAGAAAAGGTGCTTTTTGGTTTGAATTCTACTAATTCTGGTGGTTCTGGTGAAGAGTTAGTATTTTCCATTTCCGCAAAGAAAAACTTTAGGTTTGAGTTTTCTAGTCAATTTATGCAGCTCTACCTTAGTGTTGAATAAATTGGTATTATAAGTCGGTACGAATTTCAGACCTTTCTGCAACACCTCTTCTTCTTGTTTAGTTAGTGTTCTGTTTGAAATATTAACCACTAAGTTGCTCGTGCTTGAAATCTTGTTTGAACTCCGGTGCCCCTTCCTTTTGCCCCTCCTCGTTCGTTTCTTCCTTGTCGGTTGTCTAAAAAAGACGTTTGTCGTGATGTTGATGCACTGGTACCTGGGGTGGCTCTGTTATGACCACTATATCCTTCCGCTCTTTGTTGTTGAGGTTGTGCAGTCTGTTCGTCTCTGTTAGAATCTGTATCTGAACGGCTGTTTTCTGAGTTCCGGTTGGGATTGTGTGGCCTCTGAGGTTGATTTTGGAATTTGTCCGCCCACGTGTAAACTTCGTCTCTCAAATAATCAAACGTGTCACGCCTGAACTTCCTTATTTTTCTTGCTTCCAAATCAGTTTTGTATCCCTCTAATCTTGTGTTGATATCTGCAAGTATTTCATCCAATGAATCTTTACTTGTAAGATCAGTAATTTCTGCAGATAAGATCTGTATCTCTTGTTCTAGATTCTGTATGTTCGTAGAGAGCTCCTTAATTGTAAGTAGAATTAAGTCCAAAGAGCATTTATTAAGGATCTGCTCCCATTTATACACAAATTCCTTGCTTTCTTTACACAAAGTCGGTCTTAGTCCAATTCGTAAGCCTCTTGGGATCCTTTGTGCCTTGTAATAACGGCCTAGTGTCACTGCATGCAATTTCCGGTTAATTGTTTTTCGGATGGTGTACTCAAGTTGTTTTATCCTTCTATTGGGATCTGCATCTTTTAGTGTGCTGCTGGTTTCCTTGATTAGGCCTAGGATTGCGTTTGCCTCTTCTGTTGAGAAACCTAAAGTTGTCGCTCTCGTGTCCGTTAGTTTTTCAATTTCTTCATAGGACATAATCGCGTGCTTCCTCTCAAAAAATTACACGGAAGTGAAAATAATGAAAAAAGAGGGGAGAGAGTGCACAGCTTCTTTTCTTAATAGTATATTTCTTTTCCAATAGATAGTTATTTTGTGAATAGATATGTTAATGGGGTGCAGCCCACTATCATGTGCCACCGTGTTGGGCACAGAAAATGAACATGGAGAAAAAGAGACCGAGGCACTTGTGCCTTCGGTGTGGGCCGCACACCCTTAATTCTCACTAAGGGTTCATCAATTTCTTTTTTGCTCGTTATTCATTGAATAAAGTCCAACTTCAATCGTAGTTTAAAAATATGTAGATTTTTTAATTTTTTCAATTATTGTGTTTATAAAGTTCGTAAAAGATGATGCTTAATTGGTTAAACTTCACCAAAAAAGCTAATTATCTCAATTGAGGCAAAACAGAAAAACCCATCAGGCTAATGCATTTCGGATTTGTATCCTTCATCAGAGCCAGGTTAGTGCTACACACGTTATAATGTATTATAGATGGATTTAGAAGGTTTACAATGTTTAAGTTCATAATTAATCCGTACATCATGTACAACAACCAGATATTCAAGAATTAACTACCAAAATAATCATAATTAACGAACAGGGCGCCCACAGGGACAGACAAATATTTAACATAAAAGTGAAATGGGAAAAAAGAGAGAAAAACAAACAAGCAGGCATACATCATTACAAATCGTAAAATGCAACATTTACAAAGATAATGATTTTACTCTATAGTTCAAATGGTTAATGGAACTGGTCAACTACATACTAAGATGGCAACGTGATCCCTTATGGTGACTATGGTACTTAAAGATCAAACTAGCGGCGTGTGCTTACTGTGCCAAGGTGTTAATTGTCGTACTATATTGTGTGAGAATGCCTGTGGTTAATTTAGCCTGTCACTACCCTGTGTGCCAGTTTGCAACTCATGCGTACTGTCCGCGTGTGGTGTTTCTCTATGAAGCACTGCCTGGTATGGAGAGAGCAAGCGTGTTATCTCCTCCATGTTATTTACTACTGTCAGTCTATACGCGATCTAACTTCGCGTTGCATTCTGCAAAGATATTGCTTACCTGGAGCGTTGTGAGCAGCGTCTTGCTCAATCAACTCCGAACAGCGTCTGGGACTCGCGGTTCGTGTCATTGCCCTGGGCAACATTATGTAAACAAAATGGCCGTTCGTGTAATGCCAAGTCGGCCATATTGGTAGAGGCAATACTAGGACATTGATGGCATAGAGTGTGAAATTTAGTTAGTAAATGTAAAAAATGTAAATATAAAGATGTTGATTGCACATGTAAATGATTGTCAGTCTCATATATCTGCGTGACGTATGTTGTGCAGCTAGCACGTGTATGTTCTAATAGTTTATGTAAATCCATTGTGTGCCTCATGGTTTGGAATGTCTAATTGGCCATTAATGTAAATTCATGTTGCATCAAGATGTACTATCTAACATACATAAACAAAAATGAATAAATCATAAATAATAAATAATAAATAATAAAAATTACAAAAACGATCTGAAGACAGTTTAGCTAGAGAAAACAATGTTTTCAAATCGGATGGTGATTTCTACTTTTTACATGAGCATGTAACAATTTGGCATGTTCATTATTGACATTGCATGGTGAACAAATGGTGACATTATTACAAGAAGCAGTTGAGATCAAATTCCTCGTTGAGTCCTCGTGGTGCCAAAGAATCGAGCCGATCTATCCAATAGGCTTCTCTTTGTTGCCTTCTTTTTTTCAAATCAGCATATACGTTTGTCATTTCTAGGGTTTCCAAAATTTGGAATTTGACTTGAGAAATGTTGTGTTGCTTTGCATTAAAGTGTCTTGCTACCACTGAATAAGTGATTTTATTACGTATGCATGACTTATGTTCATTCATCCGAATTCTCAGTTTACGACCTGTTTCACCTACATAGTAAAGTCCACATGGGCAACGTATACAGTCAATGCAATTTTCAGTATTGCAAGTACCATAGCTTTTTATCATGATTTTTTCTCCCGTGTATGGATGCGGAACCAGTCCTCCTTTGATAATGTTATTGCAATTACTGCAATTTAAACATGGAAATGTTCCTGTCTTTTTTGGTTTGATCCTTTTGGTTCTGGTGTCTCTAGTGTTGACTAGATAATCCCTAAGGTTACTGGATCTTTGATAAGCAAACGTTAGGGTCTCTAAGAAGAGATTCTTAGTTCTTTCGTCATTTTTAAGTATTGTCCAATGTTTATTTATACATCTTTTGATCTGCATACTTTGGGATGAATATTTAGACACATATACAAGTGATGGAGATTGTTTTTTGTCCTTTGGTACTGGAGTGCTGGTTCTTGTTATTGTTTGTACCTTTTCTTTTGCTGACTGTAGATCTTCGTTCGGGTATCCCCTATCTTTAAGTTTTTTGCTTAGTTTTTCTAGTTCTAGTTCGTACTTTCTATCATCACTGATAATTCTTTTTAATCGCAACATTTGTCCATAAGGTAAATTCTTCAGAGTATTTTGTGGATGGAAACTCATACGGTGTAATAGATTGTTCCTATCTGTAGGTTTTGTGAATAAAGAAGTAGTGATTTGTTGATTGTTTACATTCACCAGGATATCCAGATAATGGATTCCAGGATTGCCAATTTCAGAGGTAAACTGAATCCACGGGTCTATATTGTTGATGTAACTTATAAACTCATTGACTTCTTCTCTTGTGCCTTGCCAGATGCCGAATATATCATCTATATAACGCACCCATGTTTTCAATTTATTCTGCCATTCAGGTTTTTGCAAGATATGAGTCGTCTCAAATTGGTACATAAACGCATTTGCGTAAACTGGTGCCATTGTTGCTCCCATGGCTGTTCCGGAGGTTTGAATGTAAAATTCACTCTTATGTTCAAAATATGAATTAATTGCAATGAAAGAGAGTAGTGATAAGATGAATTCTTTCACTTCTCCTATATCGTTTTCCTGTAACAGGAGCCACTCTACGGCTTCTTGTCCCAAGTCATGTGGAATGCTTGTGTAGAGGTTTACCACATCTATAGTGAAAAGTATGTCATTCTCTGTAAGTTGGACTCCTTCTATGATGTTCAGAAAGTGTGTGCTGTCTTTCACATACGTAGATGTCTTCTGTATTAAAGGGTTCAAGAAAAAATCTATGTATGTTCCTAGTGCTTGTAAAATCCCTCCTGTGGCTGCTACTATCAGTCTTCCAGGTGGATTGTTAAGACTTTTGTGGATTTTAGGCAGCAAGTAAAAGTGAGGAATGTTTGGTTTTAAGTTCAATAGAAAAGCCTTTGTCTTATGTGTTATCATTTCTCTTTCTTCTGCTTTTGTAAGAAGTTCCTCTAGATCTTTTAATATTTCCATGGTCGGGTCGTGATCTATTTTGGCGTAAACATTATGATTGTCCAGTTGTCTTTTGCATTCATTTTCGTAATCTGAGGTGTTTAATAATACCAATGCACCCCCTTTATCTGCTGGTCTAATAGTTATTTTTTCATCAGAGTATAGGTTCTGGACAATTGACATTTCCCCTCTGCTGAGGTTTCTGTTCTTTGTTGTTCCATATTTGATCTTTTTAAGATCTGTTATAACAATTTTTTCAAAAATGTCAATTGCTGGTACATTAATTGGAGGAGAAAAGGTGCTTTTTGGTTTGAATTCTACTAATTCTGGTGGTTCTGGTGAAGAGTTAGTATTTTCCATTTCCGCAAAGAAAACTTTAAGTTTGAGCTTTCTAGTCAATTTATGCAGCTCTACCTTAGTGTTGAATAAATTGGTATTATAAGTCGGTACGAATTTCAGACCTTTCTGCAACACCTCTTCTTCTTGTTTAGTTAGTGTTCTGTTTGAAATATTAACCACTAAGTTGCTCGTGCTTGAAATCTTGTTTGAACTCCGGTGCCCCTTCCTTTTGCCCCTCCTCGTTCGTTTCTTCCTTGTCGGTTGTCTAAAAAAGACGTTTGTCGTGATGTTGATGCACTGGTACCTGGGGTGGCTCTGTTATGACCACTATCTCCTTCCGCTCTTTGTTGTTGAGGTTGTGCAGTCTGTTCGTCTCTGTTAGAATCTGTATCTGAACTGCTGTTTTCTGAGTTCCGGTTGGGATTGTGTGGCCTCTGAGGTTGATTTTGGAATTTGTCCGCCCACGTGTAAACTTCGTCTCTCAAATAATCAAACGTGTCACGCCTGAACTTTCTTATTTTTCTTGCTTCCAAATCAGTTTTGTATCCCTCTAATCTTGTGTTGATATCTGCAAGTATCTCATCCAATGAATCTTTACTTGTAAGATCAGTAATTTCTGCAGATAAGATCTGTATCTCTTGTTCTAGATTCTGTATGTTCGTAGAGAGCTCCTTAATCGTAAGTAGAATTAAGTCCAAAGAGCATTTATTAAGGATCTGCTCCCATTTATACACAAATTCCTTGCTTTCTTTACACAAAGTCGGTCTTAGTCCAATTCGTAAGCCTCTTGGGATCCTTTGTGCCTTGTAATAACGGCCTAGTGTCACTGCATGCAATTTCCGGTTAATTGTTTTTCGGATGGTGTACTCAAGTTGTTTTATCCTTCTATTGGGATCTGCATCTTTTAGTGTGCTGCTGGTTTCCTTGATTAGGCCTAGGATTGCGTTTGCCTCTTCTGTTGAGAAACCTAAAGTTGTCGCTCTCGTGTCCGTTAGTTTTTCAATTTCTTCATAGGACATAATCGCGTGCTTCCTCTCAAAAAATTACACGGAAGTGAAAATAATGAAAAAAGAGGGGAGAGAGTGCACAGCTTCTTTTCTTAATAGTATATTTCTTTTCCAATAGATAGTTATTTTGTGAATAGATATGTTAATGGGGTGCAGCCCACTATCATGTGCCACCGTGTTGGGCACAGAAAATGAACATGGAGAAAAAGAGACCGAGGCACTTGTGCCTTCGGTGTGGGCCGCACACCCTTAATTCTCACTAAGGGTTCATCAATTTCTTTTTTGCTCGTTATTCATTGAATAAAGTCCAACTTCAATCGTAGTTTAAAAATATGTAGATTTTTTAATTTTTTCAATTATTGTGTTTATAAAGTTCGTAAAAGATGATGCTTAATTGGTTAAACTTCACCAAAAAAGCTAATTATCTCAATTGAGGCAAAACAGAAAAACCCATCAGGCTAATGCATTTCGGATTTGTATCCTTCATCAGAGCCAGGTTAGTGCTACACACGTTATAATGTATTATAGATGGATTTAGAAGGTTTACAATGTTTAAGTTCATAATTAATCCGTACATCATGTACAACAACCAGATATTCAAGAATTAACTACCAAAATAATCATAATTAACGAACAGGGCGCCCACAGGGACAGACAAATATTTAACATAAAAGTGAAATGGGAAAAAAGAGAGAAAAACAAACAAGCAGGCATACATCATTACAAATCGTAAAATGCAACATTTACAAAGATAATGATTTTACTCTATAGTTCAAATGGTTAATGGAACTGGTCAACTACATACTAAGATGGCAACGTGATCCCTTATGGTGACTATGGTACTTAAAGATCAAACTAGCGGCGTGTGCTTACTGTGCCAAGGTGTTAATTGTCGTACTATATTGTGTGAGAATGCCTGTGGTTAATTTAGCCTGTCACTACCCTGTGTGCCAGTTTGCAACTCACGCGTACTGTCCGCGTGTGGTGTTTCTCTATGAAGCACTGCCTGGTATGGAGAGAGCAAGCGTGTTATCTCCTCCATGTTATTTACTACTGTCAGTCTATACGCGATCTAACTTCGCGTTGCATTCTGCAAAGATATTGCTTACCTGGAGCGTTGTGAGCAGCGTCTTGCTCAATCAACTCCGAACAGCGTCTGGGACTCGCGGTTCGTGTCGTTGCCCTGGGCAACATTATGTAAACAAAATGGCCGTTCGTGTAATGCCAAGTCGGCCATATTGGTAGAGGCAATACTAGGACATTGATGGCATAGAGTGTGAAATTTAGTTAGTAAATGTAAAAAATGTAAATATAAAGATGTTGATTGCACATGTAAATGATTGTCAGTCTCATATATCTGCGTGTCGTATGTTGTGCAGCTAGCACGTGTATGTTCTAATAGTTTATGTAAATCCATTGTGTGCCTCATGATTTGGAATGTCTAATTGGCCATTAATGTAAATTCATGTTGCATCAAGATGTACTATCTAACATACATAAACAAAAATGAATAAATCATAAATAATAAATAATAAATAATAAAAATTACAAAAACGATCTGAAGACAGTTTAGCTAGAGAAAACAATGTTTTCAAATCGGATGGTGATTTATACTTTTTACATGAGCATGTAACAATTTGGCATGTCCATTATTGACATTGCACGGTGAACAAATGGTGACATTATTACAAGAAGCAATTGAGATCAAATTCCTCGTTGAGTCCTCGTGGTGCCAAAGAATCGAGCCGATCTATCCAATAGGCTTCTCTTTGTTGCCTTCTTTTTTTCAAATCAGCATATACGTTTGTCATTTCTAGGGTTTCCAAAATTTGGAATTTGACTTGAGAAATGTTGTGTTGCTTTGCATTAAAGTGTCTTGCTACCACTGAATAAGTGATTTTATTACGTATGCATGACTTATGTTCATTCATCCGAATTCTCAGTTTACGACCTGTTTCACCTACATAGTAAAGTCCACATGGGCAACGTATACAGTAAATGCAATTTTCAGTATTGCAAGTACCATAGCTTTTTATCATGATTTTTTCTCCCGTGTATGGATGCGGAACCAGTCCTCCTTTGATAATGTTATTGCAATTACTGCAATTTAAACATGGAAATGTTCCTGTCTTTTTTGGTTTGATCCTTTTGGTTCTGGTGTCTCTAGTGTTGACTAGATAATCCCTAAGGTTACTGGATCTTTGATAAGCAAACGTTGGGGTCTCTAAGAAGAGATTCTTAGTTCTTTCGTCATTTTTAAGTATTGTCCAATGTTTATTTATACATCTTTTGATCTGCATACTTTGGGATGAATATTTAGACACATATACAAGTGATGGAGATTGTTTTTTGTCCTTTGGTACTGGAGTGCTGGTTCTTGTTATTGTTTGTACCTTTTCTTTTGCTGACTGTAGATCTTCGTTCGGGTATCCCCTATCTTTAAGTTTTTTGCTTAGTTTTTCTAGTTCTAGTTCGTACTCTCTATCATCACTGATAATTCTTTTTAATCGCAACATTTGTCCATAAGGTAAATTCTTCAGAGTATTTTGTGGATGGAAACTCATACGGTGTAATAGATTGTTCCTATCTGTAGGTTTTGTGAATAAAGAAGTAGTGATTTGTTGATTGTTTACATTCACCAGGATATCCAGATAATGGATTCCAGGATTGCCAATTTCAGAGGTAAACTGAATCCACGGGTCTATATTGTTGATGTAACTTATAAACTCATTGACTTCTTCTCTTGTGCCTTGCCAGATGCCGAATATATCATCTATATAACGCACCCATGTTTTCAATTTATTCTGCCATTCAGGTTTTTGCAAGATATGAGTCGTCTCAAATTGGTACATAAACGCATTTGCGTAAACTGGTGCCATTGTTGCTCCCATGGCTGTTCCGGAGGTTTGAATGTAAAATTCACTCTTATGTTCAAAATATGAATTAATTGCAATGAAAGAGGGTCATGATAAGATGAATTCTTTCACTGCTCCTATATCGTTTTCCTGTAACAGGAGCCACTCTACGGCTTCTTGTCCCAAGTCATGTGGAATGCTTGTGTAGAGGTTTACCACATCTATAGTGAAAAGTATGTCATTCTCTGTAAGTTGGACTCCTTCTATGATGTTCAGAAAGTGTGTGCTGTCTTTCACATTCGTAGATGTCTTCTGTATTAAAGGGTTCAAGAAAAAATCTATGTATGTTCCTAGTGGTTGTAAAATCCCTCCTGTGGCTGCTACTATCAGTCTTCCAGGTGGATTGTTGAGACTTTTGTGGATTTTAGGCAGCAAGTAAAAGTGAGGAATGTTTGGTTTTAAGTTCAATAGAAAAGCCTTTGTCTTATGTGTTATCATTTCTCTTTCTTCTGCTTTTGTAAGAAGTTCCTCTAGATCTTTTAATATTTCCATGGTCGGGTCGTGATCTATTTTGGCGTAAACATTATGATTGTCCAGTTGTCTTTTGCATTCATTTTCGTAATCTGAGGTGTTTAATAATACCAATGCACCCCCTTTATCTGCTGGTCTAATAGTTATTTTTTCATCAGAGTATAGGTTCTGGACAATTGACATTTCCCCTCTGCTGAGGTTTCTGTTCTTTGTTGTTCCATATTTGATCTTTTTAAGATCTGTTATAACCATTTTTTCAAAAATGTCAATTGCTGGTACATTAATTGGAGGAGAAAAGGTGCTTTTTGGTTTGAATTCTACTAATTCTGGTGGTTCTGGTGAAGAGTTAGTATTTTCCATTTCCGCAAAGAAAAACTTTAGGTTTGAGTTTTCTAGTCAATTTATGCAGCTCTACCTTAGTGTTGAATAAATTGGTATTATAAGTCGGTACGAATTTCAGACCTTTCTGCAACACCTCTTCTTCTTGTTTAGTTAGTGTTCTGTTTGAAATATTAACCACTAAGTTGCTCGTGCTTGAAATCTTGTTTGAACTCCGGTGCCCCTTCCTTTTGCCCCTCCTCGTTCGTTTCTTCCTTGTCGGTTGTCTAAAAAAGACGTTTGTCGTGATGTTGATGCACTGGTACCTGGGGTGGCTCTGTTATGACCACTATCTCCTTCCGCTCTTTGTTGTTGAGGTTGTGCAGTCTGTTCGTCTCTGTTAGAATCTGTATCTGAACGGCTGTTTTCTGAGTTCCGGTTGGGATTGTGTGGCCTCTGAGGTTGATTTTGGAATTTGTCCGCCCACGTGTAAACTTCGTCTCTCAAATAATCAAACGTGTCACGCCTGAACTTCCTTATTTTTCTTGCTTCCAAATCAGTTTTGTATCCCTCTAATCTTGTGTTGATATCTGCAAGTATTTCATCCAATGAATCTTTACTTGTAAGATCAGTAATTTCTGCAGATAAGATCTGTATCTCTTGTTCTAGATTCTGTATGTTCGTAGAGAGCTCCTTAATTGTAAGTAGAATTAAGTCCAAAGAGCATTTATTAAGGATCTGCTCCCATTTATACACAAATTCCTTGCTTTCTTTACACAAAGTCGGTCTTAGTCCAATTCGTAAGCCTCTTGGGATCCTTTGTGCCTTGTAATAACGGCCTAGTGTCACTGCATGCAATTTCCGGTTAATTGTTTTTCGGATGGTGTACTCAAGTTGTTTTATCCTTCTATTGGGATCTGCATCTTTTAGTGTGCTGCTGGTTTCCTTGATTAGGCCTAGGATTGCGTTTGCCTCTTCTGTTGAGAAACCTAAAGTTGTCGCTCTCGTGTCCGTTAGTTTTTCAATTTCTTCATAGGACATAATCGCGTGCTTCCTCTCAAAAAATTACACGGAAGTGAAAATAATGAAAAAAGAGGGGAGAGAGTGCACAGCTTCTTTTCTTAATAGTATATTTCTTTTCCAATAGATAGTTATTTTGTGAATAGATATGTTAATGGGGTGCAGCCCACTATCATGTGCCACCGTGTTGGGCACAGAAAATGAACATGGAGAAAAAGAGACCGAGGCACTTGTGCCTTCGGTGTGGGCCGCACACCCTTAATTCTCACTAAGGGTTCATCAATTTCTTTTTTGCTCGTTATTCATTGAATAAAGTCCAACTTCAATCGTAGTTTAAAAATATGTAGATTTTTTAATTTTTTCAATTATTGTGTTTATAAAGTTCGTAAAAGATGATGCTTAATTGGTTAAACTTCACCAAAAAAGCTAATTATCTCAATTGAGGCAAAACAGAAAAACCCATCAGGCTAATGCATTTCGGATTTGTATCCTTCATCAGAGCCAGGTTAGTGCTACACACGTTATAATGTATTATAGATGGATTTAGAAGGTTTACAATGTTTAAGTTCATAATTAATCCGTACATCATGTACAACAACCAGATATTCAAGAATTAACTACCAAAATAATCATAATTAACGAACAGGGCGCCCACAGGGACAGACAAATATTTAACATAAAAGTGAAATGGGAAAAAAGAGAGAAAAACAAACAAGCAGGCATACATCATTACAAATCGTAAAATGCAACATTTACAAAGATAATGATTTTACTCTATAGTTCAAATGGTTAATGGAACTGGTCAACTACATACTAAGATGGCAACGTGATCCCTTATGGTGACTATGGTACTTAAAGATCAAACTAGCGGCGTGTGCTTACTGTGCCAAGGTGTTAATTGTCGTACTATATTGTGTGAGAATGCCTGTGGTTAATTTAGCCTGTCACTACCCTGTGTGCCAGTTTGCAACTCACGCGTACTGTCCGCGTGTGGTGTTTCTCTATGAAGCACTGCCTGGTATGGAGAGAGCAAGCGTGTTATCTCCTCCATGTTATTTACTACTGTCAGTCTATACGCGATCTAACTTTGCGTTGCATTCTGCAAAGATATTGCTTACCTGGAGCGTTGTGAGCAGCGTCTTGCTCAATCAACTCCGAACAGCGTCTGGGACTCGCGGTTCGTGTCGTTGCCCTGGGCAACATTATGTAAACAAAATGGCCGTTCGTGTAATGCCAAGTCGGCCATATTGGTAGAGGCAATACTAGGACATTGATGGCATAGAGTGTGAAATTTAGTTAGTAAATGTAAAAAATGTAAATATAAAGATGTTGATTGCACATGTAAATGATTGTCAGTCTCATATATCTGCGTGTCGTATGTTGTGCAGCTAGCACGTGTATGTTCTAATAGTTTATGTAAATCCATTGTGTGCCTCATGGTTTGGAATGTCTAATTGGCCATTAATGTAAATTCATGTTGCATCAAGATGTACTATCTAACATACATAAACAAAAATGAATAAATCATAAATAATAAATAATAAATAATAAAAATTACAAAAACGATCTGAAGACAGTTTAGCTAGAGAAAACAATGTTTTCAAATCGGATGGTGATTTATACTTTTTACATGAGCATGTAACAATTTGGCATGTTCATTATTGACATTGCACGGTGAACAAATGGTGACATTATTACAAGAAGCAGTTGAGATCAAATTCCTCGTTGAGTCCTCGTGGTGCCAAAGAATCGAGCCGATCTATCCAATAGGCTTCTCTTTGTTGCCTTCTTTTTTTCAAATCAGCATATACGTTTGTCATTTCTAGGGTTTCCAAAATTTGGAATTTGACTTGAGAAATGTTGTGTTGCTTTGCATTAAAGTGTCTTGCTACCACTGAATAAGTGATTTTATTACGTATGCATGACTTATGTTCATTCATCCGAATTCTCAGTTTACGACCTGTTTCACCTACATAGTAAAGTCCACATGGGCAACGTATACAGTCAATGCAATTTTCAGTATTGCAAGTACCATAGCTTTTTATCATGATTTTTTCTCCCGTGTATGGATGCGGAACCAGTCCTCCTTTGATAATGTTATTGCAATTACTGCAATTTAAACATGGAAATGTTCCTGTCTTTTTTGGTTTGATCCTTTTGGTTCTGGTGTCTCTAGTGTTGACTAGATAATCCCTAAGGTTACTGGATCTTTGATAAGCAAATGTTGGGGTCTCTAAGAAGAGATTCTTAGTTCTTTCGTCATTTTTAAGTATTGTCCAATGTTTATTTATACATCTTTTGATCTGCATACTTTGGGATGAATATTTAGACACATATACAAGTGATTGAGATTGTTTTTTGTCCTTTGGTACTGGAGTGCTGGTTCTTGTTATTGTTTGTACCTTTTCTTTTGCTGACTGTAGATCTTCGTTCGGGTATCCCCTATCTTTAAGTTTTTTGCTTAGTTTTTCTAGTTCTAGTTCGTACTCTCTATCATCACTGATAATTCTTTTTAATCGCAACATTTGTCCATAAGGTAAATTCTTCAGAGTATTTTGTGGATGGAAACTCATACGGTGTAATAGATTGTTCCTATCTGTAGGTTTTGTGAATAAAGAAGTAGTGATTTGTTGATTGTTTACATTCACCAGGATATCCAGATAATGGATTTCAGGATTGCCAATTTCAGAGGTAAACTGAATCCACGGGTCTATATTGTTGATGTAACTTATAAACTCATTGAGTTCTTCTCTTGTGCCTTGCCAGATGCCGCATATATCATCTATATAACGCACCCATGTTTTCAATTTATTCTGCCATTCAGGTTTTTGCAAGATATGAGTCGTCTCAAATTGGTACATAAACGCATTTGCGTAAACTGGTGCCATTGTTGCTCCCATGGCTGTTCCGGAGGTTTGAATGTAAAATTCACTCTTATGTTCAAAATATGAATTAATTGCAATGAAAGAGAGTAGTGATAAGATGAATTCTTTCACTGCTCCTATATCGTTTTCCTGTAACAGGAGCCACTCTACGGCTTCTTGTCCCAAGTCATGTGGAATGCTTGTGTAGAGGTTTACCACATCTATAGTGAAAAGTATGTCATTCTCTGTAAGTTGGACTCCTTCTATGATGTTCAGAAAGTGTGTGCTGTCTTTCACATACGTAGATGTCTTCTGTATTAAAGGGTTCAAGAAAAAATCTATGTATGTTCCTAGTGGTTGTAAAATCCCTCCTGTGGCTGCTACTATCAGTCTTCCAGGTGGATTGTTGAGACTTTTGTGGATTTTAGGCAGCAAGTAAAAGTGAGGAATGTTTGGTTTTAAGTTCAATAGAAAAGCCTTTGTCTTATGTGTTATCATTTCTCTTTCTTCTGCTTTTGTAAGAAGTTCCTCTAGATCTTTTAATATTTCCATGGTCGGGTCGTGATCTATTTTGGCGTAAACATTATGATTGTCCAGTTGTCTTTTGCATTCATTTTCGTAATCTGAGGTGTTTAATAATACCAATGCACCCCCTTTATCTGCTGGTCTAATAGTTATTTTTTCATCAGAGTATAGGTTCTGGACAATTGACATTTCCCCTCTGCTGAGGTTTCTGTTCTTTGTTGTTCCATATTTGATCTTTTTAAGATCTGTTATAACCATTTTTTCAAAAATGTCAATTGCTGGTACATTAATTGGAGGAGAAAAGGTGCTTTTTGGTTTGAATTCTACTAATTCTGGTGGTTCTGGTGAAGAGTTAGTATTTTCCATTTCCGCAAAGAAAAACTTTAGGTTTGAGTTTTCTAGTCAATTTATGCAGCTCTACCTTAGTGTTGAATAAATTGGTATTATAAGTCGGTACGAATTTCAGACCTTTCTGCAACACCTCTTCTTCTTGTTTAGTTAGTGTTCTGTTTGAAATATTAACCACTAAGTTGCTCGTGCTTGAAATCTTGTTTGAACTCCGGTGCCCCTTCCTTTTGCCCCTCCTCATTCGTTTCTTCCTTGTCGGTTGTCTAAAAAAGACGTTTGTCGTGATGTTGATGCACTGGTACCTGGGGTGGCTCTGTTATGACCACTATCTCCTTCCGCTCTTTGTTGTTGAGGTTGTGCAGTCTGTTCGTCTCTGTTAGAATCTGTATCTGAACTGCTGTTTTCTGAGTTCCGGTTGGGATTGTGTGGCCTCTGAGGTTGATTTTGGAATGTGTCCGCCCACGTGTAAACTTCGTCTCTCAAATAATCAAACGTGTCACGCCTGAACTTCCTTATTTTTCTTGCTTCCAAATCAGTTTTGTATCCCTCTAATCTTGTGTTGATATCTGCAAGTATTTCATCCAATGAATCTTTACTTGTAAGATCAGTAATTTCTGCAGATAAGATCTGTATCTCTTGTTCTAGATTCTGAATGTTCGTAGAGAGCTCCTTAATCGTAAGTAGAATTAAGTCCAAAGAGCATTTATTAAGGATCTGCTCCCATTTATACACAAATTCCTTGCTTTCTTTACACAAAGTCGGTCTTAGTCCAATTCGTAAGCCTCTTGGGATCCTTTGTGCCTTGTAATTCGGCCTAGTGTCACTGCATGCAATTTCCGGTTAATTGTTTTTCGGATGGTGTACTCAAGTTGTTTTATCCTTCTATTGGGATCTTCATCTTTTAGTGTGCTGCTGGTTTCCTTGATTAGGCCTAGGATTGCGTTTGCCTCTTCTGTTGAGAAACCTAAAGTTGTCGCTCTCGTGTCCGTTAGTTTTTCAATTTCTTCATAGGACATAATCGCGTGCTTCCTCTCAAAAAATTACACGGAAGTGAAAATAATGAAAAAAGAGGGGAGAGAGTGCACAGCTTCTTTTCTTAATAGTATATTTCTTTTCCAATAGATAGTTATTTTGTGAATAGATATGTTAATGGGGTGCAGCCCACTATCATGTGCCACTGTGTTGGGCACAGAAAATGAACATGGAGAAAAAGAGACCGAGGCACTTGTGCCTTCGGTGTGGGCCGCACACCCTTAATTCTCACTAAGGGTTCATCAATTTCTTTTTTGCTCGTTATTCATTGAATAAAGTCCAACTTCAATCGTAGTTTAAAAATATGTAGATTTTTTAATTTTTTCAATTATTGTGTTTATAAAGTTCGTAAAAGATTATGCTTAATTGGTTAAACTTCACCAAAAAAGCTAATTATCTCAATTGAGGCAAAACAGAAAAACCCATCAGGCTAATGCATTTCGGATTTGTATCCTTCATCAGAGCCAGGTTAGTGCTACACACGTTATAATGTATTATAGATGGATTTAGAAGGTTTACAATGTTTAAGTTCATAATTAATCCGTACATCATGTACAACAACCAGATATTCAAGAATTAACAACCAAAATAATCATAATTAACGAACAGGGCGCCCACAGGGACAGACAAATATTTAACATAAAAGTGAAATGGGAAAAAAGAGAGAAAAACAAACAAGCAGGCATACATCATTACAAATCGTAAAATGCAACATTTACAAAGATAATGATTTTACTCTATAGTTCAAATGGTTAATGGAACTGGTCAACTACATACTAAGATGGCAACGTGATCCCTTATGGTGACTATGGTGCTTAAAGATCAAACTAGCGGCGTGTGCTTACTGTGCCAAGGTGTTAATTGTCGTACTATATTGTGTGAGAATGCCTGTGGTTAATTTAGCCTGTCACTACCCTGTGTGCCAGTTTGCAACTCACGCGTACTGTCCGCGTGTGGTGTTTCTCTATGAAGCACTGCCTGGTATGGAGAGAGCAAACGTGTTATCTCCTCCATGTTATTTACTACTGTCAGTCAATACGCGATCTAACTTCGCGTTGCATTCTGCAAAGATATTGCTTACCTGGAGCGTTGTGAGCAGCGTCTTGCTCAATCAACTCCGAACAGCGTCTGGGACTCGCGGTTCGTGTCGTTGCCCTGGGCAACATTATGTAAACAAAATGGCCGTTCGTGTAATGCCAAGTCGGCCATATTGGTAGAGGCAATACTAGGACATTGATGGCATAGAGTGTGAAATTTAGTTAGTAAATGTAAAAAATGTAAATATAAAGATGTTGATTGCACATGTAAATGATTGTCAGTCTCATATATCTGCGTGACGTATGTTGTGCAGCTAGCACGTGTATGTTCTAATAGTTTATGTAAATCCATTGTGTGCCTCATGGTTTGGAATGTCTAATTGGCCATTAATGTAAATTCATGTTGCATCAAGATGTACTATCTAACATACATAAACAAAAATGAATAAATCATAAATAATAAATAATAAATAATAAAAATTACAAAAATGATCTGAAGACAGTTTAGCTAGAGAAAACAATGTTTTCAAATTGGATGGTGATTTATACTTTTTACATGAGCATGTAACAATTTGGCATGTTCATTATTGACATTGCACTGTGAACAAATGGTGACATTATTACAAGAAGCAGTTGAGATCAAATTCCTCGTTGAGTCCTCGTGGTGCCAAAGAATCGAGCCGATCTATCCAATAGGCTTCTCTTTGTTGCCTTCTTTTTTTCAAATCAGCATATACGTTTGTCATTTCTAGGGTTTCCAAAATTTGGAATTTGACTTGAGAAATGTTGTGTTGCTTTGCATTAAAGTGTCTTGCTACCACTGAATAAGTGATTTTATTACGTATGCATGACTTATGTTCATTCATCCGAATTCTCAGTTTACGACCTGTTTCACCTACATAGTAAAGTCCACATGGGCAACGTATACAGTAAATGCAATTTTCAGTATTGCAAGTACCATAGCTTTTTATCATGATTTTTTCTCCCGTGTATGGATGCGGAACCAGTCCTCCTTTGATAATGTTATTGCAATTACTGCAATTTAAACATGGAAATGTTCCTGTCTTTTTTGGTTTGATCCTTTTGGTTCTGGTGTCTCTAGTGTTGACTAGATAATCCCTAAGGTTACTGGATCTTTGATAAGCAAACGTTGGGGTCTCTAAGAAGAGATTCTTAGTTCTTTCGTCATTTTTAAGTATTGTCCAATGTTTATTTATACATCTTTTGATCTGCATACTTTGGGATGAATATTTAGACACATATACAAGTGATGGAGATTGTTTTTTGTCCTTTGGTACTGGAGTGCTGGTTCTTGTTATTGTTTGTACCTTTTCTTTTGCTGACTGTAGATCTTCGTTCGGGTATCCCCTATCTTTAAGTTTTTTGCTTAGTTTTTCTAGTTCTAGTTCGTACTCTCTATCATCACTGATAATTCTTTTTAATCGCAACATTTGTCCATAAGGTAAATTCTTCAGAGTATTTTGTGGATGGAAACTCATACGGTGTAATAGATTGTTCCTATCTGTAGGTTTTGTGAATAAAGAAGTAGTGATTTGTTGATTGTTTACATTCACCAGGATATCCAGATAATGGATTCCAGGATTGCCAATTTCAGAGGTAAACTGAATCCACGGGTCTATATTGTTGATGTAACTTATAAACTCATTGACTTCTTCTCTTGTGCCTTGCCAGATGCCGAATATATCATCTATATAGCGCACCCATGTTTTCAATTTATTCTGCCATTCAGGTTTTTGCAAGATATGAGTCGTCTCAAATTGGTACATAAACGCATTTGCGTAAACTGGTGCCATTGTTGCTCCCATGGCTGTTCCGGAGGTTTGAATGTAAAATTCACTCTTATGTTCAAAATATGAATTAATTGCAATGAAAGAGGGTCATGATAAGATGAATTCTTTCACTGCTCCTATATCGTTTTCCTGTAACAGGAGCCACTCTACGGCTTCTTGTCCCAAGTCATGTGGAATGCTTGTGTAGAGGTTTACCACATCTATAGTGAAAAGTATGTCATTCTCTGTAAGTTGGACTCCTTCTATGATGTTCAGAAAGTGTGTGCTGTCTTTCACATTCGTAGATGTCTTCTGTATTAAAGGGTTCAAGAAAAAATCTATGTATGTTCCTAGTGGTTGTAAAATCCCTCCTGTGGCTGCTACTATCAGTCTTCCAGGTGGATTGTTGAGACTTTTGTGGATTTTAGGCAGCAAGTAAAAGTGAGGAATGTTTGGTTTTAAGTTCAATAGAAAAGCCTTTGTCTTATGTGTTATCATTTCTCTTTCTTCTGCTTTTGTAAGAAGTTCCTCTAGATCTTTTAATATTTCCATGGTCGGGTCGTGATCTATTTTGGCGTAAACATTATGATTGTCCAGTTGTCTTTTGCATTCATTTTCGTAATCTGAGGTGTTTAATAATACCAATGCACCCCCTTTATCTGCTGGTCTAATAGTTATTTTTTCATCAGAGTATAGGTTCTGGACAATTGACATTTCCCCTCTGCTGAGGTTTCTGTTCTTTGTTGTTCCATATTTGATCTTTTTAAGATCTGTTATAACCATTTTTTCAAAAATGTCAATTGCTGGTACATTAATTGGAGGAGAAAAGGTGCTTTTTGGTTTGAATTCTACTAATTCTGGTGGTTCTGGTGAAGAGTTAGTATTTTCCATTTCCGCAAAGAAAAACTTTAGGTTTGAGTTTTCTAGTCAATGTATGCAGCTCTACCTTAGTGTTGAATAAATTGGTATTATAAGTCGGTACGAATTTCAGACCTTTCTGCAACACCTCTTCTTCTTGTTTAGTTAGTGTTCTGTTTGAAATATTAACCACTAAGTTGCTCGTGCTTGAAATCTTGTTTGAACTCCGGTGCCCCTTCCTTTTGCCCCTCCTCGTTCGTTTCTTCCTTGTCGGTTGTCTAAAAAAGACGTTTGTCGTGATGTTGATGCACTGGTACCTGGGGTGGCTCTGTTATGACCACTATCTCCTTCCGCTCTTTGTTGTTGAGGTTGTGCAGTCTGTTCGTCTCTGTTAGAATCTGTATCTGAACGGCTGTTTTCTGAGTTCCGGTTGGGATTGTGTGGCCTCTGAGGTTGATTTTGGAATTTGTCCGCCCACGTGTAAACTTCGTCTCTCAAATAATCAAACGTGTCACGCCTGAACTTCCTTATTTTTCTTGCTTCCAAATCAGTTTTGTATCCCTCTAATCTTGTGTTGATATCTGCAAGTATTTCATCCAATGAATCTTTACTTGTAAGATCAGTAATTTCTGCAGATAAGATCTGTATCTCTTGTTCTAGATTCTGTATGTTCGTAGAGAGCTCCTTAATTGTAAGTAGAATTAAGTCCAAAGAGCATTTATTAAGGATCTGCTCCCATTTATACACAAATTCCTTGCTTTCTTTACACAAAGTCGGTCTTAGTCCAATTCGTAAGCCTCTTGGGATCCTTTGTGCCTTGTAATAACGGCCTAGTGTCACTGCATGCAATTTCCGGTTAATTGTTTTTCGGATGGTGTACTCAAGTTGTTTTATCCTTCTATTGGGATCTGCATCTTTTAGTGTGCTGCTGGTTTCCTTGATTAGGCCTAGGATTGCGTTTGCCTCTTCTGTTGAGAAACCTAAAGTTGTCGCTCTCGTGTCCGTTAGTTTTTCAATTTCTTCATAGGACATAATCGCGTGCTTCTTCTCAAAAAATTACACGGAAGTGAAAATAATGAAAAAAGAGGGGAGAGAGTGCACAGCTTCTTTTCTTAATAGTATATTTCTTTTCCAATAGATAGTTATTTTGTGAATAGATATGTTAATGGGGTGCAGCCCACTATCATGTGCCACCGTGTTGGGCACAGAAAATGAACATGGAGAAAAAGAGACCGAGGCACTTGTGCCTTCGGTGTGGGCCGCACACCCTTAATTCTCACTAAGGGTTCATCAATTTCTTTTTTGCTCGTTATTCATTGAATAAAGTCCAACTTCAATCGTAGTTTAAAAATATGTAGATTTTTTAATTTTTTCAATTATTGTGTTTATAAAGTTCGTAAAAGATGATGCTTAATTGGTTAAACTTCACCAAAAAAGCTAATTATCTCAATTGAGGCAAAACAGAAAAACCCATCAGGCTAATGCATTTCGGATTTGTATCCTTCATCAGAGCCAGGTTAGTGCTACACACGTTATAATGTATTATAGATGGATTTAGAAGGTTTACAATGTTTAAGTTCATAATTAATCCGTACATCATGTACAACAACCAGATATTCAAGAATTAACTACCAAAATAATCATAATTAACGAACAGGGCGCCCACAGGGACAGACAAATATTTAACATAAAAGTGAAATGGGAAAAAAGAGAGAAAAACAAACAAGCAGGCATACATCATTACAAATCGTAAAATGCAACATTTACAAAGATAATGATTTTACTCTATAGTTCAAATGGTTAATGGAACTGGTCAACTACATACTAAGATGGCAACGTGATCCCTTATGGTGACTATGGTACTTAAAGATCAAACTAGCGGCGTGTGCTTACTGTGCCAAGGTGTTAATTGTCGTACTATATTGTGTGAGAATGCCTGTGGTTAATTTAGCCTGTCACTACCCTGTGTGCCAGTTTGCAACTCACGCGTACTGTCCGCGTGTGGTGTTTCTCTATGAAGCACTGCCTGGTATGGAGAGAGCAAGCGTGTTATCTCCTCCATGTTATTTACTACTGTCAGTCTATACGCGATCTAACTTCGCGTTGCATTCTGCAAAGATATTGCTTACCTGGAGCGTTGTGAGCAGCGTCTTGCTCAATCAACTCCGAACAGCGTCTGGGACTCGCGGTTCGTGTCATTGCCCTGGGCAACATTATGTAAACAAAATGGCCGTTCGTGTAATGCCAAGTCGGCCATATTGGTAGAGGCAATACTAGGACATTGATGGCATAGAGTGTGAAATTTAGTTAGTAAATGTAAAAAATGTAAATATAAAGATGTTGATTGCACATGTAAATGATTGTCAGTCTCATATATCTGCGTGACGTATGTTGTGCAGCTAGCACGTGTATGTTCTAATAGTTTATGTAAATCCATTGTGTGCCTCATGGTTTGGAATGTCTAATTGGCCATTAATGTAAATTCATGTTGCATCAAGATGTACTATCTAACATACATAAACAAAAATGAATAAATCATAAATAATAAATAATAAATAATAAAAATTACAAAAACGATCTGAAGACAGTTTAGCTAGAGAAAACAATGTTTTCAAATCGGATGGTGATTTATACTTTTTACATGAGCATGTAACAATTTGGCATGTTCATTATTGACATTGCACGGTGAACAAATGGTGACATTATTACAAGAAGCAGTTGAGATCAAATTCCTCGTTGAGTCCTCGTGGTGCCAAAGAATCGAGCCGATCTATCCAATAGGCTTCTCTTTGTTGCCTTCTTTTTTTCAAATCAGCATATACGTTTGTCATTTCTAGGGTTTCCAAAATTTGGAATTTGACTTGAGAAATGTTGTGTTGCTTTGCATTAAAGTGTCTTGCTACCACTGAATAAGTGATTTTATTACGTATGCATGACTTATGTTCATTCATCCGAATTCTCAGTTTACGACCTGTTTCACCTACATAGTAAAGTCCACATGGGCAACGTATACAGTCAATGCAATTTTCAGTATTGCAAGTACCATAGCTTTTTATCATGATTTTTTCTCCCGTGTATGGATGCGGAACCAGTCCTCCTTTGATAATGTTATTGCAATTACTGCAATTTAAACATGGAAATGTTCCTGTCTTTTTTGGTTTGATCCTTTTGGTTCTGGTGTCTCTAGTGTTGACTAGATAATCCCTAAGGTTACTGGATCTTTGATAAGCAAACGTTAGGGTCTCTAAGAAGAGATTCTTAGTTCTTTCGTCATTTTTAAGTATTGTCCAATGTTTATTTATACATCTTTTGATCTGCATACTTTGGGATGAATATTTAGACACATATACAAGTGATGGAGATTGTTTTTTGTCCTTTGGTACTGGAGTGCTGGTTCTTGTTATTGTTTGTACCTTTTCTTTTGCTGACTGTAGATCTTCGTTCGGGTATCCCCTATCTTTAAGTTTTTTGCTTAGTTTTTCTAGTTCTAGTTCGTACTTTCTATCATCACTGATAATTCTTTTTAATCGCAACATTTGTCCATAAGGTAAATTCTTCAGAGTATTTTGTGGATGGAAACTCATACGGTGTAATAGATTGTTCCTATCTGTAGGTTTTGTGAATAAAGAAGTAGTGATTTGTTGATTGTTTACATTCACCAGGATATCCAGATAATGGATTCCAGGATTGCCAATTTCAGAGGTAAACTGAATCCACGGGTCTATATTGTTGATGTAACTTATAAACTCATTGACTTCTTCTCTTGTGCCTTGCCAGATGCCGAATATATCATCTATATAACGCACCCATGTTTTCAATTTATTCTGCCATTCAGGTTTTTGCAAGATATGAGTCGTCTCAAATTGGTACATAAACGCATTTGCCTAAACTGGTGCCATTGTTGCTCCCATGGCTGTTCCGGAGGTTTGAATGTAAAATTCACTCTTATGTTCAAAATATGAATTAATTGCAATGAAAGAGAGTAGTGATAAGATGAATTCTTTCACTGCTCCTATATCGTTTTCCTGTAACAGGAGCCACTCTACGGCTTCTTGTCCCAAGTCATGTGGAATGCTTGTGTAGAGGTTTACCACATCTATAGTGAAAAGTATGTCATTCTCTGTAAGTTGGACTCCTTCTATGATGTTCAGAAAGTGTGTGCTGTCTTTCACATACGTAGATGTCTTCTGTATTAAAGGGTTCAAGAAAAAATCTATGTATGTTCCTAGTGCTTGTAAAATCCCTCCTGTGGCTGCTACTATCAGTCTTCCAGGTGGATTGTTGAGACTTTTGTGGATTTTAGGCAGCAAGTAAAAGTGAGGAATGTTTGGTTTTAAGTTCAATAGAAAAGCCTTTGTCTTATGTGTTATCATTTCTCTTTCTTCTGCTTTTGTAAGAAGTTCCTCTAGATCTTTTAATATTTCCATGGTCGGGTCGTGATCTATTTTGGCGTAAACATTATGATTGTCCAGTTGTCTTTTGCATTCATTTTCGTAATCTGAGGTGTTTAATAATACCAATGCACCCCCTTTATCTGCTGGTCTAATAGTTATTTTTTCATCAGAGTATAGGTTCTGGACAATTGACATTTCCCCTCTGCTGAGGTTTCTGTTCTTTGTTGTTCCATATTTGATCTTTTTAAGATCTGTTATAACAATTTTTTCAAAAATGTCAATTGCTGGTACATTAATTGGAGGAGAAAAGGTGCTTTTTGGTTTGAATTCTACTAATTCTGGTGGTTCTGGTGAAGAGTTAGTATTTTCCATTTCCGCAAAGAAAACTTTAAGTTTGAGCTTTCTAGTCAATTTATGCAGCTCTACCTTAGTGTTGAATAAATTGGTATTATAAGTCGGTACAAATTTCAGACCTTTCTGCAACACCTCTTCTTCTTGTTTAGTTAGTGTTCTGTTTGAAATATTAACCACTAAGTTGCTCGTGCTTGAAATCTTGTTTGAACTCCGGTGCCCCTTCCTTTTGCCCCTCCTCGTTCGTTTCTTCCTTGTCGGTTGTCTAAAAAAGACGTTTGTCGTGATGTTGATGCACTGGTACCTGGGGTGGCTCTGTTATGACCACTATCTCCTTCCGCTCTTTGTTGTTGAGGTTGTGCAGTCTGTTCGTCTCTGTTAGAATCTGTATCTGAACTGCTGTTTTCTGAGTTCCGGTTGGGATTGTGTGGCCTCTGAGGTTGATTTTGGAATTTGTCCGCCCACGTGTAAACTTCGTCTCTCAAATAATCAAACGTGTCACGCCTGAACTTTCTTATTTTTCTTGCTTCCAAATCAGTTTTGTATCCCTCTAATCTTGTGTTGATATCTGCAAGTATTTCATCCAATGAATCTTTACTTGTAAGATCAGTAATTTCTGCAGATAAGATCTGTATCTCTTGTTCTAGATTCTGTATGTTCGTAGAGAGCTCCTTAATCGTAAGTAGAATTAAGTCCAAAGAGCATTTATTAAGGATCTGCTCCCATTTATACACAAATTCCTTGCTTTCTTTACACAAAGTCGGTCTTAGTCCAATTCGTAAGCCTCTTGGGATCCTTTGTGCCTTGTAATAACGGCCTAGTGTCACTGCATGCAATTTCCGGTTAATTGTTTTTCGGATGGTGTACTCAAGTTGTTTTATCCTTCTATTGGGATCTGCATCTTTTAGTGTGCTGCTGGTTTCCTTGATTAGGCCTAGGATTGCGTTTGCCTCTTCTGTTGAGAAACCTAAAGTTGTCGCTCTCGTGTCCGTTAGTTTTTCAATTTCTTCATAGGACATAATCGCGTGCTTCCTCTCAAAAAATTACACGGAAGTGAAAATAATGAAAAAAGAGGGGAGAGAGTGCACAGCTTCTTTTCTTAATAGTATATTTCTTTTCCAATAGATAGTTATTTTGTGAATAGATATGTTAATGGGGTGCAGCCCACTATCATGTGCCACCGTGTTGGGCACAGAAAATGAACATGGAGAAAAAGAGACCGAGGCACTTATGCCTTCGGTGTGGGCCGCACACCCTTAATTCTCACTAAGGGTTAATACATTTCTTTTTTGCTCGTTATTCATTGAATAAAGTCCAACTTCAATCGTAGTTTAAAAATATGTAGATTTTTTAATTTTTTCAATTATTGTGTTTATAAAGTTCGTAAAAGATTATGCTTAATTGGTTAAACTTCACCAAAAAAGCTAATTATCTCAATTGAGGCAAAACAGAAAAACCCATCAGGCTAATGCATTTCGGATTTGTATCCTTCATCAGAGCCAGGTTAGTGCTACACACGTTATAATGTATTATAGATGGATTTAGAAGGTTTACAATGTTTAAGTTCATAATTAATCCGTACAACAACCAGATATTCAAGAATTAACAACCAAAATAATCATAATTAATGAACAGGGCGCCCACAGGGACAGACAAATATTTAACATAAAAGTGAAATGGGAAAAAAGAGAGAAAAACAAACAAGCAGGCATACATCATTACAAATCGTAAAATGCAACATTTACAAAGAATGATTTTACTCTATAGTTCAAATGGTTAATGGAACTGGTCAACTACATACTAAGATGGCAATGTGATCCCTTATGGTGACTATGGTGCTTAAAGATCAAACTAGTGGCGTGTGCTCACTGTGCAAGGTGTTAATTGTCGTACTATATTGTGTGAGAATGCCTGTGGTTAATTTAGCCTGTCACTACCATGTGTGCCAGTTTGCAACTCACGCGTACTGTCCGCGTGTGGTGTTTCTCTATGAAGCACTGCCTGGTATGGAGAGAGCAAACGTGTTATCTCCTCCATGTTATTTACTACTGTCAGTCTATACGCGATCTAACTTCGCGTTGCATTCTGCAAAGATATTGCTTACCTGGAGCGTTGTGAGCAGCGTCTTGCTCAATCAACTCCGAACAGCGTCTGGGACTCGCGGTTCGTGTTGTTGCCCTGGGCAACATTATGTAAACAAAATGGCCGTTCGTGTAATGCCAAGTCGGCCATATTGGTAGAGGCAATACTAGGACATTGATGGCATAGAGTGTGAAATTTAGTTAGTAAATGTAAAAAATGTAAATATAAAGATGTTGATTGCACATGTAAATGATTGTCAGTCTCATATATCTGCGTGACGTATGTTGTGCAGCTAGCACGTGTAGGTTCTAATAGTTTATGTAAATCCATTGTGTGCCTCATGGTTTGGAATGTCTAATTGGCCATTAATGTAAATTCATGTTGCATCAAGATGTACTATCTAACATACATAAACAAAAATGAATAAATCATAAATAATAAATAATAAATAATAAAAATTACAAAAACGATCTGAAGACAGTTTAGCTAGAGAAAACAATGTTTTCAAATCGGATGGCGATTTATACTTTTTACATGAGCATGTAACAATTTGGCATGTTCATTATTGACATTGCTCTTGCTGCTCCCTGCTTCCTGGAGGAGGCGGGGCTCATCCCGCTCACGTGACTGATCACGTGACCACAGCCGGGTACTAATTGCCGGCCCTACCACCCTCGCGGCGTAAGCCCTGGTGGGAGAAGGGCTGGTGCTGTTAGGCTGTTCGGCGTGTGCGGCTGCCGGATGCTAGTAAGTTCCATTATCTTTGTGCGGCTAGAGGTATCGTGAGAGGAGAAAAGACTTGGACTCGCTGGTTGTGGTGAGAAGCTACATCGCGCCACGTCCGACTCGGACAATACGGTCACACACCTCTATATATACGCTGGTAAGTGGAAGCGGGAGCTGGTGTGTATTTCCTTGCCGTGGATGTGGTCTAATCCATTACTGACAACATAGAAACTAACGGCTAACATTCGCTCTTAAGGAGCATTACAGTAAACTTTAAGCGGGCTCCCACAATGCGAGAAACTCGTGCCCAGCGCAAATTAGAATCCATGTCAACCATGGAGCCGCCGCAGTACATAAATAAACAGCAGAAGGCTGCTAGTGCAGCAGGGTTAAATATGGAGCGGCCTGCTGAGCTAATAAGCACTGTCATCCACCCAGCTGAGGTACTATCACAAAATACTATAGTACCACCGCCTACATTATCTAGAGGTTCACTTCATATGGAACAAATAAGTGGAAATTTGCACAGTGCGATGCTGAAACCATCCAATTGCCTTGCTCGAGTCATGGATTGGGAGATTTGCCCTCAGACACTGCCCTCTACCGTGTTATCAGTGGACGCACAGGAGCAGGAAATTTGGCTGCCTGAGGAGCGGCATTCAATAAATGACATGAGTGGCAGTGGTGGGGCTACCCTTGTTGAAGATGCAAATAGAGAAGGACCCTACCTTAAACATCATGTTGCCGGGGCAGAGGGGCTTACCGCTGTGGACGTGGTAGGTGGAGGGACCCATCCAAGGCTTATGGAGCAGATGAGCTCCCCTGCTGAAGCATCTATGGTGACAACTTTAGTTGTCGAGACGGACGATGTTGACAAACTGCCATGTGAACACAGTGTATTTGCTGGCATCAGATATCCATGGATGGCGCGACTTCACACTTGAACTTGTTTACTAATCAATCGCCCAACCCCACTGGATATCCAATGTCCCCACGGCCTAGGTTCTACAGTGCTGTAGATACAGCACCCTTCATTGGCAATACCAACCATCTGGCAGAGGATACCAGCGATGACGTATTGAAGGGTAAGAATGGCTCAGAGTCAAGTGGGGAAGATGTTGTGTTAATAAAGAGTGTGACACCACCACGGGTGGGAAGGGTGGTTAGCCAAGACCAAAATCAAGAGTCAACTACTCAAGATTGCCCTACCCCCTTCATTGACCTGAAACCTGGATCGGAAAGAAGAAACTCTTTGGAGGTAGTTAACAAACTCTTAAATGCCCTCACACGCCTTAATGCGGAACGAGCCTCTAAAAATTTTGCGAATTGTGGAGTGTCCATGTCGGAGTCTGAAAACATTGCTCCGTGTGTTGATGAAGCACCGACGTTACCACAGCCCATAACTCAATCACGAGAAGAAAGCTCCTTATTGAAACGTAGGAGGCTAATTGAGAGCATATCGCCTAGCGTCAGCTGTTCACAGAATAAAAAACTGAAAATGTCAAATATTCCACTAAAGCTTTCGTCACCGCTCTTAACAACTAACACAACACGGCTAGAACCCACTAAACCCTTAGCCGCTACCGTTTCTTCAACAGATGATGACTCTACTGACTCATCGATAATGGAACGCCCATACCCAAAGATTAGAAGACCTATGAATCGTGATCGGGTACATCCACAAATTATTAGTAACGTGTTAGAAGAGAGGGATACTGCTTACCATGCCAAAGACTTACAAGCAACTATAATGTCATCCATGACATTATCAATTGCTCCATTTATCAAAATGTATGGAAATCTTAATGAGAACGTAAAAGAGCTTTCATCAGTGGTTGCTACAATAAACAATAAGTTGCTTAGCATGGAAAACAAAAACTTCCACTGTAAAGAAGTGCTCCATGAAATCCATCGAAAAACCGACTGGGCCATAGAAACCCTTGTTGACCATGCCAAAAACACAAATTTGGACAAAAGATTGTTGGCCGAAGTCGCAAAAGAGGCATTGGGGATTTTTCAACAGCAGAAAAAAAAGAACGACCAGCAAATGGATGCGACCCGTTGTCCAGCAAATGGCCTGTTACCTAAAACAGCTAATCCAACAAATGTGGCACGCCTCACTGAACAAGACTGTGTTAATGCTACACGGAACACTCAAAAGCACCCTAGCGGTCCAGCACAAGATGCTACCTTAAGCCCACCGTTACAAATGGAAAACGCACTGAACCGTCAGAGCCCTGTTGACAGCGAGGTATGCTCATTACAAACACTGAAGAATCCTGGCGGTGTATCAGTATCTTTGGTTGCTGCGAATAGCACACTTGCAGTTGACTGCCAACCTGTGAACATTCCTTTAAAAGAACTAAACAAGGTCAGCAGTGGTTTCGCAAACGCTATTAAGGAGTCCCAAGTGGCCTCGAATTTGGCTCTTTTAAATCCACAAGTGCCATCGACCTCAACACTACCAGCCATTAGGGAAGCAACAAGCACTCAAACTCCAGCTACGCCCCTTAATGGGGTGGCTATTGCCATGCCCAAACTATATAACATCTTCAAAGGCCCATTGGACTCCCAAAAGACCACTGCAAGTAGTGTACAGCCTAAGAGCGGCTTGATTAAAAAAAGTAAAAATCATCCGCAAAGGAAAGCCAAACGCAATGCTGACTCAAGAAAATTCCTGCGTCATCTTAAAACAGTCAACGTAACGGTTAACGGGCCCTTACATAGGGCTGAAAACGCTGGAATAAAGGAAGGAGTACACGTAGTACCAGCTGGCCCAATCATTTTAGAAGAATCTATAAGTAGCAGCAGCGATGGCACCGAACTCCTAATAAACCTTTCAACATATAATGATGAAGAATTGGTAGAGAAGGAGCCTGCCGCGCCACACCCCTCGAGTGTGCTTGAAGCACCTATTATGATGCAACCTGTAATTGCTCTAGAGGGACTCACTGTGCCGGCGGTCCAGGATGACATAAAAGTATGCGATACGGTGACACTGGCCGTAACACAGGATCAAATTACAGCGACCTCCTCGACTTTTCCACACAGAAAGTGTAAACTTCTCCAACCACTACCCTCGCTACAAAATGCGAAGGATCGTTTGGAACCTATATTTACGACACTAGAGGCCAAACGAAGATTAATTGCTGCCAAGTCACAAATCGAAGGCCGGGTGCCAAATTCACAAGTTGATCGGGAGGTGTTGCATGATACTGTTAACGCGCTAGATCAAAACAGAGAAATTCTCTCTGTGAATAATGGTCACCCGATACCGCACAGAAACAGACAAACTTCATGCCTTAAGACAGGAATTGATCTAAAGTCGCAAACAGTGAGGCAGAGTTACAAAAATGTGTATACTCCAAAAGTCAACAACAAGGGAAGGAACTCACAAGCACACTCAACACAAGTGCTTCACCGACTCCTCTTGGAACGAATTGAAACATCTGATGATTTAATTCTAAATCGACATAATGTGTTATGGCTGTGCCATTTAATTCCAAGCCTAAGAGCAATCGAATCCGCGGATCTAAAAATCGTTGAATTCTTTGATCAGAAGAAAAATGATGCTGTGATTTTACACCTACAGTCTAAACTCATAGTGGAAGCCCTGTTGGACGCCGGCCCCGTATTAATATCGCTGGGGTTTGACATAGCGAAAATCAAAGAAGACAGACAGTTTGGCTCATCCGAAGAGAAGACAGATTTGCAAACAGTTGCGGCGACAAACCATCCTCTGATTGAAGAAATAGAAGCAAATCAGGGCGAATCCAAAACTGGCAAGTCGCCGTTGGGTTTACATCAGGTATCCTACATAAAGGATCCGATAAGAATAACGATTAACGGTATGACAAGCCCTCAGCGCACAGGAGTTGACACAAAGAATCAGGAATCTTCAGGCAACAGAGTTGATGACTGGACATGGTTGGCTGCAACCATAAACAATCAATCGGAGAAGTAACGCCAGGAACCAGAGAACCCTAAAAGATGCACCCTGGGCTCATGGAATACCCATGGTTTTTTGCACCTCTTCGAAACATCGTGGGCCAGTGGATTGGACATAATATGCTTACAAGAAACTTGGCTATCGCAAACTCCGTTGCTGGAAGGCTTTGAGGTGGCATTTAATCCAGCCATAAAACAGGCAAAAGGCAGACCGATGGCTGGCCTGCTTGTGGCCACAAAAAAAGCGTCCGGCCTCCAGATTGTGAATTCTTTCAATCCATCCCCTTTTATCCAGGTTGTCACCATCACTACACACCAAAATGGATGTAAGGCACCTTGTCTGTTTATCATAAACGTATATTGGAATCATCTGGCCAAGGACGACTCACTTTTTATTGATCAAATTACAGCATTGATCGATGATCTTTTAACAAAGGAGCTGCCACTGGACCTAATTGTATGTGGGTATCTAAACATTATCTGCGCCCAAAACGGAGATAGAACTGAGCTAAAAGATAAGAAGGCGCATAAACATGAAGGAATAGCAGCGCAGTGGTGCCTAGAAATGGAGTTTCGTGGTCTATCAATGCTCAACGGCCATACTATTGGGGACATTCCTGCATGTCCTACTTGGAGAAGATTCGATCAGGCCTCAGTACTTGACTATATATTTGTTTCTGAAAACATCCACAAACGGACAAAAAAAATGGAAGTCATTAGAACGAAGCATAGTGACCACGATATGGTTCAATTCATATTTGAACTGTCTATTCCGTGTACTAAGGAAAGTTGGGGCTTTGCGGTTACTGCTGGTTCCAATAGGATTCGTTTAAATTTGTTGGATACAGAAGTTATTGCCATTACACACAATTTCCAACATGGCTCAAAAGCACTTGAATATCGAGACCTCCTGTGCGACTACGAAGAACAGAAACGCAACACATATCGCAAGGGGTTCCGAGCAAAACACAAATTTGATATGGCTGTTATGCAACGAAAAAGAGCCATGCGACAAGAACTAAGGGCCATAAAAAATACAAGCAGTTTAACTAAAATGGAGTGTAAACGAATGATTAAACAAAGATATCAGAACTGGCACAAATCGCATGCCGCAATTTTGATGCAAAATGACTCCGAACTTATGTTACAGAAAATGTCTGGTAAAAAATCGGCTGAGTACTGGAGATTGATAAACAACAGCTTGGCTCCTCAACATGCATTACAAGCCAACGCAGTCTCGGAAGAAAAGTGGATCGAATTCTACTTGAATCTATATGCTAAAGATCCTTCTTCCACAGTTTGGGCATACACGGCGCTAAAGAAATGGGATTTGGTGTTTGAGCGTCTTGACATACTTAATGTAATTAAAAACGTGCACGACTCTAGAGCACCCGGGCCAGATGGCTTAACCAATTTCACACTCAAGAAAAATCCAGAACTATGGACAGACTTCTGTGTAACGCTGTTCGAAAGGGTTATTAAGAACTGTTCGACCCCAAAGTCATGGAAAAACGCGGTGGTGGTACCTATTTTTAAAAAAGGGGACCAAACTAATCCTCGAAATTATAGGCCTATAGCGCTACTTGATGTTTTGGGTAAAGTCTATGCCAGCCTTCTACAACAAAAACTCCTCAAATGGGCCATAGCCTCAAAACACGTAGATCCCAGACAAGCAGGCTTTGTAAAAGGAGTAAGATGTGGGTTGAATTTGCTACTGCTAAATCTGCTAAAAATGGATGCATTGAAGTCAAACACAAAGATATACACGGCACTAATAGACCTGTCACAGGCGTTTGACAGCAAAAAATAGGGAACTGATGTGGGAAAAACTCAAGAGGTGGAACTGTCCTTCGAGTCTAGTGGATTCAATCCGCGAGTTACACACACTCACTTCTATTAAGATTTGTTTGGATGAGAAAGGCACGTTGTCTGCTGATATTGCTACATATAAGGGCGTGAAGCAAGGCTGCCCATTGGCAGCAATTATCTTCAATCTATTTATCTCAGATATAAAGCAAGCGTTCAACAGTGTAGCCACCTTTCCTCCAAAACTTTATGGAACCTCAATAGAATACTTGGTCTATGCTGATGATCTCATCTTGGTGGACTCGACGCCGATTGGGCTCAAGCGAAAACTCAATTGTCTTGAGCATTATACAACAGAAAACGGCCTTAAAATCAACAAAAAAAAAGTGAAATTTTGATTTTGGAAAAGTTACAGGGAAACAAAGGTAAAAAAGGAAAATTTTGCTGGCGAATTGCAAATGAGGACCTATCTGGGCATGAAAATTAGCGCCAGTAGAAGAGACGAACCGTGGTCTATTGTTGCAAAAAACAAGTGTCGGCAGCTGGTGTGTCAAGCGCAATTAATTAACAAGAAATTTGGCAAATTTTCGTTAAAACCTGTCATTTTATTTTATGAGCAAAAAGCGGTACCTGCACTTATATACGGCAGAGAAAACACATTTGGTTGCGCAGAGGACTTGTGGAAATCCCTAGAAAACATTTTTTGGTCCCGTGTTTTGCAGCTTCCAAAGGGTACATCAACAACATGTCTACGGTATGAGCTAGGGCTCATATCAATCAAAGCAAGAGTAACATGGAACCTCCTAAGCATATATAGAAAAACGATGGTTAAAACTCCGGTGCCGCAATTTGAATTGCTACACAAGTCTGACAAAGACAGAATCACTACTACTTTGTTCAACTGGAACGTCCTCTGCAAGGCTCTACTAGAGGAGTATGGCATTAATCTCTCACTGCTAATAGAGAATCCAGACATGGCTAAAATGAAAATCTGGAGAACTGACTTGATATCAACTTGTGACTTAAGAGCAAATTCAATTCTTATGTGCGAGGTACCGGGAGAAGCAAAAGCCTACGGTCAGCGACACACATATCGAACCTGCTTACCAGATCAATACTCAAGAGCTCTGTATATGCGATTCAGAATGAACTTGTTCTTAACAAAAGAACGTTTGGCTACATGGAGTATGCTAACATTGATCCAGTATGCAGATTCTGTAAAAAGAGCAATGAATCGATTAAACATTTAGTCATGAGTTGTCTTGCTTTTGAACACCAAAGAGAAAGACAATTTGGAAAACTGATCAACGAGCATCAATTCATGAATACAGAGGATTGGTGGAAGGCACTGTTTGAGGGGAACAACAGAGCAGTTCTATTTGCTCTAGTAAATTTCCTTCGATTGCTGAAAAGTAATTTAGACATGGAGAATGAGAAACTGGGTTTACGTAATTAAGAAAACTGTTACGGAGTAGGAACCTGGTTTGTGTGTGTGAAATCAAAATGTTTCAGATTGATGAAGGAAACTAGGAATTGAAAGGAGAGACTGGAGGACTGCAATGTGTTGTTATTTTAAAGGTTTGAATAAACCAAATAAAATTAAAAATAATAAAAAAAAAATAATTTTATTTTCACTTCATTTTTTTTTTATTTTTATTTATTATTTGTAATTCACTATGATTTATACAGGTATGGTATTTTGTGGCCATTGAGTCATCCCACTCTTCCCCTTTCCCTTCCCTTTCTTGTGAGGCAGTCCCGGTGATATGTGGGATTTACGTACTAGATATACCCAGTTTTGAATACACAGAGCAGCTTTATTGCATTGTACGGGCTCGGGGCTTCGTGTAAGTACGTTTTTAGTTTAAACAGCCCCTGTCCATCATCCCGCGGACTCAGGAGTTTACCCCTTTCAGCAGTAGTCTCACTGAGACCCCAGTCCTCTTTCTGTGTCTATAGTGTGAGGCGTCCCATAGTGCATATCGAGCACTTGCGGACATGCACACTCATCATTGATGGTTCCCGGTCTGCAGTTATGCGACTCAGAAAGCGAGGAAAATCGGTGTGTCTCAATCCTAAAGAGACTGTGCAGGAAAGACTTGGATTATATATATATTTTTTTTAATTTTTTTATTTGTTATAGTTGAAATTAATCAACCTTTCAAATTTAAATATAAATACATACACATTTACACAATTAAATCATAATCATTTACAATTACAATTACAAAGTCAAAATATTACAAAAATCATAAAGATCAACATTTAGGTATTAATCAATGAGTTCCAATCGCTAGATGAAAGTGTCACAACACAAATCACTTCGAATCAAGATTTAAACTTGCAAGAAAATGTACTGTTGCAATCTGTAAAGGTAGATAACCAGAGCCCAAAATTAGGGACCAGGACAGATCTTGTGATGCAAGCTGTAAATAATTGCAATGTCGTGCAAAGTGAATTTCGCGCAATGGACGAAGTACAGTGCATTCAGTAATGAGGTGCCTCATGGTCTCACTTATGTCCTTCAATAAACAAAAACGGCAAATGTTTTCTGCCTGCTTTAGGAGTTTTCTTTTTGCCAACAAATCTTTGGTACGCCACATGTTAAAGCGCAGTTTCAAGATGGAATGCCGGTACTTAGGCGAGGGGCAACGTATTAAGTATGTCGGCAGTGTGCGCATTTTTTTGTGAGGAAATCGCTTTGCATCAGCATCAAAATATGCAAGACATCCCTGTCGAGTGGCAATCCAATCTGCATAATATATTTTCAATTTTGCCTTATCTGGATTATGAATCAGAAGGTTTAATGAAACCTCTGCTACAGTTATCACACGATAGATGGACGTCAACCATGATTTAATAAACAGGTGCTTACTTGAAAATAAGTATGATGAAATAAATTTTAGGAAAGCTTGCGATGTAGTAGACAGTAAGCACTTCCTAAAAAAGGCGCATTTGCGCCAGTTGAGGATGGCCTGTAATGAAATCAGACCAAGCTCATACCTCAACCATACAGCTGGTATGCAGTTTGGCAGATGCAAAATACGACGCCAATAACGCCCCTCCCATTGTGTAAGCGAGTGGGATGGTATGTCTTGGAAGGTTTCAAGCCCATATAATACTGCCGGAACTATTTTTACTGTCCAGAAGTGCCAAGCCAGTAGTACCGAAAATTTGCCATAGTTGTGCATTACGATGCTGGCCTGTGATGTAAATGATGTCAGTCTTGATTCTAGACGCAAGAGATGACCCATTGGGTGTTTAGCAGTGTCAAACATAATGCCTAAGTAGTCATAGGGCCTCATTACATGGATGGCGGAGAACCATGGCGCTATTAGCGCCATGGTTCAGGCCGGTAAAATACTGGCACCGCCTTGGCGGAAAGGGGAATTACCGCCCCATTCCAAGGTTGGCGGGGTGCTAATTCCCCCTTCCACCATTGCCCTTCCCCATTCCCATTTTTGCCCCATAGGGCTCAATGGGAATGGGGAAGGCGCTAATTACGGTACCGCAAATTGCGGTACCGTAATTAGCTCCCTGGGTCCCTTTGCTGGTTGGTTTTTAACGCCTGCAAAAAGCAGACGTTAAATCCCCCAACCGGCAAAGGGACCTCGTAGTAAGGCGGTAAGGATTTACCGGTACCGGTAAAATACCGGTACCGGAAAATCCTTACCGCCATCCGTGTAATGAGGCCCATAGTGTGGGACTCTAGTGATCGGTAGATTGTTCATCGACCAAACATAAGAAGTGCCACATCTTTTGGGACAAAATACTACAATTTGTGTTTTGACGAGATTCACTTTTAATTCGTTGGTCACAGTATATGCCGAAAAGGCATTTAATAGTCGCTGTAAACCCACTTGTGTTCTAGAAATAAGAACTAGATCGTCTGCATAAAAGAGGGTTTGTATGGAATAGCCATTCAGTTTTGGTGAATCTGAGACGGCTTTCGATAGATCATGTCTTGCGTCTTGAATAAAATAGTTGAAAATGGCAGATGCTAATAGACAACCCTGTTTAAGTCCTTTCGAAGTTGGTATTTGTTGTGATAACAGGCCGTCTAAGGTTAGTCGCACCTTAATCGACGTATCAGAATGAAGGCCATATATTATATCCATAAGCATTACGGGACATTGATCTCTCTGTAGCTTTGCTAACAATAATGCATGGCTAACAGAATCAAAAGCTGCATGGAGATCAACAAATGCAAAAAAACAGACTGTTTATCTTGGAGACACTGCATTTTGATTGCATTTAGAGAAAAAAGATTTACTGATGTCCCCATGCCTGCCACGAATCCTGTTTGATGCGGGTCGCGTAGGTTTGCATGAAGGGTCCAGGCATTGAATTCAGAGAGGATAATTTTTGCAAATACCTTCCCAGGAGCGTCAAGAAGGGCGATCGGCTGGTAATTAGCCGGTAAACAATGGTCGCCCTTCTTGAAAATTGGAATAATAATAGAGGTTTTCCAAGAGGAGGGTATTTTACGGGTGCGGAGAATGTTTTTGAAAATAAGATGTAAAATATGTGCCCATTGTTTTGGGTGGGTCTTGAACATAGCATTCGATAACCCATCTGGGCCTTGTGCTCTAGATGAGCTAATTTGAATTATAATTGACAGGATTAGCCCTTCAGACAATTGAAGTTGCCAGGGAGCATCTGTGGGCGATGTATATTCATAATTAACGAAAGTTGGATCGTCATATAATTTTGAAAAGTGCGTAAACCAATCCTTTTCGGAAACGCCGTTGATTTGAGCGTCACCCTGTAAATTGGAATGATGATTATTGAGCATCTGCCACATTTGAGCTGAGTTTTTATGCCTCATTGCAGCCAGCATAGAAATGCTGTCATGCTGAAATCGATGGGCTTTCCTCTGTCTGAGCCAATTTTTATATCGACATTTGGCAGTGTTCAAGAGTTGATGACAAAAAGGACCATTCTGGAAGAGAATGTGTCTCCTGGCCTTCCGATATTCCGCTTTTATGTTCTTAATTGCTGGATCAAAGGAATGCGGATGACGAACGCGATTGGATTTTACAATTGTAATGGTTTGTTTAAAGGGATTTAAGAGATCTTGATATGGTATGCCTTTAGTGTGCCACTTGTTGTCTTCCAGGATGGTCGTAAGAGTCTTAATCCCCTGAACAGTCCATTTAAGCCGATTTCTGGCAGTGTTGACAGTGGCCGTGGCAGTGTGAATCTGACGATGCGGTCTATCTTCACAGGACCATGCAAGCTGCACTACGAGTAAACAATGGTCGCTATTTGGATGGGGCATTATTGAAAGGCAGTGGACATTTTGGAACAATTTTGAACTCATATAAATATAGTCCAGCGTGCTTGTGCTGGCTCCCCGATGCCAAGTGAAATTGAAATGGGTGTCACCTTCCACTGACCCATTCAATCTATGTAGGTTTCTTTCAGCCATCAAATTAGCCCATTGTAAAGCTGCTGGAGAAGGATTAGAAATGTCATGACAATCTAGATTAAGATCTCCTGAGACAATAGTATGAGTTATAGAGGTTCGGGCAAAAACAAGATTCAATAACTCTTCTATACCCGCAAAAAAAACTGCATCACTCATGATGAGGGAATTGCGATAGATATTCAACAGGGCTAATTCTTGTGAGTGGCCCGTGACAAGTACTAACTGGATCTGGGCACCCACTGAGGCCCATGGAACAATGGAGAACCCACTGTCACTGCGTACGCCCACTAATAAACCTGACGAGGGACGGCCACTGCTAGGTAGGGCTGGAAGGAGCGCAATATCGTGGCCGTCCCAGATTGGGGGAACGAGGAGCCACGTTTCTTGTAGCGCTATTAAGTGGTATGTGTCAGTGAAGTTCGCAAAAGTCCGAGGTATATGGGAGTGGCCCCTACTGTTCCAACTTAATAGAGAAATATCATTTACTGCATTTGTTATTGATGGTTACTGCTGATTGTAGTCGTCAGACTGAACCTCATCAGGCTTTCGCTGTGCTCCAGCATAGATATTGTATTTAGGTCTAAGGTATTGATTTTTCACAGGCATTTTTTCAGGATCTTCTGCTAATAAGAAGCCCATGCTGAACAATTGCATTTTGCATTGCCAAATTGCGTCTCGAACCAGGCCTGAGGGAATCTAAAGCCTGACAATCGATGTTGATAGCTCAGAGATGAATTCTATTTGTTGGATGTCATTGGATGCAAGCTTTTAAAGATCATTAATGTCTCTGAAAATATTAAGAACACTTTTTCGATTTAAATCATAGCTAGGGAAGTTACCCTCTCTGCATTTAAGGATGAGTGTAAAAAAGTGTTCACGCCGCGGGTTAAGATGGCGTGACACAACCTCCATAGCTTTTTTCGGGGGAGCCCACTGCAAATAAGGCATGGCCTGCGGTTTGTTCTCATAATATTCAAGGTCAGCTTCCCTCACTTGATTTTGGGCCGCAGTAAAGTTTGGAGGAAAATTGTCTTCCATAGCTGCTGCGGACGTTATCAGGGAATTTTTAGCCTGAGCTAAACTAGCAGCCAGGTAATCATCAATCATTTGTTTGAAGTTTGCTAACTGCCCTGACGGCACTGAGTCAGCTAGAGTTGTCCTGGGCTTTTGTTTGATTTGTTTATCAAATTGTGATGTAGTGGTAACTGGACACACCCGTGGCCCGATGGTGTCATCAGAAGTGCTCAATATGACTCGATTTGGATTATTGCCTTCTTTACCAATGTTGAATGCGTCAACAATACAATGTTCCTCAAAAAATCTTCTGTGTGCATCATTTTGTGCTTTTAAGGCCGCAAGTTGTTTGTCAGCCTCTATATTCCGATCTATGGAGCGTACTAGCTGTGACAATGGGGATAGGGGAGCCCGAGAAGGTTTGGCATTAGACTGTGCCGATAATAGCACAGAAGTTGATGAGTACTCAATGGACGGTTTCACAAAATCAAGGTGAGCCTTATTAGCTTTGGGCTTAACTGTTTGATCTATAAAAGCTAGCGGTTTTACTGATCTGCAAGCCGACAGAGCCTCCTCACTGATCTGCTTCACAGGGTGGCCACTCACCGGGGCACCCGAAAGAGCTGGAGGATGCTCAGCCATAGAGAGAGAATCCATCTCTGGGCCTATAGATGGAATTTCTTTGCTTTGTAATGCAGTTGACTTGCCCAAGGCTTTGAAAAAAGAGTTTAAAGTCTTTTTGGTTTGTTTTAAGTTGACCATGTTCTTGGTCTTTTTTAATGCTAATGGTTTCTTCGGGACAACCTTTGGGTTCCTTGCCTTTAGTGCATCTAAGTGCCCCGCACCTTGTCCGCTTTTTCTGCTACGGGACAACTCAAGGGGCGGGCGCGCTGTATCAACTTCTAGTGTTGAACATTTTTGAGGCATCAAGTTGCCTTCTTGCTGCACTGGTATGATAACAGGCAATTGTTCAACTGGACGGATAATGCCAGTAATGAAAGGTAGAGCAGTAAACCTGGCATTAGTTGGATCAGGAACGTAAGTAGCAGGGGGCTTAGATGTTAATGGTGTAGTCGCCCCTCCCCTTCCCAGTACAATCATAGCTCGTTCTGGCACTTGTTGGAGAAGGTATGTTTTTAGCAATCGATGAGGCGTAGTGAACTGTCAACCATTTCATTAGGTCGTCCAACTGTCGCGATTGATGTGACACTTTTGTATCTAGGGATTCAAACAGCTTGCAAAGGCTCATAATGGTTGTATTGATGGCTGACATGGCAGGCTGTATCATGATTGCATGTTGTAAGAATAGGTCTGGCTCAACTGCTTTTGGGGGTCTCGGAGTGGGAAAAGCAAAAGAATTTAACACGGATACTGAAGTTTGCAATTGAGACTGATCTGTCATAGATTAATTACTGCAGTGTGGATCTGCCAGTGGATAAATCGACATGCTCCGTGAAATTGGGGACTCGCTTTGGCTGGACTCCAAAGAGGAATTAGTCTGATATTGCATGAGGGGAGGAAAGGAAATGGAAGAAATAGCAAGCCGTGATGATGATAGGCGTGGACAATTTCGCATTGATGCCAAGATTGTGGTATCTGATAGCGGACGCAAATTTGTTATCACACTAGGTGTTTTTAGGGCAAGAGAAGAGTCCTTTATATTAGAGTGTGCACCCTTCTTTCGTATTCCCAGATGGGAAGTGGACATTGAAGAGATGGATACAATAGATTCATCTATGTCCATGTCAAAACGGAACTTGGATTTTGCTGGTATCACTTTACCTGTGCTACTGCCAGAATGGCCAGAGTAAACTTCTTGTGGACATGCATCGACTTCGTCGCCCTTAGTTGGAATTAGGCAACCTGTGGGTGGAATATACATGTTTACAGTTTGTGGGGGCATGTTGGTCGTGAGCCGATATGTCATGACTTACTTAATTGAGATGTCGAGAGTATTGTTGTCAAAACAATTGGAAAAAGTGAATTACAGATATAATACTCAACAAACTCAAATTTCACTAGTTAAATGCACACGACTCCAAATACCTCAATCAATGACTAGAGACCCACTCCTTGCACGACGCACCCCGCACAGCGAACAGCCAACAGTACTCGTGGTACTCGCTAGGTGCGCAGCGCGGGTGCGCAGGAGTAGGAGATTATAATAGATGCAGGAAGAGGCGCGGCCAGGGGAGGGGCGGGCACTCTGAAATATGTAAACACAAACAAAGGTAATGAGATGTGGCAAAGACAACAAACGTCACAAGTTAGCAAAGCACCACTCCGGCACGACGTACAAGGAACATCAGAGATACGTTGTAACGTTGTAATGTTGTAAAGTTCAAAAAACTATACGCCCCTTTGGGGCATACTATACAAAGGACACCAATTATGTGAAAGCGGCGTCAGAAATAAGTCCAAAATGAAGGGCCAATGTTTTTGCAATCACCTTTGAGCTTCCTGGATTGAGGTCAGGCAGGCAAGTGTAGCCGTTAAAGACGTCCTCCTGGGGAATTCAAGCAACTTGACACGAAGTGGAGAGGAGTCCCGAGCAGCCGGTCCTCACAGCCAACAGTACTCGTGGTACTCGCTAGGTGCGCAGCACGGGTGCGCAGGAGTAGGAGATTATAATAGATGCAGGAAGAGGCGCGGCCAGGGGAGGGGCGGGCACTCTTTGAGCTTCCTGGATTGAGGTCAGGCAGGCAGGTGTAGCCGTTAAAGACGTCCTCCTGGGGAATTCAAGCAACTTGACACGAAGTGGAGAGGAGACTCGAGCAGTCGGTCCTCACAGCCAACAGTACTTGTGGTACTCGCTAGGTGAAAAGGAGGTAAGTGGTAGCAGTGACGCGGTAGTTTCCCATCCGGCCGCGTAATGCCGTGGTCGGCTTATTCAAGCTAGTCATCCTGTCGGGAACAATATAAGAGTACTAAGTGGGGCCGTACAATTATGAATGGGAAGTGGCCCCTAGAAGCGATCCACTCAGTCATACTGAGAAGGGGCAGACAAGGTTGGGCGATATGACCATGAAAGGAAAGTGGCCCGTTGTAGTGATTCACTCTTTTGTGGATGATTCCACATAGCTGGGGCTGAAAAGATTGGGTCATAGAATCTTAAATGACAAGCATGTGAACTAGATGCATACCATTGAGGGGGATGTCTCTCATGGATACACGCTCTTACGGGTATCTAGGTAGCTCCCCATCTAATGTTATACACAGAGTGACGGCTATTTAGTGGGTCAGACAAGTGAATGTTTCCCTTATCTCTATTTGTAGTATCAGAAGAGACATCAGAAGGACACACTGTGTGTGCACACCATCACCTGCACCCCAACATAGGGGGTGAGTAGCTCTGATCATTTACATATGAGCACTTGTTCTGCAACTGTGATTTATATGGGGTGAATAGACTATTGGTATCCTATTGATTCTATTCCCTATAGTGACAGTGAGGTCACAGAAAGTGAAGAAAACATCTGTATGAAACCCACTGATATTTAGCTCCAATAAATGAGACGGTCCATTTAATCAAGACTACTCAAGATGCATGTAAGTGCAGATCCTTAGTGCTGCCATATATGTACACAATGAAAAGAAGGATATTTATATATCCTCTGTCCTATATTTCTAGGTGCATGCAAATGATCTCCATGCCCTGCAGGATTGAATTCCAGTATCAGCACTACCACTGACACGATTATTTGGTTAAAGGTGAGCGTCGATAGGTATCTGCAGTAAAGAAAGATACACACCAGTGAATTGTGTTTATTGTGAATGAGGAGGCTAGAGTCTAATAGAGTGTTGTATGTGTTTACCCTTAGAACTATTCCGCAGAAGACATCTTTTTTCCTGTTGTACGAGGAACCACTAAGAGAGGTTCCTAGATCCTGAAGAAGGTCGGATTAATCAGAGAACCCAGGGAGGTCCAAGATCGACCGAAACATATGTAGATCCCAGAGAGAGGGAGAAGAATCCACTCTATGAACATCGGAATGTATATTTAGATACAAGAAACAACAGTGATATAAAGAGGATTGTTGTTTATGTTCTTTTTGTTTCTTTTTGTTTCTATTGAAAGAACATAGTTGTCTTAGTGTATGAATGATTGTATGAAAGAAGAGAAGTTGATGTCTAAGAATTTAAGTTGTGGAAATATGTTCTGATTTAAGAACTTTAATATGAGGTAAAATAAATAAAAATATATATTTTTCTATTACAAGAATTGTTTCCGTAATTGTGGAAGTATTGCCTCTAGCCTCACATATATCTAGGTGCATTGTTTATTTTCTATATACCTTACCTGGAGGACCTATGATATTTACAGGTACCCTTATATTTAACCCGGATATTGCTCTTGGCCTCTTGTCGGCAAGTCTTGCTTCTGTTTGCTTTGGTGTCTCAAGTGCCCTGGAGAATGTTGCTCTTGTCCTCATGTCAGCAAGTCTTGCTTCAGTTTGCTCTGGCATCTCATTTGCCCTGGGGAAAGTTGCTCTTGTCCTCTGGTCAGTAAGTCATGCTGCTGTTTATTGTTGTGTTTCAGAAGCGCTTGATATTGATTTTCGCTTTGTATCAGATGAAGCTTTTCCAAGTGATGTTCGTTTTTTGTGCGGTATGTTTCAGTCCCTCAATGGCTTCAGCACATTTCAGAAAATGTCCAAGAAAGTTTGATTGCGTGTGCTCTCTTCTTGTGAATAAACGTAGGTAAACTGTAATCTTGCCATTTCCTATATTTGGAGTGGTGTGATAAAAAAACACTAACATATTTCATTTTTTAATTCCCTTTAAAAATGCTTTAATAAACACTTTCCAACTGTATACAGTAGTAAGACATTTCAAAGGCATAACCAACACATCGAACATTTTGCCTCATATACTTTTCCAAATTTTGCCTCCTTCTATTACCTACTGTGGTGAATCAGGGTGACCATCAGTAAATGAGGTTGTCTATGGAGTAAATTCTTTGCATCCAAACATAGACTCCAATCTTGCCCCAGACAAATGAGGAATCCAAGCAAAATTTGGTAGACATGGGTTGAACAGTGTGGATTTGTGTAACTGGAAAACATACACACATACATACATTCAGCTTTATATATAAAGATGGTTTAAGTCAATGAGCAGGGCACCTGGCAGGTCACACTGTGAACACTTGACACGCAGTGAGATGATACTCTTTAAAGTGCCATAAGCATAACATAAAAGATGCTTCATGTATCCTGAGTAGGCCATTAACTCTCCAGTCCATTGACATGCAACATCACACATCAACCTCACACACAGAGGAATGGGCAAATATTAAATGCAATGTGCCACAACAACTTATGTGGGGCAATTGACATCTAACCATACCGTGCAACTACTACTAAGCCTGTGGAGATGCTTCAGCCATCAGTGAAGGTCAGCTCCATGAAACATCACACCAATCCTCACCGCTCTAACCATCCCCTGTGCCCATTGCACAATTCCATTAAACCCACAGCATATACTGCATGCACGTTTTCAAGAGGCATTCAACATCTGCATGAAACCAAGATGTCAAGTCCTAGGGGTCTCATGTGAAATATCAACACCATTCCCAAAAGTAACTGTAATGGGTGGCCTTTAACACAATACACCATTTTGCACATGGCATTTAATAGCATGTCACTTATCTCATAGCAGGTAGTCAAGGCAGCTAGGAAGAATAAGAAGGCACAAGCACAGCAGGCACCTCTGGCACCACAATATCAATCAGGGATGCAGGGCAGACTGCTGGCAGTGGGAAAAAACAAATGTAAGTCTGCATAATTATAATTGTTTTTTCATAACGTGTTTAATACACAAGAGGTTTCTAAGCACAGACCCGGGATTTGAACCTGTGTTGTTCTGCGTCATCTTGTTTCCAAGATGAGCGTGTTGCCAATGAGCTATATTACACACATCAGCCACCACTGTGCTAAAGGCCCCAAGCACTCCATCAGCCCCATCTGTCACAACAGAAATCATCAGTGCCATCACCACCACTAGCAGCTGTGACACCGTAGCCACCACCACCATGACCATCACCCCCTCTACTATATGTAGCACCACAACAGCCACAGTGGCAACCATCACCAATACTTCCTGTGTCTCTGAGGCGCTGCCTCCGACTGTGCAAACTGCAAACTCTTTCACAAGGGTGGCCAGAGAATACCAGAGCACCATCCCACACACTCTTGTTGTCACAAGGGGTGAGCCACATCAGCTGAACCCTCCTCCACTTCCCTCCCTCTCTGTTCCCACCACCACATCACTGTACTTATCCACTGACCAGACTCTGCATTGGCATCATGATCAGGACAGTGATTCCACCCATGAAGATGATGACACTGCAGGTGGCAAGCTTTGTAAATATGGAGGGGAAAAAACCCCAGGACCCACAATCGCCAATCCCCTAAAAACACTCAACGTGATCTGGCAGAGACTCAGTCAGATGGAGGAGAGGCATGAGCGCTAGTAGGCCATGGCACAGGAGCGACTGCGGCACTCCCAGGTCATGCGTGATGTAATTAAGGGGGCATTGAGGAGGGTGGCCTCTGCTGTGGAGAGGCAGAGTAGGAGAGTTGCAAATGCCACTGTGGCTGTCAGAGTAGGAGCCCAAAGGGTGAGGGAGTTGGCAGAGTCAATATCCTCCAGTAATGAAACCATGCTGAGGGCCTCACACTCACTCTGCAGCACATTCAGGGGGTGAGACAGCCAGCCCCATCTCTACCACATGCAAAGATGGATCTCTGCCCTGCACTGCATTGAGACGCTATTGATGGAGATAGTCCCACTCACCACCTGATATGCATGGATATGGCATGAACCAAGGGAAGTTATGGGAGGTGGGCCTGATTGTTGGGAATGTGTGACATGGGTGATTATGAGTCTGTGTATGTTCAATTTAATTTATTTAAAAAAAACAGAATTCCAACAAATGAGTCCAGTAGTCATTGGCCCTCATTACGACCCTGGCGGAAATCTAAAAACGATGGCGGAAATGCAATACCGCCATCGAATAGCGCTCGGTGCGATTACGACCCGTCACCGTAAAGTACGATGCCATTAGCGACACCGTAGCGAACGCCAACGCTAACTGCACCAAGTACGCGCATGCGCGCCATGCCAAACCGTAATTACCACCATGGCGCAACGGTACGCGAATTCCGACCCTAGCGGACATGTACCTAACGCCATCAAGCATGGCGGAAAGTACCATTCCGCCATGGTGAGAAGTACGGCATCGCGAATCAACCGTAAACGGCCCTACTGAGTGCCTGTACACCACTCCCTGGCCACATTGCACAACTCCTCGTAGGTGCAATGAAGTCACACTATGCAACCAGTGAAATGAACAAGTCACCCATGCATGCCAACAAACAAATGAATCCAGGGGCTCCAAGTGCCTTGTGAGTGGGCATCCATATCTGCCATGGCACCATTGACGCACTGATGCAGCACAGGCATTTGAAGGTCCAAGTACAGCAACATGAGCAGAAAAATGAGACAAACAAAAACAGAATAGACATTTAATGCACCACAAAACCACCAAGTGCCATACAGCCATTAGGTCATGAACTCCTAAATACATTCCAGTATTGTGGGCTGCATCCGCAAGAAATGACCAGCTTCTGCTTGTGTGACGCCCTGTTCCTTCATGGTACACAGGGGCTACATCCACGTCCAAAAAGGCAACACGGAAGCGCCTAGAACCGCAGGGCCGTCCCATCAGGTAGGCACTAGTCCAGCAGAAAGGACGATATGTTGCTCCTAGCCACTAGCACTGCGTAAGGGCATGTGGACCATTGGCGATTGTCCCATAAGATCGTAATGGTGCTCCACTGATTGACACGAAGCAGCAGGTGTCGGGAGTAAAAGCCATCTGCAGGAGTGGCGTACAGATGGCAGCGGCAAAAGGGGAGGAGATACCTGTCACCCAAATGAAATGAAAAAGAATAGTATGGGCATCAGAACTACAATTGTATAACTCACTTCAATGATCACACTAAATCTACAGCCATATGCATGCTAGCCCACTCAAAAGGATTATTCCCACCCAAAAATCACTTGCGAATCACAACCATAAAAATTGAGGTGAAAACAGCATTACAAACGAGTGTTTGTGTGCATGCGTCTGTGAAGACAGAATCCATCAGATGGGATTAGTAACGTGCATAGACACAAGTGCCTGAAGGCGCGTCGAGACAGGGAGGGTTCAACAAGGGCAGAAAGACGATGGTCCCACTATGGCAGCTCTGCATGACATAGCGCAGGGGAGGTGGATAGATTCCAAAAAGCCCTGTACATGGCAAACTCTCCATCAAATCATCTGTCCATGCATCCATACATCATTCCCTCATCCCGGTATGAAAACGCCTGATTATTTACTCACATCACATTTGAAACTTCCATTGAGTCTGTGCGTAATGCAGTCTGCAAAATCCACTGTTCTCCAGCCCGGAATTCTAGTGTTGTGAAGTAACATGTATTTGGGAACGTCCTGCCTTTTTGTCCACTACGCTATTGCGCATCCCATACTATCCATATCAATCATAGCATACTCGCCATGGCCCCTGTCCCAAGGACATTAAACAATAGAACTTATACTTGCAGTGAGACCTGTGGGCGTCTCCTCGCCGCTAGCTGAAAACCGAAAGCGCTGTCCTTCGAATTCCTCATTTGCAACATCACGTCGAAAAGGCATCTGTGACCGCATGAAATCACAAATTCATCCATGTAGTGCGGCAGTGTGTGTAAATGGCAACTGGCTTCACTTACAAATGGGACGCCCCGCCCGTCGGTGAACCTCGGTACGGTGCTCGCCCAAAGGGGATTGCAGCTGGCACAGGTGGAATGAATCACCACAGGTGGAGGCCATACAGCCTGAAAACACATAGATTGCACACCCAACCCCCTCCCACAACCACACCCACTCCAAAATGCTACCGGCAGGACTAGCGATCTTGGCCCTGGGGGACCTGATAGCACTGCAAGTACTCCAACTTCAAGAAGAAGACGAACACCAACTACTACAACAACCGGCCGCACAGAGGAGACGCAGGAGGAGGAGGAGGGCAAGGCAGGGCCAGCAAGGCCCGCCAGCACAGCCACTACCACCACGCAGGCAGCCCGCAATCCCACGCCTCCGAGCACATCCGTTCAACCTCACGGATGAGCAGATCCACACCCTCTACCGTTTGGACCGGGACACCATAACCGCCATTGTGGACATGACACAGGCTGACCTTGTCTGCATGATAGATAGCCCAACCGCCATCCCACCCCTACTGAAGGTGGTGTCTGTACTCCACTTCCTGGCCACAGGCACCTACCAGCACACAGTCGGACAGTTGCATGGCATTTCACAGCCACTGTTCTCACGGACACTATTGCAAGTGCTCGATGCCCTCCTGAAGCACGCAGACGACTACATCTCTCTACCACGCTCGGAGCAGGAAATTACGAACACAAAAGTGGGATTCCATGCACTTGGCGGCATACCGGGTTGCATTGGTGCCATCGACTGCACCCATGTGGAACTGGTCGTCCCACATGCCATGGAGGCCCAGTACCGCAACCGAAAACATTTTCATTCTCTTAACGTACAAATGGTGTGTGACTCCAACAGGATCATTACACATTGTTGTGCCCGATTTCCTGGATCAACCCATGATTCTATGGTCTTGAGGAACTCTACAATACCACGCTACATGGAGCGACACGCAGGGAACAGATCCTGGCTACTCGGTGAGTCTCATTCCATGCATGATAATGTGGGGTATGTGATGCGGCAATGACCTGGCAGGAAGGGGGGGGGGTGCGTACGTAGCAATGTCATTCCACAAACATCCTTTATTGTCCACATACAGGTGATGCCGGGTATCCACTGAAGAGATGGCTCCTTACACCACTCCGGAACCCACAGAACCAGCATGAGGAGGACTACAACCATGCCCACTCACGTACCCGTGTAGTCATAGAACAGGCATTCGGCCTACTGAAAACTCGTTTCCGCTGCCTCAGCAGGTCTGGCGGGGCACTCCTGTACCGCCATGAGAAGGTTGCAAAGATGGTCATGGCATGTGTCATGCTACACAACATGTGCGTACGTAGAAATGTGCCCATGCCCCCTGACGCAGAACTGCAAGCACCTGAAGATGGTCATGATGAGGGTGGGGATGTGGCAGCACCTCAAGGAGTCCGCGAGGCACAGGAGGCCCGTGAAATTCGTCAGGATATCATAGATTCATGCTTCTAGCACTCACGCCTGGTGGCTGATACATGGACACGGGACTTGTGGCACTGTGTGTGTCTGGAACATGCACAATATGGACTGTACGCCTATAAAGGCCTCGTACACAAAGATCAATGTCCACACATCTCATTGGATGATTGTGAAATGTTTATAGCATATGTGAAATTATGTTACACACCCCATCGACCCGCCACCCAAGTAAGCCCAACACACCCCCTCCACCCTCCTACCTCCCCCCCGAACACCAGTGTCTGAAGATGCTCATTGTCAGTGGGCAGAGGCTATTGCAAGCCCCCTCTCCGGGTATCAGGGGCACCCCTGCCTGTGGAGCGCAGGTTCCTCCCAGATCTACGTTGGGGGCTGCCCTGGACGGAACTTGCAACGGATGATGTCTCTGCCTGCTCACGTCCATGCATGTCCCTAAGGGTTTGTGAGAGCTCAGTGAGCACACGGCGCACAGCGGCAAGTTCAGCACATACGTCTTTGGACGTCGCATGCAGTTCCCCCCTCAGGCTCTCGGTGCTTCTCTCCATTTGTACTCTCAGGCTCTCGGTGCTTCTCTCCATTTCTGCCCTAAGCGTCTCAGTTGATGTTTCTATGGCTGCCTTAGTACCCCCACATTCATCGGCATGGTCCTTGAGGAGCGTGGCCAGTTGCTGCTGTTGCACGATCACCTGGTCGAGGGACTGTTGCCTCTGCTGTGCCATGGCCATTTGCAGTGGTGTCACAGAGGGGCTGGTCACCTCATGTTGCCTTGCCACAGGGCTTGTGGGGGATGGCCAGTCGTCGTCTTGTGGGTGCCCTTGCGTGGTATCCTCATGGTGTACGGGATGAAACAAACAGGGGGATTGAGACAGGTCATGGATGGATCTTACTTCGACATCCCCGTCTTCTGTGTCGGAGCATGCTGCCATTAATGGGGTGTCACCTATGGTGCTGCTGTCACCAGAGGCAGTGCCTTCTGTGGCATCCATTGGGGGGACCTGTGGTGGTGCTGTTGTGGGCATGCTGGCTGCTGGGGTGCCTGTTGATGTTCCCTCCTGTGTGCTGCCACTTGATTTGTGCTGCTGCCGTGTCTTGATGCGTGCAGCTGAGGTGGAGGGTCTTTGGCCGTTGGTCTTGGCCCCCTTTGCAGGTGTGCTGGTAGGGGTGTCCTGAAGCTCGTCGTTTGAATCGGATCCTGTGGTGGAGTAAAGGAGGGCGAGCGTTATTTATGGGTCTGTGGGAATTGGAATGGCAATGTATCACATGCATTGGGGTGGTACCTGAGGGTGATTTGGGTCGGGGCCTTGGAGGTGGTTTCATTTTTGTGTGGATTGAGGATGCAGTTGTTTTGCAGCCTGCAGTTAGGGTGTGCCTGCTGCACGTGTAGAGGGTGTTTTTAGGGTTTTTAATTATTTATGTATTTAATGTGAGTTTTAAAGTGCGCTGTCAGGCCAATGTATGTGGACGTTCTCCTGGACATGTGTTACTGTTGCACTATGTGGACACATGGTACTTCACATGATTGGACATTGTGGATTTGGCATTGTATTAGTTGGCCCACCTACCTGATTCTTCGGATGTCTGCACTCCTTTCTCCATCCCTCCGACTCCCTCTATACTCTCCATTCCAATGGTGGAGGCACAGATTTCTTCCCAGGGGGTCAACTTGCTGGGTGATTCCGATCCTCCCCCGGTAGCTGTGGCAATGTTGCGATTGGCGAATAGTATGCTCCGTACGCGTATCCGCAGGTCGTCCCATCGCTTTCTGCATTGCAGTGGGTTGCGGGGTGCGGTCCCCACCGCACTTACCCGCTGTGCCACCAGGGCCCATATGGCCTTCTTGTTCGCCAGTGCCGTCCTGGTCATTTGCGTGGAGAAGACGACGGCAGCATTCTCCTGGAGGGTCTCTGTAAGCACGGTGAGTTCCTCACGGGAGAAGTGGACCTGCCGCTTGCGGTCGCACGCTTTTTTCGCTACTTTTCCCATTTCTATTGCTTTCACTGGGGTGGATGACGGGTTGGGATGTGTCTCAGGGTAGTATTTTTAATGGTTGTGTTGGGATTCTGATTTTATAGGTGTACGGCGTGCTGTTTCCCGTTCCGGGCCCATGTTTTTACTTCCGTTTCCGTATGTTTACGGTCACCGTACTTTCCGGTTGCCGCTCATTACGGTGACCGCTAGGATGGGTGGCGGAATTGCACCTAGGGCGCCGTACGACGGCGGTGAGGTGCGTTTTGGGGACATTTCCGCCATCGCGGACTTTGCACTTCCGCCATGGCGTAGTGCTCGTGCCCGATGGGTCGGAATTGGCCGCACTTTGCTCCGTCGTGCGATGGCGGAAATGCTATTTACGCTATGGCGGTCAGGTCAGTCACTTTCCGCCAGGGTCGTAATGAGGGCCATTGAGTTTACTTTATATACGTGCTTTTAGTGAAGTTATGTTACAGTGGAATTTGCATTATTATTAATAATAGCAATGGTAGCTGGTTTTAAGAAACATCCAACAAAAATGTGCAATCATTTTAAAATGCAAATGGGTGCAAGTGGGCACACGTTAGGGATACAGGCCAGTAGGTTGGTGGCATTGGTCTAAATGCAGAAAAGACATAGGGAATGATATGAAGCTGGTGAAATGCCACATTAGGTTTTACATGAGAAAGCAGAATGCAGAAAGAGACAGTGGATTCAGTGTGCAGTACACACATACAAAATTAGGATCATTCCCATCTGTGAAGAATCTGTGAAGAATTGCATTGGGAAAATAAAATATAACAAACTAACTTCCCTATTAACAAAACCCAGTAACTAATTAATTCTCCTGGTTAACATTGCAACGCAATTTCAATAAACACGGAGGGAAATTCTGTCTTCGTATTTCTCCATGGAAGAGAAATGTAAAAAAAAAATAAGAAGAAGAAATGAATAGCTGTCTTCTTGTGCATTCTGGATACCTCTTTTGTTTGCACAGGAAAGAAGTAGATACATGAAGGCCCTTGTGATGTGATTGGACAGTGGAGCCAGAAGCATAGGAGCTGTCAAATGTTTTAATGGAAAGGCAAGGCTACTCTTTATTGACAGCGACCTTGATTAAATAAGGAGTTGAACCAAGAGGCTGGGCTTTTTGACTATTTCCCTCTGCTCCGGCTGGGTGCTGTCTCCCTGGGCTGCAGTCTGCAGAAGGAAGTGCAGAGAGAGGTGAGGCCCTGGCGTTGAAGTTGCTGGGATCTCAAGGCTGACTTGAAGGCAATGCAGGGGTTGTAATACTCCCGTGCAGATAATCCACGGCAGAAATAGATTGTCCAGATGAAGCGTGGAGGTCTCATAAATAACTGTAAGTGAAGGTCAACACAAGGAGAGTGTTGGCTGAATGCGATTCATTATCAGTCAGCACAGGAGTCTATTTTTAAAACAGAATGTGATGTTTTATTTTTGCATGTGCTAAATGACGGAGGGAGAAAGTGCCACGTTAACAAATGTTCTTCTTGAATAGTAATGCCCATATGTTTATTTTTTTTCTCTTAGGAACTGCTGCAGTACTAATGTGGGTAAGATTTGGGGAATGTATTATTGTTGATTGGATTATGTTTTTATTGTAAATCACATGGTGCTTAACATAGTTATAAAAAAACATGAAGAATAGTTTGGTGTAAGGATTTTTCTTGTATGTCTCCAAAGCTTCATATTTAAACTGAGGAAAGTAATTAGAAGCCGCTGTGGTGTTCACATCACAGTGGTAAAAATAAAATACCACTTGAGGTAAAATCAGAGAAAAGCGTTAATGTATACATAGGCAAGCTAGAGAGTTTGGGTGTTGGTATGAATATGCTCCTCTCTGCATGCTAGAGGGGGAAGCAGAGCCCTCCCAGGGCATAAGTGTTTGATGTAGATAAATTATTTACACAATCTATATGTGATAACTGACATTATTTATGATCTTACTGGGTTCCCTATAATTGTGCTAAGCCTGGGTGGATGTTTACAGTCAGTCTGGAGTGTGTCATATTTATAAAGGGGGAAGGTTCATCTTATCATAGGGCAGTGTTATAAAAGGTATGCTCACCACTAAATTATCACCAAAATGAGGTAATGCCAATTTACCCCCAAAATACTGTGATACTAAACTCTTCCCTTGTATCATAATGTCCACCTTGAGGTGGTCATTGATTACCTGCATCATCTGAGTCTAGGTAAGGATGAGGATTGTTATCATCTGGAGACATAAGGACATTTCACCTAAACCACATGTTGTGCAGCATTGCGCAGACCATGAGCATCTTCTCCACCTTATCAGGGTTCTACATGAGTGCCTCTCTAGTTTGGCCTTGGCACCGGAATCTACCCTTGAGCAGTCCACATTATTATTTTGTTTTAATTAGTTTACAGTTTATTACAAACTTTTACCTGAGGTTTAAAACCAGAAAAGAAAAAAAAACAGGAAGCACAGACATGAAGCTGGACTAAAGGCGTACCATTCTGCCATCAGGTCCACCTCTTTCAATTTCTTCATAGTCCCACATTTCACCCTTAATGTTTGTAACTATCCTTACTCACACCTTGTTACAATTACTTAAAATCAGCTACAGAGGTAGAATTTCATGTAAAAAAATGTGCTAATGTTAAAATGAACTTAAAATAATTTTCACAATAGAATCATTCCCACCACTCCTCCATATCCACCAACCGGGAGTTCTCAATTAGTTCCCCCAAGTGACTCTATCTAAATGTTCTATGCATTGTGCATTCCAAAACTATGTGTTGCAGAATTTTTAAGTGAACCTTACAAAATCTACAGTACGAGTCAGAGGCCCCTCTTGACCCCTTACAAATAGCACTTCTTTGGAGGGTAATATGTTCAATATGAATCTGAGGAATAGGTGTTTCTACGCAGGGTTTGGGAATTTTGGCAAGTATTTAGGCACTATGTTCAGAAACCTGCTGTTGTTTTTGGTCAGAGTTCCCAATTTAGAAGTTCCTATTATTCTTTCCGTACAATTCCAATCAGAACACCACAGTTTTTGGTTCACCTTTCCCGCTTTTAACTTAAGCTGTAGTTCATTTGAGTCAATGTCATCCAGTATTAGTCTGCAGTTTAGGTGTATCCCAACATTTCCTTAAAGATTTCAGATTGTGCTGGGCTATCTTTCATAATTATTTTCCAGAAGAGGCTAAGCGAGTTCCACATGACCCTCTCGTACATGGAAAGAGCACCCAGCTCCCACCTTATTGCAGCTATGGGTTTGCGAGTTGGGTAGGCCCAGGATCTTTTTCCAGAAGTGGCCTTCTTCCACATCCCATATCTCCCAAGAGATGGTGAGGGCAGTCTCAGCACCATAGGTCAGAACTGGGATGAGAATTTCCCAGATTGTTTGTAGATCATTTGGGACTGCACCCTCAGGCTCTTTGATTTTCTCCTTAGTTCCAGGGTCCAAGAGTTATCATCTCTATTAGAGATGGTAAACATACCTAGATATTTGTGACCCTCGCCACTCGCATCAACTCATTTCCCAAACACCAGCGGAACACTTACTTTTTCTTGCCTTCGAGGTTCTGCAGCACTACAATTTAAGATTCCCCCACATTGATATTTAGGCCATTTTGGTCTGTATATTTCGGCAGGTTTTCCAGACTTTGTTGTAACCCAACTGGTGTTTGGTCCAGAAGGACTAGATCATCTGCATGAATCAACCAACCTAAAGGGACGCCATTTGTTCTTGGTGGGCAAATTGAAGGTGAATTTAAAGCATGTTTCAAGTCAGAAATATGAAGGTCAAAGAGGGCTGGGGCCAAAGAGCATCCCTGCTTCAGCCCCCTGTATATTGCAATCTTTGTGGATAGTTGCCCAGTGTTGTCTAGCCTCACTTTGATCCTTGTATTGTCATGTAGAGCCATAATTGGCAACATAAGTTCTTCTGGGCACTTCCAGTCTCTCTGTTTTTTCCATACGTTGTTCCGATCAACACTGTCGAAAGCCTGCTTTAGATCTATGGGCCTCATTAGGACCCAGGCGGTAAGGGGTTTACGGCGGCGTAAACAGCGCCGACCCTTACCGCCTGATTCCGAGGTCCCTTAGTGCCATGGAGGATTTAACACCTGCTTTTAGCAGGTGTTAAAATCCATGGCGCTAAGGGACCTTGTTGTTAATTACGCCACCGTAATTTACGGTGGCGTAATTAACGCCTTCCCCACTCCCATTATGCCCTATGGGGCAAAAATGGGAATGGGGAAGGGTAAATGGGGATTGGGGATTTACCGCCCCGCCAACCTCGGAATGGGGCGGTAAGTCCGCCAACCATCATGGCGTAAACGTAGTTTACGCCATGGTGGTAAAGGTACGAGCCAGGCGGTAACTTACCGCCTGGGTCGTAATGAGGCCCTATGAAGGCTAGATATAAAGGCCTTCCTGTTTCCAAATAATGCATTTTTAAGGCATTGAGTAGTAGCAGGTTCACATTACATCCTACTCCCTTCACAAATCTGATCTTTTGTCAAAGTTTCCAATATTTAGCACCCAATTGTTCAGCCGTCTCAATAACAGCGACCCAAACAGTTTACCCAGGACATCTAATAGAGAGATTAGGCTATAAATATTAGGGTCCAAACGCTACCCCTTCTTAAAAATTTGGACTAAAATTGCACACTTCCAGGTAGGCGGAATCTTTACCACCATTAGAATTTGTCTGAACAGGGTATAACAGAAATCTGCCTAGTGTTCAGGTTCTGTTTTTAGCATGTAATTCAAGAAGCCATCAGGTCCAGACTCTAGTGAAGCACTTGCATTTTTAATAAGACCGAGCAATTTCTCTCTGTCTATTTGTAGATTCCATGTCATGCAGCTCACTTCCTCCACCATTGTCTTATTGGTACAAGAAACGCAAAAAAGTCGGGTGTAGTGTTGAACCCACACTTCCTCTCATATAGGGTTACATTGTAATGCTTCCTGCGGTCAACCTAAACTATTTGTAATTTCCGAGAAGTTTCTAGAGTTCTTCCCTAGCACCAGTTGCAGCATTGCTTCTCCATCATTCTGCATAACAGTGGATTTATGAGATTTCAGCCAATTTCAATATTGTTGTCTTTGTTTCCTCAACAATTCTCCTTTTATCAACTTTGGAAGGTCCTTCATGGCTTTTACATCTTTCCTAAGTCATTTCCTTTGTGCCACTATTTTAGGATCGTATTTATGCATTTGTATAAACTGGGGTTATCTACAGTTGATCTCTTCTCCATGTACATGCTAAGAATCAGAGTATAATCCACCGCTCGATTTCGTTAGATTTCTGCTCAATATTGGGACATCCTTTCATCCGATCTGCAGTGTATCTCTACCTGGTTCCACCTCAATCCTTCTAACTTTCACCCCAGATTTTGTTTTTAAGATTTAGCTCCAACTTATCTTTACTATGTCGTGGTCACTTAGATATGTCTTCAATACTTCAAATAAAGTTATTTCGTCTAAAATATTCAGGAAGACAAAACCATAATCTAACGTGGCTGATTGTGATCCTCATCACCATTTTACAGCACCAGGAATATCACCCAGAGTGCTCCCATTCAGCATATGGAGATCTCGTTCTTCCATGGCCTGCCTCTAGCTAGTTGTCCTACATTTCTTGGTTTTACAGAGATCTTGAAGGGAGTTTATATCATTAGTCTTGTATTTCAAACAATCAATATCAGATCTCCACAAATTATGACGTTTAAGTTGTTGCATGATGTTTTCGCCAAATCTATCAGTTTGGTCACCTGGTCGACCAAGTTTGATGTCTCCATATCTGCCGGTTTTCAGTAGATATTTATTAGTAGTAGCCATTTGCAGGGATCAGGTGCACCATTTTCCAAAGCTATCAAGAAGTTTTGGTTGTATGGGCTGAGGTTCCGATTTGCATGTGCCTTCCAGTCAAGCCTATGTGTTATGATAGTTAATAGGCCTGACTTCGGGCGACCTTTGATTCTTTCATGGCGAGATTGAGGTATACAGAGAAGCCATCAATCAATGTTTTTTTCCTCAGTCACATCTCTTGCAAACAGAAGATGTCTACTCTTTCCAGATCCCAGACTGAATTACTGAAGATGTGTTTAAATCCACTCATGTTCCAAGATGATATTAGGAGCTTTTCTTTTTGTTTCTCAATGGGGCGCTACTCTCAGTCCTTGAGGCCAGGCTTTTCGCTAGCCGATCCCAGGAGTACTCTTTGGACTTATTACCTTCCTCCCTTTTTTTGTTTCACCGAATAGACTTCTAACACCATTGGATATATTCAAGTTCATTTTTAGGTGGTTTTTATCTCGGTAATAGTTGTCCACTTCTCCCACTCTCGCCACGTTGAGACGTTGTTGTTTGTCCAGTCTGATTGAGGACTTTTTCTGTTCAGATAGGGGCCATTTGTTCTCTCTCTTTGCAAATTGATCTCCTGCTCTCAAAGATGTGATGTTCGTTTTTTTTAGTTTTCGTATTCCAAAGCCTAATGATCTTATATCTAGAAGGAATGTGTATACTGACGCAGTCCAGGTTCTCTTCCGTATGGAATTCAATGACTATAAGGTCCCAGGAGGAGATAGATGTCAGTTTTGGCACATGATGTAAGAGTCGTAGAATGTTATTTCTATTAAGTACTAACCCGTCTTCTATACTTAAAATGCACTCCAACTCCAGAAAATTAGAGCACGCTTCATCCTCTCTTCTTTTTTTCTCTTTCACTTGAGTATTTCTATTTAAGTCGGTTACTCTTTGTCTATGGAGATTTGGCCTTCATCTAGTTGGTTCTGTATTTACATATGTTTTATATTAATCTTCCTACTCATCCCATCTAAAGCTTACTTGTCTTTGTTTTGCTTCAGATATTTGCTTAAGAACATTTTGGTATTTATTGTCACCCTGAGCTCCCCTCTCTGCCAAACATTTAAATGGTGGGCTCTTAGCAGGATCCAGAGACTGCATTGGTGGATGAGTTTTTAGAGGCATATGTGGCAAGTGTCACGGGGCATTATTCCACACTGCTGTGCTCTCCCGACTAGTATTTAGGTCACTATCATTGTCTTCAGACACAGAAACTTCCATCAAGTTTGGCTTAGAGTGAGGGGCTTGACCAAAGAGGTCCATCTTCTCTGGTCTACCACACATGGCCCCTGATCCAGAGAAGTTAAAGTCTCCATATCAATTAGTTCACTGCTTGTTTGATCATTTTTAGTGGATCCTTGTTCTGTGGTTCTCTTTCAGCCATTGTTAAGTTTCTCAAGAAACTCCTTGAGCCATTCAATTTTGCTCATCTGGTGTTATTCCATTCTTGATTTTCTTTTCCTATGGGGTGATTTGGGCTTTGGTAGGCCTTTATGCTAGGGCTTTGCTGGAAAGATTGAAAAGTTTTGAGCATGTTGGGCAAGCACCGCCACTTGTATGTGCCGTAATTCCTCTTCAGTTTCTGGGTCTAGTGTTGATACATTTTCCAAAGCCACTTCCCTTATCTTCTCTTGGGAATCCATTTAGAGATTCTCATCCCTGATGGGTTGGGCCCCTCTTGGCTCAGATTCATGGTTACTGAGGTTATGCGGTCTTGAGCGCTGCAGTTCTCTGGCTGCATTATCATGATCATTACCCACTGGTTCATCTTCTTGGGTCAAATTTAAGTTATCCATGGTAGGGTTAACCCGTGTATTCACCTTGTTTAGTTGGTGAGCCCCTTCAAATTCACACAGGATCTTTGCAAATATTCCCCTCCCTTGGGTGACGTTCGTACGGACTGCAGAGCCTTCTTTTGTTTGAAACGTGACTTTCAGGATGTCTTTAGAGAGGTTCAGTAAACATTTTGTTCCTCTCTCACCTCTTTCAGTTGTTCCATGAGGCCATTTTGTGTTTGAATTATTCCTTTGAATTCCTTTACCAGCTTCCCTTGATGGTGTTCATGAAAGCTTCTATGTATATTAGTTTGGAATGAATCATTGCTGTCTGCGTGGATTGGTCCTTGAAGTTGTCGTTTATTGTTGCATAAAGTTTCTGGAGCGGGATAAGGAGGCGGTAATGGTTGACATGAGGATAGCTTGGGAAATTGAAGTATCATTTTTGCTGGGGTCTGCTGCCATTGGGACAAGCAGGTCACCCACACCTCTGTTTTGTCTCCAAGACCTACTTTTTTCCCACCATCCAATGAGCTGAGCTCTAAATTGGATGAGGACTGGTATTTGCAAGATTTCATTGACTGCGGTACCCTCCTTTTACCTTTGGGTACACATTCTCGTGGCCTCTTAATAGAGGGTGGATATTCTCGGGCGCAGGAGTGGTGTACTATCTTCTCCTTATGAAGGATTCTAGAGAATCCCAGTGAGTTTGTTGTCCCCCCCCCCTTGGTGGAGAAACACAGGTTTTCCTCATTAGCTTCAATTTCCAAGGGTGAATCAACAATATCCCAGCTCAGCCGAGCAGACATGTCCATACTCTGTCAGGAGTGCAAGAGTTAATGCAGCCAAAGGTAGCTGGTCCTCATTGTGAACCATCACCTCCACCTCCCGCGCAGATTCCAACTCCTTGAGGCCAAACTGCTGAACGGGTGCAGTGGAGGGAGCGTGGGTGGAGGGAGAGGAGAAAGGAGAGCACTGGGGTGGGGAATCAAGTCCCATTATGCTAAGTGGAGCCGGCGTGATAGCTATTCCTTGCCCATCATGACTCAGCCCGCACCCTCTCCACCATCTTCACCTCTGTCAAAATGTGTGCTACATTCACTACTGTCTTTTGATCTTGCTTTTACCCCTCCAATACTTTTGGTGGGATAAGGAGAACAGTTAGGGGAGTCACTCAGCATAGCAGCTTCCATTTCTATATCAGGACAGGCACCGGCCAGTATTTTCAGAGTCTGAGAGCTCTCCGCCTCTATTAAAACTAGTGCTCCCCATAGTCAAGGTTATGGTTTTCCTCCAAGGTGAGGCGGTAGCTGAGGGATCGTTGCGCTTAGTTGGGAAAATCCTTCTGCCGGTCAAAGTTAGTTTTGTTACTGTTACTTTTCTGCAGGTTTGGCTATTTGGTCTAAAAATTGGAGCAATCCCTTGAGCCATTTCCAGCAGCCCCCGGTCTCCTTTCGGGTACAGAGTTTCTGCAAAGTCTTTAGATAGATCTTTAGATGGATCCCTGTCTGACCATCTTAATAACACAGAGACGATTCCTTGTGAGTCCGCACCTGCCCCCCTACCTAACATAGAGCTAGTTTAAGTGTAGCCTGGGTGGCTTGTGCGGGGGCTCATCTAGGGTACCTTGTTGTGAGCAAACTGGCATGCACGTACCTTGTGTTTTTCCAGTGACCCCTTTTGGATCTATATTGGCCAACGAGTTATAGACAGCCTCCCACAAATATGATTTTGCCAGGAGCAGTACACATGTTTGGCTTCTGGTAGGAGACAATTCCCTGTATGTAGATGAAGATGCTCAGAAGTAGCTAGTGTTTAGAAAAGTATTTTGAGTAGCCAGCAAACCACAGGAACAACAGGCAAACCACTCAGAACACTCTGCGTAGTGTGAGTGTATTTAAACAAAGGCTCCTCCTTCTCAGATCGAGCACACGGAAAGCCTGCTCAAAGCGCGGCAAGCAGTAAATCCAGCAGGCACAGGCAACACACTCAGTCCAAATTTGGACTATATGCACACTCTCGTCGGTGCATGTGCTTTGTTGTACGCCACCTCATATGGTGTTTCAGGGCCGTGGCAACCTGAGTCCCCTGCAGTATGTAAGAGAAGTGTTTTGTGCTGGAAGTGTTTGTTGTGAACATGGGCATCATTCTATTGTGCAGCACAGCTTTATTTTTCATCAGAAACATCACTAGGTATACATGGAGGCTCTGTCTCCATGACTTTAGGGATGTCTTGGCCAAACAATACGTGATGGCAAAGGAGTAGTGTTAATCCAGCTGCATAGTGAATGTAATTGGCACCTTTGTCTTTACTGTATTACAATTGCGACATCACCCTTAATCAATTCAATATTCCTGATCTGCTGCTACTTATAAATGGTAAGTGTGTCAGGCATTGTTGGGCAGTCTTGTCATTTGTATGTCTTATTGTTTGTTAATATGGGGTGGTTATTGTCAGGGGCCGAAGAATGTACTTCAGTGCATCCTCTGTACCGTACTATCATAGCCACTCATGTCACACTGTGCCTCAGGAGGAGGTCTCGTGGGCAATAGGCTGTTCAATCTGAAGTGTAGAGTGTTGTGCCCCATGTTAGTATGAAATACTTTCACTCCCATACATCATGTACTGAAAAGTGTTTGGCCATGTATTATGTGTGTGTGGCAGTACTCCTTTGCTCCCCACCCATGGATTTACCTTTTTACATTCTTCAGTCCATATGTGCATCACACCCTCGCTGTTGCTACTTACCCAATATACATGTATGACAGTCCCTGTGGGAGTCAATGTACTCTGGCAGGGTGCTGTACCTCAGGATCATGGCATCACGGGCAGAATAGTGGCTCACTGTCAGATCAGAATTGCACGTCATTTGGATGTTCATGGAATGGTAGTGTTAGTGGTACTCATGAACAGGATCAGAGATCGGAAGGCTAGTCTTCCCTGGGATAGAAGGAACCCCCAACCAGGATGTGGCGTCTCCTATCTTAGGGGGACCTTCTCCTTGAATCACCACTCTGCCTGTTTAGATATTCATGGGCAGAGTTGCGATTCAACTGAAAGAGCAAAAAAATACTGCCAGGCTGTAAAATAAAATAGGGATGATTTAGTGACAAAATAGCGGGAGATGATATCTGATTAGGGACTAACTTGATTAGGTGGACGCTAGGCTTTTAATTCTAAGGAATCGTCTGATGGCAAAAAAAACTGGGACATCACTGGAAAATATTGAAAGGAAAATCAAAACTAGAAAACAATAATCCAAAGAAAGAATTAGGAAAGGAAAGGATAATTAGTGTGGTTAGTAGGGTACTATCCCGGGCGGCACAAGGGTTCAGCTAACGGTTCTTTTGTGTGCACAAATTCTTCATAGCATTCAAAGTACAGTGTATAGTTAAAATTGTGAAAAATAACTCTACGTTACCCAAGTTCCACAATCAGCTGAAGGCAGGAAGTGAATCAATCGACACAGCAAAAGGAGAAAACAAGTCAATCCAAGGCCGGAGCAAAAGGGTCCATGCTATGCAGAGCAGAGAGTCAAAGGTACAAAAATCGAATTCCAAGAGGCAGTGAAATCGGACTTTCCGGGTCACAACAGGAATCAGCAGAGGAACGGCAAGGAAGAAGGCAGAAAAACCTTTGGCACTGACCTTTTGTTCAGAAGCACCAGTGTTCAGATGCTGCAGTGCTTTATGGGAAACACGGGAGACGGACAATGGCCCTCATTACGACCCTTGCGGAAAGCGAAAAACGATGGCGGAAATGCAATACCGCCATCGAATAGCGCTCGGTGCGACTATGACCCGTCACCGTAAAGTACGATGCCATTAGCGACACCGTAGTGAACGCCAACGCTAACTGCACCAAGTACGCGCGCGCGCGCCATGCCAAACCGTAATTAGCACCATTGCGCAAGGGTACGCGAATTCCGACCCTAGCGGACATGTACTTAACGCCATCAAGCACGGCGGAAAGTACCATTCCGCCATGGTGAGAAGTACGGCATCGCGAATCAACCGTAAACGGCCCCACTGAGTGCCTGTACACCGCTCCCTGGCCACATAGTACAACTCCCCGTAGGTGCAACGAAGTCACAATGCAACCAGTGAAATGTACAAGTCACCCATGCATGCCAACGAACAAAAGAATCACAAGAGGGGCCAATGGGAGCTGCAGGGCACAGATGGCACGAACACAGAAGCTATTCCAATGGACATGACCTCAGACTCCCACCAAGAAACTCACGCAAACACAGGCACCTGTGACCAGCAATATTCCGATAATCACATCATTCCACCAATCCACCTGGCTGACCGGCATCTGTCACACAAAACCTAATCCCCCGCCCCTGAGCATGACATCATCCAAACAGTCATATTGTCAGCCCTCACCCCTGACCTCACTGGGCTTCGTAGGCAAACGCGCCCAGCACAGTACCACGCAACTATACTCCGAAGCTGGAACCCAATGCAGATCTCCTCACAATACATCGCTCCCCAAATAGGAATATGCCACATCACTTGCAAAGAAGAACGCTACACGGCCCATATCAGAATAGAAATTTAATGCACAACAAATTCACCAAGCCCATACAGCCATTAGGCCATGAACTCCAAAACACATTTCACCATTGTGGGCTGCATCCGCAAGAAATGACCAGCTACTTCTTGTGTGACGCCCTGTTCCTTCATGGTACACAGGGGCTACATTCCGTACGAAAAGGCAACATGGAAGCGCCTAGAACCGCAGGGCCGTCCCAATAGGGAGGCACTAGTCCAGCTGAAAGGCCGAAATGTTGCTCCGAGCCACTAGTACTGCGTAAGGGCATGTGGCCCATTGGCGATCGTCCCATAAGATCGTAATGCTGCTCCACTGATTAACACGAAGCAGCAGGTGTCAGGAGTAAAACCCATCTGCAGGAGTGGCATACAGATGGCAGTGGCAAAAGGGGAGGAGATACCTGTCAACCAAAAGAAAAGAAAAAGAAAAGAATGGCCATCAGAACTACATCCGAACAACTCACCTCAATGATCACACTAAATCCACAGCCATATGCATGCTAGCCCACTCCAAAGGATCATCACCACCCCAAAACCACTTGCGACTCATAACTATCCATATCGAGGTGAAAACACCATCACAAACGAGTGTACCTGTGCATGCGTCTGTGAAAACAGAATCCATCAGATGGGATTGGTAACGTGCATGGACACAAGTGTCTGAAGGCGCGTCGAGACAGGGAGGGCTCAACAAGGCCAGATAGACGATGGTCCCACTATGGCAGCCCTGCATCACATAGCGCAGGGGAGGCGGACAGATTCCAAGAAGCCCTGTACATGGCAAACACCGTATCAAATTATCTGCCCATGCATCCATTCATCATTCCCTCATCCCGTAATGAGAACGCCTGTTACCATACTCACATAACATGTGAGAATTCCATTGAGTCTGTGCGTTATGCAGCCTGCAAAATCCACTGTGCCCCAGCCCGTAATTCCAGTGTTGTGAAGTAACATGTATTTGGGAACGTCCGGCCTCATCATCCACTTCGCTATTGCGCATCCCAAACTATTCATATCAATCATTGCATCCTCGCCATGGCCCCTGTCCCAAGGACACTGAACAATAGAACGTTATATTTGCAGTCAGACCTGTGGGCATCTCCTCGCCGCTAGCTGAAGACCGAAAGCGCCGCCCTTCGAATTCCTCATTTGCAACATCACGTCGAAAAGGCATCTGTGGCCGCTTGAAATCACAAATTAATCCATCTAGTGCGGCTGTGTGTGAAAATGGCAACTGCCTTCACTCACAAATGGGAGGCCCCGCCCGTCGGTGAACCTCGGTACAGTGATGCATGAGGGTCCACCGTTACTCGAGTACTACGTTCCACTGACCCTTCACAAGTCTGTTCGCGACTGCAAAGAATGCATGTGAAACAATGGGACCATAGCCGAATGAACATATCAACCAATGTTACACGGCCATCGGGTACTAATACATGATTGTAATAGCAAGATGCCATTCCTCGAATTGCAGCGTTGTGTGCGGGACGTGCTCGCCCAAAGGGGAGAGCAGCTTGCACAGGTGGAATGAATCACCACAGGTGGAGGCCAGACAGCCTGAAAACACATAAATTGCACGCCCAGTCTCCTCCCACAACCACTCCGAAATGCTACCGGCAGGACTCGCGATGTTGGCCCTGGGGGACCTGATAGCACTGCAAGTACTCCAACTCCAAGAAGAAGACGAACACCAACTACAACCGGCCGCACGGAGGAGACGCAGGAGGAGGAGGAGGGCAAGGCAGGGCCAGCAAGGGCTGCCAGCACAGCCACTACCACCACGCAGGCAGCCCACAATCCCACGCCTCCGAGCACATCCGTTCAACCTCACTGATGAGCAGATCCACACCCTCTACCGTTTGGACCGGGACACCATAGCCGCCATTGTGGACATGACACAGGCTGACCTTGTCAGCATGATAGATAGCCCAACCGCCATCCCACCCCTACTGAAGGTGGTGTCTGTACTCCACTTCCTGGCCACAGGCACCTACCAGCACACAGTCGGACAGTTGCATGGCATTTCTCAGCCACTGTTCTCACGGACACTATTGCAAGTGCTCGATGCCCTCCTGCAGCACGCAGACGACTACATCTCTCTACCACGCTCGGAGCAGGAAATTACCAACACAAAAGTGGGATTCCATGCACTTGGCGGCATACCGGGTTGCATTGGTGCCATCGACTGCACCCATGTGGAATTGGTCGTCCCACATGCCATGGAGGCCCAGTACCGCAACCGAAAACAATTTCATTCACTGAATGTACAAATGGTGTGTGACTCCAACAGGATCATTACACATTGTTGTGCCCGATTCCCTGGATCAACCCATGATTCTATGGTCATGAGGAACTCTACAATACCACGCTACATGGAGCGACACACAGGGAACAGATCCTTGCTACTCGGTGAGTCTCATTTCATGCATGATGATGTGGGGTATGTGATGCGGCAATGACCTGGCAGGAAGGGGGGGGTGCGTACGTAGCAATGGCATTCCACATAATTCGTTTATCGTCCACATACAGGTGATGCCGGATATCCACTGAAGAGATGGCTCCTCACACCAGTCCGGAACCCACGGGACCAGCATGAGGAGGACTACAACCATGCCCACTCACGTACCCGTGTAGTCATTGAACAGGCATTCAGCCTACTGAAGACTCGTTTCCGGTGCCTCAGCAGGTCTGGCGGGGCACTCCTGTACCGCCATGAGAAGGTTGCAAAGATGGTGATGGCATGTGTCGTACGTAGAAATGTGCCCATGCCCCCTGACGCAGAACTGCAAGCACCTGAAGACGGTCATGATGAGGGTGGGGATGTGGCAGCACCTCAAGGAGTCTGCGAGGCACAGGAGGGCCGTGAAATTCGTCAGCATCTCATAGATGCATGCTTCTAGCACTCACGCCTGGTGGCTGATACATGGACACGGGACTCGTGGCACTGTGTGTGTCTGGTACATGCACCGAGAGCCTGAGAGTCCAAATGGAGAGTAGCACCGAGAGCCTGAGAGTCCAAATGGAGAGAAGCACCGAGAGCCTCAGGGGGGAACTGCATGCGACGTCCAAAGACGTATGTGCCGAACTTGCCGCAGTGCGCCGTGTGCTCACTGATCTCTCACAAACCCTTAGGGACATGCATGGACGTGAGCAGGCAGAGACATCATCCGTTGCAAGTTCCGTCCAGGGCAGCCCCCAACGTAGATCTGGGAGGAACCTGCGCTCCACAGGCAGGGGTGCCCCTGATACCCGCAGAGGGGGCTTGCAATAGCGACTGCCCACTGACAATGAGCATCTTTGGACACTGGTGTTCGGGGGGGAGGTAGGAGGGTGGAGGGGGTGTGTTGGGCTTACTTGGGTGGCGGGTCGATAGGGTGTTCAACATGATATCACATATGCCATAAACAATGCACGATCAAACAATGAGATGTGTGGACAATGATCTACAGTGTACGATTTACCAAAGACACTTACTTAGTGAAATTACTTCATAAGGGATTCTCATGGCATTCAAAGTCGCCTGTTGTGGCTATTGGTTTGCAATATGCTAAACGGTCTCTGTAAGAAAAAGGACCGTTCTTAGTTCTAGTTTAGGTTCCCCTATTGTTAAGCTACAATCCAAAGTTCATTCAGTGTCAGTATTGGGCTTAGGTAGGCCCAATACTGACAATACTACAATCTAAAGTTCATTAAGTGTCTTTGGTAAATCATACTATAAATTGACAATGGGCACTCAAGGTCTTACATGTATTAAGGACATTTCTCTTGTTCCCTTTTTCTCCCACTGTCAAATTGCATGTTCTATAACTAAGCTCCTCACTACAATTCCCGCCTGAGGAACCATGCCCAATCTAAGCATGGGGAAACACGTGTAGAGGGTATCAGAAGGTATTAGAGGGTAACAGCAAGAAAATATGCAATAGAAATACAACAATCAGCACAAAGTGTACCAAGAAGAATTGTTTTGAGAAGGTACCAGAGGGTGCCAGAAAGTAAAAATGCAATAGAAATGCAATAATCAGCACCAAATGTACTAAGAAGAAATGTTTTGCAAACTACAGTAAGACATGAAAATGAAAATGAAATTGTCTATACAATTTTCAAACAAAAAATAAAAATCAGAAAATTAAACAAAAATGCAGCAATTCTAAAAAGTTTTTGAACACTATACAATTTGGAGCGCAAAGTGGAGTGTTTGTGGTGTTTGTATGTTACATATTATTACTTACATTGGTTAGTCGCAATGTTTCCAGCTCCACATGCAGCAAACAAATAAGCCAAACAAAATATAGATACTATTCTGAAAACCAGGGTAGCTCGCTATAGTTGCTACAGACTGAAATCCTTTCAAATAATTTCTAACACAGGAAATTGCCTCGCTTCAATTCATTGCAACAATGTAAAGGTTCAAAAGTATAAGTCTTGGAGAACACTCCTTGTGAACAGATCTGGGTTCCCTTCCCCTGGATCAATACAGGAATACCCTTGGAAAAGTCATATTTCAACAATGTTCTATTCAGTTCAATACAAAATATATTTTCTTTCCAATGCAACAGTCTCTTGGGTGACTTACATTTCTCTTTCATAAACACTTGTTTCCGAAATCAAAGCAATTGTAGACTTCCACAATATCCGTGTTCATAATGAAAAAGTCTCTCCTTCAAAACGCAAGTTCATAAACCAAGGCAATTGTTTTCCTTTAGATGAAATGCAATTATCAGTACATCATACTTGTTCTCCAAAAATAGAATACTTTTGTCAGGACAGTACAGCTACTAACTGTGGTAATGCAACAGTTTGTCAAAGTGAAAATAGAGTTGACAAGTTCTATCCAATGCAACGTTTTGCCACAAACATACTCCTTCAAAACATCTCCTTCATTCCTGAGCCACTCGCCTGCCAGAACTAACTACTATTGATCCCTTTACTGGTTTACTCGCTTGCCGGGATAAAACTCCTACAACTACAAATGATTTTAGTGGCAATATTTGTTACAGTTTTCTCCACATTAGTATCCCAGGTGAGGAGGGCTGAACAATGGCTCGCTCTCTTTTACTCTTGGCAATGTGGGTCACATATTTCCCACAGTTGTCTCCTAAAGAAGAAATTGTGTCTTTGTTGCCTCTGCATTATTTACTGACAGCTTCTTGGCTGCTGGCAATGCGGTTACAGGTTTCCCCTGGTTGGAGTCCCATAAAAGGGCATCCTGAACCCCCAAGGTGGACACTTTGTTCTGGTTAGATGACTTTTCATCACATGTTCTTTGGGTATTTTCTTGGTAGGGATTTATCCAATGGCAGCCATCCATTAGGTATTTGGGAATTACAGAACTCTCATACTCAGATGAGGGTGAATATTGCATCCCTCCATAGGAGACATCACTTCCCCAAGACAGCCATCTCCTACCATTAGATCCTCCCTCATTGCACCACCCCCAGAGTTAGGATCAGGTAGTCAATGCCTTTCAAGCCCTTAAAATGCTTTTGAAGTCTTGTCTAGCCGACAAAGCATCATCACAATGTACAACAGAACTGCTCAATACCTTAAAATCTGTTTGCTACAGGACTAAAAAGAAGAATATTCAAGTCCAGAACAGAGTCCAGAGATACATGATATATGAGATAATGTGATGGAGGGCATGTACTGCTTGAAAAATGTTGTTTTCAGCAAGTTGAGAATATTGTGCGGTACTATTATCCAACACCAGATTATCATCCGTGCTTATACCAAGCGGGCATACGTCCATGTTAAGATGCAAGTTCTGAATGATGGAAGTAATGGCTAGCATTCTGAAGGCCATAGGTACCATTTTGGCTGAGAAATATTTGCACAACATTCATGCCTTGCCTTTTATCTCTGGGACAGCCAAATCCTCCATCCAAACAAGGCTCTCAGTTGTGAAACGTAGAAATAAAACATGTAGTTCCATATGCAGGTTAAAGAGTGATTGTTTCACACAAGAGAGGGATATTCTTGTGGGTTACATCTCGTTTGAAGCTTTCAACATCCAGGAGTGTTCCACCCATCAGTAGTAGACGATGGGCTCATCTAGCCCCGAGCCATGGGTATGAAAGTGTGTAAGGAATGAAACATGTCGGGTATGGTTTTAATGCAGTATGAAAGTAAGCACAGGTGATATGAATACAGAGTGACATGTTTTATGCACTGGGATGCACTTCTCTATGAGAGAGGGGAGCAAACAACAGATCCCTATGAAATTTTTATCTAAAAAAAATTGTTAAAGAATGATTTACTACAGGTTATTAGATGTGCATAGTGAAATTGTAAATCATGGAGATATATGTGTGTGTGTTTAACAATTGTATAGAGAAGTCCTACAATTAGAGAAAAGAAAATTGTAAAAAAGTGTTTTATTAACAATGTTTTTAAAAAAACAATAAATGAATATTTTTGATACAAACTGGTGTGGTACATGACAATATAATGATGATAAATCATATGTAAGAGGTATAAAATCAAAAATGGATAGTGGGGAAGCAAGTGACCCTATAAACATAGTGTATTGTATAATCAAAAGTTTGATGGAGGGCTGTTTATAAGTGGTCGGTAAATATGTACCTCTGGTCTCTTCTAGTTTTATTGTGAGTTTGTACGGTTGCATGACCGTGAGACAGAACACATTGATTGTTAGCACATTTATTTGAGAACGCTGTCACCCAATTGGCAATAGCAGGCTATATAGAATACAGGGACAAACATGGCTGCCGAAAAGTGCAAAAGCTATGATGATGAGTACATCACTGAACTACTTAGCAATTCAACTCCATTTGGAGGTGAATTAGGCGATACATCTAACTTGACTAGTTGGGACAAACTAACTCAGATTAAAAAGAGACTAATTAGATCGGAATTGCAATGGTAGTATTATGTTAGAATATTTGAGAAATAGCATACTACCAATGGGACTCGTAGTAAGAAACAAGCCGAGGATTTTCTTAGAAAATAAGGAGTTTTTGCTACAGTGGATCTACATTGGTAATAAATGTGGCAGGGATTGGGTCATCCTAATAATCGATACCGCAAAACAGACAACAGAAAAAATAGCCATAGACCTCAACAATATAAAAAGAGATTGGATGAATTGTTGAGCGAAACGAAGACATTCAAAGATGATCTAACAAAAGAATGAATTAGGCGTCTAAAAAAAGATATACAACAATTTACCCACGAGAAAGCCTTCCCGTTTACCAAAGATAATTATTTCACTAAAGAACAGGAAGAACAAGCACAGAAATAAGGTAATTCCAAAAGACGAGTTAGGTTCAGAGGAACCTTGTACAGTTCCAGTGAAGATAGCACGGGGGAAGGCAACAACACAGGCAGAAGAGAACGAGCCTCTAATTTCAATACAGGGAGGAGAGGCTTTAGAAGAGGTGGCGGTACGAGAAGGAAGAGCAATAGAGAAAACATAAGTGGACAACAACATTTTTTAGAACAGGACCAACAGGAATGGGACCCAGACCAACGAGTAATGACCCGCAGTATGAAGACACTGTGGTAAACCTATCCGATTATGTATTGAATGTGGAAGAAACAAAGGTCCTGAATAAAGGCATGGGGTGCGTCACCACTAACAGACATGATTGCTTCAAGTTTCGAGAATAATTCTCCGAATTCATGAGAAAGATCCACCTGAAGCAATATTTCGATGATAAAATCGACAATAGTGAACCAGATAGTGGGTTGCATAGGAAATCGTAATTCTGTCCTCCAACACAAACCCAAACGGCAGAGGCCAGGGTCTTTGAAAGTAGGGTGTTACAAGAAGTTGCGACATTGGAAGAGAAAACTAAAATGGAGAAAACTTTTCACAACCTTAACCAGACAGAAAAAGCTACCCTCAAGACGTTGCTATTCAACGACTCGATAATCATTAGAAAAGCAGATAAAGATGGGGCCACGGTGGTACTAAATAGAAAAGACTACATAGAGGAATGTATGAACCAACTAGGAGATAAAAACAACTATCTACAACTGGAAGAGAATCCAACATAAAAACTGGAAAGATTAATCCATCACAAAGTGATAAAAGCGCAGGAAAGAAGATGGATCCCGAAAAAAGAAGCGGCCTTCCTGATAGTAGATAAACCAAGGATCCCACAACTCTATTTACTCCCGAATATACATAAATCTTTGACTAGACCACCGGGAAGACCAATAGTTTCAGGATGCGATTCAATCTTAGAACCATTATCCAAATTCGCAGACCATTTTATGCAACCGATGGTCAGGGAAATGGCTTCCTTCGTAAAAGACACTACACAGATTATAAAAGAAATCGAGGGTAGACCATTTGATAATGCTACTGAGATTTTGATCAGTCTGGATGTAGTAGCCCTGTATACGAATATACCCCAGAAAGCATTGCTTGAAGTGTTAGAAGAAAGAATACTCACAGAGACAATGAATACCAACACCTCAGTGTCCTTCATAATGTGGTGTGCCGAAATGGCATTGATGGAAAGCTATTTCCATTTCAATGGTACATTTTATAAACAAGTACAAGGTACGGCCATGGGGGCAACCCTGGCTCCAAGTATCGCCAATCTCTATATGGAGGCTTTTGAGAAACACTGCATCTATAATGATACCAATCCATATAAAGCAAATATACTGCAATGGAGAAGGTACATAGACGATGTACTTATCATCTGGAGAGGAGAAGAAAATACCGCCAGCAGGTTTTTCGAGTGGATCAACCGACAAAACCAACATCTGAAATTCACGGAAATTTTAAGCAAAGTGGAGATCACTATCTGGATGTGACTATCAAAGTAAATACAGAGAAAGGAAAACTGTATGTGAAACCATACAAAAAGCCCACGGATCGCAATGCCCTATTGCACTATACCAGCTTTCATCCGACACACACACGGGATAATTTACCCTTTGGCCAGTTTCTACGACTGAAAAAGAACAGCACAAATAATGCAGACTATAAAGATGGAGCCCAGAGACTGAGAAGTGATCTACAGAAGAGAGCCTATCCTACTAGGCTGACGAAAAGGGCCATGAAGAGAGCCGACAATAACAACAGAGAGGCAATTCTGGAACAAAATCCTAGAAGAAAAAACTAATAGAACATAGTGTTTGTTAACACTTATAGTACCCTCTCCAACAGAATACAGAAGATCATCCATCGGGACACACACACGGGATAATTTACCCTTTGGCCAGTTTCTACAACTGAAAAAGAACAGCACAAATAATGCAGACTATAAAGATGGAGGCCAGAGACTGAGAAGTGATCTACAGAAGAGAGGCTATCCTACTAGGCTGACGAAAAGGGCCATGAAGAGAGCCGACAATAACAACAGAGAGGCAATTCTGGAACAAAATCCTAGAAGAAAAAACTAATAGAGCATAGTGTTTGTTAATACTTATAGTACCCTCTCCAACAGAATACAGAAGATCATCCATCGAAATTGGAGAATTCTGGAAAAAGGTAAAGTACCATTACAGAGACCACTGATGGCATTTCGAAGAAGCAGGTCGATAAAAGATCAGATCATGAGAAATGACATTACTAAGCAGATCAAACCACAGTTGACCCTAACAGAAACATGGGGATTGCGGGCTCCAGAAGGACACTATCCATGTGGGTCCTGTGTCTGCTGCCAACAAACCAAAAAAACAAGGGAAATTGACTTAGGTCTTAAAAGCCTTTGGAAACAAAAGGTGCTGACGAATTGTAACTCTAGTTTTGTTGTGTATGTGATCTGGTGCCCCTGTAAAAAGATCTACATAGGGAAGACAGAAAGAAAAATCAAAACACGCATCACAGAACACAAAAGCTGCATACAAAATAGAGTGCATTCTGCTCCTCTATTGGAACACTTTATAGAGATGGTACATAAAGTGGAAGATTTGAGATGGTCAGTAGTATATTTGGTGAAGCAAACAAATGACTCTAATCTTGACAGAAGAAAATTAGCTAGAAAAGAGAAAGAATTGATTTTTCTGACAAAAAGCACAGAGCTGGGTCTGAATGAGAAAACAGAGTGATAATTCACTGACCCCTTAAAGACATGGGTGAAACAGTAAGATGGCCCCGCAGCCTCCAAAATATACCTTCGCTAGGCGAGTGTGGGCGCCGCATAGCCTGGTTTAGAGCATGGGGTCAGGTTGACAGCGTCTCGCCTGAGTTGCAGAGCCTTCGAGTTGAGCGAGTAGGGGGCCGAAGGCAGCCAATGTAAACAAACAAGTTAAAAAGGAGGTGAATGGTGAACGTAGCATCCCTGGATCACGTGACAAATTTGTCACATGGTCAGAGAAATAGTATATAAAGACGTACAACATAAGGGAACGCAGGCAACCACAAAAGGCCAGAGGTGGAGAGAGACGCCAGCTGTGTGAGACAACATGATACAGCCCGAGACAGACTGGGCAAAAGCTGAAACCGTGGAACCTGGAAAGAGCGGAAAACTAAAAAGAAAAGACACAGGTATGAAAATCAAACCGGCGCAGCTAGCTTGGGATGAGAGAGGCTTCCAAAAAGTAGATAATCCATAAAGAGTAAAACGCAGTACGCTTTGTGTTTGTCTATTGTACAAAAATAGATACGGAGTACATGGCATAAAGGGCGGATTGGACGACTTTGCTCAAGCCTAACAGTAGAGATTAAGACCGCAGAAGCTGCTAGCCCACTCTACCATTAGGAACCGGATCTACAATAAGATCAGGTCAGTATGAGAAAATTTAAGATGACATGATGCAAGAGGTGAACAGCAAATGAAAGATAAATGGCCAAACAATAGAAAAATGGTATAGTTAAATCAGTACTTTTCACTTTAAACAGGGGAAGAGCACGGAGATTGTTTCAAGACAGTTTGCGGTAGCCAGCTACCCAGGTCGCCATAACAGAGCAACTGGTCTAAAGGTGACAGACCAAGAAGACAATAAAAGAAGAAGTGAATAAGAATGAGGTAATCGGATGAGAATTTACCCTAGATAATTAATAATTGACATCAGCTAATTATCGGGTGAGACCAAACTGAGAATACTTTAACTAAATATTGGAAAACCTACCCTGTTTTGATAGCCTGTGTTTGTCAGATGGAGGGACAGAGTGTTTTAATGGATGTGTAGAAGGAGCTAGTTAAATAATGTACTCCTGAGTGCTGCTAGTAAAGGCAGTAGGTGATACATAATAGAAATGTAAACCGGGATGCGACTCGAACACTAAAATTTGAATATCCCATTTGTGCTTCCCATAGTTATCCGTTTGATGGTTGGACCTCATGGAATGGACCTCATTGATAGTGGATCCTTAGAAAAAATTCTAAAAGAAGACATACATCGAAATGAAATGTGGTATAAAAATGTTTTTTACCCCTGAAGAATTTCCTAGTGAGTTGTATGAAAGTGTGTAAGGAATGAAACATGTCGGGTATGGTTTGAATGCAGTATGAAAGTAAGCACGGATGATATGAATACAGAGTGAAATGTTTTATGGACTGGGATGCACTTCTCTATGAGAGAGGGGAGCAAACAACAGATCCCTATGAAATTTTTATCTCAAAAAAATTGTTAAAGAATGAATTACTACAGGTTATTAGATGTGCATAGTGAAATTGTAAATCATTGAGATATATGTGTGTGTGTTTAACAATTGTATAGAGAAGTCCTACAATTAGAGAAAAGAAAATTGTAAAAAAGTGTTTTTATTAACAATGTGTTTAAAAAACAATAAATGAATATTTCTGATACAAACTGGTGTGGTATATGACAATATAATGATGATAAATCATATGTAAGAGGTATAAAATCAAAAATGGATAGTGGGGAAGTAAGTGACCCTATGAACATAGTGTATTGTTTAATCAAAAGTTTGATGGAGGGCTGTTTATAAGTGGTCGGTAAATAAGCTCTTCTAGTTTTATTGTTCAATTCAATGCAACAATGTAAAGGTTCAAAAGTATAAGTCTTGGAGAACACTCCTTGTGAACAGAGCTGGGTTCCCTTCCCCTGGATCAATACAGGAATACCCTTGGAAAAGTCATATTTCAACAATGTTCTATTCAGTTCAATACAAAATATATTTTCTTTCCAATGCAACATTCTCTTGGGTGACTTACATTTCTCTTTCATAAACACTTGTTTCCGAAATCAAAGCAATTGTAGACTTCCACAATATCTGTGTTGATAATGAAAAAGTCTCTCCTTCAAAACGCAAGTTCATAAACCAAGGCAATTGTTTTCCTTTGGATGAAATGCAATTATCAGTACATCATACTTGTTCTCCAAAAATAGAATACTTTTGTCAGGACAGTACAGCTACTAACTGTGGTAATGCAACAGTTTGTCAAAGTGAAAATAGAGTTCACAAGTTCTATCCAATGCAACCGTTTGCCACAAACATACTCCTTCAAAACATCTCCTTCATTCCCGAGCCACTCGCCTGCCAGAACTAACTGCTATTGATCCCTTTACTGGTTTACTCGCTTGCCGGGATAAAACTCCTACAACTACAAATGATTTTAGTGGTAATATTTGTTACAGTTTTCTCCACATAAGTATCCCAGGTGAGGAGGGCTGAACAATGGCTCGCTCTCTTTTAGTCTCATTACTCTTGGCAGTGTGGGTCACATATTTCACACAGTTGTCTCCTAAAGAAGAAATTGTGTCTTTGTTGCCTCTGCATTATTTCCTGACAGCTTCTTGGCTGCTGACAATGCGGTTACAGGTTTCCCCTGGTTGGAGTCCCATAAAAGGGCATCCTGAACCCCCAAGGTGGACACTTTGTTCTGGTTAGATGACTTTTCATCACATGTTCTTTGGGTATTTTCTTGGTAGGGATTTATCCAATGGCAGCCAGCCATTAGGTATTTGGGAATTACAGAACTCTCATACTCAGATGAGGGTGAATATTGCATCCCTCCATAGGAGACATCACTTCCCCAAGACAGCCATCTCCTCCCATGTGATCCTCCCTTATGGTACCAAGTTAGGATCAGGTAGTTGATGCCTTCCAAACCCCTAAAATGCATTTGATGTCTTGTCTAGCCGACAAAGCATCATCACAATTGTAGTCGATGCCTTCCAAACCCCTAAAATGCATTTGATGTCTTGTCTAGCCGACAAAGCATCATCACAATGTACAACAGAACTGCTTAATACCTTAAAATCTGTTTGCTACAGGACTAAAAAGAAGAATATTCAAGTCCAGAATAGAGTCCAGAAATACATTATATATGAGATAATGTGATGGAGGGCATGTACTGCTTGAAAAATGTTGTTTTCAGCAAGTTGAGAATATTGTGCGGTACTATTATCCAACACCAGATTATCATCCGTGTTTATACCAAGCGGGCATACGTCCATGTTAAGATGCAAGTTCTGAATGATGGAAGTAATGGCTAGCATTCTGAAGGCCATAGGTACCATTTTGGCTGAGAAATATTTGCACAACATTCATGCCTTGCCTTTTATCTCTGGGACAGCCAAATCCTCCAACCAAACAAGGCTCTCAGTTGTGAAACGTAGAAATAAAACATGTAGTTCCATATGCAGGTTAAAGGAGTGATTGTTTCACACAAGAGAGGGACATTCTTGTGGATTACATCTCGTTTGAAGCTTTCAACATCCAGGCGTGTTCCACCCATCAGTAGTAGACGATGGGCTCATCTAGCCCCGAGCCATGTGTGCAGAGTGGACCAATAACATGGGAAGATCGACAAGGACGTGTCACTGAGGGCAGCAGTGCAGCACAGGGGAAGGACCAGCACATGTCAGCTGACAGCATGGGTGTGAGGAGCCCTGCATGCAAAGTGCGCATCACCAGGCATTCAGTATTGTCAAGAACAATGCAAAGAGTGTCGCAGCCATGGGATAAATGATGGACATGGAACTGGGAGATCTACTGGCGCTGTACCCCACATGCTGCTGGTGAGGAGGCATGTGGCACTGCATAAGCACCTGAAACAGACGGGAGCAGAAAACATGGTCAGTGATGTGAGTAGTGCAGCAGTGGCACAGTCAGTGCATATGCGAATGCACATGGGAATGGAGGATGAATGGCCTAACCTGTGCATTAACCCATCATTCAAGGAGTCAGTAGAGCTACTTCCAGCCACCAGGAGAGATTGGCCAGCGCCTGAATTGGTAACAGACCTGGGGCGGGATCAAGGACAGAGTGGGACCCTGTCAGGAATAACTCCATCACACAGCACGGATTTAGACCATGCCGGCATGGTCTTCCGCCACTTATCGAGAACTGAGCGCCCCACTCAGAAATATGAATGGAACACCTGGTGCACACTAAACGTTTAGAACATTTCAGATTCATGGGGGAACCATGGGAGAGAGAGCAAGGCTGCTGGCACTAAATTGTGGACATGACAAGTTAAGACTGCTTGTGAGGTATAATTTGGATATTATGATGGAGTGCTGGCTAGGTTAAGAGTGGTGCCCTGTCTCAGCCCAGACCCAAAGGCTCTCCTTGAGCCCCAAGAGGGAACATGGGTGGGAAAATAGGCCAAATTCATTATGAATGGCAGAGACTACATAATCACAACTAAAGACGTCTGTTGGCCGAGAATACATCAGGTTGCAGTCCTCATTCTGCCCAGTCGGAGTGCTGAGTCTATGAGCTGGGTAGTCGTAGGCCTGTCACATGAGACAGTCTTTTGTGGGATATGGATAATGCTGCTAGGTTGCACTACCTGTTGCAACACACATGTGGTAAACAAGATGGGGGGTCTTAGTATACTCTAGATGTACATGCTGTTATGATTTAAGCTACATTAGGTATCCCGTTTGGGGAATTACAAGAAAGCTACGTGTAAAGAGTTGATTTAATGGTTGGGAGAAACTAGTGTCCATTTCCCGAGAGTTACCGTGATGATCAAAAGCTGGCCCGGAAACTTAGCAGTAGGGCAACTACACTTACATCCATAATAACAATGTTTGTGAAACGAAACAGCCGCAGTATACAAGGTATAGTGCATCTGTACAACCAGAGCTTTTGCCCAGCAGTAGTGTGTGATCTGAAGGCTTAGGCGCTGGGAGAACTTCATTGGTTAAAAACAACTGAGGGGAAAGTCTGGCGTAGGTTATTTAAACTACCCCAGTCTGTGAAGACTGAGATAATTAGGCTGGAATTGGGGCTGACATCAAGGCGCTTAAAAAAACTGGGACTTTATACATCAAAGTTGGAAAAGATAATAAGCGCCACCTGTTGAATTTGCTGGGATATGAACTTAAAAAGTCGTGTGTTGGTAGGATCCTTTAGGACTATTGTCCTAAGGTTATTTTGAAATATTGAGTGGACACCGAATTGGGACGATCATTATCGGCAACTGAAAATTCATTTTGAAAAGAAGTTTTATTGGTGGGCGTGGCAATTAAATTACGAACATTTGAATTGCCTAAAGGGGTATAATCTGTACTGTCCCTTAATATATTTACAGGGTAATTCATAGAAATTCGCACAAAAGTGGCACACGCGGCTGGCGCACAGTGTCCCCGTGCGATACACTGCGCCAGCCGCGTGCAATAAAATCCTTTTCATCGCACAGCGTATTCATGGATGTTAGCCTCCAAAACCAGCCGTGGCGCAGAGTGGTGCAGCGACCCTGCAGCAGCGCCAGTTACGCCCCCAAGAACGCCCTCGCGCAAGCAAAAGCCTTCAAAATTCCAAAATCATCGCAAAGGGCTGCGCTAACCCTGGACCAGTTCACAGGGCTGCCAAACAGCAAACGCCAAGCGGGGAACGTGTATTTCAGTGGTTCTCGGGAAGTTTCACACGCGATTGTCCTGGGTACGTGTACATCAGGGGTGCGTGGGAAGTAACACACGCAAAAGCAGCAGGGTACGTGTATTTCAGGGGTGCGCGGGAAGTATCACACGCAAAAGCAGCAGGGTACGTGTATTTCAGGGGTGCGCGGGAAGTATCACACGCAAAAGCAGCAGGGTACGTGTATCTCAGGGGTGCGCGGGAAGTATCACACGCGATTCCATCAGGGTACGTGTATTCCAGGGGTGCGCGGGAAGTATGACACGCAAAAACAGCAGGGTACGTGTATTTCAGGGGTGCGCGGGAAGTATCACACGCAAAAGCAGCAGGGTACGTGTATCTCAGGGGTGGGCGGAAAGTAACACATGCGATTCCATCAGGGCACGCATATTCCAGGGGTGCGCGGGAAGTATCAAACGCAAAAACAGCAGGATACGTGCATTTCAGGTGTGCGCGGGAAGTATCACACGCGATTCCATCAGGGTACATGTATTACAGGGGTGCGCGGGAAGTATCACACGCAAAAGCAGCAGGGTATGTGTATTCCAGGGGTGCGCGGGAAGTATCACACGCAAAAGCAGCAGGGTACGTGCATTTCAGGGGTGCGCGGGAAGTATCACACGCGATTCCATCAGGGTGCGTGTATTACAGGGGTGTGCGGGAAGTATCACACGCAAAAGCAGCAGGGTATGTGTATTCCAGGGGTGCGCGGGAAGTATCACACGCAAAAGCAGCAGGGTACGTGCATTCCAGGAGTGCGTGGGAAGTATCACACGCAAAAGCAGCAGGGTACGTGTATTCCAGGGGTGCGCGGGGAGCACTACACGTGAATTGCCCGTGTGGGTCCTCCCAGGTGTTCCCTCTACACCCTCCACGGCCCCTGCAGGCGGCCCACACCACAGGGGATTACCCTGCACATGTCCCGCAGGCAGCCCATCCACCATGCCCATGCCCCCCAGCCAACCCACATGTCACCTTGCACTACTGCCCACCAACGCATGTCCCCCTGCACCCCCACCCCCCAGCAGTCAGGGGCACCCTCCACCCAGCCCCCACTCATGTCCAACTCATGTCTCCCAGCACCCACACCCCCGAGCAGTCAGGGGCACCCTCCACCAGGCCCCCACTCATGTTCAATTCATGTCTCCCAGCACCCCCACCCCCCAGCAGTGCAGGGCACCCTCCACCAGGCCCCCACTCATGTCCCCCTGCACCCCCACCCCCCAGCACTGTGGTGCACCCTCCACCAGGCCCCCACTCATGTCCCCCTGCACCCTCACCCCCAGCACTGTGGTGCACCCTCCACCAGGCCCCCACTCATGTGTCCCTGCACCCCCAACCCCCAGCACTGTGGTGCACCCTCCACCAGGCCCCCACTCATGTCCCCCTGCACCCCCACCCTCCAGCACTCAGGGGCACCCTCCACCAGGTCCCCACTCATGTCCAACTCATGTCTCCCCGCACCCCCACCCCCCAGCAGTGCAGGGCACCCTCCACCAGGCCCCCACTCATGTCCAACTCATGTCTCCTTGCACCCCCACCCACCAGCAGCCAGGGGCACCCTCCACCAGGCCCCCACTAATGTCCCCCTTCACCCCTATCCACCAGCAGCCAGGGGCACCATCCACCAGGCCCCCACTCATGTCCCCCTGCACCCCCACCCCCCAGCATCCAGGGGCACCCTCCACCAGGCCCCCACTCATGTCCCCGTGCACTCCCACCCCCCAGCGGTGCAGGGCACCCTCCACCAGGCCCCCACTCATGTCCCCCTGCACCCCCACCCCCCAGCTTTGTGGTGCACCCTCCACCAGGCCCCCACTCATGTCCCCCTGCACCCCCACCCCCCAGCAGTCAGGGGCACCCTCCACCAGGCCCCCACACATGTCTCCTACCACCCCCACCCCCCAGCAGTCAGGGGCACCCTCCACCAGGCCCCCACTCATGTCCCCCTGCACCCCCACCCACCAGCAGTCAGGGGCACCCTCCACCAGGCCCCCACTCATGTCCAATTCATGTCTCCCTGCACCCCCACCCCCCAGCAGTCAGGGGCACCCTCCAGGCACCCACTCATGTCCCCCTGCACCCCCACCCCCCAGCACTGTGGTGCACCCTCCACCAGGCCCCCACTCATGTCCAACTCATGTCTCCCAGCACCCCCACCCCCTAGCAGTGCAGGGCACCCTCCACCAGGCCCCCACTCATGTCCCCCTGCACTCCCACCCCCCAGCAGTGCAGGGCACCCTCCACCAGGCCCCCACTCATGTCCCCCTGCACTCCCACCCCCCAGCAGTGCAGGGCAACCTCCACCAGGCCCCCACTCATGTCCCTCTGCACCCACACCCCCCAGCAGTCAGGGGCACCCTCCACCAGGCCCCCACTCATGTCCAACTCATGTCTCCCAGCACCCCCACCCCCCAGCAGTTCAGGGCACCCTCCACCAGGCCCCCACTCATGTCCAACTCATGTCTCCCAGCACCCCCACCCCCCAGCAGTGCAGGGCACCCTCCACCAGGCCCCCACTCATGTCCCCCTGCACTCCCACCCCCCAGCAGTGCAGGGCACCCTCCACCAGGCCCCCACTCATGTCTCCCTGCACCCACACTTCACAGCAGTCAGTGGCACCCTCCACCAGGCCCCCACTCATGTCCAACTCATGTCCCCCTGCACCCCCACCCCCCAGCAGTGCAGGGCACCCTCCACCAGGCCCCCACTCATGTCCAACTCATGTCTCCTAACACCCCCACCCCCCAGCAGTCAGGGGCACCCTCCACCAGGCCCCCACTCATGTCCCCCTGCACCCCTACCCCCCAGCAGCCAGGGGCACCCTCCACCAGGCCCCCACTCATGTCCCTCGGCACCCCCACCCACCAGCATCCAGGGGCACCCTCAACCAGGCCCCCACACATGTCTCCCACCACCCCCACCCACCAGCACTGTGGTGCACCCTCCACCAGGCCCCCACTCATGTCCCCCTGCACCCCCACCCCCCAGCAGTCAGGGGCACCCTCCACCAGGCCCCCACTCATGTCCAACTCATGTCTCCCAGCACCCCCACCCCCCAGCAGTGCAGGGCACCCTCCACCAGGCCCCCACTCATGTCCAACTCATGTCTCCCTGCACCCCCACCCACCAGCAGCCAGGGGCACCCTCCACCAGGCCCCCACTAATGTCCCCCTTCACCCCTATCCACCAGCAGCCAGGGGCACCCTCCACCAGGCCCCCACTCATGTCCCCCTGCGCCCCCACCCCTCAGCATCCAGGGGCACCCTCCACCAGGCCCCCACTCATGTCCCCCTGCACTCCCACCCCCCAGCAGTGCAGGGCACCCTCCACCAGGCCCCCACTCATGTCCCCCTGCACCCCCACCCCCCAGCACTGTGGTGCACCCTCCACCAGGCCCCCACTCATGTCCCCCTGCACCCCCACCCCCTAGCAGTCAGGGGCACCCTCCACCAGGCCCCACACATGTCTCCTACCACCCCCACCCCCCAGCACTGTGGTGCACCCTCCACCAGGCCCCCACTCATGTCCCCCTGCACCCCCACGCCTCAGCAGTCAGGGGCACCCTCCACCAGGCCCCCACTCATGTCCAACTCATGTCTCCCAGCACCCCACCCCCCAGCAGTGCAGGACACCCTCCACCAGGCCCCCACTCATGTCCAACTCATGTCTCCCTGCACCCCCACCCACCAGCAGCCAGGGGCACCCTCCACCAGGCCCCCACTAATGTCCCCCTTCACCCCTATCCACCAGCAGCCAGGGGCACCATCCACCAGGCCCCCACTCATGTCCCCCTGCACCCCCACCCCCCAGCATCCAGGGGCACCCTCCACCAGGCCCCCACTCATGTCCCCCTGCACCCCCACCCCCCAGCTCTGTGGTGCACCCTCCACCAAGCCCCCACTCATGTCCCCCTGCACCCCCACCCCCCAGCAGTCAGCGGCACACTCCACCAGGCCCCCACACATGTCTCCTACCACCCCCACCCCCCAGCAGTCAGGGGCACCCTCCACCAGGCCCCCACTCATGTCCCCCTGCACCCCCACCCACCAGCAGTCAGGGGCACCCTCCACCAGGCCCCCACTCATGTCCAATTCATGTCTTCCTGCACCCCACCCCCCAGCAGTCAGGGGCACCCTCCACCAGGCCCCCACTCATGTCCCCCTGCACCCCCACCCCCCAGCACTGTGGTGCACCCTCCACCAGGCCCCCACTCATGTCCCCCTGCACCCCCACCCTCCAGCTCTGTGGTGCACCCTCCACCAGGCCCCCACTCATGTCCCCCTGCACCCCCACCCCCCAGCAGTCAGGGGCACCCTCCACCAGGCCCCCACACATGTCTCCTACCACCCCCACCCCCCAGCAGTCAGGGGCACCCTCCACCAGGCCCCCACTCATGTCCCCCTGCACCCCCACCCACCAGCAGTCAGGGGCACCCTCCACCAGGCCCCCACTCATGTCCAATTCATGTCTCCCTGCACCCCCATCCCCCAGCAGTCAGGGGCACCCTCCAGGCACCCACTCATGTCCCCCTGCACCCCCACCCCACAGCACTGTGGTGCACCCTACACCAGGCCCCCACTCATGTCCAACTCATGTCTCCCAGCACCCCCACCCCCTAGCAGTGCAGGGCACCCTCCACCAGGCCCCCACTCATGTCCCCCTGCACTCCCACCCCCCAGCAGTGCAGGGCACCCTCCACCAGGCCCCCACTCATGTCCCCCTGCACTCCCACCCCCCAGCAGTGCAGGGCAACCTCCACCAGGCCCCCACTCATGTCACCCTGCACCCACACCCCCCAGCAGTCAGGGGCCCCCTCCACCAGGCCCCCACTCATGTCCAACTCATGTCTCCCAGCACCCCCACCCCCCAGCAGTTCAGGGCACCCTCCACCAGGCCCCCACTCATGTCCAACTCATGTCTCCCAGCACCCCCACCCCCCAGCAGTGCAGGGCACCCTCCACCAGGCCCCCACTCATGTCCCCCTGCACTCCCACCCCCCAGCAGTGCAGGGCACCCTCCACCAGGCCCCCACTCATGTCTCCCTGAACCCACACCCCACAGCAGTCAGTGGCACCCTCCACCAGGCCCCCACTCATGTCCAACTCGTGTCCCCCTGCACCCCCACCCCCCAGCAGTGCAGGGCACCCTCCACCAGGCCCCCACTCATGTCCAACTCATGTCTCCTAACACCCCCACCCCCCAGCAGTCAGGGGCACCCTCCACCAGGCCCCCACTCATGTCCCCCTGCACCCCTACCCCCCAGCAGCCAGGGGCACCCTACACCAGGCCCCCACTTATGTCCCCCGGCACCCCCACCCACCAGCATCCAGGGGCACCCTCCACCAGGCCCCCACACATGTCTCCCACCACCCCCACCCACCAGCACTGTGGTGCACCCTCCACCAGGCCCCCACTCATGTCCCCCTGCACCCCCACCCCCCAGCAGTCAGGGGCACCCTCCACCAGGCCCCCACTCATGTCCAACTCATGTTTCCCAGCACCCCCACCCCCAGCAGTGCAGGGCACCATCCACCAGGCCCCCACTCATGTCCAACTCATGCCTCCCTGCACCCCCACCCACCAGCAGCCAGTGGCACCCTCCACCAGGCCCCCACTAATGTCCCCCTTCACCCCTATCCACCAGCAGCCAGGGGCACCCTCCACCAGGCCCCCACTCATGTCCCCCTGCGCCCCCACCCCGAAGCATCCAGGGGCACCCTCCACCAGGCCCCCACTCATGTCCCCCTGCACTCCCACCCCCCAGCAGTGCAGGGCACCCTCCACCAGGCCCCCACTCATGTCCCCCTGCACCCCCAACCCCCAGCACTGTGGTGCACCCTCCACCAGGCCCCCACTCATGTCCCCCTGCACCCCCACCCCCTAGCAGTCAGGGGCACCCTCCACCAGGCCCCCACACATGTCTCCTACCACCCCCACCCCCCAGCACTGTGGTGCACCCTCCACCAGGCCCCCACTCATGTCCCCCTGCACCCCCACCCCCCAGCAGTCAGGGGCACCCTCCACCAGGCCCCCACTCATGTCCAACTCATGTCTCCCAGCACCCCACCCCCCAGCAGTGCAGGACACCCTCCACCAGGCCCCCACTCATGTCCAACTCATGTCTCCCTGCACCCCCACCCACCAGCAGCCAGGGACACCCTCCACCAGGCCCCCACTAATGTCCCCCTTCACCCCTATCCACCAGCAGCCAGGGGCACCATCCACCAAGCCCCCACTCATGTCCCCCTGCACCCCCACCCCCCAGCAGTCAGCGGCACCCTCCACCAGGCCCCCACACATGTCTCCTACCACCCCCACCCCCCAGCAGTCAGGGGCACCCTCCACCAGGCCCGCACTCATGTCCCCCTGCACCCCCACCCACCAGCAGTAGGGGCACCCTCCACCAGGCCCCCATCATGTCCAATTCATGTCTTCCTGCACCCCACTCCCCAGCAGTCAGGGGCACCCTCCACCAGGCCCCCACTCATGTCCTCCGGCACCCCCACCCACCAGCAGTAGGGGCACCCTCCACCAGGCCCCCATCATGTCCAATTCATGTCTTCCTGCACCCCACTCCCCAGCAGTCAGGGGCACCCTCCACCAGGCCCCCACTCATGTCCCCCTGCGCCCCCACCCCGAAGCATCCAGGGGCACCCTCCACCAGGCCCCCACTCATGTCCCCCTGCACTCCCACCCCCCAGCAGTGCAGGGCACCCTCCACCAGGCCCCCACTCATGTCCCCCTGCACCCCCACCCCCCAGCACTGTGGTGCACCCTCCACCAGGCCCCTACTCATGTCCCCCGGCACCCCCACCCCCTAGCAGTCAGGGGCACCCTCCACCAGGCCCCCACACATGTCTCCTACCACCCCCACCCCCCAGCACTGTGGTGCACCCTCCACCAGGCCCCCACTCATGTCCCCCTGCACCCCCACCCCCCAGCAGTCAGGGGCACCCTCCACCAGGCCCCCACTCATGTCCAACTCATGTCTCCCAGCACCCCACCCCCCAGCAGTGCAGGACACCCTCCACCAGGCCCCCACTCATGTCCAACTCATGTCTCCCTGCACCCCCACCCACCAGCAGCCAGGGGCACCCTCCACCAGGCCCCCACTAATGTCCCCCTTCACCCCTATCCACCAGCAGCCAGGGGCACCATCCACCAGGCCCCCACTCATGTCCCCCTGCACCCCCACCCCCCAGCATCCAGGGGCACCCTCCACCAGGCCCCCACTCATGTCCCCCTGCACCCCCACCCCCCAGCTCTGTGGTGCACCCTCCACCAAGCCCCCACTCATGTCCCCCTGCACCCCCACCCCCCAGCAGTCAGCGGCACCCTCCACCAGGCCCCCACACATGTCTCCTACCACCCCCACCCCCCAGCAGTCAGGGGCACCCTCCACCAGGCCCCCACTCATGTCCCCCTGCACCCCCACCCACCAGCAGTCAGGGGCACCCTCCACCAGGCCCCCATCATGTCCAATTCATGTCTTCCTGCACCCCACCCCCCAGCAGTCAGGGGCACCCTCCACCAGGCCCCCACTCATGTCCCCCTGCACCCCCACCACCCAGCACTGTGGTGCACCCTCCACCAGGCCCCCACTCATGTCCCCCTGCACCCCCACCCTCCAGCTCTGTGGTGCACCCTCCACCAGGCCCCCACTCATGTCCCCCTGCACCCCCACCCCCCAGCAGTCAGGGGCACCCTCCACCAGGCCCCCACACATGTCTCCTAACACCCCCACCCCCCAGCAGTCAGGGGCACCCTCCACCAGGCCCCCACTCATGTCCCCCTGCACCCCCACCCACCAGCAGTCAGGGGCACACTCCACCAGGCCCCCACTCATGTCCAATTCATGTCCCCCTGCACCCCCACCCCCCAGCAGTCAGGGGCACCCTCCACCAGGCCCCCACACATGTCTCCTACCACCCCCCACAGCCAGCAGTCAGGGGCACCCTCCACCAGGCCCCCACTCATGTCCCCCTGCACCCCCACCCACCAGCAGTCAGGGGCACCCTCCACCAGGCCCCCACTCATGTCCAATTCATGTCTCCCTGCACCCCCACCCCCCAGCAGTCAGGGGCACCCTCCAGGCACCCACTCATGTCCCCCTGCACCCCCACCCCACAGCACTGTGGTGCACCCTACACCAGGCCCCCACTCATGTCCAACTCATGTCTCCCAGCACCCCCACCCCCTAGCAGTGCAGGGCACCCTCCACCAGGCCCCCACTCATGTCTCCCTGCACCCACACCCCACAGCAGTCAGTGGCACCCTCCACCAGGCCCCCACTCATGTCCAACTCGTGTCCCCCTGCACCCCCACCCCCCAGCAGTGCAGGGCACCCTCCACCAGGCCCCCACTCATGTCCAACTCATGTCTCCTAACACCCCCACCCCCCAGCAGTCAGGGGCACCCTCCACCAGGCCCCCACTCATGTCCCCCTGCACCCCTACCCCCCAGCAGCCAGGGGCACCCTACACCAGGCCCCCACTTATGTCCCCCGGCACCCCCACCCACCAGCATCCAGGGGCACCCTCCACCAGGCCCCCACACATGTCTCCCACCACCCCCACCCACCAGCACTGTGGTGCACCCTCCACCAGGCCCCCACTCATGTCCCCCTGCACCCCCACCCCCCAGCAGTCAGGGGCACCCTCCACCAGGCCCCCACTCATGTCCAACTCATGTTTCCCAGCACCCCCACCCCCAGCAGTGCAGGGCACCATCCACCAGGCCCCCACTCATGTCCAACTCATGCCTCCCTGCACCCCCACCCACCAGCAGCCAGTGGCACCCTCCACCAGGCCCCCACTAATGTCCCACTTCACCCCTATCCACCAGCAGCCAGGGGCACCCTCCACCAGGCCCCCACTCATGTCCCCCTGCGCCCCCACCCCGAAGCATCCAGGGGCACCCTCCACCAGGCCCCCACTCATGTCCCCCTGCACTCCCACCCCCCAGCAGTGCAGGGCACCCTCCACCAGGCCCCCACTCATGTCCCCCTGCACCCCCAACCCCCAGCACTGTGGTGCACCCTCCACCAGGCCCCCACTCATGTCCCCCTGCACCCCCACCCCCTAGCAGTCAGGGGCACCCTCCACAAGGCCCACACACATGTCTCCTACCACCCCCACCCCCCAGCACTGTGGTGCACCCTCCACCAGGCCCCCACTCATGTCCCCCTGCACCCCCACCCCCCAGCAGTCAGGGGCACCCTCCACCAGGCCCCCACTCATGTCCAACTCATGTCTCCCAGCACCCCACCCCCCAGCAGTGCAGGACACCCTCCACCAGGCCCCCACTCATGTCCAACTCATGTCTCCCTGCACCCCCACCCACCAGCAGCCAGGGACACCCTCCACCAGGCCCCCACTAATGTCCCCCTTCACCCCTATCCACCAGCAGCCAGGGGCACCATCCACCAAGCCCCCACTCATGTCCCCCTGCACCCCCACCCCCCAGCAGTCAGCGGCACCCTCCACCAGGCCCCCACACATGTCTCCTACCACCCCCACCCCCCAGCAGTCAGGGGCACCCTCCACCAGGCCCGCACTCATGTCCCCCTGCACCCCCACCCACCAGCAGTAGGGGCACCCTCCACCAGGCCCCCATCATGTCCAATTCATGTCTTCCTGCACCCCACTCCCCAGCAGTCAGGGGCACCCTCCACCAGGCCCCCACTCATGTCCTCCGGCACCCCCACCCACCAGCAGTAGGGGCACCCTCCACCAGGCCCCCATCATGTCCAATTCATGTCTTCCTGCACCCCACTCCCCAGCAGTCAGGGGCACCCTCCACCAGGCCCCCACTCATGTCCCCCTGCGCCCCCACCCCGAAGCATCCAGGGGCACCCTCCACCAGGCCCCCACTCATGTCCCCCTGCACTCCCACCCCCCAGCAGTGCAGGGCACCCTCCACCAGGCCCCCACTCATGTCCCCCTGCACCCCCACCCCCCAGCACTGTGGTGCACCCTCCACCAGGCCCCCACTCATGTCCCCCGGCACCCCCACCCCCTAGCAGTCAGGGGCACCCTCCACCAGGCCCCCACACATGTCTCCTACCACCCCCACCCCCCAGCACTGTGGTGCACCCTCCACCAGGCCCCCACTCATGTCCCCCTGCACCCCCACCCCCCAGCAGTCAGGGGCACCCTCCACCAGGCCCCCACTCATGTCCAACTCATGTCTCCCAGCACCCCACCCCCCAGCAGTGCAGGACACCCTCCACCAGGCCCCCACTCATGTCCAACTCATGTCTCCCTGCACCCCCACCCACCAGCAGCCAGGGGCACCCTCCACCAGGCCCCCACTAATGTCCCCCTTCACCCCTATCCACCAGCAGCCAGGGGCACCATCCACCAGGCCCCCACTCATGTCCCCCTGCACCCCCACCCCCCAGCATCCAGGGGCACCCTCCACCAGGCCCCCACTCATGTCCCCCTGCACCCCTACCCCCCAGCTCTGTGGTGCACCCTCCACCAAGCCCCCACTCATGTCCCCCTGCACCCCCACCCCCCAGCAGTCAGCGGCACCCTCCACCAGGCCCCCACACATGTCTCCTACCACCCCCACCCCCCAGCAGTCAGGGGCACCCTCCACCAGGCCCCCACTCATGTCCCCCTGCACCCCCACCCACCAGCAGTCAGGGGCACCCTCCACCAGGCCCCCATCATGTCCAATTCATGTCTTCCTGCACCCCACCCCCCAGCAGTCAGGGGCACCCTCCACCAGGCCCCCACTCATGTCCCCCTGCACCCCCACCACCCAGCACTGTGGTGCACCCTCCACCAGGCCCCCACTCATGTCCCCCTGCACCCCCACCCTCCAGCTCTGTGGTGCACCCTCCACCAGGCCCCCACTCATGTCCCCCTGCACCCCCACCCCCCAGCAGTCAGGGGCACCCTCCACCAGGCCCCCACACATGTCTCCTAACACCCCCACCCCCCAGCAGTCAGGGGCACCCTCCACCAGGCCCCCACTCATGTCCCCCTGCACCCCCACCCACCAGCAGTCAGGGGCACACTCCACCAGGCCCCCACTCATGTCCAATTCATGTCCCCCTGCACCCCCACCCCCCAGCAGTCAGGGGCACCCTCCACCAGGCCCCCACACATGTCTCCTACCACCCCCCACAGCCAGCAGTCAGGGGCACCCTCCACCAGGCCCCCACTCATGTCCCCCTGCACCCCCACCCACCAGCAGTCAGGGGCACCCTCCACCAGGCCCCCACTCATGTCCAATTCATGTCTCCCTGCACCCCCACCCCCCAGCAGTCAGGGGCACCCTCCAGGCACCCACTCATGTCCCCCTGCACCCCCACCCCACAGCACTGTGGTGCACCCTACACCAGGCCCCCACTCATGTCCAACTCATGTCTCCCAGCACCCCCACCCCCTAGCAGTGCAGGGCACCCTCCACCAGGCCCCCACTCATGTCCCCCTGCACTCCCACCCCCCAGCAGTGCAGGGCACCCTCCACCAGGCTCCCACTAATGTCCCCCTGCACTCCCACCCCCCAGCAGTGCAGGGCAACCTCCACCAGGCCCCCACTCATGTCACCCTGCACCCACACCCCCCAGCAGTCAGGGGCCCCCTCCACCAGGCCCCCACTCATGTCCAACTCATGTCTCCCAGCACCCCCACCCCCCAGCAGTTCAGGGCACCCTCCACCAGGCCCCCACTCATGTCCAACTCATGTCTCCCAGCACCCCCACCCCCCAGCAGTGCAGGGCACCCTCCACCAGGCCCCCACTCATGTCCCCCTGCACTCCCACCCCCCAGCAGTGCAGGGCACCCTCCACCAGGCCCCCACTCATGTCTCCCTGCACCCACACCCCACAGCAGTCAGTGGCACCCTCCACCAGGCCCCCACTCATGTCCAACTCATGTCCCCCTGCACCCCCACCCCCCAGCAGTGCAGGGCACCCTCCACCAGGCCCCCACTCATGTCGAACTCATGTCTCCTAACACCCCCACCCCCCAGCAGTCAGGGGCACCCTCCACCAGGCCCCCACTCATGTCCCCCTGCACCCCTACCCCCCAGCAGCCAGGGGCACCCTACACCAGGCCCCCACTCATGTCCCCCGTCACCCCCACCCACCAGCATCCAGGGGCACCCTCCACCAGGCCCCCACACATGTCTCCCACCACCCCCACCCACCAGCACTGTGGTGCACCCTCCACCAGGCCCACACTCATGTCCCCCTGCACCCCCACCCCCCAGCAGTCAGGGGCACCCTCCACCAGGCCCCCACTCATGTCCAACTCATGTTTCCCAGCACCCCCACCCCCCAGCAGTGCAGGGCACCCTCCACCAGGCCCCCACTCATGTCCAACTCATGTCTCCCTGCACCCCCACCCACCAGCAGCCAGGGGCACCCTCCACCAGGCCCCCACTAATGTCCCCCTTCACCCCTATCCACCAGCAGCCAGGGGCACCCTCCACCAGGCCCCCACTCATGTCCCCCTGCGCCCCCACCCCGAAGCATCCAGGGGCACCCTCCACCAGGCCCCCACTCATGTCCCCCTGCACTCCCACCCCCAGCAGTGCAGGGCACCCTCCACCAGGCCCCCACTCATGTCCCCCTGCACCCCCACCCCCCAGCACTGTGGTGCACCCTCCACCAGGCCCCCACTCATGTCCCCCTGCACCCCCACCCCCTAGCAGTAAGGGGCACCCTCCACCAGGCCCCCACACATGTCTCCTACCACCCCCACCCCCCAGCACTGTGGTGCACCCTCCACCAGGCCCCCACTCATGTCCCCCTGCACCCCCACCCCCCAGCAGTCAGGGGCACCCTCCACCAGGCCCCCACTCATGTCCAACTCATGTCTCCCAGCACCCCACCCCCCAGCAGTGCAGGACACCCTCCACCAGGCCCCCACTCATGTCAAACTCATGTCTCCCTGCACCCCCACCCACCAGCAGCCAGGGGCACCCTCCACCAGGCCCCCACTAATGTCCCCCTTCACCACTATCCACCAGCAGCCAGGGGCACCATCCACCAGGCCCCCACTCATGTCCCCCTGCACCCCCACCCCCCAGCATCCAGGGGCACCCTCCACCAGGCCCCCACTCATGTCCCCCTGCACCCCCACCCCCCAGCTCTGTGGTGCACCCTCCACCAAGCCCCCACTCATGTCCCCCTGCACCCCCACCCCCCAGCAGTCAGCGGCACCCTCCACCAGGCCCCCACACATGTCTCCTACCACCCCCACCCCCCAGCAGTCAGGGGCACCCTCCACCAGGCCCGCACTCATGTCCCCCTGCACCCCCACCCACCAGCAGTAGGGGCACCCTCCACCAGGCCCCCATCATGTCCAATTCATGTCTTCCTGCACCCCACTCCCCAGCAGTCAGGGGCACCCTCCACCAGGCCCCCACTCATGTCCCCCGGCACCCCCACCCACCAGCATCCAGGGGCACCCTCCACAAGGCCCCCACACATGTCTCCCACCACCCCCACCCACCAGCACCGTGGTGCACCCTCCACCAGGCCCCCACTCATGTCCCCCTGCACCCCCACCCCCCAGCAGGCAGGGGCACCCTCCACCAGGCCCCCACTCATGTCCAACTCATGTCTCCCAGCACCCCCACCCCCCAGCAGTGCAGGGCACCCTCCACCAGGCCCCCACTCATGTCCCCCTGCACTCCCATCCCCCAGCAGTGCAGGGCACCCTCCACCAGGCCCCCACTCATGTCCCCCTGCACTCCCACCCCCCAGCAGTGCAGGGCAACCTCCACCAGGCCCCCACTCATGCCCCCCTGCACCCACACCCCCCAGCAGTCAGGGGCACCCTCCACCAGGCCCCACTCATGTCCAACTCATGTCTCCCAGCACCCCCACCCCCCAGCAGTGCAAGGCACCCTCCACCAGGCCCCCACTCATGTCCAACTCATGTCTCCCAGCACCCCCACCCCCCAGCAGTGCAGGGCACCCTCCACCAGGCCCCCACTCATGTCCCCCTGCACTCCCACCCCCCAGCAGTGCAGGGCACCCTCCACCAGGCCCCCACTCATGTCCCCCTGCACCCACCCCCCCAGCAGTCAGGGGCACCCTCCACCAGGCCCCCACTCATGTCCAACTCATGTCCCCCTGCACCCCCACCCCCCAGCAGTGCAGGGCACCCTCCACCAGGCCCCCACTCATGTCCAACTCATGTCTCCCAACACCCCCACCCCCCAGCAGTCAGGGGCACCCTCCACCAGGCCCCCACTCATGTCCCCCTACACCCCTACCCCCCAGCAGCCAGGGACACCCTCCACCAGGCCCCCACTCATGTCCACCGGGACCCCCACCCACCAGCATCCAGGGTCACCCTCCACAAGGCCCCCACACATGTCTCCCACCACCCCCACCCACCAGCACTGTGGTGCACCCTCCATTAGGCCCCCACTCATGTCCCCCTGCACCCCCACCCCCCAGCAGGCAGGGGCACCCTCCACAAGGCCCCCACTCATGTCCAACTCATGTCTCCCAGCACCCCCACCCCCCAGCAGTGCAGGGCACCCTCCACCAGGCCCCCACTCCTGTCCAACTCATGTCTCCCAGCACCCCCACCCACCAGCAGCCAGGGGCACCCTCCACCAGGCCCCCACTAATATCCCCCTTCACCCCTATCCACCAGCAGCCAGGGGCACCCTCCACCAGGCCCTCACTCATGTCCCCCTGCACCCCCACCCCCCAGCATCCAGGGGCACCCTCCACCAGGCCCCCACTCATGTCCCCCTGCACTCCCACCCCCCAGCAGTGCAGGGCACCCTCCACCAGGCCCCCACTCATGTCCCCCTGCACCCCCACCCCCCAGCACTGTGGTGCACCCTCCACCAGGCCCCCACTCATGTCCCCCTGCACCCCCACCCCCCAGCAGTCAGGGGCACCCTCCACCAGGCCCCCACACATGTCTCCTACCACCCCCACCCACCAGCAGTCAGGGGCACCCTCCACCAGGCCCCCACTCATGTCCCCCTGCACCCCCACCCACCAGCAGTCAGGGGCACCCTCCACCAGGCCCCCACTCATGTCCAATTCATGTCTCCCTGCACCCCCACCCCCCAGCAGTCAGGGGCACCCTCCACCAGGCCCCCACTCATGTCCCCCTGCACCCCCACCCCCCAGCACTGTGGTGCACCCTCCACCAGGCCCCCACTCATGTCCAACTCATGTCTCCCAGCACCCCCACCCCCCAGCAGTGCAGGGCACCCTCCACCAGGCCCCCACTCATGTCTCCCTGCACTCCCACCCCCCAGGAGTGCAGGGCACCCTCTACCAGGGGCCCACTCATGTCCCCCTGCACTCCCACCCCCCAGCAGTGCAGGGCAACCTCCACCAGGCCCCCACTCATGTCCCCCTGCACCCACACCCCCAGGCAGTCAGGGGCACCCTCCACCAGGCCCCCAATCATGTCCAACTCCTGTCTCCCAGCACCCCCACCCCCCAGCAGTGCAGGGCACCCTCCACCAGGCCCCCACTCATGTCCAACTCATGTCTCCCAGCACCCCCACCCCCCAGCAGTGCAGGGCACCCTCCACCAGGCTCCCACTCATGTCCCCCTGCACTCCCACCCCCCAGCAGTGCAGGGCACCATCCACCAGGCCCCCACTCATGTCCCCCTGCACCCACACCCCCCAGCAGTCAGGGGCACCCTCCACCAGGCCCCCACTCATGTCCAACTCATGTCTCCCAACACCCCCACCCCCCAGCAGTCAGGGGCACCCTCCACCAGGCCCCCACTCATGTCCCCCTGCACCTCCAACCCCAGCAGCCAGGGGCACCCTCCACCAGGCCGCCACTCATGTCCCCCAGCACCCCCACCCACCAGCATCCAGGGGCACCCTCCACCAGGCACCCACACATGTCTCCCACCACCCCCACCCACCAGCAGTCAGGGGCACTCTCCACCAGGCCCCCACTCATGTCCCCCTGCACTCCCACCCCCCAGCATCCAGGGACACCCTCCACCAGGCCCCCACTCATGTCCCCGTGCACCCCCACCCACCAGCATCCAGGGGCACCCTCCACCAGGCCCCCACTCATGTCCCCCTGCACCCACACCCCCCAGCAGTCAGGGGCACCCTCCACCAGGCCCCCACTCATGTCCAACTCATGTCCCCCTGCACCCCCACCCCCCAGCAGTGCAGGGCACCCTCCACCAGGCCCCCACTCATGTCCAACTCATGTCTCCCAACACCCCCACCCCCCAGCAGTCAGGGGCACCCTCCACCAGGCCCCCACTCATGTCCCCCGGCACCCCCACCCACCAGCATCCAGGGGCACCCTCCACAAGGCCCCCACACATGTCTCCCACCACCCCCACCCACCAGCACTGTGGTGCATCCTCCACCAGGCCCCCACTCATGTCCCCCTGCACCCCCACCCCCCAGCAGGCAGGGGCACCCTCCACCAGGCCACCACTCATGTCCAACTCATGTCTCCCAGCACCCCCACCCCCCAGCAGTGCAGGGCACCCTCCACCAGGCCCCCACTAATGTCCAACTCATGTCTCCCAACACCCCCACCCCCCAGCAGTCAGGGGCACCCTCCACCAGGCCCCCACTCATGTCCCCCGGCACCCCCACCCACCAGCATCCAGGGGCACCCTCCACAAGGCCCCCACACATGTCTCCCACCACCCCCACCCACCAGCACTGTGGTGCATCCTCCACCAGGCCCCCACTCATGTCCCCCTGCACCCCCACCCCCCAGCAGGCAGGGGCACCCTCCACCAGGCCCCCACTCATGTCCAACTCATGTCTCCCAGCACCCCCACCCCCCAGCAGTGCAGGGCACCCTCCACCAGGCCCCCACTAATGTCCAACTCATGTCTCCCAGCACCCCCACCCACCAGCAGCCAGGGGCACCCTCCACCAGGCCCCCACTAATATCCCCCTTCACCCCTATCCACCAGCAGCCAGGGGCACCCTCCACCAGGCCCTCACTCATGTCCCCCTGCACCCCCACCCCCCAGCATCCAGGGGCACCCTCCACCAGGCCCCCACTCATGTCCCCCTGCACACCCACCCCCCAGCAGTGCAGGGCACCCTCCACCAGGCCCTCACTCATGTCCCCCTGCACCCCCACCCCCCAGCACTGTGGTGCACCCTCCACCAGGCCCCCACTCATGTCCCCCTGCACCCCCACCCCCCAGCAGTCAGGGGCACCCTCCACCAGGCCCCCACACATGTCTCCTACCACCCCCACCCCCCAGCAGTCAGGGGCACCCTCCACCAGGCCCCCACTCATGTCCCCCTGCACCCCCACCCCCCAGCACTGTGGTGCACCCTCCACCAGGCCCCCACTCATGTCCAACTCATGTCTCCCAGCACCCCCACCCCCAGCAGTGCAGGGCACCCTCCACCAGGCCCCCACTCATGTCCCCCTGCACTCCCACCCCCCAGGAGTGCAGGGCACCCTCCACCAGGCGCCCACTCATGTCCCTCTGCACTCCCACCCCCCAGCAGTGCAGGGCAACCTCCACCAGGCCCCCACTCATGCATACATGCCAACATTCTGTGACCAAAAATCTGTAGGAATCTTAAAGTTTCAAAAATAGTCAGGCGAGGAGGTAATGATAGGAATAGGGCACGTCAGCAGCCCATTGTCATTGAATGAGCCCGCCGCCGCGGGTGCATTCAATGACAATGAGGTGCCTGCCATGCCTTCTGCCATCACGCCAGCTCGGGGGAGCCCTTGAAAGACTCACCGGAGTTGACGTGGTGGGGGGCTAATGGCGCCTTTTGCGAAAGGCACTCGCGGCGGAGGGGCGCCCTTAGCCCACCGCCGTGGGCGCCTTTTATATCAAAGGCCTGCATGCTGCGCCTTCTCCCGCTCCGCCAGCTCGGGGAAGTCCTTGAAAGACTCCCCCGAGTTGGCGTGGTGGGGGGCTAATGGCGCCTTTGGCCAAAAGGCACCCGCGGTGGAGGGGCGCTTTTAGCCCACCGCCGTGGGTGCCTTTGACATTAAAAGCCTGCATGCTGCGCCTTCTCCCCGCTACGCCAGCTCAGGGAAGTCCTTGAAAGACTCCCCCCGAGTTGGCGTGGTGGGGGGCTAATGGCGCCTTTTGCCAAAGGCACCCGCGGCGGAGGGGCGCTTTTAGCCCACCGCCGTGGGTGCCTTTGACATTAACAGCCTGCATGCCGCGCCTTCTCCCGCTACGCCAGCTCGGGGAAGTCCTTGAAAGACTCCCCCGAGTTGGCGTGGTGGGGGGCTAATGGCGCCTTTTGCCAAAGGCACCCGCGGCGGAGGGTTGCTTTTAGCCCACCGCCGTGAGTGCCTTTGACATTAACAGCCTGCATGCCGCGCCTTCTCCCGCTACGCCAGCTCGGGGAAGTCCTTGAAAGACTCCCCCGAGTTGGCGTGCTGGGGGGCTAATGGCGCCTTTTGCCAAAGGCACCTGCGGCGGAGGGACGCTTTTAGCCCACCGCCGTGGGTGCCTTTGACATTAACAGCCTGCATGCCACGCCTTCTCCCGCTACGCCAGCTCGGGGAAGTCCTTGAAAGACTCCCCCAAGCTGGCGTGGTGGGGACTAATGGCGCCTTTTGCCAAAGGCACCCGCGGCGGAGGGGCGCTTTAGCCCACCGCTGTGGGTGCCTTTGACATTAAAAGCCTGTATGCCGGGCATTCTCCCGGTACGCCAGCTCAGGGGAGCCCTTGAAAGACTCCCCCGAGCTGGCGTGGGCAAAAAAAAAAAAAAATGTAAACAAAAAAAAAAAAAAAAAAATTTTTTTTTTTACCAAAAAAATCGGTATTTGGTGTAAAAAAATCGGTAGGCGGTAGGACTGCTTAAAAAGCGGTATCCTACCGCCTAAATCGGTAGGGTTGGCAAGTATGCTCATGTCCCCCTGCACCCACACCCCCCAGGCAGTCAGGGGCACCCTCCACCAGGCCCCCACTCATGTCCAACTCCTGTCTCCCAGCACCCCCACCCCCCAGCAGTGCAGGGCACCCTCCACCAGGCCCCCACTCATGTCCAACTCATGTCTCCCAGCACCCCCACCCCCCAGCAGTGCAGGGCACCCTCCACCAGGCCCCCACTCATGTCCCCCTGCACTCCCACCCCCCAGCAGTGCAGGGCACCATCCACCAGGCCCCCACTCATGTCCCCCTGCACCCACACCCCCCAGCAGTCAGGGGCATCCTCCACCAGGCCCCCACTCATGTCCAACTCATGTCTCCCAACACCCCCACCCCCCAGCAGTCAGGGGCACCCTCCACCAGGCCCCCACTCATGTCCCCCTGCACCCCCAACCCCAGCAGCCAGGGGCACCCTCCACCAGGCCCCCACTCATGTCCCCCAGCACCCCCACCCACCAGCATCCAGGGGCACCCTCCACCAGGCACCCACACATGTCTCCCACCACCCCCACCCACCAGCAGTCAGGGGCACTCTCCACCAGGCCCCCACTCATGTCCCCTGCACTCCCACCCCCCAGCATCCAGGGACACCCTCCACCAGGCCCCCACTCATGTCCCCCTGCACCCCCACCCACCAGCATCCAGGGCACACTCCACCAGGCCCCCACTCATGTCCCCCTGCACCCCCACCCCCCAGCAGTCAGGGGCACCCTCCACCAGGCCCCCACTCATGTCCAACTCATGTCCCCCTGCACCCCCACACCCCAGCAGTGCAGGGCACCCTCCACCAGGCCCCCACTCATGTCCAACTCATGTCTCCCAACACCCCCACCCCCCAGCAGTGCAGGGCACCCTCCACCAGGCCCCCACTCATGTCCCCCTGCACCCCTACCCCCCAGCAGCCAGGGGCACCCTCCACCAGGCCCCCACTCATGTCCCCCGGCACCCCCACCCACCAGCATCCAGGGGCACCCTCCACAAGGCCCCCACACATGTCTCCCACCACCCCCACCCACCAGCACTGTGGTGCATCCTCCACCAGGCCCCCACTCATGTCCCCCTGCACCCCCACCCCCCAGCAGGCAGGGGCACCCTCCACCATGCCCCCACTCATGTCCAACTCATGTCTCCCAGCACCCCCACCCCCCAGCAGTGCAGGGCACCCTCCACCAGGCCCCCACTCATGTCCAACTCATGTCTCCCAGCACCCCCACCCACCAGCAGCCAGGGGCACCCTCCACCAGGCCCCCACTAATATCCCCCTTCACCCCTATCCACCAGCAGCCAGGGGCACCCTCCACCAGGCCCTCACTCATGTCCCCCTGCACCCCCACCCCCCAGCATCCAGGGGCACCCTCCACCAGGCCCCCACTCATGTCCCCCCTGCACTCCCACCCCCCAGCAGTGCAGGGCACCCTCCACCAGGCCCTCACTCATGTCCCCCTGCACCCCCACCACCCAGCACTGTGGTGCACCCTCCACCAGGCCCCCACTCATGTCCCCCTGCACCCCCACCCCCCAGCAGTCAGGGGCACCCTCCACCAGGCCCCCACACATGTCTCCTACCACCCCCACCCCCCCAGCAGTCAGGGGCACCCTCCACCAGGCCCCCACTCATGTCCCCCTGCACCCCCACCCACCAGCAGTCAGGGGCACCCTCCACCAGGCCCCCACTCATGTCCAATTCATGTCTCCCTGCACCCCCACCCCCCAGCAGTCAGGGGCACCCTCCACCAGGCCCCCACTCATGTCCCCCTGCACCCCCACCCCCCAGCATCCAGGGGCACCCTCCACCAGGCCCCCACTCATGTCCCCCTGCACTCCAACCCCCCAGCGGTGCAGGGCACCCTCCACCAGGCCCTCACTCATGTCCCCCTGCACCCCCACCCCCCAGCACTGTGGTGCACCCTCCACCAGGCCCCCACTCATGTCCCCCTGCACCCCCAACCCCCAGCAGTCAGGGGCACCCTCCACCAGGCCCCCACACATGTCTCCTACCACCCCCACCCCACAGCAGTCAGGGCACCCTCCACCAGGCCCCCACTCATGTCCCCCTGCACCCCCACCCACCAGCAGTCAGGGGCACCCTCCACCAGGCCCCCACTCATGTCCAATTCATGTCTCCCTGCACCCCCACCCCCCAGCAGTCAGGGGCACCCTCCACCAGGCCCCCACTCATGTCCCCCTGCACCCCCACCCCCCAGCACTGTGGTGCACCCTCCACCAGGCCCCCACTCATGTCCAACTCATGTCTCCCAGCACCCCCACCCCCCAGCAGTGCAGGGCACCCTCCACCAGGCCCCCACTCATGTCCCCCTGCACTCCCACCCCCCAGGAGTGCAGGGCACCCTCCACCAGGCCCCCACTCATGTCCCCCTGCACTCCCACCCCCCAGCAGTGCAGGGCAACCTCCACCAGGCCCCCACTCATGTCCCCCTGCACCCACACACCCAGGCAGTCAGGGGCACCCTCCACCAGGCCCCCACTCATGTCCAACTCCTGTCTCCCAGCACCCCCACCCCCCAGCAGTGCAGGGCACCCTCCACCAGGCCCCCACTCATGTCCAACTCATGTCTCCCAGCACCCCCACCCCCCAGCAGTGCAGGGCACCCTCCACCAGGCCCCCACTCATGTCCCCCTGCACTCCCACCCCCCAGCAGTGCAGGGCACCCTCCACCAGGCCCCCACTCATGTCCCCCTGCACCCACACCCCCCAGCAGTCAGGGGCACCCTCCACCAGGCCCCCCTGCACCCCCAACCCAGCAGCCAGGGGCACCCTCCACCAGGCCCCCACTCATGTCCCCCAGCACCGCCACCCACCAGCATCCAGGGGCACCCTCCATCAGGCACCCACACATGTCTCCCACCACCCCCACCCCACCAGCAGTCAGGGGCTCTCTCCACCAGGCCCCCACTCATGTCCCCCTGCACTCCCACCCCCCAGCATCAAGGGACACCCTCCACCAGGCCCCCACTCATGTCCCCCTGCACCCCCACCCACCAGCATCCAGGGGCACCCTCCACCAGGCCCCCACTCATGTCCCCCTGCACCCACACCCCCCAGCAGTCAGGGGCACCCTCCACCAGGCCCCCACGTATGTCCAACTCATGTCTCCCTGCACCCCCACCCCCCAGCAGTGCAGGGCACCCTCCACCAGGCCCCCACTCATGTCCAACTCATGTCTCCCAACACCCCCACCCCCCAGCAGTCAGGGGCACCCTCCACCAGGCCCCACTCATGTCCCCCTGCACCCCTATCCCCCAGCAGCCAGGGGCACCCTCCACCAGGCCTCCACTCATGTCACCCGGCACCCCCACCCACCAGCATCCAGGGGCACCCTCCACAAGGCCCCCACACATGTCTCCCACCACCCCCACCCACCAGCACTGTGGTGCACCCTCCACCAGGCCCCCACTCATGTCCCCCAGCACCCCCACCCCCCAGCAGTGCAGGGCACCCTCCACCAGGCCCCCACTCATGTCCAACTCATGTCTCCCAGCACCCCCACCCACCAGCAGCCAGGGGCACCCTCCACCAGGCCCCCACTAATATCCCCCTTCACCCCTATCCACCAGCAGCCAGGGGCACCCTCCACCAGGCCCTCACTCATGTCCCCCTGCACCCCCACCCCCCAGCATCCAGGGGCACCCTCCACCAGGCCCCCACTCATGTCCCCCTGCACTCCCACCCCCCAGCAGTGCAGGGCACCCTCCACCAGGCCCCCACTCATGTCCCCCTGCACCCCCACCCCCCAGCACTGTGGTGCACCCTCCACCAGGCCCCCACTCATGTCCCCCTGCACCCCCACCCCCCAGCAGTCAGGGGCACCCTCCACCAGGCCCCCACACATGTCTCCTACCACCCCCACCCCCCAGCAGTCAGGGGCACCCTCCACCAGGCCCCCACTCATGTCCCCCTGCACCCCCACCCACCAGCAGTCAGGGGCACCCTCCACCAGGCCCCCACTCATGTCCAATTCATGTCTCCCGCACCCCCACCCCCCAGCAGTCAGGGGCACCCTCCACCAGGCCCCCGCTCATGTCCCCCTGCACCCCCACCCCCCAGCACTGTGGTGCACCCTCCACCAGGCCCCCACTCATGTCCAACTCATGTCTCCCAGCACCCCCACCCCCCAGCAGTGCAGGGCACCCTCCACCAGGCCCCCACTCATGTCCCCCTGCACTCCCACCCCCCAGGAGTGCAGGGCACCCTCCACCAGGCCCCCACTCATGTCCCCCTGCACTCCCACCCCCCAGCAGTGCAGGGCAACCTCCACCAGGCCCCCACTCATGTCCCCCTGCACCCACACCCCCAGGCAGTCAGGGGCACCCTCCACCAGGCCCCCACTCATGTCCAACTCCTGTCTCCCAGCACCCCCACCCCCCAGCAGTGCAGCGCACCCTCCACCAGGCCCCCACTCATGTCCAACTCATGTCTCCCAGCACCCCCACCCCCCAGCAGTGCAGGGCACCCTCCACCAGGCCCCCACTCATGTCCCCCTGCACTCCCACCCCCCAGCAGTGCAGGGCACCCTCCACCAGGCCCCCACTCATGTCCCCCTGCACCCACACCCCCCAGCAGTCAGGGCACCCTCCACCAGGCCCCCACTCATGTCCAACTCATGTCTCCCAACACCCCCACCCCCCAGCAGTCAGGGGCACCCTCCACCAGGCCCCCACTCATGTCCCCCTGCACCCCCAACCCCAGCAGCCAGGGGCACCCTCCACCAGGCCCCCACTCATGTCCCCCAGCACCCCCACCCACCAGCATCCAGGGGCACCCTCCAATAGGCACCCACACATGTCTCCCACCACCCCCACCCACCAGCAGTCAGGGGCTCTCTCCACCAGGCCCCAACTCATGTCCCCCTGCACTCCCACCCCCCAGCATCAAGGGACACCCTCCACCAGGCCCCCACTCATGTCCCCCTGCACCCCCACCCACCAGCATCCAGGGGCACCCTCCACCAGGCCCCCACTAATGTCCCCCAGCACCCACACCCCCCAGCAGTCAGGGGCACCCTCCACCAGGCCCCCACTCATGTCCAACTCATGTCCCCCTGCACCCCCACCCCCCAGCAGTGCAGGGCACCCTCCACCAGGCCCCCACTCATGTCCAACTCATGTCTCCCAACACCCCCACCCCCCAGCAGTCAGGGGCACCCTCCACCAGGCCCCCACTCATGTCCCCCTGCACCCCTACCCCCCAGCAGCCAGGGGCACCCTCCACCAGGCCTCCACTCATGTCCCCCGGCACCCCCACCCACCAGCATCCAGGGGCACCCTCCACAAGGCCCCCACACATGTCTCCCACCACCCCCACCCACCAGCACCGTGGTGCACCCTCCACCAGGCCCCCACTCATGTCCCCCTGCACCCCCACCCCCCAGCAGCCAGGGGCACCCTCCACCAGGCCCCCACTCATGTCCAACTCATGTCTCCCAGCACCCCCACCCCCCAGCAGTGCAGGGCACCCTCCACCAGGCCCCCACTCATGTCCAACTCATGTCTCCCAGCACCCCCACCCACCAGCAGCCAGGGGCACCCTCCACCAGGCCCCCACTAATATCCCCCTTCACCCCTATCCACCAGCAGCCAGGGGCACCCTCCACCAGGCCCTCACTCATGTCCCCCTGCACCCTCACCCCCCAGCATCCAGGGGCACCCTCCACCAGGCCCCCACTCATGTCCCCCTGCACTCCCACCCCCCAGCAGTGCAGGGCACCCTCCACCAGGCCCCCACTCATGTCCCCCTGCACCCCCACACCCCAGCACTGTGGTGCACCCTCCACCAGGCCCCCACTCATGTCCCCCAGCACCCCCACCCCCAAGCAGTCAGGGGCACCCTCCACCAGGCCCCCACACATGTCTCCTACCACCCCCACCCCCCAGCAGTCAGGGGCACCCTCCACCAGGCCCCCACTCATGTCCCCCTGCAACCCCACCCACCAGCAGTCAGGGGCACCCTCCACCAGGCCCCCACTCATGTCCAATTCATGTCTCCCTGCACCCCCACCCCCCAGCAGTCAGGGGCACCCTCCACCAGGCCCGCACTCATGTCCCCCTGCACCCCCACCCCCCAGCACTGTGGTGCACCCTCCACCAGGCCCCCACTCATGTCCAACTCATGTCTCCCAGCACCCCCTCCGCCCAGCAGTGCAGGGCACCCTCCTCCAGGCCCCCACTCATGTCCCCCTGCACTCCCACCCCCCAGGAGTGCAGGGCACCCTCCACCAGGCCCCCACTCATGTCCCCCTGCACTCCCACCCCCCAGCAGTGCAGGGCAACCTCCACCAGGCCCCCACTCATGTCCCCCTGCACCCACACCCCCAGGCAGTCAGGGGCACCCTCCACCAGGCCCCCACTCATGTCCAACTCCTGTCTCCCAGCACCCCCTCCCCCCAGCAGTGCAGGGCACCCTCCACCAGGCCCCCACTCATGTCCAACTCATGTCTCCCAGCACCCCCACCCCCCAGCAGTGCAGGGCACCCTCCACCAGGCCCCCACTCATGTCCCCCTGCACTCCCACCCCCCAGCAGTGCAGGGCACCCTCCACCAGGCCCCCACTCATGTCCCCCTGCACCCACACCCCCCAGCAGTCAGGGGCACCCTCCACCAGGCCCCCACTCATGTCCAACTCATGTCTCCCAACACCCCCACCCCCCAGCAGTCAGGGGCACCCTCCACCAGGCCCCCAATCATGTCCCCCTGCACCCCCAACCCCAGCAGCCAGGGGCACCCTCCACCAGGCACTCACTCATGTCCCCCAGCACCCCCACCCACCAGCATCCAGGGGCACCCTCCACCAGGCACCCACACATGTCTCCCACCACCCCCACCCACCAGCAGTCAGGGGCACTCTCCACCAGGCCCCCACTCATGTCCCCCTGCACTCCCACCCCCCAGCATCCAGGGGCACCCTCCACCAGGCACCCACACATGTCCCCCACCACCCCCACCAACCAGCAGTCAGGGGCACCCTCCACCCGGCCCCCACTCATGTCCAACTCATGTCTCCCAACACCCCCACCCCCCAGCAGTCAGGGGCACCCTCCACCAGGCCCCCACTCATGTCCCCCTGCACCCCCAACCCCAGCAGCCAGGGGCACCCTCCACCAGGCCCCCACTCATGTCCCCCAGCACCCCCACCCACCAGCATCCAGGGGCACCCTCCACCAGGCACCCACACATGTCTCCCACCACCCCCACCCACCAGCAGTCAGGGGCACTCTCCACCAGGCCCCCACTCATGTCCCCCTGCACTCCCACCCCCCAGCATCCAGGGACACCCTCCACCAGGCCCCCACTCATGTCCCCCTGCACCCCCACCCACCAGCATCCAGGGGCACCCTCCACCAGGCCCCCACTCATGTCCCCCTGCACCCACACCCCCCAGCAGTCAGGGGCACCCTCCACCAGGCCCCCACTCATGTCCAACTCATGTCCCCCTGCACCCCCACCCCCCAGCAGTGCAGGGCACCCTCCACCAGGCCCCCACTCATGTCCAACTCATGTCTCCCAACACCCCCACCCCCCAGCAGTCAGGGGCACCCTCCACCAGGCCCCCACTCATGTCCCCCTGCACCCCTACCCCCCAGCAGCCAGGGGCACCCTCCACCAGGCCTCCACTCATGTCCCCCGGCACCCCCACCCACCAGCATCCAGGGGCACCCTCCACAAGGCCCCCACACATGTCTCCCACCACCCCCACCCACCAGCACCGTGGTGCACCCTCCACCAGGCCCCCACTCATGTCCCCCTGCACCCCCACCCCCCAGCAGCCAGGGGCACCCTCCACCAGGCCCCCACTCATGTCCAACTCATGTCTCCCAGCACCCCCACCCCCCAGCAGTGCAGGGCACCCTCCACCAGGCCCCCACTCATGTCCAACTCATGTCTCCCAGCACCCCCACCCACCAGCAGCCAGGGGCACCCTCCACCAGGCCCCCACTAATATCCCCCTTCACCCCTATCCACCAGCAGCCAGGGGCACCCTCCACCAGGCCCTCACTCATGTCCCCCTGCACCCTCACCCCCCAGCATCCAGGGGCACCCTCCACCAGGCCCCCACTCATGTCCCCCTGCACTCCCACCCCCCAGCAGTGCAGGGCACCCTCCACCAGGCCCCCACTCATGTCCCCCTGCACCCCCACACCCCAGCACTGTGGTGCACCCTCCACCAGGCCCCCACTCATGTCCCCCAGCACCCCCACCCCCAAGCAGTCAGGGGCACCCTCCACCAGGCCCCCACACATGTCTCCTACCACCCCCACCCCCCAGCAGTCAGGGGCACCCTCCACCAGGCCCCCACTCATGTCCCCCTGCAACCCCACCCACCAGCAGTCAGGGGCACCCTCCACCAGGCCCCCACTCATGTCCAATTCATGTCTCCCTGCACCCCCACCCCCCAGCAGTCAGGGGCACCCTCCACCAGGCCCGCACTCATGTCCCCCTGCACCCCCACCCCCCAGCACTGTGGTGCACCCTCCACCAGGCCCCCACTCATGTCCAACTCATGTCTCCCAGCACCCCCTCCGCCCAGCAGTGCAGGGCACCCTCCTCCAGGCCCCCACTCATGTCCCCCTGCACTCCCACCCCCCAGGAGTGCAGGGCACCCTCCACCAGGCCCCCACTCATGTCCCCCTGCACTCCCACCCCCCAGCAGTGCAGGGCAACCTCCACCAGGCCCCCACTCATGTCCCCCTGCACCCACACCCCCAGGCAGTCAGGGGCACCCTCCACCAGGCCCCCACTCATGTCCAACTCCTGTCTCCCAGCACCCCCTCCCCCCAGCAGTGCAGGGCACCCTCCACCAGGCCCCCACTCATGTCCAACTCATGTCTCCCAGCACCCCCACCCCCCAGCAGTGCAGGGCACCCTCCACCAGGCCCCCACTCATGTCCCCCTGCACTCCCACCCCCCAGCAGTGCAGGGCACCCTCCACCAGGCCCCCACTCATGTCCCCCTGCACCCACACCCCCCAGCAGTCAGGGGCACCCTCCACCAGGCCCCCACTCATGTCCAACTCATGTCTCCCAACACCCCCACCCCCCAGCAGTCAGGGGCACCCTCCACCAGGCCCCCAATCATGTCCCCCTGCACCCCCAACCCCAGCAGCCAGGGGCACCCTCCACCAGGCACTCACTCATGTCCCCCAGCACCCCCACCCACCAGCATCCAGGGGCACCCTCCACCAGGCACCCACACATGTCTCCCACCACCCCCACCCACCAGCAGTCAGGGGCACTCTCCACCAGGCCCCCACTCATGTCCCCCTGCACTCCCACCCCCCAGCATCCAGGGGCACCCTCCACCAGGCACCCACACATGTCCCCCACCACCCCCACCAACCAGCAGTCAGGGGCACCCTCCACCCGGCCCCCACTCATGTCCAACTCATGTCTCCCAACACCCCCACCCCCCAGCAGTCAGGGGCACCCTCCACCAGGCCCCCACTCATGTCCCCCTGCACCCCCAACCCCAGCAGCCAGGGGCACCCTCCACCAGGCCCCCACTCATGTCCCCCAGCACCCCCACCCACCAGCATCCAGGGGCACCCTCCACCAGGCACCCACACATGTCTCCCACCACCCCCACCCACCAGCAGTCAGGGGCACTCTCCACCAGGCCCCCACTCATGTCCCCCTGCACTCCCACCCCCCAGCATCCAGGGACACCCTCCACCAGGCCCCCACTCATGTCCCCCTGCACCCCCACCCACCAGCATCCAGGGGCACCCTCCACCAGGCCCCCACTCATGTCCCCCTGCACCCACACCCCCCAGCAGTCAGGGGCACCCTCCACCAGGCCCCCACTCATGTCCAACTCATGTCCCCCTGCACCCCCACCCCCCAGCAGTGCAGGGCACCCTCCACCAGGCCCCCACTCATGTCCAACTCATGTCTCCCAACACCCCCACCCCCCAGCAGTCAGGGGCACCCTCCACCAGGCCCCCACTCATGTCCCCCTGCACCCCTACCCCCCAGCAGCCAGGGGCACCCTCCACCAGGCCCCCACTCATGTCCCCCGGCACCCGCACCCACCAGCATCCAGGGCATCCTCCACAAAGCCCCCACACATGTCTCCCACCACCCCCACCCACCAGCACTGTGGTGCATCCTCCACCAGGCCCCCACTCATGTCCCCCTGCACCCCCACCCCCCAGCAGGCAGGGGCACCCTCCACCATGACCCCACTCATGTCCAACTCATGTCTCCCAGCACCCCCACCCCCCAGCAGTGCAGGGCACCCTCCACCAGGCCCCCACTCATGTCCAACTCATGTCTCCCAGCACCCCCACCCACCAGCAGCCAGGGGGACCCTCCACCAGGCCCCCACTAATATCCCCCTTCACCCCTATCCACCAGCAGCCAGGGGCACCCTCCACCAGGCCCTCACTCATGCCCCCCTGCACCCCCACCCCCCAGCATCCAGGGGCACCCTCCACCAGGCCCCCACTCATGTCCCCCTGCACTCCCACCCCCCAGCAGTGCAGGGCACCCTCCACCAGGCCCTCACTCATGTCCCCCTGCACCCCCACCCCCCAGCACTGTGGTGCACCCTCCACCAGGCCCCCACTCATGTCCCCCTGCACCCCCACCCCCCAGCAGTCAGGGGCACCCTCCACCAGGCCCCCACACATGTCTCCTACCACCCCCACCCCCCAGCAGTCAGGGGCACCCTCCACCAGGCCCCCACTCATGTCCCCCTGCACCCCCACCCACCAGTAGTCAGGGGCACCCTCCACCAGGCCCCCACTCATGTCCAATTCATGTCTCCCTGCACCCCCACCCCCCAGCAGTCAGGGGCACCCTCCACCAGGCCCCCACTCATGTCCCCCTGCACCCCCACCCCCCAGCACTGTGGTGCACCCTCCACCAGGCACCCACTCATGTCCCCCTGCACTCCCACCCCCCAGCAGTCAGGGGCACCCTCCACCAGGCCCCCACTCATGTCCCCCTGCACCCCCACCCACCAGTAGTCAGGGGCACCCTCCACCAGGCCCCCACTCATGTCCAATTCATGTCTCCCTGCACCCCCACCCCCCAGCAGTGCAGGGCACCCTCCACCAGGCCCCCACTCATGTCCCCCTGCACTCCCACCCCCCAGCATCCAGGGACACCCTCCACCAGGCCCCCACTCATGTCCCCCTGCACCCCCACCCACCAGCATCCAGGGGCACCCTCCACCAGGCCCCCACTCATGTCCCCCTGCACCCACACCCCCCAGCAGTCAGGGGCACCCTCCACCAGGCCCCCACTCATGTCCAACTCATGTCCCCCTGCCCCCTCACCCCCCAGCAGTGCAGGGCACCCTCCACCAGGCCCCCACTCATGTCCCCCTGCACCCCTACCCTCCAGCAGCCAGGGGCACCCTCCACCAGGCCCCCACTCATGTCCCCCGGCACCCCCACCCACCAGCATCCAGGGGCACCCTCCACAAGGCCCCCACACATGTCTCCCACCACCCCCACCCACCAGCACTGTGGTGCATCCTCCACCAGGCCCCCACTCATGTCCCCCTGCACCCCCACCCCCCAGCAGGCAGGGGCAACCTCCACCAGGCCCCCACTCATGTCCAACTCATGTCTCCCAGCACCCCCACCCCCCAGCAGTGCAGGGCACCCTCCACCAGGCCCCCACTCATGTCCAACTCATGTCTCCCAGCACCCCCACCCACCAGCAGCCAGGGGGACCCTCCACCAGGCCCCCACTAATATCCCCCTTCACCCCTATCCACCAGCAGCCAGGGGCACCCTCCACCAGGCCCTCACTCATGTCCCCCTGCACCCCCACCCCCCAGCATCCAGGGGCACCCTCCACCAGGCCCCCACTCATGTCCCCCTGCACTCCCACCCCCCAGCAGTGCAGGGCACCCTCCACCAGGCCCTCACTCATGTCCCCCTGCACCCCCACCCCCCAGCAGTCAGGGGCACCCTCCACCAGGCCCCCACACATGTCTCCTACCACCCCCACCCCCCAGCAGTCAGGGGCACCCTCCACCAGGCCCCCACTCATGTCCCCCTGCACCCCCACCCACCAGCAGTCAGGGGCACCCTCCACCAGGCCCCCACTCATGCCCAATTCATGTCTCCTGCACCCCCACCCCCCAGCAGTCAGGGGCACCCTCCACCAGGCCCCCACTCATGTCCCCCTGCACCCCCACCCCCCAGCACTGTGGTGCACCCTCCACCAGGCCCCCACTCATGTCCAACTCATGTCTCCCAGCACCCCCACCCCCCAGCAGTGCAGGGCACCCTCCACCAGGCCCCCACTCATGTCCCCCTGCACTCCCACCCCCCAGGAGTGCAGGGCACCCTCCACCAGGCCCCCACTCATGTCCCCTTGCACTCCCACCCCCCAGCAGTGCAGGGCAACCTCCACCAGGCCCCCACTCATGTCCCCCTGCACCCACACCCCCAGGCAGTCAGGGGCACCCTCCACCAGGCCCCCACTCATGTCCAACTCCTGTCTCCCAGCACCCCCACCCCCCAGCAGTGCAGGGCACCCTCCACCAGGCCCCCACTCATGTCCAACTCATGTCTCCCAGCACCCCCACCCCCCAGCAGTGCAGGGCACCCTCCACCAGGCCCCCACTCATGTCCCCCTGCACTCCCACCCCCCAGCAGTGCAGGGCACCCTCCACCAGGCCCCCACTCATGTCCCCCTGCACCCACACCCCCCAGCAGTCAGGGGCACCCTCCACCAGGCCCCCACTCATGTCCAACTCATGTCTCCCAACACCCCCACCCCCCAGCAGTCAGGGGCACCCTCCACCAGGCCCCCACTCACGTCTCCCTGCACCCCCAACCCCAGCAGCCAGTGGCACCCTCCACCAGGCCCCCACTCATGTCCCCCAGCACCCCCACCCACCAGCATCCAGGGGCACTCTCCACCAGGCCCCCACTCATGTCCCCCTGCACTCCCACCCCCCAGCATCAAGGGACACCCTCCACCAGGCCCCCACTCATGTCCCCCTGCACCCCCACCCACCAGCATCCAGGGGCACCCTCCACCAGGCCCCCACTCATGTCCCCCTGCACCCACACCCCCCAGCAGTCAGGGGCACCCTCCACCAGGCCCCCACTCATGTCCAACTCATGTCCCCCTGCACCCCCACCCCCCAGCAGTGCAGGGCACCCTCCACCAGGCCCCCACTCATGTCCAACTCATGTCTCCCAACACCCCCACCCCCCAGCAGTCAGGGGCACCCTCCACCAGGCCCCCACTCATGTCCCCCTGCACCCCTACCCCCCAGCAGCCAGGGGCACCCTCCACCAGGCCCCCACTCATATCCCCCGGCACCCCCACCCACCAGCATCCAGGGGCACCCTCCACAAGGCCCCCACACATGTCTCCCACCACCCCCACCCACCAGCACTGTGGTGCACCCTCCACCAGGCCCCCACTCAGGTCCCCCTGCACCCCCACCCCCCAGCAGGCAGGGGCACCCTCCACCAGGCCCCCACTCATGTCCAACTCATGTCTCCCAGCACCCCCACCCCCCAGCAGTGCAGGGCACCCTCCACCAGCCCCCCACTCATGTCCAACTCATGTCTCCCAGCACCCCCACCCACCAGCAGCCAGGGGCACCCTCCACCAGGCCCCCACTAATATCCCCCTTCACCCCTATCCACCAGCAGCCAGGGGCACCCTCCACCAGGCCCTCACTCATGTCCCCCTGCACCCCCACCCCCCAGCATCCAGGGGCACCCTCCACCAGGCCCCCACTCATGTCCCCCTGCACTCCCACCCCCCAGCAGTGCAGGGCACCCTCCACCAGGCCCCCACTCATGTCCCCCTGCACCCCCACCCCCCAGCACTGTGGTGCACCCTCCACCAGGCCCCCACTCATGTCCCCCTGCACCCCCACCCCCCAGCAGTCAGGGGCACCCTCCACCAGGCCCCCACACATGTCTCCTACCACCCCCACCCCCCAGCAGTCAGGGGCACCCTCCACCAGGCCCCCACTCATGTCCCCCTGCACCCCCACCCACCAGCAGTCAGGGGCACCCTCCACCAGGCCCCCACTCATGTCCAATTCATGTCTCTATGCACCCCCAACCCCCAGCAGTCAGGGGCACCCTCCACCAGGCCCCCACTCATGTCCCCCTGCACCCCCACCCCCCAGCACTGTGGTGCACCCTCCACCAGGCCCCCACTCATGTCCAACTCATGTCTCCCAGCACCCCCACCCCCCAGCAGTGCAGGGCACCCTCCACCAGGCCCCCACTCATGTCCCCCTGCACTCCCACCCCCCAGGAGTGCAGGGCACCCTCCACCAGGCCCCCACTCATGTCCCCCTGCACTCCCACCCCCCAGCAGTGCAGGGCAACCTCCACCAGGCCCCCACTCATGTCCCCCTGCACCCACACCCCCAGGCAGTCAGGGGCACCCTCCACCAGGCCCCCACTCATGTCCAACTCCTGTCTCCCAGCACCCCCACCCCCCAGCAGTGCAGGGCACCCTCCACCAGGCCCCCACTCATGTCCAACTCATGTCTCCCAGCACCCCCACCCCCCAGCAGTGCAGGGCACCCTCCACCAGGCCCCCACTCATGTCCCCCTGCACTCCCACCCCCCAGCAGTGCAGGGCACCCTCCACCAGGCCCCCACTCATGTCCCCCTGCACCCACACCCCCCAGCAGTCAGGGGCACCCTCCACCAGGCCCCCATTCATGTCCAACTCATGTCTTCCAACACCCCCACCCCCCAGCAGTCAGGGGCACCCTCCACCAGGCCCCCACTCATGTCCCCCTGCACCCCCAACCCCAGCAGCCAGGGGCACCCTCCACCAGGCCCTCACTCATGTCCCCCAGCACCCCCACCCACCAGCATCCAGGGGCACCCTCCACCAGGCACCCACACATGTCTCCCACCACCCCCACCCACCAGCAGTCAGGGGCACTCTCCACCAGGCCCCCACTCATGTCCCCCTGCACTCCCACCCCCCAGCATCCAGGGACACCCTCCACCAGGCCCCCACTCACGTCCCCCTGCACCCCCACCCACCAGCATCCAGGGGCACCCTCCACCAGGCCCCCACTCAAGTCCCCCTGCACTCCCACCCCACAGCAGTGCAGGGCACCCTCCACCAGGCCCCCACTCATGTCCAACTCATGTCTCCCAGCACCCCTACCCCGCAGCAGTGCGGGGCACCTGCCAGCAGGCCCCCACACATGTCCCCCAGCCAACACGTCATCACAATCCAGATCCCAGGCTCCTATGCCCACCCAAATCACACCCCACGCCACCTCAGTCCAAACACCCAACCAAGCTTTACATCCATTCATAATTGAAATACCCATTACATGATAGATAACAAATAAGCAGTAGCGCATGAGTACAAGTCTGTCAGACCCACACAATGGCAACACATGACTGTGAAAACCCACATTGTGGCAGGCATGAAACCAATGAGAGAGTCCACACATTGAAGTAAGAAACAAAAATGCATTACAGTGTAAATGAAGTGAATGAAATCAAAAGAAACAATAATGGCACAAATATCAAAATGCAGCATGTCCACCAAAATAATAAATAATGAAAATGGGAATCCAAAATAACCGTAATGAAATTGTGTCCAAAGTCACCGTCCAACAAAGCAAATCCAAAGGGAAAGTAAAGTGAAAATCCATTGCTCCATGGTGAAAAAATAATAAAAGATGAAGGCCACAAATCCACTGTCAAACTATGTACAAAGAGCAAATCCAGGGTCCATGATCCCAACGATGTAAATGAAACCTACAATAAAACCCACCTAACTAATAACTATATACAAAAAAGTGGGGCATAGTCCAAGCGCCCCAAATTAAAAAAAACAAAAATAAAACCTAACACTAATTAACTATATACAATGGCAGTGGGCTAGTCCAACGGCTCACTTCTGGATGTTGCGGGCCAGGGAATCATCGAACTCCTGCTCAATGTCCCAGAGGCGGTCCTGTTCCATGGCCCCGAGGGTCCGCAGGGACGACGACATGTTCTCCTCCAACTCCCTGTGGATTGCCTTGAGGCACTCGGCCCGCCTCAGGGCCCTCCGCATGGAGTTCTCTGCCCTGACCATCGTGAGCCGTGCCTCTTCTGCCCGCTGCCGCTCCGCATCTATGGCGTGTCCCAACCGCTGCCACACGGAAGACACTTCCCGTCCTGGATCCTCCTGCCCTCCGGCCGATGCCTGCCCCTCCGATGTCGAAGGCCCCGAGGCATCGTGGCTCCCACCTACAGCCTCCTGCTGCTGCTGCTGCTGTCCATGTGCCCTGTCCGATGGTGCCTGCACATCCTCCTCCAGCTGGGGTACAGTTGTTTATGTGGCCACCCCTGCTGGACGTCCGACTCCCGACTGTGGCAGGGATCTGCTGTCCACCAGCCTGGCCGCACTTTCAGAGGCAGCTCCACAGGGCACCCAGGTGATACATGGGTGGGAAGATGGCATGGAGGACGACTGGGACATAGGGGGTTCCGTTGAGGAGGGGGTCGGAACAAGGTCCAGGAAACGGAGGAATCCAGCCATGGTGAGCTGTCCCATTGGGTCAACGCGGTCAACGAGCCATGCGAGAAGACGTGCAGTCTCATCATGGAAAGACTGCAGGTCAGCTCGCATGGCCCATTGACGCAACGTCACCCCACCCTGGACAGGCTCAACCTGTTGCAGGATAGCCACATCCGCAGGGAGAGGAAGGCCAGTTGGTGTAAGCCAATCCCCTCCCTGAGAACGGGTCTGGAGGTAGGCATCCCTGCTGGTGCAAGATGATGCAGTGACAGGAGCAGGGACAGGATTGCACACAGGCACCTCCGCGGCGGCCTGTGCTCCCACCTGTCCCTGGTCCTGCACTGCACCACTAGCACCAGTGGAATCCCCACCTCCAGACCCCGCCTCTGTTGCTTGCACGGCCTCCTCCTCCACCAAACCCCCCACCAACCCGGATGACTCCGTGCCATCTTCCTCCGTTGGGCCCTGTGGGGTCCCTGCTGCCCCTTCTGCTGCCGAGGAGTCCAACTCCAACCTCCGCCTCCTGGACCTCCCCTCGGCAGCTGCAGCCTCGGACGCGGCACCAGACTCCTCACTCCCCGACGAGATCACAACCTGGGAGGGGAGCCGGGCCTTGCGTCTCCGGCTGGTGGTGCGACCCCTGCTGCTGTGCTCCACAGCACCTTCTCCGCCCTCTTCATCAGTTGACGCTGCAGACAGGGAGAAATAAAACGCAGGCATCAGGGCACTGTATAATGGACTCATAAACACATGACAGTTGTACATGAGTGGCATTGGCAAACCTTAGACATGGCATCACAATCCCCAACAAACATGTCTTTTCAACTTGCACACATGAGCTATACCACAGCCATATCGCAACAGCCAGCACCATCCATACACATACAACAGCATGAGCAGGCAAAGGTGAGCCAGACATCACATGCGACACAGGGAGTGCACTACACATGCACACACACCACCACACTTGCATGCATGTGTACACCTCCGCCAACTGTCGCAATGTTCAGATCGGCATCCATGTCACACCTGCCAATCATTCTTCCACATCCTTTGCCATGCAAGCCTACACACACAAGCACCATCCATGTGTCACACATGAGAGCCCTCGCATATGTCATCCTCACGGCCCTGTACCCCCACCCCATACTTGGCCACATAAAACCACATGTGCAACCTGCACACTCCTGCCACACCACCACACGCACAGTTTACAATCAGTATGCATGTACACTTACCGCTCGACTCCAGACGTTTCTGCCTCTCAAGGACCTGGACATGGAGCGATGGGGATATGCATTCCAGGACCCTCATCTGATCTTCCGACAAGTGGCCCCGGCGCCCCTTAGCATCCGCTGCCTTCAAGAGGTGCCGGGCCTTGTTCAGGGTCCTGGACCTGAAGTCCTCCCAGCGCTTCTTGACATGTTGGAAGTCACGGACTGCCACCCCCTCTGCGTTGATGGCAGTCACGATGTCCGTCCAGATCCGAGTCCGTCCTTCCTTGTCGGCACGCACACTTCCAAAGAAGGCATCATACTGCCCCAGGACTTGCTCCACCAGGACACCAACTTCCCTGTCACTGAAGCTGGTGCCCCTCTGCCTCTCTGGCCGGGGGTTTTCAGTGGTGCCAGATGTTGCAGTGCCCGACATGACAACCCCAGAGGCAGGAGTGGGTGGGCAACTGGGTCCTGGGGCTGGGCTGTGGAGCGATGGAATCCCAGTCGGAGTCTTCGGTTCCAGCAGGGGTGGTCACAGCAACAGCACCCCTGGCTGATGTGCAGGCAGCAAATGGCAGGGCACGTGGGCAGCAGGCAGTCAGGCAGCAGCAGATGGCAGGTGGGAGCTTGCTCGGGGTTCTGTGGGGCAGTAAAATGGCTTTCTGGGCAGGAGCGTGGTCTTCCGTGTGCTTACGCGTGGCCAGCTTGATACGGAGTGATTTGGCACGTGAAAATCCAGCACGTCTGCGTGTAATTCGAGGAAAGGCCCTTAGCGCGTAAGCGCGTCAGCACACGTACGTTAATTCATTGGCCCAAAGGCCCCCAGGCACGTCTATGGCGTCACGCGCATGGCCGTTGAGAATGGCGCGTGTTAAAAAAAAATACACTTCTGAGTGTCAAAGCGTGTAATTGATGGAAATGGCCTCAGCGCATATGCGCGTCTGTGACGTGTGTATAAAAGGTACGTGTAGAACACAATTTCCTTGTGCGTGCTTTTCGTGGAGAGCGAGTGGGTGAAATCTGTACTTCTTGTCGGTTCACACGCGATTTACTTCACAGCGTTTCAAGTTCGTACTCCCTGTTACCTCTGACAGCTTTTTCTCTTTTCCTCTTTTTCCTGGGCCTGTTTTCTCAAACAGCGTTCCCTTCTACTGTTGTCCTGTCTCCTCAGACAGCGTACAATTCTTCTTTTGGCGGGGGTGTTGCCAACGCGCACACGTGCGTCTTTTTCACGTTTTTTTTCCTGGCAGATGGTGAGTCGCGCACGTATTTAACATCTGTGCTTGCCCTGTGTGTCGCGTACCCCTTCAGAGGTCATTCTAGGCTGCGTGTGACACGCATACGTTCATTCTTGTGTTTCTGGGTGCCACAGCGTAGTGCAGGTTTATTTTTCCACACACGTGGTCTAGGAGGGGTTGCGTCACCTTACTTCCCTTTTTTGGGGTGCCTGTGCGTTGCGTGACCCGTCATCTTTCCCCAGGGGTGACATACAGCCTTGCTAGAGCACTAGGGTACGATTACCATCTGGTACCCAACCCCTTTGACCCCCAAGGCTGTGACTTGCAGGGTGCCCCTAGCCCCCCATGTGTGGAGGACCAGTCAGGGACACCCATCCCCCCCCCCTGGTTGAGGGTAACGTGGCTGACACCATCCATGCTCAGCCCTTGTTGGACCAGCCCACTGTGGCACCAGACCTGGCACAGGGTGACTCCATGGCTGACTTCCAGGTCAGCAGGTCTAGGCCACGTGCGCCGGTGCACGTTGGTGTCATCAGGCCACGTGGATCAGGGGCAGCTAGGTCATCTGCTGCCCCGAGTAGGCAGGGTGGGGAGGCTGCAGGGGCAGCTGCGGCTCCATCCACCGCACCTCTCACACACCCAGCCAGGACAGTGTCGGTCCAAGTCCATCCTGCTGACATTCCCCCTGTCACCATCACACTTGAGCTAATGCCTGCACCAACTCCCATGCTGAGTGTGCAATCCCACACTCCTAGTACAGAGTCCACCGGGGCTCCTGCCCCTAGTGTCCAGAGCAGCGTAGGACACTCAGGATCCCCACCACCTTCCAAGCGGAAGAGGAAGAATGCTCGTCCAGTAGAGGCTGATGCTTCAGACACGGCTTCAAAGTCCGGCCCGTCAAGGAAGCCCAGCTTCAATGAGGCCGAACTGAATGCACTTGTAGAGTATGTGTCCGCACATGACCGTGAAATGGTGATTGTTGCAGGATCCAAAACCACACCTGCACAACATCTGGCACACTGGCAGACCATCGCGGACATCATAAGTGCCCTTGGAATCGTGAGGCGCACAGCTACTGAATGCTACAAGCGCTGGAATGACCTGAAGCACAGGGCAAAGAATAAGCTGGCCTCAAGTCATGCCGCTACTCTAGTGAGTGGAGGTGGGTCTCCAGCAGAGGACATAGAACTCACTCCACATGAGCATGGGACCTACGTCACGGAGGAACAGATCCAAGGCGTGGGAGAACTGGCAGATTACGAGGCATTGTCCGGTGAGTGCACATGCATGTGTGTGTCATCCATGTGCATGGTGTGTGTGTGAGGACTTCTGTTTGGGTGCCAGGTGAGGGTGTGTGTGCCTGAGTGGTTTGGGTCAACCATGTGCCTCATCCAATACATTTTGCGCACCAGCATTTGGGTATAGCAGTATCCCTTCTGCCAACAGTAGACATCCAGCCCAACACCACGCCAGTTGCCCTTGAAGTGTCATCTTGCCACAACATTGTTGCTTATTTTTCTCTGTTTATTCAGGCAGATTGTTTGCATTCCACCACTTTTACTAGGCATTTCTCAGTCCTATTGTCACATGTCTGACATGGCTATGGTACAGTGGACTGACTTTGTTTCCTGGATATCATTTGTTTAGACATGTCCCTGTGCTATAGGACCATTTTGGACTGGCAGCTCCAGGTTAAACATTTGAACCATTTCAATTAAAAAAGCAATTTCATGAGCAAACTAGACTGAATGAACAATTGGTGCCCTCCTCTCCCTCTTCACTTTATGGCTAGGGTACATGCCATAAGTGTGATGGCATGTGTATTTGACCTGCCAATCACAGGCCAATGTGTGATGCCACTGCTAGGCAGCATGCAGCAAATGTGTTCATCTTCCATCTTGGTGTCATCAATGTGTGCTATCTGCCTCCCCTTCATAGGAGGGTTTTAGTCATGTGGGACATGTGTCAATCAAGTACTGGTTCTGTAGCTTCTCAGCCCTAATTGTGTGCCATAGTGCTAATGCCTGTTTCCATTTCTTTTCTTTTATGTCTTTGCAGGGGATGACGCACTTGATACTGCTGGGGTTGTGGAGATGGTGCAGACCCAGGAGGGGTCTTAGTGCCGACCGACCACCAGTGAGGGACGTGGTGTGGTGGTGGGTGAGAACCCGCAACTGCTGCAGGTCGTGCTCTCAAGGGGTGTCTCTGGGTGCACCTCCCCCGAGCTGTATTCAGGTGTCAATTCGGATGATGAGACCTATGTGGCGTCGCAGGTGAGTGTTCCTGGGAGGGATTCTGTTCTGTCCGACCCACCTGCACCAGGGGTAGAACCCTCAATGGGGATGTCAGTGTTGGCAGGTACGCCTTTGGTGGTTACGGATGCAGGGTCACACTCTGCAACATCTGATCCTGTTCCTGGGCCAGCAGATCAGAGGGGGAATGCAGTCCTGCAGCCTCAGGCAGTGCCGGCACAGCAAGGCGCAGTTCGCCTTGTCCGAGACAGGTGTGGTGCCCGCCGACGTGGTGGCCGTACGCCACCTGGCAATACCGCATGGGAGCAATCCATATACGGTATGGCAACCCAACAGGCAGCATCATCAGAGATGATGGCTCAGGCCATGGATAGGGTGGCCACTTCCATTGTCCCCCCAGAAAGGCTGATGGAACGACTACAGCAGGCAACAGACTCCATCTGCCAGTCACACAGGGAGGACATGTTGGCGTCCGACAGGGACAGGCGGGCGGCACTGGCGACTCAGCGGGAAGCCATTTCCATAGAGTCCCAGGGCCACAGGGAAGCCCTGAGGGTGGAACTCCGTCACCTCAGGACGAATCTTGTTGAGCTTGAGGCTTCAACAAACACAAGGACAGAACAGCAGCTGGAGCGTCTCACACGTACGCTCTCAGCTGAGATGCAGGCAACTCGTGAGGAGGTCCGGTCATCCCGTAAATTATTGCATGGGGACCTCCGCACGATTATCCTCCAGAACCAGGCCTTCCGGACCCGCATGCTTGCTGCCATGGAGAACCAGACTAGGGCTTTGTGTGGGCTGCCTCCCATAGTGCCACCACCTCCTGAGGCAGCTGCAGGGTATGGGGAAAGCGACAGCAGTCATTCTCTCACAATAGGGTAGCCGTGCAGGCCATGAGCCCATGGAGGTGTTTTTTTTCGCAAGATCCACACAGGTGGGTTTTGGTGTGCACCCTGTCCTCCGACCTCCTGGGTGGCCTCCCCCACCCCCTCCGGGCCCATTAATGGCCATTTTTGATTTTTGATTTATTTATTTTTTTTTTAATTTTTGATTTTTTGGACAGTGTGTTGCCTTGTGTGGCTCCCGTGGGCATACACTGTATTGTGGCACGGCACATGCAGGCTTGTCATGACTTTGGGTCAGATGCTTGGGTTTGTGCGACACACACCCCTCCTGCTTCCCGTTTCCATGGGCTTGCAAAGGGTGTGCCCAAGTGACATTGACGTACACGGTAACGTTGGACTCCCATTTGATGTGTGGGCAGTCTGTAGTCAATACTGTGTATACATTCCTAGTGCATATTGTTGTTGTATTGTACACTGCATGGTGTATTGATATGTCCCTCTGCATCCATCTCATCCTCCTAATTTGCAGGTCCATTTCTCATGTCTTCACAAGGCGGTCTACTTTGGAACTGGAGTCCATGTTGTAAGCAGTGCACCTACACTCTTGCGTGGCGCTAACACTGTATACTTGGAAGTGTTCGAAGTGCTGGCATTATCAGGTAGTGAGGCTACCAATTTTTTAAGTCTGTACTGTCATGTTTATGGTAGGTTGGAGGTTGTGTAGGTGATTGGTATTCTTGGTAAGTATTTGGTAATGTGTGTTGTAGGTCCTGCATTACTGTGAACATTTCATGTGTGGCCAGTTTCCATTAGGGACACTGTAGTTGGTGACACCTGGGGCATGTTGTGGGGATTAATTTGTTTGCTCTCACATTGCATGACATGGCATGGTGTGTTGTGTGGCCGTGTCGGGGAGGGTTTGGGTGACATGGCACTGTTCTCATGTAGTATTTTGCAAGTGGGTATACATTTCTGCTGCATGGAAGTGTGTCTTTTGATGACACTGCATTGGTGGTGTTTGTGTAGGTAGGGATGCACACATTGTGACACTTCCACATAAACAATCTCAGGCTGCTATGGTTCTGACAGTTGACTGTCCCTTTGTTCGTCATAATTGTCAGGTCGAGTCATCATTGCTTATCAGATGGTATGTGCCAGGGCTGTGTGCACTCCACAGGGGTGTGATTTCTATGTGAAGTAATTAGCCACCAGCTGTGTACGGGCTGCCTCACCCCGTGCCCTTTCCCCTCCCATGCGCAGCGGGCGTGCATGTGGTTGGGGATGTGGGGGCACCACCATGTCCACAGCCAGGCCCTGGCGTGTTGCAACATTGTGCAGGACACATGCTGCCACTATGATCCTGCACACTACTGGGGGCGCATATAACAGCTGCCCGCCAGAACGGTCAAGGGAGCGAAAGCGTGACTTGAGCACTCCGAATGTGCGCTCCACTATGCCCCGGGTTGCAATATGGGCTGTGTTGTATTTTACCTCGGGAGGCGTGATGGGGTTCCGAATTGGCATCATCATGTGGGTGCTCAGAGCGTAGGCACTGTCCCCTGGTGAGGAGGTGATGGGTATCATTAGTGGGGTAGTGACATAACTCTGCATCTAACATGCATGCATGTGCAGTGGCATTCATAATCACCAAGCAGCCATGTATCGCCATGCCGCCCAGCTTCTAGGTCCCGGCTTAGGGTAGACATTCGGTAAATGAAGCTGTCGTGGGTGGACCCTAGATAGTTGGCATATACTGAGGTGATGATTCCCTTGGCATTACATACTACCTGCACGTTGATGGAATGCCAGTGCTTGCGGTTCCTATAGATGTGATCAGATGCCCTGGGGGGACGTAGTGCCACATGGGTGCAGTCAATGGCACCTAGCACTTTGGGGAATTGTGCCACACCGTAGAAATCCAGGGCGGCAGCCTGCCTTTCTGCAGGTGTCCTGGGCAGGTATATGTGCCTGCGGACTGATGGGCGTGCAGTGATGATGTTCAAGACCTGGTGTAGGCAGCGTGACTGCGTGGCCTGTGACGCCCCACCCACTATGGCACTTGTCCGCTGAAATGATCCAGTGGCCAAGAAGTGCAGTACATTAAGGACCTTCTCCAGGGGGCTGAGTGCCTGGGAGCACAAGGTGGGTGATGTGAGGTCATCCTCCCACTCACTCACCAGGTCCAGTATTATGTGAGGTGGAAACCTGTACCTCCCATACACCTGGTCATCAGGCATCCCAAAAAGGCTGGTTCTGGGTGTATAAATTGGGGCCCTCACTATCCTCCTCCTCCTCCTTTGGTAACGCACGGCCACTGCTGCTAGGAACGGTATATTCATCCTGGCGTCTGAGCTTGTTTGTTGTTTGCGTGCACTTTTATGCTGCGCGGGTCGACGTACGCCTGCTTCCTGCTGGCGTACGTGTTTCCGGATTAGCACGTTTTTTTGTGCGCATGCCTTAGCCCCGTTCAATTCCATGGATACGTGTTGTTGGCGAGCGTGTAAAACTTCCTGCGCACCCCTGTAATACACGTACCCAAGCAAATCGCATGTGAGAATTCCCGCGCACCCCTGTAATACACGTACACAAGCAAATCGCGTGTGAGAATTCCCGCGCACCCCTGTAATACACGTACCCAAGCAAATCGCGTGTGAGAATTCCCACGCACCCCTGTAATACAAGTACATAAGCAAATTGCGTGTGAGAATTCCCGCGCACCCCTGCAATACACGTACCCAGGCCAATTGCCTGTACGCGCACTTTCATCCAATTACACGCAATGATACTCTGACGTGCAGTGTTTCCACGTGTGCTCTGTCATCACGTGCTATGAGGGAAACACCTGCGCGCGTCACGTCACAGACGCGCTTACGCACTGAGGGCCTTTGGTCCAATGGAATCGCGTATGCGTGCTGACGCGCTTACGCGCTAAGGCCCTTTCCTCGAATTTCACGTTGACGTGCAGGATTTTCACGTGCCAATTCACTCCGTATCAAGCTGGCCATGCGTAAGCACACGGAAGACCACGCTCATGCCCAGTAGGCCAAATTACTGCCCCCCAGAGCCCTGAGCAGCCTCCCACGAGCCATCTACTGCTGCCTGCCTGCCTGCTGCCACCGTGCCATGCCATTTTGTGCCTGCACATCTGCCATCTGCAGGGGTCCAGTTGCTGTGTCCACCGCTTCTGGAACAGAAGACTCCCGACTGGTATACCATTGCTCCACAGCCCATGCCCCAGTTGCCCACCCACTCCTGCCTCTGGGGTTGCCATGTCGGCCACTGCAATATCTGGCACCAGTAGCAACCCCCAGCCAGAGTGGCAGAGGGGCACCAGCTTCACTGCCACCGAAGTTGGTGTCCTGGTGGAGCAAGTCCTGGGGCAGTATGATGCCCTCTTCGGATCGTCACGCGCCACCAAGGAAGGACGGGACAGGATCTGGGACGACTTGGTGGTTGCCATCAACGCGGAGGGGGTGGCAACGCGCAACATCCAGAAAGTCAAGAAGCACTGGGAGGACTTGAGGTCCAGGACCCTCTTGAAGGCCCGGCGCCTCGTGGAGGGGGGCCGGGGCCGCATGAGTACCATCCAGCTGAGGGTCCTGGAACGTGTAGACCCAGCGCTCCACGCCCAGATCCTTGCGTGGCAGACCCGTCTAGAGTTGAGCGGTAAGTGGGCAAGCATTGCTGTGTGAGACAGGGCATGTTGCAGTGTGCTGGTTGTCTGATGCTTGCCTGTATGTGTGACATAGGCCATGTACGCATGTATGTGTGCAGGGACATCATGGTCATGCATCTGAGACCAGTAATGTGTGAACCACACGGTTGGTGTGTGTTTAAATGCAACATGGGGAGCCCTATGCGGATTGGACACATGCGAGCATGCCAGTCTCTGTGCCTGGACATGGGTGTGGGTGAGAGATGGGTGCTAATGCCATGTACATGTATGGTATCCATGTCTGTGTGTCTGACCTGCTTGTCTGTGACTTGTGAATGCCATGGATGCATGACACATGTCTGTGACAATCTACAGATTCACAGATGCAGCCTAGTTATCCTTGTATCCACTGTATCTGGGGTGTACAAGGCCAGATGGATGAAATTACGTTGATGTGTGTGTATGTGATAGGCATGAACCATGAAGAAGAGGGCAGAGACGGCGCTGTGGAGCAAAGCGGCGGGGAGCCCCCACGGCTGCAGCGGAAGGCGTGGGTGAGCCCCCACAGGGGCTGGCAACGGCGGAAGACGGTGTGGAGCCATCCAGGTTGGTGGTTTCCACAGAGGAGGAGGAGGCCGCTACTGAGGCGCACATGGGGCCTGGTGGGGGCATCCCTGTTGGTGCAAGTGGTGCAGTCCAGGGGCAGGGGCAGGAGGCAGCACAGGTCGCCGTGGAGGGGCCTGTGCATGTCACTGTCCCTGACACTGTGACTGCGCCACCATGCACCAGCAGGGATGCCCCATCCCAGGCCCGTCTGCAGGTAGGGGGGATGTCCATGTCATCTGACTCCCCTCCACCTGCAGACAAGGGGACCCGTGGACGTATGGAGAAGGTCCTGATTGGTGTCGCGTTGCGCACGGGTGTCATTCGTGATGACGTGCATGCTTCCCGGGAGGAGTTTGCACGTCATCACGAAGAGCACCGTGCCAACGTGGCCCAGTTGGGATCGCCCGTGGTCGGGGGTTTCATACATGTGTCGACCAATCTGGCGGCCCTCTCCTCCTCTGTGGAGACTATACGTCAGTCGTTCTCCATGCATCTGAGGAGCAGGTGAGTGCGCCCCCATCCGCGACCCCATTCCGCGTGTCTTTTTTGGTATTTTCTCCCCCCCCCGGCCCCGCGTTGACCCGTGGTTCCCTGCCTCACCCTTCCGGAATCCTTCGCCCGCCCGCCTCCCAGCCCGCCCCCCACCCCTGATTGGTCACCAAGTTTAGCCTTGCTGGGTCTAGCGACCCGTGCCACTGCACCTACTCCTCTTTCCATCTGAGGAGCAGGTGAGTGCGCCCCCATCCGCGACCCCATTCCGCGTGTCTTTTTTGGTATTTTCTCCCCCCCCCGGCCCCGCGTTGACCCGTGGTTCCCTGCCTCTCCCTTCCGGAATCCTTCGCCCGCCCGCCTCCCAGCCCGCCCCCCACCCCTGATTGGTCACCAAGTTTAGCCTTGCTGGGTCTAGCGACCCGTGCCACTGCACCTACTCCTCTTTCCATCTGAGGAGCAGGTGAGTGCGCCCCCATCCGCGACCCCATTCCGCGTGTCTTTTTTGGTATTTTCTCCCCCCCCCGGCCCCGCGTTGACCCGTGGTTCCCTGCCTCTCCCTTCCGGAATCCTTCGCCCGCCCGCCTCCCAGCCCGCCCCCCACCCCTGATTGGTCACCAAGTTTAGCCTTGCTGGGTCTAGCGACCCGTGCCACTGCACCTACTCCTCTTTCCATCTGAGGAGCAGGTGAGTGCGCCCCCATCCGCGACCCCATTCCGCGTGTCTTTTTTGGTATTTTCTCCCCCCCCGGCCCCGCGTTGACCCATGGTTCCCTGCCTCTCCCTTCCGGAATCCTTCGCCCGCCCGCCTCCCAGCCCGCCCCCCACCCCTGATTGGTCACCAAGTTTAGCCTTGCTGGGTCTAGCGACCCGTGCCACTGCACCTACTCCTCTTTCCATCTGAGGAGCAGGTGAGTGCGCCCCCATCCGCGACCCCATTCCGCGTGTCTTTTTTGGTATTTTCTCCCCCCCCCGGCCCCGCGTTGACCCGTGGTTCCCTGCCTCTCCCTTCCGGAATTCTTCGCCCGCCCGCCTCCCAGCCCGCCCCCCACCCCTGATTGGTCACCAAGTTTAGCCTTGCTGGGTCTAGCGACCCGTGCCACTGCACCTACTCCTCTTTCCATCTGAGGAGCAGGTGAGTGCGCCCCCATCCGCGACCCCATTCCGCGTGTCTTTTTTGGTATTTTCTCCCCCCCCCGGCCCCGCGTTGACCCGTGGTTCCCTGCCTCTCCCTTCCGGAAACCTTCGCCCGCCCGCCTCCCAGCCCGCCCCCCACCCCTGATTGGTCACCAAGTTTAGCCTTGCTGGGTCTAGCGACCCGTGCCACTGCACCTACTCCTCTTTCCATCTGAGGAGCAGGTGAGTGCGCCCCCATCCGCGACCCCATTCCGCGTGTCTTTTTTGGTATTTTCTCCCCCCCCCCGGCCCCGCGTTGACCCGTGGTTCCCTGCCTCTCCCATCCGGAATCCTTCGCCCGCCCGCCTCCCAGCCCGCCCCACCACCCCTCCCTAGTCCAGCTCCCGCCCCCGACCCGCCCATCCCTCCCTTCATCACTGCTCCGTCCAGGGCAGCCCTCTGCCCGGCAGCCCATCGGCTAAGGACCCGAGGCAAAGGACGACTCCATTATTGGCGGCTCCAAGATGTGTCTGCAGGTGTCCGCAGGGGACGCCAAGGAAGCCAGCAGCTAACAGACACCACCAAAACCGTGAGTGTGGGATGGGTGGGGAGTAGAGCAATCACTCCACTCCAGAAAGCCCATGCCACTCTATCTTACCCCCAAATAACATAGACTGCCATAATATTAGCATGTCCGCACCTAGATGGAATTGAGAAATGTTAGCATGTCCACTCTTAGATGGAATTGTGAATGTTAGCATGTCCACTCTTAGATGGAATTGTGAATGTTAGCATGTCCACTCTTAGATGGAATTGTGAATGTTAGCATGTCCACTTTTAGATGGAATTGTGAAATATTAGCATGTCCACTCTTAGATGGAATTGTGAATGTTAGCATGTCCACTCTTAGATGGAATTGTGAATGTTAGCATGTCCGCACCTAGATGGAATTGAGAAATGTTAGCACGCCCTCTCTTAGATGGAATTGTGAAATATTAGCATGTCCACTCTTAGATGGAATTGTGAATGTTAGCATGTCCACTCTTAGATGGAATTGTGAATGTTAGCATGTCCACTCTTAGATGGAATTGTGAAATATTAGCATGTCCACGCTTAGATGGAATTGTGAATGTTAGCATGTCCACTCTTAGATGGAATTGTGAATGTTAGCATGTCCACTCTTAGATGGAATTGTGAATGTTAGCATGTCCACTCTTAGATGGAATTGAGAAATGCTAGCATGTCCACTCTTAGATGGTATTGTGAATGTTAGCATGTCCACTCTTAGATGGAATTGTGAATGTTAGCATGTCCGCACCTAGATGGAATTGAGAAATGTTAGCATGCCCTCTCTTAGATGGAATTGTGAAATATTAGCATGTCCACTCTTAGATGGAATTGTGAATGTTAGCATGTCCACTCTTAGATGGAATTGTGAATGTTAGCATGTCCGCACCTAGATGGAATTGAGAAATGTTAGCATGCCCACTCTTAGATGGAATTGTGAATGTTAGCATGTCCGCACCTAGATGGAATTGAGAAATATTAGCATGTCCACTCTTAGATGGAATTGTGAAAGTTAGCATGTCCGCACCTAGATGGAATTGAGAATGTTAGCATGTCCACTCTTAGATGGAATTGTGAATGTTAGCATGTCCACTCCTAGACGGAATTGTGAAAGTTAGCATGTCCGCACCTAGATGGAATTGAGAATGTTAGCATGTCCACTCTTAGATGGAATTGTGAAAGTTAGCATGTCCGCACCTAGATGGAATTGAGAAATGTTAGCATGCCCACTCTTAGATGGAATTGTGAATATTGGCCTGCGCCGCATCTAGATGGAATTGTGAATGTTAGCATGTGAAAGTTGCATTTAGAAAGTGTGCCCTATAGCCTCTCCTTGAATTTTAGAAATGTGCCCAGTAGCCTCTCTGGGAAAGTTGCATTTAGAAGTTTGCACATTGAAAAAGCATATAACCCATCATATCACACCACCACGCTTACTCTCTCGTTTACATCACCACTCAACTAGAACACAGAGATACTATGACACCATTCGGTATAACTGTTCTCATACGAACATCCGCCGCTTACTCCACATCATTCTATGTAAACACTGCTGGTCTCACACCCCCAGCCAGGCGTTTTCCTCAGGCCTAACGCAGCCACATCCGTTCCGGATAAATCCTGCCAGAACGAACACATTCTCCTGATCTCTCAACCACCACACCTACCGATAAGAAGCAGCTATTACACAAGTACCGCACGAGCTGCACACATATCCGGTGCTCACACGCACCTTTTTGACTCTCCCTACTCTCTCTACTGATCTGAACTGCGGTTCCCAAGGGTGTTCAACCTACCAGCGCCTTCAGACCATACCAATGGTATATAAGGCGCTATATAAGTGCAAAATAACATAACATAACATAACATGCCGTCTTCTGGCCCAGATGCCACCAGGGCCCCCTGTGGACCTGCCCTGACCAACACAGCCAGCTTGGTGGGGATCCCATCCCTGCCACAGTCGGGAGTCAGAGGTCCAGCAGGGGTGGACACCACAGCAAATGGACCCCAGCAGATGGAGGGTGTGCCGGCATCATTGGGCAGGGCACGTGCACGATAGCGTCCGTGGATTCCATCAGCCTGGATGGCGTCGTGCTGGCAGAGGCAGTTGCGTCGGAGGCAGCAGCGGAGTCAACGTAGGAGGCATCATGGCTCGGGGCAATCTACATCGGAGGGGCACGCATCGGCCGGAGGGCAGGAGGACCCAGGACGGGAAGTGTCTTCCGTGTGGCAGCGGTTGGGCCAGCAGATAGGTGCGGAGCGGCGGCGGGCGGAAGAGGCACGGCTCACGATGGTCAGGGCGGACCTGAGGCGGGCCGAGTGCCTCGAGGGAATCCGCAGGGAGTTGGAGGAGGACATGTCAGCGTCCCTGCGGACCCTCGGGGCCATGGAACAGGACCGCCTCCGGGACATTGAACAGGAGTTCGATGATGCCCTGGCCCGGGACATCACGGAGGGAGCCGCTGGACTAGCCTGCTGCCTTTGTATAGTGTTAAGTTTTATTTCTTTTTTTTAATTGGGGGCGCTTGGACTATGCCCCACTTTTTTGTATATAGTTATTAGTTAGGTAGGTTTTATTGTAGGTTTCATTTACATCGTTGGGATCATGGACCATGGATTTGCTCTTTGTACATAGTTTGACAGTGGATTTGTGGCCTTCATCTTTTATTATTTTCTTCACCATGGAGCAATGGATTTTCACTTTACTTTCCCTTTGGATTTGCTTTGTTGGACAGTGACTTTGGACACAATTTCTTTACGGTTATTTTGGAGTCCCATTTTCATTATTTATTATTTTTGTGGACATGCTGCATTTTAATATTTGTTGCCATTATTGTTTGTTTAGATTTCATTCACTTCATTTACAGTGTAATACATTTTTGTTTCTTACTTCAATGTGTGGACTTCTCTCATTGGTTTCATGCCTGTCAGAATGTGGGTTTTCACAGTCATGTGTTGCCATTGTGTGGGTCTGACGGACTTGTACTCATGCGCATACTGCTTGTTTGTTATCTATCATGTAATGGGTATTTCCATTTTGAATGGATGTAAAGCTTGGTTGGGTGTTTGGACTGGGGTGGCGTGTGGTGGGATTTGGGTGGGCATAGGAGCCTGGGATCTGGATTGTGATGACGTGTTGGCTGGGGGACATGTGTGGGGGCCTGCTGGAAGGTGCCCTGCACTGCTGGGGGGTGGGGGTGCTGGTAGACATGTGTGGGGGCCTGGTGGAGGGTGCCTCTGACTGCTGGTGGGTGGGGGTGCAGGGGGACATGAGTGGGGGCCTGGTGGAGGGTGCCCTGCACTGCTGGGGGGTGGCGGTGCTGGGAGACATGAGTTAGATGTGAGTGGGGGCCTGGTGGAGGATGCCCCTGGCTGCTGGTAGGTGGGGATGCAGGGAGACATGAGTGGGGGCCTGGTGGAGGGTGCCCCTGGCTGCTGGGGGGTGGGAGTGCAGGGGGACATAAGTGGGGGCCTGGTGGAGGGTGCCCCTGGATGCTGGTGGGTGGGGGTGCAGGGGGACATGAGTGGGAGCCTGGTGGAGGGTGCCCCTGACTGCTGGGGGGTGGGGGTGGTGGGAGACATGTGTGGGGGCCTGGTGGAGGGTGCCCCTGGATGCTGGTGGGTGGGGGTGCAGTGGGACATGAGTGAGGGCCTGGTGGAGGGTGCCCCTGGCTGCTGGGGGGTGGGGGTGCAGGGGGACATGAGTGGGGGCCTGGTGGAGGGTGCCCCTGGATGCTGGGGGGTAGGGGTGCAGGGGGACATGAGTGGGGGCCTGGTGGAGGGTGTCCCTGACTGCTGGGGGGTGGGGGTGCAGGGGGACATGAGTGGGGGCCTGGTGGAGGATGCCCCTGACTGCTGGGGGGTGGGGTGCGGGGAGACATGAGTTGGACATGAGTGGGGGCCTGGTGGAGGGTGCCCTGCACTGCTGGGGGGTGGGGGTGCTGGGAGACATGAGTTGGACATGAGTGGGGGCATGGTGGAGGGTGCACCACAGTGCTGGGGGGAGGGGGTGCAGGGGGGCATGAGTGGGGGCCTGGTGGAGGGTGCCCCTGACTGCTGGGGGTGTGGTTGCAGGGAGACATGAGTTGGACATGAGTGGGGGCCTAGTGGAGGGTGCCCCTGACTGCTGGTGGGTGGGGGTGCAGGGGGACATGAGTGGGGGCCTGGTGGAGGGTGCCCTGCACTGCTGGGGGTTGGGGGTGCTGGGAGACATGAGTTGGACATGAGTGGGGGCCTGGTGGAGGGTGGCCCTGGCTGCTGGTGGGTGGGGGTGCAGGGAGACATGAGAGGGGGCCTGGTGGAGGGTGCCCCTGACTGCTGGGGGGTGGGGGTGGTGGGAGACATGTGTGGGAGCCTGGTGGAGGGTGCCCCTGGATGCTGGTGGGTTGGGGTGTAGGGGGACATGAGTGGGGGCCTGGTGGAGGGTGCCCCTGGCTGCTGGGGGGTGGGGGTGCAGGGGGACATGAGTGGGGGCCTGGTGGAGGGTGCCCCTGACTGCTGGGGGGTGGGGGTGGTGGGAGACATGAGTTGGACATGAGTGGGGGCCTGGTGGAGGGTGCCCTTGACTGCTGCTGGGTGGGGGTGCAGGGGGACATGAGTGGGGGCCTGGTGGAGGGTGCCCTGCACTGCTGGGGGGTGGGAGTGCTGGGAGACATGAGGTGGACATGAGTGGGGGCCTGGTGGAGGGTGCCCCTGACTGCTGGGGGGTGGGGGTGGTGGGAGACATGCGTGGGGGCCTGGTGGAGGGTGCCCCTGGATGCTGGTGGGTGGGGGTGCAGGGGGACATGAGTCGGGGCCTGGTGGAGGGTGCCCCTGGCTGCTGGGGGGTGGGGGTGCAGTGGGACATGAGTGTGGGCCTGGTGGAGGGTGCCCCTGACTGCTGGGGGGTGGGGGTGGTGGGAGACATGCGTGGGGGCCTGGTGGAGGGTGCCCCTGGATGCTGGTGGGTGGGGGTGCAGGGGGACATGAGTGGGGGCCTGGTGGAGGGTGCCCCTGGCTCCTGGGGGGTGGGGGTGCAGTGGGACATGAGTGGGGGCCTGGTGGAGGATGCCCCTGGCTGCTGGGGGGTGGGGGTGCAGGGGGACATGAGTGGGGGCCTGGTGGAGGGTGCCCCTGGATGCTGGGGGGTGGGGGTGCAGGGGCACATGGGTGGGGGCCTGGTGGAGGGTGCCCCTGACTGCTGGGGGGTGGGGGTGCAGGGGGACATGAGTGGGGGTCTGGTGGACGGTGCCCCTGACTGCTGGGGGGTGGGGGTGGTGGGAGACATATGTGGGGGCCTGGTGGAGGGTGCCCCTGACTGCTGGGGGGTAGGGGTGCAGGGGGACATGAGTGGGGTCCTGGTGGAGGGTGCCCCTGACTGCTGGGGGGTGGGGGTGCAGGGAGACATGAGTTGGACATGAGTGGGGGCCTGGTGGAGGGTGCCCCTGGATGCTGGTGGGTGGAGGTGGTGGGAGACATGTGTGGGGGCCTGGTGCAGGGTGCCCCTGACTGCTGGGGGGGTGGGGGTGCAGGGGGACATGAGTGGGGGCCTGGTGGAGGGTGCCCCTGACTGCTGGGGGGTGGGGGTGCAGGGAGACATGAGTTGGACATGAGTGGGGGCCTGGTGGTGGGTGCACCACAGTGCTGGGGGGAGGGGGTGCCGGGGGACATGAGTAGGGGCCTGGTGGAGGGTGCCCCTGACTGCTGGGGGGTGGGGGTGCAGGGAGACATGAGTTGGACATGAGTGGGGGCCTGGTGGAGGGTGCCCCTCACTGCTGGTGGGTGGGGGTGCAGGGGGACATGAGTGGGGTCCTGGTGGAGGGTGCCCTGCACTGCGGGGGGGGTGGGGGTGCTGGGAGACATGAGTTGGACATGAGTGGGGGCCTGGTGGAGGGTGCGCCTGGCTGCTTTTGGGTGGGGGTGCAGGGAGACATGAGTGGGGGCCTGGTGGAGGGTGCCCCTGGCTGCTGGGGGGTGGGGGTGCAGGGGGACATGAGTGAGGGCCTGGTGGAGGGTGCCCCTGGATGCTGGTGGGTGGGGGTGCAGGGGGACATGAGTGGGGACCTGGTGGAGGGTGCCCCTGACTGCTGGGGGGTGGGGGTGGTGGGAGACATGTGTGGGGGCCTGGTGGAGGGTGCCCCTGGCTGCTGGGGGGTGGTGGTGCAGGGGGACATGAGTGGGGGCCTAGTGGAAGGTGCCCCTGACTGCTGGGGGGTGGGGGTGGTGGGAGACATGAGTTGGACATGAGTGGGGGCCTGGTGGAGGGTGCCCCTGACTGCTGGTGGGTGGGGGTGCAGGGGGACATGAGTGGGGGCCTGGTGGAGGGTGCCCTGCAAAGCTGGGGGGTGGGGGTGCTGGGAGACATGAGTGGGGGCCTAGTGGAGGGTGCCCCTGGCTGCTGGGGGGTGGGGGTGCAGGGGGACATGAGTGGGGGCCTGGTGGAGGGTGCCCCTGGCTGCTGGTGGGTGGGGGTGCAGGGGGACATGAGTGGGGGTCTGGTGGAGGGTGCCCCTGGATGCTGGTGGGTGGGGGTGCAGGGGGACATGAGTGGGGGCCTGGTGGAGGGTGCCCCTGACTGCTGGTGGGTGTGGGTGGTGGGTGACATGTGTGGGGGCCTGGTGGAGGGTGCCCCTGGATGCTGGTGGGTGGGGGTGCAGGGGGACATGAGTGGAGGCCTGGTGGAGGGTGCCCCTGGCTGCTGGGGGGTGGTGGTGCAGGGGGACATGAGTGGGGGCCTAGTGGAAGGTGCCCCTGACTGCTGGGGGGTGGGGGTGGTGGGAGACATGAGTTGGACATGAGTGGGGGCCTGGTGGAGGGTGCCCCTGACTGCTGGTGGGTGGGGGTGCAGGGGGACATGAGTGGGGGCCTGGTGGAGGGTGCCCTGCAAAGCTGGGGGGTGGGGGTGCTGGGAGACATGAGTGGGGGCCTAGTGGAGGGTGCCCCTGGCTGCTGGGCGGTGGGGGTGCAGGGGGACATGAGTGGGGGCCTGGTGGCGGGTGCCCCTGGCTGCTGGTGGGTGGGGGTGCAGGGGGACATGAGTGGGGGTCTGGTGGAGGGTGCCCCTGGATGCTGGTGGGTGGGGGTGCAGGGGGACATGAGTGGGGGCCTGGTGGAGGGTGCCCCTGACTGCTGGTGGGTGTGGGTGGTGGGTGACATGTGTGGGGGCCTGGTGGAGGGTGCCCCTGGATGCTGGTGGGTGGGGGTGCAGGGGGACATGAGTGGGGGCCTGGTGGAGGGTGCCCCTGGATCCTGGGGGGTGGGGGTGCACGGGGACATGGGTGGGGGCCTGGTGGAGGGTGCCCCTGACTGCTGGGGGGTGGGGGTGGTGGGAGACATGTGTGGGGGCCTGGTGGAGGGTGCCCCTGGATGCTGGTGGGTGGGGGTGCAGGGGGACATGAGTGGGGGCCTGGTGGAGGGTGCCCCTGGCTGCTGGGGGGTGGGTGTGCAGGGCGACATGAGTGGGGGCCTGGTGGAGGGTGCCCCTGACTGCTGGGGGTGGGGGTGCAGGGAGACATGAGTTGGACATGAGTGGGGGCCTGGTGGACGGTGCCCCTGACTGCTGGTGGGTGGGGGTGCAGGGGGACATGAGTGGGGGCCTGGTGGAGGGTGCCCCTGGCTGCTGGGGGGTATGAGTGCAGGGCGGCATGAGTGGGGGCCTGGTAGAGGGTGCCCCTGACTGCTGGGGGGTGGGGGTGGTGGGAGACATGTGTGGGGGCCTGGTGGAGGGTGCCCCTGGATGCTGGTGGGTGGGGGTGCAGGGGGACATGAGTGGGGGCCTGGTGGAGGGTGCCCTTGGCTGCTGGGGGGTGGGTGTGCAGGGCGACATGAGTGGGGGCCTGGTGGAGGGTGCCCCTGACTGCTGGGGGTGGGGGTGCATGGAGACATGAGTTGGACATGAGTGGGGGCCTGGTGGAGGGTGCCCTGTACTGCTTGGGTGTGGGGGTGCTGGGAGACATGAGTTGGACATGAGTGGGGGCCTGGTGGAGGGTGCACCACAGTGCTGGGGGGTGGGGGTGCAGGAGGACATGAGTGGGGGCCTGGTGGAGGGTGCCCCTGACTGCTGGGGAGTGGGGGTGCAGGGGGACATGAGTGGGGGCCTGGTGGAGGGTGCCCCTGGCTGCTGGTGTGTGGGGGTGGTGGGAGACATGTGTGTGGGCCTGCTGGCAGGTGCCCCTGACTGCTGGGGGGTGGAGGTGCTGGGAGACATGAGTTGGACATGAGTGGGGGCCTGGAGGAGGGTGCACCACAGTGCTTGGCGGTCGAGGTGCAGGGGGACATGAGTGGGGGCTTGGTGGAGGGTGCCCCTGGCTGCTGGGGGGTATGAGTGCAGGGAGACATGAGTGGGGGCCTGGTGGAGGGTGCCCCTGGCTGCAGGGGGGTGGGGGTGCGGGGGACATGAGTGGGGGCCTGATGGAGGGTGCCCCTGGATGCTGGTGGGTGGGGATGCAGGGGGACATGAGTGGGGGCCTGGTAGAGGGTGCCCCTGACTGCTGGGGGGTGGGGGTGCTGGGAGACATGAGCTGGACATGAGTGGGGGCCTGGAGGAGGGTGCACCACAGTGCTTGGCGGTGGAGGTGCAGGGGGACATGAGTGGGGGCTTGGTGGAGGGTGCCCCTGGCTGCTGGGGGTATGAGTGCAGGGCGGCATGAGTGGGGGCCTGGTAGAGGGTGCCCCTGACTGCTGGGGGGTGGGGGTGCAGGGAGACATGAGTGGGGGCCTGGTGGAGGGTTCCCTGCACTGCGGGGGGGTGGGGGTGCTGGGAGACATGAGTTGGACATGAGTGGAGGCCTGGTGGAGGGTGCCCCTGGCTGCTGGTGGGTGGGGGTGCAGGGAGACATGAGTGGGGGCCTGGTGGAGGGTGCCCCTGGCTGCTGGGTGGTGGGGGTGCAGGGGGACATGAGTGGGGACCTGGTGGAGGGTGCCCCTGGATGCTGGTGGGTGGGGGTGCAGAGGGACATGAGTGGGGGCCTGGTGGAGGGTTCCCTGCACTGCGGGGGGGTGGGGGTGCTGGGAGACATGAGTTGGACATGAGTGGAGGCCTGGTGGAGGGTGCCCCTGGCTGCTGGTGGGTGGGGGTGCAGGGAGACATGAGTGGGGGCCTGGTGGAGGGTGCCCCTGGCTGCTGGGTGGTGGGGGTGCAGGGGGACATGAGTGGGGACCTGGTGGAGGGTGCCCCTGGATGCTGGTGGGTGGGGGTGCAGGGGGACATGAGTGGGGGCCTGGTGGAGGGTGCCCCTGACTGCTGGGGGGTGGGGGTGGTGGGAGACATGTGTGGGGGCCTGGTGGAGGGTGCCCCTGGATGCTGGTGGGTGGGGGTGCAGGGGGACATGAGTGGGGGCCTGGTGGAGGGTGCCCCTGGCTGCTGGGGGGTGGGGGTGCAGGGGGACATGAGTGGGGGCCTGGTGGAGGGTGCCCCTGACTGCTGGTAGGTGGGAGTGCAGGGAGACATGAGTGGGGGCCTGGTGGAGGGTGCCCCTGGCTGCAGGGGGGTGGGGGTGCGGGGGACATGAGTGGGGGCCTGATGGAGGGTGCCCCTGGATGCTGGTGGGTGGGGATGCAGGGGGACATGAGTGGAATCCTGATGGAGGGTGCCCCTGACTGCTGGGGGGTGGGGGTGGTGGGAGACATGTGTGGGGGCCTGGTGGAGGGTGCCCCTGGATGCTGGTGGGTGGGGGTGCAGGGGGACATGAGTGGGGGCATGGTGGAGGGTGCCCCTGGCTGCTGGGGGTGGGGGTGCAGGGGGACATGAGTGGGGGCCTGGTGGAGGGTGCCCCTGGATGCTGGGGGGTGGGGGTGCAGGGGGACATGAGTGGGGGCCTGGTGGAGGGTGCCCCTGACTGCTGGGAGGTGGGGGTGCAGGGGGACATGAGTGGTTGCCTGGTGGAGGGTGCCCCTGACTGCTGGGGGGTGGGGGTGCAGGGAGACATGAGTTGGACATGAGTGGGGGCCTGATGGAGGGTGCCCCTGACTGCTGGGGGGTGGGGGTGCAGGGAGACATGCGATGGACATGAGTGGGGGCCTGATGGAGGGTGCCCCTGACTGCTGGTGGGTGGGGGTGCAGGGGGACATGATTGGGGGCCTGGTGGAGGGTGCCCTGCACTGCTGGAGGGTGGGGGTGCTGGGAGACATGGACATGAGTGGGGGCCTGGTGGAGCATGCCCCTGGCTGCTGATGGGTGGGGGTGCAGGGATACATGAGTGGGGGCCTGGTGGAGGGTTCCCCTGGCTGCTGGGGGGTGGGGGTGCAGGGGGACATGTGTGGGGGCCTGGTGGAGGGTGCCCCTGGATGCTGGTGGGTGGGGGTGCAGGGGGACATGAGTGGGGGCCTGGTGTACTGTGCCCCTGGCTGCTGGGGTGTGGGGGTGCAGGGGGACATGAGTGGGGGCCTGGTGGAGGGTGCCCCTGACTGCTGGGGGGTGGGGGTGGTGGGAGACATGAGTTGGACATGAGTGGGGGCCTGGTGGAGGGTGCCCCTGACTGCTGGTGGGTGGGGGTGCAGGGGGACATGAGTGGGGGCCTGGTGAAGGGGGCCCTGCACTGCTGGGGGTTGGGGGTGCTGGGAGACATGGGTTGGACATGAGTGGGGGTCTGGTGGAGGGTGCCCCTGGCTGCTGGTGGGTGGGGTGCAGGGAGACATGAGTGGGGGCCTGGTGGAGGGTGCCCCTGGCTGCTGGGGGGGTGGAGGTGCAGGGGGACATGAGTGGGGGCCTGGTGGAGGGTGCCCCTGGATGCTGGTGGGTCAGGGTGCAGGGGGACATGAGTTGGGGCCTGGTAGAGGGTGCCCCTGACTGCTGGGGGGTGGGGGGTGGTGGGAGACATGTGTGGGGGCCTGGTAGAGGGTGCCCCTGGATGCTGGTGGGTGGGGGTGCAGGGGGACATGAGTGGGGGCCTGGTGGAGGGTGCCCCTGGCTGCTGGGGGGTGGGGGTGCAGGGGGACATGAGTGGGGGCCTGGTGGAGGGTGCCCCTGACTGCTAGGGGGTGGGGGTGGTGGGAGACATGTGTATGGGCCTGCTGGCAGGTGCCCCTGACTGCTGGGGGGTGGGGTGGT